>NC_140583.1:351788105-354255605 GCF_964204655.1 Triturus cristatus
TCTGCTACTTCTTGCTGCTGTGCTCCCTGTATTCCCCTGCTCCTTTTGCCGGCTTGCAGTAGACTGCTCGACAGGAACCACTGCAGTTGCTACAGCTGTGTTTAAATCTGCGAGTATGCCCCCATTAACACTCATCTTTGTTGTACTTCCAGCACGTTGTGGTACACCCTTTCCCAGGGGAAATTATTTTCGCGAGAGCCTACCCCTCTGTTGCAGCCACCATGTGATTTGTGAAGCCCTCCATGTCCTAGTGCTCCCATTCTATTGATGGCCATGTTTGCATCTTCTCTGTGAAACCCTCATTGTAGCGGCGCCATGCTTCCCCCTGGTATTTCTGCTGTGCCTCGTGCACTTTTCTTTTGGGCAGGAACAGCACTGGTGCGCTTGGGGGGAATCGTTCTACAAACACGCATGCCAGGATTCTGAAGCCCAGTAGCCAGTTTTCTATTGACCTCTCCACCCTGGGTTTAAGCCTATCTCTCTTTTTCCTCCTCATTTTTATCATGAGTTGTCAAATCCAACCCACTTGGATATCCTCCAATAAGGAAAATATGTTGATGTACTCCTTCCGCTAGATCCTTTCTTCTACTGCAGTGGTATCAGCCTGGCTAGCCCAGCTACGCAGGTTGTGATAGGAGGATCCGCTGGGGTGGGTGAATGTATTCGCTAGTGGGCATGCCCATGCCCCCCGTGCCCCTTCTCCTGCTACAGCCTTGGACTGCATAGCCTCCTTGGTCACTGGCATGCTGCCTGGATTGACTTGGTCAGTCCCTCTGCCCCTTCCTTGTCTGTGGTGCCCTGGCACTCTCTGTTCCTTACGTTCTTGCTTGCTTGTCACTGCTTGCCCCTGTCTTCCCAGGCCTTGCCTGACCTTTTTGTCCTTAGCTTCTTACCTTCACTTGGACCCATCATGGCTGAGGGGTATCCTGCGCTGAATTTTGTGCCTGGCCCTACCCATGGCCACCATGGAATAAGTGCTGATGGGTGAGGGGCCTGTGGCTGAATCGGTATGTGGCCCCCTGCCTCCCCTTGGAAGTTCCTTTGTCCTTGCCTGCAACTCTGGCCCCTGTGTGGTGGATTTGGTAGTTGGTGACACCCATCTGGGTCCCGTAGTTGGCAATGTTCCCTGATGCCACCCAGTACCCCTGTGACCGCACCCCAGTGCGTAGCCCTGCCTCCTCGCTCTGCACCAGTTGCTCACCCGTTCCATTGGCTGCACTGTCACCGTCGTGCCCTCAGACCACTCGAGGACTGCCGTGTCGGCTACAGGCCCCCCCAGTGGAGCCCTCGCTGCAATACCCCATCTGGATCGCTGCTTTCTTCTTCCATCGGCAGGGGAAATAGAGTTTTACCCTTGCTGCGCCCAGCCTGCCGTCCTTTGGCCAGTCTTGGTTTGTTCCTTCCGAGTGATGCTGGAGACTGTTGCCCTCTTCCCTTTGCTCCTTAAAGCCCCGCTCAGCAGATGGCGTCGCTGCTTTGGCTACATGCCCCACACACTGGGCTCTGTTCCTGCACTTGCTGCTCTCTTCGGTGTTTGCCTGTTTTTTTTTTTGCTGGCCTTTCACCCAGTCCTGCTGCCATCTGTTCGTCCTTCCAGGCCTTTCCCTTTCTTGGTACCTAAGCCCTTACCTTCTCCAGAAGGGCTTCTAGATCTTCGTCCAGCTCTGGGCCAGACCCTCCCAGAGGCGTTCAGTGCCTCATTCTCATTGGCCCTGCTTCCTTGACAACACCCTCCACCTCTGGGAGCATGCAGGCCTCTTTCTCTGCTTGTCCCTTTCCATATTTCATTCTGGCATGCCCTCCGGGTTTGGTCATGATGTACGGAATTACCGTACCATTGCCTCCAGGAGCGGGCTAGAACGTTTCCTTGCAGGAGCCCATAAGGCTGCAAGCAAGAGCCATCCCACAGAGCTACCACGCAGCTCGGATGTGAGGCCGCTGCAGTGCTCTTGCAAGGCGCCTGGAAATCAGCTGGCGAGCGCACCTCCATCCCCAGCCGCACTGGTTCCTCCGAGCGCCTCTCATGCAATCTGTGCGCCGAGCAGAATCCAAGACATTTTGGACGGTGACTCCCGGAAAGGAGGACGTCCTCCTTGCTTGTCCACACCGGCGATGTTGGCTCCTTGAGGTGATGTCCGTCTCGTGACGGTCCTCTGCAGCAAGGTCCAATGTAATGAGACCGTGGTCAGTTGTGGCCAAGAGGGGCCCCTACTCTTTTTTGACCTCTTTGGCCTCCACACCCTTCTGTCTCTATTAGCCGGCTCGCGGATTCAAAAGACGTGCCCAATCATTGCCCGTCTTTTTTCTCTGCCTTGGGCTGCAGTGCTCCTGGTGTTCCTGGCGCCAGTAGGGGTTCCCTGCGGGGCCTTATCAGGTGCGGCTATGCCTTCCCGCCCGCTTCATGAAGTGATTGAAGTATTACCATCTCATCAGCCTTACTTTGCTTACTTACATTATGAGATATGCCCAAGCCTAAAAGACCAGAACTACTGTAGGTCACTGCTCAAACATCTTTTACTTTGAAATCAGGTCTCTTCCTGTTCACTTCATAGACGTAGGAACTCTAGAACCAAACATGTCCTGTACCTGAATTTACTGCATTGAGGTAGAATGTTTATTACACTCAGGAGTTATGGGGTCACACTAGGCAACGTGTTAGGTGGGATCCTTGGTGACTGTGTGACATAAGGGTCTACCTGCTAATAACATCTCACAGGCATAGTAAAAGCCCTTTTAAAAAATGGTTGTAACTGGGAACTTTCCAGCAAACAAAATCTTCATTTTCATAATGATAATATGATTGTACTCATGGCATGAGTAGGGTTTGAAGCAACCAGAGAACCTAATTAAAAAAAACATAGGGACTGGTGAACGCTGTATAACCCCGATAGGCAACCATGTCAACCAGCTGTTGATCCGTGGATGCAGGAGACATAGGCACTTCATGGATGTCCTATTTTTAAAAAAATATATATATTTTTTTAACCTGCCCTAGTGTGCTCAAGGAATACATTATTTTGTGTACAAAAGGGGACACCCAGAGAATTTAAATATTTTTCTAGTCCTGACATTGTGATCCTTGATTTCATCAAAATAGTGCCCCCCAAAATGGTGTTGAGCCCACCCGGTAATATTCACCATAGCAGGCAAGGCCTCAATGATGAAGTATGGCACTCAGAAATATACGGATGAGGATCCTTTAAAAACAAGAGTATTCACCAATCAGTGTAATAAGGACAATACAAGAGGCAATCTCTGGTTTGGTGTATTGTTGAACCCCCTGGGGAAATAAGGTATCCCTCCAAAAAGCCTTCCTCATTCCCTTTTTAAAAATAAATTATGATAAATATATTTTGCCTTCAGCAATTTACAGAACAAGGGAAACTATGTCTGCAGGAACTATCGTGCCTGTGAGGAGGAATAGCTCTCATTCCTCATTCTAAATCAAGATCCCTTCTGGCATTGGCAAAAACTACATCACAATGGCAAGCACCATGGGTATATGTGTTCTAACGTCAATGAGAGACAACAATTTATATGTATGCATGGAGAGCAATGACACTAGTCTAATTTCCACGCTCACCCCATACTTTACATGTTGGTTTAGCCCAAGCAGGTCAGATCTTCATATTAATGGTGACCTTGAAGGGTTCCCAAGTATTGTGGCAAGCCCTTCAATAGCACTAGATTTATCCTGATCCTAGTACCAGGAAAGGTCTATAAAAAATCCACGAATCAGCAGCATAACACCCGGGAACAATGTTGTGCATCCTGTTTCACAGCAAAATCCAGCCAAAGAAAATGAGTGTCAACCTAGCATTTATTGATCCGATTGCTTTCTCCATAATATTCCTACAACCTTTTTCTCTTTCCTAGATTTATTCTTTACAATCTCTCTGCTGTAATAATACCAAAAGTTAAAACAAAGACTGTCCTCCCCGGGAGAACCATATTTGAGATTAAAGCTTTCAGTCTTCTGGTACTACAGTCTGGCGGGAGGGTGATTTATAAGAAACAAATTTACTCAACTCTTTTGAGGTTTGTACATCCGACAAGAAAGTGTACTTCTCAAAGACAGGGGCAGCCTACACCCTGCAACTGCCTCTCTCTACATGGGGCCTAGGTGCAGATTGTAGAAACAGCATGTTAGAGAGATCCTAATGATGTGTTACTGGAATATTGTCATCATACTAGTCTGACAGTTCTTCATTGGTAACATACCAGTGATGCAATGAGTGAACACGTTTTGACGCCATCTTAGATCGGGCTATTTTCTAATACTTGCACATGACGGGACATGTCACTAAAGTCCTATGTGCCATTTTTTTAAAGGAATTTCTGACAGATAACTGGAACCAGGAACGTTTACATACAGGAATGTGACATCATTAAGAAAAATATTCAGGGAAAAAATATTAGGAATATATAGGGAAAATACTAGCACTCTAGCATTCTTCAGCGAGTAAGGTTGTCATGCTTTCTTAAGAGAACTCAGACTATAGATCACCTATTGAATTGCATTTCACAGCAAAATGGAAGGTGTTACTGATCCTCCATCATTTCGTATCAGTTCCAGGAACAACTTTTATTGGCCCAGGTGGAAAGAGGTAATATAGGCATATTTAGATGCCATCGAGAAGGACACATTTAACAACATAAAGAGAAAAGCTCTCCTCATACATCATTTAGGCTCTGAATTACCACAACAAAAAGCAAGTATTCAGCATTGTCAAAAGCATGATGCTGGGGGATTCACAAATACAGACTCTCGATATATATGCTACCTTAATCTAGATACTATATAAATGTTTCTCGCCATGCAGAAATGTAGTTTTGGAAAGATATACATTTCTACAAAGAGCACAACAACCTTGAGAATTAATTAATGATTTTGTTTTTGCATTGAGAACTTTAGCTACCACATGCAAATATCCTGAATTGTAGGATGAAATAATTTGTGATCAGCTAATAGAGTGAACGTCTAATAAGAAAATACAAGAAACTTTACTATTCACAGGACATCCAGACTTTGAATCAGCTTTGAGTGTTGCCAAGGCCATCCAGAATTCTGATGTTTATTTAGGGAAATCTTTGCACAAGGAGTGGTTTTCGCTTGGAAAAGGATAGATACTCAAGATCGGAACAAAGACACCAGGAAGAGTCAGGCAGGTAAAATGGAGCATTCCTCTGACATTCCAGCTTCCACAAACACAGATTGAGGACAAGAACAATTGTAGTTATTTAGATTTGAAGTCAAAGTCATGTAAAGTCTTCCAAAAATTGTCCAGCAATGTTTCAAACCAGCTTTAAGTGTATTTGAGAAGTTCACCTTGAAAGATATTGCTGAAGTGTGCGCAAATCGGCGATATCAAGTGTGGATGACTTAGATGAGAATGGTGAGGATGTTGTTCTTACCATAACTGAGGGTAATGAAGAGTGTCCAAGTTGAGATAGGTGAATGCAAGGAGAATGCGTCTCTTCTTAAAAGGTTTGATATCTAAGGTATTGCCTGCAGTGTTGTGCTTTGAAAGGAGATCAGCCCATAGTGTAGTGCATGTGGCATGTGAAGGTTAAAACTTATGAGGGTGGGATGATCAAGTAAAATTGTGCATCATTTTGGACCCCAATTACATTGATAAAGTTCAGGTTTTTTTTAACACTTGTGAAAGTTGGAGGGCTTTTGAAAGGGAATGCAGTACCAGTCGTTCAAAAAGTAAGAAGGGCGTTGGACAAATTATGTGACCTTGATATAAAATAACCTATTTAAAGCTCAGAATGGTTGCCTTTGTCTATATTAGTTGTAGAATGTTTAGATATGAAAAGTATGAGTTACTAACTGTAGATGAGCTGCCTCCCTGGCTGTGGCTAGGGTGTATCTTCATTAAAGCTTCATCTTGGATCAGCTTGAAGTCTCTGATCATCTGTTCTGCGGGACTTGAAATAAGGATGGGAAAGAACTATGTGATGGAGACACCCTAACACACCAGTTCATATAACGGCGGGAGGATCTAACAGCACTATGGGAGAGCTGTATATCTGTGAAATATAAACAAGGCAGTCTTGACTGGAAACCGTAACTATGCAGTGTGATATTAACAGGTTTTTAATGAAGTGATGAAGGTACTGTGATGTGTAATTAATGTTGGATCCCCACTGTGTGAATACCCGCCAGCTGTATTACTGAATTTGTATGATACCTGAGCTGCATTTTGAGATCTTACGCTATGTGATGAGCATGTGAAATAAAAAGAGTTAAAAAACAAAAAATAATTAATGTCTGATCCCTGGCCTAGAGCCATGCTAGATGGAAGGTGAAGAACTTCTCACCTATCCACAGTGCAGATAATTGAATCCATCTGTTTCGAAAGCTTTTTGCTGTCAGAGTGAGAATGTGACTGGTTTCTAAATTGCACGAGTAACTGAGGCCTTGCACAGCAGTCAGTGTGAGCATTATCAGTGTGAGCACGTGAGAGAAAAATGCTCCATACCTGAATTTCCACAAGCACGCTTGCTGTGAGAGAGCATGGCTACTATAGGAGTCTGAATCTGCCTGAACTTCCTTGTGTGTGGCTTCCATGAAAGACCAGAGGAAGAACTGGAGTAATTTTCTAGCAGATTTTGCTCTGGGGAGGGTACCTTGGTTTAGTGTGGAGCCAGATTTTACTCTACAGGACGCCGACTGACAGAGTATCTGTGAAGAGCATAACCATGCATGGTGAGCCACCACTGTACTAGGGAAAATGGAAATAAATGTTTCAAAATTATGCAAGTGTATATGGTCCAAACTCAGGATTGGATAGAAATTTGGCATTACTCCTACAATGTTTGAGTGCACAGAGCCATAAAGCACTAGAAACAGTTGTGGCCGGCATAACTCGCGGGTGGGGCGGCGGGTGGGGTTTAATTTAAAATATTAATAAATAAATAAAAAAGTTAACTTTCCTTCGCCGGCCCGGGGCCGCGTCTCCTCTGCTGCTCTCCTGCCTCCGACAGGAACAGGAAGCAGACAGCCTCCCTCCCCTCCCCAAAGCCAATCACAACACTGCAATAGCAGCATAGTGATTGGTCGGGAGTCCGACTAGCCAGGCGCCTATGGGGAGGCCATTTTCTTCATGTATGCTGTATGTAGCCTACATGAAGAAAAGGCAGAGTGCTCATGACTGGTTTGGTCATCTCCAGAGGGCTGACTAAACAGTCTGCGCCCTCAGCAGTGGGCACGCCACTCCTTCGTTGCCCTAGAGCAGACCCACCCACCCCCCCAACCAAACCCTTCACTTTTCTTGCAGTGCAAGAAACAGAAACATAAAATAGGAGTTTTAACATTTTATGTTTCTGCTTCTCGCAACGCGAGAAAGCAGTGGGGCGACGCTCCTCTGCCCTAGTGGAGGAGCTGCTCTTGACTAGAACATCGCCCTGAGTTAGGAAGGGAAGAAGCTAGAGGGTTGAATGCATATGAAATTTGATTGAAGAGATTTGACACTTATATTTAGAAGATTAGCACCATTTTAGAATGGTACCACGTTGGTAAGAGAACATAAAGAGAGGGTGAAATTATAGAGGAGTTCATTTTGGCACTCAGGAAGATAACAGACATCTAAAAATATGTAGGACTATGGGATGAGTGCATAAGAGACTAGCTTCTCCTCACGTGTGGTATTGAAAGAGTAAGAGAGGACTTATGGTTAAAGGATCCACGTTCTTGTCATAGCAGAGCAGGCTGAACACATGTTGTCATGTATGAAGAAATATCGAGAAGGACACGAATAAAGAACCAGATAGTAAGGAATGTCTTAATGCCATAAAAGAGAAGGGAATGTGTTAAAATGACTCACACTTGTAAGTTTCAAAGTCTTTTAGAAAGTACCGCTCCAAGGCCAAACAAGATGGCATCAGTGGTTGGGAAAGTTTTTCTCTTGCAGTCAAAGTGACCAAGTGTGGGCATCTTACCTATTGCCTGTTTGATGGAATTAGAAGCACACAATCTAGTGACCAAACAAAGTGTGTTCCTTTCCTTAAAAGGGCCCTGATGGGTTCAACAGTGGAGGCAAAACCGGGAACAAACTTAGAGTAAAACTCTGCAAGGCCAAGTAAGGACCTGTCCTCCTCTTTATCTGTTGGGGCAGGGGCATCCACAATACTCCAAGCCAGATGCAGTTTTCGTCGGATACCCTCCCCAGAAATAACATGTCCCAAATACGTGACAGAAGACACACCAATCTTACATTTTAGTCTATTCACAGTCAAACCTTTGTCACCCAGTCTTTGTAAGGCAGTTCTCAAAACTCTGCCATGCTCCAAATCATCCTTTCCATAGACCAAGGTGTCGTCCTGGAAGAACATGACGTTGGAAATATCACCCAGGATCATCTTCATGATGCGTTGAAAACAGGCAGCCGCAGAGGCTAACTCGAACAGCTTTCTGATAAAACGGAAAGCCTCCAGTGGTGTGACAAAAGATGTTAAATGTTTGGACTCTGGATGGATGGGCACCTGGTGATAGGCTGAGGACAAGTCTAACACGCTGAAAACCTTAGCACCATCAAGCATGTTAACTGACTCGGAGATATTTGGAAGGGGTTGGTGGTCAACCCATATCCCCTTGTTTAGACTCCTCAAGTCCACACACATCCTAATACTTTTCCCTCCATCCTTGGGGGCCAAAAACACTGGGGCCAACCATTCAGAAGACTCGATTTCAAAGGACGTGGGTACGGGAGCACATGGAAAATGGAGGATGTGCAAAAGGGAATGGGGCAAGCACACAGACAATGCATGGCAGGGGGAGGGGTATAGGACAAGCACAGTGATAAGAGAGAATGGCAGGGAATGGCTGAGGCAAGTGAATGGAGAATGGAGAGTGGGAGGGACGGGGTGTGGTCAAGCTGGCGGACAATGAAGGGTGGTTGAGAGGGGCTAGCGCCAAGCAGACAACCAACAGTGGGAGGTCAGCAGGGGCTGGGGACAAGCAGATAGACAACTGAGGGTGAGAGGCAGGTGCTGGGACCAGCAAATGGACAACAGAGGGTTAGCAGGTGGGACTAGGAAAGAACACAGAGGGGGGATGTTGGACTTTGCCCTTTTTGCAGGGTCATCCCTAAACTTTTTGCCTTTCTCCTAGTCTTTTTTAGGTCTCGACTGACCCAGCGCATGCGCTGGGTCAGGCGAGACTTTTTGAGAGGGCTCCAAAAAGTGCTACCAGGCCAGCCTAGAGCTACAGTGCATGTGCGCGGGCGCGCGCGCCGCGTTTGACAGCGATTGCTTTCACTTTGGCAGGCGCACGGCCGCTTTGATGTTTGATCACGATCACTTTCACGGCCGCTTGGCATAGCCAATAGGTCTCGCTTTTGGGACCTTATAAGTATTTAGTTATGCAACTGTTGCATGGCTAAACACTTATAAGGTCCCAAAGGCGAGACTTATTGGCTATGCCAATGCTTGTTCTGACATGGTGTTGGTGGTTTTAGGACTCTGGGCACTTTAGCACTGCTGTCCAGTGTAAAGTGCCTGTGCTCTCTGTGATAATATGGTAAGATTGGTCTACACCTGTTTGGTCTATTTCATTTACCTGTCAGTCCCTTGTAAAGTGGTATCCCATATACCCAGGGCTGGTAAATTAAATGCTACTGGTGGGCTTGCAGCACTGATTGCGCCACCCACCAAAGTAGCCTTTCAAACCTATCTCAGGCCTCTGCCATTGCAGGGCCTGTGGGTGCAGTGTTACTGCCCCTGTGACGTGGCACCTACAGTGTGTGCCATGTCTGTGACCCCCCTTTTACTGCATGTCAGTCACCCCTAAGGTAGGCCCTATCTAGCCCTATGGGCAGGGTGCATTGTAGGTAAAAGATAGGACATGTACTTTAAGTATGTGACATGTCCTGGAAGTGACAAACAACCATTTTGGTTTCTCACTCCTGCTATGAGAGGAGCAGCGTGGTCTAGTTTGGTATGTTTGAAATAGTAATAATAAATGCTACGCAATGGTGTGCGCAGATTTATTATAACTATTTTAGAAATGCCACTTTTAAAAGTTTGCATTTCTGTGTGCTATGTGTCTGCCTGCCTGATGTGAATTGCATGTCTGGCTTTTGAGTGACAGGGGCTGGTGAGGTGTGTGTGGCTCCAGGATGGCAGGGTGAGTCAGCGCTAGGCTGAATGGGACATCTGTATTTGGAGTGGTGGGAGGAGTAGTCCCCTGGCCGTGAATAGGATTGTGCCTGCCTAGGTCAATGCTGGCTTCTCCCCCCTGAGGTATGTCTGATGGCCGAGACCCCACCTCCCAAAGAAGGGTGTGGGCACTGTAAACAGAGTGCTCCAGAACCAGTTCTAGCTGGTCCCCCCAAGCCCTGTGCTCTGCAGACAAAGGGAAATGGCGTATAAATGTAGGGGCTGTGACCCCATGTTTTTTGTGCTGTTCCTGACTTGCTGGGGCTTGCTGCTTCTGGGGCCCAGGAGGAACCGCCATGGGGGCTTGCCTCCCTGCTGGAGGGCCCTGTGTGCTGGCCTCCGTGGGCCCAGCTATGTCCCATGGACCCTGAGGGACCCTTGTGCCCTGTGAGCGCTATATTTTAATTTTCCCAGGGGAGAGGAGCGCTGGAGCTTCGCAGTGCCGAGCTGCACATCGCTTCTGAGGGAATCCCCAGCGTAGGGATTCCCCCGAATTGCTGAGAGCGAGCGGGAGCCTACCCCGCTTTATGCATACTTGGAGCAGGTGCCCATCCCGCTGTATGCTGGTTTTTAGGGCGGGTGCCCACCCTGCTTATGTGCATGTTGTGGCGGGTGCCCACCTTGCCATTATCTTTATTTTGACAGCGGGTGCCCACCCAGCGTTTCTGCCACTTTTGAGCGGGTGCCTACCCCGCATTCGGTGTTCGCTGGCGGGAGCCCACCCCTTAATTGTCTGTATTTGTACATGGGTGCCCACCCCACAGTGATACCTTCAGAGCGGGAGCCCACCCCACATTGCGGCCGAAGAGAAAGTGACCCGCCGAGAGAGCCGCCGGGCCACTGTCCGCGCGACCCAGAAGTCAGGCGGAGCTGCCTGGTTCTGGGCAGGACCTCGCGCCATGCAGGAAGCTCTTGGAGGAAAGCCTGAGAGGAGGTCTGGCCAAAACGGTGCCTTCCGACATAGGGCTTCCGTGAGTGTGTGAGAGCCCCGCGGGCACCAGAGGAAGACCTGAGACGACCAGAAGAGGTCACTTGATCGGGGCCTACCTGTAATGTGCCGGCCCGCCTTCAGCCACTGAGGAGAGAGTCCCGCGTATCCCTGGAGTCCGGAGGAGTGAAGAGAGGCAAGCGTCTCCCGAGAGCACCGGTGAGTGGGGTTACACTTAAGTAATGTTGGTGTCTCCGGTGGCACCCCTTTGTTATTAGCCTGTAGCCGGACAGATTTCCTTTGGGGTCAGTTTTTGTTTGGAAGTCCCGGAGTGGGACTTAAAAAGGCCCGGTGGTGCTCGGGCTCACTTTTGCATCAGCTGCACCGCTAGAGTGCGGGCAGCTGCACCGTGGGGCGATTTGGAGTTTAGAGTCCCTGTGGGGGCTCACAGGGCACAGTGAGTGCCAGCCCTGCTTTGTGAATTCCCACAGCTGCCATGCAAGAGCGCGGGCAGATGCAACGATTGGGCATAATTGTTTAGAGAATCCCAGTGGGGACCCAGAGGGGCCCAGGGGGCACAGTGAGTGCCAGTACCCACATTTTTGCCCTCACAGCTGCACCGCAATTAGCGGCAGCTGCCACGTTTAGGCCTGCGCAATTGTGCCCTTTTGGGATTCTGCTGCATTGGCAGCCAGAGGGCCAGTAGATGATCCTGTAGGAGCCCTGACTTTCTGGACTTAGGACATTTGAGCCCCGGTGTAAGCCTGTTGGCCTGGGGGCAGGTGGTACCTGTGTGTACCAGGAGGGCGCAAGGCAAGGCCCTAGAGTAAGGTGATGTGTACACCTGGTCAGTGTACTGTGGTGCACTGCTGTTTTATTGCATAATGTGTTTTATGCCTACAGTGATGATGCATGATATGTTTATGCTCATGATTTACGCCAAATGCTTTTCCCTGAGGTGTGCCCGCTGAGATTGGGTATGGTGGGGCACTGTTGCTAATGATTTATGCACAGGGTGGTGACCCCAGATGTGATGCCTAATGTGATGATAATGCTAATGTGATTTGGGCGTAATATGGTTTAGGCCTAATGAGATGCATAATGTGTTTGTATGCTTACAGTGTTAGACATAATGTGTTTATGTTGCAGGTGATAATGCTGAGTTCATTATGGTACCAGTAGGTACTGGTTGTGTTTTACATTTACTTACCTATTCTGATGATTCTGACCGTCGCCCGATTGGCCTGGTCCTGTATATAATCCCCTGTGAATATTGCCTAGTGCCAGTTGGGACAGTGTAAATGTGTGATTATGTTTCTAATGTGTTTATGATAATACAAAGGCTATTTTTGATATAACCTTGTGTAGAGTTTCTTTTGTGGTGTGCCTAGTGTGTTGCTGCGGTGTGTGTGTTGCGCAAACGCTTTGCACATTGCCTCTGGTATAAGACTGCTCGTGGCAAGCTACCAAGGGGGTGAGCAGGGGTTATCTTCAGCGTGTAACTCCTTTGCCCTGACTAGAGTGGTGGTTTCTGTAAAGCTTAGGCGCATGTCCTAGCCAAATAGATTTCCCATTTCTAACAGGGGAGAAATACACAAAGGAAACAGCTGAAAAACATACACTCACATAGAGTGCTTAAGCAAAAAGAAAACAATGTAGTAATAAATGCGCAGTAGAAGCACACATCTAATGCGACCATGCCTGAGTGGAAGGAAAAACACAAGAAAGAGTAAGTATGCCTATGAAAGCTGACTTATAAGAAGCGAGCAAATGAGAGTGACAATGAAGCCATCCAATGGCAAAGAATGGGTGACCACTAAGCGCCCTGTAAGATAACAAAAGATTCTGGAAGATACAGCGTATGTGTTGTCTTAGGAGGGATTTAAAAATGGTGTTTCCACTTGCCTTGTCTTATCACAGAGTGAAAGGTTTGCACACCCAACAATGATAACACATTCTTGACCAAGGCACATGCTTGTGAAGGACGCAGGCACAAAGAGTTCCCACGCTATTTTTAGGTTTAAGCTCTCCTTTATTAAAATACAGTCAACAAATACAACAAATTCCAACCTACATCCATTGGTCAGTGGGATATCACTGGAATGGGAAAGAAAATAGTGGGGAACAGGAAAAGGTAGGAGGAGGGGAGGAGGGGGGGAAAGGAATGGGAAGTGGTGTGGCGGCATCTGGTGGACTAAGTAGGACCTCAAAAGAATGTTATGGAGACATGGGGGAACTAGAGCTTGGTTTGTATAGTCATCAACCCCCGTCTAAGTATGATCAGTGGGGGTCAAGCGTAGGACTCGAAGGTATGTTGGACACGTCACCTCTCGAAATTTGTACAAGAGATAGACTAGACAAGGCCTCCATGTCTTGCTGAAGGATGGCAGCATATGTGTCCATATTGCTGTCAGTTTTTCCAACCCCAATAGATCTCACATTTTGTGAAGCCAGTCCCTGAATAGTCAGGATCGTGTGAGACCCATCGCGTGAGTAAAAGCTGTTTTGCAGCTCCCAGGGCGAAGGTGATAGCTCGCCCCCTAGTTGACTTTAAGGGATATGTCAGTGGGTGTGGGAGCCCCAGCAGAACGTAGCTGGGGAAACAGGGAACATCTATTTCATATATTGCATCCACAGCATCCTGTGCCTCCTGCTGAAAGGAATTGATTTTAGGACACTGCCATAAAATATGATATAGAGGGCCCATCTTCCTGCATTGCCGCCAGCATGCACTGTCCCCCTTACTTTCCAGTGTGCAATTCTTGCCAGGGTGTAATACAAATAATGTGCAATTATGTTATTTTCATTTATACAGCGCACAGCTACTCGGAAGTGTCCCGGCGCTATAGACCGCTGGGGAACCCGTCCTGGCTATCCCTGTGAGATGGTCCCTTTCTGGGTATCTCCAAGGTGAAACCAGGCATCCCCGGCGTCTGTGGGGGGCCGTTGTAGAGATGAGGCAAGCTTAATGCCCAGAGTTGCCGAGTGTGTTCCTGGTTAGAGTAGGTACCGAGGCGAGAATTATCGAGTCCGTTTTTACCCTGGTCCACGACCCTGCCGCGTCGGGAATTGAACCCTGGTCCCTGGCCGATTCTCTGCTTACGGATCTGCCACCTCTAACCAGTGAGCCACACCTCTCCACCATGAGAAACATTTCCTTACTAGACGTGCTGCGCACAGAGGCGCGAGTCCTGTGGGGGATATCCTGCCACTCTCTATCGGTAAAAGTTTGTTCATACTCCTTCTATCTGTGTTGTGCAGGCGTTTTAGGCAACTTCTGTGGTGAAACAAGGAAGGCATATATGTCAGATAGCAAGCGTTTATTGGAGGAGCGTGTAATAAGCCACTTCTTGAACAGTGTGAGGGGTCTATGGGCATAAGGACGGATCGAGGGCAGAGATACCCAGTGGCTCAGTGCTATATATTGCCAATGAGCATTGGATGAGAGGCCATCAGCCGACTGCAGCTGGGAAAAATCCATAAAAACATCACCATCAAAAATGCCTCCTACCCTTTTAGAGTTGGCCTCCTGCCACACGCTGTATGAGGGACTCTGCAGGGCGGGGCGGGGATCCCCATTCCCTAGTAAGGATGTGTGGGGGGAATGGAAGTGAACAGTCCCTTCCACATTTTAACCTTGTCCCACACCCTATGGTGGCGCAAAGTATCGGGTAAACATATACACCTGGTGGTCGTTGTACCTTTGGTAGGCACGGTACTTCCAGCTAGGCATGCCCACCACTGCTTGACCAATAAAGCACCCGCGTTTTTTGTACCGAGGTGGGACCACTCCACTGTGTACCACAGTTGCGATGCTTGATAGTAAGACACTAAGGGGGGACCCCAGACTCCTGCCGGCTGAGGTAAGTATTCTTGTGCCTGTGCCGTCCACGCCTTCCTCATATCCCAAAGGAACTCCCAAACAAGACTCAGCAGTTGATCCAATGTCTGCTGGGGGCTGGAGCAGCAGTGTCTGCATGACATACAGGACCTAAGGAAACTGTCATCTTCATCGCTGCCGAGCGGCCAAACCACAGGTGGCCAAATCCCTTCCATTCAGACAAATCAGAGCAGGCAGCCATCATTAGTTCAGCAGAACTATGTTCCACCATAGGGGCAGGGATGCGGTGCATCTGCAGACCTAGGTATTTCCCTCCCCCCCCCCTTCCCCCCCTCATGGCCTAGGTGAATGGAAACCCAGCTTCCAGTGGGGCCCTGGCTGCTTGAGGGATGGTGAGATTTCGTACGGATGATTTTTGAACGTTAGTTTTAAATCCAGAGGCTCCTCCCCCGCTCTATGTTTAGAGAGTCCAGAGCGGTTCACCTTAGCCTGAGGGAGGCCGCTGGTGTTCATGGCATCAGCGTGTCCTCAGCACTGTTAATATTTGCAAACATTATGTGGCATCGCATCCCCCGTCATGCGGCCTCAGGGTCCCTTTAACACCTCCTACCGATGGAAGCATCCCACTGTATGTGTAAGAAGGGCCCCGGAGGGGGCTAGCTTTCGTTTTATTTTTATCTGCGATGGAACTGAAAGAACTGCACACAATGAACCTCTCTCTTCCATAGCGTGGTGGGCATGAGGTGATTTTATGATTTGAAGCTTTTTGTTTGAAGACAAACCAGCTAGAATCAAACACACAGCAGCCAAGAACTTCTCAATGTGCGGGTGTAGTTGCATACACCTGTGAAAGTAGTTTAACAAATGTAAAGATCAAATACCATGCATCCATTTAAAAAAGTTGTCGCATTGCTAAATTATAAATTAATATCTGGAAAATATACATGTGCTTTATAAAAAGAAAGAGAGAATATAACTGCAGTTTTCATTGTCATGCGATTGCATTCTTAAATAAGTTTTTGGTTTTCATTACTTATTTGTAAATCAGATATTGCCAATTCTTCATTATTTCGTATTATGCCCATGGAAAAATATTTATAAGTGTATAGCTCATGCTTTAAATGTAGAGTCGCTTCCAGTCTAAAACATTCACGGCTATGCATTCACAGCAGACTATAATTGCATTTAGATCGTGTTTACTAATCCGGACCAGGCGCCGATGTGCTCCTGTACATATGTATTCTGTGTAACTATGAATAATACATTGTTTTCGTATGTCTCTATTCATATCATAAACACAGTAGTGACCATGCCTCAGCTTAGACTGTGCAACATACATGTACCCTTTTAAGTGATTGATAGGACAGATTAGCAGCATCACTTCCTATGACGTCAATCGATGTGATGTCATTACAAATGATCTGTGCTGATTAAGTCCCCTACTTCCATAGTCCCCTGCTGACGTGTGTTCGATCCATGAAGACTGCAGTGTGCTGCTGGACACGTTCTAGTGTTCAGCTTGTACAGTAACCCCACTTTACACCCACCCATCCAGGCATCATCGGTCAGGTGACCCTGCTATAAAAGGGGGTGGGCGCAAGTGCCCTGGGCAACTTCCAGTACTGCATACCATGGTGTCAGTATAGTCATTTACCCAGCACAGGAGTCAAGGGTCCACGGCACCACAGAATACCTCAATACCTTTCAGTCCTCTCGGTCCACTGCATTTCATAGAATTCACATCCAGAATTGCATCCGATATGCATATACGTTCATGGACATCATTTACGGGTCGCCAGGGGCTGTAGCTGCTACCCCTGGCTTGCCCCTTGCGACCCCTGTCACTGTCTTTGCGACCCCTCTCCTCAGAGTGGGCAAAATCAGTGAGGCCAGTACGTAACTTTTTATGAGGTGCCCCCATTAGCACCGCATCTCTTCCTAACTCTGTGGATAACTGTAGGAATATTCTCTAGGGGCAGCTCATTTTTGTGTATTCTGGGCAAAATCAGTACCATGAACACAAAGGCAGTTCCACTTTGCCTGTTTCCTGTCAAAGTTTTACTACACTAATATTTTATAATTCACTAGTAGTGTTCCAAAGAATGAATTACACAGTGTCCTAGAATATGACCCTCCCTGGCAGCTGACGTAAATAAAAACATTTAAAATGGTGTATGCGTGCTTGCGGGTGAGAGTGTGTTTAAGTGAGAGCGAGTGTGTACATGTGTAAATACGTGTGTGTGTGTGTGTGTAAGCATTTATGTGTGAGTGAAAGTAAAGATTAAATGCCGTGGCGTGGCATGGTTTCGTCCAAGGGTTCCAGCTAAAATGATTGGAGGCAGGGCGCGCGAGGATAATTCTCAGTGGATGACAGGTGCTCGTTATTAATCACAGACATACTTCCTAATTGAGTGGCAGATCCTGCCATCTCTTAGGACATAAGCAGTGAACACTTCCAAGGTGTTAGTTACGATTACGCACAGCCCCAGCCAGTGCAAAGTGGCTGTGATTAATTGTGGAAAAGCCGTGTGACCGGTTATCTTCCCCAAAGCCTGTGTGCCAATGATTACATCTAATTGAACTCAATCAATGAGTCCTGTTTACTGCTGGAGACAGCTGGGTTTCATCCGAGGGAGAATCAATCCTCAGCAGTAAATGGAAGCAGACGTTCCATTACCATGTTGTCAACACGGATGTTTGTCGTGGCTCCTGTTTTTATTTATTTAAATAAAGTTATCGCAGTGCGGCACTAGCCACCACTAGGGTGCGCCAGAGCGCTCTGAAACCATCTCCGAAGAGCCAGCGTTTATTTGAGGTGTAAAGGAGAGATGGCAGTCAAGCTTTATACCCAGATTGCAGCTTTTACTACCGTTTGAGAAGAAGTCCCCCAAAGTCTCTGAAACGGTACGCGGGTCAGCATAACATTCTAATTCGGATGATTTTGGTTTTCTCCAGGTTCCAGCATAGTCCGTTTTTCTCCATTCAACAATGGGCTTGAAATAAAGCGCTTACAATTAGTATTAGTGCGTTGCTCGAGTCTGAGGTACGGCTTCATTGTGTTAGTATACATTCAATACCCGGTGTCACAAGCGTTTAACAACCTATCGAGATGTATCACATAGCTCTTCAATTTTTCTTTTTATATAATCCAGATTTATATAGCGCGAACTCGACACGAAGGTATTGGGGCGCTTTGCATGAGCACCGGTTATTTACCCAAGGACACATTCAGGCACGGGGAGAATGGAGATTAAGTGATTTGCCCAGGATCACAGGATGTGGACGCGACCCCGAGGCTAGAACCTTGGTTTCCAGCACCAAAGCCGGCAATCTAGCAGTCAAAACACATCCTGTCCCCGATGACCTTGGTCATAGTAATAGCGCCGCTGTGCGTGTTTTAGGAGGCACAACTTTACATGCCCTGTATGAACACACTGAGGGCGCCCAGCAAAAGCTACCATTATCTATAAGGTAGCAGTAATATCTTAGTTTTTGCTAGTCATTTACGGAGCAAGTGTGCGCCAACAAATATGACACTTGCCACAGAGGGATCGATCCTTTTATTGGGCGATCATCCGGCACCTTACGTCAGGAAGCTGGGCGTGGCCATGCTGCAATGATGATGACGTTTACAATCGCTGCCGAGCCCCAAAAGCACAAGTTATGTTAGCACCATTCACACAGCTCCTTTTTGGTATGTCTGTGGCCTGGGAGCTCTCTTGACTGCCTTTAGGCGCCTCTCCGCACAATCCTGTGCTTTCTCATTAATCTTGCCAGATTTTTTAAATCTAGACGAATGGATTGGCTGATGGATGTGTCACATGATCCTTTCTAATGGTTTAAAGGAATATGTGATTTGTAATTTTGGCAGGAGGACTTAGTGGTGGGATTGATTCTGAGTCTATCAGGTTTCACTTGGTGAAAGATTAACCATTTCGAGGACACGATGCATGCATGGGATTACTGAGTAGTCTGAGTTACTTCTTGATTGATTGATTGATGTACTTATAGAGCGCAGCTATCACCCTACCTTGGCGCTTGCATTGGGAACCCGTCCTGGTTTTTCCCTGTAAGATAACCCGTACTGGGCATCCCCAAGGTGAAAGCCAGGCATCCCGCCGCGGGGGGCCGTTGTGGAGATTAAGCAGGCTTGTTGCCCAGAGCTGCATAGTGTGAACTCGTGCTTAGAGTGGGCACCGAAGCGAGAATTATCGAGTCCGTGGACGATTGGGCTCTGGACCCTGCCGCGTCGGGAATCGAACCCAGGTCCCGGGTCTGATCTCTGCTTCAGGGTATGCCTCCTCTAACCAGTGAGCTACGCTTCTCTTCTTTGAGGGATAATTGTGAAAGGAGTGAGATTGCACTTGGGGTTGGAACCTCTTTGTCAGCTAGATGACAGTTGTTACACCTGACATCCTTGGTGTAGTCCTCCCCAAAGATTTTGCCTTCGCTTCCACATTTGACATCACTCATTTTTGTTGACATTAGGATTCAGGGGTAACATGCTTGTGCTTCCTCCTTAAAACATGGCATTGGCCCACATCAAATTGGCACATTTAATTTACTGGTACATTTCTAGTAAATGGTATTACCTACACCCAGGGCCTGTAAATGTAATGCTACTAGTGGGTAGCAGCACTCATTGTGACACCCACTAACGTAGCACTGTAACCGTGTCTCAGGCCTGCCACTGAAGCCTGTAGTGCAGTTTTAAACTGCCATTTCAACCTGGCCATGTAAGCCACTGCCAGGTCAAAACTTTATTTTTTAAATATTTATAAGTCACCACTAAGATAGGCCTTAAAGACTTGTAGGGCAGGGTGCAAGGTATTTAAAATGTAAAACAGGTGTGTTTAAGTTTTACAGTCCTGACAGTGAGAAATTCCTAGTCGTTTTTCACTGTTATAAGGCCTGTCTCTCACTGGGTTGCCTTATTACATTTAATACCTGCTAACTTCAGATTGGGAGCAGATAGAGAAATGGTGTTTACACTCAAATTAATTGTAATTTAAAATAGTCTTTTAGTGTAAAGTTGGATTTTAGGTTGCTATTCTGAAAAGGCCACTTTTAGAAAGTTGGCATTTTTCTGCCTTAAACCAACTGTGCTCTCACATGACTGATTGGCTCCCGCTGTTGGGGATTGTGTATTCCTTCTAGACCGTGAGGCAAAGGAAGCCTAGGTGTAAGCGGAGAGAGTCTTCCTGACAGGATGGCTGGCGAGGAGCTGTACCCAGGGCCAGACTGGCTACCGGGCTTTCCTTAATAAACAATGCAAAACAAATGTTTTAAAAAGTATGCTTTAAATCTATTTGTTTTGCATTGTTCATTATGAAGTGCCGGGTGCTCACAAGCAACCAAATCGGCCCCTCAGCAGTGCACCTGGACCCATGGGCGTCCGCAGAAATTTTTCCAGGGGGGGGCTAACCTGGCAAATGAAGGAGTGTGGCTAATGTTAATCAGTAGGGGAGGGGCTAAAATGGCAGACTATCAGGATCGGGTAATGCTCAGGCCAAGCTGAGAAAAACAAGCATTGGCATAGCCAATAGGTCTCACCTTTGGGACCTTATAAGTATTTCGTTCTGCAGCAGGTCCCAAAGGTGAGACCTATTGGCTATACCAATGCTTGTTGTTATATCTGGGCATGTTGAGAGGCTAGGGGACTGGGTCTCGATGTCGGGTTGGGAGCACAGCGATGACCTACTCAATTTGAATGCGTATGTAATACAACCGGAGGGGTGAAATGAAAGGTTCACTACCAGGAATAACAGGAAGGTATAGAAAGTAAGGCTGGTTAGAAAGGTAAGGACGGGTAGAGGCAGGCATGGTGGTGAGTGGAGAAACAGATGCATGCTAGGAGAGCGCTGTGAGGGACGAAGGCGAAATGGGAAGAGGCACTGAAAGGTGGGTCGGGTAAAGACCCTAGTGAGGCAAACAGAAGGGTAGGGAGGGGTGAAGGGTAGACAAAGAAGTGAGGTGTAGAAGAAAAAGATTCAGGAGCAGAGACAGGTAAATCAAAGCTGGAGAGGGGAGAATAACGCAGTCGTAGAACGTGAGAGGGCCAGGGAGAGAGAGGGAGAGGTGTGTCAGAGACCGGTAGAGACAGCTGAGGAAGAGGGAATAATAAAGACTGAGGTAGACAGGTGAGGTAGAGGGGTGCGTTGATATAAAGGAAGTGCAGAGATGTGTCAGAGAGATGTTACTGAAGAGGAAAAGAAGTAGAGGTATTGAGAAAGGAGTAAGGTACTAAAAGAAGTAAGGGGGAACAGAGGTAGAATGAGTGGAAGGGGAGAGAACACGTAGAAGATGAATGGCAGGGTAAAGTGAGCGATCAGGCAGTGAGTGTGAGGAGTGGGATACAGAGGGATATGTGGCAGTGAGCGCGAGGTGCGGGGTACAGAGGGATATGTTGTGGCAGTGAGCACGAGGTGTGGGGTACAGAGGGATATGTTGTGGCAGTGAGCATGAGGTGTGGGGTACAGAGGGATATGTTGTGGCAGTGAGCGCGAGGTGTGGGGAACAGATGGATATAAGGCAGTGAGCGCGGGGAGTGGGGTACAGGGGGATATGAGGCAGTGAAACACAGGGTCAGGACGTCCTGCCAGACATGATAGGGTGCATACTGGCAGATAGATATGTTATTGACACAAGTCGGTGTACGTTTTAGTGGGATCTGAAATCCGGGCTATGCTGCAACCTCAATTTTTGACTTGGGAGGATAATGCATCGACTCCCGCCCAGAACTTCATTCAGAAGACCCCTTGCTCTCCGGCTACACAGTGTTAAAAGGAGGTCTTGGTGTCCAGACCTAACCACTCGTGCTTGTGGTGCGCAGCTCAAACTGGCCATTGTAATTTTGTTTGTGATAGTCAGCCACAGACAGAATGACAATGGGCGGGAGGGGCTGCGAGGAGGAGTGCTAGGCAACCCATCAGGGAGTTGAGGCCTCTGGCAGGGAATACCTCTGCTCCCTGCAGGGCCCGGAATTACTGACAAAAGGTGTCCGTAAAAGCATGGGCGGTCGCAGGGGGGGCAAGGAGGGGCGCTTCTGGGGGGGGGCAAGCGCCCCTCCTTGCCCCTCCCCCTGCGGACGCCCATGCTTGGACCCCACCCTGCCACCCTAGCAAAAATCGCCCGGTAGCCAGTCCGGCCCTGGCTGTACCCTCACCTGAGTACACTTCAAAGGGCACTCACAAAGGAACCTGGCACCAGGCTTCCCTTGCCTCTGTCACTGTAGACAGTTTGGAGCCGGGACCAGAGGAAGGGAATGAACTGACCAGAACCAGTTTTGGAGGAGGTCAGGACATTTCCCCACAAAAAGACTGGCACCAGGTATAAAAGTGGGACCTTCAGAACTTCTCATAAGAACACTAGTGGGCCTGTGGAAGAGTCAGAAGTAGGTCTGCCCTGCAACTGTGGAAGAGGGACTGCACTGCTGACCGAAAAAGAACTGGACCTGATTGGCTGGAAACCAGACTACCCAGTGTGACCCCAAAAGTTAGTTGGCGGACCTCCAGTTTGAGCTACAGGGACACAACATGTCTTCCTGCAACTGCAGAACTGGCCCGCACCAACTGGATTTGCCTGGACCTGCCGGAGCCCTGCTGCTGGCCTCTGCTGGAGTACTGATCCACGATCTCCAAGATGTGCCCCTACCCCAGGACTTGGACCCTTGGCTAGCATCAGTAAGAACTCCTGAAGGAAAGGTGAAGTTACATAAGTTTTGGTCTCCTTGTGAACACAAAGGGACCTCTTCAGGTCAAGAACCGATTTCCTTCGACAACTGCCGATGTGAAGCTCCAGCGATACCTTGTTCTTTGCACTGACAGTGACCATCCGCGATGACTGGCAACATGAGACCTGCAATTCGCACCAACTGCAACCGTCTGTGACGATCAAACCAACGTGAAGCTGCAGTGATCACTGTCTCTTCACACTACAGCAATGACGGTCCACAGCTCGTCCTGCTCCTTACGCTGGCATCCTCCTCCTCACGGCCCCCGCAAACATGAACTCTTAGAGCCTAACTTGAAATGTAACTTTTTAGCAGGAATAACCTGGTCCCTGTATCCAACCAATGCTCTATCACAGTCGGCCTGAACTTGTAACTTCCCCCTGGTCAGTCATGACCAGATAACTGTGAGTGGCGCTTTGTGCTTCTTGGAGGTATTTCCACCTACATTTTTAAAAACTCATATGTCTGGTTGTACTAATTGGATTTTGATTGTTTGGGTGTACTTTTATTTATCAAAATGTACTCTAATTTGTCTAAAGTGGTTGGGGTATTTCTTGTGTTCTGTTTTCACTGAATTACTGTTTGTGCGATTCATAAATACTTTACACATATCCTCTAAGTTGCCTGACTGCTTTTTCGCCAAGCTACCAGAGGGTTAAGGGCAGGTTTATTTAGGGCCTTTTGTGGTTCACCCTGACAAGGATTGCAGGGGCGGTTCCCTGACACGGGCGCTGGGGCTGTGCCCCCTTTATTTCCTTCGCCAAAATAGCTTTTTCTTAATAAAAAATGTTTAAAGCCACCATTCCAAAATAAAAGATTTTCTTTAGGTCAGTACTGGAAATAACTCCCCATCAGACAAAATCTCCTTGAGCAGTCCTCTGCTGCACCTGCGCTGCCAACTCAGTAAGGCTTGCATCAAATTACCATTTGCCAGGTGGATGAGCTTAAAGCCCTCAGGCCTGTGAGGTCGCCAGCTCATCAAAATCCTTGCCTCCTGCACTAAGCTCCACACCCTGACAGCATGGGTGGAAAGTTAGTGCCTGGGCGTCTCTGGCTGAAACCCTGCAGCTCCAAGGGCTTCATGTTTATCAGGGACTCGTCCCAGGATGGGGTGGGAGCAAGCCTCACTGACCCTCATCCTGTGACGAGTTGTGAGAGAGTAGGTGGGGTTAGAGGATGGAGGCGGCAAGCTAAACCTTGGAATCTAGCCACCAGTGCTGTTTATTTTCTATAAATAAGTGTGAATACTGGCTAGTTATCTGCACGCTCTCTCTAAATGCACAGCAACTTCTGCAGCACCGATCAGCCTTTCCAAATGACCTTAATCAATATCCAGCAGTTTTCAGTGCAGGCAGTATGCTGTGGCACAATTGTATCGGCAACTCCTGGCATGTACTTTAAGTTTGGGGTGCCCACATGTGCGCATGTTACCAAAGTGAATTCACAACAGCCTCACTGTATTTTCTCTCAAACCAGCCACAGTGCCTGTTTTTCCCTCTCTGACTTCAAGGTGCTGCTGTACGCTAGCATTTATTTCCAGCCAGGATGCAATTTCGCCAGCAAAATGGGTTTCAATACTTAAAAACAGATGCACTGGTGAAGGGCCACTGCGTGGTGAGCACAGCCTGCTGGTTCCATTAAGCATCTGAGGAGGTGCATTCGAAGAGCCAGGGGTGCAGCGAGGAATCTAAACACCAACCTTAAAAGAAGGGTTGACATTGTCCGACTGACTGCAGGACGCCGTGCAAACCTTTTGACTGTCTCTTTGTGCATGGATGAATGTCAACATATGCAGGCCCTGGTGAGCTTTTCCTTAGCAGTTTAAAAGATTTTTGCCATTGCCCTGGCTGTAATGTTAAATGGGTGTGTGTGTCTGTGTTTTCTAATGACATGATTCTTAAGTCTTTCTTCTCATCGTTTTGCAAAGACGAACAGAGGAACTGGGTTAAACAAGACACATGGAGTGCAGAATAATGTTCCTATGTGAATAATTTTAAAGAGCTAGCTATGACACATGTTTTTGTCCTGTTGATCTGTCAAAGGTAATGTGCTGGTAGATCCATAAAACGTATCATAAAAGTACCCAGCATCAAGCTTCTTTGACTTTTTTTTTTTTTTTTAATAAACCTGTTGATTTTAGTCTGCACCATTGGTACCAGACTTATCCTGTCCAGTCAACAAAATACTATGCCTCCCTTCAAGGCCTAGCCCTGGGGGCAGTGAATTCTATGTAGTAGGGTGCACTTTCTCTGTTTGCGCCCAGCGCAAAGGTTTTAAGGTGCGCCAGGGCGCAAACAGGTAAAGTGCACCCTATCTATAACAGGGCCTCAGATGGTCCTCTTCTGTGTGAAAGAGCACTACAATTTATTCAGTGATTAAGGGCCTGATTTATATTTCGGAGGATGGGTTACACCATTTCAACAGTGATGGACAGCTCATCCTCCGAAATATAAATTCCATTATCCTTCCCTATTGAGAGGGACTAACTTCTCCAATGAAATATACATAAGGCCATATTTGTTGTTACTGGCCCTCTCTGCAGGGTCACACCAAACCTTTCGCCTTCACCCCTCCTGTTTTGCTGAATTCATTTTTGTTGGCTATAGGACTCTGTGCACTTTACCACTGCTAAACAGTGCTAAGATGCTTGTGTTCACTAATGTAAACATGGTAATTTTCAATTATATTTTAATTAACTGGTAAGCCCTGAGCAAAGTGGTATACCATATACTCAGGGCTGATAAATTTAAGCTACTAGTGGTTCTGAAGCACTTATTGTGCCACCCACTTAAGTATCCAATTAAAAACATGTCTGAGGTTGCAATTGCAGCCTGTGTGTATTGTGTTAAACTGCCATTTTGGCCTGCAAAATGAACTTTTAGCAAGGTTTAAACCTTGCTTTTTAATTTAGATAAGTCACACCTAGGTTTGGACCTAACCAGCGCTTAGGATAGGGTGCATTGTATGTAAAAAAAGTTGGACTTTTTCTTTGATGTTTTACATGTCCTGGTTGTGGAAAAATCTCTAATTTGTAACATGATCTAACCTTATTATATTTAATGAGCAATAATGTTTTATTGGGAGCAGGTAGGAATGTCATGTTGGGTGTCTGAGGACTTGTAATTTAAAACCCTCTTTAATGTTAAAAGTCAGATTTTAAGTCACAATTCTGAAAATGCCACTTCTAGAAAGTTTGCAAAGGAAAGCAAGAAAAAGAGAGGGTTGGCCCATCTCACCCCACGTCACACGGTCACTAAAGAACAGCTATAAAACTATGGTATGCTGTAGGGACAAATATACAAAACCTCAAATCAAGAATGAAACAATCAATTTTCACTGGAAAATGAATTTAATCCCTTGCTTTTTGTTTAAAAAGTCCTTTTGTTCCTAGTTTGCTCAAAGGTAGGTGGTTACATGAAGAATCCAAATGTAATTCCACTTAGAGGTACTTCATGTTTGTTATGCAGGAGCCTCACAAGATACTTTGTCAGATAATTAGTTGAGTCATAGGAGATAAAGTGAAGGATCGATGCCCTGGGACTCTTGAGACTCTGACGCTACCTCTAAGTGGAATCCCTTTTAGATTCTTCATGTAACAAAAAGCAAGGAGAAATGAAAGGACAATCTACTCCTGTGTGTAATGAAAAATTGATAAATATATGGCATAAAAAACACAGTGTAGTGCAATGCGTAGACAGTCTTAATACATTAAATAAATTGATTTATGTGCAATTAAATTCATTATCCAGTAAAAATGATTGTTTCATTGTTGATTTGAAGTATTATACATGGATTTGTCCGTACGACTTTTAGAAAATTGGCATTTCCTTGTCCTAACCTTTTCCTGGGTCACATGAATAAGTGCAGTTGGCGGTTGGTCTTCATGTATTCCTCCCAGACAGCCACACGGCAGGATGGGCCATACTGACTTGATGATGGGGGCAGAACTGTCATCTGTCACACTCACACTTCAGAGACACTGCCTCAGCTCACATACAAAGGACTTCACACAATCCTATTGTGCACTCAGTCAGACTAGGACAAGGACACGGAGGCAAGACATTCCAGACACGTCTGTAGGGAGTAGACTCCTGATATTTCTTCCACTTCAGAGTGTGTACCAGGGATATAAAGGGGACCCTCAGACCATGTTAGAAATGGGGGTCTCTAGTTGGCAAGGGCTTGCAACTTGGTCCAAATAGGGACCCTTCTTCCTAGTCAGGATAAGGGAGTTACACTCCTAAAATAACCCCTGCTCACCCCCTTGGTAGCTTGGCACGAGCAGTCAGGCTTATCTTAGAGGCAGTATGTAAAGCATTTGCACTTAACCAACCGTAATACAGTGTAAGCACTACAAACGGACACCACACCAGTTTAGAAAAATATCCAATATTTTTATACACTTAAGATAAGACCAAAACGATAAAAATCCCCAATACAGTACTTAAAAATCTTCAGTTAGCAAAATAACTGTGTAAAACAGTTCCTTGATGTCGATAGCTCCATCCGGGGCTATCACGGCGTCATGAGCAAACAAATCCAAACAGTTCTGGCTGACCGTGGCGTCATGGGCCAGTTGCGGTGTTGGGAAGACCCGCAAACAGTACCTTTCAGAAATGCAGGGCGATGAACTCTTGTTGAGCTTCCGAACACACGACGTCTGCAGGCGTCAGTTCCGGAGGTCGGTGCAGGAGTCGTCAGGGCCCTCGAAGTCACACGTGTTGCAGATCGAACTCCTCTTTGTTGAAGTCAGGAGCGCTGTCATCGGCAGACATCGGGTGCTGCGATGCGAAGTGCAGCGGTGTGACATGCGGTGCCCTCAGGTCGCGGTGTGAGCAGCGGCTTGTGTTGGCGTCAGATGGCGTCATCGGTGAGACCAGGGTCGCGGTGTGAGATGAAGGCGGTGCTCGTCATGATGTTGGCAGGTCACGGTGCAAGCAGTGGCGTCGTCGTTGCTGAAGCGCTGTAGTCGGCTGACTAACTGGAGTCGATGGCAGCGGCGTAGGTAGGCCAAGGCTGTGGTGCGGGATGAGAGCGGTGCATCGTGTAACTTTAGGAACGGTGCCCTCGAACCACGGTGCAAGCAGCGGCGTCGATTCCAGCGCGGAGCGGCATCATCGGGTATTTCACGGCATCGTCGTGAAGCGAGGCAGTGCGGCGTGCGGTGCCCACAGGTCGCTGTGCGAGCAGCGGCTCGGTGGTGGCAGCAGCAGGCGTCTTCAGTGAGACCAGGGTCTCCGCGTTGCAGCGGTGCTCTGCGGTGCCTTCAGGTCACGGAGTCGACAGCGGTGTTGTAGACGTCGTCGAGATTGAAGTTTTTGCTGTTCCTGAGACTTCTTGAACAGGGGGCAAGCTCTACCTCAAGCCCTTGGAGAAACTCACAAAAGTAGATTGCAGAAAGTTCAGTCCAGTCCTTTCACTGCCCAAGACAGAAGCAGCCACTACAGGCCAACACAGCAAAGCACACAGCAAAGTGGTAGTTCCTCCTCACAGCTTCTCCAGCTCTTCTTGGCAGTCTTCTTGATCCAAAAGAGTTCTAAATTCTGGGGTTTGGACTCCAATATTTATACCACCAAATCCTTTGTCCTCCAGGCAGAGGGTCCTGTACCTAGTCCAAACCAGTTTTGGGTGCTTTCTGCCAGTGTACACCTTCTTCCTTTGTCAGTTACTAGGGACTGACACATAAATCAAATAGGCCAGTCATGGAAACACCAATCCATAACACAGTTTACTACAGGAGCACTTGCACTTTACCACTGATCAGCATGAGTAAAAACCGGAAGGTCAGAGAGCAAAAACTCAGGGGAAACACGCCAAAAGATGCCAAGTCTAACAGACCCACTCTTCAGTACACTCCTGAACCTGTGGTACTACAGAAGGGTTGCCCTGCAGCCAAATGGCTACCCTGCTGCTTGAGCCTGTGGTGGTGTCTGAAAAGGACGAATGGGCCCAGGCTGAAGTGACTCCAAGGGTCAGCTGACTGACCTCCTGTTCTAAGCTCCATGGACACACTAAATTCCAGAGATCTTCCTGCAACTGCCCAGTTGACATTCTGTACTTGACCTGCAACTCAACCTGCCTGAGCCCTGCTGCATTGCGTTCCTGATATCCTAGAGGTGCCTCTCAGGTTCATGACTCTTGGTGTGGCATCAGTTGAGCTCCTCCTTGAAGAAATGGAGAAATCCTGAAGTTTTGGGCTCTTTGCCACCCACACCGACAGTCAACACTAAGCTCTGGTGAACCAGTCTCTTCGTGCCTCAGCTACCGCCAGCAAACACTGACCGGCAACGTGAGATCTGCACCTGTGCTTCAACATCGACAGACTGCAGTGATCACCAACACAAAGCTCCAGCAATGACAGCCTGCGACGCCCAACAGGATCTTCCTGTGACAGCAACAACCATCTGCAATGCCCAGCCTGCGCTTTATGCTACAGCGAAGTCTATCTGCAGCGCTCTCCCTGCTACTTGCGTCTCCTCTACTGCAAACGGAACTTTTCATGCTGGACTTTAAAAAAAAAGGCACCTTTTCAGCATGCTCAACCTGGTGCCTGTATCCAGTCCACGCTCCATAGCGGTCAGTCTGAACATGTGACTTTCACCTGGTCTCACACAATCAGATAACTACAAGTGGCGCTTTGTGCTTTTAGGCTCTATATTTACTTTAAATCTTTGAAATTGAATATCTTTTTTTGCTGTTTTGGAGGAAAAAAATATTTACCAATTTTAATATATTTCCCTAAACTAGTGTGGGATTTTTCTTGTGGTGTGATCTCACTTTAATGATGTTTGTATGCTGCATAAATACTTTACACATTGCCTCTAAGTTTAGCTTGATTGCTTTTGTACGTATCTACCAGGGGGTTAAGCACAGGTCAATTTAGTGACTTTTGTGGTTCACCCTGACAAGGGTTGTGGCTGTTGCATCAGTAAGGCTCACACCCCCCTCAATCAATAACCAAATTTCTCACACTAAGAATATATACTTTTCCAACTACCACTACTGTGGTAACTCATCGGTAGCAGTGCAGTGGTATTTTGTTTATACATCGCATATAACATAAGGTGGCATGTTGATGGCTGGAAGAAATAGTCATAAAAAGCAAACATTATTCAAAGAAAGTCAAACCAATTGGTGTCCAAAGTAGGACCAGGACTTAGGGTATTTATTTAGTCATACAAGAGCTGTGTATCACTTCAGAACTAGGTTGCATCAGGGTATTATGATGTTTGTGGGAGACCTTATAGTAGATAAATGTCAGCCATATTTCTCTTAGGTGCTTGCTGTAAATACACAAAAGAGGTGAGTTAGTTGTCTACTGAGACTTCAAAGGAGAGGTGCAATTGACAAAATACCCATGTACTTTTCTTCCGGGGTCTTAAGGAGAGTTCTGAAATCAAGACATAGTACAGGGAGGAGAGGAGTTGCTTGTCCTAACCTAATTTTTCAGTGTAGGTCTATAGTTGGTGAGTGAACCGTTTTATTCCTAGAGCATGCAATAATTTCAATGTGTGGGTTCTTTTTTAGTTCAACAGTACATTTCTAATTCAACTTTCTGAAAGATTCTGTTCTTCCTTGCATTTCTTTTTGGTCCAAGCCGGTTTCCTTATCAGCGATTGCCTAGAGTGTATGGGCAAAAGAGATTGTGCTCTCATTGTATTATAAGACTGAATGATATGATGTTTGAGAGGGGTTCCCAATACGTAACTCACTTAGAGATGTTTATTCTTCACCTGTCCATTGACGGTGGTATGTGGTTGAGATTTTTCTGACTAAAGAAAATTGGGGTACAGCAGAAGGAGGTGTTAAGAATGGGAGCTCAGGAGACAAAGGTCCAGTCTTTGGCAGGAGCTGTTCACTCAGGAAGCATGTGTGCCATCCATGTCTATGGGATGGGTAAATATCCAGTAGTCATGGAGGCCAACATCATCCAAAATTTCAAGGATTATGTTCCAGTTACTTGTATTGGCCTTATCTCATGTGATATGTTCAAAGTGGGGTCAAGGGCAAAATTATAGTCAGCGATGATTCTAAAGATGCCATGGCAGTGTTCAGAGTGTGAACCAATGTTGCAACTAGTTTACTGCCCAGGGTATAAATCCTGACAAAGGCATATCTTTCCACTGAGGCCGTCCTAGTTCTTAATATAAATGTTTATTTCAGGGATCTCTCGAACAGGACCTAGAGGAACAGGACAAAGATTGAGAGCATAGACGTAGTTACTGCTGACAACCTTGGCCATGTAGTACCCTTTTCTTTCTTATTGGTGACATGATTTCATGGAGTACATATTACAAACATTCCAAATGCTTTCAATGTGTCGGCTTCGGTGCACTTCTGGTATGAGGGGGTGCCCAAGATGAGGCAGAAAACTCTACTGCCTAATGTAGTTTAAAGTAAGGCATGTGAAACACACAAAAAACTTTGCACTCAGATTTATAGGCAGTGGATGAGTTAGTATGCAAGTGACCACGTAATGGAAGCACATGTCCCAGTGCATTTTAGCCGGGCATGGCATTGTTCGGGATCTGTTTGGTTGTTGTTGGTGTAAAATCTCTACTGCACGCCATTTAAATTAACAAACTCATGTGGCCGTGTAACAGTGACTTAAAAAAACAATACATTAATTAATTATGATGGATGCTAAAGAAGTGAAACATCAGGCTACAATGTCTTAGTTGTTCAATCCAGATACAAGTATAATTGGTATGGCATCAGTAAATATCACACGCAAAATATTAAAAATCTAGATACCAGGCATTTATGAAAGAAATGGGATTTCCTTGCATGTAAGGAAATTAACAAGCGGTGGGAAGTATCTACTCACAGAAAATACATTGATACAGAGAGAGTACCAAGAGGCCTAAGGATAATGTTGATGCCCAATCAGGGGAAAATGAGTGTGGAGGATTTATTTTAAAATCATCACTTGGACGATAGAAAAATACAGGAACAATTTAATGAAATTGAAAATTAAATCAGCACAATACAGCTGACAGAAGAGCTCACATTTTTTAAAACCACCACACAAAATAGTTTCGAACAGCATGAGGAAGAAGTATCGGCTGGAAAGGCTGTGAAATGTCAAAGAGATAAGGAGGACTATGAGGAATGCAAGATCTTAACATTTGCCTAAAGATATTCTGACTTATGGAAAAAGGAAATACTTGATCTAACAACAACTGACTTATCAAGTAAAGAGACTGACACATCAGAATCTGAATTAAGTGAAGGTACATCTGTTGCGACCATTGACGGAACAACTAAATTGTCTTTTATAGACAAAATGTGGCTATTTCATAAGCAACAATAATGAAACAAAAGAACTGCAACCCCACCTGGAAGGGGAAGGGGACGTGTTGAAAGGGGAGTGGTCAAGTAAAAACCAGAAGAGGGTGACTAGGAAAAAGAAGAACCAGAGGGCATGAGAACAGGAAACACCACAAGAAAATAAATAAAGGCCAGGATGAGAGGATGGTCATAAATGCCTCAAAATAAACATTATCAGAGTTAGTGCTGAAATTATTGAAAAGGAGCTTAACTTTCTGCCCCAGAGCACATGTGAATTATGCTTAAACAAGGACTGACATATAAACATAGATGGAAAATGAAGTTGGCAAAGTTATGTACTGAGAAAAATAACGTAAAGACCAAAATGTCACACCTGGGAATAATATCACGTTGCCAGCAGAAGACCTCACAATCCTCAGCACTCTAGTTTTTTTTTTTTTTTTTTAAATTTGTTTATTCAGGTCAGCAAGTCAATGACATTACAGTTATAAATGCTCCAAGCTCCCGCAACAGCAGGCTACGTCCGAACAAATCAAGTACTGTAAATCAGCGTGAATGCAATGCTCAGTTTTCATATTACACCCAAATACACTTTTACATAACCATAACCAACACAAACTCTGGTACAGATGGAAATCAGCAGTTCACAAACAGTTCACTTTTGGCAATTGAGGAGCGAAACCTGCAAAGGGAGCAACCAATATTAAGTGGCACACAGCAGCGACGATCTTGTGTGTGTATCGGACCCCAGCATAACGCGACATACGTGGTCCCAGCCATATCACCCACTAGCACACGGACCAGCCAGGCAAGGTGAATCACCCTACCCCCCACACTGCCCCGACTCCACTCATGCACACTCAGTCGGCTGCCGACGGCTGTAAAATAGGCTAGAGCCCAATATCAGAGGCCAACCTCTCCCGGCCCCCAGCCCCCTCAACCCATGTCATCAGAAACTGCCCCAGACAGAGAACGTGGAGAGTCGGGGGAGCCCGCCCCCTCCCGGGTCCACTGCAGAAAGGGCTCCCAGATGTCCCTTGGACGGGAAGCGGTCGGCATCGACTCCCAGTAACATTCCAGTTGTGCATTCCCATACGTAACATCTTTCACCCACTCTGTAAATTTAGGCACGGATTTACGGCCCCAGCGCACCGCCCCTGCCTCTTAGCATATAGGAGCAATAGCGCATGTAGTTTCCTGGTCTTTGGTGGGGTACTTTGGACATATCCCAGCAGCCCCAGATGTGGCGCAGGCGTGTCGGTTCTATGGAGGATTTGATTGATGGCCGTGAAGATATTCACCCAGTATTCCTCCAGGCGCGGGCAGCTCCATGCCACATGCATGAAAGTAGCCCGCTCGGCCCCACACTTCCAGCAGTTGTCATCCTCCCTAAGGCCCATACGATGCAACGATCTTGGTGTGCGGTAGTACCTGTGCAAGAACTTAAAATGCACCAGGCGCAGCCTGTAATTAGGTGATAGTTCCTTCAATTGCCCACAACAAAAGGCCCACTGCTCTTCAGACAAAGGGGTCTCCAGATCCGCATTCCACGCATTTAGCGAGGAAGGTACAACGACAGGGGCTTGCTCTTGCATACAGTTATATAACCGGGACACCAGTTTTTTGGGAGAAGCTTTCGAGAGTAAATTTTGTAATGCCTGGAGTTGTGGGGGCTCCTCCGGGAATTGAGGCCATAGCGTTTTACAGGATTCTCTAAGCTGGTGTAGGGTAAAAAGATCAGTAAAGGTCCCCTGTGAGTCAGACTCACCCTCCACGGGAACCCCAAAGGTGCCCCCTGGGTATATATCGGCAAAGGTGCGCAGTGTTTTCCCTCTGATCACCACGGCCCCCCCTCTGTCAAGCAGGCAGGGAAGCAAGGGGTTGCCCCTCAGGGGAGCAGCCGGTGCATACAGGAGAGGGAGACGCGCCCGCCTCACCAACTCCCGCCATGTCCAGCGAAGCAAGGCTACCGTGTCCACATCCCCAGAGGGGCGGGACGACTTTCCGTATAATGCCACACTTAGGGGTAAAGGAGCAGCAACTGCCGTCTCCACTGCAATATGCGGTTGGTAGGGAGTGGGGAACACCCAGAAGTGCAGAAATTGCGCCTGCGCGCACAGCGCGTATAGTGCCATGTCTGGGGCCCCCAGTCCGCCCTGTCGCAACGGGAGAGTGAGCAGCGCGCAGGAAGATCTCGCCTGGCCCCCAGCCCAAACCAGCGTCAACAACAGTGACCGCACCCGTGCGTGGAAATGCGTCGTCAGGGGCAAAGGTACATTCACAAATAGGTATAAAAACTTAGGAAGGACCACCATTTTTACTAGGGCGATCCGTGCAACCAAAGACAGGGGGAGCTTATTCCAAAGTTCAACTTTCCCTTCCAGCCAGTCTACCGCCCTGCCGAAATTCAACATCCACAAGTCGTTCAGGCTACGGCTGATCCAGACCCCCAGGTACTTGACCGAGTCAGTTTCCCAGCGCAGGGGATAGTCCGAGGTCACCTCCGAGGTGGCATCCGTCAAAGGGAACGCGACAGACTTAGACCAGTTAATCGCTACTCCCGCCAATCCCTCGAACCGGACGAATTCCCTCAACAGTGGGCTCAGGTTCTCGGCGGGGTTGGTGACATATAGCGTCACATCGTCTGCGTACAGGGAGATTAGCAGGCTGCGAGAGCTGAAGCCTATACCCCGGGCTGTATGGTGTTGGCGGACCCGAGCCGCCAGAGGCTCCATGGCAATGGCAAAAAGTAGGGGGGACAGAGGGCATCCCTGCCTGGTCCCGCGTGATATGCCAAATGGCTTGGAGATCAGCCCATTTACCCGCACCCGTGCTCTTGGAGCGACATACAGGGGCCGTATAAGGTTTATGAAGAGGGGACTAAAACCCATTCTACCAAGAATCCGAAACAGGTAGGGCCACTCTAGCGAATCAAACGCTTTCGTGGCATCCAGGAAAATGACCGCCGCCTGTATAGAGGGGTGTAGGTAGTGCAATACTGAAAATATCGTACGCAAATTGTGGGATGTGGCACGGCCGGGGATAAACCCCGATTGATCAGGCAGCGCCACCATCGGTAATAAGGGTTGAAGCCTGTCTGCAATCAGTTTAGCGTAGATTTTGACGTCTACGTTAATAAGGGAGAGTGGACGGTACGAGTCTAGCAGTTGGCTATCCTTGTCCGGCTTCAGCAGATAATTATGAGTGCCTCTCGCATCGAGTCCGGCAGGGAACCAGTCTCCTGGGCCTCTGCAAATACCGAAAGGAGCCTGGGGGCCAGTTCGTCAACGTACGTTTTATAGAAGGTGGTGGTCAGTCCGTCCGGGCCAGGGGCCCTGTGCGCGGGCATGCTCTTTATCACCTGTGCCACATCCCGGGCAGTGAACGGGACATCCATGTAACGGCGGTGGTGGTCGCTAAACCAGACAAGGGCGATCGAGTCAAGGAAGGCATCTAGGGACTCCGGGACTGTAGTCTGTCTAGAAGTGTAAAGGGTCGAGTAGAACTGAGCGAAAGCAGTCAGAACTGCATCGTGCCCTAACCGGAGCTCACCCCCCTCGTCCTTTATGGAGGTTACAAAGTGGGACTGCGCTCGCGGAGAGATCAACCGCGCAAGGGTCCTGCTAGGTCTATCTCCCTCACCGTAACGACGGGCCTCAGCCTGTTTGCCCAGGAACTTTACCTCGCGCTGCGCCTCGATTTCGAACTCTAGGAGCTTAGACTTCATTTGGACCGCCAGTGCAGGTGACGGGTCAGCACAGAATCTCACCTCCAAATCCCGTAACTCCCCCTCCAACCTGCCCAGAGTCCCGCGAATGGCCTTGAGAACCCCGGCCTGCCTGGAGATACACTGGCCTCGGATCACCGCCTTAAATGCGTCCCAGAGGGACGCCTCGGTAGACACTGACCCCGTGTTGGTTTCAAAATACTTCACAATGTCCTCTCTAATTTCTTCGGTAAAAGCAGAGTCCGTAAGCGCATGCTGGGGCAGCCGCCAGGAGAACGCGCGGGTAGGGGCATCGGGTACCCGAATCCCTAGCAAGCAAGGGGCGTGATCAGAGAGTGACCGTGCTTGAATGTCTACCTCAACCTCCCAGGACGCCACATCCGGCGAGACCAACCAGTAATCTAGTCGGGACCATGCCGCATGCTGGCTCGTTATGCAAGTCCCCACAGTATCAGTAGGGTGCCTATCTCTCCATATATCCGACAACAATCCCTCGTTCATGATATCGAAAACGGCCTGTCGCGCTCTGGTGTGTGTTGGCCCACCCGCATCCCTGCGATCCATTGCATCTACCAGTGCTACATTAAAATCCCCACCAAGAATAATCGTGGAACAATCTAGTAGCACGATCTGAGCCCATAGCTCCCTGAAGAAGTCGGGGTCATCAACGTTAGGTCCGTACACTGCAGCCAGTACAATCTCCCTCCCCTGCAGCACACCATGGGTGATAACATAACGGCCCTCTTTGTCCAATAGAGTTTGGTGTTCCTTCCAATCCAGCCCGGCCCGTATGAGTATGGCCACCCCTCTAGCGTAATTCGAATAGACTGCGGAGTACACCCACGCCCAGCGTGAGTGCTTCAGCCGATGTGAGGGTGTGGAGGATAGGTGCGTCTCCTGCAGAAAGCAGATATCTATCTTGTGTCGGGCGAGATACCCCTGCATGAGCCGAGCCTTTTTGTAGTCCCCAAGCCCTCTAATGTTCCACGTCAATAACCTAACGTTCGCCATCCCATCAGTCAGGTGATGTCACTTCGCCCTCGCCCCTGCACCTGCACTGTATCGCCGTCCCAATGTATAGCCTGTGCACTGCGTGTGGTAGCATTGTGATGAACTGCAAAGAATCATATCCATCGTACCAAAACATGCTAAACTTTAACAAACCCAACTCCCCCCGCCGCCCCCCACCCTCACCAACCCCCCAATCAGGTTGTGACAAATCCCCACCATGTACACGCGAAACGTGTGTGCACATAGAACCCACAAACAATGGGAGACACCCCATGGGGCGTGGTGCTCCAGACTTACTCCCCCGCTTTCACAGGGTGGCTACACCATAAGAAACCCACAACACATCCGTGTCCCTTGTCTTGCCGAGGAGTGTCAGTTCGGGAATTAAAGTACTCATACTGGGGGTAGGCCTCCTTCGTCACTTCGGAAACTGGAATCTGGGCCACAAGAGTGGCCCGCGGCGGGAAGAGGACGACCCAGCACGTATATAACACAATGCACAACATGGGTGGCGCTCGCCGCCTACTCACGTCCTGGTCAGTCATTGTCACTCAGGTGACCGTCTTCCATCTCTGCACGTGGCGACGTGCGTCTAGCCGCAGCCCCTCCGAGCCGCTTAGCAAACTTCAACGCCTCCTTTGCCTCGGTGAAGTAGTGTGTGGTGCCTTCGTGTGTCACCCTCAGCTTAGCCGGATATAACAGAGCATAGGGGACGGTAGCCTGTAGTAGCAGCTTTTTGGCAGGTAAAAATTCCTTCCGGGCCGCCTGCACCAGAGGAGTGAAATCCGGGTAAAAGGAGATATTGTTCCCTTTATGTTCAATTTTCCCCTTTTCACGAGCAAGGCGTAAGATGAGGTCCCTGTCTTGAAAGTTCAGGATCTTAGCCAGGATAGGTCGCGGCGCCGCCCCCACCGGCGGCCTCTTCCCCAGCGACCTGTGTGCCCTTTCAACCGCGAACATCGGGGAAAGCGCCGGATCAAAAAGCTCGTGGAGCAACTCTGACACATAGAATTCCATCTTACCAATGTTCGTCGTCTCTGGTATGCCCGTGATTCGAATGTTGGATCTGCGGGACCTGGCCTCTAAATCATCAGTCTTGGCCCAGAGGAATTCCAGTTCCTTGTCCACGGACGTGAGGTGTTGCTTGGTTTCACGTCTGAACTCACAGCATTCAGTGCGTTCGTTCTCCAGGCTGTCGAGTCGTGTTTCGTGCGAGTCCACCTGTTGCTTGACAGACTCCAGCTGTGAGGCCATGGCGTCTAGTTTGGCATCAATACTCTTTAGGCTAGACCGCACCTCAAGCATCAGAGCGCGGTATTCGCCTTCAGGCCCCGTCCCCTGCGAGGTAGATTCCGCCGTCTCCTGGTCCGCCGCCTGCTGCTTGGCCTGGCGCTTGTGGTCAAATGTGAGCCTGGACTGCTTCGCCTCGTTCTTCCCCCCCATGGCGACTAGCCCGTCACGGACACTTATAGGGAGGTTGCCACTGAGGCAGTCCGGTATGGCAGTATATCGTTGACGGCGCCCTGTGTGTCGGGCTCGACCTTCGGGGTGCAGCCCCCCTGCACCAACTCCGCTCCTATGACTTCAGATCGGCAGGGGCGCAGCGTGAAATCACGAGCCGGGCACACCCGCCAGCCGGGACCCCTCAGTCCCCACTTCGCAGGGCGACGCGGGTGTGGTCCAACGAGTCACAGGCAGCCCAACGATCTCTCACCTGTGTCAACTCGCAAGGCCCCACTGCCGCCTCCTCAACATCCGCCAGTGTCCACAGGAGTATGGTTGTCCCGGCTTGGGTGCCCCCCGGCCCGGCACGACCCAGCCGCGCCCCCAATCCGGCAATCTCCAGGTCCAGTACAGGGACGGCTCAATTTGTTCAGGCACCACTGCGGCTTCTTGCAGGTCCGATCACCATCAGGCCGCCCGCAGCAGAGGCAGTCGCGGTCTACAGCATATTTTCAGCAGTCTCCTCAGCGCAAGCCTCGTCCGCAGGTCACCCCACAACGGTCCCCGACCTCCACCTCAGCAAGTGTGTAGAAGCGCGGGCCAAGCCACAGTCCGGCGCCCACCAAGCGCCGGCCAGTCTCTCGTCCGTCTCCGCTAGTGTTCGCAAAATGGCGCTCGCGCCGCTTGGGTCTCCTCCTCCTCGGTCGGATGCAGGCAGGCTCGGCAGTGCCCCACACAGCGCGGCGGGCGGAGCGCAGCGGCCGGGCCCCCAGGCTACACCGCTCCTGTGGCTACGTTCACCTCCTGTCCACTCTCCTCAGGGCTGAGGCAGCAGCCGGCCACCTCGCTCCAGGCCCGCACAGCCCCGGACTCACGCAGCCGCACCCATCCGCCTCCGACCTCCACGGCAGCGGGCTCGCACCAGAGGTTCCTCGCGGGCAGGGCGGCCAGGGGCACAGCTCGGTTCCACGGTCTCCGGCAGCTTCAAGAGACCAGACGGCAGCGCTTCTCGCAGGGCGGCGCCCTCCGTTGCAGGAATCGGGACACTTCACGTGAGTGGGACAGGATTATAGAAGGATTAATGCGTGCAGCCGGCGGAGCTCGCTCACAGAGCGGCCATTTCGCTGCCCGGTTGGCCACGCCCCCCTCAGCACTCTAGTTCATCTGGAGTACAGCACAATCGGCTTACAAGAGATATTGGAATCTGAGAGTTTGGTGGCTCTACAAATTCAGAATTATGGAGCAAGAAGAAGTGGCAAAAAAATCAAAATACTGCCCCGTCTTACCCCTAGTGAAAAAATTTACCTGTTCCACGAATTAATCAAAGGATTTGGAGCGTATTCAAATCATGCACAAGAAAATACATTTGACAAAAGAAGAAAAACAAGCCTTTAAAGCTTTACAGGGAGGTACATCAATTGAGATAAAAATGGCTGACGAGGGGGGAAATATTGGCATTTTAGATAAAACAGATTACATCAAGGAAGCTGTAAAATAGCTGGATGATACAGAATGTTATTCTAAACTTGAAGGAAACCCTACTGGTGAATTGCTAGCCACTCTCAAAAGCAAACAAGGGGATTGGTTTGAATTAAATCTGATTGATGAAGAGGCGATTAAATACTTGATAGTGAATCACAATATTATGCCAATCTTCTACGTTTTACTGAAGGTACACAATGATGCCCATAGACCACCTGGGAGGCCCATAATATCAGCTAAGGAAGTACTCTTTGAACCTATTTCAGACTGCAGATTTCTTCTTAGCACCTATAGTGAGAAATCTAAATTCATATCTCAGAGATCCAGGAGATCTTGTAAGGCATTTACAAAATGTCTCCAGGAAAGATACATACAATTTGGTGACCATTGATGTTAAAGCACATTGTACACCAGCACTGACCATGGGATTGGGATAATGCCTTTTGAACTCTTCCTAGGCTGTAGAAACATCAAATTTAGTGAGAATAACCAGATGACTTTAGAAATTATTGCAAGGTGCTTGCAAAATAATATCTTTGTCTTCAATAATCAAATATGTAGACAACAAAAGGGCACAGCCTGTGGCTCATTCTTTTCTCCAAGTTATAGCCACCTCACGATGGGCTGGTGGGAAAAAAAGGTGCATGGTCAGTATCAAATGACAACTTTGTTGAAAAAGTCATCATGTGGTTGAGATTCATCGACAATCTATTTGTAATATGGGAAGGCTCGGAGTATGAGTTCATACAATCTTAACAACAATGTGTGTAATTTGAGATTCACATACAATATCAATCCCCACTGAGTAGATTCCCGGATTAGATGAATGATAGAGTATTCAGTTGAGTCCCATTAAATTGAGAATATTTGCCAAAAACATTGGAACCTTCGTTGTCTATCCCGGATTAAAAACAATCTTGAAAAATCATTCCATGGTAACTCACCACAAAGCCAAAAGTTTGAGGGATAAACGTACCCACAGTCTGTTATTCAATCAGACCCAGAACCCAACTGGCTTGTAATGAAAGGATTCTGAAAGAGTAACAACTGTAAAGCTTGTAAGGTGGCTCACAATACACAAGACTTATGGCAAATGGACAAAAATGTAGTATATCACATCAGATGCAAAATTACATATGTATCCTATGTCTTGGAATGTCCCTATCAGTTACAATATGTAGAAATACAAACTGCCAGTTAAAAAAATGCATACTAGAACATATCTGTCTAATAAATAATCATGACAGGACCTATGCCAGCTAATGAAATTAATGCAACTGACCATATCCCAAGTTACCAAGAGGTGGCAACAAGGAGCAGAAGCTTTGTCAATTGGACTTCAGGTACATCTTGGAATTATGATCGATGTCCCCATGGGGTTTGAATCTAGATGAGACGGTATAGGTACAACTCTGTTGAGAATGGTTTGTCTGGCATTTGACATAAAAGATGTGACAGAAGATCCCTGATATTGTGCATGACATTTAAATCATGGTAGCACCAATTGCCAATATGAATACAATTAAAAATGATATTGGAAAATCCAGCATGATAGAACAACATAAACATTTATGGGCATAATATATTACAGTTAGACTCCAATTTACAGACTGATGGGTGAAACTAAGACTTTTGCACCTGCAAAATTGTGAATATCTCAAAATGTGGGCTTTGTGTATTATAATTTGAACTAATGGAGCATAAATATAGGGTTGTGGTGCTGAATTTAGAAGAGTTTGACTAATCATGTGATTATTGTGCTCGAGAAGTCATTAGCAATTGTGATTTAAGACAAGAATATGGTAAGATTGAGAAAAATACACTGTGATCACGTTGTTCAGGAGAAGCTGAGGGAGTGTACATGTTGTGACCTGTATGCATTGCATGTGAATAATGCCAAACTGCAATTCAAATCAACGTGATTGACTGTAACAAATACTGAATACAAGCCAATTTGAGTTGTACTGTAACCTGATAATTGGTTTTGCACCACAATTGTGTGTAATGGTTCACTATCAGCACTTGAACGCTGTATACAGACAAAACTAAATTTTCAGGTATCTTAAGAGAGACAGTAGTGATATAATCACAACATTGTTTTTAATACGGAGAATGAGTTCAGTTGCGTCATCTGTTGAACAAGGCCACGCCCAGACAAAATGCGTTGGGACTGAGTGAATCCGGTCTCTTACGTAATAAAACATCCACTACTCACAAATCTGAGTAAGAACTTTTTGGTATGTTTCAGGCACCCTGATATGTATGTGTGTGTGGATATATATATAGATATATATATATATATATCTATATACATATAAACACGACCTCTTCATTTGGAAGGAATCAGAGGGACACATGGGGAATGCCAGGAAAGAAGTTTTTTGAAGCGACGGCATGACGCGTTTCAGCGGGGGTATGCCTTTTTCAAATGCTGTTGTGCAAACAAAGTCTATTCACCATTCCGCTTTGATATTGCTCAGGTCATTCTCTCATTGGTGACAATCCTAGTGGGCCGAGTTTGTAGTCCAATCAGCATTGCAGCCCACATCGGTAGACTACAGTTTCCCAGCAGGCATCAGTCCTGGCCAGCTAGGTGAGTGTTTGGCATCGATCCCACGGCATCTCATTGTGAGTGCTAGATTTCAAATTTACAGGAACGTAATACCTTGCAGTTATGGTGAATGTCCAATGTTGCGGCTGAAACACCTTTCATATACACAAATACACACATAAATTCACTTAAAAAATCAAATGTTAAAGTAACCTTATAGTTAGGCGCACACATTTAGGCATTGGATTTACGTATAGTAATTAAATATTACTTTACATTAAAAAAACAAGAAATTCACTGCAAAAAACAAAGGTTAAAGTAACGTTATGTTAGGTGAAATGTTCAGTAATAACGTAATGTTTTAAACTCTAAAACCACTGATATTCCCCAGTTATAGTTATCTCAAGTAACTATGATTCGTGCCATAAGATCTTGAAGATTGCTTTGTGAAGATTAATCAAACGGGGCCAAAGTTATTATCAAACCAACAAACTCTCTTTGTATGGAAAAATAAACCTAACTATAACTACCCAGCTCTACACCAAGATGGGCTCCCAGATGAAACATATCTACCGGTAACTGGGGAGATAGATAACCCTCAGGGATTCTGGCAGATTCACCCACCCTAGTCAAACTACAATAGGGAGAGCTGGGTAGGAGTATACCGATAACTATACTCGTATGCAGGCATATATTCTATGTACCAGCACAATGGTTGAACTGTTAATTTTCTTTACCATTCTTGTGATGCTGATTACTCTGCTTTGTTTCCTACTATTGATAATTGCTGTGCACTTATTTTACACAAGAACTGTATTGCTTCAATAAATATTTGAAATGCCAATTGGAGTATTTCTTGTTTCCCCCTTTTGGCATGCATAAGTTACCAAATGAAAAGGCTTTAGATGTTTCCTTTATTTCCTTGGGAAATCAGAGTTGTCATGTTCTGAGGTAGCACACACCACCTGTTACCTTACTAGGTTAGGGCTACAGATTGTGCACTGTGAGCTAGCCAGGACTCAGGTCAACATATCCTGATGGTGTGAGTGGTCTTAGTCTCGCACAGTTTTGACGTTTATGTTGTCCAACACAGTTTTACTGGAAAAGTATAGACCATACGACATGGTGCCCAACATTCTAGCTTGGGTACTTATATGATGAGTCTCCCGAGTAGCTTTTTTTGTGTGTGCCCAAAGACCGCACTCACCAATTAACCAGAGACGTCTGTGGTGTTAGGGAAAAAATCCTCCTCAGCTAAGTACTGACTGATTGTAGGTTGTTCAAACTTGAACCTTTAATAAGATCACCCAACAGAGGTACCCTCTATGAATTCCATATATTCCAAATACTTCAATGGCTTATCCTGCACAGGTGGTTTTACCACTTAATTGCAGACATGCACAAACAGAAATGTTACTACAACATGGGCTCCTGCAAATGGGAGGGGATGTTAACTTCATGGAAGAGACCCATGAAGCATAGAAAACAGAGTTATTCTATTTATGGGTCACATTCCTGGCATTAAATGCCAACTCAGGGAATTTTCACACATACAGTCGCCAGAGATGCTGCTGGTGGCGCTAGGGCTGTGTGCACATATTCGAGGGAACAGCTATGGGCCGTTAATATTGGGGTAAGCCCTCGCCGTCAGCAGTTAACCTCTCTAGAAGGACCTTTCTGTTGTATTTGCTGTGGTTTTAATTCTTCTATTAAACCGTCCTCCTCCACTTCTGCGCCGTTACCCAAGAATTCCATTAAAATCTTGAATCTCAACTGCCGGTCCCTGGCCAAACGCTATCTGAATGTATATGATCTAATACAGGATGAGGCGCCTGATGTCTTCTTTATGACAGAAACCTGGCTCTCCGACGAAATGGTTGCGGAGCCAGGCTTAGCGCTGCCACCTGGTTATAGTATTGTGACCTTAAACAGGATATCAAGAGGAGGGGGCATTGCGGTCATGTTTAAATCTTGTTATGGCTGCACGTTTGATCTCCTTTAGTGCGAATTACACTTTATCTGGGTTGCTGGTTTACCGCCCCCCTGGACCCTCCAAGGAGTTTAAATCTGCACTTATTGAGGTCACCAGTGTTATGGCAATGAGATCTGCTGACTTTACTATTTTTGGGGACCTGAATCTACATTTTTATGATCCTACAGAGATTGAAATCAGCAGATTCCTAGCAGCATGTCAACTAAATCAACTAGTCTCTGGTCCCACTCACGCTGCAGGTCACTTGCTAGACCCCCTTTTCTAACATTCCATCTCTGACTGTTAGTCCTCCTTTCCCAGTCTGTTGGTCCGATCATTTTTTGATCTCGGCGTCCCTCTTAGTTCCTGTAGCCCCAACTAAGGGTACCCAGAAATCCTCATATAAGCGCCCTTGGCGTAAATTGAACCTCGAGCAATTTCATGCTCTTCTCACCCTAAAACTGCCCACGCTACCTACGCATCCAGATGCGGCTTATAAAACCTTTTGTGACTGGATCCTCCAAGCACTGGACTCCCTTATCCCGGCCAACTGGTCTAAGTGCCGTACCTCTCATGCCCATCCTTGGTTTTCCGATAGACTGGCTGCTATGCTTAAAGCATGTAAAAAGCTGGATCGGGCATGGAGAAGGAACTTTGATCTGCCATCTAACAGATGTTATCAGACGGCCATTAAAAGGTATCATCGGGCCATTCAGGCTGAACGGGCTGCTTACTTTGCTAAGGAGATTCAATCTAGTAGTAATCCCAACAAATGCATTTTTAAAATACTTAATGATTTTAAACTCAGGAAAACTCCTGCGGCCTCTGTGATCACGTCTAACCAGCACTGTGAGGACCTTGCCACCTTTTTTGTAAACAAAGTGGAGACTATATATAAGTCCTTTCCTCTGGCCCCTGTCTCTCCCAGTCTTGTATTCAGACCCCCTACCGTTCACACTGTTACGGCCTTTCCTCATGTCGACCAGGATGAGCTTTGTTTGCTCTGCAGCAAAATTAAAACTGGCTCCCCTATAGACCCTCTTAAACCGGACCAGTTTTTAAAATCTCTGCCTGTGGTCTTGGCTTCTTTGTGCCAGTTGATTAATACTTCTCTCTCCACAGCAACGATTCCGAGGCAATGGAAACAGGCTATGGTAGTTTCCCTTCTTAAAAAGCCGTCACTGGATCCAGCAAAACTAGAAAACGTTCGCCCAATCTATCTTCTACCTTGGGCTGCTAAAATCGCTGAGGCACACATTAACACCAGCCTTACAGTTTATCTGAACACCAACGGCATCCAGGATGCCAAGCAGAACGGTTTCCGCCCAGGGCACAGTACGGAGACAGCGCTCCTTGCTGTGACAGAACATCTGCGGACTGTTCTTGATGCGGGCAAAACCGCTGCACTGATTCTGCTAGATCTCAGTGCCGCGTTCGACACTGTATCCCACCAGATCCTTTTAAATCGTCTGGAGGAGGCAGGAATTGGGGGCTCTGCCTTGGAATGGTTTAGATCCTTCCTCTCTGAAAGAACTTTTCAGGTGTCTTCCCCGACTTTTTTTTCCCCGTATCCAGTCTATCGTCCAGGGTGTGCCTCAGGGCTCTGCCCTGAGTCCCGTACTTTTTAACCTGTATGTACAACCTTTGGCAGGGATAGCGGAGGACAGGGGCCTCTCCATTGTTTCTTACGCCGACGACACGCAGTTGGTAGTGGTTCTCTCCGACGATTCTACGCAGGATGCCCCCAAATTTAGGAGTGGGCTGGCTGCGGTCGCGGAGTGGATGACCGCTAACTGCCTCCAGCTTAATGCTAATAAATCGGAGGTGTTGTTGGTGGGTAAAAACATCAAATTTTGGAGTGAGAACTGGTGGCCCAACACCTTTGGGAGCGCTCCTTCCCGTAAGACGGTGGTGAAAAACCTAGGGGTATGGATGGATTCAACCCTTGGTTTTCAGGATCATACCAAGAAAATAGCAGGCACATGCTTCGGTCTATTACGAGGACTGAAACCCCTTCTGGGTTATTTTGACCCGTCCACTAGACAACTGATTGTCCAGGCGGCCATACTGTCTAGGCTTGACTATGCCAACTCGCTGTTCTTGGGGGCGAATAAAGCTGAGGTCATGCGCCTACAAAGGGTCCAAAATGCGGCTGCCAGAGCTCTTTTAGGACTTCCGAGAAAGCGCCCCATCTCGGGTGCAATCCGGCGACTACACTGGCTGCCTGTGGCCAAGCGCTTAGAATTTAAAGCTCTCTGCTTGGCCTTTATAATCTTGAAACTCTCCTCCCTGTGTATCCTGCCCAATGTACTGGTACCCTACACACCCACGCGCCTTCTGCGACCTATGGGGTCATGCCTGACTCTTGTCACGCGGGTACAACGCTTACGCGCTGGGGGACGATCTTTCCGCTGTCTTGCGGCCAAACTTTGGAACTCCCTCCCCCTTCATATTCGCAGCCTGACGTTTAGGAAGGCAATAAAAATCCATCTCTTCCCTGCAGTCTAGGCCCTAGTTTTCAGTCTGCCTGTAGTAAGCGCCGGGACGCCTCTTCGCTGAGGCGGCTGTTGCGCTATACAAGTTGGACTAACATAACATAACATAACATACACTGAAGTAGCAGTACCAAGTCAATATAGAGCATATGAGGATTTAGAAATGCCATTTACTTATCAAGAATACATGAAATGGTTCCTAGGCGCCCTACCACACATATTGGAAAATGTCAGACTAGGTCCTCTCAGCAATAAGGGAGCAACATGGCCAGTCTTAGCCAGTAACACACCATATCCGGATATAGCCAACATAACAGACTTAGAGCTTGGAATACTATACACAAATTTAAGTACACTCTTTAGACGTCTAGTACAATTCGTTAGGCGAATCATAACGGCTAACCCACAAAGGGCTGCTCAAACTGCACTTCCACAATAGGCTATGCCTGGAATTAGTGCAGTAACCATTAATACAATAATGGGTAAAGTTCCCAGCAGACAAGATGAGGTTCTGGATTGCATAAAAAACAAATCAGCTTGGAGCAGAGTTTCCAATACAGGACCCCAAGAAAAAATATAGAATTCTCACAATATGCCTGTCAATGTGGATGGCTCCCCAAGTGGAAGACTGCTCCACTTTGGGCACAGTCTTTGGTGCAGTTTATACCAGATACCAGGGATGAAATTATAGGGCAAATTTGCTGCAGTATCCTCAATCATACTAAGTAATATAAAAGGGGAAGCAACAATGTTGGCTATACACCAGTGACTCACACAGGTTGCTCCAGTAGAACAGGAGCACGAACTGTCTAAAAGTATGGAAGAAATCAATACATCCATGTGTAGAGATAGCTTGGGAGCCAGACCTAATAAACCACAAATTAAGAGTAATTCTGAATAGAATCATTTTAAGCAGGCACCAGAGTCTTCTGAAAAATGGTGAGATAATAAGAAAAATATGGAAAGACTAAAACACCGGGTGGATCTCCTCAACAGGAGTCCACTGAAAACGGCTATAATTTGCATAACTGTTAATCAATTAAACAGCCTGAAATGTATCAGGATACTGATACACATCCTTCCCGTTCCTTTAAGGAATCCTCTGAAAAACACTCGGAGAGAGGAGGACAATTAGAGAGCAGATCAGAGGAGTAAATGAAACTGAAGAAGGACTCACAATGTTTTTCTGACTTCATAATAAAAAAGGAAGACAAACCTTCACAGTCAAAGCCTCAATTTAAAAAGAATAGAGTGGCCGGTATTAAAGCCAAAAATGCCACAGATATTGAGGACTCTGCTTCTGATTGAAGAGTGGGCTCTGACCATGCTGGACCGTGCTGCAGAAGTCATAATAGTTTGCAACTGAGTGTCCCAAGTCAATTACATGAGTTGTAACTCCAGTTGGAAGGGGATATACAATGTATTATCAATGTTCTCTTTTGAGAGAACTTTTCATTCAGCAATGACATTCTCTTGGCTGAAAAAGACTGGCTTCCTGAATTTGTTAGGGATTACCTACAAGGAGAAGCAGAGTTTTTACAAGATTTTCCCGACCGTATTTCAGAATCAGTAGAACAAACATGCCAAGAAGGTCCGGCGTTATACCCCAACCACGTCGGTTGAGATGAAGGATCTCCTTACCACATAGTACCTGTCAGGTCCAGCCCACAACAACAAAGTCAATACCCCATTAAGCACAAAGCCAAAAAACAAGTTAGAGCGATACTCACACAACTTGAATAATTCCTTGTTTCCACTAATGAAACCCGACAATTCATATAATTTAGTCTTAGAATACAGACACTTGAACACTGTTACATGCACATTTGCTGTGCCGATGACATTGACATAACAGATGATCCTGTTCTTAGGATCGAAGCTGTCAAGTGAAGGCAAAACCCTTGAGAAACAGTTCTTAAAGAAGTATGTGCTTTTATAGCCTCCAAACACTTTGAGAAGACTCCCATCAATAATGGGTTTGCTAAATTTTGGCAGAATTTATATACCATATTATACTCAATGGGTAAAACCATTTTATGGCTTGTTGATCCAGACTTTTCAAGCCTACAGTGGACATCTGAACATGCATAGATGTTATGCTCAGTACAAGCTGACATGTTAGCTTCAAAACATTTGTACACACTTGTTCATGCCACAGATTTGGTGATCTGAATAATTGTGGGTACATCAGAGTATACATGTCACATTTTATGACGAAGACACTGTACCAATTGCATATGAATGGTATTTATAAACAAATGCAGAAATAAGTTTTGCACTGACAGAAAAGATCCTGATGGTGCTTCAGACAGCTGTCATGGAAGAAAAATCATTGGCGCAGACAAAAATAATTGTTGCGACCCCGATTCCAACCTTAGAGACTGTTATAAAGGCCAGCGTTCCCAAAGTGAAAGCTTTACAACCAAGGTGGATACAATGGGCCAGCTGACTCACAGCAACAGATGTAGATTATGTCTTTGAGTCTATACTACAAACAAAAGCATAACTTCAATACGCACACAAATATGCTCTGCCCAATGAAATAATGCCTCTAGGTCAGTATAATTTCATAAACTACATTGATGGTTTTGCCCAGCCTGCCGTAGGAAAAAAACACCAATACTTCTCTGCATTCGCTGAGGTAAGGGGTAAAATGAGGGCTAGAGAATTCCAACCTCATAAAACATACACACAGTCACTCGGTGATTGCACTGCACAGCTTGCTGAACTGAAAGCTCTAATTCTGGAACTTGAGAATACAAATCCGGAGTTCCCCACACTTATATTTATTTATTTTATGCAATTTATTAAGCGCGCAAATACCCGTGGGTATAGTGTTTGATTCGTATTTTTGTGTTCAGTCTTACAATGACTGTTTACACTACTGGAGCCTAAATGGATTTGGAGACTTTAAAGGGTACACGATCAAGAATAAGATACTTTGGGGACAAGTGGCTAAACTTAAAGCAAGTTTGCCATGGGCTCATGTCATACTCACACTGAGCCACTAACGTGTAGGAATACACATTGCAGAGAATTCAATGGCTGACAAAGCCCCAAAAGCAACATTACAAACTGCTGCAATCATTGCAATAACTCGTTTTAGTACGAGAATGGATGGAGACATCATGACAGCTGTCAATGCTGCATGCAAAGGCACCCTCTTACCAAAAGGTTTATGCTAAAATACTCCTACCAGTTACTACACAAAATATTAAATTTTCTCGTATTTCCGGAGTGGGAGATAGAGTAATTCCTAATTCAGATCACAGGTTAGGACCGATTCTAGCAGCAAATGAGGGTCTTGCATCTCCTCATGCAGGGATGGCAGCTACAATTACGTTATTGCAAGTTTTTATCGGCACATATGCAGTAGCCACATTCCATTCGGAAAAGGGTCCAGTGTTTGCCTGTAGGGCTTACAGAGACACCATGGAAAAAGTGGGTGTGGCTGTGCATTACTCCCCCCCCCTACCATCCCATTTGGGAACAAGACAATATGCCTAAAACAGAAATAGTGAATATATATGAACCTGGGAAGGTAAGCAGGAGAGATTATAGAACCCAACAGTCAGGTGTTCTTTGTAGTGAAATAAATGTATAGGCAGGTCTTGTGTGGAAAATGGCAGCATCAAGCAAGGGAAAATGTGCTCTTACATATTAATGAACATGCCATTTAATAGCACTGTGAGAGATTTGAACACAGAGGCTAGTCATAGGCAAAACAGACATCTGGGATAATTTGTCTTTTGTGACTGACTGGACTGTGTAGCGGCTGGTATAGAGATGTATCATTATCCTTCAGAGTGAAGCAGGATTTGTGTTTGTCCCATATCAGAGGGCCCATGAAATGTTCCCGAGCACCTCTATCTTGTCAGTGCTGCTCCCTCAGTTGCATGGCAGTGCCAGAATGATTGTTTTCCACAGTGGCTGGCCACCCATCACATGCTGGTTATGTTGTGCTGTGTAATGATATGTTATTTTGTATATCGCACTAATCACCCAAGAGGGTATCCAGGCGCTTGGGCAAGGTGTGTAGCTGTGAGGCCCAAAAGTGCTAATATGAAGAGCCAGGTCTGTAGCTTCTTGTGGAACTCAAGACGTGAGGAGGAGGCTCTGATATGTTGAGGGAGGTTACTCCATGTCTTGTGTGCGATGTAGAAAAAAGAGCAACCTCCACTTTTGCGTATGTGGGGAGTGTATGCGAATGAGACTGAGGCAGAGCGCAGATGTCTGGTGGGTTGGAGAAAGTGTATGCAACTGTTTAGGTATTCTGTTGTGTAGGCTTTGTATGTTTGTGTGAGAAGTTTGAATTGGCTGCACTTGTCAATGGGGAGCCAGTGAAGCTTCCCGAGGTGCAGTGTGATGTGGGTGCGGCGTGGGATGTTGAGTATTAGTCTTGTGGCAGTGTTCTAGATGGTCTGGAGTCTCTGTAGGAGTTATTTGGAGATTCCGGTGAAGAGACTATGTGGCAGTGAAATCTGCTGCTTGCGTGCTGGTCCTTATGGTGTGCTGAGGCAACCATTTCAATAACTTTCAATGTATGCATTGACTTGAGCTGTCATATTAAACTTGTCGTCTTTGATCATCCCTAGCTTTCTTGCTTGGTCTGCGGGTGTTGGTCCTAGGGCCGACATTCACCAGGTGGAATTCCATGGAGAGGTCTTGTAGCAAAGAACAATACTTCCAGATTGTCATAGTTGATCTTCAGGCAGTTGGTTTGCATCTAGTCTGCAACTATGGTCATGCAGTAGGTGAAGATGGTTCTGGTGGTATTTGTCTTGCCCACCAGGGAGAGGAGGAGTTGGGTCTCATCAGCGTAGGTGATGACGGTGATGTCTTGTGATCAGATGATGTTGCAGAGCAGTGTCATGTATATGTTAAAAAAGGTAGGGCTGAGGGACTTTCCTTGTGGCACACTGCATATCAATGTCTTTGTCTATGATGTGAAGGGTGGCAGCCCAACCCATTCCTCGTGAATCTACCGATGGGAGACAGTATCGAAGGCCTTGGAGAGGTCGAGCAAGATGAGAGCTACTGTTTCTCCTTGTCCGGGATGTTTTAAATGTCATTGGTGGCTGCGATGAGTGCTGTTTCAGTGCTGTGGTTCTTTCTTAATCCTGGTATAGTGTTCTCTTCAAGATGGTAAAGTTTGAGGTGGGTTGTGAGTTCCCTATTGATGGCCTTTTTAATCACTTTGGCTGGATAGAGGAGCAGGGAGATGGGCCAGATGTTGCTCAGTTGATTTGGGTTGACTGTGGGCTTCTTGAGGAGGTTATTGATTTCTATAAGGTTCAATTAATCCAGAAAAGTAGTGGTTGTTATGAAGTGTTGATGGTGTGGGTCAGGGTGGTGCTAATTGGTGATGTTCCCAGGTTGTAGATCTGATGAGGGCATGGGTCTGTTGTGGCCCCTGAGTGGATGGTCCGCCTGTTTGCCTCTATGTCCTTGGCCCTCTTGGTTGGTAGGGGGTAGACTAGCAATGATTTCTCTCTGGTTTTGTTGGTGTGCTAAGTTGCTGTAGGTGTTTGTGATTTTGCGTTCTTGCGGTTTGTGTGAGGCCTTCATGTAAGAGTCTTACACGAAGTTGAGAAAAGGATTAGGTCCTTATTATAATTGCCTTGTTAAAATGCCCAGTATTTTCCTGAAGAGGAATATTCTTTACTTGAGGTCATCCTAATTCCAAGGGAAGTGAAATGATGGGGATACCAAAATTGAGGGGACAAAAATGCAAGAATAGGAGCTCCGTGCCAATTACATTGTGCTTTCCCCCACAGTTTCACATGGAGATTGCTGTCACACATAACTTATCATTTTGAAGCAAATCATTTATTGTCACCTTTGTGGCTCTTGAGAATGTTGGAGCAGAAATGCCTGAACACCCTCATTGTCATCTCATGTCTGTACAGATAAGATTTTTTAGAAGGTCTTTCTACACAGGCAACTTAAACTTAGAGACTTGCATTCTCCATCTCTTTACTAACCAAGCAGACCAGGATAGCAGTCAGACACACTATCTTCAAGAATGGAGCAGTAGGAAGTGGCATGAAGAACGTTCTGATAAACAGGGAAGAGCTTAAGGGCCTGTGTTAGAGATCCCTAAACTAAACTGCCCTTCTCATTATAAAAAACTACAGAATGTGTGAAAGCTATACATGCCACAAAAATAACGTCTAGCAGCTACCCTCGGGAAAGATACAATTGCCATTTATATTTCACTGTCTATAGGACACTGAGCGCATATAAGCTTGCAATAGTTCATGAGAATGCATGAAAGACTCAAAGGGAATGTATAGTACTGAAGTTTGGCCCTTTTCCTTCTTGCCTAAGCAAAGATACAGAGTCATAATAGAAGTGTTGTAATCTGTGTGAAAGGAGAGTGCTTCGCAATAAAAGTGAGTTAGGTGATTAAAAAGCTGTTGATGTCCTTAATTAATGAATGACAGAAACATACTCTAATTCTTCTGCATACCTCCCTGGAAATCTGCACCATAATAAAAAATAAATCTTTTTATAACTCAAACATAAGACACAGGTATCTCAAATCAACCCATGACATTTTATAAGCCCTGTAGGAACTTATGAAAACCCTTGCCTCTGAAACTCATGCATATTGTCTTCGAGGAGGATTGAATTTCAGCTTTCAAGAATTAAGCAATCATTTATATTTTTCTTTAAAAACGGCTTTTTGTACCTTCTCCATACCCATGTCTTTTATTAGCAACATTGATGCCAGGGTTCTGATTCATAATTTACCCCAGTTCACACCTTAGATGAATTATAGAGTTTCATGTTCAGCCATGATGATCCTACTGAATATGCACATATAACTCTAACTCTGCTATATATTTCCCAGTACAAAATGCACTGACAACATACTTCTGTGAATCAGCCCTGAAATGTCCAACTGCCTATAAGTAAAAGTGTGTAGAGGGCGCAGTACGTTCAATTTGTACCAATTGTACATGATTATTCCTATTTTATTCCCATTTGAGATGCTTCGGGACAATTCTCTAAGTTATCTAAGGGTACAGAAAAGAGCACTACAGGAGCACTCTTTGACACTTGTACATGTCTTTGTGAATATACCCCAATGTTTGTATTTATTATTAACTCTTAGGAAGTCAGACGACTCAAGAATTCCACCATCACCAAGAACAGGATACAAAACGTGGCTAACACGAAGCAAATACAGATAAAAGGATTCTAAAGCAAGGAATAAAAGAGCTCACCTCCCCCACAGAGTTGGACAAGGCCTGTACAATCTTCTCGTGAGCTGTTGCCACCACACTTTGCCCGTTGATCTCGATGATGCGATGGCCAACTCTGACTCCTCCCCGCTCTGCTATTCCACCCCTCATCAGGCTGCAGATCTGTGAGGCAAGTTCAAAGTAAACTCATTAGAAAGAAAGTAGAAAGGAGTGGCACAGAGTGGAGTGGTGTATACTGGAGTGGCTTGGAGTGACGCAGAGTGAAATTATGCAAATTCAGAGGAGAATCATTAACTTTAACAAGATTAACCCACAACTTTTCCTCGTCGAACAACCACACTATTCTGAGCCATGGCAAAAACTGCAAGGAGACAATATTTATATTTTTATTATTCAGAGCAATGTTTTGTAATTACATAGGAAAAGCCTAGAAACACTATTGCGACTCTCGATTATAGGTTGTAAGATGTTCTGACAAGCAAAACATTTTCATCTGAATTGCTTAGTAATATTCATACAGAACTTTTTTTTTTATTAAGGCCCTAAAATGACCCCCAAGTCACTTCAGAGAACCAATATAGACTTTATCTATTTGTAGTGGCTGCTGGGGTGAACTTTGTAAAGTAGTAGTGCATAAAACTGCAGGGTAAATTTACATATACATCCACGCGCCAGAACTAGAGTTATGTGTTTGCAAGTGACATCTGTTATGTAGGTCCTGATTTCAAATGCCAGCAGAACCTACTCAGTCTCACATCCTCCCAGGTCAGAAAACTGAGAACCAGTACATTGAGCAACAACACCCGTTACTTACATCACTTAGAAACAAAATAGGATCTAAAGCGCTATACTCAAAGCAGGTGTTTTATTACTCTAGTCCTGGAATGCATGACTAACAAGACATTGAGATCAAAGACATTACTGGTTGAAGTGTTGTATGACCACTTTGAATCATTGTTGGTTTTGTCTTAGTGTTAATTACACTCTGGAAACAATACATTGAATAGAAAATATTATGTCAAAAGCTTTTAATGGGGTTTATCCAGTGGCAATTTCAGGGAAATTACTTTTTTTTCCTAAAAGGTGGAATACTGCAAGAAGTGCAAGAATTCAGCACCTTGGAAAGTATCTTGATGACATCATCAAGCAGGCAAATCAACTTACAGAATATGTCACAGAATACTGGCATCTAAAGGCATTTTGAGTTTTGCACCATTTTTGGACTTCTTGTCCGTTTGCAAGTGTTGAATGGGTTGCCAGACATAAGATGCCAGTATCCTAATAGATGGAACGGAAATACAGACGCCCTTTGAAAGACTAGCTCCCTTGACATGATAAAGTTCCTCTTTTAGAAGTACCTTTCACAGCGCCCATAGTACACCCCATGTACCCTTCTGAAAAAAGCCATCAGTTTCAGGCTTATCTTTCAAAAAAGTATGTCTCTGATGAAATTCCAGAGCAGCGCTTTGTCAGGCCGAGAACGAGCAAAGAAAGAGAACCCCCACAAATTAAAGATGGGATTAATAGCACATTTATTCAATGAAGCAATCTGGTTCCTCTGCCCCCAATATATGTGACAAAAATAATAGCCCACAATCCACCGCTACCAGGAAAACAGGTACAGGAGGGCAAAGGAGCACAGTGACATTTGGCCATGTTACATAATTACTGGAGGGGGTGGTGCGCTCAGACCTCTCACCTCTGCTTTGTGTGTGAGTAGCCTATCCAGGCTACTAATTTTCTCTCTAAAGTGGTTCTTGTAGTCTTAGATTTATGTATAGCATACCCAGGATTAAAAGTTCCAGAATACAAACAAAAAGTCTTGGTCTGGACGACCTATTCACAAGTGCAGCATAGAAGCTGGAGAGCGCTGCACATCACAAACTGCATTTAACTTGAGCTTATCCTCTACCATCTTCTCTGCCGCATCCAGAGTTGCGTGTAGTACAGTGGAGTGTAGAAGAGTGGAGTGGCATAGAGTGGATTCGAGTAGAGTGAAGTGGTGTATAGCGGAGTGGCGTAAAGTGTAGTAGGGTACTGTGTATTAGCGTAGAGTGGGGTGGAGTACATTGAAGTGGTGTTGCATACAGTCAAGGAAACTTATCAATTAGAGTGGCTTCCCATATACTGGAGTGGAGTGCTGTGTTGGACAGTGTTGAAAACTGTCATAGGGAGTTGCACGATAGAGCATACGGGCATAGAGCCAAGAACACATTTGGACAATGGAGTGTATGGGGATAGAGTGGAGCAGTGTCTAAGTGAGTGGCATAGAGTGCAGTAGAGTTTTGTAGAGTGGAGTTATTTAGAGGAGGAGAGTACACTAGAGAGGCGTAGAGTGGAGTAGCACACAGTGGGGTGGCATCAAGTGGTATAGCATAGAGAGGAGTGGCATACATTGGAATAGCATATAGTGGAGCAGTGTGCAGTGGAGTGGCATACACTGGAGTAGCATACAGTGGAGCGTCGTATAGTGTAGTAGCACACAGTGGAGTAGTGTACAATGAAGTGATGCAGACTGGAGTGATGGATTGTGGGATGGGCTAGAATGTAATAGTGTACTGTGGAGTGGTGTACCATGCAGTGGGGTAGACTGGAACACCATAAAGTAGAATGGAAAAGATTGAAGTTGCGTACAGTGTAGTAGCGAAGGGTGGAGTGGCATACAACAGAATCGCGTAGAGTGGAGTACAGTGGAGAGACGTAGAGTAGAATAGCATAGAGTGGATTCGCCTAGAGCAGAGTGGCATAAATTGGAGTGGTGTAGACTGGAGTGGCATACTGTGGAGTGGGGCAGAGTGGAACAGGGTGGAGTGAAGTGGCGTCCAATGGACTAGCGTAGAAAGGAGTGGCACAGAGTGGATTGGTGTACACTGGAGTGGCTTGGAGTGACGTAGAGTGAAGTTATGTATAGTGGAGTGGCACACAGTGGAATAGCATAGTGTGGTGTGATGCACAGTGGAGTAGCATAGAGTGGAATAGCGTGTAGTGGAGTAGCGTACAGTGTAGGGGCATACAATGAAGTGGTGTAGACTGGAGTGGCGTAGAGTGTAATAGCATACAGTGGAGTAGCGTACAGTGTAGTCGCATACAGTGAAGTGGTGTAGACTGGAGTGGGGTAGAGTGTAATAGCATACAGTGGAGTAACGTATAGCGGAGAGGCATACATTGGAGTGGTGTACAGTGGAGTGGTGTAGACAAGCGTGGAGTGGGGTAGAGTGGAATAACATACAGTGGAGTGGCATACATTGGAATGGTGCCCAATAGAATAGCATAGGATGCAGTGGCATAGAGTGGAGTGCCATACACTAAAATGGTGTAGCGTGCAGTAAAGTGGCACACAGTGCAATATCATTGAGTGGAGTGGCATACAATGGGATAGTGTATATGGCAGTAGCATCCCGTGGAGTGCTGTACAGTGAGGTGGCTTAGACTGGAGTGGCGTACAGTGGATGTGTGTACAGTGTAAGAGAGTAGAGGTAGTGGCGTACAGTGGAGTTGTGCACAGTGTAATAGCATAGAGTGGAGTGGTGTAGAGTGGAATCTGGTACAGTAGAGAGGCATAGAATGGAGTGTCGCAGAGTGGAATAGCGTAAAGTGGAGTACAGTGGCATAGCATATGTATGTATGTGAAATTTATCAGCAATGCAGATTATGGTGTGCAGAGTAAGGCAAAACAGCAAATTGCGCTGCCTTGAATTTCTACAGATTAACCAATCAACCCAGGGCCACATATAGTGGCCTTGCATTGTTTTGTAAATATGACTCAAGTATTGCATTGCCCTTGTGACACCATGTGTGATGCAAGGGTACTGCAATCCACTAAAACAGCTAGCCTTAGGTATATTGTGGGCCATGGTATACTGCTGTAACTTTGCAGTGTACTGTGGTACATGGCAATGACAAGCCAGTATATACTTGGTTAATGGATGTTTTTAGAGAATGAAACAACAGCCATATTGTTCTTCCTACACTTTGGTTGGGTCCAGTGTTAGGGCCTTGGATATAGAGAAGGAGTAGGCCACTACCTATTACCACTCTATTACAGTGGCATTAGGCAGGGAAATGTATTTTTTTATTTTTTCATATAATTTTATATACGTTTATGGCCTTGTACCATAGTAATTAATGAACTTTTGTGAAATTCCACAAAAGTACAGTGGTCACATATATCACTAAGTTTGAATGCCTTATTACTTAAAAATAATTACCCTGTTTAACTGCAGTGCCCGGAAAGCATCATCTGTGTCCATAATGTATAATCCTGCCATATTTCATCTGAATCCATTTAGCCATTTCCACGCTACATCAAATACAATAGTCTATGGAAAATGCACTGGTGGAAAAACATGCTTTGGGACCCCATTTTTATCTTTGTACCACCTTAACGATTCACCATGAACATTTACATCTCAATCAATCAAAATATGCTTATTCAGTTTATATAAAAACATAAAAATCTTAAAATAAAAATAAATATATCATCTCAAAATGCAGAAAATCTTACAGGTCTGGGAAGTTTTGTGGTGATTTGTCAAATGGGTGAAAAGTTATTAGGAAGCTAAAATCTGAGGAATTCCTATCTCTGAGAATACTAACAATAACTAGAGAGTGGCAATCAGATTTAATGTGATTTATTTCTTTTTCTATATTGTATTTGTTTTAATTTGTTGGTTAACATAATCACATGACCATAAATTGGTCTTTCAGTTGTTCATGTAGTAAATCTGAAACTTAACATATGCAGTGTAGTTTATTTTTGGGGCTTCCTTGCTATTTTTAGTAGTATTGTGCTACACAGATATCGGTAAATTATTTAGCCTTATAACTTCATAACTACTTCACAATATCACTTGCAATAGCAAAAATAATCATATACATAGTCTAATGCACATTGCTGTGAAATGTCATTACAATCCGTTTAGCTGCTATGTCAAATACAAAAGTCTATGTGAAATGCATTGGTGTGAAAGTGTGTTTCCGGACCCTCCTTTTTTCTTTGCACCCCTTGACCAAATGCCTCCAAACACAAATCATATATATATATATATATATATATATATATATATATATATATATATATATATATATATATTATCTACTGGCGGTCGCCAGTAGATAGTTATAGTTAGGACCCTGTTTCCATAGGAAATCCGCAACATTCTATTTGGAATAACTTTGGCGCCGGTCGATGAATCCTCGCGAAATTTTCAAAATAGGTGGGGCGCTACGCTCCGCTCCTACCCTGAAAGTCTCGGGGGGATTCGTCAAGCGGGGGCTGAGAAAAAAGGGGGGTCCCAAAACGCGTTTTTCCCATGCATTTTTCCATAGGACCTTTAGACACAGCTACAGCCCGAACGGCTGAACAGAGTTACTTGAAATTTGGCAGAGAGGTAGTCCTCAGGTCAAGGAAGTGCCTTTTGTAGGTCTGGTGTAAATCTGTTCAGTAGTTCCTGAGAAAATAGCATTTAAATCAATATATATATATATATATATATTATCTACTGGCGGTCGCCAGTAGATAGTTATAGTTAGGACCACGTTTCCATAGGAAATCCGCAACATTCTATTTTGAATAACTTTGGCGGCCGGTCGACGAATCCTCGCAAAATTTTCAAAATAGGTGGGGCGCTACGCTCCGCTCCTACCCTGAAAGTCTCGGGGGGATTCGTCAAGCGGGGGCTGAGAAAAAAAAATATATATATATATATATATTCACTGAAAAAGCCATAGGTTTCACACACGTTATAGTTACGAATTAGCATTTAAAAAACCTTGCGAATTCACTTAAAAAACCATAGGTTTCACACATGTTATAGTTAGCTGGACATTTCACTCGTAAAAAACCAATGAAATTCCCCCGTTATAGTTAGTGCAGGCAACTATAACTCACGCGACCGCAATCCTCTGCTGATGACGTCAGATATTACATTAATCTTTAGCTATACATATATTACAAATATTTATTTTTCATAAAGACACATATGTCATCAGTGATGTAATATCTGACGTCATCAGCAGAGGATTGCGGTCGCGTGAGTTATAGTTGCCTGCACTAACTATAACGGGGGAATTTCATTGGTTTTTTACGAGTGAAATGTCCAGCTAACTATAACATATGTGAAACCTATGGTTTTTTAAGTGAATTTGCAAGGTTTTTTAAATGCTAATTCGTAACTATAACGTGTGTGAAACCTATGGTTTTTTCAGTGAATTTGTACGTTTTTTTAAATGCTAAGTTATGTATTTATTAAATTATTTTTTTCAGGTTTTTCACCGTGCGCGCACCGTGCGCGCACCTCGCGATTTAAAAAAAACAAAAAAATTGTTTTTTTCGCACTTGGGGGTCCTTCTGTGACCCCCTGACCAAGGCTAGGGGGTCAGGAACTGTCCACTCTGCCCCCTTTTCACGTACTCCACCTTTTTTTTTCACCCCTTCAGACTGCGAGAGACAAAATGGCGGCCGGCACTTCCTGGTTTCGACCGATTCGAATGTTTACCGACATCTAACAACCAATCAGAATTGCGCTTGCGCACGGCAGGGTGCGCGCACCGTGCGCGCACGGTGTGCGCGTATAGATATTGATATGCTTTTAAATGCTATTTTCTCAGGAAATACTGAACAGATTTACACCAGACCTACAAAAGGCACTTCCTTGACCTTATGGCTACCTCCCTGCCAAATTTCACGTAATTCTGTTCAGCCGTTCGGGCTGTAGCTGCGACTAAAGGTCCTATGGAAAAATGCATGGGGAAATGCATTTTGGGACCCCCCCTTTTTCTCGGCCCCCGCTTGATGAATTACCCCGAGACTTTCAGGGTAGGAGCTGAATGGAGCACCCCATTAGTTTAGAAAATTTCGCGAGGATTCGTCAACCGGCGCCAAAGTTATTCAAAATAGAATTTTCAGATTTCCTATGGAAACTAGGTTGTAACTATAACTATCTACTGGCGACCGCCAGTAGATAATATATATATATGATTAGATTCCTTTACTCCAAACACAAATCCCAGTAGCAGAAGATAATGATACTCCTTATTGCAAAAAGACAGATAACCCAGCATCATACAATTGGCAAGATATAGTCGTTCAGACAAACATCCCTCAATCCATCAAAGACTCCGTCAATTGTCTTAAAATGTGCACTCCATTTATCAAGGTTCCTGGACAATTTCATAAAGTACAAGTTAGCTCCCTCCACAATACCAAAAGTTTCCTATGCTACAACGTTCCAAATGCAATATTTAATTTTTTAGGTTTCGCCTGCACAGAATTCAATTGCATTTAATATATCTTAAAAGGGGCTTACATCCCATCCTACCTTTTCATTTGTTGCTGTGCTTGCCACTTACTTACCCTCTGTTTCTATTGGTTAGTGAATACTATTTCCTGTTCTTTCCTTGTTTGTTTATGTTATCAGTTTCCCATGGCCCAAGAACTCATTTTCATCTGCATTAGTGGGTGGAACTTTTTTTATTAGGTTTGCCTGCACAGCATTTACTGTTTATCTTTTCCTAATTTTGTTATTTTGTTTGTCTGATGTCTTTTATTTAATGTCCTTGTGTCAGCACGCATTTCAAGCATGCTTGTAAACTGCATGTCTTCTTTTTTTTTTCCAATGCCTTTTAAGTAATCTTTTTGTTTTGTTTGTCCGATGTATTTATTTAATGTGCACACATTTCAAACGTGTTTCTTTTACTTGGCAGTAAAGAGGTTTGTCTGCTCTGCTCTGTTGACCCGTAAACTAACGTTCTTCACCACCTAGGCAGTTCTTTTCTTTGTCCAATATAAATGCCACAATGGGCGACACACAGGAACAGTTTCTTAGGCAAACATGATGATCAGCGAGTGTTTTATCATCGTTTTAAAGAAAGGTCCCCAAAAAATGAGTTAAAAGGGAAAATAGGCTGGCATTACGTTAGGGTTAAATTTTATCCTGAGTGCCTCCAAATTAGATTGTACATCAGGAGTCTGAAGTGCTTTTTCCACAAGGACTCTCACATGCCCTACTGTTCACAACTCTTGGGGAGGGCCTCATCCTAAGACACGTCCCCTGGTGTCAGATACTGCTGGCTGCTTGCTTCAAGCCCAGCATGAACGTCACAGCACAGAGAAGGGATAATTTTGGTTCAGCTGGCCACAAGACACTTCAGAAGCTGTCTGAGGTGGTTTACAGTAGGTGTAAACTGAACTCACAGGCAGAAGGCAGGAGGCCCTTGGAGGATGGATGTCCTGTGAGTATTCAAAGGGAGTGTAAACTACACAATCGCTGTCGGAGGTCAGGGACCCATTGTTTAGTCTCTAGTCCTTGTTATGCATAACAATAATTCAGAATGTGAACTGGTGTTTTCCCCTCAATGCAGTTCTGGTGAGAAGACGGATGGCACGAAATGACTCTTATGTTTCCATTCACGTATGTTATGTTGAACACGGCTCAATCACCCTCCTACTGGCACCTGTTGCTACCTCAGTTCACTCTTCAAACCCTATTCAGATGCTGAAGCGGACTACAGACGAAAGGCACACACATTCACATTACCATAGTGGTGGCGTGGGTGAGCGCCTGCTTCATAGCGCTGTGCAAATTGTGGACCGGAGCAGCTCAATGCATCGGAACATGTGTGGACATTACAGAGATGATGCTCTTTGTGGCTGTACAATGGTGTTGGCTGCTTCTGTTACTCATTGGGTGTTGGCAGCATTCTTATCCATACACCAACTGCTGAGAAAAACACAAAAAGACGTGTCACGGGACACTTAAGATCTACAGGCTTTATTGGCAATCTATCCCTGACGTTCCAGACGCAAAGTGCAATGTGAACCATTCAGGAACATGAGCACTTTTATTCTCGCAATGGTGACATGGATCCATGTGCATGCCATTGGGTCAGGGGTCATGGCTGCTGGCAAGATTTCACCCCGGTTTGCACAAACTATATCTGTCATGTTGGGAGACATGCATGAGTGTGTGTCCTTTTTTGTCTGGACCTGTAGAAATCAGCAAAGATAAAGTAGGGCTCACACACTCTGTAACTGTACAAATGATCACATATTTTGCAGTTTTAAGAAGAGATGACTTTGAAGTTTACAGACGTTGGCTGTGAAGTTAATATCGAACTGTGCGGTATATATTCAGTGAGGGGTTCACTGACTCTGGGGCCTGTTCTTACAGCAAGATCACGGATATGAACTAATTTTAAGCTTGGATACCCGACGGGGGTGGGTTGTAACACAGCAGATACCTTTACATGTTGATACTATTGTTCTCTTTGAGCAAATGGAGAAAGATAGTTGGTGTGGCCGACCTCCCCTATGGCACTGGTCTGAGCCGACATTGGCACTTTGCAGCTCTTCTCACATCATCAGTTTTGTTTTTGGGTCACAGTGCATCCCCCTAAAGAGTCAACATGTTACTCTGATTCTTCATTATCATGAAGGGGGAACATACCTATTGATAAAATAATGCTGGACACATCCTTTCCACCCTCCAAATCGCAACTGCATAAAACATGCTTTGCTTAAATGTATTAAAGGGTTACGATGGTTGGTGAACGTTGACGGCGGCATTTGATTTTTGCTCACTAAGCTAAAGCTTACAAAAAAAAATAAACTTATAACTAATCACATAGGCGAAACCCATTGCATTTGCCAATGCTTATCTTACTAGGTAGGATGAAGATTTTGAGATTACAAAGGAATGACATACGTTCCCCTGCATTTTTAAGGAAAAAGATTTGAACATAAAAATATGATTTCGTTGCATCCTTTCTCAAACTCACCGGTAGTGTAAATGACTACCACATCAGTACAGCCATCTCTGAAGCACTGTTATGTGTCCTAACACTGTGATTGAGTGTGGCTGGAGTTAGAATGTAAAATGTGCTAGGTCGCAGTAATAGTGAGTATGGTGATGTCCCAAAGAAAGGGCAGAGGGTGTACAGGTGGTAAAAGTTCTCAGTGCACAAATATAACATAGATCATGATTTAGGAACCAGAGGGAGCATTTCTAGTAACAATTTAGTGTGTTAAATGTTGCCATCAACTGGTAATAAAGAGATACAGAAAGCACATAGGCCAGGCAATCGCAGGAATGAGCTCCTACTCCCCTCCCCCAGCACATCAGAAGAATGGAAAAATAGAAGGCAGAGGCCAAAGGAAATTAATGATACACTCTGACTTAAAAAAAAAAACTAAGTACACTTTTCAAGCATTAACAGGATTTTCTCTCAATTGTTTCAATTAAAGTGCTTTTTAGACTGGGTTTGTTGTTTTTGTACATCCGCTTTCAGAAGAAAAGATATTCAGCCTAAATGCTTTTCGGACACATGCATTGAATACATTCACATAGATCCTAATGAACCAGACTCAGAGTCTTGGGTTCTTCACTGTCTTCACTCTTTACTTTTCTTTAGTTCTGAGCTATAGGACAACTTTAGCTGTCTCGGCAGATAATTGTTTTTTTCACCAGAATCTTACATATTGTACATAGATTAGGAACTTTTGATCAGTGGGCACCACCCAATGGTCTGTTATACTGGTATTCACTATTTGCTTCGCCCATCACAGCATACAGCATGGGGCAGTGGGTCTGCCCACTTTATGCATTGGCTCCTTTCCCTTTCAGTGACTGCACAAAGCCAGTGCAAATTGTTCACATATGCTTAAAAATAATTCCTTTCTTTTCAGTTGCAAAGCTCATTCAAAGTGTACTTTATTTTTACTGATGTTTACCTTAAAAACTGCCTGCACTCCTATTTACAGTATATGTCATAAAGTGTGTAAGTGTCACTGAAACGTATCTGCCTGTGATTTGAGTGTTTGTTTAGTTGGTGATTTGTTCTTGCTACGGTCATAAATTATAATATAGAACTAAAAGGCTTGTTTAAAAAAAAATCACTGAGCAAACAGCTACAATAATGAATATTTATCAATTTTTTTAATTGGTGTCCTTAGGCAGCCACGTTTAGGTGATAGCATATTTTATTTTTGTGGCATATGCTTGCAATTTAAATAAAAAGAGGATTCAACCATCGAACCACCATATGAAGGCCAGACCTACTGGCTTGGTCAATGTTTGTTTTACTATGATCTTGCCTTGTGCTTGCTCTGTTGCAAAATCGTCTACTTCATTATCACTCTAGTTTTCATTGTACTTCTTTCGAGCGGATGATTGATAGCTGGACATAATTAATGACCTCCCATTTAATGACTCAGAATGTTATCAACCCTCAAGTCAGTGCTTAATTTGAGCCTGTAGTTTCCGGGGGTTCGGCATCGGCACTTAATTGGCAGAACTGGAAATTAATTGGCAGCACAGGCACTTACAACAGTCTGCCACATGGTGGGCTGTTTGCCTGATCTATAGTGCGCACAGCAACAGTTGTTTAGCAATTCAATATACGTAAAAAATGACTATTACCTGCCACCCATGCTAATCTTATAGCTTTGGGGGCCTGACATGGTCTGAATTGTTACTCTTGTAGGAGTGTGATGGTTAGCAGGTGCTCTGGTACTGTCATTGGTAGCGCTGGAAGGAGCAGTGGGTAGTGTAGGCTGCAGTGGCCTCCTGAGAAAGGCCCTGGCTCTTTATTTTTTTTTTACAAATTGCGCACTGCCTTTAGTAATTTAATTGAGTTGTGTTGTCTACTGGTGGACAGAGTAATATCTGTCAGGGTGATGGAGTAAAACACTCCGCCACCCTGAGGACACCCATCTCGAAAATCTAGATTTGTCTGCCAGCCACATGGAAATCACTTAACACTGGCAGGAACCGCCATCACAGTGGTTCCTATCAATGTAATGAAAATTTGACGAACAGCTCGATCAAATGGGACAGCTGACTGTCAAACTTTAACGCAGTTTTTCATTTTTAAAAAACAAACTCAATCAATCAAGTAGGATTTTGTTTATGAAAAATGAAAAACTAATTAGCCCCCGTTAGAACTGGGGGTCTCTAGTTGGCGGAGGTAGGTACCTTTGACCAAATAGAGACCCTTGCTTCTAGTCAGGGTAAGGGGGAATCACACTCTAGAAAACCCCTGCTCACCCCCTTAGTAGCTTGGCACGAGCAGACAGGCTTATCCCAAAGGCAATGTGTAAAATATTTGTACCAACACTCACTGTAACACAGTAATAATACCACAAATAGACACCAAACAGGTTTAGAAAAATAAAGGTATCTTTATCTAAATTTGAAAAACTGCTTCGTCAGCAGTAATGCTGACTCCGTTGTCAGCCACTACGAAAATATGCCCCAGGAGGCCCTTGGAGCACGAAAGAATGCGTGAAACAGGTCCCCGGTACTGCAGATCTCATCCGGGCAAGTATGGCACATTGAGATAACCCAGGAAGGAGGTAAACGTCCGCCAGAACTGTTCCCTGCAGGCCCGCAACCGCCCCAGGCAGCAACACACGGTGGTTGCAATTTCTCCTGCGTCGCTGACTTCCTGCTGGGCGGCTCTGTCGGCAGCGGTGGAGCGTTGCAGGGGAGCTCACGTTTCCAGGCGACGCCTCGTAGCCAAGTAGGTCACAGTGGTGCTCCCTTTCTTTCGACAGTGATCTTGGGCGGTCAACTCGGGCCGGTGAGGGTGACGGCACGCACAACACGTTGATGATTACGGCTCCGACCGCCGGCGGGGACACACATGCAGCACTTACGGGGGTCATGCTACTGGCTCCACGAAGGTCACGGCACAAGCAGGGCTGTGTGCAGACACACACACAGTGGCGTTGCGACTCGGGCCGGAGATGTTTATCAGATGCACAGGACTCAAAATAATTACTGCAGGCTTCACAAAGGTTACACGCTGTGCCCAGACACACACACACAGCATCGTGAAGATCTTGGAAACTTTGGTGTTCCTGAGTTTCCACAACAGGAGGCCAGCTCTCCTCAGGCCCTTGGAGATCTCCTTTTAAGCAGGAGACACAGCAAAGTCCTCTTCCTTCTTTTGGCAGAATAGCAACTGCAGGTCAGCCCCAGAACACACAGCAAGGGCAGTCCTTCTTCTCAGTCTCTTCCGCTATTCTCCTCAACAGGGTTCCTCTTGATTCCAGGATGATCTAAAATTCAGGGGTTTCAGCTCTAATATTTCTGAACCTGGTCCAAACCAGTTCTACGTGCACTCTGCCAGTGCACAACTTCTTCCTTTGTCAGTGTGTGCAAGGGTCTTCCGACACACCGCAGGAGGTGGAGCCAGTCTTTTATGGAAGGCAGGCACAGCCCTAGTCAGGTACAGGTGCTACTCCTCCCGCCAGTCCAAATGCAGATCGGCCTATTCAGCCCAGGGCTGACTCACCCAGACTCCTGGAGCCACCCCAGCCCCTGGCACTCCAAAGTCAGACAGTCAATCCACAACCAGCCAGAGGCACACAGAAAGGTTGAACAAGAAAATAGCCACCTTCTAAAAATGCTATTTTCAAATACAGAATTTAAAAACCATCCTTACTAAAAGATGTGTTATTGAACTCTGAGTTCAGGGATACCAAACTCCAATTTTTCATCTTACTCCTATGGGAAGATATGCTTGTAAAATGTTACAAAGCATTCCCCATTCTGTCCTATGGGCAAGATAGCCTTTCTATAGTGAAAAACGAAATTGGTAGTATTTCACTATCAGGACATGGTACACCCACCAGTATATGTCATACCTTTCGCATACACTGCACCCTGCCCTGGGGGGTACCTTGGGCCTTCCATAGGGGTGTCCTATGTGCAAGGAAAGGGAAGGGTAAGGCCTGGCAAGTGGGTGAACTTACCAAGTCAACATGGCAGTTAGCAAACTGCACGCAGGGACTGCGGTGGCAGGCCTGAGACATCATTTTAGGGCTACTCATGTGGGTGGCACAATCAGTGCTGCAGGCCCACTAGTAGCATTTGATTTACCAGCCCTAGCACATGTAGTGCACTTTACTAGGGACCTACTGGTAAACAAATATGCCAATCAGGGAGAACCAATCACAATATCAATTTATACAGGGAGCACTTGCACTTTGACACTGATCAGCAGTGGCAAATTGCCTAAAGCATCTAAGCCAGCAAAAACGAAATCCAGCGCAGCATCAAAAACACAGGCGGTAGAGGCAAAAAGTCAGGGAAAACCACGCCATGGATGCCAGGTCTAACAGCCCCATATCAACGCAGTTTTCCCTCATGATGTTGGGGGTTATTATTTGATTTTTACTGTCCCTCACCACCAGGTTTTACCTGATGCTGAGGGACCCTGGTTCTGTGTTACTGCGCCTTGTACAGATGGTGCACTTCTGCATATTGTGAAACAAACCGAATTGGAAGCCATGCTTCACACAGCACTGTCCAGACACAGCCAACATTTCAGTTTTCAAACACTACGCCTAGTCAAAATGTAACTTTATTTCACAGAAGCCATCATATTTTATTCGATGTTGTAACTTGCTAACTGGACACCTTCTGCTAGTCCTGGCTTTCCAGCCAAACACATTCATTCCCGCCTGACAGGAGTGTGACATATTCTGTGCTTCTGCCATGAACAAGTCTAAGAAGAATGTAGGTGTTTTTCTATACATTCACAATGAGCAGGTCTTACTAAACATTAGACATGACTCCTTGTCTGAGATTCTCAATGTCAAATCTGTATGAGTTTTTAATTTGAAACATTTCTAAAGGTCATACACGTGGCAGTATTTGAACTTCCCACTGATCCTGCTGGAGATGAATCTCACACAGACTGGGTGTAAACAATGTTGGGGTCTTATGACACTGAAAGGTTGAGCTATTTGCCATTCTCATTGAATGTATTGACATTTTTACTTGGTCTAAACCTTTTCAATGATTCCACTGAGCAAATCTCAACAAAGAGATAAGTTGTGCTGTTTGTCGCAGTAACTGAACTTACTTAAATCGTCAGTGTCAAATCTGATCTAATTTGATCTTTGATATGGAACCATCAGAAAAATGTGCTGGTCCAAACTTTAACAGTACTGCTTGCTCTACAGTGGAAATAACTGTTCCATGTGACATCCTTGACATGGTAGTTCCCCAGACTTTTCGTCTTCACTCCTTGATTTTTGCTGAAGTATATTTTGTTGGCATTAGGACTTTGTGCACTTTCCCTCTTTTCCCCTGCTAATTAGTGGCAAATTGTTTGTGCTCTCTCTCTTTAAACACGGTAAAATTGGCATACACCCAATTGCCACAGTTCATTTACTTATAAGTCACTGGAAAATGGTGCTACATGTATTCAGGGCCTGTAAATTAAATACTTTCAGTGGACTGCAGCACTTATTGTTCCACCCAATAAAGTAGCCTTTTAAAACATGTCTCAGGTCTGCAACCGCAGACGGTAGTGCAATATTTGACAGCCAGTTCAACCTGGGAAAATGAACTTTTTGCCAAGCATAAACCTTCCTTCTTAATACTCATAAGTCACCCCCAAAGTAGGGATCATTGGGCAAGGTGCACAGGATTTTAAAAGTAGAACATGTGTGTTAAAGTTGAACACATGCTGGCAGGGAAAAACGCCTAAAGTCGATTTTTACTGCTGTACGGCTATTTCTCCTAAAGACTAACATTGGTTTACCTTATTGCACTTAATGAGTGGTAAATTCGGTTAAGGACCTGACAGAGCAATGTTGTCTACGCTCAAATTAATTGTAATTTAAAATACTCTTTAATGGTGAAGTCAGATTTTAAGTTACTATTCGGAAAATGCCACTTTAAGAAGGCTTAAATGCCAAATGTGACTTTCTGCTCATGTCCAAGGTCACATCACTGTGAATGGCTCTCCTGTGGCCTTCTGTGTATTCCTTACAGACATGGAGATAAAAGAGCCTTGGTGGTAGGGAAAGGTGAGCGTCTCCTGAGCAGGATGCACTAGGGGGTTGTACTCAACCTTCTTGAGCTTCAAAGGGCTTGTGATGCAGCTCACACACACACATGCCTGCCCTTTTTACCCTACACTGTTTGGAGCTTAACCCAAGAAAGGTGAAAGGTTAGACAAAGTGAGTATCCCCTATCCACAGGCTGGCATGGGAGTAAAAGTGGCACCTTCAGAATCTCTCATCAGAACACTTTTAGACCTGTGAAAGATACAAAGGAAGGACTGCCCTGCTATCTGAAGATGGAAGATTGAGCCACCGTGCTTTGATCCCAGGCTCCCGAGAAGTGACTCCAAGGATCAGTTGACTGACCTCTAGCTTGAGCTACAGGAACATTAGAAGCTTCCAGAGGCCTCCCTGCAACTTCCCAGCTAACCAGCGCCAGCTGGACATGCCTTGACCTGTCAGAGCCCTCTTGCTGGAGTGACTCCTTTTCTTTAAGAGGTGTTCCCACAGGTTCTGGATACTTGGCTCGCATCAGAGTGTACTACTCCTGAAAAAATGGTGAAGGTACAATCATCTTAGGCTCCTTGCGAACGCAAAGTGACCTCTTCACACCGAAAATCCATAGTCCACGATGAACGCAAACACAAAGCTCCTGTAGGAGCTGCTCTGCGCACTGGCAGTTACCGTCTGCTACAACCGTCGACATGAGTTCTACAATTCGTACCAACAGTGACAACCAATGAGGACCAACAGTGCTAACTTCCAGCGACGACTGGCTCTTCGTGTTATAACAGCCACCTTCTGCAATGTCCGACCTACTCTTCGCACAGACAACAACCTCCTTGTGCACTTTGACGTGTGAATAGCAGGTCTTCATGCATTCATGAGGATGTAACTCATCAGTGACACAAACCTGGTCCCTACATCCAACCCGCACTTCATTGCGTTCGGCCTGAACTTGTGACTTCCCCTCAGTCCAGTGTGACCAGATAACTGCGAGTGGTGCTTTGTGGTTTTAGGCCCTATTTTCATCTAAAACTTTAAAAACATATGTCTCCCGTTCTACGGATTGGATGTTTGTCATTTTGTTGTAATTTTATTTCTTAAATTTTACTCAATTTTTCTAAATTGGTTTGGGATTTTCCCTGAGTTGTTTTTCAATGTATTACTGTCGAGTGCAGCATAAATATTTTACACATTGTCTCCAAGATAGGTGTGGTTTTCTCATTTCATGATTAGTTAGTGTATTCTTTTCTCCCCTGTTTTTCCAATTTATTGTTTTCCCTGTTCCATTCTGTTATGGAATGTTTGTATTTGAGTATTGAGAGTTGGAGCTGAGAGGAAGTGCTGGAGCTGTGTTTTTGCTCTCTGATGGGTTTCTTCCACATAATAAATGGAACTCAATTAGGCCAAAGTGTACCTGTCATTTGGCTCATCTATTACTGGGAAGAAGTTCACATTGGCAATGATTGGGTTTGAACCTGAGGAAGAAATTTCAACACTTTTCAGAAAAGGAATCTCCTACTGGCCTAGAAGACTAGAGTCTTTTGTCTTCTGTCATCCTGTTAGGTGCTATTTATTGTTTGCCTGCTTACAACTTTGCTGGAAACTGTGGGAGTTATTTATCTTATGTAATAATTGGCTCTCAGCTCTCTGCAGTGTGTGCGGTGCTCTCCTTGCATGTTCAAGCCACCTCACACTCCAGCTTCAGAGACCTCTACCGCGAGTTAAGTCTCTACTTTGACTTGTGTTTCTGTGGCCCCCACCATGAGTTAAGACTCTGCTTTGTCTCACATGCTTTCAACAGTGGCATAACGAAAGTTTAAGGAGCCCCCTGCAATGTACACGGAGGGGCCCCTACTCCTGATTTTATCCTAAGCGCTCAGACCCGAGTACTGTGCTGAGGGGGCCCCCTGCAGCTGGGGGCCCCCCTGCACCGCACCACACCGTTACGTCCCTGACTTTCAAGCACAATGCTTGCCGCAAACGCTCAACCCGCGCTGTGCCTAACAGAAAGTTCTGCCCACACTGTATCTGTACTTCTCTGCCCGCTTGAAGCTGTGTCAAGTCTGCGCACTAATACTGGGCCGCTTCTGTTCTTCTCTGCCCACCTGACATGGAGTCAAGTCTCTGAGCACAAAAGGGATACTGCAATATTAAAACGAAGCATTTCTCTACCTCTCCCCAGCGCTATCGGCCAGCCGGTGCGGGGCTGACAACCTTTGCATCCTGTCAAGTCTTCTCTGCGAGTAGGATGTAACCAGGTATTATTTATTTCTGATTGAACTTCTGTGTGCTAAACATAGAGATAAGATTACGAAAATATAAAGTGCTTGGCATAGAAATAAGACTTTCTTCTATGCAGATGTAATATTCTTAATGGTTTTTAAATCCCTTTAGGTGGACTTCAAATGCTTCTTCGAGTATCATGGGACAAAAAACTGATAAAAATATTCCAGAAGTAATCATTTATTTTAACTTCATTATTTGTTTTGCTCATCTCTTGCTGCACATTACCTCGAATCACTTGCTCTGCTTTTATTAGTCACTATTAACCTTTACGCTTAAAACCATGCAACATATTCCACTTCTGCCGTAACCCCTGGTGAGCTTCCCCTCCCATGGCCAAAATGAAAGAAAGTATTTATAAATCAATTATGTGTTTATGGTACTAATTTGTCACCTGAAAAAAAAATCACTACATCTGCGTTGTATGCAGAAGAACTTGAAACGTTACCAACCCAGATGCAGAGGGAGATGGTGATGGGCATGCTTCGTTTCATGAATTTTGAGAACACGTTGTAAAAATTAGATAAACATTTCTTACCTAAGATTTCTATTATTTTGCAAAAGTATTACTTTGGAAAGCATAAACAAGGTAATGATGAGTCCATTGAAGATTTTGTTAAGGCACTTCGTAAACTTGCAGCTACCTGCAATTTTGGGGACAATATAGATGAATGCTAATAAGAACAATTCATGCTAGAGTATAAGTGTGCAAAATTAGGGAAGAAATGTGGTAAAAAATTAGCTTCAACTTACTGGACTCCTGTTAATTGCTAAACAAGTAGAACATTCCATGTCTTGGATTTGTGAGTCGCAAAAGTCCAAGGAAATAATGTGTTTTCTGTACATTCCATTGTAATGAAACCAAAAAAACTGAATTGAGGTTAATATGCTTTAGCTGTGCATCATTCAATTATTTGGCAAATTCTAAGGATTGTCCAGTACTATGCAGTATTTGTAATGTATGTGGAAAGTAAAGACATTACGCCAAATGTTGTATATCTGTCCAGATTTGCCAAGGCATGGGTCCCGTGCTCGCTATGACACCAAATTCAAGCTAGCCTGGCTGATGAGGGGTGATCCCCCAAAACTTGTACCAGAATGGTTGTTTATGGTCCAGGGATGACCTGGCCTGGCATTTCAGGCTGGATTATTCCCTTGGGGGCAGGGTCAAGCAAAAAAGACAATGGATTTAACCCAGACCTGTGACTGATGGTGATTGTTTGATTTGTTCAGCATTCCATCCATCATCTGCTCTTTTTACAACTCTGTTGAGAAGCCTAAAAACAAAGTTAGTGAGATAGCACTATGTGATGAACCTGATATTATTTCTAATGTAAATTGTGTGTCAGGTAGTCATTTCTAGGGATTTTTTTATCCTAATGCAACCTCCTAAGTTCATATCGGAAATGTGGATACTATAGAAAAGCTATTACTATTAATGAAAGAGTATCCTGAAGTGCTTTCTACAAAGGGTACAAGCATAGCATCTGCTTAAAAAAGGATGCAGTACCTGTCTCATGCATGATGAGGAACATTCCCTTCAGCCTACAAGGAGCTGTTGAAACTTAATAAAAGAGACTCTAGGCATGTGGTATAATAGAACCTGTGGAAGCTTCTCAGTGGGTTGTACCTGTGGTGAATGCTACAAGGAGCTCTGGAGACATCAGGCTGTGTGTTGACCTGAGACATCTAAACAAAGAGGTTATAGAAGACAGATTCCCTTCACTCAACATAATGGATATGATCTGTGGGTTGGGTAATGCAAAGTATTTTACCACATTAGACCTTAGTTCAGCCTATCTTCAAGTTGAATTGTGTGATGATTCTATAAATCTTACAGAATTTATTATCCTATTTGGCATTTACAGATTCAACAGGATGCCGTTTGGTCTATGCTCAGCTGCTTCTGTGTTCCATAGACTTATGTCTAATTTGTTAGTAAATGTTACTGGAGTAAATTGCTTCCAGAATGATGTCCTCATATTCACAGATTCCTTAGAGTAGGCGTTCACAACCTCAGGTGACGGAAGGGGGTGCGAGATGGCTTTTCAAGGGGTGCGACGAAGAGGCAAAGTATGTGCTGTATGCACAATGTGATATTACTTTTGTAGGAGGTGTGACAATTAATCAAACATTTCTTAGGAATGTAGGCAAAGAAAAGGTTGGGAGCCCCTGCCTTAGAGGAACACATGGTCAAGGTGTGGGAGGGTTTTAATTTCTTCCGCTTCAAGGTCATTAATGTCAGAGTGGAAAGTGTAAGTTTTGCTGTCCCAAGATAATGTATTTGGGGATTGTGATTACAAGAAAGAGTGTCAAATGAAGGAAGAATTCGTTAATTCCATTCTACAGCTCATGCAACCTACTAAAAAGAGGCAGTACAAGCTATCCAAATCTTGGCAGAGGTTTCTGCCAGATATATTCAAAAGTTTGCAAAGCATTCTTGTTCTATCAGGGAATTGCTTAAAAAAGGTGTCCAGTTCGAGTGGACAAATGCGTGTCAGAAGAAGTTAGAGGATATAATGATGGATTTAACAGAGCAGTCACTGAAAAGATTTAAACCAGGTTTGCTGTGTTGCGTATTTACTGATGCTAGCAACAAATGCCTAGCTATTGTTCTTAAACACATGCAGGATGCCAAATAGCTCACTACTCCCTTTGCATCTAGAACCCTTAAAGGAGCTGAAACACATTATTCATCTATTGAGAAGGAAGCACTAGCCATGTTCTGGGTTCTCAAGAAATGTAAAAAGTTTTTGTGGGGCATACATTTTGTTGTGCAGTCTGATCACAAACCCTTGCAGAAGATCTTGGGTGAAAGGGTCTGCACAGTGTTTCTTCTAGGATATTTAAGTGGATTGTGGGTTTGCAGGAACTTCAATTCGTTGATAAGTACATTCCTGGTGTGGAAAATAAGTCAGTGGATTGTTTATCAAGGCTGAGAGGTGATGAGCAAGAATCAAGGACAGATGAAGAAGCCTGGTGGATGGAAGAGGACATCAAGGGGTGTGCCATTACTGTTGGCTGCATTTTGGAGAGTAAATGGTTGTCTGAATAGGAAAGAGATGAGTAGATGAAAAATGTACGGAATGGTGGAATATCAGGGAATGACACTTCGTTCTGTGATGAGAAGTTGAAAGGGTATGCTAGCTTTTCGGAAGAACGGGCTGTCAGCAAAGATATTATATTAAGAGGTTGCAAGTTAATTCCCTCCTCAGTGATTAGAGAGTGTCTTGTATGCGTATCCCATGGAGGATATCAGGACATTAGCAAGACAAAAGAGAGACTGAGATCTGCCTTTGGTGGTGAGGTATGGATTTAATGGTGGAGGGGATAGTCAGGGATTGTGGAAAGACTTCATCCATGATCTGCCCTGAGATTCTGAAGGAGGTATGAGACAATGTTGCTTTCGACATAAAGCAACCCATAAGTTGTGGATTCACTCCTAGGTATCTCCTGGTATTGATAGACACTCTCTCTAGGTGGCTGGAGGTAATGGTTACTACATTAAGTCTGACTGCTAGTGTGCCAAGCTACAAGAGGGTTAAGCACAGGTTTATTTAATGATGTTTGCAGTTCACATTGACAAAGATTTGTGTGTATTATTTGCTTGAGGCTTCTACCCATCCCAACTATTAACCCAATTTAATTGCATTTCTGAAAATTTCCCTTGCTCATCATTACTCATATATTTTCACAAAGATGCCCACTCTTCACTCTCTTACAGTACACCGCCTTAACATAAGAAAATGATGGTGTGATTCAGTCTTTTTTGCATTCCCTTTTGTATTATCTGTTAGACCTGACAGCCTTAGGGTGGTCTTTCTCCAAACTACTTGCCTTCCTTCTACATTTCTGCTGATCTGGTTTTTGCTGGCCTTAGGACTCCGTGGCCCTTTACACATGTTTCAGGCCTGCCATTGCAGCTTGTGTGTGCAATGTTAAACTACCATTTTGACCTGGCAAAATAAACCTTTTTCCATGCCCAAACCTTCCTTTTTGATACATAAAAGTGACATCTAGGGTAGGCTTTGGACACCCCAGAAGGCAGAGTAAGTAGGACATGTAATTTTAAGTATTACGTGTCCTAGTAGTGAAAAATTCTTAAATTCCTTTTTCAATACTCTACTACCTCTCCCATAGGATGACATTATAATTACATTATTAAATTTAATAAGCTGTAATTTCCAGATGGCAACAGGTAACCAGTAACCAGTTCATGTTTTGTGTCTTTGGTGTAATTAAAAACCCCATAATGGTGAAGCCTGATTTTAAATTACAATTTTGAAAATGGCACTTTTAGAGAGTTGGCTTTTTCTTGCCATAGCCATTTAGTGCCTGTAGCCTATCTCTGAATCACATGGCTGGGTGTAGCCGTCAGTTGGGCTTTGTGTATTCCTCCTAGACAGCCACACACAATTGAGAGCTTATGTATTCCTGGATGGGCCATCACTGGCCAGATGGGAGGCGGAGCTGGGCAGAGCCCTACTTACACACGAATAGGCTGTTTCCTACCTCCACTCAAAGGGCTGCATATCCCCTGTAGTAAGTCTGGGGCCAGGACAGGGAAGGCAAGATGCCTGGGTACTTCAAAGGGAAACCTCTACAAGCTTCTCCCACCTTCCAGAGGAAGGGCACCAGGTTTAAATATTGGACCTCAGACACCAACTGTTCTGGACCTGCGGGTACTCTATCCAGGAATAAGAACTGCTGTGCTTCTGAAAGGAATGCCACTCTGCTGGACTACTGCTCTGAAGGAACTGTTGCTACGCTGAGCTGACCTGCTGCCTGCTGCTCTCTTCCCTGGGTGAGAAGGACTGAACCTGCATCTCTTGAACCCAGGAGCCCAAAGTGACTCCATGGGCTAGCTGGCTGGCTTTCTGACTAGAGCCTCAGGGACAGAAGGGTCCAACAACCTTGAACACAGCACCTGAATTCTGCAATCTGTGAGTTCTACCCTGCCAAATTGTGCCACCCAGTCCATGACCCTGAAAGTGCGCCTGAATGTGCGCTGCCAACGCATCTGTGGACCCAACAGAACTGACGCATCTCCTCTGTGGTGCGTCACAAACCTGAGCAGAACCAACACATCAGTACTGCTGTGAGGGTTCTCCCAACGCAAAGGACTCTGCATTGACCTTGTAGCCCACAATGGAATGGCTGCCTTTGCACAGACTTCCCGACACAGGCCCTCATATTGCAAAATCTCTCATCAATGGAAGCCTCAATGACAATGCAGGTTCTCGCACCGCAGCCTCACAGCTCCTCGGAACCGACACATCAACTGCGTGATGCATCCCTGACACTGTACTTTGCATCTCAAGCCCTCAGACAAAATCCTCGATGATGACACAGGACCATACATCACAGTTCTGCATCACCTCAGCTGTGCAATGCATCCTCGGCGTGGAGCCTCGCCTTTCTTTGCAACAAAGACCTGAGGTAATCTTGTTCAGCTGGCCTAACTGGGTCCCTATAGCCGGGTTGTGTTCCATTTCAGGTGGCCTGAACTTGTGACTTAGTCCTGGTGCAGCGCTACCAGGTAACCACAGTTGGTGATTTGTACTTTATGTCACTGTTTTCACGGAAAACTCAAAACCTGCATATCTCCGGTTCTACTGATTGGAATTTTTTGTTTTGGTCTTGATTTATTTATTCTAAATCTGCTGTGAGATCCTTTTGTGGTGTGTCGTCACTGTTTTGTGATTTGAAGTGTTGCACAAATACTTTACACATTGCCTCTGAGTTCTTTCTGACTGCTCTGTGCAAAGCTACCCGTGGTTGAGCACCGGTTAATTCATGGTTGCTTGTGACTCTACCCTGCCATGGATTGTGGTTTCTGCATGCATGTGTAGGGTGTCACCCTCCTCAACCAGTAACCCAATTTCTGACATTCTCAAGCAAGTACTAAGCAAATGGTAATGTGAGAAACTGGTTTGATCCAGACCTTGGAGTCCACCCGATTGAATGTTCATTTTGGAAGATAAGGTGAATGCAAACATGGTTATATCAGAAGCCAGCAACCATACATTGATATTCTGTTGAGAAGGAAGTTGATACATGTAAACATCTTATGTAGATATAAGTGAGGTCATTTCAAATCATTACTTGTATGTATGATATGACTTAAACCTGAATCAAAGTAATACTCTGAACTCTTCAACATATGAGTCATATGAGTATATGGATATTGTTTGGTCCTGAAACAGATCTTCTGCGAAGTGATTCTGCAAAGCAATAAGCAGAAAAACATGTCAACATTTGGGAAGCAAAATTTTTGTGGTTCCATCCACAAGCGTTGTGTTGAACCAAAGTGTGCAGGTATGCCATTAATAATGTTTAAATATGGGAGAAATTCCCAGACACCATTTTTAGCCTGATATAGAGGATTTCTCTCTGTAGCAGCACCTAGTGTGCACCTAAAATAGATTAGTCATTAGATCAGTTTAAGAATTACAGTATAAGGCGCTAACGCCACCCGGCACTAGATAGGTAAGGAAAGAAGTAGGAGCTAGGGTTGAGGGTGAGGTTAGCAACACTTCAGGGCTGGCATGATTGTGCGCATCCTTCCTCCTCCCCTCTTTTTCTTAGTACTTAATCTTTGTCGTCTTACTCATAATAACACCAATAATGGGGGATCCGGAGAACATGGTGGCCACCACAGACGGAGGTCGCTGGGCGCTGCTGAATGCACCACCACCGGATGAAGTATTAACCCCCCTCCTTTCGTTTTCGAACTAAATCAATGTGCTTCACCAGATTGTCTCTGATGGTGCCTGAGGTGCCATTTGTACCTGCAAAAAGTGTGGAGTCACTGCAGGTTGATGCCAGGGTAATCTGCTGGATCAGAGCCACCCTGGTGCTCAGAAAGAGCCACAGGGCAGCAGCGCGAGGTGTCCTCCTGGGCAGTGGGAGCAGAATCAGCACAAGCGCTGGTCTCGCATTGGTGGGAGGATCGGAGACCTCTCCGGACTGAAAAGGGAAAAGAGAAGTGTTTTCTGCCGGCAGAGGGAGAGGAGAAGCGCAGAAGTAGATCACAGGCAAGGCAGACACACTATAGAGAGGTAGGGAGCCCAGAAACGCAAAGTTTGGATATACTTAAAGTTAAATGTCAGAAAGAAGAAGCCAGTAACTCAGAGCAGGCTGGGGTAACCCCCCAGATTGCCGGGCTGCTACTCCTGAAACCAGTACAGAAGGGTTTGACTCACAGGGCTGTAGACTGAAGGGGAAATCCAGAAAGAAAATGCATAAGATAGAGGGAGGGAAGAAAGGACGAAACTAAATTTTAAATCATAAAATAAAAATTACTCTCTCACTGAGGACCTTTTTTTAAGGTTCTCCCACCCATGGTGACTCTTTGAGGCCAGGAAACAAGTGTGGAAAAGAACTGACTTAGGCTTGAGATGGCAGCAGAAGGGGGCACCGCCTACCCAGTAGAGTACAGTCAAGAAATAGCATTAGAACAAGCTGGGAGTGAGAAGGGTGGGGCCCGGATGGGTGACGACATACCGGACAAAAATAGGGAGGAATCTAAGTCGGATAGACTCTTAAATGATCTCCGAGTAGATAAAGAGGATGCGGGGACCGCAGAAAGTTCTTTAGAGGATATGTTTTCCTCGCTCTCTGGGGACATCAGAAAGGGCTGTGCATTATTAGAGGCAAATCAGTGTGAGATACGCAACATTTGTGAGGCTCTAGGGACAAAAATAGATTAGCTGATGGCAAGAACATAAATACTAGAGACTAATGTGGGGAGTTGAAAAAAGATCTAAATGATAGTAAAAGGAAAATTCAAGCATTGCATCGGGGAGAACAAGAACTACAGGAGAAAATGAAACCGCTTGAAAATAACTCGAGAAAAAATAACCTGAGAATATTGAATGGCCCTCAGGTTAGGGAAGGTGATGACTTGAATTCATTTGTGGTCTCCCTAATAAAAGAAGTAGTTCTAATTGAGGAGAGTGAGGAGGTCATCGGAAAAAATATCCAACAGGTACATAGAGATCCCTTTCGAAATACGGTGAAGCCACAAAAGATTCTTCTTAATTTCCAGACTCACGCCCTGAAAGAATTTTGTTTTAGGTGCACTTAAATTGAAAACTTTAAGGGGGAAGGATTTCTCATTTGAGATCAGATCGGACTTAGCCCGGGTCACCTTGGATAGACAGTGGGAATTGGGAAAGCGCTCAGATGAATTAAAAGAAGCATGAGCAACAGCTCAGCTCAAATTCCCGGCATCTCTGAGAGTTAAGAATAATAACAAAATGCATTTTTTGGGAGGTGTAAGAGAGGCTGATGAAGGGGAGAGAGGAATCTTGAGATTGATGAACAAAAGATATCAGGGAAAGATGAAGTAAGGGAGGATGTTGGGGGGTAACATGAGTTCTTTTTTGGTATATAGGTTTGTTTGTGGTGCATGCCAGTGGGTTGGGAAGCAAAATTGGACTAACACCAGGACCAGAGGAAGAATGGGTGGGTTCTCCAGGAGGTGGAGGGGGATCAAGGGGGGTGTACTGGGTGGGGTGCATGTGGGAAAAGATTTATAAAACGTTCCTCAAATACCTCAGAGATGCAGAAGGCAGCTAATAGATATAGGGACACTCAATTTAAGGGCTGGGAGAGTATAGCAGGAGGATGATGGCTCAGATACTAGCATGGAATATCAATGGGTTACATACAAAGGGTAGGAGAGATAAGATACTACAGTATCTTAGAGACTCTCCAGCACAAAGTTTGATTCTATGAGAAACACACGTGGTAAAAGAAGAGTGTACGAAATTGTTTAGAAAGCAAAGTTGAGTGCAACAGATGTTATGCACAGAGCAGACCGCCAACATAAGAGGGGTGGCAATTGTGGTGAAACAACAAGGGGGAATAATATGGCTATAGGAAACGAGGATTTACAAGGGTGGCAGATGCATTATAGCAAACCTAAAAATAGGGGGTAGTACACTGACATTAGTGGGTTACTATGTCCAAAACCATGATGATTGTGAACCATTAAAAGCAGTGTTTACCAACCTGTTGGACTTCCCAGGTCCTGTTATTATGGCAGGAGATTTTAATATCATTATGGATTTGAACCTAGACAAATCAAGTAAAAGCAGTGCCATACGCACCCCCAAATCCTGTGCCTTTTTAAGGTCTATGATGAAGCGACACACTCTTGGTGATTTATGGAGAGAGAGAGGGTTGGATCTTTGCAGGGTGCCACGTTTTATAACAAAAAATATGGACATAGATAAAGGATTGATTACTTCATGGTAGACGGAAGCCTTAAAGAAGATATCTCAGGTATTGGGTATTTGACGTCTCATTTCTCAGACAATTCAGGGGTAACTATAACAATAAGGAATATTAGCCGGCCTACAGAAAGGAGGTGGACACTAGACTGCTCTATTTTGGCAGATACAGCGGTAATGGAAACCTTGAAAGTAGAAGTAGGAGAATTCCTTAAAATTAACAGCCGTTCCGCTCCTACGGGAATATGGGATATGCTCAAACACCACTAATGAGTAACTGGGTGGTGGTCAATATTCATGATCCAACACTCTTGGTGTTGCTCCTATGAGATGACCACATATCCCATATCTTTTGATGTTTAATTGAGTCTTTTCTATCAAATATCTGAGGAGTGTAGCACTTAGGATATGACATAAAAAGTTCTAACCATTGGGGCGATTCCCTCGGTATCCAGTGCTTTTTCAAATAATTACTGCAAATACCTTTTGGACTTTGGTTACACGGTTAATTGAAGGATTCCCCTTTCATCGCCATCTAACTCCTTTTATTACTTTCATCCTGCTGGGATATCACAAGACTTTGTTTATGGAAGGTGCATATTCACTTAAAAAAGTTAGGCAAGATACAAAAATCCACATTTTGCTTGAAAAATCTTAAGTCACTTTCATGAAATTTCGCAACAAACTGTGAACAAAGAAGTTACATGATTTCGCTGACATTGAGTAGGACACAATAACTCACAGAAAATACATTGTAAGCCAAGCTTGGGATTTGGGTTTACTTCACATATAAGCTCGAATAAGGCACAATTACTCACAGAAAAAACACCGGGAATCCAATTTGGAATACATTTATCCGCAAATAGTGTTAACACAACCTGGCACATCCTATGTACCGTGACACTTTAAACACAAATCAATCAAATTAGTGACACTTTTGCATATTTTGAAATGCAACGCACATTGCTGATGAGATTAACATAGGCTGTGGTACACAAAATCACAGAATTATCATATGGCTCTATCTACTGCAGTCAAGGAAACTGAGAAGGAGAGAATGCTCACTATACCATGGCAAAGGTACAGAGTAATAAAGATTTCTGAATCTATACTTCATCACAATCAAAATCCCCCCCCCCCCCCCGCCACCTCCCAAAAAGCAGGCGCTCCGACAGTTGTTATTATAGGTGCAATAATAGTGATTGAATGCAAAAATAATAGAAAACCCATTCCGTTTCGAAGTTAATGAAACAAGGTTTACTTAATGAAAAGTGCCTCCATGTAATTTAATTCCAATACCCGTAAAGGTCACACCGCTAGCTCCTGTGGCGTTTGTGCCTTGTCTTACAACCTAATACAATTGGATTCCATGCTGCAAGACTACTGAATGAGTGTTAATATTACATTTGTTTTTGGATCATTACGGGTTTCATCAATGAAGTTTAGCGCATGGACATCTATGTACGGTGCGCATTTTGTGATGATCACCTAAACATCCAATGAATAATATATTGCATGTGAGGCTCTTCTCAAATGTTATCTGCAGCCAATGGTGAGCCACGTTTATGACTTTTTTATTGTCCATAACCATAGTCAGTCTGTTTTTGTTTTTGCATAGTCACATAGAGTGAAGCTTGTGAAGTTTTAAAGTAAAGCAAGTGAAAAGCAGGAAAACACCTAAAGGTGGTCTGGCTCGAGTCATACGTCGGACTCTGGCTAGGCCCGTCCTCTAGAACTTTCGGGCCAAAAATGAGCTGATCTTTCTTTAATTCACTGGCCCTCATTACGATGACCGTCCGACTACCATAGCTGTGGGCAGGTGTCTGTCTGCCAATGAGTCGGCAGTCCCACCTGCCCTATTTTTATTGGACCACCGTGCAGGTGGTCGGAAAGTGCCTTTTCCTACTGCGGCTCACGTTGCGGAACAAGCTGCAGTAGGAAAAGCCACTGGACCATGTGGTGACTGGCACACTGTGCATGGATGTGTGGGGGGCAATACATGTGCCCCCTTGGCCACTTAGCAGTGGCCCATGGGGGGCTGGGGCCCCCAAATTCCCTTTCCAGCTGCCTTTTCATGGCGGTTGTACTGCCATGCAAAGGCAGTCGGAAATGGACATCCTAACTCCTACGGTGGTACAGGCACCGCTTCCACTGTGGGGCTTCGACGAAATACTAGATCTTATCAGAGGTGGTGGTCTTCCCCCTATAGCAAATGGTCCGACTACTGGTATCGTATCCAGCGGTCAGACCGAAGGGCTATCAGCCTGTTGGACCACCACTGATAGGCTGTCTGTGGCGGTCGTTCCGGTATCCAAATGAGGCCTTCTGTTTCCCCTTCATTTCACATGCTCTCACATCCTTCACCAAGCTCAAGTGGGTGCGCTAGAGGAGGTGCTTTCTACCACCGCAGGCTATTTACATTTTGATAACCTGTGATCCAAAATAATGCAGTGATCAAAATCAAAAAGCCCTAAGCGCTATTCAGCCCTTCGTCTGCTAAACTCCGGGAGGCAGCATGGGCCCAATACTTTCTGCAACACTGGGAAGGCTGTCTAACACATGAGAGTTAATGCAGTGCCCGAATTGCTTCTTATGTGTCAGACACATAGCCTTCACAGTTTTGTTGAACTACATTAGCTACCTCCACTACAGATTTTCTTTTTTAACTTCACATGGTACTGCAATTGGTCTATTGTAAGTAGCAATGTGCTGACACCAACTGATTCTCCAAGCACCCCTGAGTAGAGAAGGGCAGATGCTGGTAATGGGCACAGGCTTTTTACATTTTGATAACTTCCATTGTCAAAATGTAAAAAGGAACAGTGCTGATCTGCCTCTCCTCTTTTGAGCCCAAGGGTCCCCCAAAGCACTACAGGCATTTGCGTCACTGCAACACTGGAATGGCAGTGTCTTACACAAGAGAAACAATGCAAGGCCTGCATTGCTTGAACTGTATTAGACAGTGTTGCAGAGCTCCAGCTACATGTACTACAGGAATGATTTTTTTATTATAATATATTGTATTGTAATTGTATTGATATAGTGCTTACCACCGCTGACAAGGCGTTGAAGTGCTTTTCGATGAATAACATGCTAATCCGGCCCCACAACTCACTTTGCTACTATGATCTCCCAAACATTCCTTTCATAATTCTTCCCTCATGCAGCCCTCCTTGGCTCATCCCAAACCTTAGTTTACTACTATCCTCTACCTAATCCCCTTCTAGAGACTCTTCCCCCCTCCTTCTCTCCTTAGACTCATCCCAAACATTATTTTACTACTATGATCTCCCAACCAACACCTTCTAGACTCTTCCCTCTCCTATCCTTCCATTCTCGTATTCAATACAACTAACATACTTACATGCCAATGCTCAAATTAACTCCTATTTCACTCTACTAATCCACCACAAGTCCTTTGGAATTATACGAATCCACCAGTAGTTATTTGGCATTGTACTATAATTTGGGTCATGCAGGGGCCAACATTCTGCAGACAAAGGTATGAGAGCGACAGAGGAAAGAGTGAGCTACAGAGAAAAAAAAGAGAAGAAAGAGGTTTTAGGCAGAGGAGAAAGATAGAAAAGAGCTAGAGGAGAGAAAAAAAGATGAATGGATTGAAAAGGAGAGAGTTACAGAGAAAAAATAGGGACAGAGAAAAAGTGGGAGAGAGATGCAATGCGAGAGATACCTGGGAAGGTTGAGTCAGAGAGAGTGGGCGCAAGGGAGAGAACATTCAGAGAGAGAAAGAGATAGTGTTGAACAGGTAGAGTGTATGTGTAAAGGAATAGAAGCAAACGTTTTGGGGTGTTAAGAAAAGATAGGATACAATCATGGAGCATGATTAGTCACTATGTTCAGACAACAAGGAAACGTTTGTGTCTGAGATCATTTGCAGTTTTGCTATTCGTATCACTTGTCAGAATTCTGGGGTTCTCTCGCTGTTAAGAGTCTGTCCAAATCCCTTTATTAGACCTCAAGGCACCCAGAGAGAAGGGCTCCAGAGGCATTTCTGGGGCATTATTTCACCTGGACCACTAGAATAAAACCTGGCAAATATAACAGGCTGGAGTTTAATGCAGTCAATGCTGGGGGAGAGTCTGCTGCATGAAATACAACTGCCAGCACTACTGGCCATCAGAGGCGCCGGCATATCACAGCATGTCCTATCCACTTATCGGGAAGTTCACCTTTGCCCTAACTGGCTCTGCACATGCTGTGGCACTTACAGCCCAGATGGGCCCATGGCTCTGCATTAGCTATGCTCTTCCCTTAATTTGTCTAAGTTGTGCCCCTCTAGCACCAGCATTACATATTTCAATGTCAGTAGGCTCATTGGTGCACCAATGTCACTTAGATACCGCTTATCTTCAGTTCCAGGTCCACTTACATTCCATGCTCTGCAGCTGCGAGTCACCAATTAAGGTTCCTGGCAGGAGGGAATTGGATGTAGGTGGCTGGGGTCTGGGATTAGTGATAGGAGCCTGAGTCTACCGATGGAATTCTTGTCGTTATGAGTTAGATCGCTTGGGATGGGTACTAGCTGCACTGAACTGTTTTTAACTGGCTGATATTCCAAAAGTCCTAGGCACTGATATGTCATGAATGATATCATCATTGATGTCATGTAACATGTAATGAGTGATGTAATCTGCAAGGTCATAAGTAATACATGATGGGACCGTACGTTATAGTCACTAAACTATAACTGGTGCATAGCAGTTGTTTATGGGTTTAAAAGCTTGCATAGCTCAAAAAGAGGTCAAACTGTGAATTATTTCCCATAATTCACAGAGCTGAATTAACTTGTAGGATATTTAGCATTCCTAAACAAATAAAAAAAGCTTAAGAAAGCATTTTGTCTTTCTTTCAGTCCTGGGAAAAAAAACACCTTCACAATGACAATCCTGTGTTAAACGTTATTATTTCTAGGCCTGGGCAAAAATTTCGTTCCGTTCGCGGAAATTGCGATAATTTGACATTTTTGCGTTCCGCGGAGAGCGCGAAAATGTCAAAAATTCCGGTTTCCGCAGCTTGGCGATAATTTGTTTCTTGCTCGCGCTGTAAAATGATACATTCTCGCGCGCGCGCGATCGCCTTACCTGAATCCCTGCGTTCGCCGACAAGTTTTCTTGATCCGGTCGCGTTCTCCATGAGATGTTGTATTGTTTTTAGCCATTTGCGCTGTCTCGCGACAGTTCGCGCCCGCAGTGACGTCATGCGTCGCGCGATCACGTCTTTCTTCTCGCGATCATGCACCGCGAGAACAACTCAAAACAAGATGGCCGCGCCCGCAAGCAACCACATGGGTAAGTTGGCGACCCGCAACCATGCAGAAAATCTCGCGAACATGCCGGAAAAAAACTTCCGCATCTTCGCGATATTTCTGCTTGTTTGCGATAATTTTAAACATTCTCGCGATAATTTGCGAAGGTTAATTCCGCAAATTCCGCCCACCCCTAATTATTTCGTTATTAAGTATGTTTAAGTATTTTTAGTTTGGAGTTGTCTTTTTTTTGACTTGATAATACATTTTACTTTTTTTATATTATGTGAATTGTTTTATGACTTTTTTGTCTTTGAAAGGGATTAAAGTGGAATTTTCATAAAATATTGACATTTTGAATGATTATAATTATTTTTACAAGATTTAGTTTGTAAATTTGACAATTATGTAACTTAATTTTTTATATGATAAAACAGATCATTTAAAAAAGTTAACATTAAATATTTAATTGGCTAATCAGTAATTGTCTTATTTTTTCTTAATGTTTTGTCTAAGAAATATTTACATTCTGTTTAGGGGCCTTGTAGAATAACTAATTTTATGGTGTTAACATTACATATATAAAAATGTGTATTGTTATTATTTTTTAGTAATTGAGTTTGTTTTTGTGGTCTATATAAAACTAACATTATATATAAGTGTGTGTATATATATATATATAGATATATATAGATATAAGTTCCAAAAGGCTATCTCCCACTTCCTGACGGCGAGGAAGAGGCACACGGACACCAACTCGTGCTTCACAGGTTTTTTAATGAAAATCAGCACCCACACAGCACGCCATTGCGCGTTTCGGCCACCAGATGGCCTTGAACACATCTAGATATATATATATATATATATATATATATATATATATATAGATATATAAAACTTTCAGCAGTCCTGTCTTTCTCCTTGTGAAACAGGTACAGACCACAAAGTGCCAAGTAGATTTTAAGCGTGCTAATTTATTCTTCCACGGTCAGCATAACGTTTCGGCTGTTGACACACAGCCTTGATCACATGACCCCCCAGTGACGCACATGATTTATATACAGCTCATGATTGGATGTTTGGCAGTTACAATTACGTTATTTGAAAAAATGTAGAGCTAAACAAAATACTTCAAATGTAGAAATATTTGTTAAAATCCATAAATACATAAATAACTTTAAAATGTCATCATTGTTAAATATATAATCACAATTACTATGATAAAATCTCATAAAAATAATATCATATAATATATAAGACCTGTAAAATAAAAAAGGGCCTACCTAGTCGGGTTATATTTCCGGGTATTTTTTATCTTCTCTCCCCGATTTTTCAGTGCCATAGTGACACGATGTGTTCCCTTTTGCATGAATAGTGCTCTAATATATATTAATTCAAAATAACGTCGTAACTAGTCTACTTAAAGTGCAAAAAATGCTCAAAATATTGTCTCACAATGAGATAAAGTAAAAAATAAATACAGACATATAAATATATTCTATATTACATCCCAAATCACGATACTGATAAAATTAGTGCTAAAAAAGTGCAAAATTACTAAAAATATCACAAATATTGCATATGATGCTCAAAAAATAACAATTCCTATTTTGATATACATGATCTATTAATTGGATGAAATTAATAGCATTACATCCAAGAAAAACTTTCATGAAATATATCCAATCTTATAAACAGATGAGATCCCCCAGATAAAATTTATAAAGACAGAATACGCTAGGAAAACCTGAAATGTTGACATAGGTTCTTTCCATAATAAATACAGGTAAATGGATGCACAAACGGAGTATGATATTCCATAAAATCATAAAAACATTTCATAAGAAATACCCTTATAAAAAGTTATGTAAGTCCTCTCCTGTGTTTAATCCTTTCGGGATTCTAGTATCTAAGAGAAGGATATATTTGGACTCAAGTTGCCTGAGTTGTTTCTCTCTGTTGCCGCCTCTTATATTCTTTTTTACAGAGTCAATTACATAGTAGCATAGGTCATTCAGATTTTTATTGTGTGCTAATTTAAAATGACGAGCTACTGGATAAGTATCATCAGAATTGACTATCGCTCTTAAATGTTGCAGGATACGGTTGAACACCTGTAGCTTAGTGCTGCCCACATATTTCATCTTACAGGTACATTCCAAAACGTATACTGCATAATCCGTGCGGCAAGTAAAGAGACTTTGAATTTTAATGGGATTCTTCTCAAAGACACTAGTGTATTCTGTGGTATTGATGCCAAACTTACATGCCCTGCATGAGATACATTTGTGGAACCCCGATTTTTTAGATAACCAATTGGTGGAAACGATTACCTCAGGGTTAGATTTAACTAATGCATCTCTCATTGAGGGCGCTCTTCTAAAAGTAATGAGAGGATTAGTCGGAATTAAGGGAGCTAAAGTTATGTCTGTTTTCAAAAGAGGCCAATGTTTTGTTATGATACCCCTTATTTTCTTTTCTTCTACATTATATGTAGTTATAAGTCTAACTCCACTTTGGTTATTGGGCAAATCCTCATCATTGTATTTTCGTCTCATTTTTTTGGATGTAGCAGTGGTGTTTAAACATTCTTCTCTTGTGCGGCTATTAGCCTTATCTTTAGCCTGAATTAGCTCTTTTAAATGATAACCACGAGCTAGAAATCTCAGTTGGGCCTCATCTTGGCATTTTATCAGATCTACATCAGAGCTACAGATTCTACGCATGCGTAGAAATTCACCGTAGGGTATGCTTTTTATAAGGTGGCCAGGGTGAGCACTACTAGCATGGAGGATTGAATTTCCAGCTGTCAATTTTCTATGTAGCCTGGTTTGAATTTCATTGTCCCTAATGTAGATTTCTACGTCCAAGAATTGGACAGAACTTTTATTGATATCAGCAGTGAATTTCAGGTTTAAATTATTTTGGTTGAGTACATTAATGAAAGTGGTCACAGATTCTTGGGTACCCTTCCATATCATAAAAATGTCATCAATAAACCTCCAAAATTCAATTACATTTGTATCAAAAATTGTTTTGTGAGTGCCTCTGAGGACATGTTCCTCCCACCATCCAACATGAAGGCAGGCATATGATGGGGAAAAACAAGCCCCCATGGCAACTCCTCTCTGTTGCTGATAAATCTCCTTATTAAACAGGAAGTAATTATTCTCTAAACAAATTTGTATCATGCGCAAAATCATAACATTGTGTTGGCAAAAGTCAATACTGCGCCTGTCCAAAAAATGTTTAACAGCATTCAATCCATTAGTGTGATGAATACTGGTGTAAAGGGTACATATGTCCATGACTACCAACACATAATCATCGTCCCATTTTACTTCCTTTAACTTGGATAAAAAATGTCCTGTATCTTTTATAAAGGACGGTAAACTCTCAACTGATTCATGTAAATAATAATCCACATATTTCGATATGGGTTCCAAGAGACTCCTTTGAGCCGAAATGATCGGTCGCCCTGGAACCGGCACTACCTGTTTATGAATTTTAGGGATAAAATAGAGAGTCGGTATAATCGGAAATTCATTCTTAAGATAACCCACTTCATGCTTGCTTAATAGGCCATCTCTTTTCCACTGATTTAGTTCTTTAAAAACATTTTCCTTTAGGTTCCTAACATCCATAGCTGAGCTTTTTTTATAACATAAAGTATCTTCCAAATGTCTCTTAGCTTCTTCCATGTATAATGTACGTGGCCATATAACAATATATATATATATATCTATATGTATCTATATCTATATCTATCTATATATATATATCTCTCTCTAAATCTCTCTCTCTCTATATATATATATATATATATTCACTGAAAAAACCATAGGTTTCACACAAGTTATAGTTAGCTGGACATTTTACTCATAAAAAACCAATGAAATTCCCCCGTTATAGTTAGTGCAGGCAACTATAACTCACGCGACCGCAATCCTCTGCTGATGCTAATACTGTATTTAGACACTTATTTGCCCATGTCTTCCTCCATTAAATTTTAGCTATACATATATTACAAATATTTTTTTTTCATAAAGACACATATGTCATCAGCAGAGGATTGCGGTCGCGTGAGTTATAGTTGCCTGCACTAACTATAACGGGGGAATTTCATTGGTTTTTTATGAGTAAAATGTCCAGCTAACTATAACTTGTGTGAAACCTATGGTTTTTTCAGTGAATTTGCAAGGTTTTTTCAATGCTAATTCCTAACTATAACGTGTGTGAAACCTATGGTTTTTTCAGTGAATTTGTACGGTTTTTTAAATGCTAAGTTACTTTACGCCGTTCGTACCGTGCGCGCCCACTTCACGCAGTTCGTTCCGTGCGCGCACGGTGCGCTTTGCGCACCGCGCGCCCACTTAACGCAGTTAGTGCCGTGCACGCACGGTGGGCACGCAGTGTGCTACGCGCACCCACGTTAGGCTGGATGGGCCATGTACGCACGATGCCCTACGCGCACCGTCCGCACACGGAGGACATATTATGCGCTTCGTTCTGAAAGGTTTTCTATTATTTGTTCTCTTACAAGAAATATGCCATGCGCTAAAGGTGCCCTACGGGCACCATTTGCACACAGGGGGGGGGGGGGAAGAGTATGGATTTTTTTTTTCTTTTATTAATTTTTTAGCGTACGATAAGCGTATTCGCCGTTTTTTCGAAATAAAAATACATTTTATTTTTTGCCCTTGCATGGCCTTCTGGCACACCATAACCAAGGCTAGGTGGTTTGGAGCTGTCTAGCCTGTCCCATTTTTAGGATATCCCACTTTGTTTTTCCTCCACCCCTCCAAGTGCGAGAGAGAAAATGGCGGCCGACACTTCCTGGTTTCGACCGATTCGAATGTTTACTAAGATCTAACAGCTAATCAGAAACGCGCTCGCGCACGGCACCGTACGCGTACGGTAAGCTTACCGTAAGCGCACGGTAAGCGCACGGAGCGCTGCCACAGATATATATATTGATTTAAATGCTATTTTCTCAGGAACTACTGAACAGATTTACACCAGACCTACAAAAGGCACTTCCTTGACCTGAGGACTACCTCTCTGCCAAATTACAAGTAATTCTGTTCAGCCGTTCGGGCTGTAGCTGTGTCTAAAGGTCCTATGGAAAAATGCATGGGGAAAACGCGTTTTGGGACCCCCCTTTTTTCTCAGCCCCCGCTTGACGAATCCCCCCGAGACTTTCAGGGTAGGAGCGGAGCGTAGCGCCCCATTAGTTTTGAAAATTTCGCGAGGATTCGTCGACCGGCGCCAAAGTTATTCCAAATAGAATGTTGCGGATTTCCTATGGAAACAGGGTCCTAACTATAACTACCTACTGGCGACCGCCAGTAGGTAATATATATATATATATATATATATATATATATATATATATATATTCACTTAAAAAACCATAGGTTTCACACATGTTATAGTTAGCTGGACATTTCACTCGTAAAAAACCATTGAAATTCCCCCGTTATAGTTAGTGCAGATAACTATAACTCGCGCGCCCGCAATCCACTGCTCATGACGTCACATATTACATCACTCATGACATGGTCAGTGGCATCACTCATGACATTACTGATGACATCATCCTTGTGATAGCGTGGCGGTCGCGCGAGTTATAGTTATCTGAACTAACTATAATGGGGGAATTTCAATGGTTTTTTACGAGTGAAATGTCCAGCTAACTATAAAATGTGTGAAACCTATGGTTTTTTAAGTGAATTTGCAAGGTTTTTTAAATGCTAATTCCTAACTATAATGTATGTGAAACCTATGGTTTTTTAAGTGAATTTGTAAGGTTTTTTAAATGCTAAGTTATGTATGTTTTATTATATTTTTTATATATTTATTTTACAATAAGCTACCTATGTATATAGTTATAGATTGACTGCATCCTGTAATATGGAATGGCTCGTTTAAAATGTTTTTTTTTTTTTAAGGTTTTTCACCGTGTGCGCACCCCGCGATTTTTTGAAAAAAAAAAATGTTTTTGTTCACGCTTCGGGGTCCTTCAGGGACCCCCTGACAAAGGCTAGGGGGTCAGGAACTCCCTACTCTGCCCCTTTTTCACATTCTCCACCTTTCTTTTTTACTGTCACACACAAAACACACAAAATGGCGGCCGACACTTCCTGATTTCGACCGATTCGAATGTTGACTGACATGTAACCACCAATCAGAATTACGCTCGCGCACGTTATGGTGCGCGCACGGTGCGCGCACGGTGCGCGCTTATAGATATGTATGTACTTTTAACTGCAATTTTCTCAGGAACTACTGAACAGATTGACACCATATATGCAAAAGGCACATGCCTGACCTGAGGACTACCTCTTTGCCAAATTTCAAGTAATTCTGTTCAGCCGTTCGGGCTGTACCTTCGACTAAAGGTCCTATGGGAAAATGCATGGGGAAAATGCGTTTTGGGACCCCCCTTTTTTCTCAGCCCCCGCTTGATGAATCACCCGAGACTTTCAGGGTAGGAGCTGAGCGGAGCGCCCCATTAGTTTTGAAAATTTCGCGAGGATTCGTCAACCGGCGCTAAAGTTATTCAAAATAGAATTTTCAGATTTCCTATGGAAACTCGGTCCTAACTATAACTATCTACTGGCGACCGCCAGTAGATAATATATATATATATATATATATATATATACCTATACCTACTGGCGGTCACCAGTAGTTAGGATCTAGTTTCCATAAGAAAAGCGTTTTTTGTTTTAACATTTTCAAAATTAGTATGAAGCTCACTTCAGTTGCTGTTTTGAAAGTTTTGGGGTGATCTGTCAAGCAGAGGCAGAGGAAAAGGGTGATTCTCAAAATGCATTTTCCCCATGCAATTTCCCATAGGGATTTTGAACAGGACTACAGCCCGAACCGCTAAACGAAATGGCACCAAATATGGCAAAAAGCTAGCACTCGGTCCAGAAATCGTGTTTTTTGTAATTTGGTGTAAATCTGTTCAATAGTTTTTGAGATATTAACTGAAAAACAAATTTGTATATCTAAGAACGCGTATCCTCCATGGATCTACCTGTAGTGAATCCGCGGCTCCGCACACCACAGCAATGCCCTGATTGGCTGTCCGCAACCTGAGAGAAAAGTCGCCATTTTTAAATCTATCAAAACAGTCCCCAGGAATGAAAAGTTGCTTGCATACTAATTGAAGGGGGTCAGTGAGAGCTTTCCTAACCTCTTTTGAATGCTATAATTGAGGTGAAAGCATGTTTAATCCGCAGTAAAATGAGTGAATTCTTTTTTTTTGGGTCACTCACGAAATCCGCGGAGCCATTGCGGGTGCCAGCACAGCCCCCTGTGTAAATCCATGAACCTCGCCACGAAGTTACATGGGGGGACATGCTCAGCGTCATGGAGGATTCACACATTTGTGGGGGAAAACAAGCAATTTGGGCTTCTTCACAGGAAACATGGAAAGAGTTAAAGAAATACTGCCCATTTAGAAGTGGTATAACAAAAAAGAAACTTTAAAGTAAGCCTGTTATTTGTTAACAAGAGCATTGTAGAGGTGCCTTTGGAGTCATATTCGTGATGCTGTGAGAGGCAATATACTGGCTTTAGAGAAGAGGGAGAGGATGTGGAATCCGTCGGTCGCAGCATGCCCATTCCACAGCAGGACAGGAAGAACTCTATGATGAAGCATGCCATCATGGGACATCTTGGTGGATGAGGGTTATTTTAAGAAAACTTTTTGTTTTCTTTAAACTATAAATGATACTGGGAAGATAGCCAATTCCAACGCAGTGGGACTCTTCTTGGTTGTTCATTACTTCATGCCTGACTTTAAGGAGGAGTTTGGTACAGAAAGGTTATTTCTGGCATAAGAAGTAGCTGTAGAGAGCATCTCTGAAGAGGACTGTAGAGGTGCCTTTGGAGTCATATTCGTGGTGATGTGAGGGGCAACATACTGGCTTTAGAGAAGAGGGACAGGATGTGGTATTACACTATAAAGGAGGTCCTTGTCATTAAGTATGAATTCACTCCAGATGAGTGCAGGATGAAATTCAGGGTTAGTCACTACTGCTGGGAGGACTTTGTTGGGTAGTTTTGAAATGTTTGTGAAAAGTAATGTTGTTTCTTAAGAAGGTGCTGCTAACAGTTTTTTTTTCAAAGAGAACTGAGAAGAAAAAACATTTCTACAGACACTCATTCAAGTTCTTTTAGCTGGTTTCATCTGATACAGTAAAATACAATTCACTGACACCCTCCATAACCTCTTTTGAATGTAGTGGATAGATACTGTAATGAACAACCACTGCGTTGGAATTGGCTATCTTCCCAGTATCATTTATAGTTTAAAGAAAACAAAATGTTTTCTTAAAATAACCCTCATCCACCAAGATGTCCCATGATGGCATGCTTCATCATAGGGTTCTTCCCGTCCCGCTGTGGAATGGCCGTGCTGCGACCGACGAAGACTTGGGAGCCCTTTGTGAGATGTAAACTATAAGGTAAATGATGGTATAAGAGTGGGAGGGTCTATCAGTGGTTAAAAAATACCTGTGTAAATGGGAACTTAATATCTATTCAATCTTATAGCTGGTATTGGTAAACGTAGGGAAAGGAGACCCTGTCATGAGTAATGTAATATGTGAGGTCAAAAGCAGTGCATTGCGAGGGCGTAAGGTATAATTAGCGCAGGTAACTATAACTGCTGAATTTTAATGGTTTTGTATGAGTAAAATGTGAGCCTAACTTTAACGTCCCTATAACCTTTGTTTTTTTCAGTGAAAAAAAAAAAAATATATATATATAGTTGATCTGTTTATGGAAATATATACAAAAGTGATGTCCACGGAGTTTCCTAATGTTTCCAGCAAAACTTACAAAACCATACATCACATAGATTTCACTGTGCCTAGCAGAAATTCAGTTTGACTAATTATATAAGGTTAATTCTGGATTCAATTTCTGTCATAAGGACCTCTGCAGATTTCCTCAACCTATGGTGAAAATTCCAGTAACCTAAATTGCTTTTTGACAACTCTTATCATTGTTTACTTGTTTCAGTTTGTCTTTCTATTCAATCTCTTCGTTTTTCTTTTTTTTGTACTGCACGTACTCCTGTGCTTTTCCTAACTTAAGACTTCTACCAGTCATTTAAAAAAGATACACGCTAAATGTGTTGTTTGTATGCACTTCCTTGTTTTAACAACAGCCTGGAGCATCAGGTGATCACACTCATTGGTCACCACCTTTTCTGTTATCAGAGGAAGATGCAGTACCTCTCTGCACTTGAAAAGTATGCAAATGCCACAGTTCGTGATGAGCTAACGTTAGCTTTGTAGTTTTAAAACCTCTGTTAAAAAAACTTTACATGATGCTTTCAGAAAAATGATACAAAGATGACACTTTTAAACTTCACATGAAGGGCCTGTCTCCACAGTTTCCTGTTACATGTACGTGCATTAGGGTCAACCTTGGGCAAGCCGAACTCAGGCCCAGGACGCCAAAAATTTCAAAGGGCGCAGCAGGTAACATGAGCTACCTGCTTAATGTCATGCAAATAGCGGCTAGTCTATCCCACTTGGAGCACCTCAATCGGGTCCCGTTAAAGACTTTGTAATCAGCCCTTAATGTAAGTTAGTGTAATTGTTAGCACCCCATTAACCCTCTGCCAATAGCGGCTGGAACAGGTGAGAGGGGTGAGGCAGGGTGGAGTGGAGTTCAGGTAAGTTGTTATATGACGGGAGAAGTCAATTTTAAATTTAAAAACAAAATAAAGCCACTTACCTTGCGCTCGCCGCATTGCCAATTAATTTATTTTTACTCCTCCCGTCGTGTGTCGACTTACCCTACCCCCACCCTACCTCGCCGCTCTTACCTGTGCCGGCTGCCACTGCCCCCTGCCTTCCTCCTACTTGCTCACACCTCCTGCCATCACATGGTAACGACTCCCTGCCCCCACAACAAACATCACATTTTCATTCCGGCCATGGCTCTGTTCCGGTAAATCCAAATTCAAAGCCAGCTCTGACATGCATTATAAGTTAACGGCTACAAACCGACGGCTTCTAACTTTGGCATCAGAGAAGGCGGACGAGAGTTACCATAAAAGCCAGCATGCTTTGTTTGCAATCAAGATTATAACTGGTGGTTGAACAAACGGCTGAGGAACTTCTAAAGAGTATTCGTTTTTTTAAAAAATAATAGTACATTCTGAGTGAGCCAGTGGCCTAGGAAACTGATCCGCACACCAAATTCCAGGGTGTGTCCTCCTGTGTAGGGGTGAAGATAGGTAGTAAGTAATTTTGGAGATCAAAGAGACACGCGCACCTCCTGATCCAAAGAAAGGCCACGCCTAGAAGACCAGGAAATAGTTTAATTCTCTCCCAATCTAACACCAGTGTCCGCTTTCTCCCTCCTTATCCCCCCACTTACTCTTCTCTTCTTTCCCTCCTTCTCCTCTCCTTCCTTCTGCCTTAAAAGAACATTTCAACATTTCTGAGAAAGTCTAAAAAAAACGTTTTGCCTGCCTTACCAAAGCATATTTTTCCTTTTCGCAATGGGATGCATTCAATTTGATCTACTATCTTCTAGGGAAAGTGAAGCCTATTTAGTTTAATTGCATTTTTTTTGTGCATTTGTCATATTGAACTGACTAAACCAATTTCTACTCAAAGCGTGCTGAAAAAAAACACTGCATACCCAGAGAGCTCTCTACTTACGTTTTCTTGAAATAACATGTGGCACTTCAGGGGGTACTGAAGCTTAAAATAGAAACCAGTGGAGCAGCTCTTAACGGCGCCAATCTTATCTAAGAGCTCTATAGCGGTGCACCAGCGGAAAAAACACATTTATACACCAACATACTCCCACCCATGCAGAATGTACTCCTACAATAAATAGAAGGAGGAATGTGCCTTATTTTCTCTATCCGTGTCAATAACAGATTCTCCAGGGCTTGTCCCTTTAAATATCATGTATAAAGCCATGCTGTGAGGCGCTCAAGGCATTTCTGCTGTACCACAGATGTGTCTTTTTATCAGACCATAAATTAAGAGTTAATCTGACATTGCCTGGTCTTGCAAAACTGCTAAAACGTGTGTGTGTGTAATCGATAACGATTTCTCTGCACCGAATATAAAGGTTAAATATTGATTAGGCAGACCGGAGTCAGATGGCATGACACTATATTGCACAGCAGCTACGACCCATTGGCAGTATATTCGAAGAATGATAACTAGCTTTAATATTTTTATCATTGTTCGGAATTTTCTATACAAATTAAACACAAGCAGATTGCTGAACATTTATGAACCTAATCGCACAGCGAGTTGATTGTGTATCTGTTTTTTCTAGGTTGCATTTAATGAAGGCACGAGTCATCGGGCCATTTACTTGGAGATGACCCAGTCTTTTTTTCTGGCAGAAGGAGAGTAATCTCCCTCTTGCTGACACCTATGAAAGTAGCTCCACTGACAGCGGAGCACCCTGCAGTATTGATCAGGCGCCCTGAGCCTCATAGACTGCCATTATCACGCGAAATGGATACAATGGCCCTGATTTAGAGTTTGGCGGACGGGTTACTCCATCACAAATACGACTGATATCCTGCCTGCCTTATTACAAGTGCCATCGGATATATTGCACGTGTAATAAGACGAACAGAATATCCGGGAAGTTTGTGACATAATAGCCCATCTGCCCAACTCTGATTCGTTTCATTGTCTTTGATCTTCACTGGGGATTAAAATAAAGGCAGATAGCACTCATTACCCAAGAAACTGTCGACTGTCTGCAAAATGCTTTCCACAACGTAATGCAGATGAGCACCAATTTATAACAAGCAGTGGCAATGCCAATGAATGTTGCCCATCAGTGTTCACAGAGTGACATAATCAGCTTTTTCCCAGTGCCTTGTGGATATGTTAACAACCTAGAGAGCAACGAAAATACTGCCCTCTATACTTTCAGGACATATGCTGCACTGTGTGATTCAGCATGTGTTGCCTCATCACATGCGCCAGTGCAGCTTGGTGACGCAATGCCTGTTGCATTACACAATGTGGCTGTCATCATGAAAGTATAGAAGGCATTGTTTTCATTGGTCCTGAGCTTTTAACATAGCTGCTTTTATTCACAGAGCATCAAACTAGAGACCCAGGGGAATCCAGGATGGGGTGACTTGTGTGCTGTCTCCAGGTTCTGTTACCCAGAATCCCTTGCAAACCTCAAACTTTGTTAAAATAAAAACAAAAAAACATTTTTCTGACATTTCTGTGATGAAAAGTTCTGGAATCTGTGGGGAGCCACAAACTCCTACCTACCCAGCATTCCCCCAGTTCTCCCAATAAAAATGATACATCACTTATGTGGGTAGGCCTAGTGTCCGTGACAGGAAATGGCCCAAAACCCAACATAGACACATCATTCTTTCCACAGAAAATGGACCCTTTTTTGCAATATGCTTAGCTGTGGACTTTGGGGCCTAGCTCAGCCGGTACCTAAGGAAACCTAGCAAACCTGTATATTTTTGAAAGCTAGACATCCAGGGCAATCCAGGATATGATGACTTGTGTGCCTCTCACCAGGTTCTGTTACCCAGAATCCCTTGCAAACCTCAAACTTTGTATTAATAAAAACAAATTTTCCTCACATTTCTGTGATGGAAAGTTCTGGAATCTGTGGGGAGCTACATACTTCCACCCACTCAGTATTTTTTCACGTCTCCCGATCAAAATGGTACCTCTTTTGTGTGGGTAGGCCTAAAGCCCATGACAGTAAATGGCCCAAAACACAACCTGAACACATCACATTTTTCCACAGAAAACTGACCCTTTTTTTGCAATGTGCCTAGCTGTGGATTTTGAGGCCTCACTCAGGGAGTAACTATGGAAACCTATCAAATCTGTACCCAGGGGAATTCAGCGTGGTGTGACTTGTGTGGCTACCACCAGGTGCTGTTACCCAGAATCCCTTAAAACATCAAACTTGGTAAAATAAAAAACACATTACCCTCGTATTTCGGTGAAGGAAAATTGTGGAGTCTGTGGGGAGACACAAACTTCCACCCACCCAGCATTCTCCCAAGTCTCCTGATAAAAATGGTACCTCACTTGTGTGGGTAGGCCGAATGCCCGCGACAAGACCCAGCCCAAAACACAATGTGGACACATAATTTTTTCCAGTGAAAACTGACCCTTTTTTCGCAATGTGCCGAGCTGTGAAGTTTGAACCCCACCTCAGCCAGCACGTAGGGAAACCTAGAAAACCTGTACATTTTTTAAAAACTAGATATCCAGGGGAATCCAGGATGGTGTAGCCTGTGTGGCTCTTACCAGGTTCTGCAACCCAGAATCCCTTGCAAACCTCAAACTTGTTAAAAAAAACACATTTGCCTCATATTTCTGTGATGAAAGTTCTGGAGTTTGTGGGGAGTCACAAAATTTCAACAACACAGCATTCGGCTAAGTCTCCCGATGAAAATGGTAACTCACTTGTATGGGTGGGCCAAGTGCCCATGACAGGAAATGGCCCAAAACGTACTGTGGCGACTTCAAAATTATCGATCACAAAAAGACACGGTTTTGCGAGGGAGTCACCTGCACTTTTGTTCCAGGCTTGACGGCCATCTAGGGAAACCTACCAAACCCAGACATTTCTGAAAACTAGCCAACCGGGGGAGTTCAGGGAGGTTTGGCTTGCATGGATCCCTTAACGTCTTCCTACCCAGAATCCTCTTCAAACCTCAAATTTTGCAAACAACAAAATTCCATTTTCCTCATATTTCTGTGTGGGAAAGTTGTGAGGTCACAGGGCCAACACAAATGTCCTAGCACTCAGTGTTCCCCCCCGGTCTCCCCCTTTGCAAAAACAGGTTGTGACAGATAGAGGGCACCTGCGTTTATGTTCTCAGGCTCAGAGGCAATCCTAGGAAAACTACTAAACCCAAACATTTCTAAAAACTAGACACCGAGGGGAGTCCAGGAATGCGTGGGTCTACCAAAGGTTTCTTACCCAGAATACCCTGCAAACCTCAAAGGTAGCTAAAAAGTCACTTTTTCCTCATATTTGTGTATGCGAGGTTGTGAGATCACCGCGCCGGCACAAATTTCGCATCGCCAAGCGTTTCCCTCAGTCTCCTGATAAAAATGATACCTCACTTTCTGTAGGTGTCAGTTGGACAGATCCTGCGATTTAAAAGTACAGATTAGGGAGACTCCAATTAATCACGTGTGTCTCGGCATATAGAACCAACAGGATTAAAACACTGACTGTCCCCTTATTAGAACTCTGCAGCAGGCAGGTATGTATTTGTGTCGAGCAGAGTTAAAGGCAAAGATACAGACAATGGTTGATGGGAGGGGTAGCTAGGTTCTGAGAAAGGAAGTAGCCAGTTACCTCAGTGTGATGTTGTGTTCTTTATAGAGAGGTGTCTTCAGTGCTTTTGTGGATACAAGAATGGATTTGCAGAACTTGGGTACACAGATGGTGATCTGTTGCCTTGCTTTTTTCTTTTTTGCACTTTTCTGTTTCCAATCATAAGGTGAATAAGGTGTCGGTGAGCAGAGGTCTAACAGGGGTGGTGAGCTTGGTCACGAGATAGGCAATGGTGACATTTGGGATTGCTTTGTAGATGATGCATCTGGCAAAAGGAGCCAATGGAGTTTCAACTGGGTGGGAGTGAAGTAGGTATTGGTAGATTAAATAGAACCAACTTTGTGATTCATCACGTGTGAAGGCATGATGGATGAGCAGAACATTTGGTCTCTGCGGTATTTCTAAAACTTTACACACAAGAACTGGTGTGAAATGGTGCCAGAATTTCCAACATACGCTCAAGAAACAGCACTTCTGGAATCAGTGCAAATAACACATAAATTAAGTGGTTATGTTACAATCAGTATGTACTGTTCCTTACATGCTTGCAATATAATCTCCTTCTGTTTAATGCACCTTGATAATGCACATTCTTGCTGTCTGTCATTGTAGTGCACAGATGGAGGGGTGTGGGTATTGCCAGCCAAGCGTGTCATTTGGAGTCTATTTCAACCAATGGGCAGGGGAATTCTTCCTCCTGTAAGGTTAAGGGTGGGTGATGAATGGGATCTACGCCTCTCAATGGCCCAATGATTAGCTGGTGCGGTACTGACCGTGGCCAGGAAAGCAGTGGAAAGAAATTGTTAAATAATCAATTCTACAAAACAACTTTCCTACAGCCTTCGTGTTGCATGTATTTATCTTTCAATGTGATAAAAGCTTTGGAGACCGTCGCACACATTTGCTGGAGGGAACTCTTCGGTGACACAACAATTGGCATCCTTGGAGCTCTCACCTAAGGCTTATTCTCTGCTAAAACAAATCACTTTCAGTCTTCAGAATTACCTTCCAGTGCATCTAATAAATAACAATGCACGCTGTGCCGTTCTACCGTGGGCTGTAATTAGATCTCAGGGTCTGGTCTGGCCGCGGCTCATAAACCATCGGGCTGCACTTTTATTGTTCACAGTGTCTGCAGAGTCTTATTGGAACTGCAGCCTTGAAACCGTTCACAAATGACATATCACATGTAACACATACACCACTTTTAAATTAAGGTTGACAGAACCGGATAAATATCATAACATATATACTAATCAGTGATTTGAAAGTGCAATGTGAGCTAAACGTATGGTGCTTGTGATATGCGTTGATTATTTTTAAGGGAAGTTCGATTTGAATGTCACAAGTACACAAATGTAAAGCAAAAATTATTACACTGACAAAGCAAAATACTTTTCATCCCAAGACGATCAAATCGTGACATGGGGTAATCTCGTGAATAGATTTTCCGCTTTGAAGTAACCAAGCGGATTATCAGAGTTTAAGTTGGTTATTTATTGGCTGCAAGGACAGGAGAGTCAGATGGATCAATTTTACTAACAGCTCCAAGCAAGACCAGATTGAATCAGACAGTTGCTAGGTGATCACAAATTCTAGAATACTAAAATCTTTACAGCATTAAAGGGAAACATACCATATTAAATAACATTAATATGCACAGTGAAATCACACAAGATACTACAAATCTTCTCTTCTTCTAAAAAAACAAAAAAACAATAACCTAAAGTAGATAAAGAGAACTAAAGAAAGAAAATAAAAATAAAGAACAAAGTCATTACGATCTATATCGTGCAGGTTTAACAATATTTCTGGAACTCTTCCTCGGAAAAGTTTGATTGCGACAAGGCAGAACCACATTCTCCGAACATGAGGTGGCCTCCTTCACGTGAACCTTTACCACCCTGTTGAGGTTCCATCAATGACCTCCCACAACTTTTACTGCATTGCCAACAATCTTGAGAACTCTGACTGGATCACTATACTTACTGTCACCCTTCTTAGTATGAACAGCAGATTTAATCATTATCATGTCCGCCACCTCAAGCAGGACCGCTTTGACACCCCTTCTGGAGTCGAACCATTGCTTTTGTTTAGTTTGCGTACCAGTCATAATTTCACCAGCAATAGACATTAGCTGGCCATCATCAGATTCGGACCTGTTTTGTATTGTCCGAGACCAAAATCTCAGGAAAACCCTCTCTCAGCCACACCTCCCTCAGAAATTCCACAATATTCTTGGTATTGGCCTCCTTTACCAACTTGACCTCTGGCCATTTTGATGCATAATCCATAAGGACCAAATTGAAATAGAATTCACCTGGAAGAACCTCATAGGGCCCCATTACATCAATGCCAAGCTTCAACCACGGATCTTTTGGGCATTCAATAGGCATCAAAGGAAGAACTGATACCTTCAAACTCTTGTCAGCCGCACCACACACACAACAATTAGAAACAGTTAAATCAACCTCAGCATCCATTCCTGTCCACCAATATGTGTCCCGGATGCGATGCTTGGTGAGTGTGGAACCAAGGTGTCCCTCATGGGCTCTATGAACAATAGTTTTGCGGAAAACATCAGGAGGTACTTGTCAAATCTGAGAAGCAAACCATTTTCAATAGACAGCACACTTTCAACCTTCCAGAAAGGCTGAAGAGGAGATGACAGAACTTTTTCCCTGAGCCACCCATTAAAAAAAAAAGTACAGACTTCTTGCAGCACACAATCAGACTCCACAGCTTGTACCCAGTCAGTCTCAGAGCCAAGATCCAAATTAGGTAAGTCAAGAACAGCAACTAAACAGTCATCACAATCTTCACTAGAAAATTCATCCAGATTGACATCATCATGCTCACTCGACATGATGGGAAAACGAGAATAAAAAATCCGCTCTTCTATTCTTACCCCCTGAAACATGTCTCACTTTGAACTGATATTGAAGAAGTCTGGTTACTAGCCGCATTATCCTGGGTGAACAGCACTTACTCATGCTCCCACCTAGAATACTCACTAAGGGCTTATGGTCAGTTAAAAGAAGAAACCGCTTAACCCAGATACATGGGCGAAATTTGTCATTGGCCCAGGTACAGGCCAATAGCTCCTTTTTAATAGCGTAATATTGGAGCTCGGGATTTCTCAATACCCAGGAGGCAAAACCCACCGTGTTCTCACTCTGACTGAGTTAAGGTGGCTCTGAGAGCAACCTGGCTGGCATCAACAGTGATACAGCACGGTAAACTGGGGTCAAAAGGTTTCAGAGCAGAACCATTTTTCAAAGCAGATTTAACAAATTTGAGAGCCATAACACATTCGCTGCACCATTCAAACTTAACACCTTTCTTTAGAAGGTTACTAATGGGACGTACAATAGATGCAAAATTTGGAACGAACTGTGAGTAATTCTCACATAGTCCCAGTAACGACTTCACACCAGCTTCATCTACTGGCTCAGGGCCATCAACATTGGCCTTAAGAAACCCTGGTCTAGGGCTGACACCATCTTGAGAAATCACATGTCCCAAAAACTCAACTTTGGAACACAGGCATTGACCTGTCTCCTTTTTTAACACAACACCACGTATTTAGAATAAAGTCATGACTTTGTCCAGGACAGCATCATGAGAAGAAACATCCTTACCAAAAATAAGAACATCATCCTGAAATACTAGGACACCATCAACCTCCCTAAAAATATTGCTCATTATTCTCTGATGCAAGCCCGAAAGGCATTCAACAGTAGCGAAACGTGCCCAGAGGTGAAACAAAAGTGGTAAGATGACGAGATTGAGGATCCAGTTCCACCTGGTGGTAAGCACTGGCAAAATCAAGTTTTGTGAAAAAACACGCTCCCTTGGTGGAAGAGAATAAATCATTAATTTTGGGTAGGGGATGGGAATCCACCCAGATCTCTTTGTTTAGAGACTCAAGTCCACACAAACTCGAAGGTCCCCTTCCCTCTTCCTGGCTACAACTAAGGGAGAAAGCCATAATTAAGAGTCTGTGGGCTCTATAATCCCTTTAGCACAGAGACTCTTTAATTATTTTCCAAATCTTCTCTCACACTGAATGGTACTCCTCTGAGCTTGTGCTTGATGCTAAGAACACCATCTTTAACAATAATTCTGTGTTTGAATCCATTCAAATTGCCCAAATTATTACTGAAAACTTCTGGATATTTGTTTTTCCACATATGACCTTCATCTTCATTATCAACCACTAACACCTGTTCTTCAGCTCCTGGTTTAAGTATCATGCTGAACAGGCCTTGGTGAAACCACCCCAATATGTTGAGTCCCTTTACAGCGACATATACTTCTCCTCTAATTCTGCTGCCTTCAAATGTTATCTTGTCTTCAAAAAAACCCTTTAATTCAATTTTACGCCCTTCATATGAGACAGGGGACCGATCCGGTGGGGAAAGAGATTGAGAACCTTTCCATGTTTCATCAAACAATTTTTGAGTGACCATTTGAATCTTTGCCCCAGAATCTACCAACAATTTAACAGTGTGATACCCAACATCAATGTCCACAATAGGATCGATGAAAGAAGAAGGATCCCCTTCAATAACATTGTGACTAAGAACAAACTTAGAATTGTATAGATTAACATCATCATTACTTCTGACTTCAAGGTCAGAATCATCATCAGATTCAACTGCGGAGGTGGTCGGTTGTTCAACATTTCTTTTCTTTAAACAAACTTTTGCAAAATGACCCATCCTCTTAAAGTAATTACACATGACGTTATTAGCAGGACAACGGGATCCCTTGAGATGTGGAGGGTTGCCACACCTGAGAAAGATATTGTTACCATTAGCCTTGTTAGTATTAACGATATCAGATTTAGATTTAGAAAAGTGGTTAACTATACCTTGGGTAGACTTAATTCGATGTTTGATAGCATTGTTCACATTAACAATATTAACTGAATCCAAAGGCTTGGCGTCCAATTCCTTCAAAGAGACCATGGATATCTCTATGCTTTTAGCAATTTTGATAGTCCCATCTAAGGATGGATCACCCAAGCTCAATAATTTCTGCCGGATAGTCTTATCTTTGCACTGGCAAACAAACTGGTCTTTGATAAGCTGATCTGTAAAATTATCAAATTTGCAATCAGCACATCCTCTCCTTCTGCTTGTTCCCTTTTGAAAAATGTATGCCTTAAAACCATAAGGCTGGTTTGTTTATCAAACCTGAACTTCAATTTTATGACAGTTTCACCTTATTCATCAATACCTTGCAATTGTTCTTGAGACAAAGCCTGTAAGTGTTTGTAAATAGACCTTCCTTTGAATCCTAACAAGTGGAGAAGGAGAAGAATTTTTCTTTCGGCACTGAATCGTAAAGCACCAACACCACCCAAGTAAGTTTCGAAAGCGTCATGCCAGATTTCCCATTTGACTGGAGGTTCGCCAGGAGAATCCAGAAAAGGAGGATGTGGATTGACAGATTGCATTGTACACATTCTTATTAAGGTAAATAAGGTTGAATAGAGGCGTACAAAATTGTTGATCTCTGATTGTAAAAATTGAAACTGGTGTGAAAAGGATAATAAACAATCAGATGAACAAAACAAAATTTCTAGATTGGTGTGTGCATCACAATGGATGCACATGAATGAACACTATGGACTATAACTTTAGAACCTTTTTGAAACTTCCAGTGGTGAAATATAAATATCCATAGACACAGTCATGTAAAACCATTGCAGCGAATGGAAAATGCTGTTAAAAGAATTCACACAAAGCTATAATGAAACAATGTTAAAAGTGACGTAAGTAGGTGTGTGCATCACTGTAAATGTTGGTAGATACACTATAGACAGAGCGTTGCAGAAAGAACACGTTTAAAAGAGTCACTTTAATATTGATATTATTGTGGAAAGGTGTGCGTATCACCGTAAATACACAACTATAGAAATGTTGCAAACCATGTTGGCGCTTAAATAAACTTGAAACGAGGTAAGTGTATCAACATGAATACATAACTGTAGAAACGTTGCAAGCACCGTGTGAGCTTGAATAAACTTGAAAATCCCCAAGATGGAAAGTGACCGGTGAAAAGCAGTGAAGAAAATAGAAAGGCTTCCCAACCTATCAAAATGGCGGCTATGTAGACGCATGGCGTAACATGCTCCGTAAGAGATAGACAAAGTATCACAAAGGCTGCCCAACCTTTCAAAATAGCTGCTACGTAGATGTGCGGCGTGACATGATGCCTTGGAGGAAGTTAGAGCATCAGTATCGGTGGATGGAATGCTGGCTGCGAGACGGGGCGCTGGCAATGCAGTGTGAGCGCAAGAAGAGTGCACAGGGCTACAAACAACGGCAAATCAGATTCAAAGGTAAACACCCTCGATAATTACTGAATTCTGATCTTGCTGTTTCAAAGCGCAAAGCGGCAACAAATTAAGTGTATAATACCTTAAATAGGTGGAAATCCAGTGTAGAGATGAAAGGAATCCTGCAAAGGTGCTTCACCAAGAATAAAGAAGAATCCTCACATCAAAGTAGGTATATGCATAGGTTCATCCTTGTAGCCAAAGATCGTTGCCAAAATATTGTAGTACCCAAGCAGACATACAGAGTTTAAGTTGGTTATTTATTGGCTACAAGGACAGTAGAGTCACATGGACCAACTCTACCAACAGCTCCAAGCAAGACAAGATTGAATCACACAGTTGCTAGGTGATCACAAATTCTAGAATACTAAAATTCCTACAGTATTAAAGGGAAACATAGCATATTAAATAACATTAATATGCACAGTGAAATCACACAAGATACTACAGATTTGAATGCCACAAGTACACAACTGTAAAGCAAAAATGAATACACTGACAAAGCAAAATACTTTTCATCCCAAGACGATCAAATTATGACATGGGGTAATCTCGTGAATAGATTTTCCGCTTTGTGAAAGTGCATGGTGCACCTCAATATGCCTGTCTTTACTGTCTGATTTGGGCTAAAGGGTTCTTTTCCCTCATCACAGCACAGCAAAGGTTTTTCTATCCTGTTTTACGTTTTTCCCATTGTTCACAAAACTTACCTGTAGCAGTGTGCAAGCTGCGCCAGGCACAGCTTTCCAGGTGCACTATGCACTGATGTTTGAAGTGCCTGCTATTTTCTCACAGTGTACTTGTACATCATGTACAATCTCTCACTGTTGAAAGGAAGCCCAATGCGGTAATTCACATTATTTTGCTCTAAGATAGAACCACTTTCCTTACATCCCACCAAGTTTGCGGGTGATCAATGTCCCTTCCCACCATGTAAGAAGAGTTTCTTAAGCCCTTTGCTGAAGTAAAGTCTCCAACTGTTTTGAGGGTTTGAACGGATCCGATAGGAGTTTGTAAATGCTCACAAACCCCCAAGTTTGGGGGTTTCCGCAACAGACCAGTCAACTTGTATCCTTCCCTTCCCAGCACTTGCTCGAGTTTTAATACCTTGTGATGTTATGTAATTCATGTGCTATGCTACCATTGGGATCAAAGCTAATAAGGAACTTTGATTCTTTGGGATTCAGTTTCCCTTGTTGTTTTATCATCCATTTCCTTATTTGGGTGCGATAAGGTCTCATATTCTCCAATTGAGTCCTGGATGACGACACAGGATCTCAACTTTAGTCCACATAAGACTGAGTTCCTTCTCTTTTCACCACAGTCATACTCCTCACCCATCCAAAAGTGGCAATGATCCACGTAGAAACTTGACTGCTCTCCTTTGATTAATGAGAATGGCAAATCCCTCAGCTTGACCCTGGATAATAAGCTGTACTTCACAGGCCACATTACCTTGTTGAGAAAAATGCAACCTACCACCTTAAACATATTTAGCCCTCATCAAATCTCATTGAATGCTGCTGTTCTCATGGACACAGGAACTGGTCATTCTGACCACGTTACCACTGTCCTACCTACTATGATGGCTCCCTCTTGAAGAGAGATCACTGTAAAATTGCCTACATTGTTCACAAGATTGATGCATTGATCGTTCTCAATACTTGGGCAACAAGAGTGAAGCTTTGTGGCAGCGCTTGTGAACTTCAGAGCACTGACTCACTACTTCTCGAACTCCATGTATTCAGGAAAATGTGGACTCTGAATCAGTCTTTCTCAGACTGCGTGACCAACAACTGGAACTCACTACCACCTAACATAAGATTTTAACCTCACATCCAGCTTTAAATAAAAACAGTTGAAAGTCTGTCTCTTGTGGAAATTCTACCCACACTTCCCTCCCACCTTGTGCTGAGGCAAGCTCAGATGTATGAATAACACTGGAAATCTCGACCAGTCCTCATGGTCCTGATTGTTTTATTACTACTCTGCTGAACACTTCCTGCTTCCTTGTTGAATATCCACTTTTACTTCAGTCATCTTGGTTATCGCCTCACACACCTCCACAATCTATCCCAGAATTCACTCGTCAATTGTGCATGCATTTGTTGACCTGTAACATATCGTGGGTTTTGCTCTTCAGTGTATTTCCTAATTTTGCTCTAACTCTGGGTAATCTACTTTTACTAAGGGTTGATTGTTTTTGTATTCTCTCTATAGTTAGTTGTATAGCGCTATGATGCTTTGGTGCATAGTACGTGCTATATAAGAACCTGCAATAAATACATAATTAAGGGACATTCAGTCAACAAGTCATATTACCTCTCAGGAGTACTCACTTGTAGTAAGGTAGGGGAACCTTACACACCCGACCCGTAACGGACTATATCAGAACCTGAAAGCAGCAGCAACAATTCTCAGAGGCAGTAATAGTCAATATATTTACAAGTATTTGATCGATTGCTTGGCCGGCATGAAGTCCAGTCACACTGCTGTGCAAAGGATTATAGAATGTGTGCAGCTTTCTCACCTAAGGCCCTTTTTTCAAGAGGTCCGAAGGGCCTCGAGGACACCCACGAGGATGAGCCCGTCCCAAACCCATGCAACCGAAACTGTGCAACCTCAAACCCCATCTTTGGACCCTCAAAAAGCCGCATGTGCACAGGCCACAGTTTATACGACAGCACCAGGTGTGTATCCCTCCACGTCCATCACATCACGTGTGGATCCCTCCACGTCTATCGTGCAAGTGAGCACACAAGGCACATTCCTTAAATTGCGGCTCTGCAGCTCTCTAGATTTAGACAACGGACTTTAGACTAGGAGCCATAGGCTAATATGACACATTATAGCCTTAAAACAGTTTAATTAAACTAACAAACACAAAAAACAAAGAGTAAATTACTGCAAAATGCTTCCTTAAATACATAACAAATTCAGAGCTCAAAGTACGTTTTTTATTCAGCTTCTTTGGTTTACCTCGAACGCTCCAAATTATATTTCTAGAAAACGACTGTCTTTGCATTTTCTACAAAACAGACACGCAGGGTCCCAGCAAACAAACCTGTCATCCGTGGAGCCAAGAAATAAGTAGCAGCTGCTCGCATAATGCACAAATGACATGTAGGGGGGCGAGTTTTAATTATAGACATTCTGACAAGATATTCTATCTTTAAAGATTATGGAACAAGCAAGGAAACTGCTGCATTGCATTTATTCCAACTCAAGGTAAAACTGATAGTCTGAGTTTTTATAGAAGCGTCTTTTGTTCACCTAACTTCTTTGTGTTATTTTCTATATTTGCTCAGACCAGACTTATGAAAGGAAGGGCCTGTGGTATCATAAAATGAACTCTGTTTTTGTGTCTTTCCTAAGCGATTGGTCAGTTCTGTTTCTTGTCCACCAGTTGTAATGTTCTGCTGAGCTCTTTCCTGGATTATGCCAATAGATTCCTGTTCGGAGTTCCCATTTTAGTTGGCTTGAGTTGTTTTTACAAAAACAGGCGAATGTGTTTTTAGGTTCTAGCTTAAGCTGTCTTTCCAGCCTCGTGTTTGTAAAATATCATACAACAAATACCTACATTTAAAGGGGCTCCAAATGAACGCTCTTTCACCATTGGTCTGTTGACAAGTCAGTCAAATTATACTCCCTTCCACCCCAGACCAGCCACTCCAGCCATCGGATGCCTTCACTTTGAGTGATTGCATTTTACCTTTGCACATGTGCACCTCAACCTACAAAAAAGTTCCCTGAAAACAGAAATTGTGAGTAAGATGCACTTCCCAGTGACAGATAGTCCCTATGTATAGTAGGGTTACATCAACTATTTTAATAAATCTCATGACATTTATATAAATAACAAAAAGTTCATTCCTCACTATAAACCAGATTTGGTATATGTTTTTATCCTACTGAAAATGAGCACAAGTTGAGTAGCTAAAGTCTATATGCAGGTTTTTAGGTTGAAACCACACGCCTCACAGGATTGTGATTGACATTTCAACCACTTGCAATATGTTTCTAGTAACTACGTCACCCCTATATCTATTGGAATGTTGCACCAGCACTGTCAGTATGTAGAGAACACGCCTCACAACTCAAAGACAAAGCTTACACCCACAGATACATAAATAGCCAAAATAAGCTCTCTAAGTCCACTTGCAATTGCCAGTGAATAAAAGTTCTTGTAAATAGTAAGGCGCGATCAAAAACTTTAAAAAAAAAAAAAGAAAATGTACTGAGATCTGTAATTTTAACTGGCTATTCAAATTCAGCTTTGGCAAAAAAATCCTATAGAAAACAAACACAAAGGATTAAATTAGCAAAAAGTGTGTATGTACATTTCTATACAAAGCCACACTTCCTAAGCTTGCAGGCCATTTGAAGTAGTTGCTTCTGACTTGAGCTGGAACTCTAATAACAACAAGTAGAAATGCAGCCTTGTGAGGATTTCAATGCTTTTGCATTTGACTTGTGAGTGACACCTAGTAACGACTTGTGAAACTACAGCTTCATGAAAGAATTTCAATGCTGTTGTACTCTAATTTTGATGACCGCAAATGGAACTGCTGCATGATGTGAGAATATCAAAGCATGCACAAATGCATGTGGCCTCATGGTTTTTTTCTCGTCGACTATTGATGGGCTGCTTCGTGCCCATTGTTGTGAGGCTCCCCTGTAGGGTCGGAGCATGACCCACTCGCAGTCACCCACCTAATGAGGAGATGCCAAAGTAGCAAAAAGAAGTGACTGTTTTGAAGGAATGGATTCGGAGGGGATGACATCCCACTCTGATCGTTCTGGAAGACATGTGTTTTTCGGAGGCTAATGGAAGATTTGAGCACTATGCAAATCCTTAAGAGCACATGAATGCATGAAATAAAATTTCACCATAATAATGCAGGCACAATAAACAAACTGAAAAATATCTTTAAAAAATGCGGATCTATTGAGATTCCATGTGGCACCCTAACAAAGACTGTACATTGCATTATGGGACTTGTATTTTAAGGAACTTGTCATGTGACTTTTAGCATAACAAGAATGCACAATTGTACGTTGCACTTTACATCATTTCCACCTGTGACCAAGGCAATGACGCTTAAACGCATAAGGATATGGAAATCTGGGTGCTGCTGCGCCTTCGAATTAAAGGCCCTGTCTCTGGAAATGGGCCTCATGGTTTTTTCTCTTTGACTATTGATGGACTGCTTCGTGACCATTGTTGTGAGGCTCCCCTGTAGGGTCGGAGGCTCCTTGCACTCGAAGGCTTCGTTTTTCATTTAATCAGGAGCATGACCCACTCGCAGTCACCCACTTAATGAGGAGATACCAAAGTATCGAAAATAGGTGACTGTTTTGAAGCAAGGGATTCGGAGGGGATGAAATCCCACTCTGATCGTTCTGGAAGACGAGTGTTTTTCGGAGGCTAATGGAAGATTTGAGCACTATGCAAATCATTAACAGCACATAAATGCATAAAATAAAACCCACCATAATAATGCAGGTACACTAAACGAACTGAAAAATATCTAAAAAAATGTGGATCTATTGAGATTCCATTTGGAGACCCTAACAAAGACAGTACATTGCATTATGGGACTTGTATTTTTACGAACTGTCATGTGACTTTTCGCATAAAAAGCATGCACAAATGCACGTTGCACTTTACATCATTTCCACCTGTGAACAGGCAATGACGCAGAAACGCGTAAGGATATGGAAATCTGTGTGCTGCTGCGCCTTCGAAATAAAGGCTCTGTCTCTGGAAATGGGCCTCACGTTTTTTTCCCGTCTACTATTGATCGGCTGCCCGTGCCCATTGTTATGAGGCTGCCCTGTAGGGTCGGGGGCTCCTTGCACTTGCTTGGATATATATATCTATATAGATATAGATATCTATATAGATATCTATATATATATATATATATATATATATATATAGATATATATATATATAAGCTTATCCTAAAACTAATGCGTAAAGTATTTCTACAAACACTCACAGTGACAACACCACAAATGGACACCACACCGGTTTAGAAAAATAAAGTGTCTTTATCTAAACTTAACAAGACCAAAGCGACAAAAATCTAACAAACAAGTATTAAGAAAAAGGACTTTCAGAAGGTTTTAGCAACTGAGTCCATAGAAAACTATGGATGCATAATTTCTTGCAAAGTACCTGTTGTGTATAGATATATATTACATTTTTATTAATACTTGTATGTTGGATTTTTGTCGTTTTGGTCTTGTTAAGTATACATAAAGATACTTTATTTTTCTAAACCAGTGTGGTGTCCATTTGTGGTGTTATCACTGTGTTACTGTGAGTGTTTGTACAAATACTTTACACATTGCCTTTAGGATAGGCCTTTCTGCTCTTGCCAAGCTACCAATGGGGGTGAGCAGGGGTTATCTAGAGTGTGTATCCCCCTTACCCTGACTAGAAGTAAGGGTCCCTATCTGCACAAAGGTACCTACCTCTGCCAACTAGAGACCTTCATTTCTAACAACGATCTACTAGCCATTAGTGTAGCATTCATAAATGTCAATGCATTTTAGAAGACTTGGCCCCTACTTATCGTGTGATTATCGCCGATGACTTTAATACATTCTTCGAACTTACACACCTTATCTAGAACTTATCAGCGGCGAGGATTGTTCCTGTTAAATCCTCCCTCTCAGCACCATATGAAAACCATTGAAAAATGAGCAAAGGGGCACTGCAGATCATAGACATAATGGTCTTGTATGGTTTGAGACCTGATAATAGGAGATTCCTTTCCTATTAGCTGGGCAAAGCCCACATTTGAAAGGGGAAACTATAATAGTCACATCTATTTCCTTTTACTGGATTTAATCATTTGGCATGAGATATCAGATTGGGTAGTTATCCAGCGTGATGATAGTGACCATTTCCCCCTTGTGCTGCTCTGGGACTAGACGCAAAAAAAAAAAAAGGAGGTGGGATCTAGCTATACATGTTCCCTCAAATATTGTGGTGGTTAGTAATATTAAACACACAGTGAAATGGGAGGTCTTTTCCAAAATCTGAGGAATTGATATCTAAGTTATACAAACTAGCACTCAAAGAATTTATTGTATTTGTGCACCAAGAAATGCCCCCAGATCAGATAGTGACAGCACATAGTAATTTTGTCGCCAAGTTGGGTAGCATGTTTGTGAAAAATGTCAAAGGGAGGAAAGGTCATTGGAAAGCGAAAGCCAATGAGTGGTTCACTGAATCCAGCAAAAGTGCTAAAGGTGCTCTTATAAAAGCTTTAAAATTTAATTCTAGGCAGGATTGTCTCTGCCAGACACAAGAACGCCACTGCTAATAAGGCCAACAAATCCCAGTGGGAGGCAAGTGTATGGGATGATTTGTTAGAGGCAACAAGAAATAATGATAGTAAATACTTCTGGCATCTGGTCACTCATAATGGGCATAGTGATTTGGCATGCTCTAATTGCCCCCCGACCAGAGGAATGGTTTAAGCACTTTTTGGGTCTCTATTTCGAGAAAACACAGGCCACCGTGTTTGCAGACCAGACGTCAACCCCCACCTATGACTATCAAGAAAAAGTGCTAAGGGAATTCTCACTTAAAGAGTCTTTCTGCGATACAGGCCCTGAAACTGGGCAAAGTCCTGGGCTTGGATAAAACCCAGCAGATCTTTATTACAGCAAAGAACTGATTTGAAGTCCCTACATAAATTCTCTATCAAATGCCCTAATAGCAGGAGCTCCTATCCGAAGCTCCTAGCAAGGAGCCAAAAATAATAACGATCTATAAGAAGGGAGATGGATCTATCCCAGGGAACTACCGACCCATAAGTTTAATTGATAACATCCAGAAAGTGTTTAGAACACAAATACTAAAGAGGTTTTGGGACTGGATTGATCATTCCAAGGTGCTATCTCACTTGCAAGTGGGATTTAGCAGAAATATTAGTACTGTGGACCAAATGATATGGGTTATAACTATCAAGTGGAGAACTGTTGACATGAACAAGGGGATACTATTTGTTGCCTTTGTGGACCTCCGATCTGCTTTCAATCTAGTCCTGAGGGCCAAATTATGAGAGTTTCTGTAGAAGATCGGGGTCCCAAAGGGCCTGTTGACCCTAATCCAGACATTGTATACCGATAATTATGCGAGAGTCAGGTGGGGCGCTTCAGGGCAACTTAAAATTAAATTGAGATACAGAGAGGCTTGCGCCAAGGATGCCTATTGTCCCCTACGCTCCTCCTTCTGTACATAAGCACCTGTATCCTGTATCTTTTTAAATGTGAAAATGATTTTCCCAAGATGAAGGACTCAAAACACTGTGCTTACTCATTGCAGGTGACACTCCATTCCCTGGAAAAGCTTTCTCTCTTCTGCAATGATTATGGGCTAGTAATTAACAATAACAAAACAAAATACATGGTGTTGGGCACTCACAAAAAGATAAAGAGAAAACTATCCCTGGGAGGTGTGGTGCTAGAGAGGGTCCAAGAGTTTAAATACTTGGGAGTACAATTAGATGAAATACCATGGATGGGAAGCCTAGATACAGAAGAGCACTATGATCCTAAAACAAAGAACAGGATCTAATGTAAGGTAAGCAAATAAGGCATCTACTTTATCCATCTCTTCCCCTATGGGGATATATAAGATCCAGGCCTGTGGGGATGCCCTATATGGAGCTGATATCTGGGGGAATTGTAATTTAGACATCTTGGGGAAAACCGAGAACACATTCATAAAGTCATTATTAAAAATGCCAGTGAGTGCTCCAGAAATCCTGATGCACTTAGATTTTACCCTCAGATCCATGTCTGATATAGCTGTATTAAGACCTATCCAAGATTGTATAGGATTTTAGACCACAGAGGATTTAGAATCTTACAGGGAATGAACTAGATGCCTATTGCATAGCCCTCATGCAAATAAGATCCCTTGGTTTATCCAAATAAAAATCTGGCTATTTAAGATAGGCTTGGAGGATTTCTGGTTGCATCCCTCAGAGCTCCCAGGTGATGGGCATGAAATGCTAAAGTTGTCTTCTGGAACTTTGTACTGGGTGGCAAAATTGAAAGAGTTGCTTCAGGTTGTTTTGTAGATTCTTTCTTGACATTTAAATGCTCACAAGAATTTGAGCCTTATTTAGATATGGTGTCCAAACCCCTTTGCACGCGCACTTTATGTCAAATTCAGATTGGGGATTTTACCATTAGCGGTCTTCACTCATTCATGGATTAAAAAGATAGACGTGGCTAACTCATGCCTGATGGAGTGCGAGGCTGTAGAGACCATTGAACATGTTATATTTTTCTGTAAGGCCAACAAAAGGGAAAAGATCACATTGGAGTAAACTCTCTCCAAACTTATTGGCCTTTGGGACCATCTTTCAGCCTTGAGGGTATTCAAAACTGGCACCAGTGGCCCGGTTAGCAATATGGCACTTTAGGTCAAAAGCTCTTACCCAGAGATGAAGTCTGACACCCCCACGAGAGCTTACAGCCCAAAATTCATGTTTTAATACAGTAATCAATTTTTGATTTTAGCAGAATCATTTTATTAAGATGTGTTTATGTCCTATTGTTCTTATCTATGTTGATCATTAGAGTCTGAAAACTATTGTTAAACCTTTTTTAACTTCTTAAAGGAAATGTTTGAGCTATAATTTTGTAATTGATTGTATGCACTTTCTGTATTAAGAATACATTTTTAAAGCTTTTTATGGTCTTGTTTGTGCAGAATTAAAGGAATACGACGATGATGAGTAGTATGTTTGTGGCACAGACCTGATACAGCAATGAGCATCACTTCCCGATCTCCACCAGTCAGGGCAGCATGCAAAAACGAAAAACACTGCAGCTGTTCTAGCTCTTTCTTGGTTTTCTTGACACCGCTACTTGCACTACTGTTTCTTTCACACTTTTACTGCTGGCTAGAACATGCTGGGCTTATCTACCAGGGAATATAACAATTAATATTTCCAAGAGACCATTGGCACAGATGCTGTAACACCTCTCTAAGTTCTAGATTTATCCAGAAACTTCCAGCTCCACAGCTGGCTGGACCACCTAGAAAATCATAGCACAAATATCTCTCCATGCCTGAACAACATCTACCACTGGATGAAGGAGTTGTATCTATGTCTAAATGATTCTGAAATTATCACAAGTACTACAAGCAGCAAATTGAGGCACACACATTTGAGAAATGTCCTTCAGTTGCTCCAGTTACCAAGGCTCCTTGAAGTGGGCAGGGCTTTGATGGTTTGATGCAGGACTGTTGAATTTTCAGAGCTGAGAGGAAATAGGTCGAGAAACATCAGAATCTGCAAAATCAAGCAGTTGGACTCTGCTTTAACTTATAGAAATGCGATTACATTGTCCCTGCCTTTAATGATTTCCACTGCCTTCCAGTGGCAGACAGTAAAATAAACGTCCTTTGAGAGGGCTTGTCCTCTAAGTATCTACAGATTTTCATTCTAAACTATATTCCCAACTACACACTGATATGTCGCACCATCCAGGTAGAACTTCAAGAGGCATGGATCACAATTTCTCAGTGTTTGATGCTCAACATTGCAACTCATTTCCATAAAACCTCAGAAACTGCTCAACCCTTTCTATAATTAAGGAAAAGCAGAAACCTAATATATGAGAGAGGAATTCTCATCCCACCCTGAAGCACTCATGAAAATCCTCCTTCTCCACTTTAGGAGACAAGACCTCAAAGAATGAAAATCAAGCACAGAAGCTAGTTACATTTGAATAAACGAATCCTCCTCACCTACTACCACCATGCAAAGATGGACCCATTTTTGTTGTGATTGGAGGAAAGGTTTTCTAAGCAATCTTTAACTCTAGGCTGCACCAGTGCTTCAAAGTGGCTTCTTTCTTAACCATTTGTGTATCAAAAAATACATATATTTCCAGTCTTTGGGTGTCTTTTATTGGTACATGGTGCTAGACTTTTGATAGCCTTTTCTCTTACATCTTACTTTCACCTATCAGGATTCGCATTTTTGTTCTTCTTTCACTTTCTAAAAGTCTTGTTTTCAATTCAAAACCTCTGCTATAATCTCTGCTTGTTCCAACGTTTCCTCACATTTGGTATAGTGGATAAGAAAGTGAGTTGCATCTCCCTTAAAAAGTATAAGGTAGTGCTTACAGATCTCTCTTCCTTGGGTTTCCAGGTTTATCTTTGCTGCCAAAGGACGCTTACTCTGTATTCTCATTATCCCTCTATATTTAGTAGTTTTGCTATTTATTCTGATTAGGTACTGAGCACGACTGGTCTGCAATCACTCATCGTTGCTGGTTACAACAAGCATTGGCAAAGCCATTAGGTCTTGCCTATATGAGATTTATTGGTTTGCTAATGTTTTTTAGATATGTTGAAAATAGCTGAAAGTAATGTAAAAAATCTGCATGACACAGCCAGCGTTGTATGCGCTTTACAGTGCCCTTTTCATTTTCAGTTATGCTGCATTGAAGCTAGCGCTGCTGTAGAATATGCCTAAAAAATGTTGACAAAGCCAATCGATCTTGCATAGGGGAGACCTATTAGCTTTGCCATTACTTGGCATGGAATGCCATATGGTAAGTTATAAGTATTTATATAGCGTTTGCAACAGCTGAAGTGCTAATGTTATAGAATAGATAACGCCCTTGCCAAGGTGCTAGTGTGTCCATATTCAGAAAACTGCAAAAATGCGCCATATATATATGCACTAAATGTAACATAAGTTGTAGGTAGACAGAAAAGCCCAATAGGTGACAGCTTTTCTCGCAATTATGATTTAGGCTATGTATTACTTTGGGTGCAATGGTTAGAAAAGAACCTAAAAAGTACTCCTTACTGCTTATTTACTAGTACAATATATTAATAATCAGTGTTCAGTGTGTTTCCTCGACCTTTTGGCTCCAGTGCCACTGCACCTGCTGCACCATTCAAATCATGGCCCTAGTGTCTGCAAGGCAACTGTACTTGTGACTGCTTGTTTAATAGTAAAATATAGCAATAATCTGTATTCAGTGGGATTCCTAGACCTTTTGGTGCCTGTGCCACTGCACCTGCTGCACCATTCAAATCATGGCCCTGGTGTCTGCAAGGTAACTGTACTTGTGACTGCTTGTTTAATAGTAAAATATCGCAATAATCCATGCTCAGAGGGTTTCCTAAACCTTTTGGCCACTGTGCCACTGCACCTGCTGCACTATTAAAATCATGACCCTAGGGCCTGAAAGGACAAATGAGGAAATATTTTATATCCAGTAATATATGTGTTTCGAAAAAGGCCCAGTTGCAGACGGAATACATAATTATTGTGTTGCTAAACATAAACACAAAAGGTTTAATGAAAAAGTGTATTTAAACGTATCGAAGTCTCCAAAAGGAGTTGCCACAAATGTCATAAATATCGTATAAGCTTTACTCATTAATGTGAAAATGAAGCCTTGTTAAATTGTGTTACAATGTGCTTGCGCATTCCTGTGAAAAGAATTATCCTGTGCTTGACAGCAAATGGACCATAAAAAGAGTAAATTGCCCAAGATCACCATATGTTAGGTTGATGCTGATACGAAGATGTGACTTTGTACTTTGTTCCTAAAAAGGCAGTTTCATAAATTAAATAGGCTCACCAAATAAAAAGGAATTTTGCAAAAAAAGTTCCAATGTTTTGTGCAACTGAGAACCAGATACCTTTTGAGATGGCTAAAAAAATAACATTAAAAAATGGGCACAAGCAGGCTCCATGGATAAAGTACGGTGCAATCCTCTTTCTTATAAACATTCTCACTTTAAAGTCAGCTGAAAGCGAAATAAACACCAAGTTCCCACTAAAACACAGCTTGCCATTTGCCCAGCAAAGTGACGAGATAAGAACAAGATCTAAAGGCCTGTTAATTACAGAAAACAAGTTTGTGGAAGAATACTGTAAACACTGTGGAGGTACGAACTCAAGTTGCACAGCTTAAAGCAATTAAAGCCAGCAAAACGGAAAGGCAGAACACATGACTTACATAGCCAATTGCAAGCCACGGGTGGAAAGCATTCCCAAGTCAACTTTCTGAAAGTCCCCAAGATGTGTTTCACATAGCCAGCTATGCTGTCTGGTAGGCAGTGACCCAAAAATGCAGCGGTTACCCATTAATTATCCATACACTTATGTCACTCACTCATTCATCCAGTACCTACTGATCCATCTAGTCAGTCGCACACCAAGTCCCCCTGTTACACACTCACACACACAAACTCACCAATCAACTTAGGAATACTGTTACTTACAAATCAGCCCGAGCTATTGCTTTTCCTGTATCCCCGTCCCTACTGCTCTAGAACATTTGAAAACACACTGCAACCTTTGCACCCTGTATCATGCTTTTAGGTACTTGCATGTCTAGGGTAATGAAAGGATCCTTGATTAATGAGGAGAAAGCGTTTTCCATTGGATTTAGGACTGAGCTCCCATGGCAATGAAATCAAAATAAATGCAGTACCCCTAGCAAGGGAACATTTTACTATTGGTCACACACAAAGTGGGTGAGCGGTCTGCCATCAGGTGAAGTGTTCTGGTGAAAAACCTTGAATGGGTGATGGTCCCACAATACTTGCAATCACAACGTGGATGGAAACTCGCCCCATAGGTATTTACAGGGCCCTCATAACGAGGCAAATAATCACTGTTTGAGGATTATGGGCCTGGTAAACGGCTTTCCAGTCCCCACACTAACTTTAGCGCATGACTACAATTGAGCAAGCATAAACGTGTGCATTGGCATTCTGCAAACACGACCCACTTGCTCTTAACTCCTTTTATTTATATAACCAGAAATATCAGGAATGTTATGTTAACAGAGCTGAACAGCGCTGTATTGAGTCTACATCGTCACAAGTGAAATCTAAAAGTGCTATATTTTAGAAAGATGTCAAGGTAATAGATGTTGGACAGCATTAGACATGTCCAGAATATCTCAAGAGTCCCACATTAGATGTATGTTCTTTAAATCCTAGTCATTAACATTCTTTCACAGCTAGAGGCGGAGGAGAAAAAGCGAAAGTACTGTAATCATCTTCTCAAAGTGGAGAAGCTTTTGCACAGACCCATCACCAGGATATGCGAATAATAGACTTGCAAAGTTAAGAATATCTCAAGTCATTATTTCCTTGACTCCGCTTTTTACTCCCTAAAGATTCTACGTTCGAAGCTCTTTAATGAAGAGTTTCTTGACAGGTGCAGAAAGGTAAGCGGTTTAAATGGCCCTATTGCAAATACAATTATTAAAAAAAGGCACTGCATCTGGAATTCATGGAACTACTCATAGTTGTACTTTGAGCGAAGGCGAAGCATTTCGGGATTCCCTAAACTATTAGCATTTTTGAGTCACAAAGAGTTTTATATATATGAGGCCGCTCTGCACCTCAGCGACTCACGAAAATGATCCAGATTTGAGGAACCTGCAAGCAGTGCTTCAAGACCAGCCCACTCTATATCATTTGTGTAGCGCCGACACCAGGTATGGGGGGTTCCACGCATACTACCAGAGACTCAACTAATTAGACAACTAGATCTTTATCCTCTTTTAATAATATTATTAGAGATGTCTTAACCTTAAATAAGGAAAGGCCTAATTTAAGGTTAGGCGGATGGAGTAGGGTCTGCCTGGTTGCAGAAGGGCATTATCTCCACAACTCTGGGTGACTACTACCCACCAAATTAAGAGATGGCTGCTGACTCAGTGGTCATCTATGTACATTGAAAGGACCTGCTGTGACAGTCAATATACAAAATGTTTGGTGCCATCAGTTTTGACGGCCGTCAACCAAACTTTTTTATATTTCTTGTCTTTCAGTAACGCCCAAAGAAAGGCAAAAAAGTCATCACTCCCACGTCTTGAGAGTTTTGCTACAGGGTGTGGGGGGATATTATTTTTTTGCTTGTTACTCACCGCCAAAAGAAAATGCATTAAACCATCCACTTAAAATAAGATGGGTGGTGTAATGTCTTTCCTCCATTGTCCCCTTCTCTCCAAGGCTGTAGGAGCAAGTATTCCGTCATGTTTGCAATGGAGTAACTCTGCTGCCAAGCCCTAAATCTTTTGTCCTCTTGCAGGAGTGGCTCCTTCGCAATGGCAGAGGAGCGTCACCCTGCCTCAGAGCCATCAGCTGAAAAATAAAACAATATTAAAATATTAGCCTGCGTGTTCAAGGAGGGGCAGGGCCGGGCCATGGGAGGGGAAGGAGCAGTGGTAGATGTGCACGTTTAAGTGCCATGTCAGTTTGGCCAGCCATTTCCGGCCAGCCAAACTGACATGCACACTTAGGTTACTCCAAACCGACTGTATTGCACATCCAGGTTGGAGAAACAGCACATACACTCTGTGCCTGAGTGAGCGTTGATGCTGCTGGCTCAGGCGGATGTATGTCGTTACAACGCACACTTTTACAACGCATGCACTTACAACGCATTTTTTACAACACAACATCCACTACAACGCATTCCATTACATAGCATGACACTACAACGCATTTTTAAAAACTACCTTTACAACGCATTCCATTACATCGCATACTACCTTTACACCGCATACCATTACAACGCATAATATTAAATTGCATTTAAGGTAAGTATTGGATAGTATAGGGGTAAAAATTACTATTCTAACTCCAGGGGGTGCAACAGTAGGGTAAGTGTTGGATAGTATAGGGGTAAAAATTACTATTCTAACTCCAGGGGGTGCAACAGTAGGGTAAGTGTTGGATAGTATAGGGGTAAAAATTGCTACTCTAACTCTAGGGGGTGCAACAGTAGGGTAAGTGTTGGATAGTATAGGGGTAAAAATTACTATTCTAACTCCAGGGGGTGCAACAGTAGGGAAAGTGTTGGATAGTAGAGGGGTAAAAATTACTATTCTAACTCCAGGGGGTGCAACAGTAGGGTAAGTGTTGGATAGTATAGGGGTAAAAATTACTATTCTAACTCCAGGGGGTGCAACAGTAGGGTAAGTGTTGGATAGTGTAGTGTAATATTTTGCGTTGTAATGGTATGCGTTGTAAAGGTAGTATGCGATGTAATGGAATGCGTTGTAAAGGTAGTTTTTAAAAATGCGTTGTAGTGTCATGCTATGTAATGGAATGCATTGTAGTGGATGTTGCATTGTAAAAAATGCGTTGTAAGTGTAGTGCGTTGTAAAAGTTGCGTTGTAAAGGTTGTTCCCCGGCTCAGGCCAATCTGCACACTGCTCTCACACTTGAGAGCAGCACAAGGATTGGATGGGGAGTTTGTGATGCTGGCCCAGGGACTGCTGGGACCAGGAAGAGGACACAGAGGAGCACGAAGCAGATGGCAGCACCAGGTAATTGTTTTAATGTTTTTAACCCCCTCCCACGCGCTCAGTAAAAAGCCCCAACACCCTCTCCAACCGCCCTCTCACTCTAAATTAGTGTCAGCTGCCACTCTCTTCTTGCCCTCATCATGGGGGCTGTTCCACAATCTAGCCCCATTTAACTAACATTTTAAGACAATTGTGCTTATGTGCAACAGAGAACCACCCACAATCATTTGTTTATGAGTCTTAATAATCTACTTAGAAAAATGCAGTAACCCCACTCTGCAATATTCCAGAGTCTCCTTCTTCAGTATTCTAAAAACAGAGGTTAGTGCCATGTTTAAGTTAACCTTTTCATCATTAGGGAAATATGCTGAGGTTAGAGACAAAGACAGAGTGACATGCTGTTTTCGGCAGAAATAAAATGATAACTCTAGAGGAACACATGACTATTACGCACAAGAGAGAAATGGATCATCAACTACATTGCATTATTTAACCCCAAAACCAAAGGAACAAACGAGGAACTGGAAGTACTAACGTAGCAGAAGATGGTAACGAGGGGCTAGGCGGAACCTGGCAGTAGTTGTCAGAGAACTGTTAATTAACATAGGTTAGACACTGAAGCACAGACGAATGGGAGGCAATGCATGGGAATTAAACACTGCAGATTAATGTGAATAAAATGTGTGCTATAGTCCAGAGACACAGAAAAGGGTTTTAGGTAGATTATTACTGGACAATATATACATGATAAGTGCTCAAATCTGGTTGGAGTAATAGCTTTTAAACACCAACTTCCACCCAACCACAAATCACCTAGATTCTCTCGATGGACTAGCTTCTACTTCAGGGTACACAACACCAAGAAAACCAGGATGGCCTGGAACTATCTCTCTTTACTACAGAAAGGGAAACTGACCCGTTAGGAAAGTGATTTCACAGCTGCTATTCGGACCCTCCTTCTATAAAAACAGAATGTTTGCACTTCAATGCCCCACGCAATCCAGACTCCCTACTAGCCCCCAGTAAGGACGTTGCAAAGGCTGCAACAAGCCTCAAAATCGGCCTGGATACTTAGGATCATATACCTCAACTCTGATTGGATTTCAAGGGGTCCACATTCCAGCCTCCTCAAAACTAGTTGTGTCAGCTAGGAATACATCACGGGCCGCATTACACATGCGGCGCATTTTCCTTCATTGCGCTGGACACACCTTTTAAAAGGTGCGCTCAGCACAATGAAGGGAAATGTGCTGTATTATGAGGAATGCGCTGCCCTCAGGGCAATGGCGAACTCGCGCTGCCCTCTGGGAAGCGCATTCATGTGGAAACCGGAGCAGCTGCTTTAAAGCCGCACCATGTTTTCACAGTGCAGGTGGCAACCCAGACCTCATCTCTGAAGTGAGGAATCTACAGCCAAGCAAAACACGTTATTTTTACAATTACTAGTTGAAAATAGCAAATCAGGTTGCACCAGCTTTGATTGTCAATGGATATGGAATTGGGGGAACACCATTTTTCTCCAAGCCAAATCAAAGAAATAGAAGAAGTTGATTCTTAAACATATATAACTTAACATGTGAATTTATAAAGCATACTTTCACCCAGAAGGGCCTCTTGGCACTGAATAACAGATGTTTATTGTTATCCAACTCAATGAAACTTATTTTATTGACCGCTGAAATACGAAAGACTAAGTGGATCTGCTGGAATTTGAACCTGTGACCATAAGGTTGAACACAGGCCCCTACAGTATACGCATTAGCCCACTGAGACACGAGACCTCACTATAGTGAATAGTATGTGTTCGACCTGGCATCCTTGGTGTGATTTCCCCTTACTTTGTGCCTTCAGACCTCCTGTTTTGCGGACTTCATTTTTGCTGGCTTTTGGATTCTGAGCACTTTACCATGACTAACCAGTTCTAAAGTGCATGTACTCTGTAGAATAAACATGGTAACTTTGGCTTATCCACAATTGGCATATTTAATGTACCTTTAAGTCCCTAGTAAAGTGAACTCCATGTGCCCAGGGCTTGTATATTAAATGGTACTATTGGGCCTGCAGCACTGATTGTGCCACCCACTTGAGTAGCACTTTAAACATGGCTAAGGCTTGCCACTGTAGAGTCTGTGTGGGCAGTTTAAACTGCCATTTAGATCTAGCAAGTTAACCTACCTGCCAGGTCGAAATCTTTCTTATTATTACGTGTAAGTCACCCCTAAGGAATGCCCTGGGCAGCCCTAAGGACAAGGTGCGGTGTATTTTAAAAGTAGAATATGTACTTTTAAGATTTGCATATCCTGGTAGTGACATACTTTCAACTTCTTTTTTTTACTATTACAAGGCCTATCTTTCTCATAGGTAAACACGGGAATTGCCTTATAACATTATATAAGTGTAGTGTCACATTGGGCAGCATAGGAAAGTCAATTTTGGTGTCTCTGAACTCACAATTTAAAAACACACCTTATGGTGAAGTTGGTGTTTAAATTACAGTTCTGAAAATGCCTCTTTTAGAAAGTTGGCAGTTTCTTACTTAAACCATTTAGTGCCTTCTGCCTGTCCCTGGAATACACGTTTGAGTGACAGATGCCTTCCTGCATTCCCCCTAGACAGCCACACCCAAAGGCAGGGTAAGTGTGACTGAGAAGCCATCTGCATGTCGATGGGTCATCATGAGGCAGGATGACACTTGTACCTGATTAGGACTGTTCATGTCCCTGTAGTGAGACTGAGGCCAAGGCAGGGCCATGAGCACTTCAAAGCATCTCTTTGAAGCCTCCCTACTTTGAAGGCCAAATTGGGTATGAGTACAGGACCCCTGACACCAGGAATTCAGAGCACTGATGGAACTAAGGGCATTCATCCAGGAAGAAGAGCTGCAGTGCAGCAGCAGATACCTCTACTTTGCTTACTGCTTTGATGTGTTGGCCTGCTGCCTTCCACTTCTTGCCTAGGAGTGAGAAGGACTGGATCTGCTCTCTACATCCTTGAACCCAAGTTTCTTAAAGGGCCTGCCTCCTATGTTGAGGTCACAGTGCCATCAAAGACTCTGTTCCAGCTGCTGGACTCTGCCAACTGTGAGTCCTGCAATGCCAGAAGGTGCCAATCAAGTCCACATACTTAAAGAGGGTTATGCAGCTGTTTTTCAACAAAAATTGACGCAGTTACGACTTTGCGCAGATCAGAACTGATACAGTGTATTTCAACACAGACGCAGCGCAGATCGAAGGACATCCCTGCACGGATTGTCGACGATGCGGGACCAAACAGTGAGGCCAACAGCGACGCAGAGCCTGCATCGTAAGTTGTTCAATGCCGACGTGGGACCCAATTGTGAGGCTCCACAACGACGCATCGCCTGCATTGGAAGGCAATCTGAGATGATGTGGAACCCGACTGCAAGGCACGACAACGATGCATTAACCAGACTGAATGGATCGGAACTAATGCATCGAGTTTTTGACGCCGCACCTTGCTCCATCCAAGCTACTTTTTCAGCAGGCCCTGTGTGGGTCTTGTGGCGGGGCCTGCTCTCCAACACAGTCAGCCTGAATTTTGGGTTTACCCCGGTTCTGCTCGATCTCAAGTAACCCTTAAGTGCTATTAGCTTTTAAGCACTATATTGCAATTTTTTCTTTAAACATTTATATCTCAAGTTCTACTGATGGGATTTTAGTCATATTGGTCTTGTTGTACGCATATCAATATTCTCTATTGTTCTAAACTGTATTTTTGTGGTGTTTTCACTGAATTACTGAAATTATAGTGTTGCACAAATACTTTACGCATTGCCTCTTACGTTAAGCCAGACTGATCTGTTCCAAGCTACTACGGGGTGAGCATAGGTTAATTTAGGTTGTGTATCTGACTTCGAAGGACTAGGATTGTGGTCCCTACTTGGAAAGGGATCACACGTCTGCCAACCAGAGACACCATTTCTAACAGTATGTATTACTTAAAAGGTATTTATATAAGTAAAAACAGCTGAAATAATGGACTCATACTCCATAAATACAGACCTCTAAATAAAGAGAACAAAACTGGCTTGTTTGCTACCTCCATTATACTAATATGGATAACACTGATTTTCTTAAAAACTAGTGACAGTGTTCACATTTGAAATGTGACAATATGATTATTTATTATTATGAGAATGTAATAGTAATAATAGTTTGGAAATCAGTTTGCTCTATGTTTTACCTCAGTTTGAACGTTTAGTTTCAGGCAAAAATCATTTTCTCTATTCCATATTAAGCAGGCAGCAACAATGGTGCAAGTATGTGCCTCCCTTTTCACATCAATACAAAGCCTCTGTGATAAATGCACTAAGTTTAGGTAAAAACACTGTTAATACCTTTGGAGATCTGAAAAGTCAATACCTGGTTATTTCTCTGTTGTACAAACTATTCCTCTAAAGAAAAATGTAAAGAACATATGACTAAATTTATTTCAGATCTTGGGAGTTGTGGAAAAACAGGACAAAAAGGTCCTCCCTTGTGTAGTGTGATATTGACTTGGCTACATAAATCACATTTCACAACAATGCTATTGATCACTGTTGTGTTATGCTATGCAGATTTGTAGAGTGCACTATCACCTGAGAGGGTATTTTGGAGAAAAGAGATATGAGTCTAATCATACATAGGGCCTGGAGCAGCAGCATTATGTATGGAGGAGGCTCTTATGTGTAGTGGCAGCTCATTCCAAGCTTGAGACCGATGTAGGAGAAATCACAACCAACAGATCAGGCTTTCTTTATGTGCGGGATGTGCGGTAGTAGTAGTCTAGAAGTTTTGTGAAAGCAGATGTGATTGTTTAGGTGGGCCAGTGTTAGTAGTGCCTTGAAAGTGTCAGCAATGAATTTGAACTGTATTCATTTGTGTATGCAGAGCAGTGGAGCTTCTTTAGGTGTGGTGTGATTCAAGTGTGGCATGGGAGGTTGAGAGTGAATCTGGCCCATGGGTTCTGAATGGTCTGCTGCCTTTTGGTGAGATTTTTTGTTGTTGAATCTGGCATAGAGTGTGTTCCCGTAGTCCAGCTTTTTAGTGACAAGAGCATTCTTCATGGTTTTCTTGGTGCTGATTGGGAGCACTTTGAAAACATGTCTAAGTATTTTTGGGGTATGGAAGCTTGAGGAGGTGACGGCATTGACTTGGACGGTCATGTCAAGTTTGCTGTCAATGACTATCACGAGTTACTCAGTGTTATTGGTGGGGGTGGGTGTCAGTCCCAGCTCTGTTGGGCACCAGCAAGAGTCCCACCGTGAAGTGCTCTTCCTGGAGATAACAATTTCGGTCTTGTACGTGTTCAGCTTCAGATAGTTGGTTTTCATCCAATGGGTAAATTCAGTCATGCTGACATTGAACTTGATCTGGGTATGAGCATTTTATACATGAGGGAGAGAAGGAGTTACTTGGCACAGGAGATGGCATGGATGTCATGAGAGTGAACAATACTGGCTAGAGGGATCATGTATGCATTAAAGAGAGTTGAGCTCAGGTAGGTTCCTAGCAGAACTCCACAGATGAGGTTGCGGGCATCCAGGGAGTACAGTGCCAAGCTGACTGACAGGTCCTTTAAGTCAGAAAGGAGCAGATCCATCAGTTTATGTGTCCTTGGATTCTGATGTCGTGTAGGCATTAGATGTGGATGGGGTGAGAAATTATATCAAATGCTGAATAGAGGTCCAGGAGCCTGAGGGCCACAGTGTCTTCTCTGTACAGAGGCATGAGGATGTCATCCATTTCGGTGATGAGGGCATTTTCTGTGTTGTGGTTGAGTCTGAAACCAGACTGCTAGGTGTCGAGGAGTTGGTGGTTGTTGAGGCATTCGGTGAGGTATCTGTTGATGATTTTCATCAAGACCTTAGCTGGGAAAGGTAGCAGCAAGGTAGGTCTATAGTAGGCGAGCACTGAAGGGTCCACAGTTGGTTTCTTCAGCAATGGGAGGACAGTTGCATGTTTCCCAGCTTCTGGGAAGGTCACAGAAAAGGTGGAGGTATTCAGAATTTTTGTGACCATGGCGCTGATGGGTTGCAGCTTTCTGGAGTATGTGTGGTGGGGCAGGGGTCCGATGGGGTCCCTCAGTGGAGGAGCTTCATGGCGCCGGCAGCATCTTCTGAGGTGATGATGGGCCATGTGGATATCATTGCTTCTTTGGATAAGATCGAGAGGCATTTGGCAAGATCTGTCAGCTTAGGTTCCAGGTTGAAGTTGCTGTAAATGGTGGTGATTTTGTTGCTGAAGAATTGAGAGAGACTGTTGGAGAGGTTCTGTGAGGGGGTGATCCAGTTGAAGGTGGCCACTGGTGAGGTGAAATCCTTCATATTTGTCAAAAATGTCTTTGGTTCTGTTGGTGCTAGCATCAATGCAGTTTGCAAGAGTTGCAAGTTTGGAAGTCCAGATCATTTGGTGGTAGCGTCTCAGTGCAGATTGGAATGTTCGCCAATCTGCATTGTCCTGGCTCATTCTCCATTGGTGCTGCAGTTGTTTGCAGTGGTGTTTCATCAGCCTGGATTCTGTATAACATTACACTGCTACAATAACCTGGGGTGAACAGGGTGTAGTATTGGACAGACCACAGGCATTTATAAATACTCTTGTACTTTTTAACTCACACAATGAAGCAAGTCATATTGGAGTTTGGAAACTAAGCCGTTTAAATGTGTAGCTAGCAAACATTATGCAAAACCTCAAGGCTTTGAAGTGGACAGGCTGAAACAACCCTATTGATGTAGGGACATGATGATTCTGTTGTTCTATTCATCGATGTAACACACATGTCAATTGCTTTCACAATGGTTTTTCATCATAGACTTGATCAGAGATTCTCTGCAGGAGAGTTATTGCTGCCCCGTAGACGTATTTATCATGCTAATACTATCTCTAAATATGACAAAAACAATCATGAGAAGGAATAACGCAGAAATACCATTGATGCTAGTGATCCTTAACCCCCAGGGAGTGCATGTCAGCAACATTTGAAAATGTAAAGAAAGTTTTGGAACTACTCCAGTGGAAGGGTCCTGAATAATGCATGGCAAGAAAGCTTCTAATACAGTGCGGAAGTCTAGCACAGTGGCGGCTCCTCAGCTAAGGTGGCAGAGCATCGCCCCACAGTGTAACAAAGGAAAATTAATTGATAATAACTGAACATTATTATCATTTAATTTGTTGCTGTGACTGGGGCAGGCGGACTGTTCCGATAAAAGAGCAGTGCTTTCTCCCAATGATACCTGGTATATGTTAATGACAGGGTTTCCTCTTCTGGGTCATATTGTCCACAATACAACAGTAGAAGCGCCTTTTGTATATTTGCCAAGAATCGTCAGCTTGTGTAAAGAAGGTTCTGAAAGTGTCAGTGGATAGAGGTTAATTATATTGTGCAAGTATCCTAGCAGTTAACTGACTGTAAGAAAGCATCATTATCATATCTGTAGTCAGGCAGAATTAGTTGAAACCCCATAATAAGAGACCAAGAGATCATTCACAAATGTCCAAGTTTCCGACATGAAGTAGGGTGTTGTCTTCAGTATGTTTATGAAGATGTATTTTTCCATTACACTGCAGATGCAGATAACACTCAGCCTTGCCTTATTACTAGCCGCACCATATGCAAAAGAAACAATTGATGGATGGAATGCTGGACAGTCACAAGGATCTGGGTTAAATCCATCTTTCTTTTGCTCACCACACCACCCCAGTTTGGACCCAGCCATATGCAAATCAGTCTTGACCCCGTTCCTTGTGGGAACAGTACAGCTCAAACTGTCAAGCCAGTTATTCCCTGGACCGGAAAAAAGCATCCTGGGACCGGTTACTAGCCGCAGCATCAAAGCACTAACATCTAGTGAGTCCATAAGCATATATCAATGAACAAAAACATTACAGAAGCACTTTACTTAAAGAGTGCTTGTTCTTACAGGAGTTGGAGACAACTGTGTGAATGAGGTGTACATAAACAAAGACCCAGAACTGGCTGCTTCAGAAAACAAGATCAAATCCTCCTGGTCACCTGATTAACATATCGTACAAAACAATATTTTGCTATAATTCGCCAGTAGCGGCTGCTGTGCAGGTGAAGTGGCAGAGTGGGGAATAGGACGACAGATGAAAACAGAAAAAAAGAAAGGAAAGAAATATTATCTGATGCTGGCCTGCCGCTCGTCTTCTCCGCGTCCTCGCTGGAGCACAGGCTCACAGGCTCCCCTGCGGCCAATCCTGATGCCGCTCTAATGTTTGAAATGAGTGTCAGGATTGGCCTGCGAGCTGTGAATTTGCACTCCCAGAGAGTGTTTTGCTGTCTCCAACCCAGCTCGGCGCCAGCCCTTTACTGTCAACACCGCCTCTTATGACCGCCTGCCACATGCTGGTTCTGTTTGTCTAATTTTGTGAGGAGCACAACAACAACGGTTCAATATTTAAATATACATTAAAGTTACAAAAACCTGCCACCCAAAGCTATAATAATGGCTTGGGCGGCATGCATTAGTTATTTTTAATATATCTTTAAAGGCTGAATTGTCACACTTGTATGAGTATGATAATTAGTTGTGTTGGTACTGTCACTGGGTATGCTAGTGGGGGCAATGAATGGTGCAAGATGCAGTGCGCCTCCTACAAGGGCCCTGACATTTTTTTTTCCTCACAAATTAGGCACGGATCTGAGGAATGGTCGACCTACTTGCACCTGCCCCTCAAGAATAGATACGAACCTTTACCTCTCCTAGGATTACCGTATTCAGCCCTCAACTTTAATGCATGTGTTACTCAACACATCCACTTCCTCGTTCCTTCAAGTATGCTACATATGGTCTGCTGGGGGAAACATCGTTTGCAACGCAAGCGTTACAATGCGTGTCATTACAACAAATTTTTTACAACACAAAATCCAATGCAATGCATGTCATTACAACACATGCCATTACAACACATTCCCCAAAGTAACGCCCCAGCGGAGTTAGAATAGTAATTTGCATTGTAATGGATTATGTGTTTTAATGACAAGTGTTGTAATGGATTTTGTGCTGTAAAGTTTTTGTTGTAATGGCACGTGTTGTAATTGAGTGCGTTGTAATGTGTCCTATTCGGTCTGCTGACCACTGTTACAATCTCAAGACTTTCGCTCTTCCTAAAAAATAATACCCAATCACATGATAATATCTTGCTTCATTAACCATTCTGTAGTAATCAGACTGGAACAATGGGCCCTATTTCACAAACTGTACTTGTCTGTTGCAAACCACTATGCACCACAAATTTGCAGTCATAATTTAGCTACAGAAAAGCCGTGATTCATAACATAGATACGGTGGGCAGTGAAAGAATTGTCAGGAAATGCAGAAACTGCACTCTCATTTTTGACCTAACTTGCGCTTTCCTACCTGTATCACCTGTGGGAACAGCACTGACCTGAACGGGCCTTCAATTCTATGCTGCTAATTAGGCCTCGAGAATGAGTATTTATGCTCGACGACTCCTGAACTACGTGGCTACAAGCGGTTGAATTTTGGTATTTCGTCGGCAGCGGAGATATTCCAAAATGCAGTCAGAGAGATGTTATCAGGACTTCAGGGGGTCCTCAATGTCAGTGATGACCTACTTACACATTCAGCAACGCTAGAAGAACGTCACTGTCATCTCCAAGCCACCCTACGACGCATAGTCGACCATGGAGTGACACTCCACCGGGACAAATGCCAATTCTTTAAAAAATCTATTGAGTTCTTTGGCTATGTATACAGTCAAGACAGAGTACAAGTAGACCCCAGGAAATCGCAAGCCATTCAGCAAGCACCAGCTCCTAATACAACATCATAAGACCGGAGTTTCATGGGCATGGCCACTTACTGTAGTCGGTTCATACCCAACCTCGCTACAATAGCCGAACCTCTAAGGGCTCTCACCAAGAAAGATGCTGCATGGAAATGGGGAAGAGAAGAGGAAGAAGCGTACTAAAGGGTAAAGTCGACCCTGTTGAGTAAATCTACCATGGCCTACTTCGACACTGCACGACGGATGGAAGTAATAGTGGACGCCAGCCCCATAGGGCTAGGAGCACTCCTCGCCCAGGAGACAGAACCAGGAAAGTGGGCCCTACTAGCGTTCGCAAGCAAAGTGCTCACACCAACCGAAGCTCGTTACTCCCAAATTGAACGAGAAGCACTTGCTATCAAATGGGCTTGTAACCATTTTCACCTCTATATCAGTGGACACCTGGTCAAAGTCGTAACCAATCACCAGCCACTGCTCCCTCTGTTCAAAGGCACAGCTCCGCATCCGCCACCCAGGATCGAAAGGTGGGCGATCCAACTACAGCATTACCAAATGGAGATAGAATACCGACCCGGAGCCAAGCATCCGGCCGACTTCCTGTCACGACACCCGCCAGAGGGGCTCCCCGAAGACAACGAACAGGAACAATATACCGAAGAATATGTGCGCATGCTGTCACAAAGGGCCTGCCCACGAGCCCTCATGATAGAGGAGATCAAAGCAGAGACGGATAACGACGCAGTACTTCAGAAAGTACTGGCAGCCTTACACTGTGGATCATGGGAAGGATTCCTCCAAGGCATCACAGGATGGAACGAAGCAGACCGAACCTGGCTGGGTAAAATGTGGAGAGTCCACGACGAACTAAGCACTACAGACAGTGGCATGGTACTACGAGGGTCACGGATCGTCATCCCAGTAGGCCTCCAGGAACGAGTGACAGTTCTGGCGGATGAGGGCCATCAAGGGACCGTGAGAAAGAAGTTGCAGATGAGGGAAACGGTGTGGTTCCCTGCTTTAGAACTGGCCGTATACACCGTAGTTCGGAACTGTCATGCCTGCCAACTCACCAGCAGCCCAGAAGCGCCAGCACCGGTGATAACAGAGGACCCAGCGCCCTCTCCATGGTCATGGGTGAGTTTAGACTTTGGGAGTTTCCCTGACGGAAGAGTGACTGCTGTCCTAGTCGACAGTTACACGAAGTACCCTCTCGTGGAAGTCATACCATCTACATCATTCAATTATCTGCAGCCAGTGCTGGAGAAGGCGTTCGCCCTGTTTGGCCTACCTCAAGTAGTGAAAGCCGACAACAGACCACCCACCGTTCCAAGGAGGAGAGTTCAAAGAACTATTAACACAGCTAGGAGTCATACACCACCGCATCACCCCACAATGGCCGCAAGCAAACGGTGAGGCGGAGCGCTTCATGCGAACACTAAACAAAATACTCCGAATAGCAGTGGCAGAACAGTCTGATCCTGAAGTAGCCCTTCACCGATTTCTAAGAGAGTACCGGAGTACCCCACACTGCACAACACAATGGTCGCCGTGGGCACTGATGCTGGCCGGGCCACGGCGAGACATCATTCCAGTGGCAGACAGCTGGGTGCCAGAACCATACAATCCCGGTGACACACAAACTTGACGAACTGTGACTAACAATAAAGCTAGCCACCAAAGAAGAGCACGGCCCGAGTCATAGATCCAGGATGTACCTTCCTAGAGCGCCACCGCCGTCACCACTACGAAAGGAGAGGAGACCATCACCTGGAACATATCCTGGTTCAAGTGGGTACAACCGGATGATGCTGAGCCGTCGCCTCCCAGTGACCTAGGTGATGAGAACCTTACAAATGGTGGTCTGTCACTGTGCACAGATGACACTCAAAGCAGGAATCACAAACCTGTCATTTCACCAACAAAGTGTGGACAAGAGAACATCAGGGACGCTGCATCAGCAGCCAGCCTGGTGAGAAGCCAACGCGACTCGCAGCACCGGTACAATTTGAGACCAAACCCCAGGCCGAATCAAAGACTGGCAGACTTTGCATGTTGACCCGTTGTTGACATTCTGTTTGGACACTGATTTGGGATGGGATGTAACGGTCTAGTCTTTCACCAAGCGAGGGTCCCATGGCCCGGAAGGGCATTCACACAATGTAACACTATCTGGCCAGGCGTGGCCAGAGAGCTTAAATAAACGGGCAGAGGTCGCACAGGACTTCCGGGCCCAGACAGAAATCCACGAGTATGTGTCTTATATTCATGGCTGATCCCTAGCTGTCCCAGACATACTGCAGGGACTTTACAATTGTCTTCAGTGTCCCTCTTCTTTGCAACCTCATGAATTGGTCAGTGCGGGCCAAACGTGACTTCCGATGCTTCCAGTGGAGCAATGACCAAGCACAGATTAATTAAACCAAATTGGTGCCCGTCCGCTTCGTGCAGTGTGATTGAGGTACTATTTCTTCTGCCTCCGCTCACTCACTACCCCATCTGGTGTTCCCTCTCTCCTCCCCTGCAACTTCCATGTTTCGATTTCACAATTGTCACATTGAGGGTCAGCTGCCCGTGTTGTTTCTGTGTGTAAGGCACGTTAAGCTAACCCTGTGGTGAGTGTAACGACAGAGCCCACCGTCGTCTTTGAATGTTACTGTATTCGTGATCTCTTGTGTGATTGATTGCCCTCAGAACCATTTTTAGATCCCGCAGGCAAGTAGTTGGTTGTCGCCTTACCATACAGTGCGCGTGCACATATATGTGTTTCAAGTCACCTACATGCTGTAATCCATGTCTTTTCTTGGTCCCTGTTGACAATTTCACACAAATCCTCCTCAGCTCCAGTCCAAACAATATTTGTGAAAAAAAAATTCCCTTTGTTCGTACATAGGAAGTTTGTTGTCACTTCTAGTGCTTTCATCAGCCCTATGCCACACAGCTCTCTGCTAGAGAGAGCTCTGGCGTGCTCGGATAGGGGTGGGGCGTACGCGGGACACACAATATTTATCAACAGCCTTGGAAGACCCCTGCTTGCGTGTTTTTATCACAGTTTAATAGATGAGACGTGCTTGGCACTTGTAGACCTTTGAAAAGCTTTTTCTGCTGCAATAATCCATTTGAAGTGTCTTGTGGGCTCTATGCGGTTTCCTGGTCATAGCCAATGACAGACAAACAAACAACTACCCCAATGTATTCAGAGTTCAAATCTTAGAAAATGTATTCACTCTGCACAAGTAAATACTCCTTCTACCTTTGTCCGTTTTTACAAACACAATACATTTAATGATGGATGCTGTTTAAAACATTCTTGTGTATGATGCAGTTATTCTTTACATTTTGTAATTGAGTAAAAACCAAAGCTTTCATGTGTTTAGTTATTTATAGTTCGTTTTCCTAATTTTATCATGTTATGTATGCCTTTATAATGGAGATATGCTCTTGACTATTTTGAGTAAAACTTAATAAACTTTGAACGGTGACAAAGGTGAGATACCTGATAGAGATAGGAAATAATGCCTTTCCTGCCTAGGCCCTCCTTTCACGTCCTTTCTCTTCTGCTCTTCCAGCCACCTCCCCTTTACCGGTCTTACCCTTTCTCTTCCTGAATGCCTTTTTAGATAGAAGCCTACCAGACAGCGTTGCTCGTTGGTTGCTAAAGAATTCTTGGGGACATTCTGAAAGCTGACCTAAGAATTCATTCTACCCATTGCTTAAAATTGGCTTTGTGGTTTGTAAGTCTCATTTATTTGCTTTCTATTTGCTGGCTTTATTTGTTTCAAGCTGTCCAGCATGTCTTTGTCCCTCCTGTGCAGCTTAGCCATTTTACTGTATCCTACCACGAGGGCAAGCTCTCTGTGAGCAGGCCTTTAATTTTTTTCTGATCTTGTGACATTTGCTGTGCATTCATAGACAGAGGTCAAATGTCTGGCTTTGTCTTCTGAGGGAGCTGGGTGTTTACTTTTCTTTCTCTGATTGCAAGGTGAGAGGATTGATCTGATAATCTGGATGTGTGAAAGCAAAGGCTTTCTTCTAACAAAATGATGTGTGTAATGAATTTTGCAAATATTTCCAAATTGATCAGAATTAAGGGAGCACAAATGAAGCCGATTTTTTGTAATTCTGAAGTGTGCTGGAAACAAATATTTTAATATCATCAAAACAAATCAATACACTAGATGATGCCATTTACACACATTATCATTTGTGCACTGGAAAGTTTAATCAGTAAAACGGTATGTCTGTGCAATTGTAATGGTCATTTCAGTTGAAAATGTATTGTCTACAATGCGGTGAACTGCCACATTATGCATACTCCACTCTAAGCCCCTCCTCTCCATGACTCTCCACAGCACTCTTCTCTCACTCCAATGCTCTATGACACTCCACTCCACAGCACTGCACAACACTCCACTCGATGACACTCCACTCTACGCCCCACCACTCTATGACACTCCACAGCACTCCTCTCACTCCGCAACACTCTATGACACTCCACAACACAATACTCCACTCTCCGACACTCTACTGTATGCCACTCTACTCTACTCTACACCACTCTACTCTAGGACACTCTACGCCATTCCACTGTACAACACTGTACTCGACTATGCACCACCGCTTTGCCAATGCTTGTTTGAATATAGGCCCACAACAGCAAGGTATTTTAACTGAAACATAAGAGGAGAGACCAGTATAGATAACTTCGTAGGGCATAATCTTAGACATAGTCATAACTGGGGTGGGCAGTTGAGCTCTGAAAAGAAACTTCCACGAGTGAGGTTTGACAACAGACCATACAGACATTCCTGGTGGGATACCAACCAACATTGGTTCATAAGTAGACCTTCATTAATTGATCACAGTATATTTCAAAAATTGAATATTTATACTTATTGTGCAATTGTAGACTAAAGAATGTGCCCAAGATAATGTTTCAACTCATGTAAACATCAAATCAGTGTACTGCAGTGGTCTCTTTAAATAAAAAAATAAAAAGTAAGGAGAATATTCCTCCAAGATTAAATCAACGACCCATAATTGGGTATTTTACAAGGCATTGGTAAGTAAAGATAATAATGAACTGATATGTGTGAAATGGTCGGCTGCCCATCTATACAGAAATTCGTTTTTTAAAGGTAACACTATAATTATATGATTAATTCCCATTCGTCATGAATGACGAAAAAGTAGGATAATACTTTAAGGTCACTGTGAAAAGAATGAAATATAAATCCAAACACAGGCCAGGTTACTCGGGCCCTATGCCCTGCGCTTGCTCAAACCAACTCAGCCATGTTACCCATATGGCTTATATTATAGAAACATCCCATACTCGGGAAGCTTTTCTTAAAGCACATTACTACATTGTATCACACAATAGAATCCCAAAATATATTTGAATTCTTCTCAGTGTGTCACTTGAAAACAACAGTTAAAAATCAAAATTCATGGCTCTAGGAGACAGTCAATCCAATGAGTGATTTTAGGAATTTATCTAAACAGTTTGGACTATGTTCCGCCCGTTTACTGTCCCAATCCATAAAGTCCACTTTGCATTATCATCACTTCTATTCTTCCTGATTATGTAATATTCCCAAGTTTGTCAAAAGTTGTGATAAACTTGGATAAAAGATTTTAAACACTTTTCCTGATAGTCCATTTTGTACTATCATTGGTTCTATCCTTTGTTGTTCTGCCATATTCCCAATGTTGTTTTAAATTTCCGCCAATGATGAACAATGTCTCCTTACTGGAGTTGAGTGTGCTTTGGCCCATCTTGCTGTTCCCCCAATATGCTCATCTCCCACGACCCTAAGCTTCTCAGTCTTGCTGTTGTCTGTTATGCTGTCTGTCACTTGATTGTTCCCCCTGTGCTCTCATGCTTCCTGCCACAATCACACTATCACAATTAGAAAACTATTACTTATCACATTTTTCAATTGAATTCAATAATGAATCATGGAGTCTGTATTGCTCCATGTCTGTCAGAGTAGCAGGATGTAAACTGCTGAGCAGTGCAAAAAAGTCTGAGATGCTCTGAAGGGCGTTTGGGTTACTTTCTACAAAAACTACAACCCAGGGCTTTTCACAAGCATCAATTCAAAACTCTTACACCCAGGGGCCGTGTCATGATCTGGAGCACTGGCCCAGTGCCTGGTATTTTCAGCTTCTGAGGTGTGTACATTTCATACATAGAACTCGGAATTTCTCCAAGTTAATGCATGAACTTTAAACAGAGCAAGTCAGAAACAGTAAGCAGGCCTCGCTTTGTTTCCGATTAATTAAGCTTGAGATGTTTGAACTTTAGAAGCCTCTAGCAAAAAAAAACAAAAAAACAGGCGTCTCTGCACTGTGCCAGTGCAGCTCTTCATGATACCGCCCCAGATGTACTATTCCTTGCACAGTGCTCGTGTGACAAAAAGTGTGCTATATGACAGAAATGACCAAAATGACAGCGCCACGTTTGTAGGCAGAAGCTTTGGTTTTTTAAGTGCACCACAGAGTAGCCCTGGCTCTTCCCTTGCTATTTCTGGTGTCAGAAGTCATGAAGGCAGCAGCAGGAATGGAAAGTAAGCAGGACTATAATATTTTATTTGAAATTAACCAGATTTATGCAGCACTCAAGTAACCCAGAGTGTCTCGGGGATAAGATGATTGAAGCTATAAACCAAAAAGCAATCTAAAAAGTGTCTGAAAGAACTCAGGCGTATGAAAGGTTAAACAACCTTAGATGATTATCCTGGAGATGTAACACAAGAGGCAATCAGTTTCAGTGTTTGGTCTCTAAGATTGAAAACAACTGGCCATTGACCCAGGCTTTATAGATTTGTGGAACCACAACCGGGCAAGCAATAGAAGACTGCGAATGTGGGCCCTTGTGGGCCATAGCCTGATGGTCAAAACACATTGAAAACACACCTTTTCCCAATTGAATGCCAATGTAAATGCTATAGATGAGGAGAAATTAATGTACAGCACTGAGGACCCAAAAGTATCCATATTGCTAAGTTACAGCTAATTGCCACAGTACAGGTGAGAAAGACTGAAGGACAGGTTGGTGACAAAAGGATGAAGATCTTATAAAGGATTTTCACGTAGAAGAAACCGACTGATGATACTTTATTCTCCTAGATAGAAAGCTATAATCAAGCATTTGCTCTTAGTGCATTTTGAATCATTCTGTAGGACTCAAGGTGGCACCGGAATGGGGGTGGGGGCACAATCAATCAATCAATCAATCAATCAATCAATCACAGCATTTATATAGCGCGCTACTCACCCGGAGGGTCTCAAGGCGCTTGGGGAGGGGGGGTCCGCTACTGCTCGAACAGCCAGGTCTTGAGCTGCTTCCTGAAGGCGAGGTGGTCTTGGGTCAGGCGGAGGTGGGTCGGGAGGGAGTTCCACGTCTTGGCGGCGAGGTAGGAGAAGGAACTTCCTCCTGTGGTGGCTCTTCGGATGCGGGGGACCCAGGCCGACTCCCCAAGAGACCGTTTGGAAGTTTCATCGCTCGCAACTAGTACTTCGGTTTTGTCAGTGCCTAATTTCAGCACATTTTGTAGCACTGTGACAGTGCAAAAGTGCTTTTATCAATTAGGGGAGAAACGCCTAATTTAGACATGGTTTATTGAGTCAGACTAGGCCTCAGCTTGCACTGACATCCGTTACTATTTGTAGTAGGAATTGTGCACTTTTATTTTACATGAACAAGTCCCTGCACATAAATGTTTGTGTGTTTTTCTATTTCAGAACACCAGAGAAACAGAAGCTTAGTCCATGGTCCCTGTATTAATAGATTGTTTTAATTTGTGCTCTAAAGAGTAAGCTTTGTGTATGATGTTCCTGTTTTTGTCACTTTAAAGGTCGTTCTTGAGTCTTTTCTGTGGACCATTTATTAGTTGAACAGTACATTGTATTATATAAAAGTTATGCCATTTCCTTCATTTTCTATGCACATCTCATTCATAAACACGCAGTGAAGTAGGTGTTACTATATGTATCTTATTGAATGTATTTTATGTATTTAAATGCTCATTGGCTTGCTAGAATGAAGCATTCCTAGTTCAACCCTATTATGCCAGAACGAACCACTGAATGTGTTTAGCTTTTAGGTTAAAACCCTATAAAAGGTGATGTTTTTGGGATATGCGCCAAACGTTTAATCTGAGGACTCTGCACTAGTATTTTTATTGATTTATATTTAAGAGTTTCTGTGCATTTCTAATTGTGCAGACTCTGTGGCAGTCTGTTCATTTGCTATATTTGGTTCTTGGTATTGATCTGCTTCAGGAAACGAACATATGTATGTTAGTCCTTTCGCAGATAATGACTGACTATTTTGTGTTAGCTGGTTCATGATTAACTAACTACTTCTCACCTCCTGGAATGATCTTAATTTTTTTATAAAACTATACGATTTATCTTGAAAGTCTGTCTAATTTGGGTTTATTTGCTAGACCTGGATTCAGTCTAATGAAGACTCAGATAGTCCCGCTCCTACGTCTCAACCCTATTAATTGTTTTCATTATAGCATCAACAGCAGCGTTATAATTCTAAAGTCTCAGTATCTAGAACAGGGGTCTCCAACAGGTCAATCGCAAGCTACCAGCAGTTCTCTAACTGCCTCTGAGTAGTTCACACATGATGATTAATGGTCAGCTGGTTTCACAATATGCTGCTGTTGGACTTGGCCCTTTTTGCAGGTCATCCCTAAACTTTTTGCCTTTTTCCTAGCCTTTTTTTGACATGGTATTGGTGGTTTCAGGGCTCTGGGCACTTTAGCATTGCTGTCCAGTGTAAAGTGCGTGTGCTCTCTGTGTTAAATATGGTAAGATTGGTCTACACCTGTTTGGCCTATTTAATTTACCTGTGAGTCCCTTGTAAAGTGGTATCTCATATACCCAGGGCTGGTAAATTAAATGTTACTGGTGGGCTTGCAGCGCTGATTGCGCCACCCACCAAAATATCCTTTCAAACCTATCCCCGGCCTCTGCCTTTGCAGAGCCTGTGTGCGCAGTGTTACATCAGTCACCTCTAAGGTAGGCCCTAGCTAGGCCTATGGGCAGGGTGCATTGTAGGTAAAAGATAGGACATGTACCTTAAGTGTGTGACATGTCCTGGTAGTGACAAACAGCCATTTTGGTTTCTCACTACTGTGGGGCTGCCCTCCCATAGGAATGCATTGGGGAATCCCTGATAAGTGTTTCAGTGGTAATTCCTGATATGAGAGGAGCAGCGTGGTCAAGTTTGGTATGTTTGAAATAGTAATAATAAATGCTACGCAATGGTGTGGCAAGATTTATTATGACTATTTTAGAAATGCCACTATAAGAAGTTGGCATTTCTGTGTGCTATGTGTCTGCCTGCCTGTTTGTGAATTGACTGTCTGGTTTGTGAGTGACAGGGGATGGGGTGGCTCCAGGAGGCTGGGTGAGTTAGCACTAAGCTGAATAGGACATCTGCATTTGGAGTAGTGGGAGGAGTAGTCCCCTGACCCTGAATAGGATTGTGCCTGCCCTAGTGAATGCTAGGTCCACCCCCTGTGGTGTGTCTGATCACCGAGCCCCCACCTGACAAAGGGGAAGAGGAGCCTGGTAAACAGAGTGCTCCAATTCCCCTGAACCAGTTGTTGCTGGTTTTCCCAAGTCCTGTGCTGCAAAAAAGAGAAATGTTTAATATAAATATAGGGGCTGTGACCCCATGAGTGTGCTGATTCTGGACTTGCTGGGGGCTTGCTGCTGCTGGGGGCCCAGGAGGAACCTCCACGAGGGCTTGCCTCCCTGCTGGTGGGCCCTGTGTGTTGGCCTCCCTGGTCCCAGCTATGCCCCTTGTATTTTTACAGGACTTTAGCGCCTCCTGAGCGCTTTATTTTCTCTCCCAGGACGGTGGGAGTATTGGGGCCCTGCAGCGCTGAGCTGCAACATCTGGTGAGGGAATCCCGACATAGGGATTCCCCCGCATTGCTGTGGGAAGGAGCGGGTGCCCACCCTGCATTTTGTGCATCTGAATGGCGGGAACCCACCCCGCGTTTGGCAAGCCGAGCGGGCGCACATCCCACTTTGTGAGTTATTTTAAGGGGCAGGGGCCCATCCCGCATTGTGGTGCCATTCACGGGTGCCCATCCCGCATTGTGTTTTATTCTTAAGGCGGGTGCCCACCCCGCACTGCAGCGCCAAGAAAGGAATCACCGCCGCGGCCCGAACGAGAAAAGCTGCCGACCCGGAAGGCAGGCAGAGTCTGCCTGATTGTGGGTGGGGCTTCTGAGGCCAAGGAAGTGGAGTCGGAAGTGAGGGTGTGCCTGTGCGGGGCTCCCGTGAGAAGAGGGAGAGCCCCGCGCCTTCGCTGACGTCTGAGCCAAAGATCGAGGCGGAAGCCTACCCCGCTTGAGGCAGAGACCGGCCCAGAAGAGGAGCAGAGTCCCCAAGAGCGGAGAAGAGCCTGCAAGGTCCCGGTGAGTGGGGTCGATCGGGAGGCAGCGTTTGTTAAAGAGCCCAGTGGGGCTTACATAGGCATTGTTGGTGCCGTTCGGGGCACATTGTATGTGCTTGTGTCTGTCACAGCTGTCTTGCCTGACAGTGGGCAGCTGCAACGTGGGCATATTTGTTGATAGAGCCCCAGTGTGGGGCCCAAAGGGCACAGTGGTGCCCGTGCCTCTTTGTTTGCCTCACAGCTGTACCGCCGTGATGGACAGATGCAACGTCGGAGTAATCTTTGTGATGGAGTCCCAGTGGGGCTCACAAGGCACAGTGGTGCCAGTGCCATTTCCAGCTGCCTTGCGAGAGCGCAGGCAGCTGCAACAAGGGACCAGTGATTTTTGGTAAAGGAGGGGTGAGTGCACCCCAGGCCCCAGTGCACTTGCACGCTTTATGTTTGCTGCTGAGGCAGCCAGGGGGCCCTTTGCGAAGTCCATCTTAGAGCCCTGACTTTCTGGACAAAGGGCCTTTGAGCCCCAGTATATGGCCAGATGGCCTGGGGTCATTGTAGATGGTGATTGCATAATGTGACTTATGTAAGGTATATGCCAAATGTGTTCTATGCGCCCTGATTTATGCCCCTAAATGTAATTTATGCTTAGGAGGTTATTACATACTCTGTTTATGCTGGTGAGGCCTAGTGCGTAATGTGTTTATGCTAATGAGGTTTGGGCCTAATGCGATTTATTGACTAATGTCATGCTATGATATTTTAGGATGGTGTCTAATGCTAATGTGATAATGCTTAGATCATTATGGTACCAGTAGTTACTGGTTGTGTTTTACATTTACTTACCTGTTCTGATGGTTCTGACTGTGGCCTGATTAGCCTGGTCCTGTATATAATCCCCTGTGAATATTGCCTAGTGCCACTTGGCACAGTGTAAATGTGTGATTATGTGTCTAATGTGTTTTTGATAATACAAAGGCTATTTTTTATATAACGTTGTGTGGAGTTTCTTTTGTGATGTGCCTAGTGTGTTGCGGCTGTGTGTGTATGTTGCACAAACACTTTACACATTGCCTCTGGGATAAGCCTGACTGCTCGTGCCAAGCTACCAAGGGGTGAGCAGGGGTTATCTTCAGCATGTAACTCCCTTGCCCTGACTAGAGTGGTGGTTTCTGCATGGCTTTGGCGCAAGCCTTAGCCAACCAGAAATCTCATTTCTAACAGCAGCTGTTCAAATTGCTATGGCAGCGCTTTGATCACAGTGCCAAGCTTTCTCTGGGGCTAAGGAATTTGAAAAGGCAGGAACATGTAGCTCACTCTCTTCTGAAATATGATAATTTTTTGTTTATTTTCTTTGTTTCTTTTTTTATTGCTCCTTTTACTCGCTGTTTCATTTCTTCTTCTTTTCTTCACTTTCCTATCACTCTCTTTTCTCTGCTTCTTTCTTTTGCTCCCCTTTTTTTTCTTTATTCTATAATTCTCAACTTCTTCCTCAACATCTCTTCTTTGTCTCCTTTCTTTATTCTTCTGTCATTGTTTCTTTAATTTCTAGCTTTCTTCCTTTCCTCCTTTCTTCCTGTACTTCTCTCCCTGGTATCTCCTTTCTGTTTCTTTTTTACTCTCTCATTCCCGAATTCGTTCTCTCCTTTCCAGTTTTTATCTTTCTTTCACTCTGCAGCTCTGTTTTTTCTTTCCTGGTCATTCAATTTTTTCTTATCATCTTCTTTCTTTGTCTCCTTTGTTTGACTGTTTCTTTCTTACTTTTTCTTTCTATCTTTCCTTCTCACCTTCAACTCTGCTTGCTCTCCTTTTCATCTCCAGTTTTTGTTTCTCACTTGCTCTGTACCGGTTCTTGTCTATTTCTTCCTCTTTCTTTTACTTTCCTCCTATACTTTTACTTCTTGTGTTTCTTTGTTTGTTTTTCCTTCCTTTCTTTTTCTCGTTTATTCTTAGTCTTTCTCTTTGTTATTCTGCCTGCTCTCCTGTCTTTTTTTCACATATTCCTTACTTATTTATTTAAAAAGTTTTATACAGTGCGAAAAAGACCCATGAGGGTATTGGAGCACTTTACAGGTGAGCGAGAAAGAGAGGAGACCTAACAATCAAACAACAGGATGGTCAGGAATGCAAGGGCAGGGAAACTCTATGTCGGCAAGGCTTACATAATCATAAACAGTCTAAGGCATGGAGAATAAAGGAACAAGACTAAACAAAGCTTTTTACAAGGTCCTGAACGAGTGGCTGGGGGAAAAAAAATTGTTTTGATTGTCCTCATCTTTTTTCCTCTCCTTTTTTTCCGCTTTTGTTCTAGCTTCTTCTTTCTCCTTCTCTTTCGCAAGCTCTCTTTCACCTTTCTCTCTCTTTCTTTATGTACCCTTATCAAACACCCTTATATTAGGTGGTAGCTCAGGATGGTTTTGGATCACCAGATTTAGCTCTCACTACAGAAACGGTTGTAGACCTCTGATCTTGAATATTATTATTTCACACCAGGGTAGCCCAGTTAATATATGGTCAGTGTGGTGGTTTCTGACAACTGCTTGTACATTCTCTTTTGTGTGGCCTTATTTGTCATTGAGGCAGATGGAAATTTGGGTATTGTACACTCAAATTCATTAGGCCAAAATACTGTCTAAAATAGGCTGAGATTGCCATGTACATGTTAAAAAGAGTAGAGTTCTGTGAGGACCCCAGTTGTGCTCCAAGCTCCAGTGATCTCAGAGATAACTGGAAATGAGAATGATTCCCTGCTTGACAGCCATCAGCTAAGTAGGTGGCAATCCAACCCAATTCTTCGTTTTGAGCCCTCCAAGAAATAGCCTCAATACAAAAACACTGAGAGACATCATATCAAACATATGTTTTTTGTTGTTTATTTCTTTTAAATAAAAGTATCATCAAGTGTTGACCTGCCAGCCCTGGGGTGGTCTTCCTTTCAACTTTGTGCCTTCCTTCTCCATTTTGTGTGACCTTGTTTTGCTGGCCTTAAGACTATGTGCCCTTTACCACTAACGAGTGCTAAAGTGCTTGTGCTCTCTCCTCTAAGTATGGTAATATTGGCTAATTCCCAGCTGGCATATTTAATTTACTTATAAGACCCTAGTAAAGTGCCACTACATGTGCTCAGGGCCTGTAAATTAAATGCTACTGGTGGGCCTTCAGCATTGGTTGTGCTACCCACTCAAGTAGCCTTTTAAATATGTCTTAGTCATTCTATTGCAGAATCTGTGTCTGCAATTTTAAACTTCAATTTCAATCTGGCAAAATAAACCTTTTTGCCAGGCCCAAACCTTCCTTTTTTAATACATATAAGTTATGCCTAGGGTAGGCTCTGGGCAGTCCAGAGGGCAGATTACAATGTATTAAAAAGGTTGGACATGTGCTTTTATGTTTTATATGTTCTGGTAGAGAAACACTCAAGTTATTTTTTCTGGACTGCAATGCCTATCTCTCCCATAGGATAACACTGAACTTGTGTTGTTACATTTTATAAATGTAATTTCCAAATGGGAACAGACACCCAGATCATGATTAGTATCTATAGAATCCCAATTTAGAATCCTAATTTATGGTGAAGTCGGATTTTAAATTGAAATTCTAAAAATTCCACTTTTAGAAAGTGGGCATTTTCTTGCCTTAGCCATTTAGTGTGAGTAACCTGTCTCTCGTCTCATGACTAGGTGTAGCTGACAGTTGAGCTTGGTGTATTCCACCTAGACAGCTGCATACAATAGGGAGCTTAGGAGGGTACTTGAATGGGCCATCAGTGGCATGATGGGAGGGAGATGCATGGCCCAACCCCACTTACACCTGAATAGATGTGCCCAGCCTCCACACAAAGGGCTGCATACCCCCTGTAGTTAGTCTAGAGCCAAGGCAGGGAAGGCAAGATACCTGTGGACTTCAAAGGGAAACATCCAGAAGCTTCTCCCCCACTTCAAAATCACAACTGGGTATAAATACTGGACCTAAACGCCAACTCTTCAGTACACTTCTGGACCTGTGCGGATATTCTGCCAGGAAGATGGACAGTTGTGCTTCTGAAGGACTGCCACTCTGCTGACCTGTTGCCTGGGTGAGAAGGACTAGTCCTGCCTTTATTGAACCCAGAGTGACTCGAAGGGTTAGTTGGCTGGCCTCCTGATCTAACGTCTCAGGGTCATAATAGGTTTCCAACTACCTTGCATCTGCACCTGGACTCTGCCATCTGTGAGTCTACCCTGCCAAGTGTTGCCACTCCAGTCCTGGCTCCTCAGAAGTGGACTTAAGGTGCTTTGCCAGCCTCTGTGTATCCAGCACAACCAAAGCATCTCCTCTGTTGTGCAGAACAATCCAGAGCAGAACCGACTCCTCTCCGTTGCAGGATGGATTGAACCTGTCGCAAAGAATCCCATCACCGCTGCAGCCCTCATCGCTTCGGAACCATCTCTGAGTGATACATCCTCGACTCAGGCCCTCGCATCTCTTATCGATAGTAGCCTCGACAACAATGCCGAACTCCGCATCGCTGCCTCTTTGCTCCTCTGAACTGATGCATCACCCTGACTGGGCAACTCATCCTCTACTCCCGACTTCGCATCGCAAGCCCTAGTCAACAGGATCATTGACATAAATAGGACCCCAGACTGCAGTCTTGGTGCATCCCAGAACCGATGCATCGCTTCAGCTTTGCGACTGACGCATCTTTGACAGGGATCTGTGCAACTCTCCGCAAACCAGGATTTAAGGTACTCTGTTGAGTGGGCCAAACTGGGTCCGCATAGCTGACCTGCACACCATTACGGTTGCTCTGAACTTGTGACTTTGTCCCGGTCCAGCACAACAAGATATCCACAGTTGGCACTTTACACCTTTTGGCTCTATTTTCCCTTAAAACTTTAACATTCAATATCTCCAGTTCTACTAATTGAATTTTTGTCATTTGGTCTTGTTTTATTTATTATAAATCACCCTATTTTTCTAAAACTGTTGTGGACTCCCTTTGTGATGTGTTTTCACTGTGTTACTGTTTAAAGTGTTGCACAAATGCTTTACGCATTACCTCTAAGCTAAGCCTGACTTCTCTGTGCCAAGCTACTAGGGGGCTGAGCACATGTTCATTTCAGGTTTTCTTGTGCCTTACTCTGACAAGGATTAAGGTTGTTTCTTGACTAGGGTTTACACCCCAGTCAACCGTCAACCAAATTTCTTACACAATGGCATATTTTGAGGCTAAAGGCACTTGACAACACCCAGAGCCTTAATAGTGGGTAAGGTCTGGGAAGGGGCGGCGCCTTGAGCCCAATATCTATTCAGTCTTGAAAGTGCTTCAGAGGAGGTTAAGCCATTGACAGGGTTTTTGACAGATCACTACCTGAGAGCCAATGTAACTCATTCAAAAAATACTGAGGTTTCCAAGACTGCGCAAAATGAGTTAGGAACTCGCTCTCTGTAGGGCTTTTCAACTCACATTGTCTGCCACTGTGTGGTATGGGCTCCTCACCAGGCGACGCTGTGAAAGGAGTCTATAAAGCCCTGCCAAGTGCCACGTATCGCGTTTGTTGTAATTTTCCCGCATTACTACAATCCCTGAGATTGTCAGAATGGTGTTCTGAAGTGCGATAACAGTGGGTAGTTTCAGTTTCTCGTTTTGCTGTGACAGACTCATAAAAGCGGAGTTCGTTTTTCAAAGGCCACAAGATGGAGGTAGTGTATGTACAATGGGAGGAATTGGAATCCCAATATATTTTGACATGGGAATATCCTACTATCACAGAAACTCATATGCAAGCCAAACGAACTTTAGAGATTTGAAGACCAAAACACAAAACCACACACACGCCTAATTAATATGAAAAAGCACCCCCTGCTCAAACCATATTATCAAACAGATGTGGATGTCCCACTCCTACCAAGTATAACACATCAGGCATTAGACTAACTCATTTCAGTGTGGTGGTCCGCATCACCTCACTGAAATGGAAAGTCACGCATTATAGCGCCTCTTCAGCTGTCAAAGCAGGGGTGCTTCCAATGCACCTTAAGCTAGTGTGGAGGCGTGCGGCAACGGTGCGCACAGCTGGCTGAGCTCCTGCTACAATGTAACAACACACATGCACGGCGCGCACCTTGGCATTTCGCTTACACCTTTTTTTAAGGTGGTTCCTCCCACCTGCCGCCCGAAGCGCAGGCAGCACAGTGCCTGAGAAAAGTTTGGGCTCGCACCGTGGCGGGAAATTTATTAATGAATGTGCCACCTGACAGAGTCGAAACCACAACGGCAACTGAGTGAACCTGGCCACTGGAGTGGTTCCTCAGCTGTAGCCTCGGCCTGTCCAGAGCACACCAGCAGCCCGGCGTAGCTTAAATCATGCCCGGCAGCGGTGTTGCCATGAGCGGGGCCACCCGGGAGAATCCGAGTTGTGCAGCACCGGCTACCAGCAGGCGTGTTACTGCTGCAAAGAAGTAAGAGCCTGCAGTTTTTGTTCCTAACTCAAATGCTTATTCAGCTTTAGGATAGATAGAAATATAAAGCAACGCAGGATAGCGGCCTTCTGTCTCTCAAGCATGCTGCATCTGTCTGACCGATGGTTGGGGTGGAGTGCTTCTATGGCCCGCTCTCAGACTCGCCCTATTCAGGTGTAGGGAGAAGCAATTCAGCAACTGAAACGCTGTGTGATCCCTAATTCCCGAAACAAGGAAGTGTTAATTATCTTCGAGGCTTGCAAATGTCTTCTCTGTACCTTCGTTTTCCAAGGTGTTTTAAGCAAAAACTGTTGGTGCACTGCTCTTCCTGAAGAGTTCTGTTTCTGTAAAAAAATTATTTTTTTTCTTGTTGGAATAGGATCCATCAAGTAAAGTTGATGTGAGGAAGGGCTCTTGAGTTCATCAGGTTGTTCAAATTAAATCTATTTAGAAAGCGCCTGTGAGCCCTCCAGACTCCCTTATGCTGCAGTGGCATCCTGCCGGGCCACCTTCTCCGCCCTCCCTCTCTCTCACACAAGTGCCTGCCCTGGACTTTTCAAATCAGCACTGTCTCTGTGTTCAGTTGGACCAGCTAATCCGGACCCCTCAGCACTACAGCCCCTGGAATATATTAAGTAGTTAATAAAAGTGAGTCGAGCAGTGCTGGTTACATGGAGTTACCTGGCAGGAAATATTCAAATATTTCTTTTTAAGGCCTAAATATAGTTCTTCGGTTTAATCAGCCTCAGCGCACTTGCCATCAAAGTGTGTGTGTGTGTGTTTGTGTGTTAATTAACAAATTCCTTTTTGGCAGAGCACCATAAGGCAGCTGGCTGCAGTCGGTGGGTGCTGGTCGTACAGTGTGTCAGATTATAACACATACAGTTATTCTCTGTGCTAGGGTGACACAGGTCAGACCTCCGTTGCCCCGTGCAGGAAGAGAGTGCAAGTCAAGATCTACTGTTGCACTGACTTGCTATGCTATGTAAAGTTGATTTTGCTCGCGCAGTCACGTTGCTCAAATGGGTGTAATTTCAGATATTAGTTTCCCTCATCTTCTCTGCTTGATTTTGCTCGTGAGATAGTGTCACTCATAGTCGGTGAAATGTCACTCATAATTACTCTGAAATTATGGAAATGTCACACATAGCAATCTGAAACCCTGGCAGCTATGATATCCAGCTGAAAAATGAAGCTTCTAAATACATGCCAAACACTGGGTCAGTCTAAACAGCATAAATGAGGGGCATAATTGGAGAAATGTACAGGGAGAAGAGCCCTCCCCCTCCCCCCCACCCCCTCACCCATCCCAATCTGTAGTCGGCCTCGGGTACCACTGGCAGAGAGCCTGGACAGTCTCTGTCAATTGATCATGATTAGGGCTCCCGGTTTTATGGTATTTATTTTTTTGCCATTTCCGTTTGTATTTATCCATATTTATTTTTTGGACATTTTTTCTGTATTTATCCACATTTATTTTTGCCACAAGCAAAAGACGACGCTACAGCTAGTATTTTTCCACATTTATTTAAATTGACAATTTCTTTATTGTACTAGAAAACAAATAAAAATATGTAGGACAAAAAAATGATAGATCTTGGATGGCTAATTAGTGGGCTGTGCTGCTTTGTCGTTCTCGCTCTCCATCCTGCTTGACTATGTATCCCTTACACCTAAAGGCGACGCAACAGCTCCAAAAGATTGTGCTTCAAATCAGATGGAGTTTCTTGCTGTGCAAGATAACAAAGATGACAAGCCGCACCAGAGTACTTCACAGGTCTTTAAAAAGACCATTCACATGTTAACGAGGCTTTGTTGTTTATTTCACCCCTTTTTACAAGACTGCGGGCAGTGTCTACCCCCTGTGAGAGTTGCCTTTTACACGGGACACGGGTGGGAGCTACGTGCCCATATTTGTTTTTTATTTAAACAGAAACAGTTGCGGTGCTGTTTGCAGAAGAAAAGAAACACAGCCCTCAGATGCCTGGTCTGAAAGGAAACGGGATGGGTGCCGTGAACCTGGAGGACAGCAATCTAAACAACGACCCTCGTCAGGAAGCCTGACACCTGTAGAAAATGTAAATGTGGCAAATGGCTAATGATGAAATGGAAAGGCGGCGTGGGAGCCATTTAGGCTTTAATTGACAGAGTGACATGAATTTTCTTCGAGCGCAGCTAGGAGCGCAAGTGTGGGAAGCATACTACCTCCCTGCAAGTGTGGGAAGCTTCTTCTACAGCAGGCATCCCAAGTCCACTAGCCACACTTTGCTTCCGTCTGTCTGTGTCCCTTTGTTTCTACCGGGTGCCCTGCTCTCCAAAGTCCTCGCCAGCACGAGACACCGTGACCCGCGAGTCACTGAACACAGGACACCCCCACTCCGCGCTGCCAGCACGGAAGCTGTCCTGTTCATCATTCATTCAACTCTCCCAGTCTCGCTTCGTGCCGGGTGCCTTCCTTCATCCAGCACAGTCTGCCACGGGTACAAGCGCCTTATCTTCCATTCCAAGTGCCCCGTCGGTAGCAAAATACCCGACGGCAGCGTGGCCAAATTTTCTAGTATTTTGCCGTTTATAAATATAAATACAGACAAAGGAAATATAGATTTTCGTCTGTATTTATATGTATAAATCCATAAAAACGTAAAACCGGGAGCCCTAATCATGATCTGATCATGCCTTTAATTTGATTGGCTGCACGCCAGGGAGGCGCTGGCTGGCTTAGGGAGCCAATCTCGGTTCAAAGTATTGTTTCTCTGCTGCCCCGCCCGGCAACAGGTGTCCAAACTAGGCTCTGGGCTGTACCATGCTACTATTAATTGTGGGTGACATGATACTGTTAGCGAGAAAGTGCCACTCAGTCTTTGGATGTCACACATAATTACACAGAAATTATGAAAATGTCACATGTAAGCAATCTGAAACCTTGGCAGCTATGCACGCGGCTGTATCAGCCTGCAGCTCTGGAGGCTGACTAAGGCGAAGCCTGGAACAGTGCGTGGTGGCGTCATTGATGAACCTGCATGATGTCACTTCCGCTAACAATGGCATCTGGCAAAGTGTGGAGCCACTGTGTCCACACAACTAGGATAATGTTGAAAAAAATCAGTATTATGTACAACGTTCGCATTTATTAATGGACACAATTTGTAGATTTCAAAATGACACCCTCATGTTCATCAATTTTATTATAGAGAAATCGTTTACCGTCGCAGCTTTTTATTTAAATTGAAGTGCCCTCATAAAGAAAGTGTTGCAATTGTCCATATGAAACGCTGCTTTTCACATATGGTGCTATGCTGCCATCTATAGGCTATTAAGTGACAATTTTATTTTTGGCTGCACAAGTTTGCAGATGTGGAAAAAGTACATTAAGGTCGTTAGAATAAGGCAATGCCGGGCTCACATCGAACGGTGTAGAAGGTAACTTTGTAAATTATGGACTGAAAGAGGGGTTCTTAAACCGCTCTGCGAGCCTCGTATGACTGTGGGACAAGTGGCTCACTGCTCTGTCGTGGCTGGCGACTTGGGCGTTTTTAGATTATTCCCCCATTGGCCTACAACACAGATACAAATACAATACGCATAACAGGAATCTAATAGAACTGTGTTACAAATAGAAACAAATGTTGACGAAAGAAAATATTAGTGTTTAGAAATAAATTAAAAAGCATTTGCAATGCAATAGGTCTTACATTTGTGAGTTAAAGTTATTTGCATTGTAAATGACAATGTCTTATCTATCTGTTTTGGTTTGGAGTGGAGTGGATGTATGTAATTCTGAGTGGAATTATGTGGGTTGAATTGGAATTGTTAGGTGTGGAATTGTGTGGGATGGAATTGTGTGGTGTGTAGTGTATTTGTGCCACGTAATTATGTGGCACGGTGTGCAGTGGAACTATGTGGATAGTAATTATGTGGTACTGAGTGTACTGGAATTACGTGGAGTTGGATTGTGTGTCATGGAGTGTAATAATGTGGAATGGTATTTTCTGTTGTGGGGTGGTAGGTAGTGCGGTTTAATTATGTGATGTCCTGTTGCATTTTGTGGCACAATGTGGAATTCTGTGGTGTGGGTTTGTATGCCTGTGGTGTGTTGTTATAATTGAAATGGTGGCCCTGGCTGCCTATTTTCAGTTGAGCATATCGGTCACATCAGTTTAACAAATTAATGTAAGCTAAAAAATGATATTAGCAGCCATTGGTACTGCCATTTTGCAGTTTTGGCAGGGGCAGTGGGTGATGCAGATGCATCCTAAGCATACCTTGGGCCCCGGCACATACGTTTTTTTGTTTTAAATTAAACACCAGTGACAGGTCATCACTGATTGGTCCAGGCCAGTGAAGCGTGCTTCGGGGCCACTAACAGAGCTCTCGAGATAAGGCGGAACCAGTGACTGCATCTTGACGATGGAAGTTATTTCTGAACTTTTGTCCGGCTCAGGAAGGAGCTGGACTCAGTTTCAGTTCAGGGTAGAGGGATGAGCTACTGCCTGCATCTTTTCCAAAGATCTGACCTACGGTCTTTGATAATACTATACTATAGTATTTCTGGTTGGAGTGTATGTACGTTCTGTAACTGAAGCTAATAAGCACACAGTATTGTGCAGCAATTAACTGGGAACATTATCAGATAAATTCCTATCTCCTGCTTTGTGCAAGATAACATAAAACATGCATACAAGGCATGTGCTCCCAAATAACTGTGTGCATTCCAGTACGTGCCTCGAGTGCTCACGGGTGAACAGCACCAGGCAGCACGCATATTGTTTACCGAATGACAAAGCTTCAGAAGTGTGGAACTAATTTTGATGCACATCTGATCTGCCCATCTGTGAAAAACAGAACCACGTGTTAAATGCCACAAAATGTCATCCTAATCCCAAAGCAGGGAGTGGAAGTAGAGATGTCATTTACTTAGCATAAGTAAATGTTATGCTTAGGCCGTATATTCATTAAATGGAAATAAATGGCTGCATTTGAGCTGTCTGCTCTAGATGTCTAGTTAGCGGGGGCAAGTTTAACAAGCCGCAGAAGCCATTCATTATGTATACTTGCAAAGGTACAGGAAGTTTGCTCACAGTGGGAAAAACTGGACCCTCCTACCCCCTTGGTGCAAATTTATACACAGCAAGCTTGACCCAAAGGTATTGGAGAGGTTTACCTGAGCACCAGTTATATTACGCAAAATCATGTTCCATTTTTTAGGCACGAGGAGATAAAGGGCTACATGTATCAAAATTGGAAATTGCATAAACCTAATTCCGAATTCCTGAGAATCGCAATTAGGTAATCGCAGTATACCATGTATGAAACTCAAAGAGTTTCAGAAAGCGATTCCTAGGGGTTTGCATATCGCTCTACCTGATTAATATTAATGAGGTAGATCGCAATTTGCGACCCAATAGGAATCGCAAAAATAACGGGGATGGTGACCTGCTGAGGTCAGCAGACCACCATGTCCGTGATTGCTTTTAAATAAGGCAATCTTTTTTTTTGAAAAGCAGCCTGTTTTCCTTAAAGGAAAATTAGATGCTTTACAAAAAGTAAAATGAAAAGTTTTCTTTACATTTTTTAAGAGCAGGCAGTGGTCCGCTGGACCACTGCCTGCTCTTAAAAACACACTGTAACAAACATTCACAAAGGGCAAGGGGTCCCTTGGGGATCCCTTCCCATTTGAGAAGGAGTTACCACCTACTTAAAGAAGGTGGTAAAATGCGAATGTTAGCGACTGCATTTTGGACACAAAACATTCCTACATACCGATGCGATTCGGTATTAGGAAGGAACGCCCTAAACACGCCTCTTCCTAATAGCGAATCGCAAACCCATTCTGCGATTCGGTAAAAGTGATTTGCCCAGAATCACAGGACGTTGAGCCGACGTAAGACTCGAAACCGGTTCCAAAATCTGTAACTCTGATTAGGCACTCGGACCAAAGCTGCACCGATCATATTGCGTGCTTGAGGATCTCCTAGTGTTCGCATGAGAGATCCACCTGAACCTGCTTGCTCCTTTCCTCTTTTAGGAGTCCTTTTGGCCGCAGAGTCACAGAAAGGTTTCATAGTGCCGCTGTGCTCACCAACTTCTATTCACACCCAAATCTTAGCAGCAACACTACCCTCACTTCCAAGGCAGAGCTAGTATAAGGCCCAACTACCCTAAGAAAAAGACTAAAAACAAGGGCAGACTACAAAACGAGGACTCACGGCAAAAAAGATATAGCCTATTATTTGGTGACCAGACTATTCACAGCTTTTTTGTGACCTTGATGCACTGATATTGCGCACTAATGACATCTCTTAAAAGATCGCAGCACAGAATACGGGCATTAGGCTAAAATCATGGACGATCTCTGTAAATAGTTGGGACAGGCTGTTGTCACCTTATCGAACAGCATGAAGAAATTCAGCAAATCGGAGGCAATCCAACGTGGTGGTGTTGCGTTATGCCACTGACTTATAGTTTTCTTTGTGTTTTGCCTAGGAGAATACTGGGCATGTTAATATGGTACGGGGGTTTTGTGGTGCACTGAGGCTCACTTTGGCAGAGTGGTGTGGTGCCGAGATGAAGCACCGCGCTAGCTCCTCAGACTTGCCAGCGTGAAATCATGTCTCAATAGGAAATAATAAAAATATAGCCGCAGACAGAGCGATAGCTCCAAAGTGGAACGATAGAAGTAGTACGATATTGCACCTTAGGTGTTAACAACTGACCTAGAGGAGGGACAAAGAAGAAAAATTACCCACTACAAAGCAAGCCTTTCTAAATGACGATGCAAGTTACCAATAAAAAGCCAGTGGTGGGCTAGAAGCCCATACACTGAATACAGCATGTCAAGAGAGACAGTGCACGCACCCTGCCTAGGTTCAACTTAATAATGAAAATGTCTTGGTGGATGCAAAGAAAACTTAGTTGTATCATACTGTTATCATGGTTTTGCTTTAAACAACTCGCTTTTTTGGAGAGCCCACTGAGCGAGGTCAGTGACGAAGGTGGGCACAATTGCCCAAGATTGGGTTGCTATGAGCACATATAAGGAGGACAATCCATGATTTCAATAGTTAAAACATCAAACGAAATGATTGAGCCTCTCTAGATCTTTCTGAAACTTAATTGCAGGCTTGCCAGCTTCGAGAAACATTTCACTGTGTGAGGAGGAGGAGCAGGATAAATCAAGGAGGTGGCAGCATCAGGATAGTGGCATGGAAACAGAGGCATGGGAGCAAATGAAAGGTAATCAAATGACCCCAGTGCATCCTGGGTGTATAATTAAGAGACAGCCATAATTGGCGTGCAGATGGTCCTGCATTCATCTGGATCTCGGTGCCAATGCTCCTGCTGCACTATTGACAGCTACACTGCTACCTGTAGACCAGTGGCGTAGCTAGACACTTTGCTGCCCGTGGCGGTCCCTGCGTTTGCTGTCCTGCAGCGGCCGCATGTAAGAGCGGGGGTGCTGGCGATGATTCCTGCTTTTGCCTCTCTACGGAAAAAATATGTAAGAGTTGGAGTTGGAGGGAGGCCATCACCCCCAAAACTTGTGCCACCCCCTTGTTACACCAGTGCTGTAGACCGTTTCCGGATGGGGCTCTCTAATGGGAGAGGGGTTACTGAGAAGTAGAGGGCTTTATGCTGAGCACTGTCTAAGTGCTACTGCTCCACACATAGCCCACTGCCCCACCACCCATTAGAAAAAAAAATCATCTGAGGCTACTGCTGATGTCCCGGGGATGTTGCAAAACCTGTGACGGATATCAACTGTTCACATGAGCTGAAAACACTCTGTCAATGTTCTCCTGCTCAATATTTTCTCTCTTTGTGTGATGTCAACACCGCGTGACACACAGCGGCATCATGTTGGTTGACAGGCCTGGAACTGATGGTTTGAGAGTGAGGGAATATAGAAATTTGAGTTACTTGAGAGGAAATGTTCCAAACACTTATATTTTCTAAATGCCTCATGGTTCAGACAATAAAATATGGCTGGATGTCTATTTTACATCATTAGAGCATTTGGCCACAGGGAAGTAGCTTTCCTGGAAGTGGAACCTTGAAATCAGTTCCTGGAGCAAGATTCAGGGCGGGAATAGTGGATGGGATTACAAAGTGAAAATTAGAAAACCTTTAAAATAGATTCAAATTTGAATGATTTGTCAGCAATTCAATATAAGTCTTATTTCATGCTTTCAGCAATTTTGTGTTGAGTAGAAATGTATGAGTACAGGGAGCAGTACTAGAGGAAAACTCTTATGTTTTCTTAGATGCCTTTTTGAATCTGCCCCCAAAAGACCCACTCCCCATTAGTAAAATTACAAAAGAGGGCACAGTCCTTCCTATTTGCACTAATTAGATGTGTACTTTCCCTGCATATTCCCATTTTATTCTCATTTTAGATGTTTTGTGGACGATTCACAAAGGCATTTAAAAGCGCATACAAACGTGTTACAGGAGTATTACTTCACCTACTCCAAAATGAGACTGTGAATAGGCCCCATGGTGCATGTGTCCAGGAACATATCTTCCACCTTCAGGAAAAATATATGGGTCATCCAGTCGCGTTATCCTATTGAGCAATACATGATCCAGCTGTTAAACCTGAATTGTTAAATTTCCACCCAAGTCTGAACCCCTTTTAAAGTTTATGTTTAGTTGTTTATGAGGTTGATCGTTTTACTAAACTATAAAAAAAAAATCTAAATCTTTACCGAAAATAAGCTGCTACACAGCGGTTAGACAGAAGAAAACTCGAAACTTTTATTTTTATCTGATTAACCGCTGTAAATACCCAGTTTAGCACTGTCCAAAATTCATGTTTCAATGACATCAGTGTATAAAAACGTCTTACATCACCTCTCAGCAATACGTCTGAAAATATTCTAATGTAAATATCTACCTCAAAAAGGGTACTTACAATTCCATTCTGCACACTGAAGCCCAGCTGGTACTTGAGATCAGGTCGTTTTATAAGAACCGTTGTGACCGGAGGACAGCTGACGATATTCAATTTAACCTGCACTTGGTTCTTCAGACCCTGCAAAAGAAATCACATGTTTAAATTGAATGCTTTAAAACACTTTACTAAGTAACACATTGATATTTAAAAAATGAATAGTGCATTTGCACTTTAGTAATATATGTTATCATCACCTAACGCAATGGTGATCTCTAGCTGACTTTGTTGGATGAAAGACTGAAGTGGAACTAACAAGGCAGACTCTAGTGAACTGAAGGTCTCCGGGCTGGAGCTCAGCCACTGAGCTGTGTGGCCACCTTCCAGCTATATAGCTGGCCTTGCATTGTACATGAAGCACTGCACTTGTTTCACCTTTAGGGCTGCATTTCCAGCCGCTAAGGACGGCGCGATTTGTAGGATTTTAGGTCTAACCAGAGCGAGGCTAAGCACAGATACATCTCAGTACTTAATTGGTACAAAAATATGTGTTGCTTCTCAAACTGTTTCTCAGCAGTTCGTGTGAACAGATGAGGAGGACGCAGGCCTTACCTGCAGCACAACTACTGCCCTGAACCTCTGCTTCCACCTCCGTGCCCCCTTGCTGCCTGTGAGCAGCATGCACACCAACCGGCATAGAGAGCAATTGTCCAATGCCTATTTCCATGGTGGCACGTGGAACTAGTAGAAGGGTCACCAATATCATGAAATGGTGAGAAATCACCTTATTGGGTGTCTTGCTATATCTATATCCACAGGAGATGAAAGAAGGACTAATCTGATACCGTTCCGCTAAGTGATGGCAGCTGCAGCATGGGGCAGAGCAGGAGGTTGCAAAGAGTGCTGGTCCCCTGAAATAAGTGGGGGTGGTGCCCACCAGCACAAATGGACAATTGATACATTTACAAAAAACTTAGAAGAAACTGCTGCTTGGTGAATTGTTTTTTATTTGCCCATCGTATTATGGCCACTTGATTAGTGCATCAACTACAATGATTTTTGTTTAGAGCATTGGCCAATATGAGCTAAGATGCAGGTCTAAGGAGCAGACATAGATGCAGGTTTAGGAATCGGCAGTCATTATTTGGATGTACCTCATCCCTTTCAAGTCTGGAAAACTAGACAGGAATCACTGTCACATCTTACATTGCACAGTATCATGCCCACCAATGCACTACCACTTTTCACCACTGTATTTCCCCCCTATCACTGCTCTACCAGCCACCAGCACTTAGTTATCACGCCAGCACTGCACTTCCACCACTACCCCGACAATATAGCACTGAATAGCCAGCCATAACACTACACTACAATTACCACTACAGCTCTGACATAAGCTACAACAGAAGACAACATTCTTCCACCCATCACACAACCACACCCACCACATTACAACCCCTGTGACTCCCTTACGAAGCTCGCCACCAATCACCTCATTGGACCAAGATACAACCTCATAATACCACATTGCAACAGCCCGTCACTACATTACCATTACCTTGTTACCACTTAATTCCATCACAGTACTGTAAGAAATTGTGTAGTGAGCCCTGGTGAAGCAGGAACCACAATCCTTGTTACAGTGAGGTACAAACCAACCCTAAATTAATATGTGCTCAACCCTATTGTAGCTTGGCACAGAGCCATCAAGCTTAACTTCTAGTCAACATGTAAAATATTTGTGCAACACTTCAAACAGTAAACAAGTGAAAAGACCTCACAATCATATCAAGTTAGAAAACTAAAGCTATTTTTAATAAATAAAACAAGACCAAAAAGAAAAAAATTCAATCAGTAGAGCCAGAGGTATGGAATTTTAAATATTATGTGAACAATAGCACAAAAAGCACCAACTGTGGATATCTGGTCATGTTAGATCGGGACACAGTGACAAGCTTAGGCCATCTGCAAAAGGGCATGGGCCGGCTAAAGGGACCCAGTTAGGCCTGCTGTGCAAAATACCTTAAATCCTGGCACGTGGTCTGTGTTGGCATTTCTTTGCAAGACTTTGCATCGTCAAGCATCGGTCCCAAGGAAGTTTTGCAGTAAGACTTTGCGGGGCTTGGCGTAGCTTTGTTTTGGTTCCAGTGAACTGTGCGGCAAAGCTTGGTGTGGCTTTGTGTTGGTTTCCATGGAGAAGCCAGCTGTACAGGGACGTTTTGCAGTGTATTGTGTTGATCGGCGTTGATTCTGATGAGACTGTCAGCTCTGCAGCGAAACTTTGAAGGGCTTCTTGCCACTCCATGTCAGTTCCTATAGGGACCACAGCTGGGATTAGCAGAGCGCTTTCAGGCCCACTTCCAAGGGTCCATGAATGGGGTGGCACAACTTGAGAGAACAGGGGTAGGACTCACAGATTGCAAAGTCCAGGTGCTGTGTTCAAGGTTGTTGGAAATCTGTTGTGTCCCTGAGTTTTCCGATCAGGCCAGCCAACTAGACTTGGAGTCACTCTGGGGTCCTGGGCTCAGAGCTGCAGGTCCAGTCCTTCTCACCCAGGCAAGATGGCAGCAGGTCAGCAGGGTAGCAGTCCTTCCGAGCAGCAGTCCTGAATAGTAGCATTCCTTTTAGCACCACAGCAGTCCTTCCTCTTGGCAGGTCTAGAAGTGTACTGAAGAGTTGGTGCCTGAGGACCTGTATTTATATTTTTTTAACAAAAGGGGGGGAAACAAGTGGGCTTTTTAAGGTCCAACATACATGCCCATATCGAGATAGAACAAGAGGGTATGAAGTTCCTTATGAGAGTCTTAAGCGGGGAGAGCCAGGTTAACTAATACTATGGGGGTCGTCCAACTAGTGTTACAAAGTGAGAGGGGAATTCCTCTGTTGGGAACTAGGGCCCTCACACACCCAGCCAGCTAGGTGTCATGCTTCATCATTGGGCCTGCTCCTCGTCGGGTCGGCGCTGCAATACCCGACGGGCACCCAATGTGGGGCTCTTTGGCGGAGATCTTTTGTTCCACGCCGTATGGTGTAGTGGGGGTGAGGGGCCCAATGTGAGTAAATGTAGTGAAAAAGTGTGTGCAGTGATTAAAACAGGTAAGGGAATCCAATAAGCGGCCTTTATTCAAATAGGTTCCCTGCCTCATTAAAACAAAGGTAGAGTAGTGTATATGTGACTGTGATAAATCAAAATATTTACGCTCTACTCGTATTTGTACAGGTCAACATGTTTCTTGCCTCGCTCGTCAGGAGGATCGCATGGCAATTCTTCAGGACCAAAAAACTTGCATCTGCACATCGTGGTGAGGTGGAAACACCTACCTCCCAAATAATCGAACTGTGGGAAAAGTGACCACAGCGATGGAGGACGACCTACTGTTGTAGGAGTCATGCCTCAACGGTGTACCAGCGGGTCTTAGGACACCTGTCTTGTAGTGTCCTGGTTAGCAAGGAATCCAAGCGTGAGACCTACCCTCCCGCCGGTAGAACCTGTATTTATAACCAGTTGTGCCTTTGAAGTGCACAGGTGCCCAGCCTTCCTTGCCCTGACTCCAGACTAACTACAGGGGGTATACAGCCCTTTGTGTCGAGGCAGGATACAGCCTATTCAAGTATAAGTGGGGCTGTGCCCAGCTCCTCCCTCCCATTCTCTCAGTGATAGCTCATCCAGGCACAATCAAGCTCCCTATTGTGAGTGGCTGTCCAGAAGGAATACACAAAGCCCAAAGGCCAACTACACCCAGTCATATGACCCAGAAACAGGCAGCAGGAGCCAAGTGGCTAAGGAGGTAAAATGCCAACTTTCTAAAAGTATACAATCAATCAATCAGGATTTATATAGCGCTGCTAATCACCTGATAGGGTATCCAGGTGCTTGCACGACCCAGAGGTTCATTCGAATAGCCAGGGCTCGATGGCCCCTCGGAATTCCGGAAGAGAGGTGATGGTTCAGAGCTGCAAGTTAAGGCTGTTCCAGGTCTTTGCTGCAATATAAGAGAAGGAGCATTCTCCACTTCTTCTTTGGTGGATAAGGGGCATATGGGCAAGTGATAGGGAGGCAAAGCATAAACTTCTCGACTGTAGGTGGAAGTTCAGGCAATGGCTGATGTAGGCAAGTCCTTTATAGTGTAGTGCCTTGTGTGTGTGAGTCAGCAGCTTGAAATGGCATATCTTCTGTACGGGAAGCCAGTGGAGCTGCCTGTGGTGGGGTGTGATGTGGGAACCTTTGGGGAGGTCGAGAATGAGTCTAGCTGATGTTTTCTGTATGGTTTGAAATCTCTGTAGTAGGTGTGTGGTGATTCCCACGTAGAGAGCGTTGCCATGGCCCAGCTTGCTGTTGATGAGGGCCTGTGTCACAATGAGTCTCGTGTGCAGGGAAGATCTTTTGTAGCACGCGCAGGGTAAGGAACCAGGAGGAGGTGACAACGTGAATCTGTGATTTCATGATGAGCTTGTTATAAATTATGATTCCAAGGTTTGAAGGGTGGTCGGCAGTTATGGGACGAGTCCCTGGTCTGGGGGCCACAATGAGTCGTTCCAGGGGTTTCTGGTGTTGCCGAAGACCAGTACTTCTGTCTTCTCTGTGTTTAGCTTCAGGTAGTTGTTCTTCATCCAGTCGGCAACGCTTGTCATTCATCTGTGAATGTTGGTCCTGGTGGCGGTAGGGTCTTCGATGAGGGAGATAAGTTGGGTGTTGTCTGCATAGAATATTATGTTGAGACCATGAGATATGATGTTGGCAGTGGGGTCATGTATGCATTGAAGAAAGTAGGGCTCTGAATGAGTTCTTGAGGACGCCGCAGACAATATTTTTGGGTTGGAGGTGAAAGGTGGTAGGCAGACTCTCTGTGTCCTTCCGGTGAGGAAAGAAGTGATCCGTCTGGGAGCATCCGCTTGGATGCTGATGTGGTGGAGTCTTTTGATCAGCATGCGGTGGGAAATGGTGTCGAAGGCTGCTGAGAGGTCAAGGAAGATCAGCGCTGATGTTCCTTCTCGGTCGAGGAGGGTTTGGATATTGTCCGTGGCTGCGATCAAGGTTGTTTTGGTGCTGTGATTGCTGCAGAAACCGGATTGGCGTTGAGTTGTTGGTTCTGCTCCAGGTGTGCCGTGAGTTGCCTGTTGACAGACATTTCCAGGACCTTGGCTGGGAATGGGAGCAAGGAGATAGGCTGGTAGTTTTTGAGTTTGCTGGAATCAGCAGAGGGTTTTTTGAGTAGTGGTCTGACTTCGGCATGCTTCAAGGCTGCTGTGCTGATTGAGGTGTTGAGCAGGGTGGTGAGTTCATGCCCTATCCTTTGGTTTCCAAGGTTGAAGATGTGGTGCGGGCATGGCTCTGTGGGAGCTCCTGAGTGGATGGATTTCATGATGGAGGTTGAGTCCTGGGTGAGAGCTTGTTCCAGGTGGTCGGTCTGTGATTCGTGTCGGTTGCAGTGAAGGCGTCTCGGTTGAGGTAGTCCTTGAGTGTAGGTTGGGGTTCGAAGTTTCTGTATATGGTTGCAGTCTTGTCATGGAAGAATTCGGCGAGGTTGTCACAGAGCTCTTGTGAGGGTGTGATGTTGTTTTCAAAAAAGTGAAGGATGGAATACTTGACTTAATCTCAGCCGCTGGAAATTACTTGGGGCCGCATCCCAATACACTATCATTTTGCACACCATGTCACCTCAGTTTGCACCCAGCTATATGCAAATCAACCTGAACAGTCCAGCCCAAACTGCGAAACAAGGTCCTCCCTGAACTAGAACACAAGCAACCTAGTTATGGTCTCATCAGCCAGGGACAGCTTGAGTCCAGTGACAAAGTGTGCACGGGACCCATGCCTGGGCAGGATTGTTTGCAACGCATGGTTAACCTATTTGACTTCTTTTGGCATTGCTAATAATTCAAATGTTGGATAATACATCCCTGTCCTTCAGTATAATACACATTTGGCATGTGTACCATCGATTTTGGAAGGTACATAGGGCATACATTTTTTGGAAGTTATACATTGAATTATCCAGATAGACTAATCAGCATAGATATCTTGTCTTTTCAGTTAGTAAAGGCATGAGTTAACATGGTACTGATGAAACACAAATGGCCTGCTTTGCATTGGATTTCTGCTGTGGTATTGTTTTGTTAAACCTAAATAACAATGCTTGTGCTTCTGTTAGATATTACAAATCTATGACCCTATAAAAGTTGCAGCACTCTGTGGGTGCTGTATTGGACTTGGTACCTACACTTACATAGCACAAACCAAGCAATTGAGCAACACTACGCAAACTATTGAAGTGGATACATTATTTCAAATCATACACAAAGTAGCGAGCGCTGAGCGAAGGGCTTCACACTGCTGGTCCCAATGCCAGAAAAACAGCAATATTTCGTATCAGTGGCAGATTAGTTAATTCTGAATGTTTTTTGAGCTCCTTATGAAATGCAGTAGGGAAGGCTAAAACCGAATGTGTATAGAGATACTTTGCCATATGGAGAGCTACAGAAGGCTTGTTGTGTAGGACTTCCCTTTTTACAATTCCTGATGATCGTGGTAATGTTGCAACTTCTTTTGGGTTATTGGACCACTGAGATGGTCGGATTTTCTGCAAGCAATGCAGAGTTGGTGATTACTTTTCTTATAGGATTAAACATATTCTCTAGAAAATGGAGACCTAAAGGGGCTGCTCATGCAAGTTCATCAAGATGGGAGAAATGAGGTCATACTTCATTAGTCCTTTTGGAAGATTGACAGTGGCATGCAAAGTGCTCTCATTGTCGCCAGAATGAAATGAGTTATGCCACCAAGTAACCTCATTGACCTGTGTTTTTTGCTGATATGGGTTTTGATTTAGAGGTCACTACTGATGACGAATCATTGATTATGTGTTTTGGATAGATGGTGTGCAATCTGTCTAGCGTAAAGTTCAAGAGCCATTCCTATACCCTGGTATGTTTGGATTGATTATGTGTTTTGTATAGATGGTGTGCAATCTGTCCAGCATAAAGACCAGGAGCTATTCCTAAACCTTGGTATGTTTGGATTATCTGTTTTGGTTAGATGTGTGCAATCTGTCTAGCGCAAAGTCCTAGAGCCATTCCTATACCTAGATATGTTTGGAACTATTTGCAAGGATAATGGGTTTGTTTGTCTTTGGTTCCAGTTTGATTCGATCGCTTGCAGTGTGCCTCCTGAAGCGAATATACCGTTATTCTTAGTAATATTTATTTGAGTGCTGATGTGGTGGTTTGCAGCCTTTATTGCCGTCTACTTTAAGATTAAACATGTATGCCCTTTTACAGCATGCGGAGTAGCCATCATGTATGTTGGGTTTTGTTGCTCAGGGTCAATAGCAATGGATAGCTAGTGCTCGCGTATGACATGTATCTGGTCGCATGTTGGAATAGTAGCCAATACTGAATGTCTGGTGGTTCTGCTGTCAAATCCTCTCAGAATCTAGATGTGTGTTCTAATTTTTGTTTTCTAATTTCTTGCGGATCATGTGCAGTCTGCTATTGAAGAGTACTGGCCCTCCTGTAAGTGGAAGTGTTGTATCGAGATATCCATAATGACACACACCCTGGTTGTTAAGGCATAAACCTCCCCCACTTACATATTCATGGGTGTCCACTGTACAACAGTGGGCTGCATGTAGTGATCAAGAAAGTGGAAAACAAACATTAAGACCCAAAATTCCAGGTCAACAGAGGTTTCGACTATAGAACTCCAGACAGTTTGAATTAGTTATATCAGACATGCTTGCACATCTATCGCAACATATCAGCCATTTGCAGAACATTACAAACCCCAACTGACATTTACACAGATCTCTGTGCAATGTTTTCAGTGTACGGAGACTACTTCTACTTCCATACATGAGACTAGTCACTTAGTGCACAGTTGTGTGATTGCTTACAGAAAACAAACACATTTACTTCAAGTTCATCATAGTCTCTTCATGAATAGATTTTAAAAAAAAATTCCAGCCACTATAGTTCTCAAAATTCAGCCTTCGAAACCATAATCCTTTCGTAGAAGCTTGGCTTGTATCCATAATACTTAATCAACATGCTGACTCAACAAAACATTGCTGACCACCCCAATGCATTTCAGACTGACTGGTCCTTCATCTGAGGGACACTGTCCAGCAGAACTTTTCCTTATCCACTGTTGTAAATATGTCTTTCAGGAAGCCGCATAGCATGACAGAATTCCACCTTTCCCCTCACCTCAGCGTATGCAGTGCAGGAATAAATATTCTACTATTCAGTCTGGGCACATAGCCATGAACACATCAGAAGGTAACTGTTATGTCCTCATAGTGTTATTTTATGCTACCCAGCCTAGCTGTCTCCTAGCTGCTCAGCCAGAGTGAGAGATGGTATTGGAATGCTTGGGTGCCTGTGTGGATGAGTGGTGAGAGTTGGAGATGGGCTCAGCAGCAGGGAGGCTGCTCCTGGTGGGGCTGTAGTAAGGACTGCCGCAATGGTTGCACCTGGCTTAAGGACTGTTGTATATATTTACTACCTGCAACTTGGAATTAATAAAGAAACAAACAAGACTCTACCTGGCTACCTGTCGTAGGATACAACATATTTTGGCGATGAGAATGGGATATGGACTCAAGCGTGATACAACATTTAAAGAAGCTGTCTTTGGTTTGGACAAGGAGAGACTAAGAAACAAAGAGCAACAAGAAGTAAAACATCAAGTATGGAGCTACAGGCTATCCAGCCCCGCCAGTGTCCATGTCAATGGACGGCCCCACCCACCAGTGTCCTTTTCAATGGACAGCCCCAGCCAGTTATGCTCCATTGGACTCTTAAAAATGACTGTGATCCATGTGGGTAAGGGGTGTGAACCTCACTACTTTCACACATGCCTGAACATGCTCAAATGGTCTTTTACACCATTAGTGGTTGAGTGGTGCGAGCATGTGTGTGATACAGCCATACCGTTCTGAGAGGTCTGCATAGGTCTGCATAGTGTTTATAGCTTGCTGAAAACAGGAGTTTTACATTCAAAATTCATCTTTAATGTTACTACAGATGTCTTTGCAAGTGCACTGGTTCCAGATGCTTCTACACACTGCAATCTGTGCCACTAAAATACTTTGATTTCTGCCAAGTATGACTTTGTGTCAAAGTGTGGATGTCAATGAGACCACAAAGGAGCAACATGGCTCAATACAAGTAAGCATGTCGACTTATTTGTTTTAAACATATGCAGTATTTGCATAGTGACTGCTAGATACTACAGTCTGTGATTTTGTTGTTTGGCTGAAGAGACGCATGGAGAACACGATCATAGAGATTTCCCAGTGTCTTTGTTGTGGTAATTTTTGTCCGTGGTTTGATCATTAAGTTTGAGCCTGGTTAAGTGTTTGGGCCGGTAGGAGCGCGTGCACTTTGTTCAAATTGATCTACAGTTATGCGCCAGCAATCTCACCTGCTCCATCACATGCGTTGTACCTCGAGGATCTACTTTCACTACGTTGTTTCTTCTACGTAGCACAGCTGAAGGACACCCTGCAGCTCAAGCGTGCCATGAGCCATCCGGCTCAGCATCACGTACGTGCCGTCATATTGGGTTTAGAGGCACCACCGAAGCACCAGAGCCATTGTGTTTTGTGGTTTCCAGCCCCTCTGCATGTTTACTGCTAACCACGTTGTTTGCTTTTCTATAAAGTTGAGTGAAAATTTGAAGGTGACCGGGCACATCGCTATCTCCAGATCGGCTGCACATCATCTCTTCTTTCCTGTTGTTGAATATTTGTGTGGGTCACCAAGAACTCGCAGGTACTCTGTATGTTCCTCTGCCACTTTCCGGGTTGCTGTCTAGCCCACATTTTTCACTTGGACACAGACTACGATGCCTGTATGTTACTCCTGAGTGTATGTAAATATAACTTTTTATTTTTGTCTGCCAGAAATGTTTTCTTTTGGGGGGATGACTTCTGGTTAGCAATGTTCTGCGCATGCATTATCTGCAGGTGTCACCATTGATAGTTTGTATGTAGTTATGCGGTCGAGATGTGCTTTTCAGCACAGTTTTCATTTCAGCAAATATCGAGGCTCAGTCTTTCTTGAAGTGAGGTATGGGGGCAAATAACAAGACTGTGCCAGTCTGTGCTTGTAAACGCTCATTTGTTTTACATTGGTCTAGTGTGGAACTTTTACATGACTTTATATATTAACATATTACATGTGGGGGTGCACTATACAAGTTGCACCACTCGGGTGAGAGGTCGCTCACCGGTGTGGGTTAGTGTCTTAATGTACTACAGTTATTGGAATGGTGTTTGCATGAATTATGGATCATTTTGTTTCAATGTTTTTCTCTATTAAACTGTTTCATGATGCCACAGTTTATGCTTCTTTATACATGGGTGGCCATGGTATTTTAGTGGGTGGTAGTCACATTGTACTCCCTTACATGAGGGACGGGCATGGGTACTAGTCCCATTTCTACATTATACATTAAGTGACCTCTACATGGGGGTAGGCTTATGGGTTGGTCCCCATCTACACGTGTGTTTTTTTAACCCTTACACATGGTTGAGTTATGGGTGTTAGTCCCACTTACATGTTTTACGGTACATCCATACATAGGGTGTGTGTTTATGGGTGTTAGCCCCATTTTCATGTTTTACATTATGTTACAGATTTGTGTGTAAGTCGCCCTGCGCCTCACATGTTGTGGTCTTATGTTAGTCACCCTGCGCCTCACGTGTTGTTCTGTGTAAGTCGCCCTGCACTTCATGTCGATGTTGTTGGGTGTACGTCGCCTCGCACCTCACCGTGTGTACACTCTGTGTAGTTCACCTTGTGTTACACTTGTGTTTTGTCTCGCCCTACTGTGCTTGGTCTTTTGGGTTTTGTCCGTTACGTCTTGGCTTCACCCTTTTGCCTTTTGGTCTTGGGTGTTTGTCTTTGGGGTGTGGCCCCACCCTTCACTACATTTTCTCTAAAATTGGTTATTGGGAAGGATGGGTATATCGTTTGTCAATGTTTTATCTTGCTTGCTATTATTTTCCTTTTCCTTCTAGTTACGCAGCGTTCTTACTCTTGTGAAGTGGTATTTAGTTTTGCTTCCCTAAGTTTTAACTTTTTCTTCTTCTGTATATTTTCTTGTCTTGGTTATAGTTATTCCCATTTGTTTTCACACTTTCAGTTTTCTTTTAAAAGGAAGGGGATAATGTTATATCCTCATAGTGTTATTGTATGCTACCCAGCCTAGCTGTCTCCAAGCTGCTCCGCCATAATGAGAGATGGTATTGGAATGTTGGTGTGACTGTGATGAATGGAATGCTTGGGTGCCTGTGTGGATGAGTGGTGACAGTTAGGGATGGGCTGAGCAGCAGGGAGGTTGCTCCTGGTGGGGCTGGAGTAAGGGCTGGCGCAATAGTTACACCTGGCTTAAGGACTGTTGTGTATATTTACTACCTGCAACTTGTAATTATTAAAGAAACCTACAAAACTCTACCTGGCTACTTGTAGGATACAACAGTAACATTCAGATGTTTTGGAGTTTTATGGAAAACATGAGCGCAGCATGACGTGGCTCCCACGTATTGAAACTGAAAAATATAAAAAGATGACGAAAAACCTCAGCGGTCCAAATATCGAAATTCAGTATCAGCCTTGATCAAATTCGGACTCACAGTCATTAAAACCAGTGGAAACCTGTGTCATGAAATGAGTATTTGCACGCATGGCACACTTTTAATGTCCGTGGAAAATTATAGCTGTTGTTTTCAGTGTTGGCAGGAACACCTGTCTTAGAACCTATTGGTAACGTGAAAGGATGAACTGAGTCAGAACCACTGATTGAAACATAAGTGACTCTTACATAGGGCCGAATATATTGTTAATACCAAAAATTTGTTTTGGAGGTCATGGAAAATGTATTGAAAATTGAGGCCCAGATTTACAAATGCTTTGCATCTGTTTTATATCACTTCCCTAACGCAAACTTGATGCAAAGTATTCAAGTGGTGTTGGACTTGCCCCCTTTTTGCAGGGTCATCCCAGAACTTTTTGCCTCCCTCCTGTATTTTTTCTGACCTATTATTGGTGATATTTTGACTCTGGGCACTTTATCACTGCTATTCAGAGCTAAAGTGCATGTGCTCTCTGGTAAACTTGGTAAGATTGGTCCACACCTGTTTGACATATTTAATTTACCTATCAGTCGTTTGTACAGTGGTATCCCATATACCCAGGGCCAGTAAATTAAATGCTACTGGTGGACTTGCAGAGCTGGTTGCCCCACCCATTAAAGTAGCCTTTCAAACCTGTCTCAGGCGCTGCCACTGCAGAGCCTGCGCGCGCAGTTTACTGCCGCCGTGATGTGGTACATAAAGTCGTTGCCACATCTGTAACTCCCCTTTTACTACATATCAGTCACCCCTAAGGTAGGCCTTAGCTAGCCCTATGGGCAGGGTGCGGTGTAGGCAAAAGCTAGGACGTGTGCCTAAGCTATATGGGACGTCCTGGTAGTGACAAACAGCCTATTTGGTTTTTCAGTGCTGTGCGGCTGCCCTCTCATAGGGATGCATTGGCGATTCCCTGATATATGCTTCAGTGGTATTTCCTGACATGAGAGGGGTAGAGTGATCAAGTTTGGTATGTTTGGAATAGTAGTGATAAATCCTGCTTATTGATGAAAACTGATTTATTATTACTATTTTAAGAAATGCCACTTTTAGAAGTAGGCATTTCTGTGTGCTATGTGTCTTTATGCCTGCCTGATGTGTATTGACCATCTGGTTCTGACTGACAGGGGGAGAGGGGATGTGCATTCCCTCCAGCCAGTCCCTGGGGAATCGAGGTGTGCCCTGTCTTGCCTGGGTGACTCAGCGCTATGCTGAATAGACCTCGGATTAATTTAGAGTAGCGGGAGGGGTTTCCCTTGGCACCTGGATAGGCCTGGTCTGCATTTGGAGTGTTGGGAGGAGTAGCACCTGCACCTGAATAGGGCTATGTCTGCCCTCCACAATGATGGCTCAGCCCCCCCTGTGGTGTGTCTAGACCCAGGGCTCACACTTTGATTGGAGGTTGTTGTGCACTGTAAGTATATTTTTTAAGTGCCTCAGAACGTATAGTTTCTTACCTGTCAGTGTAGTTTTGCAGCTTGAAATCTTTCTGGATTCACTATGCTGTGCATTATTCCGCCATCTTGTGGTTGGGTCCGGAAACGTAGTATCTTCTCTCTCTTTTTTTCCGTGACCCAGGTGGGCAGCGACGTCCCACCATTTGGTGTCCTTTGTGATGTCAGCGCGCTTCCTGCGGAATCTCCCAACTTTGGTCGCCATCTTCAGATTCTTTTTTCTTGTCTTGAGTTAATCCTGTCTTCTCTGTTATTTTGTAAGTCTTGTTTATCATTAACCCTTTACCTCCTGTCTCATCTTTCTGGCGGAGGAGGGTGGGTTCGCTAGTGAATCCAGAAAGTCTTCAAGCTGCAAAACCACAGCGACAGGTAAGAAACTATACGTTTTGCAGCGTGAATCTTTCTGGATTCACTATGCTGTGCATAGTCTTTGTAGCGGTTTGTCCTTATTGTGGTGGCTGGGTAGAAGATGAGCACTGATTACTGAATATGTGTTGTAAGACCTTCTGTCCCACTTGCGCTTCTTTGTTCATTTGAATATCCACACAGTAGTGCTTAGTGAACGTATGCACTGAAGACCATGTTGCCGCTTGGCAAATATCTTGGATAGGTGTGTTCGCTAGAGTGAGCCTGAGCTGCTCCATGTAACTGTTGTCCTGCCTGCTTGTGGCCGAGTTGAATTGTCTGCGCAATCCATCGTGCAATGGTATTCTTGCTGACTGGTCGTCCCAGAAAACTGCTTGCGAAGGCGACAAAGAACTGTTTTGTTTTCCTGCATTCCTTTGTCCTTTCCATATAGTGCATCACAGCCCTTCTGGCGTCTAGTGTGTGTAGAGCCCTTTCTGTTTTTGTGGTCGGTTTTTGGAAAAAACTTGGTATTTGGATTGTTTGGTTAATATGGATGCGAGACACCACGTTTGGCATGAAGTGTGGGTCCATCCTCATTACAATCCTGTCCTTGCGTATTTGTAAGTAGGGCTCTTGGAGTGTGAGCGCTTGCAACTCACTTACTCTTTGTAGTGACGTGATGCCACTAAGAAGGCCGTCTTTAGTGTGAGCATGTGCAGTGTAGCCTTGTGAATAGGTTCAAAGGGTGCCTTCATCAATTGAGTAAGCACTACGTTGAGGTTCCATGCTGGTGCTGGCATCCTCTTTGGGGGGACGATTCTCTTGGCCCCTTTCAAGAACCTCTTCACCACTTGAGAGGTGAAGAAACTTTTTTCGGTTTCTCCTCTTGTGTAGGCCACCACCGCAGTCAAGTGCACCCTCAGGGATGTGTAGCTTAATCCGCTTTGTAGCAGGTGCGTTAAGTACTTTAGTACTGTTGATTCCCTTGTGACCTTCCGTTGTAGCTTCTCCTTGATGCACCATAGGGAGTATCTCTTCCATTTTGCTATGTAGAACTTTCTTGTGGTAGGCCTCCTTGCTTCCCTGAGTACTGCCATAGTACTTGGTGGTAGTTTTAGGTGTGCAAATTCTAGGTCTTCAGGAGCCATGCTGCTAGGCTGAGTCCCTCTGGTTCTGGGTGAAGCACCCTTCTATTCTGCATTGTTAACAGGTCCCTTGTTCTTGGGATCCAACAACAAGGACCTGGCAATAATCAGCACTTTTCATCAATTTGTGTATGTAGATACGTAGGATTACTTATAGGGGATATGTTTATCTGTTCCCCCTAAATCAGTAGTTCTTTTAATGAACTCTGACCTAATCCCCTGTGCCTTAAAAATTGGTATTTTATAATTCCCACAGTGGGGAGAAAAACCAGTCGACAGTCAGATCACTCAACCAGCACCAATCAGCATTAAAAAGTGTACATATCACAAAAATAGCGAGGTGCAGGAAAAAGTGTAGAGAAATGAGGGGACGATTGACCACACGCATTTACAGCGTAAATGATGAAGGTGTGAGCAACAGAGGTACTTGCAGAAGGGGAGAAAAGTGTAAATAATATACACCCCTGACATATGCACTATAAGTACTGGGGCTGTGACCCCATGTGAGTTGAGCTTACTTGGAACTGAAACTGTGTGGGACTTATAACGAGGGGCTGTAGGGCTGGCAGAAGGAACCTCCACTTGCACTTACTTGGTGTGCTGATCTGGAGCCTGCTGGGCTACTGGAAGAACTTCAACCTTGCTGAAGAACCCTGATGTGCTGGCCTGCTTGCCTGCACCCTACTCCCTGAGCGTGCTCCAAGTGTTTCACAGGGAGCAGAGTGCTGCCCCTGCCTCAGCTAGTCAGCATGTAGTAAAGCGGTGCTCAGCTTCTGGGCTTATTTGGGAGCACCTCGTTCTGGTCAGCAGAGCCCGAGGCGAGGGCTCATCATTACGCAAAGTGTGCGCGTAGTGCTTCATTTCGCCATTGTTGCAGTCCACCGATGCGGTGTGAACGCCATGGTTTTACCTGCATTTTTTATACTTGGAAGAGCACCTTTTGTGGCCACCAGGAGGCGTGTGGCGAGCACAGTGACCTTTCCCTTTGTCCCAGGGAAAGTGTCAGAGGAGCGCTTTCTGCTTCCCGCAAGTGTGGGCAGTACTGCACCCTCTCGGTAAAAGATCCTGAAGGAATGGGAGGGGAGAGCTAGGGGAAAGAAGCACTCTCCCTTACCCTGCTGGTAGTTGCCATGGTGATGAAGCCGCCAAACCTGTCAGACTCTGCTCCGTAGCCAGAAGAGAAACCGGAAGTCAGGCAAAGGATGCTTGGTTGTGGGCGGGGCACCCGTAAGGAAGACGAGAGCCCCGCGTGTCTATTAAGTCTGGTGGTGGGCCGGGCCAGCAGCGAGATCGAGCCAGAGCCTCGTGGGCTCGGTGGATACACAAGGAGGGGTGTTCCCCGCAACACGAGTAGGGGTGCACGAGTGAGACCTTGACATAGGCCCCGCCCCTCGAGTCAGGATCACTTTCCCTCTCCTAGGCTGGTCGGGACTGAACCTCCTGATTGCGGGCAGCAGCCACTTCACTCACAGCATCAGGGGCTTTATTTGGCCAGGACAGGATATGTTGCACCTCCACCTTTACTTGTGACGTTGTGCCCCAAAACGGGGTGAGACCTCAAGGGAGGCTCCCGGGGATGAAGACTGCTGCATTTCCTGTTGTAGGCGGGCACATGGCCCGGAAGCCTACACAAAAGACACCAGATACCCTAAAGGAGAGTGCATGTGTCACGCTGAGGGGTGCTCATGTAGTAGTGTGAGCACCTTATGAGTGGTTAGGGTGGTGCACTGTGGCTATGGTTTCTTCCCCTAATGCTTTTGCCTAAATGTTTGCACTGCCACTAGAGGGCTGTGGTGCACGACTGATGTTGGTGCTGGATATCATTAGGGTGCACAAATGTATCTTGGGGGACTTATGTGCCTATGGCCTCATCTGACACAAAGTGATTTGTGATACAAAGTGATTTGTGATACAAAGTGATTTGTGATACAAAGTGATTTGTGATTTATGTAATGTTTATGACGGTGGCCTGTTTGGCCAAGTGGTTTATGTAATCCCTGTGAAGTCATGACAAGTGCCTAGTGGCACGGTGAAATATGTGATTGTGTTCTAATGTGTGTTTATCGATAATACAAAGGCTATTTTTATATAACCGTGTGTGGAGTTTCTTTTGTGGTATGCTTAATGTGTCACTGCTGTACGAGTGTGTTGCTTAAACGCTTTACACATTGCCTCTGGGATAAGCCTGACTGCTCTGCCAAGCTACCAAGGGGGTAAGCAGGGGTTATCTTCAGCATGTAACTCCCGTACCCTGACTAGAGTGGTGGGTTCTGCCTGGCTTAGGTGCATACCCTACCCAACGAGAAACCCCATTTCTAACAGTTGGGAAACCAAAGTTGAGCACTGCACTCCCTTTGTTTCTTTCTGAGAAGAGAGTGTTCCATGTGTGGTGATTGGCCGTTCCCATGTAACCACCAATGGGGTCTGATCAAAATCCCTTTCTACAAAGAACAGTAGGGGGGATTTGCACCAAAATCCTACGCCTCCTGGAGGTGGGCACAACAAGGTGAGTGAAGCAAGATGTTCATCTAGGAATGAACTTTAGAGGCCAACAAAAGAGTGGTACATGAGCCACAGAGAAGTGGAAGAAGAAGTTGATGGTAGATAGACTGTAAAGGGGATTGCATGCGAGCTAAGATTACTGTTCTATTCTAGGATGGTTTTGGTGTAGATGGGGTGGAAGTGTGGTATTGACAGTGGTAATGTAGTGACGGGGTGGTGTTGTTGTTTTGTTTTCTACAGAATCATGTTTAGGAAGTTGCCAATAACTCTGCCAATAACATTAAATGTAGAGAGCAAACGGTGGCAGTACACTGCATTATTTGTGCCATCAAATTGTCGCTTTTTATTGAGGTTTTAGAAAGTATTGTTGGCAGTAATTGGCCATCATATTTCAGTGCTCATATTTCACCACAGCATCCCTCACTAAGTTATAATGAGGGCCATGTTTGTTTTGGTACTTCTAGACAAGACCACCCTGTATCTCCTTTATCCTTAGTTCCTTCTTCAAGCTAGCTCACTGTTCTTTGTCTCAACTGGAAATATCAAACCAGTTTTTGATTTCTGCTCCTAAAATACTTATCCCTGTCGTACCTTTTTAGAGTGCCACAGCCTCGGCTGCCAAAGCTCATTGCCCTCAGATTACTAATATGGTTAATGTGCTTTTTTCCTGACATTATTTATTTTTCCCAGGAATTCAAATAATACCTCCTCAACATATTTGATGATTTGCTAGGTTCCTACCAGTATCTTGTTTCATATCCTAAGGCACTGATTTCAAAGTCATTTACGCATGGATGGCTTTTTGTGCCCTATGTCCTGGCCCCTGGATCAGCAGTTCTCTGTTACAGAATATTTGCATGTTCCTGACAGCGTGTGTTCCTCATCAGTAATCCTATGTGTGCTATCACTCCATAAGATGTATATATGTAAATATACATATCTATCTATGTAAATAGATTACGGTAATCACCTTAAAGTACTGTGACTTAATACATTTCAATAATTTGTTTGAAGTTGGGTCCAGCTAGAGTGACGTATAGCATTAAATATTATGCAAAACACAGACAGACAGAAAAACACGCCTTGAACGAAACACACGCTCTTTAATCACAACAAATCTGTAGTGATTAATTAAAAATGTTATTATAGTGCAATCTTCAAATGAATACATTATCCAGTTATTGGTCTACAGGCTTATCTCCCTGAACGTGACTTTGGTCCAATGTATGATGGCAGCATCAAGGTGTGGTCCTTTAACAAAACAAGTTTACATTTACTCCCTGCTTTAATGCATCTAATCCCACAGCAAAATCACACCTTCCAAGCACACATTCAACAACATATTTACCACCTTCTGCTGTAAATTAGCATCACATATCACACCACTCTTTAATGAGCACAGATTCAGCAGATGCAAAAACTACTTTTAAACGCAGCATATGGCAATGTATTCTTTTCCTTCGCGGGTGTGTGCGTAGATCTGAATTTTGTTAACGCATCACAGCATTCTTTATGTTAACTAATGGAAGGTCATTTTGCAGTGACACGTTTTAAAGATTCTTTTGCTGGGGGAGCTGTGCTCATCCCAGAAAGATCTCTTGTCTGCTATAACTCTTGTACAACAAGTGTCTCTTCCTTTTAAGCTCGTGTGGTGAAATCCAGGATTTGTCTTTTGTAAAATGCTGGATTCAAAGTTAATTAAAGGGTCACTAATGAGCACGTTGTAAAGTTAGTGGAATACATGAGTGTCCTCACTGGGATAGTAAAACGTCCTGGTAGCCAGGCTTGTTGCAATAACCAAAGGTATTTATTAGGAAAGCAAGATACAGGACAAGCTGCAGCCAGCAACTGACCCTCTCACTTACTTGTTCCAGGTTCCACCTCAGACACAGTTCTCACGGTGGCACCTGCTCTGGCTTGTGAGCACAGAACCTAACAGAGAGCTCTTGCTTGCAATAATCTCTGGGAGATTAAGCGGACAGGTTGTTTCTCCTGTGTCCTGATAGCTGTAAGGCGAAAGCATTCAGAGATTATTTGGCATCACCTGAAAACCCAATTTCTTGTCTAAAATTACCTTTGGAGAATATCTAGAAATGTGACTCACAGCACTTTCTGTCACATGGCACTGGCCATGTGGGAATCTAGCACTGGCCACATGTGAATGATGTCAAAGAGGGATCTATGTGCACGTGCCAAGCAATAGTTTCTATTTCCATTAAAAGCAGTTCTCTTCGCTAATATTCATCCACTGGATGAAGATCACAGATCAGCCGCATGCGCCAAGCGTTTCTCTCTACAAGGAATCTTTGAGAGACTAGATTCCCAGTAGCTATCTTGGCCAGGCAAGAAAAGGCATCTGGGATTTAGAAGACAAAAACTGAACTAGCTTAGCTGTACCTACAGGAAGTATGGTGGAACTAGCCCAGTCAAAAATCCTAACAATCCATAATAGAGAGTGTCCTATTTTATGTCAAACTGCAGACCACACGTCCTTGAATATTCTTTAATGTACATGTAGCCTCCATGCCAGCTAAAGAGCTTTGTGCTCACCTGAGGTCCTCCGGGACTGAAGATTGCTCTCAGAGCATGGCTAACAGCTTCTTCAATCCACGCCTAGAAACATGAGCACTAGGACTACTGTGCTAATGAGGATTAGATGCCTGTAAGGCCTTAGTACTTAGAAGCTGTTCATGCAGCACATCTTAGAATGTGTCTTGGTGAGAGCAGATAAAAGATCCTCATAAACTGGAGTAGTTGCGGCTGGGGATATTACCAGAAACATGCTTGGAAGTGAAAGTTGTCCCAATTCTGATGTCACAATGGCACAAAACTTTGAAAAAAATAAGAACCATCAATCTGACTTATGCGTCAAACTACATTTGACCATACCTCTACATAGCACTCTCTTACAAAAGCAAACAGCTTAATGTGTCACTGAGGATACAATTTCATAGTCTTAAACTAGACAAGCATCTGCAAAGAGTGACTATAACAAAAATATAGACCTTGAAGCAGACGAATCCAGTCACCATGTTCCTAGTTCCAGATTTTGGCTGCAGCTTCTTGTGCATAAAGTTATTGTATTACTCTGAGATAGCTTTAATGAAATCATGCACCATGGCAACACAAGGCCATGGAAACGTATTTCGATACTCGCTTTGACCCGCATCACTTGAGGAAACAGAATTTCTCAGATTTCTGCAATGGCCTCTAGTGAACATTATAAAAATGGTGCTTGTTGTTTCAGCTCCACCAGCACTTTATGCAAGTTTGAACTCTGATGTCAACCAAGCAACCATAAGAAGTGTCAACAGGAACCATGGATATACCTTGAACTATCTTGGTCATTTAGTAGAGAGGCTTAGGTGTTGTGTGAGCTTCATGAGAATATATCAAACACTTATCCTACCAGGTTTCCTCGTGAACTTGACTTCATAACTTTGATCTAAAGGTATTAGATTATGTGCAAAAACATCATTGTTTTAACAATTAGTTTTACAGATAATAAGGTGTCCTGTTCAACTACGGTGTTTCATACGTTCCAACCACCAGACTGCAATATTAACAAATATTAACAATGACTTGCATAGTTATGAATGAGGAATGCTCATAGTTACGTACTTGCAAATTGGACCTCTTTATTCGCAATCTTTTTGTTTATTTTATGGCGACAGTTTTCAGAAAATGTAAAGAATGAGCAAAAGACTACTAAACCTACTGAGACACGTCAATAAGGGATTCGGGTGGCTCAGTGGACTGCAGGGGCCTGTGTTCGACCTCATGGTCACAGGCTCAAATTCTGGAGGGTCCACTCAGCCTGTCATCCATCTGAGGTCGATAAAGTAAGTACCATTGAGATGGGTAACAATAAACATCTGTTATTCAGCACCAAGATGCCTAGAGGTGAACGTGCGCTTCACAAATACACATGCTATGTTATTTTATAATATGGCCCTTGTAAAAGTGACCTGAGTGTTCAGTCAATGAGTACAAATGCGATACAGACCAAGAACTAGTTAACAAAGGTGGGCTTAAATGCTTCTATTGTCTCACTGCGTCCGCCACCCTTGACCAATGCCACCACCAAACCATCAAATAAAAATACAGTAGTATAACACACAATTATACAAATGAACAATCTATGATGGTGTAACAAAAAAATGTAACTAGCTTGTGCTTCCATATGGTAGCAGATGAAAGACACTGAACATTAGACGTATTAAAAGAAGTGCAATCTAACAATCCTTTTTAGGATTTTGCATGTAAATTGAAGTGTCTGTCAGTTAGAACCAGCGCTGTAGAAGTCAGAGTGAGCCTTTCTGGACTGCATGAACTACTCAAACTTAGCAATTCCCAAAAAGATTTTCACACTTATATCCTGTTCATGACAAAGGTTGCAAATCGACACCAGAAGGTCTCCAACCTCACTTTGGTGAAAATGTACAACTTCTTCTGAGACAGACATCCACAGAGAAGTCTCATATGACATGTTGAGTGCCTCGTGCCAGAGCCCGTTGTGCTTGCATCCATAAGTTCAGTAAAATTATTGTTTTAGTGGTGTATAATATATAATAAAGATGTTTAATCACTGGTCTCTGTAATGCCTTTTCTGATTGGAGAATTAGTAATTCCATATTGCATGATCTATATGTGTGCATGTATTTCCTCATGCACAAATTTGCTAAACATGCGAAAATGCACTTGGTATGTTTTTTTTCTTAATGGAGAAAGTATTTTTTATTGTGAATTTTTTTTTTCTGTACATCTCCACCACTTTGGTGGTGTTCGCTTCCCCTTGTGGCTCATAAAAAGGATTTACTCCTGTCTTCGTCAAGTGTAAAGTTATGGCCATTTCCACAATGAAAAGGGATGGACATGAGTTTGAGAATATCTACGCGCGTCTTTTTGGGTAGGTGTACACAAACCAATGGGTAGTCTAGTCTTAGAATGCCAGTCGCTCCCAACAGCCAGCCCCTGTGAGTAGATGTACTGACATGAAAACCTTTATGAGAGTATATTCTCTTCCGAGTGTAAAACCAACTTTGTAAAATTCCAAAAGCAGTTTTAAACTGGTAGGAAAAGCTCTTTACATACGTAAGTTAAATGTAAACACATAGTTTGATGGACTGGGTCATCGTTTTTACAAATCTCTCAGTGGACAATACTGCCAAATGAATGAGTCTGAAAAAGGAGTGGTAGTAAGATCAACAGCCTTTTATGACAGTTTATTTTCCCTGAGATTTCTAGGGTTGTTGATAGAACAAACTTCGGGGGTTTCAAGAAATCTCTGTGAAGATCCACAAGGTAGGAGAGTGAGGTTTCACCTTTTCACAATTTAAGGGGCTGAGGCATGGTTCAATTATTGGTTCCTCAACTGAGGTTACAGGGCATTCTATGGACAGAACCCCAATATAACCAACATCACTTCAAATGTGGTCACACCGCTCTTGGTAACTGGGTGCAGATAACTAGTAGTGGTAAGAGAGATTTGTTGGCAAGAGCGCTCCTGGATAGTAACATGGACTTTGCCGAAATAGTTATTTAAAGTCATCAGTTGGCAGACTTTTCATTGGAATTCTAGCTCATGATCAGTTTGCTTCTTAAGGCTTTGGTGCACTCATTATGGATTCTCAAAAACTGGACTGGACTGAAGGGAGCGTAGGGGTGTCTGTACTAATGCCTCCCACGGACAGGATAAAGGGCCAGCCTTCCCAGGTACTCACTCTGGATGAGGCAGGCCAGATATGTGATTTCAGATAGACGCTGGCACTCAAAATATGTTAGGTAAGTGACAGAGCATTTTAACTGCCTCATACTTTCTCTTGTTAGATAACTTAAGTTGAAAATGCAACTTTAAATAGGATAAAAACCTATATGTTCCCACCTTGTGACATTATTCTCATGCTGGTACCAGACAATATTGATACAATTTAATAGAATGTGTGGCATTTAGGATTGCCTGTTGTCACAAAGGTAAGTGAGGGCTAGATTTATATTTAGATTCATCATCTTGATTTTCCACTTAATGTACAGAAAATGATATTCATTAACATGGAGCAGAACACAAAGGACTCCGGCTGACACCACGAAGATATCTTCCACGGTGCTAAGGGAGACACTCAGGTGTCTGCACTGCAGATTTCAGTAAAATGTGCATGCTTTCAGAATGCCTCTAGTGTTGCTTTATATGTTATGGTGCGTACCTTCATGCCCCAAATTACTGGCCACGGAACCTTTAGCAACGAACAGTAGAAAAAACAACCTGGCAGGCTTATGTAGCGCGCTCAACGTACAGATAGATCTACCGTCTGAACCAGTTCATCAAGCAAGGTGTATCCATGAATCATTCATGGGCTGTGCATTTGGTGAGATTGTCAGAATATGCAAAGGCAAGAGGAACTTTCCTGAACCTCGCTGTCTGAATAACTTTTACTTCTACAACCTACTTTCTTTTTTATTCACAAAACATAATTTCAGTGCCCTCCATAGAATGAAGTCAGCTACTGAATGTGCATCATATCAAAATTACTAGAACCTCTCTTGATAAAGGAGTACTAGACACTGCACCACACCGGGCCTCATTATGAGTGCTCCAGTATGGCGTATGTTACTGCTGCACCCCCAGACTTAATGATACCAGCTGGCAAAAGAGTGCGTATTTATTGCAGGCCGTATATACTCTGAGAATTTGCTGAGGAATTACAAGGGAATCAATAATCCTGTGTTTGATTTACCTGATAGTGCCTCATTCTCCCCTACAGTTTAAGGTTAGATCCATGATTCCCCAACAGACCTTACTAATTAGGCTGGTCACTATGTTATTGGTCCCATCAGGATTTCCAGGGTCCTCAGAACGAAGCCCTTTGAAGATACAGATGATAAATAGTGAATTTCATAGACATAGGTCTTAAGTAGGTACCACCAGAATCATTGCTAAATATCACCGGTAATTAGGAAATGTGGTATTTATGTTTTTATTTCTACTTTACTCCTGTTTTAATGACACAGATCCTAATATGTCTCTAGCTCTGTCTTATGTTCAACAATATAATTTTTCTATTGCTTCATTTTACCTTGAAGTGGTATCAATAAACAATGCATTTACAAGAATTATAACATACAATAAATAACATAAATATTTGTAGTCATTGTTCAGAATCAGAATAATTTTATTAATTTAGATCTCGTCAGAGATCAACAATATTTACAATAATACATTATTTCGAATAAAAGAAGTAAGTTTAAATAAGAACAATCTCAATGCAAGCCATAGCAATTATTAAATTACACAAAACAATTAAAAAAACTAATAATGATTTTAACAAACTAGTACATTAGGAGGTGACTTTGCCAATCAATGAATTCATAATTTGTAGCTATTTTATATTTTAAACACAAAGGTTTTATGTATTAATTTCTAGTTTCCACCACTATCACATTCCAACAAAAGCATACATGCTCACTATCTTAAGCCACCAGTGTAAAGGTCATACATCCCGGTCTTGGTTTGTTTATCGGAACTGATATCTCTTAAAATTATTTAGAGGTAAAATGTCTAGCCTTAAATTAAGTACAAATTGCCAAAAACTATGTTCCAGAGGAAACTTTACCTATCCTTGATTCTGCATAAAAGGATGTACTATCAGAGTAAGAATTATAACTTTCTAGAGACAAACAATGAGTAATATCACTAGTATAACTTATTCAACTGTAGCATTTTTTAGAAACAATTTAAGTTGTGCAGGTGTCCACGTCTGTAAGTGGTCAATCATACACTGTAATTGTGCAAGGGCAACATTGAGATTATTATTAAAAGTGTCATTTTGTGCTTTTTCATTAAAGGGTTCCGGCTTTCAGTAGTCTCATAAGATGCAGGTAAGAAGTTATTGTTAGACATCAGGCCACTTGCATAGTCCCTTGGGGTTGTAGAGAAAACTATGTGCTTGCCTTGTAACAGAATACACTTTAGAGCAGGTCCCTTGCGGCCCAAACGAAGGTGGAGTTTATTGACACTCCCTTCCTTTAAATACTTTGATTCACCGAAGAGCTGTTGCTTGGCTTTCGGTTTAGTGAACCTGGCTCCCCGCCCATTGCTTTTGGAATCCTGAAGTGATTGCCTCTCGCTACTCGGAGCTCTCCTGAGTTCCATTCCCTTTTGCCACAATCTTACCCTGCCCTCTAACTACCGAGATAACCTTTTTTTTTTTACAGCCCGCCTTTCCTTCTCCTCACACCCGGTTCCGGGTTTCCGCGGGCGTTTCCTTTTCTTTACTCGCGGCTGCACCTTTGTTTTTCTGCGCATGACGCTGCCGCGTTAGTGCTCCCGGGTAGATTTAAAGGCTACAATGTATCCCTGAGTAAGACGCGGCTGCGTTTGAAGAGTTTTGAGTGCAAGGATACTTTGTAACCTGCAGCCTCCGCCGAGCAATATTATCGGCAATTTCCTACACGCGCGGTTCGCGTTTCTTTTTATTTTTCTGTGTGACTAATGACCTTTACCTACACTCGCGTGGCGCGTTCCCTTTTATGTTTGATTGATAAATATACACTGCGCATTATTGTAGCTCAGTGTGTGATTCCTTTACTTTTTACGTTTAATCCAAAATAGGGTAAGCTTCTACCTTGCAATAGTAGAAGGCTTGCCCGCTCTTTCAGTGAACCCCCTTCTTGTTTTGGGGATACAACGTGCCTAATTATAAGCTCTGTTTAGCAACTGTAAAAGCGTTTTTTGGAGCCCGCATTTTTGTCCTTTCTCTACATTGAGGCTGTCGTCTACCTATCTTGGATCTACACTGTCTGCACTGCTGATCGTTGGAACCTACAAAGCCCCTGGAGGTGTCCAGCTGGTAAGGGACTGTGTGTCTGTTACGGGGCCAACTCTTAGTCTACTCTTGTAATCTAGAATTAAATGGGAAGGGAGGTAGTCTCCTAATGTTGCCCTTCTTGTTTCCTCTGTAGGTTTTCCTCATCTCTGGTCCATTAGAGGGAAGCAGCTGGGGGATTTGAGGTGTATTGTCCTGGCTTCTGATCCCCACACCTCCGATAGTCATTCTGAGAGGTGTGAGTATTTAGAATCTTCTCACTGATAGACAGGCTGTAGGAGTGTGGGGATATTCTCGTCGATCCCGTGGATTGAGCTTGGAAACACACCACAGGTCAGTGGCATCGGCAACAGTTATAAACTCATCTAATAACATTTGCCAGGGATATTGAATAGGCACTAGTAAGAGCAAGTTCTAGACACAAAGCTTAAACAGGAACTGCATGACTTAAAGAAATAATCTTCCGAAGGAACTTTCCTTCGTACGAATTTTGAACGGACTATTTACATCGCAGGCATTGTACTGAAAACCATCTCGGAGTAATCTGTAACTGTGAAGTGATGAGCACACTTTAGATTTTTAAAGGGCAAAGTGCCATGACAAATGCACACTTTTACATAGCATTTTGGTTTGACCTGCTGGTCTGTACCTTAATTATGCCTTGACATGTTGCAAGCGGAAGGCCAACTAAACTGGTGCCGTTGATGGACATGATCTGGTCTCCAATGCTCAGCTTCCCTGAGCGAGCTGCAGGCCCTCCGTTCATCATGTTTGCCAGGATTACAGTGGGTAGAATAGAGCCCCATCCAGATTCCACGATCACGACTCCTAGGATTTCTCCTTTGTGTTTCTCTACCTGTAGCTGCAAAACAGAGAATAATGGAGGAGTTACCAGTCAGTGGCATTTTATAACATCTGTCACTTGCACCCTTCAAGCATCAATTGTACTATTCAAAATTGTCAAACGTACTGGAGTATTTGTAGAACTCTGCACTTTGAGTCTAGAACAAAACTTTTACTTTTGAATTGTAACACTGCAAGTGTTGATAAAACTGCACTAAAACGCATATCATCTCATGCAAACATTGTTTATATGAGTAAAAACTACTGAATTTGTATAAAATGGAAAGTGATTACTTTTCTAAAGTTTGTATAATTCACAAATATTCTGCACTATGCTTTTTGCTGTGTTATATTTGATCATTTGTGTTTCGGCTCTAATGGTTGAGAAAATATTTATTGTCCTTAAATATTGCAGTTGTTCACTATGTGTGAATGAATCAATGCAAATGTATATAGTGCATAGCTACTTAAAGGCATCGTGGCACTAGAATTAGTACTATGAAAGAGGAGATATACAGAACGTATTGATGAAAGATAAGCCAGGTTTTAAGGGAGTGTGATCATGATGAGCTCTCAAGGATTATTTGAACATTCAACAAACAAAGAAAAGGGATTTCATTGTGAAGGCAAATACCCTTAGTTTGTCTATTTAAGTAAGTCTTCGTAATCCATGGAAAATTTGGACACCGTCTACGAAGAGTTGCAAAGCAAAGGGAGTTTACTTGGCTATGACAGAGAGAACATTGCACGACCTGGTTGCCATAATACCGTAACATCTTAATTTATGCCCTGCACTTCCGGTGATCTTGTTTCCCAAAGATGATATAAGAAAGTGAATTGTGACATCTGGGAACTACCACAGAGAATGGTGGGCTATCTTTTCAGACCTCACAGAAAGATAGTCATCTGTTTTCTGATCGTTGAGGGCAAGCAGGAATATTGTGGTAGAAGATGAAAGTCACAGAAGGAGGATTGTGATGGTAAAAATCTCAGTAAACCAAAAATGGGATGGATGCACCTCGATAACCGTCAGGATAGTGCGAACGCTTTGCAAGCTTGTTCATGTCTTTGCAACACAGAAAGGATTACACTGGCTGGCAGACAAGCAAAGGGTACATTTCAAGAGCCTTTTTTGACTCAAAGTATTTCATTGCTGTAGGATGTCGGAGCTTTCCAACCTCTCCCAGAAGAACTTCCCAGCCCACTCTGAAAATCGTTTCGCTGTTGCCCTGTTGAAAAAGAGAGAAAGTTCTAGAAGAGCTTGACTCTTGAGCGGAGGAAGATTTATAATCATCTGGCTTTCAGGATTGCTCTATAGCCTATTTTTTGCTGAAAAAAAACAGTTCTGGTTTGCTTGTTTTCTGGTTCAGGGAGGACCCGGTTTGGCAGTTTGGGTTGGACTTTTTCCATTGGAGGAAGGTCAAGACTGATTTGCATATAGCTGGGGCCAGACTGAGGTGTCACGGTGTGCAAAATAACAATGGAATGGGATGCGGCCTGAGGAATTACCAGTGCGGAGATTAATTCAAGCATTCCATTCATCACTTTTTGTATGCTTCCAGAAACATAGGATTGACTCTTGCGTACTCTACAAACATAGCTAATATATTTAGTCAGGTTCCTAGTCCCACTGATTTCAGACATCAGTCTTCATTTCTGTTCCAATGCAGGAAAAAAGGGGTCTTGTGTATTCCTCCCAGACAGTGACACAAAATGGGACTAGGTGTTGGCAGGAGGGGTCACCCTGCCGAGATGTGTGGGGTAGAGTTGTTCCCTGCCCTACTTACATTTCAAAGGAACTGCTTCAGCATACTTACAGAGAACATGACACCAGCCTAATGTCACCTCAGACCCCTTGGAGCCGGGGCAGAGAAGGGAAGGGCATTCCAGAATCAGATGTGAGTAGATATCTAGAGATTTTTCACACTTCAAAGCTGGCACCAGGTATAAGTACTGGACCGTCAAACCAACTCTTCAGTACACTCCTAGACATTATAGAGGAAGGACTGCCCTGCTGCCCGAGTCCTGCCCTCCTCTCTAAGAAAGAAGACTGGGTGTGCTCCCTTCATCCCAGGCAGGGCCGGACTGGGAACTAAAACCGGCCCTGGCAAAGTGCTCCGGGGATAGGGGATGCCGCCAAGCTCTTTGCCAGGGTCAGTTTTCAGCCGATTTGTTACAAGGCCGATTTTGCAGCTATGCTGCAAAACCGTCCCTGTAACAAAAACGGCCCCCAGGGGCCCAAAACCGGCCCCCACCCATGCAGCGCACCGGGGGATTGCCCGGTGCCCGCTACGGCCAGTCCGGCCCTGATCCCAGGCTAAGGAGAGGCAGCCAGCCCCCTCCCCCCCCCCCCCCCCGCTTTTACAGCCTTACTGTCAAAGGCATATGAAACACCTGCCCAAGAGTCTCTGGAAAGATATGCTCTTCTCTGCATGGGAAAAACTATCTGAAACGACATTGGCTACATCAATGTAAAACTTCCATCGAGAGTTCTCTCGTGCGCAGGTTTAACAGTGCACACTTGCATTCTCATAGCCCAAGCCAAAGATGATGGAGGAAAAATCCAGAGGCCAATTGTGCTCTGCTTGGAGCCCCGTGAAGGACATTTAGGAAGATAGCAGGATATGGCGAAGGTGATGCACCCAGTATGTTGAGCAGGCATCCCTGAGGAAAGAGGACGATGCCAGCTGCATGTCAGAAAGACAGATGAGATGCATTCTGTTCTCAAGCTTAAAACTTCAAAAGTTAACCCCAAGACACTGGAGGTGATGTGCCAGACTGATTGCTCTTATAGGAAGACCTCTTTTCCCCCTTACCTCATCTCTCTTACTGCTTTTCTAATTACCTTCCTTACTCTACCTCCTTTTCCTTTTTCTATAATTACAATATTTGTCTCTTTCTCTCGTCACTCTCTGTGCATGTCTCTGTTTCAGCACACCCTCTTTACCTCTCCTCTACCTCATTTTCTTTCTACCTCAGTCTAACAAACCTCTGATTCTACCGCATTTTGTACCTCTCTCTAACACTGTATCAATCTCACATCTCTCTACCTCAACTCTCTACTCCACCTCACAATTTATTTCCAAGTTTCACCCCATTCTACCTTTCTCTCTGCCTCACTTCACTGTTTATATTGCAATTATCTATAGTCCTCTCACTAACTCGCCTGTACACATTTGTGTCTCTTGTCCTTTATATCTAACTCATGCCTCTTTTTGCATTATCTCTCTCCTCATCCTCCCCAACCCCTCACTCTTTGTTTCCTTCTCTGTTTCTCAGTGGTGTAGCTAGAGTAGTTGCCACCTGTGGCGGTCCCTGCGGCCGCCACCCTTCGGCCATTTGTATGAGCAGTGGGGGGGATGTGTGTGCTGGCGATGCCGCAGGTAAGTGCAGAGTGAGGAAGGCCACCGCCCCAAAAATGTGTGCCGCCCAGGGTTGACCGCCTCCCCACCCCCTATTCCTAGGCCACTGCTGTTTCTCTTGCTTTATCGACCTTACCTACTGTGTACATCTTTTTCTTTACCTGATTCGTCCTTGTTCCTCCTCTCTTTAGGTTTCTTTCTGGCTACTTCTACTTTGCCTCTTTAGCTTATATCTCTCATCTTACTTATCTCTCTACCGTACCTTTATTTCTTCCCTGCTTCCTGTCATTTCTCTTAGTCAGCAGGAGGGCACTGTCTAACAAGAACAGTGTACACATAGAAAAAACAAGGCGGAGGAACAGGATTAGTGAGAAATGTATCAGATTCCACCGAACAGAATGTTGAAAATCCTCTGTGCAGTGCTTTGATTACACTGTTGCAGCAAGAATACCAATTGCAAAGGGGAATTTGTTTGTGGTTATAAATATCTGGCATTACTCTGTATATGTGGTAATTGAACAGTATGCGCCTGTCCGCTAAACATCCACAATGTCACTTCTTACAATGTCTTTCCTACAATGGATTATTGTTGCAAGACTAAATAAATCCATTCAAGCACAAAAAAACCTTCAACACACGAGGAGTACGGATCCAGACACATCGTTTTGAAACTCTCAAAGAATCTCAGAGCTGAAAAAAATATGGAAGCTGTCAAGTGACGGGCTATCGAGCTTTAAATACAAATCACGGCAGAATCCTCCTCTAAGTGGCTTTTGATTACTTGAATGAAAACCAGGCCATGCTCCTTCTCAAGTGAGACGTCTTTCTTCTTTATGCTAAACGTCTGGGTGGACAGCCTCCGTACCAGATGATAGTGCCTGTATCTGCTGTGGCTTTTCCTGAAGAAGGCATTTTTATTCCGAAACGTGCGTAGAAACCATCCGGGAGTTGCAGCCACTCTACGACACAGATACATACCTATGAACCAAAAGCCTGTATACAAGGCTCATCTATAGAAAATGTTTGAACAAACACTATGATGGGAATATAACATTTCAGAACATGTATAGAATGCCTTGACCTATGAATTTTCACGTGTTGATCATACCTGTACATGTGTACATTAAGACTGTTGCGTATGAATGATGAGACGGATGTGATGTGTATGTGGTTTGTTTTAGTTTTAATGATGGGCTATTGAAAATACTATTATCAATAAATAACTATTTTTGTACTTTTAGATATACATATTTTTGTCTTTGTCTCTCCTTGCATTAGAACTGTTATGGTTTATTGTGATATTTAGGTTGAAGTTGCCCTAGGAATTTGCCCTGTGTATTATTTCCCTGCCTAGAGGAACTTCCTATTAGTAGCAGGGGGCCCTTTATCTTTACCCTTATGATCAACACTTCAAGTTTTTATTCCGTACTATGTGGCTGCAGTGTATGCTTTCTGAGCCACTGTTTCTGAAAGTTTAACATGAATTTTCATTTTTTGGGGCATCAAGAGGTCTGGTATTAGATTAAAAAAAAGAAATGGGCTATAAATGTTGTTCTGAACAGTGCACCAAAATTTTTTTAAATGGCTCTGTGCGAACATGTGTCATTTGTATTATTAATTGTAGCTCCGAGAGGCAGAGTCCTCTCTCCCTTTACTCTCCTAGATTTGCTCTGCACCTTGGAATACAAAGTTGTTCATCTTTTTATTTGTTGATTTACTGCATCTCCTTTGCATTTATTTTTCTTTCAATAGCCATGGTCAGAAGTATTATTTTCAGAATCCCATCAATTCTGCACTCACTCTTTGCTGCCAGCACTCATTACTTCAAATTCCACTTACTGTAGTATGCACTCTGATGCAGTCATTTACTCACCACTACACTCATTCATTCATATCTTTCTCGACTCATGCATTCATTCATATATTCCTTTAGTGACTCATTCGTTGCTGCAATCCTTCACTATTTTTTATATTCATGCCTTCAGTACAACAGTCACTCCCTCATTTTTCCATGTATTCACTATTCCATTAATTCACTCCTGGACACTCAAGCATTCATTGCTCGACTCGCTCGTTCACTGCTGCACTAATTCAGTCCTATACATTCATGCATTCCTCTGTGTACACATTCACTACTGCATCATTTACTCTTGTACACTAAATAATTAATTCCTGAACCCAGTTCCACATTCATAAACAGTAACACACATTCACTTTAGTTCACTTTCTTATTATTTCTTGAATCATTCGAAGGCTGCACTCATTCACTTATGTACGATCACTCCTTCCTTCCTGTACTAACGTATTCACTGCAGTATTCATTCACTCCTCCACTAATTCCTGCATGCACTGAACCCATTAATTCGGGTACACTCACAAAATTAATATTCAGGGCAGGACTCCAATGCATGCACGGATGGAAGACATTTAAAACTGAGTCAGCATATTCAGACCATAATACCCTCACTCACTCACCCATCCATTCCTTCATCCACTCTTAAGCTGATTCACACATCCACCAAAGTAAACACTAAAGTCACCAGCCAATGTAAAAGCGCTTCGAAAAATAAAAGACTCTAATCGCTGGCCTTGCAAATGCTTGTTCTTTGATGCATTTTAGGCGATGTCTTTATTCAACATCAGAGTCTGAAGACGTCCTTTGGCTTGTCCCCTTTTTCCGGCTTTTCCTAGAGTCACCCTTTGATCTTTTTATCATCAATACGCTTCCAGAGAATTTTTCGACGCGGTAGGAAATGGAATAGGGACCAGGGTGTCCTTCAGAGAGTTCTTAGTCAGAGCTTTGCACCGCTTCTTCTGAGCGCTTTCAGATCTAGGCTCTTCTCTGTCGCCCATCCCTCTCAGCGGCAAGCAGGTGAAAAGCGTGCATCAGACTATGCTAAGAATTGGGGGGAAAACATACATTTTTAACCTGTGCCATGTAGTGTGCATGCAGCTATTTGATGACACTCAATAGCTCACTGTGCTAGATTACGATTGTAATTTATGAGCTGCTCAGCATCGAAAGAATCCCACTGACAAAAGCAGCAGCCCACGAAGCTACGCACATAAAATACTGTTCAGTGATCTGCATGGCACGCGTCGTTCGCAGCAGGCGTGTCAACGCCCTGCGCTGCCTTAGACGATTCAAAACTGCCACTAGGCAAAACTCAGATGTCGCGTCCAGCAGGTTCATTAATCACCTGAGCTACCGTGACACTTTTGTTGCTACCTGCAAACTACCGGATATACAAGGAACTCTGCTGCGGCTGCTTTCAAAACTGCTGCACTGTTACAAAACCGGCCAACAGAAACCAAAGCAGCCCCCCCACCCTTCCAGCCTCCTGGGGAATGGTCCGATGCCCGGCACAGCCAGTTCTGCCTTGCCAGAAACCCCGTCTGAAAACTCAGATCTTTTAAGGGCATTGGCCCCAACAACACCACATGGCTCAGTCCCAAGCAGGTGAAAAGCGTGCATCAGACTGTGCTCCATAAGGTACTGAGATAGAAGAGACCGCCATGAACAAAGTGATTGGGACTAGGAAGGGGCGAGCAACAGAGAAGTCCCCTGGCGTGGGTGCTGGCTGCGTTTACAATAAATTTTGACCAACCAGTAACTCCTTCTCAATGCTCAATTTATATAAATGTATTGGCCCCAACAACGCCATTTGACTCTCATTCGACATCAGTTTCCCACATCCTAGTCAGCTACTATCGCTAAACAGAATCCCAGCACTCCCGAGGACTCCTCCTGCACCTTCTTGGCAGCCCTAAACACCATGGGAATGCACTGCTGAGACCCAGAAACATCAGCAAGGGTAGTTTTATTCCATGGTACGAAAGCACATAAAGGGATTCATGTTTTTATTAATCCTTTTATTTTACCCATATCTCTGAACGAGAAGTGGTTTATATGTGATACCGTCTGGCAGGCCACTGTCTGTGTCCGTCACTGGCTTTTATCATGTCTTTGGGGACTGGCTACCAGAAATGGCTGTGCATTGAGTTTTTTGGGGACTCAAATGCCCTTTCTTAGGTTGCTGAATGAAGGGCCTGAGTCACAAAGAGTCTCTGCAGTTGTGGTGGTGGCTCCGCACTCATGCAGTGCACCAGAGTGGAGACTCTGCCGCGTCTGCGGGGACTGTGCATCAACTGCGGGGACTCTGCCGTGTCGGCGCGGACTCTGCCGCGTCAGCGGGGACTCTGCCACGTCTGCAGGGACTGTGCAACAACTGCGGGGACTCTGCCACGTCTGCGTTCTTTGTGAATAGGGCTCTAAGTGTCCTCAGTATTTGCTTGTAAATATCAGCTGGCTCGATTAACTCAGCTGAGCACACTGCGTGGAGAACACTTATCGTCCGTGGTGCTATCAATGGGATAACACTGCCTTAGTGATTATACAGAAGAACCGTTATTGAGTATATGAGTTCCTCTGACACTGAATATAAGTGTCATACCAACACTCTAAATCTCCCATTATACCTGGAGTAGTACTGCCTCTTATCTTTGGAGGATAGAAAAGAACCTAAGTTTGGATACAATTGTCATCCATCTCATCTTTATACATACTGGATCCTACATGGACAACTGTATGTTTTAAACCGCCCCTAGAATTACAGTCCTGATGAGACCCGGTATTTCAAAGTGGGTCGAAACGCCGTCGACAACAAAATAAGAGACAGCCTAGACTGAATCACTGTATATTGTATATAAACTGTCCTTATATATGTTTTTTCCAATAACCTTTCACCAATCTTTTTTGTTCTGTCACATTGTATAAGGTTATGGTTTGTTTCACTGGGGCTCACCATTCACTGTAAATATAAGAGATTCTGTGTATATATAAAATGTGGTTTTATTTGTGATATAAAAAAGTGGTTAATAAATAAAGACCTCGGCTGAGGCTTAGTAGATTTCAGTAGTGTAAAAAGGTTTTTGTGCAGACTTACTGTGTTGATTAATGATTTGTTCTCCTTTGAAATAATTGAGTTTTTTCATTTCTTGACTTCTTGGTTTGAGATTAATTTCAAGGCAATCATTGACATTGTATATTATTGAAAAAATTGGTAAATGAGTTCCTTGTGAACATTGTCTTACAGTACATTGTAAATATCAGAGCAGAAGAATTTTTATTTCATGGAATTCCTATCTTATTTCAGTCGAAAATCCTTTTATTCCTGAAAAATGATAAGGCACATTACAGAAAAATCTGAATGCTTGTGCAATATACCTTCTTGCAAAATGTCAGTAGGCCACCCTCTCATCACAAGAATGAACATTACAAATGCACCAAGAACTGGACTCTTCAGTGGTTCATGCACTGTACCTCTTTGCAGTTCTCTGAGTTTGAGAAGTGTATCAAGTCATCGTTGTACATTTCTTGGGTGTTTATGATGTCGCTGTATTCCTTTTGGCTGAGATCTTCAGGGTTAATTCCGTTGGCTCTGAGGAACTCCTGGTATGCCACACTGAACGCCTGGCCGATGGACTGGGCTATCAGCTGGGCCTGCGAAACAAAACACAATCATTTTAAAGGTCCCACCAAGCAATGACTCCTGGAGGAGTGGAAATGAGATGAGGAATGCATCGGTCCATTTGTACTCCCTGTTAGCCCCGACTTGGAGAGTTACCTTTTGTATAGTTAAAATATATTGTCATGGGCACTCGTCAGCTAGTTATTTATGTGAAACAGATTTACATGATTTAACACAAAGTGATAACTTCTGAGAACCTAACTTTTTTGGGTTATTTGTGAAAGGCAAATACATTTAGGACAGTCCATAGGAGAGCAAAGGCACTTCTCATTGAATGATGTTTTCAAGTTGGGGGAAGTGTTCGCAAACAAACAAGTAAAAGGAACACATTTTGGCAATTTAATACACTCGGAAGTGTTAATGTAGAAGCCTTCTCACTACCCCGGAAGCTGATGACGGAGGACTTAGCCAGGAGTATTTCTTTGGGAGGATATACCTTTCATCTCCTCTGCCCCCTCACCCTTTCCATAATGACGACATGGAGGGGTCATCTTTCACCTTACACATTTTTGAAATTTGCAGCAATATTATTGTGATTTCAAAGCAGAAAATGTATTTTCATTTGCGTTTTTTGATTATAGTACAATCTTTTTCTAAGATTTTTTGTTCAAAATGTGTGGCAAAGGCTGCATCTTAAAGCATAAAACAAGGCTTTATTTAACTAAATTCATCAGACATAACAACCACCCGCAATAAGCTGCAATATTGGCCAAAAAAGCTTCTTTATTATTTTTTGATGTGCTACTAATATTCCCAGGATGATTCTCTTAGGAAGGGGGTAAGTGACTATGCATAAGAACTTCGGAAGCGTTATAGATAGTTTCCTGGCCTCAAATTTGCACAAATGGAGGACATTTGTAAAATGAGTTCTGCTACTGGAACATAACTTCTTGCTTCCATCTGTCACATAAGGCACCGAGTTTGAAATGTCACACACAAACACAATGAAAACATGTATATCTGACATGTGATTAATCTGAAGGCATGGCAGCTATGGAGTCGGCTGGCACTGGGCAGAGTATACATTACTTTTATTTTTAGAGTTGGAGCCTCTCGCTGCAGTTCTCTCACTGTCTGATGGCGCTTTGAGGTTGGGGTCCTGTTGTCGCCCACTGTGTAGTCTGGGTTCCATTGCTTTGCTCAATGATCCTATCTCTCCATTGATATCCTAGGCTGAATCCCCCTATCCACGCTCCCCTTCCCTCTCAATTATTGCTTCAGATGCGGCCTGTCTGTGCGCATTCCGTGTCTCTGTTTAGGTCTCTCTCTCTCTATGCTTCGCCTGTCTCTTTATTTCCTGTTTCAGTCTTTGCTTATCGTGTCTGTCTCCTGTGCTTCATCTCCCTCTCTGACTGTCTGCTGGCCTCGTACCCCTTTTGTCTCTCGACGCCCCTGCTCTCCGTTCGGGCACTTTCTGCTCCCTCGTCGTTCTGCCCCCTCTCGCTCTGCTTCTCAGGACAGGCACTGAGAGAGACGAGTAGTGAGAGAAGGAAGAGGACCACCCTTTTTAACTCCTTGTTCCCTCTTTCTCTCAGTGCTCCTTCCTACTTTCTGTGCTCTCCTCACCCTTTGGGAGTCCCTTTGTCACTGAAGGCTAGCTGCTGACAGTTTCCAGTGAATAGACATAAATGTGAATCACTCAATCGTGAAAACCGTGGCTATCCTTTGTTAGTTTTCAAGCATTACAAGGAGAAAGTGGTCCAGCTTTAGGATTGAATCAGGACAGGTGTTAACAGGCTTTAAGATGTGACTTCACATTTTTATTATTCTGATCTAAAGTAAATCAGACTTCTTGTTTAAAGGTTAGCAGTGAGGCTGAGGTCAACATTAAAATGTACAGCTCTTACATGTTAGTTACAGCCTGCTGTGAGCTCATACTGCCGTCACCTGAGCAGCTACTGCTGTGTAGTACTCTTTACTGAAGTGAGTGAGTGGATAAGTGTAAGAAATTGGATTTTTGATTCAGGGGGTGAAACCCCTTTTCAAACAACAACCACAAGCCTTATCAAGGTGAGCCACAAAAGTGAATACATTGACCTTTGCATAGCCTTCTGGTACCTTGGCACAAAAGCAATCCGGCTTGCCTTAGAGCCAAAGGTTAAGTAGTTGAGCAGTAATAAAATTAAAACACAACAGAAGAAAAATACCAAATCAATTTAGGAAAATAGAGCACATTTTAATAAATAAATAACATGAGACCAAAACAACAAAAATCCAATCAGTAGAACCATAGATATTGAATTGCAATGTTTTTAGGTAAGTATAATGCCTAAAAGCACAAAGTGCTACTCGCAGTCATCTAGAACTGCTAAACAGGGGAAAGTCACAAGTTCAAACCAACAACGATGGACCTTGGGCCATGGATAGGGGCCAGGTTAGTCCCACTGGAAAAGTTACCTTCTTAAAGTTCAGTGGGAAGAGTCCAGTTTGCCATGGAGGGGGCCACAAAGAGCCGGGAGACCATCATAGAAAGCCGTAGTTGTAGTGCGAAGAGCAGGCCTGGTGCAGCAGACACTTGTCACTGCAGCGGAAAGATTTGGTCAGGCGTCATGGACGGTTGTTTCCGGAGCTTTACTTTGCGACCACCACAGGCTGTTGTTGCCAAAGAGTGAAGTACAGATCTTGTGGTGCCGGTTGTGATCACTGTAGCATGATTAGCAGGGTTCACCATAGCCACACGTTGATGGTCATCGCAGACATCAGTGTCTCAGCACAAAAGGGGCAGCAAATCGGTCAGGACCTGTGGGGGCACATCTTGGGACAGGGAACAGCTCCACTCCAGCCATGAATTGCACATTCTGCCAACACTTAATCCCGTTTGTCTGCCTGTCTGAGAGGTATGCACATGGCCCAACAGCTAGGCTAGTCACAGTTTTGTGACTTAAGACTCTGGTAGCAAATACCAAATGGTTAAGAGAAAAAAATGCAAAAAGAACAATTGATGGACAGAATGCAGAACAATGCTGTACATTCACCCCAGTACAGAGTTCTGGCCCTAAATCCATCATTTTTTTGCTCCCCATGCCATTCCAGTTGAAATCCAGCCATATACAAATCAGTCTTGACCCTGGGCCCAATGGGAAGAGTCCAGCCCGAACTGCCAGGCCAGGTCCTCCCTGGACAGGAAACAAGCATCCTAGGACCGGTTTCGGGGTTTCACCCTTCATCAGCCAGGATAGCTTCACTCCAGTGGCATGGAGAGCACAGGACCCACGTCTGGGCATAGCCGTCCCACTCGGGGTGACATATGCAAAAAGAACAATTGATGGACAGAATGCAAAACAATGTCGTACAGTCACCCTAGTACAGAGATACAGGCCTAAATCAGTTTTTTTTGCTCCCCATGCCATTCCAGTTTGAACCCAGCCATATGCAAATCAGTCTTGACCCTGCACCCTGATATGTGTGTCTTTTGCTTTCTCACCCTAAGTGCACCGGGTATGCCCAGGCGTGGGTCCTGGGCTCACTGTGCCACTGGATTCAAGCTAGCCTGGCTGATGAGGGGTGATGCCCTAAAACCAGTCCTAGTATGCTTGTTTCCGGTCCAGTCTGGGCTGAGGCACAGGATCAAGACTAAGCTTGGGCGGCAAATTCTGTTCTGCTCGCGGAATTTGCAGAATTTGGGTACTTTCGCGTTCCGCGGAGAACGCGGAATTGCCAAAAATTCCGCGATACGTGGCATGGCGGAATTTTTTGCTTGTTCACGCTTTCAAAATGCGTGTTTGCGAGATATTTCCCCCCGAGCACGCAAACAGCATTTGCAAACAGGAAAAAAGCATCGCGAACGGGCAGAACAAGCAATTCCGCGGAGCTCTGTGTGCTCGCGGAGATTTTTTACCATTTCGCGGAGCTTTGCGTAGCGCGACTATGCCAATTACACCCACCCCTAGTCAAGACTGATTTGCATATGGCTGGGTCTAACCTGGGGTGGCATAGTTTGCAAAAGAACGATGGATTTAACCCAGATCTATTGACTGGGGGAGAATGTTTGATTGGCTATGCATTCCGTCCATCATCTGTGTGTCTAACTTTCTAAAAATGGCATTTTCAGAATTGTATCTTACAATCTGACTTTACCATTGAAGACAATTTTAAATTGCAAACCATTTGAGTGCAAGCATCATTTTCCTATTTGCTCCCCAACCCAAGTTCTCACTTATTAAGTATAATAAGGTATCTCAGTGTTATCCTATGGGAGAGATAGGCCGTGCAACAGCGACACACAATTTTAGAGGCTTTTCACTACCAGGACATGGAAAACATAAACCCGCATATACCACTTTTTAAATACAATGCAGCATACCCTATGAGCCTTAAGGGTCAATCTTAGGCTGATTTATATGTATTAAAAAAGAAGGTTCATGCATGACAAATGGTAGATTTTGCCAGGTCAAAATGGCAGTTTTAAACTGCACTACAGACTGACAGATGTTTTCAAAGGCTAATTTAGTGGATGGCACAATGAGTGCTGCAGGCCCAAGAGTATCATTTAATTTACAGGCCCTCGACAGGGTTGGACTGGTCCATAAGACAATCAGGCATTGCCTGATGGGCTGGTCTGATAGGTCAATGTGTGGTCTGGCTTTTGTTAAACAGTTTTGGGCCAGTTTTATGACCATGAGGGCTGATTCTATGGCCAGGTAGACTGGTTTTTACGGTTGATTTCCTGATATTGCTCCTTTTTTTACTATATACTTCGCTAATGCGGGCCTTATTTTATTTTTCTGACCTGGTTTACTTTCTGTCCCAGTCCGACACTGGCCCTGGGTAAATGTAGTACCATTTATTAGGGATTTACAAGTAAATTAAATGTGCCAATTAGGTAAATGCCAATTTTGCCCTGTATGAGGGAGTGGGCACGAGTACTTCAGCACTGGTGAGGAGCGGCAAAGTACAAAGAGTCCTAATACTAACAAAAACAACCTCTGAAAAACAGGGCAGATGAGGGCAAAGGTTTGTGGGTCTATCACCCATGGGTTTTAGGTCTAACAATATGTCTAATTGAGTGGACTTTTTGGGGTTGTGAGACACACAAAATGCTGATGAAGGTCAAGATCTTAGCATCTCCGAGATAAAACCACCAGATAGGTTTTGATTGAAGTGGTGCATGTCTGTATCCAACCATTGGCAGAGGGTACTGAAAGGAAGACTTGAGCTGCACTAGCAGGCCTGATGTTCTGCCATCAAATTTGCGTCAGATATGTTTTCCAGTAAAAGTAAGCCCAAGTGCACAAATAACAGAGTGCCATTGACTGTCTGAGTTTTTGTTGGCCAAAGGTATTACTCACAGAAAACGTGCAGCATATCATGCTCACATGAATAGCATGATTGAGAGAATTAATAGGACACTGAAGGAGGTTGTTCAGTTATCATCTAGTATGGGTGGGTCCTAGAAGCGTGCATTAGTAGACCATGTTGAGCAGCACCAATTTACTCCTTATTGCACTACTGGAGTAACTCCTTTTGTATTATTTCACAAAAGGAAACCTTCTACAATGATTTCTTCCCCCCGGCTAAATTTATGATTAAATTACTCAGATGCATTAGTAGAGAGAAATGCTGCTTGTGCGAAGTTAAGAGAAAGAAGAGAATAATAAAGGATAAAATTAATAGAGTGAAAAGGGTGTCTGTCAACGATGAATAATGTGTGTGTGTGTGTGTTTGTGTGTGCATGCGTGCACGTGTGTGCGCGTGTGTGTGTGCGTGTGTGCACGTGTGCGTGTATGTGTTTAGCTACAAAGGAAAAGTACAAAGAAGGGAGGAAGAAAATATAGTGAACCTCAAAACGTGACAGTTAATCCAGGTTCTGCCAAACTGGAGAATGGTCAAGTGTGGATTTTAATAGATGTACTGATGGTGCATGCCCTTTTGCGGCTCAATTGTTTCAATTTCGCAAATCTAACATTGTAAATCATTGTTTTTGAGCCACAACATCCACTGTATATATTTGTTCACATCCACGATTTGCGCCGTTTTTCACTGATATCATAATTGTCACTGTCATCGCCACTTGCTTGTGTCAAGTACACAATTGAGCACCAAGTCCAATTTGGGTTGTTTCACGCATTATTTGCCTACAGTGCTGCTACAACTGTAATCTTTATTTTCAACATAATTATATGATGCCATGTGCACATTTCAAAACTATTTCTGAGTCTCCCACTTTCTTTTCCACGTAAAGTATTATACATACATGTCTAATTGTCCTTTATAGTGCTACCAGTTGGGATATTGTTTTCTCTTTATCAACGTTTATATCTCAAGCTTGCTGTATTGTTTTGACTAAATTCTCCTCTGCCTTTGCAAGACTGTCTCGTTTATTATTCATCATCTGCCTCTCCTGTTTCCCTTTATTCAATGAAAACCTTAAGGTCTCCCCCCTAAGACAAGCCTTTAATGTGTCTCATACCATAGAAGGGGAGGCACTGGAGCTATTTTCTTTAAAAAAGATTGGAATCCAACTACTAATGTTTGCAGTATTCCGCATTTGTTGAGAAGCTCAACAAATTTAATGGCTTCCCACCTATCCCTTGCAGTTCTAGAAAAAGGGGGTTGTGGTCCAAAGGGAAGCGTGGGAATCAGTCTACTCGACAGGAATTCGCAAATTTATTAGAGACAAAGAAATAATCAAGGCAAGCATGTGAGCAGTGTGGAGCTGAAAAATAAGTATACCCATCCCCGTTCATTTTTTTTTTATACCATATATCAATCAGGCCGTGATCTTTGCAAGTTCCTTTAAGAGCTTGAAACACTTTCGGTTTCCTCCCGGTAGAGGATGTTTGGCCTCCTATATCAAACCTTCCTGGAAGGTTGATATTAAAATCTCCACACTAACGGTAAAGGGAGATGCGTTAACTCTGAGGATACCTGATTGAGCTTTGCAGGATCATCTAGTATACTACCATAGATTGAACACAGTGTAAATATCCCACCGCATGGGGAATGACATACTGCTGCTACCCATCTTTCTTTGGGGTCAGACCCTACTTGAGAGAATTTTAGCGAGTTACCTCAAGTCACTACAGCCACCCCCCAGTTTGAACGCATTGTGAGGTACCTGCTACTAATTTGTATCCCATAGAGTTCAGGACACCCCTCTGTGAGGCTTCTATGTGTGTTTCCTGTAGGCAGACAATGTCTGCCCTTAGGAGTTTCAACCCCATGGAAGTTCTAGCCGTGCTTTTAGGATCGTTTAGTCCACATATGTTAAGGGACACTATCCTAATCTTCTGATTATCACGCATTTCCTCGCTTGGCCTGCTTTACCCAGTATACTTGACAGTCCACCTTCAACATTATCGTGCCTAAATGAGGTCCACCAACTACCCATCCTCTGATCTCGAGAGTTCTTTCCATTTTCACTGAAACTCGTGAATAGATCCCTGACCCTTCCCTGATCGGACCCCCCCTTCCCACCCACACACCTTGTCTCCATTTCTCTCCACTGAGCAACCAGGCCCAGCCTGGATGATGTCATTTGTTGAGACGGATTCTACCTTCGGGGACCCCCCAACCCCTCACTACACTTACACTAAGAGATTAAACAATCTGAAAAAAGCACAAAAAGACAATGTTATTCCCTTTTTTCCTTCTTTTTTTGTCCCTTCATTTCTGCAAAACATTTTTTTAAATTGGTTTTACCCCGAACTTCTACCTGTTTTACCTCTCCAACCTTTCCATCCTCAATTCCCTATCCCCGATCTCTCTCGCATCCCCTGTAATTCAGCTAGATATTCTTGGGCCTGGACCTCAGAAAAAAACTATGACTATGCCCTTGATAGATCACTTTTAACTTTGCTGCGTTTTGCAGATACATTTCTGCACCCAGTTTCTGAAAGGGAGCGAACACCTGCCTTAGTCGCCATCTCCACTCCACTGTAGCATGGGCAAAATATGGGCGAGCAAAAAGGAACCTCCATCAAATTCCCTTTTAGTATTAGGGCGTGTTAGATCAAAAATATTTTGTCTGAGGAGAATATTCCCAAAGTATACCAAAACAGCTCTGGGGTATGTATTACTATCCGCCTGTTGTTTCCTAACAGTTAACGGAAATCGATGCACCCTCTGCACCTCCTTCTCCCAGTCCCAGTTTGAGAGTTCAGGAAATGCTCCCTTTAGTAGTTTGACCATATACTCCTGGGGTTCCCTTTCTCTACCCTTTCTGGAATACCCAATAGTCTCAGATTGTTGCTTCGCTGCCTGTTTTCGTACTCTTCCAGCTTCCACATCATGTCAGTAACTTTAGGATCTTGTATACTCCTAGAAGATTTCAGCTCTGCTACTTCCAATTCTAGGGTATCAGTCTGTTTCTCCACATTGGTCATCCGAGATCTCCGTGCAGGTCTTGCTAATTTTCCTAACTGCACCTTGTAATTTCTTGGAGGCTTGCCGAGCCCTGCGGCTGTCTAACCGAATGTCAGTCTGCATCTGCTTAATTGCAGCCAGAATCAAGGAGGCTAGGGGTTCCAAAGCTATTGAAGAAAGGGCCTCTCCCGTCTTTTGTTCTTGGCTATCAAGAAGCTGAATGGCGGAATATTCCCATCTAAGCTTAGATGTTTCTCTCTTTGGATTGTCTTCCAAGCTTTCACTCACTTTCTTGTTGCTCTTTGCCTGCTTCCTCTTCGGACTTGTAGACTTTTTCTGTTTTTTTTTTTTTACCTTCTGATCTCTTTTTCCAATTTGTCAATACAATAGATTCATCCATTGAACTACTGTCTGACGATGTGGATATTGTAGGAGTTGAGGTGGAGAAACATAAATTCGGTATTGAAGAATCAGAGTCCTCATTTAGGGAGAAAAATTTCTCACACCCCCCAGTATGTTCAAGTGAGGCCAGCTGATCGATATCCCCCACGAGGCCACTGCTTACAGCGTCTGCCTTTTCTCCTTGAGGAATGGGGGCAAAAATACTACCCCCTGGGTCGGTTAACTCAGTGGCTCTGTTTGGGTGGGAATTGATGCCCTGTATCCATATTAGGAATAACTACTGCTTTCACATTCCGCAACCTACCTGAGCCAAGCACCTTCACCAGCCCTCCTTCTAGTGCCACCTTAGAGCCTTGAACAGCTGTAGATTTTGTGGCTGGCCTGATAGTATCACCACCAAGCCTCTGCGATTTTAGGCACTTGGGGTGCTTTAGGGGAAAGATATCGGTAATTGCCAATTGTCCCCCGGTTCCAACAGTCCCAGCAATTAAATTGTCCCCTCTTGTTGTCCGCTTACTGATTGCGCCGGAAGATTCCTCGCCTCTCTTTCTGTTTTTCAGCTCCATTACGGCCTCCTTGGAGCTCTCCTGGTGCATGCTGGGTTTGGTAGTCCCCGTCCCAACCGTGTGTTGTCCTGTCACAGTGGAGGCCGTACTCGCCGGTTTCGTTTTGGGGATTTTAACACCTCTCCCAGACATCTCTGTAACTGGGTCAGCAGCGGGCAGGAAGGCCTGTCTCGGTCTCTCCCGGGCAGCCTGAGATGCCGCAACCAGCAACACTGAACACTTCCTCCTCCTAACCGGTGCACAGCGGGACCAAGCCACCGGGCCGGACACTGATACCAGTATTGGACTCTGGTAAGGGGTAAAAGCGGGAGCCCTTCCGGAAGCAGTCAGCCTAGCCAGACACCATCTTGCTCGTCCTCCAAGATACTGCGGTCTCATCATTCCTTTTGCAATGTAATGGTAGGACTTGATGAGGAGCTGGAGAGCTGGATGGAGGTTTTCCTTGGGAGACATGTGCAGTGGGTTCCTTTCTTCTCAAGAATAAATTAATAACTTTGTATCGCATTCCTGCCTGGATTTCTGTTTGTTCAACAGGACTTACTACACACCTCCTTCCTTGTTTACTCTTTCCCACCTACCCATGTACTTCTAATAAGTCCTGTACTCTGTCTCTTCTGCCCTTTAGATTCTCTTCCTGCACTCCCATCATTCTCTTTCCTCCTTCTCCCTCATGCACTTCCCCATCCCCCACTCTCTGCTTCTGATGTCACTCTGTCCTCTACCTCTACCCATGTCCTCTTCTACTTACACTCTTCCCCTCCTACTCACTCCTCCATTCCCCCCTGCTTGCTGTCTCTTCAAGTCCTTCACCCAAGTCATTGAGGCCAAATATGTTAAGGGGTCACACGTACATGTGTGCTGCTTGGGTCACTGCCATCCGAAGCAATGGCCTTGCCATTACTGCTTCCATAGCTCATTGCTTACCATAGGATAAACTCAACACTTGCATATAGAAACCATAGGGTTATAAAAGCAGTTTATCTTTAACACACAGATTAATTAAAAATTTGAAGTTATGAATATGGAAAAGTAAATTTAAATGTATACTGTCGAACTCTAATGATTAGCAGACTTTTCTGGTTCTTTCACATTTTTGTTAAATTTTCAGTGCATCTGTCTCCATGGTCCATATCACTGGTTTTTTTATACTACACTCGGATTAGGAAACAATATATAATGAGTTGTGCTTTTACATTTTTAAGACATGTTTGCACTTCCGATACAGAGACAAACATCAATATGAGATAATAAAAAAAACGTGTAACTTTTGCAGAAGATTTGCTAGCATGTAATATGTACACGTGCATAACAATACAGTATTATGCTATAAATTATTCTAGATTTTCTAAAAACAAATGCCATAGTGAGTACCAAAATGTGCAGCATTATTCTACTGACCTAGGTAGCCTAAATCTACAATGTAGCCATGTATTTTTACGATAGGACAACGTTCTGGAGGCTTAATTATTGAGGGAAATTAGGAAGCATTTGGGAGGGGGGGCTTCTCTTGACCCAGCGGCAGGCACCAAGCTAGTCTTTATCCTCCCTCGCCATATTTTACTAGCATGGAAGAGGGAGGAATTGTTTCCATTCCTTGGCCCTCACCTACTGCCTTTGCCCCTACCAGAAGGCTATTTAAGGGTAGAAGAGAGGTGTGAGGTGGGCGCGGCAGCCACTAGACCTTGTTTCTCAGTAGCCTCCTGTTTATTACCGATGGGCTAAGGGAGAGAAAAGGAAGTGGAAGCCTTCATTGAAATCAAACATGATTCTAAGGGTCATTTCTTTTCTGTCCCTGACGTTGCCCTAAATATGTCCAATCTGGAGGCTGACAGTCCAGTCACTGGCTGACAAAGGTTTAATCGGGAATAGCTGCTGACGTCCTGTGTTGGTAATCGGTGTTGTCCATGTTCATCCCATTTACATAAATGGCAGTGGAGTGCTGCAGCTTTTTTTAGTCTAGGTGGAGTGTCAGGTATTCCTTTCACTATGAATTTGGTCAATGCCTTGTGTTGATAGAAGCCCTATTTGGGTATGATTTGTGGTACCATGTGTCACCATTTTCCAAATCTAAATGTACTATCCAGGCCATGACTGCAAACATTGAAGAGAGAAATCTGTGATAGGATTGTTGAGATCCCCTGCCAGGCAGTGCCAGTGTACCCTGGGGTACACCTGATCCGTATAAGAGTAAGGCACACACACACATTGTTAGTAGTGGGGTACCTATCCCTATCTGTATGCCTACCTTTATAGAACTTTTCAAATTCCACGCTAGCCTGCTATGCCGCTCTCTTGCTCATTCCCCAGCTTTGGAAAGTCGCCTCAGACATGGTGCAGAGAAGGGAATAGGAAGAGACCCCTATGTGGGCAAAACTTGAAGGACTGAGGAGGTGACCCTATCTGAGACTTCGATCCAAGTATGGTCCCAGGGGTTCAGGGAACACGGCGGAGATTCCTGTGTAGCATGACTGGAGCGGAGCTGAACCTGTGGTGCTAAAGGTCACTCTCAAGCAGTGCTGAGGACACCAGGAGCCATGGCTGGAATAAAAATGAGGGAGAAGACTTCTTTAATCTACGTACAGCGGAATCCAGGAGAAACAAAAGGCCATCGGGCCCGACCACCCAGAAAAGACTGAGCTGTGACCAACGGAGAAGGCTTTTCTTAAGGCCATAAGAGAACAGATGGCTGAGTTACATGAAGATCTGGTAAAAACTGAGTACGTTGTTAACGTCATCGAATAGAAACTAGACGGGCAAACTGGTTGAGCGGTGTTGGTGTCAAAGAACAAGAAGAGGTTGGGTCGTCTTGAGGGCCCTTTCTCTGAGAAGGCTAACCGTGTTCTGGAGTTGGCACCTTTTCGAAGCTCAGCAGTGGAACCCCTGGTTAAGATGGGGCACAAAGACAAGACGTTGGACAACGCGAGGTAGGGGACACTCCTTAGAGTACTGGGGATCCCAATGAAGGTTTTACAGAGCGATCTTTGAGAGTGAGTAGAAAAGGTACTGTCTGGGCTCTTGGACTTGCAGGAGGAAACGGTGCGCGGGGTAGAGCTGTGTAGCACTAGGCTGACTCCAAAACAGGAATGTCTTGTAGTAAATCAGTAGGCACTGATGTGCTGGTTCAGTCTGCAGAGTGGAGGGATAGAATGTTGTGAGAAGCAGAGTAGAGAAAAGCAGTGATGTCTGGAAAGAGACGCCTACTGCACTTTCACGACATGAATCCGGCAACATTTGCTAGGAAAAAGAACTACTGAGTATGAAGCAGGAATTGGCAGTGAAAGGACGGTAGACCTCAGTGGTATATCAGTCAATCATGATGATGGAGTAAAAGGCAAGAAACTCCTATTTTTGCAAGTAGACTTACCAAGAACCTTCTTGAAGAGCCTGGTGCCGCATCCAGGGTGACTCTCCAATGAAGCTCCCATGGGACTCCTGGCGGAAGCTGGAGAGCTGACACTTGCTCACCCTGCAGTGCCTGTGGGCCCGGGCACTGTCGCTCGGGGATGGGGGTTTGCTGTTTATCTATTGCATATTTATCTTTATTATTTCTGCCTTTCTTTGCTCCCCTTGGCACTAGTTTTCTTGTATTATCTGGAAAAGGCATATTCAGAAGTTATAGCAGTCTTCGGTGTGTGTTCCTTAGAATACTTAGCTGTGGTCTCAGAAGTGCATCTCTTTTATTGTGCCGTTTGTGGCCATGGTTGCGATATGGTCCGTGTTATATTAATTCTGCTAATAAACAGATTTAAACATAAAAATATGTGTTGTTAGAAGGTATTTATAGACAATGTCTTTATCAGCAATGTTAACATGAGTTCAGAAAATATCTTCGCATAATATTCCGAACAACATATTAATCGGTGCCCTGCTCAGACTGGACATCTAACACGTTCAGGTGTGCACTGTTCAAACCAGTAGGTTTCTCCCTCTGTTTCTACTACACTTGTGTGCCTATATCAAAAGACCCACAACAAGGAGATGCTACTATCCCCAAAGTGACCCCGCAAACTCTATTCATACATATTTCTGAATCTTTAGTGGGTGTTCGAGCCTCTGTGCAGTCATGGCTGATGTTTATATCGGAGTTTGATCTCAGTGGCATTGTGGCACAGTGTGCGGTGGTGACACGGTGTCATTGTACAGGAGGACGGCTGTATTTGCTGTGTTTTTAAATACATTGGTTTAGCTACAGGTTGCCGATTCGAGGGTTGTTTGTCGATTTGGTTCGAAACTGTGTACACTTTTTCACATATAAAATGCATATTCTTTACGATGCTTGTGCATATTATGTGAATTAGGAGTGGGTGGGCACCTGCACGAAAACAGTTAGTAAGGTGTGTGTGCATTCCTACAAAAGGTCAAGTGCGACACATACTTAAAGCATTTTCCTGAAACTCACACTGTGAGCGTTGCTAGCACAGCTACTGAAGCGTATGCAGTGGGGCCACACAACCATTTCACACTTCCCTAAAGAGTTTTTTTTAAGTATCTTACAAGCAAAAAATATGCACAACGCTTGTGCGTACGATAAACAAAAATGATGCCCTTGTCCCTGGACCCATATGGAAATGGCATTATAGAATGACACCTAGCTGGGCCCCACACTGGATACGTAATACAATATTTACATTTTCGTTTGATTTTCAACACCTGCTCTTTTCTTATGCCAGTGCTTCTGAAGAATGCCCACTTTGCTCCACCCACCTTCACCCTCTGCATTCTGTTGCTGCTTGTCGTCTGTACTTTTGATGTAATCCGCAGAGCTGCCCATTTGGCAAAGATCTTAATATTCAAATATCATTAATTGTTAAACAAATTAAGCATTTCTATTGTGATTATACGGGACTTAGCGTAACGGGAAATCGGTAGCCACTACATTGCATCTACGACAGGTAATACCGTGATGCTCCTACTGTAACTATGGATTAAGAATTGTTTGGTGACTATCATATCACAATTGTATTCGAAGACGCTATAATAGCAATTGGAATATGGCAAAAGCATTTCCCTCAACCTACAAGTTGATCCAAATCCATCGGGCATATAGGTCGCTTTGGACCAGGACGACACGGTCATAAATATTATATCGGTTTGTTTGTGGTAATCAAGAATGCCCTGAAGAAGTTCTCTGTGGAGAACGAAACGCGTTGGCTGTGTGTTTTCTTAAAGAAAGAAGATCATGAATCAATAATAAAGATGGACAACTAAACATTTGATGGATTCAATGTGGACCATTTGATCATATTAAATGATAGTGGTGCAATCACAATAGAAGTTCATTTGCTCTATTGACCCTGTACATCAGGGTGGTTCCTTTGGACAGAAGGCGCCTTTGTGAGTTTGCACACAGAAGGATTTCTGGTTCCGGTGAAAATAATTCTTTGGTTTAACTTCTGTAATTGGTGCCTTTTGCCTAGTTGGTCCGCTGTCCAGTTTGTGTGTGAAAAATTAAGCATTTCTGCGTGTACTCTGCACTGTTTTTCATATAATTTGTAATTGAGTGACATGAACGGTGTATTTCCATGCGAGGAGGCGACTGTAGTGCCAAGCCCATTTTAGCTGCATTTCACAGGTTTTTTTTTTAAGTTCACACTATTTTCTTCTGTTTTATGTGTAATTTTTCAATGTGCTAATTAGAACATGAGATCCAGATGGTGCATGAATTCCCATACAGTTTGCAGACACAATCACACTTTATGTGGAAGGTACGGTGTGTCTCCTCATATACCAATATGGTGAAATGTATGTGAAAGGATGTAACATAACTGCATACATTGAGAAGGTGTCACTCATTGCAGGTAGAAAACAGAAAAAAACACCAATGAAATATCCGTTTTTATTCTTTTCAGGTTTCCTCCTCCACATTTAGAAACATCATATTCTAAAGCCAATTAATGCTGGCCATTTTCACAGCGAACGGTTCCGCATATTGTTCTACCAGTGAGGTATTACATTTGTCTTTCCAAATACAGGGGCAACTTTGCCATGACTTCCTTTCCAACTTCAATGTATGTTTCTCCATCTCTATCCGATCACTAGGGCACCATATAATGAGAATACTATATCTAGTGGTACAATTGGGTTGCCTCACGGATTATCTTTAATGTATTAGATATTCTTATGTTATTTAGTCGGTATTGTAATTTTCTCAAGTGTCGCAGTTGTTGCACCCACATTGAACACCGCGTCCACCCACTGGACCCAAGCACAGAGACAAAGAGGCCCAGCATCCTTAATGTATGCGCTTGGTGGAAGATGAAGGCGCAGACATGATGCTTGGAGTCAGCGCCTGCTGCATTGACAGGAAACGTCTTCTGCAGAGTCTTTCAAACAGGCCACACCTTACCTTGAAGTGTGGAAGTGAGGTGTGTTCCCGCAGCATCCTCCTTGATGCAGACTGCACCGCAGAACTGACACCAGGGCACGTGCGTGGATCAATGGACGCAGATTGGAGCAATATACCAATATCCCACTGATCTACTCAAGAGTCCTCCCCACGCATCTCCAAGTTTAAACACTAGATGGATTTTAATACTGGGGGAAAAGAGCCAGTGCTTGGTTCTTGACTGGTCAACAATAGACCACCTCCATTGGCCTGTTTTAAAGCAGAGGTTCCACTCACCATGCGAGATACTCAATGAAAATGAATACTTTGGATCCACATTGGCTGCACCAGATCATTAACCAATCAGGTCAGCTTAGTCATCAATGTACTTCCCATTGAGTTGAGCAGATTTGGGTGGAACTGGCCAGCTACACAGGGATCCTGTTTCAGGCAGATTGGCAAAAGGATCACTGATTGGTTAATGAGTAAGAAATTGATAGAATGTCGCGTGAGGCCTATACCGGGATTGTGTCTGGAAAAACAGTGTATCAGCAATAGGTAAGATTTGTAATGGCAAAGACCACTATTGTATGTGTATATACGTATAGGTTGTGTGTGTGTATACGTCAATGTATGCCTGTATGTGTTAAAGATTATGTTACTGCCTAGCACATAGTGGTGTGAAGGTTTAAAAGCTCTGGCTTGCTACAGAGCAAAGGGAAAACACAAAGAAATACAAAGACATACATACCCTCATTGTTACAATGTATGATTTTGGAAAAAGAACACATGCATTATACCATAAAGTACTTATTATTCATGGAGAAAAGTAAAAAATCAAGATTGAAGGCTAAAAATGGAGGAAAAAAAGATAGACAGATGTAAGCCACCTGTGCTCCATAAAAATGGCGGCGTTTTTCTTATTGTCACAGACCGACAGACAGCAAAATATCTGACGACACTGGAGAGTTTTGAAACATTAAAACGAGCCCTTTTTAAGGCATCCACAGTAGAGCAGGCGTTATGCCTGATTCATCTCAGTCAGCTATGAAGACAAGGAACAAGATGTTTCTCCTCAATTTAGAATGAATTCGTGTAGCTCAGATATGTAAACAAACCCACGACAGCTTTGTTGCAGTACTCATTATTATACTTTTAAATATGTAAAGGCAATTATATTAAAGCAACTTGCTAATTACCTTCCCACTGTATGCTGTGGCTTCATGTATATATGGTGTACGAGCCCTAATGTTCCTGTCTTGTTTATACCGCAGCCCTGGAGGCTTCAGTTGACTGTGACAGTTACATTTTCATTGTCTGCTTATCAGTATGTGACTGACCGCTACACGCGTATATATATATATATATATATATATATCCTGCCTAATGAACCTTTGTTATAAGGTGCTCTGTCTTCCTCGAGAGGTTTAGCAATAATAACGTAAAAGGACTTTAACATTAAATATCATTTTACAAATTAATTGTTATAGTTCTGTTTGACCACTAGATGGCAATGCGACCCAAATGAAAAAAGAAAGAACGCATGTTTGTTTTGAAATAAGAGCGTATTACCTTTGGGCAAGCTAAACAGACTTTGGAAGCACTGCAGTGTCAAATTTCGATGTGTTAAGTGACCAATCAAAGATATTTTTCTACAGCATGTGTCCCGGGTAGTTTTTGATCAGACCGTTCGAAAGTCAAATAAAATAGACCCCAGCCCAGACACAAGTTTCAGTCACGGAAATTATGTGACCTACGGGGATATGTGTTATGTAGTGGGCCCTAGGTCCACATACTAAATGAACGAGGTCACCGGCATTAGGCACAGGTATGTGGTTACTGTAAAGTGGCCTGGGCACTGTGGTGTAGTGGGCTCTGGGCCTACATACTGCAGAAGGACTGGCACAGACACAGTGGTGATGGTTAGTTTACATGCCAGGAGCACGTGCACTCGGGCCCTTTTATTAGCCGAGTAACATCACTCGTGACACCGGTGGTGAATGGGTGTGGGGAGTGTGTCTGCTCACTCCCATAGGAGAGTGGCTACTAAATCAGTGCCGAGGCACTAGAACGTGTCTTGCAGGACGCAACATTCCTCCAAAATTGCAGAAATTGTAAAAAAAGTTAGGGAAGATAAGAGACTCTTGGAGCAGAAGATCCAAGTGTCCTATTCTGCTTTTCTTAATAACCCCTCTGTGTTTATCCAACACCAGCTGGATCAGGCTTGAACTCAGTGCCAATTATTATACTCAGAGTGAAGCCTCCTTTCAACAATACCGCCACAAAACATATGAGGAAAGTAATTTCACGGGCAGATTTTTAGCTTGGCAGGCTAGGGAACAGGCAGCCTTAAATCAGATCAACGCGTTAAAATGCCCCTTATCCGCCTCGCGTACAGACGACCCAGTTAAAATTGGGGAAATAATGCTTCAGCATTATGAGTCCATTTACAGCCAACAACAGATTGTGGATAGGACCGTGTTAGAAGAATTTTTGCAGAATAATGGATTACCGATACTCTCGGATTGGAAAAATGTTCTATGGCCAGCCCCTTCACTATGGAAGAGCTGGAGGAGGTCATTGAAAATGTGCCAAATAGCAAGGCCTGTGGTGGCCCGGATGGGTTTCCGCCTGAATTTTTTGAAGTCTTTTTTAGCTCAGTTGCGGATTTTTTCTTTGTTTAGTAAACTCTATGTTGGAGGGGGGGGGGGGGGGGGGCAATACCAGAATCTTTTAGACAAGGCAACATAGTTAGTTTCCTGAAAAAAGGTAAGAACAGCGAGGATCCGAATTCCTATCGTCCGATAACGTTAAACTCAGACTATAAAATTGTCACCAAATTGTTATCACTTAGGTTTAATCAACACACGGCGCAATTGATCCATTCTGATCAGAATGTTTATATTGCTGGTAGGCAGTTGGCCACCAATACACATTATTTAACTGAGGCATTAGACTATTTCGACACACAGAGGATACCCTCATTAGTCCTTCTACTAGATGCCGAGAAGGCTTTTGACCTTGTTGTGTGGGAGACATTGTTTATGATTTTAGGTCACTTTGGTATTTCCTTAAAGATCACGGTCCTGATCCATAATTTATATATCAACGCTGAAGCTAAGGTAATTATCAATACGTCGGTGGCCGGGGTGGTCAAAGTAAAATGGGGCACAAGGCAAGGGTGCCCTTTATCGCCTGTCTTATTTGCTTTTTTTATCGAACCGTTGGCGATAGCAATAAGGAACTGTGCTGATATTTGTCCCCCAATTCCATCTATGTCGAAACTGAAAGTATACGCCGACGATTTCATGCTTATTATTAAGCCTGATATAGAGGTTCAGACTAAAGGTTTTCAGGTCTTTGAGGATTTTGGGGCTTTAGGCGGGTATTGCATTAATAAAAGGAAAAACGAAATTTTACAATGTGGAGGAGCAAGTTTGGATCTGCACCCCGATATTCTTTCTTGCGTTAACACCAAACCTAAGAGATACCTTGGGGTATATTTTTCTGAAAGTGTTGACGACCTATATCACCTGAATTTTGCACCTCTTCTTCGAAAAACTCGGGCCTTGTTTTCACGTTGGAACTCTCTCCCTTTATCCATCCTGGGTCGGGTGGCCTTGATTAAAATGTCTATTCTTCTTTTGTTTAATTTTCTGTTTTCAACTATCCCATGTATTTTATAGGGCTCCTTTTTTGCCCAAGTAGAGTCAATGTTTACAGCCTTTCTTTGGGCAAAATAATCATCATGTATCGCACTCAGCACTTTATATGAAGCATTGGAAAAGGGAGGCCTAGCTCTCCCTAATCTCAGGGATTATTATTATGCTTATTTTGCACAGTTTTTATCTAGATTCAAACCTCAATTACAGTCAAATCTTTTTATTGACAGTTTTATGGATTTAATGTGTAAGGAAAGCCAGTTTATTTCCCCTCTGTTAATTTTCAAATCCCCTAAATTGTTTCTTTATAAGTGTCTTCATTGGCTTTTCAAAAAAAGACAGGCGTTATATATTCTATCCCTGTAATTAACTCAGCCATATTACTATCTGGCATCTTACCATTAGCAGGGATTACATTATCCTCAGAACTCATTCTAAAATGGGCCTCGGTAGGATTCCGTAAAGTCTCAGATTTTCTGAGAAATGGAAGACTGTTGACTATGACCGAAATGTCGCCATTGATTGTTAATGATTTTATTCTTTTGGAGTCATATAACATCTTCCACAAATGTCTTGCCGAATTAGATGTTTCTCAAATAACCGATCAAAACCAGCTAGTTAATGAACTTTTAGAAGATGCATCCGGCAGGAAACATGGGGTATGGAAAAAGCATTTTGCTTTAGTTAGGGGCCTGGATCTTGGACAGAAGTCAATCAAAAAATGGATGGATCATGAAGACCATGACATTTCTTCCAACTTGTGGTCAGTTATTAATAAACTTAATTTCAGCACGCTAAGAGGTGCGAATTGGCAAATGTAAGAGAGTAGGATCTGCACTTATGTTACCCCCACTTTTTTTCTGATGTATACACTGGTTTCTGGCTATAGTCTGGCTGGGTCCCTGCTAATCAGGTCCCCAGTCTCTCTGTTCTCTCTAAACGACTTGGTGTGCATATTAGATGCACTAGTGATTGGATACTGTGGTACCTTATGAGCTCCTAGTATATGGTACCTTAGGTACCAAGGGCATAAGCACTTCACAGGCCTACCAGGGGCTGCAGCATGTATTATGCCACCCCTGGGAAGCAGACTCAATCTGACACCACAGGCCTGCTACTGCAAACTGGGTGAGGTAGTGTTAGCACTCCTCACTGAGGTATAGGTTTCTATATCTCACCATACACACACAAATAAACCACCCCTATGGCAGGCCCTATCAATCCTGAGGGAAGGGTGCTTAGTTTACAATGTTAGGGGGTGCCTCTGCATGAGCAGGGCCCCTCTGCAGCTGGCAGAGTCCATTCTCTGTGGCTGTTTGTGGATGTGGTTAAACCATATACTCTTAAGTGCATTATAATGCTATCTTTGGAATGACTCCATTAAAACATGTCGTGTTTGGTGTCAAACAACTTGGAATCATACCCCCACATCAGTCCATGATGTGGGAGTGTGATCCCACCCTTCTAGAGGGGACGACATGTGCCTACTGTGGTAACATGGTAGAAATCTGAAAATGAATGCCACCAGCACAGACAATGGGCTGCCCTCCTGCTGCTGACTGAAACTCGCAGTGGAGGAGGCCCAGCAATAGGCATCCTGTCACAGGGAGGTGTCACCACCTTCCAGACAGGAGTTAGTGTATTGGAGCTGGGTGGGTGCACTTCTAGAGTGCTTTGAAGTCCTGCACTGGGGGAGCAGTAGGCTCCTCTGTGCATATGCCAGCTTAAACCGGTTGAGGGGCTACCTGTCCCTGCTCTGGCATAAAACTGGACAAAACGAAGTGGGTGTAACCACCCCCTACCCTGACCCTCCCAGAGGAGTGGTCATAGAGCTAGACCCTCGCCTATCTTCAGTATAAGATAGCAAACTTTGCCATTGCAAAACAGATAACCTTGGGCGACGCTCTACAAAGAAGGATCCTGGCCCTTCGATGTTCCAATACCTTTGGAAGACAGAAGAATCTCCCTTGGAGTCAAGGAGTGACTCCCCTGCTTGGCAGGCACCAAAAACCTTAATCAACGGTCGCAAACTTTCCTGCTCCTGCTAGAGTTCAAAGTCCCTGTAGCCCCAGAAGTGGATTTCCTGACTTCTCGATGGCCATTGTGAGTCCCCAGCAGAGCTGAGGCAAGTGGACCCCACGAGTGACGAGGGACAGCAATACCCGGGTACCATGCACTATTGTCAAGTGCAACCCCTTCACGACGTTGTACGAACTTGTGCATTGGACCATTTGTGGCTGAAGCCTCCAGCAAGTTTTGCAGCATTAATCAGAGGCCTACCCCATCCCGAGTGACCGTGGGCTCCTGTGAAGCATTTCCTCAAGAGGCATCTTTGCAATCCCTTGCCTGTTAGCTTGTGGGTCCCCCAAAGACTTTCTTATCTACTAAAAGGGCTCCCCAATTGCTCCAGGTCCGCCCTCATTCACCCTCACTGGGTGAGTCCCTCAGACCTTGCTGGTCTGCAACGCAGACCTTCTTTGATTTCCACAAGACTTGCAGTTGCCAAGGCTTGTTGGCTCCAATCTGGTTGCTGACACTGCAGTCAGCTGCAAACAACTTGGGACAATCCGAATCCAGCTGCTGGTCATCGTCGATCTCTCCTGGACCTCGTGAGCAAAGAGTCCAAACACCATCGACGACCTGAAATCACCAGACATCTGTGGTCAGCCATCTTCCTGGCCACCGGTCACTGGCAAGTGACTTTGAACACTGTCCCTTCAATTTTCAGGTCAGCTGCATCTCAAATCCACCCTTGGATTCCACCGGACATTTCTTCGGTCGATGCAAGCCGCAAGTCTTCTCTGGTCGCCATAGAAAACAGCGACGCGACCCGACACCAAAAGACACATATGCACCCGGCTTCCCTGGGTGAGGTAACTCGTGCTCTCCAGTGCCCTAGTGTGTGATGGCCCTCGAATTACTTACCTTGAAAGTGGCTTGCTTGTAGACTTCCTCGAAGTAACCTAAAACTTTCAAAATCAAACCGCGACTTGCTCCATTGTAATCAATAGGGAACCCGCGGCTGTGTTCACACACTGCATGCGTCTCCTGTGGGTCTGTTACTTACAGGCTTTCACTACAGCAGTGAAGCCCCAGCGATTCTACAGGCCCTAGGCCTTGTCATTTTGCAAGTCGACTTTCTTAACCCATTTTTTTAGTATATGGTCTGGTACGCCCCTAGGACTCCAGCCATATTTGTGCTTAACTTATTGTGAAACGTTGATATTTGAATGTGTTCCTGGCTTCTAATCTCATAAAGAGATTAGTAGAGTGTGTCTAGAAATAAATACACATATATTTGATATATATACCTGTGTGGTGTCCTTTCATTTGGTAATTCAAGAGATTATAAGGTAAAACAAGCTGCTTTACATTCCTCTGAGACTTAGCCTGAAGGCTGCTCTCCACAGCTACCACTAGGATAACTTTCTTTAAAAGGTTGTCTTAAACCTATCTACCATAAGAGTCGAATTGGACTGGTGCAAGGTGGCCACTATAACTAGTGACCAGCATATGCCAGGCCAACTTCTCACAGCAAAGGATGCTGTTTTTTAGTAAATGGCAACTTTATAGAACCCCTTTTTCTATTTAGAAAATGTATGCCAATTACTCAGCACACTGCTTTCGCTGTATTAACCATCCTTCAGCGAATTGGTCACATATTATGTTGCATTGCCCTAGGTTTCAGAAGTTCTGGGAGGATATTTTTTCTTATTTGGAAACTGAATGTTGTATTCAATCTGCAGTGAATGATTTGTTAATTTTTATTGGTTTTGATCCAGATCTTCTCCTTCCTGATCAATTGGTTAAAATATTATACATTGCAATGGCTGTAGCTAGATCACTTTTATTGCAAAGATGGCGTACCGATTTGATTCCTTCTGTCCTAGAATGGGCCCATAAGATGAAAGCGGTTAAAAGAAGTGAACGCACCTACGCATTAAGTGTGGGGGGGTCTTAGGAAGTTCAATAAAATCTGGGCTACTTATTTTGATTAAGATCAGGAGGGGCTACTGTCTTATGATGTGGTTAAAAAATTAATTTGTCTATTGTTCTGTTTATATCCGTCCCTGATTTTCTAGTGCGCTATGAATTATTTATTAACTTTTGTAAACTTAATATTATGCTTAAAGGTATTCTCTTTTTATGGATGTATTGGCTTTAATTGGCCTTAATGCATTTAATATATTGCACATTTTTTTGGACTTCAATAAAAAAACTTTATAAAAAAGAAAAATTCCTCCAAAGTTTTTATGAAAAACAGAAGCTCATTAGCTCAACCTGTGGAGCTAAAACAACAACACAATATGCACCACAGGTTCCATCAGCTTCTCGGGTCAGGCATCCAGAAGCCAGCAGATAGGGACTGGTGACTCAGACTGTAGCAGGACGATCTCGGCGGGCACTCATCATTTAACCCGAGTGGCTCAGGACACGAACGCTTGCTTGGAGACGTCAGCTGCGCATTGGGAGCGTGCCAGTGTAAGCATGTCCGTTAGTCCCAAGTAGCTTCCTTTCGCTGACATGGAGGATGTTATGTGGTGGATAACAACAGTTCATTAATTGGGTGCTTCAAGATCATGGTGGGAGTCTATGGTGAAAGTTCGCTGGATTATTTCTGGATCGCCTGAAGTCTCTATGAGGCAGTCTTGCTCTGTCCGGTGACCTGTTGGTGGGGCAATGTCTCTTCCAGCTCTCCTGCCTGGGGAGGCGCTTCGTCGAGCTTGCCACGGGACTGCTGCTAGGCTGCGATGGGGCTGCGTGTGTGCCGGCTGGGGGTAGCTGTGAACATCCGAGGAGCCAGTAGCCAGTCTCTCGCGCAAACCTCAAGGGTGTATGGATCTTGTTCAGGACATGATCTCGCTGCCGCAGTTCAGGTGCAGACCAGGTTAGCAGATCACCTCTGAGTCTTCTTGTGGGCTAGTTTGGCAATAGTGTAGGACTCCACTCCATGTGTGTTCGAGATGGTGTTGGTTGACACACTTGATGAGGACTGGAATGGTGGCATTGCCAGCCATGTGGTGAATCTGTACGATGGTGGGTGACGACTTGCCTTGATGGACACAGGCGTCTAGTCTGGAGTCGATCACCTGAGTCAGGGAGTGGCCAGGTACCTCCATGTTGTCTGGGGAGGCACTTGTGTTCATGTACTTGTACTTCTTGGGCTGTTGGGACTTTGTTGACGGAGGAGTGATAAACACGCTGAGAAGCGTAAGGCTTGAGACTCTGTTTGCGCAGGCTGTGTGGCTTCCTCTCGGACTCCCGCTGTGCGGTTGCCGGTTCCTTCTCGGGTTATCCCCCTCTTCCCCTGTTGTTGCTGTGTCAGGACTCACTCCTGATGTAGCTTGGGTTTTCTTCATCTTCCGGCTCTGCCACTCACGACTTCCACTTCTGATTTCAGCTGTTTGTCTGATTCTTGGTGTAGACCCTCCGGTTACACTTCCACGTGTCTTGCTGACTGCAGTGTCGCACTCATGGCACAGATGACATAGCTGCCATTGGGCCTGGACGACAGATGGCGATGATGAACTATGAGAGGAAGTTTCTGGATGGACGTCGTAGCCACCTGACTGCCTCTTCTGAATCTTATCTTGCACCTCTGGCATTTGAGGTCAGGAGCAGGGATGCCATTCGACTCCAACTGCTGACACTCGGGGCTGGACGGTCCCACTGTGAAGCGATGGGAGCAACGCAGTTTGCGCTTGCGGCGACTTACGTGTTTTCCTCCCTTGGTGCTGTCGCCAGGGCCATTGGTTCGCCGTGGTGGCTGTCTGGTGTCTTTGGAGGTGTTCTTGGCTTGTGGTGCTACGAGTGCTCATGCTTCTCTTCATGTTGTCTTTGACACACCTGCGTTTGTTCAGCTCATCTGGGTGACACAATTTCCACTCTTCTTCTTCTTTGGGTGCAATGACATGCACCATGTTCTGACAAGGCCGACGGGGCCGTTGAACTTCAATGGTCTCCGGACCACTCAGGCGAACCTTCAGTCGATCTTCTCAGCTGCATGGCGAGCAGCAACTCATCTTGGGTGCTCCTTCTTCAGGCAGCTTTTCAATTCTTCTACTCCGGGTGTTCCCTCTCCAGGGAATGGCTTCCACAGGCAGTAGGGAGCGAAGCTCCTACTCCGGGTGTTCCCTCTCCAGGGAATGGCTTCCACGGGCAGTAGTGAGCTAGTGGTGGCGGCTGGCCACTTGTGGTGTACGACTCTTCTTTTGTCAGCCTTGGGTCACTGACGACTCCTGAGTGAGGCAGTGTGAGGGAGGACACTGTTCTGCGTTTGGCCCCTTCCAGGCTCCGTTGTTGGTACTGCTGTGGAAATGTATGGGATCTCCTTGCTGGTTTCAGCAGTGCTTCTTCCTTTTGGAGAGATCTCTTTTCCTCCTGGGCGTGCACCTGTGCTGGTGCGCTTCTGGGTGCCTGTGGTGCGCACCTCGGACTGCGCGCTCTTCTTTGCTAGGGCACCCTCTTCTGGCACCGGTCGTTGCCTGCTCCTTCATTGCCAGGGTGCCATCTTCTGGCACTTGCCGTGCCTGCTTTCCTTCCTTGCGGTGGTGCTCGTTGACTGCCAGGGGCATATGGTGCTCTTCTCACGTGTGGTGGTGTTGGGCCCGCTGGTGGCGCGCTCTCTACACCAGTCTTTTTCGTGCGATGTCAGTGGAGATGGCTCCCTCAAGCCATTGCTGTGCGACTGGTCGTCCACTCTTGCCAGAGGGATTGTGAACACAGCGTTTGTGTGGCTATTGTTTGAGCTTGGTCAGCGTAGGCCTGGGCTGGCGAGGCTTCGGGCTTCCTGGGAGCCCCTGCTGATGTGCCACAGTCTTTTCTTTGCACTGTCTTGGCAGATGTCACATCAGGCTCTAGGGATGCCCTTGCAATGTCTCTGCTGTTTGTTCTTTAGCATTGTGGGTGCAGCGTTGAGTTACTTCATGCACACACTGTATTGCTGCTCGGGTACTTGGGGGCAGCTCTGTGTTTTCCTTGGGCCTGTTTTGCTTTGACCGGCTTGTGTCCTCACTTGACTGCTTGATTCAGCCTAGCTGTTCTTCTGAAGTCTTTTCCCCTTGTTAGAGTTTCTCTGCTTTGTAGTATGTGAGGTTCACTACGGCAGCATGCCACCAGGTGGCACCCTGTTTGCTGTCCGCAGGTTGCTGCAGCAGTTGACAGTCTGAAACTTGAGAAAGCGCCTGCAGGTAGGGACTCGCCTTGTCATTGAGTCTCCTTGTGCTCTTTTCGTGTCTGGGGCTTTATCATAGTGAGTTGATCCAAATACAGCATTACCCCTTCCCTTGCGGGCGTGGAAGTTTCTGTCTTGTCTTCCCCAGCTTGGGTGCTGCCAGCGTTGCTTCGCGCGGCCATTAGGTGGCGCTGTTGCTGCTTGGCTTGCCCTGCAGGCTCTCTTCACACGCTGCATCGGCTCTGGGCCAGCCAAGACTCTCTCTCCCTTCATGAGTGGATGACCACTTCTCCCACGTCTTTTCCGCTGCTGGCGGGTCCGGCTCTCGCAGGGATCAGAGACCGACACCGGAGTCCGGGCTCAGTATGTTCTCCATTGTGGGTATTGCTGACAGTGGGAGTGAGGTGTGGGGGCAGACCAGTCGCCATCCACGGGCTGCCACGTCAGCAGAAGGCATCGCGGATCGCGCCCCTCACATGCTGTGGCTTCTTTTCTACCACTTTTCATTTCACATGCGAGAGGACGTGGAACACAGTGCAGGTATGTGCCGATTCAGAACTCCCTGCTGGCGGGGAACCAGGCCGCCATATCCTAGGGCACAGACCTCATGGTGCTCTGTGCAGCTCGGTTCAAGTATGCCTCCCCCGGTTGCTCGCATGGCTGTTCTGTGTGGGGTCGTTGGCGCTCTCCCGGGGCTTAAGCTACAACACCGTCACTGGGAGCAGCTTCGTCTCCCTTCATGCTCAGGGCAGACACAGAGAGCAGGACAGCTCGTGGATGTGTCAGGGCGTGCAGTAGTGTCCACTGACCTTGCTGTCGGGCTGGCGGTTCAGGCACTGGGCGCCTGCGGTCTTTTCTCCTACAGTGCCGCATGCACAGCCGGGTCGCATTGCTCTGGTCCAGTTATGTCAGCTCTAAGCATTGAGGTGCCGGGCATTTACTACCCAGGTTCTGCCACTGCCGGCCATGCATTGCATCTGGGGCCTCGCTCGCTGTATCGCGATAGTGAGTGAGATCCGACTGCTGGCGTTAGGGGCAGTGCTTGCTGCTGCAGCTCTAACTTTCTTTTCCTCCCACTACTAGGATTGAGGCCACCCTATGATGTGTGACCTGCTGGTGGTTACTGCGTCTGTAGTTGCAGGTCGGGCTCGGCGTACATGCCTCGTCCTCTTCTGCCCTCATTTTAAATTGCCCAGCATCAGCGCTTCCGTGGTGTCTGGTTGTGCAAGCAGTGGCTTTGGGGGAGTTACGCCACGATCCCTCTACTTGTCTCCCATGCCACGCGTGTGCAGACCGGCGGCGGTAGTGGCATGCCTTACAGGCATACCGCTGTAGGGTGCCTCAAGCTCCCTTTCTCCTCGGGGAAAAACGGAGAGTCAACCGGTGTACACGCGGGGTCAGACCCGCTCGTCGCGATTGTGGTGTTGTGGGCTCTGGGTCCACATACTGCAGAAGGGCTGACACAGACACAGTGGTGATGGTTAGTTAACTGGCCACGAGCACGTGCCCTCGGGCCTTTAGCCGAGTCACGTCACTCGTGACACCGGTGGTGAATGGGTGTGTGTGTGCCCACTCCCATAGGGAAGTGGCTACTAAATCAGTGCCTGTCGAGACACTAGAACTTGTCTCGCAGAACGCAATAGGCACGTACGCCGGCCCGTTTATTGGAAGGGCCACCTGACAGGAGATGCCTCTGACGAAGGGGTGTAGGGTGAGTGTAATAGCAGCTGCGTCACTGCATGTCCAGCAGGATACTACATTCCTCCCAAAATAAAAATGAAAAAAAACATGGCCAGCTGATATAAACAAAACAAACTGAGTACCCCACAGTCCTTCAGTCTCTAGAGTAAAATCAGTAGAAAAGCATTGGAGATATGGACTGATGACGCTGGCTGCCATAGGACATCTTTGCTCGCCTTCATAATTTAGCCGGTTTGAAACCGGACACAAATGCTGGCTCAAAGAAGTCCAAAAACGTTCTGCCAGCAAGCCAGCTGAAGTCATGTCTGCAGAATGGGAGGTAGTCTGCTCTGCTAATGCTCCAGGTGGTTCGTGGTTGGTATCAACAGTCCAAAACAAAGTGCTGGTGGAGCTTTGTTGGAGTCCATCACAAAAGTCCAGCACAAAATATACATTGGTGATGTTGTTTAGCTCACTGATGACAGTCTTGTTGTGCAGCAACCTGTTGGAGTTTCCACTGCCTTGCTACCTCTTGGAATGCGCCAGTGGGACTGTGTCAAGTCCAACTCTTGTGCTTGTGAAGGTCTCTTGGATGGGTTGCCGCAGGACTGCATATGGTCTGTGCTGCAGCTGTGTGTGTACCGTGCTGCTGCAAGACCACAGAGGAGCCACTGCTTAGTCACTCGTGCAACTGCAGGGGTAGATAGACCCTGGTGAAAACATGCTCTCACTACCGGGATCAGGATGTAGGCGAAGTGATCAAGTGGTTGCTTGTTCACTGATACTTCAAGTGGTCATTGGTACTTCTTGCCTGTAGATAAGACGACTGTGTTGGACTCCACTCTGGTTGTTCGATGTTCCATGGGTGGTAGTGATGACACAATAGACAGGGGCTGGTATGATGGGGTTTCCAGTCGTATGGTGAACCTGTATGACAGGTGATGACGACTTGCCTTGATGGTCATAAGCCTTCTTTCTTGAGCTGTTGACAATTTGGGGTGATGCTGGCCAGGTGCTTACATTCTTTCTATATTGATGCATCTGCATCCTTTTGCTTGGATGTTTTGGGTTGCCAAGCGGGTGGGTGACTTTGTCTGGATGTATATGCTTGGAAGCATGGGGATTCTGTTAACGCATGCTTGCGGCTTACTATCGGTTCACCCTCTGTACCGGTGCCAGGTCATCCTTGCTTCACCTCGGTGGCTTCTTCATATGGACAGATGTGGTTCTTCGGCGGCTCGGGTCCTTTTAAGTGTGCCTTCCCTGCCTAGTCACTCTTGATATGCACTCCTGGGCTTGGTTTCTTAGTGTGGACTGGGGCAGTGGCATGCCCCTTCTTCAGGCCTGATCAACATGGCATCTCAGTGGTTTACTGTCTCTGTTGTCCGGCCACTGGCCTCGGTTGTTGGACTTCAGGTTGATGATGGTCAGGGCAGTCGCTGATCCTTTTCTCCCCTTCTTGAGGGCGGCATGGCACCTGGCCATGTGTTGCAACGTCCATATTCCAGGACCTTCTTGGAGTTTCCACTCTGTGGGTAGATGTGAGTGGATTGCACTGCGCCTTGAGGGTATTTTTTGTTGCTTGACCCTCTTCTTCTCTGGGTTGGTCTGGCGTCATGAGCTGTGTCACACATTCCCTCCTCCAGGACCTTCTTGGAGCTCCTACTCTGAGAAGGTCCCTCATCTGAGACCTTCTCCCATGGGCAGTAGGGAGCTGTGTTTCTGACCCACGTTTTCAGTGTGTATCAAGACTTGCATCTTGAGGTGTTGCTGCCATTAGGCATGGTTGGTGAGGTGTGGCACGGTGTGCCTTGACAGTGCAGGACAATGTGGTCCTAGAGTCTGGACATCAGTTGTGGTGTTGTGTACTCTGTCCACCATATGGGTCTGCCATGCTTTCCTTTGATATTTCTTCTGCTTGAATCTGTGTTAATCTGGCAGTCTAAGATTGTCACTGTGGAGTCTCTGGGGTTCTCAGTGTCTCTAGTGAGTGGCACTCGGTGGGTTGTTCCTCGTGATCCAGGTGCCTTCTTCGGATGCTTCACTGTTGTCTGTTGGGTTGAGGCAGTGTTAGAGAGCTCACCTCCCTTTTGATGGTCGACTTCTCTGTTCCTCATTGGAGCAAACAGGTTCCTGTCTGTTTTGTCTTGGGAGTTGGCTCTCTTGTGGTGCCACAATGCTGTTGCGGTCTCTCCTTCCAGCCTGTCTGGGTGTTGCTGGGGCCAACTTCTGCTGTTTGCTATTGGCAGGGGTGGCTTGGCGCAGTGCCAGTGTTTGGTACTGGGAGTATCATTTGATGCTGCAGCTGTTTGCCTCTGCTGTGCCTGTGAGGATATCAGGTGGATATAAAGAGCACTTGGCAAACTTCTGGTGTGCCGCTGCTGGTGCCCGGCACTCTGCCTCTCCTTTCTATGCATGGCAGGTCCTTGTTCGAGCAGGGCCGCCTTGCAGCACTGAGAGGTGGCCAAGGTGGCATACGGTTAACTCTACTTCGGTCTCAGGTATCATCTGGTGACCACCAAGGGTGCTTTCAGTGCCCATCATGGTCTTTCGTCCTGGCTACCTTGAGCAGCACCGGTCAGTGCGAAGACATGGGAGGCAAGAATCTTACCCACCATTGCAATTGCTTGCGTTTGGTTGGTAGGCATGGTGCGGCTCCGTGTTCTATGCCTTACGGACTTTGGAAGGCAGTGAGGCATTGGTTGAGGGCAACATATAGCCTGCTTCAGTCTCATGCTGTTGAGTCTTCCCTTTTCTTGGCAGTGGCACTGAACAGACAGCAGGAGGCACAGGTGTTCTCGGAGCTCTCTTCAGAGCTGCAATGCTTGGATGTGTCAGCCCCAGCGACGGGGATGGAAGTGGGAAGTTTCTCCTATTCCTGTTGGTACTTGGATCAGTTTGTAGGCAAAAGCGGAAGCTCAGTGGTTTTCCTCCTTCCCTCATGGATGTTAGCAACTTTAGAAGGTGGTCGGTAGGGAAAGCAGCAGACCATGTTCTCTGTCATGCCTTCATTTACTGATTTCTTTTTATCAGCTGAGGGCGCCCTATGGTGGCTGGCTGTGAGCACTGTATTGTTTTTTGCAGGTCCCCTACACATGAACTTGTGGGCTCAGGGGAAATGTCTGTGAGATGTAACAGGCAGAGGGTCTTCGACGCCTGCGTTGCTCTGGCCTTCTCCTCCACAGTTTTATATTTTCCTTAACAGTGTTTGCCTTGGGGAGCTGGTTCCCTTTCATGCAGTAGTGGGGCTGCTCACTTCTATCTGTTTTCGGCTCAGTAGGCGGCAGGGACGTTGCTAGAGCTGCCCAGTCCTGCCAGAAGTAGCAGCCAGCCACTAGGGGGTTCGCAACACTCACTGCTCCTTTTCCTGCCTGCATTAGCTCAGCCACACTGGGTTCACCCTCTTCCCTGTGGTTTCCCAGTGTAGCACTCCTTGTACGTCTTCCCCTCTGTACTTTGGGAGGGAAGCACTGGTGCAGCGGGTTGCTGCTGTGGGAGGCCAAAATGGTTGTCTCTCCATAGAAAAATAGATTATATTTTTATGAGTAAAACAAGACCAAAATGATAAAAATCCAATAAGTAGAACCCGAGCTATTAATTTTTAATGATTAAATCAAAATCTAGTGCTTAGAGTCAAATAGCACTCAGGGGTTACTTGAGGTCGCACTGGACCTGGGTAAATCCAAAGTTCAGGCTGACTGTGATGGAGCGCAAGCCGGCTACAGGACTCATGTAGGTCCATCTGAAAAAGTACCTTGGATGGAGCAAGGGTCGACGTCAAAGACTTGATGCGTTGGTCCAATCCATGTAGGCGATGAAGGCTTTGTCAACGAACTCTTTTACAATGTAGGCACTGCGTCGTCGAGCTGCTCTGGCCCTAGTAATTGAGCTTCCAGCCCATCGAAGCTATGTCCTCGATCGGCTCCTGCATCGGTGCCGAAGGGTAGTGCATCGGTCCCGATTAGCGCAAAGTCATCCCTGCGTTGATTTTGATGGTTCTGGGCAGCAAAAGTCACCTTTCAAGGGCCAAGGACTGGATTGGCTCCACTTTGCAGGGCAGGACTCACAGGTGGCAGAGTCCAGGTGCTGTTGTAGAGTTGAAGCAAGTCTTTATTGACTCTAAGACTTAAGAACAGGGGACAAGCCAGCAAGCCCTTGGAGTCACTCTGGGTTCAAGTGAGATGTCCAGTCCTTGTCCTCAGCAGGGCAGAGATCAGCAGCCAGGAGGGCAGCACATGAAAGCAGAAAAGCAGTTCTTCCAGAGCAGTAGTCAAGCACAGTGGCAATCCTTGTAGCACAGCAGTCTTTACTCCTGGCAGTGTTCTTCACAGGTCCAGTAGTGTACTGTCTTGTTAAGGGTTAGAGGCCCAGTGCTTAGTTGTGCCGTTGAAGTGGGGGTGACTTCAAATCAGGCCTTTGGAATGCACAGTTCCCCCTTTCTCGCAACCCTGGCTCCAGACCATCAGTTGGGGTAATCAGCCCCTTGTGTTGGACACAGGACACTGACTATTCAAGTGTGTCAGCTCCCCCTCTCTTTTTCAGCCAGGAGAGCTATCAGAATGCAGACGAATGCAGATAAGTTCTCTGTCACACCCACCCTTCTTGTGTTTGTGGCTGTGTAGAGGGAATGCAAAAAGTGTAGCTGTCTCCCACCCAGATGTGAATTGGAGACAGGCTGCAAGGCAAATAGAGCAGTAAGAGCAGAGAAATGTCCACCTTCCAAGAGTGGCATTTCTAAAATAGTAAAGTTAAATCCAACTTTACCTGTAAAGAGGATTTATCATTACCATTTCAAATATATGAAACATAATACAGTCACTCCTTTCTAATCAGGAATTAAAGCTTAAAAGTGTATTAAGGAATTCCCAATGCTAGCCTATTAGAGGAGTAGGCCTCTCAATAGTAAAAAAAAAAAAAAAAACAAATATAGCTATTTTGCACTACCAGGATATGTAAATCTTAACAGTACATATCCTACCTTTTACTTACACAGCACCCTGCTCATAGGGCTACTTAGGGCCTACCTTAGGGGTGATTTATATGTAATTAAAGGGCAGTTTAAGGTAACCCCCACGGAGTTGGGAACCAACTCTGCTCCGCCACCCGCCTCCACCCCCTAGTATGAATTAATAAATAAAAAGACATTAAAGGTAAAATAATAATAAATAATTCTCGCAAGGAATGCGCAGATCACCGTGAGACGGCAAGGAAGAGGAGGACGGCAGCCCGGGGACGCCGCAGTCAAGGTAAGTCTTTATTACGTTACCTTTAATGTCTTTTTATTTAATTCTTATTGGGGGGGGGGGGGGGGGAGACGTCGGCTGGTCAACTCCGCTCCACCGCGGAGTGTGCAGAGATTTGCCTACTCCACGTTCTCTGCGGAACACGGCAAATCTCCGCACACTCTGCGGGCGGAGCGGAGCTCTTCGACCGCGGTTAGTTTAAGGCTTGGTGTATAGTTTTAAATGCCAAGTTGAAGTAGCAGTAAACTGCACACACATACCTTGCAATGGCATGACCGAGACAAGTTTGAAAACCTAGTTGTGTGTGAGGCACAATCAGGTCCACTAGTAGCATTTAAGTTACGTGTCCTGGTTATATCATATACCATTTTACAACGGACTTACAAGTAAACTAAATATGTCAATTGTGTATACAATAATGTTACCGCGTTTAACGGAGCAGCAAATGCACTTTAGCACTGGTCAGCAGTAGTAAAGTGCTCAAAGTCCTAAGGCCAACAAAATTAAGGTCAGAAGAGGAGGAGGATGGCAAAAAGATTGGGATGACCATTCAGAGAGGGACATTTTCCAACAGTATTGCATTCTGTTTCTCCATAGCTAAGATAACTCTATACAAAAAGCAACAAATACCTACTGTTTCATTTACTTTTGCGTTCATGAAATATAAAAAATTACCCTTTATATACTAAGTCAATTAATGTTGTCTGAGAATTAAGGCATCTTTTGCAGTGATAATGAGCCCCGGGATCAATTGGAAATGATTACATGTGATAATATTCGATGGTTGGATTGTAATCTCTTTTTTAATAACTAAAGTTTGATAGTAAATTTTAGTGTTTAATGCAACAAGACTTAGGTTGGTGGGAAGCTCGGTGCACGACAATCACAATTATTGTCTGCATGGTATTTATTCCTACGTGGCCAGGGTGAGGTGCATCAAAAATGCATGTTTATGCCTGTAGGAAGGTGGAGTCTGACTATATGGTTGCCCCCAACTTTTTGCCTGGTATTTGAATGGTGTTTGACTAGTCTGGCTGGGATCCTGCTATCCAGGACCCCAGCCTATCTGCTTCCTCTCTAAAAACTGATGTGAGTACCCTAGGTACATACCAATTGGACACTGAGGACACCCTATCAGCCCCTTGTAGATGGTACCCTAGGTACCCAGGGCATGGGTCCCTCGGAGGCCTACCAGGGGCTGCAGCACTTATTGTGCCACCCCTGGGACAGCCATACAAACTGAAACCCCCAGACCACTACTGTAGTCTGGGTAAGGTGGTGCTTGCACCTCTTACAGGGATATAGGTATCCTGTATCCCACTTAATACAACACATATATCCTCATAGGTCACCCCTAAAGCAGGCCTTGCTAATCCTACAAGGCAGGGTGCTGAGATATGTGTGAGGGGGAACCCCTACCTGAGTAGGGCCCCTCTGCAACCTTCGTAAAACTATTGCTGGGTTGTTTGTAGTGTAGCCATACTATATACTCTTAACCGCATTAAAAGTAATCGCGATAGCGTGATAACTTGAGAATGGCTACACAGAACCATATCGTGTTTGGTGTCAAACATGTAGGAATCATACCCCCAATCCAGCCATGGGAGTGAGGGCATGATTCCCCCCTGCTAGAGGGGCGATATGGGAAAAGCGGCAGAATTTAGACACCAATTTAAAAGTGCACACGTAGTTCAAAATGGATGCTACCCGCCACCCACACGACTCTGGCTGCCTGTTGCTGGGCAGAATTACAGAAACCACACAAAGGAGAGAGGGTGTAGCCACCCTTTCCCGCCTGAACTCTCATTGGTGGGTTCTGATCTGGATGCTCCCCTAATCTTTGGATAAAGGTGAATACAGGGTCCCCAGAGCCTCAGATTATTCTTGAACTTCACAGACTTGAACTTCGACTTGCTGCCGCACAGCTGAATGAAGAAATCTCCCTTGGGGTAAAGGAGTTACCCTCCTGCTTGGTAGGCACCTGAAACACTGCAAGTGACCCAGTTGGAACCTTGCTGCTCCTACGGACATCGACAACTCTTTCCTACCTTGAGGTGGATTTCCAAACATCCCAGAGGCCAGTGAGTGTGCACAGCAAAGCTCAGCACCGTGGACCCCGTGGGTGCCGAGATCCCCAATACCCCACGATACTGGCCCCCTCTTGCACTGCACCCGACCCCGACAAGTGGGGAAGTTGTGCTTTAGCCCACTATTGAGCCAGCCTCTCATCATCATCTGTGCCAAAGATCGATGCCCTAGCCTGCTCCGGCGACCCGTGGGCGCATCTTTACGCATGCCAAATTGCTGCCTCCCCCGGTCTCTTGTCTCTGAACTGGTGGGCCCTAGTGGAGGTCAATCTTCAATTCCAAGAGTTCCCCTGGTTGCTCCAGGCCTGCTCTTCAGTCTCCTCACCGGAAACCTCGCTCAGAGCTCGTGGGTCTGCACCAGTAGCAGTTTTGTGTTTCTTGCGTGGGTTGCAGTTGCCAAGGCTTAGTGGATCCAATCCGGACACTAACACCGCAGCGACCCTCATCCTTTGTGGGACAGTTGCCTTCCAGAAGCTAGCCTTCCTTGACACCTCCTGGACCCCGTGGCTGATGATCCAAGCTACACCACTTCTACCTGGAAGCACCCGACATTGAAGGGCTCCTTCTCTTGAGCCCCCTGGTCACTGTGCCATGACCTAGACTCTGTCCCCTCTGCTTTCAGGTCCTTCTCTTCAAGATCTACATTTTCATTCTTCACGACATCGACGACGCTTCTTGCTAGCAGCAGTTCTTCACGTTTTGCCATTGAAAATCAGCCCTAGACCCGACATTGAAAACGACCTATGCACCCGGCTTCCCTGGGGCAGGTAACAGTGGTACCTCGGTACTCTCGTTGGTGTGGGCCCTTCAAAAGCTTAACTCTAAAATATTGAACTTGAACTCCTGCTAGAAGTGTTTTTAATCTTGTAAAATTCAACCGCGACATTCTCCATAGGCTTTAATAGAGATCCCAACAGTAGCTTTAGCCACTGCATGCGTCTCCCGTGGGTCCCCTTCCTCACTACCTTGGGTGGTTTCACAAGGGGCCAGCGACCCTAAAAGCCCTAGGCATTGTCTGTAGAATTGTCGTGGTTCTTATACCACTTTTTTGATATATGGTTTGGTCCCCCCCTGGGGCCCTATGATTCCAGTGCTATTTATTGTAACTATCAATGCTTGTTTGAATTGTATCTTTACCTCTAGCCTCAGAAAGAGACTAGTGGGGTTATTCTTAGAACAAATACATATATTTTATATATATACATGTGTGGACTACTCTTTCATTTGCTTATTCAAGAGGTTATCTATGGTAAAACAATAAGCTTAACACTCCTTCAAGACTTAGCCTGAAGGCTATTCTCCACAGCTACCATTAGGATATCGTTCTTTAAAGGTTGTCTTTAACCTATCACCATAACAGTCGAATTGGACTGGTGCTCTGTGTTTTTAACCTGATTTTAAACTTTAGCGACTTAACTTACTTGTTAGCAACGGCACCTCTCTCCGGTCCACCGTGTCTCGGCTGTTTGCAGTGGAGACAGTGTTGCTCTCTATTCTTTCTCCACTTTTGGTTTAGGCGGAAGGGAGTTAGCACACTAGTGGTGCTCCACCACTCCAAAAACTGATACCTGTATTGCTGCGCAGTAAGGTAGTGCAGCAGGAGCGCCTAAGGCAAGCCCGTCTGCGCCTGTCCGTGGCCGTCCAGGGCCTAGAGCCAGAACCCCTGCCCCTTTTAATACCAAAAAAAGATTTTATTCTGCCAAGGAACTTAGGGAACTTACCCCACCTTCTCATATGTAATGCCACAATCCTATCGAGCTCGGTGGCTTTCCTCTTTTAAGCACCAACTGTGGGTTTACCTCCAGTCTCCCCGGGATGGAGAGTGTCTGTGAACTAGAACCTAAAAATCCAATTTGCTGTCCGGCTATTAATTGCCGCTCCCTAACTAAACACAAACAGGAGATTTTTAAATATTATTAGGGACATACAACCTGATGTTCTTTTTTTTTAACTGAAACGTGGCTTTCTGACACATCCACCCCCGAGATTTTAGATGCCATACCATATGGATGTGGTATTCTGGAACAAGATCACCTGTTCCTGAGAGGAGGAGGCATTGCTAAGCTTTTTAAACTCACTATAAAATGTTCTCTTAGAGATGTGTCTATTGATGAATGTGAAGCTGCTCTTTTTTCACTAATGCTCACAAACACATGCACATTAAAGGGGCTTTTAATCTATCGTCCACCAGGGCCGGCGTTTAAGTGTATATCAACTCTGGTGGACTGCACTACTACTCTATTGGCAGTCATTCATAATAACCTTATTATTCTGGGTGACCTTAACCTCCACTTTGAAGATCGCTCTTGCAAGGGGGCTCTGTCCCTTATCAATGATCTAGAAACTCTGCATCTGGTACAGAGAGTCTTGGGCCCCACTCACGCGAAAGGACACTTTAGACCTGATCTTTTCGAATTTTTCTACTCTGCTGGTGGATACCCCATCATAGTTCCCTGGTCTGATCGCTTGATGATACCTTTTTCTTTTCCACTTTGCAATGTTAGTGGGAACTCCCTCTCAGGAAACCTGCAACAGCATTGCTGACTTTTTCACTAGCAAAATAAGCAAAATCCATGATACATTCCCGCCAGAAGCCAAGGAATATAGAGCTAAATTGACAATAACATACAACTCACTCACCCGGGGTGCTCTCGGGTTCTTCACCAGCCCTTCCAAGAAGGAATTACAGGATCTCTTCCCCTTTGGATCCAGCCCCGCCTAGGAATGTTCCCCATCCTTCCCCACCTCAGACAACTTATTATGATGTCTCAAAATGTGGGGTGTGTACCCTAGAAATGGAAACATGCCTCTGTGCTCCCCTTATGAAAAAATCTCACTGTTGATGGCTCGATTTTGGACAACTACAGACCTCTCTCTCTCCGGCCCTTTTTTGTGAAAATTATGGACAGAGAACTACCTCACCCCACCCAATCCGGTTTTCGGGCTGCCCGCTCAACAGAATCTTCCCTACTTCTTGCGACTGAAAAGCTGAGACACAATGCGGGTTACAGTCTTACTTTGGCCTTAATACTAATTGACCTGAGATCCGCCTTTGACACTGTATCCCACGGCCTCTTGTGCCAAAGACTAAGGGAATGTGCATTGGCGGCTTGGCCCCAAGTGGCTTTCTTCTTTTTTGTCTAACCGCTCATTGCAAGTAACCCAGAGACCCTTCATCTCCGAGACACTGACTGTTCCACAGAACTCTATCTTGAGTCCCACCCTATTTAAAATTTACATGCGCCCTCTAGCAGAAACCATTGAAAAACATAATGCTGGAGTAGTATCATACGCTGATGACACAATTGATTGTCACTCTCTCTCAGCATGAGGCTGGTTCGGCTCTCCAGTTTAAATTCTGATTGGTAGAACTGGCCTCTTGGATGACAGAGAGCTGCTTAAAGCCCAATGCTAATAAAAAGGACATCCTGATAGTTAGAAAGACTTCTTCCATATGGTCAATTGTGTGGTGGCCAGATTCCCTTGGCCGGATCCCTGAACCTAAGCCGAAGATTAAAAATTTGGGAGTTTGGCTCGATACTAATCTTTTTTTTTGAACCCCAAATTAGCCTTGAGGCTGGGAAGTGCTTCGGCATTCTGAAAATATTTAAGAAGGACGCAGGACCTCCTCCCTATTGAATCACTTAAAACGGAGGTTCACGCTCTAGGCGCATCCCAGTTAGATTACTGCAATGTGCTCTACCCAGGAGATCCGAAGGGAAGCCAAAATAAACTCCAAAGAGTGCAAAATGCTGCAGCCCGCCTGGTCCTTAATCTCCCAAAAAGGGCTTGTGCCACAGCAGCTTTAGTCACCTTCCACTGGCTTTGCTGGAAAAAAGAATCTGCTTCAAGGCTCTCTGTTTCTGCCATAAGATTCTAGCTTTGAAAGGTCCCAAATACTTGTGCCCCTTGATAAAGCCCTATTCTCAGCAACGTTACCTAAGACGCTCTGAGGCCAACTTGGTGCAAATATCTAAGATCCAAAGGGCCAGATTGGGGGCATGTTCCTTTTTCGTCCTGGCAGCTAAGATTTGGGATTCCCTCCCTGCACTAATAAGAGCCAAACCTCCTGAGACTCGGTTTAGGAATCTGCTAAAAACCTGGCTCTTTAATTCCGTATAATTGTCATCTGGGCTTCGATGTTGCTTCTGCCGGGCTTCAGCAACCTAGTTTTGGTGTTAGCACGGGGGGACACTCTTGTGGTGTAACCAGGTGCTCTATAAATGTACATATTATTATACCCTGGCACATGTAGGAATGGTTGTTCTATACCAGAAGACTAGCGTTTAATCCCTGTTATGGAACTAGGATATATTATTGAAGATGCACAACGGTTCTATAGGCTTCATTTTTGTAATGAGAGAATTCTATTCATGTTACCCCATGAGTAGTAAACACACACAATAGTGTGGACAGTATAGTGCGCAACGTTGATGATTATGTGAATTAAACACTGTGATACACATATACATTCAAGGTTGTCAAAGAATTCTAATGGAAGACAACGGTATGTAGGAATGATGAGCTGTAAACGCACAATGCATGACATCAACAGTAAACAGGTGCAATGGATAAATGAAAGGGGATGATGTGGAGATACTTTAATGGGGTAACCATCTACCACGACATGGCACATTGGGACATCATTTAGGAAAGTTTAATGAATGTGTATGTAATTGTGAGCCACAGATTAATAATGTGACTCTTTTTCCACTAGGACCAGAAGTAAAGTGATGACATCAAGATTCTGTATACACCCTCCATATCAAAAAGGCATAGATTGCACCCTGTCATTGAAAAAAAACCTGGATCTATGATTCCATACGAATCTTGTGCTCTGGATGCCAAAACTAAAAAACACTAAAATTCTGAATTTAGAGGATGGTTGCTTGCTGTCATCAATCATGGTCTGATAGCGGAACCCTGGTCAAATATGTGAGGTAGCACACAACATATTTCACATTAGCACACTTCTGCTCACTAAAGGTTCTTGTGCAGTGAGTGTAATATATCCAACAAAAGGCTTTGGACATTCACTCATCTCTCAAACTGTTGAATGAGTGATGGCATTGTACCTGAAAATTGTGCCTTTAAGAATTATGTGTAATTGTTGGGTACGTAGTTACTTTTTTAAGAAGCATTTCCTAACAACATAGAGTGACAGCGCACTGATGCTGTGTGTATTGTTCCTGTAAGCATGTGACATGGCACCTGGTGGCTCAACTGTGACATGAGTGCAATTAAAGTCACCTCTGACCTTGGAAATTGACTATGGCTTAGTAGTTTGCCATTACCTATTGCAGATTGAGGCCTGGCTTGGATAACCTGGTACCCCTTGCATCTAAAACATGCCAGGAATGCAGATGATGTACCTTTTGAGATGCCAGGTGCTGATGCACATATGATCGATCTGGAAGAAGCCTGGTGACAGCTGATGCAGTACATCAAGTACTTTTATATACTCTGGAATTGCATGTAATGTACATGTTGCAGGATTAGGAGACAGTGATGTCTGTTCAAGAAACCATAGTATTGTTGAACTGTTCAATCTATACCTCTGGTTGAAGTGCCAAATGGTGTCAGCCCTTAAGTTCAGTTTTTTAGCCATAAGCAGTCTACTGTTGGGATATTTTCCGGTCATTTGCATTGATTTAACTAAACTCTGAAGCTCAAGTAAAGAGTAATATTCCTCATGACAATTAAACTAAACTTTGTAAAAAGTTTAACGAATAAAGGGAAGATCAACTAAAATCTACGCTTGTTCAACTGCAACCCTATATGACAGTTACCTTAAAGAAGCCAAAATACATGTAGTTACCTATTTTTGTGTTAACTCGTTGGTATCCACTTGGTGATTTGGATAGTGCTTTACAAATTTAAATTTCATTTCTTCAATTCTGAGGTAAACGCATCTTTCTCTGAGTTTATAAAGATATACCATGGCTTATATGTGTTCTGCACCGTATTTTGATGTTGTTTTTGTTTATAACCACCATGTTACCTATACAGTCAGATCTGTTTGCTACCATCAATCAAACACCTATGTTTTCATCTCTAAAAGGTCTAGGGCTGATCACTCAAAGCTTTTTATCTAAGGAAAGGAGGTAAGAATTATAAAGTACACAGTCATGAGAACTTAACAATGTAAAGTCTCTTTTTGGACCCCAAAATTATATTAAAATCCCTCCTCACCAAGTCACTTTACAGCACCTACATCATTAAAAAAAGGATCAGATAGTAAAATTGTGAAAGGACAATAGCGAATGATAGTGACTTAAAAGTCCTTACACAAATGTGCAAAGTGAGTATGAAAGGTGCCTCAAACTGAGATAGCTGACTCTGGAACAACTACAAAGTCATAAGCCTGTTGGATTTGAGCAATCATGACTAATCCAATTCTAAAGCAGAAAGGGGCATGACTTAGAAAATCCTAATAACTCTGACCTAATGCTCTGCCCCAACTTCAACCCATAGTAGGCATCTCAAGGGTAGGGGTTGAGAGATCTCAATATCTCCCAGGACTTTCAGGGCAATGGTTATTTGCCCTGTCCTGCATCTAATTGCAATTATGGAAATAATACGGGTCAAAGATCTGTAGTAAAACATCAGCATTTAATTTTAATACATGTATCCCATCCAGGTGATATGAACCAGTATCTAAATGCAACCAAGGTCAAAAATAATGTTATTATCACACATTCTCTACCTTATCCAAGACACAACAATGTTACTTTTTTCCAAGAATGCTCTTTAGCATTGATAATAGATCATCAACATCCCTGCCAAATAAAGGAACGTGAGGTCCATAAAATACGTTCTGCTTAAACATTAGACAAGAAAGGAGGAGGTCAAGCTAATGGATCGTTTTCACAATGTCTACTTAGCCTGAGACCAGACAACCAGGAATCCTCTTTTACAGCTCCTGTGCTAATTCAGTGATACCACAATGCCAAGCTTAATACAAAAACGAATGCTGAAGATCTTTGAATAATACAGGAAATACCCTCTTAAGCGAGTTCATTGATAACATCCTTAGAAATCACAGTTTATATCATAAGTAGGAGAGACACTTGATTAAAACGTAAAAAAAAACGGTGCCAGAAGAGATTGGTATGCATCAATTATTTACAAAACATACATTTTGGTATTGCAGATGCAAACGTGATAATCCCTTGGGTAGGTGTCTTGAGAAAGAGGAACCTTTTAAAAAACTTTTTTGACTTTTTTGCACTTTTATGCTGTTTTTATCCAACCTAAATTATCAAAATTGAACATAAAATAAAACAAGCATTTGCAATGCAACAGTTCTCGTATTTGCAAGAGTTAGAGCTATTGGCTTATTGAATGCGAATGTCTTTTAAATACAAACTTGACAAAGCAAAGCTATTGCAGGAAGGACTGCAAGACTAACTGATCTACCCAAGTATGTGGCCATTACAGTGGAGCAGTCAATTTCAAAATCCTTTATTCGATATTTAAAAAATATCATAAAAGTACAATAAGCAGTTAAAACATCATCTCAATACATTTCATTTTACATTGACCTTAGGGAGATCATTTAACATCGGTGCATTCAATGTAACCCTCTAGTGTGTCTCAATCTTATTACAACTCTAATAAAATTCGTAATACAAGCCAGTGTCAGTGGACTCTCGGCCCTTTGTAAATATAAAAGAGCAACTTTGGCATGTCTAAACTTCATTTGTTTTAAGAACCTTACTAAAAAGCGGCGTCTGGGTACTGAGTAAAAAGGGCAAAAGAATACAAAATGAAGGGTATCCTGCGGAGACCTATTGTCGCAGCCGCAGGTACCCTTCTGCTCAACCGTAACAGTAAAACCAGGCGGAGTGGAGCAGTCCCATACTGGATATCATGCTCTACCGAGAAAAGCAGGCAGAGTTTGACCGACTCGGGGACGATGATAATTATCGCACTCAGGGTAGAATAGAATGACTAGGAGCTACAGCCAAATAATACAAGAATTACCATTTCTATACACTGTAGGTTCTAACCACAGCCCATTAGAAGACCACGATATGTCATATTGCAGGTCTCCAGCAGTAGTGTCAAGGAAAAAGCAGTGTTAGAGAACAGGCAAGGATAGAGCCGCTGTGTAGTAAAGGGGTGACATAACAGACCAGCTGCTGCGAGAACGAATTGCAGCTTCCAAGGCGTGCTACTGCACCCTGGGCCAGGCAGCAGAATCGGAGGCTCGGGAGCAGCGTTCAGAAAAAGTGCCCTGTCCAGCAGTTAGGTAATGTGGGGCATAGCGTTCACTCCATACTGACTTCTGGCCTGCAGAGCCACCTAATACAAACCCACTTTCCATCATAGTGGCGCAGCCAGACTTCTGCCCTTTCCTCCGAGGAACTGCATTGTTCCTGGCATCAGAGAACACCGATTCTCTGATATCCTATTCAACAGCATTCCTGCAGTAGAGGCAGGTTACGGCAGCATTGAAGAGGCCCTGCACCCTCCCGATTCTACGGTTGATTTACTAACCATTTTAGTAATGGTGCGCATGGTGGCAAGTAGGTTACAGCTTAGCTACCAAGAGTTATTGCTTATGAAAGATTGTGATCGGTCTCGGACCGGCAGCAGAGTAAAATAAAAGTTATCCACAAATTATTACCTATCAAAGATCATGTGCAGTCCCGGAGCAGCAGTCTAGTAAAGTAAACATTATGCACACATTACTGCTAATGAAAAAGGGTACGTGGTTCCAGACTGGCTGGGGAGAAAAGTAAAAGTTATGCACACATTATTGCTTATGAAAAAGGGTGCACGGTCCCACCAGCAGCAGAGTAAAAGTTATGCATGCATTGTTGCTTATAAAAGAGGGGGCGTGGTGCAGACCAGCAGAGGAGTAAAATAAAAGTTATACTCATATTATTGTTTTATGAAAGAGGGTGCGTGGTCCGACTGGCAGCGGAGTAAAATAAAAGTTATTAGCGCAGCGACCCATGAAACGGGCACCGTGATGATGAAATAAACGCTGCAGTGTACTAGAAACAGGTGCACACACAGTGTTACATGAGCAGTACATAGAACAAATAGTCCCAAAAGAAACACATACATGCCCATAGCCTAAGACAACTATAGTTGGTCGGCGCTGCTGAGCGAGAACCGAAAGTTACATAGTGGGAGCACCAACCACTGAGGAGCCAGCAAACAAGAGTAAAGCATCAGTGAACCAATGATAAGCTGCAGGAGGGATTACACTCTGTATAGTGATTACAGCAGGTCCTGCAGACAACGCATGTGTGCTGCCTAGGCTGGACCTAAAAAGTAGGCCTACTAAAGAAACCCAGGCTACCTATTATTTGCAATGTAAAAATAAAATGTAATTAATCTACAGCCTTGTTCCGTAATACCCAAACCATAATGTAGGAAGAGGGAAAAAATCAGTGATTAAGTAACCATTAGTGGTGATCAAGCACTTGATAAAACGTAATAATAATATTGATAAAAAAAGATTACTTTTGCTTACATCTTCTGATTCAAAGACATGGCAGATCATCTTGTATTGCTTCTTTCCTTCTTGAGCTCCAGGTGTTGTCTCAATACAATCTTGCGAAGCTGATCTTGGCATTCGGCGCCTTGCCATGAGAACCACAATGTTGCCAATATCAGCGATATATGAGATTGTGCGCAATGCATGATCCATCATTGTTTCCTGCAAAAACAAACAAGTAAATTATGTACGGCCCTTCGCCATGTGGTGCTACACTAGTGAGCTCCTGGGTATGTACAAGGGTAGAGAAAATAAAGAAACCTTTTTAAATATACATTAGCAGCTGAGCATGCAATTAATAAGGAGCAGAGTCAGTTAGGAATATCTCAGTGGCAGTAAAAACTATTACTTACGCCAGATTATCGAAGGGAGAAAGCAATTCCAGGTATGCATTCACCTTTGTAGTCAGAGGTCCACGGCAAAGATACCGGCTCTACTCTATGCTCTTCTTGATTACAGTCAATAATTACCGGAGACTAAACTCCCTTTTCGAAAATATTGCTATTGTAAATCAAACCCAAGACCTTAGCATTAAAATCCACAAAATTGTTCAATACATAGTTTTTGAATTAACTATTTAGTTGAAGGAAGCATACCTATTGGATTTTTGATGAAAAGACTGTGTGATTTTGTCCTACTGAAAGACATTGTAGTCAATGCCAGGTTTTGAGGGTCACAAAACAGAACTTAATCAAAGGCTGATAATAGGCTTTAGTCACAATCCAATCATTTATTGGTGGTTCATTCTAATTTTAGGAATTGTGTTTAGTTCTAAAATGATATCTAGGGGTGGGCGGAATATGCCGTCTCTCCCCCAAATTTAGTGGAATTTTGGCAGCTCTGCAATACGGAGTTCTGGTCAAATTCTGCCAATCGCTGCATGGTGGGATTTATTGTTGTGTGCAGCTCCAGAATGGTAAATTGACAAGCGCAAGCAAGAATTTGCAGTGCCTAGCGTGATTTTCGGTAACTAGGCGGAGACCTGGCGAGATTTTTTTTTAAATGGCCAGTTGCGACCATTCATGGTCAGAAGGCTGCCGCTCAAGTAAAAATCTACTCGAGCAGCAGCAAAATCAACTTTTCCACACCGAGTAGTGCTGTTTGTGCTGATTTTTCAGTGCAGAAAATTATACAGGCACTAAATCATAGCACGAGCAGTGTAACATGCCTATTTCTGCCTGTTGGAGGAAATCCACAGAATGTCATGTTATTTCTATGCAATCCCGTGCAATTCAGCGTCCAATTCCACCAACCCAAGTGATATCACCCTGTGAAAAATGTGATCCTCTGATAATATTTGATGAACCTTCTTTGAAGACAATGGTTTTCCCTCATGATTTCCTAATAGAAACTATGGTTAGTGCTCTGGAAGCTGAAATGATGACAAATGCCACATATGTTTACAAGTATCGTATTCATCCATGTGAGAAAATTATCTGCAATGAGAGAAATATGGACCAACGACAACAACCATAACCTTTCAATTGATTTCCCAGAGATCTATTGCAGCTTCACTACTGAGTTCTAATGAACAACAAAAATGCCAGCGTGCTATATTCATGAGAAATGTTGTAAATACCAGAACACTATGTTGCTGGAATACAACATTTCAGTTTCCAGTGGAGAATTAAGACCATTTTTATAGAGTAGACTGCAGTAAATGGACAAGCAGAGGTTTTTATTTCTGTCATTGAAAATTATGTTTAGCGTTCCAAAAAGCTAAAAAGAGGATACATGTTATACAAATTCAGAAAATTCTTCCTCATTTGCCTCATCCATGTCTCATTTCCCATTTCGTACCCCATCGCAGAGTTCTAACTAGGGGTGTTCAAAATTCCTGTAATTTGCTTTCACGTAGATTACTCAAAATTACATAAAATTACACGTAGTGTTAGGAAATGAAAATCTATAACTTAGTGCTATATTTTAGCACAAAATGTATCCCTGGGTCCGTTGTTAGCATGAAGATGCAAAACCTCGTGCCAAAATAACTGCTCATGTTCTGTTGTTCCTGTGCATTTGAGATACATTTTTACTACGAATAGTGCGATTTCCGATAAATGTTTGCAAAGTGACATAATAGTATATTTTGAGGAATTTTGCGTAACAAGCAGAACATAAAATTACAAGAATTATATGAATTACGCTTATGCTCCACTTATGACAAATGTGAGGTACTCCTGAAGGTCATATAACTGAACTAGGCACTGTTGAAGTTTTAGACTTTCCTATGGAGCGGGTGCAGTGCAGCTGTGTAACATTGTATATAAGACAGAAGGATGTAGCAACTATTTAAAAGCAAGTGAAGTTGGACACAAGACTGATGATAGAAACAGACAGAAATGGATGGGTTTGGGACTCCTTTATTTCAGGAACTTGTAGAAGCAGCACTATTAAGGCCCCTATCCAGACGTTTGCACAGGAAACTATCTTCGAAGAGGATGGCTCTCCATGGCAAGTGCAGTTAGCAGTAGCCATCAGAGTACTGGCTATAGATGCCCAAAATCTGCACAACTCAGACATCCCAGTAATAGCCTGGAGAAGAACTGTGAACATACAGGTCAAGAGAATATCTTTTGAAAGGGACCTGGAAAGTTTGCATCATCAAAACAATCTTTCTTCACTGGATGCCTCTTACATTGTGGGAAAACCGCAGCCCTACCTTGAGCAAGCCCTGACAGTCTTGGCCCGGAAAAGAATTATCTACATGAGACTTCTCGCTCTGCCTATTATGGACTTTAATTCAACTTGGGCCCGGCAGGACAATCTAGTGGCCTGTCGACTTTACAGCTACCGCCGTGAATGTTGGTTCCATCTGTTGTGCAGCTGCCCAAAGCTAGTTAGTGAGCGGCAGCGCTTGGTTCTCCCCATCTGTAGGTTTTATGGCCCTCGAAGTTGAAGAGAAATTTCAGACCTGTGTTTTTCTGTTAACACAACTCAAACAGTGGCCCGATTAGGGAAATTTATAGACGCAATCCGGGCCGCACTGAAACTGAAAACTGAGACATAAAAGCAAGCAGCTGGCCAGCAGGCAAGAGAGACTGTGATAAAACTCCTCCTTAAGTCCTATGCACAGCACCTTACTGCTAGACAGGATAATAGTTCTAGCAATAGTTATTTTATTATCTTAATCGTTTTAATTTTTCAGTCTTAGTAAAACTTAGCGAGATTTTAAACATTCCTTGTTTATTGATAGAATATTGTAACAATTTTAATTAATTGAACAATAAAGTTTCATTCATACAGCAGCATGCTTCACAATAGAAGCGTATTCTGTCAGCTAGGTGAACGATCTACATGTTTATTAAAACACTGTTATTTTCACAGGCATAGTTAGGTAAAGAAGTGATATGTTGGCTGATACTGTAATGAGGGTTGTCTTAGGTACTAGTTATGAATTTTCAGGCTAGATATCGACCGCTGAGGAGTCAATCAATTTGCAACATTTTCGTGGTATTCAGTTGTCTGATTAGCAATTTGCTGTAGAGCTTATCTGGCCTAGAAGTAATACTGTGAATCATGAACTAAACAGAGATACTGAGAAACAGGATGATGATTAAAACTGGAGAAGAGAAAGCAAGAGAGCAGATATCAATTAGTTGGGCCACATAGCTTGTATCATAGAATCTTCCTGGAACTAGCTGAGATGTTAAATGGAAATGCCACTACAGTTATTGAACAGTGATGTTGATAATGCAGTGTTAGCAAACTGGAGAATTGCACACATATGATCTGTGTTCCACACAGAGCAAGGCACATGACATACATTTGCCGCATGCATATCACACCAATGCGATGTGGGTGACACAAAAACATACATATGGACCTAAGGTGGTTTTAAACTACCATAATGATATTATACACAACCAAATATATAGATTAAACAAGTTCACACCCCAAGATGCCTTCAGAGTGTTGAATGTCCTATGTGACCCCCACCCCTTCTGATCAGAATAGCATAGCACTTATGAGAAGCCTGTAGTTCAGGTCCTAACAACCAGGAAGAACCGCACTACTTTGTCCTTCTAGCTGCAGTCTGAAGTGTGGTGAGCACTCGAATGGATCATCTACTATCTTGGTAACCACACTTTCTGTTTTGGGATGCTCCACTCTCTCTGCACCTCGCTCTCAGATGGCGTTCCCTTTCTTGACCACTGCCTATCCTCGCTATGCATCACGTCCCTCTCACCTCTAATCAGATGAAAACACAGACTTTCTTTCCCTTTTTCAGCATTACATCCCAGATTGACACAAATATAAGTAACTGTCTCACAGTCATCCAGCATTAAATGGCACCCTAGTATCTCATACGTAATTTATCAAGGCAGAGGTCATCTATTTCCTGGCAACTTCTACTCTCCAAACTATATTTCTTTCCTCCATATTAGCCCTCACTCCTGATATCTATATTCACTTACCTCTGTGAGGAACCTCAGTGTTCTATTTATTACGTCCATGAATCAACAGCCTTTTAAATCCTTCACCAACTCTGCAACCAGGTTCCATCTATTGAGTACAAGGGTACTCTTCCCTAACTCGCTGACCACTATTCACCATGACGTAATAAACACCTTACTTATGAGCAATTTGTATTATTGTAATAATGTATTCTCCTCCAATGCTCCCTTTCCCACCTTCATAAAAATCACATCATTCACTATTAGGGCTCTTTGCAACCCACAAGTAAGCATGCACCGGTCTGCACAGACACCAAGATGGCTGGCTGATAACCAATAAAGAGCCAAATATCACCTTAAATGTTACAAGTAACCTCTCTCTCAGCTCTCCTATATCACCAGCTGCCCCTTGCCACTTTGTTCACTTTGCTCTGCTCATCATTACCTTCTGACTGTGGAAGCACCACCTCTCAAGCAAAGCATTCAATCCTTAAAGCGCAGTCCAATTTAATGAAGGACTAAAGGCCCAGCTTGTCTTGAATCATGAGAGAAAGCCTGCCAGAGCGCAGGCCACATAGACACATATTTTCTGAAGATGTCCTTCTTGGCAGGCCCTCTCACCCTTCTTTATTTATCGTTGCATCCTTCCAAAGTTAGGTTACAGATGCAAAAACACAGACTTCATCCTTCAGAGGAGTTAAAATGAGGTGAATCAAGGGTACAGGAGAATCATGAAGAAAGCAGACCACACTGAGGCCTCCTTGTATAAAAATGGGACAGAATAATAGCAAAAAACGTGACTGACCTTTGTGTTATGAACGCCAGATCAGAGAGGAAGTGGCCTTAAAATATTAATTTGCACATTTTGTTACTCAAATGATCTGTGATTGTTTTATAAAGGCTAATCAAATATGCCAATGCTGGCTTTATGAAGGTGCTAGTCAGTATTTCAACTATCAAAGCATTTCTTGTATGTTATTGAAGAAGGTGAGGCGCCCTGATATACCTGGATAATTCCATTCACTGGTAAATAGAAAGTGCCTTGAGTGTGTGCACCAAACAGGTCTTTAACCAGCACTTTAGCATTTGTTTGCTGTAAAGTCTTTGTTGCAGGAGTGACTGCAGATGCACCACGTGAAAATATAGAAAGCCAGTGCTCTACTGGACGAACAGGAGACTGAGGCAAAGAACGTCGCTGCATGAACAGAAGAGTGGGGGAAGACAGCCAGAGAGTGCCACTAGCCTTTCATAGTCATATTCAATCCATGGTATACCAGCCTGCAGTTCCTTTAACTGTTACTAGTAGTTCTAGATGTATTCCTCACAGTGACTCACCATCATGACACAAGAGAATTATGAACACAGCAGATGCCCTTGAATGTCTTCTTTTATTGAAAGTGACAAACGATGCAACTAGCATTTTTAATAGAAAATGGGCTATTAATTGGGGTAGAAGGGAGTTCACCATAAGGAACAGGGTCACAAACCTGTCAGGGTAAAACACAGTTTCAATCAATTAAACTTGGTGTCAGACACCTGGTAGCTATGGCACAGAGATGACAGGCTTAATTTAGGAAAATCTGTAAAGTATTTAGCATTCACAAAACAACAATAAAGTAAAAACATAACAGAAAAAAACCAAACACCCAATTTAGAAAAAGTAAATGGTAATGAGAAAAAAGTAATGAGTAACATGACATAAAAATGACAAAAATTCAATAAGGGGAAACGGAGATATGAATTTAACAATTTAAGGCAAAAATCACAAAGAAAAATTAAAGCACTAATCAATGTTTATGATTAACCGGAACCTAAATGCGATTTTAGACCAATTACAATTAAGCTCAGGCCGGATACACCAAGCAGGTTTGTCCCGATCCAAAATGTTACCATCTGACATAGCCTGTGAAATGGAAGTTGAAATCCTCCATTGTGTTGCAGACTGTATCTCCCAAAGATAGCCACTAGGCAAAGTAATGCTGAGGCCATTGGTTTTGGCCAGAAAAGCACTGGGTGAGAGAAATTCAAATTTCATGCCGCTGAAGTTTTTTTGTAAAGCGGATACTTTCGTGCCGTCACCTGGTCCAAGTTTTCGATCCTCAATCATTTTTATGGTGCTCAAAATCCTCCAGCGGGGCAAGCCTGAAACTATATCTAACAAAGTTGCTTCAAAATTAGACACCTCTCCAGTGAGCAGCCGCTGATGCTCAGGAGGTCTTGGGAGTCTAAAGGATTTTCAAGTTTCAACCTTTCAGAGTTTCTTGAGCAGCTTCTCTTGGTCACTTCTAAGGCTCCCATCACTTCAGAAACATAACTTAGGGACCATGACTCACTCAAGCAGTAGCCAATCCAGTTCCTGTTGCCACTTCAGCTAGATACTTCACGAGAAATGTCTCTTGCAGCTTGTTGTGTCCCTGGATCCATATATGAGGTCAGTCAGCTGACCCTTGGAGTGCACCTCACAGTCCTGGGCACAAGTGGGAACAAGTTCAGCCCTACAGGTCTCCACACAGGTCTCAAACAGCAGGTCCAGTTCTCTACTCTTCTTCCACAGACCCAGAGAATGTTCTGATGATATGTGGGTCAGCTGCCAGATTTGTAGGTTTCACTAGCCAGTGGCAGGGGTGGCTCCAGGAGACCTGCTAACACATGAGGAAAAAGCCCTAAGGACAAACCTTCGCACTTTTGCACATCGTATTTGCCTTACTGCAAAATATTCCATAGTGCACTATTCTGAGGAACCAAATGCTTCTCTTCCCAAGAGCTCCTTTTGCTCTTAAATACGAATGGGAATGCCTCACCCTGGAAGCTTCCAAAGTAATGAAGTTCCTGTACCCTCCCAAGCTGCTCTTCCAGAGCGGATATCTGTTAAATACTCTACACCCAAATCTTCCTTTTTAAAAGGCCTAAGCAATTGTTCCTTGCCTGGGAGCCGTTTGTTTGGAGAAGCACTGGCAATCTGCCATCTAGCAGGAGGCTAATGGTAATACCCTACATGAGGCTGAGGCAGGTAAAGTGTAACTTTTTATAAGGCACTATTCCTAAATATTTATTAAAATCCAACTTCACAAATAAAATGTATTTAAGTAAACATTAAAACATTGCTTGAATTATTCAAGCGGCTTCTTCCAAACTGGAGGTAGCAGGGTTATGATTTTATTCTGATCTCTAGTTTATCTCATAAGACAGCTATTGCGGTTTCAAGTGGAAATAGCGTTTGGGGGCGAGTCACTGTAGGTACATGACAACATTAAATTCTTGCATGTACTCTATTTAAATACTCGGCGCCCTACAATGAGGCCAACAAGGCATACGTAGGAGTGACTCATTCAAATGTAGGGTTAACTCCTGTCACAAATGGTTATTATGTCGGATTTGCCTGTAGGTTTAAAAGCTGCAGGAGTCAGACTACACAGGTAGGCCTCAAGCCATGTTTACATTGTAAGCTCAGTAGATGGCAAAACATGTGCTGCAGTCCACTGGTGACTTTTAACTTGTCTTACGATTAGTGTGTTTAATGCACCATGTACGATGGCCTAACTGGGAAGCAAAATATGTCAATTTGGAGTTAGTCAATTGTACCATGTTTTAGGAGTCAGAGAGCATACAATGGGCACTGGACTGTGGTGTCCCAACATGCAGAGTTCAAAAACCAGAATGATCAATCCAAACAAAATGTAAAGAGAGGCATTTTGCAACACTTTCGTTATTAGTAAGGTAGATAATGGAAAGGTCATGGCTTCATCAGATGCATTTACATATTCACTGTTGCTTCTCTAATCATATGAGCTCTATTAGGCTAAACTATATGTGCTAATTCCGAAGCTGATTGACAATATTGTAGCTTACAGTGAATGTCTTGTATTTTTTAAAAAATCAAACCAGCGCCACTCTGCAGGAGGCCATGGCTGGAATGAGGCCACAAGGGCTTTAATTGCTGTGTCTTGCTAGTCCATCCCGCAATGAAAGCAGCCCTCTGCACAGAGGTCCAAGGTTAAAATGGCAAGTTGCCAGAATGGTTAGGTCAGCCCTAGTGAAAATACTGACTTCAATAATGGGCACACGGCAACTTTACAAGGTACAGTGTATTCACCAAAATACATTTCGAGAAGGTTGTGTTAGCACTATGTGCATTGTTTAACTAACTTAGCAATGGAGGCCATCTTCATAAATTATATGTAGAACTGTCAATAATAAAGAAAACTGCATAATGACAAGCTGTTTTTTTGCATGAATTACAAAAACATTTTAACAAACAATATCTCAATATGGAACATTCAACAATGCTAGAAAACAAAAATTGTAAATTCACCTAACAGTGGTTTTAAATAGCTGGAATGGCAGGTCTCTAAAACCCACCAAGTTTCAGTTACTATGAGTATTTTTTGTTTGTTTGTGGGAATAGACATTTAAGACCTTTTCTTTTCCCAGGCGTGCTGTATATAGAAGCAAACCTGTATTTAAGGCAGTAAACAAAATGAGTGATAACACACAGTTGATGGCATGGTATGTTTATGAAAGGAGGTTGAGCGATGAGGACACAAACATGAACAAAATTATATTTCATTATGACATAGGAGGATGAACAATAGGAACACTGACATTAAAAAGAATTCCATTTCATGGCCAAAGGAATTAAAATAGAACACCAATCAAAATGTATTCACAAAGATTACACATTTATGATGTTCTGCCTGTGAAAAAATAAACAATGCTGAGGAATTGTAAGGTCTGTAAGTGAGACAAAGTGCGAGTGTATTCAGGCATTCAAGTGTATGGGGGGTGTTGGTGTGTGTGTGTACACAGGTGTACACGTGTGACTGCGCCTGCCTGCTTGTCTGTCTGTATTAGTTTCAGGCATTTTCCCTGTTCACAATTGCAAAAGGCTTCACCTTTCACAACAGAATTGGACGAACCAGTGGGGGGGTTGACAATTGCGTAAAGAAAAAAAATAACCGATACAACCCCTTGTAGCAGAACATGCTTTTTATGGCCATTATAATGTGCCAACGCAGGAATATGATCCTCAATCTGAAAATTGTTCATTGCTTTCGACACTTATCATCTGTAGTATGGTATGCATAATTTTCTTTTGTTTAATTATACGAAGTTTCGGAAAAAATTAGCAAAATTCTGCAAAATGGACATCTGGAATATAGCACTATATTTTAGCTCGAAATGCATTCTAGTGTCTCATTTCACGCTAAATAAGCAAACAAAACAAAAGAGCAGCGAACAAGACCTACTTCTAGTCCATTCATTCACATTGTTCCAGCGCTCCTGCATTAGGATGTTAAATCGCACGACTATGAAATTATGTGACATGCCATAATAGAGTAATGCCAGGAAATTGTGCAGAACAAAGTCAATTGCCTTATTATATTATATTGTAGCCAGCATGATGAAAATTTCTCCCAGCATAACAAATGTATGATAGTCTTATGTCGATATATTCTGCTTTCCAAATACATTTTCTGAATACTATACACTAAGTTATATTTAATTTACCTTTAAATAAAACACTTTTTTAATTGGAATTCATTTTCTTTAACACTGACAATATCAAGAGTAATCAAGGTAATGCTCGGTAGTGCACACCTTCATCAACCAGGCTTCATGATTGCAATCCTCAAAGTGCTCATGAACAAACCTTGCTCTCTTTTACAATAGTTCAGGCGCACACCAAGGATGTCCATTCATTGCAGTGTCCAGACACCATGACTGAGAATCTACAGTAGGCCTGAATGTGGCTGATATTTTCACGCCAGGTAACATGGATGAGTCAAAACTACAGTAACATTTAGAGCTCGGACATTGTAATGATAAGCAGCCTGCAAGAATAATATGTAGAAGACATATTTACTACTCGAGTACTGTTGCATTGATGAAAGTACTCTGGCAGGTAAGTAATCCAGGAGCCGTAGATATAATTAAGTAGGTTTATTAGTCATAAGTTAGATGGTAAAGAAGGCCCCACCGGGAGCAGCATCCAGTTGCTCAGCCCATCTCACTCAAACTGACCACACTTCAAACCATGCATCCACGAACATTCCGATGGCATCACACACACAGGCTGAGCAGCAGGGAGAAGGAGAAGACCAGAATACAACACATACTACTTCCAATAAACTGCAGAAAACATAATTAGGAATAAACATGCAGCTAATCAAATTTATCCATCGGCAAGAACTTGACATAACCCAATCTGGCATAAATGAAAAATCCCTACAAATTGCTTCCCCTCTCCTAAAATGACCCCTTGCAAACCAGCGCAGCTTTGTTCTTTTTATTCTTCTAATCCCTTATGGGACAGTTCTTTTAGGGAATAAGATGATTCGCTCTAAAATGCAGCGGTAATCTTAAAATCAGTAGAAGGGATCAAGCCAAGTCTGTAGTCAAGATTACATAATTTGAATATTCACATAACCTTTGTGAGACAAGGGATTTACCTCCATGGACAAATCAAACGCAGCAGACAGCAATACATTCATTTCACATTCAAATCAACAACAGGTCCTTTTCCAAACATACTTTTATTTTAAAGCCAAACTCATTATCTAGATTGCACACAATCAAATACAGATACTTTACTAGAACAACTGCATGTCTAATAATTAAAATGAGATCAGCACAGCAGCATGTACTTACATTTGTAAACAACACTGTCTTAGGTATAGATATGTATTAACTACCCCAATTACTTCTGCTGTTTCTTCTTATTTTGACATCTCACTGATTGGGTGACAGATACCACTTATATGCATGAGTAAACCTACAGTATGTTTTTTAACTAGTCCTTGGTCTTCATCCTATTCCCTAAAATTCTACATTCAATAGAAAATTCTTTCTCGTTGCACCGTAAACATATCTTCACCCATTTCAATGAATTTCATATCTTTAAAATATCTAAGGCATTACGATACACAGAAAATATTTTAATAGGATATCTCAATTGATGCAGAAGAAAATCTGCACAAGCACTCTCAACATGTGAGTCTTTCCCAGGAAACATTGCAAATCAAGGACAAATTTAGCATCACATTATAAAAAACTTTCTTTTCGGGAGACTTCATATTTCCAAAGATTATTTTAGGTTCTAAGGTGAAAATAGAAATTGCTCCATTTTCACTGTATATAGGGATTTTTCACACAATAACCCATAGCTAACTAGTATGACTCCTCGTTAAGATACGTTTATGGGGCATGGCTAAGCTGTCAGGCTGAGTGGAAAGAAGGATCTGCAGAGAAAATGTTAATTTTGTCATCTGAAGTCGAGCCTGACAGGACTAGTATTACAAAGCGCTGTGAAGCCCTGCGGCTAAGCTAGTTTGGGGAAGCTCAGGACCTACAACAGTGAAATAAAATGTGCTTTGCTGTCAGCATCCAAAGGTGGCACAGAGACAAAGAGCTGAAAACATGCAGTAAGAAAGGGCATGAGAAGAGGGTGGTGTTAGGACTCAAAGGAAGCCATGTAGTGTGCCAGTAATCTTAACCAATGATGCAATCAGCCCATATAGGACTTACAATGGATTGACTGAAGAAAAGGAGGTGTTTACAGGAACCTCACCACTGAACAGGTAAGATGACAAACGCAAGGGCCTCTGGCATAGTGGGGAAGGTGCCTCTGGTAGGCCAAAACTATTGGGTGCCCATAGAGTATTCCTTTGGGGCTTGAGCTGTGCCTCTTCTCTCCAACCAAACCCCGAGTAGTGAGTAGTGCTTGTGCCTATGGGGGTGAGTGTGAATATTTTCATTCCATCAGCATCAGCAATGAACTCCAAGTACATTAACAAGTCAGGATCAGCCGCGGCCTATCCATTTGGCCTGAGGGGCCACACCCCCTCATCTTTTTCCTGGCAAGAAGAGTGTCTGTCTGGCTGGAAAAAGGTCGGGCTGACGGGCAATCCTCTTTTTCAGGTCAGGCAGCCAGGAGCAAGGCATGCGCTAAATGCTCATGCTCCTGGCTATCTGAGCTGAACTTCGCCAGGCTAACTGCCCTCTGTGCTTGACCTCCTCAGCCTAGAGCAAGTGCTTCGTGGCTCCAGTCACACTGGCATGACTCGTGGAGGGGTTGCGGGGTGGGGCTGACTTTATTTAATTGAATAAACATATCTTCCTGGGTCCCGTGCAGTCCCAGCTCCTGGCCAGGTCCCGTGGTAAGGAACAGGAAGCAAGCAGCCTCCTTCCCCTCCCCTAAGCCAATCACAACATGCATGCAGCCTACATAGAGAAAAGGAAGAGTGTGCATGACTGGTTTGGTCGTCCCCAAAGGGCCGACCAAACAGTCACAGCCCACAGCATTGGGTTAGCCACTCCTTCCCTGCTTTCCAGCAGACCCGAACCAACCAGGCACTTTAGCTGTCTCGCAGTGCGAGAAGCAGAAACATTAAATGGTAGTTTTACCATTTTATGTTTCTGCTTCTCGCACTGCGAGAAAGCAGTGGGGCAACGCTCCTCTGACCTAATGGAGGAGCCGCTCCTGCATATCCCTCACGACGAGGGGGAGCGTCACTGATTGCCTCAGACCTTGGCACTTTAGTTTTAAGCCCTGAAGAGCCCAGGGCCAAGTGTCAATCAGTGACACCTTGTCACAGATTGACACTTGACCCACTGACGCCATCCCACTCTGCGGCGAGTGAGGGACTGCTGCCTTGCCTAATTGGCTGACTTTAGGTTAGCCAATAAGGGAAGGCAACAGTCCCAACCCTTCTAGGACCTCCAAGACTTCCCTCTCTACAGTGAAGGTAAGTTTTATGGGTTTTTTTATTGTTTGATGTATCTATGTATGAACGTATGTGTATTTGTGAGTGTGAATCGGTGTGGTGTGGGTGTGTGTATGTGTGAGTGTGTGGCCCCCGCATCATCACCTGGTAAAATTACTAGCTGCCACTGGTTCCTCTTGCATAAACATAAAAACGCTCACTCAAAGGATTATAAGAGACAATAAACAAGGTGAAACAAGAACACCTTAACAAATGTTAGCAAACCACCAAAAAGAAACACAGGTCCCTTCAATGATACAGCATGCTGTATTCTTAATAACCTGAACGTATTCCTTTTCTTACAGAGTTTTCTGTCTATATGTGATGTTAATTTGTGTTCTTAATCATTTGTCTAGCACACAGATGCTACTGGTGTGGCTCTGTGGTGCTCTTTTGGCCTGGGTGTTGTATGCAGACCTGGGCTTGCATGTGTGGCTAGTACAGTGCATGTTGGGGCATGTCCTCAGTGCATGTTGGGGCATGTCCTATAAAGGAAAAATGTATCAGTGAATCGTGTGGGTTTTGGAAAGATGCTCTGAATTGGTCTCTTTAAATGTGATGCTGTGATCAGGCAGAGTGAGGTGCATAATCTTTTGCATCCGCTACTAGCTGGCTCAGCAAATTCTCACTGGTTGCATGGATCTGAACAAGTTGCATAAGCAAAACTCTGCAGGTAGGCTTAAATTTGTGTTGGAGGATGTGGATAGGTAAAATATGTACTTGCATACATAACTGTATACTATCAAGCTCTTCCCAGATCAGTGCAGACATAGTGCAGGGTTTCTTGCGACAATGGAAGATAGGATTGTATTGCTTCTCAGAACATTTTTGTGATAAAGTAACTCTGTCTTACATTATAAAGATATTGCAAGCCACAGAGGAGTTCCATGACCATGTAGAAGAATAAGCCCTTTCTTCTTGTCAATATACAGCTAGAAAAATAGAGCAGAAGAAGGAAAAGCAACAGTTAATTTTTAATTCATTAAATAGCTACTTTAATTATGCTCCGTGACCTGGCCACCTCTTCCTTTTGCTGCTGGCACTAGTAGCAGGCATTGTGATGTCAGAACTCGACTGTAATTCGTTATTACAATTGAGTTCTGATGTCATTTCTTTATAATCAGTGACTGGGTGCATTACTTGTCGACAATGTTAAAGAAATTAGAAACAGGCTGTCAAACAGGGATTGCAGAATCCAATGTATTAGAAGGGCATAATTACGTTCTCTGATTTCGGCTGAGAGAGTATTTTGCCTTTAAAAGTAGGATCTTTGTTTTTGTTGATGGAACTAGGGAACATTGCTAATGGTTGTCCTGTACATAGTACAGAGTAGCTTGAATAATATATTTGTCTGATACTAGGATCCAGTGCAGTGCTTGTAAGGGCAATGTATTGTAGGCCTATGGTCCAAGATTGAGGAGCTGGAAGAACAAACAGGATGTCTCACCTGTGGAATATTGACTATGTAGAAAAGGTTCAGTGAACATTACAACTGTTGGGAGCTTTCAAAGGGATTTGGTTTGTGGCACAACAAGAGCCAAGAAAGGAAAATAGCCCATGCAATAACCGTATATAGACTGTATTAATTAATAACTACCTGTAATTTTATTTACTTATATGCGCAATAGCATATACAAAAAGTGTTACAAAATAGGATTAGTGAATACAAATATGAGATAAACATGATAATGTCTTTAAGGTGCTCCTAACTCTGGCAAGCACTAAAATGACTGCCTCGGGTTCCCCTACGTGCTATGCTCTCTATTGCCTTAATGAGAAATTTTTTCTACTAATAGCCCACTTCTATAAGTAGACTGGTATCTCTTAATTCTGACATGCCAAGCTTAACAAAACAGTACTTGGCATTGCTATTGGGAACACTTTCTGCAGCTGTAGAAGAATTTCCATTTTTTATAAGGGGCTCTTCTTACAGAGGCCAAAGCCCTTTCTTCTATTTGTATTCTTATTTTGTAGATGGCCTCCCTCCTGCTTACCTCTCAGCCCTCTCTGTTTTCATACTCTACCACACATCATAGACTCAACATACATATCTCCTGGGAAGCCTTTGCCACTCTAGGCCACTACCTTAAGAAGCAATGAAAGGCTTACCAACTGTGCATTGTATGTTTGTTGCATAGGGCATAAAATGAATCCTATCCCTTAAACATAAACATTCTTTTAAACATCTGAGTGCTGTTGAACATGTAAAATATATGCAAATCTTCCAGTGTACTACTTATAGACTATACCAGCTTTAAAAGCATATAGAAAAACAACCAATATATTTCACTAAAGCATTATAAACCATATATCCTATACAGCCATGGGTTTGATGTCAGCTATCTAATGTTACTGGTCACAGCAGTAGTCTCCATGATTAGAACCTTCTGGCTTTCCTGGTACCCACCCAGACTGCCTTGCTGAGCAGACCTCTATCTTTGGAGCTCCTGGCGGGGATGAATATAATTATTTACTTTAACCAAACCTCTTAAAGCCAGCTTTCAGGTAAAGAAGTGCTCAACGGCACAGCTCATCCCCCGCAGACCGTACAATGACATTAGAGGTAGCGTTGTAAAGAGAGGCTCCCCCCTGTCCAACAAAGCTTCACCCTGATAGATTGTTTCTCCAAGATTGTTGTAAAAGCTAAGCTAATCCCTGAGCAGGAATCCAGTGCGGAGATTTGCACAATCTCACTGTGTAGACACCAGGAATAAAAAAAAGAAAAAAGAAAGTAAGCAATGGGGATGTGGACCAGATCTTAAAGGCACAGAGTCACACTCCTAACCTACCCTACCTCAAACAGCGTTTCTGAATACTGTGGTCTTCCTCAGACTGCCCTGGAATGTAGATTTGACATTAGGAGAAACAATAACAGATGAAAATATTATCACCTATTTCAAGTTTTCATAATTATTCTCATTAGTTTCTGAGTTAAATAATTAGCTTCTGTAGAAAAAGCAGGAGCGATCTACACCAATGACTCCTTACTGAATTCAGTATTTTTTCTATTCTACAGAAATGTGCTGCTTCCTGGTTTCACCTATTGGTGTCACACCTCTACCCCAAACAAACTGCAAGGAGAAGCCACAAAATAGAAAGGATTGGCTACCAATTAGAACACTGCAAAAAAGATGTTACTTTGTTTTCACAACTCTGCCTGTTCCTGAAAGCTTAGAAGAGGGAACTCTCACACAGCAAAGTCTTTGTTGGTGCTATTTTTAGAAGAAAAAAACACACACTTTCTTGCACAGCATTTTTGCCAATTTTCCAATATAAAACACAACTTAACTACATTTTGTCCATTTTCTTTGTTCCCTCCGGTAGACTACACAAAACATGGTAACCCTGAGAAGCTCTGACATGTGTGATGATGTGCGATAAAAGGACATACATCTGATGGGAATGTTATAGTGGGTAAATGTTATGAAGGCTTTTGTCACAAAAGGGCTTAGAATTGTAGGAGGAAAAGAATTAGCAGTGAAGTGGTTAAGATTACACACTATTGCACTTGGGGCCATATTATCAAGGAACGGCGATAACATTATCGCCGCGTTAGCGGCAGTTTCCTGCCGATAAAGCGGCGATAATGGGCTTGATATTAAGCCCTTGTGAATTCCCATAGAAGCCTATGTTCTGGTGTGAACCTGGGCTTTTATGGGAATTCATAAGGGCATATTATCAAGCCCATTATCGCCGCTTTAGCGGCAGGAAACTGCCGCTAAAGCAGCGATAATGTTATCGCCGTTCCTTGATAATATGGCCCTTGGTTTATTCTTCGTTAGGAGTCATTCATTCCGATTATAAACTTTGCCTGCACTTTTTTAAGAGTCAGACAACTTATTACAAACTCTATTTTGCATTTAGGGCACTTTCACCAGGAATTACCCTTTAAAGATTCTAAACTAATTGTACTTGTTTATTCCACAAGGAATCATCAATTATTGTTTCTCGCAAGTAGTTTCCCATCTCGACTGAGAACTAGAAATCAAGACTATTGGTTTATAAGAGAAATCAGTAGAATCCTGTGGCTACCGAAAGGTTGTTCAGTGAATTATGGTATGAAGGTGAAGACAATAGCAAACATATGATTACTAAGGGCATGGGCGAGTTAAATGAGATCAATGAATGCCTTTCATATTGCAGTTATCAACCTCCTTACTGAATGCAACAGAACCCTGCAAAGTTATTGCATGACATAGAGGAAACTCTCTTTAGGAAACAATATAAGGTCACTCAGTGCGTTTTTCACAGTCACCATATTGATTGTAATTCTGTTTCAGCTCAGGAGAACTATTGAGAGTCATTTCAATATAGAGCATGGGAACTACGGAGAATATTAGCAGGTGTATTATATATAACATCAGAAATCAACTTTCAAAGTCAACGCAATAGTCATACTGAAAGTCTTCTCTTTTTTCAAGACAGCAGTGCACCTGCATTACAGGTGAAGCCCAGGTGTGCTACCAGGCAGTGTCAGAGTTCCAGTGCCTCTGTTTCTCTCTCTTGTCCCCTTCCTTAGGCCACTTTCTACCCTACCCTCTGATAGTGTGAGGTTGGATGTGGGTTTGGCAAAGTCTGCAAACTTCCATTCCTAATACATTGCAAGGTTAATGCATAATGACAAATTTCCTACTCAAAAAACACCACCGTTGAAAAATCGCAGCCTTCGTTTACTGTTTTGACTCTTTGAAAACGTATGTAGGCTTACGCATCCCTCTTCCGACATGTGTCCTTGCAACTCTCTTCATGAACCGTCTGATGGGCCTTGCACCATTTTGGTGGTTATTCTGTTCTGTCTCTTTAACTTGTCCTGAGTTTTACAGCGACATTTCAGGACCAGGATTAAGGAAAGTTAGCCTGGGAGAACGATTCTTCTTGTGTTTCAAGAAGTGTTTGTGTAACGCTAGTGCTCTCACACACCGGGTCTGCACGAACAGATCTTTTGATGTGTGTTCGGCCTTATTTTTGTTGTTTTTTCTTGCAGCCAAACTGCTCTTGAACGAGGCTTCCTGCTGAAACAATTTGTGCAAACTGTAAATGATTTAATGGGCTAAGTGCAATCTTTAGAACCTAAATACTGAAGTGATATTTTTAACATGGTGCTTAGAGAAATTGTGAAATGAAAGCTGATTTAGAATTCATTTATGAAGTCAGATGAAGTCACGAGCAATTTGTTTCACTTTCAAGTCATGTTTGTGTATAAATCAGCTGTCCTGAAACCTTTCATACACAATATTCATCACTCTCCTCCAAGCCACTAATTGGGATGATCGCCTTGGTGGAAATATGCGCTCCTTTCTCAGTATCACTGGAATAATTCGCTCACAGTAAACCTGCAGAAAAGCACTCCTTAAATCAAACATTGTTATTAGAAAATTGAATTATTCTCTTCTCTCCAATGGGAATCAACTGAAGCATTTTAGTTTGTTTCCTCTTTGCCTTCTAGAGCACACACACAAAAATGCAACACAATACCTAGACGTTTGCAAGACAATGGGTTATAAGTTTGCTTGTTTGTTCACGAAACCTTCCTGTACTAATGATTTTTACAACAGAACAGCTGCCCATATTTTTCTGATGGTATGTGTCAGCTGAATATACGTCTATATCTTTTGTCTTCATGTATCGTGTTTATTTTATACCGAAATTCCAGGACATTTTTTTTAAAGCCAGAGTAGTGGAATAGATATTTATTAGTAGGAATTGGATGAAATGATTTTTTTAAAATAAAATGTAATGTCGATAAGCATGTTCAGTTAGTATTATAAATCACTATTTTTTAATCTGAACACGTTCACATACATTCTCCAGCAACTGTGCTCTGGTGAACAGTACATCAAGGTCATACTCAGTCTTGCAATTCAAACCCATTTCCATTTCCCATCAAATAGGTATGTGCAAGGGAGTAGCCAGAAAATTAAAGTACCCCCCACTAAAAGCTCTCATGACATAAAACAAGCCCCTTCGCCATAGGAGCTCCTCCGTCTCTTCCATCCATCTAGTCACCCTTCCAGCCACCCTCCGATATCCACGATGTCACCTTTACAATCTTACGTGCATTCATGTTATTCATCCATCATTCAATCTTTTCCATTCCATCCATCAATCCACTGTGCCATCCATCTTCTAGCCACTGTGCCATCCATCCACCCACCCCATTTCTCTGCAATGCTTTCACAAATCCATTGGCGTATCCATCCATTTCTTTACTCTGTCAAACTTTCACCTGCCTTTCCACCTGTTTATCCATCCCTTTACCCTTCCATCCTTTCACCTGTCAATTCACCGATCCATTCATCCATCTATCCATTCGTCCATTAACTAATTCTTTCACCCATCCATCCACTTGATTCTTTCATCCATCCATACAGCCGCTCATTCTTTCTCCTGCCTATTGACCTATCCATTCACTCATTCTTTCACCCATTCATCGATCCATTCGTCCCTTTACTTTGCCCCACTTTCACCTGTTTACCCACCTATCCATTCACTTATTCTTAAACCAATTCATTCATCACCCAAAAAATGCATCCACCGACACATTCTTCCACCCACTCATTCATCCTCCCACTCATTCATCCTTCCCTCCTGCCTTCCTTTCACCCTTCATTCAGTATCCCTTCCTTCTTTCTCTTTCTGGCTCCCTCTTGCCCTTCTACTGACTCGGTAGTCCTTCATAGTGTTCATTACGGTTTTTTCTGCCGAGCTGCTGACAGAAGAGATTCATAAAAAGCCCCGCCCCCGCTATAGCTGCAAAGCGAGGGGTTCACGAAGCCCCTGGGTATGTGCTCAAATGCAAACGATGTGCCAAACCCATTCAAATTGACTGATACGTTTCTATCTTGCATTATTTACATTTTAATTCTTCCATCAGTATGGATTAGCAATACAGACATACTTTGAAATCTACTAAAAACAGAAGATACAGGTTCTCACTATTGTGATTTTCAAAATTCACATATAAATATGATATAAAACTCACCTGCGTATCTGCATTCAAAACTTTAATTCTTTGCGTGGAGATGAATAGATCCACCTCAGTCAAGGTCTGTGCATCTCCTTCTGAACTCTGGAAGAAAATGTTGACATGCGTTCAAACAATATTTTAAAACAACCTAGGAAAAGCCTAATGCTTAATATATGCACCCATACTTCAAAATCCTAAGGTAGTTATTCAGACAGGCATAGTATACCCCTTGAAGTAAAATGGAAGAAAATACTTTGTATAGTGTTGGCACATATTGAACACAGCATCTGAAATAACAACATGGCTGGGCTATATCAAATGAGTCATGGCTGACAGAGATTACAGAGGCCTCAAAGGAAAGTAAGGACTCGTTGTAGTTTAGTTAAAAATGTATGGTTAAAGTAGCAGGTTGGTTCCAAAGGTGCTGCTTTTATGAAGGAAAGATGTAGTGCCTAAATAAGCTTACCTTATAATTCCAATGTGCCTCATATATGATGCAAAGCGGTACAAAAGGGGGTGGTGATGGACGGAGCATCAGAACAAATCAAACACTCACACCCAGTCAACAGATCTGGGTTTGATCCATCACCGTTCTTTAGCCCACTCTGCCACCCCAGTTCAGACATGGCCATTTGCAAATCAGTCTGACCCTGTGCCTCATTGGAACAGTCCAGCCCGAACTGCCAAGCCATGCCTTCCCTGGACCGGAAACAAGCTTCTGTTCTGCTCGATTTTCCTGGCCTTCTTGTGTTAACAAGTGATTGAATGTGACTTCAGTCTCTTACCATTCAAGCCTAAGGGTTAGAGTAGTGGATGGAGCCTATTTACTAGACACTTCGACATGATTCTGTGCTCTTCCCCATAGATCAGGGCTTGCACATATAGCCTAGGGGATAGATTTGTTAGTATTAGGGATAACCTGTCCTGTAGTGAGGGTATTTCATGGAGCCGTGCTGAATGCAGGCCTGGTAGGCCTCAAACGGGAGAGACTCCATCTTTCTTTCTGCTCCGGCAGCTTGGGATTCTTCTAGGTCAAGAGTTATGTTTTAGTTATGAGGTGTTATTCGCTTGGAGAGAACCGGTTCAGGCCGGCCCTTATCGAAGGATTGTATTTTTCTTAATGCCGAAGACACTACATCAGGCCGGCCGGCTGGGAACGTGTCCTTGGTACGGGGAGGTACAAGAATTTGGTGGGCGGCAGGTTACGGGCCGGAATTTTCCATGAGGAAATGCACCTCTATATTAGTGAAAGTCTGAGGCAGTTACATGTTCAGTCCGTAGGCGGCATCTAGCCGTTAGCAGTAGAGCTACTACTTATTCCAGGGAAGACAGACGCCATCTTGAAGGCGGAGAAGAACCGAGAGACAGATGCTTTCCTAACAGAATAGCCAGAGAGGAGAGAGTAGCCGATAAGGAAGAGGTCCCAGTGACTCGGAGAAGGGTGATTCCAGGCGAGCCGAGGCACAGACGAGAAGGGAGCCTAGATGACCACTGAGTGCAGGCTACATACTACTAAGGTGATGTCGACCCTTTCTTATTAGAGTGTACAACTTAATCTTTCACTTTTCCTTGCAGGTTATGTGTTATATCGTAATGTTATGTGATTGTATGTGTAATGAGTAATAAAGTATCCAGTTTGTAGTGAACCAACATATGCTGTGTGTTCTTGTATAAGAGGGTAGCCTATTCTTCTAGTCAGCTGCGGCTACATGAACAGATGTTAACCCTGATCAGGTAAGTGGTAACTGAATAAGGGAAAAAAGGAGCCCCTCAAACCTGAGAACAGGCTATGCCCGAACTGGCAATCCTTGTGTGATCTGATGAATAGTGAGACTGATTCCCTTTTTGTATGTTATGGTGATCATAGGATGAACTGTCGTATAAGACTGCCGTCTAGGTAGAGAGGTCTGGATTCGTAGGGGATCGCGAGGCCGCCAACTGTGCTGAGACTGCCGTCTGGGTAGAGAGGTCTGGGTTCGTATGGGACCGCGAGGCCGCCACTTGTGATACTGTCGTATGGGCAGAGAGGTCTGGGTTCGTATGGGACCGCGAGGCCGCCACTTGTGATACTGTCGTATGGGCAGAGAGGTCTGGGTTCGTATGGGACCGCGAGGCCGCCACTTGTGATACTGTCGTATGGGCAGAGAGGTCTGGATCCGTATGGGATCGCGAGGCCGCCGATTGTGCTGAGACTGCCGTCTGGGTAGAGAGGTCTGGGTTCGTATGGGACCGCGAGGCCGCCACTTGTGATACTGTCGTATGGGCAGAGAGGTCTGGGTTCGTATGGGACCGCGAGGCCGCCACTTGTGATACTGTCGTATGGGCAGAGAGGTCTGGATCCGTATGGGATCGCGAGGCCGCCGATTGTGCTGAGACTGCCGTCTGGGTAGAGAGGTCTGGGTTCGTATGGGACCGCGAGGCCGCCACTTGTGATACTGTCGTATGGGCAGAGAGGTCTGGGTTCGTATGGGACCGCGAGGCCGCCACTTGTGATACTGTCGTATGGGCAGAGAGGTCTGGGTTCGTATGGGACCGCGAGGCCGCCACTTATGAGATCTTGGTATGCATAGTAGGAATCCCCTGTCCTTAGGTGATAGATATATGTGGTTGTAGGATTGTAAATAGGTTCTAGGGAGGGGGTAACGTTCTGGCTGGGTTAGTGAGGCTCTGATGAGCGGGTTCTATCTGATCCGAAAACCCAAGCAGAACATTTGGCGTCACGAACCGTTTACGAAACCTGTGTGCGTTGTGGTTGTATTGTGTTTGCCTTTGACGCGTTCGTGGTTTTGTTTGTATATTATTTGTATCTACCTGCGTATAATTTGCTTTTCTCTTTCTTCTTTTTCTTTTTCTCTTTTTCTTTCTTTTCAAAAATGTTTTCTAGAAAGTCGAAATCTACTTTTAAGTTGCCCGTTGATATTCCCGGTTGGGATTCAACGCCTTATGAAGCCTTAGCCTGTGAGTGGGCTGATTCTATTGGTTTGAGTGAGAACTGGAATTCTTTTTTGGAGCTGGCGGAGCCGGCTAATGTGATTACTTGCTTACAGAAGGCGCCGGTATCTAAGGGTGATGAGCTTCCCGTTTTAGGGCGCAGAGGTTGGATTGTTCTGTCTGCGTACAGGCTTCTCCATGAGAGGTTGTTGAAGTTGCAGAACTTGCATAAGGATTTGGAAGCGAACTTTGTTGAGACTCAGAATGCTCATACTTTGTTACGGTGTCAAAATAAGTTGCTTGCTGACAAACTTGAGACGTACCAAACTATTGCCGAGAGAGCGGCTGTGCGAATTGCTCGTTATAAATACAAGAATCGGCGTGGTCGGGTTTCGACGCGGAAGGTGCGTCTGGTCATGGCGAAAGCCGGACTGGATTGGAATCCTGATGAATGGGATGGTAATATCTGGAACTCGAGTGATTCTCCTTCCTCGGGTGAGGAGTCTGCCAAGCGCGAGTCCTCTCGCTCCGGCCGTGCTTGTAAATCTGCTTCTTGCGCCTCTGATGGTGCACCCCGTGATTGCACTCGTCCTTCGAGCGGGGTCGACGCGTCTTCCACTGATTGTTCCTCTACGTGTACTGGTCGAGCTCCTTGTGATGCTCATCCCGCGGTCTCGGCGCATCCAGTTTTTCGGCGGAAGGTGCAGCAGGCTCCCGGTGCTCCGAATGGTATTGCTTTAGACTCTTTGGAGGATTTTACTCAACAAGAAATTAGTGATATTTTACAGCGATTTCGGCAACGAGTTGGTGAGCCCTTGCTCACATGGATGGTGCGCCTTTATGAACTGGGCGCTGCTGGCATTATGTTGGATGCTGGCGATTGTTTGAAGTTTTGTTCCTTGAGTTCGGATTCTACTGTACAGGATCATTTTCGTAACTTTAATGGTGGTGGTCAAATTTCTTTGCTTCAATTGGCAACTGAGGGTTGTAATCAAAAATATCCTACTGAGTCTGACTGGCCTGTGAATGACAAACCGTGGTATACTTTGCGCGATGCTGCGCAACGTCTCAAAGAGGAGGTGATGAAAACGGCAATTTTTCTGAATACTGCTGACCGGTTGCTTGATGCTTTCTTGACATCTTCTGTGCGGAATCGTATTATTCGTTCTTCCCCTGTTGCTTATAAGCAGGTCATGATGACTTTATTGATTAATCAGACTGGTAACATGTTATCTGTGGTGCTGGAATCGGTACGCCAACTCGGTGAGTTGGGTGAGTGGTTTAAACCTGAACGGCAATCCCGGCCTGACACTCGTACTCCTGGTGAAAATAAATTTACTAGACGTGATATGTTTCTTGCTCTTCTGGCTGATGGTGTGCGAAAGGAGGACATTGATGGTGAGACTACTTCTCGTTTGTGGGAAATGTTTCGCAAACGTGGCTTGGATCGAAAGGAGGGTGCCCGGCGTGTTCGGACAACTGAGTGTGATCGTGGTTTTTCTGACGGTAGCGGTGATGACGACCGCCGTGGGCGCTCTGATCGTCGTGATGATCGACGTTATGCGCGTGATTTGTCCCCCCGTCGTGAGAGAGACAGGGAGAGAGAGGGGGAAAGAGAGAGGGGGAGAGATGATTATGTTAACAGCAGACGTAGAGATGATAGGGATCAATCCCCTGAGTTGAGAAGGAGAGAGGATCGACACATATTGGCCGATCGAAACCCGCAGTACAATGCAGGGAACAGTAATCCATTTCGTAATGGAGATGGATATGAACAGGAGGTATCGATACCTAGGAACCGTGAGAGTCTTTATCCTGATTTATCCTGGTACACAGAACACAATAAAAAGGACTAGGAAATAGGTCAAGCTCCAGTACACAGATGGGCTCACAGAGATAATAGACCCTATGTAGATATTGATATTTATTGGAGACATCGTAATATCCAAAGGGCCCGAGCATTGGTAGATACAGGAGCGGAGGCCACTCTTATTCATGGAAAATCAAAGAAGTTTAAAGGTCAGCCTTTTACAATTACTGGATTAGGTGGAAAGGAAACACCCGCAGTTCAAACCTTACTTGAAATGAGAATAGGTAGAATTCCTAGAAAAGAATACTCTGTATTAGTGGTGCCACTCTTAGAATTCATAATTGGAATTGATATTTTGAAAGGAATGACTTTGCACTTAGATGATGGATGTTACCAATTTGGAACTAAACATTATATATCGTCCAGGCCTGTACGGGTTGGTCGTTTAAGAATGCCCCCCATAAAAGTTCCTCAGGCGACAAAAGTGGTTCGTCAGAAGCAGTATCGTATTCCAGGTAGTCATGAAGAGATAAGTACCACTATTCAGGAGTTGGTGGATGCAGGAGTTATAACCCCAGTTACTTCTGCTTGGAATAATCCTGTTTGGCCTGTACGTAAGAGTGATAATTCTTGGCGCATGACTGTTGATTATCGAGAATTGAATAGACACACACCCCCTTTGACTGTTGCAGTACCGGATGTTATTACCCTAATTGAAAGAATCCAAAAACATCCAGGTACATGGTATGCGTCCATTGATATTGCTAATGCTTTCTTTTCGATTCCGATTGCCCCTGAGTGTCAGGAACAATTCAGTTTTACGTGGAACGGGCGTCAAATGACGTTTAGAAGTCTTCCTCAGGGCTATGTGCATAGTCCTACGATATGTCACCGGCTGGTGGCAGAGCATCTAGCTGAGGTACCAGTTCATCCACAAATTCAGATATGTCACTATATTGATGATATTTTGATCCAAGAGGATGTTCAGACCCAATTGGATAGAGTCATTGAGTGCTTGCGTGAGAAAGGTTGGGAAATCAACCCGGATAAATTACAAGGTCCGTCCCAGGCTGTAAAATTTTTGGGTATTAATTGGCATGAAGGGCACCGAGAAGTGATCCCTCAGGTTAAACAGAAAATTCTTGATTTTGCAGTTCCGAGAAATAGGAAAGAAGCCCAAAGCTTCATTGGTTTGTTTGGATTTTGGCGCCAGCATATTCCTCATTTGAGTCAAATATTGGCCCCTTTGTACCAGGTCACTCGTAAAAAGAATGCATTTGAATGGGGTAAACCACAGCAAGATGCGTTCAGTCTGGCAAAAGAAGCAATTCAGCATGCTCTGGATTTGTGGCCTGTATGTGATGGTGATGTGGATTTGAATGTGTCTGTACAAGGCCTTTATGCGAATTGGAGTTTGTGGCAGAAACAAGGTAAGAGTAGAGTACCGTTAGGTTTCTGGACCAAAAAGTTACCTGATGCTGGTGAGCGTTATACACCTTTTGAGAAACAGCTACTTGCATGTTATTGGGCTCTGGTGGATACCGAGCAATTGACTTTGGGACATGATATAGTTTTGCGACCTGAAATTCCTATCATGCAGTGGGTTATGAGTTCGCCGAAAACTCACCGAATTGGACACGCTCAAGAGGCGAGTGTGATTAAATGGAAATGGTATATACAAGACAGGGCACGTGTGGGACAAAAAGGAGTTGCATCTTTGCATGAGCAGGTGGCACGGGCGCCATCAACTGAAACTGAGAATGAATGTTCCGTACCCTTAGTATAGGAGTCTCCTGTTAAGTGGGGTACACCTTTTGATGATTTGTCTGCAGAGGATAGAAACCATGTCTGGTTTACGGATGGTTCAGCAAGGTTCATAGGGACGAAACGGCATTGGAAAGCAGTGTCCTATAATCCGATCACACAAAAATTGCTGAGTACAACTGGTGAGGGTAAGAGCAGTCAATTTGCTGAACTCTATGCTGTTTATCAAGTTCTGAAACAAGAGCTACCTGGCACATGTCATATTTTTACCGATTTTTGGTCTACTGCCAATGGACTGGCAGTTTGGTTACCTACTTGGCATTCCCATAGTTGGAAAATTCATTCCAAGGAATTATGGGGAAAAGAATTATGGCAGGAGATTTGGGAAATGCTCCCACAGAGTACTGTTACAATCTTCCATGTGGATGCTCATACCCCGATAGACTCTCTTGACAAATTCTTTCATAATATTGCAGATGAGAAATCTAAAATTGCTGAGGCAGTGGTGGACACGCAAGATTCTGATATTGCGGGATTGGCGAAATGGGCCCACCAGAAAGCAGGACACTTTGGAGAGAAAGCCACTAGCAGGTGGGCTGCTGATCGAGGAATTTATATTCCCCTAGATTTAATTAAAAATGTTATTCTACATTGTCCCATTTGTCAGCATATCAGGCAGCGCAAAGTGCCCCAAATTGTTAAAGGTCATTTACATCGCGGGAAATTGCCCGCTCAAATTTGGCAGATTGATTACATTGGTCCACTTCCTATGAGTAGGAATTGTCAATATGTTTGCACCATTGTTGATACATACAGTGGCCTGTTGGTGGCCCTTCCCTGTAAGCAAGCTACCCAATTGAATACTATTAAAACATTGGAATTGATTATGATGTATTATGGTGTGCCATTCCAAATTCAATCTGATAATGCATCCCATTTTCGTGGAAGATTGGTACAGGAATTCTGTGTGGAAAACAATATTGAATGGGTATTTCATATACCTTATTATCCACAGGCCTCGGGTCTTGTGGAGAGGTTGAATGGCCTGCTAAAAGACCAACTTCGCAAATTAACAGATGACAAGTATAAGAATTGGCGAGATTTTTTGCCTCAAGCGCTATTGATTTTGAATAATCGTCCTTTTCTAAATGCTGAATCCCCACTTATGCGTTTGTTTCCTCCGAATGTTGATGCTAAACCTAACGAGATCAGAGAGACTGTGATGTACTGGGAGATTACTCCCCGAGCTTTGGCTCCATGCAGAGCGACCCCAGGGTCGGCAGGTTTAGACTTGCATGCCATGGATGACATCATTATAAAAAGTAAAGATCGAGTCATCATTGAGACAGGTGTTGGTGTTCAGATACCACCTGGAAATTTCGGATTAATTGCCCCTAGATCGGGGCTGGCTGTAAAAGGCATTCAGGCGCTTGGAGGAATCATAAGGTGCTCCTGCTGAATAGCAGTGAGGTTGACCTACTGATACATAAAACTGACCGAGTGGCTCAATTGCTAATAATGCCTGTCTTCAGTGGTGAGATGGTAAAAGGCACTGCCCCAACGTTGCTAACTGTACGAGGCCAGAAAGGTTTTGGCTCCACCGACAATCCTGGGGCCAGAGTTTGGGTGCAGTCGCCTAAGAATCCCCCTGAACAAGCAGAGGTCATTGCAACCGGTCAAGATAATACTATTTTAGTTATGAGACCAGGGAAAGATAGCTGGGAAGCAGTCCCGGCTGACAAATGTTACTTACGAGAATGAATGATGCCTGTATTTGATTCTCTTTCAGATCATTCTTTGGACTGTTGCTGCAGGATGTGTCGGCGTCGGACTGTTTTCGGGCTGGTACGATGAGAGAGGAGGGATCCCATCAACCCGGGATGAGTTGAAAACCCGAGTGTCGCGTTCCTTTGCTGCGTGGGATTCGTCATCGAACTTTTGGATTTCACTAGCGAAACGGGTGACTAGCGCCCCTCATTTCTGCTTGACACCGATGAGATCAGTAAACGACATTTTGGCAACTTGTTTGGTTGCTGTCCCTGCATCGTTGGAGACTTTGAGTCATATTTTCAATATATCAACCGCTCGCCCCAATGTTCTTCTGGGCGATTTCGCTACCCATCAATCTTGCCCCTTGTGTACTGAACTGTCAGATCCGCTACCCCCCATCCAGTCCCAAATAGTTACTTATAATATCACACAAGGTGATTTGTGTTTCTTCCTTACGTGTAATCCTAGTGCAATTTCGGAATGTATGCGTTTAAAATTGAAAGGTGCCACCTCATTCACCACTCATGAACGGACTTTGTGCTTTCAAAGGACACCGAAAGCATGTACTTCTGTTCAGAACAACATGACTTGTAAGAGTATGGTAGTTACCCCCAGTCACTATCGCACGATGTTACTACCTGCTGGATGGCTTTTCTCATGTGGTAATTCTTCCTGGCTATATGTCCCCGCAAATATTTCTGGAGGCCCTTGTGCTATTACTAGACTAAGCTTGCTCATGTTTTCGTCACATCCGAATGCCAACTCTCGTGTGATTCGAGATACAGTGAGGTTACAGGAGGATTGTGACTCATCTTTGCATTTATATTCTAAGTCCGAATACCTTAGCCTAGCTATTTCAATTATTGGTGTTCCTGCTTTGGCAGTTTATAATGCAAAATCTATTGAGAAAATGGCCTGCTGGATGGTGAAATCCATTAATAATACTTCTACAGTCCTGTCGGACATGCTATTAGACGCCCAGGGTGAAGGAAGGGCTATCTTGCAAAATCGAGCGGCCATTGATTATCTTTTGCTTAAACATGGACACGATTGTTCTGATTTTGAGGGTCTTTGTTGTTTTAACTTGTCTGATCATACACAATCCATTCGAGCTCACATTAATAAGCTACATGACTTAACAGAAGAAGTTAGAAAACACATTGACCAGGGCTGGTTTGACTGGATCTTTAATTGGTTACCTGATTTACATATGTTACGTCAAATATTAGGAGGTATTCTGATTACTATCGCCATTTTGATTTCCATCTGTTGCTTTATTCAGTGTATTCCTTCACTACTTCAATTCTGCACACCTGGTACTAGACATAGATCAGTTAATTTTGTTTCATATTATTCTTCCACAGATGTTAGTTCTGTTTAATGAATGTATAATAGACTGAAGTCAAGGGTGAAATGTTCTGCTCGATTTTCCTGGCCTTCTTGTGTTAACAAGTGATTGAATGTGACTTCAGTCTCTTACCATTCAAGCCTAAGGGTTAGAGTAGTGGATGGAGCCTATTTACTAGACACTTCGACATGATTCTGTGCTCTTCCCCATAGATCAGGGCTTGCACATATAGCCTAGGGGATAGATTCGTTAGTATTAGGGATAACCTGTCCTGTAGTGAGGGTATTTCATGGAGCCGTGCTGAATGCAGGCCTGGTAGGCCTCAAACGGGAGAGACTCCATCTTTCTTTCTGCTCCGGCAGCTTGGGATTCTTCTAGGTCAAGAGTTATGTTTTAGTTATGAGGTGTTATTCGCTTGGAGAGAACCGGTTCAGGCCGGCCCTTATCGAAGGATTGTATTTTTCTTCATGCCGAAGACACTACATTACGCCGGCCGGCTGGGAACGTGTCCTTGGTACGGGGAGGTACAAGAATTTGGTGGGCGTTAGGTTACGGGCCGGAATTTTCCATGAGGAAATGCACCTCTATATTAGTGAAAGTCTGAGGCAGTTACATGTTCAGTCCGTAGGCGGCATCTAGCCGTTAGCAGTAGAGCTACTACTTATTCCAGGGAAGACAGACGCCATCTTGAAGGCGGAGAAGAACCGAGAGACAGATGCTTTCCTAACAGAATAGCCAGAGAGGAGAGAGTAGCCGATAAGGAAGAGGTCCCAGTGACTCGGAGAAGGGTGATTCCAGGCGAGCCGAGGCACAGACGAGAAGGGAGCCTAGATGACCACTGAGTGCAGGCTACATACTACTAAGGTGATGTCGACCCTTTCTTATTAGAGTGTACAACTTAATCTTTCACTTTTCCTTGCAGGTTATGTGTTATATCGTAATGTTATGTGATTGTATGTGTAATGAGTAATAAAGTATCCAGTTTGTAGTGAACCAACATATGCTGTGTGTTCTTGTATAAGAGGGTAGCCTATTCTTCTAGTCAGCTGCGGCTACATGAACAGATGTTAACCCTGATCAGGTAAGTGGTAACTGAATAAGGGAAAAAAGGAGCCCCTCAAACCTGAGAACAGGCTATGCCCGAACTGGCAATCCTTGTGTGATCTGATGAATAGTGAGACTGATTCCCTTTTTGTATGTTATGGTGATCATAGGATAAACTGTCGTATAAGACTGCCGTCTAGGTAGAGAGGTCTGGATTCGTAGGGGATCGCGAGGCCGCCAACTGTGCTGAGACTGCCGTCTGGGTAGAGAGGTCTGGGTTCGTATGGGACCGCGAGGCCGCCACTTGTGATACTGTCGTATGGGCAGAGAGGTCTGGGTTCGTATGAGACCGCGAGGCCGCCACTTGTGATACTGTCGTATGGGCAGAGAGGTCTGGGTTCGTATGGGACCGTGAGGCCGCCACTTATGACATCTTGGTATGCATAGTAGGAATCCCCTGTCCTTAGGTGATAGATATATGTGGTTGTAGGATTGTAAATAGGTTCTAGGGAGGGGGTAACGTTCTGGCTGGGTTAGTGAGGCTCTGATGAGCGGGTTCTATCTGATCCGAAAACCCAAGCAGAACAGCTTCCTAGGACCGGTTTCTGGCATTTCAGCCGTCTTCAGCCAGGCTTGCTTGAATCCAGTGGCAAAGTGAGCAAGGGACTCACGTCTGAGCATACCCTGCCAACTTATGGCGAACAAAGCGGTACAAAAGGGGGTGGTGATGGACGGAGCATCAGAACCAATCAAACACTCACACCCAGTCAACAGATCTGGGTTTGATCCATCACCGTTCTTTAGCCCACTCTGCCACCCCAGTTCAGACATGGCCATTTGCAAATCAGTCTGACCCTGTGCCTCATGGGAACAGTCCAGCCCGAACTGCCAAGCCATACCTTCCTTGGACCGGAAACAAGCTTCCTAGGACCGGTTTCTGGCATTTCAGCCGTCTTCAGCCAGGCTTGCTTGAATCCAGTGGCAAAGTGAGCAAGGGACTCACGCCTGAGCATACCCTGCCAACTTATGGCGAACAAAGTGGTAAAAAAGGGGGTGGTGATGGACGGAGCATCAGTACAAATCAAACACTCACACCCAGTCAACAGATCTGGGTTTGATCCATCACCGTTCTTTAGCCCACTCTGCCACCCCAGTTCAGACATGGCCATTTGCAAATCAGTCTGACCCTGTGCCTCATGGGAACAGTCCAGCCCGAACTGCCAAGCCATGTCTTCCCTGGACCGGAAACAAGCTTCCTAGGACCGGTTTCTGGCATTTCAGCCGTCTTCAGCCAGGCTTGCTTGAATCCAGTGGCAAAGTGAGCAAGGGACTCACATCTGAGCATACCCTGCCAGATCTGTTGACTGGGTGTAGGTGTTTGATTTGTCCTGATGCTCCGTCCATCACCACCTCCTTTTGTACTGCTTTGTTCGCCATAAATTGGCAGGGTGTGCTCAGATGTGAGTCCCTTGCTCACTTTGCCACTGGATTCAAGCAAGCCTGGCTGAAGACGGCTGAAATGCCAGAAACCGGTCCTAGGAAGCTTGTTTCCGGTCCAGGGAAGACATGGCTTGGCAGTTCGGGCTGGACTGTTCCCATGAGGCACAGGGTCAGACTGATTTGCAAATGGCCATGTCTGAACTGGGGTGGCAGAGTGGACTAAAGAACGGTGATGGATCAAACCCAGATCAGTTGACTGGGGGTGAGTGCTTGCAATGTTCAAAACTCCGTCCATCATTTCCTTTGGTTTTTGCTTTGTTCGCCATAAGTTGGCAGGGTATGCTCAGACGTGAGTCCCTTGCTCACTTTGCCACTGGATTCAAGCAAGCCTGGCTGAAGACGGCTGAAATGCCAGAAACCGGTCCTAGGAAGCTTGTTTCCTGTCCAGGAAAGACATGGCTTGGCAGTTCGGGCTGGACTGTTCCCATGAGGCACAGGGTCAGACTGATTTGCATATGGCCATGTCTGAACTGGGGTGGCAGAGTGGGCTAAAGAATGGTGATGGATTAAACCCAGATCAGTTGACTGGGGGCGAGTGCTTGCAATGTTCAACACTCCGTCCATCGTTTCCTTTGGTTTTTGCTTTGTTCGCCATAAGTTGGCAGGGTATGCTCAGACGTGAGTCCCTTGCTCACTTTGCCACTGGATTCAAGCAAGCCTGGCTGAAGACGGCTGAAATGCCAGAAATCGGTCTTAGGAAGCTTGTTTCCGGTCCAGGGAAGACATGGCTTGGCAGTTCGGGCTGGACTGTTCCCATGAGGCACAGGGTCAGACTGATTTGCATATGGCCATGTCTGAACTGGGGTGGCAGAGTGGGCTAAAGAATGGTGATGGATTAAACCCAGATCAGTTGTTACAGGGACACCATCCGCATCACAACCAACACCGACAACACCCTGACAACCGCCGAACACCTGCACTTCCAGATCCACACGGACCCCAAGACCACCCTCAGAGGCACCCTCATCTACCGACCCCCGGGTCCACGCACACAATTCAGCGAAGACATCGCAGACTTCATCAGCCCGCACGCCCTCCCCTCCGCTGACTACATCCTCCTGGGGGACATCAACTTCCACCTGGAGAACAACAACGACCGCAACACCACCACCCTGCTCGACAACCTCGCCAGCCTCGGACTCAAGCAGCTGGTGACCACCCCCACCCACCTCGCCGGACACACACTCGACGCTGTCTTCTCTTCCAGCAAGGACATCGGCTTCAGCCACGCCACCGGACTCCACTGGACGGACCACAGCTGCGTCCACTTCACCTTCAGAAGATCCACGATCCACCACCACCAACAACAGGCTGCCCGAAGAAACTGGAACAAGATCACAGCAGACCAGCTCGCCGCTTCCCTGAGCCAGCACCCTCCCGCCAGCTCAGCGAACCCCAGCCAGGCCGCCGACAACCTCACGAAGTGGATCAGCGACTGCGCAGACGACCTCGCCCCATTGAAGACCCCGCCTAGCAGACCCGGCAGCAAGAAGGCCCCATGGTTCACCGACGAACTCAAGAGCTCCAAGAAGAACTGCCGAGCCCTCGAGAAAGCCTGGAGAAGGGAGCCAACACCGGACAACATGACCACCCTCAAGCTCGCCACCCGGAAGCACCATCAACTGATCCACGCCACCAAGAAAACAGCATTCAAGGACCGGCTGGACAACAACGTGCACAACTGCAAGGAACTCTTCAACATCGTGAAAGAGCTCTCCAACCCCAACGCAGGAAACAACGACATCACCCCGTCACTAGACCTCTGCAACTCCCTCGCCTCCTACTTCCACAACAAGATCGCTGACATACACAACAGCTTCAGCCCACAAACAATGCTCCCCACGACCGCACCAACGCCCCCCACCACCACCCTCAGCGCCTGGACCCAGATCAACACAGAAGACACCATCTGCACGATGAACTCTATCCACTCCGGATCTCCGACCGACCCCTGCCCCCACCACGTCTTCAACAAGGCCGACGTTGTCATCGCACCCCACCTGCGGGACATCATCAACACCTCCTTCGACACCGCCACCTTCCCTGAGAGCTGAAAGCACACAGAACTCAGCGCTCTACTAAAGAAACCAACAGCGGACCCCACTGAACTCAAGAATTACCGCCCCATCTCGCTCCTCCCGTTTCCAGCCAAAGTCATCGAGAAGACCGTCAACAAGCAGCTGGCCGCCTTCCTCGAGACGAATGGATCCCTCGACCCCTCACAGTCCGGCTTCCGAGCCAACCACAGCACCAAGACCGCCCTCATCGCTGCCACCGATGACATCTGAGCCCTGCTGGACAACGGTGAAACAGCGGCCCTCATCCTCCTAGACCTCTCTGCAGCGTTCGACACTGTTTGCCACCGCACCCTAGTGCAGCGCCTCAGCAACATCGGAATCCAGGAGAAGGCACTGAAGTGGATCATCTCCTTCCTCGCTGGAAGGACACAGAGAGTCCGCCTACCACCGTTCAGATCTGCAGCCACGGAAGTCATCTGCGGCGTCCCCCAGGGCTCCTCGCTCAGCCCCACCCTCTTCAACGTCTACATGAGCCCCCTTGCGGCTATCGCACGCCAACACAACCTCAACATCATCTCCTACGCCGACGACACCCAGCTGATCCTCTCCCTGACCAACGACCCCGCCGCCGCCAGAACCAACCTCCACGAAGGGATGAAAGACGTGCCGAGTGGATGACGACCAGCCGCCTGAAACTGAACTCAGACAAGACGGAAGTCCTCATCCTGGGCTCCTCGCCCTCTGCCTGGGACGACTCCTGGTGGCCCCCCGCCCTGGGCACCGCACCGAAACCGACAGACCACGCACGCAACCTGGGCTTCATCCTGGACTCCTCCCTCTCCATGACCAGACAAGTCAACTCCGTCTCCGCGTCCTGTTTCAACATCCTGCGCATGCTACGGAAGATCTTCCGGTGGATCCCCACCGAGACCAGGAAGACGGTCACCCAGGCACTCGTCACCAGCCGACTGGACTACGGCAACGCCCTCTACGCTGGAACCACCGTCAAGCTCCAGAAGAGACTCCAGCGGATCCAGAACGCCTCAGCCAGACTCATCCTCGACATCCCCCGATGCAGCCACATCTCCGGACATCTGAGAGACCTGCACTGGCTCCCCGTCAACAAGAGAATCACCTTCCGTCTCCTCACCCACGCACACAAAGCCCTACACGACCAAGGCCCGAGCTACCTCAACAACCGCCTCAACTTCTACGCTCCCAAACGCCACCTCCGATCGACCAACCACGACCTCGCCGCCGTCCCCCGCATCCGAAGAGCAACAACTGGAGGAAGGTCCTTCTCCTACCTGGCCGCCAAGACCTGGAACACCCTCCCGACCGACCTTCGTCTGACCCAAGACCACCTCTCCTTCAGGAAGAAGCTCAAGACCTGGCTGTTCGAGCAGTAGCGGCACCCCACCCCCCCCCCAAGCGCCTTGAGACCCTCCGGGTAAGTAGTGTGCTGTATAAATGCCGTGATTGATTGATTGATTGATTGATTGACTGGGGGTGAGTGCTTGCAATGTTCAACACACCGTCCATCATTTCCTTTGGTTTTTGCTTTGTTCGCCATAAGTTGGCAGGGTATGCTCAGACGTGAGTCCCTTGCTCACTTTGCCACTGGATTCAAGCAAGCCTGGCTGAAGACGGCTGAAATGCCAGAAACTGGTCCTAGGAAGCTTGTTTCCGGTCCAGGGAAGACATGGCTTGGCAGTTCGGGCTGGACTGTTCCCGTGAGGCACAGGGTCAGACTGATTTGCATATGGCCATGTCTGAACTGGGGTGGCAGAGTGGGCTAAAGAATGGTGATGGACTAAACCCAGATCAGTTGACTGGGGGTGAGTGCTTGCAATGTTCAACACTCCGTCCATCATCTCCTTTGGTTTTTGCTTTGTTCGCCATAAGTTGGCAGGGTATGCTCAGACGTGAGTCCCTTGCTCACTTTGCCAATGGATTCAAGCAAGCCTGGCTGAAGATGGCTGAAATGCCAGAAACCGATCCTAGGAAGCTTGTTTCCGTTCCAGGGAAGACATGGCTTGGCAGTTCGGGCAGGACTGTTCCCATGAGGCACAGGGTCAGACTGATTTGCATATGGCCATGTCTGAACTGGGGTGGCAGAGTGGGCTAAAGAATGGTGATGGATTAAACCCAGATCAGTTGACTGGGGGTGAGTGCCTGCAATGTTCAACACTCCGTCCATCATCTCCTTTGGTTTTTGCTTTGTTCGCCATAAGTTGGCAGGGTATGCTCAGATGTGAGTCCCTTGCTCACTTTGCCACTGGATTCAAGCAAGCCTGGCTGAAGACGGCTGAAATGCTAGAAACCGGTCCTAGGAAGCTTGTTTCCGGTCCAGGGAAGACATGGCTTGGCCGTTCGGGCTGGACTGTTCCCATGAGGCACAGGGTCAGACTGATTTGCATACGGCCATGTCTGAACTGGGGTGGCAGAGTGGGCTAAAGAATGGTGATGGATTAAACCCAGATGAGTTGGACGGAGGGTTGAACATTGTAAGCACTCACCCCCAGTCATCATTTCCTTTGGTTTTTGCTTTGTTCGCCATAAGTTGGCAGGGTATGCTCAGACGTGAGTCCCTTGCTCACTTTGCCACTGGATTCAAGCAAGCCTGGCTGAAGACGGCTGAAATGCCCGAAACCGGTCCTAGGAAGCTTGTTTCCGTTCCAGGGAAGACATGGCTTGGCAGTTCGGGCTGGACTGTTTCCATGAAGCACAGGGTCAGACTGATTTGCATATGGCCATGTCTGAACTGGGGTGGCAGAGTGGGCTAAAGAATGGTGATGGATTAAACCCAGATCAGTTGACTGGGGGTGAGTGCTTGCAATGTTCAACACTCCGTCCATTATTTCCTTTGGTTTTTGCGTTGTTCGCCATAAGTTGGCAGGGTATGCTCAGACGTGAGTCCCTCGCTCACTTTGCCACTGGATTCAAGCAAGCCTGGCTGAAGATGGCTGAAATGCCAGAAACCAATCCTAGGAAGCTTGTTTCCGGTCCAGGGAAGACATGGCTTGGCAGTTCGGGCAGGACTGTTCCCATGAGGCACAGGGTCAGACTGATTTGCATATGGCCATGTCTGAACTGGGGTGGCAGAGTGGGCTAAAGAATGGTGATGGATTAAACCCAGATCAGTTGACTGGGGGTGAGTGCTTGCAATGTTCAACACTCCGTCCATCATTTCCTTTGGTTTTTGCTTTGTTCGCCATAAGTTGGCAGGGTATGCTCAGATGTGAGTCCCTTGCTCACTTTGCCACTGGATTCAAGCAAGCCTGGCTGAAGACGGCTGAAATGCTAGAAACCGGTCCTAGGAAGCTTGTTTCCGGTCCAGGGAAGACATGGCTTGGCCGTTCGGGCTGGACTGTTCCCATGAGGCACAGGGTCAGACTGATTTGCATATGGCCATGTCTGAACTGGGGTGGCAGAGTGGGCTAAAGAATGGTGATGGATTAAACCCAGATGAGTTGACTGAGGGTGAGTGCTTACAATGTTCAACCCTCCGTCCATCATTTCCTTTGGTTTTTGCTTTGTTCGCCATAAGTTGGCAGGGTATGCTCAGACGTGAGTCCCTTGCTCACTTTGCCACTGGATTCAAGCAAGCCTGGCTGAAGACGGCTGAAATGCCAGAAACCGATCCTAGGAAGCTTGTTTCCGTTCCAGGGAAGACATGGCTTGGCAGTTCGGGCAGGACTGTTCCCATGAGGCACAGGGTCAGACTGATTTGCATATGGCCATGTCTGAACTGGGGTGGCAGAGTGGGCTAAAGAATGGTGATGGATTAAACCCAGATCAGTTGACTGGGGGTGAGTGCCTGCAATGTTCAACACTCCGTCCATCATTTCCTTTGGTTTTTGCTTTGTTCGCCATAAGTTGGCAGGGTATGCTCAGATGTGAGTCCCTTGCTCACTTTGCCACTGGATTCAAGCAAGCCTGGCTGAAGACGGCTGAAATGCTAGAAACCGGTCCTAGGAAGCTTGTTTCCGGTCCAGGGAAGACATGGCTTGGCCGTTCGGGCTGGACTGTTCCCATGAGGCACAGGGTCAGACTGATTTGCATACGGCCATGTCTGAACTGGGGTGGCAGAGTGGGCTAAAGAATGGTGATGGATTAAACCCAGATGAGTTGACTGGGGGTGAGTGCTTACAATGTTCAACCCTCCGTCCATCATTTCCTTTGGTTTTTGCTTTGTTCGCCATAAGTTGGCAGGGTATGCTCAGACGTGAGTCCCTTGCTCACTTTGCCACTGGATTCAAGCAAGCCTGGCTGAAGACGGCTGAAATGCCAGAAACCGGTCCTAGGAAGCTTGTTTCCGGTCCAGGGAAGACATGGCTTGGCAGTTCGGGCTGGACTGTTTCCATGAAGCACAGGGTCAGACTGATTTGCATATGGCCATGTCTGAACTGGGGTGGCAGAGTGGGCTAAAGAATGGTGATGGATTAAACCCAGATCAGTTGACTGGGGGTGAGTGCTTGCAATGTTCAACACTCCGTCCATTATTTCCTTTGGTTTTTGCTTTGTTCGCCACAAGTTGGCAGGGTATGCTCAGACGTGAGTCCCTCGCTCACTTTGCCACTGGATTCAAGCAAGCCTGGCTGAAGATGGCTGAAATGCCAGAAACCGATCCTAGAAAGCTTGTTTCCGGTCCAGGGAAGACATGGCTTGGCAGTTCGGGCAGGACTGTTCCCATGAGGCACAGGGTCAGACTGATTTGCATATGGCCATGTCTGAACTGGGGTGGCAGAGTGGGCTAAAGAATGGTGATGGATTAAACCCAGATCAGTTGACTGGGGGTGAGTGCTTGCAATGTTCAACACTCCGTCCATCATTTCCTTTGGTTTTTGCTTTGTTCGCCATAAGTTGGCAGGGTATGCTCAGATGTGAGTCCCTTGCTCACTTTGCCACTGGATTCAAGCAAGCCTGGCTGAAGACGGCTGAAATGCTAGAAACCGGTCCTAGGAAGCTTGTTTCCGGTCCAGGGAAGACATGGCTTGGCAGTTCGGGCTGGACTGTTTCCATGAAGCACAGGGTCAGACTGATTTGCATATGGCCATGTCTGAACTGGGGTGGCAGAGTGGGCTAAAGAATGGTGATGGATTAAACCCAGATCAGTTGACCGGGGGTGAGTGCTTGCAATGTTCAACACTCCGTCCATTATTTCCTTTGGTTTTTGCTTTGTTCGCCATAAGTTGGCAGGGTATGCTCAGACGTGAGTCCCCCGCTCACTTTGCCACTGGATTCAAGCAAGCCTGGCTGAAGACGGTTGAAATGCCGGAAACCGGTCCTAGTAAGCTTGTTTCGGGTCCAGGGAAGACATGGATTGGCAGTTCGGGCTGGACTGTTCCCATGAGGCACAGGGTCAGACTGATTTGCACATGGCCATGTCTGAACTGGGGTAGCAGAGTGGGCTAAAGAATGGTGATGGATTAAACCCAGATCAGTTGACTGGGGGTGAGTGCTTGCAATGTTCAACACTCCGTCCATCATTTCCTTTGGTTTTTTCATATATGATGCAGACTTGCATCTAAGACAGACCATTTTTTTCTTTTGCCGGGGTTAAAAAAACAAGAAATGTGCTCTAGACTTAGTGCACACAAAACCATGCAACGGTAAAAGACTGTACAACAAAAACTACAGACGGTGATAGTCTGGTAGACAATAGGCCTGGACGGTGTGCTCCGCTCCGTTCACAAAGTTGTTCGCACTCCGTGGAGTAGCTGAGTTTTTTCCTCGCTTGCGCTCGCCAACAGTAAGTTGGCGAGCACGGAAAATCTAACGTGAGAGCTCTTCAAAGTGAGATTACTCAATGCAGAAGGTCCCTACCGCTTGCGTTGAATAACTGTTCTTTCACGCTGAGAAAGCTGCCCCTCGAGTAGATTTTCCACCCGAGCAGCAGAAAGAAGCTGCGCCCACTTGTGCATTATGCAGTTTGCACTGATTTTACAGTGCGGGACAAACACTTGGCACAAAAAATCAGCACGAACGGTGCAAGGTAACGCACTTCGCTGTTTGCAGAAGTCCGTGTAGCTTGGTAACGTTTTTTGTCACTACTCCACCCAGGCATAGTAGACATACGTGTGCAGGCCTAGAGAGGAGACTCAACTAGTAGCTGCAAGCTAGACAGCTCCTCTACTACACACATAAGATGAACGCGCCCAGTTTCACAGGGTATAAAGAACTGTGCAGAAATGTCCTCCAATTCACGATAGGACAAGACGTTTCCTCAGAGATAAACAGAGAAAGAACACCTGAAGAATATATGTATAAAGTAGGAGGTGGGCATGGAGAAAACTAAAGTCAGAGACAACAGGTCACATAGAGTTCACCAGTAACGAAAACAGTAACAGAAATTCTGCCAAAGCCACAGAATACATTCAGGGGTACACCGAGGAAGAAAATAGGCCAGGGCACCAAAATAAAAGTGATCCCCATTAGTGAATTAGATAGCTAAAAAAAGTGACCCATGTTTGCAAATCGGGACAGTTTGTTTGGAACTTGTAAAGACGCTGAATAAGTGTCTTACGAGCTATGGCAGAGTGCAAGGATTTGAGCTTTGCTTTAATTCTCGGGGAAATTAACAGTAAAAATGGGACCAGCAGCCAATAAAAAAGGCCCACAAACAGCCAAAACACTGGCCCACGCACTGACCTGGCAGGCCAGCCCGTCAGGTACTACCTGCTTGCCCTATAAAAGCCCAGTCAGACCCTGAAAATACATAGAGAGTAAGGAGAAAGCAGAAGGAACTATAGAGAATGAAATACACATTCACAAGAGACGGCTACGCAGCTACAGAATGACATAAGGGTAGATAAACTGACTGTTAATGAGTGAGACAGGGAGCGAAAAGCGCAAAAAGACAGACAGACAGCAAGAGAGAGGGAGAAAGACAGACAGAAACGTACATAAGCAGCTGCCAAAAGAAAGGTGACAGACCAATAGATGCAGCCTATCTGGAGCGCAGGTCTTTGAATAAATATACATTTTCAAATCGAATTTGATGGATTGACATGAAAAGAACTTAAGCACCTATTATCTCAGGATAGAAAATAACCCCATTCGCACAATTACCTTCAAATAGAGTTGCATGGTTTATCGCTCTTTGAAGAACAGTAAAATAAAAATATAGAGTGAGTCTTTTGACAATTCAATTTAACCGAAAAATGGGAAACATCATGTGGGTGGATCTTAAAAAATTATTTGTTTCCAAGTTAACTTTCTTTTATTTATGAGACGAGTTTGAAATAAACTATGTGTCAGTTTCTGTCTAACTGTATATTGTTTGCTTTTAGTTTTTTCTCCAGATTACCTGTGACAGCCTCTGAGAGGTGGGTGGGGCATTGATGTTTTCACTCTGATAGCCGCCTGTTACACAACCAGGGCGCTTTATTTCTCCTAGAAGAAATCTGCAAATAGTCTTCGCTCTGCCAGTTGTCCTTGTTCGTTCATCAAGGACATTTACATTCTGTGCAAGTAAATGTGCTCAGCCATTACAAATCAGCACACAATGGCACTTCTGACAAAATAATCAACCTCCAGCTGCCTTAGTACAGGAGTTAAGTTCCCTGAGGAGCAACGGTAGAACGTTCTAATTTGACAAAAAAAATCTAATTTCCCCATATCTCCAAAACTCGTCCCCCAGGCCACCGATCATTGAATGCAGATGAGTTGTAAAATGTGCAACACTATAGAGTCTGCTATCACCCACATCTCCGCCCTTCTCGCCATGTTGAGAATAAGCAAGTGGTTCAGCTATGAGATAAAGCTCCATTTTGCCGCTGGAAGTGCTTAGTGAAACAGGCTTTTATTAAAGTTCTATTTGCATGTTTGTTGGTTGGGAAGGCAGAATCACATCATCATATATTAAATATGCATCTTTAGCGCATCTTTGCACTTTTTTAAATAACCAAACTAAAAAGTCAACCAGTGCCTCCAGCTAGGCCTGAGTGATTAAACCAAAAAAGCAGGGCAACAAAATACTATGTGTTAGAAATGGGGTCCCCAGTTAGCAGTGGTGTAGGAAAGTAGGATCTGCTTCTATGGTTACCCCCACCTTTTGCCGAATATGACACTTTACAACACACGCGTTACAACACGTGTCATTACAATGAATTTTTTTACATCGCAAAATCCATTACAACGCATGTTGTTACAACCCATGTTATTACAATGCATAATCCATTACAACACAATTACTATTCTAAATCCGCTGGGGCATTACTTTGGGGACTGCGTTGTAATGGATTATACGATGTAATGACATGTGTTGTAATGGATTTTGCGTTGTAAAACATTCATTGTAATGACATGTTGTAACGCGTGCGTTGTAAACAATGTTTCCCCCTTTTGCCTGGTGCTTAGCTGTATTTGACTAGTCTGACTGGGATCCTGCTAATCAGGACCTCAGTCTATTTGTTTCCTCCCTACATTGTTATGTCCAGTACTTAGGTACATCCCAGATTGGATACTGGGCTACCCTTATAAGACCCTAGTATATGGTACCCATGTACCCAGGGCATAGGTACACCAGAGGTCTCACATGGGCTGAAGCATGTATTATGCCACCCATGAGAGACCATTTAAAATGGATCTACAGACCTGCCATTGCAGCCTGTGTAAGTTGGTGCTTGCACCACTTACTAAAGATATAGGTTTCCTATACCTAGAGTCACTGCACTTAAAACCTGTAAGTCTCCCCTATAGCAGGCCATTGCAATCCTGAAGGCAGGGTGCTTGGTTCTAAATGAGAGGGTGCCCCTGCATTAGCAGATCACCCCTGCAGCCTATGGAGGGCATGCTCCCGGGTGGTCGGTGAAGAAGCCATATTCTATATAGAGGTGCACTGCGTAATTACGCGATGACCATCTCGAAAACGGCTGGTATCAAACATGTTGGAATCATACTTCCACACCGTAAACAGTGTAAGAGGTATGATTCCAAGCACTGGAAGAGCCCTCCGGTAGGCTCTCAGTGTTCCCGGTAACAAGCCTTCTTGACCTGGACAGCAAAAAATGGTTGCTGCCAACCAGAGACAAGATTTTGTCCTCCTGGTGCTAAGCCAAGTTTGAGTAGGAGAAGGCAGAACAATAGGCATCCTGTCAAAGGGATGTGTGACCACCTCCCAGACAGGATTTAGTGTATTGGGATGGGGTTGGTGCGCTTGCCAGCGCCACTCAGTCTGCATGAGGGCCACATTAGGTGTTCCTGTGCATAGTCCAGTTCAAACCAGTCCTGGGAGTTGCTGGCTCAGGCACTGCCGCAAAACTGGGCAAAGGACATGGGAGTAACCTCCCCCCTGTCCAGATCCGCCCCTGGAAGTGTCCTTTGAACCTTCCAAACCCTTTCCCTAGGGTACTTAAAGGCTTACCTGGGTGTAGGTCCCTAGATTCGTCATGGGATAAGATTCAGATCAGACACCACTGCTCTTCTACCGTCTGGGAACTCTGGACTTTGCTGGACTTTGATTGGGCCTGACTTTCTCTCCCTTCCAGTCTGCTGCATTCTCTGTGCCTGTGCATCATACAAGAACCTTCCAAGGCCTGTGAAGCATCAAAGAAACTTGAAGAAATCTCCCTTGGAGTGAAGGAGTCACGCCCCTGCATTCGCAGGCACCGCAACTAAGTCAACCGGTCTGCTGATCCTGAGCTCCTCTGGACTGCAAAGGCTCTGCAACACAGGTTGTGGGTTTTCCATGGCTTCCAAGGCCTGCCCTGCTGTCTCACCAAATTTGAGGCCAGTATACCTCGTGGGGATTGCAATAACTGAACCCCTGTGCACTGCGTCAACTTTGATTGCTTGGGGCCTGCCTGACTCCCCTGCTCTTGGCGAGTCCTCTGGACATTGCTGGTCCCGACGTTGCTCCTTCTTTGGTCCCCTTGTTGGTTGCATTTGCCAAGGCTTGTTAGTGCGCCCGCCGGACACCAACCCCTCAGCACTCAACATCCTTTGTTGGACAGCTCGTGCATGGCTCCTGGTCCTCCTCAGCATTGCCTGGTCCTCACAGTTACAGAGTCAAGGTCATCGTCATCCATCCTGAAACATCCGCCATCGGAGGGCATTCATCTTCCAAGTCTCATGGTCACCCTTGAGTGACACAGACTCTGTCCCCTCTGCTTGCAGGTACCTCTCATCTAGAATCCACATTTGGATTCCACTGGACACTTTCTCCTTCTGTAACAGCGGAACTTTCCTGAAGTCCTATATTGGGTTCGATGGCTGTTTCTGACACCACTTCACACATATGCACCCGGCTTTCCTTGTGTAGGTAACGTGGGTACTAGGATATCCACACACGGGGTGGCTCTCCAACTTTCTGTGTTCCATGGGGTTTCTTCAGGGTCCACTGGGAAGGGTCCTTAATCTTTAAAAATGTAACCGTGCCTTACACAAAGAGTTGCATGGAGCACGCAGTTGTGTTCCCACACTGCACACGCTCTCCATGGGGTCCCTATCTAATCACCTTGGGTGGTTCCTTCGGGTCCCAGCACTTCTATGTCTTCTCGACCTGGTCTTGACCCGAGTCGTGGTTCTTATACCACTTTCTTAGTATATGGTTTGGTCCCCCCCTGGGGCCACTGTGTATTTTGTGCTATTTACTGTGTTTCTTTGCTAAAGTATTGTGTGCATTGTGTTTATTATGTTTATGTAGGAGATATTTGAACATACTAGAGAGTATTATATAATAAATACATATTTTTGTAAGTACTTTGTGCAGTTCTTTTTCACTTAATCTGTACTATAAGATTGAATTCTGGTAAAACAAGCTACTTTACACTCCTTCTGGACTAAGCCTGAAGGCTGGTTTCCACAGCTACCTCTTAGAGAGCTTTCTAAGATTATCTAAGACCACTTAAATCACCATAAGGGTTGTCTGTACTGTTGCACGGTACCCACATACATAAGTGGACATCAGGCCAGCTTCTCACAAGTGGTTTGCCCCTTTTCCAAGTAGGGACCTCACTCTTGTCAGTTTAAGTAAGTTGCACACCTACGATAACCCCTGCTCACCCACTTGGTATCTTGGCACAGAGCAGTCGAGCTTATCCCAGAGGAAATGTATACATTTGTACACACACAGTAACACAGAAAACTGCTACAAAAGGTCTCCACAGCAGTTTTGCAAAATAACAATACTTATCTGACTACAACAATACCAAAATGACAAAAATCCCACATACACAAGTAGAGATATGAATTTTAAAAGATTAAATGAAAATATATCACTCAGAGGTATAATGGATCCAGCTGGAACAATCACAATGCGGTTGATGAAGTCAAATCCAAAGGTTCGGGCCGGCCATGACAGAGCGTGGGCCAGTGGCAGAGTCATACAGTACCTTTAGAAACAATGACAAAACAAAGACGTTGCAAATTGCCTGAGTGGTGAGGCATCGCTGAAGCTGGTGATGTCAGTTCCTTTCTGTCGGTGCAAGTTGGTGGCACATCGGGGTTCGGGCGGTGCGTTGTCCGACAGAGGTGAGGCATCACTGGAGCAGTGAGGGGTTGGTTCCAGGAGGCGGTGCAGAGTCGGTGAGCCGGTGACGCCTGGGACATTGCAAGACCTGGGGAGGTGATACAGCGCTGGCAGCGATACGTCGGTTCCTTATGATAATGCGGAGCCGATGAAGCTTCAAGAGTCAAGCCATGCAACGTCGACTTCACAGTGTCAAGGTAACACCACAGGATCACAGGTGCTGCGGCGGAGTTGGAATTAGGTGTCATGGATGTCAGTGACATGGCACTCGGGACTCACACTGTGGCAGGTCTTCGGAGGTGCTTCAGTGTCATCGGACCTGTGTTGTAAGTCACGGTCATTGCATTCAGCGGGGACCACGGCTCCGGTGCAGGCAGCAGAATGGTGTTGAAGAGCGGAGCCAGCTCCGAAGTCATACTCAAAGTCACTGAACTTGGTTATTCTTGGTCAACACAGCAAACTCACTTCCAAGGGCCCAGGAACTGGAAATGGCACCACTTAGCAGAGTAGGGCTCTCAGCAAGAAAAGTGCTGCAGGTGAAGTCTTTTATGGCCCTAAGACTTCTAACAGGCGACAAGCTCAACTCAAGCCCTTGAAGAAACTTCGGAAAGCAGGAAGTAGAAAGCAAAGTCAGTCCTTTCACTTCCAGGAGAGAAGCAGCAAGCAGCAGGCCAGTCACAGAAAACAAGCAGCAACGTGGCAGTCTCTCTTGACACCAATCCAGCTCCTCTGGCAGAATGTCCTCAGTCCAGAAGTATTCCAGTACTTATACCCAATCCAGCCTTTGAAGTAGGCAAACTTCAAATAAAAGTATTTGAGGTGCACAATGCCCTGCCCTCCCTAGTCCTGGCTCCAGACAATACAAGGGGTGGTGACGGCTTGTGAGAGTAATATTCAAAGACATTTCAAAAACACTTTTCATATTAATCGGACCACATATATGTATGAGGCACATTTCTCCAGCACTCTGTGGCTGCATAATATAGTTCCACAACAACTTTTTTTTTAACAAACTAATTTCAAACCAAAATACGGGTGATAAACATTCCATCTCTTAAACTATATATCCAATGTTAGACCTGGCATCTTTGGCGTGGTTTCCCCTGACTTTTTGCCTCTACCTCCTGTATTTTTGACGCTGTGCTGGATTTTGTTTTTGCTGGTTTAGATGCTTTGGGCACTTTGCCACTGCTGATCAGTGTCAAAGTGCAAGTGCTCCCTAGGTAAATTGTTATATTGATTGGTTATCCATGATTGGTATATTTGTTTCACCTGTTAGCCCCTAGTAAAGTGCACTGAGTGTGCCAGGGCTGGTGATTCAAATGCTACTAGTGGGCCTGCAGCTCTGATTGTGCCACTCACAGGAGTAGCCCTAAAACGGTGTCACAGGCCTGCCACCTCAGTGCCTGGGTGCAGTTGCTAACTGCTATGCTGTCCACACTGGCCAGGCCTAACCCATCCCTTTCTGTACACATTGGACACCCCTATGGAAGGCATTAGGTACCCCCCTGGGCAGGGTGCAGTGTATGTGAAAGGTAGAGCATGTATTGGTGTAGGTGACATGCTCTGGTAGTGAATTACAGCCATTTTCGTTTTTCACTATTGAAAGGCTATCTTGCCCATAGGCTATAATGGGGAATGCTGAGTATAATGTTTACCTGCATATCTTCCCATAGGAGCAAGATAGAAAATTAAAGTCTGGTATCCCTGAACTCAGAATTTAATAACACAACTTTTAGGAAATATGTTTTTTAAATCCTGTGTGTGAAAACAGCACTTTTAGAAAGTGGTTGTTTCCTTTTCTGCCCTTTCTGTGTGCCTTGGCCTGTTTGTGAATTGACTGTCTGGTTTGTGAGTGACAGGGACAGGGGTGGCTCCCAGAGGCTTAATGAGTCAGCACAGGGCTGAATAGGGAAATTCCCCTGTAGATGGGTGGGAGGAGTAGCACCTGGGCCTGAATAGGGCTGTGCCTGCCTTCCACAATACTGGCTCCACCCCCTGCTGGGCGGCTGACGACCCTGCCCCTCTCTCTTAAAGGAAAGAAGAAACCAAGTAAACAGAGTGCTCCAGGACTGGCCGGAACTGGTTCTGACTAGGCCAAGGCCCCTCTGCCTTCAGAGGACAAAGGATTTTGGGGTATAAGTATTGGGACCCAGACTACAGAAAATTAGATCATCCTGGAATCAAGAAGGAACCTCTGCCAAGGAGAAAGCTGGAAGACTGAAGAAGAAGGACTGACCTGCTGTAAGGCTGACCTGCCGTTGCTTTGCTGCCAAGGAGAGGGGAAGAACTTTGCTGTGTCCTGTGTCCCATGGCTTGAAGGAATCACCAAGGGCCTGAGTAGAGCTGGCCTCCTGTTAAGAAGTCCCAGGAACAAAAGGACTTCACCTCTGCTGTGTGAGTTCTGCCCTTCCTAGAGTGCTTGATCCAATTGTGGGGCCTCTGGAAGTGGTGCCTGCTGTTGGGAAGCTGACCAAGAGAAAAGACGTAAAAGATCTGCAACTTTTTCACGCACCGCCGGCTTAGCGAGAAAATTTCCGTTGCTGCGAAGATCGTCGCAGCGCCTATCGCCGCTGCAACGTCAACGCCGCGTTCATCTACGGAGCGCCTCGCCCCTGGAGCGGGAAGATTCCCGTCGCTGCGAGTATCGCCGCAGAGCCTGCCGCCGCTGAGTGAGATTGTCGCACCGCTCGTTAGCGGGCCGCAATTCGTCCCTGCGAACATCGTCACAGAGCCATCGAAGATCGTTGCACCACTCGTTAGCGGGCCGTATTTCATTGCTGCAACATCGTCGCAGAAACATCGAAGATTGTCGCATCGTGCCTTTGCGAGTAAATTTCTATCGGAGAAGCTATGCCTTGGAATCCATACAAGTATCGCCTCACTCCCCATACAAGCTGGATTCGTCGCACACGCCCGCTGCGTGCAGCAGGCTTGTCGCATCGCCTCCCGAGGGTCTCAGGACTGACGCTGTTGCTTGTTTTTCAACGCCTGAGCGCCGCTAGGAACTTTTATCGCATCACCAGGTACTGTTGGCTAAAATCGACGCTAATGTGGATTATTCTGTCGCTAAGCTAAGAACTCTTTTGAAACCATATTCTTGAACTGTGTACGTTGGATTTGTTTTGTAGTTTTGGTCTTCTGTAGTTTATATAAAAGTACTTTATTTATGTACACTGGTGTGGAGTCCATTTGTGGTGTTTTCACTGTGTTACTGTGAGTGTTGGTACAAATACTTTACACATTGCCTTTGATAAGCCTGTCGGCTCGTGCCAAGGGGGTGAGCAGGGGTTATCTAAAGAGTGTATCCCCCTTACCCTGACTAGAAGTAAGGGTCCCTATTTGGACAGTGGTACCTAACTGTGCCAACTAGAGACCCCCAGATCTAACATTGGTGGGCAGTGGTGAGGATTAGAACTTGTATTTATACTTGACCCACAGTAATTGGTGTACATCACTAGTTTAAGTGCAGACCACTACGCAACCACATACTGTGTTTTTGGTTCTATTTTTGAGTAACTCTCCTAGAGCATCATGTCTCAGGTGGCAACAGGTGAGAGGGCAGGATTGGAGTTTTCCATTGAGGATCTGTATTCGTACAAAGTTGAGGAGCTCAAGCAATTCTGCAAAGACCTTGGTTGCTCTGTGAAAAGCAGATCTAGAAAGGATGTGCTACAAAGAGTCTTGAAGACCTGGTGGGAGGCCCAAGAGGACGATGATGCAGGTGAAGAGAATGGTTTTATTCCCCAAGATCTACCCGTGGGCAGACCAGTCTCAAGGGCTGGCAGCAACCATTCCAGTAGGGGCTTCACTCCAGAAGAGTTAGAGGAGAACCAAAGGGTGAGAGAGCATGAATTGGAAATCATGCGAATGAAGATGAAGCAATTGGAAGTAGAGAAAGAAGATAAAAGATTGCTTTTGGCTCATGAGTTGAGCATGAGGGAACTGGACATCAGAGCCAAACAGGTGGAGACCAGTTCCAATGGTGGCAGCGCACAGCCAGTGCAAGGGGGTAAAGTATATATCCCCAAAGATTTGGTGCAGAATTATAATAGGAGTGAGGATATCTATGCCTGGTTTACCGCGAATGAGATTGCATTGAGGATGAATGGTGTGCCTGATCAGCATTGGTGGGCGGGCCTGTGGAAACATTTTGAGGCTTCTGGGAGGAGTGCTCTAGAGCCCTTAGAATTAGCAGGTGCCATGACCTACTCCAATATGAAGGAGGCCCTATGTCTCAGGTATGGACTTACTCCAGAGCAGTATAGACTGCAGTTTAGGAACTCCAAGAAGAAAGAGTCTGAGACTTGGATGGAGTGTGTGAATCTGTACTCGTGTGCACTGGAAGGTTGGATGAAGGGCAGCAACGTAACTGATTACAAGGGGTTGTTGCATTTAATTAGTTGGGAGCACTTGAGTAGTCTATGTGTTCCAGAGCTGCGCCAGCATCTTTTAGACAGCAAGCTGACGGACCCCATTGAGCTTGCTAAGGAGGCGGACCGCTGGACCAGTACCAGGGTCCACAGAGGTATTGTGGGTACCACAGCCAAAGGTGGGCAGGGTCCCCAGCAAAAGAGTGGGGGGGACAAGGGTAACCAAAAGGAGTTCTCTCAAGGGCCCCAAAACAGTTCCCAGGGAAAGGAGTCCCAACTCCCCAAGCCCAAACGGACCTGGCCCCCTAGGGGCAGACGGGACCCCAGGGGCCCACCTACCCGCTATCACTGCAAAGAGGTGGGGCACATTGCCCCTAGTTGCCCCAAGAAAACTCCAGCACCCACTGGTGATCCTAAACTGGGTTTAGTGAGTATAGCTTTGGGGGAGGATTTAATTTCTAGTGAAGGGGAGAGACCAGCAGTTATGACCCTTGTCTCTTTAGGAGACCAAGAGATGATCCAGGAAACCTACCAGCCCGATAACACTAAGAAATACGGGCAGTGGGTGACCATCAATGGGAGAAGGGTGGAGGCTCTGAGAGACACAGGAGCCAGCGTGACATCTGTGAGGTGTCAGTGGGTGTCTGAAGAGCAGGTCATTCCCAATATACTTCACCCAGTAGTTGCAGCTGACAACTCAGTGCGCCTCTGTAAAGTGGTGCAGGTTCCCTTTGAGTGGAGGGGGGTCCCAGGTCTCTTGAAGGTTGTTGTGAGTCCATCCATGCCTGTAGACTGTCTGCTAGGTAATGACCTGGAGAGTTCCCCATGGAAGGAGGTGGAACGCCGGGCTCACATGGAGATGTAGGATTTGCCTGAGTGGATCTGTGTGACCACTCGGTCTTTGGCAGTCAGTAGGGGTGATTCCGCAGACCTGGAGCCTGAAACAGTGGCCCAGGTACCTGCCCAGAGGAGAAGGAGCAGAGGGCGTGGGAAACCAGCCCCCACCGTTCCCACTGTCCAGGAAGGAGCAGAACCTGAGGGGCATGCCCTGGAACCTACAGGGGAACAGGTGGCCGAACTGGGGGACCTACCTGAGCTGACCCATTGGCAGCAAGAGGGTGGCCCCTCCAGGGAGGAGTTATGCAGGGCGCAGAAGGAATGCCCTTCCCTCATTGGTATGTGGCAGCAGGTGGAGCGGCCAAGGATCATCTCATTTACTGGGAGGATGGGTTGCTTTATAGTGAGCCTAAGTTCGCTGAGCCCGGTGCAGCCCGTGTGCTGGTGGTACCCGAGCGCTTCAGGGACATCCTACTGGGTCTGGCTCATGACGTGCCTCTCGCAGGACATCTGGGGCAAGACAAGAACTTCCAAAGGCTTGTCACCCACTTCTTCTGGCCCCAGATGAAGAAGCACGTCGGGACATTCTGTAGGACCTGCCAGACTTGTCAGGCAAGTGGGAAGAGCGGAGGGAAGTGCAAGGCACCCCTTCAACCCTTTCCTGTGGTGAGCACCCCTTTCGAGCAGGTGGCCATCGATATTGTGGGGCCACTGGACCCCAAGACAGCCTTAGGCAACAGGTTCATCCTGGTCTTGGTGGACCACGCCACGCGGTAACCGGAAGCAGTCCCTCTCAGGACAATCACAGCACCCGTGGTGGGCCGTGCATTGATGGGGATCTGTTCCCGTGTGGGGTTCCCCAGAGAGGTGGTCGCCGACCGGGATACCAACTTCATCTCTAGGTAAATGAAGTCTCTGTGGGAGGAGTGTGGGGTAACTTATAAGTTCACCACTCCTTACCACCCTCAAGGAAATGGGTTGGTTGAAAGGTTCAACCGAACCCTGAAAGGTATGATTATGGGCCTTGCGGAGCACATGAGACGGAAGTGGGACGTCTTCTTACCATGCCTGTTGTTTGCCTACAGGGAGGTGCCTCAGAAGTCCTTAGGGTTCAGTCCCTTTGAGCTCCTGTATGGCCACCCTGTTAGAGGACCTCCCACTCTGGTGAAGGAGTGGTGGGAGAAAGCCCCCAGGAAATCCCCCCAGGATGTGTTCAGCTATTTGCTGGCCTTCCGCAACCAGACACTGCACTTCAGTAAGCTCGCCCAAGAGAAACTAGAAGCCAGCCAGGAAGAAATGAAAAGATGGTACGACCAGAATGCCACTCTGGTCGAATTTCAACCTGGGCAGAAAGTGTGGGTAATGGCGCCAGTTGAGCCTTGTGCGCTCAAGGAAAAGTGGACTGGGCCATATGAGGTGGTGGAGTGCAAGAGCGAAGTAACCTACCTGGTTAAATTGCAGACCACCAGGCAGCCCCTGAGGGCCTTACATGTGAACCTCCTCAAACCCCACTTCGAGAGGTCTGATGTAACCATGCTCCTGGCTACAGATGCTGGAATGGAAGAAGACAGTGACCCTCTTCCTGACCTCCTGGCATCCAAGGAGCAAGATGGGTCAGTGGATGGTGTGGTCCTCTCGCCCACCCTGACCCTAGAACAGCAGAGGGACTGTCGCCAGGTGTTGTGTCAGTTTTCCTCCCTATTCTCCCTGACCCCAAGTGTCACCAACTGGTGCATCCATGATGTGGACACTGGAGATAGTCTACCTGTAACGCAGAAATTCTACAGGGTAGCTGACAAGGTCAGGACCAGCATCAAGGAAGAGGTTTCCAAGATGTTGGCGCAAGGGGTAATTGAGCCCTCCAGCAGCCCCTGGGCTAGCCCAGTGGTCTTAGTTCCAAAAGCTGCTGCGCCCGGCACCACCCCAGAACTCCGGTTTTGTGTGGACTACCGTGGGCTCAATGCGGTCACCAAGAATGACGCGCACCACATCCCCAGTACTGATGAGCTCGTGGATCGGTTGGGAGCTGCCCAGTACCTCAGTACGTTTGATTTAACATCTGGGTACTGGCAGATTGCCTTAACTGAGGGGGCAAAGGAGAGATCTGCGTTTTCAATGCCAGAGGGGCACTTCCAGTTCCGAGTTATGCCCTTTGGGTTGAAGAACGCCCCTGCTACATTCCAGATACTGGTCAACCAGGTACTGTCCGGGCTGGAGGAATTCAGCGCCGCGTACCTGGATGACATTGCTGTGTTCAGCTTCACGTGGGAGGAACACTTGCAGCACCTCTGTGAAGTGTTGAAGGCTCTGCAAAGGGCAGGCCTCACTATCAAGGCCAGTAAGTGCCAGATAGGGCAGGGTTCTGTGGTGTACTTGGGACACCAGGTAGGGAGCGGCCAGGTGGGGCCCCTCCAAGCGAAGATTGATACCATCCTGGCTTGGGAGCCCCCCAAGACCCAGACAGAGATGAGCGCCATCCTAGGACTCACCGGGTATTATCGCCGATTTGTCAAGGGATATGGCACCATTGTTGGCCCCTTGACAGAGCTGACTTCAAGGAAGCAGCCCAGGAGAGTGAATTGGACCGATGCCTGTCAAACTGCTTTTGATGCCCTGAAGACTGCCATGTGCACGGCACCGGTGCTCAAGGTGCCTGATTTCTCCAGTGAGTTTGTAGTGCAGACAGACGCTTCAGAGCATGGTGTGGGAGCGCTACTCTCATAGATCAACAACGAGGGCTTGGACCAACCTGTAGCTTTCATTAGTAGGAGGCCAACATGAACAAAGATTCACATATCCATGTTACATTTACACCAGTCAAATAATTTCATTGCTAATGAGGTCTCTATTATTAGTCTCTTTCATGATCTCTTTTTTTCAGGTCCAGCCATAGCACTTTGTTAAGGTAGCAAACCAATTTTGTTTCCAGGATGGCCTACATGCTAGTCTTAATGTTAATAAATAACTCCCCATGAAGGGTCGTCAACGCGTTAGGTTTCGAGCTTCATATTTCTTTTGGAGTTCTATTCAGGACCTGGCTGGCTGGTTCTAAAGTTTCCTGTCAAGCCTTTTATTTGCCGTATTTAGCAAGTTCTCTGATGGGTTCAACTCAATTCCCTTTGCTTGTGAGATTTTTGTTATTCCTACTGTGTGACTTCTCCTTTTCGCTGTGATGGTTTTCTGCTCCCTGGGTGGTTCTTTGGCATGCTCTGGCATGCCTGATTGTTGGGCACCACCGAAGGCACAGACTATGATCACCCAGATACCCCAAGGTGAGACCTACTTTGGAACAGGAAGCGTGAGAACAAGCAATGGCAATAGGCGAACTGGAGTCTCGACACAGTCAAACCGCAAGTTCTCCGGACCGCTCAGCAGACTATCTGGAGAGGGGCATGACCTTCACCTTGGATAATATTCCATTGGAGCTACAACAGGGCCTCACCTTATACCAATCAACCTGGGTAGACTCTGAAGGGAAGGGGCAGACCGTACACTGAACATGACTACACATCAGGCTGACTCACATCAAATAGGATATAAGTTGGTGACCTAGAATATACAGAGGATGGCCATGTCCAGACGTCGCCTTCAGGTGTACTCCTACCTGAAACAACATCAAATCGATAACGCCTGCCTTCAAGAAGCCCAGGTGACAGTTAGGGAGCTTGACAGGCTTGCTCATTGCTGAAATGGCCAAATTGTTGGCACCTACTATTCAGCATTTCCACGTGAGTACTTGTTTGGATCGCACCTGTAGTACCACTAGCGATCACACGCTAACAAGTGGACCCTGAAGGGCATCATGTAGTAGTAGAAGGAAGGCCTGTTGGTACACCAATTGCACTCTTGGTGCTATTTGCACCTAACAAGTCCCTACCCAAGTCCCTAAGAGAGGCACTGATCATGGTCCTTCGTAAACTGAATCGAGACCCATTGGAAGTATGCTTGTACCAGCTGCTCTCTCTTCATAATATTGTAAGATCCTCCAGAAGACAATCGGAAACTGGCTGCAGTTGTGCCAAGCCATTCTGGTACACCATGACCAAAATGGTTTTATCCCAGTGAGTAACACACTCCTTACCTTGAGGCACCATTTCAAACTTATAGAAGAGAATCCCATAGTATCGCCTCCATGTGTGGTGATCTCTTTGGACATTGAAAAGGCCTTTGAGATACTGTTGGCCCAATCTTTGGGGGGTGTTACTTTGGATATGGGCCCAGGGGTACTGAAATGGATAAACCTCCTGTACATGGACTCGGTTGATGAGGGTACACACTGGCAGAGAAATATACATGCGTTTTAGAGCATGAAGAGGCACCTGAGCGGGGTGCACGCTCTCACCAATCATATTGACCCTGGAGCCACTGGCAGAACTGTTCCAACTGCAGAACCGACACTGGGGGATGCCCAGCGCAGGTACATGGTAGGTGATTTCACTGTATGTGGACGACAACCTAATATACCTCCGAGAGAGGAGTTGGCCTAACGGCTAGGGTGGTCGACCTCGAATCTGGGGAACCGGGTTCGAGTCTCTGCAATGATGCTGAATATCCTGTGATTCTGGGCAAATCACTTAATCTCCCCGTGCCTAACAGAAAATGAATGTTTCCTCATGTAACGCAACTGGTGCTCGTGTAAAGTGCTCTGACAACCGATACCTTCGGGTCAAGTTCACGTTATATAAAACTCCGTCAAATCAAAAATTTTAATTAAAGATGTACACAGGGACCTGCCGTGAGTAATGGAAGTAATGGATGGATTTGGGATGGTCTCTAGACTGAAGTTGAATTGGGCTAAATAGTGCCACTTTCCTCTCCGTACAGTGCCTGAACCATAGTGGGAGGGACCCCACCACCAGCGGTTGAAATGGCAGTATAACTCTTTCCACTATCTGGGAATAACTGTCTACCACTCAAATGATGACCTAGTACAGGGTAACGTCTGGGCAACAAAGGCTGACGTGCAGTGGTCCTCGCCTTTTTGAAAGCCTTTATTGCTCTCCCTGATGGGCAGAGTGGGAATAGGAAAAATGCTGGCTTGGCACTCCCCATCTCTCTCCCCTGATGCCTCTTTCCAGGAGGTAAATACTGTCCTGTCCAACTTGATATAGGGCGCGTGAAGGAAGAGACTGGCCCAGCATAACCTGTACGTCCCGCTGGAGAGGGGTGGGTTGGGGCCTCCCCACTTTTAGCTATATTATGTGGCTACAGTGGCCCATGAGCTGGCTAGCAAGTATTCCTTACCCTAAAAGGATGTCTGTCTCGAACGCCATAGGGGGCCAGAACAATTCTGACTGGATCATGAACCCCCACAGAGATGCCACACTAAGGTGGCAAAGCATTGCTGGTATATGTGCGTACAGTCTGGATGTTGCCCACTGCCATATGCTCCTACCCTACCACTGTAAGTATTCCCAGTGTTTTGCGGGGTGGCGGACCGCCATAATACAAGATCGTTGATGAAGTCTGATATTCAACAGATAGGCAAATGTATGAAAATAAAATCTTTTTGCCCTTCCACAATCTTTGACCCACAATGCCCTGACAGCTGCAATAGGGGCCACATGGGGTCCAGATCACACTGAACCCAGTACATCACCTGCATTGCAGCTGCTACTGGAGCATGGTATGGGAAGACATGTGGTTACACTACTCTATAGGAAACTCCCAGAGTCCGAGCTCACAGTTCCTAAAGGATAAATGGACCCTTTCAATTGGACAGGGGCTTACAGACAGACAATGGTCTGGAAGGTCTCTTGAAACCCACAACTGAAATATTCACAGTTCAACTACCTGCGTTAGACACAGCTCACTGCTGTGCGACTGCACCGTGTCTTTCCAGGGGCACATACCTGGAGGCAGACTTTTACCACATGGTGTGGACCTACCAGGAGATCTAGAGCTACCTCACAGAGGCAGTGACGACACTAACAGGCATTATGGGAAGGCCTTTACAGATAGATCCTCTACACTGCCTACTGGGACTGACTTCCAACACATGTAAGAACAAATACACCATAAAATTTGTCGCACCTGGGTTCCACTCTGCAGACTTGGCCCCTCTAGCCATGAACCCTCAACCCCACACACACTGCTTAAGACTATCCTCTCTTCTGGATGCACTATGGCCTAAACCTGGACGCCCCTCCCCGAATAACCACCAAGACCACTGAAGAGGCGGCACACCCACACAGGGCACCAACAGATGAGTTGCACACCACAGATGTTAATGGTTATGTCCAATTCTGGCAAGTTTAACTTGTTATTTCTTTTCCCTCTTGTTATGAAAAGCTGTATTTGATCTAATGTATAGGACACGTGAGTACTCTCACCCACCTGCTGGTTGAATACACAGGCCTGGGGTACTGTAACATATGGGAGCTTACACACGAGCTTACACTTGAGATCTCGCAAACTACCGTGACATACGGCAGATGTGGGGATTGAAACATGAACTGTATACCTTACAGGGAATGCTCGGTAGCTCCAAATATGTTAAATGTATCTGACTACACTTTTGAAAAAGACCTACTGTAAAAAAAACAGAGAACTTATTTCTGCTCAGCTTTGCATTTGCTTTCCACCAACATTTGCTGGGAGTTCTAGAACAGGTTCCTCCAACGAGTAGCTTGTGAGCTACCAGTAGCTCTCCAGCTACCTGTGAGTACATCTCTTGTGTGCAGCCCAGCCTACTAGTATAGAAGCTCTTGCTTAGTAGAGTTATTATTTGTATACCCAATGTACAAAACATTTATTTGAGATGAAAATGTGTGTATTTTCAGAACTCATAAAACTGATTGGAGACAAATTGCTATATTTTTAAATTGAATTTAAAGCTATTGTCTGAGTTGGAGAGATGTATTACTCATATTATTATGTTGGCGCCACATGGATTGCAATAGGGCTGTTATATATTAACCACAAAGATGTATTACAAATTAATAGTGTTATTTTTACTCTACTGCTGGCAACCCTGTCTAATGCACTGATGTTATCAATGCTGACAATCTAGGATGGGTTGGTCATTATCAGATTACTCACATTAGTAGCTACGGATGATTTTCATTGAACAAAATTAGCTCTTATTACAGAAAAGGATGGAAACCCCTGTTCTAGAAAGACCTGTTACTTATAGGGTGATTGAGATCTAGAGGGTGAAATGAACTTAAAGAGGCTGGAAGAGGGATAGGCACATTTAAGAAAGGTGTTTGGCACTGAGGTGAGTACATGTAATTGAAATATTCTTTTTAAGCTGATGCTAATCAGGTGTAGCAGCAAATAATATAATGAAGAAAAACATAGTAGACAAGTTAAATGATGAGACAATGATGAGATAGGCAGAAAGGTACTTTGACCTGAGGGTATCATTGGAAGGAATGGGATTAATGTGATAACTTTGAATGTGATTGAGTTGAAAAGTGGCAGGGACACGGTCCGCAAGTTCATTTTCAATCTTGATATGTAATTGTTTTATTTATGGAAATGCCCTTAACACATTTAGAGATCGGAAATGGCTTAGACCTCAGGAACTGCCAAGATATTAGTTTTGAGAAGGTTAGGGATAATGTGAAATATATCAATTTAATGCAAGTAAATCATTTGTCGATTGTAACAGATTATGCGTAATAACAGAAGTATGAATTGCATGTGATATGTTTATATTGGTTTTTACTGCCCTAATTCTAATAATTCAAACTAGTTTCTGGCAAAGTCCAATGAAATGTGCCAAATGGAAGAGCGAGATCACGCAGCAACTTGACTTCAGTATTGTCAAGATCCCTTTTTAGACAGCTCAGTGATAGTTAAGATGCAGCGTTTTATTGGTGTTAGTGCTATTTTACCACTGGAGATAGTGAAATATGGGTAAACTGATTTTGTGCAAATGATAATTTCCTGAATTTATATTGCATTCTTGCATAAACACTTTTAGCTTATTGTCTAATTAGCAAAGGGCTCTTCCAGCTGCTTTAGGTATAAAGGTGGCATGTAGTTATTTTCATATCACTCTTATGCAGCATTAAAGTTAGAAGGGCTCAGTTGCAGGTGAGATTAGACTTTGCTGATGTCTTCTGGACATGGGCTATATTAAAAAGTTTTCTTAGAGGCTTAAAAAATGAACATGTAGTGAAAAGAGAGAACCAAATACTGAATTACGAACTAGCTGTATGGATATTAGTTTCTGAAAACCTAGAAAATTTGACACATAACTTAAAAAACAATTTCAAAGAGTGTTATATTACGTGAATTTGTAGAGCATGGCTAATCACCTGTGAGAGTATCCAGGTGCTGACTGTGTAGGGCAGGCCTGAGGGGGGAAGGAGTAGATAATGCCTGTTTTGTTTAGAAGAGCCATGTCTTCAGGTTCCTTACGAAGTCCAGAAGGGAGAGGGAGGTTCTAAAGTGTTTCAGGAGGTCTTTCCAGGTCGTGGCTACAATGTATGAGCAGAAGAGTCCTCCGATTCTGGTCTTCTTGATGAAAGGAATGTGTGCCCTTGCCTGGGAGGCAAATCAAAGGTGTCTGGTGGGATGGAAGTTGAGGCTGTGGTTGACGTAAGCTGGACCGGTGTTGTGGAGAGATTGTAGGCATGGGTGAGTAGCTTGAATTTTCATCTTTCCTGAACTGAAAGCCAGTGGTGATTGTTGAGGGGTGGAGAGATGTGGTTATTTTGCAGGATGTTCATAATGTGTCTGGTGACGGCATTCTGGGTGATTTGGAGTTGGTGTAGGACATGGGCTGGGATTCCGATGTACAGGGCATTTCCGTAATCAAGTCTACTTGTGATTAGAGCCTGGGTGACAGTTTGTTTGGTGTTCAGTGCGATCCACTTGAAAATCTTGCATGACATTCGCAGGATGTGGGAGCATAAAAAGGAGACAGCGTTGTTCAGTCTGCTCATAAATAGGTAAGTGTCCAAGATGATCCTGATGTTCTGGGCATGGTCTACAGGGGTGAGTGGGGGACTAAGTTCAGAGGTCCACCAAGAAGTGTTCCGGAGGAAGTGGTTGTTGCCGAAGAATATTCCTTTAGGTTTGTCTGCGTGGAGCTGGAGGTAGTTGGTTTTCATCCAAGCAGCGATGTTCCTGATGCAGTTGGTGAAGTTTGCTTTGGTAGTGCTGGTTGAGTCTGTAAGGGAGAGGATGAACTGTGTGTCATCGGCGTAGGATTCTATGTTGCCATGGGCTTTAACGATGTCTGCGAGGGGCGTCATGTAGATATTGAAAAGTGTTGCGCTGAGACGACGATCCTTAAGGGACTCTGCAGATGAGTTTCTTGGGTTCTGGGGTGTAGGGTAGAAGTCAAACTCATTGGATAGCCACTTGAGCGCTGGTCTGCAGATACTCAAGTGCTGAAGATTTCTGATGAGTGACTTGTGCAAGACCGTATCGAAAGCTGCAGAGATGTCAAGGTGGATGAGTGTGGCCATTTTTCCTCAGTTGAGGATGCTTCTGATGTCATCAGTGGCCACAATGAGGGCAGTCTCTTTGCTGTGGTTAGTGCACAAGCATACTTGAGAGCTGTCTAGGAGTTGATGGAGTTCTAAGTGGTCTGCAAGGTGGGTATTGATGGCTTTCTCAATAACTTTAGCTGGAAAAGGCAGGAGCGAGATGGGTCTGTATCTGTTGAGGAACTTTAGCTGAAAAAGTCAGGAGCGAGATGGGTCTGTATCTGCTCAGGTTGTGGGAGTCGTCTGTCGGTTTCTTCAATAGGGCGTGGACTTCTGCATTTTTCTAGCAAGGTGGGAAGGTGGCGGTGGTTATGGAGGTGTTGATGCTAGCAGTGAGCACGAGGGATATGATGGTTCCTCCATGTTTGTATATGAAGTGGGGGCTTGGATCCGAGGAGGCTCCTGAGTGGATGGTATTTATCAGAGCAGTGGTTTCTTCATTCGAGAGGGGCTTTAAGTTGTTTAACTGCTGTTTCATTATGAAGATGGTGTACGGCTAGTCAGGGTAGTTTGTATTGGTAAACTGTGGGTCGATTGTGTTGTAGATGTTGACAATCTTCTGTTCGAAGATGTTTGAGAGGTTGTTGCAGAGTGCATCAGATGGGATGATGTGATTGTTGGCAGCTGTGGGATTTGAGAACTCCTTGACAATGGGGAAGAGTGTTTTGCTGTTGTTGGAGTTGGCTTTGAGTCTGAGAGTTAGAACCTATTTATTTGAATCTTGTAGTTGTTGGTGGTAGAGGTTGAGGGTGGCTTTGTATGTGGATCTTGGGGTGGTGTTATGGAATTAGGCATTCACAGAATTCTGTAGCGGGGATCTCTAAAGCACAGGTGGCAGGTCTAGACTGGCTAATTACCCAGGAGTAAACTTCAAGAGCTCTTCAGTCTCTTGCAGATACAAAATCCTAGAACCCAAAGGTCTGTGTAGCAAAGTCTATATGAGCAAGACTGGATTAATGGGAATTATCTTGCAAACTCTTTATTAATCAGGTGTACAACATGGGCATGTCCCCATCTTCCTGGAAATCCACTATTATGGACATTTTTAAACCAAGGAGTGGCCAGAGAGACGGAGGCTCATATATGCCAACCTCTTTACAAAACAATTATACTAAGCCATGCAGCCACAACACAGCCAATCCCCTTGCCAGCTTAAAGCAATATTTACTTTCTTGTCCACAGAAACCAACAAGGGTTTATGGCTGACAGATACTTTCCCACCCAGGTTCATACCTTGATAACTAATAACAACTGATAATGCCTTACCAAACAGCAATCCCCTAATCATTGCAGTAATCTACACAAAAACCTTGATAGGATATGGTACAACACATATACATTTGAGAATGTGTTGTTCAGGCAGTTCAAGATCTCTCTCGTGTCACCTCAGCACCATTAGTCATTGCTACCTTGTAACATGCCTTTCCTTCAAGTGGCAATAGCTTTCCTAGATCTCCTCATTTACTATGCATATTGAGCCATCAGCAGAGCTGATCTAGTTAGACCAACAAATCACACAATCCAATTTTTGGAGGGGTGTCACTCATATAATGCTATACACTGAGAACTTTATATTCTAATGAGACAATAGTGCGGTATCCCTGCATATCACAGACTGGTTTCAAGCACATCCCAAGTTATATAGGCAATCATGCTAAATAAGAATTAGTAGAACATTTGTCTATAATAACAGGGGAGAGATGAACCCATAAATATGGTCATCCTCACCGAATTTAACTGACATTTTGCTAAACGTTACCACCCATTATCTTGTATTTTTTGTAGGTTCTATACTCTAGATGGGCATAGACATGATTCACAGAGTGTTTCTTCCAGCAAATGAATCTAGCTTTTATGACTTCCATCATATTTTCTTAACTCCCAACATTCCTAATGTCTTCTCAAGGGTGAAGAAGAAATGCCCTAAGTGAAGTTATGAAAATGCTGACCAGGAACACATGTACTCTTTTGCACTGTGTGCATGGCAAAAGACTAGCAGTTTAATATCTGGAATGGTGTTTCATTATACTAAGGTAAGGAAGGTCTTATTTATTTTGGGTGTAGACTTAATTCTCATTGTGCGACTGCATATCATGTCATTCAGGTTGTAGGCTGAACCTTTCAGAGAACCAGACTGTACAGAACACAGGAAAAAAGTCCATTTGGTGCTAGAGGTGGACGAGCAATGATTTGAGACAGATGTCTGTTAAAGGATGTCTTTTCAATGTTAAAAATGTCTATAAATATACCTACAAACCATCAAGCTGCAACATGCATGCTCGAACACTTTCTGAAGTTGCCTTTATTTCACAATTGAGGCAATACGAGCAAGACGCATCTAATATTTTTCTTACTCATGCTAAGTAATTTTTCTATCTTGTCACCATATTTAAAGCAACCTCGACTTTCTATTGATGGCTTTGGATCATGATCAACTTGGGTATTTACCACAGAAGATAGAGAATAAATCTCTGAACATTTGGATGCTGCACATCTGGGTTCATTTCACTGAACTTTCTGCCACAGGCCATTCAATCACAACTGTGTTTATTAGATTTGTGGTATTCCCAATTAGTTCCCTACTATTGCTCATCCTGCCAGGAATTGACAGTTGGCAGTCAGACATCAAGCCGTAAGCAACCACACTAAAGGTTGATCATATTTAAGACCAGGTGTGGTTAGTTAAACATTTGCAGTGTTATTATTCAAAGGGCAGTGACTTTCAGAGCATGCCTCCTGAAAAGTTGAAGATTGATAAAATGATCCCAGATATGGTACACACTTGTGACAGACCTCCATCACCATGAAAATAAGGCAACAAAATTGTGGCAACCACAAATTTAATTATTAATTTAGATCGTTTCCTGTTTCAATATGGCCACCTCTAACCATTGCAATCCCACCACCATACAAGGTCCACTTTTAGGATGAAGATGCTATATAGTGCTTCTTAAGAGCATCAATACACACCCAAAACGAATCACCCCTCAGTCTACAAATACTCATTTATTTCATTTAATACCCTAGACCTGTATTGCTGCCTTACCTTCCTTAAACCCTAAAATCACCCTTACCTCACTTTATCTCTACCCACACCTAAATCCTAAAATTCACCCTTACCTCCATTTAAACCTACTCTCCCATAAACCCATGAATCACCATTACCACCCTTTACCTCCACTCGCCCCTTGACCTTAAAATCACCCTTACTCCCCTTTAGCTATGCCCTCCCTAAATTAATCCCAACATCTACCTAATCCTAAATTCTAAAATCACCCTTACCTCTCTTTACCTCCTCCCAGACCCTAAATTCTAAAATAAACCTTTCTTCCCTTTACCTACAACCACCCCTAAACCCTATATTCACCCTTATCTCCCTTTACCTCTACCCACTTCAAACCCTAAAATAACCCTTACTCCTCTTACCTCTAACATCCATAAACTCTAAAAATACCTTTACCTCTACCCACCGCGTAACCCTAAAATCACCATTTCCTCCATTTACTATTATCCATCCCATAATCCTAAACTCACACTAAACCTATTACCTCTCCCCACCCCTTAACTCTAAAATCACCCTTACATCTCTTTACCTCAACTGGGCCTTTGACCTTAAAATCACCCTCCCGTCCTTTTACCACAACTCACACCTTAACCTTAAGATCATCCTTAACCCCCATCCAGTGGCAGCCCATGCAGGTAAGCACGGTGAGGCGTGGTGGGACAGGGTGGGGGTGTGGAAGTTACAAATGACGGAAAATGGAAAATAATATATATTAATGAAACCACTTACCTTGCGCTTGTCGCGAGCTCAAGGTAAGTGGTTTAACTTATTTATTTTCCCTATTCTGTTGTTTGCCACTTCCACCCCCCAAGCCTGCCCTGCCCCACTAGCTCACCACGCTTACCTGCATGGGCCGCCACTGGATGGGGGCTGCCACTGCCCCATTAAAATAATCTTATTTAAAAAAAAACAATTATTTGCAGAATAAAATACTGCATGGCAAATGCTGTGTGGTAAAGGTACAACCCATAGGATTCACTTATCTGGGCAGTACAAACTGCATGGTAAATCTCATGTGTGGTAATATCCACATGGTAAATAAAGCATACCATGGAATCTTTATATGAACCATTATTTAGTCGTTGTGTCATACTACAAGCTATAGCAAAGGGAGCACCAAGTCTCTCACACAAGGACAGACATGCCCAATGGGGGACACTCGTCAATTTAAAGATTCTGGTCAATTAATTTACAAGTACTGCACAGGCATCCAATGGCCCAACAATTTCAATACCGGAGACATGCTGAAGTAGCAGCAGGCTAGGTGTTATAAAGGAATTTCTTTTTCTCTAGTGTCTGAGCTTACACAGATCATTTGCATCTCCCATGGATACATCCCTATGTGAAAAAAGAAGTAGTACAGGCACATGGCTAAAAGTATTCAGATACCTTTCTTTGCTTGGTTTCTAAACAAGACAGATATATGTCTTACTTTATAGTAGGATTCTGGATTTTTTTGCACGGTCTCCCTCATTTTCCTTCCATTTTTATAGAATAGATTGTAGTGGACAATTTGGATCACTGGGTATGGGGAGGCTGCTAATCACCTTCCAGTGCATGGGCCGTATCACTAAACCTGGTGACTAACAACAAGTGCATTGTTTGACTTTTACGTAGACCCACTGTAAATCAGTGCCGTACTGCACAAGTGCCGACAAAATACCAAGTAGTTTTTAATGGTACGCCATTGTGGGCATGCTGTATCCATAACTTTTACAGCTCAAAGGCGCATGCAGATGTTGGGTGGCTCTCATGAGATAATGGGTCACAGATACTGGGTTCTAAACAGCATGTCAAAATACAGCCGAATAAAGAATAGATCGACTCAAAAATTGGAGTCTAGTGTGGAATTTAGAAAAACCTTTTAATTTACAAAATTCAAAAAGATACAATACAGAAATAGTAAAGTGCATATGCAGAAAATCCGATTTAAATGCATAAAATAATTGCCATGAAGGCCCGCAGTAAAAGGAACAATTCAGAGCAATAGACAAACTCAATAATATCCTACGTTTTATATTCAGTAAGAAATTGGGCAGCATCCCTAGTAGTATAGGAAATGTCTCTCACTCAGCCCCAAATGTACAGGTTAATATAGCCATTTTCTCCGTTGAAACACATTAGGTCTGCAAAGTCACCATCGTGTGACCAAAGAAAAAACTTTTCCACAAGTCAAATTACGCATGTTATAAGTGTCAAATGCCCTACCAGCTTAGCACTAACTCACTACATGAATATTGATTCAGCCCCTCAAGCCTGATGTCATCTGGAGGGGTCAGAACAAGCTAGTTACATAAACAACAGTGAACCATTGTGAAAGAAGGTCCTTCAAAACGTATTACAGTAGGCACTCCAGTAGGCTTTCTTCGAGAACAGTGAAATAAACAAATCCACATATTACTCGACTACATGTAGCAGAATTATAAACAGAACATAAACATGATGCAGTGACATACATTTTTATCAAGATGACATTGAGGCTTAACTGAGGCCTCTTCACTGAGGCCTAATTGGTATAAGCCAGGAAATCACAGTTATAGCAAATTCTTATCAACTGCATCACCTCAATGTCAGTATACACATGTAAATTCAACCATAGATTAATTGCTCTACATACTATTAGTGATGCACATTTTGAACAAGAAGCATAAATGCGTCATTACCATATCCCTCTTGGACATTTCTAATTTTGCTAATTGTGTAATTTATTACAAACTTTTTAGAGCCACAGTTTTACATGGCTGATTTTTCGACTTACCATTTTTCGCACGTTTGTTCAAACCACATGGTTGCTATTAAAACTTCAGCACAAGACAAATCCTTGCAAAATAAATGCATGCTGCATCATGCAAATTGTATGTGTTATGGGAAAAAATGAAATGTGAATATTAAATGAAAATATCACATATCATGCAACAAGCAGCAATAAAAGCACAGCAGTGTAAGTATGTGAGAAAGAATAATTCACCTTATGCACTAAATTGACATTTTCATGGTTCCAGGACTTCATTCTTATAGCTCTGGGTGATCAATCAGAAACTATGATAGCGTGTGGTCTTATAGTCCAGTAATGCCTACACCGTGCTAACCAATACATCAAGTTACTGCTCAATGAAAAGCATTTTTGTTATGAATTTTGCAGAAATGCTAAACTAATGCTTTGTTGAGAAATCCTATATGACTTGGCTAAACAGGCATGCTAGTAGTTATGCTTTTCCCACTTAAAATGTTTGATTTTTCTACTCAAATGTAGAGAAGTTCTACTAGCTGAGGGAACAAATGGTTGGTTTCAATATTCTTTCACGAACGGGCTTCCATTAAAAGGCAGCTTGCTCGGGTGCCACAGCACTACAAAGTTCAATCCATTGTGGTTGCGATGAATTGCAAAATGGGCATTGATTGTGTACAGACTGTATGAAGATTAGTCAGGATGAGCCTAGAAACTGGACCTCAAATTCTATGTTTTTATGTTGACACTTACTGTCTAACTACTGGCCTGTCACCATAGCCTTGTTTAATTCAGATCAAAGTGTGTTTGACAAGAGTATTTTGGTCGCAAATTAAATTAGATTACCATGAGTCTAATTCTAACATCAGAGTAGTGTAAGAAATGTAAGTTTTTTTTAAAGCCTTGGTGAAATTTAAATTATGCTGTCTTCATTCACGTAAATTTGAGAATTTAATGTTATGCTTGGTACAGAACATTTCTGAAATTAGGCTTTTACTCTAGTTAGGTAATTATGCGCCATTTGCAATAATTTTTTTATTTTGTTGCAGAACTATTTTAACGTGAAATGCGCCCTCATCATAAATTGTTGAAAGGATGCGTTCCATGCTAAAATATAGCAAAATAATGGATTTGCATTTTCCATAATTTCGCTGAAATTTCTAGTAATTACACAAAAGTAAACTATACAAATTTCGCACACTCCTAATTTGTTTGCCTGTGCCAGAATTTTTGTCTGTCATAAGACATATACAAAGAGGAATCTCTTCTAATCTTCTGTGCCACATCTCTCCCTTCTCCTTTCCCTCTGCTGGTTAATGAGTGTGCATTGTAGCAGTGCCGAGGTGTGATGTACAACCAAGTGGACGGGTGTTTTTATCAATTGCAAACACATGGGCAGCACATTCCATTTTGTTAATCAATAAAAAAAATATTTGCCTCAACATTCGACCTCCTCTTAATGTTGTAGGGGCAGGGTGAGAAGGAACAAGTGGAGTGGTTTGATAACAGTGGACTGCCTCGTTAATCCCCTGTGTCAGTAGCCTGAGCTCAAAGGGCATCAGTATAGACCAATCTAGAATCCCCAGTGCAGATGCAGCACTGTGGCTGACCCCTGCCCTCCTCAGTTCATAAGCTGCAACATAAAACTGAGCCACTGTGTCATTCAATACAAGGTATCTATTATTCAGTGGTGGTTCTTTGGTAATATCCACTGCAGTATAAAATGGAGTTTGTTGTGGAGATGAAAGAGTACATTCCAGGTCGATAAATGAATTAAACTGTGACGAGAGATAATCTCTTAATGGATTTTAACCAATACACTAAAACCAGAAGCATACACATCTGTCTGGCTGCCTTCAGAAAACAATTGGAATTATTCAAGACAATTTCTTATTTACAGAGGAATGCAGCCATATTGTAATCGGTAGAAAAGGACAGTAGAACCATTACATAAATGCATGATGTTATATGGGTCTAACGACTTGTATAAGAAAAATGATCCCGCACATGGTTTAATTTTATCAAGTAGGCAAATTTTGTTTTTTGTGGGATCCTTGCTTGGTTCTCTGTAATGTCACCAATGCACTCTCAGCCACACACTGTCATAAAGTTGTCACTCTGCTGATCATACGTGCATATCAATGGCCAGAATAGGCCCTATTAAAGAAGCAAAAAAAAGTTAAATGAGAAAATGGGTGAGGAGACATGGAACATTCTTAAATTAATAGCTAGATGATTGTTTGTGGTGACCTAATGAATACTGCTAAGGAGACTATTTGCCTATTCAAAGAAATATATATATATATATATATATATAGTTGACTTAAAAGTAACCATCACAACTACACAATTTTACACATACCATAAGAAGTGTGTTAATCCTTAATTTAGGACTGTTGTTATTGTGTCAAGTTTTGTAGAACTGAGTTCAGATGCACAAATTTAAATTATTGCCTGCAGTGCAAGTCAATCATTTGGAAAAACAATTGTGCATGTGAAAATATATTTCTATGGAAGATGTGAGATTAGGGTTTTATGCACAACTTTATGATAATATTCAGTACATCACATCACTTATGCTTGTATCTTGCATGTCTGAGACTATGTCCCCCAATGTTCAAAATTGCTGAAATATTAAAATAGTTTAACTATTTATGAAATAGTTTTTTGTAGCTTTGTACTACAACCAGCAATTTATCTTATTTTACTAATGTAATCTGAAGTGATCCTTCATTATTTAAATAATATCGACTATATTAAAAATAGGCATCACTTTACTACGGAGGACAATTAATACTGAGCTAAGGATTTTATAATGCATTTGCATTTGCACTAACTTTAAGTACAAAATTAACTTGTACCCAAATAGGCTTGGAATTGTGTAGTAAAAAATACATCCCACAGATAGATAGTTGACAGCCACCAACTGTCTCTTCCATTGACTGCTTCAGCCCAATTGTACATAATGCATGCAGTGGAAAGTGCACCCACTCTAAAACGTACATTGTATTTCACTGCCACACTGAGGTCCCTGGGATTGCAAGCTATAATTTGAATGTAAAGACTTTGGGAAGATATAAAGGAACATGTTTAGTGGAAGTTATAGTTTCTATGCCATTTCAATTTAGTAGCTAATGGTGAAAGCTGAGAATCGATTACAGTTGGAAGGATCAGTTTGGCTACAAAAATGTCTAAGAAGATATAAGTTGGGAAAATAGCATTGTCAGTTAAAAAAAAATCAATTGTTATATGAATATGAGTTTATGGGTTATAAACAGCAACACCCATAGTTTTTTGTTTTGTCATATCCTTTTTATCACTTTTAGACTTATTCCAGCTAGATGCAAAGGAGCAAGCATGGAAATTAAGCATATCAAATATTATTCTGAGTCTCGTTCAGTCACAAATCAATAAAGGTAACAGTATGCCATGTATTAAATACAAATAATTAAAGTTAAATTAAAGTGCTAACATGAACACTACAGTACAGGCTCCCAACATAAGAATGGTTTGTGCAACCTTATTTAATGATTTTAAAGAGAGGCTGACCGAATTATTACAGTTGTTTGGTGCTGCACCTGCAGATTTACTTTTCAGAAATATTAACCTCAGGATGCTTCCTTTTCTGGATCATGATATCTGGAGGACGGAAAACCATATGTTTACTTTCTGCCTAAACGCATGTTTGCAAAAACATCTAATTCACAGTGTTTCATTATATTAACTTATTTGGGAATTTATAATATTGATATGTGGGTTGAGCTTGTCCCTCTGTAGATATACTCTAGATAGTGGAACAGCCACTGATTTTATTTCATGTTAAATGTGAATGTTTGTGGTCATGCTTGGTTTGCTGAGCAAGTACAACATTAAAAGTGCAATTATATTAGAATGCATATATTAAACAAAGAGTGTATGGCAAGCAAGGATAATAAATGGGAAGCAAGCATGTCATGAGTCAAATTAAAAGTTTTACACACCGCTTTTTTCTTGATTTTAGCTGCCTTTTGCATCCTCTGATCAGTACCATTAGACAGAAAGTTGAGAGATGCGCACAAAAAACAAAAAACAAAAACAGTGTATGTCAAAAGAAAGTTTGATTAAAAAACTCAAACAATGTAATTTTCTTCCGAAAAAGAAAATGCTTATAATAGACAATCAGAATAGCACATAGCACTTATGGTTCATTTGACTCAATTATGTGCATAGTACAGATGGTCTTTATTTAGTATCTAATTGTCCTCTATAAGTACATTTCAGGTACACCTGATGAAAATGATGATGGAAAATAAATATGAAGATCAGCTTGTTAATTGATTCTACCAGTACTTTCAACGAAACATCCACCTAGTTTGGAAAGTAAATAGCAATATGATTATTGTTTTGGGGCAAGTAGTACAATAAACGTTAAAATAGAGAATATTAGAAGGCCTACACTCAAGGAGCCACTACAAAAGTAACTCTATGAAACTCCTACATTATAGCTGTTTTTTTAAACCTATTGGTAGCTTCACTAGAAAGAGAAAAGTGGTAGGATGCAAATGAAAGGTGCCATTATGCAGCAATTGACTTATTCCAGCAGATTTCATATAGACCTCCAGGCAAAATTGCACATCACCTTATAAGTGAAAAATTAAGAGTGCAGTTCTTGTAGAGGCTGCGTTGGCTGTTTTTCACACCTCTAGGTATCTTCACCAGCAAGATACGAGGTAGAAAGTAAGAGAAAGGTGGAATTAGGTAGCCAATGACTTATTCAAGGAGATTTCATAAGACCTCTAGGTACAATCGCACATCACCTTATCAGTAAACATCAAGAATTCTTGTAGATGTGCTGTTGGCTCCATACATCCATTGTATACGAATCTGCAGTCACATGTCTGGAAAAAGCACATGAAGCTGCATTTGAACGGCTGAATGTGGACAGATATTTAATAGAAAGGTATTCTCCTATGAACAGTAGCAATAGGAAAACAGGTTACTGAATTGGAAATTATTTCGAATTGGAGGTTGTCTGCTCTACATCCTCTGTATTTGATGAAAGGCTTGTCAAAACAACATCTATCCCTAATTCAATTTAGATACATGTTAAACTCATGCCTAACATGAAACCTCTACATTGAAGGTATTGAGAGGGTACAGAAAGGAAGTGACATAGGAATCTCCCCAATTACAAGAAATGTATCCAACACGTTTGTAATTGTGGATGCATTCCACCATGTCTCAATAAAAGATAATGTATGTTTTAGACGTGCATGGAAGCCCGGACCTCACTAATGTGCCCTACACATGAGATGGTGATTAGGAAGATGGTTTTCTACAAAAGGGGTTTCATTTTACACAGGGCGTAGGGTCAAAAGGCTAGTGGTTCAAGAAGGAAAGATCATGATTCAGATCCCTTCTGCTAGACAGCCTTGTAATAGGAGGAAGCAGATATGACATTTGCTGAAGGTACCCTTGATAGATCTGGTAGAGGTGAGAAATATTCCCTGCCTTACTCCTTAATGCCCCATTAGCTGATTACTAGGTGTTGTCAGTGTCTTCATGAATGCCTGACTCTACCAGGTGTCTGAAGAAAGGCATGACTTAATAGGTGGCGAGTCAATGAATGTTCTTGGGTAGGATTAGCTAGAGATAAAACTTCAACAAGTTTCTTTTGTGCCGAGGACCTGCTGATGATTTTTTCTGGCAGATATTGGGATGCTTAGGAGAGGTGACATTGATTAGCTTCTCAGAAATTATGCCCTCAAGCTGAAAGCTTATAAGAAGTTGGAGGATCCTCCCATCATCCATAATTACAGCATCTATCTCAAGGGATGATGAATATCCTTTTCCTGCAGATGGTGCAGTGTTCAAAAGAACCAGCTTAGATGTACCAAGATGTGGCTCTAAGGAGGATTGAGCAGACTGAGTTGCATTTGTTTTTTGGAGGACCTTCAGAAGCAGTCAAGTCATGTCAAGACATTTATGTATCACTCTAAGCAGTCAAGCATAGGCCTGCTCCCAAGGATTGGTGAACCTGCCAATTCAAAAGGCAAAATCATAGTGTTTCACGTTCAAAGGTTTCACACATGCAACGATATCTGGTCACTCCAATACCGCAAAATGGAATTGAGAGCTGTCTGTTTAAGTTCCTGGCTGTGGGCTTGGTGTACTTATGAGGTCAGGATGTCTGTTCTCAGACTGAAGATGAGGGAAACAGGAGAAACATATCTTAGAAAATGCTTATTTATCTCAGACTCAATGCCTGCTAATGAGGATGTAGAGAATGAGAGACCTAATTTCTCCTGATGTGGTAAAGGTATTTTCAGTGTTTAGAATACCACTATTTGTCAACCAAAGAGATTATAGAAAGGTCACATAGTGAGCTCCTCACACATACTAAAATGGAATGGAATGGAAAAAAAGGTGTTAAGGGTACAATAATGACCCAAAAGGATACCCCAGCAGTAGGCAAAACTGACTTTAGTCAGGAGCAGTTATTATTGCAAAGGATAAGCTAGGTTTTCAGCAGTTTTAGGAAATGTAGGCGGCTATTTTCTGATCTGATAGCAAAGGGGAGGGTATTACATGCTTTGGAAAGGGGATCACTCTGTTGTGATGTTTCAAAAGTAGAACATAGTACACAGGCAGTTTGAAAATTAATAACCCAAAATCTGTGCCACATATGGATGGAATAAGAAATGAGGAGTCTATTCTGGATTCCACACTTTTATTAGCCGGAGGCCGTTACAATTGCAAATCTTTAACAGGGTGGCACTAACAGCCACTTTGTTTGTCTTGGCACTTCATCCCTTGTTTTTATTGCCCTGATTCCACCAAACAGCGCTGTTTACCCCAGTGTACTCTCAACTGATAGCATAACATAGTAAGAACATACTTGGTGCAGGAAGTCCATTCCTGAATCCACGCTCCTATAGGCTAGAGGCTGTAACAATTGCAAAATGCTGACAGAATGGTGTGACAAGTGACCCGAACATTTTTGTCCTGGCATTTCAGTCCTTTTTTATTGTTCATTGTTAGAACTGTCAGTCTTAGGGTGGTCTTTCCACAAACATTTTTCCCTTTTCCTCCATTTTTGCTGATCTCGTTTTTGTTGGCCTTAGGACTCTGTGCACTTTAGTACTGCTAACTAGTGCTCTCTCCTTTGTGGCAAAATTAGCTTGGACCCAATTGGCACATTTAATTTACTTGTACTCACTTGTAAATTCCTGGTAAAGGGGTACTATATGTACTCAGGGCCTGTACATTAGATGCTACTAGTGGGCCTGCAGCACTGATTGTGCCGCCCACTTACACAGCCTTTTAAGCATGTATTAGACCTGCCATTGCAGCCTGTGTGTCAATTTAAACGGTCCATTTCAACTTGGCAAAATAAACCTTTTAAAGCAAACACAAGGAGATGATGGACGGAGTGCTGAAACTTTTCAGACACTCACCCCCAGTCACAGAACTGGGTTGAATCCATCATCGTTCTTTAGCTCACCTCGCCACCCCAGTTCAGACACAGCTATATGCAAATCAGTCTTGACACTGTGCCTCATGGTAACAATCCAGCCTGAACTGCCAAGCTATGTCTTCCCTGGACCGGAAACAAGAACAAGCATCATGGGACTGGTTTCGGAGTAACACCCCCCATTAGCCAGGCTAGCTTGAATCCAGTGGCAAAGTGAGCAAGGGACCCACGTCTGAGCATACCCTGCCAACTTAGGGTGAACAAAGCCAACACAAGGAGATGATGGACGGAGTGCTGAAACTTTTCAAACACTCACCCCCAGTCACAGATCTGGGTTGAATCATTCATCGTTCTTCAGCTCACTTTGCCACCCCAGTTCAGACACAGCGATATGCAAATCAGTCTTGACTCCGTGCCTCATGGGAACAGTCCAGCCCGAACTGCCAAGCCATGACTTCCCTGGACCAGAAACAAGCATCTTGGGACCAGTTTTGGGGTAACACCCCTCATCAGCAAGGCTAGTTTGAATCCAGTGGCAAAGTGAGCAGGGGACCCACGTCTGGGCATACCCTGCCAACTTAGGGCAAACAAAGCAAACACAAGGACTTCAGGACTCGAAATTTGTGTACAAAAGTATTTCATTACGAATTGGGATTGGTAACTAATGTGGTTACCTGCTGCTCTCTTGCTTTTGTGAAAAGGACTCGACCTGTAACTTGAACCCAGGACCACCAGAGTAACTCTAAGGGCCAGTCTCTTGTAACCAGCTCCTGGACTCTACAACTGTGAGTCCTACCCTGTAATATGGTGCCAACCCAGTCTTGGACCCTTGGAAGTGGGTGTGAAGGTGCTCTTCCAGCCCATCTGTGGATCCTGCAGAACCAACGCATCCACTCTGCTGCGCAACCACATACAGAACCTGTGCAACACCTCTGCTGTGAGGCTTTTTCCATTGCAACAACTCAATCTCACAGCTGACAGCTTCATTGGAACCGCCGCTGTTTGATGCATCTCCAAAGCACCCCTCATCGACGGCAGCCTCTATGACGATGCATGGACCTCACATTGCCTCATTTGCGTGACACATCTTCGACATGGAACCTCGCAGCGCTCCGCAATCAGGATTCAAGGTGCTCTTGTTTAGCGGGCCTAACTGGGTCCCTGTAGCTGCCCATGTTTCATTGTGGTTGGCCTCTATTTGTGACTGTGTCCCAGTCTGGTGCGACAAGATATCCACAGTTGACACTTTGTACTTTTTAGAGCTATTTTCACTTAACTCTTAAAAAATGCATATATCTGGTTCTACTTCTTGGATTTTTGTCATTCTGATCTTGTTTTATTTATTAAAATTTACTCCAGTTCTCTAATATGGATCCAACAATCTGGTGTGGGATCCTCTCTGTGATGTGTTTCTACTTTGTTACTGTTTGAAGTGTTGCCCAAATACTTTACACATTGCCTCCAAGTTAAACCTGACAATTTTTTTCCAAGTTACCGGAAGGTTAAACACAGGTTAATTTGGAGTTTGCTTGTATTTCACCCTGACAGAGATCGCAGTTGCTGCTTCAGTAGGGTTTCACCCCCCTCAACTAGTAATCGAATTCCCTACATTCCTTCTCCACTTCAGCAAACTTGTGGCTGGTAGTTTGAAGCAGTGATGGAGCAAGGTTTCGTATAAAAAGAAACTTGCTCGTGTAAAATCCTCTCGAATAACCTATAACATTATAACCAACCTGTTTGTGAATACTAATTTTGCATCACATTTTACATGTTGTATCTTGGGGAAGCTTTTCTATGTGCTTTACTAATGAGTAACCCGAGTGTCCTTAAAATGGCCGCCAAAAACGCGGGAACTCTTCTGCGAATGCGTCTACTACATCTACGTAGTATGATGTCTTCTGTCGCTTGGGGGGAAATCTTTGCAGCTGCGCAATAGCTTTTAATATGGCTGCTCGAAACCCTCGCTCTAATACATATATTCTGTGCTGAAACTAATCTATGCAACTTTTACTAAACCATTAATGCAAAAGATGTATTAAGTAAATAGGGTTAGAGTAGAAGTAAGTGGTATACAGTGAATTCATTTAATTTTGCATTCTAACATGTTCGTCTCTGACTTTTTTAATAGCTCATATTTGGGCCGTGGAGTCTCACCACGTCTGCTTGTCCTGAGACCAATGATATCATTGAATGGCTGCCAACCCCTAAGCCTAGCAAGGACATGGGAAGAACAACTTCTGACCCTACGAGAGGAAGAAGATGAAACATTGTAGTACAGATTTATCGATCTACATATGAAATGCTTGTGGGAATAAAGCTTGTGGGTATTAAAATTAAGGGGCGGGTAGCTAGACAATAGAACTAAAGAAAGTTATTGCACTTAGTATGGTGTGATGTCCTCACCCCACTGCTTGGCCCAATCAAATTTCTGGTGTACATGGAATTGAAACATTTGGGGGTGGATCATACATTTGAATTGGTATAACAGAGGCAAGTTCTAGATAGTTAGACACACTTGACCCACGAGATGCCGATGCTATGCTGAGATGCTGCCCGATTTTACTGCAATCTGACTGAAGAATCCAACACTAGGGAAATTAGTGGAACAACCGAGGTGGCACATCTAGGAAGGGGTCCGGACGAGCCTGAGCCGGAGGGAGTAGCACCAGAGAGGGGTTACACTAGAAGAGGTCACCTTCCCGGTCCTGAACCTGTCCTGAATCCTTGTCACTCTGATGTCTATGACCTCACACCAAATGAGTGTTGTGTGTATGTATGTGTAGAGCTGGTAAACTCCACTGCATCAGCAGCAACAACATACTTCAGAGCAGAAGTCCATTGCAGAGTCCACACTTTGATTAGCTGGGCGCTGCTATAATTGGAAAAGGTTAATGGAGCGTGAGCCGACGGTGCGCACATAGTGCACAAATTGTGCTAAGTGTGTCACCATCTTGTTGTCTGGTTAAATGGCCAGGAGCTGAGCAGTCATTTAAAGGCTTTTGATTTTGCACACCTTCAAGAATTACTACACAGGATCAGTTCATTTTGTGGAAAATGTGCGAACTACCCAGAACTAATGCATGCATTGAATATTCTGGACAAAGTAGGAGGGTACATGTGGAGTGGGTGTATAAATATGCCAGTCTTTTTTAGCGCAATCCTTATTAATAAAAAAATAAAAAATACAATAAATCAGATATCACATGTAATGCTATGATCATTAATGTGCAGACAAGGGCCCATTTAATTTTTCCACTCTTAATTGGCAATTAGGCAAGTCTGAATTACAATCATATGTGCATCACTCATTATCTGCTTTTATGACTGTCTTATGCTCCAAAATAGGCTCCAAAGTGGGGACCCTGCATAGCATCATAAACCACCATATTTTGCTCATATCAACCAATAATTGATAAGCTGTGCAACTTTCCCCCATTTCTAAAACTTCTATTAGATGCTTTGAAAAACAATAATAATTTGGATCTTTGCAGTGATAATCAGCAGTCAATTTATAAACAAACAGCCAATGAGAGGTGCAGACCGTTATGTGTATACCACAAAATCCAATGAAATGAAAATCAAAGTTACGGTATTGGGGCTTCAAAGGGTCATGCACAATCTATTGACTTAAACAGTAAATCCACTGAAGCCACCTCAAAACTACCAGTCATCAATGAAAAACACTAAGCTGTGAAAAAACTTTTCAAGAGGTAAAGAAAATCAAGCTTTGTTTAAGGCTCATGTGTTGGCAAGATTAATAATAAACATTATTTTAAATTGTCAGGTAATGACCGTGCAAAAAATCGAATTTGTTCCATTCTGGCGTAAAGTAATAAGAAATCTTCATAATCACGTTCGATCAAGGATACAAATGCTTTGATACAAGAATCAACCACACAAGTGCGCCTGCCACAGAGTGTTTGCAATGACACTCAGAAGGATTTGGGGGATAGGCTTTGGACTCCCCTTGAGGAGGTCTGCATTGTACAGTTGGACAGGGCCAAACGAAAAGGGAGGCTGATCGTAGTTCCTATTGAGTCAAATTAGCATGATAAGTCATGGGATTTATTTCACAAGGTAGAGTGCCATTGTTCGTTATTATGACAATAACAGAAATTATGTTTGTTCAGCTTTCAGGAAGCCAGAAAGGCCCATGGTTGACAACCATGCTTTTACTCCAATTTAAGGGTAAGGTCAACCTTCTGCTGAATAGGATTTTGGTTTCCACACAAAACATAACTGTAATGAGCCTATATGTAAAGAGTACAACTCCACAAAGTAGAATGTATTAGAATGGATTCATTTAAAAGAAAGGGAATTTATTAAGAACAGAAAACAGCATCATTATCCATAGACAGGGGATCTTTAAAAGAACTGTAAAAAGTAGTGGCCTTCTTCAATGAACTATTCAATTAAATCTAATTGTAATTCTGCTGTTTAAGGTAATTATGAGACACAAGCTCAGTACCATATATTTACTCATATTCCTACACAGTGTATGCCCTGCAGCATACAATTAGTTTCACTACAGTGTTCTGATTGTAGCCGCCTCCAGTAAAGAAAAGTGTGGAATCCAGAATGGATTCCTCATTTCTCTCATTCCATCCATCTGTGACCCAATTTCTGAGTAAATGGGATATTGTTTTCTAATATGCCTGTGTTCTAGGCTTTATTTTTGACACATCACAACAGAATCGTCTCTGTTCAAAAGCATGTAATACCCTCCCCTTTGGTCTTTAAAAGGGTCGAAAAGGCAGAAACATGTCAACCTCTGCTAGTGACTAGAAATATTCCCTGCTATTCTTTTAATACTACCACTGGGAGATTCAATAAAAAAGTTCACTCTATTCAGTGGGTTGTTTTAATTCACACACTGTGCTCCCATCTGCACATAACCTTCACAATTAGAGTGACACAGCGACATATTCATCTGAATAAATTCCCCGATGGTCCCCATGATAGTGAATGGGTAGTAGCATACACTAATATCTATAGGAAATGGTATTTGGAGGGGCCCGATGATGAAGCATGCCACCTATTGGGTGGGTGAGGGCTTCCATCTTTAAAGAAGGAGAGTCCCTCCCTTGGTACTCTCCATTCTTTGTGTTTTTACCTACACGTTAGAGACAATCAGTTCTGACGTGTAGTGTTGTGTATAGATAGGAGGTTGAACTGACTGGCCAGATTCATCCTGACCCTTCTGTGTTAGATGACAGGTATATTACTGTGAACAAAAGCACCAAACTTCCAATAACACATTAAAGTCATGGTATTGGTAGTCCTGATGCTTCTGGCAATGCTACTCTTAAAGATCACCTTTAAATTGGTAAGCAGCACATACATGCTTTAGACGTTGTTGGAATTATGTATTATCTCTTACCTACTGTATGTCCTCTCACTGAAGGGCTCTACCTTCAGCCCTCTGTGATTTTATGGTGCCTCATGTGTAATCCAATACAGTATACTTGTGGCTTAATCAACATTTTGCACCTCCTGGTTCTTTGTCCTATTTTATAATTAAAACTTTCCAACTCAGTTCTGCGAGTATGCCCTGTGTGATCACATGAGCTTCTCTTAAACTTTTTTGACCAGAATTCTTTATGCCTGCCTTATCCGTTGACTGTCTTTTTCTCTCCATTAAGTGGTTCTGAATATTTTCAGCTACACCGCCACATATAGGGATTAGGACCCCAAGTTGACCTTGACTAATCTCTCTCTAACTTCTTTCTATCTGATATCTATTTTCTATTCGTTATCTATTGTCTCTAGTTCTCTTATCCCCACCAGTCCTGATAGATCTCCCTATTCTTGATGAGGTCAAAATGGCGTCCACAAGCACATTTTCATTTACTGACTGATTGCCAAATCAGCTGTTATTTAAATACATGTTTCCCCTTTTCAATTTACTGCACTTTGTAAATACGTTTTTGCTCCTTAATTGTAAATAAGAGTCATTTTACTTCATAACCGTCATAAATGTTTCTTTTGAGCTCCCTGGTTAACTTTGAGTCCATTTGTATCTATTATTCACTGGATTATTATTCACCCAGAAGCATAACAATGATTACCTTTCTAAAAGAGGCCATAGTGATCGGCTATGGTCATAATACAGCTCAGCCTTGGTTCTCGGGTGACCTATTGAGTGCCCTTGTATGCGTTTTACATGATATGTTGGTAACACAATGTTTCTTGATTGGACAGTTTACCATACAAGAGTGAGGGACCTAACTGTTAATCCCAGAGAAGGACCTCAAGAAGTTAGCACAATCTACTGTTTTCTCAAAATGAATTATGGCAAATCCCTCTTTATCAGAATAAAGAAAGTGCACCTCTCATGACTGAAGGGAGCTCTACAAAGAAATTCATTTTTCATCCCGAAAATTATGTTTCTTATAATTACTTCTTACCTTTATTCTTTTTCTGTGGATGTGTGGGTCGCTGATCGAATGAGGAGATAGTAGGTATAGCTTTGCCTCGTTTTAGTCAATAGGTACCAAGGGAAAATCATTCTTTTTTACTAGGTATGTAGGTCAAGCAAGACCAGGTGTAGGTCACCCAGAGGAAATCTGCAGGGTTAGTTGAAGAGGCAGGTCTTCAGCTTTTTGTGGAAGTTGAGATGTGAAGAAGAGGTCCTGATGTTTTGGGAAAGGTTGTTCCAGGTCTTGGAGGTAATGTAAGAAAAAGCACGACCTCCAACTCTGCTTCTGTGGATGCATGAGATATGTGTGGGAGAGAGACGTAGATCACAGTTATCTGGTGGGTTGGTAGAAGTGTAGACGGTTGTTAAGGTAGGCAGGTCCAATGTTGTGGAGGGCCTTTAACGCAGGGGTGAGCAGCTTGAATTTGCATTGTTTCTGGGTGGGGAGCCACTGGAGCTCTCTGAGATGTGGGTAAGGAAAAGGAGGTTGAAGATGAGTCTCGCAACAGCATTCTGAATGGTCTGTAATCTCTGTGTTAGGTAGGTTGGGATTCTGGCATTGAGTGTATTGCCATAGTCAAGCCTACTTATGATCAGGGCTTTTTAATGAAGGTGCATCTGGTGGTATGAAGTAGTCACTTGAAGATCTTGCATAGCATTCACAGTGTGGGGAAACAAGAGGTGGTGACAGCATTTACTAGAGGATGAGCCCTAGATTTCTGCCTTTTTACTATGGGATTAGCGTGGGTCCTAATTCAGCTGACCACCAGGAGGAGTTTCAGGGTGTGCTCTTGTTTCCGAAGATCAGTACTTCCATTTTGCCTGTGTTGAGCTTCAGATAGTTCTGTTTCATACAATATGTCATGCTAATCATGCAGTTTATGAAGTTGTTTCTGGAGGTGTTGGCACAGTCTGTCAGGGATAGGAGAAGCTGCATGTCATCAGCGTAGTATATGGTGCTGAATCCGTTGGCTCTGATGATATCTGCAAGAGGTGCCATGTGGGTGTTGAAGAGTGTTGGGATGATATGTGTTCTACCTGTAAGGTAGTAGGCTATCTGCTTTATAGCTGGTCCTTCTATTCCAGTGTAGTGTAGCCTTGAGGCGAGGGTGTGGTGAGAGACGGTGTCAAAAGCTATGGACAGATCAAGCAGGGTTAGAGCTGCAGTGTCTCTGCAGTCATGGATTGTCCTGGTGTCTTTGGTTGCTGCAGTAAGGGTACTTACTGTGCTGTGGTCTCTACAGAAGCACAACTCTGTGCTGTCCAATAGTTGGTCATGTTCTAAGTGGCTGGAGCGTTGTCTGTTGATCGCGTTCTCCATGACTTTGGTAGGGAAAAGTAGTAGTGAGATGGGTCGTTAGTTGCTGAGTTTGATTGGGTCAACCGATGGGTTCTTCAGGAAGGTGTTGTCTTCTGTGTTCTTCCAGTTGACCATGAGGTTGCACATTTGATGGATGTGTTGATGTTGGATGTGAGAGCGGAGCTGATCATGGATCCTCCTGAGTTGTAGATGTGGTGAGGCATGGGTCTTCTGAGGCTGCTGAGTGTATGGATTTCATGATTGTGGCAGTTTCTGCGCTGGTGAGTAGTTTTGCATCAGTTAGGTGACGGTCATTGCTCATGATGGTAAGTAGTTGGCCAATGATGTCTTCTGGGTTGGGCTGGAGGGTGAAGTTTCTGTAGATCTTTGTGAAGGTGTGATGGTGTTGGTTGCTGCTGCGGAGTTGGAGAATTCTTTTGAAATGGTGAAAAGCTCTTTGCAGTTGTTAGAGCTCAGTGCCAGGGCTTTTTTTCTTAATTCTCTGATTTAGTGGTGGTAGGGTATGAGTGTAGCCTTGTGTGTGTTTCCAGCGGTGGTTACCCTGTTGGCTGTCCATTTCCTTTCCAGTTGTTTGCAGTGAAATATGGATTCTCTGAGGTCGTCGGTGTACCTGCTGGCTTGCTTGTTGGTTTTCCTCAGTTTGAATGGCTGGAGGGATACTAGGACATCAGCACAGCCTGATGTCCATTAATTGAAAGGTGTTGTGTCATTGTCTTTATTGTTGGTAGGGATTGGTTGGTCGGCCCGAAGATGTTTGTCTAGTCTGTTCTGGTTATTTTATTCTAGCTTCATCTTGTGCTGCAGGGTATATTGAGAGTGGCGGCTGGTGGTGTGTTGATGTAATAGTAAATGATGGAGTGGCCCATCCAGGAGAGCGGGAAGTGTGGCTGAATCTTGATGCTGGAGGTAAATATGAGTTTCAGGGTGTATCTTGCATTTTGCGTTTGGCCCTGGTCGAGCTGGTCAAGTTTGATGTTATTGAGGCTGTCGAGCAGGGCTGTGAAGTTGGGGTCTGAGGGAGGTCGCCGAGGAGAATTAAGTAGTTGGAGCTGATGGCGAGGGGGGATATGAAGTCTGTGATGAGGCTGCAGAAAGTGGTGCATGGTCCGGAGCGAGAGGAGGGGTCTGTATGGGAGGGTTCCTCTAATGGTGGTCTTTCCATTTCATTAATTTTGAACTGCATGTGCTCCATGAATAGTGCAATGTCAGCGGATGAGGTGCAGCGAATCGTGACCTTGTGGATGATGACGAGGCCTCCTCCTGGCTTATGGGGGTCTGTCTTGGTGCGCTATCTTGTTGCCCTTTAGGATGGCTGTGGGAATGAGGGGTAAAGACGCTGGGTTAAGCCAGGTTTTGGTGAAGAAGATGTCAGGGGCGTGTGTTTGGATGAGGTCCCAGATCTCTGTGGCATTTTTACCAAGTGAGCGTGTAAAGAGGAGCATGCAAGCGAGGTAGGGTAGGTGGTGGGGGTGTGGTGCGTATACAGGTGTCACATGGGAAATGTGAGGCATGGAAGCAGCAGTAGGGGTGCCTAGGGTTGAGTGCACGGAGGTCATTGTTGTTGGCGTGAACTGTTTGTAATCTTAACCTAAATGTATGCATTTCCTTTACTAATTAACACATGCAATTTATTGAGTGGAGTTTTATAAAGTGTGTACAATGAGGGGCTATTAGAGCCCCGAACAGGATAAAAAAAGCAACAATAGGTTACAGGGAAGACAGTGTAGCCTGGTATATGAGGTAAGAGACAACACAGAACTGTGGAACAAAAATTAGTTGAAATTATGAAAGGTCAACATATAGTAAGAAAGAAAATGGAGCTAGTAGCGTCACTGCTATGGAAGAACTCTAGAACTGTCCTTATTACATAAACCTGGCCAGTCAGTCCATTAGCCATCTTTCAAATGAAGAGATTTAAAACTTCCTGGAGGCAACACAGGAGGGGTTTGTTCACCTCTTAGGCAGAAGAGAGATCCAGTTCCTAGGAGCTTTCCAGTAAAGGAGCGAGAGCAGAATCTCCCTTTTTTTAATCTAGGTGGCCCCAGAAGTAGCGAGTCTGAACTCCGCAGGGAGTGGCTACAGCAAGAAAGTGTGAGTTTCTGGGCCAGGTATTTAGAGGCCCTATAGTGAATGGCTTTGTGAGTAATACAAGTTACATTGAGGATGCAGCGTTCTTATACTGGAAGCCACTTGAGTGTGATGAGAGGAATGCTTTGGTCAAAGCAACTAGCCCCCGAGTGTGGCATTTAGTGGATCAAGGCGAGTCTTTACTGTACCAGTATCAACCAATCAATCAATCAATCAATCAATCAATCATTGGTAAAGCGCACTACATACCCGCGAGGGTCTCAAGGCGCTGAGGGGGTGGGGGGCCGCTACTGATCGAACAGCCAGGTCTTGAGCATCCTCTTGAAGGTCATCAGGTCTTGGGTCTGTCTTAGGCTCAGTGGGAGGGTGTTCCATGTCTTGGCGGCGAGGTGGGAGATCGGCAGAGCGTAGCTGGCGGTTGGGGATGTAGAAGGAGAGCCGACTGTTGAGGTAGGCTGGGCCAGTATTGTGGAGTGCCTCGTGTGCGTGGATGAGGAGCTTGAAGGATATTCTCTTGCTGACAGGGAGCCAGTGCAGGTCCCTCAGGTGGGGGGTGATGTGGCCGTGGTATGGTACATCAAGGATTAGTCGTGCCGAGGCGTTTTGAATGCGTTGTAGTCGTTTGATGAACTTGGTCGGGGCTCCCGCGTAGGGATCCATCGGTAGATCTTGCGGAGCATGCGGAGGGTGTAGAAGCAGAAGGAGGAGACGGCGTTGACCTGCTTGGTCATTGAGAGCGTTGAGTCGAGAATGATTCCCAGGTTGAATCCGTGGTTGGTGGGTGTCGGGCTGCTCCCAGTGCCGTCGGCCACCAGGAGTCGTCCCAGGCTGAAGGGTTGGAGCCGAGGATGAGGACCTCCATCTTGTCCGAGTTCAGCTTCAGGCGGCTGGTCTTCATCCAGTCGGCGACGGCCTTCATTCCTTCGAGGAGGTTGGCTTTGGAGGTGATGGGGTCCTTGGTGAGGGAGAGGATCAGTTGAGTGTCGTAGGAGATTATGTTGAGGTTGTGCGGTCGGGCGACGTGTGTGATGGAGCCATGTAAATGTTGAACAGTGTCGGGCTGAAGGAGGGTCCCTGGGGTATGCCGCAGATGATCTCGGAGGACTTCGGACTGGAATGGGGGAGGCGGACTCTCTGGGTTCTGCCGGAGGGGAAGGAGGTGGTCCATTCCAGAGCCTTGTCTTGGATCGTGGAGAAGTGTAGCTCACTGGTTAGAGGAGGCATACCCTGAAGCAGAGGTCAGACCCGGGACCAGGGTTCGATTCCCGACGCGGCAGGGTCCGGAGCCCAATTGTCCACGGACTCGATAATTCTCGCTTCGGTGCCCACTCTAAGCACGAGTTTACACTATGCAGCTCTGGGCAACAAGCTTGCTTAATCTCCACAACGGCCCCCCCGCGGCGGGATGCCTGGCTTTCACCTTGGGGATGCCCAGTACGGGTTATCTCACAGGGAAAAACCAGGATGGGTTCCCAATGCAAGCGCCGAGATGCCCAAGGGTAAGTCGAGCGCTATATAAGAACACACATACATACATACATACATACATCCCTGTGGCGTGGAGGCGGGCGCATAGTGTGCGGTGGCAGACGGAGTCGAAGGTGGCGGAGAGGTCTAGGAGGATGAGTGCTGCGGTCTCGCCCTTATCCAGCAGGGTCCTGATGTCGTCGGTGGCGGTGATGAGGGCGGTCTCGGTGCTATGGTTGCTGCGGAACCCTGACTGGGAAGGGGACTGTCTGTTGATGATTTTCTCAATGACCTTGGCCGGGAACGGGAGCAGAGAGATGGGCCGGAAGTTCTTGAGGTCTCTTGGGTCAGCCTTGGGTTTTTTCAGTAGGGCATTGATCTCGGCATGTTTCCAGCTCTCTGGAAAGGTTGCGGTCTCGAAGGAGAGATTGATGACGTTGCGCAGGTGGGGTGCGATGGAGCGGCTTGCTTTGTTGAAGACGTGGTGCGGGAAGGGGTCTGACGGAGAGCCGGAGTGGATTGTGCTCATGGTCTTGACGGTGTCATCGACGCTCACGATGGCCCAGGCTAGCAGGGGGTCGTGGTCGATGGTGTGCAGAGGGTCTGTTGTGTTAGTGTCTGTCGGATCAGTCTGGGTGTTGAAGCTGTCGTGGATGTTTGCTATCTTGCGGTGGAAGAAGGTGGCGAGGGAGTCGCACAGGGCTTGTGACGGCAGGATGTCGTTGGTGTTGGAGCTGGGGTTGGAGAGTTCCTTCACGATGTTGAAGAGCTCCTTGCTATTGTGTGCGTTGATGTTGAGGTGGTCTTTGAACGAGGTTCTCTTGGCGGCCTTGATGAGGTGGTGGTGGTTGCGGATGGCGTCCTTGTGTGCTGCGCAGTTGTCTGGAATTTGTTCTCTGTGCCATTTCTTCTCTACCAGTAGGAACTACATTTCCATAGTCAACTCTAGAAATTACAAGCTCTTGTACTACATTTTGAAGGTCATGTAGTGGGATGAAAAGCTTTACCTTTTGAGTAGTCAGAGTTGGTATAATGCACTTCTGGTAGTGAGGTTAATAGAAGCAAGCATGTCCAGATTGATTCTAAGAGGTTTGGCGCAGTCAATAGTTTTGGGAGTGCATTTGAGTGGAACTAAGCAGTTGAGCCAGCCTTTGATTAGAGAAGAGTTGTGCGGGGGAAGATATAAGAAGGAACTTGTTTTTCAATGGATTTAGTTTTAAGTGGTTGGATGCTAGCCATGATTGTACTTTAATTAACTTTGATTTAAGTGAAGTACATCGTCTAGACGTGGAGTTGGTTATTTTCTTGATATGGATGAATGGTGAAGGATTAAGGGTTCCAAGTAGAAACTGAAAATCAAAGGAATAGAATGGAACCTCGAGGGGCCTCTTGGTTGACAAGGGCAGGGTTTGATATGGAGTCCTACAGTTTGATTAGTTGGAAAAGGTTGTTGAGGTATGAAATTAACTCATTCAGGACTTCACTGTAATGCCCCATACATGACTTTAGGAGTATGATTAGAAAAGTGACCCCTTCAGTGCTTAATTTGAGCCAGTGGTTTCCGGTGTACTGCACTGGCACTTCATTTTCAGCAACAGCGCTTGTGACAGTCTGCCTGAAGGTGGCACTGTCTGGCTAATTTGAGATGACCACAACAACAGTTAATTATAAATTTAATATACATTAAAAATGACTATTACCTGCAGCCCAAGCTATTCTTATAGCTTTGGTGGCCTGAAATAGCCGGAATTGTCGAAGTGTGATGGTTAGTAGGTGTGTTGTTAATATCATAGGCAGCAAGGCAGGGGTGATGTGTGATGCAAACTGCAGTGGCACCCTGACGAGAGTTTGGCAATGATTTTGTTTTTTTTTACACATTAAGCACAGGTCCACTTTATCCAGGAAGGACAGGGTATCATCCCTAAAGACTGAGGATGGCAGTCCCCATACAGCTGCCAGTCCTGGAATTTGTCCTAGGAGGTCATAGTCCTTGATATGTTGATTGAGTTGTAATAGCACACATTTTTTAAAGACTTTAAGAAATAAAGGTTGCATTTCTGAATCTCCTCCATCTTTTATATATAATGACTGGTTATCATCTTCAGAGCTATTTTTCTTTTATGAACATATATCATTGTATTATTCTTTGCAGTTCTAATCTTGTCTTCTTCGTTTGTATTGGTTATTTTATTGTTCCACTTGGACTAACATGATCTTTAATGAGCTCCAACAAATTTTGCCCATGTTCACATCGTAGAAATGCACAAATCAATTAATTAATTAGTGCACACAAAATTACTTTAAAAAAAAAAAAAAAAATTTATTGACTTTTCACAACAAGTATCCAGACATGGAAATGCGAGACATTGACTTTTTCGTGAGTAGCACTGGTTACATATAGTTACATCAGAGCCGATGAGTACACGGTAGTATTGTGGAGGATCTGGGAGAGTCCTTAAATATCATTGCAAGAAGTCTTGAAACTGTGGAATGAGTCCTTAACTGCTAAGCATTATCTAACTTTACAACACACTCGCCTGTATCAGAAAAGTTCAGTATATCATATTCGCTCTACAAAATCAATCATCTCCTTTTGTAACTATACCACCCAAACAAAACTTACCCACCACTCCCCCTCCCCGCAAGCCCGGCCAACAACTTAAAATAGCAACACAATCATATGCCCAGTACATGGTCCTGCGTGTACCCTAACTCCACATTCAGTTCCGTGTGTACCCTGCATCTCTGGTGCACACAAAATGACTTAAGGGCTCATCTTTGAGTTACATGTGACTGAAATTCAAATCTTGAACCGGAACATCTTTTAAGTAACTGCAAGTATCAGTCAGGATCTCTTGACACCACTTTAAGTGTTGACAGTAGCTGGGTGTGAGACTTGATGCAGATAGAGTCAGGACTGCACACAAAAGTCTTTTGCAACAAAGATAGGGAGTGCAACTTCAGTTATGTGCACTGTGGCTGTGATTACAAAATCTATTGTGTTTAATTGAAATCATAAAAGGGGCTTACATCCCGCCCTTGCTTTTCATTGGTTCTTGTGCTTGCCACTTACTTTTCTTCTATTTCAGTTAACTTTAGCATACTATTTCCTGTTGTTCCTCTCTGTGCTTCTCTAATCAGTATCCCATGGCCCAAGTGCTGGTTTCGTCCGAGCTGGAACTTCTTTTTAGAGTGTCAAAACCTCTGTAGGAAGCCAACGCTCCAATCGCAATGCGCACTCAACAGTCCCCCTGGGGGCCGAAGCAGTTATCCACTGTAGTGCTCCCTTTTGTTTGGAAACAAAGCAGCGCACTCACCAGTCCCCTGTAGGGTTTAAGCAGGCACCCACTCTCTTTCGGTTGCAACCCAGAGCGCCGTATCAGAGGCCAGTGCTTGTGTACATAGCCGCAGCAAATATAAAGGGCAAACAGAGGGCCTGAAAGTGAATACTTGTGTAAGAATTTTAAATAACTGAAATTAATCAGCTGGTTCATGTTAGGTCTGTTTTTTGTTGCTGCTTTGTTGTTACGTTTAACCGGAGATTTGTTTTTATTATTGATCTTCAGTATGCATTTTGCCCAAAGGGGCCCTTCTATGGCCTCTAAATTAATTTTCAGTTATCCTAGCACCAGTGCTACGGAGGATGTTGGCTCTTGTCTGGACAGCAGGCAAAAGAGCAGCAATTGTCCTCGAGTTGCGATGCATTTCTGTCCTGATGGGCCCATCAGAGTCATCTGAGCAGGTATGGATTGCTTTCAAATGATTTAGCTTTTTGCATACATTCTGTTATGTGAGCTATAAACATGCTAATTAAATCTAATTTTCACCTACTTCCGTTCTTTTACAGACTTGATTGGGACATCTCGTATTTAAATCTGTGATACTTTTGTTGTAGTGTAGTATTTTTATTTGGAATTCTGTGTTCAGTCCCATTCTTTACAAGAGGGTTGAAAGTGGAAAAAAGTTTAAACACATTTTCCAGTCTTCTCTAGAGCACCCTGTCTGTGGCACCGTGAATTAGAGCCCATTTCCTTTCTAAAGCAAGAGCCCGGGCCATGCCTCCGACACTTCACTCATCAGAACGTTGGAGCTGAAAGCCTCGCTTTGAAAGCAAAACAAAGGGGCAGATTTAATTTAACTGTAAGACGCCAATAAACCCTTTGTCGCTGCCTTTTCCTATTACCTCTCCGAGGTGTTATCAATCAAACTCCAAAGGCTGGGGAAAATGCTCCTTCTAACTTAATTTTTTTATCCTTGCATTTGGCATTGAAAGAAGCAAAAACTTTTCGGTCTAGGCCCAATATGGAAACAGAGACAGAGACTGAACATGTTATGTTATGTTATAGGGTATTTGTTAAGCGCACAGCTACTCCGAGGAATGTCCCAGTGCTATCTTGACCCCAGATCAGAGCAAAGGAAGGAACAGCCAGCCGTAGCTAACTATTCTGCACTACTGTTGGAAAAGCCAGGTTTTTAAACTTCGCCTAAAGCTGAGGAGATCACGTTCTTGTCTAAGGGAAAAAGGGAGGCTATTCCATAATTTTGCCGCTACTACTTGAAAGGAGCGACCTCTTTTGTAAGAATGGCAAAACTTAGGCACAATTGTCAGTTGCCGGGATGATGACCGCAGAGTTCTGAGTGGTTTGTAGGGCTGAATTTTATTCCTAATATACAGGGCCCGATGTTATTTAGGGCCTTAAAGGTTAGCACTAGGGATTTAAAACTGACCCCTTGTTTCACTGGTAGCCAGTGCAAAGATCTAAGGTGGGGGGACATGTGTGACCTGGGTCCGACCATGAGCACGGCCCTAGCTGCCGCATTTTGAACTACCTGCAGGCGGTTCAGCAAGTAGTCCGGAAGGCCCAGGTACAACACATTTACGTAGTCCAACCTTGATATGATCAGTGCCTGGACCACGGTTTTCCTGTGGGGGATAGGAAGCAGAGGGAGGAAATTCCTCATCATTTTTAAGAGCCAAAACAGGTGCCAGCAACCGATTAAACCTGGGACTTCATAGTTATGTCGGAGTCCAACTTCACTCCTAGATTTTTTGCGGTGGAGACTGGTCTCTCAGGTGGAGATAGATTTTTAGGCCACCATTGATGCCACTCGTCACCTGGAGTGTGTCCAAAAAAGATAATTTTTTCGACTTGTCAGAGTTGCAGAGCAACTGATTTTGCCTAAACCAGTCGAACACCTTAGTTAGGCAAACATTGACTTCATTACCATTAAGCACCTCATCCTTCGCACAGGTGAACAGCAATTGCATGTCATCTGCGTACGATATAATTTTTGCCCCGTATTGTTCAGCTAAAGGAGCAAGAGGGGCCATATATATATTGAACAGGGTCGGACTTAAGACGGAACCCTGTGGGACCCCTACATTCAGTGGAGGAATGAGGGCGGAAAAAGGAGGAGCCCAGACTCTTTGCTGGCGGTTGTCCAAAAAGGAAGCAAATCATGTGAGCACCGTGCCCCCAATGCCGCTCTCCCTCAATCTATGAAGGAGGCGATCATGTGGCATGGTGTCAAAGGCAGCCAAAAGATCTGATAATATCAGCACAGCTCCTCTATCAAGGGTGGTTTTGATCGTCTCTGAGATTTCCAATAGGGCCGTGATGTCAGCTTGTGTTTATAAACGCAGGGACGGCAGTTAACTCACACGTACCTTCACCTTGTTGTTGTGCGGTAGCTGTTGGAAACACACTTCCAAGCCAGAAAGGACCCTAATGTGGCCCAATTGAAAAAATAACAATAGGATTTGATGTCCAAAACGCCAATTCCACCAATGCCTTGTTACCCATGCCATATCTCCCAAAAAAATAAACAGATTTAGGTGTTGCTCTGTTTCGCTCAGGCTTTCCTTGTAGCCTAGGGAGTTGAAACGTTCACAAATTTTGGTCCCCGAGCTAAAAGATAGGTATCCTTCAGTAGTAAATTCACTACTTTTAATCAGCCAGCCTTATTGGCTTTATCCGGAGTCATGGAAAAGGCGTCCATATAAGCAGTCAGCTTTAAATACTGGCCCTGCTTGGAAATCATGCAAACATCGAAGCAGCAGAATTCGGGGACCATAAACACTATCAATACAGCACCTTTTTCAGACAAAGTGGAAAAGGAAACCTGCTTCGTGCTAGGAAAGAAACTCTGTTTTTCCAAAAATCATCCACCTTTACTTGCAGAGAACATATTCTTCCATGGTTTATAAAATTATGTTCGAGGAATGAAGGGCACAGATGGATTGAAGTCAATTTGCTTCTTGTAGAAATCTCCTTGTGAGTCTGCCCTGTGCTTCTGAGTAAGTTGCAAATTATTGCTGTTATTTACGGGTTACAGAACAGAACCCATAATTCAGCCCACTAAAGCCAGCTCGCAGGGGCAGGGCACCTATAACAGCGAAGGGAGGAAGGGGGGGCTCTGGCAGCTACGGGAGCCTCCCCAGAGCTGTGGCGGAGTTACAGGGCGATCTGGAGGCAGAAGGGTACAGTAAGGGTACCTCTGCGACAGGCGGTACAGTAAGGGTACCCCTGTCCGGCACAGTAAGGGTGCCCAAACCAAGGTCCGGGAGCCGAAGGAGGTTCTGGGAAGACCGCGACGGCGCCCCGTTAGTCCTTCGGGCGGTTGGGGGGCCTGACCAACCGGGGGTGTGCCACAACACGCTCCGCCCCCGTCAAAAGGGGCGGTAGTAGTAGACAGATCACGTGATCCAAAGGATGATCTGGAAATATGTGCCGCACTGCCGGGCATCGACCCACCGTGCGTGCTGGCTCGCCAGGCGGGCGGAGCAGCGAGGGGCTGCTTGCCCTGGATCGCCCGTAGAATAACCCACTTATCGTCATACTTATGTTGTATGAAATAAACCTGCAGCAGTTCTTCACCCACAATGAAAGTGTCAGTGTAATCTTTGGGTGACGTCTGTGCATGCGTGTTGAGTGGAGCGGATGACGGTGTGGTCACTATGCCGCTGCCCGTGTCCCACGCAGGGGGACATCAGCAGGGCAGCCTTCTAGTGGCCGCCGGTCGGAGCCTCCCCCTCCCCCTGCTCCACCTCGCTAGTGAGGCCGCTCCTCGGGGAGGGGAGGCCCCCCCAATGGGTTTGTCGTGGGGAGGCGTGCCCTAGGGTGGGCGAGGCTAGACCCCCTTTTTAGGCGCCTCACCCCCTCAGATCTTCCTCTGCTTCCTGGGCCGCTCCTCCTGGCCACGCGTATTCCCACCCTTTCCGCTTACCCTGCGCGGCGGAGGCAGCGCGCTATTGGAATGTTTTAATGTTTTTTCTTGCGTTGCAGGCGGAGTTACAGGGCGATCTGGAGGCAGAAGGGTACAGTAAGGTTACCTCTGCGACAGGCGGTACAGTAAGGGTACCCCTGTCCGGCACAGTAAGGGTGCCCGAGCCAAGGTCCGGGAGCCGAAGGAGGTTCTGGGAAGACCGCGACAGCGCCCCGTTAGTCCTTCGGGCGGTTGGGGGGCCTGACCAACCGGGGGTGTGCCACAACACGCTCCGCCCCCGTCAAAAGGGGCGGGAGTAGTAGACAGATCACGTGATCCAAAGGATGATCTGAAAATATGTGCCGCACTGCCGGGCATCGACCCACCGTGCGTGCTGGCTCGACAGGCGGGCGGAGCAGCAAGGGGCTGCTTGCCCTGGATCGCCGGTAAGATAACCCACTTATCGTCATAATTATGTTGTATGAAATAAACCTGCAGCAGTTCTTCACCCACAATGAAAGTGTCAGTGTAATCTTTGGGTGACGTCTGTGCATGCGTGTTGAGTGGAGCGGATGACGGTGTGGTCACTAGGAGGGGAGAAGTCATCAAGGGAGCTGAGACTTTAAACAAGGAGCGGAAAAGTACAGGCCCTCTGGAGGAAGGGATACCAGACAGTTATCGGCTCATCAGTAGAATAGAGTTCGATCCGCACAGTCCTCAGTGATACCTTTCTGCTTCCGTGGCACTATCCTGACACTGTAGCTGTTGGAGCAGCGTAGCTCATTCTTTGCAGCGCTCGTTTGCAGGAGGCTTGTGCAGTGATTTATTTTGCGTTGAGCGGTACAGGTCTGTCACGGCGGAGGCTCTGTCTTGCGAGGGGGACTGGGCCTGGGTTTCACCAAGCATCGCCGTTATATCCATCGGTGACCGGGCGTCTTCTAATGTTCGGAAGTTCTGCATCTCATTGTTCCAGACAAACTAGAGTCACAAGGGGTGGGCCCATTTGAACCTGATTCCCTTGTCTCATGGAAGATCCATTAAAGGCGAACGGTCTATCAGTGCTGCAGAGTATCAGAGAGCGGTCTTGGTACAGCAACAGTTTGAGCCCCTCAAATTCAATTGTAAATTTGTCTGTAGTAATATACGCATGTGAGGATGTCCAGCGCTTGACCAAGATCCCAAGCCAGGTGGCCTGGTTGATGCATGCAAATGGTTTTGCGGTCTGCGAGATTAGGGGCACGTGTCAGAAAAGACGAATGAAGACGTCTTTGAGTTTACCCGGTATCGCTTGTAAGGGCACCCCTTTTATGCGAATTTTGGAGGGCCTAGATCTGTTTTCAAAATCTTCCAGCTTGTGATGGAGCTCTGTGTTCTTGTCTCCCAGCTCGATGAGCTCCCAACGGTGTCTATCCAGCTCTTCTTCCCGGTTCATGGGTTTGTTCTAAGGAGTGCATCCTCTGGCCCGGATTGCCATGGTATCATCAGAGGTCCTTGACCTCCATCGCTATGCCCTGTTTAAGGTTGGCAAAGTCATCTCATAAGATCCTGAACAGCTGCTCCAGCAACATTCTCGTGCCGGGGGCCTTAGTACTTTGCAAGCCGCACCTCGGAAGTCTCCTTGACCTGCTCAGATTTCTTCGCTGGTGTTTTGGTCAGCAAGTTTTTAAGTGTAGTATCCTTCTTCACGTTGCATTAGGAAGACATGATGGAGCAGCTACCATGCCCCCGCACCAGCGGAGACTGGGAACGCAAGACAGCAACCCCAATGGTAGATGGCCATGCAATCACTCAGAGTTCAGGCTCCGCCAGGGTCCCAACCAGCAAGGGAGTGCACCAGCAATGGGGGCCGATAGTGACCGCCTGGATGAACAGGGCTCCAAATCTCAGGCTGCACCGGTGGAAGCAACAGCTTTGGGATGTCCAATGTGCCGTGCACAGTTTCCACTCTATTCTGCAGAAGGCCACACTGGTGCACCTACTTCTCGAATTGGGGGAGGCAAGTAGGGTGAGAGCATCAACAGCAAGGCCTGGACACTGCCGCATGCACAGAGGGCAGCAGAACTGCACTGATCTCTATGGCTGTGAGGAGCGTCCCCACAGCAGAACTTAGTCTGCTGATGGAAGGGAGGTAAAACAAGGTGGCTCTCCTGCAACTCACTTCTTAGCGGACCCACCAGGGAAATCCCCACTCAGTCCAAATCCCAGCAGGGCCCCCCTGTCTCAGAAGGTATCACTGGTCTAAATGCAGCAGGGGGTGTCCTGAAAGGATTCCTCACCATAGCGCTGCAGGTCCACAGGCCACAAATATGTGCAGGCTGACTAGTTCTGATCAGGCCTGTCAGACTGCAGGTTTCCCCTATTCAGGGCGCCCCCCAGCATTCTGCAAGGCAGTCCGCAGGCCCCAAAGAAAGGAGGAGCTATCAGGGCAGTAGGAGGGGCTGGCACAGCTAATGATCTGGCCACAGAAAGTCCACTTTCATCCCATGCCCCCTCCCACCACTCACTGCACAGTTATTCAGTCACAGGCACGGGCAGCCCTTGGTGTTTAGGCACTGCCCCACACAGTCCACGGGCGACCATGCAAGCAGTGACAGGGGCTCAGACTGCAAGGAGGGGGCCCAGTATGCCAGATCCTGGGGAGACAAGGCACAGTCTTCAGCAGGGCTCAGACTTCAGAGTCCATGGCCCACGGAGTCTGCCATATTAGAAGCATGGCCGCCAAGCCGTTCACCCACCAGCCGCCTCAAAGCTGCGATCCACTCCAGGGCCGCGGCAGCTCTGATGTGGGGAGGCTAACAGCTCAAGAACATTTGACTGTGTGGAGGGCCCTGGGAGAGGTCGGCTTCTCCCCAAGCAGTGGGTGGATGGTAGAGCTTTGCGGAGCCGGTCTCACTCGGGTGCCATCGTGGACACGCTCCCCCACTTCTTTATCTTAAAGGTGAAATCATAGATGCACATCACACAAAAAAATCCAGAGCTACAAACAACTGGAGATACAGCAAACACCGTCAAATAGTTTTTAAATTTCAGTAACTTATATTGCACAAAAAACTGCTTATTATTAATCACCAAGGTCTAATCTTGTATTTCTTATGAAAGGTCTTTTCTGTGGCCAATGACTAAAAAGTCCACACATATCTTTTAACATCTGAATTCTTAGTGTGACTGCCATTGCCAAAATGTATATATATATATATATATATATATATATATTCACTTAAAAAACCATAGGTTTCACACACGTTATAGTTAGGAATTAGCATTTAAAAAACCTTGCAAATTCACTTAAAAAACCATAGGTTTCACACATGTTATAGTTAGCTGGACATTTCCCTCGTAAAAAACCAATGAAATTCCCCCGTTATAGTTAGTGCAGGCAACTATAACTCACGCGACCGCAATCCTCTGCTGATGACGTCAGATATTACATCACTGTATTTAGACACCTATTTACCCATGTCTTCTTCCATTAATGTTTAGCTATACATATATTACAAATATTTATTTTTCAGAAAGACACATATGTAATCAGTGATGTAATATCTGACGTCATCAGCAGAGGATTGCGGTCGCGTGAGTTATAGTTGCCTGCACTAACTATAACGGGGGAATTTCATTGGTTTTTTACTAGGGAAATGTCCAGCTAACTATAACATGTGTGGAACCTATGGTTTTTTAAGTGAATTTGCAAGGTTTTTTAAATGCTAATTCCTAACTATAACGTGTGTGAAACCTATGGTTTTTTAAGGGAATTTGTACGGTTTTTTAAATGCTAAGTTATGTATTTATTATTATTTTTTTTTTCAGGTTTTTCACCGTGCGCGCACCATGCGCGCACTGTGGGCACTCGGTGCGCTTCGTGCACGAGCGCCCACGAAGCGTTGTGCATCCCGTGCGTGCACCGTGCGCGCTCCGTGCGCGCACCCCGCGCATTTTCAACAAAAAAATAAATGTTTTTTTCACCCTTGGGGGTCCTTCAGTGACCCCCTGACAAAGGCGAGGGGGTCAGGAACTGTCCACCCAGCCCCCTTTTCACGTTCTCCACCTTTGCTTTTCACTGCCTCAGACTGTTAGAGACAAAATGGCGGCTGCCACTTTCTGATTTCGACCGATTCGAATGTTTACTGACATCTAACAACCAATCAGAATTGCGCTCGCGCACGGCAGTGAGCGCGCATTGTGCGCACACGGTGCGCGCGTATAGAAATTGATATGGTTTTAAATGCTATTTTCTCAGGAAATACTGAACAGATTTACACCAGACCTGCAAAAGGCACTTCCTTGACCTTATGGCTACCTGTCTGCCAAATTTCAAGTAATTCTGTTCAGCCATTCGGTCTGTAGCTGCGACTAAAATACATGGGGAAAACGCGTTTTGGGACCCCCCTTTTTTCTCGGCCCCCGCTTGACTAATCACCCCGAGACTTTCAGGGAAGGAGCGGAGCGGAGCGCCCCACCTATTTTGAAAAATTTGCGGGAATTCGTCAACCGGCGCCAAAGTTATTCAAAATAGAATTTTCAGATTTCCTATGGAAACACGGTCCTAACTATAACTATCTACTGGCGACCGCCAGTAGATTATATATATATATATATATATATATATATATATATTCACTGAAAAAACCATAGGTTTCACACACGTTATAGTTAGGAATTAGCATTTAAAAAACCTTAGAAATTCAGTGAAAAAACCATAGGTTTCACACATGTTATAGTTAGCTGGACATTTTACTCGTAAAAAACCAATGAAATTGCCCCGTTATAGTTAGTTCAGCTAACTATAACTCACGCGCCCGCAATGCACTGCTGATGACGTCACATATTACATCACTCATGACATGGTCAGTGACATCACTCATGACATCACTGATGACATCTCAAATGACATCACTGATGACCTCACTGATGACATCATCCTTGTGATAGAGTGGCAGACCTCCTCTCACCTTAATATAAGCTTTGATACACACATTCAAAAATAGAGACTAAAATTTTCAAAACAATGGACATACCAATACCAGTTACAACAACCTCTTCAGTAATTCTAAGATCCACATACACATCCACTCATTCACCAACAGTCCTATACAGTCACTCATACATGTACTCACTGATCATATGTACTCATACACCTATACATCCTGTTACATAATGCCACTCATCCATAGAGTTACTCACACACATAGTCACTCATGCTAATAAAGAATCAAACATACATTCACCTGCATATACAGTTATACACACACCACCACACTTACTTCTACGGAAACTTACACATACTTAGTCTTTTAAACAATCACTTATAGAAACACATACTTATTCATACAGGAACTCTTTCAATCTCTCCCTCTCACATATACTCACATATATACACCAATAGTCACATATACTAGTTTAAAACATATGTAGTTACTCCTGAAGACACTATTGGGACAGTCATTCACTCAATAACACACCCATACACACACTCATCCACCCATACAGTCCTGCACACATGCTGTCTTCAACACATACAAACAGTGAGTCACTCATTCATGCACCTATGCACTATGTAATACCCCCCACCGAACCATACAGACACTCAGACTGATACTCAAAAAAACAACTACTAACCTATATAGACACCCATGTAGCTACTCACCAACCCATGCAGCCACTTATACACAAAGTGAGAGATACACTTAATCAGTCAGTTACACAATCAATTTTTTAAAAACAAATCATCCATTTAGACACTTATATACCCATTTATTCTTCCATCGACCTTGAGATATACATATATAAAACATATTTAATTTTCAGAAAAACACACATTCACTGGATGATGTCATCAGTGAGGTCATCAGTGATGTCATTTGAGATGTCATCAGTGATGTCATGAGTGATGTCACTGACCATGTCATGAGTGATGTAATATGTGACGTCATCAGCAGTGCATTGCGGGCGCGTGAGTTATAGTTAGCTGAACTAACTATAACGGGGCAATTTCATTGGTTTTTTACGAGTAAAATGTCCAGCTAACTATAACATGTGTGAAACCTATGGTTTTTTCACTGAATTTCTAAGGTTTTTTAAATGCTAATTCCTAACTATAACGTGTGTGAAACCTATGGTTTTTTCAGTGAATTTCTAAGGTTTTTTAAATGCTAATTCCTAACTATAACGTGTGTGAAACCCATGGTTTTTTCAGTGAATTTGCAAGGTTTTTTAAATGCTAATTCCTAACTATAACGTGTGTGTAACCCATGGTTTTTTCAGTGAATTTGCAAGGTTTTTTAAATGCTAATTTTTTTTTTTATTCTTCATTTTTTTCAAACATATTTTTAATTTAATTTTCTTTCATTTTATAAAGACTATGCTTAAATTTTTAAAATCCTTAAATATTTTTTTTTAATATATTTTTTAAAATAAACATGTAAAATTTATTACCAGATTTTTTTTTTTTTTTTTTTTTTATAGTACGCGTACCGTAAGCTCACGGTAAGCGTACGGTTTACGCAACGTCCGTAATCTATCTACGCTGCTTGCGTATAGTTACGCACTTTGCGTAGCCGCGCGTACTGCGCGTGGGACGCGTGCGCGCTTACGCCACACGCGCACGTTACGCGGAAGTGCCGGGGAGTGACTGTTATGCTCTTTTTTTTTAGGGCCAAGTGAAAATCTCTTTTTACAATTTGAAATCACTTTTACAGACTGACACATTATGAAACCACTATTTTTGATTTATTTAATTGCACGTGTCCAAGCTGTTTTTTTTTCAGACCAACACCATGTGCATTCTCTGTGACTGCCTACACTCCACCAAGGGCAACCAGCCTTAGTGATGCTGAATGTATTTGCATTACAGACTTAAACCTGAAAACCCCAGTGGCTTCTAAATACTGTGCATGACTATACATGGCAAGCACATGGGTGTGTGCTAAGCCTCTGCTTCTTCCCCAAAAAATTCGCTCCCCCTTTCCATCTAATGCAACTGTGAAATCACCAGAGCAAGACGCAATAAATCTCTGCCTATAATTCTTCTATGCACACAGAGTCATGTTTTCACATTAGTCCCAAAACGAAATTTCTTTGCCAATTTGAAAGCACACTTACTGCTCTTTTTTTTTTCGGGGCAAGTGTAAATCACTTTTACACACTGTCACATTATGAAACCACCATGTGTAACTACAACAAAAACAATTCCCATTTCTATTATTCATTTCTTAAGTTACCACATACATCCCCTCTCAAACTCTAAAATTAGTTAGTTGTGAAAGAAATGTGACACTCAAACAGCAGATTATCAGAGCCAGGATCTCTGTTGTGTTCACCTCTCTCCTCTCAGCAGAACCAGATAATGGCAAACTTTCCCTCTATTTTTCCACACATATACATGTAAGTTTCAAATCTCAGTGCTTCTCCCTTTTTTTCAAATGTAATCACACATTTCTATTGGTTGAAAACCAACCCTTTTCCAAAAGTACCCTGCCCCCAACTTGACTTCTGCCTAGTACCCTTCCCCCAACTTGACTTCTGCCTGCTACCATAGCAACAGCTCATGGAACACTGCTGTGTGCAGTTAGGTCAGAAGTTCGACACACAATGTTTCAATTCCACAGAGCAAGAGTGCTTGACTTTTCAAACCTAACAGCAAATCCATAGTACTGTTCTTTGGTAACACATTTTTCTGTACCAATACAAAACATGCTTCTATTAATTTTCACATACAGCCTAGTTTTTATTCTAGAATGGTATGAAACAGCCAATCAGTTCTTTTTGTTTTAAAAAAATATGTATGCCTCCATTTCCAAACTGTCTTTCTTTTCATATTGCCATTCTACTGAAAGACACCTCCTGAGTGCATCCAGTTCTCCTTTGAAGATGTTCACAGTGTGGATTGTAGGGCACAGCTATGTCTTCTGGAGTGAAAAGTTTGCAGAGAAAACAGATATGGTGAGAGACCTTGCTTTGCCAAATGTAGACATTAAATGGATTGGTCAGAGAGGGTTAAAGTGGCACCAATTGATGCCATTGGTGAAATCCTTCATTCAAATCCAACACCCTGACCTCATAATAGTGCACTGTGGTGGCAATGACCTAGGCACTTTGACTGGGGTAGGTCTGGAAATGCTTATGAAGGACACCTTTGCACAACTGTTTACACTTTTCCCTAAAACTGCCTTTGTGTTTTCCAACATATGCCAAAGGCAAAAATGGAACTGGTCCAATCATTTCTGTCCACAGATTGACAAAGCAAGAAAGCACGTCAACAAATCTGTTTCTGCTTTCCTCCGTGACTATGGTATGGGTGCCATTTACCACAACAACTTGCGTTATGACATGCAAGACATTTATAGAGGAGATGGTGTGCACTTCAATGATGATGGGAACAGAGTCTTCCTCTTGAACCTTAGACTCTGCATCGGTACTTACTTGTAGGTACCACTAAAAAAATGACTTCATAAACACAACAGCTCTTTTTAGAGCTCCCTAATTTCTAAACTCTTAAATCTGCTTTTCATTTATCTATTTTTATTTTTTTACCGTACGCTTACCGTAAGCTTACCGTACGCGTACCCCGTGATTTTTTTTAAAATCAATAAATGTTTTTTTTGTACTTTTCTGTCCTTCTTTGACCCCCTTACAAATGTTAGGGGGTCTGTAACTCTCCTCATTGCCCCCTTTCCTTGTTTTCACTCTTTTTTTTCAGAGTGAAATACACAAAATGGCGGCCGCCGCTTCCTGGTTTCGGCCGATTCGAATGTTTACTAAGATCTAACAGCCAATCAGAATCGCGCTCGCGCACGCCGCCGTACGCTTACCGTAAGCGTACGGTAAGCGTACCGTAAGCGGGCTCAGATATATATATTGATTTAAAGGCTATTTTCTCAGAATCTACTGAACAGATTTACACCAAACCTACAAAAGGCACTTCCTTGACCTAGGGACTACCTCTCTGCCAAATTTTGAGTAATTCTGTTCAGCCGTTCGGGCTGTAGCTCGTTCTAAAGGTCCTATGGAAAAATGCATGGGAAAAACGCGTTTTGGGACCCCCCTTTTATCTCAGTCCCCGCTTGACGGATCCCCCCGAGACTTTCAGGGTAGGAGCGGAGCGTAGCGCCCCACCTATTTTGAGAAATTCGCGAGGATTCGTCGACCGGCGCCAAAGTTATTCAAAATAGAATGTTGAGGTTTTCCTATGGAAACGTGGTCCTAACTATAACTACCTACTGGCGACCGCCAGTAGGTAATATATATATGTTGATGCATGGCAATTTAGCTTTTTGCAGTACTTCAATTAGGCACATTAGGGCTCAGTCCTGCAGGGAATCTGGTGATTGTGTCAGCGGGAGGAATGTGTGTGGTGAAAACCAACCAGAAATGGAAACCACGTAAACTAAAGCTGCACTTTATTTTTCACTCCACCTGTACTACTCAGAAGGAGGCGACGGGCAAGGGATGGGCGAGGGGCAATTAGCTGCCTGTCCCCGGGCCCCAGAAGTATTGTTTCCCAGATGTTTTACTGCCTCATCATTCTGACAAACCCGGAATATGGAAGCCATTTAAAAACGTTATATATAACAATCGTAGATCATGAAAGGCAAGTTTGTTAAATATATCTCTAACGTATATTGGGGGCTTAGAGTATCCCTGAAGGCAAACAAAGCTGAGTATTACCAGGAAATCCGTAGTTTTACACTAATGAGTGCAAGTGGCATTTCTCGCTCCAAAAGGCTCAATAAAGGTGGCCCATAATTCCAGATTCAGATAGCAATGGGAACTACCTGCCGAACTGGCAAATCAAGCTCTGCCAGAAAACTGTATATCCCAAGATGTTCACCAGGACATTCATTCCACCGCCTTATAGCTGGCAAAATGTAAGGCAGAAAGTGAGCCCAAATGAAGAATAACATGCAGGAATCCAGTGGTGGCTGACACAGATAAAGAGTGGTAGAGCGGGTGGAGGTGGCACGGGGGGGGGGGGGCAGGGGTAGCACACGGTGGCGGGGGTTAATAAAAGTTTAAAAAGACTCACCTGGTGTTGCAGGCGGCCTCTGCTTCCAGTTCCTGGTCCCAGCAGTCCCTGAGACAGCATCACGGGCTTCTCATCCAATTCCTGCCCTGCTCTGAAGCATGGGAGCAGCGTGGGAATTGGACTGAACGGGCTGGATTAATGGTCACTCAGGCACAGGGAGTCTGTGCTGTTTCTCCAAATCCAGCTGTGCAATATAACTGGGTTGGAGAAACCTAAGTGCACATGTCAGTTTGGCCGGCTTAAGTCTGTAGGCCAAACTGACATGTGCACTTAAAAAGAGCACCAACCAATCCTCCCTCTCCTCCCACGGCCCGGCCCCACTCCTCCCAACACACGCTGGCTCATCCTGCAGCTGAAAAATATGATAATTTGAAATAAAGTTTTCTTTTTCAGCTGCTGGCTCTGAGCTAGTGGGACGACGCTCCTCCGCCACTGCGGAGGAGCTGCCACTGCAGGAATCTGTGCAGTAATACCGACTCCTGACAAGTATTACATTTCTATTTTTGCTACTAATATTAGTCGTACCTCTTGGATTGTCATTGTAATCAAACATTAATTTGTTCTCATGGAATACAAATAATGTGGTAAAAGGAACATAACATATAAAAGTTGAGTTATAAATGGTCAGTAGTCGTCTCATAATGTGATACTGACTTGAGGATTCTATCTCCTTGCGATCCTTTCAAACGATAGACCTCACCTACCTTGACACGACTGACCGCTTCCTGGGCTTGCATCATTCTTATGTTTTTGGAAGGATTTCTTTCTGACAAGAGTTGTGTAGAACCCAAGTAATTGGCAGCAAATATGATTCCATCAATGAGGTCCTCAGGTTCACACGGGCCTGGAACTTAAACAAAAAAAGAAAGTGGTTAGTGGAGTGCAGTTTATTTAATGACATTTTTAATCACATATATAGGAAAGTACATTCTAAAGAGTATTTACACTGTAAAAATGCATCTTCATAGGAGAGAATTTGGTAATGAGTAAGGGTGGGCAGAGCTGGCGTAGTAGCACTCTGTGGAATTTCACGGTGTTACTAGAAAAATCCGTGAAATTCTGCGCTGTGCTGTGGCTCAACTTATAGCCCACCCACCTGTTTCCCCCTCAGGCCCGCACCCTCACCCCGGCTAACCTCCCGGACCCCACCTCCCTCCCCTCCCACTAAACCCCCGCTAAATCCCCCACCCTCTCCCTCCCGCACAGTACTGACTCTGAGCATGCCTTCACGCAGTACGCCATGCGCACTGCAGTTCTTCCTGGAATTGAACACAGGAGCAGCCGAGCAGCGGTAGGGAGGTGGAGTGAGCCACAGCAGCAGGAGCAGAGCAGGCAGGAGTCAGAACACCGTCTGGAGGAGAACGGTAAGTCTCTTACTCCGCTCTGCTGTGATTGCGGAGTTTTGGAAAACTTCGTACTCCAATCGGAGTGCGGAGTTTTAAAAAAATCCACAAACTTCGCTGGCGGAGCAGAGTTATCCACCCACGGTTAGTAATGAGACCTCTCATACAAGAATAATCTACCTATTAAGCACTAAATGTGCTTCTAAAAGTATGGGTAGAATTATGGGTTTGATTTAGAGTTTGGCGGGTGGGTTACTCCATCATAAATGTGGCGATGTCCAGTTTGCGAATTTGCATGTGCATTATAAACCTATGCCCCTTCTAATACGGCGGACAGATACCCGTCACCTTTGTGACGTAATATCCCATCCATCAAATTCTAAATTGAGTCCTAATTCTAGCAGACAGCCTGTTGTGTTTATCCTACTGCATGAGCTTTAATTTGAAGCTGTTCCTTTCCAGATGAAAAAGCACACGATTGCAAATGAAAACAGACAGCTGAACACCTGAAAAAACCATTATCTAACCTTTGTTATTCAAACAAGCTTAGCTTGATGTGATTTCTCTAAACAACTGATACAAGTTGAAAAATCATCTTCACAAATGCATCATCAGGTAAGAACATCTATATGTAGGGAAAAGCAGAAGCTATTAAAATATACATGCAGAAGGAGTGTACAGCAAGAGTATAATGAACAACCACCCAAACGCAGCACAGCAACTACTGTCAAATTACACGTTTAGATGCTAAACGTAAAAGGAGTGCTGACTGATAGGCGCTATAATTAAGCATTATACTTTCAATGAATACACATAATTAAAAACAAAGCTATGGTTCTTGCTCAGATGTGAAAACCCACCATAACTTGTGCCACACATGATGTTTTTCACTTCATAGCTTTATGCCTTCTTCTGGTCCATTGTCAAAGTGGTGTTTTGAGCATGGCATGCAGCGTGAGTTGTGGCTTGTTTTGTGATGATCTTAACTGCAAATTTCAGTGGATTTCTTTAATTTAAGCAAGAATCTTAAATCAGTTTTTAACTGTGGTTCTTTTTGTATGAATTTTAGGATGTACGTAATTTCCAGCCTTTGATGCGCAACACCTTTAGCCATGCATAGAGAGGGATGGCAGCTGGGTCTGGCCTTGTGCCCACACCCTGCCGGCAGCCATCTTCCACTGTACACAGCTGGGGCCTGGCCGCTGGTGAGTATGGCCTTGACCATGCACAGCAAGGGTTGTCTGAAATGCCGGCATGTGGTCAGCTCACCCCTAACCCAACTCTGAATGGTCTTCTGTGCCCAACTTGGTCCGGGTGCCAGCCCCACATCAGACAGCCTTTGGCCATGTCAAGCAGGGTTTGGGCACTGGGCCTGACCTACAGCAAGGCTCTGTGTTCAATGCTCTACCATCAGCCAACTCCTGCTCTTTATGGCCTGTGGCCAGGAGTATCAGAGGTTGTCCACAAGCACCTAACCTGACAGAGGCAGCCAACTCCGCTGGCCTGGCTTGCAGCAAGGGCCTGTACCCTCCTCCTGTTGTTGGCCACAACCCACTGCACTTACCATTCAGCCGTTCACAGGGGGAGCTCGATGCAGGGCTTGGACTGCAGCCAGTGCCTCTGTCCAACCCCCTGCCATAAGCCAATCCCGCTGTGCATAGTCATTGGCTGCCCGCAGCAGGATTTGGGTAAAGGACCGGCAAGTGGCTAGGCCTGCACTCATCCTGCTGCCAACACCTTGTGTTTTTCATGCGCCTAGGTCCCTACTACCCGTTTGCTTGGGTCAGACACTGATTATAGAGTCTCCCTTGCGTGTGGATGTTTTCCACTGCACAAAAGTCAGAAATCCTAATTGATTTGCAAATCATAGCAACATGGTGATCGAATCTGGCATCTAAAATGGTGATCTGGACGCGCGGTAGCGTAATGGCCACATACTGAAGGAGCTCCGCTCTCCCTAGCCTTAAAACCCCATCATCTGACAGATTTACCCGCTCCCCGAAGTGAGGAAGGGCTGCCTAAGACACACGCTATCCCCCTGCTCCGTTCCCTGGCCTCCGTTGAGCGTGAACGGGCGGTGAAGAGCTGTAGGCGATCTAAGGCCTGCCTGCGGTGCAGACACCGGGCCACGGTAACTCCTCGAGCCGATGAGCGCACGTCGCGGCTTGCGGCCTTGTCCGCGAGTCGCGTGAGACGCCGCTCCTTGGTGTTGCATCGGGGATTGACCTTGCTGCTGGGACCCATTGACCTCGGGAGCTGCGCATCGGTGCGCTCCTGCTGTGGAGAAAAAACATCCTACTTCCCCCAGCAGACCGAGTGTATCCACTTGGAACTGGAGGGCAAAGGCGACTGTACCTATTGGCTTGGGGATGTCTGCCGCCATAGTGGCCTTCTGAGGAGTGTTTGGCGCCCTGAGGAACCCGCACTTGGCCATTGGTTGTGGTGATCCTGAGTGGGGTAAATTGGAAGACAGTTGGCTCGCCTAACCCCCTGGAAGGATAGCCAGAGAGTGACTTGGTGGGGGCCTGGGGCAATTCGGAGGCAGACGACGATGTTGAGACCCCCTGTGGTGGCGGCGATGGCGAGTGGAAGGGGGCCAAAAGTGACGCAACAAAGTAAACTTGACAAATACATCTGTCCGAAGGGCCCGATGCTGGAGCACGCAGTTCGGACCAACCACGACGGCGGACTGGGGGGAAGAGACCCCTGAACTGTCCCTCAAGGACGTAATGGAGGCGATTGCGGGGGTGCGCTCCTCCATGGAACAACGACCAGATGCCATTACGGTAGAAGTGACGCTGATTAGGGCGGATCTTGCAAAAACCCATGAGAAGGTCAAACAGCTGGAGATTACCACCAAGAGTCTGGTGGAGTCTGGTGGATGATGTCACACAGCTCAAGACCGAAGTTCAAGCTCTCCACACCTTCAAAAAGTTTGCTGAAGAGAGCTGGATGATTATGAGGGACGCTCCAGAAGGAATAACGTACGCATTATTGTTGTTCCTGAAAAATCAGAAGGCGACGCACCGGACCTCTTTGTCGAAGATCTAATACTCAATCATCTCAATCCGAGGGGCCTCTCGAAGTTCTTCGTGGTAGAGAGGGCGCACTGAGTCCCGGGGGGTGCCCGAAGCCGGGGGCCCCCCGCATCCTATGTTGGCAAGACTGCTAAACTTTAGAGATCGAGACGCAATACTGCAGAAAGCCAGGAACTCGCTGCCTCTTAGGTACGAAAATTCAAATGTGACTTTGAACCCGGACTTCACGCAGGCAGTACAGAGGCAGCGAAGGTCGTTCATGGCCATCAAGAAGACCTTGAGAGAAAAGGGGGTTAAATAAACTACGAATAGAGTCAAATGGAGAATCCTGGTTCTTCGATCGCCTGGAGGCGGTGGCGGACTGGCTAGAAGGATGGAGGGACGCCAGGGAGCACAACTCCTGTTGAACTGGTAGGACAGTTGCCATCTCGTTTTGTGTTGGACTGGAGGTTTATTGGATAGTTTGAGGCTAATGTAGACTTTGTCTTCCATGTGCCAGACCCGGTTGGGGGTGCCTCACTGTTGATTTGTGCCAGCGGCCGCCGATGGCTCAATGCCTGAGACTGTTGGATTCTGGCGGCCTCCAACTTCAGGGCCAGTAAAACGAATATTTCTGTTCTCCTATTTTGGGGAAGGGGTTGACTGGGGAGGGTGGGCCTTTCACCCCCCTTTTAATTTGTGTTTGTAGTTTGGGATGACAGGCACTCTGTGCAGTTAAGTTGAATGGGCTGGTTCGGGCCTGACGTGCAGGGAGGCAGGGAGGGGGGAGTTGGTAAGGGTGTTGGGGGGAATGAGATTGTTCTTTGTTGCAATGTCCGCTTCGTTGCTTTTCATTGATCCAGGTGTGTTTTTGCCTCCTAACTGGGGAAGCATGCCAGGGGTACAGGGTATTTGGGAGTGGGGCGTTGGCTCGAGGGTTGGGAGGGTCCTGGGGTGTTTATGTTTGTTATTCAGCATCATCTATTGACATGGCTTTCGGATATGGATCTATTTAGTGCACATCATCATAGGAACACACTGGATAGGAGTTTCACGCTAATTAGTTGTAACGTCAACGGACTGGGTGACAGGGTAAAATGTACTATTGCCCTACAATATACGTATCGTTTGCTACCTCTTGTATTTTGTTTGCTTTTGATACTTGCACAACGGCCACCACTGCCTCATGTAACGTAACTCTTATTTTAGTATTTTGAGTGTCTGCCATTTATTGACCTCTGTGTACTTTGTATGCTCTTGTAACCTGCACACGTCACTTTTTTCCTTTTGTAACGTATCGTTTGCTCCCTCTTGTATTTTATGTGCTCCTGATACTTGCACAAATGCCACTATTGCCTCATGGAACGTAACGTTTGATTTTGTAACATGCTCACTTGTAATTTTTCTCCTTATGTATCATTACTGCTCCTATTGTGAAGCGCTCTGACACCTTCGGGTAAAGTCCGCGCTATATAAAAACGCATTAAATAAAAATTAAAATAAAATAAATATATCAAGCGGCAATCCCCCGATGGGGTCCTCCTTCAGGAAGCGCACCTAGTCGGTAATACATGTAAGGCCCTAAATAGAGGGGGATACAGGCTTCTGGCAAACTCGGGCTTTACCAGTGGTTCTCGAGGTGTGGGCATCATGGCTAAAAACACCTTTCCCTTTTCGGTGAACTCTATACATGCGGATCGCCGGGGAGATGTCTTGCAATTGCCGGGCGGTGGGAGGGCAGGGCGCTCACCCTGGTGTCAGTGTATGTTCCGCCTTGTTTGCAGGCTCAGACATTTATGGATCTGGGCGCTTTGCTCCTCGCCCTCCCAGAAGGCCTTCTGCTGGTGGGAGGCGACTTCAATGCTGTGTCTTTGGGTGCACTGAACTGTCAACCTCCTCGGGTGACGGGGTCCTCTTGTAGTTGGCTCCCTGACTTCATTGAGACGCTCGGTCTCTCAGGAGGGCGTTTCACACCGGTGACTTGCAATACACTTTTTTCTTGAGTGGTCAACATAGCTCCTCCCACATTGATTACGTGCTTCAGCCGGCCTCTCAGCTATCCCATTTGCAGGAAGTCCGATACCTTGCACGTGGTATTTCTGACCACTCTCCTGTGTGGGCGAGACTGGTGCTTGGAGAACTCCGGACTGACGTGGTTGCGCCCATTAACTCCTGGTACTTGCGAAACCCCTTGGTTCGTGCTGACCTGCAAAAGGCAATAGACAGCTACTTCCAGGTGAACCTCGGCTCAGTAGACCCCCCCCAGACTCTCTAGGAGGACTTCAAGTCTGTCATTCGGGGGGCGGCCCTCTCTTGCATCGCCGGAGTTAGGAAGGAGAACTTTAAGGAACTTGAGGCAGTGGAGCGAGATGTTCTGCAGCTGGAGGCAGACGTTGGGAGAGGGGACAACCAAGAGGCTGTGCATCTATTGCGTCTGAAAACGGACAAGTACAAGGCTATCGCTATGGATCGTGCCAAGTCCTGGGGAAGGGAGAGAGACGGTAGAGTATATGAGTGGGGGGATAAGGCCGGGAAACTCAACTCATTGCTTAGCTGGACAGGAAGGAAAGAGCTGATCGCCTTGTGCCTCAGCTGATGACCGACTCGGGTGTGACGATAATAGACACAGTACACATGCCAATGAGTTTGCCTCACACTACAGCATGGTATATCACACGCAATCGTCCCTAACCGAGGAAGACTCAGCTGACCTCCTCAGAGATATCAAACTTGCGATCCTCTCCGAGGACGACCAGGGTTACCTATACAGTAATATAACTAACAATGAGATCGCTCAGGCGATCAGGGCCCTCAAACCGGGTAAAGCGATGGGGCCCAACGGATTGCCCATTGAGCTCTACAAATTGCGTCCAGACAGGCTGGCCCCGCATTTGAGGGCCATGTTTGAGGAGAGTAGAGAGTTGGGGGAGCTGCCACCTGATCAGCGGCTTGCGTCGATAGTGGTCATTCCCAAAGAAGGCAAGCCGAGGGACAGATGCACGTCTTATCGACCCATCTCACTGATAAATGCGGAGTCGAAAATCTTAGCCAAACTTCTGGCCACCCGTCTCTCATGGGTGATAGGTGACCTAGTCCACCCAGATCAGTCAGGCTTCATGCCCCATCGCAATACTGCTCTAAACCTGAGACGAGTCCATGGAGTGATAGAGCGGGCCGGCACAGTCCAAGAAGATGCCGTAATCCTGTCTCTTTACGCCTCCATGGCGTTTGACACGTTAGAGTGGCCTTACCTCTTTGCAGTGCTTCGCAGATTTGTGTTTGGGCCGCAGTTCGTGTCATGGGTTAGGCTCCTCTATTCCGCTCCCCTCGCGCAAGTAGTGGTTAACAACAAACGCTCTAATTCCTTTGCTCTCAGTCGAGGGACTAGACAGGGGTGCCTGTTTACTCCCCTACTTTTTGCTCTTTCCTTGGAGCCTCTGGCTGCATGGATCCGGTGCGACTTGGCCACACAGGGTCTGCGATGGTCGGCAGAGTGGGAAGACCGCATCTCGCTCTATGCAGATGACATCCTCCTTTACTTCGCTTCCCCCAAGAAGTCCATCAGATGTGTTTTAGATATCTTCACATCCTTCAGTAGATTTTCGGGCTACTCTATTAATTGGAACAAATCCGTCCTGTATATCCTCTCTGGGGGGATACCATCTCTCCGACGGGATTGTCGGATACAGGTGGTGTCAGCCTCCCTGATATTAAAAAATACTACAGGGCGGCACACCTGGCCGCCATTAACCAGGGTACATACCGGACTCCGGGAGACCCGGGCTATGCCATGGATAGGTGGCTATTGCCGGGCGGGTCGTATAACAGAGCCCTTTACACTAATCCCAAGAAACTCCACCTGACTAGGTCCACCTCCCACTCGGTCCAAGTATGGCACGCAGTTAACAAGAGTTTAGGGTGGGACCGTAAACTGACGCTTGCGACCCCCTTGTGGATTTCGGAACTACTGGGTGGTCTGCACTCCTGCAGAGGATTCGACAAGTGGGACCTTATTGGTATCTGTCGGGTGGGCGACCTCTGTGTGAGGGGTAGCATGCTAGGTTTTGGCCAGTTGCAACAGCAGCACGAGCTTGCAGACTCGGAATTCTTCCATTACCTGCATATAAGACATGCACTTACCACTGCCGTTGATAAGGACTCCCCCCCCCCCCCGGACTCCTCCCCCTTAGAAGATAGGTTATTGGACAGGCTGCTTCCACAGAAAGCTATTTCATTCACATATCAAAAGCAAAAGATCCCCTGGTTAAATTGCGTGGGCTGTGGGAGGGAGATGGCCTCTTGCTCGACGATGAGGAATGGAGGGAAGCGGTTGCCTCTGGCGATCTCGGCGCATCTCCGACTGGTGCAGCTGAAGATCCTGCACAGAGTTTATATTACTGGTCCTCAGCTGATCCGTATGGGGCAGGGGGACAACTCGGATTGTAGGAGGGGTTGTGGGCAGGTTGCCACCTTGATGCACATAATTTGGGACTGTGAACAAATTCAGATATATTGGAGAGGGATACATGCAGTTATGAGTGAGGTCCTACATAAAACCGTTCATCCCGAGGCTAAGAGATGCCTCCTCAATGTTTGGGAGCCCACAGACTTGACAGGGGCAGAGAGATTATGGGTCACCCTGGGTGTCTCAGTAGACAAAAGAGATATTGCTCAATTGTGGGGTGGGCCATCTCCCCCGTCCGTGACATCGTGGAAGCGTACCCTTGACTGGGGAATGTTTAGAGAGAAAACTGTTTATGTGGCAAGGGGGTGCCCCCTGAAATGGTCCCGAGTGTGGGCCAAGTGGAACGAATATAGGGGAGATATCTTTGTGGCTCCCACTGCTCCTCAGGATGACGAAACCCTGTCTCCCTGATTTCTCTGTCCTGTCCGTGGATTGTTTCACACATCTAATCTGTATCACAAATGAACTGCCATGTACAAACATTATGTGTTTCACTGCCATATGTGATATGCCGAATGTTGATTTCCATGAAAACCAATAAAAAGAGATTAAAAATAAATAAATAAATAAAATGGTGACCTGCTGGAATTTTTATCACTTTTTGATTTGCTAATTGCATCCAAGTTTCTATGTTTTTGATGGTGTTTGATTGGACTTTCCACGCCCCTGTGTGCTCCTCAGCACTCTTCCGGGGATGCGAACCTCTGAGGTTGCCCCCATAGCTGTGCATTATTTTTGAACTAGTATGCACAAAAAGCAACTCTGAATTGATTTGCAAGATTCAAAATGATAGAGAACAATTCTGAGATTTTCTCTAGCTGGTCAAATTGATTGACAGAAGTTGTAAATCATGATTCACAGTTTTAAAGGGCACAGATATACAAACGCTTTAACACTCTAAAGTTTACTCTGTAACTTTTTTAAAACCTCATTTCGAAAACTACTGAACGTATTTACATCAACTCAACAAGAGCATACTTTCTGAATGAAGTTATACTGTTGCACGGATTCTGCTCAGGAACATAACTATGCCGGGTACCACAGAACGTCAGTATGTAGGGACCAAGTCACATAATCACATCAGCACCTATGAGCCCCAACTCAGACTAGCTGATAGTGCTTTACCTGCCCTCCTAACCTTCCCAGAGTGACAGGTAAGTTAGCACCCCAGAACACAACACTCTAGTCCCCTCAGGGAACCATGGAATCAGACTGTCAATCTTTAGTTTTCTCACTCGTGCCTGTCCATAACAAACAAAAAAGACACAAGAATAATCTACAATATTTACTGAAACGTAATATGCTCTATTATAAAACATCTACGCTGCACTAGAAAACATATGTATCCCAACAGCGTGAGGAGCATTACACGAAAGCTATAAACAATAAGAAGTCGTGCCATGGTGAATTATTTATGTGCTCTAGCCCACCCCCACAGCGCTATATCACAGACCTCTAGTTTTAGTGGCGGCCCCCATACCTGCTATGCAGATGTATTTGTTCTACGCCTCAGGCAGTGGATCTCTCTCTCGTCTGGACCTTTGCTCTGCTAGAATGTCTTCTTTCTCTTTTCAAAATGGCCCTTCTCTGTGCATATGGTACAAGGTGTCTTGTTGAAAGCAGCAGATGTGAACGTATCTTGTGTCTAAGTGCCAAGATACATGTTCTAACCAATCACAAGGAGGCCAGGTACAGTGTCGTTTGACCTTGTACAAGTTTGAAGCAATAATAAAAACATGTGCAGTGCTTTTCTAAAATAATGGTGAGGCACAAAAATAAACATGCCAAGCATAGTGCAAGACAAAGCAACCTAAATGTGCACGCAAAATAAATACGAGCAAACTAAGTGGGCCCTGAAGGAAACAAAATACATTCTTACCAAGTTTAATGTAAATATGCTCATATTAAATTAAAACGGTCTTGGCAATTCCAAGACTAAAAAGAAGTAACAGACAGCAGCCAAGCAGCCAAAAAGAGAACAACTATTTAACTCAATTTCCGATCCACAGAGGCTAACCTTCCACTGCAAAGCAATAATGTATGCCATATGGTTTATGCTTTCAGCTAACCATTCTCAAGTGTTTTTTTATATGGAGACCACCACCTACAAAATATGAGAAGATGTTGAACATATACCTGCTATGGATTTTTTTTTTTTAAACCACACTTTTAAATATGATTTAATATGCAGAAATTATTATGTTCTATTTATGTTGAAGTAAAGACAAAGTTGTTCTTTTCAACCACTTTGTGGGTGTGTGCGTGCGTGCGTTTGTGTGTGTTTTCATGTGTAAGCAATGAAGGTATGAATGAGTTATGTGTTTTTTTTATATCAGTCCTTCTCCCTTCAGTTATTGCTTTGAACATGTACGAAACCTGCCTTTATAGCGACGTCACATAATATTGCCCTTTATAAACTTCATGTAAAATGTAATTCTGAAACTGAGATATTTATTATGATTCTTTTGAACACTAAAAATCACGCATGAGCACTGACGTTGGCGCGGTGGAAGCCATGCTTGACTTCAATCAATTGGACACAGCGGTTTGATGTCAGAAAGATATTCTTTTACTAACAGTAGGTAACTCACCAACATTTCAGGTCCAAGACTTTGGTTACCAAATAGAAACTGTGGGGTTTGAAATTTCTGTATTCAGGGGTGTAACCGCCCAGGGGGCAGGGCCCTTGAAGGGGCCCCATGCAGGCCAAGGTCAATGAATATCTGTGGGATATGCAAGACTCAGGGCCCCTCATCGCATTCTGCAGGGGGTCCATCATTCTTCATTACTCCACTGAAGGGACTAGCTATCCGTTTTGGGCAGAAAGGATATGTGCTGTTTATGTAGCATCTCTTACGAGTAAAGGGTAAAACTGTCCCAGCAGTTGTATGTGCATCTCGACACATGAATTGAAATCTGATGAAAATCATTGTATAATAGTTATTGAAACGTTGCAAGGATGGTTAGTGATATAAATACATTTTTTGTTTCTCAAAATGTCAAGAAGTGGAGTTATTTATACATATTTCATACACTCACACGGCAGCAATTGAGTTGTTTCCAGGCACGTGTTGGGCATTCTTCCATCCTCTGGAGGATGCTTGAATACAAAATGAGCAGGCAATGAAAAGGCATTTTTTTTATAAATCAATGGGCTTGGATAAGGAACAGCTTTCTAGGCTTTCATTGTCCAGAGGAATGTGTTTAACCCATTAAGTGCTGAGCCTAACTCTAGTGAAGAGCCCTTTTTAAATATTTGGGTCAGTTTGCACTTAAATCTTCATTACCTTTTTCTACAGAAGTTGCCCAGGCAAAATGAGTGTCCTTTTCCCCAATTGACGGGGATTCTAATGGTAATAATAGAGATTTTTAATGTATGCTGACCACGCATCAATTGAACATTTAAAATACAATGACTGAATAATGGCGATGAAGGAAAGCTGTGCATTTGGAATGTGCCAAGGAATCCGAGTGTAGGAGTGGTGGTAATTCACAAAACGCCAAATTTCAGGTTCCCCACAAAATCATGTGATTCAGAGGGCATTTTCCAAGTGTTCCTGCTTGCAAACTAACGTTTGGATGCTAAATATAGAGAGAAATTCAATAGACTATAATACCTAAATAATCATTCTTATTCCCACCTATCTCCTAATAAAAATGACAGCCCGCTTGTGTGGGTGAACCCATAGAAAATGTTCTGGGGATGGGGGTATCCATGTATGATTCATGGCAGGCTGGAACCAATGGGAACTTATTCACCACAGAAATTGTTCTTAAAACTAAAAATAAGAAGCGGACAGTACGTTTTGGCTTACATGAATCACTCTACTTTTTCTTACCCATAATGCCCTGACAACATCAAAGTTTGCTTAAAATAACAGATTTTCCTATTCTGAGAGAAAATGATCCACAGTCTGCAGGAATTGACACCCGTCCTACAACCCAGCATTCCTTCACTTTTCCTTATAATGAGATATCCCACATTAGTAGGTGGGCCTATTGTACCGGACAGGAACGTGGACCATGTGCAATCCATTTAGTGTCAAGTGTGGACTTCACATTTTTACAGTTTTGGTCCAGTCCTACTGCATGTGTTAGAACAACTCACAAGTGTTTTTCTGACACCATGATGTTTTCCTCTAGATCTCTAGTTTCCAGAGAGGCCCAAGGGGGTAGAAAGGCTGTTTGGGATCTAGGGGTGGGGAATGAATCCCTATTCCAGGATGAATATTCCCTATTCCAGCCCCCATCCCATTTTTTTAGATCCATAGTGTCTGGTATGATTTCTGCCCTTGGGCTGCGCAGACATGCTGAAATTCTCACAGCCTGCCCACCAGGGTGGCCAAAAAGTCAGCAGGGGCACTGGTAGGCAATGTGGAAGTAACTGTGTAAATCAATTATTAGTGGACAATCTGTAAATCAAGTACTTCCCTTCCTTCCACCCTTCAGTGCCTTACATGACATGTTCACAAAATCCTGCCAAGGCTGGTGTGGTTTCTGGCATTCCCTGAACTTTAGGTGTTGCTTCTTTGGGGTTTGATGACTTTCTTGAGTGAGGGCCTTCACCACGGCGGCATTCTTAATCTAGTCAGCTGCATCTATTGCCGATAGTGTATTATTTCCAATAAGGAGCATGCTCTTTTGGAAAGATACATTTATCTTGCATAATACTGCTGTAGTCTAATTTGCAATGCTTCTCTAGCCACTGCTCAGCCTGTACTTGGCCTGAATGAGATGTGAAAGAGGCGTGAAAAGTGCTCCAAGAGAAGAGACGATAGGCTGGGTGTGGGTAGGTGTTTTCTTCTACTTGCAGAAAGACCAGTTAGGGTGGACCATAAACTTTATTCATTTAAAAGAGGCCTGCCATGCCACATGCACATTTTAGTTAATACCTGGAAAGACCAAGTTTTTGTCCTCATAGTCAGACTGTCACAAAACCCAGTGGAGGAAAGCTACGTAAAATCTGGTTTTGAGTCCCACAGAGGAGGAGACTGTTCATTGCCCTGGCCACACCTCCAAATGGGCACACAGGCTCTTCACAAGGGAGAAAGGATTTCTGCATCTTGAATCTTGTAAATGATAGGCACCGTGGGAATGTCTGCAGTAGGGAAAACAGGAACTGCTAATAAGGTGGGTAGGGTTGCCCCTGGAAACCTTTACCCCATTGGTTAGGTTGTGCCCAGGAGTCATCCCTGCTCACTAGCCTGTGCATTCATTCCCTGATGGTGTATTAGCGGTGGTTCTGCCCCGTTCTTTTATCCCGTCATGAATAATATTGACTAAGGCTCCTTTAGTGCTGATCTCCGACAGCTCTAGGACCAACACGACAGAGATATCTTTCTCTGCTGTAGAGTAAGTCACTCGCTTACAATGAAGCGATCTTTTTTGAATAATAATTTATTTTCTTTTGTCCACTAACTTACCCCAATTGTATTTAAGGTGGCCATCACTCTTTCTGCCCGTACCACTGAGGAGGCTGCCACACCCCTCTTTCTTTGACGAACCTACTGCGTCTTAGAGTCCTGTCCTTCGACAGACATGGTAATTGCTTGGAAGATCACATTACACTTGCTCTCCCCCCTTTGGATTAGAGACTGATTAGTCTGATATTCGTTCCTTTTTGGTTTTCCATAAGTGCCCTCCCCACTTCCACACGCACCCCAGTCCTGATGAAGACCCCGCCCCGTAAGGTCATATTGAATACCTACAATCAACCAGGGGTCGAATCGTCGACATAACAACATTGCCAATACTATCACCAGTACATGATGCACTGTGATCTCTTGTATATATGGCACTCTTTAGAACTGTTGATATTGTAATTTATGATTGGATCTGTATATAATATGCGGCAGTGATTTAATGATGCCGATCAATTTGATTGTGTTCTAGTGGATTTATCATTGATGTCACTTCCCTCCAAATCCCACACTCAATCACCACTCCCCTTTCCCTCCCCTCTCCCCCTTTCTGGGCACTTTCATCACTCGTATGAAGATGTTTGCCTTAACCATGGAATTAAGCAAAATGTTAACGTTAGTTCAATGTGATTAAATGACACTTGAACTCCTTTCAGTTTATTTGGTCAAATACTTTCCGATGTTTTATTTTGAATGATTTGTTTTTGTGCTGGGACCAGTTCTTCTATACTGTTCTATACCCAGGTCCCAGTGATTTTGGGTTTACCCTTTCTTTAACCACTAGCCTGTGCAAGGCAGAAATGTGAACCCCCTTAGAGCACTTACTCGACCTGAGGCAGATCGATTGTGGACTAAGCCTGCTGTCTGTGACCTGAGAGAAGCCCTTAAGGACTCGACCTGCCCCCTCTTATACCTAGGACAAAGAAATGGTCTCAAAGGGTCAGCTGGATGACCTCCTGTGGAGCCAAACAGGCAAAACAAGCTGCAAAAGACCTTTCCACTGAAGTGACTGGGATGGGCTTTGCTGTTGCCCTTTTCCTGACACCCTGAGAGTCTCTAAGTTCCTTCCCAGGGCCCTAAGAACTGTCCTCCTGTTTTTGTTTGACCACCACAAGAAATTTCAGAAATGCTTGAAAACATTTGCTCCAGAGATTGCGAGGTACCTGTGGGAAAATGTATCCAACCAGCAGTTCCACAGCGTGGGACTGAATTTTAGCTTGATCCCACTCAAGGCGCTCACTCTGGAAAAAAGACAGTCCCATTCTGCATTCAGACAATTTTCAACAAGAAATCTCCAAAGCTCCAGTAGGACCAACCTCCTTTAGGTATACGATTTTAAGTTGCACAGTAGTGGCTACATGTCAGCTGTGGACATCTCGGGGAGAATTTTGCTTCTCAAAAGTTGACAAAGTCCTTTTCTGTGTTGGGACTTAAAAACAATTTCAATGCTTTTCTTTAAAAAAGTGACAAAGTCAGTTATTGATTGTGGGACTTTCAGACTTTTCAACTGGACCAATCCACTTGGTTTGTCTGACCAGGGCTTCATCGTGTACGGCCTCAAATCCTGCCTTGGTCGCAGTCTACTGCTTCTATACACTATCATTGGTACTTTTTGCTATGGCGCTATTTCTATGTAACATATTAAAAACACATATCTCTGGTTCCCCTTATTGGGTTTTTGGTGTTATTTTGTTTATTACATATTACTCTGTTTTTCTAATTTGGTTTGTGATTTTTATTGGTTAGGGTTTTGAATCTATAGCAATATAGATAATGGATAAATAAATAAATAAGTCTAAAATAATAGATTTTGGTACGTCATAAATACTTCATACATTGCCCTGAATAAGCTTATTTGCTCTGCTCCATAGCTACTAGTGGGTTGAGCTAAGGTTAATTTAGTGACTTTGCTGTTTCACCATGACACTGAGTGTTTTTATTCATTGAAGAGGGCACACAAACACCACAAATAATAATTAACTTTCATACAAGAACAGAATAATTAGCCATGCCTTATGGGTGCAGCAACACCTTTTTAGCATTCCTTGTGGCGAGTGGATGGACCTCTTCTCGGACACAATACTTCTTTTGGTGATCGATTAGCAATAATCCAATAGGAAGAGGCATCATTGGAAAGGAGAGATTACCCTTTTTAAAACACTATCTGCCCCATTGTGATCAGTGTTTTGGGGGCCAATCTATGCTGCCAAACACTGATCACACTTAAAGGCTAAAAAGCCTTGGCTGATTTCAATTTCATTTTAAGTGATGCCAGTACACATGGCAGTCTTCTCCCAAACCTTTTGCCTTACTCCTCCTCAATTTGCTGAATTTGTTTTGTTTGCTTTAGGACTCTGCTCAGTTTACCACTGCTAGCCAGTGCAAACGTTCTTGTACTCTCTCTTTTAAACATGGTGAAATTGGCTTACACCGAATTGGCACATTTAATTTACTTATAAGGACATGTAAATTAAATGCTGCTAGTGGGCTTGCAGTACTAATTGTGCCACCCACTTAATTAGTCCTTTAACCATGTCTCAGGCCTGCTTTTGCAGTCTGTGTGTGCCATTTTAAACCTCCATTTCAACTTGGCAAATTAAACCTTCTGCCAGGCCTAAACCACCCTTTTTAATACATATGTCACTCCTAGGGCAGGCCCCACACAGCACATAGTGTAGGGTGCAGTGTGTTTGAACTGGTGGACATGTACTTTTAAGTTTTACATACTCTAGTAGAGGAAAAAGTCCTAAATTAGTTTTCCACTGCTGTGAGGCCTACCTCTCCCATGGTATAACATTGGGTTACCTTATTTCATTTAGTAAGTGATAACTTTCAATTGAGAGCTGGTAGGAATGCAGAGTTGGTCTCTAAAGAATTGTAATTTAAAACCTTTTTTAATGGTAAAGTCTGATTCTAAGTCATAATTCTGAAAATGCCACTTGCATATCACAAAGTATCTGCTTCAGCACACTCACAAAGGCTTTCACACTAGTGCCCTATGCCCCCAGACAAGCTCAGGCCTCGCAGCTCCTCGGAACCACCTTTGTGCGATGCATCGCCGATACAAGGGCTCACATCGAAGCCGAGCCACACTTCAGAACTACCTCTGCACCACGCATCCTCAATGCAAAACCTTGCATCACAGCCCAGCCCCTCCTTAGGACCACCACAACCAGTGGCGGCTCCTCGTGGGAGTGCTGTGGGGCAGTGGGGTGGGGGAGGGGCAGGATGGGGGGTAGTAAACTCCGGCTTACGACCAAAAGGAGTTGAGTAAATAAACAAATAGATAAAACGAATTATATTGCGCCCGCTGTAACGCCAATCGGCGATGCAGCGCGCGCAATGTAATTTGTTTTATTTATTTATTTACTTAACTCTTTTGGTCCCTAAGCCGGAGTTTACTAACTCCCACCCTGCCCCTCTGCCACCCCGCAGAACTCCCACAAGGAGCCGCCACTGACCACAATGTGACGCATCCTCAATGCAAAGCTTCACAACCTGGTTTAAGGGATTTTAGTCAGTGGGCTTAAATTGGTTCTGTGCTCCATCGCAGTCAGCCTGAACTTGTGACTTTGTCCCGGTCTGGTGTCTTTCCTTTAAGTACTATTTTTACTGAAATCTTTCAAATACTGAATCTCCGGTTCTACTGACTGGATGTTTGTAATTTGTATGTCAAATAATTTTTCTTGTGTTATATTTTCACTTTAATACTATTTGTGCGCTGCATAAGTACTTTACCCCTAGACTCCAAGTTAAGCCTGACTGCTTTTGTGCCAAGCTACCAGAGGGTTAAGTACAGGTTCATTTGGGGATTGCCTGTGTTTCACTTTGACAGTAATTGTGGTTGCCGCTTGAGAAGGATTTCAGCCTCCTCAACCAGTAATCCAATTTCTACGCTGTCTGCTACTGAAACTGAGAAAAATACACTAAGCTGCACGCGAAGCTCTTTACTTGCTGCCTTAAGTGAGGAATAAAAGAAGTACCTTCTGATGTACACCAGGGGAATTTTCTCCCTTTAGTAGGAGGATAAAATGCTCATGTCCTCTGCACTAAATAGATAATTTGGAGAACATGAACATTACGTTGTTTGCCCTAAAGGTGTTCACATGATCCCTTATTCCCAGACAACGAAGATTTAGCAATTGATGATGCGTCTATGCTTTAGTGCCATAGAATCTGATCTATCATTGGTTGCAAGGTGAACTGGTACTACAATAGTTTGTTGTGAGTGTTAATTTTTCAATTTACTTTGTAAGTATAGTTATATAAAGCAAATTATTGATTCTTATATGCATCAACAGAAGAAAAAAAGAGGGAAAGAGATGACCCAAACAAAGTCAGTAGATACTGCGTCTCTAGCTGAATCAATAAACCATGAAGCCATCATCAGACCAATTGCTTGTGACCATATGGAGTGACAATATTCAGCATAGGTTGCCCTTCTTTTTAAGAGCCATGCTTACTATGTTAGTGGTATGCTTCATCATTAGGAATCATCCTGGTATCAAAGAAACCAAGATAGGCTCAACCCCAGTTGATGCAACACTTTGATATTTGATTTTTGGGGTTATTTAATAAGATAAAAAATACCTAGGGCTACTAAGCTATCCCTTTATTCTGGGTGTCCCTAGTATGGTTTATAAAATTTGTAGATGCTCATGGGTATGATTCACCTGGCTTTCTTTTAGTCAACATGTTTCAGCCATGTACTAGGACCACTAAGGATTCACAGCTTTCATAAGGACTATTCCTTATGAAAGCTGTGAATCCTTACAAACCCCCTAATCTTTATGTTACTGTTGCACTATCCCTATCAGTCCAGTGTAATTTTAGGCTACAGGAATCCTTTCAACATGTGGGCCTATTTAGCCTGAAGCAGAATAGTTACCTGCTGATACCTGTAATAAAGCAGGAAGACATGCACAATACATATAGTTAGACTCCACACATGTTCACACTCTTCATAATTCCATTATGAATGAGGAAAACCATTAAAGCAATTACTAGCAAAAAAACAGAAAATACAACAAACGATGCATACACATTCAACATGAGACACTCAATACTGCAACAAGCCTGATTGTCATGCCTATATATAATTGGTGTTTTATGAGCAAATTCAGTTAAAACAAAGGTGCCATGTCACAACAAACCTATATGTCCCTATGGCTCCTTCTTGGATGCTGTGAATGCCTGACAAGCTTCCTAACTAGTGGTCGGCCTCTGACATAATCAGACTGAATATGCAACCCCCTTGCATTGCATCTTTAATGATGTGTCACATACATCTCCTGTGCAGCTGAGAAGTGTGGTTCTGATTTGGCTACGTCCAGCACAATACCGATGGACAGCTTATCCTATGTGAAAATTACATTTTGAAAAGGAGTACATGTCTCCCTACTAAGTGATTCAACTATTGTATCACTCAATATAAATGTATAGCAAAGCACTCAGAGGCTGAGGTCACTGAGTGGAGCTCAGCTAAAAGAGCCACTATGCTTGGATTGATCCCCATCTTGCTGAGCAAGGCCCTGATTTTCGTTCGGTTCACCCTATCAAAGACAGACATCATGTCCGTAAAAGCAAGATGTAAGGATTCAGACCAAGCCACTGTGTATTTATTAATAATTAAGTGGAGGTTCAAACATTGGTCTGAAGTCAACCTCCCCACCCTAAAACCTTACTAGACATCACTCAGGATCTTATTTTCATCTGCCCAGTCACACAGCCTATTTAAAAGTACCCTTCCCAAGACCTTGACCATAGAATCCAGTAAAGAAATTGAACGGTAACATTGAGGGTTCTCTTTATCTCCTTTCTTAAAAATGGGGACAATCCCAGCGGTTGATCAAGATGGTAACGTCCCCTCCTGCACAGCTGCATTCAGAACCTATATTAGTAAAGGGGCCCATACCTTCATATTTCCTTCTGGGCCCGGGCCTTGTTGCTAGGCAGGGCAAGAATACCTTGAGAAACGTCATCTAACATGAAGACCACTCGGTGATCAATGGACTCAGGTGCAGCATGGCTATTAACACCCTCACCCGCCCCCTGATTATAAATGCCCTCAAAATGATCCACTCACTGTTCCTCTGAGATATGATGGCATAGAAGCAGGCCAGAGCCCTCCACAAAACAAGGCCTATTAACAACGTGCCAGAAGAGAGCGCTGTCCCCGTATCGCTAGCTTGGTAAAGCTCCTCCCAGGCTAGTTCTGACCTTATCAAAGATGGTGCTCTTCCCAACTGTGATTTTGGACTGTTTCTGTAAACCAGTGCACTGGTACTCTTGGCAGCTGGGTATCGGGCAAATGAGCACCTCCTTTGTAAGAAACAAAATTAACTAATCTTGTGGTGGATTGGTGACTATCCTCTCTTTATATGTTCTCTTTTTCTTATTGGTTACAGCTGTCAAAATTGTGTTTTCATACCCTAAACCTTTTTTAAGAATATTCATTTGGTTAGGGATGAACTCATACAATGTTAGTTTTTTCACTGAATTGTAGAGTTGCTCGTTCCCGGTTGGTTCTCCCTAGCTTTGCTCCTGGTGGCCATTCCACCACTGTCTTCCCACTATACTTTCTGTTCTTTCTTCTTCTCTCTTCAACCTCCTTTTCCTAAAGGATAGTTGTTTTGTTACACTAGGCCTGGTGGGGGCAGAGCCCCATAAGGATTAGCTTGAAAAACAAGGAGAGGGGCTCAATAGAGTCCAAAGGGACAGAGCACCAAAATATACTATAAAGTATGAAGAGTTCCCTTTGTACTAGTTGCAACTTGTGTTTAGAGTACTACCAAAGTATCCTTTTTTGGGAAATGTCGCACAAGAAAATGTCAACCCAGGCTAAAGCTAATGACCCATAAAGTCTGAAACACCCGACACACAACAATGTATGCAAAAAACAGAAATACTATCACAACGATGATCCAATTCACAGCAATAAAGATAAAATTGATAAAAACCATGAAATAAATGGGTATGAATTTTATTACAAAATATATGTGTTAATACACAAAAATACACTGTTAAAACAGTTCATTAAATTAAAAAGACACAAGAGCAAATAAAAAACAGTCAACAAGATCACATGGAAGGAGAAATTATACAATGAAGCACCACAATCATGCCTTCACAATGTTGGTTTGTGATACCTATGGACCAATAATAACCGGGAACAATCTACCCTGGTTCTTAGCAGTCTTGGTCCCAGGACAAATGCAACCAAACAATAAACGTCGACGCGTTTCGGTGGTATAAAGGATAAAACCACCTTCTTCAGGACGGGTAATAATATTCCTACCTTCAGTGAATAATTCACATACAAGTTCCTCAACTTGAGTTGTTGGTCAAGTAGCTCACAATCTGTCGCTGATTTTTCCGCTGATTCAATAATTAAAAGAGAGTATGTATATACATATCTTAGACCAATGCCCCAAGGTTCACTTCGTTTTTATAAATGTTTTTTAATGTAGGGCCCGAACCATATTCAACTTGATCTATCATTAAAAACAAGGTTTATTCCTAATGAATGGCCAGAGGGGATAGTCAATGATCATCTATTTCCACTTGTTGACATATTCCCAAGATATAAATATATCCAATTGGAGATCAGGTAGGCTGTATAGCTCTACTCATCCAGGTTGTCAAAAACCGATCAGTACATCACGTCGATATGTGGGCAAAAATTCATACCCATTTATTTCATGTTTTTTATCAATTTTATCTTTATTGCTGTGAATTGGACCATCGTTGTGATAGTATTTCTGTTTTTTGCATACATTGTTGTGTGTCGGGTGTTTCAGACTTTATGGGTCATTAGCTTTAGCCTGGGTAGACATTTTCTTGTGCGACATTTCCCAAAAAAGGATACTTTGGTAGTACTCTAAACACAAGTTGCAACTAGTACAAAGGGAACTCTTCATACTTTATACCATAAGGATTAGGCCAATATTACAATGGAGGATGATAAAGTGTAAAAATAGAAAGTTGGGTTGTCTTCCTCATTTGTTTCTTCCACTTCCTGTTGAATTCCCTGATCGATTTGTCACTGGTCCATCCATCTGATTCTAAATTAAAGGCCCAACTGTTTCTTTGTTGTTTATTAAAGAAGGGAGTAGAGATTTTTTGGTCAGTTTTGCAACAGAATTACCTTGTATGTATTGTATTGTTTCATATTTACATATTTTGATGTCTTATTGGAGCTTATTAATTTTGCTCTGTCTCAAGAGTTCCTTAAAAACCGAAATCTCTTTGTTTACCTCTCCTAATGTGTTCTTGTAATAACGGATTTCAACTTGAGTAGATTGTCTTTGTTTTCATGTAAATAACTGTAGTTTCTGAAAATCACTTGGCAGTACTGATAGATAAAATCAACCAGCCCCTTGAATAGCACCACACCTGAGTGACCAGTTCTTTCAAAATGGCTTGTCCTCCAAGAATATCCTTGGTTCAATACTGCCCGCTAGACCAATAGGAGCAACATTTGCCTTACGTACTCGGTCACCACAACCCTATGTATTAATGTCTTCACCTGATTCTTTTTTAATACAACCTGTGTTAGAGCCTGTGCTATACTGGTGTGCCTGAGTAACAGTGGAGCCGATAAAATTGATGATGCTACATCACATGATTTTGACAAACCTATGTGTTCTGCCATTTTGCCCTCCTAATTTTGGAGTAATTTCTCATTGCCAAGGAGTCACCACTTATGGTTTTGTGGAAATAAATCCCCATTGTTGTACATTGATCATGCATCAACAAAAGGAATAAGGGGTCCATGGATACTGACTACCTAGCCTTATCAAAAAACCACAAGAGTCAGAATGATTGCCTATGACTGTGTGGAGTGACAACTTTCAGCATACGTTGCAGTACTTTTTTAAGACCGTCACCCACTCTATTAGTGGCATGTTTCATCATTGTGTCTCATCCTGGTACCCTAGATACCAGGGTGGGCTCAAGCTTAGTGGAGGGAGGACTTTGCTACTTTAATTTCCCAATAGGCCCTAGTGCCTTTGATTTGGTGAAGGCCACATTTTCTTTTAAAGGACTCCATGTTACTGCAGTGTATGTACACACAAGGACCAAACCAGCAGGTAACTGGCACCAATTCATCTTTTATTTTCATTTTTTGGACTGAACTACGCCATGTGGTGGAGGAAAAAATAACACCATCCTTTGTACCTTTCTAGATCCCTAAGAAACTGACATTTTTTTCTATCCCACAATACCCTTAGAGCCCTTAAGTAGGACTGCCCCAGTTTATGATCAATGACCTCCTTGAAAAGGAGGGTCATGTAGAGGTAGATTGTAGCAGACATTTGATGATGGATGGCCAGCAGCACGATGACAGAAAGAGATTATGAGAATGGTAAAATACACTGCCAACATTAGCTGCTTTGGTCATTGTACGGTATGCAATATTTAGCAGTAGTAGCAATCAGTAGAGACATACATCCACTCAGAGAGCTTCCCTTTGTAAATCAGATACCAGCCATTTTGAGGTGTTAGCATCTGATCAATAGTTTGTAACTGTATTTGCGGTTGCAAAGCATTAATATAATTACTTCATTGCAACTCCCAAATAGAAGGTGGTGAGTTCCTTTTTCTGTTCTCTCACAGTAGGTTTGGTATACCCTGTTATCTAAGGAGGGATGTGAATAAGTAATTATTGAAATACTAATCTTACATAGTTGAATTGCTGATGGCGGGTCCACTTGTGGACCACACCTTGGCTTTGAATGCAAATGTTCGTGCAGCACACTGGTCAGTAAATTGTTTATGTTGATGCAATTAAAACAATACAATTGCTGACAAAGTATTTCTAGCCAAACCTATTTGCTTTTTTATTTTCATTCAGTTTCTTTATGATGCACCGGGAAATGCTTTTGCCTGTGCCACTGTAGTTGCTGCTTACAAAATATTCGACTCATCTTCATGTGGTTTTCACTATCGCTAACAGTATTTATGTAATTCTGCAGAATTTGTTAACCTCTTCAGTGCCCCGCCCTTTCCCCGCCCTGTGCCGGGCGTTGAATTAGCGGGCGGGGTTCATGACGAGATAGTCTCGTCATGGGCACAGCGCAACCGTGCTCCATGACGAGACTATCTCGTCATGGGCACTGAAGGGGTTAATAAAAGGTTTTTGTTTGTGATGCACTCTTCCACACCAACATTTAACTGACAAGCCTGCAATGTTACCAAATATCTGTGTATTCATTTGCTTTAGAAGAGCATGGGGTTTGAGGGGCCAAGCAATACATCTAGCCGTTTTTGGTTGTTTCCACCTACACTTGACTTTTTATGCTTTTTCCCAATTGCCATATGTAACCTGCCATCTATTCACTGTGTAGCCACCATGCTGTGTCCTGCAATTTCACTTTGTGTTCAAACTTCACAAAATAAAAAAACACTTGAAACACATGGCCTTAATATGAGTTCTGCGGTACATAGGATCGCCAAACCCGTGGTGGCGGTCCAACCACCGGAACACTGCTGGCCCACCCACAGTATTATGAGTGTATCTATCGGACCGCTACAGGACTGCTGCGACCGCCGGGGATCAGGGTTCCCATGGCAGTCCTACAGTGGTCAGGAGCACTAATATGCCAATGGTGCTGCTGCGGCACGGCCAAGCATATTAGGAGTTGCCTGTCCACTGCCCTTTTCATGCCGGTGAGCATGCCATGAAAAGGGTAACAGCGAGGTAAAATGGGGGGCCCTAACGCTACTCCTGAACCTGGAGTTGCATGGGGGCACATGTAGTGCCCCCCTGGTTTTGCCACCCTAGTTCCTGCACGGTGTGGCATGTATGCCACACCGTGCAGGAAGGTACAGTCAGTGTTCTAAGGGCGACAGTCTGCATGTTAGGCTCTTCTATGAGCCATTCAGACCAACGTTGTTAGACTGCCACAGGACCGCTCGCCAGATCAGGATTAAACTCCTAATCTAGGGGCGGTCACAACATAGCTTTGGCGGTCCTACAACGGATGGCGTGTTGCACCATCCACTGTAGGACCACCAAATTTGCAATAAGCCCATAGTCTTGCACCTAAAATTGACATGCATAATAATGCCAGTTGCAGAGAGTGGGGCTCAAGCCCTGATCCAGTCTCAAACATCCTACTCATAACCCCTAAATACCACACTATTATATTCACTATTATGGTACCAAGTTTTCACCCTACAGTGTTTCATCCACAATACAAAATACCTTCCATTGCTGGTACACGTTATATTACGTGAAGGTTCCATCCGGTGGCAGTTTGAACTTAAGTATCTACACTGCCAAATTGTACTTCTTATTTTTTTATGTGAATGATTTATAACATAACTTTCATCTTATGAGTACTTTTTCATGATACTTGCTTGGAGTGCACAGTTTACCTCTGCTAATGCTGTCTGTCATATTCCCAGATTCAATATAACTGAAGTCTAGGATTTTGCGTCATTGTGGATTTATTGCATTCGAAAAGTGTTTTAACAGTTGCAAAGCCTCAGATTTACTGTATCCGAGAATTTGTGACCGGTAATTATATAATTATTTGCTCTTTGTATTTTGATCAAGGAGGCCAATGTAGCCTCGGTTACAACAGTCTATACAAGACAGGGTAACCACTATGGCAGCTGCGGCCCATCCTAATTTGCTGAGGGTCCACTCCCTCTCACTTTTTGGACACTATAAAGAATGTCTGTCAGGCTAAGAAAAATTCAGCCTGACAGACACTCTTTATGTTTAGCTCAGGCAGTCAGCAGCTAGAACTACGCTAAATGTGGAGGCTCCAGGTTGTCTGAGCTGAACTTTGCCGGGCTGAAGAAGTCACAGCTCCTGTGGGTGCAACATCTTCAGCCTGGCTAAGCACCTCGAGGCCCTCCCTCTCTTGACGAAGGGGAACGTCAGTAATTGACTAGGACCAGAGCTAACTTTAACTCACACCCCGCAATGCACTGCTCATGAACTTACATATTACATCACTCATGACATGGTCAGTGACGTCACCGATGACATCTCAAATGACATCACTGATGACATCATCCAGTGACTCTGAGTGTTTTTAAAAGGTTTATCAGTGTTAAATATATATACCAAGGTGTATTGGTGAATCACTGGGTGTATAAGTGCCTGTAGGGATGATTCAGTAGGTGCTTGACTGGCTGTATGAGTGAGTGATTAGGTGTCTCAGTGATTGTATGGGTGAGTGACTAGGTTGTGCGAATGTCTGTTATCAGTCTACCAGTCGGTGTCTAAGTGGCTGTTTGGGTTGGTGAAAGGGTATGTGAGTGGCTATAAAGGTGACTGATTGGTTGTCTGAGTCCCTGTATGAGTGTCCATGTGGGTGGTTTAGGGGTTGTGTGACTGCCTGAATGTATGAATGAGTGGGTGAGTGAGTGAGTCAGTGGCTGTATGGGTTATTGAGTGCATCTGTGAGGGGCTGTATGGTTGACTAAGTGTGTGTTGGTGAGTGAATGGATGTGTCAGTGGTATATGGGTGAGTAAATGCATATGTGAAAGGCAGTATAGGTGAGTTTTGGGAGTATATGAGTGACTGTGTGTAACTGAGTGATTGCAAGATTGGTCGTATGGGTGAGTGTGAACATGTGTCAGTGACTGTATAGGTGAATTTATGTTAGTATATGTATGAATAAGTGAGTGGGTGTGTGTATAACTGTACAGACAAGTAAGTGGCTGTGTGATTGACTTCATGGGTGAGTGAGTAGGTGTATGAGTAGCTCTATGGGGACTGACAGTGTGTGAGTAGCTGTATGAGTGTATGTGTGGCTATATCAAAGGATGTATTAGTGGATGAGTTGGTGTATGTGTGGTTGTATGGGTGACTGAGTGGATGTGTGTATAGTCCAATGAATCAGTGAGTGGGTGTGTAAGTACAGGTATAGGTGTGTCAATGGTTTTGAGAATGCTAGTGTGGAAGTTGAAGTGCATGTATGAAATGTTATATTGGGGTGTGAGTGGGTGCATCAGAGATTTTGTTGATGATGTCATCAGTTATGCCATCTGCGATGTTATTTGAAATGTCATCAGTGATGTCACTGACCATGTCATGAGTGATGTAATGTGTGAGGTCATAAGTAGTGCATTGTGGGGGCACGAGATATAGTTAGCTCAGCTAACTATAACTGCTGAATTTCTCTGGTTGTGTACGAGTAAAATGTCAGCTTAACTATAATGTCCCTGTAAACTTTGTTTTTTTCAATGAATTTCTAAGATTTTTTTAAATTATATTTCCCAACTATAACGCCCCTGTAACCTTTGTTTTTTTTCAGTGAATATAGATAGATATAGATATATGCATATAAATATATATCTATATTCACTGAAAAAACCGTAGGTTTCAGGGACGTTATAGATAGTTGGACATTTCACTCATACAAAACCATAGAAATTCCGCCGTTATAGTTAGTTGAGCTAACTATAACTCGCGCCCCCGCAATACACTGATGATGACGTCACATATTACATCATTCATGACATGGTCAGTGACCTCACTGATGACATCTTAAATGACATCACTGATGACATCATCCAGTGAATGTGTTTTTCTTTAAAATTTAAATATATAAATACCAATCTGTATTGAAGAATGAGTGGATGTAAAAGTGTCTGGATGGAGGATTTAGTAGGTGTGTGACTCACTGTTTAAGTTAGTGATTAAATGTGTCTTACTGAATACATGGGTTAGTGACTAAACTGTGTGAATGTCTGTATCAGTTTGCCTGTTGTTGTAAAACCTGCTGCATCATCTGGTCAGTAGCTCCACAGGTGTGTATATGGGTTATTGATTAGATGCCTGAGTAATTGTATGGGACACTGAGTGTATGTGTGTGTGTGTGTGTGGTTGGGTGGAGGTGTGTGACTCTGTGCATATATGTGTGAGTGGTTGATTGACTGGGTGTATGACATTAAGAGTGCATGTGGAAACAGTTCTATGGGTTCTCTTCCTCACTCTCACTCTTTTTCTCTCTCTCTCACACACTGTTTCTCTCTTTCTCTCTTCCTTGTAACAGAGAATTATGTGTGTGCAGTTGCATGTACTCTGCAATAACTAAATCTATGCTATCTTTCAGAAAACTAAACTTGAGGGTGCACTATGTCCCGGGACGTGGTTGGAGACACACCGGTAACACAAAGGTGAGCTGCGAAGATTTTCTCCAGTGTCAACACTCCCTCTCCATCTCTTCCTTTCTCTCTCTCTCTGTCTCTTCTTCTCTCTCTCTCTTTCATTCTTTCTTTCTCTCTTCCTCTCTCTCACTCTTTCTCTCTCTCCCTTTCTCACTTTCTCTCTCTCTCACTGTTTCTCTCTTTATCTCTCTCCCTTCCTCTCTCTCACTCTCTCTCACACTGTTTCTCTCGTTGTCTTCCTCTCTGTCTCACTCTTTCTCTCTTTGTCTGGCTTCCTCTCTCTCACTCTTTCTCTCTTCCTCTCTCACTCTTTCTCTCTCTCTCTCTCTTCCGCTCTCTCACTCTCTTTCTCTCTCACACTGATTCTCTCTTTCTCTCTTCCTCTTATCGCACGCTTTCTCTCTTTCGCTCTCTTTCTCTGTCTTCCTCTCTCTCACACTGTTTCTCTCTTCCTTGTAGCTCACTCTTTCTCTCTTCCTCTTTCTCTCACTCTTTCTCTCTCTTCTTAACTATCACTCTTTCTCTCTCTGTCTCCCTCTCTCTCACACTGTTTTTCTTTCTCTCCTTCTTTTATCTTACCCTTTCTCTCTCTTACTCTGTCTCTCTTTCTCTGTCTACCTCTCACTCTTTCTCTCTTCCTCTCTCACTCTTTCTCTCTTCCTCTCTCTCTCTTCCTCTCTCTCACTCTTTCTCTCTCTCTCTCTATCTCCTTTGCTGGACACATGACGCACCATCTTATCTTTCTTTTTGACATGCAGGCTGTGAATCACAAATGGACCAGCGATGACACGCCACGGCCGTACAACGTTTTATTTGTTGTTGTTTTGTTTTAATAAAATGTTTTATATGTAAATCTATATATGACTAAGATTCCTATTTCTCCAACCTCACAAGCATCTTTGTATTAATAGTTCATAGAGGGACACTTCCGGGCCCAAGAAGGTTGTTGGGGGTATGCTGGTGATGTGGGAAGAGGGTGCATTACCTGCTAATGTGGGGCGACGCAGTGTGAAAGGGGTATCTCTCACAGAAAGAGCTCCGAGTGTTTTCAGAAATGCCTCGGACAGATGCCAGCTGACGGACTGAATCACCGCTAATACAGTGTGACTTATGAACTGTTTGTACCCAGGCTCGCAGAGGGACAACTGCGGCCTGTCCGCTCGACTCACAGAGACAGAACTACGAGCCGTCCACTCCCAAAGGAACAGCAGCGTAGTAGCTCGCAGAGGTAGAGGCACAGCAGCGTACTAGTTCGCAAAGGTAGACAGCTGCGAGCCGACAGACTGGCTTCTAATGGCATAGCTGCGAAGTGGAAGGGAGCATGAAAGGGTTATATTCCTACTGGTGTCCTGGAGTAGAAGTCGTGTTGCCTGTTTCTCCTTTATTGTTAATAAATCTTAACCCCTTCAGTCCCACGCCCTTTCCCCCTCCTGTGCCGGGCGTTGTATTAGTGGGTGGGGTTCATGACGAGATAGTCTCGTCATGGGCACAGCGCAACCGTGCTCCATGTCATGGGCACTGAAGAGGTTAAACCTTCACTGCATCCAAATCATCATTATACAGAGCTCCGTTATATTAAATTGCCTCCGGAACCTTTCTTTTATATTTTCACTCGATGCGAGGCACAAGATGGCTGCTAACAGTTCCTGGTTTGAAGTGTTAGCAGCCAATCAGAAGACACTTCCTTCTTTGAAGTGTTAGCAGCCAATCAGAGGCAAGCTCATGCTCGGGAGTTAGGCACCGACCAGATATATATATATATTTTTCCTTTAATATCTCAAAAACTACTGAACGGATTTACACCTTTCTGGACCAAGACCTTTCTCCCGGCCAAATTTCGCGTAATTCCATTCAGCAGTTTGACCTGTAGCCTTGTCTAAAATTTCGTATGAAAAATGCATTGAGAAAACATGTTTTGACACCCCCTTTTTTAACAGCCCCCCCTTAACCAATCACCCCTAAACTTTCAAGATAGTAGCTGATCAAAAAAGAGAAACCTTTTGGAAAATTTCGTAAAGAATCGTCAAACGACGCCAAAGTTATAAGCAGATGGAGGGCTCCAGGAGGGGGGCTGTGCAACCCCTCCCAACATGAGTGAAGCCCCGAGACTTGCTGCCCTCTGCAGCCCCAACGAGCCCCCGCTATTATTTTTTAAGAAATGCCCCCGGGACCTAGCCCACCCCGGGGTCTCATTAAAATAAATCACGGGAACCCGTGACCCCAGCGCGAATAGCACTGATTTGTTTTTTTAAATGTTTTTTTTTACCCTGAGGGTCTTTCTGGGACTCCCTGAGCAGGCCTAGGGGGTCAGGGTGTTTCTACCCTGCCCCCTTCTCTTCTTTTCTACCTTTGTTTCTCTGTTTTCTAGCGACTCACTTCTAAAGAGCCACAAGATGGCTGCCAATACTTCCTGGTTTGGAGTGTTGACAGCCAATCACAGTGAGGCTCGTGCACGGGACGTAGGCTCCACCCAGATATTGAAACTTTTCTTTTTCTAATTTCTTAGCAACTACTGAACGGATTGACACCATTTAAAAAAAAAAGGTCGCTTTCTGACCCACGCACTACCTTTTTGCCAAATTTGGGATAATTCTGTTCAGTAGTTTCAGCTGTAGCCTTGCACAAAGTTTCCTATTGGAAGTTGATTTTTTTACTCTGAGTTTTTGAATTTCTCAAAAACTACTGAACAGATTTACACCATTTAAAAATAAGGTCGTTTTCTGAACCAAGCTCTACCTTTCTGCTAAATTTGGGGTAATTCCATTCAGCAGTTCGGGCTGTAGCGCGTCGCAAAATTTCCTAATAGAAATTAACATGAGGAAAACGCGTTTTGGGACCCCCTTTTTTCCTCAGCTCCCTTGACGAATCACCCCCAAACTTTCAGGATAGGAGCTGACCTGGATAGACTTTTTTATGGGAGAATTTCGCAAAGATTCGTGAAACAACGCCAAAGTTATTAGCAAATCAAAAAATGCTTTTCCTATGGAAACTAGGTTGTAACTATAACTACCTACTGGCGACCGCCAGTAGATAATATATCTCTTAACACAGAGATAATCAAAATTCAAACTTGATTCTAAATGTATATTTACCTCTTTCCTACCCAGCACTTGATCACACAAAATAGATGATAAAACACGTGATGTATGGAGAAAAAAATAAGCTCAATGAACGGAAATTGTGGAACAGGTGTACGAAATGAATTACTGAATGTTCATGATTTGATGTTTAGAAATAGGGAAACATTTACAACACAGTAGTTTATACACGTCCATAAAATGTATTGTCCAGAACATATTTTACTTCCGCATGAAAGCAATCCACATAATAGAGTTGATTACTTTCTTAACCTATAATTATATTTCCTGCAAAGGTGCAAAATATGTTTTTTTATAAGTTTAATCATGGGAAGCATTTACCATGCAACAGAAAATGGATCATTTGCATGATTGTGTCTCTTCAATAAACCCTCTTGCATAAATTGCTCTTTTCGCCTGGTTGTTTTCCAATCAGTGCTCATTCATTAAAAAAATTGCATAATACGACAGCACCTGAATATTGCCTATTACATCAGTGTAAACTGCTTATACAAAAGAAGCAGTTGTATGTTCATATTTCAATACAGTATACCATAAACCATAGTTCTAACCACATACAGAACAAAACAAAACACATCTAATGGGTTGGCCCTCTTAAAAAAGAAATGATGCTTAGAGGGGTAAAACAGGCGAATTGACAACTTTGACCCAAAGTTTGATATGCTTCAATGAGAAGGCCCAATCATTTTTTCTCGGGTGTACCAGAGTGAATAATGACCATGTCCCAAATAAAAAGCTGCAACCCCTTCTACCCCTGCCCTCAGTTGGAGTTGATTTATACTGAAGCCAAAAGTCAAAATAGAAAACGGAGTTGTGGTTGAGCATAAATGTAGCTGTTGACATGGATAAACAGTAACTTAAATGTACCATACAATAAGCCATCCGGGTCTTTGAATCATGATGCTATGGACAGAAATTCCGATATAATTAATTAGCTAGAAATTTCAGGAATTCAGTTATAGTTTCCGTCACCTAGAGTCAGCGGCGTGGAAGGTTTTACATTCATATTTGTTCCAGTTGATTGGGTTAACATTTATAAAGCACCAAATACCAAGTAGAGCATTCAACCATTCGGAAGTCATCAGTCCTACTTTTATTTTTATTTAGAAGCATGGGAATTCAACCCTATCCTGCACTTCATTGGGGGGGCTGACTTGGATGATTATGTTTCTTTCTTAATTGAATTTCTATTTTTTCACACTAACATACAATCTGTTACAGGAAGTCGAATTCAGGTATAACAGATGATGTCTAAAGTAGGTTTCATAATCACATACAGAAACTTTTGGTGAAGAAGACAATGGCCTTCATTATGAGGACCCTTGTGGTGAGTTCTCTAGACGTTATTGCTCATTTGGATGAGGAAAACAAGTGATACGAGTTTATTCATCGGCCGGATAAAGCCCATTGCCCCGGGGTATTGGCATTTATAGGACCCAATACATAACTTATTCTAAGCTGGGCCATTAGTAATGAGGACCTAAGAAAGAGCTCCTGGTGGCTAGCTGTGGTTGAAGCAAGAGGTGACATCGTTGGATCGCTAACGAATGCACTAGTGCTCAGATTTCTAAAAGATGTCCTCATGGTTGCTTGTTGCTAATTAGATTGAAGATAACTGGATTCTTTCAGATATCGCCTTTGAAGAACTTGGAAAAGTAACAATTTCAAATCAAGGTGTCTTTAGAGCTAGAGCTCTTCACCTGCTGGTTGAATGCTGTGTGCTGCTTTAGATTCAGTTAAGCAGTTTCGACATTTCCTCTTAGAAAAACTGTCAAATTATAAAAAATGTTGCACAGTGATAGTCCTACAGCCATTGAGGTCCAAGCTAATTTGGTGTTCCTTCTTTGTATCTGGCACACAATCTTCATACAGCTACTGGTTTCTGAGTCAGACATCTCTGGTTGGGTCTGGAAAGTATCTAAACACACTCATTATTAGCCGAGCTGGGGTGACAGAACTTCTACGCACATGTCTCTTAGATGATAGACTCCTATTGTTCACACACTTAACCGAAATATCACATTAATCCACATGAATAGCCATGCAACAGGCAAGCACATTCATACAGCACCTCTTCATCTTGGCAAAGACTTTGTCAAAGGGGATGGCTTCCATGTTCAGTTGAGTGGTACACAGTGTGGCATTTACAGAGAAAGAAATCCTACTCTTAATTGGTGAGATGTCCAGACTATTAAGTGATCGATGATAATACTCCAGAACCCTCTTCCCCCCATCTGTGGCAACTTGGTCCCCCAGCTTACTGGACCTCCTGGCTGCCAGCTCTGCTCCCAGGACCAGACATGCTTATGAGAGGGCGTTTCGTGCTTACTGCAACTTCTCGGGGCAGGCAGGTGGATTCCGCCAGGTGCCACATAGCTGCAATTTCATTCTTTGAAAAAATGCTGGGGTTCACTGTCGGGACCAGGTCTTTCTTGTTTCAGAGGGTCTTGAGGGGATGGGGTTACCTGGAAGGGTCTAAATCAGGTGCACGGTGACCCACCGATGTGGGCAAATTAGTGGCGATTCTAGGGTCCCAGGGGCCATCTGTAGGTCACTGGAAGAGGTCCGTTTATTTAAGGCAACATTTACTTTCGCCTTTTATGGCGTTTTCCAGGTGGGCTAGTTGGTAGCCAAGAGCAAGAGAGATATGAGTGGGGGCTTGCAACTTGAAGACGTCCAGTGGTTGGATGGGTACAGGTCCCTGGTGATCAATATCCCCAGGCCCAAGATAGATCAGGCTGGGAAGGCCGACCATATTGTGCTGCAGAGGGCCTTGGGAAACGCATGCTGCCCAGCTGAGAGTCTGGAGGTGTTCTTGGGCGCCTGCATTCAGGGTGTGGGATTTCATGGACTCTTCATGGACTCTTGCTTGGCCATGCTGATGGGACTTTTTTTAACTAGGTACTAATTTTGCAGAATCCTTCACAGGCCTTTAGGGTTGGTGAGATATGACCCCTCAGAGTTTGGGTCTCACTCCTTTAGGATTGGGGTAGCCACTGCAGTGGCGGTAATGGGGCTCTGTTGGGCGGCGGTGCGGAGGATTGGCATGTGGTCATCGGACTGCTACAAGCGCTACGTAAGGCAACATATGTTGTAATGGTTGTGCCAATTCCCTGATCCCTCTCTTTCATTCCTACTGGTGCAGGCTGTGGGAGTAGTATTTTTTTTTGTTTGTTTTTGTTTTATATAGCGTGAACTAGACCCGAAGATATTGGGTATCAGAGCGCTTTACATGAGCACCAGTTTCGTTACACAAGGACACATTCATTTTTCTTAGGCACAAGGAGATTAAGTGATTTGCCCAGAATCACAGGATGTTGAGCATCGTTGCCAAGACACAAACCCAGTTTCCCAGCTATGAGGTCAATCGCTCTAGCTGTAAGGCTACATCCTCTACCAGTTTCAATAAGTGGCTGGAATTCTCGGCAGCCCCTGTCCACACAAAGGTGACCGGAATTACAAACGTTTGGGTCCTCAGCCATTCCTATTTCTGGCGTGCAAAAGAGACCTAACTTGCAGGTGATTTCTGGTCCAGAGCGTGGCAAGTTGGCTACTGTCTGTATTTTTATGACCGAGGGTGGTTATAGCTGGCCCAACTGCGTACCACTCTGGACACAATGTTACCAAGGTGGCTCACACCCCCTGGGGTCATCATACTTCATCTGGGTGGCAACTATTTGGTGTATGTTATTCGTTGATGGGTGTTGTACTTGCTCATAACTGACATTGGTTGGCTGGCCCGGAGGTTCCCTCAGGTGGTGCTGCCGTGGTCTCACCTCATTCCAAGGTTGGAGTGGAGTGATGGAAAATCGATCTGTGCTTTGAATCATTCTGTGAAACGGTTGAATAACAAAGTCAGTAGATTGTTCAGAGCACCTAAGCTAGCATCCATCCCCAATGGTTTCATAAAAGGTGAATGTTTTTTTCTTGCAGGACGGAGAACACCTACCGAAGATTGGTAATGATATGTTCCTTGAGAATGTTTTGGTGGGTTCCCGCATCGCCCTAGTTAGAGGAGCAGCTTGGGGGAGGCCAGATAGTAGGGGTACTCTGCTGGCCTGTGGCATGTGAGGTTATGATTGGGGAGACAATTAGGCACTACCTTTTCTTACATTTTGCACGAAAGCGGTTCACGGGCCCCTTCCCAAGGGGTTCTGGCAGGAGGTTGAATGGAGGATTCCGGAGCACTGGGGGTTGCGAGCAATCGCTGGCATCTTGCTCTTCTGGCCAACCACCTGCGCATGCACAATGAGCGTGAGACTAGCAGTGGCCCTGGGTGAGGTGTGGAGTGATGGGTGTAAGGGTAAACTGTCAGAATATCGAGTTTTTACGTTTAAAACGTTTTTATTGAGACAAAACAAACCATGGGGGAGGGGGATAGGAGGGCAGGATACATGGAATACAATCAAAGAAAAAGGGTGCAACTCCAGAGGGTTGGCAATAGGTAGCGCGGTGGGTCAGGGGGAAAAACACAGTAAATGAAGGCTAGAAATACAAGCTGTGAAATCCCCGCACGCTTATCCGACACCCCAAATCTAAACAATAAAAACCCCCCCATCAACACCTCAATAGAACACAATCCCCCCCCTCCCATCCCCCATCCTCCCAGTAACTAAACAACAACACTCCCCCCCCCCCCGTCCTATGGTCCCGCATCAGAGTAATCCTAACCAGGAAGCCCCGCACCCCCCCCCCCCTCCCCGGGGGGTCCCCGTTTCACATGTAAGCTAGTCCGCCGGGGTCACCGGCGGCGTCAGCCTGAGCAGCCTAAGATACCTCGGGCAGGTGAGCTCCCGGAATTCAGTGGACAGCAGCGCTAGAAAGGGTTGCCACAGCTCTTCAAATTGGTCTATCTCCCCCGCAACCGTAAGCGACAGCTTCTCCATCCCCAGCACATGCCAGAGCCTATGCAACCAACCGGTGATGGAGGGGACGGTGGTTGTGCGCCAGTGGATTAGAATATTCTGAACCGCAGACCCCAGCGCGATTGCGATCTGCCTACCCCTACGGGACTTCAGTGGGTACATTAGGTCATTGGGGAGGCCCAACAGGACATACGCCGGGAGTCGCGGTAGCTCTATCCCAAAGTGCTTATCCACCTCGTCCAAGACTTCCTTCCAGTAGGCGGTCAGCACTGGGCAATCCCAAAGAATGTGTGTAAGGGTACCTTCCTGCCCGCAGCTCCGCCAGCACCCCCTGTCAGTGTGTTTATGCATTTCATACAGTCTCTCCGGGGTGTAGTACCAGTATGTGGATACCTTAGTAAAGGTCTCCGTAAGGCCCGTGTGATATGCAGAGTGCCGCGCCCGATACGCAATTTTGTCCCATTCCTTGTGGCTGAGTGTCCTACCCAATTCCCTGTGCCAACGCTCCCTCCCCGGGTTGTAATAGTGAAACGGCGGGGGTTGTAGGTATTTGTACAGATCGGTGATCAGTTTAGCGTCGGAGGTCCGAGTAGCCAACCACCTCTCATACGGTGTAATTGGACGGGCGGCGGTGGCACGCACCTGGGGCTGGAGGGCCCAATGCCGAACTTGCATGTAGCGCAATCTGTCCAGCTCCGTCAGGCCGAACTCCTGGCGGAGTTGCTGAAAAGGAACCACTCCTTCCGGGCCATAGATCTGGAAGAGTGCCCTGCAGCCCGCCCGCACCCAGTGGGAGAAAACCCCCGGCTCCATCCCTGGGGAGAAGTCCGGGTTGCCCGCAATGGGCGTGAGCGGCGAAGGGAAGGTGGTAAGGCCCCGGGCCTCACAGACCGCGTCCCACACCCGCAGGGGGACCCGCGTAACAAAGGAAGCGTAAAGATTAGGGGGGCGATGCGCGCGGCGCAGGAATGGAACCTCTTGTAAGGTGCGGCCCGCCACTGCCTGGTCTTGGAAGAGCCAATGTTTGTCGGACTCCCACCTGCTCCACTCCACCAGATAGCGGAGCTGTGCCGCCTGAAAGTACTTACGGAGGTCCGGAATGCCGAGACCCCCCGCTTCCGGAGCAAGCGTGGAGAGGACCCTCTTCATGCGTGGCCTGCGGCCCTGCCAGACAAAGCGGGAGATGTCAGCCTGCATTTGTCGTATCCAGCCCGCCGGGGGTTGGAGCGGAAGGGCCCGGAAAAGATATAGTATCTGGGGCAACACCGTCATCTTGACCGCCGCGATTCGCCCCAGCCAGGACAGCAGGCCTTTGTTCCAGCGGCCAAGCTCGTCCTTGATCTTCCTGCTGAGGGAGGCATAATTGGCCGTAACCATCCCCGATAATGTAGGCGCCAGCAGAATCCCCAGATACGGCACCGTGGACGAAGACCACTGCATGGGGAAGAGCCGCTGAAGATCCCTCCTGGTTTCCGCAGCCAGGGACACGTCTAATGCCATCGACTTGCTCATATTCATTTTGAAGCCGGCCACCCCCGCAAAGGCGTCCAGCTCTCGGAGGCAAGCAGGCAGCGACCTCCTAGGGTCGTCCAAAGTCAGCAGGACATCATCCGCGTAGAGACTGACGGTGTGGACGTACTGGCCCATCCGGACCCCGACAGCATCCGGATTATTACGAATCCTCTGAGCAAACGGCTCCATGTAGAGGGCAAACAAGAGCGGCGAAAGAGGGCAGCCCTGCCGTGTGCCGCGCTCGATGGCAAAGCCACCGGAGCTACACCCGTTGACCCGCACCGACGCTGAAGGATGCTTATAGCAGTTAAAGACCATGGTGCGGAACTTATCGCCGATTCCCAGTTTCTTGAGGACCAGCTCAAGATACGGCCAGTGAACTCTGTCGAAGGCCTTCTCCGCATCAACGGACAGCAACATCCGCTCCCCCGAGATCCTTGAGGCCTTCTCCAGAACATGCGTCACCCTCTTAGTGTTGTCAACCGTCTGTCTGCCGGGCACAAAACCAGCCTGGTCCGCCTCCACCAGGTCGGGGAGGTGTGGACTCAGCCTGGACGCGAGGATCCCCGTGTACAGCTTGAGGTCGACATTCAAAAGCGAGATGGGTCGGTACGAGCCGCAGAGGGCCCGGTCCTTCCCAGGTTTCGGGATTACCGCGACCGTCGCCCTCAGGAGATCCGGAGGGATGGCTCCGGGTTCGGAGAAAGAGTTAAATAGCCGAGTAAGGACAGGGGCCACGGCCGTGCAAAAAGTCTTGTAAAATAGCGACGTGTACCCGTCCGGGCCCGGGGCCTTGCCATGTTTCAGCCGCGCAATAGCGGAAATCACTTCCTCCACATGGATGTCCCGCTCCAGGTGGTCAGCCTGAGCCGGATCCAGCACCGGGAGGGTCACCGACTCCAAATAGCCGTCGGCATCCCGTGGCGAGGAGGGCTCCTCAGCATACAGCGCCTCGTAGAAGCCGCGGAAAGACTCCGCTACCTCCGCGTCCCCGGAGACAACCCCCCCGTCCGCGCCCACCAATTCTTTCACAACGCTGCGCTGTTGCGCGACCCGGAGCCGGTGGGCCAGGAGCTTGCCACATCTGTCCCCCCAGTGTAGTAGGCATGTTTCAAGCGTAGGGCGGCATACTCCGCCCTGTCAAGATCTAGAGCCGACAGGAGCTTCCTCGCTGCCTTCAACTGCCTCCACACCCTCGGCGCCCCCGTACGGCGGTGGACCTGCTCGAGCTCCCGGACTTGAGCTGTCAGCTCATCCCTCTTCAGTTGCCGCTCCTTATTCTCAGCTGCGGAGATAGAGATGAATTCCCCCCGGAGGACGGCCTTCAATGCCGCCCACTGTGTCGCCCGCGAGGTGTCAGTGTTGCTATTGTGGGTGAGATAGTCCTGTATGACCTCCCCGATGCGTTGCACCACCGACTTCTTGTGTAGAAGTGTATCCCGGAGGCGCCACACCCCCCGAGAGGGGGAGGCCGCCGGCCACTGGAAAACGCCGGTGACTGGGGAGTGGTCAGACAGGGTCAGGACCCCGATGTCCGCCGCCGTGGCAGCGGCACGCATCGGTCCACTCACCAGGAGGTAGTCCAGCCGTGAGTAGGTTCGGTGTGCGTGCGAGAAGTAAGAGTAGTCCCTATCCGTGGGGTGCATGGAGCGCCAGAGGTCGTGCAGATCCATTTCCGCAATCCGGGCCCTCCCAGCCTGGGACAGTTCCCCCGTCTGCGGGAAGCGCTGCGCCGATCTGTCCATCGCAGAGTCAAAGACAATGTTGAGGTCTCCCCCCAAGATAATGTGGCGGTCGGGGGAAGCAGTGACATCCACCAGCGCGGAATCTAGGAAGCGCTCTTGGTGATCGTTTGGGCTATAAACTGAACCGACCGTAAATGCTATGCCTCCCAGGCGCATGCGATACGCAAGGAGCCTCCCCTTCTGTTCAGCACAATATCGAGTTTTTAATGTGGACTTGCACTAATATCGAGTGCAAAATATTGTGATACAAAAATATCGACTGTCAGAATATCGTGGTCAAGAATATCGAGTCAAAGGTAATTAATATCATTTTTAACAATATCAAAGTCAATAATATTGTTTTAAAAAATATCGAAGTCTTTAATATCAGTTGCAAAAATATAGGGGCCGATTCCGGTCCTGTATTTTTTTTCCCCATCCGACTCGTATCTGTAAATTTTTCCATACAAATCGTACAAGTCCCGTCCGACCCGTGAAGTACGATTCGTACGAGAAAAATACACCTTTTCCCGATCCGATTTGTACGGATCGTCCCGATCCTTACAAATCGGATCGGGAAAAGTTGTACCAGACGGACCCGGACACTTTTCCGTACAAATTGTAAAAATGCAGTCCAACCGTACTAGTACGATCCGGACCGGCTTTCCGATTTACGATTTGTACGGAAAACGTCCCGTACACGGGGAATGCCATTACCCGCTACGAAGCGAACTTTGTACGACTCGTATCCCGGGAAAAGTTGTTCCCGGGGTGCGAGTCATACAGGGGTACGAGTCGTAGAGGCATACACCCCCGTGCGTTGCGTATGTACTGTGCGTACCCCCAAAATCGCGTATGTACTGTGCGTGCCCCCAACATCGCGTATGTACTGTGCGTACCCCCAACATCGCGTATGTACGCACCGTTGGGGTATGCGATGTTGAGGTACGCGATGTTGGGTTACGCGATGTTGGGGGTACGCACAGTACACACGCGATGTTGGGGGTACGCACAGTACATACCCGATGTTGGGGTACGCACCGTACATACACAACGCACAGGGGTGTATGCCTGTACGACTCGTACCCCTGGAGACTCTGCTTTTACAGCTGTTTTTGGCTCCCGTAAGAAAAGAGCCGTACGGAGTGCCGTAGGGACGAATCGTACTCGCTGTGCTGGAAACCGCTGCTTAAATACATACCGACGTCACGTGCAAGCTGTTCCAGATCAGGATCGTTGGTTGATTTTCGCTGTATGGTCTTTTGTACGATTCGTATGGAAAGAGGCTTTCTGTACGAATCGTACTTCCTAAGTTGTAAGAAAAGTTTATCGGGTACGAGTTGTACGGGAAAAACGCTCCATACAACGATTTGTACAAACTTTTTCCAGGATTGGAATCGGCCCCATAGTTGTTAAAAATATAGTTTTTTTAGTTAGCATTATGTATTTTACTATGTATTTTAAAATGTATGCATTTGTTTTTTATGTGTTACATTTTTAGAAGTTAATAATTTTATTTAAGGTAAATTTCGCATTTTAGTCCCGTAGCGGGTTGTGGGTTTATAAGGGAATATGGTGGGAAGTAATTTAATTATAATACATTTAATATACATTTTTTTTTAGAAGTTTTCAATTTTATTTTAATTAAATTTCACATTTTAGTTTTCTAGCGGGTTGTGGTTTTATAGGGGAATAGGTTGGCAAGTCATTTAATTATAATTAATTAATTCATATTATTTTATAAATTCATATTTATGTATTTAATATTTTTTATTGTTAATTGTGGTAAATAGTTTATTATTAAATATTTATTGATTGGTTGTTCATTATTATTAATTAATTGGTAATTATGTTGTGTCATTTTTTAGGAGTGGGTTGTAGGTGGATAGGGGAGTAGGGTGGGAAGTAATATAATTTTAATACATTTAAAAATATTTTTAATATAATATTTATGTAATGCTTCTTTATAGTGTTAATTGTGTGAATTAATTTATAATTAATTGTTTTTATTTTGCCTATTAATTAATTAATAAGTCAGTGCCTTGAATGTAATGCGGTTCCCCACCCTAAGCCAGTGAAGGTCGTAGAGCGAGCCTGAGATGGAGGCCCTTCTAGGCACCTGGCAGAATAACCTGGCCGCCGAGTTCTGCACTACCTGCAGTTTTCGAATCACCTCCTTATTGTCTTCTAAATACAGGACGTTGCCATAGTCCAGCCTGGAGGTAATAAGAGCCTGGACCACTGTTCTTTGCGTGGAACCAGGCAACATCCAAAGGATTTACTAAATCTTCTTGTAATGTATCCCTTACAAGTATACATCCACCTAGCACACACACTTGCCATGCATACACTGCACAGCACTTCTCTATCCCTGTACAGTACCCTTCCCAAGCACACGTACAGCCAGCGCAGAGTCACTACTCTTGCATTGTGCAGCACTTCACATCCAACCAATGTAGGTTAAGGGGTGAGTAAACTCAAAGCAGTAGAACTTTAAAAGGCCTCACTTCAGTTACAGATGTTAAAAAATTACCTATTCACTCCAACTGATCACTAAACTGTATGCTGCCACCCCTGCCCTCATGCTAGCGCCAGGACACCGTATGGTAATCGTGCGCTCCATAAATTATAATAACATAACATAACATAACATGCTGATAAACTCCTGGCGAAAGCAGTAGTCTTCCATCACTACGAGGGTAGCGCTCTGGACACCCCTCACAGACCAACAAGACCATAATTCATGAGACAGGCCTATGCCATGGTGTACACGCATGATACGTGTTTGTCTATGACAAAGAAATAATAAGCATTAGGGATACAGACAATGGTACAGTTGGGCACTCAGAGCAGGGGTACACGTCATTTACCAATCAGAGGACATTTACATTCCTTCAAGCTGTGGCTGCAAAGTGGGTTTGTTTCTTGGCGAAGATATTACATGTTCACCACTTCTTGGGGTTTGAATTTAAATGATTGTTCTGCCAGATATTTAGGTAAAACTATGTTAGAAGACATTTACATAGCTCTCTATCCTCTGTTGTTGATTAGGCCACTTTATGGTGGAGTGCAGTGGGTAGAAAAGAAAAATTAGGTGTGGATGGATTAGCTGTCTTTAGGGCCTTTTTCCTAAATTGAGCCAAATACAAAAAAGCTGCAAACCACTATTTGTCCCAATTTTATTGCTGCTGTTCCAATCCATTTTGCGGGACAACTGTATATAAAATGGTTTATTCACTGACAGCCAGGCATGACTAATTTGCACAGGGTTACCAGCTACATCACACGAGCTTAAATTGGCACAGCACAAGATATCAGTGCATCTGCTCATTTATTATTACATAAGAGGCACAAGCTCCTATAGGGGATACAAATGTATTTTTCTGGCTTATAAGATGTGTTGCAACTGGGTTCAGCCCATTTATTAAGCCCCCTTTTTTTTCTTTTTTCGATCACCCATATTTGGACTTTTTACTGTGGGTGAATCTAACTACTAGTGTCTCACCCACGGTAATCACATGGTGAATGGACTGCACATGTTGATCACCAGAGTCCACCTTTTAAGAACTAGTAGCCTGGTGCAGGGGGACTCTGCAAAATTAGACGTTGAACTGAGCTCGGAACTATAATGTTAGTGGGCACTCATGGGAAAATACAGTATGGTTTACTGTTTTGTTTGCAGTGACACTGTATTATACATATGGAGAAAGTCTGCCTTAGAATGTAGTTTTGCTTCCCTTAGGCTTACAAAATTCCATGAGGTATAAAACTGGGGCAAAACATGTGCACCCAGTTTAACTGTGTAGGTCTACAGATGATAAATAAACACCTTACCTGTCATCCAGAATTTTCATATTTTTCTAGTTCAGCTCAGGATCTGCTGGGCCAAATTAATTACTTTGCTACCCAGCAAAGGGAACAAAGGCCCCCCTACACAAAGGCAGTATTCAACAATGCTTCCTTCAGCTCCTGAGGAGAAAGGGGTGGGGAAGAAAATCTGCATCTGTTAATTAGCTATCACACTGTCCCAGGGCTGGGGCAGCCCAGGCCAACTAAACAAAGGAGGAAGCCCAGGCCTCTGGCCCCAATACAGTTTGGGACTCGCTTTTGAGGTCTTCGTGAAAAGTTCCCTGGCAGTGATGTCAGCCAGGGGTGGGGCTGAGGCCCGAAGAGGAGCTAGAACAGTGACTTCTTGATGGCACCATCTTGAATTGTCCCAGCATGCTGTACAGTAGGGTGGGGACAGGGGTGGAGAGGTGATGTGGCACACTAGGATTGGTCAGGGGTGTCTTTGCTTTTAGAACTTTCCACCCACATTTAAAAACTCTTGCACAAGTGAGAGAGTGGTTGTTGATGAACTCTGGAACTGGACAACAACAGCAGCAACACCATGGAGAACTGAGAGGACAAGCCCCGTGATGCCGTAAAGGACTATGTACTCTGCCTACAGTTGACCCCAGGACCAGTGGGTCTCTCCAGTACCAGGGAAGTTGGTTCCCTTACACCCCCTAGGAGCTGGCAGGGAGATTTAGGACGTAGGACAGAGCTGGCCGGGCTGCATGGGAGTGCCCTTCCCACGAGGCCCCAGTAGATTAGATGATGAGGGCCTCTCAGTGGGCCTGGCCACCCCATAAAAGAAAAAAAAATAAGGGAAAAGGCACATGGTGAAAGGTCGTGCACCAGTAAGGAGAGCGAGTCCCCCGAACAACTGGAGAGCTGCTCATCAAATATTCACTGCTCCACAAGGAAGAGACCCATACTGCCAACGAATTGTAAGAAGTGTTGTGGGGTGCTGTAGAAGTTACAGCAGCTACACTGAAGTAACTTTTAAAAATTGACAATAGGTTTATAAGGTCAATGAAAGGACAATCTCCCAGGATTTTCATTAAGTCAAAGCACTCCAAAGGCTGGAGCCTTTGCTCTTAAGCTGGGAGTGCAGTGCCTACAGGGGTTCGTTACATGGTTGCATTTGATGTGGTCTGAAAGTATATAAAAAAGAAACAGACCCTTGTTTTGTTCATTTTAAAAGCTTTATTTACAATAATTGTGATAGTAATTCTTGATCAATGTAGAAATGCTTTATTTACATTTATGATTGCATTTACATATGGTTATTGATTACAGTGAAATAATGGTGGTTTTAACATGTCGATTATTTGACTTTTTATGTGGAGAACCTTTGACATGGCCAATAGTCCTGTTTTATTTAACGCGATAGCCCCTATATTACTGTGTTTTATCTGGTATATGTGGAGGATAGTGTTATGTATGACACTTTAGGGGTCAGATGTGATTGCAGAATGTCATATAGAGTATTTTTATCTCCCTGATTAGATCTTCAAATGTTAATGCATAGTATTTAGTAATGTGTGAAATAAATGTAATTTTCCTTTTTCACAGAAAAAGCACTGACTGGAGAATCATTTACTAAGCGTTAATATTGTGTGCCAATGGTGATAACTAGCCCAAACCAAATCCTCCAAGTAGGCCTTAGACTGCTCTGCTTCGCTACCCTGAGAGAATCGAGTGCTACAATAGGATGCTTGGTTCCCAGTAAGAAGAAACCATAGACCTATTACTTGTGCAGGCCTCTCATCCTGCACAACAAATAACCCAATTTCTTTCAGGATGCAAAACCCATGTGTGGGCAATTCTTTGGAACTTCAGATCTTAAGTCTTTTTATACACATTTAGGAGGGCCTTAGCCCTGTTCATTTTTGATCAACACAGGACAGTATAGGTTTACATTTGATGTAACGCATAACCAACTAATATCAGTCAGAGTATCACAATTATAAGTTATACAGCTATATGGTCCTGTGAACAAGCCACTTATGGTTGCTTTTCACAGAGCTACTTCCAAACTTCAGCTGTAATTTAGCAAAGCAGTATAATCCAACCAACTGCCAGAACATCTGGTCACACTTTAGTGGACAGAACCATTACAAGCATTACGCCATGACCACTATCGGAAACCTATGAGGAAATTGGGTTACTGGCTGAGGTGGAGTGACACCCTACTCAAGCAGCAATCACAATTCCTGTCAGGGTTAAGTCACAAGCAATTCCAAATTAACCTGTGCTTAGCCCTCTGATAGCTTGGCGCAAAAGCATTCAGGAATAAAACTGAATAAACGATTTGAGACCAAAATGACAAAAATGTCATTAGTGAAACCATAGCTATGCAATTTTAAAGCTGTAAGTGAAAATAGTGCTTAAAAGCACAAAGAGCGAACTGTGGTTATCTGCTCGTGCCGGACCAGAACAAAATCACAAGTTCAGGCTCACCATGATGGAAAATGGGCCATATACAGGGACCAAGATAGGGCCACTGAAAAGGTACCTTAAATCCTGGTTGAGAAGCATTGCAAAATCCTACGATGAGAAAGTGTCACAGCAGATCTGATGAAGCCATCAACGAGGCCTGGTCCTGCATCATCAAAGATGCCATTGATGGAGGCTTGCTATGCAAAGTCCTGCATCGAGTATCTATCATGCAGCGGCGGTTCAAATGAGTTGCGGGCTGTGGTGTGATGTCCGGCCTTGGAAATGCGTCACGCAGCGGTGATTCTGAGGTGGAGCAGTGAGGGGATGCGTGGCGCTGAGTCTGTTCTGCCCAAGAGTCCACAGGTGGTATGGTAGAGCACCTTCAGGACCACATCCAAAGGTGCCGGAATGGGGTGAGACCACTTAGGGGGCAAGACTCACAGCAGACAGAGTCCAGGTGCTGGGTTCAAGAAGGTTGGAGCTTTACCTATCCCTAAACCTCTGATCAGGAGACCCGCCAACTAGCCCTTGGCGTCACTCTGGTAATCCTGGGATCAAGATGAGGTCCAATTCTTTACACTGAGGCAGAAGGACAGCATAGTAACAGGGCAGCAATGTAGTAGTACTCCTTGCAGCAGAGCACCACAGCAGTCCTTCTGAGTTGTCCATAGATCAAGAGGTGTACTGAAGACTGAGGCTCCAATATTTATACTTGGTACCTGCTTTAAAGTAGGAGAAGGTTCTGTAGGTTTCGACTCTCACAGGTGTTTGGAATTCCCTGCTTCCAGGATGTCTGAGGGCACAACCGACTAGTGTGAAACCCTTTGTCGGTGTGCGGAGGGAGTGCCTCTGTGAGGGGTAAGTGTGGTGGGTGACAACTCCTCCCCCATCGAATCTCAGATGGTTCAGCCTGCCCGCACTTATTCCCCCTAAGTCTCACATAAAGACTTACTGCCAGCTACTACTAGTCATATGACCCAGGATACAGGCTGTTGGAAACAAATAGTTGGGACAAGAACATGTCAACTTTCTAAAAGTCGCCTTTTTAGAATTGTGAAATAAAATTTGACTTTACCATTAAAGAGGGTTATAAATTGAAATGATTTAAAGACCAAACTCGATAGCTCTACCTGCTGCCAATTGAAAGTTACCAATAAGCTAACCCAATATTATCCTATGGAAGAGGTAGGTCTTGCACTAGGAAAAAACAAATTTAAAAGTGTTTCCCTACTAGGCCATGTACAACTTAAATGTACTGTTTAAATACACTGCATCCTGCCCTATGGACTATTTGAGTGAAATATGTATTAAAAAAGGAAGGTTTAAGACTGGGCAAACGTTTATTTAGCCAGGTCGAAATGGCAGTTTAAAACTGCACACACAATGTGCAATGCCAGACCTGAAATATGTTTAAAAGACTACATAAGTGGGTGGCACAATCAGTGCTGCAGGCCCAGTAGTAGCATTTAACTAACAGGCCATGGGTGCATGTAGTACCACTGTAATAGGGGCTTATAAGTAAATTAGGTGTGCCAATTGTGAATAAGCCTGTGTTACCATGTTTAGAGAGTGAGCACACACACTTTAGCATTGGTCAGCAGTGGTAAAGTGCCCTAAGGCCAGCGAACACGAGATCAGAAAAAATGGAGAAGGCAAAACATTTGGGGGAAGACCACCCTAAGGCTGACAGATATAACACCTTAGATGGGCTCTACTAGACAAAGGATCATGAGGTGATTCTCTAACTGCTGAAAGTGATATACAGTTACCTGAGATCTTACAGTACAGCTAATACATCATCTCAACTAATGCTTGCAGTGGCATGTAATAACTACCAGTCAGATATCCGCTTTGCTTTACAGAATTTGAAGCCCTCAAATTTGGGACCACAACCTAGTAAAATTGCCTCTTTTCTGCAATTATATAGAAGCATTGTTTAAGAACTGAGTCCATCATTTAGAGTTTGGCTAAGTGGGAGCACCACTGTCAATCAGCGTTGCTACCACCTTTTGAACTCACTGTTGCTGTGCTGTGTTTAGAGTTGGGGAACTTCTGGATATAAATATTTGATCTGAGAGTCCGTCGGCCACAGTGCCATCAGGTGAACATGTTTGTCACACCACCCTATTTATGGTGGGGCGAGCATCCCTTATTCTCACTATCTGGGACCACCATGAGAGGCATTCGATAACCTGGCAGGCCGGTCGGCTGGCCACTAGGGTCTTAATGACTCTGTGAGTCTGTTCATGAAGTTAAAGACCAAGTGGAACAATGCTACGTGCGTTCTTTAAGTGAAGTTTAAAAAGTACCAATAACTTGTCAAAGTAATTGAAGAGCTTAATGATATGTTAAGGTAATAGGCACACCCACTTGAGTTGTTAATGTAGCAGTTTTCAAAGATACTAACAGGTTCCATGATTATTTCACAGATTGCCTTTTAAGAACACGAGATAATGTCATGCACCTTAATCTAATTTGCTTTCAGAACCAAGCAAGATGCAGGATAGTGGGGCTAACTAAACTATTGAACTTATTGTGTTGATTTTCTAATGAAGGAAGTATGAAGTTATTATTATTAGTTGCATTTATATTTCTTGATTTTGGGTAACGTATTAGTCATGCTGAAATTTTCAGCCAATCTATATTCAATTTAAACAATCCTGCTTTAGCGTTCTTTTCTATTGTGAATAGGCTGGTAAATCCTGAAGCTGGAACAAACACTGCACGTGTCAAAAATTTCTCTGCAATGAACTTGCTATCTTTTTTTGGGGAAGATATCAAAACAATATATATTGGTCATTTCCCCAGAACACAGAGAATAATCAGAATGTTAGGAACACTGACAAATCTACTCTGAGCAACAAAGATAATTTTAGCAAATGTGTTCCTCTCACCAGATCTCAAGTAGAGAAGAGTATTATAGAAACTAAATCTGGTTCCCCTCTACATCCTTGTTCACCAGCTATTCTCAAGTTAGTTGTAGAAAAGATAACAGTTCTTACTGACCTCTATAATGCTTCCCTCTCATTGGTTAAAATACTTTCTAATTTTAGGAAGGTCATCGTTAGACCTCTGCTAAATAGCTAATTCTTGAATCCTACCTTTGTCCAACTACCGGCCCATTTCTCTACGTTCACTGCCAGATAAGATAAGATTTTGGAAAAATATGGCAATATCCAAGTGGCCAAAAATCTGGAAAACAATTTCTGACTTAACACTACTCATTTCGTATTCAGACATCATCACAGTACTGACTCAATATCATTGGCAGTTACAAATGAGCTCAGAGAGATCCTAGTCTGAGGTGAGGCTGCCGCCTTGGTCCTCCTGGATATCTCTGCGGATATTAAATACCATCGTACTATATTTCTGGATAAACTACAGGAATTCTGAATTATGGAAATGGCTTTAAATTGGTTTAAATCATTTTTTTAAATCAGAACCATTGTGTAGGATTTGCTCCCCAAGACTCACCCCCTTTTCTACCTGTTGAGGGGTGACCCAGGGTTATTCACTTTGCCTCACTCTTTTTACATATATATGGCTCCATTAGCCAATATAGCTAGAGCTTGTGGGCTGAGTCAAATGTCAAATGCAGACTCCCAAACTATTATGTTGATATCCCAGAATGAAGAAGCATCTATGAAAATGTCACTTTCTGAGAGATTGAGATAGCTAACTAGATGCAGCAGAACTGCTTGAAACTCAAAGGGGAAAAAACCGAGGTCATGCCGCTTGGTAAGCAGTTGCCATCTTGGTTTTCATTATGGAGTCTACAACAACTTGGAGAAACTGCCATAACATGTGCCAGAAACCCAGTGATGTTTCTGGATAACCAGCTATCCCTCATCACACATTAAAGTTGTATCCACCTGATTCCTAATTTTGTGCATGCTATAGAAAACCTTTTGCCTGCTCTCGACTACTTCTAGAAAGACTGCAGTTCAAGCCTCGATTACTTCTAGGCTGGATTACGGTAATGTGTCTGTGTCTTGCTTAATATCTCTAGCAGCAGTTTCAGATCATTCAAAACACGCCTGCAAGGATGACCTCTGGTCTGACAAAGCTCACATTGGTATCCAACCACTTCGAAAAACTTCACTGGCTTCCAGGGGGAAGAAAATAAAGTTAACAAGCATTTGCAATGCAATAGGTCTCGCATTAGGGATTGTTTGAGTTATTGGCATTGCAAATGGAAAAGTACTCGTATTGCACATTAAATGACACACATATGACATACCTGCAAATAAGCAGTAACACTGCACATTAAATAAGACATGCCTGCAAAGAAGTACTAACACTGCACATTAACGAAGTGCAGTGTTAAGTTGGACAATGGATGCATCCAGATTGGTAGGAATAATATATCTTGTTTGTGTGGTGCATATTTCCAATGAAGGTTGATAAGTTTGTTGATTGCAGTCGCACAGCTGGGTGGGAGCGTCTGCTTTGCGTGGTGTAATTGGAGAGCAATTTGATTGGTATATTGGACAATGTTCGTTTTAATGGTCCAGTAGACAATAAAACCGCTGCATGACCACACTGTGTGATCCTGGGCACACTTTACAAATCCTACCTCCCATCCAGCGGCCGAAGTGCAAACTGTAAAACCTGATAGCTGGACACAATTACGGCGTCACTGCAGGCACACCCTGTGTGATCTTGGGCATTTATCACATCTCAAAGTACTTTTAAATGCTTGAACTTGCGATAAACCTTAGAAAAATACTCTCATGCATTTGACCTACCCAGGTGTTTGCTGCTACGTGCTTGATAAGAAATCATGCAACACACAATTGCCACTTCTGTGCCCCTTCCAAATAAACAGTAGAAATCAGAGTAGTAATTAGTCTCTAGGATGAGTAAGATGCCCTCCAGCCTCCACTTGATAAGCAGGGGTGTTTAGTTTGCGGGGGGGGCATGCAATACTTTAACACAGGTAAAAGTGTCAGAAGTCACACCATCTGCCCGCTAAAGAGCGGCTCGCAGTGGCCGGCTGGCCTGGCTGATTAGGGGAGCTGTCGGTGCCGAGCCCGGCGCAGGCAGCTCAGTTATTAGGCAGCTGGAGGCCTGGGGACTGCTGCTGTTCCGCCTGTAATGTGCCCGAGCCTCCTGGCAGGCGGGGTGGGAGGAGGATCACAAGTGCGACTGCCCCCACCCTCGGAGGCTAATTAATTGGCAGAACAAGAGCGCATTAAGGCTGATATAGGAGGGAGCCCCGCGCTGGCACCTTTTGTGTGTATGAGCTAAAGGCGGGTGGTTGTGTATGTCAAATGCCTCTCAGACTACAGAGCGCAGCAAATGCTACGTCCAAATCTGAAATCAGGCGTGCTCGCGTGCACGTGCCTAGGTATGTCTAAGTGTGTGTGCTACATAGTAATAGTCTATGTGTAGACTGTGTGCTACTATAAACATGTAACAGTGTGAGTGTGTGCACTACTGCGCTTGTGAGTCACGCTGTTTGCGAGTGGGTTTGTACCTGACAGTTACTGACCTTGCTGTTGTGTGTGACCCACTCCGTGTCTGTGCCACTGTATGCGTGTGCGTTTAACCTTGAGTGCGTGTGTATGTGGAGCGCGATGTACTGTGTGTGTGTGCGTGCAATGAGCGCAATGTACTGTGTTTGCGAGCGTGCGTGTGTGTACAGCGAGTTACTGTATGTGGCCTACTGTGTGTGTGCGTGTGTGAGCTATTGTGTTTGTGTGCGTGTTCCACACTGTGCTGTGTATCTATCTATATGTTTGTTAGTGTGCGTGCTCTGCTGTGTGCATCCCACTGTATGTGTGCGCAGGTGCCAGAGTGTATAGACACACACACACGTGCGAATCCTCAATCTGTGTGCAGTGTATGTCACATGTCCTCTCCGGTCCTGTTCCGCTTTATTTTATTTTGATTGCAGTATAAAAAAATGCTTGTTTATATTAGACAGAGTCTAGTCTTCAAAGGGAGGGCTGCATTCCAATGTAGAACAAGCGTTGGCCGCGCGCGAGCGGCCGGACACGCAATATGTGGTGGGGAGGGGGAGAAGCGGGAGCTGTGTGTGCGCTTGCGTCATCGTGATCGCGATCGCTCTTTAAGCGAAAGTGATCGCGATGACGCACGAGTTTTCAAAGTGCTGCTGGCGGCCTACTACGTGCGTGCACGATCGCGTGAACGCAAGCGTTAGGCCAGCCAGCAGTGCTTTGAAAATCCCACATACAAAATGTCTCTTCGAGCCAGCGCAAGCGCTGGGGCTCAGCGAGACCTAAAAACCTAATGCTTTACTCATAGAGGGTACTATCATCTCGGACCAAGGTATGTTGGCTGTAAAATTTTAAAATATATATCCCCACGAAATGCCTGAACTAAGCAGTTAAATGCTTAGCTGGGATAGCTAAGGCAAAATACAACAGACTTAATGGCAGATATTTTTCCTTTATGGCATCCTCTCCCTGGGATGCACTTCTTTTTGTTCTTAGAGAATATAATATTCATAACTCCTTCAGGGGACAGCTCAAGACATGTATTTTCAAAATTACTCATTCTCTTTAGTGGTTGTATTTTGTGTGATGGATGGGTTTTAGTGCTGGGTGATCCTTGGGTAGCTGTTCTTTAAAAATCATATTTTATTCATCCATTTAATTCACACCTTAATGAGAGAGGCAAATAAATGTATATGTATAAAATGTATCATATATTTATGGTATGTTTTTGTTCATGCAAACAGTGAGTGAAAACAATACTTTTCTCCTTGCCTACTACTAAGTGCGCTCAGTTTCTCAGAAACTGGATACATTAAAAAAAGCAGCGGATGCAACACGAAGTTACTTTACTTTCCTAGTCACACAACATAACAGATTAAATGCTATTAGAATGGATGCAACAAAAGTGGGTTAGTGTTTTCTGTTTTTACTAGTCCTGAACTTCCCTTTCACATATTGTAACACAATGGAATATATGCAAAAGGGATATTTCTTGCTTTTAACAAAAGTGTGCCCCCCTTCCACATATTTTCACATGTAGTTAGAGTGCTGCTCCTTTTTAGGTCTCGCCTGACTCAGCGCATGCGCTGGTCTGGCGAGACATTTTGTGAGGGCTCCAAAAAGTGCTACCAGGCCAGCCTAGAGCTACAGTGCATGTGCGTGGGCGCGCGCCTCGCGTTTTACCGCGATTACTTTCACTTTTGCGGCCGCTTTGATATTTGATCGCGATCACTTTCGCGGCCGCCCGTACGGCCGCTTTGATGTTCTCGTGAGGCTTCAATAGATTGCAGCAGTTAAAACAAGCATTGGCATAGCCAATAGGTCTCACTTTTGGGACCTTATAAGTGTTTAGTTATGCAACTGTTGCATGGCTAAACACTTATAAGGTCCCAAAGGCGAGATTTATTGGCTATGCCAATGCTTGTTTAGGAAGTCTTGGTTGTAATATAACTGCCTGAGAAAAAGGGCCTCCGTAGCCTTGAAAACTAGCTTACTAACATTTCCGAAAGATTGCATCTTGTTTTGTTAGAAAGTATTGGACTGATCTTGTTGTCTAATAGCGGATTCTTCTCTACTTTTGAAACAACTGGATCTTAGCAGATAGCAGTCACCTGAACCCCAACAACAACTTCTGAGATGTGTCCAAGCTCAAGAGCAACCAAGGCCTGTCTTCTAATGGTTCATCGTTGTGTGCTGATTGACAACAACAGTGTCTGATAAAACAACATTATACTTCATTCAATTCTGGAACACAAACGACTTGGTGTGTCGAAGATCAAGAGCAACCAAGGCCAATCTTCTATTGCAGGGTTCTCCAAAGTCGGTCCTGGAGGGCTGGATCCATGCCAGATTTTTAGTATATCGCTATTTAGATACATTTATTTATCTTTAAAAATTTGGCATGGTTCCGGCCCTCCAGGACTGACTGTGGAGAACCCTGCTCTAATGGATCATGGTTGTATGCTGATTGACAACAATAGTGCCTGATGAAACACAACATCATACTTAATTTAAAACTGGAACACAAACAAACGAATGGCGTGCAGAAACAAAACAGCACCTCATTTGACATTAATACAATAGAAAAAGGGATATCCAATGCTTGTCCCTGCTGGAATAGCTGGCAGGTTGGAGGCCCCCTGTGGGCTGGTGTGTGGCGTAGATTATGACCGCTGAGACCCTCCCCCATGGGACCGCCCCCGTAGTTTAATGCTTGCAAATCTCACCGAACAGTGGTAGGGGGGGGGGCGGCGGCGCCTATCTTAGGAGGAATGTAGTGAGGCGAACAACTAGAACAGAAGTAGTATAAGAGACAACTGGCTTAGCCCATGGGAAGATCTGTGGCGAGTAACCTACAATACTCAAGTGGGCTGGTTGGCTGGGGTGGTAGATGGTTCCCCTTTTACCCTTTCCTCCTCTCAGTAAACCCACTGCAGCACAGCACCCAACTAGTGTCTGTCACTGATAGAATGGCGCTTTAACACTGCCATTGTGCAATGGAGTGGGGTCAGAATGCGGGCGGTGGGCTGTGACTGCCTGGCTGAAGACGGCTGAAATGCCAGAAACCGGTCCTAGGAAGCTAGTTTCCGGTCCAGGGAAGGCATGGCATGGCAGTTCGGGCTGGACTGTTCCCATGAGGCACAGGGTCAGACTGATTTGCATATGGCCATGTCTGAACTGGGGTGGCAGAGTGGGCTAAAGAACGGTGATGGATCAAACCCAGATCTGTTGACTGGGTGTGGGTGTTTGATTGGTTCTGATGCTCCGTCCATCACCACCCCCTTTTGTACCGCTTTGTTCACCATAAGTTGGCAGGGTATGCTCTGACGTGAGTCCCTTGCTCACTTTGCCACTGGATTCAAGCAAGCCTGGCTGAAGACGGCTGAAATGCCAGAAACCGGTCCTAGGAATTTTGTTTCCGGTCCAGGCACCACCCCCTTTTGTACTGCCTTGTTAGTTGGCCACGCCTTGCACAAAGGTATGTTTGATGAATAATGGAGTGGAGAGGAACTTTTAAGGAGAGCACCCAAATGCTGACAAGGTGCTCGTTGAGGAATGTGGGGGTGCCAGCCCTGGTTTGACCTGCTGTGTCACTGTGACAGCGGTTTGGTCACGAGGGGACTTGCGCCTAGGACACACTTAGACATTGACATACTACTGGAAAGTCCTAGACCCCTTCAGGTACTGCCATACCTACCTGTTATACCACTGCCATGGGCAAATCCGAAACCAGGCCCTGAGCTCACAGTCTGAGTTGTAGGAATCAGGCCAACGCTCTGTGCCATCTGCGGGGGGATCAGACCCTTGTCCAAGCTGTTAAAGTTCAAGTTGGATAAGATTCTAGGAGCCATCTTGGAGTCCAAGACCACCCTCCGAAGTGAAATCAGCACTGCATCTGTTGAATTATGTCTACTGCCAACGGACCACCATAAGCTTGCTTACAAAGTGAAAGGCACAGAAACCGTGATTACTGAGGTGCAATCTGTACAGCAGGCACTGAAGATGCCAATGATAGAGCTGAATCATGTGTGCATACTAGTAAACCGAGTCAAAGATGCAGAGGGGCGCAATTGCCGCAACATACGCATCGCCGGTCACCCAGAGGGAACAGAGGGTGGTGATATGTAGGCCTACTTGGATCATTGACTGTGGATGGAGGAGGCCCCGACACAGTTCACACCCTTCGTTGCTCTGGAATGGGCACACCAAGTGCTGGCCTGACAGCAGGCCCCGGGACAGCCACCCAAGCCAGAGGTGGCCAAACTCCTGCTCTGTAAAGACAGAGACGTGCTATTAAAGTAGGTATGAACTGGGGGCCCTTTCAATGTTCGGAAATCAAGCTGTTAGCAGAACTGTTTGGACTGGAAGGGAAAGGCAGAAGCATTGTGATTATGGGTTGCGAGCACATAATATCGCTTTATGCCGATGACCTGCTGCTATATTTAGTGGACGGAGCCTTAGTCGCCAATTATATAGTGCAGCTCCTTTTGGAGTTTGGTGCCTTTCCATGCCTAAAGGTGAATCAGGCTAAGACATGTTTGTTTCCTGTTGCCCAAAACTGGGCAACCTCTGCCAGACCATCTGCCTGGGCTGGTATGGGCCCCCCTACCTTAAAGTGCCTGGGTATTCAGATATACCACATGTTAGAAGATCTGTGAGAGGGTAACTTAGAAGTGGCTTTACGCTCCCTTTAATCCTGTGTTCCCTTCTGGAGATCACTCAAACTGGCTATTATGGCAAGTATTGCGGTTTCTACCATGGCAACGCAACTGTAGCTACTCTATTATTTCATTAACTTACCAGTTGCGGCACCTGTGTCTTGGGTCCAACAGCTGGATTCCCTCTTTCAAGATATGATTTGGGATGGAGGCTGCCACAGGGTGTCAGTCGAGAACCTCCGCAGACTGCCTTTGGAGGGAGGGTTGGGAATCCCCGACTTCGAGTTATACTTTTTGGTAGCCCAGCTGCAGTGGATTACCTGATAGCTGGATGGTGCGAATCAGGCATAGCTTGGTCCTATTAAACTGAAGCCGAACCATGAGACCTTAGTGGCCAAGCTGCTCTAGTCGGCAGTGGGGAATCCACATCCCATGCTCCTGTTTTCTATTGCTCTTAAATGTTGGCTCAGGTGTGTGAAGCGAATTGAAGGGCACCCACTTTACGCTCCTGCCTTGCTGCTAGTGGGATTCTCCCATGGAGAGCCTTTGTCCTTCTTCACAGCAGCACAGCTATCTGTGTGAACTGACGTTGAGCTCCTGACGGTGGGAAATTGTTTCCAAATGGGCACATCGTTCTGCGCCGTCTTCTCCACCATAGGCAACAAACGGCCACCTAGTCAATTTCTAACCGATGAAGCCCTGACGAGGACATTTAGAAATCTATGGCATAGCAGCAGTGATGAGCCCCTGACCCACGCTGTGCTCCAACTGCTTTTGACAATGGGATTGGGTAGGTATCTTGTGATGTAATTTTACAAGGAGCTAAATGAGATGGTCCAGAGACCCCTTGATGCACTTAAAACCAAGTGGGAAGCAGTGTTAGGCTGTAATCTCACAGTCACGGAGTGGTGGATGATGATGGCATATCTTTAGAAGGTGTCACGGAACACACACCAGAAATATATGCAGTTCAATTATACTCATATGACATACCTAATGCTGCTAGGGTCATATATGGAGGTGAGCCTCGGATGCCGCGATGTGCGCACCTAGATGCTGTTTTTGCCACATGACTTTGAGCTGCCCCTAGCTACAGGCTTACTGAGGCGAGATTCCTGGAAAGACTAAGTCACATACTTAACTGCTCTTGTGCGTACAATAGAAATATGCCTCTTGTTAGTAGTCCACAGGCCCAAACTCTGAAAGGTCGGCAACCAGTTCTTAGATCTGACTCTTATTCTGGGCAAGAGACGGATAGCAATAGCTTGGAAGTCCAGAATGGGCCCTGTAGTGGATGTGTGGGTGAAATATGTGAGCCCGTGGGCCAGGTCAGATGAGAGAGCACTGCAGAGGAAGGAAGCCAGGGTGAGGGGGTGCAAAGGAGCCCGATGGAGGAGATGCGTCTCACTGCTAAAGAGCACGCTGAGCTGGTGGGCCAGTTAGGAGCTCTGGAGCAACACCCACAAACACCCAGACTGGGACTTTTTGTTGTCCTAGATGCATAGTGCTCCTCGGATGCCAGTAGCCCTTAGGCCTCTGACTCCTGCCCCGCCCACTAGCAGGTAGTCCTGTTTAGGGTGAAACCCTGGGACCCAGCAGATGACCCTTGGTAGCCCCCTCCCTGCAGGATCATTCGACAGTTCCCAGAGACAAAAGTTTAAGAGTTTTTTTAATTAGCTTGGTTGCGCCCAGGCGCGCAACACCCATTGGACTCACAGGGCTTCAGCCCCCCCCCCCCGTCGTGTGTGGCAGCCCGGGATGAGACACCTTCCCGGGCAAAAAAGCAGCCGCACCCGAGCACTTCACAGGTCTTTAAAAGACCATTTGCATGTTAATGAGGCCTCGCTGTTGTTTCACCCCTTCTAAAAGCCCCTGCAGCTCCACTCTGCCTATTGCTTAAAGTTCAGCCCCCCCCGAAATTTTTGCTCAGCCCCCCCCCCGAAATTTTTGCTCAGCCACCCCCCCCCCCGAAATGTGGCTCTAGTTGTGCCTCTGGTTGCGCCCATACTGGTACACAACATGTACACCTGATGGTTTCATATCCGCGTGAAGGGGTGACCTTCGGAATACATAGTATAATCCAGAACCCTGGGTTGAGCACTTGTGGGTCCCTTCATTAGGTGACAACGTAGATGCCGGATGACCATCTCTCTCACACTTCTTAGTCCAAGTTTGATTAGCCTAGTGGGATGCATCCAACTGCTATAAAACCAAGTAGCATTATCTGGCATGAAATGTTGGGAGAAACTAGCGGCTTGGAAACTTGTGTTATACGGTATTAAAGTAAGGTTGGTTATGGTTAACTGCTCCATCCTCTTCAGACACTGAATATGCCTGGCACTGTTTATCATGTAATTGTCTTGAGCTGTCACACTGTGCGTGAAAAGTTATTGGAAAAGCACGCATGACTAGAAATGTCAGCAAAGGTTGAAAAGTTTAAAATTGAATATCTATAAACAAAGTTTAAAAAAAATCCAATGCTGGTCCCTGAAGTATGCAACTTGCCAAATTTTCAGCATATCTGCATGGGATTCATTTCCATAGAATCTATGTAAATGGAAATACTTTACATTGTGCTCATTCTGGGAATCTGGCATGACTCTTGCACTTCTGCACCAATCCTGGACACACCCAGACAGCCACCCCCGCCTCTGTCCAATGGCTCAATGAAGTAATGCACCCACTACAGGGACCCATCTTTGATGACAGGTTTGATTCCCGATTGGACCACTCAACACTCCCTCTGCCAGAAATTGATCATATGAGTATCACTGGATTGAGCAACAGTAAACATCTGTTATTTATTGGCAAGATACGCCTGGGTGGACATGTGCTTTACAAATGGAACTTTTTACCTTATGTTGAGGTTTTGTGATGATCGTCATCCCAATCTGGTCACATATGTAAGAAAGCAGACTTGAAAAAAATAAAATACTGTTCATTCAAACATACAATGTGAAAGGCACGTGTATGCATCTGGTGCTTTCACTGACCTAAATAAAGCGAGTATGTCTCATACTGGTGTTGCTGCAACTAAAATGAACAGCGATGCTACATTGCTATCGAAGTCTCCAGGTGCACAGCACCTATGCAGTTTACATATTTTTCTGGTGCACATGAGGGAGATACCACGTGTGACATCTTAGCCGCACCACAAATAACAAAGATATGACAATCTGGGAGATACTCACCATCAACAAAGCTTGGGAAAGATGTGACCTTCTTTGTCTGAAAAGAGTTAAAAGAAAAAAAAACATATTTTAGAACAATGTATAAACAGCACGTCTCTAACCGCGCAGCACACACGCTTGACAAACGTGACAAGACGTGACTCAGCGTGTGCAATACACAAGCCCCTGCGATGGTAGCAGATGGCAGTGAGGATCGAAACCACGGGAAATGCGCTATTTATCACACCCCGTGCGTGACTGCAGCAGAGGGGGGCGCCCAACACGTGTAAAGACAGAGACGACAGAAGCAGATCTAATGAATACCAACACGGTGATTTAAAATGGGGTAGGTTTGGGCGTAGAAAAATTCAACGAAAAGCGGGTGTCGTGATAAATTTGTCGTGTGTTTTATTACTCTCTTTTGGGTTATTCGCGAGTTTCTTTCCTATTGTGGGTGGGACTTGCAAACGTTTTCCTGTTCCCACATTGATAAATAAGTGGCGTCTCTTTTTTTTTTTTTAAATCATACTTTTAACAGTGGAAGTGAAAGCGCGTTCAGGGTTATAGCCGGAAATAATAGGTAGAATAAACTAAATAAAACCATTAACTACAGAAATCGAGTTAACTTGTTTGGTTTAGCAAATACATCTTAGCACGTATGTGTCCAGCTTTAAAACACCAGAATTTCACAGGTTGACCGTGACATCGGTTAACATTTTTTTAACATTTAAGGGAAAACCTTTCTTCGGAAAATGAGTCACCTGAGTGTGAGGTAATATGGGTCCGATTCACTGAAGAGATGAGTACAGGAAGCAATACTACAGCAGTACTCTTTTTAGTACTCTTTCATGCCTTGAGGAATCAGCCCTGAAATACCCAACTGTCTGTTATCAAAAGTCCAAAGAGGGAGCAGCCCTCTGTATGTGCAGTCATTGTTTATGACTGGAATATTCCAAGTTTATTCCCATTTTAGATATTTTGGGGCCAATTCACAAAGTAAAGCAGGAGTGCATAAAAGAATACTGCAGAAGTACTCTTTTACGTACTCCTAAATGCATGTGTGTGAGGCTGCCTCTGTGAGTATTGCCAATGCACTAAAGTGAGGGTGGGCGAGTTCCTCCTCTAAGCCAGAAAACGCCACTGGGACGCATATGGGTGACTTGTCTTGCAGAACAATTTGAATTCGTGTGATAATCTTGCGAGGTGACGTCAGCAGTTTGTTGAGTGCATAGTGAGTGGAGGGGGCGGGACTGGGGGGAAGGCGTTGTGGAGTCGCAGAGATTCTCACTGAGTCAATGTTTAAGGAAGCTATTGAATGCGATGTGCTATAGCATTGCATATATATGCTGTACTGGATAGAGGTCACCCATTGTATGAATCTGCAATCGGGTAAACTGCCTTTGTCCCCTATCACCCGTTGCTGCCGGGAGCAAAGGTAACCCGTGTAGGGGTATTTTATTGGGTGAGTATAAACAATCGGCGCACGCTCGGTCCTCGTTTTTAATAAACAAAATGGGGCCATGACGATTTGTTATTCTCCACCAGAAATATGTAGTGATTTGCAGGAAAGTTTGCATTCAGATTGTGATCTATAAAACAAGTTCTTCAAAAGAAAGGGGCGACTGGCTGCGGAGGGGACTGTGAGAGCGGGCAGGGGGCAGGGAAAATGCAGGAGGCTGAAGATGTGGGGGAGTGAGGGATCAAGAGACAGATTAATTAGCCATCACAATCAACCCTGCAATTAGGAAGCTAGTGTTTTAAAGAACTTGCTGCAGAAGTTTGTGCATAATCTACAAGTAACAGATTCATCACTACAACATCATTCAGTGGGTTGGGAGCTGCAGTGACCTCTGGAGGATATGCAAAGGACAAGCACCGCACCTCTCGAGACAGCTTTATGAGTGAAGAAAGTGCACGTGGCAAGTCACAGGTTCTTATCCCAGACAGCAAGTGGCTGCTCCAGAGCCTCTTTGTACCCTCCCTCTCTCAAATTCAGACAGAAAATGTAGGGGATTGAAAGTATGGCCAGACTTACATTGGAGGCTGACAGATGATTGTCTTATTAAACTTCCTAAAGTAAATGTAAACAAGGAAGTTGGGAATGGTCACTTTTTAAAGTAAGCCAGAAGCGTTCCGAGAATGTCTTACCTCATGAAGAAGGACAATGTTTTCTCAATTTGTCCAAGGCTGTCATACTTAATATATATTTTTTGATTATTCTTGCACACAATCAAATTCTACATGTCGATAGCAATCCTTACAGTATACTCATAGTAATTCATAAGAGCATAATTCATTCTGCTAACTTAAGATACAGATAAATGTTCGAACGTTTTCATACATATTCAGACATATATATATCGATCTAAGTATTCTCTTTTTGCAGGAGCGTTATAGGTATTCCTATTTCCCCATAAAGTGTAAATGCCTCTCGATCCTTAAGTACAGTACCAAGGCAGTCACCTGAAGTGAAAGATGATTTGCGCACATGGAGGGGGTTCCTGACTGAGTTCAATGGTTCTCTGCTCTGGCAGCAACCAGCGCAATCTTGCACAGAAGTGGCACTCTACACCGACGCAGCAGGCAGCGTGGGGTTCAGTGGAAAATTGGACACAAAGTGGTGCATGAAGCATTGGGCGGTAGAGTGGGTACAGTCAGGGGTAACATGCATTGTTACATTCCTAGAGTTGTTCCCTATCATTGTGGCGTTACACCTTTGGGCCACCTTCTTAGCTAACAACAAATGCATTGTGTTCTGGTCTGACAATATGTCAGCAGTGATGGCAATCAATAACCAGAGGACGGTACTTCGCTTAATCATGTGCCGGGGGTAGACAATACAGTTGCTGATGCCCTGTCTCGTTCTAAGTTAACAGAATTCAGAGCACTATGGCCACAAGCAGACGGTCAGATGGCAGTTTTTCCGGAGGAATTGTGGAAGCTTGGTGCCCTATTGCGCCCTTCTGATAGCTGGCTCCCAAGACTACGAGTATGTATGAGAGTGCTTGGCAAGCATATATGGCTTCCTTCAGGGATCCGGGGGGTTTGAGAAATTCACACCACAGGGAGTGCTCTTATTTTTGATTAAACAGCGGGAGAGTGGGAAATAATTGTCTATGGCTAAGAGGCAGATGGCAGCAATTGCCTTCTTTGCAGTGTTGGAAGGGGTTGCAGATCCCACCAAGGATCCCAGGGTCCGACGGGCCTTAAAAGGTTTGTAACGCTTGTCCCCAGGTTTAAAGGATGGGAGGAGACCCATTGATACCAGTAGACTGGCACGTATCTTGGAGGTATTGCCTCAGGTTTGCGCCTCCATTTATGAGACACACCCTTTAAGCCTAGTGTATTCTCTGGCCTTCTTTGGGGCATTCAGAATTTCAGAACTTATACCCGCTTCAAAGACAGATAGAGAGGGGTAACCTAGATGATGCTGTGGTTTCAAAGGACATGCTGCAGATCAGGGTAAAGAAGTCAAAGATGGACCCGGTGGGTAGGGGAGCATGCATACACCTGCGAGCTGCTGCAGGGGTCACATATTGTCCGGTGTCCTTGATACAAGCATTCTTCCAGATGCATCCAGGAGGCGGGGATCCCAGGCTATTATTGCATGCAGACGGTTCCCGCTGACTAGATTTCAGTTCAAAAGGCTATGTAAGCGTGCCTTGTCACTGTTGAGGGAGGAGACTGCACCCTTCACATCCCATTCTTTTCACATTGGGGTGGCCACAACAGCAGCCTCAATGGGCTTGTCATTTGAAGCAATAAAAAGGGTGGGCAGGTGGAAGTCATCTTGTTTTGAGCGCTATGTGAGACCCAATTTACCGTAAAAGGGGGGTGACCGAGAGCTTAACTCTACCCCTTTGGAACACTAGTGTTGTGAATTCCCCCCTTCTTATTTGGTCTATTTTCTTTTTATGTTTTAATTTCATACAGTTGTCGGGCGGCCACATACGCAGGTATGCTGGTGTGGCCATTCTTTTGTGCGCAGAGCAGGACAGTTTTTTAGTGGTACAGAGTTAGAGAGGTCGCAGATGGCAATGGGAGTCGAACACCACTGGTCAGGCGTTGAAGGGCAACAGTTAAGATAACTGTTCAACCACTTGAGGAAGGCCTTTGACGTAGGGGACATACCCATCCCAGATGTGCTGGTTATTAATTCGGGAATATGATCCCCACTGGCCAGAGAGGGGTTAAAGAAACATTATTCTCTATGCTTTCCCGGGCCGGGCATGATTATATTTTGGTCAGAGGTAATTCCCCATCAGTGTTGGGCCAATGGTGCACCCACACAAGCGGTGAACAGACCGGTGAAAATTTTGAACCAGGCAGTCGCTAAGTAACTGACTGGATCACCCCTTCAGACGATCAGGCACACTCTGATACAGACATCCAATTTAGAACTATATCTACCAGATGGGCTAGAATTGTTCATCCAGATGGTCCTAGGGGCCTTAACGGTAGGGTCAGGTGAGCAAGCAATAGCTGGGAGAAGACAAGATTGCCAGTAAGCTCCTCGCCCTGTGGCGGGGTCCCTGGCAAGGAAAATGGTGTAGACTCCTTTTTTGGCATGGACTGGCTGACCCTGGAACAGAGCGAGCATTCAATGTGGGCTCCGGGCTGGTGGGAGGGGGGACTGACCTGCTGATGTTCCTGGACTCTCCTGCTCTATCCGAGATGCCTGTGTAGAGGTTAAGAAATTGGGTGTGGTATCCGGTGTTCAGGAACCCCGGTGGGGCCAAGGCGTAAGCAGTGCCCTGGGGGTAGTGCCTCTCTCTGGGTTTGAGGACTAGGACTGAAAGTTACTACTGATAAAACAGTGCGAGTTGCGGCCTACTGGCACAGCCAGCAAGCACAAGGGGATTCATGACTGAAGTGCGTGTCTTGTTATCCAGATGGCTAAGGCCATGACGAGAATGTAAATAATATCGTTTGAAGAATGTATTCTTTGGAGTGGAAATAACCTACCTCTTTTGGCTAACAAGTGTGTTGTTTGGTTTACCTATGCTTTGATAAATTATCAAGGGTTTCAGACAATGAACAATAAAAGATTGATCTGCTTTAAGATATAATAAAGGACTACACAGTGTTGACCAACTAACTGCCTCATGCTTTTCTATGGTGCATAAGGGGTGACGAGGAGAATAAGCATGTAGTTGTCACTAAAGAATGGTGGTGGGGGGCGACTCGCATGCGGTATGCACACTATGCCATATACTAACCATTTCACACCTACTAATGTGACAATCGGACTATACCAAGTTACCTAAAGGTATAAGAATGACATGGGCACACTGATATTTAATTATTTTTAATGGTGTATCGGTTTTTCATGCACTCTGTTCTTGTGTTCTTTTAAAAAAGTTTTGGGAGCGCAATCATGTGGTGTGCTGTCAGAACCGTGTGCAGATTTAAAGAAATAGGTGATGGTGCTGAGCACTGGCAAACACTGGCAGATGTTAACCACTTTTATATATATGGCAAGCCACACACCAGTCTTTTCATGGACATCCAAAGGCAAAATGTAAAATGTAATCAAACGCTCAAAGGCAGACATTTAGGCTTGCAACCCTAGTTCGTGTTCAGTCAAAACATGTGTAAACATAGTTCAGAATGCTGGTGCCCCATTGGTGCGTCAGGCCCAGGATGCACAGCCGCGAACAACAACGCACCATCATTTTAATCTTTTCCTTAAACATTAAACATATTCTAAATATTTTAGCAAAGTTTTATCATAGTCCTCAATATTAATCAAAACAAAACGAGGATTTTCTGATCTTCCATGTTTTATTCGCAATTGGCAATGTACAAAGATCCGACACAGAGCCCTTTCAGACTTGTTTCAACCACTTATGTCGATGTAAATGTCATCCATTACAGCATATACCCAGTACATTTCAGGAAGATTCCCTTCATCAGGGATAACTACAATACAAAAGATTTAAGAAATCCTATCAGTAAACTAAATGAATAATGAATATATAACAAAAATTCATGGTGACACTATTGTATCTCCTAACGCAATATGTTGCAAGTAAATGTGAAAACAACTGATAAGTACCACCCCCATAAACCATGCTTATGGTCACCCTCAAGTGCAAAACAGTGTATCCACCCATATTAAACCAGTCACGTAAGTTTAAGCTCTGCCATGGCTCTGCTGTGTCATCTTCTTTCCCAGCTCCTGAAGTTCTGTCTTTGGACTTAAAGCAACAGGGTAAGGAAACAGTGTGGGTCAAGTAATAAGGTTGACTTACTAGATACCAATATGCCAAATTAGAAGCGTCCTGCAAAAAACTACAAAATGCATTAGCATTGTTTTATTTTTTGCATTTTCCTACATTGACTAGCCCCCAACAGCTATTTTTACTGTAAAGGTCTGTTGCTGATACAATGAACAATACTAGAGTACAAATAAAATACTATTTTTGCTAAGTTTGGTTTGGGATGAGTTACAAAGGTGATTTAGCTATTATTCTCAATATTTATTAAAAATCAAATTCAATGGTGCAGTTAGATTTCTGATAAATATGTAGAAAAAGCCAATTTAAAAAAAGTTAGATTTGCTTGCCTGAATCTCTAGTTGGTTAATTAGCATTAGCCTACTGCGTGGTCTTCAGGGTGGGGCAGGGTGGGTGCAACTGTATTGTGTCATGCGCACTCGTGCAGTGTGAACTGCATGTGCGGTGGCCGGTGGGACCATAATTTTCCAGCAGTCTGCCATCTGCGCCATACTCCTGCCACTGAAGCTGCAGGTCACAGGTGAGAGTGAAATGAGACAAAACGTACTTGCTATATCACAATCACATCTTGTTCTGTCTTCTCTGCCGTGGAGGTAAGGGGCTGCTGTATTTAGTGACCTGGAGCTGCCAGAGAGGTGGCCTGATTATGCAGACTTCACTTACTGTTCACACCATGAAAGGGATGGTCATAGAATGAAAAGGTACATTTTATTCCCAACCTCTGCACTGCGACAGGCAGAGATTATTGCATCCATTAGGGACCGATGCAGTTTTCCGATAAAAACAGATGCACCAACTGCCAATATGATCATCCTAATAGTGCCCCTAGTGCTGGCATGTCTAGGCCCGTGAAAGATATTTCATGTACATTGTACAACAAAACAGAATTGTAGCAAAGGTACAAAATGTTTAAACTCTGCATAAATGTTTCTGAGGTTATATTTGTATTACAAGTATGCTCACATCACATTCCCTCAATGTGAAAAATTACCCGAGTGAAAGAGCGTCATGCTGCAGAAACAAACACTACATCTACATCAAGGTCGGACAAATAGTACCAGGAGGCTGGAAGGGTGGGGGGCGTTTTTGTAGCAATGCAGCCATTTTAAAATGACTGCAGAGTTCTTTGTATATTCAAACAGTTTTCAGGCAACAATAAATGTGCCAAGATAACTCTAGTGATTAATGTACCTGCTGGAAAGAGATCAGAGTTTTGTCTATGGCAGTTTTGACTCACCTTAAGTGGCGAGAGGGTTAATATATCTGCTGCAAATGTGTACTGTAAGGCGCGGCTGGCACAGGTTAGAGCGGTAGGGTGGGCAGGAGGGGGATGTCGACAGACAACGTGATAGACAAAATAAACTAAAACTAATAAAACCGCGTACATCAGCGATGCGGCAAGGCAAGATAAGTGATTTTATTCATTTTTTAAATTTCCTTTTCCCTATCCTGTCGCCTATCACCTCATCGCCTCCACCCCGTCCACCCCTCTTACCTGTATCGGCCACACCTGTGTCCTTTGAAAAATACAGAGCAGTATTTCATGTGCAATGCTGCTTTTGTCACAGATATCGTTTTGTTACTGTACACTTCATAAGTTACAATCATAATCTAGCACAGTGAACTATGAATTGCCATCAAAGCGCTGACACAAAGACCCATTGTGCGCTAATATATAGCACTAAATCACAGATTTGCATTTTGTGTAATTACTCATGATATCTCCTAATTTTCCTGCTAAAAGTGTTTCACTATGTTTAAGCAAATTAAAAGAATTAACCCCCTAGAACAATCTCTGATGCCTGCAGCCAAGGTGTAAGGCAGGTCATGAAGCACAATTACAGCTGGAGTTAAAACAAAGAAAAAGAGAATTGTCCTTTTCTTCTGATATATTTCTGGTAGGAAATCCACCTTCACTGTGTGGCCACCTCCAATTTATATGGCCTTTTAAGGACTTTCTATTTTTGCTGTGCTTAGAACTCTGCACACTTTACCTCTGCCAACCAATAGTGAAGTGCCTGTACATCTCCTTTAAACATGGTTGAATTGGTGTATTCCTAATTTGCATACTTAACTTGCCTATAAGTCCCCTAGTATATCGTAGACTCCTCCTGATACTGACTGCAACAGCACCCAGTGCTTGTAACTTAAATGCCACTGCTGTACTTCAGCACAAATTGTGCCATCCACTACAGGGGCAGGGCAAGCATGACTTCTGTCCAACTCAACCCTTTGTAGCCCATTGAAATAACTCAAATGACAGAAGAAAACCTTCATTTTGAATATTAATAGGTCTCCCTTATTTAGGGATTAAAATTCACAAGGAAGGCTGCATGTTATTTAAAAGTGAGAAATGTACAAAATTGCCATGTCCCTAGAGGGACAAGGTCCTAAAACTATTTGTACTGTCAGGTCTAGCTGTACTATGTAGAAATCCAGAATACAGATGAAATACTTATACTGCAGCTCCAAAAAGGTACCAGATAGAAAAATAATGAAAACTATTTTTAATAGTTATTAAAATCCAGTTTGATGGTGATGATTGGTATTTAATAAATATTAAGGACAAGTACATTTTAGCAGTTACCCTTTGCCTGCCTGAATTGGCAGAAGGCTCGTTAGCATATGCCTCTGCCAGCTCTCAGCCTATGCTCAGGCTTGAATAGGTGGCAAAATAGGTGTGAAATGCCTCACAAGAGCAAACAATAGGCTGCACTTAATGGGTAGAGATGATTCATCTGAACTCCACAGAATATTTAGAGTGGGGGATGTGGGTCTCCTTTTGACAGTAAAGTGTCAAATCCTGCTTTACAGGTTTGTTGAGCCAGATGTAACACTTTGAGTTACTGGAAAGGGACAGAAGAGGTGCCAAGACAATTCTTTTGGGTTCACTGTCTGGTTACAGAAAGAACCAGCTTTTGCGCTAACAGACTACTGTCTCTGGGTTTGTTGTGGGTACAGTGCCTGCTTCAAAATATATTTCAGTGTTAGATATGGTAGAGCACTAGAATGAATGGATAGCTGGTTCAGGAAAGTGGGCCAGACCCAGAGCACACATATTAGCCCGAAGACTTCAAGAATGAACAGTCTGCAGTAGTTTTCTTTGATGATATGAATCCTTCAAAACGAGGCAACAAACTTTTAACTGAAGTAGGCAGTATATTAAATAAATATTTTCAGTTGACGTGATACCAATACAAATGGTGCTCCACGCTTGTTGTATAATGATGAAGTGGGTCATAGAAACAATCATATTATACTGTGATTGACAACATAACCCAAGGCATTTTGGGTAAGAAACCAATAATCAGGGGTAACTATGAATGAAAATGAAGAGTAGCAAAACATCAGATATGGGCAGTGTATTGAGGAATCGAAAAATTAGCGCATGTGAGTTACAGAGCTTGAATGATGGCCATTACACTTTATGGTGTAATGGTGTCACCACTATCCCAGGGGGCTTGTGCAGTGTTGGTATTGAAAGGCCGATACCTCAGCAGTTATGTATTCAATAATATGATGTCAAAACACGAGCCTGCTGTGCAAAACACAACACCATCTCCAGTGATTAGAGTCCCTACAAAAAAGTTCATAGGTGTGCTCAAATATGCCATGCTCAACCTTGAGTGACTACATGGTCTCGCATACATCATACTGAGTAAGTTGAACACTCAGTGGTAATGAAAATCGGAGGCTTAAGCCTCATGAATGGAATTGAAAAAATAGCATATGTTGAACAACAGCCACGACTATCAACATAAACGAACATGAAATGATATGAAATTTGTAGTACCTGCGACTTGAAACACAATGCGGTTGATGCGTAACCGTAGAGCAAATGCTTGTGCAAAAGTTTTATTAAGTGACTCCAATAATAACTAGGAGTCATAAAAGACAGTGCCTGCAATGCTAAATCTGTTGTAACTGATTAAGCCAAAATATGTGAATGAATATTAAAACCGGAGTAAATTTGATGCTGGGACTGTCACGATCTCCAAACCCTCAAAAGTGACCAATAGGAGGGATTACCTGAAAAACTGCAGCGAAGCCTTCCCAAAACTGCTGGACCGCATGAGTGATGCAGTTATGTGAATGACAAGCTCATTGGATATTTTGAATAAACATGACTGGGTGCGCATTGTATAGTGAAACAGTGAAAAGACTTGAAAGTAAAGGGAATAATAATGGATGATCTCAACTTCAGCTTGTGAGCAATTGAGCAGGATATCATGAAATATACAATGTTATTTTTAACAAAATCAGGAATAGTAATTAAGGCTTCTTACAATAAGCGTATATGTTCAGAACACGACATCGTAAACAAAGGACCATTTTCATAAGCCACTCTAGTATGAAAATAACATTACTGAATAAAAACTGGCTGATCGAAAATGCAAATGAATGATGTGCTGACTGTACAATGGAAAAAAAAGAAAAAAGGAGAAAGGAGAAAAACAGCTGTATACATCAAAATAACCATGACATTTGCATGTAAACAATAAGATAAGGAAATGCAATATGCAAGTTCACATAATATTCCAAAGATATACTCAATGACCTACAATTATCCAATGTGTATAAGTAATTGAACTTTAAACTAGTGCTAAATGTTGATACAAAATCGTACCCTACACAATGTCAACCCCCAAAGGTGAAACACATGGCTTATGATGTAGAGTTGAAGCAACACTAAGAAAACAAGTGTTGGATATATCCAACGTGAAATCCCCCCTAGGTCAGTAATATTTCTAATTTGTCATTGATACCTCGGGGTAAAAGAAGGCTTCTTCCTGGTATAGAATTTTGTGCGCATTGATTACAGGGATAGGTTTTGTTACCTCCAAAATCAAGAAGAGCAATTGTGCAATAATATGCTTGTGTTCTATACAAAGATTAGTTTTTATTCTTAGTTCTTATCATATTCTTATGTTCAGTTATATTCACTTTTATTTTCTTTCCGTTTTGCCAACATACGTTAGACTAAACGGGCATTAGATAGCATAAATCACACACTGTTAATTGCAATCCAAGGCATGTCTCAGTTTAATGGCATGTCCTCTTTTAGGATGAATCACTGTGTTACCCGCAGTTGCGTTATTGCAGTGCATGCATTTATGGCATCTCTTCCTCCAATGGAATGAATTGGGCATCATGTGTCTGGTTGTAGAGAGTTGATATGCAACAATAGGCTTTTGCAGAAACAAACCCATGAAATGTGTCTCAGATTGGAGTTACTCCCAACGTTGGTGGGCGATTTGTTTAATGAGTTGTGACTTGATTGAGAATTTGGATAGAAAAACTGTCCATGAGTATTTCTCCACACATTTATGCTGCACAGATCCTTGCGATCCTTTTCATGCACTTGTTGTAACTTGGAATTAAGCAAATTCTCAGGGTAGCCTCTTTGAATAAATTGTGTCTGTGTTTTGTAGGCTTCCAAGGGTCTGAATGTAGATGTCATTAAACACTAAGATTACTGTAGTACACTTCCCACTCACACTTCCACCCTCAGTGCCCAAGTTTAGTTTAATCTAGCCAACTGTTGGCCCTGGAAGCAGGGATTGTGATGTCAGAGCTCAACTGTAATAACTTACAATAGTTGATTACTGGCGTCTTTTCTTTATAATCAGCGACTGAGTGCGTCACTAGTCGCCAATTATAAAGAAATTAGAAAAGTGCCTTTGCTCAGGGATTACAGAATTCCTTGCATTATACCATCCTTAGGAGAGGTTTTGGTTTGAGGTTTCTTATTTTAAAGTTATGTGTAACTACTAGGCCTATTGTGTGACTGAGTGCATGTGAGGGACCTTTCAATGACTGGTTGAGTTCAGTTAATGGCTGCCTTGACTTGTTGATCAGCTAACCTTCTGCTCACAGTGTTGTATTCCACTTTAGGTGTCCGTATATAGGTTCTCCTGAAACATGTCCTTATATAGGCACAATTTGCATTGCCAATATATAGGCATAAGATCCCATTCCTTATTTAGGCATTAGCCGTGCTATCCAAATACAGGCATGGTCACCTACATCCGTCCACCCCAAAGTCACAACGAGTTCTTAGAAACCAGACCCTTAAGCTCTTGGGAGTTCCCCAAGCACAGGATTATTGATTTCTCCTAGAACTCATTTATTATGCATGAACCGCTATTCCTTAAGGGTTCATTCCTGACGTCTTCCTCTGCCCAGCTTTACGTCAATGATAACATTCCAAGGCACCTACCAGGTATAAATATACCTTCCCTTGCCCAAGCAAGTAGGAGGAGACCTCCACTGTGTCCCAGCTTGACGCACTGACAAGAGACGCTGTCATCCCTGCTCGCAGAGAATCCAGCTTCCAGTGTTCTGACTCCCTTCGTGGGGTGTTAGAGAGTTTGAGACTTGGAAAGAAATTCCGACCTCTCTCATTCTCAAGGTATGGAGCTGACTAGAACCTAGAGGGACTCTTGGCATACCAAATTATAGCATACCAGACAATAGCATACCATACTATAGCCTACCATACTATGGAATATATCACCTACTTCTTACCTTGTACTACACTTAGGTTAGGTACACTGGGGTAGAACTAGTTAGAGAAGCATCTTATGAGTACCTTGCATTTTTGGCTTATGTTATTTATGTATATGAATATATGTGTCATAGCTTAAAGATAATGCTAGCGCAGTATTATTTCTATCTACTGCTTACGCTGTACATAATATATCTTGCATACTGTCTTACAATTGTAACAGCTCATAACTCTTACACGAGAAACAAGACTGTTCAATAAATCCTTTTATTGAAACCCCCGTCTATTCTTTCTGTGCAACTCTGAAGAAACTAAGCATGCACGATTAGCTGAGTGAAACTGTTATCTGTTGTTTCCACGATTCTGAGACTGTTCCGATTCTAAAGGGAAACAAAGTTGTCATGTTTATGTGGTTGCCAGAAACTACTCCCTTCTTGTTTACAAGGAGTTTCTAGTGGCCTCTGAGTTAGCTGGCACAAAGTAATTAAGTTTAATATACTCGATAGGGGCATACAGAACTCAGTCCTATGCTAAATCTATAGGGTATATTATTCCAATGCGCAGAGCCTATTGGGGAAATAGGAACTACACTACAACAGTGCTGCCCAATCATCAGCTGGAATACTGCAGTCTTCTCTTTCACATGCCTCCAAAATCCCATCTCTCCACATCAACCAGAAAGAATTTAATTTGATTAAGTGTTTCAGAAAGTCTCCAAAGTATGCACTAATAAAAGAAGCAATGTAATTTGAAAACAAATGGATATGTTTTGGAGTATAAAATGACAGCTTATTCCTGGAGAATTATTGCTGGATCCTCAAACTAAAGACATAGGAAAGGAGGTAGGATAGATTGTGGGAGAGAAACATATAGAATTAAATGAAGGAATGTGATGGAAGGTAACAGATTTTCCAGTTAATTTGAATGGTCCACCACTATTTATTATAATGCACGTATAGAGGGCACACCATTGCCATGGCTTGCAATGTATCACTTGCAAAAATCGTGTGCCACCAGCCAGAGAAATAGACCTGCTAGTTTGGAGTACATAAGTATTGGACATTTTATCCTTCATAACATTGTTATCTGCCTCATAATTATGCCTACCTATGTTACAGTCATCTAATCACCCATTTGGAAAAGGGTGGAAGGGAAGAGATGGCGGTTCAGTACTGAAGCACTGGTGGGTGAAAGTGGAGATATTTTTATTTATAAAGGATTAGGGTACCTGAGATGCCTCTGGTAGGAGGTTTGGAAATGTTACTACCCATAAAGACACTAAGTTTACAGCTTCTCCCTGTCAACAGTTTGGATTTAGAAGCAGCAACAGCATTGTGTTTGCTGAATAACACAAAACATACATGTATGTATCATTTCATAGCTGTTAGCTATACCACTTCACTATCAGTTTAAAATGGGGTTATGCTATCAGGGGTCCAGTTCCGCTACTCTTCGTCACAATGTACAATGTACAACCATCCACTTTTTTGTTTTTTTAACACGGATTAGAATCCAGATATCACATTTTTGGTTTAATTGGTACCAACCAAGCTAAATAATGCCCTAAAACACCGATGAACCCCACTGTGATTAACGTATTTAGGACGTTTCTCACTCTGATAAAGTATTTATCTGATGAAATTATGATAAGTATTTGCATCCAATGAAGCAAAAATATCTTTGTTCTATATTGATAACATTACATTCTTGAACTCTACTGGTTGTTATTAAAAACACTTTTTTTGTACTCATGGAGACTGATACTACATCAAAACTACCCTATGAGTCATAATATTGATAATAGTTTACCTTTTCAGCTCTGGTAGGGTTTCACACAGAATTAGTTCTCACATAGTTTCTTTTTTAAAGAAGTCTTATGGTTTAGGAGATTCTGTAACAGTCACATGAAGTCATCAGCACAGACGATTCTTATCTACTTCTGTGTCTGACTGTCAGTATTGATATGATGCACACCTTGAACCAATCCCCCTCACCAGGAATGGGAAACACGAATAGAGAGCCCAGTAGAGACATGCAACCAGGGCTGGACTGGCATTTTATTCCATTGAGGAATGGGCATTTCCCCAGTGAACCATTGGAGGACAGTTTTGAAACCCCTGGGCCGATGCTGGCACCTCTACTAACATCCCCAGCTCCTCAAGGTTAAATACAACAGGCACAGGGGTCTTCAAGAGACAGGGAGGTGGGGAGGTGGAGAGGAAATGGTCAGAGGGAAAAGGGATAGAGGAGAAAAGGAGAGAGAGAATATCAAGTGGAAAAAGAGAGCAGGCTGGTTTGAGCACTTTCACTTGGGCTGCTCTCGATTCCCCAGCTCAGCCCTGCTTGCAATTACATGCATTATGACCATTTTGAGACAGTAAACATTCTGTAGGATTCTGGGAATGCCGTCCTTTTTGAACTCTTTAGAATACTGCAATTGAAGTTACTTTCTCAGAGATAAAATCCACCATAGAAGTGCAGACAATTAATGGAGAGTGTCATTAAGTAATCTAGGCATTTTCAAATATGTTGAAAAGAACTACCTGTAAACTACAAAATCAACTAGGGTGGCGGAAGAAGATAGTTAAGTTAGAACACACATACATTTAAAAAAGTTGATCAGCTAATAGCAATATAAGAACGGGTGTGTGGTAACAGTGAATTAAATGTACTAATCCAAATGTCTGAAGAAATATAAAAGTAAAGTATGGCTAACATGTCATGTCAAAACAGATAGAGACTGTAGTGTCGTTAACAAATGAACAAAATATTACAATATTTACCTCTGAGACATTATTATTCTCAAGTGGTCCATTGAGGTCTGACCGCTGCTGCTTCCTGGGCTGTTCTATACCATTGCAAACCTGTAAGAAATCAGAAAACATGTGGTTGTTTATTGTTTTCTTGAAAAGAAAAATAAATAAATGCGACAGGGCAATTATCACTCATTACTATCAAGAAGTATTATGTTCAGTTATGTAACCATGTTTAATGTACCACAAATGTGTCTGCAGTTAATACAGGGTTCTCCTGTAGTTCACAATCCTTCCTTATGGGTTTGGTGCTATATTTTGTGCGTCAGTAGGGTCTAATATAGCACATGTAGGGCTCTACGTCTCCAACAGTGTACTTAGCCACTCTGGGTCATATTTATGAGCCCCTTGCACTGCCGGAGCATCACGTTTTGTGATGCTACAAAATGCTACAAATGCTACACAATCATATCATAAATTCACGCTGCTTTGAACGGCCTCATAGATATGGAGTAAGGCAAGGTAGCGCAAATTCCTGCATTGCCTCACTCTGCGCTCTGGAGGCGTTCCATAGGCACTGCAGTCGGTGTTCCCACGCAACACCCATGGATTTTAAGGATTCCCCATATTTACTAGACCCTGTAAACTTGGGGAAGCACAAAAACCTTATGCCTCCTGAGAAGAGGTGAAACGAGGAGAAAAAAACTTTATTTATCCTTGTTTATTCCTCTTTTCACTCAGGATTGTTTTTGTGCTGGAAGGTGCCCATTCCTGCACAAAAACAATCCTGCTGACAACACAGACACCGTTGCACTAAGGTGTATGGGTTCCTGCATTGGCGCTAAACTGCCGAAACTGCGCCAACGCAGTAAAAAGGACAGGAATGCACCGTATTAGATAAATACGGTGCATTTCCCCCTCTTTCACTTTGACGTAGGGCAGCACAGCAAGTCACCTTGCTGTGCTGCCCTGGGTCAAATCTACAGGAATTAGGCCCTCAGTGACAGTTTTAAGGTGGTGAGACATGTGCTGCTGCACTATGCGCCAAGCTCCAGGGTTGGGGGGTCTGCAAAAATACCTTTGTGTGACCAGAAATTTTCTGTCAATAATAATGTCATGTGTGATTAATGTACTTGCTGAAGGGATCTGAGTCTTGCTTGCGTTTTGACTCATCATAAGCACAAAGGGTTAATGTGCCTGTTAAAAGCACAGTGCATAACATGAAGATCACAGATTTCTATTTATGAATTTAGCCCAGTGGTCTACTTATTTTTTCAAAGATATAATTTCTTACTTGCAATTCCTAAAGTACAATCCCTCCAATATTGTGAAACCAGCATCAAGCAGCTGAATGCAAACTTCAAGGAATAGGTTTTGAATATAAATGTGTTTCCTTTACGCTATCATCGGAAAAATGACAAAACACTAAATAAGAGCCAAACAAATATTTAAATATTACATTGCCTTGTATTGCACCCAGTGCTTAATTTGTAACAAAATACATGCCAGGGCCCACAACAAGAGGCCACTGTAGCTTCCACCATCCATTGCCCTTGCCTGACAGAACCAACACAACTATTAACCATCACACTCCTACAAGTGCGACAATTCAGACTATTCCAGGCCCCCAAAAGATATAAGAATGGATTGGGCAGCAGGTACTAGCCATTTCTATGTCCAATTCTAAATTAGACAAACAGCGCCACCATGTGGCATACTGTGGTAAGTGCCGGTGTTTATAATTAAATGCCAGTGGTGAGTACCTGGAACCACCGCTCAAATTAAGCAGGGCGCCCCCGACGCACTCACCCAATAAGCCTATGACAGCTAAACGTTATACTTGCTTAATATCATTATTATTTAATCAGGGAAAACACCTTATTCCAGAAAGTTTAACAACATTTTCTTTTTTAAACTTTTTTTTGTTGAAATTTGCAGCAAGCAATATTAGCAATCACAGCTTTGCACTGATTAGTCACAACAGGTCGCAGATAACATAATGAGCATGACAGGAGAAGCAACAGTCCGTCACGTCATAGGCATCCCCACTCCTATCCAAGCCCAACAGAGCCATCGTGCCTGCAAAGTTCAGGCAACATCCGGAGATGGTCAGAAAAATGACTTGCACAAGGTCGAACAGAATGTCTGAGAACAGGGGTCAGAATACTAAATGTAAATGTGCAAATGTAAATGTGCAGGAATTTATATAGCGCAAATCACCAAGCGGTCTCTAAGCGCTTGCTTAGGGAACCCGTCCTGGTATTCCCCTGTGAGATAACCCGGCAGGGCATCCGCAAGGTGAAAGCCAGGCATCCCGCCGCGAGGGGCCCATGTGGAGATTAAGCAAGCTATTGCCCAGAGTCGCAGAGTGTGAACCCATGAATTGAGTATGCACTGGAGCGAGAATTATCGAGTCCAAGGACATTTATGGACTCAAGACCCAGCCAAGCCGGGAATTGAACCCTGGTCCCGGGCTGACCTCTGCTTCCAGGTCTGCCTCCTCTAACCAGTGAGCCACACTTCTCCACTACTAGCAGCTCTTTAACCGACCAACTACCTACATTTCTGAAAAAGCAGTTCTCGTTAAATTTAGCCGGACTACCGTACAATGCTTGCATTCCAAGGTATGTGGAAATGTGGTGGCCACACCTGCTCTATTCCACCCTCGTCCCTGCGCCCCGCAGAACCAGCACCTCTGCCCACACGTGCCTGTTGTCTTTAGTCAATGAAATCCAATCGTCATTCCGCCCAATCTCTCATCTTATCCTTCACTTTGGAACTCCCGGCAATGGCACTTCTCATCTTCTGCATTTTAAAGTGCCTGTCATTCCTCCCAGGACGGCTTTCAGTCAGAGGCGACCAGAGGCTGTGAACGATGCCGCTCCTGTCACTGGCTGTACTGACAGGTGCCTGGACATGCGTGAAATGGGAACTTCTTTCGACGAGGCATTTTACGCTTGGTTACTTCTATTATGGCATGTTTTGGAAAAGGTCAAATGAGATTAGCGCACACAATGGGCCACAAAGACAAGAAAAATTAACTAAGGGTAACAGGAAACGTTGCTTTTATGGAAGGTAACATGGGTAAAGGATTGCAGCGAGGAATAGACACTGGAGACATGTTTTCTGTTGATTATTGCTGCAATATGACTGCAGAACCCGTTGTTTCTAACTACAAAAGGCCACAGCTGAACTGGTTCTTTCCAAATAATAGTTACCTGAGGACAACGACATCTGCGCTGCCTCCTATTTATCCATCTCTCTCTCTCTCTCTCTATTTATTTAAACGTTTTGTATAGCACGAACAAGACCCCGAAGGGTATCAGAGCGCTTCACAGTAAGACAGCTTTAGGGTGGTCTTCCCCCAACTTTTTGCCTGCCTCCCTCCATTTTTATGACCTCGTTTTTGCTGGCTTTAGGACTCTGAGGACTTTAATCAGTGCTAAAGTGTTTGTGCTCTCTCCCCTAAACATGGCAGCATTGGCTTAACCCCAATTGACATATTTAGATTACTTAACAGTCCCTAGTAATGTGCACTAAATGTGCCAGCGGCCTGTAAATTAAAAGCTACTAGTGAGCCTGCAGCACTCATTGTGCCACCCACTCCAGTAGCCCTCTAACCATGGCTCCTGCCAGCCATTGCAGACTCTATATGTCTAGTTCACTCTGATACTTTGACCTGACAAGACAAACCTCTTGCCAGGCCTACACCTTCCCTTTGTATGTATATAAGTAACCACTAAGGCAGGCCCTGTATGGCCACCAGGGCAGGGTGTAATGTATTCAAAAGGCAGGCCATGTATGTTTTTACTTATGCAAGGCCTATCTCTACCACAGGATAACATCAGAATTATCTTATTACATCTTTTAAGTTTAATTCCCATTTGTGAAGAGATACAGCTTTCACATTTGGTGTCACTGGACTCCTAGTTTAAAATGACAACTTATGGTGAAGTTGGATTTAAATGATAGTTTAGCAAATACCACTTTTAGAAAGTTAGCATTTACTTACTGTAACCATTTGGTGCCTGCTGACTGTCTCCGCTTAGTCTGGGGTGGGTGACAGCTGGGCTAAGTGCATTCCTCTAGCCAGCCACACACAAAGGTAGCTCTACGTGCATCTTGATGAGCAATCCTGGAAGATGGGGGAGGAGATCTGGGCACTGCCTCACATTTACAACTGAGTATTCTGTGTCCTGCCCACACACAAAGGGCTGCATACCATCACTGTATTGAGTCTGGACACAGAGCAGGAAGGGAGGATCTCTGTGCACTTCAAAGTTTCTTTTAAGTCTCCACTACTTCAAAGTCACAACTGGGTATAAGTACTGGACGTCTGACACCATAACTTCAGTACTCTTCTGGACATGTGACTACTCTGCCAGAACAAAGAGCTGCTGTGCTGCTGAAAGGACTGTCACTCGCTAGACTGCTGCTTTTCTGCACTTCTGTCTTGCTGTGCTCTTGCCTTGCTGAACTGCCTGCTGTTCTCCTGCCTGTGTGAGAAGGACTGAACCTTAATCAATTGAGCACAGAGCGACTCCAAGGGCTTACTGGCTTGCCTCCTGTTCTAAGTCTCAGGGATATCAAAGACTTCAACTACCTGCATCTGGACTCTACACATTGTGAATCTGCCCTGCAAAGTGATGCCACCCGAGGGAAGTTAGGCCTAAGGTGTTTCTACAACATAAATCCACGCATCCTCATTGGAACTGGTGCACCTTCACCTTTGCTTGGGTGGGAACTTGCGCACCTACGCCTTTGCGTGGATCGGAATTAACGCATCCTCGTCAAAGTGTGGAAACCGAGCCTGCGCATTGCACTTGGAAGAAGCGCATTGCCTCTGGAATCTACACATTTCCTGCTGCAGGAGCAGTAGCTGTGCATCGCTGTTAGAACTGGGGGTCTCTAATTGGCAGAGGTATGCACCTTTGTCCAAATAGGGGCCCTTGCTTCTAGTCAGTGTAAGGGGGATACCCACTCTAAATAACCCCTGCTCACCCCCTTGGTAGCTTGGCAGGAGCAGGCAATGTGTAAAGTATTTGTACTCAAAACACACAGTAATATAGTGAAAACACCACAAATGGACACCACACCAGTTTAGGAAAATAAAGTATCTTTATCTAAACTCAACAAGACCAAAATGGCAAAAATCCAACTTGCAGGTAGGAAAATAGGACTTGAAACTGTTATATCCAAAATAAAGCTTGTAGAATACAAATAGCTCCAACCTGGGGCTATTACAACGTCTTAACATCCAAAGTAAGGCGCCGACCACCAGGTGCGCGACGTCAGGCACAGAGTCACACGGACTACCAAACAAACAGTACCTTGGATAACAAAGTCTATGACAATGCACTGGCTAGTGGAGGTGGGGCATAGGTGTAGAGGTCGAGGCCGGCTCCCTGGCTGCCATGGCAGAGGCGAGGTATTGTGTTCTCGAGGAGGCAACGTGTCGAATCTAGGACAGGGGAAAGTCGGTTGCGTCCGAAGTGAGGCTTCAGTTGCGGTGAGGCAACGCAAAGTCGTCCAGTTCGTGGAATCACCCTCGGCTGTTATCGGGCCGCGAGGCACACCTCAAATCCCCCCATTTTAAAACAGACAATATAAAAACCACCTTTACCAAAATATGTGTTATTAAATTTTGAGCTCAGCGAGCCTAAACTTTATTCCTCTATCTGGTCCCAATTGGGCAGTTATATTTGTAAGATGTTACAAATGAAGTCCCATGATATCCAATGAGACAGATAGCATTACAAAAGTGAAAAGCAAAATTGGCACTATTTCATTATCAGGACATGTCATACACACCAGTATGTGACTACTTTTCACATACACTGCACCCTGCCCATAGGGGTACATTGGGCCTACCTGAAGGGTGTCTTACATGTAAGAAAAGGAAAGGTTAGGGCCTGGCCAATGGGTACACTAGCCAGATAAACATGGCAGTTAACAACTGCGTGCCCAGACACTACAGTGGTAGGTCTGAGACTCACTTACAGGGCTACTCATGAGGGTGGCACATCCTGAGCTGCAAGCCCACTAGTAGCATTTGATTTACAGGCCCTGGCACACTTAGTGCACTTTACTAGGGACTTACCAGTAAATCAAACATGCCAATCATGAATAACCAATTATAATAATAATTTACACAGAGAGCATATGCACTGCAGAGTAGAAACACCCTGACCCCCTAGGCGTGCTCAGGGGGTCCCACAAGGGCCCCCAGAGCCAAAGAAAGCAATTTTTTTATAAACATCCAAATTTGCGCTGGGGTCGCGAATATGGACGAGAAAACAACAAAAAAAACAAGCGGGGGCTCCCGCGCTTCATTGAATTTAAGCCCCCGGGTGGGCCAGGTTCCGGGGATAGGCTAAATTATGTGGCGGGGACCGCCGCCTCCCCAGGGCTCTGTTTTAAAAATAAAAATGTGTGGGGGGCTCCAAACCATGCAGCAGCTTACACAACAACAGACACACTGATACAAACATTCACACAGTTTAGTCACTAACCCAAGCATTCAGTAAGACACATTTAATGACGCACCTACTAAATCCTCCATCCAGACACTTATACACCCACTCAATCTTCAAAACACCTTGCCATATATATATAAAACATTTTTAAACTTTATAGAAACACACAGTCACTGGATGATGTCATCTGAGATGTCATGTCATTTGAGATGTCATCAGTGATGTCACTGACCATGTCATGATATGTGACGTCATCAGCAATGCATTGCAGGGGTGCAAGTTATAGTTAGCTGAACTAACTATAATAGCCAAATTTCACTGGTTTTGTACGAGTGAAATGTCCAACTAACTATAACTTCCCTGAAACCTCAGTTTTTTTTCAGAAAATTTCTGACGTTTTTTAAATGCTAATTTCTAACTATAACGTGCATAAAACTTATGCTTTTTCAGTGAATATATATACATATATATCTAATATATATCAGTGACACACCATACACTTTCTTGATTTTTCTCAACATTGAGTGTCCAGTCACCTACCAGTGAAACAAGCCATTTTATCATCTTACTTCCTATAAATATACATTTTCACTGGCCATCAAATTCAATCTGTTGCACCTTCCTCCAAATTAGACTTTACTATCATTATACTGCAAATATGGCTAACAGCCAAATATGTCGAACTCCTTCCAGTTCTTATTTTAGTTGGTTATTTATGGCACACACTGGACCATGCGCATTGGAGCATTTTTTCAATCAGAAAGAATCGAAGATTTAACAAAGAGATCACACTGGGTACAGAACTAACCTTCGAGGAACACAACAACAAGATAACTAATAGATATGATTCTAACTCCCTTCACTAAAGAAAGTGTATCCATTCTTCCCAGACAGGAACTTCAGAGCTGCTTTTCAAGCCCTCAGGCGCCTGCATCTAGATGCAGGAATTGTCCTGCGCCACGGCATCCCAAGCTCCATACTTGCATCCCATGAGAGAATCATCGATGCAGCAGCATGTCTAATCTACCGCCTGAAGAAATATGATTACATCACCATCACCCTGCTAGAACTTGAAAGGATGTCCTTGCCAGCCCATCCACAGTACAAGATGCATCATACACGAAGCCATCATGACAGGCAACCTCTTCCTATCCAACTAAAAATCTAACCACCGTCCGGTCGCTCTGAACAGATGCACAAACATGTTACCATCAGACTGCAGACAAAGAAGTGTAAAAAAGAAAAAAAAATGCAACAGGCCTTCTCCATCTATGCACCCAACATCTGGAACAACAGCTGGAAATCCAGCAATACTGTCCCCAATCCTACTCCAATTTAGGAAGAAGCAGAAGGCATATTTCTTTAAAGGGATACTCGTGTGAATGATGTCACAACAATAGATCTCAACACCCAAGCAGACACCATCAAAGTAACATCCTGGAATTCATGTTTGTTAGACCTGGCATGTTTTGGCACCGTTTCCCCTGTCTTTTTTGCTTCTGACCTCCTGTTTTTGACTACTGAATTTTGGTTTGCTGATTTAGGACTCTGGGTACTTTACCACTGCTGAGTAGGTCTAAAGTGCATGTGATCTGGGTCTAAAAGGTAATGGCATTTGGTTTCTCCATGATTGGCATATTTGATTTACTAATAAGTTCCTAGTAAAGTGCACTACGTGTGCCCTGCGTCTGTAAACCAATTGCTACTAGTGGGCCTGCAGCCCTGATTGTGCCACCCACATGAGTATACCTTCAAACCAGTCTCAGGCCTGCCAATGCAGTTTTAAACTGCCATTTAGATCTTAGAAGTTCACCTACTTGCCAGGCCCAAACCTTCCCTTTTATTGCATATAAGTTACCCCTAAGGTAGGCGCTATGTAGCCCCATGGGCAGGGTGCACTGTATTTAAAAGGTAGGACATATACTGTAGAGTTTTACATTTCCTGGTAGGGAAAAACTGCTAAATTAGGTTTTCACTACAGCAAGGCCTAACTCTCCCATAGGTTAGCATGCGACTTCTTCATAACCTCTTTACTCTGGCCTAACCTGCCTGCCGCTGGGAAACCCTTTGGGGGAGCTGTGCGCCCTACACATTTTAAATAATAATAATAATAAGTGTAACTTCCAACTGGGAGCAGATTGAAAATTGGAGTTTGGAGTCTCTTGACTCAAAATTTAAGAACACATCTTTTAGTAAAGTTGATTTTGGTCTGAAAATGCCACTTTTAGAAAGTTGCCATTTTCTTACTTTAACGGTTTGATGCCTCTGCCTGTCCCCAGAATACACATCTGGGTCAGGGTGACCGCTGGATTTTGTGAATTCACTCTAGACAGTCCCACACAAAGGTGGACAGAGAGGACACTTGCACCTGAATAGGGCTGTGTTTGTCCCCAGACAAAGAGCTGCATACCCCCTCTATAGTGAGTCTGGAGCCAGCGCCAGGAAGGGCACGTTCTTGTGCACTACAAAGACCTTTCTTTGAAGTTTCCCTACTTCAAAGGCTAAAATGGGTATAGGTACTGGACCTCGGACACTATATACTCAGGAAACATGTGGACTGAGGACATTCTGCCAAGAAGAAGAGCTGTTGTGCTGCCGGGAGGGACTGCCACTTTGCTGCTTGCTTTGCAGTATTGGTCTGCTGTCTGCTGCTTCTTGCCTGTGAGTAAGAGGGCTAGAATGTTCTCTCTACATCCTGCATTTCTAAAGGTTCCTCAAGGGCTTGTTGGCTTCCCTCCTGTTGTGAGTCTCAGGGATATCAAAGACTTCACTTGCATCTTGGTACCAGCACCTGGGCTCTTTTGATGGGAGTCCTGCTTTACCAAGTGGTGCCAAGTACAGTCCTGGGCCCTTGGAAGTGAGTGTTTGTGCAGCAACCCAAGAAATCGAAGTATCAACTCCAAAGCAACATTTCAGAACCAGCGCATCCCTGTGAAACCGTTGCATCGCCACGGTTTCCAATTAAGCCATGGTCCCTGTTCGCTGAGTGCGCGAAGCATCGACCTCAACTTACAAAGTACTCCCGACTTTCCCAATGCATCACCATTGTCTGCACCAAAGCCTTGGTCACCACCCGCAGAAGTGCAACGCAAGGACCTTGATTTACAGTGCATCCTTGACTTTGCCACAGTGCCTCCGAAGAACCGGTGCTGCGTTAGTCTTGGACACCACTTCACACACGTCGATCCATCAATGACCTGCCCAGCTTCAGAACTGACGCATGCCTGCAACAGTGATGCATCACCTCCAGATTTCAACACATCGTCCCTGAGCATCAACGCATTCAAGGTACTGTCTGTAGGTCTGCATGAAACTTGCATCCAGCCCGTGCTCCATTGCTGTTGGACTGAACTTTTGGATTTGCCCCGGTCAAGCGCAACCACATAGCCGCATTTGAAGGTATTGACTTCCTAACACTGTATTTTGATTTAATCTTGCAAAATTCATATCTTGACTTGTGTATGATTTTTGCCGTTTTGGTCTTGTATTACTGAGATAAATATTGGCTATTTTACTAAACTGGTTTGGAGTACTTTTGTGGTTTTTCACTGTGTTACTCTGTGTGTGTGTGCACAAATAATTTACTCATTGCCTCTTTGGTTTAGACTGACTGCTCTGTGCCAAACTATCAGAAGGTGAGCACAGCTAAAGATTAAGTGTGTGCTACACTTACCCGGACTAGACTAGTAGTCCTTGCTTAGACATGGTGCATACCTCTGCCAACTAGAGACCCCATTTCTAACACTGTTGTTGGTGATTGTTAGTGACTCAGAACTTTGTAAAGAGAACTGTTTTTTTTCTACAATGTAAAGAAGACAAGTTACATAATGATGTAGTAACAGTCGACTTTCTCTTTTAGAATCCAGCTGGCTCTCCAATCACATGTTGACTGTGTTGGACAAAGTGCAGTTCTCCACTGTGCTATATACATGTCACATACATACCATGGAAATAAATAATCACCTTTGAAGTGAAGATACAGAAGTAAGTTGCAATGGTGATGTCTGAGGTGGCAAGTAAACTAAACATAGAGGTGGCGAAAGTGGGATGGGTCGAGGAATATATAACACACTGTGATATGAATAGCTTCTTGGTGCTTGGTCTGAAGTGCTTGTGAGATGAAATTGATTTACGATGCTGAATGCTTTCCATGGGCAGCTAATCTTGATTTAAACAGCATTTAACCATTAATGGCAATATTTGAAATGTACCATACACATCATGCATTTTTAGCTCACTAAGACCCGTGACATCCTAAATGGGATGGTTCTGTTGTATAGATGAACATATTTCTAGTGTGTTTTGTAAATTAATCACGCTTGCTCAATGTTTTAGAAGGGGAAATATTGTAATGTATACAAAGTACGAATAAGAAAGAGAAATACCATCCCATATTGCTCTCCAACCTTTTTTCTCACCATATTCCTTATTGTTGCTCTTTACTTTTTTTTACATTAGGGTCCCTATTATGTAAGGGGCGAACTTTCCCTTTTTTGCGCCTGGCACACCTTACAACAGGTGCACCAGGCACAAACAGGGAAAGTGCACCATATTACATGGAATGCCCTGCCCACAGGGCAGCCGCAAACTCAAGCAGCCCTGTTTTCACATGTTCCGTGTTTTCACTGTGCAGGTGGCACCCGCCTGCACTTTTAAAGGTGATTATAGATCCCCTTGCAGGTCCAGTCAGTGACTGCACCTGCCTGCAAGGGGGTCTCGGGGGAGTCTATGGGACCCTTGTTACCCCTGCCATCAGGGGGTGCACTGAAAGTGCACCACCTTTTAGATGGCACACTGTCAGTGCACCCCCTGACAGTTCTTTGCCTCTGCAACGGGATTTCCTCATTTGTATTTGGTACACCCCTATGCAAATGAGGGAACACCCCTGCAGATAGGGCTGCTGAATTATGTGCGCAAGCGCTATAGGTATTACAGAATGGGCAGCACACGTGTCTGTGGCCCCTTCTGTAATACCAAAGTGCCTCGGGAGTGTGCAAAGCAGGCTCAAATGCCCATTGCGTCCGCGGGGTACTCTCTGTAATATGGCCCCAGATATTACAAATGTAGATATATATTTAACCCAGTAGGATGAAAGTTGTCAGAAGCCCAAAACATTATAAATAATGACTTATGTTTACACTCATTCTACATGCAACTCTGCACTGGCTTTACACAAAACACATCAACTTATGTTGATTAGTATTATGTGAGAACAGTTTCCGACCAATTAAATGCTAGAAGTAATTTCATAAAAATTTGAATTTGTTCCACAAATATGGAAGTTACAACGCCTATCATTATGGAAATGGGTCCAGGCATGATACTAGCAAAGGTGTCGAACTCATATATATTAAATGCATTTTTTTATTCAAAATTACATATATTCAGCTTTAAATGTGTTAATTGGTGTCTGTTTCACGATCTGGTTATTTGATGTCTTGAAGTACTTTCACGGTGTCATTGCAGCACCACTAGAGTTCTGGAAGACAGTTTTGTTAAGTGGACTCTTTCATCCCTCTTCAAACTTTCATTTATTACTAGAGTTTCAAATCCACAATCCTTTGTAGCTTTCCTACTTTACATGACGTCAGCAGAACTTCGGCAAAAACAAAGGGTAAACAGTGCTTAAATACAAAAAAATGTGCAAGGCGCCAAATGTGTTTTATGTCTTTCTCAGGACCACGCTGCCGCCTATGCGTCAGAATGCCAGGATTGTTAAATACCAAACATTTTTTTTAATTTTTTTTATTCCTCCACCCTACTCCCCGAATCTGTTTATCTCAATCCTGCAGGTCCTCTCTCTGTTTCTACGTCGTTCTCTGCCTCCTCCTTTCTCCATGTCATGCCTTTCTTTCTATCTTACTTTGGATCAAAGTCTAGAGACAGAGGAGGACGAGTCTGGATGTGGTGATCCATCATGCTGCTCAAGATGCCAAAAGTAAGTGGATTACTCTGCTAGAGGCGAGCCAGAGATAGTGTAGGACATCGGAGGGCATCCTGGACATCTCGTGTGCGCACGCAAGGTGGGTTTATCCTGATGAAACATGCTAAACATTTAAATAGAGTCACTGTGGTACTCATTTATTTTTATTTAATAGAATGCATAGAGTGCAACGTTTCTCCAAAGGTACATTGGCGCTCATATATAAACTTTCGAAGAGAAAACAAAAGCTAAGCAAGGAGAACAAATTACATTTGGGTAAATAAATCCGTTTTCAGAGATTTTCAGAATTGTGGAACTGAGGGTTTAGATCTGAGCTCAAAAGAAGAAGGAGTTCCTGCTTTTTACTGGCTCCCGAGGCAGGCGGCCCAGAATGGGAGGGTGTCACCCCCACAGGGGTCTCTGAGGCTTGCATTTCGGTCTCGTCGCCACTCAGCTGATTGCATCCGAGCCATTGTTCGATCCGATTGAAGCAGCACTTCGGTAAGGAAGTGGCCGTTAGTGGTTACAGACGCCCAAAGCACTATTCTAGGTGTGAGTGCAGAACACATTAGGTACAATACAAATGGAGCTGGATATGGCATACCTATGACATTCTTTCTACCTCACAAGAAAGTAACTGGCCCGCTAGCCCTTACTGCCAAGCCGAACAGACTTCACGTTATCCTAAAATAGGGCTATGATGAATTTTAGTACTCCAGCATCTATTCCCATCTTGGAAAGAGTGGTCCATTGTGAAACTCTGGCCACTCACCGGTGAGCCTCACGATTCAACACCTGCAGTGCGTGCCGCACAGGTTCACTCGCGGCAGGGGGCATCCGGGCAGTGCAGTGCCACCTACGTCACAACCAACCTCCCGGCCGAGGAGGGGCTCAGGAGGAGGAGGGTCAGCAGTCTTGTCTCTTTTTCAGTGTTTCTTCAGATGCATTCAACAACTCCTTGCATTGGTAAAAATCTCTTCTTAGCTCTGGGTTGTTCTTCCAAGAAGTGTTACTGTTAATCCATCAGCAGCGCGACGCTCGCATCTGCATTTCAAAGTCTATCTCCGTCCTCTCACTCATGGGCTGTTTAACCGATGACTGACTACAAGGAAAAGGCAGACAGGGCGGAGCTAAATTAAAAATGTACATTTCACAAGTCTGCCAAGTGGCATATTGCATTGAGGGGGTTGCTTATACATTTACTTTTAACAGTCATCAGGTGCGCAAATTCCCAGCATTCGAAGTGCCGTTGGCTAAAAAGGCAGAATTGGTGAAAGGTGCAGACGAGGACATGTTTTAAGATTTTACAGAGTAGTCTAGTCCAAAAGCCAAAAGTAAACTTCGCTCAGATATTTTGTGAGGGCTCGCTATTTCATTCACCTCATACATTAAAATAAGTATTGGCATTGCAATATGTTTTTTTTCAATGTAGTGTAAAGTTTAACACCGACCTTCACAACATAAACAAAACGGAATTCTAGTCAGGCCCAAAAATAGGCCTTGTTCGTGAAATCTCTCTGTAAGACGCTCTCAACTTCTTTCTAGGGCTCTCCCCATCATGTATCTCCTTCCTTTTTCACCAGCCCTCTAACTGCTACTTGTTTAGCCTTCTGACATACTACTCCATTGCTCCACTCTAGCTTATGTCCACTGCTTGATTTCTTTCAACTTCATACGTTTTAATGTAATGAACTCTCATATTTTGTGTGTTTATCCTTCACCCCAACGTTTACCTAGAACTACTATGGAATTCCTTCTGATGGATACAGAGTGCAATTTCTGTACATCCTACCTCCCACCCTTTTTAGGTCGAGCCTAGCGCAGCGCATGATAGCGCAGCGCACATGCGTTGCGCTAGGAAAATGACTTCTTGGAATCGCTCTGGGCTTTTTTCTTTTGGTCACACCCAAATGGCCTTTGCATGCGTCTTTCTAAAAAAGACAGCACGAAATTGGGCAAAGGCGGGTGCATGTCCCACCTTTGTATCCGCCCACAGCCTCCGGCTTGCGAGAGCAAGCATCAGCGCCATCTGTTTCCAATGATCGAGGCCCGCGTCTCACGGTCGCGTTAATTGGAAACAGATGGCGGTCGCGCTGGCCCTGGCTTTTTTTCCACCTTTGTTATCTCTGCTTTTCTGTGCTTGTTTATCTGCTTGTCTCTTATACGTGCCACCTGTATCGTCCAACTCCTATCTGTGGTTTAATGCCCGCAATGTCGGGTGGGTCAGTGGTCGAGACCTCACTGCCCCCGGTGCTCAAGGTACCTTTATTGCTGAACAAAAAGTACAGTTTGGCGAGTGGCGCTGCTGCTCCTCTCGTGGACGGAAGCGAGGCACATGGTCATCCGGCGTTCAGCGTGTCTAGGTTGCCACCACAACAAGGAGGGACCATGAACCAAGGGGGAGCGTCTGCCCGGGGTGCTCCAACATTTGAGGTAGGATTGGTGCACACATGCCGGTCTGCGTTCACAACAGCTCTCACTTTATCGCAGGGGGCAGCGCTGATCCTCAAATGCTTGTTGTAGGAGAGTAGGGTCTGCTATCCTATGGCACCCCAAATTTTTGCTTTTTGCTTCACTGGTTTTTGACATATTGAGGCTGTGGGCCTGCTAATCAGACCCCCAGCCTGCTGTTCTCTCTAACTAAATTGACACTATGCACCCTAGGTGCATAACCAATTGGAATTGGATCACCCTGTGAGCCCCTGTACCAGTGTACACTAGGTACCCAGGGCATTGGTGTATCTAAGGCCTACCAGGGGCTGAAGCATGTATTGTGCCACCCCTGGCCTGGCCTAGCAATTTGACACAACTGGCTGATCACTCAGCTGGGGTAAGTTGGTGTAACCACCTCTTACTTAGGTGTAGTATACCTATACCTAACCTTAAATGGGACACATGTTAACCTATAAGTCACTCCTATGGCAGGCCTTGACAATCCTGAAGGCAGAGTGCTTGGTTCCATGTGAGATGGTGCTCTGGCATGAGCTGAGCCTGTGTGCAGTGGTCGGAACAACTTCCTTCTACCGTTTCCAGATATCGTCATACCATATACTCTTAAGTGTATTATGAACCTCGCGGTTAAATGCTAACTTTGGTTTGGCTTTATCAAAACATGTCGAGTAAGGTGTCATACGAATTGGAATACTAACCCCTCGCCAATTCTGGCGACGGGGTTAGCATTCCACCCTTCTAGAGGGACACGACATGTACAGTACCTGAAACCCGGGTAAAATCAGACATAGCCTCAGCTCCACAAAATGGATGCTGCCACCACAGACACAAGTCTGCCCTCCTGCTGCTGGGAGACCTTCCAGCTTGGGAGACGTGGACAAAGGGTTTCCTGCCAGGGGAGGTGCGAGCACCACCCCAGACAGGATTTTGTGTATTGGTCAGGTAGGGCTTGAATGGAATCAGACATGCCTGAGGCTCACAAGGAGCCTCGGTGCATGTGCAGTTCAAACCGGTCCTGGGGCACACCAGCCCCGGACCTGGGGCGAGCTGGACAAAGGATTGGGGGTGTAACCACCCCCCTTCCTGGTCCCACCCTTAGGGAGGGACCTAGCAGGTAGTCCGGCCCCTAGAATCCGCTTAAAGGTAGGAGCTGTGTCCTAAGACTTCAGACATCCTGGAATCAACTTAACTACAAGAAGAAGACGGGAACTTCGATGCTCTGCTGCACAGAGGACAGAAGGAAATCTCCCCTATGGTCAGGGAGTGACCATCTTGCTAACGCAAGCACCAACCAGCTATTCAACGTCTGCTTTGCCGCCGCCTCCCGCCGGAGCCCGAGCCCAGAGCCCGACAAGACCTGGACCTCCAGACCTCTCACCGCCCGATCCACAGTCCCTGAAAAGAAGGAACCCGTGGAGGCACCGAGACACGTGGAGCCAGCCATCTTGAAAGACCAACGACAAGCTGCAAGCGCGACAACAGAGGTTCCCTCCAAGTTGTGCTTTGGGTCCTGAGAAGCCCAACATCCGAGCATCATCTGCACCAAAGGTGAGCCCTCCAGCATCTCCATGATCTGCGTGGGGCCCCTCTGCACTTTGCATCTCGACGCGCCTGCCCGGTCCCTGGCCTGTTGGCTAGTGGCCATTTTGGCGACCTTGTTTGAAAACTACAACACTGGTCTGGTTGCTCCAGACTGGCCCCTGCTGCCCTCCAAAGGAGCAGCCCCTCTGACCTAGCTGGTCAGAACCACAAGCTTTCTTCATTCTTCACAACTTCTGCTTTTGCCAAGGCTTGTTTGCTTTCATCGAGTCACCGACACCGCCGACAGCGAGAGCCTGTGTGGGACAGCTCGTGAACCGACTCCTGGACGTCGTCGACCTTCAGGGACCACGTGGCTGCAGAGACAAGCTACACCTCATCACCTGTTTGCACCCGACATCGCCTGGTACCCACCTGGTGCCACGCCGGTCACTGGCTAGTGACTGTGAACACTGTCCCCTCTGCTTTCAGGTCTTCTACAACTCCGATCCACTCTTGGATCCACCGCATCTCTTCTGGACAGACCGCCTGCAGCATCTTTGTCATCAGGCTCCATTGAATCGATAGACGAAACCCGACGCACTTCGACACCTATGCACCCGCTTCCTGTGGGTGAGGTAAAGCTGGCACTCCGGTGCCCAAGTGTAGAGAAACAGCTCTAGTGTCTGTGTTTTAAGTCTTAAATTCGTAGTCCATCCAGAAGACCCTTCTAGCAGTAACTTTTGAACTTTTACGCACCCATTGAAAACCTATGGGAGCACGCGTGTAAATTTCCTCACTGCACATGCGACCCGTGGACCTCCTGGTCACTAACTGAAGTTAGCTCCTTGTAGGCCCAACGATTCTAGAGGCCCTAGGCCTTTTCCCTTTCCTGTTCGTGGTACTTATACCACTATTTTAGTATATGGTTTGAGTGGCCACCAGGGCCCATCCATATAAAGTGCAACTTCTGTATATTGTAATACTTTCTTGTTTAACGATTTGTGCTCCTGTGCTCATAAAGAGTCTAGGGGATACTTTGAGTAATAAATACATATATATTTTGAATATATATCTGTGTGGTGTCCTTTCATTGGTATAAAGGGGGGTTACATATGGTAAAACAGCCTGCTTAACACGCTTTAACGAGTTTAGCCTCAAAGACTGCTTAGCCTACGCTACCACTAGGGCAGCTAGTCCGAAAAGGTTGACTTACAACCACACCATAAGGGTTGCTTGGCATGGTACAAGGTGGTCACTTTAACTAGTGAACATCATATACCAGGCCAACTTCTCACACTTGTGAAGAGAGAAGCATTGCCCCTCAAGCGCTCGTGAAGAGGGAAGCACTGACTGGCAGCATTACGAACGTAGGTGAGCGGGGTGAGGTGGCAAAGTTTGTTCGTGCTCTGCACAGAACTCCTCCGGGTTATTTCTGTGGGGCAAAAAGATTGCTTTTTCCCGCTTCTGTCCATCTTCATTGCTTATTGGTGTCCTCCCTCCTGCCATGCTTGTAGCCGCCCCTCTTGTTCCTTTATCTAACTCTGTCACGCTGTCTGTCTCTTTTCTTCTGTCTTGATTTTGTGGCCTCCCTCCGTACCACTGTCTCTGTCACGCGGTTTGCTCTTGTCTGTCTCCCTGTCTTCATTTCCGTACCACCTTGTTTGTCTCACTTTATGCCCCTTGTATGTCTATTCCCCTGACCTCTCTATGTGCCCCTCCGCACCCACCCTACATACCCACAGAATTTATGCCTTTTCCCCCCTATCACCAGCCCAACCTGCTCACTGTACCTTTGTTGCTGAACAAAAGCTGCAGTTTGGTGAGTCGCGCTGTGGCTCCTCTCGTGGACGGAAGCGAGGCACATGGTCATCTGGCTTTTGGCGCATCTAGGTTGCCACCACAACAAGGAGGGGCCATGAACCAAGGAGGAGCGTTTTCCCGGGGTGCTCCAACATCTGAGGTAGGATCAGTGCATACATGCCGGTCTGCGTTCACAAAAGCTCTCACTTTCTTGCAGGAGCCAGCGCTGGTCCTCAAGCGCATGTGAAGAGAGAAGCGCTGCCCCTCAAGCGCTTATGAAGAGGGAAGCACTAACTGGCAACATTACAAACGTAGGTGAGCGGGGTGAGGTGGCAAATTTTTGTTGGGGCTCTGCACAGAACTCCTCCGGGTTATTTCTGTGGGGCAAATAGATTGTTTTTGCCCGCTTCTGTCCCTCTTCATTGCTTACTGGTGTACTCCCTCCTGCCATGCTTGTAGTCGCCCCTTTTTGTTCCTTTATCTAACTCTGTCACGCTGTCTGTCTCTTTTCTTCTGTCTTGATTTCGTGGCCTCCCTCTGTACCACTGTCTCTGTCACTCAGTTTGCTCTTGTCTGTCTCCCTGTCTTCATTTCCATACCACCTTGTTTGTCTCGCTTTATGCCCCTTGTATGTCTCTATTCCCCTGACCTCTCTATTTGCCCCTCCGCACCCACTCTAGATACCCGCAGAATGTATGCCTTTTCCCCCCTATCACCAGCCCAACCTAAAAGAACTACAAATCCCACAATCCTCGTCCCTTGAAGCAGCAGTGCACCCTGGAGCAACTTTACACTCTGGAGCAGAAGCTACCTCGAAGCACCCCAGCAGCTGAGGAAACTGGAGCACCCTTGTATCTTGTGCACTCCCCACCCTGGAGCTCCCACAACCTCGCATGTAAAGCCATACTTTCAGTGACCAAGAGTTCAGACTGTATTTGTAGAATCGCAGATCAGAGCCTTTTGCACTCACTTCTAGAGCCAGAATTCAGCAGTTACCTCTCATTGATACCCATTTATTACCTGAATTGTACAAAGTTAAACCAGAAAACCTGGGCACATTGTGTCTTCTTTGCTACCTGGACACATTGTCTTCCGCACTTAAAATGTGTTATCAAGCAAATTATTTATTTCACTAAGAATATCTTTTTTCTTCATTATCGCATATGAAAGCACTTCCAAATATGTGAATTCAGACTACCAGTTGTACAAAAATAACACTTTAAGTACTTTTCAATGCCATGCTATAATGTACCTATTACTGTCAAAGCTTCCAAATTAAAGAACAGTAGATGTTGTAGCATTCAGGATAATATCCTGCATGGCTAAATACTTATAAGGTCCAAAAGGCGAGACCTATTGGCTATGCCAATGCTTGTTTCACTATTATTTTCCATTTACTGATGGTGTGTATTGTTCTCCTGGTCATTGGTATGGTCGCCTCACTGTCTCATGCAGTTTACTCTTTTGTCATCTTCCATTGGCTTATTTGTTTTCATGTAACTTACCACTTATGTAAAACAATTTAATGCATTGAGCCAATGTCCAATCTAAATAAATCTGTATAAATAAGTGCAACACAATCAGTAGTAGTGCAAGCTTTTTTCACACAAAGAATAAGTAAAGGACAGGTTGCAGCAGCAGGAGGACACATACAGGACAGTTGGCTAACACACTAAAGTTGTACTGAGAGGAGCTGAAAGACTGTTGTATGCCCTCCAGCTGGAAGCAATAGCCAAACCTCATATGGAATTAGTAATATATGTTTAGATATAGATATATAAAGAGAGAGATATAGAGATAAATATATATATATAGCCTCACGTAGGATAAAGTACCCTCACCGACCCAGTGTGCTATACTGCATCAATGGGTTCCACATCTAGCACTCGGAAGCATACAAGAGGATTGCTGTTCACTGGTTAACCTAATGAGGGTGAGGCATGTTCTTCTTTTGTCAAACTGTCAGAACTATATTACAATTGTAGTAAGTGGACTAAACGTGGTTTTACTGGTGACAAGATTAAAAAGCAGAAGGGTCAAGCAACTCTTTTCCATCTGCATGTTTCTGCACTCAAACATTGCCCTTCTAGGATCAGAGGTCTTCTTCAAGACTATAAGTCTTTGTACCGCATATCAAATATTGTGATACAGTGCCTGGTTCCTAGGGCAGGTTAAGCAAGTGTATTCAATACATATTTTGTTTAATCATAAGATGGGACAACAGCAGTGGAAACACCCCTACTTAGGAAAGGTAGAGGGGAGAGGAGTTGGCCTAACGGCTAGGGCGGTCGACCTCGAATCTGGGGAACTGGGTTTCAGTCTCGGCAATGATGCTGAACATCCTGTGATTCTGGGCAAATCACTTAATCTCCCCGTGCCTAACAAAAAATGAATGTGTCCTAATGTAACGCAACTGGTGCTATGTAAAGCGCTCTGATACCCGATTCGGGTCAAGTTCGCGCTATATAAAACTCTATAAAAAAAAAAAAAAAAGTACACCTTTGGCAAACAGAGAATGCTCCCATCCTTCAGAAGACAGATACAGCTAGGGTAGCAGGAGGATAGATAGAAATTGAGCAACAGCAGTACACGCTCTGTTTCTTCACAAAATGGGTACAACATCGCAGTAGAAAACCAGGCTTCCCTCGCTCACAGAAGACAGTAAGTGCAATTTTCCATTACAAGCAGAACAAATTCAGATCCAGAAAATAGTACAAGCTTTCTAGCTCACATCCTTCTCCTTATGGTGAGTTTCATAACGAACTATTAACTTCGCCAAATTTCTATTCTTACGCCCCAGGGGCGGAATATGATATTCTATATGTTTCTAGTGGGAAGAGATACCCTTTGTCAGCCTGGATATTTGTTCTAACTGTTCTTTTTGAAAACTGATCGAAGTCATCTTAATTGTTGGTTTATAATTATTTTCTTTTTTGACTTATTAATTATACATACGGCAACTATTGAACATTAACATTAGGAATCTTAGAAACCGTCAGCTCTTTAAAGATGTGTGAGAACTCTCAGACTCCTATAAGTTGTCTCTATAGTATATATTTCTCTTATTTTTCTAAATTTCTATTTGTTGTATGTGTGCAGCTATTTCGTTTAGCCTACTTATCCTGTTTTTACCACTCTTGCTCCCAGACCAGTACATATACCCAGTAGGGATAAAAAGTTATTCCTCATTGCATTTCATGCTATATAGCTAGTCTGACTTAAACCAAGAAGTAGATTGCTTGTCAACTTTGTTTATCATCCAACAGGTCCCATGGACATCGGACACAAATAAGTTCACGCCCTGAAGAAGGTGTTACCCTGGGAAAGGGGGCGTCACACCGAAATGCACGTCGGCGTCTTGAATTAACGTGTTCTCTAGTACTTTAATATATTGATGTCAGTTCTATAGTCATACTGAGACTTTGTATCTAATTTATATATATATACTTAATCAAAGGAGAAATTTTGGCCCCTTCTTTTTGAACTTCTTTGACTATAAACCATTATCAACAATAAATTATTTTTCGTTCTCTTAGGAACTAAAACAAGATATGCCAGTTACTTTTGGGCATTTGAATTATTACTTTCCAGATTTTAGGATGTATGTTTGTTTAATGTATGTTCATGGTTTGAATGGATCCGAGTGAAAGAGAGAGTGTTTGAATGATTTGTGTCCCGGATTGTCCATGGGAATCATGCTTTAGCAGGTTCTTAATGTTTTGTGCTATTTGAGTCTCTTTTTTCAACACATGATGTATGCACTTATGATCTGTTTCAATTAATTTGAAAATAATAAAAAAAAGTCAAAATATCAATGTGATAACCAGATTCGTGTTATAATTTAATTGCATGGTCAAGCAAGAGTGGTCTTTTTCAATAATCGACTTAATTGCGTGGTGTCAAAACATATAGGTACAGCAGAGTCTTTTGTGTTAATTTCTAGCTCACAGACCCCAGGCAGTGCATGTACAGTTCAGACATGAATTACATTTAGGTAGCCAGATCTCTGCAGTGGGTGTGTAACTCGCTGAGAGAAATGCATTGGTGGATAAGTGCGTGAATAATCACACGGATCAGACCCCATTCTGACTTGCGTGATATTAAATATCAGCAGCCTGAACATTTTCCTGCTATCACCTATGGACTTGCTGTCACTGCTATAACTCCTGATCTCATAGCATGCACCCATGCTGTTGTCACTTATTTCAAATCCAACCGCTGCCATGCATATTTTCAAGGAACCATTAACCTCAAAGGGTGGTTTCTTGCTTTAACACTAGACAGACCTTCTCAACTTGTGGTGTGAAAGAGGCTGGAGGAAGAGGCATGTGTTCAATATAGCCATTTAAATAATTTAAAGAAAAAATGGCAAAAACAAAAAAAATGCCTTTGAGCCTTTTGTCTCCCACTCTATTCCTCATTTTGTCTCTAGATTTTCCTTGTATTAGCAATTGCCCATTTCTCTCTCTCTCTCTCTCTCTCTCTCTCTCTCTCTATCTCTATCTCTCTCCCTATCAATTCTTGATCTCTATCTATTCTTCTTGCCTCCCTTTTCATTCTTTACCTGCCACTCTCTCCCTCATGTTCACCTCAACTTATTTATTTTTCTCTTGTCAGTCTCCTGTAATCTTCCTCTAAAATCACCTTCATGGGGGGCGTGGCCAAGATGGCGGCGAGGTGAGACGCATTTCCCTGTCTCTCCCTCGCACGCCCAAGAACAGCGCCGAAACGGGACCGATCACCTCCCCTGTTTCTGGCACACAGCACCGCCAGCGGCGCCGGAGCGAGGGGCGAGCCTATTGATACCCCTCAGGCGCCCCCTGGAGCAGTGGTGACCGTCAGGTGGCGGGAGGGGCCTGCGGCCGGCCGCGGCCCAGTGACGAGCGCGGCAGCCACGGCCTAAAGTTACGAGAAACCGGCGAGGGTGAGGGACCCCTGCGGCAGCTCCGGCGGCGCGTGGACGCTCTGCCGACCCCCTGAGACCGGGAGGACGTGGGGGCTGCACTTCAGCGGGCACAGCGGCAGGGTGCCACAGACAGCAGCACGGGCCCGGAGGACACGGGGGCGGCTGGACGACGGGAGGACCTGAGGCCTAGCCGGGCACGGAGCGGCGCCGGCCTAGATTGGAGGAGAGGCGGCTGGGGCGCCTGCGGGCAGAGGCAGCAGCCCAGCATCCACTTCAGAGTCAGGGGCCGCCTGGCTGGTGGTTGTCTGGGACGGACGGAGGGCCTGTCTAGTTGGCCGCCACCCACGCACGACGACGGATTGGGGCCCGAAGGTGCGAGAGCCGGCGGCGGAGAGTCCATTTCCGAGAACGGAGGGCGGGGGTGACGCCGGGCCCCCAGAGGTGAGACAGCTCTTTGCCCGCAAGCCGCTGAGGAAGCGAAGGTGCCACACGACAACCGAGCTCCCAGGCGCGAGGAGGAGCCGGGAGGTGCCCGAAGGGCGGGGGTCGGAGCAGACGGGCCCCGCCGCCACGACAGCGGGACGGGTGCGGGCGGGGGCGGCCGCCGCCTTACCCCACACCAGGGGGGGAGAGACCCCCAAGAGTCGGAGAGCAATTGCGGCCGCTACCTGCCCCCCCTCAGAGGCTGCTTGGGAGAGAAGTGCAGGGGCCCACGGACTATGCCACTGGGACAGGCTCCTCCAACGGAGGGGGTGGACGGCGCCGAACACGAGGGTGGGCGTACATCCCTCTGGCAGTGGCCGGGGCCTGTAGCGGGGGGAGCGCCGCGGAGAGCGGACTTCGGGGGCCTGACTGGCTGGTTTGCGGCCTGACTCCTGGTGCCACGCCTAGAGGGACTGTACGGCGGTGAGCCCACTCGAACGATGGCGACCCAACGGAGTAAAGGTAAAGACAAGACACAGAGCAAGTCGCTGCAGGAGTTGTTTGCCAAGACCCAGGGGGGGGCGACGGCGGCGGCTCCAGAGACTCGGACGACCGTGCCTGACGCGATGCGGCCGAAGGGGGCTGGGGACGACGGGGAGGAACCGATCACCAGGGCGTTCCTAATGTCGCTGTTTGCGGAACAACGGGAGGACTTCAAATGCATGAAGCAGGAACTCGCGGCGGAGCTACGGGAGGTACGGAGGGACCTGGATGGCATGGGGGAGAGAGTGCAAGCGGTGGAAGACAGGATGGATGCACAGGACACGGAGCTCTCCCTAGTACACCAGGATCTTCTACGCCTCCATGACCAGCAGGTGGACATTCAAACCCACCTGGAAGACTTGGAGAACCGGTCGAGGCGGAACAACATCCGCATCAGGGGGGTGAAACGCAACGCCGAAGCGGGGGATGTCTTCGCCTTCACGCGTGAGCTCTTTAACCAAATTCTAGGGAGGCCGGCGGGCACTGCGCTCGTCTTGGATAGGGCCCACCGGGTGGGCCCCCCACGCCCGGATAATGCCCTGCCGGCCGACATCCTGGTCTGTCTCCAGGACTACAACACGAAGGAGGAGATCCTCCGCAAGGCCAGATCACAACACCCCATCACTTTTCAAGGTAGTCTCCCAGTTCTCTATCAGGATCTTTCCGCTCTGACCCTACAAAAACGCAGAACCTTCTGCCCTGTCACGGACGTTCTCCGTCAACGGGACATTAAATACTCCTGGGGCCACCCGTTTCGTCTTATCTTTCGGCACAATGACCGGCTGTATCAGCTTCGCTCCCTGACGGAGGCGTGCAAGCTATTGGACATTGACTGCCCGAAGGAGGAGGAGGAGGGTCAGGTAGCGGGTTCTCAGAAAGTCAGTGGCCCAGGCTCAGGTTGGAGCCAACTGAAGCAGCGGCGCAGAGGTGCCAGAAGGCGGAGGCTGCCCCCCGAGGAGATTGCCCAGGGACGTCAGGAGGCCATAGCCTCGGTGGCAGAATCGTTGGCGCCAAAGGTCGAAGCCCCTTGAGGGGGGCCGCCTGAGGGAAGTGATATGGTAGTTCCCTTTTGGTTTACACTGCCCCTCAGCTCGCTGGGGAGTCACTGGCGGGCACGAGGGTGGGCGGGCGGGGGAGGGGAGGCTCTTTGGGACGCCATGTTTCCCCCCTTGACATTGAACATTCCGATCTTCCCTGGAAGATGGACTTTTGGTTCGCCTAACACTGTTGGGGAGTGGGAGGGAGGGTACGCGGGGCCAGTTTGGGATTTATTCTTTTCTATTTCTTTTCTTCCTTTTCCTTCTCTCTCCTGTGTCGGGATCGAGGGGCGGAGGTTGGACGGCTCGGGCACACTTCGGTCACCACAGGGATGCATAACACCAGCTAGCGTTTACTGACAGGTGGGAATGCCTCCAACAACAATTAAGATCCTTACGCTCAATGTCCGGGGCCTTAACAATCCTATTAAACGAAGATCCATAATTTCCCTTCTTGCACAGTCAGGGGCGGAGCTATGCCTGCTCCAAGAAACGCATTTGCTTACGAAAGACACGCACCGGATGCAGTCTAGGTCATTCCCCATACAGTTCTTTTCCTGTGACTCTACAAAACGGGCGGGGGTGGCGATACTTCTAGCACCAAAGTTTAAGGGGCTTTCGATGCATAAGGTGGCAGAGATTAAGGGCAGGCTGCTGGTTTACCAATTCCATCTGGGAGATTACACATTCACAGCGGGCACGATTGACGCACCCAACGACAGACCAGAACACTTCTTCCATACGGCATTGATGGAGTTGTCGGCTTCCCCAGACCGGAGGTTACTACTTGGGGGAGACCTAAATCTGGTCTTCGACAATGTGATGGACCGCTCTGCACAACGCACGGGGCAGGTAGGCGCTCTGTCACAGACGGGTCGCACGGCGCTACAGGAGTTAGATATGGTGGATCTCTGGCGGCTGTATAATCCCTCGGCCCGGGAATATACGCACACTTCCAGTGCACACGGCACGTACGCGCGCCTGGACTACTTTCTGGCCACCCGCACGGTCGGGCAGGAGACCTCTGAGGTGGAGATTTTAGCGGCATCCCTCTCTGATCATGCAGCGGTGGTTATGACGCTGAAGCTCCCGCCCATGGGCAGGAGGAAACGCCAATGGCGTTTGCGGGATACACTCCTGCTTCGCCCTGTGGTGGTCAAAAAGCTGCAAGGGGTCATTGAGGAATACCTTCGATTTAATGACAACGGAGATACAGCCCTGCCCACGCGCTGGCTGGCTCTGAAGGCGGTGGTCCGGGGGGCCATTATAGCCCTCTCCGCGGCAGAAAACAAAGAACGACAGGCGAAGCGCTTGGAGCTATCACAGAAAGTCAGGGAGCTAGAACGTATGCATAGCCGTACGGGGGCACCGAGGGTCTGGCGGCTGTTAAAAACACAGAGAGCGCAGTTGGAAGCGCTAGACCGCGACAGGGCAGAATATGCAGCACTACGCCTTCGGCATAGCTACTATGTGGGAGGTGATAAATGTGAGGGCCTCTTGGCCCGCTGCCTTAGGGAGCGCAGATCGAGAGAGGGTGTCAAGGCGATAGTAGACTCGTACGGGGTCCTGCACACAGACGACGGGGAGATCGCTGCGACGTTTCGGGATTTCTATGCCCGGCTCTATGACGAGCAGCCGCTTGATGGCAGCGGGCTAGACGCGTACTTAGACCAAGCACGGGTGACAGGCCTCTCAACACCCCAGGCAGAGCTGCTGGAATCGCCGATCCGGCCGGAGGAGGTGATTTCGGCCATCTCGAGGCTCAAACTAGGCAGGTCCCCGGGCCCCGATGGCTTTACGGCTATATTCTATAAGCAATTCTGCCCCTTGGTCACCCCGATCCTCACACGACTCTTCAATTCGTTCGACACGTTCGGGGAGATGTCCTCCTCCTTGTTGGACGACGCAATAGTGGTGATCCCCAAACCCGGGAAAGATAGCACACAGTGCGGTTCCTACCGACCGATCTCCCTTTTAAACGTGGACCTCAAGCTGTACACGGGGATTTTAGCGGCCCGTATTGCGCCGCATCTGCCGAACCTCATAGATCCAGATCAGGCAGGCTTTATCCCAGGCCGCCAAATGAGCGATCACACGAAACGGGTCTTACATCTCATTGAGAAGGCCTCTCGTTGTCCGGCCGACTACGCCCTCCTGGTGGTGGATGCCGAGAAGGCCTTTGACCGGGTGCATTGGCCCTATCTTGAAGCGGTCCTGCAACGGTTTGGCATTCGGGACAAAATGCGGGCACGAATACTCAACTGCTACCGAGAACCCCACGCATCGGTCCGAGTTAATGGCCACACCTCTGAGCCATTTCGGATCTCCCGGGGCACTCGGCAGTGCTGCCCCCTCTCCCCGTTGCTTTTTGCGATGTACATGGAGCCCCTTGCCCAGCATATACGACAAAACAGCCGGATCACCGGCATTCGTTTCGGGGGGGACACCCACACGATCTGCCTCTACGCCGACTATGTCCTATTGACCTTCAGAGAGCCCTTAACGTCTCTGGGAGCGATCCTCGAGGACCTCACCGCGTTTGGGGAAATATCCGGCTTCAAAGTTAACGTTGCTAAATCAATGGCGCTCTCCCTTTCTCTCACACCGGGAGCGGTGGCATACCTCCGGGCAACTTACCCGGTCCCCTGGTCGTCGGAACCTGTCCCCTACCTCGGGGTGCAGCTGACCCCTACGATTCCGAGCATTCGGACCCTGAACTACGAGCGTCTTTCTTCCACCATCAAAATAGATCCCCAGCGCTGGCGACACCTGCCGCTCTCGTGGCTTGGGCGGGTGGCGGCCATTAAAATGACGATACTGCCTAAGATACTGTATGTGTTCCACACGCTCCCCATATACCCACCGAAGGGCTGGATCAAAAAGGTCCAATCCGAATTAGCACACTTCATTTGGCAAGGCAGGAAACCACGCCTCAAACGCCAGATTAGTTCTCTCCCGCCGGAACACGGGGGCATTGGAGTCCCCGATCTCAAGCTCTACTTCCAGGCCGCTCAGCTACGCTACCTGGTGGAATGGATGAGGCCTGAATCCGAAAAACACTGGCTGTTCCAGGACCGGGCGGTGGCAGGGACTACCCTGGCCGCGATCCCGTTTCTGCGCCGGGAACAGCGGCCCCCTAACCTATATGCCTCATGGGTGACCCAGGCAGTGGTACGGATCTGGGATCAGACCGGTGAGGGACAAGAGCTGACGTCATTCCCCTCACCACTGACCCCCCTGTTCGGGAATTCCGATTTCCCGCCAGGGCTCCCGGAGTCCTCTTTCCCGGGTTGGCGATACTCCGGCTGCAGAGCACTAGGGGTCCTGTACAATGAGGGCAGGTTCATCCCCCTGGCGCGGTTGGCAGCGGACTATGGAATGCTTGCCATTTGAAAACGCACCTATGCTCTACCACCAGCGAAACCTTTTAGCAGCGCTCTGACCTTCCGATACAATCTTTTAAAATAACCTCGTTAGATATTTATTTTTGTATTTGATTTGTTTTCCCCTGTTTTTAAGTGCTGCCCGCAGACTCGCACTCACCTCAGCTCACCCGCACAGTAAAATTGCCTAACCACCGCGTTTGGCGGGTCCTTCTGCCCCGACTCGAGATTGGCGGCCATCTTAGGTGAGGGAATAGCGCTCAGTGCTTGTTGTGTGTTTGTAGTGGTCCAGGGTCACAAGGACACGAGACCACTATAAAAGGCAGACAAATTGTGCAATCCGTCTTGCCATTTGAAAACGCACCTATGCTCTACCACCAGCGAAACCTTTTAGCAGCGCTCTGACCTTCCGATACAATCTTTTAAAATAACCTTGTTAGATATTTATTTTTGTATTTGATTTGTTTTCCTCTGTTTTTAAGTGCTGCCCGCAGACTCGCACTCACCTCAGCTCACCCGCACAGTAAAATTGCCTAACCACCGCGTTTGGCGGGTCCTTCTGCCCCGACTCGAGATTGGCGGCCATCTTAGGTGAGGGAATAGCGCTCAGTGCTTGTTGTGTGTTTGTAGTGGTCCAGGGTCACAAGGACACAAGACCACTATAAAAGGCGGCCACACCTATGCGCAGCGGACACGCGCAGCGGGACGCCGGACTTTAGCCGGAGTTTACGCCAGAGTTTAGCCCGTCTGCGCCCGTCCGCGTCTGTACGGGTCCAGGGGCCACTCATTTTACTCTAATCATGGCAGTTAGCCATTCATCTGCAGGAATCTGCGCATATACAGGTGAGGCACTAAAAAATTTGCGCCCCCCTCTTCATGTCAATTGTATTCCTTGCATTTTACCGATTCATAATTTTAAATGTTCCGGTTGCAATTTTTACACAAGTAAAATGACTAGATGTAAAGCGTCGACCCGCACTCGAACCCGTGGGAGCCGACGAGCTGCCAAAATTCTACCTACTCGTCCTCCACTCCAATTTTGGAATATTAATTGTAGGTCTCTCTCGAAACATAAATACCATATTTATGATTTTATTATTGATCAGAGGCCGGATGCAATATTTTGTACGGAAACGTGGCTTCAGGATAGTTCTGGCCCGGATGTAGCCATTGCTGTTCCTAGCAACTATATCATAGTAAGGCAAGATAGACTTTCCGGAATGGGAGGGGGTATCGCTATAATTTGTAAATCTAGCTACGTGTGTAAGCTTGAAGCCTTTCCTTTACCTGGTTGCGAAGCTGCCTTATTTAAATTGGCAATCAATCCTCAATTTACTTTTTCAGGTCTTTTGATTTATCGCCCCCCTGGCAATGCGAGTACATGGACGTCGTCTTTTGCCGATTCCATAGCTCCTCTGCTTCTTAAAGCGGCAAATTTCACCATTTTAGGTGATCTCAACTTACACCTTGAAGATCCTTACTGTACTCTTAGTACGCACTTCTTAAATGATCTCGAAGCCCTGAATCTATTACTACGGAACTCTGGGCCCACTCATTCTGCCGGTCACTTGTTGGGCCCTATTTTTTCTAATTTACACTTTGATTGTTCTCAAAGTGCTCGTCCGTTGGAGTGGTCTGACCACTTCGCAGTTCATTTTTCCCTGTCCCTTTTTAAGAGTCCAGCCAAGGAAAGCCGTGGTAAGGATGAACTGATTCATCAGTGGGGAAGGCTTGATATTGTAGAGTTCAATCAGTACCTCTCCAATACTTGTCCTGACACGGATGCTTCTGTTTCAGAGCTTAATATGGCAATATCTCATTGGTTCACGAGTGCTATAACTACTCTACTGCCTCTAACACCTAAGCGCATTAGATTACATCATCCTCCTGCACCTTGGTTCTCGGAAGACTTGAAGATCTTAAGAGCCAAGTGCAAGGCACTTGAAAGGAAATGGAGGCATTCCTACTCTGCTTCTTGTAAGGCTGAATATAAAGAAGCCCTGAAGGGGTATCATTCCCAATGTAAAAAAGCCAGGGCCACTTACACTGCGAATACAGTGACGCAAGCTCAGAATTGCCTACGTACTCTTTTTTCTGTTGTAAAAAAGCTAACAGGAGCAGACACTGCCCCGATCCCTCCAGCTTTGGAGGAAGATCAATGTATAGCCATTGCTGAGTATTTTGTTGCCAAGGTTAAACGCATATATGACTCTATGAGTTCCCCCTTGACAGCAATGGACCCTCACCTGGCACAATTGAGCGTGCCTGAATTATCTTCCCCTCTGTTGAAGGTTACTAACTGGCAACCGTTTGATGATATCTCCTTCCTCACTTGTTTGAATAGTGTCAGATCCGGATCCCCCCGTGATCTAATTCCAGTAAGAGTTCTAAAGTCATTGGATCTTGAACCCCGTCGGGTCCTAATGAGACTTCTTAATGCGTCCCTGTCTGAGTCTCATGTGTTACCAGAATGGAAGCATGCAATGGTTGTCCCCCTCTTAAAGAAGGCCGGTGCGGACACTTCGAACTTGTCCAATTTTAGACCCATATCCTTGTTGCCTCTTTTTTCAAAGGTGCTGGAAAGACATATTATTTCTCAGTTAAATCAACTAGTGGAAAGTTCGGAATTTCTACATCCTTCTCAATCCGGCTTCCGAGCACACTATTCTACTGAGACCGCTCTCCTTGGGGTTACGGAGAGGCTGCGGCACGGTATTGATCGAGGGGAAACATCCGCACTCATCCTATTGGATTTGAGTGCGGCCTTCGATACCGTGTCCCATTCTATTCTTTTAAATTCTCTCCGGTCCCTGGGAGTAGATGGCCCTGCACTTGCCTGGATTGCCTCATTTTTGAGTGAGCGCACTTTTCAGGTTTTTTCGGCGAAAGCCTCCTCGGCCATCTGTTCATCGGCACATGGCGTTCCCCAGGGGTCTATACTTAGCCCTCTGCTATTCAACATCTATGTTAGACCCCTGGCTACCATCGTAGAGGACGCTGGGTTGACAATCTTTTCATACGCCGATGACACCCAGATTGTCTTTTCTCTTTCCAGCAGTGAAGGCAACTGTGAATCTGTCTTGAAGAATGGATTATCGCGTGTCGCCGAGTGGATGCAAATGCATCTCCTTAAGCTGAATGGCGACAAGACGGAGGTCGTCATTTTGGGAAAGAACAAAGAGTTACGGGGCCCTCAGCACTGGCCAGGCAATATGGGACCCCTTCCACAACCGGTCTCTGTAGTCCGTAACCTTGGTTTTCTTATAGATGACAAGTTATCCATGAGACAGCAAGCCACCAAGGTTGCCTCTACTTGTTTTGCCATCCTAAGATGGCTTCAGAAAATTTTATGGATGCTTCCTCACTCCACTCAGAGAACTGTCGTACAAGCGTTAGTTATATCTCGCCTTGATTACGGTAATGTTCTCTATCTTGGTGCCGATATTTCTACCTTGAATAAACTCCAGGTGGTACAAAACTCGGCGGCACGACTTCTCTGCAATCTACCGCGGAGATCCTCGGCTGCACAGGCCCTTCGAGATCTGCATTGGTTGAGAATCCCTAGTCGCATAAAATTTAAGGCCCTGTGCTATCTTTTTAAGATCAAACATGGCGTGGCCCCAAAATATTTAAAGAGTCTTGTTCAAGCCTACAAACCTAACCGCTTGCTACGATCCTCAGCAAATGGCGATTTTGTTGTTCCAAGATTTAAACTTGTAAGAATGGGTGGTCGGTCCTTTTCCCATCTGGGACCCAAATTTTGGAACACACTGCCTACTGCCCTTAAGCTGGAAGCCAACTTGTTTGGTTTCCGGAAAAAACTGAAGACTCTGCTTTTTTAATAGCCTTTTGCTGTTTTAGCTGGTGCTGACATAGTACTGTGTTCTCTTTTTCTTCTTTAGTCTATCCCTGGCGCCGGGAAACCCACTGCGGGTAGCTGTTGCGCATTATAAGTTCTATAAAATAAATAATAATAATAATTCCGGCCAAGGACCTGATCGGCTACTTGCAGATCAAACATTGGGTCACGCAGCCGCGGGAGAAACGGGCAGCGCAACGCCGGCTCACAACGTTCGAACGTTGGCTGATCACACGTCATACGGACAAAAAGCTGACATCGATCTTTATAAGACGCTCCTCTCGTCACATCATCACTCATACCACGCAGGGAGGGCACGATGGGAGAGGGACTTGGGAAGGGATCTACTAGCAAAGGAATGGGAGGGTAGCTGCTACAGGGCTCGCCACGCGGCCACACACACAGGGCTCACTGAGACGTTCACTAAATTGGTGACCTATTGGTACTACACACCGGAACGCCTACATCGCATGGACAGCTCACGCAGCGCAGATTGCTGGAGGGGGTGCGGTCAGCTGGGCACCTTAGTACACATTCTCTGGGACTGCCCCTTGTTATCCTCGTACTGGCGACAAATCCTGGATGAGGTGGATAGATACTTTGATACAGAGCTGCCCCGACTCGCTGCATACATCATCCTGGGGGTCCCCAACGCCATTACCTATCCCTTGAAGTCCCACAGGGGGAAACAGATAGCCCTGGCACTAGGGGCGGCCACACAGTGCCTGCTAGCCTGCTGGAACGCACCCCGCATACCCACACACTTAGAATGGCTGCACCGCCTCTGGCATATCTTAGGGATGGAGCGTATCTCTCTGACACTGGCGGGAAAGGGCGCCTCCTTTTCGGAACTGTGGCAACCGTTCCGGTCCCTCCTGACCCAGGACTTCAGGGAACTGACTTGTCCCCGATACTTGCGCCTCCTACGGGTCAGTACTGACCCGGAAGATAGGGAAACCACTTAGACACCCTGATTGGAACATTGGCCCAGAGGTGGCCCTTTGCGCTCGGCTTTCGGGTCCCTTTGATCCTGAGATAGGGTTTCAATTCTTTTCTTTCTTCCTTCTTTCTTTCTCTTCTCTGACTTTCTTGTTAAAGGGGTATGGGGGTGGGCGTGGAGTGAAGGCACGAGGGGGGTTATTGGGGGGTTTGGGTTAGGGGTGGGGGGAGAAAAGTATTGCGGCTGACGGGCCTGGCAAGCATCCTTTTGATTTCCCACCGACTGTTAGCGGTGGAAGCGAGCTAAGTTGATCTTACCCCCGATGGGGTCAGGGATAGTGTAACTGCCTGATGCCATATTTTCCTCTGTTGAAAACCTTAATAAAAGATTTAAACCTAAAATCACCTTCATGTGTCTTTTTACCCATTTATCTTACCCTCAACTCCCACAGAATTTCAATCACTACAGCTTCTCTTTCACCTCAGTGTAATTAACCCTGGGCGGACAACTACGCTACGCTCGTGAAGTTTACGTAGTTTGAGCTACTTCGCGCTACGCAAATTGCACGTAGCACAGTGCAAAATCGCGTTGCGTAGTTGGCATTTTTTGCTCGCTCGCGGTCCTCAACGTCAAGTTGGTGACCGCGAGCAAACCAAAATGACATCCCGGCGAGACTTTTTCCTCATTCGCGATCAGCAACATCAAGTTGCCGATCGCGAGTGTGGAAAATAAACCTCCTGGCGAGATTCTCAACGCAGGGAGGTCAGGTTTCTCATTGAGAGTGGTCGCATATGCTCGCGACCGCTCGCGATGAGAAACTACCAGTCCGCGTTGAGGAAGCTGCCGCTCGAGTAAAAATTTACTTGAGCGTCAGAAAACGACCGCTTGCACTGTTCAAGATGCTGTTTGCAATGATTGCACAGTGTGGACAAGCATCCGGCACTGCGCAATCATCACGAACAGCGTACTATGCCGTTCGCGTAGTGCTACGCGTATCTCGCATAGTGCGAAGTGCACTTCGCGTAGCTATGTGTAGCGTTACTACGCCCAGGGTTAAATGTAATCTATTATGCATACTTTCTGTCACACTTTTCATTGTTTCCACTCTCTCACCCCCTTTATCTCTAACCTAACCACTCTTACTTCCTCATCTCTACTACTACTACTACTATCTCCTTTTACACCACATATGTCTAGCACAAGGTGTTTCAATATACTAACTCAAGATGCATTTTTTTGTACCACCCACTTCAGAGATGGTTCACCATTTGCTGCTGCACTGGTAATAAGACACACCCTTCTGTGGGCACCATGTAGTAGGTATAAGACCCTCACACTTCCCCTTCTCGCTCCTCTATCTCCCTTATGTATCTCACATGCTTATGTCTCTCACATTCCTTATACTTTCCATTTCAGTTGATTGTGATACCATGCTTCGTCTATCCTTCCCACTTTCCTCAAGCTCTGAACTCACACACTCCTCTTCCTGACAGTCCACTAACTATCTTAGCTCATACATCCCTTTTTTACTTCTTCCTTTCTCATATACTCTACTCTCACCATCTTTTTACACCTTTCTCTCAAAGATCCTCTTTCCTGTGCCACATACTCCCTTTACCATTCTTTTCAGACTCACACACACTGTCTCACCCTCACCTCTCAGTGAAATGCTCCTCTAACAAACAGATATGCACATGTAGAAATGATTTCAAGATGAAACAATATTTATTTGTGAAAAAGGAGCAAAATGAAGGTCCATGGCATTTACAAATTGCTGGAGTTTGCTTTGATTTTCTAGGTTTCCGGGTAGCTGAATCCTAGTGGGACTTTGTTATTTTGGAGAAGCCTAGCCACAGCCTGAGAAACTATGTTCCAGATAGGCACACGGTTGCCAACCTCTTTGAAAAGATTTTGCATTTGCACTCGCCAGGCACTGTTTGATCCCAATCTCGGTTTTCCATCTGTTCAAAATGTTAACAGCTGCCCATGCACTGTGTCAAAGGCAGTCTGATGCTCCACATTTCCAGAAACAGGAGGTTTTTCCCCCCCAAATAGTCAGCCATATATTAAACAAGCTTTGGACTCATATTTATCCGTAATGTACTTTGATAGTCAACACCCATAGTAAAGCTCTTCCAACAACCATTGCTCTCCAACCCATTCCATCCCATTCAGTTTCGTCTGAAAAGGTTCAGGCTCAGTGGCGTATCTGGGGAGGGCGGTGGGGGCGGTCTGCCTCAGGCGGCACTATTTTGGGGGCAGCGTTGGCAGCACAGTGCACATGTTACGTGCAGTTATGCAAGTGCACTGAGCAAGCGCACCTGCTTGTAAATGCTGCAGTGAACGCCACGCACGCACAACCTAGAATAGTGGTGGTGGTGCGGTGCGCTGCGTACCGTGTAAATGGGTCCCAGGGCCATCAATCTTGTAGCGCGCAAAAGCGCCTACCTATGACAGCCCTGGCCATCATTTATATCCAGCCCCCGTGCTGTGCTCCTGTGACGTGCGCCACCTGCAACGTGACTGAGTGGAAATAGAGTCGCGGCAGGGGAGTGCTGGGCGATTTGCAGAACCTCTACGGTAGGGGACCTCGGCCCTGCCACCACTGTGGAGTCTACAGGAGAGGTAAGGGGTGATCATCATACATATTGTCACTGTGAGAAATATTTGTGTCTGTGCCCGTCGAAATTTGACCATGAGGGCTTAGCAGTTTTACACCTTCTGGAATATTCTTGAGATACTTGATTCTGCTCGGTTTTGTGATGCTCTTGTTCCCCTGCTTGTTTTTTCTTCAGATTCAAATCAAATTATTTTGTTGATTGCATCTGATAAAGTGCTGTCCTGTTGTTGTAGTTAAGTGATAGTGTTGTTTGGTCTTGTTTTTATTTGAATTTGTTTTTTTTTAAAAGAACAGAATACAATACATGATCTGAGAAATATTTGTGCCCAAAATTTGATTATGAGGGTAGTGGTAATTATATTTGGAGCAGGCCGCCGAGGTGATTGCTGGTGATGGGGGAGGGGGAAGTAAGACCTGAGGAGCAAGTAAATGTGAGAGCGATGAGAAAGTTAAAAGATAAAAGTTAAAAGATGGGTAAATTTATGATCGGGTGATCATACATGATGTGAGAAATATTTGTGCCTGAAATTTGACCATAGGGTAGTGGTAATTTGGAGCAGGCCGCTGAAGTGATTGCTGGTGACGGGAAAGAGGCTGAGCAAAGAGAAATTTAAAAGATAGGTACATTTATGATTTAAGTTGAAATGGGTAGGATACTGCATGTGGAGATGAGAAATAAGGTTTATACATGATATCGGGATCTGGAATGATGGAGTATGTAACTTTATGACGTAAAGTTATGTTGTACTATTCGTGCCTTCCTGTGTCAATAAGTAGCTGTACTTTAATATTGTGTGCGTTGTGTACAGTAAAGCACAGTGCAGTCATTATTAGCACCTACACGTGACAAAAGAATTTCTGGGTTTTTTCCATTCTTATTATGACCGGGTTGGCACTTGCCGTTTAAAAATAATTTGCGCAGCAAGTTAAAAGCTGCTTTTGTCTCCAAGTTTATTGTGTGTGCCAAGAATGTCAGAGCACAAAAGCAGTGTGGGATTTCTCTAAGTCACTAGGCCTTGTATAAAATGAACTTCTATATATCAATAAACAGCTGAACTCTGTTTTTGGCGCAATAGAGCCAAGCTACACTGTTGACTCCATTGGGCTCCAGTCTGTTGGTATCAGTGCAAAGTCTCTGACCTCTCACCTGCCTCTCTGCACTATTTACAAGTTCAACATGTTGGTCTCCGTACCATGACTCGCGTGTTTCTGTGTTCGGTCTCTCTGTTTGTCTCTGTACTATGACTCCCCTGTTTCAGTACTACACCTTCCTGTTGGTTTTAGTGCCATGTCGCCCCTCTTCCCAGTCTCTCTCTATTATGTCTCCCTGTTGGTCTCAGTGTTATTTTTCCCGCTCATCTGTGTCTCTGTACTATGTCTCCCTTTTGTTCTCAGTACTATAACTCCCAAGTTTCAGTATTTTGTCTCTTTGTTGTTCTTGGTATTATGACTGCCCTGTCTCAGTGCTATGTCTCTCTGATGTTCTCAGTACTATTACCCCCTGTTTCAGTACTGGCTTCCTGTTGTTCTCAGTACTATGAATCCCTTGTTTCAATATAATGCCTCCCTGTTGTTCTCAGTACTATGAATCCCTTGTTTCAATATAATGTCTCCCTGTTGTTCTCAGTACTATGAGTCTCCTGTCCCAGTACTATGTCTCCCTGCTAGTGTCCCTACTGTGTCTCTGGGCTATGTCTCTCCGTATGTTTCAGTACAAATCTTCCCCTGTCTGTCCCGGTACTATGCCTTAGTCTGTCTCAATGCTGTGAACCCTGTCTCTGCAAGTGCCATGCATTCTACTCCTCTCTCAGTCCCTTTTGATTTAATGCGACCATCTCTACCCCCATTCCATCTGCTGGGTCTGGCCTATGCATCTGCCAAACCTGTCTGGGAGTATATGTTCAAACATCACGGCAGGCCATGGGAAAGCATATGTCTAGAAGCGTGATTAATACACCCTACAAGTCTACAGCTCTACATTGTGGATACTTTTAGCACGTAGGGGAAACAGATTGTATGTTCCCCAGAACTTTCTGTAAAAGTTCTGACTTGATGTGAAAAGTACAAGAATTCAGCAGAATGGAAAATTGCATTTCCACCCAAGCCCAAGCATGACCTTTAGTCTCAGCACAGCCTCTTGTACTCCTTGTTCTCTGTTCTCGTTGTGTTATTTTATGCTATAAGCACTTATAATCCATCTCAAGTGCAACTAGAACTTGCATTCTATCACATTCCTATTTTCCTCTCGCTTCCACCTTTTATTTTCTCACATTCATTGTTTTCTAGACACCCTCTCGTCCCCTTATTACCCCTTCACTCCTCTAATTGTTTTCTCTTTGTTTTCTTCTCATCTCCAGTTGTCTCATATCATATTATAGGACGACGTGTTTCTTGTGTGAGTAAGAATGCGCTCAATAATAGGCAGCGTTGTTCTGGACCCGCAGATTTAAGTAGTGCGAGTATCACTGTGAAAGACCTATTTATTAATCTCCCGACACCTTGATTTGTTGCTTTTCATTCGCAGGCTTGTGGCCTATTGTGTGCTTGTTTGGTAATTTAATGCCTGCCAGTCAGGCCTGACGTTCCTTGTACAGGATAGCCCGCCTCTCTAGGCTCTGCCGCCTAATGGAAACAGTCGCCATTGTCAACGGCCCAGGGATAGATGCTCCAAGTTGGGTAGTTTTGGAAAAAAATCGGCAAAGCAGGTTTTGTTTTTGGATACAATTATTCCTTCCTAAAATGGAATGCCTTGAAGCTATGGACTTTCTTACAGCACGTGCAATCTATGTGTTTTCCTTTGTAATGACGGTGTATTCAACTGTGTAGCCTTGGACCGTGTCATGTATGTGCCTGTAACTTGCATGATTGAGGCCACGTGTCTCTCTGACCTCTTTCTAGTGCTCGTCGACCTTTTTCCCCAGCACATCTCTCCCATTTCCCCTCCCCTCAATACCTGCCATGGGCGGCAATCTGAGGAATAGCCCCGGGCGCCAGAAGCTCTAGCTCGCCACTGTTCAGGCTGATGCTGTAAAAACACAAGATAATTAAAACCTGCAGAGGACAAGGCCATATATTTACATATTTCTTGTTTCCTGGCTATTCCTTGTTTCTTGTGTGCATTTCAGGCCTGGGCTAGCCGGTCACTGATTGTAGTGACAATATGCCCATATGTACTTTTTTTAATTCAAAATGAGCATATATACTTTCCACAGCCACACCTGTGCTAGAGAACCAGATTTAATCCTAGTTTTTTGTGAGTTAATCACATGAGCTCTATACAAGTTGGTAAAGTATAGATGTGTTTATGTTCAAATACCTTTTTGGTGATTCCTATCCCTTACTTGAGCTTTCTTAAGAGGTATGGACATTAGAGAGGCGATCTTTCACCTTTATGTGTTTTAACATTTACCAAATGAATCAGGTGATAAATTCATAAGTAAACTTAATATTTAGAGCATGACTACCATATTAGATTGAATTCCTTAAGGGTATTGTTTGTATACAAAAACAAAAGCGAATCAAATACAAACTAATTTAAAAAATGTACTGTTTTTTAGAAGAAGCACGATTTCATGTACGAAGAAAAATCAAAATATTATGAGAAGTTAGATCGAGCCGAAGTTATGTGGATCATCTAACATTAAATAATATGTGTATTTGTAAAGTGCACCTTTACTGGAAGAGATCTGGTCACTGAATAATATTTGTTTATTGTTATTGAACTCAATGGTACTCATGTTACTGACTTCAGACAGATGAAAGGCTGAGTGGACCCCTGGGATTCGAACCTGTGATAAGGAGATCGAATACAGGCCCCTGCAGGGGATGCATTAGTCCACTGAGCCACCAGACCCAGCTTGTCTTGTCTGGCTTGTAAATGAGCCGAGCTAGAACAACATATGAATTAGAAAACTGTAACACTGATTTCACTTTTAATCAAAAAAAGTAAAGGCATCAAATCAACTGAGTAATAAACTTTAGTCGCAGTTAATTAAAGCCCCATCAATTTATAAACAGGTACACAATGACAAAAATAAAAAATTCATAAATTCTACTTTGCCTGTAATTACCAGTCAATGTAATTTCACAGAATGGTTTCCATGAAGAAAAGTAAAAGAGGAACTTTATTTGGGCAGATCATGGCACTCAGGATATCACTTTTTTCCTCAACTCGATTGCTTTGTTAACATTCTGGAATCCTGTCCGGGAAGAAATAATGATTACAATTTGTAAATTGCCGGCCATTGATTACCTATCGATTTTTCCGGGCCTATTCCAAAGCTAAAACCCTCATCAATTTTACATATGCCCATAATGGCCTCCGTCACTGCAATTAAAGCACAGCTCTTGTTGGTAGGTCTAGATTTAGCAGTAAAAACCTTTTACGGCCGCCCCCTTAAAGATGGTTCAACAGCAGGTCACGTGGGCCAGTCTTTCAGATTTATAATCAAATTAGTACATGAAGAGCACAGGAGGGTAATGAGTTTGACTCTATCGAACAGACGTGCTGCTCCTAATAAGTCGGATTTAGAAGGGAGTGATTTGTCTCCGGCACAGCAGGGTACACTTGTAGCAATAGAAGGACCAGATTCCTATGTTTTATGCACAATCATTTCTAGAAATATACATGAAACTTAACAGACACTGACATAGTGACAGAAAGGTGGTGTGAGTAGGATTTCAATTATCATAGAAAATAAATCATGTTAATTTACAACAAAACCAAAACTTAAGGGGATTGTGGCTGTTCCTTAAGAAGGGATCACACCCTCCTCAACCAACAACCTGCCTTCTCACAGCAAGTATAGCATCTAAAAGCACAAATTGCCACTCGCCGTTATCTAGTTGTGCTGGACCAGGACAAAGCCACAAATTCAGGCTAGCCACGATGGAGTGTGGGCTGGATACAGGGACCAGGTTAGGCCCGCTGAGAACTGTACCTTATATCTTTGTGGTGGGGTGTTGAGTGTCAAGATGCATCACACAGCCTTGGTTCTGATGAGTAATCCTGGGTTCTGCGTCAGGTTGCATCATGCTAGGTCGATTCTGACGAGATGCGAGGGCTGCGAGGGCTGCGAGGACCGCGCCGAGTTGTGCCGCACTGCACCGGCTCCGATGAGGTGCTGTAGGGGCTGCAATACAAGGCCCTCATCGGGTGCGTCGTACTTCTTCAGTTCTACTGGAAAATACAGCTGGGCTGGCAGGGCACCTTTAATCCCATTTCCAAAGGTCCAGGACTGGGGAGGTAGCAATTGGGGATGCTGGGTCAGGGTTCACAGCAGGCAGAGTCCAGGGGAATGGATCAAGATGTTTGGAGACTTTTCTGTTCCTGGGGCTCTGATCAGGAGGCCAACCAACTAGCCATTGTAGTAACTCTGGTGGTCCTGGGATAACGAGCAGGTCCAGTCCTTCTTCCTCAGGCAACAGGGTGACTGGGCAGTCCTTCCTGTAGAAGCTGAGCAGTCCTTCCTGTAGCAGCTGGGCAGTCCTTCCTGTAGCAGCTGGGCAGTCCTTCTTACAGTGGAGCGGTTCTTCTTTTCTACGTCTTACACAGGTCAAGAATTGATCTGAAGAGTTGGGCTGTGTGTTCAATATTTATGCTTGGTGCCCACTTCGAAGTAGGGGAAGCTTCTGGAGTTTCTCCGAACAGAGGTGTCTGAAATTATCAGCCTTATGTTCCTGGTCCAAGTCTGTCCAGGGGCAGAATTGGCTATGTGTGAAGTCCTTTGTGTGTGAGCTGAGCCAGTACCTTTGAAGTGCAAGTGTGGTAAGGGCTAGCTCTGCCCCCTCATTAAGTCAGAGATGGCCCATTCTGCCAACACCCAGCCCTTTAATTGTGATGCTGTCTGGGAGGAATACACAAACACCAACTATCAACTACACCTAGTTATGTGAGCCAGGAGCAGGCTGCAGTCACTAAGAGGAAGAGAGAAGAACATGGCAACTGTCTTAAAATGGCATTTTCAGAATTGCGACTTAAAATCTGACTTTACGACTAATAAGGATTTTAAATTGCAATTCCTCACACACCACACTTGACTTTCCTATCTGCTCCCAATCAAAATTTAGCACTTATTAAATGTAATAAGGTAACCCAATGTTATCCTACGGGAGAGGTAGGTCTCTCAATCGTGAAAAAAACAAATGTGCGAGTCTTTCAATAAAAGACATGTTAAACTTAAAGGTACATGACCAGCTTTTTGGTTACAATGCACCTTGCCATATCGGCTTCTCGGGGTTTACCTTAGGGGTGACATATGCATTAAAAAGGGTGTTTAAAGCTTTTTCAAGTCGAATTGCCAGTTTAAAACTGCTGGCAGGCTGCAATGGCAGGCCTGAGAGCTGTTTTACATTGCTACTTAAGTGGGTGGCATAGTAAGTGCTGCAGGCCCACTAGTAGCATTTGATTTACAGGCCCTCGGTGTATGGTATACCACTTTACGAGGGGCTTATAAGTACATTAAATATGCCAATTAGGGGTAAGCCAATTTTACCATCTTATAAGATGTGAGCACAAGCACTTTAGCACCGGTTATTAGTGGTAAAATGGACAGAAACCTAAGGCCAACAAAAACAAATTCGGTAAAAATAGGATGGGGGAAGGCTTTGGGGAATACCACTCTAAGGCTGACAGGTCTAACACTTACCTAAATCTTTGAAACTGCATAGCTCCGGTTCTACTAATTAGGTTTTTGTCATTTTGGTGTCACATAAATTATTATATTTTACTCTATTTTTCTAAATTGATGTGGGATTTTCTTTGGGTTGTGTTTTTACTTTATTACTGTTTGTGTACTGCATAAATAGTTTACACATTGCCTCTAAGTTCAAATTAACTGCTTTTGTACTAGGCTACCAGAAGCTAAAGCACAGGTTAATTTTGTCACTTTTTGTGATTCATACTGATGACGATTGTAGTTGTTGCTTGAGTGGGGCTTCACATCCCTCAACCAATACCTCATTTTTTCACAGTGACCATAGCACTGGAGCAGCTTTGATGCAGTTTCAAGAGAATGGCAGGATCAATCTATTGTGGCCCATGATTTAACTGCAATTCTTCACCAAACTAGTACAGCAGGGAAACCTAACACTCCTATAATTTTTAAGTGCCAACGGAATCAATGCTTATTTCTCCTGTGAGCAGGAGAACAGAAGTGTCTGCTCCTATGAACCTGATTAATTCAAGTACTCCAGACACTTTGACTGTTCCAGTTACTGTTGGACCTCTTGAGCCTTTTTACAAGTCTGGGTTACAGGTAAATACTGTCCATTAGACTGTACCTACTGGAATAAATACAGTATGTGCAAGTTCTTCAGACCAACAGCAAGATCACTGCTTCATACAGCTATGGCTCCAATTCAAACTAATAATGCTGCAGCTATGAAGGTTGCCCCAAATCAGACACAATTTGATCTGACACAAAGAATGGTGCAGAGGTTTCCACCTTTTTATTCTCCCAAACCGAGTGGACCTCCTGAAATGAATGATCATCCTTCTGACATGACTATGTCAATAGGTATTTCAGTTACAGATACATCCGTACTAAATGTGCAGCCTGGAATGCGCGCAAATTTGAATGATGGAAGCCTAAATTTAATTAATACGAGAGTAATCAGGGTTTATTCCTCAAGAATTCAAAGAATGGCTTAAAGGATACAGTTCCCCTAATAATCAAGAATTCAGCAAAAGTTCCAGTTTCATTTATGAATTCAGTTCCACTGTGAACTTCAGTTTCTAGTTCAGCACCTACTTAACACTTGGTTACAGGTTCAAGTTTGGTCCAAAATTCAATTCAGGAAAATAGAGCACCCATGGATGTGAGTCAATTAAAAGTTGAGTTAGAAGAAATGATTTGGGAACACTTATTCCTTCAAGATAAGATATCTATCCAGAGGAGGTACTATTGTTTCTCTGTAAAGGCATTACAAAAAGAGCAGAAATGACACATGAGAGACTGGTAGACTTAGGTCAGAAGTATAGAGTGGCTATTCAAAATTCCTACATTTTACAAAAATCTTACAAGTTAGACTTTATTAACAAAGACATTGTAAACATGAGAGCACCTGGAAAGAAATTGCAGATAAAAGAGCTGATGCTCCTAATCAGAAAATTGGATGAAAGAGAAAAATTGGTAGGTAGATGGTCTTAAAAGAAGGAAACAAAGTAAGTTAGAGTGCGGTCACCCCCTGATGATATTGATGGTAGTGTAGGTGAAGTACAAATGCTCCCTTATAAGTGAAGTACCTGGAGGATGCTATGTTCATATACCATGGACAGGAGCAGACATTTTGTTATGTACAAACGATTTCCCTACATTGAGAGAAAATCCAGTGGAATGGTACAAACAACTTAAACAATTTGTGAAGATTTCAATAGTTTTGTGGATTGATATGAATATTCTGAGATTGTGGTTCCATGAGATTTGTTGGCCGAATGGAAGGTTACTGTGGAATGGCCTGAGCCAGGACCAGAAAGGGTTCCTTGAACAGGATCACCATCCCCAGTGGTATTGGGGAAATACCAGCAAGTAATAAATTACCAGGGGACCAAAATTTCCCCGAAAGAGATTGATTGTTTGCAGATAGGCAGGCCGACCCAAGAACTGAAAGAATCAGTACATGCCTTTTATGAGCGATTAGTACAGGCTTTCAAAGAGTATAGTGGATTGGCAATGGCTCAGATAAAGATGTGGGACATTTGTTTACAGGTTTGTGTTTAGTTTGAGATCTGAGATTTCGGACATGATCAAACAGCAAACCACTAGATGAGATTTTGCATAAGCAAAATATTGCTGTGATGAGATTGAGATGAGGCTTAAGGAGAAATTAATTACTGACCAGATAAGAGCGATGCAGAAAAGCCAAAATCAGATGAGTTTCTATAGTATCGTATAGGTACAGGAAGGTTATAATCAATATCCTACGATGGAAGGCGTTTATGGTTTTCAAAAGCAGACTTTTCTGTCACAAAGTAGAGGTCATGGCAATCCTGTAGATGTGGTCTAATGGCTTCGGCGGTCGACCTCAAATATAAGGAGCTGGGTGCGAGTCTCGGCAAGGACGCGCAACATCCTGTGATTCTGGGCAGATAACGTAATCTCCCAGGGTCTAACAAAAACGAATGTTTCCTCATGTAACGCAACTGGTGCTCATGTAAAGTGCTCTGATACCTTCGGGTCAAGTTCGCGCTATATAAAACTCTGTAAAAAGAAAAAAAGCTGTTATGAATAATGCAGGAAATCAGATGCGGGGTTTCGTATATGCACAGTCTCAAGGGAATAACATGGGACAGTCTTAACAGATGCAAGGACAGAGAATTCTAATGTATCACAGCCAATGCAAAGGCCCCAAGCTCCCATGCCACAACAAAATGTTCAGGTACAAAGATACAATGTGAATCAAAATCAGCAGATGAGTAAAAATTCCTTCCAGAATCAGAAAGTAGCACAGTAGTATTTGATCCAACTGGATGACAGTGACCAGGACCCATGAGTATGATGGTGCCTGAAGAGGGAGGAGGACTGTGTGCTTGCAGCAGGCTTAAAGGTAGACCACAGTGGTCCCTATTTGTATACAGAAGTGGATGGGAATGTTGTCTTATTTCTTGTCAACACTTGTGCTACTCGCTCTAATGTAAGAGCAGCAGAGGTTCCTAACCTACCCCTTACGAGAGAAAGCATTCAAGTTATAGGAGTAACAAATAAAAAGTTGTCGAAATACTACTCAAAAGTTAAAATTGTAATTTCCCCTTTGGAAATACTGTCAAATGATACAATCACAAATATTCACCACAATCATTCACAATCTACCACACTTTATCTGGTTAATACTCCACTCGGGATGTTTAAGGCACTTATAAATGTATTTATTAGACAACCCTACAATAATTCAGCAAATTCATACAAAGTGAGTTTTAAAAAAATATATATACATTCCAACTATTTTAAAACCATTGCTTATCACACTTTTACACTTTCATTGTGTTTCCAACCTCCTGGAAAGGAAGACAGTTACATTTGTCTTATGGCCGTTAAATTGAATTAATAGACAGCACCCTACAGGTGAATCAATTTCCTGTTTTTGTGTTATTACTGTCTTTGCCAAATTTAACAAGACTTCCAGCATCAACAAGTTTTGGTGGTATAACCTCTATCAAGTCACCTTCTTCAGGACAAAAATTGATTTAATCCTCTCCTTTCAGTTATCTCAACAAGCAAAAGTGTTTTCTTATTTAAACACCTATTATAAATAAAATAAGAATATATCGATATATATATATATATATATATTTAAATCTATTTACATTTTTTCCTAACACATCTTTGCCAACCATTTTTTCAGTAAAGAAATAAAGAAAGATGCAAAAAGATACTATTGCCGGAACTACTTATGTGATTGACTCAATGATTGAGGTAGGGATCCTAAAGAAGATAATGAGAAATCCATGTAACTCTCCCATTATGGGCTTGCAGAAGTAGAATGGCAAGTATCGTACTCTCAGGATTTGCGAAAGGTCAACTCTAATGTTGTTCCATTTTGCCCTTTGGTACAGAATCCAGCTGTGATTTTATTTCAAATTCTTGGCGAAGCTGAATGTTTTTCAGTTATCGACCTATGCCAGGCTTTCTTTTCAATCCTATTGCATGAAGATAGTCAGTATCTTTTTGCTTTCTGTTTCGGCAGACATGTTTTGACATGGTGCAGAGTCCCACAAGAGTATACGGAGATACAGAGAGCACCTACATTTTTTATCAGATACTCATAATGCAGAATCATTAAGTATTAGTGCAGTATATTAATGACCTATTGGTGGTGTCAACTACGAAGGAGGCTTGTAAAATTAAAACTATTGCTTTGTTGAACAATCTAGCAGAAAGGTACATAAAGTATCCCAACCAAGATGCAGTTTTGCAAAACTGAAGTCCCATACTTAAGCCATCACATTGAGAAAGGAGCGAAGAGAACTGGTCGGCAAGATAGCGTCTGAGTAAGGCCACCACTTACCTCTCTCACCTCGTGAATGAATTTTCAGTCAATACGGGACAGATTTCCCCAAAAATATGCACTCAGGTTATCTCAGTGTGAGGATAAAAGAGCAGAACACCAAAACCGTCACAAGAAAGGCCAGACTCAGCTGCAGCCGATGGGACGTTTTGGGTCGGCTGATACTGTCTGCGGTAGCGGCCGCGACTGGTCTGAACCTGTTCTGTTGCTAATTTGCCGCAGGTTGCAAACTCGGACAGGAGAGCGCAGGGACCATGGCCACCCGCGGTAGTGGGGAAAAACAACGAGCGATATTCTCTACTACAGCAACTTGCAAACCATGAAAGGAGGCCATAGACATTAAATCCGGCGGCAAGAAGGGAGAACTACGTACTGGTAAGGGAGAAAAAGTGGAAAAGTTGAGTGGGGAGCGAGAACTACAGTACGGGTTACGCAGAAGCCTGGAGGGTCGCAGCAATCTATTTTGAGTATATTTCCTCCCCCCCCCCCCCCAGGGAGGTGGATTGGAATATAGAAAAGGAAATGATAAAACGCTGGGGGTGGCAACCCAATAGTTATAAACCAAGGGGAAGAATCAGAGAACCTGTCAGCAAGGAATAATAGCCCCTGGTCACTAAACAATGATGTTACCATCTTAGAAGCACCCTTGCCCACTAGATTGTTGGTGGAAGTGGCAAGCGGTGATTGTTGCACGGACATGCCTGTGGAAAGAAGGGGTGGTGGTGAGTAAGAGGCTGTTACACCTGAGAGAACACCCACCGCGGGCAAGGTAGAGGAACACCAAAAATAACACAGTGGGTGCGCCAGTCCCCAGACCCCACGGAAAAATTCTTCTCACTAACTGAATAATCAGATATATCTGATGCAAGTGTGTCAGCAACAATCAAGTAGTAACAGCCTCCAGGAAAAGGCAGTCGGCCCTATGAAACAGAAATGTTAATCTGTGAAAAAAGGTTGCAGGAAGAGCCTGGGGGATGCTGAAGTCTATGAGAGAGAGACTTCAAAGGAACTTGGTTGAGACTATTCTACTACGCAATTGGTAGTACCCAGAGTTTTAATAAAAGAAAAAGAACTATTTAGAGCAGACATTAGAAGCGTGGAGGGAGAATCAGAGCTACTAAGTAATGGGAAACCTGCTGAACCCTCGCTATCACTAGTTTTGCAATTATTGAGAACGTTTCAAGAAGACGTAAAGAACAATAATAGACAGGCACGTTTAGCTGCAAAAAAAATCAAGGTTCTGTTCGGAAAATTGGAAAGATCTGTACCAATATCTCAGAGAGGCTCTGTATGGTTGAGACCCAGACAGAAGCCCTGGAAAACAAAATGGTAACGTTGAAGATCCGGACCACATCACAGGAGGGTGTCCTGACAGATGTTAGGTGGAAGCTCAAAGACTATGAAAACCGACAGCGCCACAATAATTGAAGGCTATTAGGAATTTTCGAAAAGCAGTGAGGGTAATGATATAAGAAAATATGTAATACATTTTCTGAAAGGCTATTTCCCTGAACTATATTTCTGGGACTGGGACAAGGAGGTCCAATGAGTTAATTGGTTTCCGATGACATTGGCAAGACAAACATTCAGCGAACCTGCTTGATCCCATGCTATATTGGTCTACTTTGGGAACTTTCTTATACACCAAGCAGTTTATGATTTAGCATGAGCGAATACCAAGAGAAGTTATGAAGGGATCTCATTTTTCTCTAAACCGGACTGTGCATTAGAGAGGAAATGGTGTCTCAAACAACTTATAACTCCCTTTCAAACATCAGAATCAGTGTTTTTTCTTCAGAACCCAGCAAGGCTGAAAGTAGTCTTCCAGGGCTAGAATCATAGCTTTACCTCGGAAGTTCAGGAACAGACATTTTCGGGATGATATTTTAGATGGCGGATCCTGTAGCAAAAAAATAAGATTGAATACTGTTGGTAAATGATTGAATTGTGGGTAGGAGGTGTTTATTAGATGATCACATTGGTTAGTTGGAGAAGAGGAGAGGGGGTGGAGGGTCAGGAGGAGTGGCTTCAGAGGTCCTCACTTAGGCTCGTGGTTGAGGCTAATTGCCAAGGTTTTGGTGGTGGGTGGGAGGTGTCTACAGGCTGGTGACAAAAAAAGGTTCAATTTGGATTTTTATTATATTCTTTGAGATGTAAGGGGGATTTCTTTAGTGGGCTGGTTTTGAATTTCTGTGTTTTATGATGCAGGCTTAAAGAACCAACTTTGTATCATTTTATTAATGTCCCTTTGTTCCTTACCCCCCTATTTTTCATTTTTCTCGGTATACGTTTTGTCATGTGCATTGTTTGTAAACATTGTGATGTTATATCCATTTCTGTGACTATTCAGACATTAATGTGAAAAATGATATCTAAGCACTCATAGTTGCACTAATTTCATTGCGTCATAGTTTTTTATTATTGTCTGTAATTGTGTTATATTTTTTCGCTGTTTTGTGTATGCTTCTTGTTTATTGATTTATGAATTTTGAGCCTCTTTTAAAGCACAAAAAAGCTTGTATTAATAAAATGAATCTTTTTATAATCAAAAATGGTTCATTGAGCTTAGTGCTATCGTTGTTAATTTATGGTCTCATATAATGTATATGACCAACCAGTTGCCTAGGGATTTCTCTTAACAATTGCTGGTTAAAATAGCAACTATCCTTGGGTAAACTCCGAGTGGCCACTATTAACATCTGTGGGCTTAATGACATCAAGAAATTGGTACAAATATTTGGAGCGAATGTTATCTGTTTCCAAGAAACACACATTGAAGGGGCACAACAGGCTTTGCTGAAGTCGCTTGGGTATAAGTTAATTGGCGCAACAACGCAAGGCGAAAGGGTGCGAGGTGTAGCTATTCTGGCTAGAGGAAGTGGAGTTCAATTTATACGGTCATGACCTAATAAGTTTGGGTGGTGGGCTATCACAGAACGCCAATTGAGCCTAGAAGGGAAGTTGACAATATGCACAATATATGGGAATAATAGTGATGACCCCTGCATTTTTGACGCAATTGAACTTGCCCTTTGACCTATCCCTATTATTTTATGTGGAGATTGTAATATTAATTTATCAAGTGATTGGTTCTTGGAGAATGGGTGGGACTTTTCAGACAGGGAACCCAAGGCATTTCAGGCATTGAAGAGCTTGTGTCGAGCTCATGGTTTGGTCGGTTGCTGGCATTTTTTGAAACCACTAGACCCAGGGTTTACTTACTTTTCAAATCCTCATATGTCAATGCTGGCCTAGACTACATGTTTGTATCTAATGCATAAATCACGAAGTGTTGTATAGAGAAACTACTATGGGTTTTATCAGATCATAATCCACTCGTTTTGGAATTAGAATTAGCCAATTTTAATGCCAGACCGAGATCATGGACTTTTGGAAGATCGCTTCTACTAAATGTAAACTACCTCGCACATATGAGGCAGCAAATTCCTATATTTCTGGGTGATAACCTAGGGAGCACATCAATCAAGATGGTTTGGGATTCTATGAAGGCGGGTATTGGGAGGAAACCCTGAGATTCTCTCTGAATTATAATAAACATGTCAGACAATTAATTAAGAACCAACAGGATAATCTGGCTGTGGCCGAAGAGGGTCTAGTAATTACTGGCCATGGGAGAAGGGATGTGGAGGCAGAGCAGCCGCACGTGGCTGTTGCAAAAGCCGCTATTGTCGACATCCTGGTCAATAAAGCTATGGATAACCTAACAACTCAGAAGGAAGCTACGAACTTAATGAACGAATTTGCCATCATCTGGCAATTCGGGCTAGGCAACAAATAACATCGAACCTAAATAGTGAGATCTAAGATCCTGTTTTACGTCAAATTAAGGACCCAGACTTGATTAGGGAAGCATTAAGGCGGTATTACCAAATGCTTTATTCGGCTGGCAATGGGATCGAACAGAGCTGCATTAGGGATTATCTTTACTCAGTGATATATCTGAAGTTTGCCACTGAGGATCAGGAAAAACTAGATAATCCCCCTCAATGGACTGATATCTTATTATCCCTGAATAGTCTGGCAAGGGAGAAAGCTGCTGGGACAGATGGTATTCCGACAGAATCCTACCACATATTTTCCCCCCAACTAATTGGGATAATGACCAAATTATTTACACATATTTCTAGTGGTGGGAGACTCCCTTGCTCATGGTATTCAGCCAAAATTGTGGGTTTAAAAAAAATAATATTTCTCCACTTGATCTGGGCTCACATCGCCCGATAACCTTGATAAATGAGGACTCCAAGATTTATTTTAAAGTTCTGGCCATGCGGCTCGCACCTATAATTCACAAGATTATTTCTGTGCGACAACATGGGTTCATCCCAGGAAGATCTACGAAAGACCATATTCGAAGAGTTATATTGCTGTTTGACATCACCAATTTCACAGGGGACCCTGTGACTCTTATGCTGCTGGATTCGTAGAAAGCCTTTGATAGGGTCTTCTGGCAGTATCTTTGGACCGCAATGTTAAGAATTGGAATCGGTAATGCCTTTATCCAGGCTGTTAAAATGTTATACGATGAAACAACAGCCACGGTTATAGTGAATGGCATTTTCTCTGAAAGATTTTGAATTTCACGTGGAACTACGCACAGTTACCCGTGCTCTCCTCCGCTATTTGCAATTTTTATTGATGCATTGATTCATAGGTAATAATCAAATTCCAGAAATATGGTTGCAAAATTGGGCAACTAAGACCCTGGCCTATGTGGACGATATTGCTCTTGTAACACCGGACCCAATTTCTGCCAATAAGGCAATTGAAGAGGAAGCCAGGCATTGAGTACATTTACGGCTATGCCCTGAATAAAGATAAGACTAAGATCATCATTAATGAAAAAATTAAGAAGACAGATAGCCGGGTGGTGTCAAAGGCTATATAGCTAAGTGTTAATCTGTCCCCCTGTTTAGATAATGTGGTTAGGGATAATATGGAACCTCTTTTGGTTAAGACTAAAGAAGATCTTGTAAGGTTAAATAATTTACAACTATCCATAGGTGGCCGATGTAATTTAATTAGGATGCTTTTAAAAAAAAAATTGGATATCTTTTTCGCGCTATTTCTCTAGAGTTTTCTCCTCAATGGTTTAAAATAATCGAAAACGTATCTGCATGGTTTTGGGCCTACTCTAGACCTAGACAAGCCCTAAGGTTTCTCTCCCTACCAAGGGAGCTTGGGGTATGGGCTCTACCAAATCTGAAACTATTTTATTGGGCTACTCCATGGATTTACAGTCAAGAGTTGCTATGTGAGAATGATGACAGTATAGGTGATGTCTATGACGACAATTGAATGACAGTTACTATAAAAAAGTTTGTTTTCTTTTAAGACTCTTTATAGTGTTTTTAAGGTTTGGAGTGCCGTATGCAGGGTTTTAGGAATTGGCAGATTATTCTTTTATACACCTTCATCTAATCATTTTAATCTACCAGAGTCTTTTAGAGTCTTTTAGAGATTACCAAATGAAGAAATGGATCAGGGATGGGATTGACTAGGTGGCTTGTTTCTTCTCCCCCTCTGGGTCCTGTTCTTTTGCTAAAATGAAAAAAGAATTCAATCTTGATTGGAAGGACTTTTTAAAATTCAGAGACGTGTGTGAGTCTTGAGGAGTGTGAAATCTATTGCCATGGGTCATCCACTGACAGTATTTGTGCCCCATTCAGTGGAGTTACTGTTGACTCATACTCAAATGCACAGCCCCGGACCAATAGTCGTTTGACTAAGTATGAGTACATTTTATTTGGTCCAGAGAATGTGACTCTTAAGAGGTGTACAGTGTTAAATCCGGCTACTTTGATGCATTTGCCTGGAAATGAGAGTATGATTGATGAAGTCGAAAATGATTGTTTAGATGTGACTGAGATGTGTACAAAGTCATATACTGATATTTCAGATGAACCATTGCCTGAATCTGATTAGGAGTTATTTGTTGAGGGTTCATGCTTGAGAGATAACAAAAGGAAATCTGAAAGCTGCTTAAGCTGTGTGTACAGTTGGAGGTGTTGTTTAATCGTCAAGGTTGCAGGGAGTGTTTTCTGAGCAAGTTGCAGAGCTCATGGCTCTGACACAAGCATGTACCATTTCAGACCCTATCCAAGTTACAATCTATACATATAGTCAAAATGGCTTTGGAGTCATACATGACTTTGGCCAATTCTGGCCACAGCTTGTGTTTATGACATCCTCTGGTTCTCCCATTAGAAATGCCTGCCCAAGTTGCAGTTGTGAAATGTGTTGAACATTGGCAAGGTACCGACTATGTAATAGTTGGAAAACGATATGCTGATGAGATGGCTAGGTATTGTACATTAAAAGCACATATTATTAATGAAGAAATACTGAAAGACACAACCGACGTCACAGATTGTAATGTATTGTTCTCAGCTTTAGATACCTGGGAAGAGGTGAGGAAATTGCAGGGTGAGGTGACAAAAGCAGAACAGTAAGGTTGGGTGCGAGCATATTGCACCAAAAGAGAAGATGATGTGTGTGTTTTAACTAATGGCAGACCAGTGTTGCTTGATATGGCAAGACACTACCATGGTCCTTCACATGTTGGGAGAGATGCAATGATGCACCTTTTCCAACAGGTGTGGTTCAATCCTAAATTAAGAGTAACTGCATAGACGCTATGGCATTGTTGTGAGGTGTGCCAGCAACAAAACACAGGCTGTCATGAGTCACATTTGTAACTCTGCAAGTCCTGTCAACCGGATGCAAATAGACTTTAATGAGATGCCCATTTGCAATGGACTAAGATATATTTTGGTAATTGTGTGCATTTTTTCAAAGTGGGTTAAAGCCTATCCCAATCATAGGAATAATAGCTTAACTGTGGCAAAATTACTGTTCAGGGAATTGATTCTGAGGTTTGGATTTCAGACTCCTCTTAAGTCAGATCACAGATCTTATTTTAATAATGAGGTCCTAAAAAAGTTACGTGTAGCACTACAGGTTGAGAAGAGGATCCATTGCAGTTATCGACCAGAGCCTTCTGGTCTGGTGGAGCAGATCAATAGCACACTGAAATCCAAATTGGCAAAAGTATGCACTTCTACATCGCCTCAGAGGCCAGATGGATTGCCTCTTGTGTTGATGAGTTTGAGAAGTACTCCAGATAGGAGGAGAGGATTGTCCCCCCACAAGTTTATCATGGGACCTGTGATGAGACTGGCAGCTATTCCTGCAAATGGGGAACAGCCATTACAACGCGGTTTTTACCACGCAGTGCAGTTACATCACATGCGTTACAACGCATGCGATGTTACAACGCTATGCCATTACAACGCAAGTCTTTACATCGACTTGCGCTAGATGGCGTGCTAACATTACAAATAGTGTAGTTTAGTATCCCAACACCTTCCCTACTGTTAAGTGGACTGGAGTTGGAATAGTAAATTACACTTTTTTAATGTTAGCACGCCATCTAGCGCAAGTCGATGTAAAGACTTGCGTTGTAATGGCATTGCGTTGTAACATCGCATGCGTTGTAACGCATGCGATGTAACTGCACGCGTTGTAAAAACCAGCGTTGTAATGTCATACATCCCCTGCAAATACTCCACCCCACAAAATGGATGATATGATCTTGGGTTTTTGCCAGGGCCTCGCTGACGTGGTATGTTATGTTTCTCAGCAGGTTGGAGAAGACGCCCTTACGATCCAACAGGAGCAGTGCCATGACCTCAGTCCGGGTGACTGGGTAATGATGAAGAAACACAAGCGCAAAACATGTTGCATGAGTGAATGTGAACATACATTTGAAATGTATGAAAACTGGGGAAGATATTTAGAAGGTGTTGATCCTATTTTCCCTGGGGTGTATTACATTTGTGGAAAGAGTGCTTAATATAAATTGCCAAGAGGATGGTACGAAATATGTAATTTAGGAATTGCAAACATTTATCATGTTAAGCAAATTAAAGAAGAATTAATGATACAAATGCGAGAATGAAAAAAAGTAAGTAAAATAGTAGGCAATATATTTGTAGCTCTAATACCTTCAGTAGGAGTAGCATTCAACTCTCCAAAAATTAGAACGCTGTCTACTATTGTTGATAAACTTGCCACCAGTACAATTAGGGGGGTTTTCTGCTGTAGATTAAGAAATTATATTGATAAGATCGATGATTCAAAATCGACTTGCCCTTGATATCTTTCTGGTGAAGGATGGCAGAGTCTGACATTGTTAAGAGTTCAACATTGTTGCGCTTACATACCTGACAGGAGTAAAGACTTAGAAGGTTACATTAAAAACATTACTGACTTAGACAAGGACTTGAAAGACTTAAAAGTAGATGATGCCTGGGAAACCATAGGTAAGGGATTGTCAAACGTTAGCAACTGCTTGGGAAACTTAAGGAATGTATTGGTGACTTCCATCTTTAGACCTTTAGTGGCAATCTCTTTGTGCATAATCAATCACATTTTACAGAAATAATGAAGATTGTGGAGTGAAAAGAACAAGAGGTGATCTTGAAACGGAGAATGAATAATGTAATTATAAGGAAAAAAAACTTTAGAAGAGAGTAGAAGGAAAAGGTTAAAGAGAACTGACCCATAATCTGTGACGAGATCTGATGTGGTAGATAAGGCGATGGCTTAATTCGCCATTCAGAGGGGGGCTGAAACGCAAGATTTCGAAAATCACAATAAACTAGACTTTTACTGATTAAAGACAAGAAAAGCTGAGAGTACACTTAAACGAGTTACACTAATGGGAATTTTTTATGAACATGTTTATTAGGATTTACTGATGAAAATTGTGCTCTTGATAAAGTGGTCTAGTGTTTCTAATGCCAATTGTTAAAATGCACCATTTAGAAAAGTCAATGCAAAAATAGGTAGAAACTAGGCACGATTTTGAAATAATACATAATAATAATACTAGAGAGTCTATAGTTTATGAAAATGAATTTTGCAGTGTGAATTTAGAAAATTATATACTTATAGAAGTATTGAGAAATATCGTGGTAGTAGGGTATTTCTAAAGTTGGCTATTTCCTTGTAATAATGTCTGGTTAAAGTCTACATTTTCCTTATTTGAATCGATTTTATTAAATTATATTTGATATTTATTTAGAGTTATTTCATTTGAAATGTGTAATGCCAATTTAGAAGCTTTTCAGAAATGCTTTTTCTCTAATGTTGACCTTTCCCCTGACCTAATGCAATGGTCCTTTTACAACTAGTGGAATGTTGCTTTATTTGTCCAGTACGTTTAACTTTCAACATTCCTAAATGTTTCTTCAATGTACATAGAGAATTATTCATGTGAGAGCAGGATTTTAGCTGCTACTATAGAGTGATACTTTGTGTTTCTTTTTTTACCGATTTTAGGCTTATGTGGACTTCCGAATCTTCCATTTCTCATGTCTAGCATAGGCAGCATCTTACTGATGTGAGTGTTCTTGGTGACTTTATGTGAATATGAGCATATGACAGTCTTTCGATAGTGGTGTGATGCTACATCACTGGGACTTTGTTAGAGACCTTATAAAGAAAGACACCCCAAAGGAGGGGCACTACTATTCTGATTTCTCCTATTCTGAGACCTGAATGCTATGCGGAACAATTTTTTATCATTACTAAGAACATCCTCTTACTTTGGACTGTTTTGCTGATGCTACAGTCGGTAGCTGATGGATTGAAACCTTTTTTCCCCAAACCATTTCAATTTCATTTTCCTTTATTTCTTTTGTCCTATGCTAATGGACTCACCCTGAGTGGACTTTAAATCTGAACCCTTTCCCTTTCTTCGTAGTGTTTGAGTTGTTAGACAAACAAGCTATCCTGGTGCCTTTAATGGTAATGGGACTCTGTAACTCCGTAAACTGATTTAGAATAACCATCCGATAAAGCCTTGCCTAAATACTCGGCGCTTTAATGCAAGCTGCGATATTCTTACCGGAAATACTCAAAAGATTGCTTATTGCTATGGATTTTGAATCTTTAATACATTAACCAAATTATTATTTGTCTGAGGCTAATATTGAATCTTGTTGGCTTTCCATTTAAACTGAGCTATTTTACTGATGACAGACGTGTTGTAGAGAGAATCAGCGAGCTCTGTCAGAACATCAAGTATTACTTCTTTTGTTCTGTGTTGCTATTGCAGAGCTTTTGATCTGCATAATTCTAGTCAGACTTAACTTCTTCAGGAGTTTGGGTCTACCCGTTGCTATTCTTTATTTCTACAGCATGGTCTTAAGAATGGTGTACCTAAATTTGATCTCAAATTTGTGAGTTAGCTGTCAATAAATGGTCCTCATCGGACAGCTAACATGGTGTTTTGCTCGCCCTAATTTCCACCCCTCCTATCAGCAGAAAAAGATTCATCAGAGGATCATTGCCTCTATGTTCAATGGAAATACAGCAGATTGTCTAATTGTAAAGGGCCCAGTAAGGTTAGAGTAGTAAGTAGAGTATGCCTATAAATTTGAACACGCTTGCGCTGCAACAAGTATAATCAGGTGATTACATTTCTGAAGTCAAAAATCTCTCCTAAAGAGACTGAGTGGGTCAAGATTGACAGAGAGACCCATGAATCCAAGGAGTCAATACATGCTTACTATGAGAGACTGTTGCAGGCATTAAAACAGTTTAGTGGGACCGAGACTATTGAGGAAAAAGACAATGGGGATTGTGTTTACAGATTTGTGGATGGATTGAAGCCTGAGGCTAGTTCCATGAATCAGCAGCAATTGATTTGTTGGCAGAGTAAGCCCATTGACGAGATATAGAGATATGCCAAATACTGCAGCGACTAATTGGAAATGAAACACAAGAAATTGAAGGGAAAATTAATGATAGCACAGATGAAGGATGCGTGAAAGTTGACAGGTGTCTCTTTTGCAGGGCTAAACCTAGGAGGAAAAATCCACGAGGGAGAAAAACCCCTTTGGCCATATATGTTGATATTGAACATTGATGTAGACGGTGTGCATAATTTATTCCCATATGATTTCCCCATGGAAGACTCCACTAAAGTGTGAGTATTTTACACATACTGCATTAATGAAAGTGCACAAGTACTGTATGTATGTGTGAGCCCTCATTCTGAAACTTAACTATACAGAACAACCCTTGCTACTTAACACTTAACATCGGTGTCCTGATCTTGAAGAAACCGGGGGGCCCTGGATGGCCAATAACACAATTAAAAAATGTCGACCATGGGGATGAGGGATGAGTAATTATCTCTAACACCATAAATGCTCTGCATAAATGTCTGCTGAGCCCAGCAGGCCACCATACTTGGGAGTGCCAGCCATTCCCAATGGGGTTGCCAATTGCGAGTGCCTCTTTAATATGCATGAGGCATTCAATTTGCGACCCAATTGGGAATCTCAATCAGTATCATAGACACTGTTGTACATACAAATTTGCGACTCACAAATTGTTAGTCGCTATTGCAAGTCGCAAATTCCTTGGTCCTACATCTGGCCCTCTGTCTTAAGTTGCTGTGGGTACAAGCACTGCATCAAACTGGATTTTGGTGTTAGATGTGGGAGGACACTGGGATTACCATGGAATACTCCATATACATACCTCCAGCCCTCAGAGCCCAAGTTTAGTGTGGCCAAAGTCTTCAGCCATCTTAAATATACCCATGTTCTGTAGGGTTACTCCAATGGTTAGGGCACCCACAGGGCCATTCCCACGCACCAGCTTAAGCAAGAAAGAAATGTGTCACCTCCAAGTACCCTCTTCAAAATACTCCTGAACCTATGGAAGATTTGAAGAGGACTGAACTTGCTGTCTGAGACCTGAGAGGAGCCTTAAGGACTGGACATGTTCTCCCTCTGGCACTCGGGACAAAGAAGAGGACTTCAAGGGTCATAATATTGGCCTGCTGTTAAAGCTGTAAGGACACAGCAAGCTACAGGAGGCCTTTTTATGCAACTGGCCAGTGGCAACTGGACCTGGACTAGACCCTCCTGTTGGACTTTGCCTGTTACCCTTTTAAGTCTGTAAGTGCCTTCTTTGTGGTCCCTGGGGATTTTGAAGTGTACTCCTGTGTTGGATTGGGGCTTAAAGGACTAAAGTCATGAATGTACAATATTTGACCAGGACATACCCGGTTGGTGTATCTGATCAGTGCTCCATCGGTCAGTGTCAAATTGTGTCTAGATCCTGTTCTTTTGACTAACATTGGCACTTTTGTGATTCGTAGAGTAACTTCTACATGAAAATTTGAAAAAGCCTATCTGCAGTTCCCCATACGGGATTTTTTAAAAATGTTGTATATTAACTTTTACTCTACTTTCTAATTCATGTTGGGTTTATTGTATTGTTTTGCATTTTTACTTTACATCTAAGTTAAGCCTGTCTGCTTTCTGCTACTAGGGCGTTGAGCTCAGGTTTATTTAGTTATTTTAAAGGCTCAACCTGCCAAAGATTCTGCTTTACTTAAGGTGAGTACCAACCCCCCCTCAGCTTATAACCACATTTCTTACAATATCCACATGTTAGGTCCTTGACTTTAGGCAAAGATCAGAGGTTGGAAAACAGAAACCATGTTGTACAGTTGATTGTGTCCGGGGAAGAAGAAATCCCCTTGCATTAGTTGAAATTAGTAGGTAGCTTTGTCTGGAAAAGAGGAAATTCCCTAGCTTTAGTTGCAATTATATGCGCATTTCAGGATTACAAACATTATTGATAATGGCTTATCAGTTGCACATCAAAGATGTGCCCCCTTCAAAGAGTGAACATGAATGAATTGAATAACTTTATTCAGTTATGTCTAACCATAAAGTGCATAACTTGAATAAAACATTAAGACACGCAGCAAAACATAGAAAGAGATGTTAAAATTGTGAAGAAAATCGCAACATTATCCTAAAATAAAATAAAATAAAATATGGTACCAAGATGTTCTGGGAGGTAATCTCTTTTTGGATTGGTCCAAGTCCTGTGTTCCCAGGTTTACCGTCTCTTATTTTGAGATGTGACATGGGTCAAAGCCATACATGTTGCTGGTTGGGTGCTTAAAAAACACGTAGCTGGTTAGTCCATTGACTTTTTGTTGCCCTTGGGTTGACTTGACTTTGCACTGAAATTTGTAGCTGTATGGAGTAAATACAGGATAACAAATTTTATTCTTTACATACCAGTGGAATGGAAGAGTCACACAGCCAACTAATGATTGCTTTCGTGTAGGAACGTATTTCCAGCTCTAAGATGATTGGCTTCAGGAGGATCCTCCTTTGTGCCATGACTTCTGGGCATGTGCACATGAGATGACTGATTGATTCCAATTTGTAGCCATATAATTGACAATTTGTGCATTGGGGCCCATCTTCCATGTAGGGAGTAGGTCTTTGGAGTCAAATAAGTCAAAACGAAAGAGCATAAAACTCTGTTTGATTGCTGGATGGAAGGGTGCAGTAACATATTCTTGAGGCTTCAAGTTGCTAAAGGAGTTTATCACTGCCCATGCATGCTGCCTCTGTGCAAGAATGTTTTTATCTTGCAGGAATGACAGCTTTTTTAATGTGAAATTGCTAATCCTGGCAAATTCTGCTTGACCCATCTTTCTATCCCATGCTTCTTGTAACTTTAGGTCTACCAGAGCTTTCTCAAGATAGGTACTCCATGACTTGGCTTATTTTCTCTCCATTTGAGCCTTTACCTCAAGCCAACATAGATTATTCAAGGTTCAATTTTCCACGACATGAAGTCTCGAGTACAGTTTCACCACGGAGTTGATTTGTTGGGAATTCTGGTTTCGGAGACTGAATTCTAAGTGTACCTCACTGGGGAGGATGCTTTGGGAGGACATAAGGCTGCCTTTTAGACCTTTGTTTGGAGCTAATTTAAGATTGCTATCTCCTTGTCATGAAATATTTCTAGGGCGGGTAAAAGTTGTGCCGCCATTACGGTCAAAAGAAGGTTATATGATGGACCACTCAGTTTCTTTATCAGAAGCTTGAAGGGGAATATTCAAAATTGGGCTTTTACTTTTAATATGGTAGTGTGGTTGGTAAACAAAGGTTGGTGCCCCAAGATGATTCCCAGGTATTTCTAGGAGTGTTCTGACTCTACTTGCTCGCCTTTAATGAATCCCTTATGCTTACTGTATTTGTATTCCACTAAGAGCACCACTTTCGTTTTCCACAGGTTGAGCTCTTGCCCTTGCGTTCGATATAACTTGCAAGTGCGTTGATCACTCTTTGCAAGTCAATTGGTGTTTGACTTAGGAAGGCAATATTATCAGCATATTGCTAGTATACAATTTTTTTTTCCTTTGCCAGAATAGATGGATGGCTATCAACATTTTTCAGGTAGCTGTTCGTGTCGGCTAAATATAAGTTGAACAAACAAGGGGCCAGAATGCACCCTTGTTTCAGGCCTTTTTTGGTGTTAATTTTTGAAGTGATTACACTGCAGTCCCCCAATTTCACCTGTGCCCATATATCACTGGGTAAAGCTATGATTGCATTGAGCGTTTTCCTTGGCATGTCCTGTTTTCAATTTTGGCCAGAGTTGTTGTCGCCAGCACTTTATTGAATGCCGATTTGAGGTCAATAAAATTGGCAAACAGCCTAGTTTTCCTCCTCATCACATTTTCTGTCAAGATGCCCAGGGTTGCTAGATTAGTTGCCATTACCATGCCAGTTCTGATCCTGTTTTGGGTTTTTGGTATCAATCATTTCTCCTCTTTCGATGTTTGCAGATCTTTTAAGATGCAAGCGGCGTGGAGTTTCACTTACACGTCTATTAAATCTATCTTTATTTGAGGAGTATCTCAGAGCTGCACTGTTCAAAAGAGAATAAAACATTCTAAAACAGACAATAATTCAACCCCTTCTTAAAGGAGATGAGGGAGTTTATTCCAGTGATAAGGGGTGTGTAAGAGAAAGATCTACCCCGATATCTTAAAGTACAGATGGGTGAGATCACCAGAAGTGCCTTATTTGAAGATCTTAAACATCCCAGAGGCAGGTAGGAGTATAATTGAGTGGGCAAACAGACACGACGAGTGTGAAGGAAGATGAGAAATTAGTCATGCAGCGGTATTCTGGATCACCTGCAGTTTGGACAGCATAGTGTTGTTTAGTGATGTCAACAAATCATTCCCATAGTCAAGGCGACTTGTGATAAGGGCCTGATAAGAGTCTTCCTGGCAGTGTCTGAAAGCCACGGGAGAACTTTTTTGAAGAGCCTCATGGTGGCAAAACAGAGGACACAGCTGGTATTAACTTGAACTTTCATAGAAAGAGATTGACCTAACTTCACTCCAAGATTTTCCACTACCTGCGAGACCACGTCCTGAGCCTGTAATTACCTGGTGATGGTGTTCCCTTTCCAAGATGTTGGCACACTGCTCCGGGAACAAATGATTAAAAAGAGGTGCTCTGTACGTGGCCATAAATCCATATTTTGCTTGAATGACGCGTTAAGCAATCGTTGGGGCCATCAGCTCCCTCTGGCTTCAGATTTTTTATAATTCCCTCTAGTTCTTTTATATCGGTTAAATGCTCCGTGACAGTTGAATCTTGTGTAATTATATAGCAAGCTTCTGCTGGTTCTTCTTCACTGTCTGTAACTGAGGTACTTTATCAAACCACCCTGTTCTTTTCTATGTACAAAGAGTGGTTGTGTTTTCCATCACTCTGTGAAAATGGGCAGTTGGATCAATACCTTAATTGTTGCAATTAGGACACTCATACAATGCAATGCTAGGGTGAACCCATCCTTGTGGTAACCCAAGCTACATAAAAAGAGAGCGTGCAGAGTGGATTGCTGCACAGACAATCTGCTGAGGATGTTATGTTGTATGTTATGATTTGCTGAATAGGACACGTTACATAGCATACTAATACCACACGTGTCATTACAACATGGGTATTACTACGTGAATACATTTACCACTACCTACCATCACAATGCATACTTTTACCGCTAATATGCCTTTACCACGCATGCCATTACAACGCCAAGCCATGCGTGGTAGAGGCAGACACTTGGTAAAAGTGATTAAGGAAGGTTAAAATGATATATATTTTAAAATTCCCCCTAAATCCCTAAAATTACCTTTACTACCCATACCCTCCTAAACCCCCAAATTACCCTTACCACCACTTAACCCATATCCCCCTGAACCCTAAAATTACCTTTAGCACCCTGAAACCCAAACCCACCCTGAACCCTAAAATCACCCTGGGCACCCCAAATCCACACTAAACCCTAAAAGTACCACTGCACCCCAAAACCCATACTGGTCCATAAAATTACCCTTGGCACCCCAAAACCCAAACACACCCTTAATCTTCAAATTACACTTGGCACCCCAAAACTAATATCCATCCTGAACCTTGAAATCACCTTTAGCACCCCAAAACCCATACCCAACGTGTACCTTAAAATTACCCTGGGCACCCCAAAACTCACACCCACACTGAACCCTAAAATTACCCCTACACCCCAAAACACATACCTAACCTGAACCCTAAAATTACCATTGGTACCCCAAAACCCAAACCGAACCCTAAAATTACACTTTGCACCCCAAAATCCATATCCACCCTGAACCCTAAAGTTACCTTTAGCACCGCAAAACCCAGACCCACCCTGAACCCTAAAATTACCCCTACACCCCAAAACTCATACTCACCCTGAACTCTAAATTTACCCCTACACCCCAAAACACATATCCAACCTGAACCCCAATATTATACTTGGAACCCCAAAAACCCATATCCACCATGAACCCTAAAATTACCCTTACCACCCAAAAACATACCTACCCTGAACCCTAAAATTACCCTTACCACCCCAAAACCCAAGTCCACCCTGAATCCTAAAATTACCCTTGGCACTCCAAAACCCATACCCGCCCTCAACCCTAAAATTACCCTTAACGCCCCAAAACCTAAACCCACTCTGAACCCTAAAATTACCCTTAGCACCCCAAAGAAAATATCCACCCCGAACCCTCAAATTACCCCAACACCCAAACCCCCCCTAAACCCTATACTTACCTAATACTTACATGTAAAACACATATGCCTTTACCATTCATGCCTCTACAACAAAATTCCTTTTAAAGGCATATGCGTTGTAATGGCATTACAATGTAAATGTACTAGCGTTGTGATGAATGCGTTGTACTTAATGCGTTCTAATGGCTGTTTACCTGTTTTGTTATGGGTTTTATGTTAGGTTTTTATGTGTTGTGTTGCATTGCATTGCGGCCAAAGTCCTCTAGATGCGTTACTAGCTAAAAAGATCACAAGAGCCCAAATTCAGTATTCAAATCCGTAAAACCTCAACTGCTTGGTGGAAAAGCAAGGTCTCAAGATGTTTCTGAAAAACCAAGCAAGGTTGAGAGCAGCCTTAAGTATACAGGAAGAGGGTGCCACAATTTAGCTAATGCCACTGAAATTGACCACCTCGTTGTTGCCTTTTATTGATATTGATATTGAATACATTTGTAAAGGGCAGCCTAAACTTTGAGGCATCTTGGCGCTATCTGTGATCAATAAAGGTATCCTTTATTTTTAGTTGGCGAAGAGCCAGGTTTTTAAGACTTTTCTGAAGGCTAGAAGAGAGGTTATGGACTTCAATGATTGGGGGAGACTATTCCACTTAAGGACAGTATTTCTAATGAAGCTCCTACCTCCCCAGCACATCCGCTTGTAAGACAGAACTACCAGAGGTTTTTGGAAGCTGTAGCATAAGGACCTACCTGGAACATACCATTTTAGAATCTTTTTTAGGCAGTCTGGGCCAGTTCCTGCAATGCCTTATATGCAAGGCACACCGCCTTAAAGGTGATAAGCTTTTCAACAGGAAGCCAATTTAGTTGTTTCAGGGCTAAGGATGCGGATATAGACCTAGGGATGTTGAAGAGCATCCTTGCAGCTATATTTTGCATTGTCTGAAGTTTTCTCAATGATCTTTTTTGAAGGCTTTGAAAGAGACTATCTGCAAATGATGAGAGTTTGTGAAAGATGACCTCAATATTCGAGAGGGGGGATATCTTGTGAAATAATTGCTGATAAAACCAAGGGAATTGATCTGCAAGGCCTTGAAAATAATCCAACATGCCTTAAATTGTATAGGTTGTTGTCTCGGAAGCCAATTACTGTTTTGGAGTAAATGTTTGTTACGGGTACTACAGGGACAACCAAAAATCAGCTGTGCTGCAGACTTCTGTACTATTTGAAGTTTTTGCAAAAGGCATGCTGGTAATTCTAAATACAAAGTATTCTCATAGTCTAAATGACAACCAATAAAGGCTTGAGCTGCCACACATTTGCAGTCTAATAATAACAGAGAAATCACACTTAGAATTTTCAAATGATGAGGATATCACTGATGCAATTTGGGTTTATAACTTCAGCAGTGAATCAATTATGACTCCAGCACACCTTGGGGGAAGGAAGAAGGATAGTGTATCCTTCTTAGTTAACAGCAACAACGTTGTCACTGTTCCCACTTTCTCTTATTTAAGCATCCACTTTGATACACATCTGTCATAGAGACCTCTGAAGACCAGTAGAGCTGATGCCTTTTCTAAATCAGTGGAGGCTGCCCTCAATTTTGCCTGCAGACTTGGCCAGAAGTCTATAAAGGAACTTTTGACTGTGTACAAAGCCAAGTGCTTTGCTAATGCTTCTTACGGGGCAGGGGTGTGGGGCATTGACAATCATGGGGCCTTGAAATAATTGAGAATGGCTTTATTATGAGACTCTTAGCTGTCCCCCAAAGCACTAGCTCCTTTATATGCCACACAGGGGCGGGGATTGGATACATTAACGATTTTATTATAATTCAACCCCCTCCATAAATAGGGCTGTGCTTGCAGACTGCCTAAAACTCAACCATTGCCTGAGTATTCCTTGGATGAACTATATTTGGAACATCTATCGCAGCTTGGAGCAGGAGGATTTGTTTACTTCTCCCAGTAGTGCGTCAGTCAGCTCGATTATTACCTTGAAGAATGTGTTTCTAGAGGGATGTCTGGAGGTCAGAATGTCAGAATGTGGAGGGCTTCAGATAAGCCATCGGTCCAAGCTTTTATGGGGATATGTTTGAGCATTAGTCAAGCGCCATACTTAATATTTGTGGGCAATGAACACCATACATAGATTTTTAATCAGGTTATACACCGTACACGTTTTGCCTGCTTTTCCATCACAAGGCTCCTATTTTTCTCACCTACGTCTGTGTCCCTGTGATTCTCAATCACCACAAACTCCTTTACAATTCATGTTTTTTGTAAATTTTACTTGTTGAGGAAACGCTATTTACTGCCCATTCTTAGGAAGGCAATTATTCATTACTGCAGAGCGGCTTTTACTGATCCGCAAACTTTGCCCACCATTAAGATCTGTATTTTTGCTGCTGTATACATTGAACGTAAACATTAACATTTATTTTTTATTTGTCTGTATGTTCTTTTTTTTAGTTGATGATTATTTATTATAGGATCACTGTACACTGATGTGTTTTATATATGTTTTGTGATTGCTTTTATGGTCTAACTTGACTGAATACAGTTATTTGAACTGAACTGAATCAAGCACTCTTAACTATTGCTGAGGGAATTAGAGTTTTATCCTATTTCTGGGGCCCAATAAGCATTCAACCATTCACAACCAATCTCATCAGTGCTGACGTTTAATTTTTTGCCCCTACCATATCCAATTTAAGCTGAGAGGGGAGGTTGTTTTCAGCACACACATGAGCTTTTATTTTTCTCTTTTCCAGCAGCCTAGTTAGAGGAATTACACAGATGTGTATTAAGTGCACAAATAGAAGATAAGTGGTAGGAAGTTGCCCTCTAGTAAATGAGCCTAATTGTACACCTTGGGTCTGTTTTAACAGAAAAGAACAGAGCCATCTTAAAGATGTGCCCTTGATATCTGCCCCATGAAGACAATTGATCAAAATAGTATGATCAACCATATTGAATAGCATTAACTGGTCCAACATAATCAGGGCAAGGTCTGTCCAGAATCCAATGTCTGTTCTCAAATCATCTAACATGAACAGCAACACTGACTTGCTGCTATGGGAATGTCTAGAGTCTGTAAAGTGACCACATTTTTTGTCTAATGATGATGAACTAAGATCCAACCAATATGTCCACCTAACAACTTAGTTTCAAATCGAAGCAATAAGATGGTGCGGAATCTCCCATTGATTCATGTAATAATTACTTCAATAAAGCAATCTAAAAGTGAAATGGAAACAATGGTCAAGAGGGGACCCAGATTTTGTACCTTGTGCTAGAGATAATAATTATTCTACAATAAATGGTATAGATGAAGAAACAAAGATCAGAAAAAATAGATTAGCATCAATTTTTATCTAGGGATTATAAATATTCTCCACAAATGATCACAAAGCCGCTGAAAAGAGGACACGTGGTAAAATAGATGAAATATTAGTAAAATTGATTACAATTTGGAATATTGATTTATGGACATTATTCAACGAACTTATTATCTGTGAATAGAAAGCCTACTTGGTCTTACAAATGAAATGTTTAAATGAATTGAAGAGATTTTTTATAATTTTGCTTTTTATCATTAGAGGCATTAGAGCACCATTTACATTCTGGATTCCTCAATCTAGTTTTCATAACCTGGAAAAATGGGGAGAAGTTGGCAGGTAATCATCAATGGAATTAGAAATCCAATTACAAAGGAAGTGTAGTGCTCATCCAATTCTGGTGATAGAGAACTATAGCACTCATTGAGAACTCACATAATTTCCTCCCAGATTTCCATTGACAATTGGCAGCAGGTGTATATATGGGTAGGAGCATGAGGTTTGGTAACCTTAGCTTCCATTTAATGGAGAAATTGTCAATTGACAAAGATTCACCAAAACATCAATGTAGGACATTGGGTTACTGTTTGAGGGAGGAGAAACCTTGCTCAAGCAGCAACCACAATTCCTGTCTGGGTGAAACACAAGCAAACCCTAAATCAACCTGCACTCAACTTTCTGGTAGCTTGGCACAAAAGCAGTCAGGCTTAACTTAGAGACAATTTCTAAAGTATTTATGCAGCACTTCAAACAGTAATAAAGGGAACGCGCAACACATGAAAAATTGCACACTAATTTAGACAATAAAGTACAATTTAACAAATTATTTAACACCAAAACAAAAAAAAATCCAGTAAGAAGAACCGGAGATATGCAATTTTAGAGATTTAATTAAAAATAGTGCTTCAAAGCAGAAAGTACCGACTGTTATTATATGGTTGCACCGGAACGTGACAAAGTCACCAGTTCAGGCCAAAAGCGATGGAGTGTGGACCGGATCCAGGAATCAAGCAACGCCCACTGAAAAAAGTACCTCAAATCCTGGATGCAGAGCATTGCAAGTTCCCGCGTCGAGGACGCATGCAGTGGCAGATCCGAGGAGCTGCAGGCTTCGATGCGAGGTCCTGCGTCGAGGCAGAGTCACACAGCAGCGGTTCAGAGGAGTTGCAAGGTCCTGCATCCAGGATGTGTTTTGCAACAATGCTTCCAATACAGAGCTCCGAGGCAATGTATCACGCTGCACCAGAACCTTCAGGCCCACTTCCAAGGATCCAGGACTGGGGGGCACCATTTGGGGGCAGGGCTCACAGCAGGCAGAGTCTGAGTGTAGGGCTCGTAGTGGTTGAAACCTTTTCTGTCCTCTAGGCTCTGATCGATCAGGATGCCAGCCAAATAGCCCTTGGAGTCACTCGGGGTTCAAAATGCAGGGCATGTCCTTCCACTTAGGCAGCAGTGCAGCAGATTAGTAGTACGTTTTGCAGTGGAGCAGCACAGCAGTTCTTTGGAGTCTTCCTCAGATCCAGATGTACACTGAAGAGTTGGGTCTGAGGGTCCAATATTTATAGTTGGTGCATTACACTAGGTGCCAGCTTTGAAGTGATAGAAGCTTCTAAAGTCCTCCCCCTACATGGGTGTCTGGAATTCTCTTACTCCCTGCCCTGGCCCTAACTTGTATGAGGGCAAAAAAGACTATTATGAAACCTATTGGAAGTATGCTGAGCGTTTTTGTGATGCAAGTGTGGTAGGTGACAGCTCAGCCCCCCATCAAGTCAGAAAGGACCCATCCTGCCAACACCCACTCCGCCTTTGTCTCAGTGTCTGGAAACATTATACAGAGACCAAATGCCAACTACACCTAGTCATGTGACCCAAGATACATGCTATGAGCAACAAATGATTGAGACAAGAAAATGACAACTTCCTAAAATTGTCATTTTCAGAATTATGACTTAAAATTCAACTTTACCATAAAAAGGGTTTTAAATTACAATTCTTTAGAGACCAAACTGGACATTCCTACCAGCTCCCAATTGAAAGCTATCACTTATTAAATGTAATAAGGCAACCCAATGTTATCCTATGGCAGAGGTAAGCCTTGAAGTAGTGAAAGCCAATCTAAGAGTTTCTCACAAGCAGGGCATGTAAAAGTCAAAAGTACATGTTCAACTTCCTAACTACACTGCCCCCTTGCCTGTGGGCTGTTTAGGGCCTATCCTAGGGGTGTGTTCTATGCATTAAAAAGGAAGGGTTAGGCCTGGCAAAAGGTGTATGTTACCAGGTGGAATGGCAGTTTAAAACTCCGAGCAGAGTCTGCAAGGGCAGTCCTCTAGACAAGTTTTAAATGTCTACTTAAGTTGGTGGCTCAGTAAGTGAAATTTCATTTACAGGCCTTGGGTACATGTAATACCACTTTACTAGGGACCTACAAGTAAATTAAGTGTGCCAATTAGGGGTTAGTCAGTTCTTCCATGCTTAAGGCAGAGAGCACAAGCATGGCACTGGTTAGCAGTGGTATAGTCCACCGAGTTCTAAGGCCAGCAAAAACAAAGGCCTCCAAAAAAAGGATTGAGGAATAATGTTTTGGAAAAACCATGTCAAGGATGTCAGGCCCAACAATCACAAAGTCAGTAGACCAAAGATGATCTAAAGTATGTCCTTTGATATGTATAAGTATTATATCAACTCCACCATGGACAGCATCAACTGCAGCTGCGAAAGGAGGAGGGTTATGCCTGGGGCTAGACACCCCATCATGTGAAAAATCCTAGATACAGAAGCATCAACCAAAAGACATACCGGCCTTGGGGAGCAAAGAAGAATCTCCTTCACGGAGAGTTATGACACATTGTGGTGAAATCCAGAGATCCACTGGCCAAACACAATCAGCAACAATGATCTATGACTGCAGACATTATAACTCCCTGCTTATGAAGAAATCATGAAAAGATGCCAGGGCTACATGCACCCTCCACAAACCTGCACCAAACACCACAAATCAAGCCATGACTTGGAAACCTCAAGAGAAAAGAAAAAAAGAGGAGGGCCAAGAAAAACCCAGCGTCGAGGGCTCAAGGCTGACTGCAAGGAGATTGTTTACACCTGGAAACAGATTGAAAGAAACGCCAAGGACAGAGATAGCTGGAGAGTCCTTGTTGATGGCCTATACCCCAGGAGAGGTAGTAGGCATTATTAAGTACATTGGCGTTAGATCATTGTCCCAATATTTAAATTCACACTAAAGTTATAATCCAGTGGAAAAAATAGATAGAGAAATTAGATCAGTGTCCAGGAAGACACTAGGTAACTAAACCAATACACTCTATGTGCATTCTTTAACCATAAAAATATTAGGATATTATCAGACTATCCAAAATTGATATAATGTGTTGCATTATTTCTGGTGTCTTCTGCATCAGGAAATCTATGCCCTATCAATGAGAAGGGACCAACTCCTTGGGGTGCACTTCTTCCTAAGTCCTCACCTTAGGATTTGCAAAATGTATACCGCCTTTCGTGTTTTGTGTAGTTTCTGGAGCCCTCAAGAGTCATACATGACATTCCATAATGACATATGAAGATTATGCACCAGTTAAATTGGAAACAGCTGCTTGTTTTTGAGCATTTCCTAAATAGAATATGGACCAGCTATAACATTGAGTATACATTTGTTCTGAAACATCAAAATGCTGTAGAACAAACAGAAAATGTTGCCATTTGTGCAGGGAGCAGGTTTCTAGTTTTTTGTAATTGTAAGGCCCCATATTTGCAGAGTCAATAAAAGAGCATAGTGGGGTTGAATATTCCATCAGGGATCATTTGAGAATATCCTTTTAGATCCCTGCAGGCCTGTAGAAGAAAGTCTCCATGGAAATATGATGTCACCTTCAGTAGTACTGTAGAATGGTTGTCGCTAGACAAACCAGACTATGATATTGCCAGTTTGTATTCCCAGAACCCAACATCTACATATCAATCTGGAAATAAAGGTTCAATTCGATTCCTAAGTGCCCAAAGACATCAATCAGGAATTTAAGTTTTCCTATAGGTCAGAAACTTTGTGAAGAGAGAAGCTGAAAACTCTTAAGAGGGTCCCAATTTCTTTTTCAAGCTCATCTGCTACCAGTGAAAACAAAAACCTAAATGATACAATGGAGCTGGGATCTCCTACCCAGAGCATAAATAAATGGGATTCAGGAAAGTAGGGTAAAAAGGGATTTTTGTTCATGTGACAAAATTATTATCATCAGAAATTAATCCTTTCAGGTTTTTTTTCCAAGTTCGGACTATTTCTACAAGTCAAGAAGGCAAAGATCTACATGGTAAAGCAAAACAGCTAATTCCAAACCTCCCCTAATCAAAATATCTTGTAAGCAAGTAGAAGGTGATCTATGCCCTTTTGAGTCAGATGGTGTCTGTAGTAACATACGATCTTGAGTGTACTGCTTAACGTATCCCGGAGCACAATAGACATGTAGAAATGGAACAATTCAACATATGGAAGTTTCTTGAATATATCTTGGCGTTATCCTTCCCGCATTCACATACAAACTTATAATCACTAAGGATGCACATATCACTCCCAAGAAGATATAACTACATAAAAAGTTAAAATGTTACTTAAAACTCAGAATGATAAATCACAAAGGTATCCGGTGTACAACAGCTCCATATGAAAAAGGTGCCTTCTTTCTTTGTAGAACAATAATGTACAACAAGAAGAGCTTTACTATCTGAAGAAATCACTGCTGACCCAATACTATGAGCTTTTACTGCCAAATCAAATACATTCTGTTCATAACATCCTAAGGGGTGAAACATTATAACAATTACACCTTGTCTCTTACCTGTGCATCTGTGCCCCTTCCTAAGTAAGAACCACCAGGCAGATGTATATACCTTTGGAATAGTGATTTCCAAATAGTGATTATTTTCTGAATTGCTATTTGGTAACTGCTATTCTAAATGTATGAACGGTTTCTTTTTAAATTAGCGACTCCTACCTCATGAATATTAATGAGGTAGCGCTCCATTTATGAACATTCAGTACTCGCCACCATCACAGAGATGGAGGCCTTCAAGGGTCGGCAGGCTGCATTTTGAGAGAAAAGTTAAGTTTATTTTTGTTTGTTAAACAACCTTTTTTAAATTTACTTTCACAAATGGGAAGGAGCCCCTTTCTGATTTGATTTGTGAAAGGGTTACCATTACATGTATGCAGGCGGTAAAGTATTCATGTTTTGAGACCGGAATGAATTAATTAATGTTCATTGAAAACATTAATACATAACATTCCGATTTGATATTTTGAATGGACGTCAATTCCAAATACCAAATTCATATTCATTCGCAACCCCAAATTAGGATTCAGTAACAAGTTACGGAATTGCAGTTTGGGTTCCCTACAAACCAAAATGCTGTTTTGTGGTCGAAAACGGGCCAATTCTGTAAATCGGCCCATATGTGAGCGGAAAAATACAAAGACCATCTGGCCTCTTTTACCATTTGTTTCCCTGTGGTCTGTCCAAATACACAATAGGAGAGGAGCACTTCTTTGTTGTGCTTAACATAAAGGGATTAAGTAGTTCTCTGACAGCAGGCAAAATCATCAGTGGAAGGATACAAGTCGAAAAGCATAATAGGAGAGTGAAAAGCTTCAGGGTGGAACAAAAAAACGGAAAAGGTAGGAATTATAGATAGAAAGCATAGCAATCCTCTCCTGAACAAGGAACGGGTCAATGCCAACTCAATGTCTATTGAAAACAATAGGTCTAGCCAACCAACAGCTAAACCGGTCTGCAGACGAGACCTAAAAAGCTATAATGTTTTATTCACCTCTGGCAATAAATATAAACTATCGAGGAAACCCAATTATTGTTCTCGAGCCTCGTAAATGTTAAAAGACTCAAACAATTTCACCCCAATGGTAGCCCTCAGAGAAGAGACGAGGATGTCACTACACAGTCCAATTTAATGATCACAAATGATGCATACCGCTTGGCTAAGGAATCCTGTTTTTTTTCCAACCTAGCAAAGAAAATTATTTTTTCCAATCATGCCATATTATTTTGTAAGCTCTATATATGACAGATAAAGATTTAGTAATTATATTAATGTAAAGAAAAGCGTTATCATACGATGCAGCACTACATCTCACACATCATACACCAATTAACCTTGCAACCCCATCCATTAACTAAGATGATTAATGGGGCTAGATGTATGGCAATGTTACCTTAACAAAACTTACAACAACCTACCGAGTAACATGACCTACACAATCCAACTTGAGACCGTATCTCCTTATCTCTTCACTATATTAGCACATAACACACCACCCAAAACACTAAAGAACACCAGGGCACTTTGGGAAACAAATCAACTGCAGTACCAAAGTTCACCATTACACTTCCCTTGTGAACCTATCACTCTATAAAACTCACCCACAAACATTGCACCAATATGTACAACAGACCACACATTACTACACACACCATAAGACACATATATGCCACATAAAGTGTTAAGAGGCTAAGTAATCATGGAATGCTGTGCTGTAAAAGTGTATACTATTGCCAAAATTTGAATAAGGATATTTTTTTATGATTAGTCATTCTTTCTGTGGCATTTGTACAAAGTGAAAAGCATCCAGGGAAGCAACAAGAGCACTAATTACTTTCAATCTATCTCGGTTTGGTAGAAATCCATCTGCAAAATTCTTTTTCTGTTAACATGCAGGAAGAAACACGGCAAACAAGAAAACTGTATATTTTTCCACTTGACTAAAAGTCAAGCTGTGCTAATTTAAACTTCCTTGGCTTCTAATGAAATGGCAATCTATATTCAAAACAGATTTGCTCCATTAGCATTTTCTCTCGGGAGATGTTATTCATCTTTGGAATCAAAGTTTTCCTTAGAATAATCTAAAGTCATTTATATTTTAATTAAATTATTAACCGTGGTAGACTTAATTAAATATTGTTTCCCTCCATGACAACGTCAGTGAAACTAAGCTTAAAATTGTGTTCTTTTTAAGTGCGCCAGCATGAAAAATGCTTAAATTATAAACCTGTATTTGGTATACTTGTAGTGACATTTGTTTCGTGAACTGATATTGAAATAGTACTCTGTGGAAGCTGGAAGCATCACCAATCCCAGAGTGAAACATAGATTTCAGGATTCTGTAATGACTCAGTTTGCCGTTTCAGGACAAACAATATAAATACTCATTGAATCAATCAATCAATCAATCAGTGGCTTGTAGAAAGTGACTACTCACCCGAAAGGGTCTCAAGGCATTCGGGTGGGAGGGACTGCTGGTCCGTCGAAGGTGCTATGGATCAGTCAAAGAGCCAGGTCTTAAGGTCCATCCTGAATTGAGGCAGTGATTGCCTGTGATGGAAACGCAGGGTTTTCCAGGTCCTCGGAACGAGGTAGGAGAAGGATCTTCCTCCAGCTGTGGTCTTGCAGATACATGGGACGGTAGCCAGAGCCAGGGTGAAGTGGAGGTCTTTACTGGGTGCGTGGAATGCGAGGCGATGGTCGAGGTACGCAGGTCCTGCATCATGTAAAGCTTTGTAGGCATGTGTGAGGAGTTTGAAGGGTATTCTTTTGTTGACTGGGAGCCAGTGAAGTTTTCTGAGGTGGCTGGTGGTGTGGCTGCGGCGGGGTTTGTTGAGAATAAGTTTGACGGAGGCGTCCTGGATGTTCTGCAGTTTCTTGATGAGTTTCATTAATGCTGGCGTAGAGTGCGTTGCCGGAGTGGATTCTGCTGCTGATAAGTGTGTGGGTGACCGTCTTACTGGATTTGTGGGGATCCATTTGAAGATCTTTGGGAGCAGGCGTAGAGTGTGGAAGCAAGATGATGAGAAGGCATTAATCTGGCAGTTCATGGTAAGCGAGGAGTCCAGAATGATGCCGAGGTTCCATGTGTGGTCTGTGGATTTGGGGTGGTTCCAAGTGCTGCGGGCCACCAGGAGTCGTTACAGGCGGAGGGGGTGGAGCTCATGATCAGGACTAGGGTATTCTCTGAGTTGAGCTTGAGGAAGCTGTTCTTCATCCAGGTGGCGACAGCCTTCATCTCATCCTGAAACTTGTTCTTGGTGACTGTGGGATCGTTGGTGAGGGAGAGAATCAAGAATACATTGTATTAAGGGAGCAAAACAACGCACACCTTGATTTCTTTGAAGGCAGGCTCATTTCATGTAGACATCTGTATGCCTGTTCAAACAATTCTTACCCCCCAGGATATTTTAAGAACCTCGGCCTCCATCAGAAAATCCATATTCTTGCCAAAACTAGAAAAACATTTTATTTGCACAATCTTTCTCTCAGCCTCAAGGAGCATATTATGAAAGGTTTGAGTGAACTTGCAAAGCATGAGGGTTTGCATTTTTATAAATTTTTTAAAAAGGCCAGATTCGCTTAATGCAAAACTGGCAAAGTTTTAAAGTGTTCTTGCTGCTAATGAGAGCCGAGACCACACTGCCCTGCAGCAGTGTGCTTGTTGCCCTGAACAAGCCAGAAATCATAGGGTGGATCTTCTGGCAGAAGGGAAGGCGAAGATGTGGCTCATGTGACAGCATTGGTGATTTTCTACTGTCACTCAGTGCAATGCACCTGAGTGACAGCTGGGAAATTATTGGGTGTGGATGAAATTTTTATTATGCCTTTTGCTATTGCTATGCCAAATTCAGGAAATTATGCTTTTATCCATGTCACATAATTTAGCTTGCCCACAGGTACAACAAGAGTGACTAAAATTAGAGTGGCTGATGCCTGTGGGACTTGTGTTTTTGCACTAGTTATTTACCATGCAGTTCGTTCTCACATCTAAAATGGATGTGAACATGCATTTTGTGTTACAGCACCAAATGCCTGTTTCATGCAATTACACATATTTTTCCTGAAGTTTTAGGCAAAGTTGGACCTTTTCAACTTCAAAAAAGTCAAAGCTATCTGATTTAGCATTACTAACTAGATGAACTAAAAATAATGGACACCACTCATGATCAACCACCTCCCCTCTTTGGAATGTATTGTGCTGCCCACAGCATATGCATTACCGTGGCAACTTAATAAGACTCATGTACACCGAGCATCAGCTTGAAAACACAGGGGCCGATTCACAGAACTAACTTAAGACAAAATCCTAAACTTACTACCATTTTGGTATTCACAGAAGGCACTTACTCATTTTGGTATTCACAGAAGACACTTACTCACTTCGGTATTCACAGAAGTTAGGAGTCCTAACTTTAGGACTCCTAAATGCCTTCTGTGAATACCGAAAGTCTTAAAATTAGGATGTTTCTCAGTTTAGAAGTCCTAAAGTTAGGAGTCCTAACTTTACTACTACTAAATTGAGAAAAATCCGAATTTTAAGGCTTTCGGTATTCAGAGAAGGCATTTAGGAGTCCTAAAGTTAGGAGTCCTAACTTTACTACTACTAAATTGAGAAAAATCCTAATTTTAAGACGTTCGGTATTCACAGATGGCATTTAGGAGTCCTAAAGTTAGGAGTTCTAACTTTACTACTACTAAACTGGGAAAAATACTAATTTTAAGACTTTCGGTATTCACAGAAGGCATTTAGGAGTCCTAAAGTTAGGACTCCTAACTTCTGTAAATACCGAAATGAGTAAGTGCCTTCTGTGAATACCAAAATGAGTACGTGCCTTCTGTGAATACCAAAATGGTAGTAAGTTTAGGATTTTGTCTTAAGTTAGTACTGTGAATCGGGCCCACAGAGTGGAAACCACCATTCTATTTTCTGGACTGTGCTGGCTGCACACACACACATGTGATTGCTGTACATTTTTTATATCTGCACATCATTGCTTTATGGGCAACACATTAAGTATAGAAAAAGTGATGGATTGAAACATCTCAGTCGTTAATTTGCACACCATGTCACTTCAGCTTGAACCCATCTATATGCAAATCAGTCTTGACCTTTTTCCAATAGGAACAGTCCAGTCCGAATTGCCAAACCAGGTCCTCCCTGAACCGGAGCACAGGCAACCTAGGACAGGTTTCAAACTAGTTAGCGCTCTTCAGCCGGGTATAGCTTGGTTCCAGTGGCCCAGTGTGCATGTGACCCACGTCTGGGCATACATGTCCGATTTAGGGTGACACACTAAAGTACACAAAAAATGATGGATGGAATCCTTGAATTAATCACAGCCACTGGTAATGGTCGGGCCGCATCCCAGATCATCGTTATTTTGCACACCATGTTACCTCAATTTGGACCCAGGGACATGCAATTCAGTCTTGACCATGCTCCACTAGGAACAGTCGAGCCCGAACTGCCAAGCCCAGACAAGGCGTACACCTCCACTGAATATAAATGCTAGATGGCACACCTGAAATATGGCCTAAAAAGCCTAAAATCATGTTGAAACATCTGGTTGACTGGGCCTGGGAGGAACATTTTAAGCTGAATAGTAAGTCCACTTATGGCATGTGTGACCGTTCATGTTCACAACAGTACTTGATCCTACTGGCAAACGAGAGAGAAAGGATGCTGTTTACCTCGGTAAGCAGAGTTGCCTGGTGTCAAAGGAAAACCTCAACAGGAGAAATACTGCAATCTCCGCTAAAGGCCTCTGTGGTGCCGCAGAAGATCCGAGACATTTCTTACCACACTACCCCATGTACAGTACTATAAGATAGAGTACTATTAGCATGTTGCTCCAAAAAGAACAGTTAGACTAACCAATCTTTTTCCTCCTAAGTGACCTGTACGTGCAAGCAACAACATTGACTGGAATGTTTAGGAGGAAAAGTTAAGACTCGAGGGCTAAATCAGTACAGGTGGGAACTTTCTCTAGCCCTGCCCCGGTCACATGAAATATACTATCCAGGTCTATGGATAGACACATTCTAATGAAGACGGCGGGATTGTTTGTGGTCACAAGAAGAATGGATCCTTTATTTTTTTTATCCTTTCTGCCTTACAGATTATATGACTAACTCTATTAAAAAAAATCGTTTAAGGTGCTGAATTAATTTATATAGTTTTTATTTAGATTTTAATATGTATTTTATTATAAACTGTAGTGTGAAAGGAAGTCACGTATGCGGCCCTAAACACTGTTAATACATTTTCAAGCATCGTTTATCAATCTTAGGCTTGATCCGGCATATCTTTTGGGAGGAACCTATATACTCTGTATTTCTGGCCCAAAGCCATATTGAATTGAATTCTCCTGGCTTAAAATGGAACAAACTCTGAATGTCTGAGTTCTTGAAACCTAGCTGCAGATTTGACATGTTTTCACCAAGTCTAAGGTAAAGATAGCGAGACTCTCTCATTTTCCCTAGATCTATAAGGAGGAGATGTCACCCAATAGTACTTACTTCTCTTTCTGCTTCCTCAGAAGCTGGTTTCTCTGTCCTCTGGTCCCTGATATATATGCTCACATGTGTTTACTTTGCTTCTCCCCACATGGAGTCAGTACAGTTTCTTTTGCGATAATTTCTTTATGGGCATTTCAATACAAAAGCAGATGTAAGAATCTTGCATGCTCAAAGAGGTTGCATTTGCGAAGCCAGATCCCTTTATTCCTTGTCTAAAATGAAGCTCAGTACTCTCAAGATAACTAGTTTAGTGACAGGAAACCAGTAGAGCTTAACCAACTCCTCAGAAATATGGTCAGAATAATTCAATCAATCAATCAATCAGGGGAATTGTAAGCACGCTACTCACCCGTGAGGGTCTCAAGATTCTAGTTCAGTGTAAACCATTGATTCTGGTAAATAGGACGTTGTGTAGCCTTTATATGTCTGCTTGCTTTTGTCAACTTTAACTGAGTGTCCACTAATCCATCTGAACGGCCAACTGAATGATTGTTGAATTGTATGCATGTAAATAATATAGAACGCAAACATGATCCGCGCCGCCAAGAAAACTGCATTCAAGGACCGGCTGGACAACAACGCACACAACAGCAAGGAACTCTTCAACATCGTGAAAGAGCTATCCAACCCCAGCGCAGGAAACAACGACATCACGCCATCGCAAGACCTCTGCAACTCCCTCGCTTCATACTTCCACAACAAGATCGCGGACATACACAACAGCTTCAACAACCAACCAACGCACACCATGACCGAACAACCACCCCCCACCACCACCCTCCACGCCTGGACCCCGATCAGCACCGAAGACACCATCCGCACGATGAACTCCATCCACTCCGGGTCACCAACCGACCCCTGCCCTCACCACGTCTTCAACAAGGCCGACGCTGTCATCGCACCCCACCTGCGAGACATCATCAACACATCCTTCAACACCGCCACCTTCCCTGAGAGCTGGAAGCACGCCGAACTCAGCGCTCTACTCAAAAAACCAACAGCGGACCCCACCGAACTCAAGAACTACCGCCCCATCTCGCTCCTCCCGTTTCCAGCCAAAGTCATCGAGAAGACCGTCAACAAGCAGATGGCCGCCTTCCTCGAGACGAATGGATCCCTCGACCCTTCACAGTCCGGCTTCCGAGCCAATCACAGCACCGAGACCGCCCTCATCGCCGCCACCGATGACATCCGAGCCCTGATGGACAACGGAGAAACAGCGGCCCTCATCCTCCTAGACCTCTCCGCGGCATTCGACACTGTCTGCCACCGCACCCTAGTACAGCGAGCGCCTCAGCATCGTCGGAATCCAGGACAAGGCGCTGGAATGGATCATCTCCTTCCTCGACGGAAGAACTCAGAGAGTCCGCCTACCACCGTACAAGTCAGAGGCCTCCGAAGTCATCTGCGGCGTCCCTCAAGGATCCTCTCTGAGCCCCACCCTCTTCAACGTCTACATGAGCCCCCTCGCGGCCATCGCACGCCAACACAACCTCAGCATAATCTCCTACGCCGACGACACCCAGCTGATCCTCTCCCTGACCAACGACCCCGCCACCGCCAGAGCCAACCTACACGAAGGGATGAAAGAGGTAGCCGAGTGGATGACGACCAGCCGCCTGAAACTGAACTCTGACAAGACGGAGGTCCTCATCCTGGGCTCTTCTCCCTCCGCCTGGGACGACTCCTGGTGGCCTCCCGCCCTGGGCACCGCACCCAAACCGACAGACCATGCACGCAACCTGGGCTTCATCCTGGACTCCTCCCTCTCCATGACCAGGCAAGTCAACAACGTCTCCTCGGCGTGCTTCAACATCCTACGCATGCTACGGAAGATCTTCTGGTGGATCCCCACCGAGACCAGGAAGACCGTCACCCAGGCCCTCGTCACCAGCCGACTGGACTACGGCAACGCCCTCTACGCCGGTACCACCGCCAAGCTCCAGAAGAGACTCCAGCGGATCCAGAACGCCTCAGCCAGACTCATCCTCGACATCCCACGAACCAGCCACATCTCCGGACATCTGAGAGACCTTCACTGGCTCCCCGTCAACAAAAGAATCACCTTCCGCCTCCTCACCCACGCACACAAAGCCCTACACGACCAAGGCCCGAGCTACCTCAACAGCCGCATCAACTTCTACGCTCCCAAACGCCACCTCCGATCAGCCAACCACGCCCTCGCCGCCGTCCCCCGCATCCGAAGAGCGACTACAGGAGGAAGGGCCTTCTCCTACCTGGCCGCCAAGACCTGGAACTCCCTCCCGGCCGACCTGCGCCTGACCCAAGACCACCTCTCCTTCAGGAAGAAGCTGAAGACCTGGCTGTTCGAGCAGTAGCGGCACCCCCCTCCCCCAGCGCCTTGAGACCCTACGGGTATGTAGCGCGCTCTATAAGTGTCTTTGATTGATTGATTGATTGATTGATTAAATGCCCTGTAAACGTTTGTAGAATTAGTATTACCATAAACTTATTGTCTTATCCCCACTGGTCAGATTTAATTACATAAATAAATACAAGGGTGATGACAGACATATATTTTGGAGAGCTCAAACAACTACCTGAAAGAAGCCTATATAATACTTGTTTAAGAAATGAGTAATACAACAGGAAATAGGTTGGGGCATCTAAACTGTCCAGAAACACATTCACCTTGTGGCAATCGGGTGTAAACTAGGAATCATACTATATCGATATTTAAAGGTAATGGAAGTACATTGGGCCCTGTCAATAGCCTTGATCTTTTTGCATTGACTGTCATAAGTGTTCACCCCGATGAAAAACATGTATTTGACGTTTGTCGTAAAAAAATATGGGTCTATGTTTAAACGTTCTTTAAGATGTTTGTACAGTTTCCTGTTATGAAGTTCCTGAAGGACTCCAGAATACATTATCAGAAAAAAACAAATGAAACAAATAATGTACAAGCCAAAAAATCATTTTCTCCCACTAATGAGCACTATTGTGATTGTGTCCAATGCAGGATGCCAGAGATAACATCATCACGTTGATAGCAAAATAAACAATTAGCACAGTAGTTTTGTTTTTTCCTAGTTCCAAGTGAACACCAATTGAGGTGAGACAGAGTGTACCTGGCACACAGTTCTTTACCCTATGCCCAGTTCTCCTACCCAGGAAGTGCGCTCTCATATATAAAACGTGTAGGCTGAGAATTCAGGCAAAACTAGCAACATCATCAAAGTTTTAGAGGAAGGTTCACGCATGAATTGTGTTGGTCATGCAGGGGTTCCCTATGTATAGTTACTATGAGCCATAGAAAAGTGAGTAAATCCAGATATTTCTGCATTACTGGGTTTGAAAATCAATGCAAGACCCCAGTACTGACCAGAAATGTCGCACCATTCTACATTTTCTCAGTTCACAAGGCTCAGCAAACAGGATGAGGCTGGAACTGAAGACATGTTGAATGGAATGTCCAACACCCTTGACTGACAATGAACATGTACGTATTTTCTTGTTAGCCGAGATAAGCACTCATGAAAATCTATGAATTCAACAGGTTCTTAGAAGTAGACACTATACAAAATGAAAGAGTTTGGTTGCATTGATTTGCCAAGGATGTCTAAGCCATAACACAAGTTAATAGGGCAATTGAATGTCTGTGTCTCAACAGTCAACTAAAAATTCTAAGCTAAAAAAAAATGCACTAGCCAATCTCCAATGCAGCGCGCATTTGATATTTTTCATAACTCACGTGGGGGGAGAAGGCGTGAACAGTAGCCATGAAAGGTACAGTTTGGTTAAAAAAAGGTAGCAAGTGTACTGAACCGACAGGTTTCCCTATTTCATGCATGGTACAGCCCTGAAACCAGCATAACTTTGCAACACCATCTATTTCCGTAAAAACAAAAACGAGTATTCATACAGAAGGTGAGGGTCAATTGTACTTTAGCACAACAATTTCGTAGCCTCAATAGTTACAAGTACATTATAAACATCGTAAAACCCTAAAACACTTGGGATTGAACAGTGATATAAAAACATCAATACTGTGTGAAATATTAGAAAAGCGGATTTTACAAAGGTCACTGAAATAAATAAAACATTGCAAATTGCTTACTTTTCATATTGTGTATTATAACTTGAAGATACCCACTCTCCCCTATCCATGTCAAAGGGTCACATGGATCAAAATAGCATGTGTGTAAGGAATCACTAAAGATTTCACGATGTCTTACAATTACCAACTAGCGATTCTGTAAATAGGTAATCGCTATTAAGTAATTATATGCCATTCGTTCCAAAGGCACATAGATGCGAATAGTTTTTCATTAGCTAACGTGATTACCTAGTTGGTAATCGCAAATTACATAATGCAAAACCAAAGAGGATGCCCGAGGGCCTATGGCCCCTCTGATGCACCCCAAAAAAGAATGTGCACACATAAAGCGCACACATGCCCTAAGGGCATGTTTGCACTACATGTTACCTTGAAAAATGCATTTTTGGTGCATATTTAAAAAAATTGCACATGGTTCCCATCAACTTGGAGTTGATGGTAATGGCACTTCCAAAATGCAAAGTTCGCATTTAGAAATTGCTTGCTACATGTGCTTAGAAAATCACAAATTGTGATTCCCTATTTATAGGCACAATTTTAGGTAATCATAAAAATTGAGATTACCTAAAATGCCTTGCCAAAGCCTTTCATACATCTTGGAAGGCTATATTGCATTCACAAACTTCCGAATATAGAAATTTGCACAGTTTACAAATGCAAATTAGAATGAAACATATGGCCCAAAGTTCTTAAACTCCGTTTTTATTCTCACTCCTTCCGCACCCACAGAGTGTTGGAAACTAGTATGTGGTCATATGGTTTTGAGAAACCTAACACTTCTTAATAAAGCATTATTGTGTATTTCAAAAATATTATTTGATTATTTGCAATTGATAATGTTTTTCCTCAATATTTTTTTCAATTGCAGTTCAAACTATCACATACCAAAACCTGATAACACTAACTAATAAATTACTTAATTATTTGTGCTTGTAGAGAATCACTTATGAACATTCTGCCTGTAGTGAATTGTTGCCCTGCCTGTGAGATTTTATGAAAGAACAAGACATGCTACTGTTCAAGGAGGTAATCTGGAATTTTAAAGAACAAGGGTCCAGATATACGATTGTTTTTAGTGGTCGCAAACAGAGAATCTGGCCGTTTGCGACCACTAAAAAGGTTTCTGGCATGTGCCAAACCTATTACCAATTCGCAAAACAGGGTTTGCAAGTGGCTATTGGGAAGGGGATTGCCAAGGCTAATAGCAAGTCACCAGGGCATGTATGATTGTTTTGCAACTGGAATGCGGTCGCAAAACAATTGCGGTTTGTCACCTATCTCAACATTTACCAAAATTTACAAGGGGCAGGGACAAGAGTCAATTAAAAAGCCAATTAAAAAGATGGGCGTAAAGTAAGCCCAAGTAAGTCCATCATCCTATTCTGTTTGTATTGTTCGCCCTAGGCTAGCAGGGAATGCCCAAACGTGGGTCCCTTGCTCACTTTGCCACTGTATTCAAGCTAGCCTGGCTGATGAGGAGTGTTACCCTGAAACCGGTCCCAGGATGCTTGTTTCCGGTACAGGGGAGACGTGCCTTGGCAGTTCGGGCTGGACTGTTCCCTTGTGAAACAGGGTCAAGACTGATTTGCATGTGGCTGGATCTGAACTGGGGCGGTGAAGTGAGCTAAATAACGATGATTGATTTAATCCAGATCTAACAGTGACTGGGGTGAGTGTCTGAAAAGTTTTGGCGCTCCGTCCATCATCTTATTCTGTTTGTATTTTTCGCCCTAGGTTGGCAGGGTATTCCCAGACGTGGATCCCTTGTTCACTTTGCCACAGGATTCAGGCTAGCCTGGCTGATGAGGGGTGTTAGCCTGAAAGCGGTCCCAGGATGCTTGTTTCTGGTCCAGGGAAGACCTGGCTTGGCAGTTCAGGCTGGACTGTTCCCATGAGGAACAGTGTCAGGACTAAGTTGAATATGGCTGGGTCTGAACTGGGGTGACAAAGTGAGCTTAATAACGAAGATGGATTTAACCCAGATCTAATAATGACTGGGGTGAGAGTCTGAAATGTTTTAGCGCTCCGTCCATCATCTTATTCTGTTTGTATTGTTTGCCCTAAATTGGCAGGGTATGCCCAGACGTGGGTCCCTTGCTCACTTTACCACTAGATTCAAGCTAGCCTGACTGATGTTACCCTGAAACCGGTCCATCATCTTATTCTTTTTTTTTTTTTGATTTCAAAAGAATTTATTATTTTAAGGGAGTAAAAACAAGCATAGAATACAATCAAGAATGATACAAATGATATCAGCTAAAAGACATTCAACCTGGTAAAATGAGAGTTAAAACTAAAAAAAAAAAAAAAAACACCTTACAAAGTTCATTAATCTGGAAGTATCAGAGGAATGCATTGAATAAGGAAGAATCAATGGATAATCAGGAGCCGTGTTTATCAAAAGTATCATCATCATATAATAACTTAGGGATGAAGGGAAAGAAAGGAAAGAAAGCAAAGACAGAAAAAGAAAGAAGAAAAGAAGAAAAAAAACAAGACAAGATGAGAAAAGAGAAGAGGATTTCCAAAGGATTCACCCAACAACAACACCATCATTAACCAGGCACATCAAAAGGGTATTGAGCCACCAAACCCTCTGAGGCTCTTTGCATGTACGTATCTAGAGTCAGCCACACCTCATTAGATATAGACGGAGAAAGGTGAGCATGATCAACTGACGTATGAGCACTACGCAGAAAAGAAACCCATGCCCACCAAGTATGATAAGAGACTGAAGAAAAAGATTTCCACTCCATGAGAATTACCTTGACTGCAATAGATAGTAAAAGATCCAATAATTGTAATTCCATGGCATCTAAGGGCAACGGGACCGAGGCAGCCAGCGGACCTAGAAGAATTAGTGGAAAAGAGAGTTGAAACTGAATATCAAAGATAAGCATGAGGTGTTTGTGAACTAGACTCCAAAAGGGTTGGAGAAGAGAGCAATCAAAGAACATATGTTGGAAATCACCAGGTGCTAGCCCACAACTCCAACATCGATCATCGTCCTTGAGATTTAGCGCGTGTAAACGAATGGGAGTCCAGTGAAGAAGATTAATAGAGAAAAACTTAGATTGCATTAGTGAGGGGGCGATTTTATTACGAAGAGAAAGCCTACCAATATCTTGCCAAGTGTCTGAAGAAATATGATCGGTGATCTCATGCCCGAAATGACGTAGCCATTTTTGCTGTGCAACAGTTTGGGTAGGAAGTGTCGAGGACGACAAAAATTTATAAATCCTAGATGCAACATGACCAGACTTAATCCATAAGTGAAAAAGCATAATCATAGGGGAAGAAGGCTGAAGCTGTAATCTAGCAAGTGCTACCTTTATCTTAAGAAAAGTATAAAAATCTATATTAGATAAAGAAAATTGCTGGGCCAGGGTAGAGAAAGGAAGAGGGTCATTTTTGGAATCATACAAATGTTTAACAAGCGAGATACCTTTCCCCGACCAATAAAACATCAAGTCCGGATCAATATTAATCTTAATTTTGGAATTGCGCCAAATGGATGACCATCTAGTTTTATGCAACGGAATCGCCACTCTCATATCAATTTTACGAATCGCAGCAACAGTATCCAAAATAATAGATCTAGAAAATGGAATGAAAAGAGTATTTGTGGTTAAAAAAGAGGCCGTTGGAAGAGGAGAGGCCAATTCCTGTTCTATTAGCAACCAAGCTGGAACATGCATAAGGGGAGGGAAAAACCAGAGCGCACCTTGAGAGGCTAGAAAAGCAGATTGATACTTCCCCCAATCAGGAAGATTACATCCCCCCAACTCATAGGGTTTCCTCAAAAATGTATAGGCAATTCTAGCCCTTTTATTATTCCATAAGAATTTGGAAGTAATTAAATCAAGATCATGAAAGAAGGCATCAGAGAGCTTTACTGGAAGCATAGAAGAGACAAAATTAATAATAGGTGTTATCATCATTTTAAGAGTTTGGAGCCGACCCCACCAGGAGATATGCTTCGGAGACCAATTTTCTAAAAGATGCCGCACTTTAAGAATAGTTTGAGACTCATTATAAGTAACCGTAGCATAAAGGGTGGAACAAAAATAAATACCCAGATACTTTAGTTGCTTAGATTGCCACTTAAAGCCCGCCGAGCCCATATGAGAGGAGAAGCAGTAAGCATTTAAGGGGAACATTTCTGTCTTATCTCTGTTCAGTGTATATCCTGAAACCTTTGAGAAGGTGGAAATGATCTCAGAAATAGCCGGGATGGCACGTGCAACATCATCTGAAAAAATGAGAACGTCATCGGCATAGGCAGCTACTTTTAACTGATGGGAACCAAAAGAAAAGCCCATAATGTCTGGATGTACGTCAATCAGTCTGAGAAGAGGATCGATGGACAACAAAAATAAAAGAGGAGACAAAGGACACCCTTGTCTAGTACCCTGGCAAAGGTTAAAAAAGGACGAGGTGGCCCCATTCACTCTTATATTAGCCCTAGGTCGGGAGTAAAGAGACATAACCATACGGATAAAGGAATCACCAAGATTATGTGCACATAAAACAGCTCGTAAAAAAGGCCAGGAAACCTTATCAAAGGCCTTTTCAGCGTCAAGGGCCAAGGCCGCCGCCGGAAGATTGGATCGCTTAGCAGCACCTAGAATATGACAAAAAGTACGGATATTATCACGCGCAAGACGACCCTTTACAAAACCTGTTTGGGAAGGATGAACCAATTGAGGGATAAAGGATTCTAATCGTTTAGCTAAGATTTTAGCAAAAATCTTAGCCTCCATGTTAAGCAGGGATATGGGACGAAAATTCTTGGGGTCTGAATGATCCTTTCCTTCTTTGGGGATTACTACAATAGTAGCATCAGCAGCAGAGCCAGACACAGAACCATCTTTGACAAAAGCATCAAAGACCGATTGAAGTTCCGGAACAATCACAGATAAGAAGGTCTTATAAAACAAAATAGGGTACCCATCAGGGCCCGGAGCCTTACCGGAACGAGTGGCTTTAATCGCTGAAGTAATTTCATCAGAGGTAATCGGGGCATTTAATGAATTATTAACATCCTCCGGTATAGCTTTCAACGGCACTGTCTTCAAAAACTCCTGGCACTGTTCAAAAGACGCCTGCGTAGAGGGGGTATATAAATTATTATAGAAATCGCGAAAGACCTCAAGAATTTCTTCAGTCTGAAATTTTCTCTTACCAAGATGGTCAGTAATAGAAGAGATTTGGGAAGATTTATTAGAAGATTCCTGGAACTTTAATGTAGCTGCAAGAGTCTTGCCCGAACGATTTTTTAACAGCAGCCTCTTAGATTTCTGAGCCTGAAAACCAATATGCGCTCTCTTAGTGACAATAGTATTATACGCATATTTTAAATTCTTAATAGATTGTAAGCATGACTTATCCTTAGACTGTCGAAAAAGAGCTTCCTGACGTTTAATCTCATCCGCTAAATCCGTGAGCTCTTTTTTAATGGCAGCGTTTCTCCTGGACATACACTTAATGACCTGACCACGAAAAGTGCATTTAAAAGAGTCCCAGAGAACAACAGGGGAGCTTACTGAACCAACATTCTCACGGAAAAACGTCTCAATATCATTAGAAAACTCTCGAACTTGGGAAACATCATGTAAAATTTCCGTGTTTAGTCTCCAAGATCTAGACCTTACCCGAGGGGCAAAAGACATAAGTGTGAAAGTTACCGCGGCATGATCTGAAACTAAAATGGGGTGAATAAGCGGAGATGAGGAAGCTTGAACAAGAGAAGAGTGAACCAGAAGGTAGTCAATACGTGAGAAGGACGAATGAGGGGAAGAAAAAAAGGAGAAGTCACTGCCAGTGGGATTGTGAAGACGCCAAACATCCTGAAGATGGGTCAGCGAACACATATTAATCATTTGTTTATGTGCTTGAGGGGGACGAAAGTTAAAGGCAGAATTCCTATCCAAAATAGGATCCATTGGTAAATTAAAGTCACCACCAACAATAAGATTGCCAGAATGAGGTGTGTCATTTAGCTTTTTGGTGATCGTTTTCCAAAAAGCCGGATCATCCTTGTTAGGGGCATAGATGTTCATGACAAAGAGAACAGCATTACCATCGGACAACTTAGATAGTAACCAACGACCCTCTGTATCCTGTTCAGAGGAAACGATAGACAGACCAGAATGTTTAGAGACTAAAGTGATTACCCCATTCCTTTTACCACTAGCATCTGAACAAGCAACATCAGAAACCCACTCTTTCTTCAGAAATAACGCCTCCCTAACAGAGACCTTTGTCTCCTGAAAAAGGACGAGATCCGAAGAAAGAGATTTGCAATAATCTAGAATCTTCGACCTTTTAACTGGATGATTTAGCCCTTTGACATTAAGGGAGAGTACATTCAATCCAGACATAGATCTATTAGCAGAAGAAATAGATATTGCACAAATGATATATGAACTACAGCCTCCAAGAGACCTCGCCTCCAGACACTAGACATCAACACAAAACCGGTAGAATCCCAGGAGGAAATCCAAAGAGAAAAGGAAAAAAGAGAGAAAGAAGAAAGGAAGAGGATAGACAGAAAAAGGGAGAGAAGAGCCAACAAGGAAGGTCTGAAAAAGACCGAATTCATACAAGGGGGGACATGGGAATGAGCAAAGAGCCCAACATGAGGAATAGAAACCATCAGCATAAATAGCCCCAAAACAGAACATAACAGATTATGCGTTATTATAAAAAGAAGAACTGTCTAAAGGATATGAACAAGAATCAATTATCGTTCTGGAAACAGTACACCATATAAATCTATACAGGCGACATGTTAATCAAATTTGAGAAAAAGGAAACACCTAAGCAGGATCATAAAAAGTGTAAAAAGCAAAAAGAGAGAAAAAACAGATGTAAACAGTAATAGCTGATGCAAAAAAAGAAAAGAAAGCGCAATAATAAAGAAGAAGAAGAAAAAAAAAACTTCCAAAGAGTACTAAATAATACAGTCAGAAGAAAGTAAATGAAATAAAGGGGAGAGCGGCATATAGTAACAGACTAATGTATCAAACAATAAAGTCTTATGATAGATACATAATATAAATGAGATTATACATAAAAATGCAAAATCTATAAATAAGCTAATAGATAACTGTCCACAAAAACATATTTCTCGTTGCACTCCATATAACTGAGAGAGGTGAGAATATCTTAAATATATGAACATGGAAGAGAAGAAACATAAGCCTATCAATGACAAAACAGCTAAAAAATTCCGACCTATTCGAAAAAGACACTTAATAATAATAACGATACAAACCAATCAATGCTATACCAGTGACATAGAGCTAACCACAAACTCTAACTATAGCAATTAATAAGCAACAAATACTCATCAATGAATCAAATATGTAATCAATACATTAATAAACACTAACGTACTCCACAAATATAAGACAACCAAAGACGATGAAAATCATACACATAACCAAAACAATAGAAAATAAGAAATCATACAATAGGATAAGAAACGGACCGGGACCTAATATGCGGAAAGACAATTTGGGAAGGAAAAGAATAAAAAGGATGGCAATCGCGCACAAGTGACGTTAAACCAACACGAAACATTACCACAAAATCTTGAAAGGTTCATACAATAGAACTAACAACAAAAAAAGACCGTTACACCATACCGATAAGGAGGGAACACCAACAGCCGACAAAAGCACAACAAAAACAATGGACACTAAGACCACCGTGCAGGACTAAGAGAGACTAAGCTCAATAATTCTGGCAAAAAAAACACATAGCAGTATGAATAACCGCATCAGGTGCCAGCAGAGCCAGGAACAAGCGAGGCCTCCATTTGAAGTTCCATCTGTAGCTCCATCTGATTATCCAAAAACGAGACCAAGTCAGCAGGTTCATCGAAGATTCTAGAGCGACCTTTGAAAGTAATGCGGAATTTAGAGGGGCCAGCAAAAGAAAAGGGGATATTCATCTCAGTTAGACGCTTCCGCAAATTAAGAAAACCCTTCCTTCTTATGACCGTGTCTCTGGCAAAGTCTTGAGAGATTGAGATGCGATGACCATTCCACGAAACAACTCTAACCTTCCGCATATGAGCTAGAATTTGTTCTGTATGCTGATGACGCAGTGGCTTAAAAATTATCGCCCTAGGTTGCGTAGCAGACTTAGAACGAAAGGTAGGAACCCGATGTGCACGTTCCAGCTCAAAATCTCTTTGGAAGGAAATTTGCAATGTAGAAGGAATCCATTGATAGAGGAAATCAATCATAGAAGACGCATCCTTCTCAACATCCTCAGGAAGCCCAAAAATGCGCAGGTTAGATCTGCGGTTACGATCTTCTTGCTCAGTGAGGTCCTTCCGCAAAGCAACCATTGATCGCTCAAGTTGTGAAAGAAATCTGGACTGCTTTTGCATGGAATCCTCTGCGCCACTAATACGTGCTTCCGTGTCCGAAACACGAAGAGACAGGGCCTTGAAATCATTTCTGATAGCTAACACTTCCACTTGCAATAAATCTGTGTTGGTCTTGGTAGACTGCGCAATTTCATAGACCTCATTAAGGCGCGTCAGGATAGTCTCAAGAGTGGGACTAGGGTCCTTTTGCGGAGATTCAGGTGTAGGAGATAACTGTTTGGCCCTTTTAAGAGACGCTTTAGATTCCTTTGCGTCTTTAGCATTTGAAGACGGGCCCATATTCGCGGCCATAGAGCACACCACCTCAGCAAGAGTACAGAACACCACTCCAGACAAATTACGAGAAGGGAATGCCAAGTGAGGAAGGAAACCTCAATATATCAAAAGGGAACGAGCAAAAATGGATAGCGCACTCTTAGCAAGAGAACAGAAAAATAATAAAGGCAGATTCCAGGGACAGGGAAGGGAACCACCTCACAAAAATATCCCACCTTGCAGGTATCAGAAGGGGTCCTAACAGTCAGAAATGACCCAAAGGCAGGTAAGCATTAGTCAAAGAAGCCCCACTAAATGTCCTTGACGGAGTTCCTGACGCGCGATATCTTAGCAAAAAATAAAAACAAAGATGATACAAAAATAGGCAGTAAGGCAGCAGGCAGAGAAGAAAAAGCCATATGAGTTGAGGAAATAAAAGAAATGTCACCAGTATTTGTTTAACTTCACTCCTGGCCCTTCTGTGGCATTGTCGACATCGCGCTGAGGAGAAAGCTCTCACCGCTCCTGAGGAGACAAAATGGCGGCCGCTCGCGAAACCACCGAGCGCCGTCAAACAGGAACCAAAGTGCGAGTACCGGCAGCCTCAGTAAGCAGGAAACCCTCTCCCAGACATCCGAGACATGTTCCTATCCATGCGGCCGTTATCCGCGATGACCGGGGCAGCCGAAAACAACCGCTATTCCTCCGTGGGCACCAGCTCAGCACGGAGCTCAAGCGCAAGCCGCCATATCGTCGCGGCGCGCAAGCCACGCCCCCGTCCATCATCTTATTCTATTCTGTTTGTACATATCCTGAATACAGCATGTCTCGAGGAGACAGCGCAAGCGCTGACTAGGCAAAACCTAAAAAATAAACTGAAACGTTTCATTTTTCTTTTTGAAAAATGCATCCTGTTTTCCTCTGAGGAATATGGGACGCATTTAAAAAAAAAAACTTGCTTTAGTTACAAGCAAACATAGACATGGTGCTCTGCTGTCCCCAGCAGGTTACCATCCTTGTGTTACTGTCCATTCTCAATGGGTCGCAAATTACGATCTACCTCATGAATAATAATGAGGTTGGTCATTTGCCACACCATTAGGAATAAGGCTAAATCTGTCTGAGACACATAAACACATTTTATTTTGCTAATAGTGAGTTGCAACAAAAATCGCAATTTGCGAGTCCCAAAATGAAATGGTCGTGCATGTGGCCCACAGTGCCTCCTTCGAAAACTTAATTGGTAATAATTCCTTAACCAAATAGTTTCTTTAAAAGGTCCTAAAACATGTTCCTATTGGTCTCTCACATGCTCATGGTTGGCAAGAAAATATTGATGCACGAGCATTTGCCCTTCTTCTCTGCTATAATTAAATGGTCTCATCATCCCCCACAACCCACATTGATGTCAGCATGTCATGATGATGCTCATCTGTGCCTTTGATCCAGACTATTACCTGCATCACAGGATTCCACGGGTTTTCACCTGTAAAATATTTATATCCATTCATCTCTTCAGCGATGTCCCCCACAAAGGCCATTGGGAAAACGCTAAAGAAACTTTACTATTGCTTCTGCCAAGTGTACTTCAAAACAAGCTGAACAGGCCTTACTGGGTCACTAAAATGGGAGCAAATCATTCATGAGGAATACGGTTTTTATTGTTCTTACGAAGGACCATGACCAGACTTTTGAAGATGTATGCTGATTTGGACAGACCGTCTATGAAATCAACATCAAAGGGGCAGATTAATGGCAATAATTAAATTCTGCGAATAAAGAAAGCTGAACAGCCAACTGTATCTCAGCATTCGAAGGTAATAAAAGGTATCACTCCACAGGTTTATGATTATATAATTTAACCTCAGCAAAGCAACTGAAATGACTGACATTAAGCACATTTCTTCAACTAATAGCAAACATGCACAATATCCATTAATAATGTGTATAGTGATGTATGAAAGGAAAAGGAACCTATGTTTTGGTCTTGTTTCAGCTAGCCACCATTTTGGTTTTTAGAGGTCTTCTCTGACATACACAACAACTGTCATAGGGTGTCCTTTCAGTGCTGAAACGAGAAGAAGTAAACTTATAAGCAGAAGATGTTAAGTTTAGGAGGAAACTAGGGACACATCGCCAGAGAGTTATTTGTAAGGAGGAAGTGGACTGCAAAAGGGATGAGCAGATCCTCAGGGCACTACTTATTTTGTTGTGGATGTGACTCCCAGGTCCTCATTATATGGACTAATTTGGAACCAGCAACCTTGTGTTAATTAGCATAATTCATTTTGTCACCCAGCAACCAAAAGACTTTAATAATGCAAAGGGCCCGATTTAAAGTTTAGTGACCGGTGAATCGTGTCGCATGTCCCATCTGCCTTATTACATGTGCGATGGGATATAATACACTTGTAATAAGACAGACAGGCTCAAACTCGAAATCAAGCCCAGAGTTTGATAAAAAGGATTTTTGTCACTAACGAGGAATAAAAGTGACATGGAGCTGCCTTACTTAGTAAATAGAGCAATTGAACAAATTAAGTACATGGATAATGATCACTGTATAAGATGTGCTTCAAAACTTGTAAATCACATCCAAATTCTAGTACTAACTTGGTACAATTTTAGCACCTAAAATCATTGTTTGAGTATATGATTCTCTAATAGAGTAAGGTGACTATCAATGAGGTCATGAGAGCGCCAAATGAAAATCTGGTGATTAGCATCTCCTATTAAACAGCATCACCTCAATGGACTTGGTGACAGCAGCACCTGAAGCTGAAATGAAGTAGAGAAGAAAACTATAATTGCATAATTGATATCCTAACCTAATGGAAAACAAGGAAACAAAAGCAAAAACTAGATCAAAGCCAGGCGCCTCTGATGAGTTGCCGCCTAAACACCTATGACCTCATTTGGTTACATACGACTTGAAACTTGGGCAACAGTGACCAGCACCAGCATTGTGACACCTCTGGACTTGCTGAACATAGCCCAAAGCCACGCTTCTAGGATTTACAGACTTCGAGCTCAGAGGGCGCACTTTGAAATGTCAATCTATTAACTGGCATATAGATTTAAAAGGTCTTTATTTGACACACGTCATAGACAGCCATAGGTCTTCATGCCCCTCTCTTCAGCAAGGCCATGACAGCGCCCAGACAATGCAATGCGATTCATGTACCTCAGCACTCTCATCTAATGTATACAAAAGAGAGAAATACATAAAACAGTAACCTTGCATAATAAAAAAATACTTTTCTAATTATGACTCATAGCACGGTATATTATTAAATATATTTTGACAATCTGAGCCATTGTTCGCGAAATATGTTTGCAATAAATAATTAATTTACAATCAGGTTCTTCTGACACCCTGTTATGAAGTGTATAATTTGAAATAATGTGGCATACCCGACCTAAAATCATTCCACGGTAATGCTAATTTATTATAGCGCACTGTCCCCCAAAGGTCTCTTAATGCTGAGTAGTAGAGGCAGGGTCAAAGCAAAAGTCAACTGCCACCATTAGCAGAAAAGCAACGTTTTTAGGGCCTTTCTGAAGGTAAGATGGTTAGAAAAGACTTGAACTTGTTTGGGTAGTTTGCTACACAGTTTAGGGTCACATAGGGACCGGATGAAGCAAGTGTTTAGACAATCGAAGCTAGTGTCTTACTATAAAGTGAACAGTGAGCCATGCAGGGAGTTTTGAAAATGATTCACTCTTGAATTGGGAACCAATGTAAGGATTTTCAAACTGAGTTTGAAGAGTTGAAATGGAGAGCCCCTGCAACTGGCCGCCTGATATTAAAGAATTTGGTGTGGAAGAAGACAAAAGGATTTTGTATTCAAGTACAGACTTCTACAGAAGTTCAATCTCAAACCTATAGTAGCTGAAATTGGCATGTGTCTGCTTTCCAACGTTAAGTAAGGAAAGGTTAGGTAAAGTTGCAGGAGATGGAAAGTGCAGGAGGAGACAATAGCAGATACTTGGAAGTCCAGTTTGCTGTGCTTGATCCATGAGGGCTATCCGACCTCATGGAACTCTCGTAGGCTACAGCTTTCATCTTCGTCCTTATGTAGTTTTTCAACTTCCAAAAAAGGGACTAAGTCAGAACGTGAAAATCTTCACAGTGACATTGTCCAGCTGCTCCTCCTTCTCCCTCCTCAGACATCACCTGCGGCCTTACTCCACTGAACTTCTACTTTCTGAGAAAATCTTTACTGAATTTTCTTCTATGTTTGAAGGTAAACACCAACAAGGCCGAATTCACGCTTTGTATCCGACTCATGCTCCATCGCAGTCTGCCAAATTTTTCAGTTTTGACCGGGTCTCGCCCGACTAGATATCTGCAATTGGCGCTTTGATCTTTTAGGCTCTAGTTTTTACTTTAAACTTCATGTATTTGTTTCTACTGATTACATTTTTTGCTATTTTGGTGTCAAATAATTCCTCAACATTTAGTCTATTTTTTTAAATTGGTGTGGGATTTTTCTTGAGTCGTGTTTTAATTTGATTACGGTTTGAATGCTACATAAATACATTTTCTCTAAGTTTAGCCTGACTGCTTTTGTGTCAAGCTACCAGAGGGTTAAGCACAGGTAAATTTAGTGGCCTTTGTGGTTCACCCCGACATGGATTGTGGCTGTTGCTTCAGCAAGGTTAACACCCCACTCAGCCAGCAACCTAATTTCTCACATTTGCCATACATGTTTGTAGTTTATGCTGTCTTGTTCCCTACCTCGTCCCGTATGATGTCATTTAGTTTCCTTGCACCTGTAGGACTGGTAATCAGAGTTGGTGCATCAGAATTGGTAGAAATTTGCAATGTCCAAAGAATTCATTTAAACACTATCATTTATCAGTATCAAAGCAATAAACGTAACATTTTTTAAACTTGTAATTCTCTCTGTGATATCTGTAATGTCTTAAAAGGTTTGAAAAGATTTTGCATAAGCTACTGAAAAAAATCCAAATAACATTTTCAATTACCGTAAGAATAACAAAAGAATAAGAAAAGTATTAAGTGCATAAGCCTGAATGTCTATTAGTTGAGATCCTATTTAAGAGTATCAGCCATATGAATTTCATTCTAGGGTTCACACACGTTTTTGCATGCAAAAACGAGTATTCAAATACAATATTTAGTGCAGGGAAGTAATCTGCAAAGGACCTTTTGTTTTGAAAACGTATGCGATAAGCATTGCAAGAAATCATAGGATGAAGGTATGGAGCACGATTATAGACCTCTGGCAGTCTGTGATGTACTTACCACGCACATTGGACAGGGCTTTGACTAGGTTTCACAGTGCGAGGAGGTTACCCAATGATGAAGCATGCCACCTTTGGGTGGGTGAGGGAAACTGTTCTTTAAAAGGAATACCCCACATTTACTGGGTCATCTTCTCTGCTTTTCTTCCCTGTAGACCCAAGAGTTCTGTTATAGTAAGCACATCACAGACTGCCAGAGTTCTGTTGTGGTAAATATATGAAAGGGTGGTCTACTCCTGTAGCTCTCTAAATCTCCTCTGGCCTTTTTTTAATTAGTCTGTGATGCACAATAGTTGCACTGTGATTGCAAATGCACAAGTGGCAATTTTTGTGGGTGTTATACGGTTCCTACGAATCTAGTAGGACTGTGTATATAGAATGTGTCTTCTTGTATGATCAGTAAATGTTGGTCTATTCGGCTAGCTCATAGTACCACATCTTAACTCCTAAACCTACAGAGTTACAGATGTTGTCAGTAAGCTAGAACATGACTCTCAGATTCCCAAGGAATACAAAGATACAATTTTGCATTTTCAAACGTTTATAGAAAAGCACAAATTTTAGCAAATAAAATAGGAACTATGATTATTAGAAATATGAGACATTATTGTTATCAGCGTAATTATAATGGTGAAAAATACAAACAATTCAACCATGTTAATTATTCATTAATTTACTAACGTTACATAAGTTACTCCTACTTATTTTTAATTCCCTTTGCTAAAGAGAGCATGTCAGGAGCACCCATCTGCCAAGCCTATTGGATTGACCTAACCATATACCTTAGTACTATATGTTAGGAAGCTGAGCTCAGTGCATTAATTTTTTTATTTTTTTTAAATTATTTATTTTGAGAGTTCAACTCATGATACAGTATACAAATGCAGAGTAAAGTGTGTAAGTGCTCAGTTTAGATTACAGTTGACGACATGACATAAATATAGATCAATCTTAGAACAATTGAGTCAATATGAAAAAGAAAGAAAAACAGTGAATTAAGAGTGCATAGAATCCTAAAAACGTGGATTGCACAATTTCTAAAACCAACATTCTTTTAACCCAAATACATTTCCTATGGAGTTCCAACATTTCTCGAAATTCTTAGGAGACCCTGATCTTAATGTATATCATCTCTCTAGCTCTTTAACTTTATCGAGTTTAACTCTCCAGGCTTGGAAGGTAGGTACATTATTACTACGACAATTTTGTAAAATTAATGATCTTGGCACCAAGGCGGATAGAAATAAGCATTCTTCTTGCATACTGTTAGGAACGGTATTTGGAGAGCATCCCAGAACTGCAATGTAGTTATCAATAATTATGGATTGACCTATAGTTGTTCTGAGATATTTTTCAATTTCTTCCCATAGGGATACTTAATTTTTGGACAATCCCAGACAATATGAGACCAAGTGCCTCTTCCTTCCCTGGAGCAGCAAAAATACTTATAGTCAATCTGAGGATGTATATTATGTAGAAATCCTCTATATTAACCATTTTGTGTAAAATTGCATTTGTTTGAAATTGGCACCTCTAATTACTGTAGCATTAAGTTTGTTAATTCTGCTCTATGTTGCTCTTGGAATCTGCAGAGCTTCTTTTTTCCGCCATTTATCTCGTACTTTTTCATAGGTAGCAGCAGATTTATTATCATTAAAAATTCTCACCCAAGCGCTCACTGACCGCTTGTCAGAGGCGTCTACGGCTTCGCTTTTATCTAAACTTTCTGTTAACGTTCTAGCGTCAATATTTTCTAGAAAATGCTTGATTTGGATAAATGCCACTTAAGCATGTCCCTGGAGTGCAGAAGCCCGATTTCTATCTCGGGCCACTTTTTCCAGGAATCTGAGTTAAGAAAGTCTCTCACTTGTCTATACCCATTCTCCTACCTCTTCTTTAGTACACCGGTCTGCAGCAACTTATCCTCCCCAGTGTAAAGATGAGCCAGTCAGGTGGAGCCATTTATCCGGGGATACCATAAAATGCTAACAGTTGGGTTTTTTGTTTAAGAATCCATTGGAGAACTTTAAATGCACTTTCTTTGAGTTCTTAACCATTCTCATTGGGTCTGTAATTTTGTACTCTTTAAAATGTTATCCATAAAAAAATTATCCATCTCCGAAGAGTCAGACTGGGTGTAAAATCTATGATTTTTGTGTGCATAATTTGTGTGATAGTATTCTCTTATATTTGGCAGGAACAGTTTAAAGTGGCTAATGCTAGTCTTGGTGCCTTATTGGCCCATAGGAAAGATGTAATCAGACTATTCATCTCTTTAAAAAAGATGTTTGTAATGCACATAGGGCTGCTGCAAATAGAAAATTAAATAGTGGTAGGATTGACATCTGCATAAGTGCCACTCGTTTTAGTATTGATATTGGGAGTTGATTCCATTTTGCTAATAAGCGTTGAACTTTTTGCAACGGGTGGGGGTATGTCTTTTAAATTAAATAGCTCCTCTACTCTTTCAGTCACATATATCCCAAAGAATCTCTTTGGGCGGGAATTATATACTAGCCTGAAGCTTGGCAGTAGTGTGTCAGCGGAGCAATTACCTAGCAGAATTTCTGTCTTGGCCATATTTATTTTATAGCCACCTATCACCTGGAATTCCCAAAAAATCCCTACAATTTCCTCCTGGGTGTGCTCCGTGGGCTTTAAGAATAGAACATTGTCGTTGGCATAAAGTTTCTTATTGGTCATGCCTTGTAAGGGCGCAGTGCGTGGTATTTTTTGTCTGATAGCTTTTGCCAAGGGCTCTATGACTAGGGCAAATAGAATAGGGGATAGGGGACATCCTTGCCTTGTACCCCTGTTTATTATGCAGGTACTTACATTTATTGAGTTGATTAATATTTGTGCCTGTGAACTCTTATATAAGCTTCTTATTAATTATATAAATCCTTCTGGGAAGACAAATTTTGTGAGGATTAAAAAAAGACAGTCCCAAGACACCAGATTAAAGGCTTTCTCAGCATCTAAAAACCACACCTGAGCCTCTATGCTATTCTTATTAAAATAATCCAGTGCTTCTATTAAACATTTTGTGTTAGTAGAAAGCTGTCTCCCAGCCACAAAGCCACATTGATGTACATGAATCAGTGAACCCACAATTCTATTGAGCCTGTTTTTAAGGAGCTTTGTAAAAATCTTATAGTCAACATTAATACTTATTGGTCTGTAGGAGTTGATATTTTTCCTGTTTTTATCCTTCTTCAGAATGCGGACTACCACTGCTGTATGGAAGGAAGCCGGAGGTTCACCCCCCTTTAATAGGTGGTTAGCCAATTTTAAGAGTTGTACTTTGAGAATTGGGGCGAACCTTTTATATAATTCTACTGGTAATCCATCCTCCCCAGTCACTTTACGGGTTGCCATTGAGCCTATCGCCATTTCTATTTCTTTAATGGTAAATTCTTCGAGTAATGTTTCTCTGATCTCACTGTTTAGGGAAGGGATTGGTAGATTATCGAGGAAGCTTACAATGTGGTCAGGCAGTATTTGTTGGTCAGTCTGGTAAATTTTCTTATAGTGCCTCAGAAAAGCCTCCCTAATGTCCCTGGAGCTAGTTAGTTGAACTTTTGATTCCTCATCTCTGATGTTTTCAATTCTATTTTGGACCAGCTTCTCTTTTGCGTGCCACGCGAGCAATCTCCTTGTATATTCCTTATCTTTGTACGTCTTTTGGTGATAAGCCATACTTGCTGTGTCCCCTAGTTGGTAGTAATATTCCTGCATTTGTAATTTCGCTTGCTGCAGCTCTTATTTTGTTGCTAAATTTCTATCGTTATTGTACTCTGTATTTGCCTGTATTTGCCTGTGCAAGTCTTGCCTTTTTTCCTTTTTTGCCCTTTGTTGAGGGATTTCTTTCGATGTAATTATCCCTCGTAGTGTAGACTTAAATGCATCCCACACTGTGCTTATTGGGGCGGTATCTATATTGTTAACAAAGAAAGCACTAATCTCACTAGCTACCTCTGTGCACCAGTTCTCGTTTTCTAAATTAATTTTATTAAAATACCATTGCTTGATCATTTTTTCTGGCCCCGCTCCAGCTATTACCATTTTAACTAATGCAAGGTCTGAGAATGCGTTCGGAATGTTATCGTACAAATTAATAGTGAAGCCATGCAAAATCAGGAAGAAATCTATCCTGGCAGTTGTGTTGTATTTTGCTGAGAAGCATGAGAAGTCCTGTTTTCCTGGGTTTTATGGTTTAAATCTAAAGTTTTCAAGCAATAAAAAAACAAGACCCCCAGCTCCATGGAAACAGTGTGATATAAACAACAAGTGTCTTAGATAATAGCATTACCAAGGTAAGATGAGCGGAGCGGGTCAATTATAAACAGGGAAAAGAAGGGGAAAAAAGGGAAAAGGAAAAATAAATGACATAAATCCAATATTGCCTCCCCACTCCCCCCACGCTCCCTCGTCCACCAAAAAATAAAAAGGGGGAAGGAATAATATGGAAGTCAGCGTGGTCGCTTATGCTGTTGTGAGGCATCATGATGTAGGGAGTTGTGTGTCCGAAAGGCGGAGGAGCCTGAGATATCTGGGGCATGTCAGTTCGCGGAACTCCAATGTGAGGAGGGTCAGAAAGGGCTGCCACAGTTCTTTGAAGTCAGACCCCTTGCCAGCTAGTTTAAGGGTTAGTTTATCCATACCCAATACCTGCCAAAGCCGTTGTAGCCATCACGTAAATGTGGGAGGCTGGGGAGTGCACCAATGAGTCACGATGTTCTGTGTGGCTGTGGCCAATGCAATGGCAATCAATCGGCCTCTCCGGGATTTAAGCGGATATGTTAAGGGATTGGATAGTCCCAGGAGGATGTATGCAGGAAATCTTGGAAGCTGTGTCTCCAAGTGGGTGACTACTTCATCGAGCACCTGTGATCAGTATGATTGGATATAGTCGCAGTCCCATAGGAGATGTACCAGCGTGCCCACCTTCCCACAGCCCCTTTTTTCTGGGTTTTAGAGGAGCCATCAATATACTATTCCTAAATCACTTTCACAGCTGGCCAGAGCAATAGCCACCTGGGGCTTGTTTTTTTTTCGAGGCTTCTTGCAAGAATCAACCGATGGATCATGGAGAAAGTTAAAATCGCCCCCACCCCATATAATAGGCCCAGGGATGCAGGATAGAGCCTGTTTGAGCTGACACAGGTTATCGAGAAATGGTGCATAAATTGTAGCCAAAGTGAGATTTAACTGATACAGTTTTCCGTGTGCAAGAAACCATCTGCCCCCTGGGTCCGACTGCGTGTTTTTACTTGGAATTGTACGTGTTTACCTACATAGCCCCACCACCTCAATGAAACCGGAACCTCGCTCCTCTCAACGTCGAAGACCATGGAACAACTTATCGCTAGAAGCATTTACAGCAGGTTACAACACCCTACCACCGGCCACCCCTACGTCAGATGCAGACACATCTGAGCTGTTGGAATCCTTTTCAACCAAACTCACCACAGTATTCGACACATTAATCCCTATAAAAAAGCTTGGCCCCGCCAAACTACCAAAATCTGCCCCATGGTTCTCCGAAGATCTTAGGCTAGAAAAATCGAGATGCAAAGGTTTGGAGAGGTCCTAGCGAACAAGTCACTCTCCTTCAGACCACAGGAGGTACAAACTCTCTCTGGCAATTTACCACCAGAACATAAAGTCAGCTAGAAAAGCATTTATTCTAAAACAAATTGATCTTGCGTCCAACTCCGCAAAAACCCTGTTTACAATTGTTAAAGACTTCGTTAACCCCCAAGCGTGTAAATTGCCTCAAATAGAGTCCCAATCCTTATGTGACTCGTTAGCAACATATTTTGAGGAAAAAATTAACTTGATTTACACCAATCTTGTCCCCACACAATCTCACACCAACCCTCCCCCTATAAGCCATACTGAACCTGAAGCACAGTCTATGAGCAGACTCAGACAATTTACACCACTAACAGATCCAGAAGTCCACTCCCTCCTCGCATCGGCGAAGTCTGGCTCACCCGATGATCTCTGCCCTCCTAGGGTTATGGCCCTCATTGCTCCTTGTTGTGCCTCGGAAGTCAGAGCGATTTTCAATAGCTCCATAGAATCAGGCACTATCCCTCCGAGTTGGAAGGAAGCCTTCGTCTGCCCTCTATTGAAAAAACCCACAGCAGACCCTCTTACGTTTGCAAATTACCGACCTGTATCTTTACTCCCGCTGCTGGCAAAATCCTTAGAAGCAGCCATAAACAAACAGCTGAGCCACTAGCTTGAAGTGAATAACCACCTGGACCCATCGCAATCCGGTTTTAGACCAGGCTTCAGCACTGAAACCGCAATTCTGGCGGTGACAGATTCCTTGAGGTTAGAAATGGACGCGGGAGGATCAGCCATTCTGGTGCTCTTAGATCTCTCTGCGGCATTCGATACGGTGTCGCATTCCAAGCTGACAGAAAGACTGAGACACTGTGGCATTCAAGAATAAGCATTAAAATGGCTTCAAAACTTCCTGGCAGAAAGAAACCAAACAACCATGTTAGGGCTATTCAGATCAAGCAAACATGGGCTTGATAAAGGAGTTCCTCAGGGATCTTGCTTAAGTCCCACGTTGTTTAATCTCTATATGTCTCCACTAGCCAAAATTGCTGAAACTTGTGGATTTGAGACTATTTCATACGCGGACGATACGCAACTCATTTTTAAAATCAATCTAACGCCCAGGCTGAAAACTTACGTTTTGCAGCAGGAATGTCTGCCATCTCTAAATGGATGACAGAGAACCTCCTTCAGCTGAACCCGAGCAAGACGGAGATACTGCTAGTAGGAAAAGCCTCTTTCTCCTGGTCATCAGAATGGTGGCCAAAAGACCTGGGCAAGGCCCCAATCCCGAAGGAAAGCGTGAAGAACTTGGGGTTCACACTGGACAAAACTCTTTCCATGAAAGACCATATCGCCACAATCACCAGCTCGTGTTACTACAGCCTGCGTTTGTTGAGAAAGATGCTTCCGTATCTTCCCTCGAAACACCGGAAAACAGTAGTGCAGGCTATGGTGATATGCCGCCTTGATTACGGCAACGCATTGTTGGCCAACTCGGCTCTTCCCTGTTAAGAAAATTACAAGTCATTCAGAACACGGCTGCCCGAATGATCCTTAACCGCCCGGCCGGCTCATCTTCAGCCCCCATTTTAGCTGAACTACATTGGCTTCCTATTAGGAAACGGTCCCAATTCAAGACCTGTTGCCTCACTTTCAAAGCCCTAAACGGCTTGGGCCCTAAATACCTGGCCAATAAATTAATCAACAAAACCCCGATCTTAAATCTACGTTCCAACACTATGGAATTGCTGAAAACGCCTAGAATCCGGCGGACCCGCACTGGGGCTAAGTCGTTCTCTTGCCTTGCACCACGGTATTGGAACCTGCTTCCAATTGACATTCAGAAATGTCCATCCTTTGCTACATTTAAGAAAAAATTGAAAACCTGGCTATTCCTCGCTCCGTAATGATAATGAGGATCCACCTCCTCTCCTGTTTTTCCGTTCTCAGAAACAATCAAAGCAAGTTCTGAGATGCCCCCGGGTGATTTGTGCGCTATATAAAATCTCTTAACATAACATAACAACATAACATAACAACATAACATATATTCCCACCCCCTTCTGTCCACAACCCGCGCTTGCTGAACAGTGGAAGCAAGCTCATTTCTGGAAGATTTTGCTTGCATCCGATGCATTCCAGAAATGTGTTTCTTGTAGCAAAATAGCATCAGGGTTATGGTTGTTGAGCCAACTTTCCATTGCCTGGGCCTTGCACTTGTTATTTAGTCCATTGGCATTACAAAAGAGTACAGTGAAGTCTTTACTACTTATTATCAACTAGTACTAAAGCGAAGAATTGACCGCTTTGTTACCATGGTGAAAGACCCTCCAATTAGACATCTTAGCAATTACCATAGTTGCATTTAAAAGTGCATAAAGTGGCTTGTATTGTAAATAGAACAGCCAATTGGAATGTGTAACAGCTAGAACTCTTAAGTACATATAAAATATATTCAAAGCCTAAAATATCTGACTAGTGCTAATGTAAACCAAGGCTGTGCAACATAGACCATAACCTCCTCCCCCCCCGGCTCACTTCAAAGTCACTGTATCTAAATAGAGCCTTCTAAGATGCATATACATTTCCTAAAAGTGACCTCAGTCTCCATACAAGGTACATAAAGTGCTTGAAATGTCTAAGGTGACTAGTGTTATCATAAACCAATTCTGTGGACATAGCCCGCAAACCTATACCCTTTAGGATAGATTTGCAGGCGGTGTATGCAGGACAGGCATTCTAACATGCATATGTATATCAAACAGCAGTACAAGTCTTCTTATTAGCCTATCTCTAGTTGCGAGTTGCATCTGAAGTGCAACTAAAGTATCTAGAGTCCATAAAGTGACCTGTGCTGTGCAAACCGAAGCCAAAACAAAACGCTTCTGAGTAAATCTCATAGCAGCTAGGGATCTAGAGTGTGTGTGCGATATATGGATAATTGATAAACAGGTCTCCAATCCTTAGAGAGATTATTACACTCATAACTAAAAAACCCTAGCGGTTAAGGTTGTTAAATACCTGTTGGAGTGCAAATAGAATTTGAGAAGTGTATAAAGTGCCTTGTGCTGTACAAAGAGCATCCAATTGAAATCCATAGCAGACAGAGACCTAAAGTGCATACATAGCATATACAGTAGCTAAAATAAATAAAGGGGCTAGTGCTAACATAGACCAATACTGCAAACACAGCCCGTAAACATGTTACCCGAATACGCTTAGTATAACTGATAAATAGGTCTCTGTAAAGTGCGAAAAGTGCCTAGACTTACTTGTGCTGTGCAAAGAGTATCCAATTAGATTTCACAGCAGCTACAAATCTAAAGTGCATACAAGGTATATACAGTACCGGAGATATCTAAAGTAGCTGGTGCTAACATAGGTCAATAATGCAAGCACAGACCATGAACATGTTACCCCACTGATTCGCTTAGCAGACTCTGTATTCAGATATAACCTAAAGTGCATTTGTATTTTCAAAAAGCGACATAGGCCTACTTATTAACCTAACCTTTGCTGTAATTGTTGTTTCAGGATTCGGCCTATGCATCCTGTAATACTTTAACCCACAGAAATCTTTTGAGCACTCATGGAGGAACTCTTTTTTTGTGAATGCTTAACCCCCTCCACCTTCCTCCCTACCCCCACCCCCGAAGGACAGAATTACCCACTATTCCCTCCTTCCACCCTTCTTTGCTAGATGACATTTTTTTGCATCCCTATGCGCCCTTTGACTCTCCCCATCCACCCTTAAGCAAACAATTGGCTAAGCTATTGAGCTGTTTGAATACCCCCTTCAGGAACCTCTTCAGAGCTCACTCCCGCCCAGCTGACAGCTCTCCAAGAAGTGATTGAGCATCGTGGGTATCTGTGAAGATGTAAAATTTCCCTTTAGCCAGTACTTTGAGCTTTGATTGCTGGACAATTGCTGCTTGGGCTTCCCTCTCTTTAAATAAGTCAATCATCTTGACAAATTCTTTACGTCTGTGTGCTGAGGCTGCTGACAAGTCCGAGAATATTTTGAACAGCGGGTTTCTGTGGTGGAGAAGGATCTCTTTGCTAAAGCGGTACTTAGTATTTTTCCCTTAACTCAACAGTCCGCAAAGTTCAGCAGTATTGTTCACGGGAATTTAGCATTTGATTGTTTCTGTGCTGGGACCCTATAGGCTCTGGTGATTGGAAGATCCCCTTATAGTTCCGGCATTACTTTCTTAAGTAGTAATCCGGCCCACTCTACCACTTCAGTGACTTCACATCCTTCCGGAATTCCCACTAGGCGGAAGTTTGAATGCCTGTTGTAATTTTCTAAATCCTGGAGCTTTAGCTTCATCTGACTTTTGCTTCTGTTCAGAATTTACACGTCTTCCTGCATTGATGAAAGTTTGCCTTCTAGAACGGAGATACAGTTTTCGGCTTCTTCTAGTCTCTTCAGGGCATTGGACATGTTCTCTTCCAATTTAGCCAATCTTTCATGCAACTGCGCAATCTCTAATGCCTGGAATTTTTCAAAACCCCTAATCTCATTCAATATAGTTAAAAGCATTTTATTGAATTGATGCTTCTCCACTCACACGCCCTTCCGGAGTTTTTTCCACTGATGGTCTCTCGGTGCTTTCTTCTCTTCCGTTGGCCATAGCCCATGAGAGATTCTCTAATCCCTGAGCGTTTTAGGGGGGAGGTACGGCTGTGAGTTCGTTTTGTGAGGGGTTGATCTTATCTTGCAACTGTGTCAATCCACTTTCCTCCTCATCATTGGTTTGCACGGAGTCCGTGGTCTTGATTACGATCTGGTTCTTTTGGTGCTTATGAAAAAGGGGATGTTGCCTGGGGCTAAGCAGGGCTTTGTCATTTGCACTCTGTACCTCCCTATCTGTGTTACGGTCTATGCCACTCTGTGCCCCCATTCATCCATCTGGTGGATGGCTGTGTGCACCTCTCTCTGTTTCAACATCTGATGTGTACTCATCGTCATCTGAGGGGTCATTTAACTCATCCTGTTCAGACTTCTTTTCCTTTTCGGCTAATGTCTTAGCCTTCAACTCCATCCTCTGTTACGCATTTCTCTGACCTCTTCGTACCCCTCTTGGAGCCGGGGAGGGTGTAGATGACTAGCCTGACCTCTCTGGAATCTCCTTCGTTTCTCCTGCTTTAGACTGTTTTGTGCGCATTTTGTAACTCCCTTCTTGTAGAAAGAAAGAGTCAGAAGGAGGTAACATGCCGAAGACTTATCTTTGTACCATGCACACAGCACGGATAAACAACATAGTACACAGTGTCTCGCAATCAAATATTTTGGGATAGGTCTCTCTACGTGTACCTGTGTGTGCGAGTTTATGGAGCCAGGCAAATGCAGAGTACTTGGGACCCACCTAAAGAAAAGTTTAGTTCACAAGTCCAAATACTGTTTTCTCCAGATTGCATTGCGCTATAGTGTAAGGGCCAATAGGAAGAGAGGTAGCGTACTGCTGACTGTTGTGTTGCCTGCTGTATTGCCCCAGAGAGTTCGCCTGTAAGCCTTTTTTTCTTCTTTAAAAAACGCCCTGCAGATTCTAAAGCGACTTAATTCTAGCTGGATCCCAGCGTTTGCACCTCACTCCCCCTCTCTATCACCTGGCCTACTTGTTTTTGTTCTCACGCACAGTTCAGTGCATTCATGGATGCACCACAATCTGAGTGTGCAGCTATCTTTCTTCTCAGGAGGAAGATGGGTAAAAGCGGCCCTGTATCTCAGTCACGGATCACAGCAGCATTCCATTCTGCTTCTGCCAGGAAGAGAACCTCTCGCCGACTTCAGCATGGAGGCGGTTTTTATAACAAAACGTCAGACTTATCAAACTGTGCCAGAGGTGCAGAACAGCATTTTAATTAGACTAAAGCAGAAGAGTGTTCCCTTACTAGCATAAAAAATAAAAAAATGTCTAAATGTGTACGACCCTGAAAGTAATTGCGTAGACTACAGGACGGCAAGGTCTATCAGGAATAAATGCGTGCAAATGGGCATTCTTGCAATAGGAAAACAAGTGCGAACCACTTTTAAAAAATGATGCTAAGCTAAAATGAGAAACTAACAAGGAGACTAAATGGAAGTGACATAGCACGGGGCAAAATATAACAGAGTATGCCCCTTAGCTGTCTAGGCATACACTGTTTTTGTGTGAAAATGTGGAGAACTTTGCCTAGAACACAGCTATAGAGTAGGGGACACTTCCTCTACTCTGTGAGGATGTTGCTGAGTGAACAGCCTTGACAGAAAAGACAGAGTGGGAGCAGTCTGTGTTAGCAGGCATTCATGTGGGAGTCCAGTGGAAGGGTGCAGGTGTTTCTTTCCTAGAAATCAAGTTTCATGGCTTCAGATACTTTGCCTAGTTCTCTGTCTGGATGCCTCGGCCTGGAGTCCCTGTGATTGGGAAGTGGTTCAATCTGTGGCTGACCGTGCTAATGTGGTGGCAACTCACAGATTATCAATGGTGCCCTCCTTGCCCCATTACATGTTCTGCAGGGCTGGAATGATGCCACATGTAAGCCTTCTGGGTGATATATACTGTGCACCTCTATTAGGAACAGTGTTGCCCTGATGCAGGTTCCGTAATTGGAGATTCCCTCATTTGCATACAGTACACCTCCACTAAAGTGAGTAAATGCCATTCAAGGAATTCCCAGGCACTAACTGCACATTTGGTAGTTTTGGAGAGGCTCCTTCACTTACAACAAACAGAAAACAAACACTGAAAACAAATTGTAATTTTCATCCAGACTATCACCAATTCAACATTTCTTGGAAACTGCTGCTGTTATATGGCCAAGGACAACATGTGTCTTAGCAACAACGTGTTAGTTAAGTGTATAAAGGAAATCTGGAAGTCCAAATTGGAGGCAACAGCTTTTTGTTACTGTACATTTACAGTGCAGATGAAAAGTCTCAAATGATTCGAAGAATTCATTTACTCACTATGCAGTGCCCCATAAAACTCTTCATCAAGGAACTCCACCCTAGAACTAAGTACTTTGCGATCTATTTTGGTATTTGATATAATGCAGAACCAGATTAATGCGCCTATATATGGAACAATTGTATTGTAACAAAAGCATTTAAAACACTATGGGGCTATTTACGATGCTGGTCGAACGCGTGTCCAACCGTTATCGTAATAGAAGTGGGACCGCCCGACGAGGAGTCGGAGATCCCGCTTCCCAGATTACGATCTGACCACCGTGTTGGCGGTTGGATGCTGTATTTTTTCTGTTGCAGCTTTTGCTGAAAAGTTGAAACATCCCAGGTGCCCTCCAGATCCTATAGCAGAGGGCCGGGGGGTGGAGGAGGCCCTGTTAGGGGCAACCAACGTCACTTTCTGCTTTCCTTTTCATGGCAGGTGGACCGCCATGAAAGGCCAGGTGGAAAGTGAAATTGCAATCCCGATGGCAGAGCCAAGGCTGGCTCTACTGCGGTTTGTGAATTAGATTTCGGACCACCGCCTCGACGGGCTCTGTGAGTCTGTCGGATGTGGAGTGCTGTTCACCCGCAGGTTTACCTCCAACCACCAGTATCGTAATACGGTGGTCAGGCCGAAAGCCTAAAATGAGCTATCGGATGGCTTTCTGCCTGACATCATATTGAGGCCCTATGTGGTTTGAAAAGAATGATAGGGTGTGTGAGTTCTGATACATAACACATTTTTACTTTTTAAGGCAAAGCGATATAGAGTGATTTTTGTCAGAAACCGTTTGGATATTGGATGAAGTGGAGATTAAAGCTCAGAGTCTGCAGGGTCCAAGGCCAGTGTTTTGCAGTTTGGTCCAGTTAACACAGTCAGGTCTTCCACACCGTGCTCCATGCTCCTTTGAACTCCAGAGGAGTCATGGATGTCGGCATGCATCAGGCTGCATTTCAGAGTGAGCGGGTGTGTGTTGGGGTGCAGTAACTTGGCTGCCCAAAGCTTCCTCAGCTCAGGTTCACTTAATCAATGTTTGAGTATGTATTGTTGAGGTTTTGAGTCACTGGTTTCTTTAACTTCCCAAAATAGAGGAGGGCTCTCCTGTCAAACATGCAGCTACATACTGTATTCTGATCCAAGTTTCTCTGTCTTGGAGATGAGATCTTCCGATGGCGGGGTAGCGCTCCTCTGGGGTGGAGAAACATCTGGATATATGGGAAAACACAGTAACACAAAGCAGAAACAGGCAAACACAGTAGACAGGAAGTAGGGACATAGTGGGACTGAGTGTTGGAATCTAGTGGAGGTGCCGAGTTAGAGCTGTTGAGATTTTTTGAGAAAAAGAAATATCATCCTTTTGTCTCTTGTCCATCCAGTAATTGACCTGTATTTACATATAACCTAAAAATGATGCCAGTCTCTTCCAGTAGGAAATTACATCTGTTAGCCCAATCTCTATTCTGTCAATTGATGATTTCAATCTTAATTACTTTGCCAGCTTCACACTTCAGTGTTTTAATTGGGGTTACACAGGTGAGAAAGGAACATGGTTTATTGATGAGACTAGTAAAATGTAATACAATCAGACCCACACTAATTAGTAGCAAATTAAATGGGTCATTAAAAAGCAAGATGTTTCAAATAAATACTCCTGCTGGACGAACATAGTGTTAATAGTGCAACTTTCTCCATGTACTTGGTCTTTCAGCGATTTGTAAAGACGTCAATATGAAAATTTAATTTATCTAGCATTCGGTTTCAACGGGCCCATTCCCAAATCACATTTCATGTGACAGGATCGCTTGGAGGGGGTGGGTTGTCCTTATGGAGAGCACACCATAAAGGAGGGATGGTGGCACATGCGATCTTTAATGTCAAGTGTGTAGTGGTCTGCCTCTATATCTTTTTTGGCAGTGGGGTTAGGCTTTTACAACCTTCCATTTAACCACTGCAGTTCTTTGCCTAATGCAAGTATGATTCTACAGGTGGGACGTGTTGTAATTTTGCTAATGTTAATGTGTGTTGTTTCTACTAGAGGTTCTAGTCAGGAAGGTAAAGTGCATAGTGTCAAGTTAGAATTAGTAGTTTAGCAGTTATTTTTAGCTATTGTGGTCCTTATTTGAGATCCTGGGTGCAATGTGTTGCACTACTGAGTTGGATCCTATGCCTTGTCATGGGTTCCCACGTGTCCCTGTTACTATTCTTTTTTTTCTCGTAGTGTGCACCAAATGTTTTAGGTTAGCCGCCTGTCCTCGCTGTCTTACACTATCTGAACTATTTAGCACTAATAAGTTTAGAATGTGGAGTGAAAGAGTAATGAAAATACAATAATATAATATTTAATTTACAATGCACAAAATGGCAATGATACAAAAGCAAAGTAAGTTTTTTTTTGCACAAGAAATAGATATTAAACTAAAGCACAAAATGCAATGACAGCAATTAAAACCAATGAGAACCCAGATGAAAATTATATTCAACATCATGCACCCAGTTTTTGCTCTGGGTAAAGACAATAAAAAAACAAAAACAATTGTGAACACAAACAGATGAAAACGGCACTGCCAACAATAATCTTTCCCAAGAAAGTTATTCTCTATTTTAGTGTGGAAAATAACACAAATCCAGTTTGAATGCAGGTAAGAAAAAAAAAATCACTTTTCAGCATGCAGTTTAATATTTACCAACCACCAGTACAGAGAACATACGTTGTTGCACTTGCACATTGTACGTAAAAATATTACGAGATAAAGGATTGTACATAGTGACATTAGGAAAAGAAACATTTGCATTAAAAACACCTGGATATTGGAAATATGACTTGATTATACATCAATGCAAGAGAAACAACTGACGTGCTGTTCAAAGCCAGTCTATGTAGGGATGAAACTCCTCAACAGTTTACAAGTAATAAAACAATCAACAGATTAAAAATGTAAATTAACTCATTGTTTATATACTAAAAACAGTTTGCCACATTTCACTGAGGTATTCTTGCGTTGTAAGTTAAATAATATTATTATATCATTTATGCTATGGCAGTGAAAATAAATGTGTTTCTATAGGAAATGTTATTTACAGCTATGCACTTTCACACTCGTCTTATTATACACAGTACGGCAACATTAACATTAAAAAGACACTTTTTACTGCCTCACAGTTTGCATGTACCAGTGACTTTATGCAAGAAAATAATTCTTCCAATCGTCAACGTCCCCTTGAATACTGGTTTTGATTAAAAACCTTTCTAAATCAAATACTCTTGAAAACATCCTTCTCCTCGCATGAGTCATAGCCCCTTCTCCTCACTCCACAATATTACTGAATAGCATATTCCTATTTTGGCGTCTGTATGTATTATTTATTTGGTTAACATTGAGGCTAAAACTATAAATGGTATTTTATATACTTTTGAGCACAATCACTTTCATTCGCCATGTTGTGCAGTGTCTTGTATTGCATATCATAATCAGAGAAATTTACAAACTCTTTAAACACAACCATGAAAAAAAGAAATTGAAGGAAACTAATTTAAAGATTAAATACATTTGAGGTCTAGCCTTCAAATAATATATTAATGGTGATTAATACAAAAGCTATAGTATTGGAGTTAAAATGCTGACAGACAGAAGACATTTCAATGTTATTTGCGTTACCTTATTTGATAGCACAATTTGTGGAAACCAAAATATATTCAGACAATTGCTATTTATTCAATTTGTAAAGCACAAAGCGGCTTGGAGGCATCCCAGCACTGGGCAAGAGGTAGGACAATAGCAGGACGGCAAGGACAGCCTTAAAGAAATAATTTATTTGAAAAGACAGTTTTTAATCACTTATTGAAAGCATAGCTAATATTCTGTAGCTCGAAATGCCAAGGGAAGATAATTCCAGAGCTTTGTTACATTAAAACTGAAGGATTGACCACTCATTTCTGCTTTTTCGCTGACCGGGGTGGTAGCTAAATGAAGATCAAAGTGATCTGCTGGGGATATAGTGGGAGCAAATTGGCATGAGATAGGAGGGCCATGACCTTGAAGAGCACAGTGAACAATGTGCACTGATTTAAATTCCACTCTTTGGGGAATAGGAAGCCCCAAAAAAATCTCTCAGTCCCTGTCTGGCGGACTTTGATCAGGCAATGCGCATGTGGCCACAATTTATACAACCCGCAACTTACAGATAACATTTTTAGGAGACCTCAAGGACATAGAGTTACCGTAGTTCAAACATGAAAGGATGAAGGCTTGCACCACCACTTGTCTCGCGGTCTGGGGAGAAAGGATAGAATATTGTGTAACATCCGCAATATTCCAAAGCAACTGGCCACAGTTTTAGTAGCCTGGGATTCCATAGTCAAGGTGTCTTCAGGCCACATCCCTAAGCTTTTAATAACAACTATCAGGGTAGGAGGGGGGGGTAAGGCCAGTGGGCCACCCCTGACCATTTTGGACAAAGGAATTGTTCCCAAGAATCCTTAATTCTGTTTTTCTTCATTGAGCTTCAGAAGGCGTGTTCATCCAGCTGGCTACTTGCTCCAAGCAGGGTCCAAGGTTAGATGTTGAAGGATCCGTATCTGGGGAAAGAGGCAGCACCAGCTGAATGTTGTCCCCATAGGAGACAACAGTGATCCCAAAGGGACCTACAATATATGCCAAAAGTTGAAGGTATATATTAACGATGTAGGGCTGAGTGAGTACCCTTGCAGGACACCACAAGCCATAGGGAAAATTTCACAAGAGCAGTCTGTTAAAGACTTGGATTGTTTTCTCCTTTAAAAAGGAGCCCACCCACTCCATGCCTTGCCTATGACCCCGGCCCTCCCATCTCGATCTAAAAGTACAGAGTGGTCGACCGTATCAAAAGCTGCACTAAGATCCAGGAGCAAGATAGCCACTGTTGCTCCCTGATCCAGTCTCCTTTTTGCCTCCTCTACCACCGCCGATATGGCAGTCAAAAGCCAGTTTGTGTATGATGGAGAGTTGATTCAGCTTCCAGAAAATCAGATAGGCATCTATTCACATGCTTTTCTATAGCTCTATTTAGACCTGGGAGCAGGGAGATTGGTCAAAAGCTATCTATACATGATGGGTCAAGGTTAGGTTTCTTTAGGTCAGCTCTGATAATCGCATGCTTCCATGGAAGAGGTACCGTGTCTGTTCCATGACAAAGAACAATATTGCAAATCATAACTAATCCACACTTCACTGATCACTCGCAACCTTTAAAAAGATGTATTGTGGACACCTCTAATAAAGATTATCAACCTATAGTTGTTTTGGTCAAACGTCATATTGCATAGTCATGAAATCATCTGAACCACAAAGGCCTTATGCTAGTTGGCCTAAGGTACTGCAGAGATGCCTTAAACAAGACAGTACTATTCTTATGTTTATTATTTTAACTAATCATGTGATCAGCTAGACAATTTAAATCTGCATTCTGGCTGTAATAAAACTGTTAGATTCCCTCAAGAACAGAAAGCTTCAAATTTATGGTTAACATTTCGTTACATGTCTCCAGAACCAACCGTAGCATTTTTTCCCGTGTCTGAAAAATGTTAATCCTACTCTTCTTTATGCTTCACTAATGTAATCATATTATTAAACAAAATCTATTGGTGCTATTAAAGCATACGTATGCGCATTGCATCTCAAGACACAATTTCTGGGCCTGTATCAGCTATATAATAATCAATGTCTAGGTTGTTAGTGCTTGCTAACAGCTTTTTTGTCATATGGAATTGCAATATATGGTCAACATCATGTAATGTATCAGGATAGGGTGAGGGAAGTTAACATGACCAATAAATGAGGGATGCACAGGAATTAAAAGGCTTATGTTCACACAGTGGATTAAATTGTTAGAGATTATTAAGGCAATGGTTGATAGATACACAAAATCACTGGCAATTAGAGGTTATGTGCAAATATTATGTACGTTTGAATGTATGATAATACTAGCGGCCTGTATAAGGCAGCTGCAAATGTATATGTTCAAAATCCACTGAAAAGAGCATACGAAGTTTCAAATTAAACTCTTGACTTCGTTTAAACTAGTGTAGCAGTTACTCCACTGATACAAGACCTTTGGGCCCCCAGCCATAAAGTTACCAATGTTTGTTTGGAAACTAGTTTTGGTTAGGAGCAATACGGCCACCGTTTTTCTCTTCCTGGATTCTTAGACTGTTGTAATACATTTTGCAGTTGCTGGAATCATCCATTAACTAGGGTGAAGAGAAGATTGCATTACCATTAAAATAGTTGCTTTAGGATGTGAGCATTCATACTTTACAGCATAATGGCTGCCTCATTTCTAGCTGAGCATGTGCTTCATCATTAAAAGTAAATTGTATGTTACATATGTCGATTATCTTATTGCATTTGACTGTACAAACAGGGGGCCACTTTACTGCTGGTTAATGTTTAAGTTCAGAGTTGAAATCTGTTAGAAATGAGGTTTCTGGTTGGCCACGGTATGCACAGTCCTACTCAGTGTAAGTCAGAATCACACTTTAAATTAACCTGTGTTTATCTTCTGGTAGTTTTGCAAAGAGTAGTCAGGCTTTACTTAATAGACAATGTGTAAAATATATATGCAACTCTTCAAACAGTAAAACAGTGAAAACATCACACAAAAAGATACCTGGTTAGAAACATAGAGCTTAATTAATTGAATAAAACAAGTCTAAAACAATAAAAGTCAATAAGTATTACGGGAGTTATGAATTTTTAAATAATAAGCTGAAATGTAGTGATTTTAAAAGCATAAGGAGCCAACCGGGGCTATCTTGTCGCGATAGACGGGGTCAAATCCAAAAGTTCAGGCTGACCACGAAGGAGCGTGGGTTGGATACAGGGACCCACCTTAGCCAGCTGAAAAGAACCTTGGTTGGCTGTGGCTTAGAAATCGAGGAAGATATGCAAGGAGCCAAGGAGGCAATGTGTTGGTCCTTAGGCTGTAGGTGATGCATCAGCTCTGAGCCATGCAAAGTCGGATATGCATCAGGAATAGAGGCGGTGCGCCATCGGCGATGCAATGTACTTAATTCTTGCAGCAGCGGTGTTGCATCAGCGTTGATGGCAATGCAGTGTACTCGATCCTTGCAGCACAAGCAATGAGTCGGTGTCGCTGGAGATGCTCCGGTTCCTAGCAGCGCGATGGCTCATTGCGTAGAGTTTTGTTGGAGCAGCACTTTATACTCATTTCCAAGGGTCCAGGATGGGATTGGCACCAGTTGGCAGGGTCAGAATCTCAATGGCATAGTCCAGGTGATGTTGATGTAGCCAGATGAGTTTGAATTTTCTATGCCCCGAGTCTTCAATCAAGAGGCAAGCCAGCAAGCCCTTGTAGTCACTTTGATTCTGGGTTGTAGAGATGCATGTCCAGTCCTACTCACTCTTAGGCAAGAAGGCAGCATGTCAGCACAGCCCAGCACAGCCCAGGCAGGAGTCCAGCAGAGTAGCAGTCAGGCAGAGTGGCAGTCCTTCCAGAGGCACAGCAGTCCAGAAGTGTACAGCCTTGGTGGTGTCAGAGGTCCAGTACTTATACCCAGTTGTGCCTTTGAAGTGGGTAGACTTCAAAGAGAGGCCTTCGAAGTGCACAGAGTCCCTGCCCTTCCTGTGCTGGCTCCAGACTCACTGTAGGGAGGTATGCAGCCCTCTGTGTGGGGACAGGACACAGCCTCTTCACATGTAAGTGTCAGCTCCTCCCTTCCATCCTGCCAAGGATGGCAGATCAGGATGTGGATGGCCTGTCAGTCACACCTAAGCTCCCTTTGTGTGTGACTGTATAGAGGGAATGCACAAAGCTCAGCTGTCACCCTCCGCAGACATGTAGTTAGAGACAGGCAGAAGACCCCAAATGGCTAATGTAAGAAAATGGCAACTTTCTAAAGGTAAAAAGAACAGATGATAGACGGAATGCTGAATAATGCAAACATTCACCCCCAGTCAATAGATCTGGGTTTAACCCATTGGTTTTTTGTCCACCATGCCACCCCATATGCAGATCAGTCTTGCACCTGCTCCTCATAGGAACAGTCCAGCTCGAACCTCCAAGGCAGGTCCTCCATGGCCCATAAACAAGCATCAGCCAGGCTAGCTTTAATCAAGTGGCGCAGTGAGCACATGACCCATGTATGGGTATACCCTTCCCGCTTAGGGGAACTAAATCAAAAAGGAACAGATGATGGACTGAATGCTTAACAATGCAAACATTCACCCCCAGTCAAAAGATCTGTGTTTAGTACATCGTTTTTCTGACAACTATGCCACCACAGTTTGGACCCAGTCACCCTTCTATATGCAAATCAGTCTTGATCCTGCTCCTCATGGGAACAGTCAAGCCCAAACTACCAAGCCAGGTCCTCCTTGGACCAAAAACATGCATCCTGGGACCAGTTTCGGGGTATCACTCCTCATCAGCCAGGTGCCAGAATCAAGTGGCACAGTGAGCACAGGACCCATGTCTGGACATACCCTTCCCACTTAGGGTGACAAAAGCAAAAAGAACAGATGATGGAAAGAATTCTGAACAATGCAAACATTCATCCCCAGTCAACAGATCTGGGTTTAATCCCAAAATTGTTGGACCACCATGCCACCCCAGTTTGGACCCAGCCATATGCTAATCAGTCTTGACCCTGCTCCTCATGGGAACAGTCCAGCCCGAACTGTCAAGCAAGGCCCTCCCTGGACAGGAAGCTATCATCCTGGGACCAACCTAACAGTTCGGGCCGGGCTGTTTCCATGGAGAGCAGGGTCAATACTGATTTGCATATGGCAGGGTCCAAACTGCAATGGCATGGTGAGCAAAGAAAACAATGGATTTAGGCCTAGATCTCTGTACTGGGTGTGAATGTTTGACATTGTTCAGTATTCTGTCTAACAATTGTCCTTTTTTTAAATAGTCACCCCGATTGAGGGGGTATGCTCAGACGGGGGGGGGGGGCCTGTGCTCACAATTCCACAGGAGTCAAGCCATCTGTCAGCGCCCAGGAAAAAACGGCCGCACTGGACACGACAGCCAACATGGAGTATGAGGTGTTAGTGGAATTAGTTAGGGAAACAGAAAAAGAAGGCGCAGCATCACCACTTACGAAAGCACCTAAAATCTCTTACCAACCAAAAATCTATTCTAAATGTTCTTTTGTAAAAGACGCGGGGGCAGTCCTAAATTTTGCCAACAACACATGAAGGGTACTTCCCTCCCCACTACACCTAGAAATAAACACTCCAAAAGGAATAGGAATAGGAAGAACAGACACCACAGGAACAATAACAACAATAACCAAGCCCACACAGAGAAACGGTAGCAGAAGTCAGGAGTATTTTGAGTCAAAAATTGAAGGAAGCGGAGAAAGAATGTGCAGCCAAGATCATGATCGACATTGGAAGCAAGTCAGAGATAATAAGGATTGTAAAGAAGAGCCTCCTGTCAAGAGTATCGAGAAAGGAAATAAGGAAGCTAGGCAAACCTCAGGAAACTCCCTCATTACTCGCCTCCTGGAGACACCGAGAATTCCACTGGAACAAAACATTAAAATTCGATCTTGAAATGTAACAAAAGACATAGAGGTGACAAGTCCAGATGTAACAGCGTCTGCTTCCATCTCTGAAACGCTCCTAGTAAGGAAAGATGACACTTCCATTACAGCCAATTACCAACAAAAAACGAGGAAGTAAGGACCCCACAAAAAAGCACAGAAGAACCATCCCTAGACCATACCAGGTCGGATCTGAGAACACACAATTACAGGGATCAGGAAAGGGACCCAATGATTATAGCTCCCACCATCCAAGTTTCAGAAGAACCCCAGTCAATCTTCATGTCTGCAACTTCTGATAGCAGAACTGAGAAGAACGGTGGCTTACAAGAAGAGATTGTAAGTCTTGTCGGAAGTAACATATCCTTCCTTACAACAGAAGAATAGAAAAAAACTGGTTTCCACATACTCCGTGGGAAAGGGTAATACACCACAGTAGAATACAGGGAAGCAACGAAGGATGAGACTGAGGATTTAAAAACAGAAGAAACCAAGCTATAGGCGTCTCTATTAAACACCATGCAACTTTCAACAAAGGCTATGGAATACCACTCTGATAAGATAGATATTCAATTAACTCTCCTTAATTGTCTAGCCACGCATGTCACAAGTATTGACAACAAACTCTCGGAATTGAACAATCTGATTAAGAGAGCCTAATCTGAAACGGTAATAAATCCCCCAAGCTGCACTTGTTACTCAATTATCAATAAACTTGCCACACTTCCGCAAGTAATGGGAGCTCTCCTAACAGATATCAAGAATGCAAACAACACTAAAAACAAGGGAATTCCTAATGCACACAGAAATAGAGAAGGAAACACAGAAGGAAACACACTAGAAAAGGAACCTCAAAATAACCTAATAGAAGAGGCACCGAACAGTTTTGAACTAAAAAAGAAATAAATAACATAGATGCTTTGTCCTTCAAGGAACGAAAAGATCTGAAAACTGGAAACAGAGTCACCCAAGGATCAGTACAACAAGAACAACCTTGGGATCAAGGTAGCCTCAAAGGGCGCAAGCCCTTGGAACCTGACCAAACAGGGCTCCCAGACAAACTCCAACAAGAAGAGCAGCACCTGGGTAGCCCCACCAAGCAGTTAAGTAACCCAGAAGAAAGGGACACACAGTTTAGCAAAAAGCAATCATCGAAACAATGACGAAAATTGAGGAGAAAAGGCAAGAACAAAACCTCCACTATAAAGTCCTTCTTTCAACCAGCAAGTAATGTCCCAATAGGGATTGAAACGGAAAAGGGAGAAACTAGTGATCTACCAACTCCGCATGAGAAGCAGGAAATCACCAATGAACTCGGGCTAATGGGATCCGAAAGTATGATCTCTCAGACCAAACATCCGACAGCACTGCCCTTAGAAACGCGAAGAATAGAAAAGAGGGGGAAACGGACATGCATTACGAACCAGGAAAGAAAACATTGACTGAAAACAAAATCTTAGAAATTAAAAGATCAATAATCCAAGCTGCAGAAAGTGCAGAAAAGGCCAAAACAGGACTAATTGATACCCAGGATTCTGTCTATGAAAGAATATTAAAAACGGCAGCAGAAGCAATTGACACCAACTATAAAGTGGAAATATTGAACCAGGGGGTAACAATTCCCAACCATCAAGGAAAATACAGAGGAGAGAAACCGAGTTAAAGATTGAAACTCCTCAAAACAAGTCCTTCAGGAATGATCCTAAATTAATTTTGTTTATACCAGAGTTCAAATCAAAATGTCAGGCGATATTTTAAACAGAAGCAACATCCTTCGATTGTTAACCTCCATCAGTAACCTGGCCGGAATAGTCACTCAAGACCTGGAATCAGTAGAATTTGAACGATAAACTTCTGTCCGAACAAGAAATAACAAAAACTACCTGGGCCACAGGAGAAATAGCTGAGAAAATTTTAAAAGAGGAACATCAATTAGAAGCATGGGGGACATCAATTAGAAGCATGGGGGAACCGTGTAAAACCCTATCATAATGTTGGTTACCCAGAGCCATTACTCCGACACTATCAAGCATACAATAAAAATACATCAAGAAGAAGCAGGTCCAGATGGCCCACAAAATCTGTGTTAAAAGGGGCCTGAAGTGTTTCAGTAGAAGTCACAGTCAGTGACACCCCAACTCTCTGTGACAAAAGTGAGAATGACACAGCAAAAGACTGGACCTGGGTAGCAAAAGCTATCAATATTAGATTGGTAGGCCCATGACAGTCCATGGAACAAGATAGGAATACTCCACATTTAAAACTATGTTCTTGGAACATAAATGGCCCTGGATCTAAAACCACGAATAAAGACCTATTGACGTATTTCCAGCAGTTTGACTTAATCCTACTCCAAGAAACCTGGCTGGAAGAGCCGTTCCATCTACAAGGCTACAAATCGTACCATCTCTCAACTAGCAGAAGTTCGAAGTTTGGTCATCTGAAAGGAGGCCTTACCATGTACGCCTCAATAAAAACCATAAATACAGTCAAAGAACTGTCGATGAGGAACATATCAAACAATTAAATCAATGCAATACAGATGGAGATAGTAGGCCCCAGGAAAAACAAACAACAGCTAACACTGGTAAATACCTATTTGCACCCACGTGGGAAAACAAACGGCGCAAAATTTCTGGTGTCAGAATTGACGAAGCGCATCACTGAAGAGGCAACAACAAACTATATTGTATCAGGAGACTTTAATATGTTCCTCTCAAGGAGTTCCGATAAAGATCAGCCGGCAGAAGATCAATTGCTCGAATGAGGGGTCCCATTTCAGGTAGAGTGCACATGGGGCAAACTAACTAAGGTATCCAAAGATATATTGACGGATTTAACAAGTTTGGGCTTGATAGCACTAAACGCTTGATCCCCGGGCGACCGCCCCCAAGCAACAACTTACCATAACTCACTGGCAAGTACAGCGATAGACTATACTTTCTTATCCTATTCACTTTTCAAATCAGGAAGAGATTTTAAGATTGGAATGTCAGACTTCAGTGACCATCAGCCCCAAGAGCTCACACTTATGGCTCATGGAACAGCATTTACTGTCCCAATTGAAGCTCAAAACTTAACGGTCTCATCAAACTGCAAAAGAATTAAGTGCAAAACGAGCAATCCAGAAAAACCTTTGGCGGAGGCAAATACCTGCTGGGAACTAAACAAACTTCAGGATGACAATAGCATAAATGCCTGGAAGAATTTCTTGAAAAACTTCGGACTAGCTGACTCAAAAGAAACCATCAAAAGCAACTAACGGAACCAACAACCAAAAGGAAACATCTGTCAGGCACACGAATAACCAAAAAATGCATCACCCAACAGCCCAAACTGGTACATTAAGGGAAATAAAAAGGGAAAGCAATAGAACAATCCGCACACTCAGTCAAAAGGGCTCAGACACCAGCACATAGATGGAATTGAAGAAACTAAAATATAGTAAGAACAAAATTATTTGGCGAATAAAACAGGAAAACAAAGAGAAAATATGGGCCAAACTGTTATACAACGCAAAAGCCAACAACAGTGCGAGATTCTGGCACACCGTGAACAATATAGAGAACCCAAGGGCCCCTGGAATCAACTCTTATATAACTGAGGAAGCCTGGACAAAATACTTACTGCACTACTTCAATAAAGAAGTCGACGGAATCAAACAAGACGTCGTGGCTCCCCTGCGAGGTCTGCAGGCCCTAAAACAGCCAGCCCAGGAGATTAACTTCCCATGCACAATAAAACAGATCAAGAGCAAAATCTCAAAAGGCAGAAAAGAGGGGGCTCCCGGGCCCAATGGTATTCCACCTACTGTATATAAGCAGTATCGAATTATTGGGCGGAGCAACTACGACCTCTCTTTAAAAACATCTTGGAAGCAGAAAGAATTCCTGATTCCTGGAAGGGATCAATTAGTTCCCTGATCTTTAAAAAAGGCAGCAGGAGCCAAGCAAAGAACTATAGGCTTATTTCACTGATAGACATAGATGGCAAATATTTTGCGGGTCTCATACTGGAAGAACTCACTGAATGGGCATCTAAGAAACGTTTAATTCCCCTCAATCAGACAGGTTTCCCAAAACACACAGGGACAACGACAAATATTCTTGCTCTCTCACTTTTATTAGATGTCACAATAAAAATTAAAAAGCCATTATTTGTTTGCTTTATTGACTATACATCCGCCTTCGACAGTATAGACAGGGGCAAACTCTGGGCTAAACAATCAGGCTGGGAAATAGACCCGAAACTTTTGTATCAACACATTTTACTGCACTCTGATACATGGATTCAAATAAAGCTGGGGACAAGCAACTGTCTATCAAGGGAAATACCGACCACTAAAGGACTGGAGCAGGGCTATGTTCTTGCCCCGACTCTGTTTAATCTCTTTATGTCTGACCTCTCAGCAGAGCTTAACAATTGCAACCACCACGCCCCCAACCTAGGGGGCCTTACACTGTCGAATCTTCTGTATGCGTATGATTTAATATTGATTAGCCAAACACCAGTAGACCTGCAACATCTTATAAATATGACAAACTGCTTTTCAGACAAAAATGGGCTAAGCATAAACCTGGAAAAATCTAAGGTGATGATACTAAATCAAAAGTGCAAAAAACATCAACCTCGGTGGGTAATGCGGAATCAGAAGTTGGAGGTAGTCAATGAAAATAAATACCTGGGCATAATCTTTGACAGGAAGGGAACGTTTAGGGCAACAAAAAGCGGTGATCAGAAATAGAGGGATATCATTGGCCATTGCATTAAAGAGCATCAAACACAAAATAACGGGTCCAAATTTAACTCCTCTACTAGAGGTGCTTCAAGCAAGACTACTACCAACTATCACTTATGACAGTGAATGCATGAGAGGGAGAGACGAGACCATCCTGGACAAAGTGGTGTCCAAAGGAATGCGAATAATATTCAACCTCCCACAGTATACCTCGCCGGCACAAATAAGGCTTTAGTTCGGCCTTTAATAACAACAAATAGCACGTAAGGCTGCCTACACCAAATGTTGCCACAAAATAAAAGGAGCTGAGACAGGTACCCTGAATTCACATTTATGGAAAGAGCTGTAACGGGACAGCCCAGCAATGGTCTATCTTCAGACAGCAATAAGCTCTCTCGCGTTGCAAGACCTCTGGAAAGTACACAAGCCACACAAAAGCTTCAAGCAGTTTGTAAATAAAACAGTGAAGATATTATCTCTGGAAGAGCTACACTTACCAGGAGGGCCCATGGGTGGTTTATCATCCAGAGTTATACCAAGCCCCTGCCACAAGCTTATTTGGGAATAGGGTTTTCAAGGGCCGCGAAGGAATCTTACCTGCAACTGAGGATGGGAGTCTTACCGGCAAAACAACACCTCCCCCCATGGAAACGTTTAGAAACAACAACGAACTGTAGACTCTGCGGCGACCAAAAAGAGGACTTTTTTGCATTAACTGTGCAGCTGCAAAGGTCTACAGAAAGAGCGAAGATTACTACTAAAACCACCTTGGAACCAAAGATGGATTCGAACACGTAGACAAGCATTAAAAACCTGTTTTGAAGGAGGCGACATTCATTTAGCATGCAGACTGGTTCGCTTTATGAAAATAGCAAAAATCACGTTATACCCATCTGCTAGTACATGCATCTATTATAAAAGCTTCCACCCAAAACTTAGAATCAGTTGTACAATCTTTACCTGCAAAGTATTCTTCAAATTTTAGAAACTTTTCATTACTAAGATTATTCCACTAGGTTTCACTGTTAGATTGTTACGAACTTCAGGGTAAACTGAGTAGGAAAAAGTATAAGTCTAACACTTGCTAATTTAAAACCATAGGCCTTCTCAATGTATCTTAATCTTTGCACAAGTTTAAGTGATTTTATTATTTCACTCTTTCTATAACAGTATAAAAATAATAGTACAAACACATTGTTAATTTTAAATGGTCTTAAATTCATCTCATTGCAATGGAATGAATTGTTTTATAAGCTTTTGTATTGGTGTTTTTGAATGTATTTTTCTCTTTGCAAAGATTTTTATTAATCATGCAATAAAGATAATTTCACAGGAGTCAAGCTAGCCTTGCTTATGAGGGTTGATACCCCGAAACCGGTCTCAGAATGCTTGTTTCTGGTCCAGAAAGGACCTGGCCTGGCAGTTCTGGCTCGACTGTTACCATGTTACCAAGAGTGAAGACTGATTTGCATATTGCTCTCTCCAAACTGGAATGGCATGGATTTCGGCCCAGATGTCTCTACTGGGGGTGAATGTTTGACATTGTTCAGCATTCTTTCCATCAATTCTTCTTTTTTCAACTTTCTAAAATTGTCATTTTCAGAATTACAATTTAAACTCTATCTTTACCATATATTGGAATTTTTTTTTAAAGTATTTTTACTGTTTTATGCATTACAAAAAGTCCATTAACACACAAATCACACCATCTCCTGAACACCCCAATCGCCCTAGAGTCTGGGCACGGTATATCCACTGAATCATTGTTCACCTCATCATTTCCCACCTACACTACCTCTATGTTCCTCCCATTGTCCCAAATACTTGCATGTAAGGGATACTGAATTGAGTGATCCCCACCCTCCCAGCCTGTATGAAAACTTGTGTACCCATCTCTGCACCTCTCTCAACCCACATCTACGTCCCATCCTCCCCATATTTCATCAAATGTCCTCTGGCAACAACTATCTTTATAGACTTCCTTTTCCATAACTCTGCAATATTCCATTCCGAATCCCAGTCCTGGGGTCGAGGGGGAATTCCAGAACCCCATTTTTAAGCAATGTCCCATTTTGCCACCACACAACCCAGAATTACAAATAGCTTCTGATAGCAGGAGTGATCCATCGGGCCCCATATACCCAGCAGTGCCAGTCATGGCTGCAACTCAAGGGGTAGCCCAGGTGCCTCCTCCAGAGAGCTCCTGACTACCTCCCAGAAGTCTTGTATATGGTGACAGCTCCAGAGTGTATGTATGTAAAGTGTGCCTTCTGAGGCAATTCCAGCGACACCAAACTTGGGGGTCCCATCTCCTTCCAAATGCAAATACACTTATTAGATGTAATAAGGTAATACCAATGTTAACCTATGGGAGAGATAGGTCTTGCAGTAGTGAAAACAAATTTAAAGTTTCACCACTAGGACATATAAAACTTAAAAGTACATTTCATGAGGGAATTAATTGTCTCCAAGAGGAGCTGTCTTAAAAGTGTGTGATGATCAACTTCATTGAACACTTCTCCATCTCATATTGTAGAGGTTTTTCAGAGTGGTATTCATTTCAATTTGTTTATAAACCTTTGGATCTCAAATGAACTCCATATAGGGAGTAGGACACAGTATATAAAAATGATCACAATTATAACGAAATAGTCAAATTATAGTTACATATTCTGTTCTTCACCGCAATTAATAATTTAAGGGAAATACATAAACAATGTTATTATAAAACTTCAATATAGAAGCAATTCATTTAAATTACGGTTTTGTTATAAAACAAAGATCATTACTACATAGAAGCAGATGTTTATGTGTCAATAATTCTATAAGAGGAGAGATCAAATCTAGATTCCCCTTTTGCAGCAAAGAGTTATGTACCAGAGTACACCGGAGGGGGATAAGGACACTGCATAAAACAGGATATAAATTGGGATAATCACCATTATAATTAGGCCTGGGCGGTGAACTCCGTTCGCAGAGTTTTCTGCACTCCGCGCTCCATGGAGTCTGCGGAGAGCAGAAAACTCCCCTATACGTAGTGCAGCGGAGTTTTTTTCCGCCTCCCATCTCATGCAATGGGTATGTTTCTATGTTTCTCTTAGCTGTTTCTCTTACCCATACCCATAACATACCCATTGCATGAGATGGGAGGCTTTATTAAACAAGGACACAGAGGATATGCCTGCGCATAGTATGAATGAATGAAAAGAGGCATAATGAATGATGGGATGTCTCTTTCTCTCTTTTCTTCTTTCTTTTAATTTTCTTTTTCTTTTCTTCCTTTTTTCTTGTCTTTGCTTTCTATCAACTGCTTTCTATATCTCATTCCCGTTCACTCCTTTCCAATAAGCCTCACTCTCTTCTTTTTCAAATAAAGAAAGTGTTACTACAAACAGCAATAATATAGAACCTTAACAATGTATGTAATACATTTTTCACAAAAACGATATGATGATTCATCGGACACCTTGTGTTGTATTTTTAATTTCATTTACAGATCACTATGTTTTTTTAATACTGTCCTGAGGAAGGTGGTGCATAAAAGCAAGATCCACCGAAACTTGTCGACACATTTCTGGCTTGTGTATTGTATGTTTTTAACAGATATTGTTTCATTGTTTTATTTTGATTGTGATCACACAACCAGGAAATTTCAAAAGAATTGTAATTTAGGCAACATATGTATTTGAAAAGATTCATTGTACATGGTGAATCCATGCTTTTTAGCATTTTATGCAACTTGATACATTGTTTTAATAAATTGGAGTCAAATGATGAATAACATTGTCTAGGCCAATTATTGGTTAATTTTTGTTTTTGTAACTTGTCATTATATTGTGCTCTTTGGGGTTCTACTCTCTGAACTTTGTTGGGTGCGCATTAAGAGAGAGTTCGGTTTGTTCCCATGAACATTAACATATTGAGCGGGTTTGAATTTGAGTAAAGAGATGTGAAAGATCATAAGATAGGAACCAATGCACAGAGGGAATAGTTTTTATTTATTGGTGTCAATTGCCTAGTCCCTTTGTTGAAAGGGCTACTAACTCTATACATTTTTGATTCTCATTCTCCTACACATATAAACTTATTCCTCTCAATTGATAACATAGTAAATACTATAATATGTTTAAGAACTCCTTAAAAAATTGAATAATTTTGTACATACTATTTGATTCTTTGGATAGAAGAGACACTCGCAAGCTGATGCTACGCTTTGATGTTATTCTGTATAAGTTTGCTGTTAAATCATTTACTGGTAAAAGATTCTTGCAAAATAGAGTTAGCCAATGACGGACACCATGGTCTAAATTCCAGGATAAATATTTTTGAGCCACTCTCGGGTACTTGAGGTGGCTATTACCTCCTATCTTTCCTTCAATCTACAGTACTTGACATCTCTCTGAAAACTAACAATATAGCTAGTGCTTTTTCAAGAGAGAATACGTTCTAAAAGCAGGAGGGGGATCACAAACTACTCCTGTGCTTTGTAAAAATTCAGTGCCATAGTGAAGTCGAAGGAGAAGAAGCATTTATTTACTTTTTCTCCAAAGATTTCTTGACATAGGAAACCCCTAATAGTGTACAAATCACTATTTTCAACTAGTATTCCCACCAAATTTCCCTGGCTAAGTGTTTAACAGATGCACTTATCAGACCAAATTCTAATCTCATAGCTGATGTTGGAACCAGTATATCAAAGTTTCATAGTTTACGTAAAATCTGGCCTTCCGTCTTATCAAGGAAGCCTCAGTGTTCTGCTGGAATAGATTCAATAGCGTATAATAGTGTTGGGAGAATTTTCACTTTTAAAACGGATAATATATGTCAAAAGTGTCTTTGACCCATTACGCTATAAAATACTCTTAGACTATTTGCATGTAAAGCAGCTTTACAGGAGGTATGCTCAATGTGCTGCTTATTCTTTGTATTACCCTCTATTAGTTTCCCCAAATAGAGATAAGAATCTACTGTCTCACACTTTTCAGAGCCAATTCTCCATTTGAAATTGCAAAATGATCTGCTCCTGCTACAATTCAAAATCAGAACTTTACTTTTCGATATGTTTATCTTCAGAAACTGCGCTGTCATTTATTTCTGTATTGACGTCAACCTCTTATTCAGCCCAACGGGGTCAAATCCATAATTGCAATATCATCTGCGTACATGAAACATGAGAAAGGGCGACCGCCTATCTTCAGCGCATCTCCTTCTAGGTGAGATTAGCATTCAGGTAAATCTGATACATACAGAAAAAAAAGTAGCGGGGCTATTAGACAGCCTTACTTTAGGACATGTTTTCTGGATATTACAGCCGATAGGCCCTGATCTCCTCCTAGTAGCACCTGACACCACATGTGGGAGCGCAAGGCAATAACTAATGTTAACAGGGTGGCAGACACTCTAATTGTTTGCAATTTTTTCCAAAGTATTGATGGGTCTACCTTATCAAAGGCCATCAAGAAATCTATAAATGCCACATATACATTTGACCTACAAAATAAAGTCTACTTCTCCTCTATTCATTTCAGCGTGCAAATATTATCCAAGGTGGATTGTTCTTTTCTAAATCCTGCTTTCTCTATGGGGACAGTTTTCTCCTCCACCACCCAGTCAGTGAGATGGTCCAAAACACTATTGATGGGTCTACCTTATCAAAGGCCATTAAGAAATCTATAAATGCCACATATACATTTGACCTACAAAATAAAGTCTACTTCTCCTCTATTCATTTCAGCGTGCAAATATTATCCAAGGTGGATTGTTCTTTTCTAAATCCTACTTTCTTTATGGGGAGAATTTTCTCCTCCACCACCCAGTCAGTGAGATGGTCCAAAATACTACATGCACATATTTTCCCTACTGCATCTAGGAGAGTAATTTGCCAGTAGCCACCCAGAAGGTGCCTGAGACCCTTTTTAAAAAGGGGGATTAGAATGAGAATACTACCAGACCAGGAAGGGGGGAGTCTTCCCTTGCAGATAGTAGTAAATAAAAAGAGGAGTAAGATATGAAGCCCATAGCTGAGTCTCTTTTTTATTATTGTCATAGGAATTTCGTCAGGACCCATTGCTCCTGAAGCCCTCATTCTTTTAATGAGTCCTACAATTTTGCTCCTTGAAGGGGCATAGCTGGATTCAAGCATATTAGGAGAATTCGTTAAAATAGTTTGGGCCGCAGCAATCTGAGATTATTTCCCAATAGCGCTTAGTGTCGTTTTTAAAGTCGCCTTTTTTAACTAGACCCACTTATAGTCCTCCTTTTCTTGCCTTAGGGAGCGTTTTTTCCTGAGTCTTTTCCTCTTTAATAAGTTAATTAATTTACTTTGTTTGAGGGAAAAGTTCTGGAATTGGGCCCTGACTAATTTATTTATAGGTAAAAGCAGATTAGAATGCGCTCTCCGTTTAATTGGTAAAGGATTTGTTTTACATGGAAGCTTATCCAGTGACCACAAGACACCAGTGGATCTTCCTGAGGATATTGTTGCTCTCCTAATACTCTGTGACTCTGATCTCCTTCTATAATTGTTAGTGTTTCTTTTTGACGCAGCTTTGAAATTCCGATAAATTCTGCCATTTGGTTTTTTTCAAACCCAGTGGTAATGGTGACATTTGAAAGTGGTGGGGCATAAAATTATTGCCGTACTGCACCGTGGCGAGCGAGTCCGAACAACCTACGCGGGGATTCTGGTGTTAGTTAGGCACACTATCTAACAGCAGCAACATGCCCCACAACCACATCTGGTTTCTCAGAGACACGGCAATCATGCAAGAACCCAGAACACAAAGCAGATCAGACGGTAAAAACAGTGGCTGTAAACAGTGTCATCACCTTGCATCAGTGGTCTCAGCTGGGGTTTGTCTGGGGCCCTAGATTGTTGTAACTCCCCAACACCAAAATACACAGATAGCGATGGATAGCATTAGCAGCCTGAAGTCAGCCATTACCACACCTGCTGCCCCACTGAATTCCTACCAAGTGACCAGCGGTACCCTGGCTGGCCCACCAGTGTCTGCTTAGTGACGGTTTGACATTTCGACCAGTCTTGCTTCTAGTGTTGTTGTAGTCTCCTGGCAACGAGTTGAGGCATCCACCAACGAACCATGTGTGCATCGTTTCTGTGGTTCAGCGGAATATGGTGAATTGAATGGACTTTAAAATTTTATATAGCAAAGGGTGGTAAGTGCATTTTTTTATAAAACTGTTTGTGAGACCACTTTTACCGAGTGCTAGTGCTCTGACCGTCACTGCGCTACACGCATTAATCGCATAATCAGGGATTGCCCCTTACCATGACTGGTGTAGCGCAAGCTTACTTAGCTTCGTGCTGTCATTTGAAAATTATCTGCCATACCGGGGCACATCACCGGCTTTTCAAGCAGCATCTTTGCACATTCTCAGCTTGATTGTGTTGTACCACGCAAGGAATGAAGACGCGGTGTGCTTCTAACTGGAGAGCTAGAATGCAGAGCTAGAATGCAGAGCTTCTGGAGGCATGCCAGCGGACTCATCATTATGACACAGCACGTCGAGGGCTAACATGGCATTGTGTGTACAACTAAATTGCGCGCTTTTCTGTTGTGACTGTGAGTGTATGTCATCAATGCGGCATGTCAGGGCTTGCAGCAGCTGCATGAAAAATTTAGGAGGTGCTTGTAGAGAAGGGTGCGTGACCTCTCTTGCTCAACACCCCTTTTTCGTTAACACGTTAAGATTCTGTAGGAGCTAGGCTAGGCGCTAGCTTCTGAAAAAGACTAACAAGGACATTTTGCTCTGGTTGCTTCGCTATCCATTTGGGGATAGTTCAGAGATCTCTAAAATAAATCTGAAGTGATTTCTTATCGTAATTGCAGTTTTATGCAACAGCCTACATAGAGAAAAACGAGAGTGCGCATGACTGCTTTGGACGGCCCCAGGCTGACCAAAGCAGTCAGGGCCCAAAGCATTGGGCTAGCCACTCCCCCCTGCCCTCAAGTTGGACCGGCCACCTTCCCGCCCACAACCAGGCACTTCTGCTTTCTCGCAGTGCTAGAAGCAGAAACATAAAATGGTAGTTTTACCATTTTATGTTTCTGCTTCGAAGTTCTCGCACTGCGAGAAAGCAATGGGGCAAAGCCCCCACACCCCTATGGAGGAGCCGCCACTGTTCAAACCTACAGAATTACCCTTAAAATTCCATGAGCCTACTCCAGCTAGGATCATCTCAAATTTACAGGAGATCCCCATATGGTCACTATAGGAATTTTCCAAGAACTTCCATAAACAAGAGCTTACTGAAAGTATCCGCTGAAATGATTAAATAATTGATAATAGTCCCACCAGAAGACATTGTATGTGTAATTGTTACTGGGATATCCTTTCTTAACCTCCCATTGGAAATTAGTAGGTCTAAATTTCTCGAGCCTTCGAGTAGAATCACACCTATTTTATCTACCCGACTATTACTGGGAAACAAAGCAGGGGGGATTTTTAGAGCTTCGTCTTTTGAGGCATTATCGTATAACCCAATACTGGAGGTAGAAAGTTTGGCATTCAAGTTGCCAACCAGTATTAGATGCCTCCAATCTTCTCTTTCCATGGTAGTAGAGATAAAAACAAATAGGTCTTTTAGTAGGTAAGTATAGGATGAGCCGGGGGGATATAAGCGCTTACAATGAACAGTGCCTAGGCTTTCATGCCCCTCCTTAAATTCTAACTTGACTGCCTGAATTAGATTAGAGACGTGGGGGATGTCTTTAAACACCCACCTAGAACTAGTTCTGAACATGTATGGCAATGCCTCCTTTCGCATGACCTCTATTCACCGGAAGTGCAGGGCGGCTTAGATACAATATAATCTTTCATAGACAAATTCTTTACAATCCAAGACTCTTGTATGCATATTATGTCTGCTTTCTGTTCTTTCAGAAATAACTATTTGTTTTTATTAGTGCATAAGCCGGCTGTATTCCAGGAAATTAGCTTGGAGCCTTTACTAGGAATAATTCCCTTAACTTAGCCCTAAAGAGCTATTTGTATTTAGAGCCCCCGCCACCCAATTTCAATCCCTATCTTCCTCATATAAAGTCAGTGTTTGATTATTCTCTCTATCAGCAAGCAGAGAAACACTCTTTCCACCTTTTCCAAGGGAGTCCTGTATTGTACTTTCTCTAAGTGAGGAATTTCTAATGGAGAGACATCTGAATGGGTGATGAACTAGCGGTTATGTATAATCTTTTTAAAAGCTCTCTCCTTTTGGGGGACAAGAACATCGTTACCGCGTCATCGCAGATTATCACTATTTAAGATTATTAGATTGGAAATCACCTTAGAGTAGAAAGTCGCTCTAGCACCCCCATGTTTTAGGGCCAAAGCAATATCCCTTCTCTGAACCATATAGGAGGTCAGGGATATCAGTGAAACAGCCCCATAGGAAGAACCTATTCATGCATAACTCATGATCAAAAATGAAAGAAAATTCTAAGGAGAGAGGTGCTGACAGCGGGTGACTAGCCAGGCTATCCCCCACAGGTGTGTTCCTAATAGGATTGTAAATAACATTACTGCCTTAAGAAGAAGAAAATAATGCATTAGATTCTATAGTGGGAAGACTTACCACACAGTTCTTATGTTTTAAGCCGACCCGAAGCTTTGGACCTTTTTTGGATGAAATTCAACTCCAATTAGCAAAAACCCTGTTCATGAAATTCCGTTATGAGATTCTACAGATTAATTATTTTATAGTTAGGTGGTCACCTGAACAAGTAGTAGGGAAGGAACTCAAATGCACGCTATGTGGGTTAGACGTTGAAGAAGATATTGCACATTTAATTTTTTTGCCCAGAATATGCTAGTTCCAGAAGGAAATGGCTAAAACCGCTGTGCTTGAGGTTGATGACTAGGAAATACTCATAGGCCCTAAGTAATACTGAAAACCGACAGCTCACAAATATTTGTATTTTTCATTAGTAGATTTCTACTTGCCGTGAGCTATCTACAGAAAAAGAGAGGTCTAAAATGTTAATGTTTTTAGTTCACACTATGATATACGGACTACAATTTGTATAAATATTATATTGTATCATGATCTGATCATTAACTGTTATGACAAATCTCACTTATGCTGTAAAATGATGTCTTTTTAGGGCAATGCCAATTAATGAAATATTCCTGACTGTTTTATGTTCATATGCAACATGGACTTTTTGTGCATAATCTTGGATAAAATGGACTGAGAATTCAATCATGGATACAGTTCCAAATATAGAGGGCTGATTATAGTCTGTTACAAGATGCACACAGAGACAAACTACCTATTGTTTATTTGTCACTATTTTATTAGGCAAGTGTATTCAGCACTTTATATCGGTACATCTGCAAATACTTTGTCATACTTTTAGCAGAAATTATTATGGAGTTGTGCTGTGATTTTATCTTGATGTTGTTAATATGTACTTTTATGGTACTTCGAACCGAAATAATGTTGGATGAATGAATGAAAATAATGCAACGTTAGGGTTCAAATTACGCAGCGACACCAATGCTGGACTTGAATCTAATAGATTATCTGCTTGTGGAATTAAAGTTGAATCATGTAAGTTCCTTGGTGACAACAAAGGACCTCTTGCTTCAACTTGACCTTAGCAGTTGGAGTGGGATTCATAATCAAATTAGAGTCAAAGCACACACAATTTGTTCTCTTTTTGTTTATTCTACAGAGCTTTTCCCTTTATTTCTTCTTTTGCCTGCAGGCAGATTCACTTTTACTTTTGGCTTCCTTTTCCTCTACTGCTAATTGTTCAACATTTGCATCCTTTTTTAAAAAAAAGATTGGGAAAACATTCCGTTCCGTATTTGCTTTTTTCATTTATGGATGCAGAGAGGTTGACTGTGATAGTTTGAAGAACGACCATAGCATGAGGGTCTTGTTTTCTTCAGATAAGTCTACAATTTCCTTGCCCTGGTTTTTCCTACCACGAAAGGGTGCACCTGCCTGATTACCAAAGTCCCTGCGACTCTGGTGGGGGTACCATAGGTTTGGGTGGAATTGGTTGGATTGGAGCTATGGCAAAGGTATAGGGGAGGAAAATCCAGTTGGAAGGAGTGTTCTTATATGATGGGGGAGGGGAAGCTTTACCATTTAGAGGTCTTTGGTCTGAGATGACAGATTTGGTCAGGGACAGAAAAGAATCCCAGATGTGATTGGGGTTATCTACTGATTTCTCCATTAAAGCCAATATGGATGACAGACTCTTTCCAGGCAAAGCAATGATTCGGACATCAGTATTTTATTCTCTGGATGACTGTTTAGGAGATGCGAACTCAGAGACAAATCAGGGGTCGACTGACGCCCTTAAGTTTATTAGAGAGGTTCCACTGGGCGTACTCCTAAAAAGCTGCATCGTGATGGCAGGGCCAGAGGGAGAGTCCAAGACTGTCTCCTGGATCTGAGAGAGAGGGAATATTAGTATGTGTCTGAGGGGCCGTTGGAACGAGATACAGATTAATATCTGGAAGAGTAAAGTCTTCCAGCGGAGTGCTTTCTTCTCTGGATTCGGGGTTGATTCAGTCACGGACTGGGTCACTCTATTTCCAAGTGGATAAACAGTATAACCTGGCTGAAGAGACTTTTCTATTTCCACCTCGACCTTTTCGGGAAGTGATTTAGATTTATTCTTCATAACAGCCACTTTGTTTAACCTGGTCTCTCTTTTAGAGGAAAAGGTGGAAATGGTGTTAAAACCTTTTAGACTGTTTATCTGTATTGACTTGTTCCTTAAAGGGTTGGCTTTGTTTTCTTTGCAAGCTCTTACAAAGATCAATTTTCTTGAGCACAGTTTTTTGGCAGTCATGTCTCCAACCTTGACAACCCTCTGTCACTAACCGTGCACTGTAGGTTTAATTTCCACCTAGAATCGGAGATCAAGAGACCAATTTCAACCAGCCAATAATAGCGGGGACGAGGAGGTCTTGGTCTATGAAATTGAATTCTTGTGTTCCCACACAACTCATCAGCTCTTCTTGATGGTTTCAGAGTGGTACTGTTTTAATCCCAAAATTGGGGTTAGCTCGCTAAACCATATGATGTACACTGATGGTACAATCAATTGCCCACAACGACGATTAGATGCATTTCTCCAATATAACATCAATAGGCATACAGTTGGCATCTGTAAAACCAGATTATGACATTTCAGTAGGACAAGGTTAAAAATTGTTGAAGATAGAAGATTTAGGAATAAAGCCAACATTTCATAGTTCAGGGTTTAAAACTGGCTAAACTTGTGCTGGTCATCATATTTGGAGAACAGAAAAGTACGATTAAACAGAGGCAGGTCAGGTGGACTTAATTTCTATTTATCCTATGTTGCCTTATCATTTTACTGATAACATATTTAAAAAAGTTGTTTTACCTCATAAGGTACAGTGCCATGCCTAAATGAGGAAGATCAACCATACATGCAATGCACATTTCTCGGAAGCCAGTGTTTACTCTAGCTAGTCATCAGAGTTAGAATTTATGACCCTTGTAGAACAATACAATATTATGATGGCTTGAGGGAAAGAGACAAGGATCATGAACCCTTAACTATGGATACAATGAAGTAGCCTTCTTTTCATCGTACTGTGGGAAAAGGCTGCTGGGGATGAAGACAAAGGGTCATCATGGGCTAGATGCAGAAAGCATTTTTGAAGTCTCAAGCAGCATGAATTGTACTTTGGGTTTGCAACCAAATACTGATAATCCGGGATTTGAAAGGTGCTTGTCTGGCACATCACTTACAAATTCAGAATCATAGCGGTATGTATTAATGTTTTGCAACCAAAAGGTTGCCAGAAATCATTAATATTTTACTGACACCTCAATCGAGGTGATAACTCGTTTGCAAACAGGAAGGGGTCGTCAAGAGACTTCTTCCCCTTTGTGAATGTTAAAAAAAACATTGCATCTTCATTTTTTTGTTTATACACATCTCGTTTTCCTGCAGGGAATATGGGTTGCATTTAAAGAAAAAAATGGCTTTATTTAAAAACAATCACAGCAACGGTGGTATGCTGATTTCAGCCGGCCACCATCCCTGTGATGGTTTTCATTCCTAGTGGGTTACAATATGCCATCTACCTCATTTACATTCATGAGGTAGGTCAAATTGCGACCCACTACGAATCAGTCATTTGTAAAATGACCTATTAGTACATCGGTCACTTCACAAATTACCACACTGGTTGAAAAAATACTGGTCATAAATTGCGACCAGTATTTTGCGACCAGTTCTATGTATATCTGGCCCCATGTTCTTAATGCATACTGAGCTCTTCAACTACATCTGTACCTAATAAGGAACCTACAACATTAAAATTTGCTATTCATGGAATGTATAATTTGTTACAGTTTCAACATGTGTATTAAGCCATTTACCAATTACGTAGCAAAATAAGGCTGTGATTTTAAATTAAACCACTGGCAACTGCCTTTCAGTTGTGATAACATAAACAAATAATACTTTTTATATAGTTTTCGATTTCTGTTGTGTGATTTAACTTATTGGCAATGCAGACAGCACTGATTACTGTATGAAATACTTGCACCATACCTGTTCTTGTGACCATTTTTGCCTGTCTTCTGTCGCTCTTGTCTTTGTTTTAAAGGCCCTTTGAGTGTCTCCGATATGTCTTGGAGCTGGTGGAATATTCAATGATTTTGGTCTCCCCTCATGTCTACCAGCCGTGTGAACTGGATCTTCTTTATGGCAAGGCTCTGTGTACTCCTTTTCCACAGTCTCTATCACAGTATGCTCAGGACTCATTTCTGCTGTGCTGCTGATGCTGCTCATGCTCATGCTCATTTTTATTTCAGCCACAATCTGATCAATGTCCTCTTCCTGCTCTTCTAGTTCTGAATTACCTTTCCTGGAATGATATGGAGAGGTCACAAGAGGATTGCCATTACTTTCTGATAGGTAGTATTCCTGATAGCCTTCTTCAGCTTCACAATACTGGACAGGTTCTTCTTCATCTTCTATGGGTAAAGATGATACTTCATCCTCCAGAATCTGCATCTCATTTTCTTTGTATTCTTGGTCTTCAGCTGATTCTGTGGTATCTTGGTGTTGCAATTTAGATTCTGACCATTCTTCTTCCACAGCTTCCTGACACTCATCGGTCTCAACATTAGGTGGTTCCTGAGTAACGTACTCCTCCCCATTGCAGTCCATCCCTTCTAAATAACTGTCATCTTCTGGGCAGTATCTTATGTAGTAGGTGATACCTTCTTCTTCCTCTGGAAGACCCTCATCATAGTCCTCCTCCTCAGATGTATTATTTACATAATCAGAGATAGAGTCTGCATCTCCACTGTTGTCATTGCAGTCTTGTTCCGCTTGGGTGGGGCTAGCTTGCCTGCTATCTGGTAAGTCTGTGGCATTCACAGTGAAGTTGTGGACTGATGGATCTGTTTCTTCATTTCGAGGCTCTTTGTGAGGAGAAATAGGACACGATCGTACCCCATGATCCAGCATGCTGCTCGAAGTGCTTCGATGTTTGCCACTTGCCATCATGGACCTCTTACATGACCATCATTTCTGTGGAAAAATAAAAAACACATGTTCAGAAAACTACCAAGCCTGTTGTAACTGCACTTAATTCTTTAATATCATACCATTTCTAAGAGGGTGTCTACCTTCTGAAGGTTCTTCTTAAGTGTCTGCTCATATCTGCTGTATTTAAGTGATTTGTGCATACTCAAATAGTATGGGGCACCTTCGGATGATACACTCTTTAAATAAAACCAAGATAATATTAGCTGTATGGATTGTTTTTTAAATGGATGTATTTTACAATACAGAGAGATGTGTAAAAATAACAGCTCATTGTAGTAATGTTTAGCTTAAAAAACAAGTTAATTGCAAGCACCTATTCAGATATATCCCGGAGATTTACAAAATAACAGCTGTTTCTTGTAGTTTTAGATTAGGATATTACTTAGACATGCTTTAAAAATCACTGCATCTGTGCCACTGCTCCATGAAATAATACTGTAAGCAACAGTCAGTAATTGGAATGTAGAACATTGGAACATCAATAAGTTACAGAAAATGCCTTTATAGTAGATCGTCAGCCATTCAAGCTTCAAAAGAAAACGTTTGAGTAAATTAGGAAAAACCTTTAAAGGGTTGGATGTGCATAGATATTACTTGCGCAGTTGTGAGACCGAAAGAACTTTAAGCATTTCAAAAATAGATACAATTATTGTGATATGGGGGTCTAGCGAAAATAAACGAAAAGTATGGAGCAAGAGTTGGTGATTAGAATAGTAAAAACTATTAGGGCTTGTAAGCTGGCAGAGCAGGAGGATTTTCCTGGCTCTCTGCAACTTCCTGCATTGCAATTCCAGGATTGGACATAGAGAAAGTGAGTGCCAGAGGAATTTAACTTGGAACACTTGCCTTTTGAATGCTAACATTGGGTGTCCGACTGGCTGGTAGAGGAGGGAATCCCTCAGACAGAGAAGGATGTGATACTGTTGAGCTTTGCTTTCTCAGCAGGGGTCAACATGTTATGTTGGTGGCGGTGCAGAGAAAGTGATACATGTTTGGAGTCAATGTTTCAGTATATGCTGCCCTAACAAGCTCAACCAGTATAGAAAATATTTATACATGTAGAACTATATATGGTACAGCACAGAGCCAATTATGTCAATCAGTTGAATACCTTAGTGCTTTTAAGCCCAGATTAGCCACTATTCACTTATTTGTTTCTCCCTGATGCATTTCTTTCTCTTCCCACCTCTGTCTTTTTCTTCCCATCTTCCTCTGTTTTTGCTACTTCTCTACTTCTACATCTTTATTTCTGGCTTATAGTTTCCTTCTTTACATTACTTTTTCTTGTGTTCCCATTTGTTTCTTTTGTTTGCTCTTATTTTTGTTTTCTGCATTCCCTTCTTTCTAGGTATACCGTTTCTTCTAAAGATCTTACTTCACCACTTTCCTTCCATTTTACAACTTTGTCTTTGCACCTCACTTTATTTTTCCCTTTTGGTTTCACTTTTCTTGTATCTCAAATTGTGCTCTTTTGATCATGCAGTTGTTCTTCCTTTCATCTTTTTCTTTCTCTCTTCTTTCAATTTCGCCTTTATAATTTCGCCTTTATATATTGCTTTCTTCCTCTTTCTTTCTTCCCAGCAGTATTTCTTTCTTCACATCTTGTTTGTTTTGCTCCTTATTTCCTACTCAATATTTCTTTCAATCAATCAACCAATAAGGTGTTTGTTGAGCACGACTACTCACCCGTAAGGGTCTCAAGGTGCTGGGGTGTGGGGGGTGTGCAGGTTCCAGTCCATCAAGGAGGGGGTCTGTTGAAGAGTCAGATTTTGAGGTTTCTCGCGAAGATGGGAAGCGAAGTTGTCTGTCTGAGGTGGAGCGGAAGGGCGTTCCAGACTCTGGCCGGGAGAAAGGAGAAGGAGCGGCCTCCCGATCTGGTCTTTCTGGTGCGGGGGACCACTGGGTAGGAGATCTGGGCTGATCGAAGGGTCCTTTGGGGTGCATGGAATTTGAGCTGGCTGTTCAGGTATGCTGGACCGGTGTCGTGGAGGGCCTTGTGTGCGTGGGTGAGAATCTTGAAGGTGATTCTAGCCTCGATGGGGAGCCAGTGGAGTGTGCGCAGGTGCTGGGATATGTGGCAGTGTCTTGGCAGGTTGAGGACCAGTCTTGCGGCGGCGTTCTGGATATTTTGTAGCTTTTTTTTTTCATTCTTATTCCTTCCTTGTGGTTTTCTTGTTTGCTTCTTTAAATGTTCTCTGTCATTGTTACTGTCCTGTTAAACAATTCATTACTTTAATCTATTTTCTTCTGTTCAAATCATTCCTTCTTTCCTTGGTTGGTGCTTGTGTCAATCTGGTGGGTTAGGGCATCTTTTTTCACAGCTTTTATCTGTTGGTGGTAGTTGTTGAGGGCTGATATGAAGGTGGCCTTGTCAATGAGATTTCTGTTGGTGCGCCATCTTCTCTCAAGTTGTTTGCACCTACATTTTGAAGTGTGGAGTTCTGGGGTGTACTATCCAGCTTGTTTGGAGGGTACCTTTAAAGATGGCATTGTCATCTGTGCAGAGCTGGAAGTTCATGTGTTTCATGATTGGTGTCATTTCATCATTGTAGATGGTGCAGGTGATCAGTTCCTTGAGTATGATGGCAATGCAGCCTCCGGGTCTGTTGGTGAGGTAGCTGTGTTTCATTTTGTATCCCCTGCGAGTAGCTGTAGCGATGTCTGGGTTGGAAGCGAGGGTTAACCAGGTTTTAATTAATGTCACGTCATGGTGAGGGTGAGGGTGGAAATAGTGCCCCAGACTTCAGTGGAATGGTTGCAGAGCAATCTGGCGTTGAGCAGGAGGCAGGTGAGTTGTCGCAGGGGTCTTGTTTTCTGGTGCTGGAGTGGTGCAGGTTTCCATGGTAGTGATCGAAGTAGGGGTTGAGGTGAAATGGCAGCAGAGACAGGAGAAAGGTCCCACTGTAGAGCGGTGTGAATTGAGTCAGCAGTTGTTGCATCAGTGGTCCAGGGCGCAAAGATCTGCGGCAGAGCACCAGTGGGAGTGTGAAGGGCCAGGGTTCCTGCCGCTGTGCTCCATCCAGGCGTGGACAGGCACAGACAGGCTTGCCTTTGGCATGCCAGTGGCGCGGTCGCACAGCAGCCTACATAGGTAGTCCTGGGAGGGACTAAGCAGGAGGTGGGAAATCAAGGGTAAAAGGTGGTAAGCCAACAGGCAAAGTGCAAGAGAATGAAGCAAAAGAACAGAAGTAATCAAATGAATAAGACTGCACAAAAGAAACCCACAATAGAAATAGGGAGAAACCAACGAGGCAAATACAAGAGGTAAGGATCCATGAATTACCGGACGGTAATTGGCGGGATGCAGAGGTCGGAACTGCAGGCATGAACCAGAGTCCCTTGGTCAGGAAGGAGAGGTTGAGAAATCTAGAGCCAGGCAGGGGGAGCAGCACAGAGGCCAACTCTGTCAGTTGTCTCCTCGTGATTTGATGGCCTTCCACCCTATTCTTGTGTGTTTTCCACCCAGGAAAAGTTTTGTCTCGTGTTGTTATTGGATGAGTGTATCCTTCCATTGCGGATGTCTTGGAGTTCTTTTTACCCTTTGAAGGTTTCAATGCTATTTTCCTTTTAGCTCTGGATGGGAGCATGTGCATTGACCCCTTTTGCCTCTCCCTGTGTGTCTGTTCCTACATGCCGTCAATCACCCCTCATTCTCTTTACTGCCTCCCAACGCTGCTTCCTGCCTGTCTGTCAACTTCATATGTCCACACGTGTTCTCCCCGCCATAAATCATACTGCACTCTTTATGCCGCTCTTTTCCCTTTTGCGCCTCTCTCTTGTCTCTCCTTCACCTCCAATGGCGCAGCCCCATTGTAATGTACCCCCTGCCTACCTCCTTCTTATTTTAGTCTCTCTCCCCACTCTGGTATCTCCCACACATTAACCTTCATCACTCCTCTCGCCCGCATGTCACTTTTTACCCAGGCCACATCAATTCTTTTATCTTTACCGATGTCCTTTTTTCTAAATTCAGTGCATCTGCTTGTATGTGCAAAAACAACACTGCTAATAAAACAAGCCGCACTGACTATTGGAAAAAAGCTAGGAAATGAGAGTAATCATTCTATAATCATGAAGGCAGAGCTCAAGTACTCTCTTTCTTCCAAGCCTTGTCCTGGGTGAGCGAGAGAAGGTCAAAATGGGAACATATTTCTACTGCATGCTGAGTTGCTTTCAACTTTTCAGAGGTACTGTTAATATCTCAACCTCATTTGTACCATCCCGTACAAAAGTGTGTTTGTGCATATCGAATGTCAGGGAGTTTGATCTTGTAATAAGGTAGCTGTGAGATATTATTCTAGTGGACAATTTATTTACTTGATTTTATTAGGGAGTTTATTTTCTACATTGAATCCCGCACCATTTGGATTGTTCTAATTTGCACTTAACGTTTTTGTGATTATTTTGCGGTGTTACAAAAAATGCCATTTTGTTAGAGAAGGGATTGTGTATACATGTATAGGCAAACCTTTTTTAGAATTCGTACCTTACTTTTTATATGTTTCGCTGTTTGGAGGCGCATGTAGTGAATGTATCTAACACATTGTTTTTTTCTGTTGTTCTTATTGGTCTAATTGTGTGTTTTTAATGCTTCTATTTATGGTGGATGCACAGTTCTTTTTCACTAGTGATGAGGTTTCTTCAGCTACCAACTGATTACGGTCTGTATGGGTTTCGTATGACATGGTGATGAAGCATGTGATGTAGCGCAAACACCATTTTTTATGTGTAGGGGTACATCATAATCACACGTGTAGGACGCACCCACAGATAATCTTTTGCCGTGTTAACCAAAGTGTTAGGATCTTGTAATGTAATAACATAAAAGTGATGTGTTTATGCCAAAATGTAGAATACGTGAATAATTAATCTGTTTAATCAAATGTAATCAGCATTAAAAGGTTAACTGAAACTATCGTATTGTATTAATCATGTTGTTATATATGTAGATAGGATTATCTACTGAATATGTCTTTAACTGCAACAGGCTTTTCATGAATATGCATAAACACTGCCTTAATAAGTTGCAGTTGGTGCAAAATGCTGCTGCGTGGCTTTTCTTAAACCTTCCAAAATATCATTCAGTCTCCTCGGCACTCAAAAAACTGCACTGGTTGCCGGTGATCATAAAAATTGAATTCAAGGTGCTTTGCATTGCGTTCAAGGCCACCCACAACGCAGGGCCAATGTTCTTGAAAAAGAACTTCCAGCCATATGTGCCCGCCCGTCAGCTCCACTCAGCACACTCTTATAACCTGGTAGTACCCAGGTGCAAAAAGACTGCTTGGGGGGGAGGAGCTTCCTAGTCAGTACAGCCCGACTTTGAAATTTAATTCCAATACATATCAAGAAAGAAAATCAACTGCCAGCTTTTAGGAGGGCTCTGAAGACGTGGCTGTTTAACCTCTGAACTTTGTCCTAGCTGCTCCTCTCTCGACTTATGCGGAGTTAGCGCCATGATACCCAAGGGTGAATGTTTCGCGCTCTTACAAATTTCCTTTTCATTTCATTAATTTCTATATGATTTTGCAAACCTCATTCTCCAGTTCTTTTATGAGAGCTGAATTTTGTAGGTCTGAAGTGCATTTCCCCTGGAAGCTCTTGCATTAGAATTAATAGTTGAATTTCATGTGCATGTTGCATTCTGCTCTTTCTCGAGTTTGTGTTGCAGGTGAAAGAAGTGCCCTTGTAAGTTAGAATAATGTCTTTGTTTTAGGAGCTAGGCAAGGAGAGAAGAAAAGAGGATACATTGGAAATTGATGCCGATAAGAACTGTTGCATTTTCTCACCGGAGAAGGCCTGGGAATCAAGGTAATCTTGTTGCTGTTCGGGAGCATCGCCGTCCTGTGGCCTGCTCGGATGGTGAGATCCGAAAAGAATCCTGGGCAGGCACCTGTGATATTGGAGTATTGCAAGTAGGGAAACAGCTCCACTTCTCTGCCTTTGGAGAGCGAGAATATTAGATCGAGCTCTGTCTTAATATCTTCATGCGACTCCACATGCTGACACCTTGACCTATCCTTCCCCAAAGAAGGCTTATGTAGGGACACCGTGTTAGTGTTGCTGTAGGTTATATCAAATAAGGGGAGGGACCGGGAGCTGTATGTAAACAGGTCCTGCACACAAGCTCCAAATTAGAACTGTGTATCAAAAGGGTGTGCAGTTCCTAACAGGGAGTGTGGGGAAAAGGAGGTCTTTCTTCATGATGCCCTCACACACCCCGAGGGATGTCATGCTTCATCATTGGGCCATGCTCCGCGTCGGGCCGGCGCTGAAATGCTTGACGGGCTCCCGTAAACTGGGCTCTTTGGCAGAGATCTTTTGAAGAAGCCTTAGGGTGCGTGCGGGTGTGAGGGCTGGGTAGTGCACAGGTAGGTGGGTTTAAAATAAGTCTGGAGCAGTTCTATTCTGATATTATTTATTTGCCAAGGTAGCTCAAGCTTAATTAAAATATGTTGGAGCCCTAAGTGGATGCAATGTTCCTAAAGGGCTGTTGCGGTGTAGTGGGTCAACATGTTTTGTGCCTGTTCTGCCCCTAACGGGTCATGTGGCACTTCATCAGGACCTAAGAAAATGAGTGGTGCACTACCATGGGTCTGGTTCCCTAGATATGGTATGATATCCAGACGTGGTAGAGTGATACCCTAGTAGACTTATTCTGGGGTAGGGTAGACCCCCAGTATAGGAGCCTACAGCTTTATGGAGAAGGCAGAGCATGTCGTTGCTCTTAGGGGAAGGGTGGTGGGCAACTAGCGTGGTTCCTACCCTTGCTCCGGGCCCCCGTAACCACGCTAGTTGCCTGCAGCGCCGGCCCGACGAGGAGCATGGCCCAATGATGAAGTATGACATCCCTCTGGGTGTGTGAGGGCATCACAAAGAAAGACCTCCCTTTCCCCGCACTCCCTGTTAGGAACTGCACACTCTTTTGATACACAGTGCTAGTATAGGGACAGATTAATGATTTATTTAATCAACTCTCAATGCAGGGGAACTTGGACTCGTGTTTCTTGATCGTTTGTGTCCTGATTCTTGAATTAATTGTCTTGTGCCTGTTGCACCCTCTCAACCTTAGTCTCAGATTTGGCTTTATGTTGGTTCCAATGTATTTCTACACCCTTGTTTTGAGGTGTCTGTATGTCCAGTTATTTTTGAATCAGTTAACCTTACTTAGTAGTCTGTGGTTACTATGGGTAAAGAGGAACTGAAATTGAATTGATTGACATTGCGAAAAGAATTCTCCCCTCCACGCTGTCATGCTGAAAAAAAGTACCATCAACTTGAGGTTCTAGAGCAAATCTAGAACATAGGGACCCGGCTCCTTCAAATGCATCAGGGGTCATATCATGAGCAAGTGCACTTGCTCAGCTCAGAGCCTCTTTTTGCATCTGAGGGAAGTAAATTGTATACATATAATTCAAACATCACAGAGCTAATGTATGAACTTTAGACAGTAAGAAATGGTGAGTAGAGATTGGCGCTCTCTGTTTCCGACTTTTTCTGTCTAATGTTCATGCTTTAACTCGTAACAAAAACCAAGTTATATAGATTAATTTTATATTCCTCGGGCGTAAAAAACAAGTGCCGTTCATCGTGAGTTTAGGGCGGCCAAGAGTTGAAAATAAGGTCGGGCACCAAAATAAAAGTGGCCCCCATCAGTAAATTAGATAGTTAAAAAAAAGTGTCCCATGTTTGGCAATTGAGGCAATTTTGAACTTGTAAAGGTACACTTTATACCCTTTTTGCAGACCATAAAACAGGTCCACAAGCAAACAAAAATCCGTCCCACACTTTGAACCTGTCCGACTAGCCCTTCAGGCACTGCCAGATAGCCCTCTAGGACACTCTGAGCTTACCTGAGTTTATGCGTATTTTGGATCATGCATACTTATATTGTTGTCATTGTTTGTGTGTGACCTTTCCAATGCTCTGTATGTGACCTTTCTGTTGCTAGGCGTGTGCCCTTAGAAGTATGGATGTAGGCTGGTGCATGTTCAGTGTTCATATGTTTTCTGTTTTTGTTGGTGATGATTCAGTTGTTGTGGTTTTGTCTTTTTGGTGTGGTTGCGTCACTTTAGTTGATATGAATACAAGCACCCACCTATGGTAGCCAAATACTAAAGACCAGCTCTGTTTCTTTCTACGAGGTGATGAGGGAACACCATAGTTCTCTGTAATTTAACAAAATGCCACAATAAACATTAATACGCATATATAGTGCATGTTCACTATGGCATTGCTTCAGGAGAGGATAATCAGCAGTGTACAACGTGGAGTAAAGAAAATATTGTACCCAGCGCACCAAACTTCTCACACCTGCAAACCTCTGCTAAAGTCTGGCTGCATGATTACTTTGTGCAAGGGTCGTAGATTAGGCATCTACACTCAGCACAATCAATCAATAAGACACACTGGACCAGATGTACAAAATTTCTGTTTGCAAAAAGTGGTTACAATATGCGCTCCAATTTTTTGCAAAAGGAAAATATTTTGCAAACCAACCTAAGCACTAATAGATTGGGTCACAAAATTCCGAGTTGTAATAGGTTACAACCTGACCTACCTTATCAATATTCATGAGAGAGTTTGCAAATTGTGACTTATGGCAATTAGTGGACATAACAGGGATGGTGGCCTGCTGCTGTCTGCAGACCACCATGTTGAATATATACACATATACACATATATACACACACATGTATATACACACACACACACATTACCTACTGGCGGTTGCCAGTAGGTAGTTATAGTTAGGACCTAGTTACCATTGGAAAATGCAACATTCTATTCCCCATAACTTTGGCACCGATTGACGAATCTTCGCGAAATTTTCAAAACAAATTCTTTGTTCAGATCAGCTCCTATGTTGAAAGTTTGGGGGTGATTCATCAAGGGGGGGCTGAGTAAAAAAGGGGGGTCCCAAAACGTGTTTTCTCCATGCTAATATCGATAGGAAACTTTAGACAAGGCTACAGGTCGAACGGGTGAACGGAATTACCCCAAATTTGGCAGGGAGAAGGGTCTTGGTCTAGAAAGCATGCTTTTGTTTATTTGGTGTAAATTCGTTGAGTAGTTATTGAGAAATATTGAAATTTACAGATATCGATATTTGGGAATTCTGCCATCTGATTGGCTGAGGCATTACAAGCACAAACGTGTTGCTTATTGGCTGCGACCGGTGCGCGCGGTTGCAACTAGGAAGTGTTGGCCACCATTTTGTGATTCCGTTGAAACGAGTAAGGTGATAAAAGGGGGAAAAAAGGGCGAAATAGGAGGGTGGAAGCACTGTAACCTCTGTGGGGTGCTTAGGGTGTGCTATAGAGGGGGTGCGAAGCAAAGTATTTACCCCTACCGGTGTGTAAGTGGTGCACTACAGAAATTAAGTGAGGTATTGGGTAGAGTCTGATGCGGGTAAGGTGAGCTGGTGTGGGATTCGGGGATTAAAGCGTGAGCCCAAATTGTGTGTCTTATGCTGTGAAGTCATGTGCCGTGGCCGCTGCACTACAGTTGTGGAAGTAGTGTCCGGATGTGTTTATAACTACTAGGACGAACTACTGACCCGTACTGGTATGAAAGTCCTGGGGTACAGAATATATGTGAGGTATTGTCTAGAGTCTCATGTTGCTAAGCTGAGCTGCTGCCGGAGTCGGGGATTAAAGCGTGAGCCCAAATTGTGTGTCATATGCTGTGAAGTCATGTGCTGTGGCCACTGTGCCACATCTGTGCAAGTAGTGTCAGCATGTAGTTATAGGTACTTGGATGAACTTTTGTTTAGAACATTGTAGCTTGTGTATGGTGCTTAGGTGGTGTTGTATAGGGAGTGCGAAGGTAAATCAATATGGTATTTGTAGAGCGCAAACTAATCACCCCTATGGGTGAGTAGAGCTGGGGTTCAAAGCGAGAGGTCTGTGCTGCAAAGTGAGATGGTCTGGCCGCTGCACCACAGCTGTATGGAGAATAAATGTTGGCGCGGGTGCGGGAGTTGGCGTTATATGGCCCTAAAATAGGGGGCCTAAGTTGTAGGTTATAGGGTGGCTCTAAAAAGAGCCCTTGTGTTCATTAGTTGGAGCTACATATAAGTGTGGATGCACAGAGCTTCCAGTTATTCAGGAAAACTCGGTTTCCCTGATCTGTGAAGTGTACTCCATCACTTCTGTATATATCCGACATATCAAGACGTATGTTGTTGTTGTATATGGACCCCATTTTGTGGCAGAGATAGCTTTGTTGACTTTTTTCCGAGATTTTTCAATCTGAGGACAAAAGTGTTTGGACCATTTCCACTTCTGTCTTTGGCATATATTGGAATATACAAAGACAGTTTGAGGCAAAAGTAACATCAATTATCCAAAGGTGTCCTTCATATGCATTTTCAAATCTACCCCAGTCAATGTGCCTAGGTCGTTTCCACCACAGTGCACAATCATGAGGGCAGGGTGTTGGAGATGCAAACAGGTTTTAACCAAAGGCAACAATTGGTGCCAGTTCAATCCTCTCTGTCCAAACCATTTAATTTCCACATTTTGAAAACCTAGGTCTAAGTCAATGCGTCTCTGTTCTGCATACCTCTTGCACCAGAAAACATAGCTATCTCCTATGATCCACACTAGCATTTTGAAGGTATGGCTGGAAGGTATGTAAAGATGTCTGTAGCTCATGCAGTTCCTTCGTAGAATAAGAGATATGTTTAAAGATGGGGAACTAGTTTCTTTTCACATACAAAACGGTACCGGATTGGGAGATAAAAAGCATTGTTTTTTGAAAGTGGGGTGCACATTCGTTTTGTGGAAAAGTAGGTTTGTGATTGTTTAAGAAAAAGCAGTTTGCACTTACATATTATAGTACATATTATAGGATACAATTTGCTCAACTCAACCACACCTGCTACTTGCATTTGGAAGGCACTGTTCGAACTTAAAACAATCGTGAACTTTTAACCTGCACGTGCCGGTAAATATTCGAGAAAATGTTGCAAAAAATATCGTTGGGTTTAAAAAAATTGATGAACTTTTATCCTCCATGTGTTGTAGAATGTTCTAGAAAGTGAGTTGATAGAATACGTTGCATTTATGACTTCGATGTGTACTTGAATATTAAAAAAACAATTTATATGGATAAGTAGAAAGACAATAATAGAGAGAATTTTTGAAAGCTAAAAGAATCAAGGAACTATTGTAGTTTGTTCTTGATTACCTACTGGTGGTTGCCAGTGGGTAGTTATCACTGTTAATGGTCTGAAAGTGCAGTGTTGCCTCTCTGAAGTGGCATGGTGGTGATATGATATGGTGCTACACTCGGGTATTTAACCGAGAGTCTAAACCGTGAGGTCATTGCTGTAACGTGATGTGGTCTGGTGTTTGTAGCATACGTGTGCAAGTAGTGTTAGTAGGTGTTTATACCATACAGGAAGTGGGAAGCGAACTACTGACCGCTACTGTGTGTTGATAGTATACCGGAAACGGAAAGTAAAGTAGTTACGCCTACCGGTGTGAAGACTTGGGGATGAAACCGAGCGGATTGCTGTAAAGTGATGGGCTCTGGCGGTGTAGGATACTAGCCACTGTAGTATAAGTGTGTAAGTAGTGCTAGTATGCGTTTATAGTATATAGAGAGTGGGAAGCGAACTACTCATCCCTACTGGTGTGAAGACTCGGGGATTAAACCGTGAGCCTAAATTGTGAGCTCATTGCTGTAAAGTGATGTGCTCCGGGCGCTGTAGCATACTTGTAGAAGAAGTGTTAGTTTACGTTTATACAATATAGGGAGTGGGAAGCGAAAGTCTTACCCCTACCGGTGTCAAGACTCATGGATGAATCTATGAGTTCATTGCTATAAAGTCATGTGCTCTGTGTAGAATTCCATTGTAAGTCATAGTAGAATGTTAGTATGTAATTCTACTAGAATCTAAAGGGCATATTATCAAGGAATGGCGTTAAAATTATCGCCGTTTTAGCGGCAGGAAACTTCCGCTAAAATGGCAATAATGGGCTTGATAATATGCCGTAGAGAATTCCAATAGAAGCCCATTTTAACACTCCATCTGAATTGTGAGCACTGCTGCCCATAGTGTTTGCTCACACGACAATGACAGCAGGTAAGCAGAGCAACCTGGGTGCACAGGGCCTCCAATTGAGCGCGCTGTGGCGAGAGGGGTGGGGTGCTTCAGCCTAAGCTGCACAGGACCGAACAAACGATATTGCCATGTGTTATGATGTGATCTTTGACCTCATTCAGTCACATCTCGGTCTCATTTTAAAAACCTGGTGGACTGTACTGTAGGCCTGAGCCAGCGGGCAGCGCTGCCCTACAGACACATCTTCAGCGCGGTGCTGCGGGAGGGATGGGATGCATCAGCCAGACTGTGCACATGTGAATAAGCGATATTGCCATGTGTTATGATGTGATCTTTGACCTCATTCAGTCACATCTCTGTCTCATTTTAAAGACCTGCTATACCATAAGGTAGGCCTTAACCTACGGGCAGCGCTGCACTACAGACACCTGTTGAGGGCGGCTCTGCGGGAAGGGTGGGGTGCATCACCCTGAGTGTGCACGTGCGTAATGATGTGATCTCTGACCTCATTCAGTCACATCGGTCTAATTTTAAGGACCTGCTGGACCGTACTGTAGGCCTAAGCCAGCGGGCAGCGCTGCCCTACAGACAAGTGGCGTTGGCTTTTAGTACACTGTAGTGAGCTCCTTACTAAGTGTACATGCACACAGGCTCCCACCACTGCATTACACGCGCACATTATGCTTCTAGCATGCGCTCTGTTCCTTTGTATGTGAACGTTGGCATAACATATTATTATTTAACCTTGTGTATTCTCATGCACTCCAACTCCTCTTTGAACCACGATTACCACTAACAGTTGGTAGATCGTACTTCAAAAACGAAGGATGCACTCAACTCCTATTTTCTATAAAGCTTGAAATAAACCTTCATTTAACTCCAGACGTTTCCACCATTAAATTATTTCTCCCTTTTCAGACATTCCATTGATTGCCACAAGAAGGGCAGAGCGGGAGCTGGCCCCGCAATGATGCCCCGGCATTCTGACACCTTTCATCGTGGTATCAAGACACCGTCCCCGACCGTTGACTTGGTCTATCGTACAAACATACCCTGGACTTGGAGCTTGCACCAACACTTCGTGGGACACACCAGCGGTGGCAGGTGAGCAGTGAAGCCTCGGTGTGCAAGACCTACAATTGAGCACAGTGCAGGGGAAGGGGTTGGGGTACAGCACCCTGGGTGCACAGGTGCATGCAAGTGATTTTCCCATAGCTAATAATGTAGGACTATATTATCAAACAACGGCAATAACATCATCACCACATTAGCGACAGGAAACTGCCGCTAAAGCGGTGATAAGGGGTTGATAATATGCCCTTGTAAATTCCCATAGAAGCCCAGGTTCACACCAGAACCTGGGCTTCTAAGGGAATTCACAAGGGCATATTATCAACCCCTTATCTCCGCTTTAGCTGCAGTTTCCTGCCGCTAAAGCGGTGATAATGGTTTTGCCCTTCCTTCATAATATGGGCCATAATCTCTGGCCTCATGTATTTAATTTTAAGGACTTGCTGAACCACACTCTTTCTCGCAGACTCCAGCGTCTTAGAAAAACGGGTGACGGAGGGTAAACACTAAGGGCTGAGTGCAATAGGCCGATGCTCTGTCTCCTCCTCCCTCTCTTCTTTTGAATCTCCCTCCCCTTCTCCCTTCCACACACTCCCCCTCCCATACACGGGTGGGGGTACGACTCGTACATACACAGGTGGGGGTACGTCTCGTACATACACGGGTGGGGGTTCGACTCGTACATACACGGGTGGGGGTACGACTCGTACACACACGGGTGGGGGTACACGGGTGGGGGTACGACTCGTACATACACGGGTGGGGGTACATGGGTGGGGGTACGACTCGTACATACACGGGTGGGGGTACGTCTCGTACATACACGGGTGGGGGTACGACTCGTACATACACGGGTGGGGGTACGACTCGTACATACACGGGTGGGGGTACGACTCGTACATACACGGGTGGGGGTACGACTCGTACATACACAGGTGGGGGTACGTCTTGTACATACACGGGTGGGGGTACACGGGTGGGGGTACGTCTCGTACATACACGTCTGGGGGTACACGGGTGGGGGTACGTCTTGTACATACACGGGTGGGGGTAAGGCACGTACATCCGCGGGGTCTAGGGGGGGGTTCGGCGCGTACCGGGCCCCCAAGTCCGCTTGCATCGCGCCGTACTTCGCTTTTCCGGCACTTTTTGGGTGCCGTAAAAATATTGCCGTCTGGACTGATGTTGGTACGATTCGTACTTCCTGGTTCGTGAAATGCAGCCTGCATGCGTCCCGACGTCACGTCGGCGCTGTCCCGGATCACATTGGTATGTGTTTTTACAGTCGGTCGGTGTTTTTTGCGACTCGTCCGGAAATGGTGTTTCCGTACGAATCGTACTTGCAAGTTTGTAGGGTTATTTTACCGGGTACGAGTCGGACGGAGAAAACCCTCCGACCGACGGTTCGTACCCGGTTTTTCCAGGATCGGAATTGGCACCTTTATAGAAACACACATTCACTGGATGATGTCATGAGTGATGTCATGAGTGATGTCATTTCAGATGTCGTCAGTGATGTCATCAGTGATGTCACTGATCATGTCATGAGTGATATAATATGTGACATCATCAGTAGTGCATTGTGGGCATGCGAGTTATAGTTAGCTCAACTAACTATAACAGGTGCATTTCTCTGGTTTTATATGAATCAAGTGTTCAACTAACTATAACGTCCCTGAAACCTATGTTTTTTTCAGTGAATTTCTAAGGTTTTTTAAATGCTGATTCCCAACTATAACGTCTGTAAAACCTATGTTTTTTTCAGTGAATATATATATACACACACACATATATATATATATATACGTATATACACATATATTACCTACTGGCGGTCGCCAGTAGGTAGTTATAGTAAGGACCTTGTTTCTATTCAAAAAGCGGTTTTTCTTTTCCCAATAACTTTGGTGCCGGTTGACGAATCTTTGCGAACTTTTCAAAACGTTGGTCCCTCTCCGGTCAGCTCCTACCCTGAAAGTTTCGGGGTGATTCGGCAAGCGGGGCCGAGAAAAAAGGGGGTCCCAAAACGCGTTTTCTCTTTGTTATGTCCCATAGGAAAATTTAGACACGACTACAGCCCGAACTGCTGAACGGAATTACACCAAATTTGGCAAAAAGGTAGCCCTTGGTTCATAAAGAGACCTTTTTTTTAAATGGTGTAAATCCGTTCAGTAGTTCCTGAGAAATTCAAAGAATAGAGGTAAAAAAATCAATTTCCCATAGGAAACTTTAGACACAGTTACAGCTGAAACTGCTGAACGGAATTACACCAAATTTGGCAAAAAGGTGGTGCTTGGTTCATAAAGCGACCTTTTTTTCAAATGGTGTAAATTCGTTCAGTAGTTTGAGATATTAAAGGAAAAAAATCTTTATATATCTGGGCGGGACCTAACTACACAAGCATGAGCTTGGCCCTAATTGGCTGCCAATATTTCAATCCAGGAAGTGTTGGCATCCATCTTGGTACAATGCTTTTTAGGTCTCGCCTAGCGACGCAGCGCATGCACTGCTCACTACACAAAAACAACTGCACTGCCCTAAACCCTATAACACTACGCCAGCACGAGCCCCTACACTGCACGAACAGCACTGCACAACCCTAAACCCTAAAACACTACCCCAGCACGACTCCCTACACTGACCGAACACCACTGCACTGCCCTAAACCCTGAAACACTATCCCCAGCAAGACCCCCTACACTGCCCGAACACTACTGCACTAACCCCTGAAACATCACCTCCAGCAAGACCCCCTACACTGCCCAAACACCACTGTCCTAAACCCTGAAACACCACCCCCAGCAAGACCCCCTACAATGCCCAAACACCACTGCACTGCCCTAAACCCTGAAACACCACCCCCAGCATGACCCCCTACACTGCCCGAACACTACTGCACTGCCCTAACCACTGAAACACCACCCCCAGCAAGACCCCCTACACAGCCCGAACACCACTGCATTGCCCTAAACCCTGAAACACCACCCCCAGCACAACCCCCTACACTGCCTGAACACCACTGCTCTGCCCAAAACCCTGAAACACCAGCTCCAGCACGACCCCCTACACTGCCCGTATACCACTGCACTGCCCTAAACCCTGAAACACCAGCCCCAGCACGACCCCTTACACTGCCCGAATACCACTGCACTGCCCTAAACCCTGAAACACCAGCCAGCAAATACTCCCTACACTGCCCAAACACCACTGCACTGTCCTAAACCTTGAAGCACCAGCCCCAGCACGACCCCCTACACTGCCCAAACACCACTGCACTGCCCTAAACCCTGAAACACCAGCCCCAGGACGACCCCCTACACTGCCCAAACTCCACTGCACTGCCCTAAACCCTGAAACACCAGCCCCAGCACGACCCCCTACATTGCCCAAACTCCACTGCACTGCCCTAAACCCTGAAACACCACCCCAGCAAGACCCCCTACACTGCCCCAACACCACTGACCTAAACCCTGAAACACCACCCCCAGCACGACCCCCTACTCTGCCCGAACACCACTGCTCTACCCTAAACCCTGAAACACCAGCCCCAGCAACAACTCCTACACTGCCCAAACACCACTTCACTGCCCTAAACCCTGAAACACCACCCCCTGCACGACCCCCTACACTGCCCGAACACCCCTGCACTGCCCTAAACCCTGAAACACCACCCCCCTGCACGACCTGCTACACTGCCCGAACACCCCTGCACTGCCCTAAACCCTGAAACACCACCCCCGCAAGACCCCCTGCACTGCCCTAAACCCTAAAACACCACCCCCTGCACAACCCCCTACACTGCCCAAACACCCCTGCACTGCCCTAAACCCTGAAACACCACCCCCTGCATGACCCCCTGCACTGCCCTAAACCCTGAAACACCACCCCTGCACGACCCCCTACACTGCCTGAACACCACTGCACCACCCTAAACCCTAAAACACCACCCCCAGCATGACCCCCTACACTACCCAAACACCACTGTACTACCCTAAACCCTAAATCTACCCTCAGCACGACCCCTACACTACCCAAACACCACTGCACTACCCTAAACCCTAAAACACTACCCAAAGCGTGAACCCCTACCCTACACGAACACCACTGCACTACCCTAAACCCTAACACACTATCCCAGCACGACCCCCTACACTACCCAAACACCACTGCACTACCCTAAACCCTAAAACACTACCCCCAGCACGACCCCCTACACTACCCAAACACCACTGCACTAAACCCTAAAACACTACCCCAGCACGACCCCCTACAGTACACAAACACCACTGCACTGCCCTAAACCCTGCCCCCAGCATGACCCCCTACACTACACAAACACCACTGCACAACCCTAAACCCTAAATCTACCCCACGCACGACCCCTTACACTACACAAACATCACTGCACTACCCTAATCCCTAAAACACTACCACCAGCACGACCCCCTACACTACACAAACACCTCTGCACTACCCTAAACCCTAGAAAAGTAACCACCACCCCATGCCCAATCCCCCTTACCTCTCACTCCTCGTGGTTCATCTCTCCTCATGGTTCCTGCTTCATGTCGTCTCTGAGGGGCGGTGCACGTCGTTGTGAGGAAATGGAACAGCCTCTGTTTACTTACAACGACATGGATCGTCTACATTCTTTTAGAACTCATGATCATTTACCATACATACCTTTACAACAAAATTCATTGTATAGGCATGCATGGTAAAAGACCATGGATGTCTAAAAAAATGCGTAGTAATGACTTTGCGATGTACAAAGCATGCGTGGTAATGAATGCATTGTAATGGTATCGTGAAGTAAAAAATTTGTTGGAACAGCTGTTTACCAATCGAAGCCGGCCCCTGTTCTTCAGTGAGTCGTTATTTGATAAATTAGGAGGAAGGAATGTGTTTTATTTACCGAAAAGTGCATTCCCGGCTGTTGTATTGTGAAAGTGTCTGCGTGGCCTGGTTTCACTTCTAGTGAGAGAGTGCAAGAGTCTGTCTATTTGGGTCTAAAGGGGTTCTGCTGTTGGACGGGCCAGCGCGAAAACACAGCTAATGGAAAGCGTTGTCCCCGAAGTGTGGAGCAGTGCCATGAGAGGTCAACGAGTGTGCGTCCCACCGCAGTATGACCGTACAGATTGACCCATGAGCCGCCTCCGGTGTACGGAAGGCAGAAGCAGCATCCATCGCAGGTCCTCTTGAAGACCGTTGTAGCACTAATTCTACATTTTGGAACTAGGGCATTTAAACTTGTTGTTCCTGCCAGATACAAAGAGAAGATCCTGTGTTATTCAGTGCCCTTGTTACCTTTTCTGTGGGTAGTGGTGCTTGTCACTTCGCTGCCCCGCCGGTGCACACGACTGGGCTTCCCACCTTGTGTACCATCTGCAGGGCCTCTGCCCTCAGATCACTGGTTTCAGTTTCTGGAGTGGTAACAAACAGTTGCTCCAGACCTAGCCTGAACACTCAGGTGAATATCCCCTGCGCCAGCATTCCGCGGAAATTCTTTTCTAGCTCTCCCACGTCGACGACGATGTCATAATAACATGGCTCCGCTCGCGACAACCCGTATGATGTCATAGGAGCCATAAGAGGACCTTGTCGCCGTGCTGACGTCAGTTCCACCCATTTTTTCTGTGCCACCGAGGTAAACAGGTGGACCAACACATTTTCACATGTATACATAGTATACTAAATATATATATATATATATATATATATATATATATATATATATATACAAATGCATAACCAATAAAGGCATAGAGATATAGCAACAGGTCAAGCATTTTTCACTATTAAAACATAAGCATGATTAAGACATATTAAAAACATTCATGCCAAACAGTAAAAGCATCTTTTTGGTAGAAAAAGGTGGACAACGGGGAGGCGGATGGGACAGTGAGGAATTCACAGGCAGATACTGTATCCACCAGAAAAAGCGTTACCGAAGGTAAGTAACTTGCTCTTCTGATGGATACTTCTGCCTGTTGATTCCTCACATTTTGAATAGAATCCTCAAGCCGTACCTCACCCGGAGGAGGGTGTACACCTGACTAGACCAAAAAATCTTGCAAACAGATCGAGCAAAATGGCCATCCCTCCTAACCTCCGAATCCAATAATAATCAAAAAAAATTTTGTCGAAATTACATTGAAAATAATACTTTAAAAATGCTTTTATGAATAAATTTAGACAAACACTTAAAGGAAAACTTTTATTTATAATTAATTTAAAGATATTTCATACTTTACAAATTACGCCGAAGTCGCGACCCCAGCGCATATTTTCAAAATTGCTACCGGAATGCACGCAGGCATCGTGTAGGGTGCGTGAAGGGTGCGTGACTTTTGTATAATATTTTTTTTTTTTAAAGAATGAATATAGTTTTCCTTACTAAAAATGATTCACAATTTTTTTAATATATATATGTATATATAGATATAGATATAGATATATATATTATCTACTGGCGGTCGCCAGTAGATAGTTATAGTTAGGACCGAGTTCCCATAGGAAATCTGAAAATTCTATTTTAATAACTTTGGTGCCGGTTGACGAATCCTCGCGAAATTTTCAAAACTAATGGGACGCTCCGCTGAGCTCCTACCCTGAAAGTCTCGGGGTGATTCGTCAAGCGGGGGCTGAGAAAAAAGGGGGGTCCCAAAACGCGTTTTCCCCATGCATTTTCCCATAGGACCTTTAGTCGAAGGTACAGCCCGAACGGCTGAACAGAATTACTTGACATTTGGCAAAGAGGTAGTCCTCAGGTCAGGCATGTGCCTTTTGCATATATGGTGTCAATCTGTTCAGTAGTTCCTGAGAAAATTGCAGTTAAAAGTACATAAATATCTATAGGCGCGCACGGTGCGCGCACCTTAACGTGCGCGAGCGTAATTCTGATTGGTGGTTACATGTCAGTCAACATTCGAATCGGTCGAAATCAGGAAGTGTCGACCGCCATTTTGTGTGTGACGGTGAAAAAGAAAGGTGGAGAATGTGAAAAGGGGGCAGGGTAGAGAGTTCCTGACCCCCTAGCCTTTGTCAGAGGGTCCCTGAAGGGTGAAAAAAAAACATATTTTTTTTATTTTTTTTAAATCGCGGGGTGTGCGCACCGTGAAAAAACTTTTTAAAAAAAATCAAATTTCAACTGTTTATAAGTTTATAGAAGATATTAACTATGCTGTTCAACTTTTTCCAAATACAAAAAAAAAAGAGCTGAGCCATTCCATATTGCAGGATACAGTCAATCTATAACTATATACATAGGTAGTTTATTGTAAAATAAATATATATAAAATATAATAATACATACATAAATTAGCATTTAAAAAACCTTACAAATTCACTTAAAAAACCATAGGTTTCACACACGTTATAGTTAGGAATTAGCATTTAAAATAACCTTGCAAATTCACTTAAAAAACCATAGGTTTCACACATGTTATAGTTAGCTGGACATTTCCCTCGTAAAAAACCATTGAAATTCCCCCGTTATAGTTAGTTCAGATAACTATAACATACGCGACCGCCACTCTATCACAAGGATGATGTCATCAATGATGTCATGAGTGATGTCACTGACCATGTCATGAGTGATCAGCAGTGGATTGCGGTCGCGCGAGTTATAGTTATCTGAACTAACTATAACGGGGGAATTTCAATGGTTTTTTATGAGTGAAATGTCCAGCTAACTATAACATGTGTGAAACCTATGGTTTTTTAAGTGAATTTGCAAGGTTTTTTAAATGCTAATTCCTGACTATAATGTGTGTGAAACCTATGGTTTTTTAAGTGAATATATATATATACACACATATATAGAAAATAAAAAAAATATAGGATTGAGATACATTAGACTTACAAATTTTCATTTAAAAAACCTTTGAAATTCACTGGAAAAACCATAGGTTTCAGGCACGTTATAGTTTGATATTAGCATTTAAAAAAACCATAGGAATTCACTGAAAAAAACATAGGTTTCAGGCACGTTATAGTTCGAAACTAGCATTTAAAAAAACCATAGAAATTCACTGAAAAAAACATAGGTTTCAGGCACGTTATAGTTAGTTGGACATTTCACTCATACAAAACCATAGAAATTCCGGCGTTATAGTTAGTTCAGCTAACTAACTCGCGCCCCCGCAATGCACTGCTGATGACATCACATATTACATCATTTTTCAGTGAATTTTAATGGTTTTTTAAATGCAAATTTCTAACTATAAAGTCCCTGAAACCTATGGATTTTTCAGTGAATTTCAAAGGTTGCAGAGTGGTGAAGAATGGTGAGCGTGGCCTCCAAACACCTTTTAGCAATCCCACTGTCTGGGATTTAGCGAAGGTAACAGGAGGGATGGTTATCCTCCAACGTCAACCTTGGGGGGCCAACTACCCCTTTTATTACCTCCAGTAAGTGCTTCACACCAGGATTGCTAACTTGTTATATCAGGCCCGCCCCCTCCCTGCACCACTGTGAAAAAAGGCGCCCCCTGGCACGTTGTAAGTTGGGGGATTTAGTCCCATTGAATCTTGAGGGTCCCAGGGGGCCAAGTATCCCACCAGGTACCTCCAGTAAGCGCCACAGTGCTGCGTTGCAGAGAGGTGTTCCGAGGCCACGTCCCTTTTTACACCACGAGGCAAACACGGCTTCTGGCACACTGCTGCTCGGAACATGAAGTCCACTTGTGTCCTAAGGTCCTTAGGACACAAGAGGATCTCATCGCCCCACCAGCAGTGCACAAGAAAGCGCGTTTGCAGAGTGGTGTAAAAAGGGGCATGGCCTCGGACCACCTCTCTGCAACACAGCACTGTGGCGCCTACTGGAGGTACCTGGTGGGCTAGTTGGCCCCCAGGGACCCTCAGGATTGAAGGGAGCATTTGCACACTAGTGCAGGGAGGGGGCAGGGCCTGACATAACAAGCCATTACACTCTCTTGTACAACACAGTACTCCAATTTAAAATTTCACCAGATGCAACTGTGTTTATCTAGCTAGTTGCACTAATTTTTAAGCTAAATTTGTCCACTAGATATTTTACTTAAACAGGCCAGGAGATGCCACCCACTGAACTAAGACCACAATATATAATTTAATTAAATGATGAGCATTCAATACAGAAAAACGTAAAAAATATATATGATATCGTTTTTCCATCCATATTATCTGATACACAAAAATTCATCCAATCCTCCGTTTTGAAAAAATAAAGAAGTTATATTGAACAACACATAGCTTGTACATAGACCCCTTATGTTTGAGTTTTCCCAGCACTGATTTCAATGGCTATTATCAGATAATTCCACTGACAGAAGAACCTAAGCACCATATTTAAGGAGATGATCAAATCCAGACTTCTTCATCATTGTTCCCCCTGTTAAATGCCATGCACTAAGATTTGAGTAGAAAATCATTTTGCTACAACAATTGATTACGCTTACTAAAAGAAAGGGGAAAGAAAATGTCTGTAGTGTTCATTCGCTTAGTTAATGCATCACTTAATTCTCAGGTGATTATTCATTTTTAGTCAGTTTCCTACAAGCATGCAACATTTCGTACTCCATTTGGCGCATATTTTTGATACATTTCTTTTACACTTACAAGTTTAAACCTTTATATTTCGTTTTGAATTCTGACCAATTAACATGTGTCTTTTCCGGTTTTAAAAAACTTTTTTTTATTAATATCCACCCAGGTATCGGTCAAACAGTTTTAACTTTCTTTCACTTTTGCATACACCATCACTCAACTCCACACATCTAGGATGCCCTCACTTTTACACCTCTCATCATACAGCAAGATAAAAAGATCTCCACAAAAGTGACCCTTCGTGGCGCCCGTAGGGCATTGTAGTGCTGGCACTATGAGGAGCACGCCTGATTATGAGGCGTGACATCACCAGGGATGTTTGAGGGCACCAATAAATAATTTTTGAGATTCCTTCCCTTTATTTTCACCACTGTTCTTTCCCCTTTATTTTCTGATTGGAACAATACCGCCACAGTTAGTTGTATTGTTGTTTTGTTGAGCCTAGGTACTGTACTTTCATTAGCTTCAAGTACCCCCCTTCTCTTTTGGTTTGGGTACACAGTTTGTCACAACCATCGACTGGATACTGCCTATAAGCACCATTTATCACTAGTTTTAAAGCAGAAAAACCATTGGACCCCAGTTACACATGTCCTCGACAAATCTGCAAACTCGTTCTTTGCTCCTCTTCCCAGTACTCAAGAAGTTCTTCAATCTCCTTTACTTCCCACTCCTGCCAATATTACTTTACTATTATACAGCTTGCTCTGTACATTTCATTACTTATCTTATGTATATAATAAGACACTAGTTCATATGAAACATATGTTTGCTCCCTCTTCTTTTCCTCTTCCCCATTACTCAATTGTATTTTGCTTATCTAATGAAGTTTTCCTCGTTCTTCTTAAGTATTTTTTGGCTGTATCTTATTCATCATAATAAACGTACTTTTTAAAATGTAGAAGCATACGCTATGCTCTACTGCTACATTACGCTGTCCAGCTTGCTTGATAACATTTACAGACAGAGGAAACAAACAGCAAGCTAAGGTTTTTCATGAAAATTCCTTAGTTAGGCAAGCATGTTGGCCTAATGGCATCATTTGCATTCATTTTGAAATGTGTGCTAAGTCTGTTCAAATGAGACAAAACAATAAAAAAATAAATGTATCCCTGAATTGTTCTTTATTTTTGTTTTGTAGAATTTTAAACAACCCATAAACCTGAGACGACAAAAGTAATCAGTGAGCATTTTTTCACATTTACAAACTCAACTAATAAAAAAAAATATTTATTAAATAGTTCCCTTAAAATGCTTTAGATACAAAATTGTATATAAAACAATTATCAGCAAATTGATTTGATTTACATATTTTATAGTGCTCAAATGCCTTTAGCGTCTTGGTGTTGCTTCTCACAAAGATGATACTGGATGCTAAGTGTTACTGATACTGATATTACAGATTTTCTAAAAGACCAAAGATTTGGACTGTCTTTTAGATTTAAGGGGAGTGCGATCCAGAGTTTAGATGTTCCTACAATGAAGCTTCTCCCGCCCCAGTCGGCTCGCATAGTTCTGGGGACCAACAAGAGTTTACTAGCAGAAAATCACAGGTTTCTGGAAGAAAAGTACCAAGTGCAGATAGTTCAGGCCAATATCATGTAGCACCTTAAGGCTAGACATAATGATTTGAATTTGAGCCTTTTGTTGATTGGGAGCCAATGTAGTTTGGTCAGACCCTGGGACACAGACAGATACTTAAGGATCAGTCGTGTAGATGCATTTTGTAGCATCTGCAATTTCTGCAAGAATCTTGGGATATTTAGAAATAGTGCATTTCCACAGTCTTCTTTGAAAGTTAGTCTATGCTGTTCTATGGAATTGAACGTCTGGGAGCGGGCGGAGGTTGAACCCCTCCTCAAGAAATCAACGGCCGACCCAATAGACCTGAAAAACTACCAGCCCATCTCTCTCCTCCGCTTCGCGGCCAAAGTCATTGAGAGACTCGTAAACGCCCAACTGACCGCCTTCATTGAAGAGAACTCCATCCTGGACGCCTCCCAGTCTGGATTCCACAGCAACTACAGTACCTGGACCGCCCTCCTTGCAGCCACTGACGACATCCGCATGCTACTCGACCAGGGACACACTGCGGCCTTCATCCTGCTAGACCTCTCCGCAGCCTTTGACACCGTTTCACATTGCACACTCGCAGCCAGACTTCACGACGCGGGGATACAAGCAACCGCCCTCGACTGGATCCAATCCTTTCCCTCTGGCCGAACCCAGAGGATCAGACTCCCTCCCTTCCTCTCCGAAACCCACCGATATCAACTGCAGAGTACCACAAGGATCATCGCTCAGCCCCACTCCCTTCAACATCTACATGGCCCCCCTCGCCGCCATCGTCAGACAGCATGGGCTCAGCATTGTATCCTACGCCGATGACACCCAGCTCATCCTCTCACTCACGAAGAAGCCCAAAGACACCAGACTCTGTTTCCAGGAGGGAATGAAGAACGTGGCAGCCTGGATGAAAGACAGCTGTTTGAAGCTCAATTCAGAGAAGACCGAGGTCCTCTTCCTCGGACCCTGCACCTCTGCCTGGGACAACACCTGGTAGCCCTCCGCCCTCGGGAACCCACCCACCCCTACAGACCACGCACGAAACCTCGGCATCACCCTCTCCATGAACCACCAGATCAACGCAGTTGCCTCCACCAGTTTCAACTACCTATGCATCCTCCGCAAGACCTTCAAATGGATCCCCCCGACTGCAAAAGGACCGTCACCCACGCATTCATAACCAGCAGACTCGACTACGGCAATGCCCTATACCCCGGAATCAACAGAACCTTTCTACACAAACTCCAAACCATTCAGAACGCCACAACCAGACTCATCCTCGGGACTCCGCCTCACGAACACATGACCCAACACCTACCAGACCTCCACTGGCTCCCCGTCGAGAAGAGGGTCACCTTCAAACTCCTTACCCACGCCTACAAATCCCTCAACATCGGACCCAAATACCTCAACGAGAGAGTATCCTTCCACGTTCCCAAGAGGAACCTCGGCTCCGCCGACCTCACCCTGGCAGAGGTCCCCCGCATCCACAGAAACAGAACAGGCGAGAGAACCTTCTCCTACATCGCAGCCAAGACCTGGAACGATCTCCCTGTGAACATCAGACGCTCCCCGACCCTGCACACATTCAGGAAGGACCTCAAGACCTGGCTCTTCGACTGATCCGGAGCTGCTCTCCCCCTCCCCTAGCGCCTTGAGACCCTCACGGGTAAGTAGCGTGCTATATAAACCCCTGAATGATTGATTGATTGTTTGATTGATTGATTGATCTGTTCAGGTGAGCTTCTACATTCTCGGTTACATCTAAAATGCTTTTGGAAGTATTTTCTTTTTATTTTTTTTTCATTTATATTTTGCTCCCGGCAGCAGGTTAATTTACAGAGTGGATTTGTATTTCCAGCAGTGGCCTGGCTGTGCCAATAGTCATCTAGGTCGGAATATACTGATGTTAAAAAGCACTTTTAAGAGAGTCGTACATAAAAAACGGTATACTGGTGAGAAAAAGAAAATTCTTTGGCAGCTTGCTGCTAAGTAATTGATTTGTAGCTGAAATAATTGCCTCCAGATTGTAGAACTGGCTTCATCCGCCACAGAAGGACTGTCATGTTATATAATGGCACTAGTTAGTAATTTCCTATTCAGGTCTGTTCTATTTTCAGTTATATCTTTATCTACAATATACGCACTTGCTGAAACGAGCTTTGATTGTGTAGCCCTTTGCAGCAATGCCTGCGCCGGCAGTTTCATGCTGTTGCATTAAATTAGCATATGCGAATTTCCTTGTTTGAGGGTCAGACTAATGGATGTTCAGGTCAAATTAATTTTACTGTTGGTCGGCACTCAGCATACTCGTGTACCAAAGGCACATACATAATGAAACACAAATATTCTAATATAATAAAAATCATTCTACAATATTATCATGATTTCAGAATGGGAATGCGTCTGACACTGGAGTCATATGTATTAAGAACCCAGAATAGAGCATTTTTCTCAAGTAACTAGTTTCTAAATGCTTTAAAAAATCATTTTTATGGCGGGACTCTTTTTATTAATAACTAGCTTTGTTAGCCTAACATTGAAAAACTGACGCGTATATCTTTACAAGGTTTTACTTTGTACCTAGTAGTTTTCCCATCCCATCCATGAGCATTTATTTTGAAGATAGGCATATATTAGATAGAGGGCATGCACTTTGAGCATACCCTGCTCTCCATAAGAGAAGTATCTATTCAGAAATATGGTATGATGCTCAACTGAAGAAAGTCTGTTTTGCCCAAGAGTAACCGTTTTCTCATGCAATGGAAGTATTTATGCCATAACTAATTCAAAATAAGTTTAGCACCAACAATGGTTAGCTTAAGTACACAAATAAATCCACAGCATTCACCTATTAAAACCTTTTTCACTCCCTGATAAAGGTACATTTAAGCTGCAGTGCGACTTCCTGTAAAACGGGAAACAGCGGTTACAACGCTGTTGTTACCATGCAGGTAGGTAACAACGTGGTTGTTACAATGACTGCGTTGTTACCACGAGTGGCTTTACATCGCAAGTCGTTTCTACAACTTGCGCCAGGTGGCGTGCAACACCAGGGAATGTGTTGGATTTAAATCCAACACATTCCCTGGTGTTGCGCTAACTGGAGTAGGAGTAGTAATTTATACTATTCCTAAGTCCAGCGCGCCATCTAGCGCAAGTCGTAGAAACTACTTCCGATGTAAAGCCAGGCATGGTAACAAGGCGGTCGTTGTAACGACCGCGTTGTTACCTACCGCGTGGGAACACCACGCGTTATATCGTCATACATTCCTGTAAAAGTCTGAGCCATTTCAGAAGGCTAAAGCGTGAGTAGAATGCACACATGCATAGTAGGACACCTACAGCCACGAGCAAACGTGCGCACAAATGCATTTCACAAAGATTAGAAAAATATTTCTGCTCAGGTATAAAGGTTTCTTTTCACCCTCTTGAATTCATATAAACAAAGGGGCATAGACGTACACCTCAAAATGCAACTAAAATGTTACTACCTATAATAGTTTCGTTGTATGGGCTTGCTTGCTTCCTTTTAGGCAGCACATTTCTCCAACACACAAGATGCAATCCGCCACAAGCTTGTGGTCAGCTCTGTAATTGACCACTATGAGGAACAACATGGTCTGCAGCCACACGCAGTCAGAAGCAGGCCAGGTAGAAGCCTCAAGAGGTTGAATACCATGGCAGTGCAGTTACACACTGGAAAGATGAGGAGGCATAACATAACATAAAACATAACGTGTATTTGTAAAGCACACATTCACTGCGAAGAGTATCTTGGCACTGAGTAACAGATGTTTGTTGTTACCCATCTCAATGGTACTCATTTTAACGACCTCAGAAGGATGAAAGGCTGAGTGGACCCGAAGAGATTTGAACCTGGGACCATGAGGTCGAACACAGACCACTACAGTCAGTAGACACTTTAGTCCACTAAGCCACCAGACCTGGCATGTCAAAGACAAATTCTCCAGAATAAAGGTGGCAGTAGTAGTTACTCCTTCAACTTGCCCTCATGGTCCAGACTATCCTCCATACCTTGCACTTCCACCAGCTGCATGGCCTACCTGTTCCAGAGATCACAACCATCACACCATGTAAGGTGCATACATGACTCAATGTAGCAGCATCTGTCTACCCTAGCTTAGTTGACCAATGTCATAAACAACATGCATGTCACTCACAGACACCGGGTCAAATACAACACATAAAGAACAGCACATGCACTTAAAATATTGCAGCATCCACATCACCACATATCTCCCTGCAGAGGCAACAAATTAACATTTCTACAAACATTAGTTTCGGTCCTCCCAGACTCTGTGCATGTATTACTGCAAGGACCAGCACAAGTGCCCACCCCTGGTATGGTGAGGCACAGCCATGACTGTCACACCAACTCACGCAGCCAGATATGAATCACAGCAATGGCAGTTCTAACCATACACAGAAGATAAGTGCAACAAGGTCTCATATGCCATCAAGTCTGTGCACATTGTATGCTATTACACTATGAGAAATCCCATAAAAAATTATTCCCAATTACAAAGTCCTCCAGATTGTCTCTGTCACCATTTCAAGGCCAGTGTTGCCAGCCTTTCAATTATCGTCCAACCCCTCCATTAATGCCGACCTTACTTCAGAGCTATGTAGACTTAATTGCACTACCACAGAGGTTTTGGTAGATTGTCCCATACATGTACACCTCAATACTTCTGTTTGTTACACTTTCTCATGCAATGGATCTAATCATGCTTGATGTACTATGTTAGTGTATTCAAGTCTCTTGTGTACACATCCCTCACACAATACACACCGGTGTAATGAATTTGTCACAAGATGTACAAAGTATTTACTATCGAATATTGCTAGAAGGCCAATGTAAGAACTTAGATTATTGATATGGAAGAGCGGGGAGTGGGAAGTTAAAATCCTACTCAAGCAACAACAACAATCCTTATCCGGGTAAACCACAAACGTCACTAAATTAACCTGTGCTTAAGCCTCTGGTAGCTTGGCACAAAAGCAGTGAGGCTTAGGTTAGAGGCACTGTGTTAAGTATTTTTGCATTACACCAATGGTAATAAAGTGAAAACTTAACACAACAAATCCCACACCAATTTGGAAACAGAGAAAATTGTAATGAATAAAATTACATCAAAACAAATTAAATCCAAACAGCAAAACCAGAACTATGAATTTCTACAGTTATTAGTAAAATCTATTGCCTAAAAGATCAAAGCGATAACAGCATGTACCTGGTTGCACAAGACTGGGCAAAAGTCAAAATTTAAGGCAAACCATGATAGAACATGGTTTGGAAACATGAGGTGGATTTAGCACTGTCTCAGCTTACCTTCAGAAAATCCATATAAAAGTCCAGAAGAAAGCAGAGTTCAGCGGAGCAAGGCAGCAGGCTATGCTTGAGGATGAGTCATTGTTGCCGAGGAGCACTGGACAAGGTCTCAGTAAATCCATCAGTGTTGGTTGGTAAAAGGTGTGAGCGGGATATAAGGATTTTCAAGCTGAGGAGGTCATTGTCTGCATGAAGCAGCCAAAGAGTGCTCCGCAACGCTGGATAGGCCGACCGAGGAAGCACCTTGGGCAGATCAGCTGGCGGGAAGGTCCCAGTCTTCTGTTGGTGCTTCTCTCACTTTTTTGTGAAAAGTTTTTTTCTAAGTTCCAACTTTTAGGGTTAGGTAGGAGCAGCACCTCTAGCAGGGCACCACTTCCAAAGGTCTAGTACCTTGTGGGGACCAGTTGTGGGCCGTTAATACGCATTCCAGCAGAGGCCAGGTGCAGGATTCAAGGTTTCTGGTACTTGTTATGTCACTGTAGCTCACTAAAGGAGCTAACCAACTAGCCATGGGAATCACTCTCGTAGTTCAGGGTGCAAGCAGCAAGGCAGGCCCCTAGCAGCAGAGCAGTTATCTGGGGAACACGGCAGACCTCTAGCAGCAGGGCAGTCCTCTGGTGAACAAGGTAGGCCTCAAGCAGAAGGGCATTCGTCCTAAGGTCCAGGATGTCCTTCTGAAGTCCTCCACAGGTCCAGAAGTGTAGTGAAGTGCTGTTTTGAGGGCCCAGTATTTATAAATGGTGCTATCCTTTTAAGTGGGGAAATACTCTAGGCTACCCCCACATCTGGTTCTGGAAACCTCTTTCCTTCCCTGTCAAGGCTCCAAAAAGTCTGGTGTGGCAAAAGACTAGTGTTACGTCTCTTTGTGTGTATGCTGGAAACATCCCCTTGAAATGTAAGTGGGGCAGGGACAACTTCACCCCTACCATCCTGGCATTATGGCCCATCCTGCCATTATCTAGTCCTCCTTTTTATCACCATCTGGGAGGAATACATACAAGCCAACCTCCAAGCTATTCAGTCATGTGACCCAGGACCCTGTTAAAAGGCACAAAATGTTTAGGGAACAAAAATGCTAACTTTCTAAAAGAGGCATTTTCAGAATTATGACTTAAAATCCAACTTTACCATTAAAGAGGGTTTTAAATTACAATTCCTTTGAGTACAATCATGGTATTACTACCAGCTTCCAATCAGAATTCAGCACTCTTTAAATGTAATAAGGTAAGGCAATGTTATCCAATGGGAGAGATAAGCCTTGTAGTAGTGAAAAATTAATTTAGGAGTTGTTCACTACCAGGACATATAAAACATAAAGACCCATGTCCTACTTTTGATATTAAGTGCAACCTGTCCTATGAGCTTTTTAGACCCATCCTTAGTGGTGACTCATATGTATTATAAAGGAAGGTTTAGGCCTGGCAGAAAGTTTATTTTGCCAGGACGCATTGGCAGCTTTAAAACTGCACTACAATCTGCAATGATAGGCCTGAGACGTTTTAAAGTGCTACTTAAGTAGGTGGCACAATGAGTGCTGCTGGCCTATTGGTAGCATTTAATGCACAGGCCTGGGTACGTGGCGTACCATATACGAAGGTCTTATAAGTAAGCGTGGGCGTAGTGCTCCACTCTGCCCGCGGAGTGTGCGTAGTTCTGCCTACTTCGCGGTCCATGAAGTAGGTGTAGCAGGCAGGCTACGCACACGCCACGGTGGAGCAGAGTTGCCCGCCACCCGACTCCCTCCCGCCCTCTTTTAAAATCCCTTACAATGTTTGAAAGCATGTTAAAAGTAATTAAAATGGCTTACCTGAGCTGCGGTGTCCCGGGGCTCCCTCTTCCTGCTCTATCGCTGACTTCTTCCTCACAAATGCGCATGCGCGAGTGCCCGCGCATGCACATTTGGGAGGAAGAAGTCAGTGATAAAGCAGGAACAGGGAGCCCTGGGACGCCGCAGCTCAGGTAAGTCATTTTAATTACTTTTAACATGTTTAAAAACATGTAAGGGATTTTAAAAGAGGGCGGGAGGGAGGCGGGTGGCGCGTAGTGGGGCTATGCGGAGTGTGCTTAGTTTTGCCCCCACTCCGTGATGCTCCGCGTAGCCCCACTACGCCCAGGGTTACTTATAAGTAAATTAAATATGCCAATCAGTTGTTTTACGAAGAGGGCATAAGCACTTTAGCACTGGTTAGCAGTGGTAAAGTGTACACAGTCCTAATGCCAACAAATACGAATTCAGAAACACGAGGGTGACTTTTGGGGGATTACCCTGCAGGGAGGGCCAAGTCCAACAGCTAATGAAAGTTTTTATTCAATGTAATCTCTCAAAAGCAAGCACTGTCACAGACTAGTGAGTGTACATGATCAACAACTGACTGTAAATGTCATGGCTTCTCTTGTAGTGTCTGATGGTGCAATGTCACCAATTGTGTCACTGTGGCATGCTACCTCCACCAAACACAGTAACGGCAATGGCCTCCTTGTTTCATTGTGCTAGCATCCATCAGTCAGGATAGAAGACAGTAAATGCACCATATAGGACTTGCTTTCGCATCTTCAGTATGTACCATCTGCTCTACATGCAGCAATATCTGTTTGTTTAAAGCTGCAATCACTCAACATGCCTTAGTACGAACACTACAACCCACCTATTGCATTGCAACAGGGGGTCCACAGTAAGCAGGAGAACATATATCTGTCATCTACCAGTAATGTGTGCTGCTTTCCTAATTACCCTGTCTGACCTCACTTACCACATTGTGAATCATTACCAACTCACACATGTATCTGTTATTTGTTGTGCAGATGTGCATGACAATTATATGCATATCCCAAAACTCATGTGCACACATCGGTCTCAGCAATGTTAGATATGAAGTATTGTTCTGTGTCTTTTTAACTTACATAGGCCCCTACTTTTCTGAATATGTCACGTTACAACGCGTACTAATGCCACGCGTGTCATTACAACGCGGACATTGCTACGCGTTGTCATTTACCATGACCTACCATAACATCGCATACTTTTACTATGAATTTGCCTTTACCACAAATGCCATTACAACACAAAGGCATGCGTGGTAAAGTTATACTCTTGGTAAAAGTATCTAAGGTAAGTTACACTACCCTGCCCTACCCTAAACCCCAATTTAGTATCCCTGTACGACCCTCCCCTGACCCCCAGTCCTCTCCCTACACTAAAACACTACCCTGCACGACCCCCCCGACCCTACCCTAAAACAGTACCCAGCACTATACACAAGCCCCACCCGACCCCCTTTTATCCTAAAAAAGAAACCCCCACCCCAGGCACAATACCCCTCACCTCTCTCTCCTCGTGGTTCCTCTCACTCCTCCTGGTTCATGCTGCACGTCTGGTCTGAGGGACGGTGCACGTCGTTGTGAGGAAAAGGAAGAACCTCTGTTTCCTCAAAACAAGGCGGATCGCCTATATTTTTTTACATCGCATGTGCCTTTATCACAAGAAAGTCGTTGTAAAGGCATGCGTGGTAAAAGCACATGAGATGTAAAAAAATTACAACGCATGCGTGGTAACGCTTGCGATGTAATGGTATGCGGGGAAACAGCCGCTTTGTAATGGATATTTCCCTACTTTTCTACATGAGTTTCTCCTTTAAAGTTCCAACCTCGTGGCCACACCATCAGAGAAGCTGACATCACAGAAACAGTTTACACACGCAGCACTGGTGGAACTGGCAGGTAAAACAAAGTGAATGTGCCACATATGGGAAACAGCCATTACAACACAGCTATTTCCACGCATGCCATTACAATGCAAGCATTACAATGTGTGCATCATTACAACGCGTAGACTTTACTACACATTTTTTTGTTAAGCACATGCGTTTACAACTAATATCATTGTAAAGTTATATATGGTAAAGGCATATATGTAGTGAAAAATATACGGGACAGTTGCCAACTATGTGCGTGGTAACAGTGGTGTTGTTAGGCAGTCCACATCGTTAGAAGAAATGGAGAGACTCTTCTGCTTCCTCACAATGACATGCAACACCCCCCTCAGACGAGCGGCCTGCACAAACCACGAGGAGAGAGGTAAGGTGGATTGGGCATGGAGACTACTATTTTACGGCTAGGGGCAGGGGACGTTGCTTGGCGGTAGTGCTTTAGTGTTTAGGGTAGTGAAAGGGCTGAGGGCGGAGGTGTATCTATTGTATATAAGTGTTATGGATTTCTGCTGCACATAGGTGTATATATGCATGTATTGTCAGCATTGTGTAGTACGTTTTACAATGCATGTGTATTTTATTTTAACTTACAGCCCTGAAGAAGTCCAATGTTTAACGGACGACACGCGTTGGCTGATGGTTTTTTATGAATGGAATTTACCACAATAAAGGAAGAGAAAAACATATGGACCGTATGGACACTGTTTTTCACATAGAAGTGTCATATTTGATTGTGAAGGTTTGACGTTTTTTCTATTCACATGTTCGCCTTTCTGTGGTACAGCTCCGGCTGAGCTGACCTGCAGGGATTTGTACCTGCGACCACAAGTTCGAACACAGGCCCCCTACAGTGGAAGCATTAATCCACTAAGCCACCAGACCCAAATAATATGGACCTGGATAGCATTTGTACTTCTTCCTCCGCTTCATCATGCCATGACTTCCACTGAGACATCAGCCCCTCTTTCAAGGACCAAGAAAATGTGAATTCCCAGCCAGCCTGGTATCAACTGAGTCTCCTTTATAGGTCTCTCAATTCCTGGCTCCCACTGCTTTCTGTCCACTGTTCAGGCCCTATCCAGACAAGGCTGAGGCTTCACTGAAGGCTGCCATGCTTGCAGCTATATACCTGTACACTAATTAATTAATGAACTGCATTTTACAGATGAAATGACTGATCTATAGAAGCATCTTCCAAAAGTCGCATCCTACCAGTGTGCTTTATTCCTCTTCCTATAGCGCACTGTGACTCATTATGTATCCTTACCCCTGCCAGTCAAACATCTATGCCGGCAATTTATGACTTCATGGGTCCCTTGGCCCGAGGCATCCTTAAACGAAAATGATCCATGAATCTTGAACTAATTGTGACCCATTAATATTCACTAGTCAGTTTGGGGATGAAAATAAGTGTGTGTTACATATATATCATCAGCCAGAAATGGCTCCGAAATCTGTTTTCATACATGTTGCCCCGTGGGGAGGGAGGGCCACTGCATGGCTAACATTAATTCCCCTCCCCCTGCCTTTTTAATACCAGGAGACACTAGAAACAATTACGCGCTTCCTAATCATCCGTTTATGAGGACACAACTAATGACTGTCTCAAAATGCGGATAGGAAACTCAGTATAATAATAAACACAAATAACATGCAATATGAGCAATAACATATTAGCTAGAAGAAATATTGAACGATCACAAATTAAGATCTATATCTTGGGCCAGTGCTCTGAGAGGAGAGACAGGTATGCTACGGTTGACAAAGACAACAATAAAGAAAGTGTAACTTTATATATCTTTGAAAGCAACAGATATTAATGTCTTCGATTTGCCAACCACGATACAGAGATATAAACCGAGGAATAAGTAAACACAAGCAAAGCAAATCGTCAGGGTATTTTGTTAGCGAAATATAGTATTTTGATCTTCTCAGTCTGTGTAAAAAATAAACCATAAAAAGTCACCAAAATACGTTTAGCTTCATATGAACAGTGGCAGTCGACATTATTTCTCGTGCACTCTAAGAGCTAATGTGCCCGCAACACATGCTGAGCATGTACTCTATTAGAAAGTGGAAATGTAGCATTCAATATTCATGGCCGATGTCTCACAGACATGATATTAATAACCATAGGCCGCATCGTCAGTTTCACAGATCTGGAGCAATAATAGGATTCTTTGGAACAGAACAGGATGTTGGCCCTACAAGGGGTCAAGGCAGCCAGGACATTGATTTCCTGATGTGCTCAGGCGCACTCTTCCAAGCATAGTGGACAGCAATGCAATCATTTACGTGCCCATCTATGTTAGCATCAAGATGTGCCTGTCTTTAAATGAAAAAAGAGCATGTTTTTACCATAGATCTTTCTTTTTCAGAAGAAGAACATTACATAGGCCACTCGTCCTACAAAATTGCACCCTGATGCTTTTAGACGGCTCCATTTGATATGTGTCATTAAACACACATTTCGCTTGACAATTTCAGTTATAGAAAAATATGGCAGTGTCTGCAGTATGTACTTATATCCGACAAGTTCTCACCAGTGTGTGCGGGGGGTGGAGGGGTAGACAGAAAGGTGCAGTAGGGGAAAAGGGTTAAAGAATCCCCCTCCCTAACTTTACATACATATCAGACTCGCGCTCCAGTGTGGTGTGTGCGACCCCACCGTGTACCTGGCCTCGTCATTGCACGGAAACATCCCACTGTTACATATTCTCCACTTCTTCTTACAATGGGAAGGCTTCCATTTCAGGCTTTTCGCCATAGTCTCCCAGAGTGCATTGCGCCTCCTGTTTAGTAGTTACCTTCGTTTATTATTCGTGTTGTAGCCGAATTTTGCCTTGATGTTTGGGGATCATCTGTGAGGGGTGGGGAAGAATTACAGACAACTCTTCCCGGCTTTGATCTCTGTTACACTTTCAGTGTCCCTTGGTTACTCCACTGAACCCACTAAAACCTGGCATTTGGTATTTTCTAGATTTGGTCATCGCCCTACGTTGTAATGAGAGAATGTAGGATGAATCCATGGCCCAGAGTGGAGTTGTAGGAGTACTGCTGTGTTCGCTCCTCATTAATTTATCCGGAAAAGTGGGCCAGCTCACAAGGGCCTCTCTTAATGCCTTTCTAAATGTTTCCTGCAAATGTCTATCGTCCAATACGGCCACCATCCCTGTAAATGAAAAGCGAGGTTCCATTGTGGGAAAGCCAGGTCATTGTTGCCATCTTTATATATTGAGCCATTTGCCTGTGTTTCCCTGTGCCTTCTGTCCTCACAACGAGTAAGTCCTGGTGCATTGCTGTGCTGGCTGCCTCCTTCCCTCCTAAGGGCTCTCCTTTCACCCTCGCCCCCACTGCAGTTCGGTCCATTTTCCACATGGCCTGGCCAGCCTCCAGCTATTTCTTGTTTCAGACCTCATTTCCTCTGTGGTCCACCTGATAATCAGGGCAAAACCAAAGGGGATGATGGACGGAGTGTTGAACATTGCAAGCACTCATCCCCAGTCAACTGATCTGGGTTTAATCCATCATCATTCTGTAGCTCACTCCTCCACCCCAGTTCAGACATGGCCATATGCAAATCAGTCTGCCCCTGTGCCTCATGGGAACAGTCCAGCCCCAACTGCCAAGCCATGTCTTCCCTGGACCGGAAACAAGCATCCTGGGACCGGTTTCTGGCTAATAAGCCGTCATCAGCCAGGCTTGCTTGAATCCAGTGGCAAAGTGAGCAAGGGACCCACGTCTAGGCATACCCTGCCAACTCAAGGCAAACAAAGCAAAACCAAAGGGGATGATGGACGGAGTGTTGAACATTGCAGGCACACACCCCCAGTCAACTGATCTGCACAGGGTCAAGACTGATTTGCATATGGCTGGGTCCAAACTGGAATGGTGAGCAAAAAAACGATGGATTTAGGCCCAGATCTCTGTACTGGGGTGAATGTATTACATTGTTCTGCATTCTGTCCATCAATAGTTCTTTTTGCAATTGTCACCACGAGTGGAACGGGTATGCTCAGACGTGAGCTCTGTGCTCTCCATGCCACTGGAATCAAGCTATCCTGGCTGAAGAGGGGTGAAACCCCGAAACCGGTCCTAGGATGCTTGTTTCCAGTCCAGGGAGGACCTGGCCTGGCAGTTCGGACTGGACTGTTCCCATTGGGCACAGGGTCAAGACTGATTTGCATATGGCTGGGTCCAAACTGGAATGGCATGGTGAGCAAAAACACGATGGATTTAGGCTCAGATCTCTGTACTGGGGTGAATGTATGGCATTGTTCTGCATTCTGTCCATAAATAGTTCTTTTTGCAATTGCCACCTGATAATCAGATACCAGTCCGGTCAGCAGTGAGGCACACTCACCTAAACCTCGGAGGTAGCAGGGCATGTATTGGCCTAGGGAGAAATGGTTGTTATTTTGTCCCATCCTGCTCCAAGCACCTCTGATGATACAGCTGCTTCAATCCAGTCCACTATTCACAACTCCACTGCTCCCCCACCACATCCTGCCCAAGCTCCATTAATCTGTGAGCAGGGAGCTGGCTTCTCCTCCCCAACTGAGAGGAGTTAGTGACTTTTTTTTTATCTAAGGGAGACTGGTTATTCTGAAGCACAGCTGGATTACATGATCTTCACTTCGAGGCCGACGGATAAGCTAGCTTTGCAGTTTTTACATAGTTGTGTCATCCTGGAAGTTTTAAATTCCTCTCTGAATTTCCCACAGAATTTCATTCTCAGGAAAGCTTTTGCAAGCAAGTAATTTTTTTCTCTTTTCCAAATCATAAGGATCGAAGCACATGAGCTTATCATGTATTCTGGAGTTGTTTCTTAAAGGGGCAGAAGAGGGGCTTAGATTTCAAAACTGAAATGACCGATTAAACCATAATTAATAAAAGTTTGTAATTAACGTCTCAGGAATATGAAATACAAATTTCTATACTCAGTTATGAGTCTCATTGCCATGTAATAAATATCTATTAAGTTGCAATAAAATAAATAGACCACTCATACATTAATGTTACTGTGTGAGCAAAGAGCATTATGCAGCTGGGATACATTTTAGGGTCTTAGGAATCATGGGATGCTACAAAGCAGTGAATATGGACCAGTACAATTAAACTGGGCAACAGTAAAACTACTGCAGGAACAAGTATTGTACAAAAATGGGGTAATAGTGATGTCAAAGCATATGATATGTTTTATTGTATATATGGAAAGTCGGTATAAAATGCTGTTTTTATTGTTTAAGAGTGCTTTTTTACACTATTGTACTTATTGCCTCTCACATTTATGGATAATTTAGCCGATTAAGCATTTTTGTTTTACTTGGGTAATGTTATTACTATTGTTATTATGTTGTTGTCATTATCGTCATCCTCATCATCATCACAAGAGTAATTCTTGAGAAGAAAGAGAGCAGCCATGTTTGTGGTACAATTATATATAGTGTATACTTAGGGAAGAATCGGTTAAGACCAAACATGCCACAGATCCACCTTGGTCGGTGGGGCAGACCTTAGGCATCTGACTGGCATGAGGAGTGTGGAAGTTAGAGAGGGCAGTGTCAGTAATAGGAAGGGACAATGGTATGCTCTTGGGCAAGTGCTGAGCATAATAGGTGGCTTTTAAGGCTTCTTCAGAACTGTAGAAAATATTTCCAGAAGCTTGAATGTAGAGGGAACCTCTCCCACAGCAAGGATCCCCGGGTTAAGGTAGGGCCACCATAGCGTTTGCATCTGTATGATAGGCTAGCAAGAGCATTTGAATGGCAGACTTCAGGTTACTAGAGGGTTGACTCTGGAAGATTTTGAGGCATCGAGGTGGGCTGCCACACAATGCTCTCTTGCCATGGCACAGTACTTCTAACTGTGACCTTTCATTAAGCAGGAACTAGGTGAAGTGCTCGATGGCTGGCATCATATGGTTTTGATGGTTGAGGTTGAATATGAGCTGGGCCACAAGGTCCCGGGGCCTTTTTGGATCAGTGTGCAAAGCCTCACAATGCTAGGAGTTATTCGCAAATTTTTACAGAAAGATACTATCATTGAAAAGTAAATTGACTTAGTAGCTTTAACTAGAAAACAATGCATTTAGCGAGCAGAAGTTCTATTCAACCACATCAAATTATAACTAGTTGTTGATCATTTCTGGATTAATTAGAACTGAGTAAATAGGGATGTGGAGTTGCACTGCCTTTTACTTCAAGAGAATGATGAAGATTAAAAAAAAAAACTTGTATATGCCTTCCTTATTCTTCTTGCACTTTCTAATAAAATGAGAATATTTTCCTCATCCGAAAAACAATATCATTTGCTGCGTATGCAATGAGGAGTCTGACAACTAACTTCTTGCAAAATCAGAACTTAAGTTTAGCGACACAATCTTTGCTTTATTTTGGAACTGTCTCCTGTATAAAATTGCTGAACTTGGCCGTTTCTGCAGAGTTATCCCCAAACTTTTTAGCTTCCTCCGGCTATTTTCTAACTTTCTTTTTATTGGCTTTAGGACTCTGGGCAATTTACCACTGCAAATCAGTGTTAAACTGCATTTGCTCTCTCCTCCAAACAAGGTATGATTAGTTTACACCTGTTTGGCATATTTGATTTACTTTAAGTGCCTTGTAAAGTGGTATCCCATATACCAAGGGACTGTAAATTAAATGCTACTATTGGGCCTGTAGCGCTCATTGTGCCACCCACAGAAGTAGTATTTCAAACCTGTCTAAGACCTGCTACTGCAGTTGACTGCCACTACAACTTGGCATTAAAAACTACATGAAAAAAGCGTAGTGTTTCCTGGATTAAGAAACGTCCCTCTGAGCACAGCTGAAAGAAATTGCTGAAAGCGATATTTACAAGTTTATCCAAAGGGTATTTCAAACAAATGAATGAAGATAATCCAAATCGGGTTGACATTGCTTGTGAATGTATTTATTATATGTTGATTCTCTTGTGACGATATTCAATTCAACATATCGTGTATTTGCTTCACAAATTAAATGTATCCAACATTCTTAATTGTCTCAATGCATTTTGGGCAATACTGTGCCCTTCATCAGGGGATATGTAAACAAGGAAATGCTATGCTTTATTAATTCAAGTACACTCACATGACCAGAGAGTGATACCGCCGAGACACGCTACAATTTGACTAAAAGCTACATTCACCGTGTTGTGCGTGTTCCACTACACTTTATTAAACTACTTGCCAAGCCTTAAACTCTCCTTTTATTACAAATAGGTCACCTCTAAGTTAGGCCCTAGGAAGCCTTATGGGCAGGGTGCTGTATAAGTAAAAAGCAGGACATGTACCTTATGGTTGGAATGCCCTGGTAGTGACAAACAGCTTGCTTGGTTTTTCACTGCTGCAAGGCCTACTCCTCTCATAGGCTAGCATTGGGAATTCCATTATATATTTTTAAGTGGTCATTCCTGACTCTTACAAAGTGGGCAGTGTGCTTATGACTCTCCGTGCTTTGCAGCCTGACTCCAATACGTGTCTGGACTGGGTGACAGCTACATTTGGTGCATACTTTCCAGACAGCCACAACACAGGAAGGGCTAGGGGCAACAAGGGATACAAAGTGAAAGTCAAAATATTCTTTATTAGGATCTGTGAAATCCATAAAATTATTACAAATTTTCCATGCAGTACAGGCAATGCTTGATTATAAAACACCATAATACAAACATTTACCAATTAGAAATACGAAACAATACTTGCACAAAAGCACTTTAGAGATTTACATGGTGAATTTGTAGCCATGACAAGATGGTTAGCAGTCATTACAGAGTACTATAGTACTTGTACAAAGAACGCTTTATGTAAGCCTTGTACTAATCAGGAATGTGAGTAATGTTAGTGCAAAAAATACTACGAATTCATAAAATCAAATTAAAAGAGAAGCCTATAAATTCATGAAAAGTCATATCCAGACTCACAGTATGGGTCAAGATATTCAGCTAATCATACTCATGCCTTAAATTATCCAGGGAAATCAGAGTATTTATTTTCTTAATTACACACATAATAAAAGTATGATCAGTATAACAGATCGCTTCGTTCTCTAAATTACACAAAAGTTACAGGCATCTTGTTCAAACATGAATTTCTCAGGTTAAAAACACAAAACAACATGAGATGAATAGTTGACGATAAGGCCTTCCCATCACAGGGGCATTTGTATGTCAGGGTAACCATCTGCATTCATCTGCATACTGGTAGTCTTCCTGGGCTGGAGTCAGAGAGGTGGTTCACACTTTACAATTGTATAGGTTGTATCCTTTTCTCACACAAAGGGTTGATTTACTCCCTTACTGATCGTCTGGAGCCAGGGCTGAACTGTAAGGGCTTGTTGAAGTCATCCCTTCATCAAAGACATTTTGAGTACTGGGGCTCTGACTATGTTTTTAGACACTATATGGGACTTGTAATCAGACGCTGCTGGCTCTACAATCTGTACATTGGCAGAGGACTGCTGTGCTGCAAGGAGGATCCACCATTTGGACTACCTGCCTTGTGCTGGCCTGCTGGGCTGCTGAAGGTACTGCCACTCTGCAACTCGACTTTTGTGGTGGCCGGCCTGCCTACTGCTCTCTTAGAGCCTTTGCTAGATCGGCAGCAGTGTGCTGAGAGAGGAGCCATGCCCCATTGCTCCTTGCCTTACAGACAAAGCGCGCTTGAAGCGCTTCATTTTTGCCCCCAAAACCTGAAGTGTGAGCCCTTCCTAGAAGAAGGTATCAACCAGCACGTGGTGAGTGGTGCCTATTGCTCCTGGCTCTGCAGGTTGCACGTGTTTAGCACTCCTTATGCCCACTGACAGCGCATGTCAGAGCACTTCTGATTGTGCGGAGAGTGGGTGGTGTTCTTTCCAGTGCGCCCCCTCAGTAAAGGAGACTGCGATGTGCAGCAAGTCCTGAGGTAGGTGCTGTACCGAGGCACTAGCCCCCTGCGCACCGCATTGCCGTCATCCCGAGGGAATAACCCTGCGAGGCCCCTTCCGCTGGAGAGCTGCAGTGCTGAAGAGTGCCTCATTCGAAAAGACAGTGTCAGCAAATCTCTCCCCAGCTGCAGCTCACCATTGAAGCTGCAAGTATCTATCCTGCAAAGGGGTGTTCCCTGTCAGAGGAGCCATCTTTAAGGCCTTTGCGCAGGTCAGAGGAGACCTCCGTGGTGCCTGATCCTACAAGTGCCGCACTTTAGCAGCAGCGGCATGAGCTCGGGGCAGCTGCATTTGGTCCTGTGAATGCAGGGGACTGAACGAGGTCTCCCAAAGTGATCCTGCAAGTTTGTGCCTCCCTTTATCTCCTTTGGTGATGGACTGTGGGGACATGGTTGTTTACCTGCACACGAATGCACAGTTTTGGCACTTTGAGAACATTAAAGATGATACCATAGTACCGTATTAAGTACTGTAGGCGCACAGGCATTCTACGGTTTGTGCCGGAAGGCAATACTTGCCACGGGGTTCTTAAGAAAATCCTGTATAAAGTGTAATAGGAGCACAAAGGCTCTGGTTCCATGTTTGGGGAATTAATTCAATGTTCTGCCTTTAATAAGACTGCGTTGTTTGGGAAAACTCCTAGGACTACATATGGAATTTACACTAACAATTTGCATTACTTGCAAAGTATTTTTGATTATGTTGTTTTGGTTTTTCTGTTATGTACAAAGTAGTCTATTTTTACATTGTGTGTGGAGTCTCTTTTGTGGTGTATTGCTATTGATTGTACTGTTGTGTGAATGTGTGTTGCACAAACCCTTTACACATTACCTCTGATGATAAGCCTGCCTGCTCTGTGCCAAGCTACCGGACAGTGAGTACAGTTTTGTAGGGTGTAACTGACTTGCCGTGACTAGAAAGGTGGTTTCTGCCTGGCTTAGGTGCATATCCTGGGCAACAAGAAACCCCATTTCGAACAAAAATCAACATTAAAGAATTTATAAACTCAACTTTCAGTTCTGAACTTTTCTTGGGTGAAGCCTTGATAACAAAGTACATATAATGAATGAGTGGTGTTAAATGTGCTCAACTTCAATCTTATAATTTATGAATAAGTTTACATGTTTTTTAAATCATGAATAAGGTGATATAAAACTTAGTAAAAACGGACATTTGGGCAGTTCAAATATATTCATTTTCACAAAGGTGGCATTTGCCAATACCTTTGTGTAGCTTACCAGACATCGCATATTCCACAGAAGGAGTAACTCTCCCCAAGGAAATCAACAGAAAGTGCATAAGACTCGCGGTAACAGGTGAATTACCAACGCAGTAACGTGGTCCCAGTTAAGTGCAAAGGATTTGGCATTTCCCTTAATTAAAACTACAATATTTTAAGGCACTTATCTAAAATTATATGTGTTCAAATTAGTCTTTGGCCTCGAGAAATTAATTACTAAGCATTTAATTGAAACGTGATTTTCTCTTCTATTTAAACTGTATAAATGTAATTAAATCTTTATTTGCAATTAGTGTCACAAGATATATTTAAATTATTTCTGAGTACCAGTTATATGCGGTCTCTCTAAATACGGATTTTGAACCACTTGACTATTAGGCGCATATTTTATCACAATATTTAAGCATGAAGGAAGGCAAGAACACAGGCCAGGATTTCAAATGGGCAGCTTCCTCCCTGGTCCACCATGGCTTAGCAGGTATTAAAGATGGGCCATTGTAAAATTTGACAATAATGATGGTCTACAAAATGAATATCGTGTACAAAGAGGAAGGAGTATTTATTTCTGACCCTCTCTCTGTGGCATATCAAGCAATGAGACCTATGGAATGACTGTCGATGAGAAGTGGAAAAGGAGTAACTTTATGAGGAGGCGCAGAGTATGAGATTCAAACATGCTTACATCGAAAATGAAAATGGTTTCCTCTGTTTTTGCATTTAAGAAAGAAATACAGCTAATGGTCATAAGAATTATAATACTTCCTATATTGTTTTAGCGCATGCAAAAAAGTATCTGGTTCCAGACATCACCAACCAAAAGCGTCATTTAAAATCTGTTGGCAAATAGTTTAATTTACATACCTAGTTCATTCAAAAACAAGATTTGATCACACATTCGGGAATTTGATGCCATAGCTTTTAGTGCCTCATCGTGATATAGCCCCTCAATTTTATCAACACACGTAGGCCCCGGTTACTAGTAGAGAGAAGTATCCCCACCAGTGGCAGCTGCTGCTGATCAGATGGGGTGAGGCGTTGGGGGGCGACATAAATAAAAATGAAAGGAAGAAGAAAGAAAACGTACCTGCCTCGATCCTCTTCTGTTCCCCCAGGCAGTACACAGGCTTCCAGACAACCCCCCCCCCGCAGTCAATCACAATGCTGCTGTCATGCTGGTAATGGTATTATCAGCATGACAGAAGCATTGGGGATTGGTCTGAGCGGCCTCCACCTTAAGGGAGGAGCGGACGCTTGTAACCACATAGGATGCTGCTTTGCTCATCTATAAGTGGCCAGAGATTCTTGCACCTACACTTTCTGAGAGTAGGAACCCTGACCCAATTTTACCAACAGGAAAATGTGCCCATTGAAATCACTTTGGGAATGCTTGCAAGTGCAGCCCTGCCACTAGGCCCCCTACTAAGGCATAGGAGAATATAATGCTCCCAACTACAAGGGCACACCCTCCCCTCTGCCTACCTCAACCCTCAACTTTCTCCTACTCCCACTCCCTGCCTCACAGCCCACATTTCTGCACAGCAAAGTGATCATTGCCAGGGAGCTGGGGACCCCCAAAAACAGTGGGGGGTTTACTTCCATGGTGGTAGAGGTTGTAACTTCTCGCAGGATGGTGGGCCACCTGCTAAGGCCTAAATAAGCTTATAATTATGCATAAAGTTGCTTAACTAGGAATGATCTTGCACAAAGGTTTTTTACAAGGATAATGCTATCGAGTCTGGGAATGAAAGGACAAGCCAGATATGAAGTCAAAAATTGAAATCTCTGATAGAGGATACAGCCTAATTTAGCTATTCCATGTGAAGTAGACATAACAATTGTGATAAGACATAACCCCAGCTAATGTGTCCTTTAAGGAAATTGCAATGTTCTCGAGCCTTCAAGAGACTGCAGCAGTAGCTATAAGTTTAAAGTGAAGAGGCTAAAAGAGAAGATAAACTATACCTCCAAGGGCTCAGTAAGATTTCCTGCAGAGTGCAAGTAGTCACATTAGGGGCACACTGTCAGAGGTGCCACCTAGGACACATTATCATAGGCTTGGCTATTCCATCTTGCAAAATGGGCAATGCCACAAATAGAGACGTTGCCATTCAGATTTTGATTAATATCCTTCTATTGATAGTAACTAATCCTTAAATGACTTGCTCTATAAGAATAGGGAGAAAGGGGATTAGGAAAAACAAAAAAGGTAAATTCTTCTACTCTAATGAGCAATGCAATCTATCATTAATGTCTTAAATAGAAAAATCTAATATAATGTCACAAGGACTCTAATCTTTTACGGGAGTAGCAGTAGCCCAGGGGAGAGCTTTGAGTCTCAAAAAATATTCATGGATGTCCATGGGATAGACAAGGATTGTTTTGTCAGCAATGTCAGCCAGACACAAAGTTTGACTTACTTTCTTCTTTCAGTGTGGTCAAAGGAAATGCGGACTAGTTCCTCTACCGAAAATGACACATTTCACTACCAAAGTACTTGAAAGATGACAAGTGTCTCCATAAAAGTGTCTCAATAATAGGGAAAAGTCTAAAATGCGTAAGAAAAACCTCGGTGGCAAATGGTAAGCAAAGATTTCCAGGGATGGGATGTATGACGTTACAACGCACACTATTACAACGCATGCACTTACAACGCATTTTTTACAACGCATAATCCATTACAACGCATGACATTACAACGCATGACACTACAACGCATTTTTAAAAAATACCTTTACAACGCACTACCATTACAACGCATACTACCTTTACAACGCATACCATTACAACGCATAATATTAAATTACATTTAAGGTAAGTATTAGATAGTATAGGGGTAAAAATTACTATTCTAACTCCAGGGGGTGCAACAGTAGGGTAAGTGTTGGATAGTGTAGGGGTAAAAATTACTATTCTAACTCCAGGGGGTGCAACAGTAGGGTAAGTGTTGGATAGTGTAGGGGTAAAAATTACTATTCTAACTCCAGGGGGTGCAACAGTAGGGAAAGTGTTGGATAGTATAGGGGTAAAAATTACTATTCTAACTCCAGGGGGTGCATCAGTAGGGTAAGTGTTGGATAGTATAGGGGTAAAAATTACTATTCTAACTCCAGGGGGTGCATCAGTAGGGTAAGTGTTGGATAGTATAGGGGTAAAAATTACTATTCTAACTCCAGGGGGTGCATCAGTAGGGTAAGTGTTGGATAGTATAGGGGTAAAAATTACTATTCTAACTCCAGGGGGTGCATCAGTAGGGTAAGTGTTGGATAGTATAGGGGTAAAAATTACTACTCTAACTCCAGGGGGTGCAACAGTAGGGTAAGTGTTGGATAGTATAGGGGTAAAAATTACTATTCTAACTCCAGGGGGTGCATCAGTAGTGTAAGTGTTGGATAGTATAGGGGTAAAAATTACTATTCTAACTCCAGGGGGTGCATCAGTAGTGTAAGTGTTGGATAGTATAGGGGTAAAAATTACTATTCTAACTCCAGGGGGTGCATCAGTAGGGTAAGTGTTGGATAGTATAATGTAATATTATGCGTTGTAATGGTATGCGTTGTAATGGTAGTATGCGTTGTAATGGAATGCGTTGTAAAGGTAGTTTTTAAAAATGCGTTGTAGTATCCTGCGTTGTAATATCATGCGTTGTAATGGATTATGCGTTGTAAAAAATGCGTTGTAATGGTAGTGCGTTGTAAAAGTTGCGTTGTAAAGGTTGTTCCCCCCAGGGATGGGTTGAAGACTGAAGAAGACGAAATAACAAGTACTACATTTCCCTTAAAACAAGGCCAAAAAGGGTAATGCAAAACTTCAGAATCACAGACCATAGATGAAATTTCCTTAAATGGTCAGACAAATACCAGGGACAAAGTATTGGTACGGGGATGCAGGACGAAGGGAAAAACATTCAAACGAATTGCAACACATTCTGCACAAAGAGCACCTATATATGTGGGTAAAAAAGGAAGTGACATCACAGAACACCGAGACGTCCTCTTGTCCTGAGCTACCAATGAGCAGAGAGTAGTAACAACAGCCATGTAGGATTGAAAAGCATAAGGGGAAGGCTCTGTCCCTCTTACACAATCAATGTTGCAAGGAGATTCTGGAAAGGCATGGGATTTAGTCCAGGATAAGTGATTTATACAAGTTAAATATTATTCCAATGCAGTTGCTCTTTATGCCTCCACTCTCTGTTCGCAGATCTTTTGGATCAAGGTAGGCAAAGAGGCCTTCAACTTTCTTTCATTAGTTCAGAGTCAGGAAGGACAGTAGACGTAATCCGTAGCAGAGCCTTGAGCTTGACTGAAGGCCTTGGGTTGGAATATCACGAAGTAAGACTCAGCGCCAGAAGATGCACAAAACTGAGGCGGTAGGTTTCAATTCAGCAGGAAGGTCTAACAAACCTTTTGAACCTGAGAAAGGTCAGATTTACTCATATTTTAAGAGCTTTTGCCAATGGGGATAGAAAGCAGCGTTTGCACAGGAGGCTCCATTCTCCCTGTGTGTTTTTATGCTGTACAGAACTCCGCATAGCAGGAGTTGAAGCAGGAATAGAAGCCAATGGGAAGAGTCACTTGACATTATCGGCATTACTCAAGGAAACTGGCACCTGGGGCAGCTTTCCGGGCATACAATTGGGACTGTGTGAATACCAAAAGACACAAATGTACATATAGGAGGAGAGATACAACTCAGCATGTACTTTTATTGGTGAAAAAGGCCCTTAGTGCATTTCCAAAGTGCATTCATTCTGTTGAATTCTTTCAACTCTTACATTGAGACACAGTTCTAGTTCTCGGTGCAATTTTGCAAGTTCTCCTCTCAAAAGGTGTGAGAATACCGGAGGCTCTTGCAATGCAACATGTGTCCCTACAATGAACAGTGATCGCTTGTAGAAGACAAAGGTATGCGATCACTTGCGGGTTTACGCCCCTGCTTAAGAGTCTGTGCCCAACAGAGGCGCAGATTTATCGCAGCTCATGGTGACATGGCTCCTCTTTCTCTCACACTTACCCTGCCCTGCATTAGAGTAGGGCAGAATACAATCCTAGGCTGGGTATGGAGTGCTGTAGCAAATACAGCACTGTGCCACAACCTGGCCAGTTGATAGATCTGGGTGATTATATGATATTTGGGCTAGAGAAGAAGAAGGAATTAAAATGACTGTGACTGAGCATATTATCTAGTCAATCAATCATAATTAAAAGAGTTCTGGCAATTAGTTTTAGGTGCTTTCTTAATTTAAAATGTAAGTGTGTCTTTGTATCCATAAGCAGGCTGATAGAAGAGAGTTTATCCATCAATGCGGTATTTTAACATTAGGTTCCCTGGATCGAATGCCTATAGAACCTCTGAGAGGAAAATCAACTATTCACAACTTTCTTGAATTATAATAATAATCATAATAAAATTAAGTTTTTATTGCACAGTTCCGTCATTAAAAGAATGATGCTAGTATTTTTATTAACTAAATCATAATGATTATTACTGTCATTAGAAAATATATTTGAATTAAAATGGATACTATTATCATAACAATTTAGAAGACAAGAAGAGGAACACACAGCTGTTGGCCGATACAAAAGAATTTGCCTGAAGGTGACAAATCGAGGTGCTGGGTGTGATGCAGAGGGGAGAGGAATAGCTAAGAATCAGTGTCCGTGAGAACTTCTAAGATTGCACCATGTAAAGCTTATTTTTGCAGATAAAGAGAAGTGATAACCTTTTAAAGTGTATTTTTTGCTTGCTTTCGGCAAAAGGCAGCAGCTTAGTTTTGTGAAAAGTTAGAAAATTACTATAAGTACTTTTTTTCCAAAATGAAGCATTTCTAAAAGTCAAGCTGATACTGTTGAATGTCACTGGAGCTGAAATTGGTAGTTTGGAACACAAACTACATGAAAAATAGAACAACCAAGCGTGAAACTGGAACATTATTTGTTGATGCATCATTACATCCAATTACTGTAAAAATACTTGTATCATCGTTAGTGAGTCCTTGCTGAAGGCAAGGAGCAAAGAAGCAAATTGCGCATATAGTAATGGGATGTTAGGGTAACGGTTTGAGGCTCACCCTGAAACAAAATCTGCTTTTATCGATAATAATGCATTTATATTAATTGTGGTTTCCAAACACACACTCTTATTTAGAAAAAATTAGGAAACGGTCATGCAAATCAAGACCTCAAGATACCCCATAAAAATAATATGCATAGCAGAATTTACATTCCTGATAAAACAGACTACATTCGTCTGGGTACTGCCCAAAAATCTGTTCCATGTCCTTGGGCCAGAGTGTCCCACTTCTTCCCACCACCTTGATGAATGCAGCTTTGGCAGCTTTTTATCCCCAAAAAATCACTGGAGTGATAAGCAAGATTGACACACACCCCATCACCGGTGAAAACCTGCCAACCTTCAGTCTTTGAAACACATCAACCAGGTGAAGCACTTTTGTACCCAACAATCTTCAAAGTATTGAAATGGCCATCACTTAGAGGAGACCATCCCAATACTCTGAGACCCCCATCCCCACAGATGCAATGAACACCGGGTTCATTTCATACCTCTCTGGACAATTTGCAACAGTGTTCCACTACACAGCGGTGCATGATCTGACCCGAGCCTCATCAAAGTTGTAGTTGGGTCTTTCCACTCCTGGTTAAGGGAACCCATGCCTACTGCCCCACTCAATCTATGGTCAGCATTTGATACATTTGACTATACCTTCTTCCTCACTCTCCTGTCAGAGCGCATGGTGTTTGAACACGCCACCTACCTCACCATTTCCAAGTAGTGTAAATTGGAAAGTTAACTTCAAAGCTTACCCCTCACCTTTCGCCGTACTACAAGCCCCCATATTGGTTCCAGCTTGTGTAACATGTATGTTTATTTACAAGGTAAACTCCGTCTGGAAAGCAGTACCTCCTTATGCTCACGAATGTATCAAAAAAGTAAAAATATCTCCCAGGATGCAGTTTGTTCAATGTGTTGAAATGCCCTTTTAATGTGTTTTCAACTGGTGGCACCTACTACTGGTCATGCAACGTTCTTTAGAATCTGCCAGTTATAAGGATGTATTGAAACCTTGCCAGATCCAACAGAGGTGCGAGTAACATTGGCACGTGAGGGATTGTCATCACTCACTCGCTCTTTTTTTAGTTTTGCTCAAAAGCGCATACACATAGCAAGACGCATTTTCCATAATAAATAACTTTTGGATTTTTGCATCCAACCTGGAGCTCTCCATCCTTATTCTTCTCATTTGGAGGCTTGATTTGAAACTAGGAGTACCTGAAAGTGGGAGCACTCAGCAGCCTCCTATTGTTCCTCCTTTCATCAATATATGGATAACTAGTTCCACCTGAAAGTCGATTGCCAAAATAGCTTCTGCGTTCTGCCTACTTGCATATTGGAAATACTTGAATAAAACATATACAGCTAGCTCGCACAAAACAGAATCCCATTTTTATTCCCCAGTCACATTTTCAAGCTCTGTATAAACGGTCTTGAATACTTGAACAGAATGGAGTTTAGACCTAAAAGCATTAATTTAGCAAAACCTCTAGGTGTCAACCTACACTCAAAACACCCACATAAAGGCAATACCAACAGCAAGGAGAAATAAATCTATCTGAGAATTATGTGCAACATCAGACATTTCCTTATAAGATCTGAACTGAAGACATTAGTCCTATGCAGGATCATATGTAGAATTGAATACAATAATGCTTTGTTCACATGCCTCCCACAGACCCGACTCAGTGATAATAAAGCAGCCCTGGACCCCTGCCTGCCTCATTTCAAGGGAAGTCGGCGATATCGCCTCAGTTCTGGCATCGCTATCCCTAGAGGCACGAAGTACATTCACAATGGCCTGCATGGCCTACAAGCAGTATACAAAGATACTCAACCATAACTGGCAAATAAGGTGACCCTAGCTGGAGGAAACACTCAGAGGGGAAAGGACGCCCTATGAATAGATCTTTCCTAACACAAGAAAGGTGTTACCATAAAGAGCATGTCGTCACTAGTATGTTATGTTCTCTGTTAAGTGTGTCTATCCAGAATGTGACGCGCTCCCGCACCCATGTTCAGGTTCATGACCACAACAATTAAATAATAAACATTTCTCAAGTGTACATTTGAACTTACATATATTTAAAATTGTGGCACTATCAGATACAGCAATTTACACGGATCACCTTGCTCAAAACTAAGGTAAGAACAGAGGCATCCGTTTTGTACCTCAGCCACTAGACTACATCTACGTAGTAGCACAATCACGTTTGAGGTCATAAGGTTATCCATGACGTGAGACTCTCCTTTGGCTAGACTAAATAACTTATGTAGGACATTTTGTAAGACTGTGAGCTAGCCCCACTGTTTTCAATTTCAATTTCAATTTATTGCATAATTAACAAAAATTATTACAATCCACATTTAGTATAAAAACAATTATAAAACTTGCGTACATAAATTATTTATTTTGTCTTGTCTTTGTTTTAATTTTAGTATATATATATATATATATATATATATATATATATATACATATATAAATATATATATATATATATATGTTGTGTGTTTTTTAAACCGTTTCACAAAGTCCCCGGAAGTATATACTTGTTGTTTTTGAGTTCTTGGTCTAACACGTTTTAAGATGTAATCACGTGGTAGAATGTCCAGCCTTATCACTGAAATCCTCTTTGGTTGTGGTGTAGGGCTGCTCATTTGCCCAGGAGTAATTTTTTAGCTTCTGTCATAAATTTGAGTCCCCGGCAAGCAAGGATGGGAGAGGAGCCACTCAACCAAGTTATTATCGCTTGCCGGCATGTTTTTATGTTCAAATTGAGGCAAATAGCGCGTAGGTATTTCCTTCTCAGTGTCATTAGCGCTGGGCACACACAAAACAAGTGAGTTAGAGTTTCGTTGTGGTATCCACATAGTCTGCATTGGAGACTTTCGTTCTGATGTTTCCACGACGGTCTTAGATCTTTTGAAAAATGCAGGCCCAGTTTGTAGTCAATGAATTTTTTTTTTAAATGTTGACTAAAGTGAGTTGCTAAATAGGTCTGCTGTTTCTGATAAGAGTAGGAGGAGATGACAGTCCAAGCATGGCGTCGAGTAGCCAAAGTAGTTTTATCCTCTAGTAGAGATTTCCTTTTTGCCTCTCTGTTGGCTATTTTACAGAAAGAAGTATGTTCAATTTCTTTGTTCCATGTTTCTAGGAGATCTAGTTCGTGCAAGCAGGTGTTCAAGTAGGTTGCCCAAGAGTTTCCAGTAGACACTCTGTCTTGGAAGCTTATCTCTTGCCAACAAACATAGTCCATGGACTTGGATTGAGCTAGCCGAAGTTTGTGACACCATTTTGCAAACCTTGACATTGAACGAAGTTGTTGATTTTGTAAACCAAATTTGAGACGGATTTGAGCCGCAGATGCTGATTTAGGTAGATTGAACACAGATTTGTAGATTTTGTTCTGTAGTTCGTTTAAGATTTAGGCCTCGCCTCCGAGCCAAGTGACTAGTCCATATGATAGTGTAGGTTGAATTTGGGCAGACATTACCCTAAGGAGGTGCGTATAGTCTGGACCCCCCATTTTTTTTTTAAGCTGTCTATATGCGTAAATTAATATTTGGGACTTTGCTGTAATAGTCCGAGTGTGTTCTTTTTTTGAATTGCCTTTCCCAATCGTCACGCCTAGGTACCGGTAATAGTTCTCTTCTTCCAGTACTGACTTATCAATCGTCCATACGAATTTAATCTTCTTGTGCTCAACTAGACGAAGGATTTTTGTTTTTTCCCTGTTTAACTTCAGTTTTTCTTATGTTAGATAGGAATGAAGGTTGGTTATTAGGCGTTGTAGACCTATTGGGGTTTTGCTTAATAGAACAATGTCGTCGGCAAACTGTAGGATTGGAATGAATTCGTTCCCTAGTTTGGGTGCATGGCTGTTTATTTGTCCTAGGTTACTACCTAAGTCTGCCAAAAACAGATTGAATAGGCACGGGGCCAGGACACAGCCTTGTTTTAAGCCGTCCTGAGTTATGATTTTTGATGTTAAGCTCGATCCCTGGCTTAATTTAACCCTTGCCCATGTGTCTGTGTATAGGCTGATTATTGCGTTTAGCAACATCCTAGGCATCCCCCAGATTTTGAGCTTTTCCCATAGTCTTGACCGGCTCACTCGATCGAAGGCTGCTCTTATGTCTATAAAACACCCGTACAATCGTTGGTTCTTTTTCTCCGCTCTCTCCATTAGCAGTGCCAGTGTCGTCAGGTTTGTTGTTGTCCCCATCCCCTGTCTGAAGCCGATTTGGAAAAAGGGAAGCAAATTGTTGTTTTCTACCCATTCTTGAACCTGCTCTAAAAGACATGAAGCATACAGTTTTCCTTCTACATCTATAAGAGAGATCAGCCTGTAGTTAGCTGGGTTTCTTCTGTTCCCCTTTTTATAGATGGGGTGGATGATGTTTCCTTTCCACGATGTTGGCATACGGCGAGAGGTAAAGATTTGGTTGAACAAAGCTGTTAGGTGGTTGGACCAAAAGTCCTTGTTTAATTTAAATACGGCAGTCGGCAGTCCATTTGGACCCGGTGCACCCTCGGGTTTTAGTTTCTGTAAAAGTTTAGTTACACTTTTGCAGGATGTCAATGCTGTCTGGTCGCAATCCCATTTTTCCTTGTCCTGGTCAATTAGTTTATTTAAACTTTCCTAGGGGCCCACTTGATTGCCTGAATCCTCTGCATTAGTTGCCCGTAGCATTTTGTTAAATGGGGCAGTGTCCTTTGTTGCATAGAGATCCCTTACGTGGGCTTCCCAGACGTCGGCATTGATGCCAGGATCATAAGACATCTCTTCACCTTTGTTCAATTTATTAATAATCCCCCAGAACTCCCGGGAGTTTTGCTGTTTGCTGGCTGCTAGGAGTTTTAGCCATATTGATTCTTTATATTTGGCCTTTGCAGCCCACAGCATTTTACGGTAATTCTTCCTCAAGCTCCTTAACAGACTGTGGTTTAAGTTGCTTCCATAGTTTTTGGAAGGTTGAACGTTCCGTTGCTCCCTGGATATTTTTTTTTTTTCCAGTCCTAATTCGTCAGTGAACCAGGGTTCTTTTAACATTTTCAAGTTGTTTTGTATGGCTGGGGGAGCAGAGTGCCCCACTGATGTCTCCAGCTCTGGGGGAGGGGGCAGTGGAACCTGGAGATAGAACAAAGTGTGGGTGATGAAACTGAAGCCTTCAAAGGACTTAGAAAGGGCGCTAGGGAGGCACAGGAGAAGTTGATTGGCCCACGCCTGGTGGTAGCTCCACCTTCCTAATATCTACTAGATCAGTTTGAATCTTGGCAGAGAATAACTTGAGGAGGGGACCCATTTTACAGATGTTGAACAGGCTGGGGTGAGCGCAGATGCCAGATGTGGGGATGAAGCAAGAGAGTAACAATTTGCTATCAGACTAAACTTGAGGCTGTCGGTAAAAGGCCGGGGAGTTTGGGGTCACGAGGGAAAGCAATGAGAGCTGGGAGGTTTTGGAAGCAGTGGGTGTTGAGATTATATCAGTCTTGGAAGGCTTAATCAAAAGGTGGCACAAAGCCATCCAGTACCAGATGTTAATATCGGGTGCTGGATGGCTTGCAACTCCTGTGCTTACAGAACATGGTTCCTTCATGCTGAGCGGTGTTTGGGAACGCTTCTGATAGAGGGCACGCATTGCACCCGCTACAATAACAGAACATTAGGACAGACATGAAGGACCTGATTCACAACACTGTTTACAGCCAAAACTGGCTAATGTGCACCTGTCCGATACACACAAAAGGATACGCAGCAGGCATAAATAGAAACCCTACACAATGGATGGGGAAAGGGAAGATGTGTGGCTTGCCTCAGAATTTGTCAGTACCCACAAAGTTTTGAGTTTGCGGGCATTCACATATTCCTCTACAGCCCATTCTTAACCTGAAAAAAAGGTTTGCTCCATTAAAAGGCTGTAAACCCCCTTTAGGGCACAAAATCCCTAAATGCATTTACATTTTTGGGGTAAGAAAAAAAAAGTGTGATTTCTTAGGGCTCCCTTTGCCCAATCTGAACTGCACTGTGTACAATTACATAACAGAAACGTGAAAAGGGTCACGCGACATTGGCAGCAGAATGCCTGTGTCTGGTGCTGGTTTCCAGAAATGCTACTGAACATGCCAGTAAACTGCACCAGTTTGGAGGTTAAAGTATATGGCTCAAAGATGCAGAGTTACTGCTTTTTGTAAATTTAAATGTGTGGCACGTTTCTGCTGTGTAGATCGATGGCACCTTTATATTCAGTACAAGAAATACATGGGAATAATTGAGTAACAACATGAAATGTGAATCTATTAATAAAGGACTCCAATGCAATGAAGAAATAAAAACAAAAACTACAATTCCCTATCCAAATAATTTCTAAAGAACTCTAAGTCAACAGACACTGCTGTACATTCATTATTTACCCAGATTGCTCTCGTAAAAGTCAATAAGGTTTGTTATAAAAAGCATATTTTAGTGGTATTGAATGTAACCAAACTGAAAGAAATAAGCACGTTGGATCTGTTTCCCAGCTTTTAAGTATGCATTAGTTATTTACAGAATATCGAAGGGATCGCGTGACTGGTTTAACATCAGTGTAACACATTGTAGAATGGCCGGTTTTGGAGGATGAACCTGTTGCCTGATGCAGTTTGGGAATCCATAAGCCCAGGCAAGTCATTAAAGGGAGCTTTAAGCCTCTGCCCTGTCTTCCCACTGGCCTGGCAGGTCACACAAGTCCTGTAGCATGCATCTGAGGAATTCTTGATCCTAGACAAATAGAAGTGGGAAACAAGCCTTGCAAAGGTATTGTCTTGGCCTAGGTGTCATGCCAGGGGAAACTTGTGAGCCAGCTCCAGTAGGAAGGCCCTGTAGCATTGGGGGACCACCAGGGCCCTTGATGACCCATGCCCACGAGCCTTATACTTACTGTACAGGAAGTTGTCCTCCCAGTAAATGTTATGACTACCAGTTGGCATCACCTGCTGCTTGGGCTTCAGCCTGATGCCTCATGCCCACAAGGGTTGGGTACTGCCTTTGTGCGCTACAGAACTCCTCCTTCCAAATGTCATCCACCAAGATCAGGGATCACAGAAGCAATGTCCTCCTCAGTGGATCCCGGGACAGCTACTGCTGGGGGCCCATCTATCTCACTGGAGGTACATTCAGGGGCTCGTTTACCACGCCGCTGCCTTTCCCCTTCTTAGCAGCTGCCTGGGCCATTGTTTCAGGCTCCAGCCATCTTGACTCCCTTCCCAGTCAGCCATGGACCTTGTCGAGGGACAGATCAACTCAGGTAAACATAACATTTACACATGAGCCTTGAGCTTCACTTCCTTCCAGGTAGTGTGTTTCAGGTCATTGCCTAACAAATAGTAAACAGGCATGGGAGGGCACGCTGCAACTTTCAGAAAACCTGAAACCCCTCCACACTCAACTGGAACCAGGACCACAGGATATTGATCCTATCTGTTGTCAGCCACCGCAACCTGATGACATGCATAAGGAATTACCTGCTCTGGGGAAACTAGCTCACTACTTACCATAGTCATACTTGCTCCTATATCCCTCAGAGCTTCTAGACCTTGCCCATTGATACAGACCCATTGCCTATGCTCTGTAGTATTTAAGGGCACATGGATCTTAGGAACTGTCTCACTGTCATCCAGAGACACGAGGGTAACCCCTATAAACTCCACCCCATTAACTAGGACAAACACCTCTCCCAGCACCATGGAATCTTTCCGCCAGTGGGAGGTGGTGCTCTGTAGGAACACTTTGGATCCCCTTTGTAGTGTCCATACTTGTAGCAGTCATAGGACTTGTTGGGTTTGGGCTGCTGACTTTTGTCAGGATAGGTTTTCTGCTGGTGGCCAGATTAAGAATGTGAAGCAGACCCTTTCCCCTGTCAGTTGTTTTGGAGGTCTTTAGAGAACTCTGTCATTTTATCCCCCCCCTCCTTCTTCTGGTGAGAACCCTGACCATCATTTTGGGAGCCCCATGACCCCAAGATTCCTTTTTGGGCACTCTGGTATGGACCCAGAGGTCTGCCTCCTCAGCAAGCTTCCTGGCATCAGTAAGCTTGCTATCAACCATGTGTTGGCCCAGCTCTGGAAAAGAAGTATCAAGAATGTGATCCTTCAAAAACAAGTTGTACAACCCTTCATAATCATTATATTTGCTGACTCTCATCCAGCCCTTCAGTGCCTTTTCAACATAATCCAGAAAACCCACCCAGGTTTGTGTAGAGAGTCTGTGACTTGCCCTGAACCGTTGCATGTACTTCTCAGGTGCCAACCCAAACTTCCTGACTAAAATGATCTTCGTGGTCCCTCAACTCTAGTGTAAGTAGTGTATACCACCCCACCATGGGCATGTACTACCAAAGACTACCTACCCAGAACTCCTCTGGCACCCTGTGCAATTTCAAAGCCACTACATAGGCTGCCAACCATTTATCTATGATATCCCCCAGATTGTAACTGGGCACCATATATTTTAGGATATGGAACCTGGACTCGTGTGCAGACACTGCAGGTATGCTGCCATCAATATTGTTGTTGCTGCGCCCCACTTGGAGGGCTTGAATATCCAACTCTCTAAAGGCTTACTCATGGGCTATCTTCCTTTCTTCATTGGCTAGCCTCCTCTCCTCAAGAACCTGCTTCTTCCTTCTCAAGATTAGTGATGGCTTGGGTCTGCTCCTTGTATTTTGACATCTCAGCGAGCACTAGCCTTAGTTTCCTCTCCTCCCTCCTGTTTGCCAGCTCCTCTGAGGACAGACTCCTTGAAGACACTGCTGCCTGTTCAAGAGTGTCAGTCCTGGGAGGAAATTGCCCTTCCCCTTCCATAGGCTTCATTTCAAGACCCTCTGTTGGGTCGTGCTCTGATCCTTCTCGTGACATAGACCCCTTCTCATCCACTTCTCCTTCTGGGTGGGTGTCTGCCCATGCTCTCAAGGCTTTCTGAAGCTCTGCCTTCTTGGCACTTCCCTAGTGGAAAAACCCCGGAACTGAGCCACTGTGTATGCGTCCAGATTGGCTTGCTCGAATTCCATCTTGTCAGGTAGGACCACAAACGTTGCAGAGAAAAATGGGCCTTGGGCAAAGGGACTTTGGTTAAATCAAAAAGATGTTAGAACAGGGAGAATTGAAAAAGGCTTGAATTGGACTCAGTATAGAGTTGCAGTGAACCATGAGTTACTATATCGTATTGCACAAACACAAGTCTTATCCTTAACGCTGATCACCAATGTTATAAATAGGATTCCTGGTTGGCTGTGGAAGGCACACAGGCCAGACAGAACCACCACTCAAGTCAGTGTGAGCTAGAGACAAAATAAATATCCTGGGCTCACCCTCTGGTTGCTTGGCACAGAGCAGTCAGGCATATCTACAAAGGCAATGTGTAAAGTATTTGTGTAGCACACTCACACAGTAACACAATAACAATTAATACACCACAAAAAACAAGAGAATATTTATCTGAGCAAAATAAGACCAAAAGAACTTAAATCCAACAAGTATAAGTCGAGATATGAATTTATAAACAATAAACCAAAAATAGTGCTTAGAAGTCATTAGCACTCAAAACATTACTTTTTTTTAAACATAGTTTTATAAGTTTTATACAGCATGTCACAATAATCCAGTATTTTAGCCAATGGTAAATTCCAACATTGTTTCGAGCTTTGCGGTTATTTACATTTCAGCAATATCTTATCATATAAGCAGCACAGGTACATCCGTTCGTGTCTCCTTTTTCCCATGCACCTTCATAATAGAACGAGGGCTAAGTGCTCGTGCCCTGGTTTATCGGTATCCCAGTGCCTGATGGTCACATGGGAGTTTACTTTAATGATATGTTATACTAATTCATTGGAGTATGTCTTTCCTAGCACTCTTGAAGGCGATATAAGTGAATTATTAGATCTTGTTATGTTTTATCCTTAGAATGTTGGAACCCTATCGAATGCACTCCTATTACGGAGTAACAGAACGAAATACTCAGGGGATAAATTCCTAGACGTTTTGTGTCTGATACATATTTTTCTTATGACGTTTGTCCTTTATACAGTGGGTAAGTCCTTTTGATTACCATCTTTTTGATTACTTATGATTAATATTATTAATTTTTTCATACAATTTTTGGTATACACTTGTTTCGTTTATTATTTGGATTACGTACGTCGCTTCTGATATTTATATTGTCTGTTTACTTTGCTTACTCACATATTGTCCTTAAATACAAATATTTTTGATATCTGACAATGGGTCTTGTTAATGGTGATTTTTAAGTCCTTCCCCTTTTCAAGGGGCACAGTTAGCGGCTTAGTGTCCTCAAAAGTTTCTTATTTAATGAATTATCACATTCTGCTTTCCATACATATATATATATATAATATATTATATATATATTCCAAATGACTTCTGACGTTGAGGAGTGCCTCAGCCTCTCGGGTCGGGGCCATCAATGATGCGTCAGTCATCAATTCATATTCCAAATGAAAGCACGTATACAGCAGGACACGTGCGACAGGCCACACCAACGTTGCTTAGTAAATTCTTTTATTGCAGGCAGAGAAAGGGCATGTATGCCCTTTCTCTGCCTGCAATAAAAGAATTTACTAAGCAACGTTGGTGTGGCCTGTCGCACGTGTCCTGCTGTATACGTGCTTTCATTTGGAATATATATATATATATATATAAAATGTTTGTATATATATTTTAGATCGTCGCTCTTAGGAACTCATTATGCACATGGGATCGTATTACATTACATTTCATCCTTGATTGCCACATAGACTTGAACTATGGTGAGTGCTTGGTTATATTTATGATTTTTAAACTCTAACCTTCTTGCTGTTTCTCCCACGGTTTTTTCGCATGAATATGATTACAGATTTGCTACCTCTTAAAAGCTGACCTTGCCCTAAATTAATGAAACATAGGTGTATAAATACACATACTTGTTGGGATTTGAAATGAGATAGGATATGTGTATATAATATTAGTTTGGAATATGATAACAGGACATTTGTGTGTCCTTCTTAGATATGTGGTGTATATGTTCCTTTCAAATGTTTCTCTTAACATTTTTGATATTATATGCATGTATCATGTTTTGTGGCTTATATGTGTGTTGATTTTTTTACTATAGTATCACCATGTATAAAGTTATGATGAGGGCAACTTGATTGGGAGCAATCTTGATAGTGGGTGGCATTCCAGTGGGGAGGGTAGAGCTATGATAATTACACCAATTATATTTGTCCAGCTCAACGTAAAGAGTTTCAATATAGGCCTCCCAATCAGTGGGGGAGACATTTGTTGCGGTGGATGATTGGCCTGATCTAACAGTCTTTTTTACCCAGCTTCAAAATCTCTTTTGATCCTTTGATTTTATAATTTCATGGGCAAATGTCCAGTGCTGTTCTTCTTGTGTCCTTTTATATTGTAACCTTGTTTTCCTATACTCTTTACGGGTGGTCAATATCTTCTCTCATAGGGATTTATGGTCTATGGTGGTATGTGTGCATTTACGCAATAAAGTGTTTAATTTGTGTTTAATTCTCAGCATAGTGTGCTTGAAGTCGCTGAGGTGGGGTATAGATAAAAGGCAATTATTTGAGCTTTTAACACTCTTTACAATTAGATTTTTTTAAGGTTCTCCGCTACTTGTTCCCACTGTGGTGTCGTCAACTGGCTGCTAAACTCGTGATTCAAGTTTTCCCAAAAATTGACCACCTTCTCTTCAATTGGCTCTTGTTGGTCCAAAGTCCACCGTAGTTTTCTGATAGGCTCCAATGTTGATTCTTTCCCAATCAGGTAGTTTTTTGGGCGGAAGCTCTGTTTGGATAGAACTTTGCACGTTAAAACAGCACGATCGCTTTCCAATGAGGGGGTTACCACAAATTCTTGGATGAATTGGAAATAGGCGACCGAGATCCAAATGTAATCCAAGGTGGCCATTCCGAAGGGAGATACATGGGTGGCGAGTCTGACTCCAGTCTACCGTTTAAAATAAGGAGCCCTAGTTGGTTTAAGCTTACAGGCACCTTTGTCCCTTGATTATCCTTCCGTTGGTACTGGCATTTTATATCTGGGATAGCCCACATTTGATTGTCCAGTGAGGTTAAAAGGGAGGGTTCCAAGCTTGTCTCCATTAGGTTGTCATTAAAGTCTCCCATTATTAGCCAAATATCGTTCGGGAAGTGTTAAAAAAGATCTCTCATGATGGGAAGAATTTTGTTCAAAGTTGTCTCTCGCTTGGTTTTAGAGGGATGTAAATAGATAAAACCAAGGATAATAGTTTGTTGTTTGGTGTTATTTTTTCCCAACGGTTGTGACTGAATATCAATGAAAATGTAGTCACCTTGCCCTTTGTAAATTGAGGAGACCTTTAGGGCCAAGTTGTTCTTAAGAGCGATTAATACGCCTCCTGACGCATGACCGCCTACTTGAGATGCAATTGCTCAGGACTCATAAACAGTGTAGTCCTCCCAGGTGGTAAATTGCAAGGACCAGGTTTCTTGCAGGGCAATAATATCATAGTTTTTAACAAGAGAGGTCATTGCTCTTTCGGATTTTTCATTTGTTAGCCATCGGATGTTCCAGGGACAGATACTAACGTGGTGAACAGTATCTTCACTAGTTTTATGTCCACTTGAGGTGTTATGTGCTTCACCCTAAGGCTTGGGAGAGCCAGGACCAGTCTTGAGAATTCTGTCGTTTTAGCCCACATTGGCGGGAGCCTCCTGTTCTATATGTTGTTATTTGAAGCGGGTTCCTTTTCCACGGCGCTGTTTGGATAGCCGCTAAGGAGCCACACAAAACTGAAGTAGGCAGCTGGCTGGTTATATCACTGTTAGCCAAGGTTGGAGTGTTGTGATCCTTTGAGGCATTTGGGACTCTAACCTTTATAAAGGCAGGGTATTTAGCTTTAGTCACAAGACTTGTTTGAATGCCCCAATCACCCAGACGATCTTTATTCAACAGTAGGGCTGCGGCTACGTCTTTACTGTAGAAGGTTACTACCGTGGTCTCATTTATTTGGCCCTGTTCTGGGGCGATAAAAGCGACTCTTTCAATGTCTGTTGTTTTTATATTTTCTAGTCCTGGAAGGTGCGAAAATAAATTTAGGATGTTTCCTCGATTGAGGATGTCCCATTTCCCTTGGGATAGATACTCTGGATACAGTGTTAGCTTTTTACCTTCTTGTGGTGATTGGATTGTTCCAGCATCAATTAATACAGTTTTCTTTTGATGTAAAAGTTTTATTTCTGAATCATCTTTGGGCATCTTGGTCTTAAGAGGGTGGTTTAGCAATTCTGGTTTATTCACATTAGGGCAGCGCGGATTGACCTCGTAGGGTACTAATTTCTCTTTTATGCTCCCTTGGTGGGACTCCTGCCTCTGGTCCACTATTTCCAAGGAGTTCAGTGCCTTGTTGTTTTGTTTCATTTCGGGGTCATCTGTGAGATTAACTTGTATGGCTATCTCCTCTGTGGCTTTTCTTATATTATGGCCCTCTTTCTCTGTTTCTTAGTGTCTTAAATCGCTTTGGCTTGTGGGTTCATAGAGGGAATCCCGGCCTGTGGGCTTTCTTAGATGTATTTAGAGGTTTAAAGGTTTGTGGGCCGATTGCTAGGGTGAGCTGCCCGAATTTGACGGTTTCCAGATCTTCCCTGCAACTAACAAAAACAGTGTGTGATTTCTTTTCATTTAAAGCCAACCATGAAATGTATTCAAATTTCTGAAATATACTCGGTATAGGTTCTAAATCCACTGCCACGTCATGGATGTATAGAATAAGGTCGTCAGCATATGCCGATACTACATGCGGCGCATCTCCTATTCTGATCACTTTGTTCTCCGCCTCCTTCCGGAGCTTGATGGTAAGGGGCTCTAGAGCTAGTAATAACAGCAGTGGCATATACCTCTTGCTACTGGATAGGAATCGGAAATTTGAGAACCAGTACGGACCCAGGCTGTTTGAGCAGTACATAATAACTTAAACCAACCCATGTATCCAAGTGGGATGCCAAATTTATTTATGGCCACTGCCTTGTATTCCCAATTTAAAGTATTGAAGGCTTGCCGCAAATCAAGAGAGATGCATCCAGGCTCGCGGGAGACCTCAGGGGGGGCTTTCATGACATAGTGCAGACGTCTGATGTTCAGAAACGTACTGCGACCCGGGACAAAGCCACACTGGTCAATGTGAATTAATTTTTGGAGGTAAGGAAGAAAACGACGGGCAAGGATTTTACTTAGGATTTTGTATTCTTTGGGTAAGAGGCAAAAGGGGCTGTAGCCTGACATATCTGGTGGGTCTCTGCCTGGTTTGGGGAGGGACGTGATTAGGGCTTGCATAGTAGAGAGCGGAACAGAATGAGACCCATGAGCTGATTGGTACATTCGTTTGAGATGTGGTGTTAATTTGTCTGCAAAGGTGGTATAGAATTCGGCTGGGATACCATCCAATTCTGGGGTTTTATTGCGGGGGAGTTCGCGCATAGTCTCATTAATCTCTTGTGAGGCCTCTGTTATCTTGGGGTAGGTTAATCCATCCAAAAAGATCGCTATGGACTCTTATTTCAACATTAGTGGCACTGTATAATGCCTCATAGTAATTACTAAAGGCTAGCTTTATTTCTTCCTGGGTGTGCACTATGGTACCATTTGGCAAAGCCCCTTCTTGCATGGGAACAGGGGGGGGGGGTCTCTTGTATCAGTCGCGCCAATAACGTTCCAGATTTATCTGCTTCTACGTGTTTATGTTGGGTGTATGCCTGATAGTCTATCAATTGAAGTTGTTCTAGGAGTTCCGCGTGCCGTATTCGCACTTCTTGCAGTGTTGCTTGTTTGGTGGGATTGTTGCTTGCTTCTTGTTCTAGTGTGTTTAAAGAGGCCTCTAGTGCTGTTAGGTTTTTGTGGACCGTGGCACCAATAGCAATACCTCAGATAACTGTCTTGAGTGCATCCCACTCTATGAGGTTGGATGAGGCAGAGTTGGCATTCTCATTGAAACAGTTTGTGATAGTCGACCTTAATGTGTCACGGAAGACTGCGTCTTAAAGCATCTGCGGCCATAGCCTCCATGTGGGGACATGTGTGGGAAATCTTCCCCAAGCTAGGGTGATCTCGAGAGGATTATGATCAGACAGGGTTTTCCCCAAATATGTAGCATGTGATACTTGGGGTGTAATTGACAAGGAGCGAAATATTCTTTCGAGTCTGGTATGCAATTGGTGGGTTGGGGAGTAAAATGAATGTTCACAGTGGTTAGGATATTTTAACCTCCATACATCTTTTAATGTCCAGCCTTCCACCCAGGACCGTGAGTATTTCGATTGTTTGATTGCAGCGGCCCCTCGGAGAGGCGGATGAGAGCGATCTAAATGGACATCCCGAATGGATTTATAGTCCCCGCCTAGTACCCATGGGAAGTACACCCAGCCTGCCAACACCGCGTTTAGATTTGTGAGGATTTTGTCTTGTTCATAATTTGGGGCATATATGCTGCCAATAACTATACGTATGCCATCCAACATGCCATGAACAAGCACTTATCTGCCCTGAGAGTCTGCGCAGTGTTTGATTGACATAAACGGGACCCCATGCCTAACCCATAAGGATGTCCCCCTCGCAAATGCAGAGTATGATGTAGTAAATATTTGGCCTCTCCATTTCTTGCGGAGTTTAACTGCCGCGGAGTCAGTGAGATGAGATTCCTGGTTCAAGGCTATCTCGCCTTTCGTCTATTCAATTGCCCATGAATCCTGTGACGTTTTTGCACGGATTCCATTCCCCTGACATTCCAAGTAATTACAGTATATTTACCTAGTGTGGCCATGTGCAGGTTTGTTCTATGTTACGGGATTCCTGGGGCCGTATAATAAACAATGTGTGTGATTTGGTGTGAGGTGAGCCAGATACCCAACAGAACACAGCATCGGTAACTCCCAATACTCGAAGTAGAGCATAAACTATGCTGGTCCACACTTTATATAAAACAATCTGAACTTCCATTTGGTTTTGAAATGCATTTGCTGCAGGGGGGGTGCATATGTGTTGCATAATACACCATCTAGGGCAGAGGTTCATGCATAACAGGACCCTTAATTTGAATAATGTTTAAAAGGGAAAACTGGGGAGGAAAGTTAAATACATAAGTAATGTCTCACTCCCCTTTGTTGTAGTCACATGACAGTAGTCTTGGAGAGTCGTCTGGCCTCAGGATGCCATTAGCCGAATAAATCTTGCACCGTTTTTGTGGAGTGATCGTGGGAAATAATATATCGTTACTATCAGAATCCGAGTGCATAATATTCTCAGACGACTTTTCCAGCGATGAAGGGGGTTAGACTCTCGAATGGCACCCGCCGCTGCCAGTGCTAATTCTTGCCCCTGCAGACCATGCTCCAGTGAGGGGCTTTTGGCAGTAGTTCTACGAGTCAATTGGTCTCGGTGTGTTCTTTGTCCTGTTACTTTTTTCGGGGCTCGACGAGTTTTCGGGTTCAGTCTCTCCATGGCTTGTGAGGGGAAGGTGATTTCCAGCTGGTCATTTGTTGCCTCTGGGCTATCAAAAAAATTTGACTTTTGTTTGTAGATGATTTTCAGGCAGGCCGGGAACAGTAAAGCATATTTAAGATCCAGGACTTGAAGCTTCTTTTTAAGAGCCTGATAGGAAGTTCTTTGTTTTTGGACCAGGACCGTGCAATCTGGGTAGAGAGAGATCCGATGGTTTTCATACTGTATAGGTGTTTTTTCTCTTGCTTTTTGAAGCAGGATATCACGGTCCCTATAGCTCATGATACGGGCTATCATTAGGCGCGGGGGTGCACCCAGTATTGGTTTACCAGTAGGGATCCGGTGTGCTCTCTCTACACAAAAGAAGTTGAACAATCCCTACGGGGCTATCTGATTCCGGAGCCATTGTTTCACAAAAAGGGTGGCGTTGGGGCCCTCTGCACGCTCTGGTAGGCCTATTATTCGGACGTTGTTTCGACTCGCACTACCCTCAGCATCTTTCGCCCTATCGAGGAGACTTGCCAGTTGCAACTGCATTTGTGATATGCGCTCTGAGTGTTCCTTGTGTTGAGGCAATAAGTCTCACAGTCTGTTTATTGCATTTTACTAAGTTGAAGAGCTTTTTGTGATCCGCCTTAAGGAGGGTGAGGCCATTAGTTAGGGATCCGATTTGGTGCTCTATAGACTTCCGCGAGTCTCGAATTTCCTGTAGGATTAGATCCAGTTTATCTGGATGAGGGTCCATGTTAGTTGGCGTGATGCAGCTTAATGAGAGCATTTCGGAGGATGTCAGTGAATTCTCCTGCGCCTGAGAGCCTGTATATGGGATTTCTGGTGTCTTATCTTTTGTGCGCCCCATGGTGAAGTATTTGGCGGGTAACAACCAGGTCACAATTGCCCGCTAGGTGATACGTGGTCCAAGCCGGGTGCTTGAATATTGCTCAGAGTTTAGTAGTTGGTGTATAGGCCGCCCCCATAGACAGAGGGGGAGAGGAGGGAAAGGGCCCTCGAGGACCTCCACTGACAAGAGGGGGTAACCCCAAAAGGCTCTGCTGTCCAGTCCTCAAACCAATAAGGTCTGACTCGCCATGACAGTGGAGAGAGAAGGGCCACTCAATGCGGGGAACACTGATCAGTGACTACACTAATGGTCCTAGGGCCCTTGGCGACTCCTGTGTCAAGTTGGTCCAGTGAGGCCTTTGGTACAGAAAGGGGTCACCAACTGCAGAAGTCAGACCTCAGCAGTTCAGTACATTGCAGAGTCTACAGTTTTTGGCCTTCCAATCAATGTCCACGTTACTCTGGGAGGCAACTCAGGTTCAGCACTCTCATTGCCCAAGCGGGACGCCACACAAGAGGGGGGGAGGGCCCCAAACCAGTCTTAATTATCGCCTCAGAGTCTGGAAAGGCCCAGGAAACGGGTGTCCCTATCTGCTACGTCAGGGGAGAATTAACTCACCAGTCTCTGCATGGGCGTGCACCGGCCTCTCTCGTTAATTCGGAGCTCCTCACCGCTGCTTGTGTTTGGCCCTGCGCAGTCCTGGGACAGTGGTGCCCTCTTAGGCCCACAGGGCTCTCACTGCGCTCCGCAGCAAGATCGCTGATTCTCGGCTGCACTGCAGGGCTCCTATGCTAATCCCCACAAGATGAGATCACCACCTTCACTGGTAAGTCAGTCTATCATTCCCGCAGTTTATGTCGTGAGAAACCTCAGATGTCGGGTGCGATGGCAGGCTTTCAACACGGTCTCTGGGTCTGAGATATGGACAGCATGGTGGCGCAGTGTCAGCTGGGTTAATGTTGTCGGCAGTAGCTCGTTGAGTCCATAACTCACACAGCTAGCCACCCTTGCTGCTATACGTAGTATAGGGGGCAGATTTCTATTTAATGGCCCCCAGTTCGGGTGATATTTCAGGATTCGCCGGCTCCTGCTGCGGAACTCTGCTAGGCTGCGGTCACCATGTTCGGCAGTTAGTCACGCCTCTCCTGTCAAAAGATTACTTGAGGGCACAAGGGACCAATCTAGATCCAAATTTTAGGTCGACTGTGATCGACGGCAGTCCAGCTACAGGACACAGAAATGTCCAGCTGAAGGAATATCTTGCACAAGGCAACCATGGTCGCTACCATTCCAGAAAAGACTCTAGTCACTGACTTTTACTGACTAACCATAGCCCTAAAATCATAAAGTGGTTGTGACACTCATGCAGAAGATCATCCAAACTATTGTCAAATATGAGTATGTATTTCTAAATCATTTAATATATATTAATACTTTAAGGAAGGGTAAAAATTGAAAGGGGGGTCTTTACCCACGAAATAACTAAGACCATATATATAACTAGATCCAAATTGAAACCTTTTCATCCTTATACTAAAGATACTAAAAATGGATTCCTTACCTAGAAAAGATACACACATGAATATAAGGGATAAATTACCCCCTGCTGTACATTATAAAGATATTGCAAGTCACTGAAGAGTTCCATAACCAAATAGAGGAACGAGGTCAGAGGCTGAGTTCCTTTATAAGGTTATGGAACTCCGATGGTGACTTGCAATATCCTTATCATGTGTGACAGGGGAATGTTATCTCATATAGTATAAGGTCATACCATTACTTTACCGAAAAACAACTTGAAACCGTGGTGCGTAGCTCTTTCAGAAAGAGAGCATGTTTGTAAACATGAAGACTCAAAATAGAACCTCTAGTGCAAGGTTTAGCACATTAAAAACCTGTTCGATATTTTTTGCAAAAGTATATCAGAAACAGTTCAATAAAAGCCAGTTAAAAAAAATACAAGTGCAGCAACTCAGAATGTGCAGAAATATGCAGAAAGATTCTAACATTTCTATAATTATGTAAGAAATGTATTGCAAGGAAATGAAAGGTACGTAGTCCAGAGATGTATATTAGGATCACAGCTTTATTCTTCAGATAGGATCCAAGTTATGTCTTGTGCTATGCCTTATACAAATGCCCCACCAGGAGCAGCCTCCTTGCCGCTCGGCCCTTCCACACCAACTGATTCCATCTCCCACTCAAACACTCAACATTCTGATGACATCACATAGACTGAGCAGCAAGGCAAAGGGCAGCAACAGAGAGGATGCATTGATCACATACTAGATTATAACACATCCCCCCATCAGAATTGTAAAAATACGAGCATGCAAGATCAATGTACATACATGCAATAAGACTAATTATAAATAAAATGTGCGTTGATGGTCATACACACATACAAAAAGTCAAAGAGCTTTAAGAATAACATAAAGCTTCAAGATGTAACACTAAAGGGTAATTTTGCAACCCCTAACAGGATGATACATATACTTCAACCAAAACAAGAATAAATCCAGGGAAACTAAAAAGCATTCTCATCTTTCCAAAACAAGGGTAAATCCAGAGAAGCTAAAAAGGAAATAGTCTTCTCTTGTGCGCACCCGTAACACACAGTCCAACACCTCACACGAGGTAACAAGCAATTCAGAGGGTAAAACCAAACAGGCAAATCAGAGAAGCTACTCAAAAGGTAGACCTCTCATGTGCACACCCGTAACGCACAATCCAACACCTCACACAAGGTAACCACCAATTCAGAGGGTAAAACCAAACAGGCAAGTCAGATTAGCTTCAAAAGAAGGAGTCTTTTTACGTGCGCACCCACACGCTCAGTCCAAACACCACACAACAGACAAAACGTACTCAAAGACGTAAACTAACATGACCAGGGACACTATACTCTATCTCCCTCTAATCATACAAATGCAAGACAAAACACTACACTCGGTCACCTCCTCTCAAACAAAATCAGGATAAGGTACAAGTGACGGAGCCAACGTATAGCACAACCATAACAAACAACATCATGAAAAATGCAGTGTCCCAAGAAAACAACAAACTAAAATAAAGAAGGTAGTCACCATTGTCAGTAAACAGCTAAAGTCTGGAGCCACAACCAGGAAAAATAGTACCTTGTAGGAGGATCAAGCAACCACAGTTCAGCAGAAAATCGTGACTGTTAGAACGTCTTCAATTTCTTCTTTTGAATTAAATGGATCACCAAATGTCTACGAGGAAAGGAGGCGGTCGGCGGACATCAGAAAACGCCTCAAGATGTGAACCGGAATACAACCGGAATACAGAGATCCTTGATTGGCAAAAATGTGGTTGGCAAAACGGGAGTGTGCATCAGGCAATAGCCAAAGGAAAAGATGGATGCCAGCCACAAGATGGCGGCAGGTAGGGTGACACCGTGCCGGGTGGCTCTCGGCATGTCGCTGCATGCAGGCATTTCTTGGCAACAGTGAGAAATGCAGAAGCGAGCACGCCATGAGGGATTCTTCTAATCCCGTGCGCAGCACCACAATGAAGGTAAGGTGCGTGAGCGTGAATCATGTTTCAAATCAATAAGACTCGCGCTGGCACCAACGAATGCTGCTAGGAGATGACGTTCTTTTTTAAATGACGCAGCAATAAAATGTACAAAAAAAAAAATGCAACTCGACATCAGATTGTTGAAAATAGTGGAAGCAGTACCACACCACAACACAGCAGCAGATTCCTCAAGCAAGCACAAGACTGGGTTTAAACTTCGGAGCAGGTCTTCTCCAAACAGTTGTAGGTTGAGGGCAAGCATCAGGGTTAGATCTGGCACTGGGTGTAGCCAGAAGCAGGAACCTCGGGCACTCTCCCAATGATGGCACCCTGGCAAAGTCAGTATGCAGGCGGCAACATCGCAGCTCCCCTCACTACACTCTTCATACCTCAACACATTACTGTAGCAGGCAGGAACTGGCAGACAGCAGGCTGGCAGAACAAGACGCAGGAAACAGACAAGCAGGCAAGAATTGGCAGATGAGTAAGTAGGAGCAGGAGGGCACACTTCCTCTAAGACAGGCAGGCAGTGGGCAGTAGGCAGGCAGGTTTGTTCACTGGTAAAACATTCGTAAAATCCAACGGCAGCAGGAACCAACACAAATCCAAATGTACAGTACTCACTAGTACACGCAAATAATGTCCAGGTCACAGATGATATTCTCTGCCAACATGTTACAGGGCAGGAACAGTTCAGCAAAGACAGGCAGGCATAAATACAATGAAGGAAAGTCTTAGACAAACTGGCACTTACTGGTTGGGGCGACCGATGAAATGGTCACTGGTGGGGCATTGGGGTGCCAGGTTTGTTCAAATACACAGGTTGTAGTTTCTTCTGTTTTAAAAGTCCAATCTCCATTGAAATAGCATGCAGGTTCTTTAAAATCTTCGCCAGTGTTGCAAGGAAATGAAAGATACGTAGTTATGTCTCGTGCTCTGCCTTATACAAATGCCCCACCAGGAGCAGCCTCCTTGCCGCTCAGCACTTCCACACCAACTGATTCCTTCTTCCACTCAAACACTCAACATTCTGATGACATCACAGACTGAGCAGCAAGGCAAAGGGCAGCAACAGAGAGGATGCATTGATCACTTACTAGATTATAACACATCCTCATCTCTCCCCTTATAATGATCAAAAACATTCAAAAGGACTGAAGGTGATAATGCATCCTCCTTTGCGGACATGTGTATCTTAACAACAAAATATTATAACACATCCGTCCCCCTGCTAATGATCATATACATCAAAAGGACTGAAGGTGATAAAACACAGGTCAGCAAAGGAGGATGCATTAACAACAAAACATTATAACACATCCTTCCCCCGATAATGATCATAGACAACAAAGAATGCAAGAGAAAGAGAAACATTCTTAAAAACAGTGGATGCTATCCACCACAACTCACACTACAAACTGCGGGTATAATACCACCACACCACACGGAGTACCCATTGCGCCACAAACTAAGGCACAAGACTGCAGCAGAACAGGGATCTACAACCCTCAACTGGGTTGTAGATCCCTCGTCGCCAGTGTTAAAACGAAGGAAGATGCGCAGGCAAGTCTTGTAGGGAAAGGTAGTTGATTTATTCTTATGGTTACAAGTTACAGGAAGATGCTCTGATCCATAAAAGTGCCCCACCAGGAGCAGCCTCCTTGCTGCTCAGAGGCTGCTCAGCCCTTCCACACCAACTGATTCTCCCTTCAATACAAACCCACTGAACATTCTATATGACATCATAGGCTGAGCAGCAAGGCAGAGAACCACTGTAGGGAGAGTGCTTTGGGTAATTAGTACATTACAACAAAATGCAAGATATAATGTTATCTCTGCTAGTCACTGTAAGCTACAAATAAAGAGCAGATGAAAAGCAATTATCTGATTGCTGCTTTAAACAGCTGCTTTAATTATGCGCCCGACCTGCCTTTCACCTGGGCTGCTGGCTCATGCGGCAGGCATTGTGACATCGGCGTACCGATTATGAAGAAATTAGAGGTGTGCATTTATATCGTGATTGCAGAATGCCATGTATTATACAGCAATAGGCACCTTTGGCAAGCAGTGAGAGGCCGTGCTTTCTTTTCCCTTTAATACGGTGCTTCTTAATCATCCATGAACAATTTCAAACCTAGAACAAATTGCTGGGCTAGTGAGAAAACAGCATCAAAACGAGGATATTGCACGCTCTATTAAACCTCAAAGTAACAGACAGTGTTCTAAATTGTAAGGCCCTGCGAGAGAGCGGAGAATTCTGGCTCTGAAGAGTGCCAGGCCCGCATGTATTAGCACTAACAAGGGACAGTAAATATCCTTGAAGAAGAATCCACTGAACTTAATATCAGCTGAAGTGAGATATGCGATCATCAGGACGGGAGCTGACAATGTGCAAACTGAAGACAAGAATTGATGAAACCTATAATTCTGCCTCTACGTGGAAACAAGATAAGCAGGGCGCCAGGAAAGAGTTTTAGGAAGCTTTCAAAGTGTCACAACAGATAGAAAGTTATAATAGTTACAGGAAAACATTTAATAAAACAATAAATGCAAGTAACAAAAAACCCTTAGGACCCAGACAATAATAGCCCTCTCTGGCAAGGCCGGAATGAGGAAGAAAAAGCAGCTCTGGCAAAAATGCTCAAACCAACCCCACTCCCTTCGTCTTCTCGCTCAATCTCTGTCTTTCCATTCAGCCTCTCTCTCTCTCTCTCTCTCCTCTATTATCCCTCTCTAGTCACTTTCTCTCTATCTTCTCAACCCTCACTTTCTTTCTCTCAATTTCTTAAAGCCTCTCTGTGTCTGCTGCAATCCACCACGAGGAGCTGGGGAATGTGACAGAGGCACCAGGAACATCCCTGGGTTTTTGATACCTGCCTCTACAGGCTCCATGCCACCAGGGAAGTGCCCGGTGGAATAAAAAACCCTGCCTCTGTCTCTCCTACTGGCAGTACACTCTTCAACCCTAGCACATTCTAGAACAATGCGAGACACCTCAAATATGGCGTCTACAGGAACATACCATGCATTTGCAGCAAGTGCAGCGTTCAGTTCTAAAAAGGTCTCTTGGTGCTATTGACTGATAACGTATTTTTGCTACCCCCCTCAATGGTACTCATGCTAACAACCTCAGAAGGATGAAAAGGCTTAGAGTATCCCCTGGAATTCGAACCTGGGACCTGGGACCACTTACATTGTGAGCTTAAAATATTAATTCACAATACCACAGGATTAAAGCATTTCTTTTTAAAGAGTGGCTGTTTTACATCTTTTTTTGTTTTTTGTTGATTTGCTTAGTCTTTCAGTTTTATGTATACAAATAAGTTCTAATGAACACCGACAGTTGACCGATTCCGTCCCTACCAAGGCATGTGTAACAGTGGTGCAGCTAGACCATCTGCGCCCGTGGCGGTCCCTGCGGCGGCCGCGTGTAAGAGCGGGGGTGCTGGCAATTCTTGCATTTGCTGCCTTGCTACGGCTGCAGGTAAGAGCAGAAGAGCGGAGGGGGTAAGCCCGGCTCCCCCACCCCGGCTCCCTCCTCAATATGCCATTGATGTGTAATCTTATGATGGTTTGCTCCTGTTAGCGGAGTTAAATAAAAAAAAATATGAATATAGTTAGTGGATAATCTTGGGAGACTTGTAAGTTTTGTCAGTCTTGTAAGACTGATTTTCTACCAAAAGATATGGCAAGTCTGACAAGTAGTAAAAAATAGTCTGATGGAGGGCATGGCTTGATGCCATACAGATGTGGTAGTAAAGCTCAAGGATGGATAGCACATCTGGGAGATGAAACGAGCGCATCATCAGCTGAAAGTAGAGTAGTTGCATCACAGTGCCAATGTTCCAGAATGGTGAGCTTTGGAAGTGATTTTTAAAATGTCAGTGTTTTGTCAGTTTTGTATGATTTAGTAATGTTGCATCAGGTGTGATGTGTGTTTTAGGTCTGGTGTTAGCCAGGCCTTTTGATTTTAGTAAATTCATGTATATCAAATACTGACTTATAAGTGCTTTCAGCCACCACTCTTCATACGTTGGTCAGTCGCTGTGTCATTCACATTTTTCTTTGGCCCACTAGAGCATACAGCATGGGGCAGCAGGTCAGCCCATTTAACCCATTGACTAACTTCACTATCTTCTGCCTTTTCACAAGGAATATAGAAAGTAGTTCTCTTCAATTCCAAGGGCTACTCGGACAATGTGTGCTTTTCGAATCCCAAAAAGATGTTCGATTTAGGTAGCATTTGTTTTAATGTTGGCAAGGGCCTGGCTTCTCCCCCAACAATAAAGGTTTACAAAAACCATTATAAAAACAAGTACTGGTAAATAAAAAAGGCTCGTAATCAAAGCCAGACCTATTGGCTTTGCCAATGCTAGTTGTTCCATGACATGGCTCTCTATATTCCTCACAAATGCGTGTATTATTTTAATTTGCCCTTGTTTTAAACAATATAATGGAAGAAGTAATTCAAATATGCTTTTTCAAACTATGCAGACAAGTCTTTTCATTTCACTCTGTTATGACTGGATTTCATAACAATAAAACTACAATTTCCATCTAGGACGTTCTCACACATTTATATAAAAGAACCAATGAAAACATACTTGTCCAGAGTTAGTATAACGAACACAAATCAAATGAGGAACCATTAAGTTTATGTAACATAAGGGAATGAATAAACTTCAATTATGAAACATCGCATGCTTTTACAGTAGTAGCACATCTCAATGTAGTTCTTCCCTAGATTATTTGAGTCATCCATTGGCCAGAAAACATGCAAGTCTAATTTCCAATCCAATTTATTGTATGTATGTCTTAAGCTAAGACTAGATTAGAAATTAAATATGATATAAAATTAATAAAATTATGAATAGTGTCATGATCAAGTTTGCGTTTGTCATATAAAGGAGAAAATGGCTCATTCCATCTGTGGAGTGCAAAAATAGCTTATCATTAGTTCAAACATTCTTATTATCACATATAGAATACGTAAAATAGCTCTCTCTGAGTAAAACCTTAACAATTAAACAACTGAAAAACTGACAAGTATGTTTTTAGAAATTGGTAAACAATATGTATATGGTTTATGGGACACAGACTATCCATTAGAAAATGCAGACATACCAAATGAGTTGGTGGTGATATGTAACTTTTCTTAAACTTTCAAAAGAGTTTACTAAGTTTAGTATACTGTTGTTCAAACTGTAGTGTCATCTGGGTAATTGTTTTGGGCTATTTTGAAAGGGAAAGCGACAGACAGGTTGTGATTGAATCAATTGTTTTAATTTTAAGAATGTTATAAATTGGATATACAGAGAGATGCATTGCTAAATATATTCATTCATCACAGCGGACATGGGGCCAGATGTACATACTTTACGGTTGCAAATACTGGTCACAGATTTTGAGCATTGTTGCAAGCATACCATTTTTTGAGAACCAACCTATGCACACATGTGTAGGTTTGCAAACAAACGATAAGGAGTGGGTTGCACTCTGTACTACCACAGTAATATTTATGAGGGATTTCGCAAATTATGACTAACTCTTCTAGGCAATCACCGTAATTCTCAAAACTCAAAGTTTGAGTGTTTGGGTATCATAATAATTTCCCTGTAATAATACATTTCATTAACCCATGGCAATGTTGTTGATTACAATGAATTGTTCATTCTAAATTCAACCTTTATGGTTGCATACCATCCTCTGTCGTTATTGTGGTACTGCATTGGTTTCATTGAAATAAAGATTAATTCTGAATGGTAGCTCTCCCTCAACGCTTCAAGTCGACTACCAAAGGTCCATACGACCAGTGGAGGATGACTACAGAGATTGAGGTTTAAGGGCCCTCGCTCCATCAATCGTTGAAGGCCTCCAAGATAGCAATCAATAATCTCATCATTTATTAAATTGTGTAGAAGTGTGCTATTTCTTGGCTGTCAAAACAGCAAAGTAAACTTGAAGGCAGAGAGAGGAATCCACATCACTCAATGTGCCTCGAGACCTTTACTACATTCACACAAGAAGTCAACAACCAGCATCAGTGAAGAACAAAGCGCGATTGGTGCTGGTCTCTCACATCCCTACGATGCGACTCTGCACAATCTGCTGAAACACTGGCCAATGAGACAGCTGTGCACCACAAGACAGCCTTACCGCTTCTCCAGACCTGTGCAGAACAATGAGGGGTAATGAAGGGATCTATTGGAGCTAACCAACATAATCATTGTAAATTGGCAAATTAAAAGAAAAGTGGGCCCTAATTTGTCTCATTTGCTCCCTGGAACATTGCTAAAGTGGTCGGGCTAGAAAGCAGGGAATACCAGCTTCGCTTTTGCAGGCGGCTATTATCTTTCACTGCCTTTTTCCATCACAAGTATTGCATATTTCCAGCGACTAATGGAACAAAGACGCATCCTGCTTTCAAACGGTAATGAGTTCAGATAATTGGCTGAAGTGGGAACTGGGGTTTTTGAGTTTGAAGACTGATTTCAGAAGGACTACACTGCACTGGGCGCGAGGGACTCAGAGGTGACGCCCAGACTGTCCTCCCTGCACCCCAATTAGCTGTCCGCCAAGTCGCAGCAAAGTGTGGTCAGACTTTAGGGACACGGACATCGTAGGCAACTTTAGAGAAAGGAATGGAAAGTGAGCAGGAGATGTGCCGACAAAGATCAACAGTCTAGAAAAAGTTTCAGGCATAGTAGAGAGAAAGAAAGTTAAGTGGTGGGGGCAGGAGGCAGTCTCATGAATTAATATTGACTGCAGTTGCAAAAGCTACACTGAAACATAGGTCCACGGTGAAACTTGCACATCAGGAAACCTAAGCAGCACCTGAAAGCATGAGATTAACTCCCGGCCTCACTGCAACTTCACAGCGTTTTGTTGAATTCAGAGTTCGTGCAAATTGAGCTTGGGCGAGAAGAAATGCTGCAGGTATAACCATGAGTACATTTTGTGGAAAATTCATTCTCCATTCCAACTCATACATGTGGGTAATGGGTAAAACATGCAGTTATAACATGCAGGAAACCCGCAACTGCACGTTACTCCCCATTCCAATAAGCAAAAGATAGTAGGGGAGGTAAAATTTCTCAAGAAAACCTCCAAAGAGAAAGTTAAAAGAAGGCAAGAGAAGAGAAAAGGATTGAAAGTAAGGCAAACATGAGAGAAAGAAAAGGAGAGTTTTAGAAAAAAGAAATTAAAAAAGAAACAGGAAGGAGACACATGGAGAAAAGGACAGGGGTTGAGGAAAAGAAGAGAAAATGAAAAAAGTACATTAGGTAAATGCAACAAGAAATAGAGAAAGAATGAATAAATGAGGATGAAAGATTAAGACAGAGAAGGAAGATAAGACTGAAAAAAGTATGGAAAGAAGAGAAAAAAGAGAAAGTTAGAAATGAGGTAATAAAGAGATAGGGAAAAGGGAGGAACTGGAGAAAGAGCGAAATCAAGAAAGATGTGAGGAAAATGGAAAAAGCAGAAAGACAGAAAGGGGAGTAAAAAAGAAGAAATGAAAGAACAATGCAACTAATTATTGGGAGAAAGAAAGATGGAGAAGGAAGAAATAGAGAGAGAAAAAAGAAGCAGAGAAAAACGACGAAAAAGAAAAAAGGAAAAAAGTCAGAACCAGACAATAAAGAGGAAAAGGTGAAAAGCAGTGGTAAAAATTAGAAAAAAACAACAGAAAAACAGCAAAAGGAAAATAAAGAAAATGACAAAATAAATCAACAAAAAATTAACACACAACAAAATAGGGCAGGAGGAAAGAAGTTGGGAAAGAATAAAGTAGTGCAAAAAAGATAGGAAGAAAGAGAAAGAAGGAGCAAGAATTAGAAAGAAAAAGGAAATCCACGAACGAGGGGATAAAAGAGATTGGAAAAGTAAACAAAGAAATAAAGCAAGAAATAAACTAAGAAAAAGGAAGGAATGTCGAGAATGAAAGGGGTTAAGAAGTAACTACAGTATTGTTCAATAGAGGGTAGGCTGCATCATTGCATCATCCTGCACAGCAAGGATTGGAGTCCTCACAGAAAAGTGCACAGTGTTTTAAACAGATGCCTTATCAGGTGGACAGCTGTATATGCTTAAGCCTGCTGACAGGCAACTATCTGGTGCGAGCTATTCAGTGGCAGCCTGCAGGCTGCTGGGAGCTCGCGATCAACGTTTTGGAGACTCCTGATGTAGGTAATGGACATAGAATGGCTCACTTTGTGACATCTTATACACACCGTTTGCTGGAGGAAACTAGTGCAACTCTTTCAAAAGAGGAGCGATATCGGGTCTGCATTTGAGGCGAAGAATCAGGCGAGCTCCTGCATTCTTGATGCATTGTAGTTTGCCTAGACAGTAAGCCATACCGCCACAAAGAAGAGCAGTGCAATAATCTAGCCGGAAATGGATCAGGGTATGGACAATGGTGAGCTGATGCTGCACCGGAAGAAAAGGTAGACGCCGGATTCAAAAGGTGTTCGAAGAAGAAAGCAGCGAAGCGTTTTTAATGTGCAGTGTAAAAGGACAGTCAGGAGTTAGAAAATTTGCCGAGGTTACGCGCGGAGTAAGTGGGAGTGGGTAATGGACCAAGTAGCGACCATTCTATGTGATATTTCATTTACCCCTCCTAAACGGATAAACCATGAAGACTGAATCAAAGGCCATCTCTGATAAATAGCTGGACTTGATTCCAGTGCTTGAAATGGAAAAATAGAAGTGCAGGTACTCTGTACCAGAGTACCGGCTTGTTTTTGAAAAGTGCCGGTACTCTCCAATTAAACGTATAGCCTTTCTCTTGAGAAGTGCCAGTACTCAACGTCTCAAAATAAAAAAGTGCCGGTACTCCGTACCGGACAGTACCGGCCCATTTAAAGCACTGCTTGATTCCATATAGGACTAAAAATAGGGGACACGATTTAAAATGGTAAACTGAACCGAAAGTCTAACTTTACGACTTTTGGTACCCACAAAGGGCATTTACTACTCGCAAAAGCCCTTTGTGAATACCAAAAGTCAGGCGGCGCCTCCATGTGGGCGGAGGAGCGTCGCCCCACTGCTTTCTCGCAGTGCGAGAAGCAGAAACATAAAATGGTATTTTAAATACCATTTTATGTTTCTGCTTTTTGCACTGCGAGAAAGCAGAGGGCAGGGTTTGGTTGGGGGTGGGCGTGCCTGCTGGAGGGCAGGAGAGCAGTGGCTTGCCAACTGTTGTGGGCGCTGACTGTTTGGTCGGCCCCAGGGTCGACTAAACCAGTCATACACACACTGCATTTTCTCTATGTAGGCCACATGCAGCCTACATAGAGAAAATGGCTTCCCCATAGAAGCCTGTGGGGGCGGCATCCCAGCCAATCACAACGCTGCCATTTCAGCGTTGTGATTGGCTTAGGGGAGGGGAGGCTGCCTGCGGCTGCTTCCTGGTGTAGAGAGGATGCGGGACGACCCAAACCAATGGCCCGTGACAGGCCGGCAAAGGTAAGTTAACCTTAACTTTTTTTATTTTTTATTAAATCCCCCCCCCCCCATACCTCCCCCTCCCTGCGCACCCCTCTTTGTGAATACCGAAAGTCATAAAGTTCGACTTTGGGCTAATTTTACCTTTTGTGAATCGGGCCCAGTAAATCGAAAGGAACAGATTCCTTTGGTTAGTTCAGTATTCATAAACTACCCACCTTTACGTTTAACACATTCTTGCCAAGGGGCTTTACTAGATTAGAGCGAAATCTGATTCATCCGTCAGTTTTCAAGGAAGTACTTTATGTCAATGCAATTATGCCAGCCTGGCAGCATGCACCTCCTGATCACTCTGAATTAAATGAAACACTGTCCACACATTTATGTTTCCTCTTGACAAGTTGCTTAGGCTGTTCATACTTACCCAAAGAACACCGCAGTTTCTCTCAGATATCCACAGCGGTGAACTCGCTGACATTTTGTGCATGTTTTCATGCTCAGTCTGAATTGTGCATCCCTCCTCGGATGTGTATCCATCTGGTACCCAGTGTAACGGCAGATCAGCTCACTTTGCAGGATTTGGTGTTCCTCGGGGATAACATTATTGATTTCAGTAGCATGCAAATCTTCTAGTCTCTACAATGGACAGATTATCAGATGATCCAAGGTATTACTGGAGATATCCCACTATCTACAAAAGGTGTTGAGCAGGCTGAAGCCCAGTTGGTTGCTAGTAAAAAACCATTTCCCTGTGATATTGCATTACTCCACTACTGTATTTTCACAGGTAAGCTAAGAAGGAATGCCTAAAAAAGGAAGAAACGTTTACAACAAAGTCTTCACCACACAATGCCCTTACCACACAGGTAAGTGCCATGTAGGTAAGTAGTTGTGGCTTTACCATGCATGCCTTTGCCAACCAGGTAAGTTTTCTTTTTTAACATCATACATATGAAGTTATTTTTAATGAAAGTGTTTAGAATTGGGTAGTGTTAAAGAGATGCAAGGGTAATTTTAGGGTTTAGTGGTGCCTAGTAGTAAAGGAAAGTACATGGCGGTGAGTGGGTGCACCGCTTACAGCACACGTGTTTTCTTCTACGGAGTCAGCAATAGTGAAAGAGGTGGGTGACATGCCTCTGGCCTTACCCGAGGAACAGGTCTCGCCCTTGGATCCAACCTCCATGGTACTGGCCTCACCTGGTCGTCAGCACCTGCGGCACCAGATTCACAGCTTGGAATCAGTCTCCCTGGTACCAGATTCAGCTCTTGGTAGAAGCCTCTGTGGTATAAGCTTCACCCTGTCAGCGGCCTCCGAGAAACCAGCCTCACACTGCCACCAACCTCCAAGGAAACCCACCTCAGACTTCAGTCTAGAGACCTCACCCCCAGGACTGGCCTCGGCTTGGCATTAGCTTTCAGTCTCGCAGTGCAGCATACAAGACGCCCCCCCTGGCTGCGAACCAAATATAGATCACAGTTCAAGATCCCTTGCATTGTAAGTAATAATTACATAAGGCATATGTTGTTATACAGCTGCACGTCGGGCATTCACTTTGTGGTCCTGAAACTGTTTCACTGCCTGGACCTTTAACACTTAAAATATATTGAAAACATGCATTGGCATAGCCAATAGGTCTCGCCTTGTGGAGCTTATAAGTGTTTAGCAATGCAGTCCATTATCCCCCACTGGCATGCCCACACACTCTTAACCGTGCATTCCTTCTGTGGCACAGGGAGGGAGTGTTTGTGCATGTGTGAGCGTGCACGCAGTAGTACTGGATGCAGACCAGCACAACAACAAAGGCAGCCAAGGTAATCAGCGTGATCCCGGTAAACAGGATGCGGGTGCTGAGGCAAGGCGAATCTAGGTCTTCTGGCTAGAGAGCGAGTGTCAGAAAGAAGGCAGACCGCTCCTCTGTGCCACATGGGGGGCACCCCAAGACCAGACAGACTGATCACCTTCCTCTTTGTCACAGCCCGCTCCGTTTATGTGCAAGCTCATCATTGTAAGACTGTCTCCAGTACCAAAGGTTTTTAACCCCTTAGGACCCATTGTATTGTTCTATAAGAGGGACACACGATTATATTTACATTATAATACTGTGAGGTTCCATTTATTGAGCCTTTGGTTGCGATATAAGCTACCTCGCTTCATACATTTAAGCTGCAATAAATGTCAGCTGAGGCAGAAGAGCGGGTTGGGCCACTGCTGCGGAGATCAGCATGTGACATGGACTGTTCGGCTTCACAGACTCGAACTTTTATGAGGTCAGTAACTCTAGCGCCTTACACCCGGACTGCCTTAGCGCCTGTCATTTAGAAGACAACTCTGTGCAGTTCACATAAATCAATGTGTCTAGTGACTTTTCAGTTGAGTCTCTCCTAAATGAAGCAGCGCCTTCAAGCAACACTCTGAACGCTATCAAAACCCCAGCAATCCACATGTTACATTTGCACAAACCATCAATGTGTATTACGGTCAAACTTTGACAGCTTCCGAATGAGATACTCACTTGTTTGAACACATTGCAGTTATGGAAATAAATTCAGAGAGCACATATGTGCAATTAACATGGAAGAAAGATGGAGAAAGAGGGACAGCGACAAACACAATAGAGATATGCACAGTAAAATTGTAAGAAAGCTAAATAAAGTGTGAAGCTAGAGGGGAAAAGACGATGGAAAGCAGCAAAGATGAAAGAAAGAAGAATACAAAGGATTAAAAGAAAGGAGAGAAGGAGGTGAACAATTAAACTGAAATAGGATGCTATTAAAAGAAAAAAAAAGAAGTAAAGGAGGCAGTGAAGAGAGCTAGAAAGACCTATCTAAATAAACAAATACGTACTGTGCCATTTGGACCCTTTTTCAATGACCCCTGTATTCTAAACAAAGGCAACCTTTGCTGAAGCCGGTACTCTGGCAGACGGATTTTCACACTGAAGTAGCATCATTAACAAATCATGCACAAAAAACCTTAACTGTAGGGAAAAAAATACCTGTGAAGGCATGGAAGCAGACAACAGTTGACCCAGTTTTTTTAATCGATTACTTCGAACATATGGTGGACTGTATATATGCTTTAAGTTTAAACTGCTTCATAAATACATACTCAAGAGGAGACGGAGATCAACAAGCCATAAACTTGTTTAGGAGGAGACAATTGACAAGGGAGGGTGAGGGTGAGACAGGCAGGGGAGCGAGAGTAGAGAAATGTCAACAAACGTGTGTGGCCACGCTAATTGGAAACAGATGGCCCCTTCGCGCCGCTGCTCGCTCCTGCAGGGTGGATGCCACCACAAGCACAAGTGTTTGAAAAGTGAAGACCGGTTCCAAAAGGTCATCTCCTATGGCAGCGGATGCGCGCTGGCTAGGCTCGACCTAAAAATCAGAATTAGGATATACAGGGGAGATCAGTGTCCCTATATCTCCACTGCAGAAACCAGCATGTTGCGGCCTTTATCAAAATTCCCCCAAGGGTCAAGAAGGCCTTCGCCTGTGTATAGCTTCCTTAAGCTATCATGGTCTTACCCCTCACTGGGGTCTTGCAAAAATGAGAACAGGTAAATCTCCAATTCGCCTTATACGCATTACATAGAGGAAACCATTTACCGAGTGTATATGCAAGTCGCTAAACCCGGGACCGTCGTGGGACTGTGATCCATTCCTCACACTTACTCCAAGACCAACGGAGGTCCTCTTCCAAGTCCAGGTCCACCAACAATGGAATTGGAGATTTTCCTGTTCTCATTTTTGCAAGACCCCAGTGAGGGGTAAAAGTACGATAACTTAAAGGATCTAAACCCTGACGAAGGTCGCTTTGACCCATGGGGGCATTTTGATAAAGGCCGAAACAAGTTGGTTTCTGCAGCGGGGTTATTGGGGCACTGATCTCCCCTGTATATCCTAATTCTGATTTTTTAAGGGGAACCAAGAATAAAGGTAACTTTTAGTATCCTCTTAGACAGTTTTACTTGCACTTGTCTGCACTTCATGATATATATATATATATATATATAGTACCTAGGTAGTTATAGTTAGGACCTATTTTCCATAGGAAATCCGCAACATTCCATTTGGAATAACGTTGGCGCCGATCGACGAATCTTCGCGAAATTTTCCAAACTTTTGGCCAGCTCCGGTCCGCTCCTATCCTATCCTGAAAATTTCAGGGTGATTCGTCAAGCGGGGGCCGAGAAAAAAGGGGGGTCCCAAAACGCATTTTCCCCATGCATTTTCCCATAGGACCTGTTGACGCAGCTACAGCCCGAACTGCTGAACGGAATTACACCAAATTTGGCAAAGAGGTAGTCCTCAGTTCAGACTCGTGCCTTTTGTTTAAATGGTGTAAATCCGTTCAGTAGTTCCTGAGAAAATTAGAGTTAAAAAGATAGATAGAGCCTAACCACACATCTCATCGTGAGATCTGATTGGCTGTCAGTACTTCATCCAAGAAGTGTTGGCAGCCATCTTGGGACCAATATACATGATGGCACCTCATTAAAAAGCATTGCAGTTAATAGAAGGTTTTAAGACTTTAGTTACATTATAAATCATTTGTTGATGGTACCATACTCATTTTAGGAATTGTGGTGTGTTCTAAGGTGATTTTACCATGTGAAAAAGCCTTCTACTGTGATATCATGAATCATGTTTGAGAGAAAACTATTTTCTCATGCTTTTCCCACAGAGGTTTGGAAGGTGATCTATAAGCTAAACTGAGAGCATATTTTCTGTAAATTCACATTATCTTTCTCAGTCATGTGAGAATGAAGTCTGACATTCTCAGTAAAACATGTACATCCAACAAGGGCAGAGATTGTCAGTTGATTCCTTTGTGTTCTACTGCAGCTTCCCAGAGTGTTCTAAAGAACAACTAGAGCGCTAACAGTCCTACTTATGACAAACGTATTGCACACCTGAAGCCATCTTGATTGGAATAAAGTGGTAATCCTTAAAACATTTAATTTAAAAATGAACAAAATGAGGTGTTCATTTTGCCATAGAAAGTATGATTAGTGCTGCAGACAGAAAAATTAGGGCACATTTTGAGTGACTTCTCAAATCCTCTTCTATTTCATTAAAAAATTCTGACATGCAGACTGAAACATGCACTTTGAATACCAGCAGCAGACTTCCCTGGTGAGCAGTAGCTTTACTACAGTGACCTAATGAGCAAGTAGAGTGCTAACATTCAGAATTTATGGCAAATGTGTGACACATCTGAATGCCTTCTTGATGGAACCAAAATGAAAAACTGAAAGTATTTCCTGCTGAGGAGACTGCAGTAAATGAGGAAATTAGGAAACTTCATAACAAATAAATCTCCCAAGATGGCCACTAGAGACAAAAGAGCCCAAATGTAGCCCAAATATCACCCATATGTAGCCCAAGTATAGCCCACTGACAGAATGTCCCAGAGTGTTCTTAAGAACAACTAGAGCGCTTACTGTCTTATTTATGACAAAAGTATGGCACACCTGAAGCCATCTTGATTGGAATAAACTGGTAACACTTAAAACATTAAATTTAAAAAGGAGCACAATGAGGGGGTTCATTTTGCCATAGAAATTATGATTAGTGCTGAAGAAAGAAAAATTAGGGCACATTTTGAGTGACTTCTCAAATCCTCTTCTATTTCATTAAACAATTCTGATGTGCAGACTGAAACATGCCCTTTTAATACCAGCAGCAGACTTCCGTGGTGAGCAGTAGCTTTACTACAGTGATCTAATGAGCAACTAGAGTAATAACATTCAGAATTTATGGCAAATATGTGACATATCGGAATACCTTCTTGATGGAATCAAAGTAAAAAACTGAAAGCATTTCCTACTGAGGAGACTGCAGTAAATGAGGAAATTAGGAAACTTCATAACAAATACATCTCCCAAGATGGCCACCAGAGACAAAAGAGCCCAAATGCAGCACAAATATCACCCAGATGTAGCCCACCTGTAGCCCAATGACAGAAGTGTGCAAAACACTTTTTTTTCTGTATTTGCAGTTTTATATAGTGCAGACTTGTCAGGTATTGGAGTGCTTTACATGAGCATTGGTTACATCACACAAGATCAAATTCATTTTGGTTGTAGACATGGGGAGATTAAGTGATTTGGCCAGAATCACAGAATGTTGAGCTGAAGCAGAAACTCCAACCTGGTTCCCCAGTTGCAAAGTCTGCAGCTCTGGAAGTAACACCACATCCTCTCCCCTAGGTGCAACATTTAATCAAGTGGTGAACTGGATAAAAAAACATAAAGATTACAAATAATTTAAAAGTTCTTTGGCGCTATTTGAAAACTCAGAAAATATGTCCTCATTTTCGTTTTTTAGAGCACTAACCATAATTTTGTGTCAAGAATTCCTGTCATGCGAGGGGAGGAAAACGGTAACCAGCGAAAACGGACTACATCTCCCAGGATGCTTAGCGGTTGAGAGGTTATGTAAACAGGAGAGCTGTTACATAACTCAAGGAAAACACGCCCTTATGTAAACAGGAGAGCTGTTACATAACTCAAGGAAAACACGCCCTTATGTAAACAGGAGAGCTGTTACATAACTCAAGGAAAACACGCCCTTATGTAAACAGGAGAGCTGTTACATAACTCAAGGAAAACACGCGCTATAAAGGGAGGAACCGGGAGGTACAACGCTGTCGGATATTGTGTTTACACCGACGTACCTGCTTAGTGAAGAGCAGTGTTCCGGAGTGGTGCTCCAGTAAGGCAAGAACGGAGGTAGGTCGAGTCGTTACTCCCTGGGCCGTGTCTTGCCCCATCGTCACCTGTGAAGGACCCGGAAGCTCTACCGGATAACCATTGAGCTTCGCTTTTTGACTCGGCTGAGTCAAAGCGCAGTGGCGCTTTTGCTGGTTGGAGTCGTAACTCCCAGCCCGACCAGAGATACAGGGACTGCCAGCTGTAACGCACACCAGGAGGTGTTTGCCGCGTTACAGACTCGGAAGTCCACAGGATCGATCGAGCGGCTGCTCTCGGTTCAGTCTTCTTTGCTTGTGATTGGGGTATCGGTGACGCATCACCAGGAGGTGACTCCGCGTCCCGGTGCAGTCTGAGGAAGAGGTTGAGCGGCTGCTCCCTTCAGGTAGAGACCCCGGCTGGGTGTTTCCCTGACTCCTCGATTCTCCCAAACACTCTTCGTGCCCCTCACAGCCTACCGATTGGCATTGTCGGCCATTTCATTTCTGCCCTCTGTTGGCATACGCCGGGATCGGCGTATATGCAGAGGACGGCTAGGACCATCCGTGCTGTGGGCTGGTAACGTACTTAGCCTGGAGGATTCCAGTGACTATAACCTTTGTTTATTCCTTGTATTATTTTTGCCTTCATTAAAATAACTAAACCTTCACAAGTGGTTGCGTTCTCATTATCGTGTCTGTTAAACGATCCTGAGACGTTCAGGGCGTTACATTTTGATGCAAATAAGACCCTATCATGTATGTAATTTCTAAAGGAAATGCTCTAGGTATTACAGTTTCGATTACATCAAGATGACGTCAGGCGTTCCACACTTTTGTAATAAATATAGAATGTTAGCAATCTAGTTGTTCATTGGGATACTGTTGAGAGGCAGAGGCCAGGGGCACGGACTCTGAAAATTGAAGGCAGGTAGGAGAGTGCAGAGGCAACAATTTGACCACACTGGGCAGGCAGGAAGGGCAGTGGCAGCACAACAGAATATGGAGGGCAGTGGAAAGGGGGGCAGGGGCAACAAACCAGCAATACAGGACTGGCAAGAGAGGCTGTGGCAATATAATAGACCATTGTGGGCAGAAGGAAGAGGCAGTGGTAGTACAACCATACATGCCAACAGACCCGTTTCAGCCAGGCAGGATGGGCACTAGAAACAAGACAAACCATGGAGAGCAACAATGAGACTATGATGGCATACACAGAGATCATGGAGGGAAGGTGGGAGGGGGTCAGGGGCAGCTAGCTGACCACACAGGGAAGGTGGGAGGGGCCATGGCAGCACAGAAGACCATGCATGGCAAGCGGGAGGGTTAGTGGCAGCACTATGGCTATGATGGGCAAGAAGGAGGGTGCAGGGGCATACACAAAGGCCCATGTAGGATAGAAGGGAGGGTCAGGACCTGGGCACAGACAAGAGAGTTCAGGGGAAGGGGCCTCACAATTGACCGCGCAGGCAGGCATGAGGAGCAGTTGCAGCACAACAGACCAGGGAGGGCAGAAGGGTGTGGCAGTTAAATGATCCATGGAGGACAGGAGGAAGGGGATAGGGGCATGGCATGTGGACAGGCAGGGTGGAGGTGGCAGGGACAGGTTACAGTCATCTGACAATGCTAGGCAGGTGGGAGGGGAGTGGCAGCTCAACAGAACACTCAGAGTAGATAGGAGTGGCAGGTCCAGGGAACATGGTGGGCAAAAAGGATGGAGCAGGAGCATGCACAAAGAAATCGGAGTGCAGGGGGGAGGAGAATAGGGGCAGCAAGCTAAGCACAGAGGCTAAGCAGGAAGTCAATGATGGGCCTTAGAATTGGGCAATGGAGGGCAGGAGGAGTGGACTGGCACATCATGCTAAATAGAGGGCAGTGGCAGCACATCAGACCATGCATGGCAGGAGGGAGGAGGCTAGTCCATGGATTCAGACAACAGAGGATAGGGAGGAGGTGGATGGGGTAGCAAGCTAACTGTTCAGAGAAGGTGGATATTAGGAACTTTATTGTTTTTAAAATGTGTGTCTGTGCGAACTACTTAAAATATGAACAAGTATGCAGCATAATCTCACTTTTATTCAGGAAGAAGAGGATGTTGGTGACTGTAACTCCGTGCTCACTTGGCAGAAACACTCCCTGACCCTCCACCCCCATCGCAAAATGTAATGCCTGTGAAAAGGGTAGGTGGACGCAGTGTTATATAGAACATAGTCCTGAGAGCACGATTGAAAATGAAAACTAGATATAGTATATGGTTTAAACTATGCACCAAAAAGTGTGATATAAGATGAACCGGGCGTGAAATATAATATGCAATACATTGGGCGCAATGACAGATTCATTGGAGAGCGCGAGATAGCACAGGCACTAGAGCGTGCTATGCGATATGCGCCTTGGAGTGTAATATGCACAGGGCAGTGTTGTGTAACCTAACTTATCTCTAAAGTTGTAATATAAAATATGTGCTGGGGAGTGTAACGTTGCATATGCACTGTGACAAAGATATGGATCCCTGATTGTAATATGTATGGCATAGCACTGTGCGTTATAACATAGGCATCGAGGAAGTCACGTTAGATGGGGCAATATCACCAGTGCGAAGGCAAGTGTGGCATGACATATTCACGGGGTGGTGTTACAGTGCACATGGGCTAGAGAGTGTCATAGCATACGCACTAGCCGGTGGAATACAACACAGAGGTGTGTGGCACTCGGCGGGCACTGGTGGGTGTAACACAGCATTGGGCTCAGCCAGGAGCACACTGTGACTCTCAAGTGAGGATTGTCTCCTTTCCAGAGAGTAAAATAAAAAGTATTACACATCCAGCGGTGGATGTGTGTTTTATTAACCATGAGGGGGGTTTCTTGCATAGTTTGGTCGAATTTTTGTCGAATCCCCTTTGAATTGCTTGGTGTGTGTGTGTATTAAATGTGCCCGTCAATAGCTACCCATGTTTGTATAAATAAATGACAAGGGTGTCTACTTGGAGAGTACCCACCGGCGGGGGCGCCGGGATTAGGCACTGCAAGGCGTCAGACACGTCAGAGCTTCACTAGCGGTGTAAATACATTCCACGTGGATTCATTGTATGCATAGTCGCCCTTTAATGAATATCATGCAAATCGTCATGGTGATGGGTACATACGGTTTGTCCAGCATGTCCTAGGTGTTTCTATAAATATATATATTTTTTAAAATAATAAAAAACAAAGTCCGGGGGATGGGGTCCCCGGGGCCATAAGTGGCCTGAGGAGGGGGGCAACGCAGCCCCCCTCCTAAAGAATAAAAAAAAAAAAGGCCCTGACCCGGGGGTTGGGGTCCCCGGGGCCGATTATGGCCTTGGGAGGGCCAAATTTATTTTTTTCAACAAAAAAAATTAAGGTGCAGGCCCTGGGGGATGGGGTCCCCAGGGCCAATAAATTAGAAAAGGAAGGGGGGCCACACAGCCCTCCTTCTTAAAAAAATTAAATAAATAAAAGACGGGCATCGCGCAGGAGGCCACGCCCCCTCCTTGCAGCACTCTGCAAATGCGCCCCCTGGCCAGTTGTAAGTTGGGGAATTAATTCCCCTTCAATACTGAGAGTCCCTGAGGGCCAACTAGCCCAACAGGTATCTCCAGTATGCACCAGGGAGCTGCGTTGTAGACGGGTGTTCTGAGGCCACGCCCCTTTTTACACCTCTATGCAACGCAGCTCTGTGGCGCTTACTGGAGGTACCTAGTGGGCTAGTTTGACCCTAGGGACTCTCAGGATTCATGGGAACTTAATCTCCCAACTAAAAACACCCACAGGGTGTGTTTACACAGTCGTGAAGGGAGGGGACGGGGCCTGAGTTAACGTGTGCAAACAAGCCCTGTGGCGCGTGTTTTAAGTAGGGGAAATAATTCCCTTTCAATCCTGAGGGACCCTGGGGGCCAACTAGCCCACCAGGTGCTTCCAGTAAGCGCCGCTGCGTTGCAGAGAGGTGGTCTAGGCCGTGCCCCTTTTTACATCTCTCTGCAACGCAGCTCTGTGGCGCTTACTGGAGGTACCTAGTGGTCTAGTTGGACCCTAGGGACTCTCAGGATTCAAGGGGACTTAATCTCCCAACTTAAAACTGCCACAGGGCGTGTTAACACAGTGGGGAAGGGAGGGGACGGGGCCTCAGGTGACGTGTGCAAACACGCCCTGTGGCGCGTTTTAAGAGGTAGTTTTAATCCCCTGCCCTATTATATACTAGGGACTTACAGAGGAGGTCATGCTAATCACAGGGGGACCCCAACGCATAGTGTTCCCTAGTGTATGTAGGTGTTTTCACTGTATTCTGAGTGTCTTTTAACATAGCACTGGCTCTAGGACTGGTTAGTCAGACTCAGTTACTACCAGTATCCGTCTGAAAAAGTTGAGGGTACAGGATGATTTTGCAACAAGGCTTCTTTCTGCTCTTCTGTTTGTTCTTTCTGCACGTTATCCTTCTTTCTGCACTTTTCTTTGTCTTTGAGGACTTCTGTTGCTTCTTTCTGCATTTCTTTTTTTTCTTTCAGTGCGTTTTTTCTTCTTTCTTCACATGTCCTATCTCTGTAGGCATAGTTAGAAATTAGCATTTAAAAAACCTTTGAAATTCACTGAAAAAACCATAGGTTTCAGGCACGTTATAGTTAGGAATTAGCATTTAAAAAAACCTTAGAAATTCACTGAAAAAACCATAGGTTTCAGGGGCGTTATAGTTAGCTGGACTTTTCACTCGTACAAAACCATTGAAATTCCCCCGTTATAGTCAGATCCGCTAACTATAACTCGCGCGCCCGCAATGCACTGCTGATGACGTCACATATTACATCACTCATGACATGGTCAGTGACATCACTCATGACATCACTGATAACATCTCAAATGACATCACTGATGACATCATCCTTGTGATAGAGTGGCAGACCTCCTCTCTCCCTAATATAACCTTTGATACACACATTCAAAAATAGAAACTAAAATTTTCAAAACAATGGACATACCAATAAAATGCTAATAAAGAATCAAACATCCATTTACTTGCATATACAGTTATACACACCACCACACTTACCTCTACAGAAACTTACACATACTTACTCTTTTAAACAATCACTTATAGAAACACATACTTATTCATACAGGAACTCTTTCAATCTCTCACTCTCACATATACTCACTTATATACACCAATAGTCACATATACTAGTTTAAAACATATGTAGTTACTCATAAAGACACTATTGAGACAGTCATTCACTCACTAACACACCCATGCACACACTCATCCACCCATACAGTCCTGCACACATGCTATCTTCAACACATCCAAACAGTGAGTCACTCATTCATGTACCTATGCACTACGTAATACCCCCCACCGAACCATACTGACACTCATACTGATACTCAAAAAAACAACTAATAACCTATATAGACACTCATGTAGCTACTCACCAACCCATGCAGCCACTTATACACAAAGTGAGAGACTGATACAGATATTTACATATTTAAACATTACTTACTAAGCCATGTATTCACTAAAATACACTTAATCAGTCAGTTATACAATCATTTTTTCAAAAACAAATAATCCATTTAGACACTTATATACCCATTTATTCTTCCATCGACCTTGAGATATACATATATAAACCATATGTAATTTTCAGAAAAACACATTCACTGGATGATGTCATCAGTGATGTCATTAGTGATGTCATTTGGATGTCATCAGTGATGTCACTGACCATGTCATGAGTGATGTAATATGTGACGTCATCAGCAGTTCATTGCGGGCGCGCGAGTTATAGTTAGCTGAACTAACTATAACGGGGGAATTTCAATGGTTTTGTACGAGTGAAAAGTCCAGCTAACTATAACGCCCCTGAAACCTATGGTTTTTTCAGTGAATATATATATATATATATATAAGCTTTTGGCACACCGTCCAGGGTGTTGGTCTGCACCTGGACGTCTGATGCGGCCCTATGATGAAGCATGACACTGTAAAGTGTGTGAGGGCAGTATTAAGAAAAAAAATGTTTCCCTTTTGTTCTGCCCCTTGTTGCATGAGTTATAAATAGCTCATAGTGAGAATAGGGACAATAATAGATGTCACGATTTTGCTCTGAGTTCACTTTTATTTAGTCCTTCTCTTTACACTGAGTTGTAAGCTTTGGAGGGGGAGTCAGATAAGGCTCATTCCCTTGTCTCTCCTTATTGTGAGTTCAACTCTCTAGGATTTCCATGCTAAGTGGAATCCCAAACATTCACCTAGTTCAATTGAAAGAATAACCTGAACACTGCTGTTCCCTGGCTTTTGAAACAGAAGCATCACTCAAATTTTATACTTGCTAAATTGGCTTCTCCTAGAGTTGAGAATTCTATTCGGACTAGCTTGCAGTGTTTATAAGACTGTAGATGAGAGCTCTCATGGATATCTAGCAAATAGATTGGTTATCTCAAGTGGCCACCTTCAGAAAGAGAGCTTCTGTTCGACTTTTGACTGGTATTTGACAACATCTTCAAATTGAAATATCTTAATGATCTTTTCACAAACTGATTGCAGATAAACAGTTTTGTTCTATGCTACAGAGCGTTTGTTTTGACTAGTGGTATTTTTGGTCTCATGAGTGCTGACCTTCTAGAGGGATCTTAGTAAACCACTATGCATGAACACCAGAAAGTTGAAACGTGGGGCCATAAAGGAGAAACTGACTTCTAAGTAATTTTCACTAAGAATTTGTATTTTTTCAAGCAACAATGTCCGGTCATTCCCTGTATGACTTTTCTATTATTTTTCTTACTTGCAAAGTACTCTGCTGTGACAGTGGTTCTAGTTCACACTATACAAGACAATTAATATGCAAATAAAGTAAATAAAGCCCTACTCTTAGGAACCTGAAGACGAGAGTACAGCAATAGCTCTTGTAAGTGAACAGATAATCACAAAGACATCCCACAGCTAGACAAACTGATCAAGGAGTTGTCAACAAACTCAAAGTATGGAAATTACCACCTGAATAGAACCCCTGCAAAGATACTTTATAGTCTGCTACAAGAGAAAGTCTGCAGGTACTCAAGAAGCAGAGACCAAACTCTTCCAGACACCCACCATCTCAATATGTCGGCCAAGCAGTTCAAAGGCAGACATAAGGAGCGGCAAGCCATGGAACCCGAGCAGTGCCTTAGAAGAACTTATCCTCGCAGCTTCAGGCCAAGGTAAAATTAGAATTAAACACCAAATAGAGATGTGAGTGGCATGAAAAACAGTAAGCTGTTATGGTGATGGGGTACAGAGTAGCAGCAATAATATTAAAGTGATTCCTCAGTTGAAGCTACGTTTGGATCTGTTACCAGTGAAATTTGAGGAACACAGACATGCTGGAGTCCATCAGGTATACAAAGCTTAACAGGAGGCACAATGAGCCAAAACCTCCAGCCTTTGATGTATATAAAACTGGTTCCTGCATAACCAGACAAAAACAACCATTAGATCCTTGGCAAGCGGCCCGTGCACAACTTGAGGCTGAAGAGAAAGAACTCATAAAATCTTTGCCTCATTGCCGGGTCTGACATCAAATAATTGGCTAAGTGGCCAGTCTTTGAATACAGATCATGCTTTTCCAATATATACTTACTAAACTTCAGTTTGAAGGCACCCAAATGAGCTAGTCAATGTGCACAAGTGGCTTTAAACTGTACTATTAGTACAAGGCATAAATGGAGTTTGCTTCAAATGTGATGGCATGTTGGGCTACAGGCTCTTTAAAAAGAAATCATGAAAAAGATGAGGATGATGGGGTATGAGTCTCACACGAGGCTGAAGGGAGAAAAATAGGTATTAAACTAGGAACAGTGCTCCAAACTTGCCAACCCCATCATAAGCTCAAAGCACACATATGAAACCCCCCAACCCCAAACAAGAAAAGCAGCACTTATTTCTAGACACCAACGAAAACCACTCTTCCATTAGCTTCCCATAAGACTCTTGATTTTCTTTGGATGTCAAATCAGTAGTACCTCTACCTTAACAGCCAACACTAGGCTACTGACAAAACCGTGACATGTAAAGATGCTTTTGTTGAGCCCTCAGAAGAATACATTTTCTAAAAGCTAGTATCCCGCCATGAATGCCTCAGATGTATTCACCGTATGTTCTTTTTATTAGCGCTATTACACAATTCAATATTTAGTGTCCACTAGGTACAAAGGTTGACTTAGCAATCCTGCAGTGCACTCAAAGCACTTACTTAAGCATACTGTTAATTTCAATTACTCGAAATAGAACCGCATTAATGAACGGCAAGGTGCCCATTACCCAACCAGGATTCTAGTCATGAGGTGCACAACACACGGAGAATGATAAAGGGAGGTGACGAGAAGAAGAAAAGGACTACGATAGGAATGTAATATTAGAGAAAATAGCTTAGATGCAAAATACATAAAATGGAATTATAAAATAATTTTAAAAGGGATAATAAATAAAAAGGTTTTTTGGGGACGGTGTAAATTAAAGCATCTGTTCTACACATATGCCCAAACAAATAAGAGTGTATATGAATCCCCTTTGTTCTTATGCCATCAGCACACTCTAGTATCACTTACTCCACCAGGACCTTCTGAAACTGTCCGTGAAAATTTGCAACTTATCACACTCAAAACTCGAGTCTTTTTCTGGCTGTTACTGTGTAGTCTCTTTTTATGAGATCACCACAGGCTACTTCACGCAGGTCTCTTACCGTGAATAGCTCATTGTGATTGAAAAACACCCTGATTTCAAACAACGTACTTTCCTAACAGATTCAGACGTCCTGCAGTCTCTTCTCGTACATGGCTGTTGATATAACATCCCTGTCAGGAACTGGCGGGGTGTACTTTTCTTCTTATATGACTGTTCTGTGCGGGGGACATTGCCAACAAACCTACCTGGTGGAAGGACGCTCCGCTGCGCACTCTGCATTGCCCGGGGGTCGGAGGTTGTGAGACCGCGCTGAGACCGCGCTGGACGCCGCGAAAGGGACTACAGCCCCCAGAGTCCCTAGCGGTATCTTCCGCTTCCGCTTCCCTGCGCGCCCTGAGGCGCTTATAACTGCGAGGCTTCCTCCGCGGCGCGGGCGGCGCCGGGCTAAGCCCGGGCAAAGGGCGGGCCCTCTGTGGCCCTCAGAGGCCTGAGGAGACTGGACTGGGCCAGAGACGCTGGTCCTGGTCACAAGATCTGTAAGAAGCAGCGGGGGTGATATTGAGTATTTGCTAATAATTGTTAGTGTTGTAAAATTGTTATTTAAGTAAGTATTAACGGACATAACGTTCTATCAATTCAGCAGGCTTGTGACGAGGGTGTGACTGTTTACAATATGTCTAGATCTAAAGCCTCTTCGGGCACACGTACAATGGATAACTACTTGGTTCAGAGGGTTAGTAAGATAAATTCTGAAAGACGACAGTCATTGGGGAAAGCCAGTACCCCACCCCGAGAGAGCCTTTTAGGAGGGTTATCAACCTCCGGCATGGAGGATGCAAACAATCACTTTGATTCTACTACCCCGGAGGTGGTTGAGTTAACTGAGCTGGGGCAACTTGATTCTGTACAAATTAGCCCCAATGAGTTAATATTAGATGACTGCCATGACAGGGTGGAACAATGTTCACCTCCCCCAAAAAAACGAACAGTAAGAACATGCAGGAAATTCCAGTCTAAAAAGGGGACATTATGTAATGGAAAGAAATCTGCAGACCCATCAGACAAAGACATCGGGAATACTGCCTTGAGCCCAATTAATAAGGTGGGAATAGAGGATAATATTGTTAGTAACATTGAGGAGATTATTGGTACCAAGATCAAGGACATAATAGATCCACTGGTTTCAAAAATAGAGGAGTTAACGGAAGAAGTTGTCAGATTGGGCGGCTTGCTAAATAAGGCCTTAGGCAAATTGGGAGAAGTGTCTGCTGCTACTCCTGTTATAGATGTGGTAACTGACACTACTAACACCCAAAGTAAGATTCAAGGACAGGGAGACCCTGCTAAGAAAGCCATAGGGAACAAAGGGAACGATAGTGCTACTCTGGCAATACCACAAACGAGCACCGACCCATCAGGCAGTAATTTGCCTGTTATAGATAATATAAACAGTTGGGAGGGAAACAAAATAAAGGGTGCTGTTAATCTCCCACCTGAGTGTGCTCCCTATGTGGTGGTACTTACAAATGTGCCACCGCTAGGTAATAAGGTTCCCCAAGAAACTCATGATTCCTTAAAAAACAAATGTTTGTCGTGGTTAAATAGACAATGTGGTTTCCCATTGAATTTTTCTGACAATATTTTGACAACCAGAAGAGCCAACTGGATTGGGAGTGATAGGAAAAGATTAAAAGGGGACTGTGTAATTATTAACTTCAAATATCCGCAGCATGTTTCTACCGTCCTCCTAAGAGCGGCATCTCTCCCAATCTTAGATGGTAATGTATGTGCTCGAGCACTGGGATACTTTTATAATCACCTTAATGACAAAGGGAGGGTTAACAATAGAAATTCTACTTATCCACCTATTTGCAAACCTCATTTTGATATCTCTACTCAAAACAGATTTCTTGCACTTAGCACTCTGGACTCTAATGATTGACGTATAAAGGAGACGGAGATATGTGCGGGAAGGGAAGAGGAACTGAATTTAGAGGATCATAGAGATGATTGTATATCCGTAATTTCTGGTATAATAACTTTGACCCCCAGATTGGTGCCTGAACAGGATGAGATCATACCAGATGGTTGTATGAATTCTGGTGATTTGGGCCAAATTACTGAGGTTGGCATTACGGAGGGAGATACCCGAGGTACCCCTAGTGGGAGTACGATCAGAGCAGGTATATGTTCCAGGTTGGTGTGCTGGAACGTAGCTGGTCTGAAATCTAAAAATAGGGACCCGGGTTGGAACTCCTTTATTAACAGGTATGATATCCTATGCTTTCAGGAAACCTGGTGCAAAGAAAATATTGATTATGAGGGGTTCGTTTCATATAACCTGCCAGCATATGGAGAGGGACCGGGTAGAGCAAAGGGGGGTTTACTCACCCTTGTAGCGGTCCACCGACAGATGACGGTGATAAAATATGTGCCGGTAGGTGACCTAATACAGATGATTTGGATCCAAGAAGGTAAAAGTCGTAATATCCTTCTGATCAATTATTATAATAACATTTTTGATAGTACCAGGGGCAGAATTGTTACCGACCTGACCAATGCTATTGAGAACCTAAGTTCGATTTCTCATGAAGTATTTGATATCATCTGGTGTGGGGATTTCAATGTCTCATTATGTGAATTACTATCCACAAAAGCATGTGGGGTTACAAATAATGCTGGATGGGAGGCCCCACATTTTGGGCATGATATGTATGGGGAAAAAGTGAATGCATTAATGGGGTGCCTTGACCTGGAAATTTTGGATTGTTGCAGGGATAGTAATGGTTCACCTATCCCCACATTTAGGAATTGGCGTGCCAATTCTGTAATTGACCATGTGTTGGTATCCTCCAGTATTGCCGATTGTTTTGGCCCACTTGAAATTGAAATAATGGATACCAGCGATCATAACTGTATTATTGTGCCCATGACTTTGTGGGAGGAGAATGATGAAGAGATAGGGGCTACGGTTGAAAACATTGAAGCACACAGGGTTAATGGGGTAAGGCTGAGGTGGATAGGTGCTAAAGCATCTGAATTAACCAAGTCTATTATCATGAAGAATTTAGCAGACATTGTCTTTATTTTAGAAAATAGATTAGATCATGAGCGGGTCTTATCTAGTTTTAAAGGTATCAACAATGCCATTAACGACAAGTTCACAAGCGGTAGTAGGGGCAGTAAGAAGTCTGGCTTTGTTTGGTTTGATAAAATTTGTTCGGCTGCCCTGACCGACCTTAAGCAAGCCCTAGCAATAAGACCTAGGGATATAAAACTAATAACTATTCTGAGGCTAGAATACAAAAAGGCTATTAAAGAAAGGAAGAAGGTTTTGCAGCTACAAGCGTGGGAATCTCTTAACCAGGCGGCAGAACTTTCGAATTCTGTATTATTTTGGACAACAGTTAATTCTCCGTTCCTTAAGGAAACAAATATGCCTGAGTTAACAGCAAATGTTTCCTGTGAAGGATGGATTACCCATTTTTCTAGTATTTTTGACTCAAATAAAAATAGTAATGTTGGGTCGGACAGCTGGCCTATTATACCACTCGATATCACTGTGGAAGAAGTGGAAAGAGGGATAAGGGCAAGTAAGGGAGGAAAGGCCCAAGGCCCGGATGGGGTCCCAAGTGATGTATATAAGGAGACGCCAGAAGTATGGGGTCCGTTGTTGGCTGTTGTTTTTAATGCCGCGGTCTGTATAGGCCCCCCGCAAACTTGGGAGGAGTCTATAATTGTACCTATATACAAGAAGGGATCTAGGTCTGATGCAAAAAATTACCGACCAGTCTCATTATTGGATGCCTCAGTAAAAGTTATGAGTAGGATTATGCTGGTTAGACTGGAAGAATGGGTAGAACAGGACCATATTCTGACAGATAGCCAATATGGCTTTAGGAAAGGTAGGGGTACACTCGATCAATGCATTAATTTAGAATTATTGATCGGGAAATACAGTGAAGCCAAATCTGGCCATATTTATATGTGCTTTGCTGATTTAAGTAGCGCCTTCGACATGGTCGACCACTCTATTTTGTGGATAACCTTGTTAGAATTAGGGGCGCCAAAGGGCATAATTTATTTTCTTGCCAGAATGTACGAGAGACTAAAAACATGTGTACGTTTTGGTAGGAAGGGTGAATGCACCAGGAACTTTAGCGTTAAACGCGGTATAAGGCAGGGTTGTGTTTTAGCTCCCCTTTTATTTATTTTATTTATAAATAATGTTGATGCTATTTTAAAAAAAGTACCTGCAGATGCCCCAATGATTAACGGCACCCCCGTTCCGGTGTTATTATACGCCGACGATGCTGTATTGCTGTCAAGAACTCCGATAGGGTTACAACGATTAATGGATAGTTTTGCATCTTTTATTGAAGATAAAAAATTAGTTATCAATAAAAGCAAAACTTATACAATGATCTGTGGCCCAAAGAAAATTAAACATGCAGCGAAAGGGTTTTTTATAGACAAGTTAAAAGTGCAGCAGGTGGACAAATTCTGTTATTTAGGTATAACCTTTGCTGAGGATAAAAATTGGACACATGAATTTAATAATATACGCAATAAAATGGCTAGAAATGCACATGGAATTTTTAGATTTGCACAGAAAATTGGGGATCGTAGGACCAGAGATATGGTAAAAATTTATCAGGCTAGATGTGTTTCGATTGCATTATATGGGGCTGGAATTTGGGGTTACAGTGGCGTACATGAGTTGCAACTGGAACAGAATTCTTTCCTTAAAAAAGTATTGTGTTTACCCACTTCGGCCTCCAATGCATTATGTCATCATGAACTAAATGTTAACTATTTATCCGATCTTTTGTCACTTAGACCTTTGATGTTGTGGAGATCAATTTGGTTGAATGAAGAAAAATCTTTCACTAGGTCTATAATCCAGGACTGTATGCGATTAGATAAAGTTAAAGCAATACCCTGGATTAAATACATTATTATGTGCTTTTCGGATATTTTCAACCTGAATATTGTAACTGATCTAAATGCTGTTTTATCAATCCCCAAGACTGAGCTGAAAAGGGTCTTTCTAGCCTTTGCCGAGAGGAAAAGAATAGTAATTGCAGGTTCTTTGTCCACTGTTATGTTTTACAACAGATATCTGTCCATGGATGGATTTCCCGTCTATCTAACTCTTGTCACCAGACCAACACATAAATTTGTACTAACCAGATTGAGATTTGGAATAGTGCATCATCTGGTGGCACATCCTGTAATGAGAAAATACCCTATAGGCCCTTGTAGATGTGACGGTTTTTCCAAGCAGAGCACAATGCACTTTATATTATTTTGTAAACTGTACTCTAACTTCCGTGTTATTCTGCTAAAGCCCATGTTTGTTAAATATGGTACACGCACGGTTGAGCAGGCTATGAAATTGATTTTTAACCTACAATCTGCTGATATTTGTTTTTATACCGCTTCCTTTTTAAACAAATGCATCAACCAGAGGAAAAGTATGTGTTTTTTAGATGTAGATATGTAATTTTAAGGTGTATTTTATGTTTTTAATGATTAATACTGTATATGAAATGTGATTATGTCTGCTATAAGTGTTCATGTTTTGTATTTGTGAATGTGACTGTGTTTGCTTTTATGGACATTAACTTGCTCCGAATAAAGCTGAATTGAATTGAATTGACTGTTCTGTGCCTGATTTTATTCCTTCCACCTCTGATACATTTGCGTCATTGTCAATGTTATATTAGCCGAAAGCCCAAGAGTTTCTCAAAAGTTGCTTTTGCTTTTTTCTTCAGTTTCTTCAGTTCAGTTACAGGAGTAATAAGTATGAATTCAACATGTCGAAGCCCTAACATAACAATTGGACCACAAACAAAGTCTATACAGAAGCATGCTATCCATAGAGAAAAGCGCTTCAACTTCTCCTGCCGGTAATAAAGTGTTATAGAAATGTGAACACAATATAATAAAACAGAATTCAGTTACCTTTGGTTTTCCAAAAGGATTTTCGTGTTTAGAGAATAAAGATTAATTGATATTTCAAAAGGAAATCAGAATCACAGCCTTGTTTTCTAGGCCTCTAATAGGCTGAAATCCTTAATTCACATTAATATAGCCTCTCAGCCCGCGTAGCGGGCTATACTAGCTATTAAAGGCCTGCTCTAGCATTAAAGGCCCGAGCCTTAGGCTTGGGCCTTTAACAAGGGAGCGGGACTTTCATAGCCGGTATAGCCCAGCTACGAAGGGCTATACAGCTATTAGAACATTCTGCCACTAGAGGGCAGAATGTTCTAACAAATAAAACAAAGGCCTCTCGGAGCCCAAGGGTGTTTAAATCCCCTCAGGCTCCGTGAGGCCTTTGTGAAAACAACATTGGAATGTTGCTTTGCGGTCCTTTATAGGTCCGTAGAAGCAAGGCGCACTCCATTGTCTTCAATGGAGTGCTCCACATTCCAATGTTCTAATTACAATTATAATTTATGGTATGACATCTTTGCCAAGGATTATGGTGTATTAAACCACTGCTGCTTTTGTGCACTAAGAGTAGCACTACAACTACACGAATGAAACAATTACTTCCTCTAAGCCGTTTTAATTTTTCAAGAAGAGAAAGATCAGCCAATGCATTTTTACCTTAACAAAGGCTTCCTCAGGGCAGTACATCCATCGACTTGCATCCTCCAAAAGTTCACAACATACAATGTGGTGCAGGAGAGAGGAGGCAAAAAAGTCCCTCAACTATCTCCCTAACACCATCAGCAAGCAAGACTCTACTGTCATTAAAACTGAGAGACTTTGAAGGGTAGTGCAAAAACTCCAGGGCTCTCAACATACTTTGGTGGAAGGCTGCATCCGTTCGCAATTGGTCACTGTGAGATTTGCTAAGATGACAACCTCACTTTGTATTTTTTTTAGGCCTGGACTAGCAACATCATTGCTATCAGGTGTGTTAGGCCAATTAGTTCTACATCGCCATCCAAGACTACATCAACCAGAGTGCACTAGGCCATCAGATGAAAGACAGGACTGTTAACACACTGCCTTGTGAAGACAAGGAAGGAATAACGTTAACATGTTTGAGCGCTAAAATCATGCCCTGCTGAATCTGGACTCAAACACTTGCCTGCTTCATTCTCTGAACTCGAGGGAGGCTACCAACATGAAATCAAGCAGGTCCCTCCTTTTACCTCCACTCAAATGGTTTCAGACCCACCGACACCATTGATCTGTACGTAAAAGGGTCCCATCGGCTCATGTGCGGTGCTGTGAGAATCCTGCTTGTGCCTTGGTGGTATACAGCGCCACGAAGACTTAGCGGCATTGGTGCATACTTTACCAAGTTTAACCCATTCACTGATGAGATTCAAACCAGAAACTTGCCGGAGAAACACTATATACAGACCACCACTGGTTGGGGGTAACTGAACTGCTCAATACAACACCGCACTCTCTCCGGTGCTAGAGCTGGGCCCCTGGTCATCCAGCAGCTGGGGTTGCTATTCTGCGATACTGCATGGGCTAGTTCAAAAACTACCGACCCCGGAGGTCCCTCGAAAAGCAAGGTCCCACAAACCTGAGGTGCCCTCAGCCATCCACAAAAGTCTTCAGAGTTCCCAAGAGTTGCAGAGGCCCGGGCTGTGATTGGTCGAAGTGTTGCCTGGCAGATCCATGCATGATCACAACTTGTAAAGCGGCAAGGGTGAAAGTAAACATTAGGCGGCAGGCATGTCTGGCTTTAGTGCTGGTGCGCCCAGTGAGACAATCATTTTTGGTACCCCCACACCCATGACTGCCTCTACTGGATTCTCTCACTACCACCGGGCAAAAGTGCCCCACATCTCTCCAATCATAAGTTATTGCTAAATACAGCATCCCCCACTGAGGTCAGCGCCCCCTCCACAGGTCAGCACCCAGTGTGGCGGCACCAGTTGCACTGCCCTAAAGTTGGCCCTGGTGGCAGCAGAACCACTTCAAAGACTTGTCCACTATGAGACAGGACATATTTACTGAATGTACCCTTGTGTTATATATAGGCGTGGACACCATGAAACTCCGCCATGCGACGTTTGGCGTCGTTTTTGCTGAACTCCATGCTCCAAGCTGAGCGGCAAAACTCCACAAACTCCGCCGGCGGAGCAGAGTTTACCACCAACCCCTAATTATTACAATAGCTAACTATAACATCACTTTAACTTGTTTTTTCAGTACATTTCTAGGCTTTTTTAACATAAAAGGTTTTTATTTCATTACCCAATCCACCATGTATGGCCTTTGGCCATGCACGGCATGGAAGTGGGCACAGGTTCTCCTGTGCAGCCAAACTACTTTTTTTTTTTGCAATTCAGTTTCCCAGTCCCTTAGGAGTTTCACTGAACTCCCACAGGAGTTTCGAGGACTCACTCTGAAGTTACTCTGGAGTCTCTTTAAATCTCTGCAGGATCACAGCCACCTCCCATTTATTTGTATTTTTAACTTTGGGCACAGAGGGGCTCGTAAGGGCTCGGGGGTCATTTGATCCTTACCTTGCCCACTTATGTCCTTTTTCAAAAGCCTTTTCAAGACAAGGAACCTGAAATGGTCGCTGCAACATTTCTTTTCATGTTGAGGCCAGCCAATCAGAGCGCTCACTCTGAAAAAGCCCCCTCAGACAATTTGAAGGCTTGATTTTTTAATTTCAGCCCAATGGTCCTGATATCTATACATTTTGAAACTTAGTTTGTCAAAAATATCCGAACAGATTTATACTAAATCACAAAAAGCATGCTTTCTAGGTAAAGGAATCTTTTTGGTGTATTTCTGTACAGCCGTTTGGCTGTAGCCCTGTACAAATATTTATTTTGAAATCACATGGTGAAATGGCATTTGTGACATTCACCTTTTTACCTGCTCTTCTTTACATATCGCTCTGAATTTTTTTTAGGAAAGTTATGTTACGATTCGCCAAACGGCACCGAAGTTGTCCGTTAAACATAAAATATATTTCCTATGGTAACTAATTCTTAACTATATGTACATAGGTGGGGTGTTTTACTTACATATTTTTACCATGAGTGGTAAAGGCATGTGTGGTAAAGGCATGCATGGTGAAGGCATCTGCGTGGTCAAGGCATCTGTGTGGTAAAAGTCCTGTAGAAAAGGCATGCCTGGTAAAGACATGTGTTCTAATGTCATATGTTCCCTAAAATAGAGTAATCTTGTGATGAAGATATGGTATTTCAGGTGCTCATGAGGTTGTAAAGCTACATATGTAATAAGATGTGACACTGAACAAGCTTGTTGCAAGGTACTAGTTGATCAGGTCTTCGGAATAGCTTTATATCCTAGTGAAAATGTGATACATAAGTAACAAAACAAAAATATAATAATGAATTAGTCTGAAAACACATGGACGTTTAATGAATAAAATAACAAATAATGTTCATAAAGCATTTAAAATAATGTGTATGGAAATAGTTTTTTTTGAGTGACACTCTTTTAAGAAAAAATACTGTCAAACAATGCAAGAGAGCCCAGAGTATTTTACAATGTCACGGTGCACTATCTATAATAGGGTGCACTGAGCAGGTCTGTGTCTAGCTCACACAGTTAATTGTGTGCCACAGTCCAGCACAGTGTATTTTTGAATGCATTTGATATTTTAAGGATAACGTTCATGGAAACCAGCCCTTCTATTTTGAGAGGTGCAAAGGTCAGGAAGAGGGAGGAACACATACAATTAATTTGACCATCTCATTTGTGGATATGTTCAATCACATCAATAGCGCATTGTGCCCTCTTACACCCCCCTCTCACCCCCCCAGTGGATTCTGGCTTGAACTACAGTATTTCATTTGAAGGAACACAATCACTGATTTCTGAACATCTAACAGTCATCATTATGAATTTCATTTCACGAGGTATTTTTGTGTTCCAGTTGAATACACATTAAATACACATTATAGCCCGTACCTGCAAAGAGAAACATTTACCTGTTGCTTCAAAAAGCTAGCCCAAGTGTCACTAAAACACAGCCCCTAGGGCTGGCATGCGTTTGCAGCTGCCCTTGGGGGCATTTCATTATCTGTAATAGATTGTGCTGACCAGGTCTATGTCTGGCACATACAGTTAACACTTTCGCTGCTAAGCCTCCCCCTATGCTAAACCTTTTTTGGGCTATTTAGGGTAGTTTACGCTTAGGCCACTGTAACTTTTTGTCCACATATGGTATCCATGCCAAGTCCTTTTCTTCCAACACCCTGATTATTCTAAATGTACACAGGGTTTGTGGATTCCCTCATTTTCCATTTTTGGGGGGAAAAAATAGAAAAGAAAGAGATGCCGAAGAAAGCGTCTGTTTTTCCCCCCGCAAATGGTACCAACAAAGGGTTTGTGGCATTTTACTGTGACATAGCCTATGTTTACTATTTTTGTGCTTTAAACCTCCTTCCAGTTAGTGGTAGAAATGGGAATGAATATAGCAAAAATGGATCCCGGAAAGCTACACATTTCTGGAAAGTAGACAAAAATTGGAATTTAGAAAGGGGTCATTTGTGTAGATGCTTTAAGATTTCTATAGAAACTAACAGTTGAAATAAAAAAATATTGAAATTGAGTTGAAAATAACAATGCATTGGGTTTTTATTGTATGCCGGGTATATAGCAATTCATTCGGTAAAATATAAAGAGTGAAAAATAGGTATCTCCAAAATTGCGGGTACCCATACTAGCATGTGAATTAGAGGACATTTTTTGAAGTGACTTCTTTTTTACACATTGTCTTACATTTGGAATGCATAAATGCATAGAAAGTAAACTGGCAATAACACTTGTCCTACAATTCTGTGTTCCCTTAAGTCTCCCGATAAGAATGGTACCTCACTTGTGTCGGGAGGCCTAGTTCCTGCAACAGGAAATGGCCCTAAAAGCAACATGGACATATCACATTTTTTCAGTGAAAACAGACCCTTTTTTCGCAATGTCCCGAGCTGTGGATTTTGGACCCTATCTCAGACGGCACCTAGGGAAACCTAGCAAATCTGTACATTTTTCAAAACTAGACATCCTGTGAAATCCAGGAAGGGGTGACTTGTGTGGCTCTCACCAGGTTCTGTTACCCAGAATCCCTTGTAAACCTCACATTTTGTTTAACAAAAAACATAGTTTCCTCACATTTCTGTGATGGAAAGTTTTGGAATCTATGGGGAGCCGCAAACTTCCAGACACCCAGCATTCTCCCAAGTTTCCCGATAAAAATTGTACTTCACTGGTGTGGGTAGGTCTAGGGCCCACAATAGAAAATGGCCCTACACGCAACAGGGGCACATCACAATTTTCCACTCAAAACGTACCCTTTTTCACAATGTCTCAAGCTGTGGATTTATGACCCAAGCTCCGCCGGCACCTGGGGAAACCTAGCAAACCTGTACATTCTCTGAAATGAGACATACCGGGGAATCTAAGTTGGGGTGACTTGTGTGACTATCACCTGGTTCTGCTACCCAGAATCCCTTGCAAACCTCAAACTATGTAAAAATAAACACATTTCCCACAATTTTCTGTGATGGAGAGTTCTGGAATCTACGGGGTGTAACAATCTTCCACTTACCCAGCATTTCCTCAAGTCTCCTGATAAAAATGGTAACTCACTTGTGTGGGTAGGCCTAGTGTGTGCGACAGAAACAGCCCTAAAAGCAACATGGGCACATCACGTTTTTCCAGTCAAAACTGATCCTTTTTTCGCAATGTGCCTAGCTGTGGATTTTGGGCACTTGCTCAGTCAGCACCTAAGGAAACCTAGTAAACCTGTATATTTTTTAAAACTAGACACCCAGGGAAAATCTAGGATGGGGTGACTTGTCTGGCTCTCACCAGGTTCTGTTACCCAGAATCCCCTGCAAACCTCAAACTTTGTAAAAACAAAAAAACATTTTCCTCAAATTTCTGTGATGGAAAGTTTTGGAGTCGCAAACTTTCACCCACCCAGCATTCCACCAAGTCTCCTGATAAAAATGATACCACACAAGAGAGGTATTTTCTTTACTCAGGAGACTGAGGGGAACGCTGGGTGGTAGAAAATGTGTGCCGGTGTGGTGATCCCACACAGAAATGTGGGGGAAATGTGATTTTTTTAGCTAACATAACATAACATAACACGTGTATTTGTAAAGCGCACGTTCACCACTACGGGTATCTTGGCGCTGAATAACAGATGTTTATTGTTACCCAACTCAATGGTACTCATTTTATCGACCTCAGATGGATGAAAGGCTAAGTGGACCCGCCAGGATTTGAACCTGTGACCATGAGGTCGAACACAGGCCCCTGCAGCAGACGCATTAGTCCACTGAGCCACCAGACCCGGCTAAATTTGAGGTTTGCAGGGGATTCTGCGTAGGAAAACATTTGGGGATCCACACACACCACATCTCTCTTGACTCCCCTGGGTGACTAGTTTTCAAAAATGTCTGTATATGGTAGGTTTCCCTATATGGCTGCTGAGCCCCGGACCAAAAACGCAGATGACTGCCTCGCAAAACTAGGTAGTTTTGTGATCGATCATTTTATAGTCTCCACAGTACATTTTGGCCCATTTCCTGTCGTGGGTACTAGTGAGGTACCATTTTTTATCAGGGGACCTGGGGGGAACGCTGGGTGGTAGGAAAATTGTAGCGGGCCAGTGATCCCACAACTTTCTCACACAGAAAAGTGTGGAAAATGTGATTTGGTTTTGCTAAATTTGAGGTTTGCAGGGGATTCTGGGTAGGAAAATGTTGGGAGATCCACACAAGCCACATCTCCAAGGTTTCCATAGATGGCTGCTGAGCCCAGGACCAAAAACGCAGATGACTTCCTCACAAAACTAGGTAGTTTTGTGATTGATAATTTTGAAGTCTCCACAGTATGTTTTGGGCCATTTCCTGTCACGGGCATTAGGCCTACCCACACAAGTGAGGTACCATTTTTATCAGGAGCCCTTGGGGAATGCTGGGTGATAGGAGATTTGTGGTGGCCTGGTAATACCTTAACTTTTCCACACAGAAAAGTGAGGAGAACGTGAATTTTTAATTTTAGCAGAATTTGAGGTTTGCTGTGGATTCTGCTTAAGAAAATATTTGAAGATCCATGCAAGACCCACCTCCCTGGACTTCCCTGGGTGTTTAGTTTTCAGAACTGTCTGGGTTTGGGAGGTTTCCCTAGATTGGCACCGAACCCAGAACCAAAAACCCAGGCGCCCCCTTTGCAAAACCATGTCGTATTATGCTAGATAGTGGGGCACCTGTGTTTTTGGTCCTTGGTGTGGCAGCTATACGGGGAAACCTACCAAAAAAAATAGACTACAGAAGAAGTCCAGGGAGGTCTAGCTTGTGTGGGTCCCCCTACATTTTCCTACCCAGAATCCCCTGCAAACCTCAAAATTTAGCTCAACAGTCACATTTTCCTCACATTTTTCTGTGAGAAAGTTGTGGCATCACAGCAACAGCACACATTTCCTACCACTCAGCGTTCCCCTTGGTCTCCCCATAAAAATGATACCTCACTTGTGTGGGTGGGCCACGTGCATGCGACAGGGAAAGGCCAAAAATCTGTAGAGATTGAGGGGGAACCAAAGTGGGTCCAAAAGGGCAGTTTTTGGATACGTGTTTAGGCTGACTTTGCTTTGTGCACCCACAGAAGTGAGATATCATTTTGATCAATAGGCCGAGGAGAACCCTGGGTGTTAGGAAATTTGTACTGCAGCTGTAATCCTAAAGCCTTGCCACACAGAAATTACAGGAAAATATGGCTTTATAGCCATATTTGAGGTTTGCTGAGGATTAAAATAAAAAAATAATCCCTGGTATGTAGTGTGCTTTCTGTCCTCCCCCCGGAATTTGCCCATATTTATTTGGGGGGAGCAAACGCCCTTGCCCAAGAAGCCCCTCCCGCCCCCTTCCCCCGGTGTCTAGTGGTGGTAGTGGTTGATCCCTGCTTAGGGATCACCCGCCTGTGGTAATCCCCAAACAGGGATCGACCAAGGAGAGGTACCAATGGAAAGGGAAGATTCCCCCCTTCCAGTGATACCTTTCACGCCTGCCTCGGAGCTCAGGGGGCTGAGATAGCCCCCTGAGCACCAAGGCAGTCAAACTGAAATGAGCCGATTGGCTCATTTCAGTTTCACTGAAATTATGTCAGCACGACATGCGCGCTGATCATCATCTCAGTGCAAAAACTGAGCAGCCTCGGGAGCTGGGGAAGCTCTTCCCCAGCTCCTGAGTCTGTTTGAGGGGAAAGCAAATCCCTCTGGTGCCCACATCAGAGGGATTTCCTTGCCATGTGCGCGGACGGCTGGGAGCCGTCCTATGCACATGAGCACTGTAGCATCAGATGGCTCCCGGCCATCCGTTGCATAGAAGAGGTTAAAGGTTTCACATTTGATGACATTTTAAGAACTAAGAAGGAAATACCTTTGAAACTGTTTTCTTGACTTTTTCCTAAATTGAGGAGGATATAGGAATTGAATCTCGCTTTAATTTACTCATGGAAAAATGTATCAAGGCCGATATACTGAAATAGCTTTTGAGTTTTATTTCACTGTGAGGACATACTAAGCTCAATATTTGAGAAGTTAGAATCTGCTGAATGGGCTTCCCCATTAGTAGTTCTGAAACGTCCCAATGGCAAGGTCAGACTCTGTATTGATCCTAGAAACCTTAATAAAAATATCATTGTTGAGCAATTTCCCCGGCCTCGCATTAGTAAACTGTTTAGAGGTACTAAAGGCATGGAATGGTTTTCCACAATTGACTTAAAGTCTACATATCACCAGGTACCATTGCATGCAGATAGTGAAAAATACACTACCTTTATAATACCATTTGGTTGCTATCTCTACACTTGAGTACCATTTGGTTTTGCTTCTGCAGCAGTGCTTTTTCAAAGGATAATGTCAATTATCTTTGAGGGTACTGTTGGTGTGAAGTTTTTCCAGGATGATATCTTGGTCATGGGTAGTGACAAAATGGAACATGATGCACGCTTGAAGCACCTATTTGAAATGTAAAAAAATAATGGTTTAACTGTTGAACTGGATAAATGTAAATTTGCCTAAAAGGAAGTTGTATACCTGGGCCACTATCAGTCAGATGGTATTAAGCCCAAACAAGGTCTAGTTGAAGCTATTGTCAAATCTCCCTGTCCCACCAACAATGATGATGTCCGTACATTTATTGGTTTAACAGAGTACTATTCTAAATTTATACCTAACTTTTCTGAAAAAACCTACCACATTCGGCAACTTTCCAAAAATAAAGTCAAGTTCAATTGGTCCATGGTGTGCCAAAATTCATTTGAGAACTTTCAAATGAAATAAGTAATGCGCCCTTTCTTAATGGTTTCAATCCTAAAGCTCATATCATTATCACCACTGACGCCAGCAACAAAGGTCTCGGGGCTGTTCTATCACAAAAAGATTCTGATAATGATGAGTGGGAAGTTGCATTCACATCCCGTTCTCTGACCCCAGCAGAAGAAATAATTCTGTTATAGAGCGCAACATGCTTGCACGCTCGTGGGCACTTAATCACTTTAGAGTATACATACATATGAGGCTACCAGGTTCTACGACGCACAGATCATAAGCCCCTTGTGAAAAATCTTTCTACTACAGGTTTACAGAACGCATCCCCAAGACTAAGTAAGATGTCAGTAAAGCTCCTTGATTACATTTACAAAGTGGAATACTGGCCTGGTGTCAAGAACAAGGTTGCTGACATTCTCAGCAGATTACCTTTACCCAATGGCAAAGTTGTGGAGGATCCCTATGACAATGACAAAGTGGCACTACTTTTCTGTGATGGTCTGAATAGTATTGCAATATCGGAATGGAAAGATCACATGAGAAAGGACCACACATGACAATGCATCTGTAAATTCATTAACACCCATTGACCAGATAAGAAGGATCTTAATAATGATGGAAAGATCTTTTGGGAAGTGCGAAATGATTTAGGTGGTGAAAATGATTTACTATTTAGGCTTGGTAAGGATGTGCCTCCCGTTACACTAAGGAAGAGAATACAAAAACTATGCCAAGTAGGTCACCTTGGCATTTTGAATTAACATTGGGCATTAGTGAACACAATTGTAATGATAGAAGGGACTTTGCTCTTTTTGACAAATTTTGTTTTGTTTCACTGAAAATGATTTATTTTTCACGGTTTGCTTCTGAAAAGAATAAATAGAGCCCTGGTGAAGAATAGATTTCGATAAAACTGATGTGTGTATATATTTAATACCTACCTAAAAACATTACATGTTATGCACAGTTTGAAGAAGCATGCTAATTAGTTTCTGGTTGTAACCCTTTTGCACAAGTCAGGATCTCTAGTGCAAAGAGTAGTGCTGACTAACTTTGCCTCCCAGAAGGTTTGAGGAAGGAAGCTGTCTGTTGAGTGACTTCCAACCAAACCTTAGGTTAGATGTGGTACTGACCTTAGACTAGTGCAGGGGCGGGGTACAAGGGAGACGAGAAAGGGCTATGACAAGGAATGTAGACAGGTGGCAGGAAGGGTCACTGCATTCAAGGATCGGCAGTGAGAAATGCCTTACACTAATGTCACAAGGCTTAATCAGCCTTCCAACCTTAAGAGGTCGGTATATTGAGTGCCATTAAATTGGAAATTAGTAACACTTATTATTCACAGCACTTAGGAACTGTCAAAGAGTGCTGTGAAACGCGTAATAACCATATTTTATCATTATTACATGGGGGCAGCAAATTGGTAGTTAAAAAGTACCATTTTTTTGCACCAAACTGCGTAGGTGCACTTAGAAACGTACTGTTCTGCAGCATGGGCTGACAATGCAATAAGCATTTGGTGCTTGAGAATCTGTACTAACATAATATGATGTCATTATTTTACTGTACCCGGCATAATAGATAATTACAAGCTACTTGCGCAGCGTACTGCGGAATGCTGAGTGATAGCTAAAGGTCAGTCATGTTCCAACAGTTGAAGCAATTACAGAGTAATTGACAACGAGCGTTTCCGGTTCATGATCAGCACCTGCAAACGCCGGCAGATTACGTTCACAGCATGTTAAATAGCTGGCAGGGCTGGAAGCCAGGAAGCCTCAGCGATGACGGACTTGAATCATTTGAAATACGTGTCAATGTATAAATGGGCAATATATTGATAGGCTGCCATGCTTAACGCTAGGTAACATCTGTTTTCACCCTGAAATAGATTCAGACTATCTCAGAGGTCTGCTAATAGCTATTTGCAGTTAGGAGTGTTAAAAAACATTGCTGTCCGCTCCCTGCTCAATTAATATTTTCAGTTAATATAAATGCTTTTATCAGCCAAAGTGCACAGAACCTGTTCTGCGATCTTCTCATGAAACATGCCACCGCATTAAAAGGTGTCCGAATTTCCTTCTGGTTCTAGAATAGGCTGACATGAGGATTGCCACACAAGCTAAAACTAGCAAAAGCTTAAATGAACAAGGACCCCTATAGTTAGGCTTTCCTGTTTTCAATTGCTATTTTTGGTAAATTCTGGTGAGGGTTTTTCAGTGTTTTCAAGGGATTTCAATACCTTAAAAAAACAGTGGTTTCACATTTTTGCGCCATTAAAAACAACACAAACAATGTTTTTCCTGTGTTTATGGAACGTTTTGCTTTTATTATTGCTTGCTTTCTGCACTGATTCCGCATGGTATATAGACAGTGCAAGTATAGTGATTATGAGGTCCAAATACATTTCGGCAAATTAAACTTATTGTAGTACACCATACAATACTTCTTCAGTCAGTCTTTGGTCATGTGTGCTCGCTCTTTCTTTTCCATGTAAACTTCTGTGAAAAGGCCCTTCCAACATTGGCATTTGAGATGGGCAACGCCAAAACAGCCAGTACACAATTTGCTAACTCTGGCCACTGACATAGCTTTTCTTGCCAATACTGGTTCACTTGAAGACAGTGATTCTCAGGCCAGGTTCTGCAACATTCACGTTGCGCTGGATGCTTATGCCCTCAGAGTTATTGAAGCGGTCAAAAATGAAGCAGCATTTTTGAAACTACGGAGGAAATCCCCCTTTATGGAAGGGATCTAGAACAGAGTACTACAGTGAGGTTTCACTGACTTCAAATGCCATTGGTGAGGAAGGGTCATTTCTATGCATCTTTGCAAGTAATTTCTCATACATTGTAAAATAAAAGTTCCTGAATTGCTCTTCACCATTGCTTTGCTTACCAAGTGGCAAGCACTCTAACATGGAACATGTTGCAGTGCCAAAGTCACTAAAGGTGTCGCACAGCCTACTCTTAAGGAGATGTTTCACATCGACACAAATTATGCTGAACACTTGGCAGACAAGGGGTTTTTCAGACTCTATTGTTTTTATTATGTTTACTACAGCAGTTATGTTTTCCTGTAAAAATTGAAGAATGCAGAAGAGTGTACTTTTTTCACATCACTATCAATATGTGACCAAAGCTCCTCACATTTTGTGCCTTTGGCATCATCACTCAGCAAATAATTCTGTAAATGGTTACCACATGGATAATATAGCATTCGTAACCCCTTGGACTGGAAACCATCAGATAGGGGACAGAGTTGTGAGGACACTTTCTTTGATGCCGCACAAAGCACAAAATTATACATATTTACATTTTAGTTCCTGTGCATAAGAAAACAGTGCACCAGAATCGACTAAAAAGTCAATAGCATTCCTCATTAACTCTGAAGATTGTAAAGAGGGCTTCAGCATACCATCTAATACGTGGCAAGAATCTCTTACAGGGAAGCACTTCAGCTCAGGTACCAATTTTGACAGGTCATCAAATAACTTTTTCATATACGTAGCTGAATCACTGCAAATACAAAAAATATCACTCCAATCTTCTTTGGAGTGATATTGGAGAGAACCTTTTTTGTAGAGCATTCCAAGTGACACTGCGTTCCATGTTTTCAAAAAGACTGGTGTCATGTTTTCATCACTATCCCAGATGCTTGGTGAAAGTGCTCTTTTCACATATACTTGTCACTATACTTTGCATTGCATGTTTAAAGCCTGAGGTGTTGGAAATTCACCTACTATCAATACTGACTCACTAGAAACTAGGGGCTGATGTATTAAGGGTTTTAAATGTGATGACACATATTAGGAAAGATTCTTATGAAACCATCCATTTTACCTATCAGGGAAAGAATCAAATGCAGCCAAATTATCAAATATGATTTTGATATTTCCTGATTCTCTACAGTTAAATTAATTAAACAAGACCTAAAACATGCTTCTAAAGCCTGCATCTTTAGACCAAAGACCCCAAAACTGTAAAAAAACAATAGGAATAAGAAACAATATTTTAGTGGCATCCCTAAACAACAAAACTGATGCAGAATAATATTAGCCCAGACTTTCTTACAGCTAGCTTGTATAACAAAGTTACATTGTATTGGCCCCTTCCGGAAGAAAAAAAATAACTTTCAGTCTATTTTCTTTGAATGGCATTAAGTTTGTGGTTGTGCAGGTGTTTTTTCAGTGTCTAGATGTTTTCACTCGTGAGGGCTATTTTTTTTTCAGTGGGGTTTTATCATAAATGTTTAAACTTAAAACCGGACAGCCTACCTATAGTGTTCTTACTCTGATGCAAACTGTTTTCCAAAGCAGGCATGTAAATGTTAAAAAAGTGGGAATTAAATGTTATCAGACCTGACATTTGAAGTATTTTGTTCAGCTTTTTTAAATGTTGTACTGTGTTTAAGTGTTCTGTCAAAAGAATTGACTAGAGTGAAAATAATTGTATCTGTAACACTGAGCAGTGATTCTTGACATACCTACAGCCAGGACAAATCAAACTGGAGACAAAGAAGAGTAGAAAAACAAGGCAACAGGCCTTCTAGATCTATGAAGCGATGATCTGAAACAACATCCGGATGCCCATCAGGTCTGCCCCAACGGTTATCCAGTTTAGGAAATCTCTAAAAAGTCTACTACATCATTATGTAGTAACAGTCCACTTTCCTTTTTAGAAATCAGCCACCCCTCCAATCACACATTGATTGTGTCTCAGCCTTTGATGCTGTACAGTGCTCAGCTGCTTTTAGCTAGATTTGTGCTCTATAAATACAATTGATATATTACATATATAATATATTCACTGAAATAAACAAAGGTTACAGGGACGTTATACTTAGGCTCAGATTTCACTTGTAGAAAACCAGGTAAATTCAGTAGTTCTAGTTAAATGATCCAAATATAACTTGCACCCCTACCTTGCACTGCTTATGACCTTACATATTAGATCACTTATGACCTGGTCAGTGAAATCACTGTTAACATCACTGAAGACATCTCAAATAACATCACTGATTACATCATCCGGTGAGTGTTTGTGTTTTGTAAATGTTTCTGAGGCTTAAAGATACATATTAAGCTACTACACAGATTAATCAATCAACTTTGTGTACTACTAATAAGTGATACTACTTCGAACATACATTATGTGAGTGGCTGTTTGACTGTATGTATCCATGTGTGAGTGGCTGTTTGTGTGGCTGTATTGATGAGTGAGTGGCTGTGTGAGTAGTTGTGTGGGTGTATGAGTGGTGCATGAGTGTGCGTGGGTGGGGTGACTCTATGAGTCTGTAACTAGGCGTGAGTGTTTGTATGGGTGACTGTGCTGTGTGAGCGGCTGTTTGAGGTAGTGAATGGGTTTGTAAGTAGCTATATAGGTGAGTGAGTGGGTGTTTAGTGGGTGTTTGGTTAAGTGCATTGGTGTGTGAGTGGCTGTATTGGAGAGTGAGTGTGTGAGTGGCTGTATGGGTGAGTGAGCGGGTTAGTGAGTGGTTGTATGGATGTGTGAACAGGCATGGAATTGGTTTTTTGGGTGTGTGAGTGGTTTTATGGGTGAGTGTGTGGCTATGTGAGTGGCTGAATGGGTGAGTGAGTGGTTGTGTAAGTAGCTGTATGGGTGAGTGTGTTGTGTGAGTAGCTGTATGAGTGAGTAAGGGGATGTGACTGCTCTACGGATGAGTGAGTGGGTGTGTGAGTAGCTATACGGGTCTGTGAATGGGTATGTGAGTGGTTGTGTGGGTATATGAGTAGGTGTGTGGGTACGTGAGTGAAGGTCTGGATGGGGGTGTGAGGGTATGTGTGTGTGGTTCCATGGATGATATCATCAGTAATGTCATTTGAAATGTCATCAGTGATGTCACCGACCATGTTATGAGTGATGTAATATGTGAGGTCATAAGCAGTACATTACGAGGTGTAAATTATACTTAGCTCTGGTAACTATAACTGCTGAATTTCACTGGTTTTGTACAAGTGAAATTGGAGCCTAATTATATAGTCCCTGTAACCTTTGTTTTTTTCAGTTAATTTCTAAGGTTTTTTAATTCTATTTCATTACTATCACATTCCTGCAGCCTTTTGTTTTTCAGTGAATTTCTACTTTTTAAAATGTTATTTTCAAACTAAAACGTCCTTGTAACCTTTGTTTTTTCCCAGTGAATTTCTAGCTTTAAAAAAAAAATTACTTTAACTAAATTGTCATCTTTGAGAGTGGGTGTATGAGTGGCTATATGGGTCAGTGTGTGAGTGTTTCAGTGGGTGAGTGTGTGATAGGCTGCATGGGTCTGTGATTGGTTGTGTGAATGTTTGTAAGGGAATGTGACTGGGTGTGTGAGTGGCTGTAAGTGTCTTTGAGTGGGTGTTTGAGTGTCTTAGTGGGTGTGTGTGTTTCTGTCAGTGCCTGTGTGGGTGGGTGTTTGAGTGGGTGGATGTGTGAGCCTCTGTGTGAGTCTGTGAGTGGGTCTGTGAGGGCCTGTGTGTGTATGTGAATAGATGTGTGAGTGCCTGTGTGGGTCTGTGAGTGGGTATGTAAATGCCAGTGTGGGTCTGTGAGTGAGTGTGTGAGTACCTGTGAGTGCCTGTGTATATCTATGAGTGGTGCTATGGATTTTTGGCACTTGCATACTAAGGATATTTAAAAGGGAGAACCATGAACCCTGCTCTCACCAGAAGAGAAGAAGAAAGAAACCACTCATCACAGATTGTGCTCCAATAGATCAACAATGGATTATCCTCCAGTTAGGTTTTCATATTGTTTTTCAACATGGAATATGAGAGAAAATGCACTTGCTTTGCGAAGCTCAAGAAGTTGGGATTCCTCCTGATTTACAGAAGTGGAGCTTCAACTGGTGCACCTTCTATATATATAATTGTAAGTGCTTCCCGTTGAAGTTTAATTTTTGGGAATGAGCATCAGGTCTATAATGGAACCTCATTTTTTCCAAGGAAAGTTCACAGTTTTGCCGAAAATGTCTACCTAACTGGAGTACTTTCTACTGGTTAATTAGTGAGTTCTAACTCGTTGGGTAAATGCCTGGGGCATATTCAACATGTACATCAGCCACACCACTGAACTGCTTCGGACTGACCACCGCTGCATTCACTTATATTTTACAAAACCCACCTCACACAAGCACACACGCTGCCTCCCACGCAGAGTCTTGAACAAAGTCTCTAAAGAACACCTCACAACAGCCCTCACCTGCACCCCACCCCCAATTACGACAGATGCCAACACAGCAGCAATTAACCTCCAACAATGGATCGCTAACAGCGCCAACACTCTCGCCCCTCCTCTAGAACACCACAAGACAACACAACAAGAAAGCCAACTGGTTCACTACTGTTCTCCAAGAAACCAAGTGCTCCTGCCGACAACTGGAAAAGAAGTGGAGAAACATCAAATCCCCAGAAGCATGCTCCACCTACAAAACAGCAATCACAGCACACCATCAACTCATCAAATCAACAAAGAAAAATGTAAACCAAGACAGAATCCTCTCCAATGCCCACAACTCCAAGGAACTCTTCACCATCATACAGGAATTTGCCAAACTCAACAGAAAAACAACGCATGCCCCTCCCTCCCAAGACTTCTGCAACAGACTCAGCTCCTTATTCCACTTCAAGATAAAGACATTCTACGACAACTTTGACGACCGAGACCAAGGCACCCCCTACTACACCACCCAAGAGACCCTTCTCACCTCGACCCCTCTCACTACAGAAAACACCCTAAAGACCATGAAGAGCATCCACTCCGGAGCATGCACTGACTCCTGCCTGCCGCACATATTCAACAGTGCCACTACTGTATTTGAAACCGAGCTACGTCGAACTATTAACTGCTCCCTCGCGACAGCCACATTTCCCGACAACTGGAAGCGCGCCACATTCAACCCTCTCCTAAAGAAACCCTCCCGAGACCAGATGGACCTCAAGAATTTCAGGCTGATCTCACTGCTTCCATTTGCAGCCAAAGTCGTCGGAAAGACCGTCAACACCGAGCTAACACACACTTAATAGACACCAAAAACATCCTAGATACTTCTCAATCTGGATTCCGCAGCAACCACAGCACCGAAACTGCCCTCTTCGCCGCCACTGATGACATCCGCACCCTCCTTGGCCGAGGCCATACTGCAGCACTCATCCTCCTGGACCGATCAGCAGCCTTTGACACCATCCCTCACTGCACACTAGCCATCAGGCTCCACGACACCAGCATCCAAGGAAAGGCCTTATGTAGCTACGATCATTCCTCACAGGCAGAACAGAGAGAATAAGACTCCCGCCCTTCCTCTCAGAACCGAGAAAGATCAGATGCAGAGTACCCCAAGGATCCTCCTTCAGCCACACACTCTTCAATGTTTACATGGCTCCCTCGCAACCATCGTCAGAATCCATGGGCTCAATTTTGTGTCCTTAGCAGATGACACCCAGCTCATCCTCTCCCTTGCCAAGGAAACTGACATCCCCAGGCACAATTTCCAAGAAGGGATGAAAGCCGTTTCGACCTGGATGACGAACAGCTGCCTGAAACGCAACTTGAAGAAAACAGAAGTCCTCATCCTCGTCTCCACCCTCTCTGCATGGGATGACACCTTGTGGCCCCCCACCCTCAGAAACCCACCCACCCGTACAGACCATGCACAGAACCTCAGCATCATTCTGGACTCATCCATCACCATGAATCGCAAGATCAACATCGTCTCCTCTGCATGCTTTAACACCCCTGCATACTCTGCAAGATGTTCAAGTGGATCCCCCCGGCTCCAGGAAAACCATCACTCACGCACTCATCACCAATAAACTGGACTACGGCAACGCCCTCTATGCCGGAATCAACAAAATAAATCCTCCGCAAACTCCAGACCGTTCAGAATGCCGCAGCCAGACTGAGCCTTGATATCACACGGCACAACCATATCACTCAACACCTCCGTGACCTCCACTGGCTCCCAGATGAAAGAAGAATAGCTTTCAATCTGCTCACACATGCCTACAAGGCCCTCCACAACACCAGATCCCCATACCTCAATGACCGAATCTCCTTCCATGCCCCCAAGAGAAACCTCTGCCCAGCCGACCTCTTCCTAGCCACCATTGCACGCTTCTTCAGGACCAGAGCACGTGGAAAATCCTACTCCTACCTCACAGCCAAGAATTGGAAGGAACTCCCCCTTCACCTCTGACAGAGCCCAACACTGCACCAGTTCAGAAAGGACCTCAAGACCTTCAAATGACCCCAACCGAGCTGCTCACACCCACCCCCAGCGTCTTGAGACCCTCTACTAAAGCCTGATTGATTGATTGATTGATTGATTGATTGATTGATTGATTCTACACTACAGCTGCATAAAGGACCATGAGGTAATGTCTCCAGTGATGTTATGTGCATGTAATTTCAGCAATGTTACTCTTCCTGCAGCGTCTTCATCCACAAATCTGTGATAACATGAATCTCTGTTAGGAGAACATGAGGAAAATACAAAGAGGAGAATCTCCATTAAACAGAGGTTCATCCTCTTAACTATATGAAGTAAGTGCTTCTGTGTTTGGTGGAGATGTCCTCGTATTCCTCTGAATCGAGAACACATCCCCAAAATCGGTGGGAAATGCACTTGGGGGCTTTTCGGTAAACAGTCCATCGACAAAGGAAAACAGGGGGTGGCCAATCAGGTGGAGCTTGCAGATGATTTTGTGTTTTTGCATACTGAGGGCAATTAGAACGGAGACTCATAGTTTCTCTTTTTACATTTTTTCAAGCAGAGGGGGATGGGTCGCCCCATCCCCGGGCCGATTTCGGCGCTAGGGACCCTATCCCCTGGGGTATGGCCTCTTCATGCTGGGCGCCCTACAGCCTACCCAGGGCAGCCAGTCTCCAGTTTTAGGGACCGTGGGGAGCCTTAATGTCAGCTCCCCACCTTCAGCAGAAGCAGGCATTGCTCCCACATGTAGGAACCAGCAAAACATGCTGCTCCTTTCATCTATTTTCCTGCCCACAAGAGCGAACAGCTATGTCCCAGGGTGGCCACCCAGGGACATAGGGAGCCCTGGACACCAACCACCCCCAAGGCCCTTAGTGGCTACAAGAGACGGGCTGCCAGGCCCCCCTCCTTTTGTTTGCACAGGGCCAAATATGGCCAGTGAGGGGGCCACACAGCCCCGTCCTTTTTTAGAGTCCCTGGGACCTTTAAAAGCATGAGGAGGGGTGCAACATACCACTCTCCTATTATAAAAATGAACACGGGTAGATGGTGGTCCCTGGGGATGAAACTCTACTTGCAGAGGGGGGGCACATGCACCCCCTCCAAATTTACGCTATCAAAAGCATGCCCCTGGGACCAGCCCCACCCAGGGTCTGACATTTTTGCTGTAAATTTGCGAATCCGTTGCGATTTTAAGGTGAAAACCTTTTTTTAACAATGGCAGATTCCCTGAAGGATCCCAGCATCATCCTTGAGAGGCAGGGTATTCCTTACCTGCCCGCTTTTCCATTTTCAGCATTTTTTCAGCTTTTTGTTTGGGACTTGGCTGAGACCAAGTCCCAAAATGATTGCCAACACTTCCTGCTTAAAGTGTGGGCAGCCAATCAGATCTCTGCACAAGATCAAGAGTATTTGCTCAGGGTTCTCCAGGTGCCTGTAGATATACAAATATTTTTTTCTTTATTCACTCCAAAAGTTCACTTTCTGAACCAAGACCTACCTTTCTGCCAAATTTTGTGTAATTCCGTTCAGCTGTTCGGGCTGTAGTCATTTCTAAAATCTCCATGGAAATTAACATAGGAAACACACTTTTTGTGAATCCCCCTTTTCTCAGTCCCCGCTTCATGGATAACCCTTATCTTTCCATACAAAACTGGATGGAGTGATGCACTTTTTTTGGGAAACGTTCGTGAAGATCCGTCAAACGGCGCCAAAGTTATAAGCAAGTAAAAAAATCTTTCCCTATGGAAACTAGGTCCTAACTATAACTACCTACTGATGACCATAAGTAGGTAATATGTCATATTATATACACTATTTATATACATACATACATAGTTGTAAAGGCCAATTTGCAAGTTTGAGGTGCATTGGGACTTAATATAATTTGTGGCGAAGGTATAGTAATCTTTATTTAAAATAAATAATATGTACAATCATTAGAACAAGTCTCCTTCAGACATTGTATTCTTCAAGTATCAGTTTCTTTTGAGACCAGTCCAAAGGAAAGCATAACATACAACAGGGCAATGGGCCAGCTCGCTTCAAAAACTGGATCTTTTATTGTCATCACTGTATGGGTATTGGGTGTTTGTCCGATCACGCTTTCTGAGTGACTACATTTTGCTGCTTTACATGCAACCCTGAGAAGCAAAGAAGTTTGCCTGAGGTAGGTCTCTTTCTTCTGCACACAATTTAATACAGTCAATCTTTATTGGTATTACTTAATGAGATTCAGTTTATGTGTACCAATTATCCAGTGAATTACTAGAATTCATTGCAATTACTCTGCTGCACTGGTTTTCAGTGTTTCACCCTACGAGTACTGCTGTGGCACTAGGGTGTCTGTGTGTGCTGCACTTAGCAAAGTCTCTTTTGGTACATGCTGTGAGAAGCCAGGTCAGTATATGGTGCTCACTCATGTAAGTGTAGCACCCTGCACTAACCCGGGCGACCCTAATTGTGATTTTAGATAACCATAGAAAGCTCTTGAAGTCATAGCTGTGGAGAGCAGACCTCAGGCTTAATCTACGAGAATGCAAAGCAGCTCGGTTCACTAGTATATAATCGTTTAGTGTAGGATAAATAAAAAAGAATCACACAGTGTACCTATAAAAATAGATATTTATTACAATCACTCACTAACACGTAACAGTATCTCCTACTTGGAGATATAACCAAAATGCACACAATACTTGGGCATAGAACAGCAAGTAGCACCAATACACAGTGGTCCCTAGGGGAAGACCAGACCATATATCAAAATAGTGGGATATGAACCACGACCTAAGTCAAGACTGGACCCAGGGAACGTAAAAGAGTCGGGGACGCAAGGAACCACGGTCATGTGGAAAGAGAATACACAACCGCTTACTCAATACTACTCAATGGGTACGTCGCAGTAAGTCTTACCACCAGAGGGTGAAGAAAAAGAGTCATTTGGAACCCCACACGTGAGTTCACATCAAAGAGTACCTGAAAGCAGAGGGGACAGAATCTATGCCTCCCAGGGGTGACCAGGATGCATGGAAGATGAAGGCTACCTGAGTTCAAGGATGCTGCTAAAAAATGTAAATACTCCATGAATCTTTGAATTTACGGTCTGGAATATTTTACTTATATTAAAAAGAATCAAGATATTTCTTGAAATCTTGCGCTAGTTGGTGTAACCAGCTTACTTATTACAGAGAAGAGAGTTTTGTTTGCATTGCAGGTGGCTTTGATATGCTCTGAGTAATAGGTGGTCTTTGCTACTAGGATGCCCTCTTTATGTTTTGCTAATTTAACTTTATAAATTATCTTTTCCTCTGCCTCATTGTTCTTTCTCCATTTTTGTTCTCGTCTGGGACAGTCCTGCCTTGATAGCCTGAGATTCTCATTGTACCAGGGCTAGACATATTTTTTGTTGTGCTTATATGTGCTACCGTGTCCAATGCAGTGTTTAACCAGTGCGTAAAGTTTTCAACATTTTGCTCCATATTATCCCCTAGTTGACAGGGGTTGGAAGTAGTTGCATCTCCTAGTTCCGGTGAGCGTATTTTATGCCAGGCTGCGCCCTTGAATTATTGGATAGGGTGCCTTTGTTTGATGGTTTTCTCAGTCTTTATTAATCATTTAACCACCCAGTGATCAGACCAAGTCACTAGAAAAGATGGCAGTAAATTGATGGCCTCATTATTAGAGAAGATGCCATCCAGCATGTGACCTACCCTGTGTGTTGGACCTTTTGGTGATTAGAGAGAGTCCAAAGGCATCGATACGTTTTTGAGAGTCAGGGTCAGTTCTTTTTTCCAGATGAAAATTGAAGTCTCCCAGTACAGTGAAGTTCTCATTGATAATTAGAGATTCTATCACCATACTGAGTTTATCAATAAAACTGCTCCTTACTACTGGCGGTCGATATACTAACATCCCCTTTTTTGCTGATGAGTCTGGTGGCTGTACCGAGAAGGCTAAAGCCTCAAAACCTATAGTGGTTAGTGGTTCGAATCTTGTTTTGAAGTGGCTGTGATAGAATACCGCAACAACAACAAGGCCCCATGTAAAGAATGAGACCAATATGTCACGTAGATACATATACACAGTTACGTTAACACAGTTCATAATTCTAATGTTCACATTTACACAAAAATACTTGAAACATGTTCCATCTCACATAAGGACATCACTTGGTTACTGAATGTGAACAGCTATGGTGAATACTTCCTTAAAACCAGACATATGTTATCAAAAAATTTCAGTTTTATAGCGAGACTAGAGGTTTCTTTCTCTTCAGTGCAGTAAAGTACATTGAAAAAACTGCACACACCATGAGGCATGGTAGCACGAGTCAAAAGATACATAACTAACCAGTCCAATATCCAGAGGACTCTTTTAGAGAGAAAACCAGCAATTTTTGGAGAGAGGGTGTGGCGTAACATGTAGAGCTGCCAACTATGGAACTGGGGAACCGTGCCTACTTAAAACAGTAACTGAAGCAAATGGAAAAAGAAGTGCAATGAAACAAACGAAAATGGACAAATGAGCAATAATGCATGTAACAGGGATAGTCACCAGGTGAAAGAATCATCCATGGAAAAGAGAGCCAAATGTAAACAATTAGCCACAGAAAGGAAAGGATTTTAGAGAAACACTCATAGGGACAAATGGCAAGCGTGGGGCGTGCTCAAAGCCTACAGAGGAGATACAGCATGTCTCCATTGTTGAGATTGAGTCACAAAATTCTTCCTTTTCTGCCTCTAACTACAGAGAAAGCTGTGATTCATGCAATTACCATTTTGTGCTTGGATTAGCGGAATTTCCACATGACAATCTAATTATCTCACTAAGATGTTCAAGTTGGTTAAGAACATCCCTGTGCAGGTGATTTCAAATCTTCAGAGCAGAGCCAGCCTGGCACCTTATTCCCAGATTCTGCTCACTCTGGGCACAGCAAAATACACTTTTAAGGCTTTATTCTTTTTTAATGAAGTTTTGTATATTTCTAGACCCATATATCTCCAAAGAAGTGTTTTACACATGCAATGTATGGTCCTTGTCCCCCAATCTTAGGTTTGTTTGTCATGCAGCGCCAGATTGGCAGTCAGTTCTTTTCCTATAGGAAGGCCAACATTTTGAATTCGTTGCCTGCTACTCTCGGATCCACCCTTTTTTCGCTCTCTTTAGGTAAAATACTAAAATGTAAAGAATAAGATTATTTTACAGTGGCATAGCTAGGCCTTTTGCAGCCTGCGGCGTCTGTAAGAGCAAGGGGGTGCTGGTGTGCTAATTCTGCATTGGCCGCCCCATGTGCCCGCAGGTAAGAGCGAGGGAGGCTGCCACCCCAAAACCTGTGCCCCCTGGGGTGACCCGCCCCCTACCCCTTGCTACGCCTCTGTCTTTTTAACTTTTCAATCTCCTCTATTTCACTTTTTGTTTTAGTACAAGTGCACCCAGCTTCAAGGTAACAGTGTGCTCCATAAGTGTTATTCATTTATCAACTCATGGATGTTATTTAACTTGGTGCACCTTTGACAATATTTTTCCTAGGTTTGGACATGTAGAATGCGGTTTCAAACATTACTTTGACGGATATCCATGGTGTATTTTTTGCTTTGGAGATGATGTTCTGGAGGAGCCATGATGCTCTTGATGGAGTGGTAGTTTCGTATTTGCATCCGCATAAAATCATTTCTTGTGTAAATGTGAACATTAGAATTATGAACTGTGTTAACGTAACTGTGTATATGTATCTACGTGACATATTTCAGTTACTGACAAGTAGTATGAAGAGTTAATGTAGGAAATAAATGTAAAAAGTAGAACACGCTAACATGGAAAAAATGTGTTGTAAAGTTTGACATTACTCTTGTTTTAGATGTGTTTAATAATAATGATGCTTTCCATAATGTGGTAAAGTGGAAGTTATAATCCAAAATTAATTATGTAACTCGTAATATTTAAATGATACGTTCCTATGTTAGACAAAGCTATCGGCCTGAAATGCTAACCCATGACAACTCTCGCTTTAGGATTAATGTTTTGAATTTTAAGTGCACAGTGGAAGCTGTCTTTCTCACGTTTTACATTGAAGATGGATAAGCATTCTTTAGGCAAACTAATGTCTTTGTTTTAGTGGCTAAGCAAGGAGAGAAGTTACAATCACATTGTTTGGAGGTGATAAGGGAAGAAGTTGGTTTCACATGGGAGAAGGTGCGGGACGCAAGGACGAATTGTTGCAAGGGATGTACATGAAGAACACTATGGAAAAGTGCACCCATTACTGTACCCATAGCGGAGTATGTGCGAGAAGTGCATCATGGGAATTTTACCTGTGAATAACTAGTCGTTGGAATTAGAAATAGTGCCTCACATCTTACTTGCTTTTGGAGAGGGAGCATCTCAGAGAGAGCTCTTGCTCTTGTGATAGCGGCTTTATGCTGCTTCACCCATATTAACAGCGGAGAGACTTGACTTCTTAGGAAGACTCCATAATGGACACCTTTTTTCCTCCTTATCCAAAATGTTTACCCATAATGTATGGAGGGCACTATAGCGATAGAGTAGGGATAGATTTGAATGCTTTTTATTCATCAGCCCTCGATGCAGGGAAATTTGGATTCTTGCTTCTCGATCGTATGGATACTTCTTCTTGAGCTAATAGTTCTGTTCATGTTGCACCGTCTGAACTGGGTGTGTAGGTTTGGCTTTATGCTGTTTCCTTTGTATTTCTATGCCCTCTTGTTCAGGTGTGGCTATGTTCAATTATTTTTGCTTTCTAATAAACGTAACTAACTTTCTTTAATTGTCCTTTGGTTATTGTGTACCTGGAAGCTTTGGTTCTAAAATGATTGTGCACTAATGATTTTCTCCCCTTCATGCTATCCTGCTGCCTAAAAGACCCATCGGAGTGCATCTCTAAAGGAGTTCCAGAATGATTAGAATCAGCCCTTTCACTCTATTATACATTGTTTCGAAGACATTCCGAGCTATGGAATAAAACATGATCGCTGACCTTGTGTACAATGATCTGTATCTGATGCCTGCATAATATTTTACATAAGAAGTACACGTCAAGGTTGAACACTGATATTTTTGAATATGTTGTAGCTTGGATTTCACTTTTCATTATTACTAACTTTGGTGCATAGGCTTGTCAGAATAACCCTCTCAATTTAGAATACATAATTTAGGTATTCATTCACTGCTCACTTGAGCTTTTTATTTTTTTTAATTTGCTTTTAGTTGTCATTTTCGCTATTTCATAAACAAGAACAGGTGATGTTTAGGAATCCCTGTATACTGCAAGGTAATCACAAGTTGACTATTAAGAATTTTTTTTTAATTTTTTTTACCCAACCCAAAGGTTTCAGAGTGCTTTACATGAGCACCAATTGCTTTACATGCGGACACATTAATGTGTTTTTTTGTGTTAGGCACAGGGATATTAAGTGATTTGCCCAGAATCATAGGATGTTGAGAATACGTGCCGAGACTTGAACCCTCTTCAGCAGCTTCGAGGTCGAACACTCCAGCAGTTAGGCCACATTACTGGCAGGCTTGACAATATGTCAGTGGATCCCAATGGCCTACTTGACATATGATACTGTACTTTTTTATGTTTTGGTTAGCTGGGACTCTGATCTGTGATCCAGAGCAGTGGTTCACAATTGTTTTACTTCTGTGGACCCCCACGTCATTATCGCTGGAATCTGGAGACCCTCCCTGAATAATTACTGGAATTCGAGGACTAGTGCTTAATTGTGAAAGAAAGAGTGCCGGTGCTTGAAGCTCTGCACAGCCAATGGCTGTCAGTTCATCAAATACCAGGGCAAGCAGCCTTTAATCTAATATCAGAAACTCCCTGCTGCTTTTGACTCTCTTGCAGGTTCCTGTTGTCTCCTTTTGTGACTTGTTTGCAGTCTTTCCATTCTCTGCTCTTGCAGTTAGTAAATATCGAATATTGGTAAATAAGTGCCGGTCCCCAAAAATAAGTGCCAGTGCGCCTCACCGGCAACCATCAGCTCAAATTACGCATTGCCAGTAACCCCCACCAAGTCATTACTGGAAGCCAGGGACCACTGCCTATGCAATTCCAATGATTTGAATAGCAAAGAAATACACGTAAATACAGAAACAAACATTTATCAATGAAGCACACAAATAATGAAATATTTTATTTAATTCACAAATGTAAAAATATCAAAACTTTAATGAGAAGTTTGTAACATTTCTAAATTCAAATTAGGCCATTCCTCATTCATACTGTATCCTGTTTGATGCACTTGGACTACACCTCAATGAAACAATCTGACGTTACAAAATTAATTTTTGGCGTCCAATTTCAGATTCCTTCACTTTTAGGAAATGTTTTCAAATTTTGCTTCTTTATTGATATACATTTTATTGATCTATTAATGTTATTCAATTTTCAAAGCAATTGCAGAACTCCAGGGTACCCGGAATAGAGTTTAAGAACTGCTGTTCAATAGCAAGCCCAAAGAGCTGGTTGGATCTACAGCAGGCTTTGTGCTTCTATGACATAACATAACATAACATAACATAACATGTATTTGTAAAGCGCCCGTTCACCCGGAGGGATCTTGGCACTGAATAACAGATGTTTATTGTTACCCAACTCAATGGTTCTAATTTTATCGACCTCAGATGGATGAAAACTGAATGGATCCCCCAGGATTTGAACCTGTGACCATGAGGTCGAACACAGGCCCCTGAAGTGGACGCATTAGTCCACTGAGCCCCCAGACACAGTTTAGAGTGTGACGAGTAGATGTTTTAACTTGTTGGCAGAACAAAGCTTTCGCTGTCTGAAGTGAATGCATGTCAGTAGTTGCAGAAAATCCTTCTTGGTCCTAAAATAGCTGGGTAAAGATCTGATGAGTTGAAACGTCTTGTTTTCCATATGTTATACTACTGAACAGTTGAAAAAGTGGTTCAGCTCTGGATGTATTCAAATAAAGCTGTAGATGTGCTCTATCGACCAGAGAATTTTGCAAGCACTGAACACTTTGAGAAATCAGCAAAGTGTAACAACATGAAATAGTGTTTCTAGAAATCATATGTGTGACCAGTGAAGTTTACTTCTAATGTCAAAGTCATATTAGCAATCTCCAAACACAGACTGAGATACCACGAATTGTCTGGGTCATACAAAGGGCCTCATTACGATGTCGGTCGGAAACTAAACCACCCGACTCCTTGTCGGATTTGGTTCCGACCAACTCACAGTCGGCGGTTCCGCCCGACCAATTATGATACTTCCAAACACCGTTCAAAAAGACTCCCATTGACTTCAATGGGAGCCTGTGTTCCAACTAACAACACAGGCTACTATTGGGAAAATGGGTGTCTGTGGAAAACCTTGCACCCTGTTGAGGGCACTACATTGTGCCTGCTACACATGCATGGTTTCACAGGGGGGCCTGCTAGGAGCCCCCAAAAACAGTTTTGCAAGCCTTTTCATGTCAGACAGACCAAGTCGGAAAGGCTGTTGGAATCAGACATCGTAGTCGGTCGGAAACGCTGGCCAATGAGCTGTACCTATCGGTTCTGACCGACTCAGATTTTATGAATGACAGGCGGAGCAGAATTGGAATTCCCCTTCAGACCGTGAGCATGGTAATCGTTGGGTCGGAATTGTTTCCAACCGAATCGGGCTGATGAGCTCAAACACAGTCTAAAATAATCTGACTGTCATCGGAATAAGGCCCTTAATTGTGCAAAGCGCTATTAAGCACATATCGGATATTGGAAGGTGTACTTTTTCTCGACATTAGTTTTGAGCATAACACATTTGTCTTTGGCAGATATAAACATAATACAAGCACTAAATTGTGGAATGTATGCAATGTATGCGGATATTGATGTTTGTGCTTCAATTACCACTCACTACGACAAAAACAAATATGACTTTGCTCCATAACAAGGTTCTAAACCCCTTAGACCGCATTAGATCTGGGCTCCTCGGAGGCTTTGATGACATGGGATCAGTGGAATATTCTGAGTCGAAAATCCATGCAGGACTCTTTATTCTTTAGAGTTCAATTCCACTTCAATTCCACCTAATAACATGAGGCTAACCATTCTTTCTTGGCCCTTTAATTATGAGATCCATTACACTTGACTAATCCCTACTTATGAAATAGGTACTTTTATCATAACATTCCTAAAGAACAGGTTCAAGCAATTCTTTGTTGACAGCACCCATTTGCCTACTAAAGGTTTTACATGGCATCTTCACCCATTGGTCAGGGTATGGATGATAGCACAAACTGATTAGTGTTTCAAACCCAAAGGTTTCATCATTGCATCACTATCTATGCATATGTGCATTAATGTATGATCTGTCTGTGCCTGGATATTGTTTACATGCCGGCATGCAACATACAAATATCAAACCTAATGGCGCTGCCAGTGGTTGCTTTACAGTGTTTAGGCACCTGCAATCTCAAAGCAATATATAAAAATCAATTTCTATTTCACAATTCAATGGTAATCATACTCAGAAAGTACTCATGCAGTCAATTTACAAAGAAAAAGTTATTAATATTTTAATACTTCTCATGGCAACCTGGTGGCCTCTCAAAGTTTCAGACCAGTCTCCTGTCTAAAAGAGTTGTACTAGGGGTAACGGCAAGATCATTTCAAAACATGCATATATAGCCTGAGGTTTGCTAAGCAATACGTGTATATTGAAATTTTGTGCGTACAATACATGGATCTTCAGATGTTTACTTCTAAATCGAGATATTTGTACACCTAATTTAATTAGGGTTGGAAATGCATTGAATAAGGTCAATGGTTTGCACAGTGTAGACTACTAAAAATAAATTGGAAAGCTGATTATGTACAATGTCTCTCAGAATCAATCATGTAGGCTCCTTCTTCGGACTTCGGACTTCATCTTCAGACTTCATCTCTATGTTAATCTGAAGAAAACAAATCTTTATGGAGCATCATTAACTTTCTTTTCTTTTTACACAGAGAGGAAAGTCTACACGTTTGCCCTGTGGCTGTAATGAATGCACCCAAAAACTAAAATAAGCCTGAGAAGTTACACATTCTAAATTAATATAAGGAAATCTCCAAAACCTAATTTGGAGGAGGATATGACTGGCATCTGCTGGTGTGGATCTTGCGATGATTTATGTCTTGCTAGACTCATGAAATAATTTTGGCCCTTTTTTCTCAATACTTGCTCTTTTTAACTGTTCCTTGGTGTAAAAAGAAGTACTCCATCGTTGAAAATCAGCAATGGTGAAACCTTTATTACAAAAAGCCATCACTATCTCTAAGCAATTTAAAAAACGCCTTTCTGATATTGCTAGTACCTTATATGAGCCAAATCTTTGAGAAATTGGTTTTACCCAGTTACAAGATTATATTGTAGGAAATAACTGAATATATTCTTTCCAAACAGGCTGCAGACCTAGCCATAGTACTGAGGAGTGCTGAGCTCTTTTATGAGGACTTATGTAGACTTTTGGATGTTGATGGCCTAAACACCATCAATCAAGGCATTCTTCTTTCTAAACTCCAAGACGTGGTCATATGAGATATGGTCCTTAGGTGGATTGAGTCTTTTCTGGCTGAACATGAACAATCATACTGTCTCTATGTACCTCTCCGACAAAAAATCTGTCTTGTCCCCCAGGGAGTACAATTATGCTCAAATGTATTTAACACCTACATTCTACCACTGGCTACAAGGCTGAACTCAACAGGAGTGCAGTACTACATGTAAACTGATGACAACCATGGATGTTTAGGCTAATTACTATCAAGCTATTCTTTTCTGCTTCTCAATCTGCAAATGACACACTCTAACATATTGGGAATGGTGCGCTGGACAATGTAATCCCACTTTCTGGAGTGGATCCCAGCAAAGACTAAACTTCACGTCACCAGAAAAAAACATGGATAAATGGGGCCCATCTTCTTGCTTCACAGTTATTGCCCCTCTGCCGATTCCATCAAATGTTGTGGTTTATCTTAGCAGTAATATTGACACTGACTTTTCCCTGGGGTCTCATGTAGCAATGGTCTCAACCTCATAAAATAAAGTGATAACTAAATGAAAACAGAACTTTGCTGGTATAGTAACATGTTTCTGTACTATATTGATCATGATCACAATATCTGCAATATAAACAATTGCATGAATTGTTTTTCTGTTTCTAACCCCTTGGATGCTGACAAAAGCCTGAATCCATACACAGCCATGGTGGTCTGTAGAAGATTTCTGCTCCACCATAATGGATAGGGCCGTGATCATGGAGCAGGAGTCTAGTGCACTAGACTACCTTGGGCAAGCGTTGCTTCCCTTTGAAGGCAAATAATTAATCCATGTTTTGCCTCCCTCCCTGAGGCCCAGTTCGGCCATTTTTTTCAGCCTTTCTGTTAGGGGGTCGAAACCCACTGGACGACATGGATAATATTTGAGAAATAATTGCAGGGAGCGACCCTTTGGGGATCTTTTTTTTTAATCCACCCTACCCTGGATGGTAGACCAGTTATTTTTAGGCAAATTTGCTTTCAGGAGGGGGGCAAAAGTCTACTAGACAACAGAGAATAATCTTTAGAAGCGCAGCGACCCCTTAGACAAAGATCGCTTCATTTAGGGGGCTATATATTTTTTTATTCCACCCCCGAAGGCAGATGGGCTGTTTTTAGGTGGAATTCCCGTAGGGGGGGAGGTGGAAGCCCACCAGACACCAGGGTTAATGTTTGGAAGGGGAGAAACCCCTTTGACAGGTGTGGCTCTCCTTAAGGGATCTTTTTTTTTTTTTCCCCCACGTCCGCCGGAGGGCAGATGGACTGAAGAGGAGGGACCTTCCCTTGGGGTGGCTATATTTTTTAACCCCCGGCCCCCACAAGGGAAGATCAGATTTTTCTAGACTAATCTGCCCTCCTCTGTGGGGGGTGTAGAAGCCCACTAGACATGAAGGGATGTGTTTTCAAGGGGAGTGACCCTTGGGGACCATATTTTTTTATTCTACCCCTGAAGGCAGATTAGGCATTTTTAGGCTGATATGCCTTTTTAGGAGTGATGGAAGCCCACTACACACCAGGCATTTTGTCTTGGAGCATCCCCTTGGGTAAGGGGCACTCTCCATGGGGGCCATATTTTTAGATTCCACCCTCCCTTTGGAGGGCAGAATTTTGTTTTGTTTTTGGTCTTATTTTAGTGCATTAAGTTGGGTGGTTACATTTGAGTCACCTGGGAATAAGGTTATGTATGTGATGGGGGATCTGCTTCTGGAGTAAGGCTGGCTTCCATCTGGTGGTGTCCTTTTTGCCTTTGATATTTCCTTAAAAGGAGGAGTGACAGTCTCTTTTGATTGATCTTTTATCATTTATGTTTGTGTTTTTTTAATTTGTGTATTGTAGAGCCAATTATTTCCCTTGTCTTAGTAATGAATCCAGTTTGTGTGTGCAGCTTTGACAGATCTTCAGGTTGTTAAGTTGTGGTTGTTAAGCAACTCATTTTATAATCTGTCCATCTGATACATATTCTTTGTCTGTGTGTATTTTTTTTTTACTGCTGTACTAAAGTTTGCAGCTTTCAATTTTGTGTAATTGTCTTTCAAATTAACGTATTGATTTGTGCAGGTTCTAAACTGCCTTGTGATATGTGTAATGTGTTATTTCCTATCCAGTGGGACTTCTTTGTTGCTTGCTGTGTCTGTGCAGAGTGGGTGCAGTTGTTCCTCAGTTTTGCTGTCTCTGGCAAGTAAGTGGTATTGTTTTTGAATATATAGGTCTTTTTGTGCTTTGTATTGATTGCTTTTTTCTTTCAGATTACTATATGCCAGTATTTGTACTTTCTGTTTGATAAAGACATAGTTTGTTTATTACTTATTTTACACAGTTATTGCTGACTTTTTGTTGTATTATTTGTATTAGTAAGGACTGCTGGATTGCAGGATTATTGCTCAGCAGGTTAATGGTTTGTTTTTTAAATCTTCCTCTGACCATGGTTCTGAGACTAACTCTGTTTCTGAAGCAGAGGAAGTAGTCCAAGATTCTAGCCCAAGAGGAATCATCCGATGATGAAGCCACTATCATTGTGGAAGAATTGCTTTTTTAGAGGAATACTGCTATACAGATAGTACAGCAAGAGCAATCAGGATTGCAGTCTGGAGATAAAAGGCTTCCCATTGGAAGTGCTGAACTCTGGGTTGCCCTAAACATGGTACAGCCGCTTGTGTTGCCTGTCTTTAGTGGTGTCACAGGGTGTAGAGTCAATAACGAAAATATTTTGCCTATAAATTTCTTTCAGTTGTTTATGGATGATGTATTTTTGAATGAGGTTTTTGACCAGACTAATTTGTATGCTGAAAAGTTTTTAAGGGACAACAGTGTCAGACTTAAGTCCCACCCTACAACTAGCCGGTCTTCTATTGATCCCCCTGGTTGTCCATTCACTTTTTGAGTCAGTGAGAAAATTGTATAGGAACTTGGTAGAGGGTTTTTAAACAAATGTCACCATTTATATGTAAATAACTTCTACACAGATGTGCAATTGTTCAAGGAATTGTTAAAAGTGGGCCCTGTTGCATGTGGCACAATCCTCTCTAACCATAATAAGTACCCTAAAGAGCTTGCATGTAAAACACTTAAGAGGGGAGTGCCTTGTGTAGTAATGAACTTCTAGCTGTGAAATGTTCAGACAGGAGAGATGTCCATAGCTGACAACCATAAATGATGAAAGTACTTCACCTGTGACTGTTTGGGATCAGGTTGCTAAAGTGTGCAACCCTGTCTGCATTTTAGACTACAAAAAGCACATGGTTGGTGTAGATAGAGTAGATCAGAGGTTGGAGCCTTACAGTGCTGTTCGGAAGTCATAAATTGTGGTATATGAAGATGGCTGTTAATTTGTTTAAGTTGGCCACATTCAATAATTTAGTTGCATTCAAGGAATGTTCTCCCAATTCAAAGATGACTTTTGTTCAGTTTCAGCAGTCTGTAATACACAGCCTTGTTGCAGATGAGCAGGCAAGTGATCCTAGAGTTGGAGTGGCGGAGGATGTGGCTCTATTGAAAGATCGCCACTTTCCTGATTACATTCCTTCTACCCAAAAAAAACTTTCCTTGTAATAAATGTAGAGTCTGTGTCTGAAGAGACTTGCGAAAGGAGAGTTGTATGTACTGCCCGAGTGCCCTACTAATCCAGTGCTACACGTGCCCGCATGTTGGGAGACAGCATTTACAACGCTTGTAATACCACACGGGTTGATAACAACGTGGACGTTACATTGTCCGAATTGTTACCACTCATGGCATTACATCGCAAGTCGTTTCAACAACTTGCGCTAGGTAGCTTGCAACACCAGGTAATGTGTTGGATTTTAAATCCAACACCTTCCCTGCTGTTGCGCTAACTGGAGTAGGAATAGTAAGTTATACTATTCCTAAGTCCAGCGCGCCATCTAGCGCAAGTTGTTGAAACGACTTGCGATGTAACACCATGTGTGTTAACAATGCAGACGATGTAACGACCGCGTTGTTACCTACCGCGTGGTAACACCACGTGTTGTAACATCACATATTGCTGCATATTTAAATAGTATCAGACACAACACAAGTATTGGAAGCAACCGTGAGAGTAAAAGTGAACTGACTGGTCTGTATTGTGTTATATTTTTTGTTCAGTTTCACGGTTAATGGTTGTTTGATGTATTCAGTTACACCTGTTGTGTTTGTAGTCAAACTTTGTTTTTCAACTCCTTCAAATTGGTTTGTTTTTTCTTGTTTGTTAAGACAAATGTGATGGCAGTGTGTGTGGACTGGCGCTTGGCTGGTGGTGTATTTGTACTGGCACTTGGCTGGTGGTGTGTTCAGGATGGTGCTTGGCTGGCTGCGTGTGTGGACTGGTGCTTGACTGGAAGTGTGTGGACTCGTGGTTGGCTGGTTGTGTATGTAGACTGGTGCTTGGCTGGCGGTGTGCATGTACTGGTGCTTGGCTGACTATGTGCATGGATTGGTGCTTGGCTGGCGGTGTGCCGTGTTGAGCTTGAGACAACTGTCCTTCATCCAGTTAATGACATTCATCATACACCTGTGGAAGTTGGTCTTGGTGGTGGAGGGTCTTCTGACAGCGAGAGGATGAGCTGGGTGTAGGAGATGATGTTGAGTCTGTGCGATATGACAGTGTTGGTCAGGAGGGTCAGGTACGCATGGTAGAGGATGCGGCTGATGGACGACTCCTGGGGGACGTGACTGATGATTTTCTTGGGTTCTGAAGTGAATGGTGGGAGAATGATTCTCTGGGTTCTTCCGGTGAGGTATGAGGTGATCCATTTGAGGGAGTCTCCTTGTATTCCAATGTGGTGAAGTCAGTTGATCAAGATGTGGTGGGAAACGGTGTTAAAGGCGGCTGGCAGGTCCAGGAGGATGAGGGCTGAAGTTTCACTGTGGATCAGCATTATCAGTGGCTGAGATCAGTGGCTGAGATCAGGGCAGTCTCTGTGCTTTGGTTGGCTCGGAATCTCGAATGTGAGGGGTCCAGGAGGCTTTTGTGTTCCAGGTGTTTGATGAGTTGCTGCTTGATTGCCTTCGAGAACCTTCACTGGAAAGTGGAGCAGGGAGATTGTCTGTAGTTCTTTGGTTCTGCTGGGTTGGCAGGTAGTTTCTTCAGGAGGGGCCTCAAATCAGCGCAGTTCCAGTCCTCAGGGAAGGAGGCGGAGGTTATGGAGGCATTCAGGACATTCTTGAGCTCGCCACCAGTCTTCTTGCTCCTGAGGTTGAAAATGTGGTGGGGACAGGGGTCCGTGGGTGCTCCCAAGTGCATGGAGTTCATGATGGAAGCTGTGGCTTGGGATGTGAGAGGGTTCTAATGGGTGAGCAGGTGTTCAGGGTTTCTGTTTGTGGGTGTGATCAGACTGGTGCTGTTGGCAGCAGGGGGCTGGGTTTTGAAGATGTAATAAACGACTGAGTACTTGTTGTTGAAAAAGTCCACCATGGTGTCACACAGTTCTTGGGAGGGGGTGATGTCATTCTCGGCTTCTGCTGAGTTTTTCTGCCCAAATCAACTGTGCCTTCCTGCCAGTGTTACATGACTAAATGGCTCTGTTGTTGTGGGTTGTGTATTGCTTCCAGCCAGTGAGATATAGAAAACCTAGGTGTGTTGGGACAGGGTCTTCTTGCGGGATGGCTGGGGAGGAACTATCCCCTGCCTTGATTACACTTCAAAGGGCTCTACCTGCAGTACACAGAAAGCAAACTGACATCAGTCGTGCCCTGTCCTTTTGCACTCTAGACAGTTTTGAGCCAGGACCAAGGGGAAGAACTGAACAGAAGCAGTTTGGGCTGTAGCCAAGGGAGTTCCCCCCACACAAAGGCTTGCACCACTTGTACAAGTGGGACCTTCAGAACCTGTCATCGGAACACTCCTAGACTCATGGAACATTCAAAATAAGGACTGCCTTGCTTTTCTGAGGCAGAAGGACTGCCCTGATGACTGAAGAAAGAAGATTGAACTTCTTTGCCTTGAACCCAGGATACCCAAGGATCAGTTGGCTGGCCTCAAGTTTGAGCAGCAGGGACACAACAAACTTTCAGAAGCCTACCTGCAACTGCCCAGCTGGCCAACATCAAACTGAGTTCTGCTGCTGGCCTCTGCTGAAGTGAGTCGTGATCCCGAAGAGGTCCCTCCTAGATCCTGCCCCCTGTGCGTCACCATGAAGCTCCAGTGAGACCTCCTCTTTGCACCACAATAGTCATTCTCTTCCTCCTCCTGCTACCCCTTCCTCTGATCCTCCTCCACCTGCTCTTCCTCCTCCTGATACCCATTCTCCTCCTCCCCCTGATCCTCCTAGTCCTCCTCCTTCACCTCCCGATCCTTCTCCTTCTCCCTGCTATCTTCACCCTCCTTCTCCTCCTCAACGTGAAAGGAACTCTTCAAACAGACTTTGAGAAGGTAAATATTCAGTGGGACTAACCTGGTCCCTGTATTCGACACATGCTCCATCGTGATTGGCCTGAACTTGTGACATTTCCCAGTCCAGCACTTCTGTTTGTGTGCTGCAATACTTCACACATTGCCTCCAACTCAAGCCTGGCTGCTGTCTACCAAGCTACTAGAGAGTTAAGCACTGGTTAATTTTGTGACTTTTGTGGCTCACCGTAATAAGGATTAGGTTTATTGTTTGGGTAGGGCTTCCACGCCTCTCAATAAATAACCAAGTTTCTTACACTCATATAATGGAGACCCATTTTTTCAGGTTCAAATTGTGCACAGTACTCTCTATTCCAATCAGATGAGCGCTCCCATTAAATAGCAACAGAATATGGTGGGGGGTGACTGTGAGAAGTCAGGCTATGGGAGCATTCCGCTCTTCTCCTGTGCTGCAGAATGGAGGCAGGGGCCAGGCTGAGACTGATCTACATGTGCTTTTATCAGATTGATTTTCTAGCCTGTAAAAAGGGTTCTGATGTTTCCACATTCAGAAAATTAGAGCGAGGGAACATCGGATCGCTTGTATCGAGTGATATCCAACCTGGAGCTACCACTCTACCTGACGTCTAAGTGGGAGCTTAGACTGTTTAGGTATTGTGCAAACATAAGATTTGATACCAATTATTTGACATTTTGTGGAACTGAAAACACTGAAAACGCCTAAAATGATAATGTTGTAAAGGGTTACTAGAACATGAAATAGCAAAATAAAGTTTGAGCCTCTATTTATTCTACTGTGAATAACAGCACCAGACCTATTAATAGTCATAGCTATTTTGGTCCATTTTGATAAGAAATGTACTTTTTAGAAAGAAAAGGTTTGTGTGATCTTGCTTTAGGAGCTAAAGTTTTATTGTTGAATGCATTTTCCCTTGCTAACCTTAACAGGGTGCATCTGCATGATTCATTTTGAAGCAATTATAGGTGACTGAACTCTAGATAGAAATATACTGTTATCTTTAAATAGTATCGATTGTGATGTTTTTAAGTATTGATCAATTTTGAAGTCATTTTGATTAATAGCTTTCTTAAAAAACGAGGACAGCTGCCGGATATTTCGTATTTATAAATCAAAGTAAAACGTGAATTACAATTAGTCTAAGTATTGCTCTTGAGCACATTGTATTATCAATAATTAACATCTGCCCATTGGAATCTCTTCCCCGTTTGTCTTTGGAAACGGCTAATTGAATTTGGGGATTATTTAATTTGCATAGTTTTTTTTCATTTCATTGCTGAACATTTTTTAGGCTGAGCACGACGAGCAAGCACATGCATCGTGCATTTCCTTTCATGCACAAGATTTGAGTGGTAAAATTGTTAGCCCACGGGCTTTTGGTTAGAGTGAGGGGTTCATGTTCCTGGGGGTCGATGCAGCCATCTGTGAAATGATATAGTGTGTTAATGTATGTTTTCTGTCTGCAGCAGGTTAAATTATTTGTATCTGGAATTAGATTTGAATCTTCTGGGAATATTTGTAGTTTAGATTGAGCCCAAGAATAAATATGAACTGAACATTCTGTACGGGGCATGGGGGCTTGTTTTGTTCAGAGGAAAGAGTCATACTGTACCCGTGGGCATGGTAAATAAAAGATCTGTGAGCCTTCGAGAAATAGTTGCTGGGCAACAACAAAGGATACGATTTACTGTGAACATGCCTAATTTAAGAGGGCGTTTGGAGGACCAGCACACACATTCACAACACACTCACAAATACACACACACACATACACATATTAACATTCAGAGGAACAAAGCTGAAATACTTGGACACTGCTAATGCAACCCAGGTACCGTTCTCCCACTAACCAATGGTGGGTGAATAGGGTAAGAGGAGATCTTGGGAGCACCTGGTCCATCGCTGGATCATACCACAGTGGTTTCCGCTGTCTGGTGGACGGGATTTGCAATAGTGCGTGCCTATGAAAAGTAATGTTGTAGCCTCTCATCAGCAATCATACAATACTCCTCCCGCTTACACAGCCAACCCTAACGCTAAATCAGATACCGCAAGAAGCTGCAGATCATAGAGTGAGCAGGAGGCTCCAATGGGTCAGATCTAAAGAATGATGAGGCTTGTGGGGGGGGGCAATAGTCTCCAGGAACTGGACTCAAACATCCTCTAACCTGGCATGAGGAAACATGACGCCTCTTCCAACTCCAAGGTGCGTGGATGTTTACTCCACCGAGGGTCATAGCGTTTACAGAAGAGAATGACAAGTAGGAATGAGACAGAACCATTCGACTATGTCAATCGTTTGCCAAAGTAAAAGAGTTTATAGCGGGTAGAGCGACAAAAAGAAATGGTTACAGTGGAGAACTAAAGAGTGAGCATTATTAGGAATTAATCAATTACTTCAAGGAATACTGTAAGTACACTGCAACGTGCAGGCAGCATTTATGATGAGGTAACAAGTGCAACAGCATGAAAATATGCATTGAGAAGGCTCTCATGATCATGGCTAGCATTTACCAAACTTGGCCAAATATACAGGACCGACTAAAGAAAGCAGGAAAAAGCAAAGGGCAACAGTGATCAAAGGTACAGCCAAGAAAAGATTTCACAAATGACCATGATTTTAGTTAGGTAAAGTATTCCTCTCTCAAAAAACCTGAACAATTGTTTGATTTCCTTATGCATTTTTACCAAATGCAGCTGGTTTTAAATATCAAATTGTAGTCATTTGGACTTCAGAGACATATAGTGACAAATGTTTCTGTTTCACAAGGCAATAGTACTCACAAAGCTATATCCATACACAAGTTCAATCAGTCTGAAAGGGGTTTTAAATGTACTCAAGCCTAATATTTCCGTAGCATGCTGTGATGTGATGTTATGGTTTTCTTTTTTAGACTGCTCCCAAGGACAAGGAGTTCCAGCAAAAAGAATGCCACGGATACTCTGTCCACACTCACACTCATGACTCGGTGGGTATTCACAAACCCATCCACTCTCCACACCCCCTTCCGTCCACCGACAGATTTTGCTTTTTACTTCACCCGATCGACAGCAGTAAATCATTTTCTAGAGTGGGAATTAGAAGGCAACATTCCTAAGATTGCTGAGGGTTTTTACTGATGGAGGAAATAATTTTCCTACTGAGAGAAACTTGCAATTGCACTGATGCAAAGGCTTTTTGCATGCATAATGGCACAGTTACACAATTATGCATGAGTAACTGCCTTCAAATGAAAGCAATCATTAATTCATAATATCTTTCCAGGGGTAGTGCAGGAACTCGCAATTCTTTCATCTTTTCAGGAGTAGATGTCTGTGATTTGTAAAATTTTGTAAATCTGTGCCTAAAGGTGACTGCAAATTTAAGGGTGCAGGTTCGCGATTTTTTAAGAACCGAGATCATCGACTTTCAATTGTGTGGTTTGCTTGCGACATACAGATGTTTAAAGGTGTTTCATTAATACTAATGAGCCAGTAATTCAATTTAGGATTTATGGTTTATCATAAACCTGATGTATTTGGCAATGCTTGCAGCTCTTTTATTTCAGACAGATTGCTGATGGAAATGTGCAAATGTAAAACATTCCTTTTAAAACATTCATAAAGCATATGTTCTGGTGCCCTGGAAGATGGATGGCCTCCATCGCAGGTTACAAATACAACCATGCAGACTGGCAATGCTAAGGTTTATTGTAGAACATTTGTCACCAGCAGGGCAAAAAGTCTTCTAGTGAAAAACACCCATCACTCACACTTGATAGGCAGGAGCACCATGCAAATAACAGTAGAAGGATCCCTTGCAATATACAAACAGAGCAGCTTTGATGCATGCTGAGAATGCAATGCCACAGGCACCTTCACATGCTTCAAATAGTTAGGTAAATTTATATTGTAAAATGCGATAGTTAAAGAAATACAATTTACACTATTTTTCAGATCATAAACATTACAGCTTAAATTCAAGAACATAAGCTCAGGGTGAGAGTTGTGAATCTATCAATAGGGTGATGAATCATGCAGTTTTTAGTTGAATACACAGATGATGGACATTGGCAGAAGCCTATATAATCACCACAGTAGCGAAAATCTGGTACATCTGCACTAGGTGTGCCAAAGTGCTTGCAACTAAACATAGCAATGCATTACAAAGTAGCGCATGTCACTCTTGCGCCTCATAGTACATAAGAGACCAAAGGAAGTTAGGAAAAGCAGTATTTGTTACAGCCCTGCTGACGCTCCCTACACAATATCTTTGCAACAGACAAGTGAGTGGCAAAGCATCTCATGAATGAATGTGGGGGGCAAACACTCCATAGTGAACTCAGTCACCAAAGGAAAAATAATACAGCTGCTAAGATAGCCTATAAATCCTCCCTTTTTCAGAAAACAAACTAACCAATAGCCTAGAAAATAAAAATAAAAAAAGAAGAGGAAGTTTCCAAATCTTATACATAATATGTTCAATTAAATATTTTGAAGAAGTTAACACGTACAAAACTTCCAATTTTTCACTCCTGTTGATCAGCCTCCCTGATCGTCCATGGTGTATACACATCAGCCCCAGATGTTGACACCTGAACTCTAGATCGCTCCTCCGCACCTCCACTTTCCTCTTCCATTCTGTCGCACTCATTTCTAGCACCTTCCAATTGCAACTCCTCAAGGCATCCAATCTCCAGTGGATCAATCTTCACCCCACCTCCCCCTCCCTCTACCGCTTCAGGATAATTCTCGGCACTTACTATGGTGCCTGGATGGAACAAAATTATGTACCTGACCATACCTTGAGACGGAGTGTATAATTGAGTTTATAAGAATTTTGGATTAAATTATCGCACAGAGGAGACTTACAAGGAAGGAAATAAGTCTTTCTAATTTCCGATTTTCATATCTTTTCCTGATCTACGAGAATATTGGCACTCTTGAGGTTGACGATGTGAACGAAACGCGTTGGCTGTCCTGTTTTGTCATCAAGAATAAAGATTTCTGGGACTTTATATGAACTGATTGGACTGATATATTTATATTGGATTCTTGATATTGCAGTGTGCTTCACATGTGTTTGCTTGGATCTTCATGATCGATTGTTTGCACCGTTTGAGCAGCGGGTGCTGTGGATGTGAATGCAATAGGGTAAATCCTTCAAAAAATAAATTGGGACCAGGAGAGAGGTGCGGTATTTAGTGCTTTGGCTCACTGCTTGACTCTTGTAATTTCTAAAAAACAAAGATAGCTTGGTACCTGCTCTCTCTACTGAAGAAAGTCAAACCATTTCTTCCAGGAAGTGGCTTCAGACCTGCTGTTCAAGCACTCGTACTCGCACATCTAAATGGTGATAATGCCATACTCCATGGCCTCCCAAACTCTACACTAACACCCTATAGGAGCATTGTATATGCTGCACCACGTCTGATCCAGGGCCTCAAGAAATGTTATCACATCACCCAACACTAATAGAACTCCTTTGGATCCCCTTCCCCTCTAACACCATCTTCAAAACCAGCTGCATCACTTGCAAGGTCATGACACCCAGCACTACTACTTATCTTGCAGAAAAGCTCGCCATTTCTGGTGGTTCTTGACACACCTGCAGCAAGGGCCCCATCAGAATTCAGGCCAAGAATTGTAACTAACTCAAAACAAGACAACAGACCTTTTCCATCTATGCACCCAGGATCTGGAACAACATCAGGATCACCCCAAAGCTGTTCTGATTTAGGAAAGAGTGAAAGACTCACCTCTTTAAAGAACACATTATCACAATGCATTAACTGTCCACAATTTAGCTTCCTGACCTATTACTCGCCAAGTGTAAGCTTGCCTTTGACCAGGGACAGTGCTGAGCTGCCTTTTGGCTAGGTTCATTTTATGAAAATACCATATACATACATACATACAGAATCACTCAGAATGTTCATAATATTCAATCAATTATCCATATTATCTATCAAAGTCATCTTGTTGCATGCCTGCATTGGAACTAGAAGAAGGGTTGGCAAAATAGCAACTAATTTCTTATGCAAAATACATGTCATTTTCTCAAAAATTACTTGTATATCAAAAAGTGTGTTTTGTTGCTCTGCATAACAATTTAGGGCAAATATACAGTACCCATACCATAGTGATGTGAGATACCAGCAGGAGACTGGTTCGATAGAAAATGTTTTTCAGCTGTGGCACACATCAGTTTAATAGACATTTTCCACTAAAACCAGTCCCTAGCAGTCACAAAATTCAATGAAAACTCAATGTGGTCTCAGGAAAATATTGCATGAAACTCATGTAACTCAAAAAATGGGAATTACCTGAGATGACTGCATGTTAAAAATATCTCAGCAATCTAGATAGAACCTAACTAAATGATAAATAAATGAAAGTGCCTTGCCAGGATAGGGTTGATTTTTTTCAGCACATTATGCGTATTTCCAGACCCTGTTTTACAATTTGATAACTCAGATTAATCCAAGACTTGGTATGTTGGGAGGAGGTGGACTGAAGCCTGATTTTATGCATAGAGTTTTATTATGTTCAGGAATGTTTTCATTAGCATTTGCAGAATTGGTCCAAAAGTGTTGGCATGTGTTTTCAGAAGACAATGGAGAACTGGGTGTATTGGTAAGTTAGCCAGGTTGAGGCAAATTGTGCTAGCCCTTAGATGCATTTTACATGGGGCCTGATTCAAATCTTGGCGGATAGGTTACTCTGTCACAACGCTGACGGATAGCCCGTCCACCGAAATATAAATCTCCTAGGATATAATGGGACTTATATTTCGGCGGATGGGATATCAATCACGTTGTGATGGAGTAACCCACCTGCCGAGATCTAAATCAGGCATATAGACTGCCTTTTTAAATCTCATCAAACCTCGCATTTGTTATTTTTATTTTAAATAAAGAAAACTGAACCTTTAGGGCTTATCTAATGAACTGATAAAAAGCTTTAACAGTTTAAAGGAATCTTTTATTATCAGTCTTCACTCGTTATGGATCCTATTTCGAACAATGTTTATAAAACTGGGCATTTGCATTTAATTTTCAGGGTGTCTGTCTTTTCCCTATGCCGCATCTCATTGATTTGTTCTTTGTTTTGTTCTTTCAAATCAAACAGGAAGCAGAGTTCTTATGTGACTGTGCTCTCAAAAACTAGGAGAGATTCAAGTATGCCCATCAATGTCTTCATGACTTTCTGAAAATGTTAAAATGCTTCGTTGGAGAATGCATAGTTCACTCTTCAGTGGTATATGTTAAAATGTTTATTTTTGTATGGAATAAAATGGGATCAATTACTTTTTCAAAATGACCTAAGTGGTGACCTTCCAGCAATTAAGGATGTTTCCTAAAGCTTTTCTTTTTGGTTAACTGCCAAGTGATCAGTCCTTATAACATGGTTAGATGGATCAGGGCATAAAGCCTGTCAAAAATAGGTTTATGGTATTGCCATGCCCATGGGATCTATAGCATGATCTTGCCAACAACTCTTTTCTGCCTTTACCTATTCACAATCACCTTAACTCTAAATACATCATCCGCTTAACATTAGATGATTTCTGCATCACCTCAACATCATCACCTTGTTTATACATTTACTCTATTAATTCCCTAGCCTGGACCTTTACATGACCCCCTTCTCATTACCCTAGTTGTAAGAAAGGACCCCATTTTTGTTATTGTCTCCCTCTTTTAGCCTGTCTGGTTTGCTGTGCTTGGAACTCTCTGCACTTTACTACTGCTAAACAGTAGTAAGGCGCATGTGCTTCCTCTAAAGCCTGTGCTATAGAGGAAACTCTTTGTTTGGCATTTTCAACTCCCCTATAGATTCATTGTAAATGGTGCCAAAGTACACCTACGGCAGGGAAAGATAAAAGTCATATATGTGCTGCAGTGTGTATTCTCATCATCCATCTATGACATGTATATGTCTACCAGGAACACCACTGTGCTCTGACTAATCTGCAATTGAAATATGTTGGATTGACACATGGCAGGACTAAATGCCTTTTTTTCATTTAGGAAAAGCCAAATTTAATATATTAGTTACCTACTAAAGAGGGACTTGTAAGCACACAGGGCAAAGTACTAATACAAAAAATAGGGACATTATTCAACACTTTAAATATAGCTTAAAACCAGTTCTACCACTCACCATACTTCCAGAGCTGGAATGAACTTCCTTGGCTGGGAGAGATAACAACCCTGGCTCAGGGTACAATGGTCTGTGTAGGAAAGTAGGATCTGCTTTCATGATCACCCCCACTTTTTGCTGGTATCATTAGGTTTTACTGACTAGGATCCTGCTAATCAGGACCCCAGTCTCTGTGCTTCTTCCCTAAATTGGACATGGCGAGTACCTAGGTACCCTCCAGATTGGCTACTGCTTTACCTTGTAAGACCATAGTATATGGTACTAAGGTACCCAGGGCATAGGTATACAGAGGTATCTCATGGGCGGCAGCATGTATTATGCCACCCATGAGAGACCACTCAAATTGTGACTCCAGGCTTGCCATTGCAGCCTGTGTAAGCTGGTGCTAGCACCACTTATGACAGATATCGGTTTCCCTATATCTGAGGTCACTACACTTAAAACCTATAAGTCACCCCTAAGGCAGGCCTATCAATACTGAAGGCAGGTTGCTGGGTCCTAAGTGTGAGGGTGCCCCTGCATGAGCAGGATACCCCTACTACCTTCAGAGTCCATTCTACCGGGTTGTAAGTGCATCAGCCATTACAACATATAGAGTGACCATGCGTCATTATACGATGACTATCTCTAAACAAGCTGTAATGAACCCTGTCATGTTTGATATCAAACATGTTGGAATCATACCCCCACACAGTAAATGGTGTGGGAGGTATGGTTCAATGCACTGTAAATCTCCTTCAGGAGGCCCTCAGTGCTCCCGCTACCAGTCTTCCAGAACCGCACAGCAAGCTAGGGCTGCTGCCGGCCAGAGACACGTTTCTGCCCTCCTTCTGCTGAGCCAAGCTCGAGCAGGGGAAGGCAGAACAAAAGATATCCTGTCACAGGGAGGTGTCACCACCTCCCAGACATGGTATAGTTTATTGGGACAAGGTGGGGGCGCTTGCCAGTGCCACTGAGACTTCTTGTAGGGCACATTTGGTGTCCTTCTTTCATACTCCAGTTCAAACCAGGTGAAGGAGCCATTAGCTCCCGCTCTGGGGCCAAACTGGACAAAGAACACGGGAGTATCCACCCCATTGTCCAGCCCAAACCCTATGGGAGGCACCCATGAATCGTCCCAATGCTTTTCTAGGGGTACTTAAGGGCTTACATGTGAATGGGTCCCTAGAAGCGTCGTGGGACAAGATTCAGATCACATACCACTTCTACTTTGACCCTCTGGACACGCTGTACTTCACTAGACTCCGCTTTGGGAACCGAGACTGCACCTGGGAAGATTCCTGCAGCTCCTGGTCTTGTCATCCTGCTGGTCTTCTACAGTATCTGTGTCTGTGCTCCATACAGGTTCTTCACCAGGCCCATGGACATCCAAGACACCCAAATGAATCTCCCTTGGAGTGAAGGAGTCACTTCCCTGCATCTGCAGGCACTGCAATGCAGCTGACCGGTGTGCTATTCCTGGGCTCCTACGGACTCCGAATGGCTCAGCAACACAAGTGGTGGTTCTGCAACACCCTTGAGGCCTGTACTGTCTTTATACTGAGTTTGAGGTCAGTATCTCTCGCAGGAACTGCTGGAACAGAACCCCTGTGCACCACGTCGACTTGCCAAGGCTTGTTGACTCTCTCCTCCAGAAATCTTCGGGTCCAAGAAGTTCCAACCTCAAGCCACTCCTACGGCCAAGATCTTTGCCCTCACCGCTTCCCTTGCACCATGGGCCTTTTTCATTGGTGAGCTGCTTGAGGTCCTCTTGCAACTCCTGTGCCTTCAGCTCATGGGCACTTTTGAAGGTCTTCTTTAGCTTCAGTGGGCTCCTGTGCTTGCTGTGCTGATTATACCAGTGAAATCTCACAGGGCTGATTGTTACCTACAATGTGGTTGCTGTCCACCTGGTTTTCTATCTCAGATTGCATATTGACTAAGGGCCTAATTATGAGTTGGGTTGTCTGTGGACTGCCAAACTCATGGTGGTACAGATGGCGGTGCTGCTACCGCTGCACAGTGGGTCTGACCACCATATTAAAACTTTGGTGTTAGACCCATTATGAGACTGCCACAACTGCCAGGGATTCAGGATCCCGCGGCAGTGGTGCGGCGGTCTGGGGCAGCAATATGCTAGCGGCGCCACTGCGGCACCACCAAGCATATATTGACTTTCCAGACCTCTACACTTTTCATGGCAGTGAGCCTGTCATGAAAAGTGCGTCAGTCAGGAAAGTAAGGAGGCCCTACAGGTCCCCCTGGTGTCTCTGTGCATGGGGGTGCATTCCCCCCTGCTCCTGCATTGCATGGACTGCTCAGTCCATTCCATGAAGAAAAGGGCTTTGGCACTTCCTCAGCATTGCAGTTCTATGGATCACATATGGAGCTTAGAACTGCACCACCGTGGGACTTCCAAAGCACTGCCTGCCAGACCACGAGATAACTCATAATCTGTTGAGCGGGTGGGGGTTGACTTTGGCAGTGTGGGAGTGGGGCAGCAGCGTGGCTGCCCGCTCTCACACTGCCACAGTTATTAGGCCCTAAGTCCTTAGTTCCAGAGTGTCTGAAAAACCCAGGATGGGTCCTGGAAAGGAAACAGGAAAACATGTCAGAACTGCTAACTCCTGCTAGCACTCAGGAACTTGAACTGCTCTCCAAGAGTCAAATGGTTTTTCTCCTATCTGCCTGTTTCAGGGACACTAAAAGCAAAAGGACTTCTGACCACCGGTTGGATTACTGGGCCCTGAAGGAGACGTGACTGCAGAGAGAACTGGTGCCCATAAACTTTCCCTGTGGAGCTAGGGGGTTACAGGACTGACTACCAGAAATCATCCCAGTAGTTGGTGACTAAATCTGAAGGTAAAATCTTAGAGCCAGATGACCCTCTTGGTGGCAGCTAAGGTAAGTAACACATCCAATTAAATGTATTTTGTGTGTATGCATGTGGGTGTGAGTACATTTAAGTGATAGACAGTGTCTATGGGTTAGTGAAAAAAGTGAGTGGGAGTGAGAATGTGTTATTATACTTGCAAATCTGTTGTTGGCCCTGGCATGTTGAATATTATTCTTGTCTTATAGAGGGATACCCGTCGTAAAATATTGATGCTGGCATACTTGAGGCAATATTTTGCATGACAGACACTCATAACAAAATATGAGTACTGGCACATTGGAGGCAATTCTTGGCATAATAGGCACCCATGGGAAATACTGGTACTGGCATACTAGATGTAATTTTTGGCATATGAGGTACCAAAAATATTGGTACTTGTACATTGGAGGTCATTCTTGGCGCAAGGGAGCACAACCTTGCAATATGGGAGCGGGGAAACCATGACAAATGCTGGCCCAGATATACTGAGGTAATTTTTTAACAATAAAGCCACCTATGATATATGGAGAGCATACTTAGAAAAATTCTTCACTGGCATTTGGGGGCACAATGGAGCCTCCAAATGCCATATGCCATGTTGACATATGTTGTCATTTATTGTACATTTTGAAAATATGAGGGCAACTCCTAGGGAGTGTCATGTTTCATTGGTTTGGCAATCCATCAAAGGAATAAAAAAAAATAATGAGTGCCATTTCAGAACCTATAACATTTCAGCAAATGTAATTACAAATTGTGATATAAAATGTGTTATATAACCACATTATTTTGAAAGATTTCTTGTGGGGAGAGACCCCCTACTAGAGGCCTGGCTGTTTCGCTTCACTATCTTACTTCTTATTATGTCCCGGAGCTTTCAAAGGTGAAGTCAGTACTAAAATATAGGTGGTTTCTAAAATAAATGTTTGCCCTCTGTTGGGATATTAATCATGAAGTTATTATGCAGCTTCAACAATATCACTTATTGTGATGTTGGTATGCTTAAGGTCATGTGACATAACACCCAAGAAAAAACAGGGGCAAGAGTCCTATGACAACATTTTCTGAGATGTCATTAATGTCAAAGGGTATGTAATGTCCCTTTCGCTACCCTTGGCATTTTGGAAAATTGAAGCCCATGCTACTTTCCTTAGATAGCTTAACTGATTTCACATGAGGTGACGTTAAGTATGAAATAACCAATGCAGAAAATGATGGTGTTAGCATTTGTTCTGCTAGTAGGAACAGGCAGGGGCGAGGTAGTGGCCTTTTGCTGTGCCGATATGGCATCGGGTAACCATAGAAAATTCACATATTGGAGTGAGAGATGGAGGAAACAGTTGTAAAAATGTACTTTTACAATTCACTGCTAGCAGACTTATATCCTGCATTGTCTCCTTTCTCATACATTAAAGTAGCTTGAGAGTGCAAATCTGAATTTGAATGATGAGTGTACTTGTAAACAGCTCTGTGCCAGGTATACTATACCTATATCTTGTGACATAAGAAAATCTGCTTTTAGTTAGCTTGTTTACCTGTTGAACTATTGTTCAAGAGTGGTCCTTAATGTTGTAGACCATATATGTCTCTTGACAGCTTAGCAGTGGGCTTCAAAAGGAGGAGACGATTAGGACCACAATGTAAAAGTAACAAGTACGTTCAGCCACAAGAGCATCATTTGTATGAAGACCAATAAACTTGTTAGCCCCTAGGAAGCCAATGATATCAGAGGTGGCGCTTAAAGGGTCGAAGATATTAAATAAAGAATGACATCCTGAAAACACATGTGCAAATGTTTTCAGAAAACTTGTTAAAACACTACATTTCAGAAATTGCTAGGCCTCAAATCTCATCTCCTAGGGCTGCAACCGAAGAATGCATGATAGTGGGGTTTATCCCACTCTGTTAGCTCATACCAGTCATTTATTTATCCCTACTTTTGTCAGCATTTGCACCTCTACCTTCTGTACATCTCAATAGAGTGAACTAAGGTTATGCGCTTTAGCAAGCAAAAATAGAAAGCATAAGTGGGTGGTCTTTGCTACTAATTGATACCCATACCATGGAGTGAAAGCTGGGATGGTGCAAGAAATATCCACTGGGCTGTGTTGTAGAAGAATGATGCCTGGTCCATGTTGATATTAGGTTGGTTAATTCAAGATAGATGTTAACATGTAGAGCCCCACCAGGAGCAGCCTTTCTGCTGCTCAACCCATCCTCCAACTGACTCTCTCACTCACCAACATTCCACAGCCAACTCACACATCAACATTCCACCACCACAGTCACACTGGCTGAGCAGCAGGTATGACACATATCCTTTCTTTACACAAAAATAACAAAGGAACTCTTGAATGCATGTTTACAATGCAACAGTGAGAATAAGAATGCATAAAATTACAGGATGGAAGATATTTTACGCACGACATGTAGCAACACACTAATTGCAAAAGTAGATATAAAGAGATGGAAACCATTGAATGCAATTAGCATAACATATCATTAAATAATACTTGCAAAATAATAATAATACACTCACCCTCCAGAACACTTACCCTCATAATCTCCCTTTGTAACAAACAAAATACCACACCACTACACCACAACACCACAACACCACAAACCAAACCCTGATACTACAAACATGCCAGCAGGCAAGGCTAACATAAAAGTGGTACGTAGGGCACCGACCACAGGGTGCGGTTGGGAACCATCGAAAACTTAGTACATGTGGAACACCACCCCACACGAACCATATGATATCTATGCTGCCCTTCACCCAAACCTGTAGCAAGGGTGAAAACCTTCCTACAGCTTAGCACATCCTCTCACACACCAACATTCCACTACCACAGTCACACTGGCTGAGCAGCAGGTATAACAGGCTGGTGGCCATCTCTATATTTGGCGGGCAGAGTACCTTCATCATGACATGAGTAAAGTAGTCTGCCATGACGACAGTACTTAATCCATCTGTCAAACTATAAATCAGGCAGAGTCTTAAATTAGTAATTCCACTGATCACTTTATGTGATAGGGCTCCAGGGGATTATCTTCACTAAACCGAATTTGTGTCTTGTTACATAATGCCTCAAAGTGGAATTGAAAATAAGTGTTCAATTATTGACTTTTCTCTTAAAATAAATCAGCAGCGTAGCTTTTTACCATTTTTGTGGGTCTCTTAACCGACATCATGTAGAAGTCAACTGACCTATATAGTGTTGGTGAGGCACAGCGAGAAAGATATGTTGAATTAGAGAATTTATTTTGAATGTCCTAAATGCAGGCCCGGTTACAACTGGGCAGTCCTTAGGGGTGATTATACCTGGGGCTATAGATCCCAGATAATAATTTCTCTGCTAGCTACCTTCTATCACAAGTTTTTAGCTTGAAATGGGGAGTAACGTGCCAGTCCAGAAATTACCAGTCCTATTGCCACATGCAATTCCCTGAATCTGGCTCCTCTCCTGTTTACATCTGGTGGAAAATGTATGTGGAATATTGTTTGGCCATACCGGGTGCATACATGACGATAATTTCTGAGGAGCTACTACAGTGCACAACTAGCGATCAGGGCCTTAGATTTTTTTTTTACATATGCCAAAACGCAAATTTGATTGGAAATGGCACCTGGTCAAATACACTAACTGCTTCTCTGATTAAAGCCTCACAATAACAAGGGCAATCATTCCACAAGCCTCAAAGATGGTAAGACTTGACAGTTTAATAATAGGAACCAGGTAGTGACCAGGGAATGTCAAGAGCAATACTTCCAAAAATGAGATTGTTTAATAGAAAGTCTATCCCTCTGCCCTGTTGGATAAAGCAAACATTTCCTGCAGTAATGTTTTTTGCATTTCCATGACAACAGACACATCCTCATTTCAGCAGCATGTTTTAAGACAATGTTTGTTTAACAAAAGCAATGGCATGTATGTCAGCTTCTTTTTTCAGTAACCAATTTTAGTTTCTATTAAAAAATAAGTAGTGCAAACTTTCCAGTTTTCTGAACATAGCAAGCCTCTTTTTTTGAGAACGACAAAGAAGAAATGTTCGTGTCATGATTACTTACTGGAAGGCCAAAGGCTCGATTTAAAGAGAAAGATTTGACAAGTAAAATGCTTTGTTTCTGTAGTTCTAGGTTAAAGTAAAAAGCAGAACGCTGGTTTTTTCTTGCAGTCTGAGAGCCAATTGTTGGGAACAAAATGTGATGCTGTCCTCAAAAATATTTCTCCATATAAATGTATTTGGCTTATATAAGGTACCTAGTAGTGCAAAAACTATGAGAAAACAATCCCGAATAGGTAGGGAATAGTTCAAGCATTAGTCCTATTTGTTGAAAGAACAGTGAACAAAATGTTCAGCATTTCCCAAAAGCACCGATGTACTTTGTCTAATCTTCCATACCATTTTTTGACTCCCATGTACTCAGCGCATTTTTCGAGAATGCATCACAATACCTTAATAGGGCATCACTAGGTATTACAGTGCATAGCTGCAGTTCTTAATTTATGCCAACGGATAAAAGAATGGCAGAGAAAAGAATGAAGGTATAATTAAGACTAGGCAACCTTGATATTCACTTGTCCAGCAACTGGAAGTCCCGATCTCTTAAGAAAATCTTTGGGCCCTTTCACGAATGCTTTTAAAAAATTTTTTTTGTAATTATTTCAAATAATGCAATGCATAGGAATATCAAACTCAAAAAAACATAATGGTGGCAACTGTATGTAACATCTTAAGCAGGCACTTAATTAAAGATTAAGAGTAAAATGCAGGCTCCAATTAAAATATTCTATGCTCAAAATAACGAATTATATCGTTTGATGAAATATTATTTGTGGCATAACAGTAAATGGGAAAGAACATGACAAACACGCATTTAAATACAATACCATTAATATGTATCCCTGTCACTCATTTTGAAAGTAGATTTGTTCCAGCAGGCTATTCCTACTTTGTAAGTCAGTGATTTACAACGGAACTGGGAAAAACATGTTGAAAAGGAAGTGGGCACTTTGAGAAGAATTGGACCCATATGTGAAGTTTGAGAAGAAGGGTACCAACATTCAATTGATTACCACGCTTACCAACTGTGTACCGAATAAGCAAATGTAATTCAGCAGACTACCATAACACATTTGAGTGCCTCTTTCTATCTTGTAAGAAGCATTCTTTAAACTAGGTGTTTACATCGAGTGTTTCCAAAAGAAAAGCTTATGTCAAATGATATTCTACAGTGTAAATGTTTTATTTTTATGAAGCAAACTTGCCTAAGAACTAAATGTGTAGATCAGGATACATATTTGTAAATGACATACTCATTTCTAAAAGCAGTGCCTAATAATATAGAGAGATGGAAAAGTACGAATTTGTACATGTTGGGCGATATTAATTGCATTAAAACGAATATGGGTCATATCTACAAAGGGATTTACAATAGCTAATTTTTAATCCATAACGACGCTGGCATTTTTAAAACGTATCAATGTTATATAATTAGTGACCAAGGAATGTTAATTGCAAAATGGCCTTATGACTTATGTCAGTAAATATGCAAGTGTTGCATATTTAATAATCTAAAAAAAGGCAAGTATTTGTTTTGCAATTTAAAGTACATATATTTCTCAGCCTGAACAGCATACTACAATGAGAATTAATGCATCAAACAAAAATGTATTTGTTTTGCTTTCCTTTTTTAATCAAATTTGTGTTTACCCAGTTTTAAATGTAATTAGATTGTTAGTCTGAATAAAAGCAGATTGTGTTCGAATTATATCATAAGTGGCTGAGAAAGGGACCAATGTAGCCATTAACCCATGCACCCTGGGTTAGCAAAATGAAAGTATCTTCTCTGTAAGACTGCATGTTGTTTTTTTAATCTTCTGTAAGCAGAAAAATACCCATTACTTGCTTAACACAGTACCTACCTACATATATTTTGAATAACTTCAATAAATGTTGTAGATTAAAGAGTACTTTCTAACATATTGTATATCCGTTGAGAGAAAGCAACAGTAAATAATTCTAGCCTGATTTGATCATTCACCTTACTTTGTTTCGGCTCCAACAACTACTTTGAATTTACTTTGATTTCTCTGCATCTGTACCATTATGCAAACAATCACTGATATAATATGTATTACCCAAACAGTCAGGCTCAATTAAAATAAAGGATGTATAGAAAATATTTCAAATAGGAGTTCTTAATAATTGAAAGGCAAGCTCGTATGAATGCATCATCAACACATTTAAAACTATGATAGATAATATAGGATGGTGCACCCGCTGAGTAAAAAGTCCACAGCCTATATATATTCCAAAATGTTCTTTATTAAAATACAGACAACAAAAGAAAAGCTTTGACGTTAAAAATACCATACATACTCAAGTGTGTACAGATCGCCCCTTCTCAATGATAGAGACGCTGTCACAAAACATCTCATATGTAGGAGAAAAATCCCACAGCCAAAAGTGACAATATTGAAGAAACAAAACAATCTGTTCATATTCGTATTCTACAATAATTATCAAATAAATTAATCCTTTTAGGTACCACTACAAGGGTACCCTACACCCCTCTAGGATAGAGATGACTGTCCTATTATCTGATGATCTGTATGGCAATTTGACCATAATTGATGACGCGATTTAAACTGTCTTTGAGGTATGTTTTATACGGAAAATTACACATGCTTGACATTATCCCTTCTTCATTTCCCTCTGTAGTATTTTTAACATAGGGATATCCTCTTCTTGCGAAATTTGGTGGTTGGTTTTATCTGATTACTCTGTCATTCCCTTTTTTTCTATTATTCGGGCTTTATACATATATGAACAGATTGTTTTGTTTCTTCAATTTCACACTTTTGGCTTTGGGATTTTTCTCCTACATGAGGTGTTATGTGACAGGGCCTTTGAGAAGGGGTGATCTGTACATACTTGATTATGTATGTTATTTTTAACTTCAATAACATTTTATTTTTGTTGTCTGTGTGTTTTTTAAATGTTATTGTATAAGTTTTTTATTGATGGATATTTTGTTATACATCACTTACAGCCCTGAAGATGTTCATTTATATGAATGAAACAGGTTGGTTGTTCTTTTGCTTTTTCAATGAAATTGAATACAGCATGGAAAATTTCTGGATATATACGGCTGTGGACCTTTTACTCAACTGGCGCATCATTCTATATTATCTATCATAGCTTTGTCTGTGGAGCGGCAGTATAACTCAACGGCTGGTACTGAGGGCAGAGTGCACCGAATTTTGATATATGAAACTGTGCAGGAGGTACAGTTTGTGAATGTTCACCATTGGTTTGGTTCTTTAAAAGACATTTAAAACTATGGAGAATGGTGTTCCCATTTATCAAGTGATGTTAATTAAATGTCTACTATGCAATTCACTGAATATTACTGACATCACATAAGCACAACAGCAAAATGTTTCTTCTTACCTTTAAAAAATGGTATGATATTTTTTTGATCCTTCTAGATGTTTGGAAGTACTAAAATGGAACAACAAAATATATAATTAACACTCTGAAATAGGTACACTTCGTTGTCTCTTTTAAATACAAACATTTTGAATAATTCAAATATTTATTTGTAGTTTCAAAACATGTCAAATGCATCCTAACAAGATCATGCATTGCATGTTTGTTTACAGTCAGTTTGTATTTATATAGAAATTAAAATTGATCAAGTGGTACAGAAAAAATAATATACAGCTGATTTATTTAAACAGGAAAGCTCCAGTATGTACAGTTGGGTAAAACAGTTGGGCTTACAGAATGTGTGGAAATGGTGAAAGTGTGATCCTCAAGTCAGCAAGCCAAAAGCAGCATTTCTTGTGACCATTGAAGCACATCCAGTCTCATATCCTAACTGTTGATTGTATTAGGGCTTTGAATTCCTCTCAGAGGAGGAGAATTACTACATAAATGACATATGGGATGACATAAATTAGGGAGCGGGGTTTTCCATCTTCAGGTATAATCACAAATAACCTCCGCCACTGGTCGTATGGACCATTGTTCATCGGCAAAGAGAAATAAGAAGCGCTCATCTACATACCAATCTATCATTTGAGACATTAGTATAATCAAAGAGAACTGGTGTGGGTTTAAAAGTTTTCTTTTTCAAATTCCCAAGTATCTCAATTTTATTAAGTAAAGATCAATCTTTTAGCCATTAGCATTAGAAAAAAACATTGTCCAATAAATTGACATTTCATTATAAGATAAAATAATACATCACTCAGAATAATAATATATATAATGTAACAAGCATGTTCCATAAAGGAATTTCCCTAATCTAGATTAGTTGGAAAAATTATAAGATAAAGGTGTCAGTTCAGATATCCAATGAAGAGCTCAGATGAGAGAATCAATGCTCAAGCGTGAAGCTTTTGTGTAATAAGCTGGAAAGTATTGTCAGCTCAAAGAGACCAGCAGACAATTCAGCAAAATCTAAGTAAGGTAGGCTCCAGTGAAGAAAGGGGCCAGAAACCCAGAAGTGAGTCTCCAGTCAGAGAGTCGGGGAAGAAATCCTAAATCTAGCTTAGGAACGCATATTAATATAAACACAAAAATGCTATGTTGCAACATTATTTCTTCTGTCTTCCTCTGTCTTCTGGGTCCTCCAATAAAAATTCAGCAAACTCCTGAGAATAGGTAAACTCCCTATTTTCTCATAGGGTCACAATAGCCATTCAGACACTAACTCTTGGATATTTTGCGGTCCAGACAGTTCTTCCCAGGAATCATCCTTACAGTCACCTCTTCTCCTCTAGTGAGAACTCACTGTCAGTTGTCGAATACATAACAAGCTGGCAAAGGCTTCTGGATAAATACAATATTTGTAAGAAAAAGTTCTGCGCAAACAACCATTCAACGTAAAAAAACAGCCATTTCAGTGCTAATGCATTTTTTTAAAAGTTAACATGACTGACAGTTAGGCTAACCTAAATCAGCACTTTTATTTATTTGCATGCCTATAGCATTTAGGTATAATTACCTACTGCAAATTTTGCATTAGAATATGTTTTATTTACATGTAAAGTATGCACATTATTAATGAAAGCATATTGTCAATGAATAAAATTTGCATCAACATAAGCTAGAGTATATCTTTGAGAAAGTAATTTAAAAGGTGGAGCTGTCAGAGAGAATAAAGGCTTAACATGGATCTACCAAGAATGAACTCAGATTGATATGGGTAGAGACAAACAGTCCAAGGTGGCTGACAGGGTCCCAAAGGGGAGGTAGACCCACGGGAATAGCTGGGATTTGAGTCAGTGCCTTGTAACCTGACAAAGGACGTACACTTGCCAAACATGGTTATTGTAGCACCAATTATGGTTGATAGTGGAGTTCTGTTGCATTGTATGCCAAAGCTTCAAGCTGATGGCCTCAGACTTTGAAAGAGCTTAGAGAAAGGTTTACCAGAGGAACTCCAAATTTAGAGTAGATGAGATCTTATGACCCTTATAGCCAGATGGTGTGGCAATCCAAGCTAGGACAGGATTTTCTACTTAAATACAAGGTCTTTAAGTCAGGGGTACTACAACTACCTCGCCTTCTCAAATAGACTATTTCCCTTAGGGTGAATCTGTATGCTACTTTTAGATGCACACTCAAGTGGATGTTCACATCCAATGTTTCCTGTAACAAAACTATTTAACTCCTTTCAATCAATCAATCAAGGGTTTATATAGCGTGCTACTCACCCGTGAGGGTCTCAAGGCGCTGGGGGGGGGGTGGGGGGGGGACATCTCCAGATCATTCGAAGAGCCAGATCTTGAGGTCCTTCCTGAACGTGTGCAGGGTTGGGGAGCGTCTGATGTTCACTGGGAGTTTGTGACAGGTTTTGGCTGCAATGTGTGAAAAAGCTTTCCCGCCGGTTCTGTGCCTGCGGATGCGGGGGACCTCAGCCAGGGCGAAGTCTGTGGAGAGGAGGTTCCTCCTGGGTAAGTGGAAGGATACTCTCTCATTGAGGTATTTGGGTCAGATGTTGTGGAGGGACTTGTAGGCATGGGTGAGGAGTTTGAAGGTGACCCTCTTCTTGACGGGGAGTCAGTGGAGGCCTCGTAGTTGATGGGTCAAGTGCTCATGGTGCGGTGTCCGTAGGACGAGTCTGGCTGCAGCGTTCTGAATGATCTGGAGTCTGTGCATAAGAGTTTTGTTGATTCCGGTGTAGAGGGAGTTTTCGTAGTCCAGTCTGCTGGTAATGAGTGCGTGGGTGATGATCCTTCTGCAGTCGGCGGGGATCCACTTGAAGGTCTTACGGAGAATGCGCAGGCAGTTGAAACTGGTGGAGGCGATGGCGTTGATCTGGCGGTTCACGGAGAGGGAGGAGTCAAGGATGATGCCGAGGTTTCGAGCGTGGTCTGTAGGGGTGGGTGGGATCCCGAGGGGAGAGGGCCACCAGGTGTTGTCCCACGCGGAGGTGCAGGGGCCGAGGATGAGGACTCCGGTCTTCTCTGAGTTGAGCTTCAGGCAGCTGTCCTTCATCCAGGCTGCCACTTTCTTCATACCTTCCTGGTACTTAAAGTTACTTCCGAGTCCACAATGATATAGTTTTGAATTCATATTACTATTAAAATCTCCTTGTTCTGTATGTACTATGCTGGAGTACTAAATATAGGTCCATTTAGGTAATAAATATTAATATGCTCATTGCACTAACTGCACGCTAAGTTTCCGTAATGAAATACCACTATCATATTTCTGTTTTTATTTTATGGTGATGTCTCATGGCCCTTGTCATAATGAGTTATGTTTGCTCACAAACTTCAGTGGTAGTTCTGTGACAGAAATATGAAGTATTCATGCTTTGAAGCCAATTGTTCCAGCAGATAAAAGTGATGACACTGCAGGTAGATCAAAATAACCAAATCACACAGGAAACCAACAGAACATCTACTGGACATGTTATTGATCTTTACAATGACTCACAAAAGATATTACTATTTAGTAAAGCCAGCTACAATGCCAATAGGACAAGATTAGGTTTGTATTTAAGTCACTGATGTTTACACACAAATTGAATTTTTATGGGCCTATCATGAACTTCGTTGAAACAGATTTTTGGGTGTTTGATTTATATTGAAGTTGGTTAAAAAGGAGTCTAAATTATCATTCCTAAACAGACTCCTACCACTACTCAAAAATCTAGTGTTTTCAATTCAGTGCAAATGGTGGCCTCTTGATCAGCCAATTGCTCATGAATGGGTGGCATTCTTGACTATCATAATTCGATGTTCCTGATTCTGTTGCTTTCCTTCTTATTCTTGGTTTTATTTGAATAGCTTGTGACTTCCACTGCTGCCATCAGAAAATATTTCTGTTTGAGCACTCCTTGATAGATCATGACTTTCTTGCCTCTCTCCATGCCTACTCTCTTCCTTCTGCTTATGACTCGCACGTCCCCCACTCGTTCATTCCTGCACCACCCCTCTGATTTCCACCCATGTCATTGTATATATATATTTTTTAAACTTTGCTTTTGTAAGGACCCAGAAGCTGCTCTCTACCACTGGGCTGCTCACTCCATTGTTCGCCAATTGATTGCCAACACCTCCCCTTCCCACCCTGGTTCATTCAATTTTTTTAAACTTATTTTTGAGAGGACTGAGGAGCCGCACAGAGCTACTGGGCTGTTCACTTCTATCTTTTTCCTCAGCATTCCTTTGCAAACTTCAAAAATGGATGTTCACAATCTAACAAAGGTAAATTAGGAATACAAACTTCATTCCAAGATGGTGGCAACACATGAATTCAAATTCACCAACAGCCATCTTGGGAAATATGTTGTCATCCTTTAAAAAAAAAATATTCAAGATGCCTTTCTGTATGATTGCACGTATGTGTACACATGAGCGGTTATCTCAGAGGGTACTGGCCACAACCTGTGTCTATACAAATCAGCTCTACAAAGCTAATGTTAATTTAAAAGGCAACACCCATTGTTTATTTCCATTTTCCCTTTTCTGTATTATTTTGATTACCCTGCAACATAGTCTGGGGGATGCTATACTTCATCATCTTTCGCTTTGCAGTGGTACAAAATAAATTTTACAACTCTGATGAGATAGTTGATTTCCTATTCAGGTTGAGCTGCCATTAAAGACAGTGAGGTGTTGAGGACTATTGCTATTTTAATAGGGTCCAGTTCAAAATTCTAATTTCTTTGATGCTCCCTGTAAACATGGTTGTGTTCTATACCCTTTACAAATTCTACACCCATTATGCCTACTGTAAAGGAATACAAATTACAACCCTGCATGTGTTCAATTAATTTTTACAAATCACTCCTTTCATTTTCATCTGGTAACAGCCACTAGGTATCCATTATCTTTGCAGAAAAATGCACAGGTATGGTTCTGTTTGCTTCTATTCTATCAAAAGACTTGAAACTGTGGTCAGATATTCATTGGAGAAATTTACTCCGAATTGATGCAGAGTCTCATTTATCTGCATCAACTCATCAAATGCTGGGGCAGAGAAAGTGACATCACACCCCTCCTGCACCTATGTTACATCAAAGGGCTTGTCCTTTGACCCAATTATTTGCTCAAAAGCAGTATCTCATTTGTTCAATAAGAGTAATGAGTGTTAAAACAAAAAACACATAAACCAAAAAGAACTGCAGCATCATGAACCCTCACAGTAGGTAAAGCAATAGCGGTGTACAGAAGAACAAAGAGCATTTGACATTAAAGGTTACAAGGCAGAGAAATTGGAGTAGAAGTGCATAATGCAATAACAACCTGAAAGAAATGCCCAAAAAACGTTGCAGAGGACTTGATATTTGTTATTTAGGATGGTCCTGTTAAGTTTGTTATCCATTCTGCATGGTCATGTCTGCTCCATTACATCAAATTACCTTAGAAAAAACCTGAAGAGGTAGCTTCCAAGAGTAGGCAACACACATATTACTCTTTTTGTTATCAAAAAGAGCATGGCTTCATTCATCATCTTATTTTCTTCATTATTGATGTCTCTGAAGTGTGCTATTTTTTTTTTTTTTAAAGATACACTATTCATTGGGAACTATTTTATTCAGTGTTTTACCATGAGCTGCTTTATTTAAAGTATATAACCAGAGATCATAGTGGCCTACTTAACAGGCAATACAATTTCAGATGCTACCTTTGTGTTGTTTTCAAATTAAAGAGTGTAACAATATACTGCAAAGAATCAATGTTAAAGGTTAGACTACTCAACAAACAATGTAATAACAGATCCAATAATAGAGATAGCACCTTGGTTGTTTTTTAATTTTACAAGCCTATTCCCCCAATCTGGGCCAAGAAAAGGTATCAAAGCCAAAATTAAATCTGAGTGTGTGAATCCCATGCACAGTATGGATGTCAACGTGAAACAACACTTTCATCAATTAATATATATTCTGATTCCTGTAATCCTCTGAGAACTGCAGTAAGGCATTAAGGATGCAACAGCATACAGTGCTTTATGTTACTCTTCTGCACTGGCAAGATAGATTCTGACCATCATTTACAAAAAAGAGGGGGGGACCGGGAGCATAATTAGAAAATAGGTCCAGTACCCATGCTCCCTAAAAATCACGTGTTAATATTGAGAGGGTAGCTGTTCCTAAAGATAAGAGTAAAGATTGTGTGTGCTCTGAGTGTGGTCGGGCCAAATGAGTGTGGGGAATTTCTCTTTGAAATATAGATTTCTATTTCACCACGCTGCATCAGGGATATTTTTCGAGTTAATACCACTCTCAAGAATCTCTATTCCTGGTGGCAGATTACCCATGATTATGGCCCCAGCGTCGAGCACTCTCTTTCCTTAATCGATATATTTATATTGTGTCACCACGCTAACGTCTGGTACGTCATCATCACCCCAGATAGGTTCCTTACCAGACAGTATATATCCCGTTACTTTGCGCACCATATTTACACATAAACTTTTTTTGAATACTTTATTGAAGGCCACCTGGTTTCACAATCTAACCTTCCGTACACTAGCCCGGACTCTGACGCTCCTGTAGCTAATGTGATCGTCATGGCAACTCCTCAGAGAACGCTTCTGCATCACCTCTCGGCGTCAGGAAGTGATTGGTGATCACCATGACTACCTACCCACGGAACGTCATTACGTCACACTCCGGCGTCCCATGACCGCGCGGATCCTCCACTCAGCGTCTTAAAAGATCATATTTAAGACTTCTCCTCCCACCCCCGTTAACTATTCCGGCGCTACACGGAGGAGGGGTAGGTTTCCACTCCAAGGGCGAACGAGCACTCGTAAGTACTCATCTGTCATGGGAGAGCGAACGCAGTCGTTCTAATCGATTGACACAAGGTAGACTAATTCTTTGATCTTCTTTAGTTTCTCTGCCCGCCAACTCCGAGCCGCTGACGGAGCCCATTCCTTACATCTTAAAGGGTATGCAATAGTTGTCCCTAGGTATTTTATGTGTGTTCATCAAACACCCTCTCATTTCTCGAGAAGCATTCTCAACATGCACAGGGTGTTGTTTTTGAGATACATGTGACACAGACTGATGGCCACTTCAGAGGATGCTTTCCTGTTGTTTTTTGTTATGGCACACGATCTTGCTAGATTAGCTAAACAAACTTACACATGCACCCCACGTAGCGGTCTCATTCACTTTTTCTTAATAAACTCATCTCTGGCATTAATTTACTTTACCTGCATGTGAACTTTGGAAGCATGTTTATTGTGAATGAACACTTGTTGTGCCACTGTGCAGTGAATTCACAACATGTCTTGAATTATAAATACGATAGATACCGTGTTTTTCTTTTCCCTTTTTCTGTTTATGTGTGTGTTTGTCCTTGTTTTTATCTTACTAGGTTGGGTGTAGGTTTCCTAAAAGAAGGAGCACCTACCAGCGCGAGGACGCTATATCTCCTTACTATCAAGGTACTATAGGTTCACAGTACTCTACTTCACTGGCGCCTATTCCAAGTAATTCATATTCTTTACACTCACCTTTTTGATTTGGTCCTGACGAAGCGCGATCGGATCCCTTATGGACCTACTCTGAAGCGCGAAACATGTTGACCCTATTTTTCTAGGACTTTCACCCCCTATTCACTCCCTTATCCTGAGAGTTGCAGTAAGTTTTATATCTGCCCTCATTATTTCGTTCCCTGAGGACCTCCAGGATCATTTTTAATCTATACTAGACAGAGCCGTGAATAAAGGTCTTGGCTTCTACCTAGTAGTTTTAACGCACCACTCACTTCCCTCATAGATAGACCCACACACCCCCATGCACAACTGCGGCGTCTCCAAAAAGATCTCCGACAAAGAGCCCTCTTGCGGGGCCCGTGGGGGACTGCAGCGCCACCCCCACGAGGAGCAACGCCCCATGATGAAGCAGGACACCTGAAAGGGTGTGTGAGGGCACTATATTTCAAAGGAGAAATTCCCCACACTCATTTGGCCCGACCACACTCAGAGCACACACAATCTTTACTCTTATATTTAGGAACAGCTACCCTCTCAATATTAACACAAGATGGATTCTGAACCTAGATCATCCAAAGATGCTCAATTGATATGAGGTCTCTTGTTACGGGTGCATGTTGCATTTCTACGACTGTAACTTAGCAGTTGAATATATAATTTCTTTTAATGTCAGAGTACTTTTCTAAACATATGTGATAGTTCGCTGTCTTAAGAGGTTGCTATATTTTGACAGTGCCCCTTTCTGTAGATGATACCCATCAGAAGTTGGTGGTGTGCCTCTAATGAGAGCACTCAAGCCATATATGTAAAAGCATTTCTTTAAACAGTAAGGAAAAGAAAACAGAAGTCCTAAAGACTTGTTAGGCTATTATAGAGACCCCAGTAAGGCCAAAGCTTCTTACAAGAGGTTTGTGAACTTCTGTAGAACAGCAGCACCAAGATATTCCAAATGGGAACAGGTTTAGTTATCCACAGCACACATAGTCATTCTGGGATCAAAGTTTGCTCCTTGTTTTGTGGATTCCTTTTTGGTTCAGAAATTAGTAGCTCCTGCAGCAGTGAATCTCAAACTTTCATAGAGTTGGCATATGTCTAGTTTGTTTCATGTCTCTGGAGTTATAGCAGCTCTGAGGAAATAAACAGATCACACCTCCTGTTGTAACACCTCAGGGCCAACAAGAGTGTGTGGAGGCAATCTTGGACTTTACAGTTATTAAAGGCCTTCTCCAATACCTTGTATCATGCATGTGTAATGCATGAAATGAATCATGGGGACCCACCTACTTTGTACAGGACCTTAGATTGTTAAGGGAATTTTATGCCTGGTTTGCCAACAAACATTCCCTAAAGACCAGAGGACAGTTAAAGGAGGACTAATCCTGAAAAGACAACTGCAAGGAAGAAAGAGTTGCATTGAGCCTCATAGGGAAGTACAAATGGAAATACTGAAATATAGTACCTGGAGAATGTAGATTAATGGACTGTGGCTGCGGGCCTGATACATTTGGTGAGGGTCTTTCAGGTCAGGCAGAGGCGATTGACTAATTAGGATGATGGGAAACAAGCTTCCAGGATTATTTAGGGAACAGAGGCAACAGGTCAAGTTGCCTCAGAACTGTTTTGGCAGTATGGTTTCTCATCAATCAGTTCATACATCCATTTGAGTCATGCACCTTTGTTTTGTTCTCCCTTCTTCTCTCTGGATTCTTCTTCCCACTTGCTAATACTTTCATGGATGACGGCTCCTGTGCCAGACCATCTCTGGTGTCCCGAGCTTGTGGAAGGTGACAGATAATTCATGTGTACGTTGCATATTCATTGAAAGCATGAGATGTGTCTCTAAGTGGTAACAATCTATCCCAGTTACCAGATTAATTATACCATAAGATTATATATAACCTACTGGCGGTCTCCAGTAGGTAGTTATAGTTAGGACCTTGTTTCTATTCAAAAAGCATTTTTTCTTTTGCCAATATCTTTGGCGTGGTTTGACGAATCTTCGCAAAATTTTCATAACTAATGGCCCAATCCAGTCAGCTCCTATCTTGAAAGATTCTGAGTGATTCATCAAGTGGGGGTCCCAAAACGCATTTTCCCCATGTTAATTTCCATAGGAAATTTTGGACACGGAATTACATCAAATTTGGCAAAAAGGTAGCTCTTGGTTCAGAAAGCGACCTTTTTTTTTTAAATGGTGTAAATCCGTTCAGTAGTTCCTGTGAATTTAATAAAATAAAAAGATCGTTATCTAAGCACCGAGGAGGAGTCGCGACTCTTCCCGTGCACAAGCTGCCTTCTGATTGGTTGCAAACACTCCAAACCATAAAATACTGGGAACGACCACCTCTCCAGGTCTTTGCCAATTAAACGCAGGGGACACGTGGCACCCCTGCAGCCCCGGGGACGGCCACCTCCCCTGGGCTATGTTTTCTTCTTTTAAACATGTGTGTGGAGGGCTCGAGCCCCACCCCACATGCTGTGGGACCACCACCTTCCCGGGGCACAAAATATTCTAATTCAGGGGTCTGTTATGGACCCCCGGGCCCCGGGGACCACCAAATCCCCGGGGCTTTAGAAATGAAGGGAGGCCCACAGCCCCCCTCCTGGAGCCCTTGACGGCCCTGGGGACCGCCACCCCCAGGGCCGGCTCCTGCAATGTGCCTAGGTGCCCACCCCTGGGACATTGTTGTTTGATATGGCGCCCTGCCATAGCAAACTCTGGTTTGCTTGATTGAAGCGAGAGCGGGCAAACCTGCTCTTGCTTCAATCAAGCAAAGCAAGATTGATTTTACACAAGGGGAGCTGCATGTCAGCAGCTCCCCTTGTGCAAAAGCAACGCCGGCTCCCGCAGGAGGTGGGAGCCGGCGGGACCATGGGTCATTGGGGCTCCCCCACGGCCCCCAATGCAGAGGCCAGGCACCAGGGGATGGGAGTGGCCTGGGAGGGGGGGTCACTTGGTGCCCCTCCTGTTAGAACTGGGATTTCTGGTTGGCTAAGGCTTGCGCCAAAGTCAGGCAGAAACCACCACTCTAGTCAGGGCAAGGAAGTTACACGCCAAAGATAACCCCTGCTCACCCCCTTGGTAGCTTGGCACGAGCAGACAGGCTTATCCCTGAGGCAAGGTGTAAAGCGTTTGCGCGCGCACCCAGCAACAACACCCAAGGCCCACCACAAAGGAAACTCCACACAAGGTATTCTATAAAAATAGCCTTTGTATTATAGTAAAACACATTAGATAAAAACACACACTTTACAATGTGCCAACAGGCACGGGCGGAATTTTACAAGGGATTATATATACAGGGGACAGGGCCACATGGACCACTGTCAGGAATTAGCACTTTTAGAATATAGAATTACTGTAGCACAAAATATACATATAACACACAACCAGTAACTACTGGTAACAAGAAAGTACCTCCTACGCAACCCTAACCACCTTAGGAAAATACTGCGCCGGGGACTAGGACCTCACTAGCACCACCTGTACTAGTAGAAAACAAACAACCCCCCAAGTATCACAATACCTATAGGGGTACACACACATTACACATGATGCCTAAAACATTCAGAGGTGTAGAACATGGCACATGACGCATAAACTCATTCAGAGGTGCCGGGCAGGTAAACACATGATGCATAAAACATTCAGAGGTGTAAGGAAGGAAAACACATGATGCATAAAAACACATTCAGGGGTGTAAAGCAAGGCACATGACGCATCGAAATACATTCAGAGGTGCAGGTAAGGGAAACACATGATGCATAAAAATACATTCAGCGGTGTAAAGCAAGGAGACTCACATAAGCCACCACCTGTGGCAGTTCCTAGGCCAACTGGCCTCGTTGGGGCTAGGACACCCTGTGTCCAGTCAAGCTGCGCCAGCTGCGCAGACTAAAACGAAAATGGTCCCCCACCTAAACGTGGCAGCTGCCCACTAAGTGCTGGGCAGCTGTGGAACGGAACTCAGGTACTCTGCGTGCCTCTGGAGCCCTCTCTGGGCTCTGTCCCTTCCAAATGCCCCCTAGAGCCTTCGTGGCCCTAAACGAACAATGCCCCGTCGTTGGAGTCCCTCTGGACTCTGCGCCAATCAAAATGCCCCCTAGAGCCTCACGGGGCTCGAGAAACAATGTGCCAACCGTTGGAGCCTCACTGGGCTCTATCGAAGTGCCCCCGGTCGTTGGAGCCTCACGGGCTCGTGAGCACTGTCTCCGCAATTATAGTGGCCCGCTCGTTGGAGCGCCTCGCGCTCTGGACACTCAAGCCCCCAGTACGTCAGAGTCCCACACGGGGGACTCTCTCACCTCGCTGCCCCACACGTACGGAGTCCCCCAGCCCTTCACCACTTACCGGGCTGCTCTCGGGGGACTCCTGCGGTCAACGGGCTCTTCTCCTTTGCTGGGGAGGTTCCGACGTCGGGACGGCTCTCTCTCGCGGCGGGGCAGGCACCGACAATGTGCCTCGGGGCCCCGCCGCCTCAGCAGTCCTTCTCTCTCGGGCAGAGTGCCCCGGGGCGCAGGGTAGGCTCCTGCCTGCTCCGGGAGTTAAGCAGCCGCGACGCTTCGGTAGAAGGCGGGGTAGGCTCCCGCCCTCCTCTTCTCGTGCTTCGTGGACCGGAGCGCGGGGTAGGCTCCCGTTGGCTTCCAGGTCGAGGCGAGGCCCCGCCCACGTCACAACACGGGCCACCTGACTTCCGGATCGGCCCAAGGGCTGCGGCGGTGACGTTCTCAGCGGCAACGAGGGGTAGGCTCCCTCTGTAGAGGCGATATACGGCGGGGTGGGCACCCGCCGTAAAATAAACAAATTAGCGGGGTGGGCACCCGCAGGCACAATTAAAGCGCTCACAGCGCTATCAAGCCACACAGCGCGCCCAGCGCTATCAAGCCCCAAAAAGCGCTCCCAGGCGCTACAAGTAAAGTTCAGCAACCAAAAAAGTCTGCAAAGAGCAGGGGGGGCAAAGACTGGGCCCAGGGGCCAGTTCACAGGGCCCTCCAACAGGGAGGCAGTCCCCAGTGGCGGTCTCTCCTGGCGCCCAGCAGCAGCAGGCCCCCCTCAAGTGGATCCTGGAAGAGAGAACACCCTCTGTGGGGACGCAGCCCCATTTTTATACAGTACAATCCCTTTGTCTCAAGGTGCAGGGAAGGGGCGAACCAGTTCCAACAGGTTCCTGAGCACTTTGTTTTGCTCAGCCCCTCTCCCTATTCACTGGCAGGGCTAGGGTCATTAGACGCACCACAGGGGCCGGCGCCAGCATTGTGTGGGGGAAAGCCCTGTCCTATTCAGGAGCCAGGTGTACTCCTCCCCAGCCATCAGTATGCTAAACTCCCATTCACCACTCGGTGACTCCTCCTGTCCCTGGGGATTTCCCTAGTCCGTCACATGACCTCCACCAGCCAATCGCCAGACAAGCCACACATTTCATACTGCACACCGAAGTGCCCACTTCTAGAAGTGGCACTTCCACACTAGGTACATGCATGCCGCACACATCATCGCGCAGCATTCAATCCCACGAGTCCGCACATACCAAACTCGGGCCTGCACACCCCACGCATCAGGAACTACCATCCCCCGAGCTGGTTGGAGGTCCCACCTCTTTCATCATTTCTCTACAAACACACCTCCTGGTACACTATTGGTTGAGGATAAAGTCCTCTTGAATGCTAAGGGTCCTTAGAGCCCTAGAAGCTCTCCCGTTAGCTCCAGTCTGGAATTCGTGAGAGCTGGTTGGAGGCCCAGTCAGCTTTCCCCACCACTCTACAAACGTGACTACTAGTTAAAAAACCATCGAAATTCACAGAAAAAAAACAAGGGTTACAGGGACCGTATAGTTAGTCTGACATCTGACTTATATAAAACCAGAGAAATTCAGCAGTTACAGTTGCCTGAGCTAACTATAACTGACGCCCCTGCAATGCACTGCTTATGACCTCATATATTACATCACTCATGGCATGGTTAGTGACATCACTAATGGCATCACTGACAACATCTCAAATTAAATATATATTACATGGCCACAGTGGACGTAGTTTCTTTATACACGTCCGTTCAGCACGCTGATGGTATAGAAGTCTGTAGATTTTTCCTGCAGACCTGTTCTGTTTCACTCCTGGAACAGTCTATAATGCTGATTGAGTTCTGCCTCTGCCACAATGTTTTTTCATTCAATGACAAATACTATTTTCAAGTGCAGGATACTGCAATGCGTACTTCATTTGCACCAACATACGCAACCCTACTGATGGGCTGGTGGGAAGCAGAAACAGCAAGGAGTGACTAGAATAAAATGAACATAGAGCGAATTATCTCGACGGTTCATTTTATAAACAACTTGTTTTTGATTTGGGTAGGTGAAAGATCCTTAAATAACAACCGATTAAATCTAAAGTTTACTTTTGATACTCAAGAGCTCAATTATCTTGACATTGGAACCTATATTGAAAATGAGAAGATCTGTACAAAGATATACAGGCAAGCCATCAGTATGAACAATATGTTATGTGTCAATAGTGAGCACCCTAAACCCTTGAAATGGAGTGTCCCCTTTAGGAAATTTCTCAGAGCCAGGAGAAGTTGCTCAGAAGATTCATAATTTGTTCACCAGGCTGCAGAAATGTATGAAAGATTTCAAAATAAGAGCATACCCTGGCAGTGTCCTGACCGATGCTCTACAGAGATCTGGAGCAAAAAAACATGAAACGCTACCGGTAGCAAAACCTATAAAGGAGCTCTTATTGAAAAGGACACCCAGATTACAAGATACATCACAGATTAGGACATATCAAACAGAGAACTATTAGGAGAACTATTACAACAAAATTGGAAGCTCCTAAAAATAGATAAGGATCTTTTAAGTTTACTACCGGATTCCTCTAATATCACATATAGAAAAAACAGCGTCATTGGGGGATCTTCTGACAGACAGTTACATGACACCTGACAGTCTAGAATAAGTGCCGCAACTTGACTAGCGAGCACATAGAAGGGATTTTGGAAATGCCCCAAATGTAAGGCTAGTGCTCATGGATGGAACACAACAGAGTTTAAAACGATATATGGAAACATGACTAAGATAAAGGAATGGATTATATGTGGGACTGATTCTGTGGTGCATGTCCTAGAATGCACATATGGCAAAAAGTATGTGGGAAGTACTGTTAATATAAAGAAACTGCGTATCCTGCGATACCTCCATGCAATAAAGAATCAGGACTTCCAATATGCTATGGCAGAGCACATTTGAGAGGTAAACAACAGAGAAGCAGGCAGTATGAGACATTATAGAGTGAAACGTATGGTAAAGAAACTGAGAGGAGGTAACAGAGAGTTAGACCTTTGGAGAGCAGAATCAAAAATTATAATATTAATGGGCACAGAGACTCCCTATGGACGTAATACAGATGTAGTTGTTTTGATTCTGGTCATGGCTTTCATATAGACAACTGTGTAGTTGGTGTTCCTACTGTAATAATTTTGAAAAGTGGTATAGGAGGGGATAAACACAGGTGAATTCAAGATAATGCAGGGAGATGGTGTGTAGATGGGACAGGATTAAAGAAGGACTTACAACAGAAAAAAAACAAGGTGAAGAGATTATGAGATTGCATCATGGGTGTGGAATCTTATTACAGTCACAGAGGATCAACACAGATATTAACCGTCACCCGAAATGAGGGGATTTATGTTATTCTTTATTAAACACATTTTTATTGAGGAGGTATATGCATCTGGGTGCACCATTAGGAGGTCTAATAATTAGGAATGTTGAATTATTTAATCTTTTAATTCTTTCTGGATCATCGGTACTGTATACGATTGTTGCACATGGATCATTGTTTACAAAGCAGTTGCACTTATTGGAGGTGGAAGTGAGTAATATATTAAATTTAATTGATTGAATGTTATTGGCACTTGCTGTTTAACATGCTATCAGGACAATATTTGGCATTTCTAAGGTAAATGAAGGAATAGTATTTCATGATATTGTATGTTCACATGATCCAACAAATTGTTTGGATCAATTATTTTTCATGGAACAACTAATAGAAAAATTATCCAATATGAGAGAATAGATGGAGACCCCAAACAGTCTATATCTTATATTAGACCCCTCTGTAGACACAGTCATTTATTGTAATTAGAAGGAAATGGTCAAAACAAGGATTTTGTTTACCTACATGTGATATATAATTTATATTGCTGGAGCGGGTAGTACAAAATTTTGTATACCTCCCCATTCTGCATCTTTATATTAATCCGAATAATTAATTAATTGTTCATATTATTAATCTGTTTGAAGTGATAACTCACCAACTATATTAACAAGAGAAATACACGTGGGAATTGCACTTTGCATGGCTATATTAATTGTGAATTAACTAGTGTATGCATATTAATAGTAGAAATTTAGAATATTATATGTTATATGTTGCTTTAAGTGATGTATTGGTGATTTGTGCTTTATTTAGTAAGTATAAACCGCTCTGAGTGTTGCTTCTGCTAGATAAATACACACACATATGGGTATTAGTAAGGGGATAACATTTTATTAGTCCTTTCCATCTTTTAATTACGTTTTTGTGTTTCTTTTGATTAAGTTGACCATTTCGGCCTATACAAGATGGCTGAAAGAGACGTTAAATGTGACTGCCTTGACAACACGAGGTTCTGGGTGAAGTGCGCATGCGTCACCGCCAGCAACAGTGGCCTGGACCTGACCCCGGGTGAACATCTACCCTCCAAGGTCATTCCGGGAACCCGTCCAAGACTAAGAGACAATGCTCAATTTAAAAGCCGGAACAAGCAAGTTTGATGACTTCATCTTCGACACCCTGAGAACTGCTCATCGCCAGTCGAAATTGACCAATTAGAACTCTCTAAACCCAATCTTGATACAATTTTGTTAGTATTTTCATTATAAAAGTATGTAGGGAATTAGGGTAGGATCGCACGCTCGATCGCTCGCTCTATCTCGACGCTACGACCGGCTCGCTCTTCTTTGACGAATTTGATTTCCTGACGTTATGCTGACGGTGAGGACGGTGACACTGCTGGACAGCTGTTATCCTGAATCTATGGGAGACAGAATTGCGGCCTAAACTTTGCAGAAATTTCTCTTTGACTGATTGACTTAGAGGACGACGTTATCCAGAATAGGTAAATATGATGCTCTGAAATGCTGATGATGATTTTAACATTTCCTTCAATATTCTTAGATAAAGTATAATTGATTAATTTACAAATGTGTTGTGTCAATTATTGGAAGAAGAAGATTAAGAGAAAAGTAATAAAGCAAAGGTAGACGAGTAAATCATCAAGTTCCAACTCAACTAAATGATCTATCTCTGTATGGGAGGGATATTTTAGGTTTAATGTCAATGTGTTAAAGGTGAGGTAAAGGTATTCCTCTCATGTCAGCGTTGTGAAACGTATTTTCCCTCAGAAAACAGGTCAACCGAGTGTAAGTATATTGGTGTTATTGGCCCCACCAATGAATGTATGTGAGTAAATTGAATGATGAGGTAGTTGGTCTGTGCCGAAGGGGAAATTTGACGTTCTGCGCTGCATCAATATCTTAAGTAACATATGCAATGTTTGCACATGGAGCATTGTTTACAGCAGAATTACATTATCTGGCACTTTAAAGTAAGTTGCACGAGACTCAAGGGTTACATCTGAACCTCTGCTCTTGCACTTTACCTTAGATGGTTAAATATAGAAGGGAATATAATACACACAAGACATCATTACAGTCTGAGCACCATAAAAAAACTGAGAGCCTAGGAAGTAGCATTTTATTTCAAATAGTAGAAAAGTGAATCTTTTATTCTGTTGGTGCTTTTTTGTTCAGAAAAATGCATACCAACATTTTTCAATTAAAGTGGGATGGTGAATCATAGGTCTATAACTATGCATTAGACATTACTTCAAACTTGTATATTAAGCAGGAAAATTTGAATAGTCTTCCCCAGTCAAATCCTTTGAGAAACAATGAGGTTTCTTTCTTTTAATTTCCTTTTTTCATTTCGCCTTTATCTTCTACAAAACCCTCCCCCTCCTTGGTATTTCTATCCCCTCCCTTGATGCATATGTGTTATTTACAAAATGGATTTATATATGTTTGATTGTATATTTATGCTCATCAAAAATGGTACTTGGTATTTGAGGATTTGGGTACTTCACCTAAAATGTTATTGTGAGAAATCTCCACATGGAAAACAAAATGGAGTGAATAATGTGCACTAGGGCAAGAAATGTTAACAGCCTAGTTGTTATTTTTAATGGGAGGGAGATAAAGGGATCGTCCCTTTAGATACACGACTTGCACTTTAGTAACTCTATGACACTGTTTAAGACTACGGCTTAAACACGTTGGTGTTTGTGTTTGCACCTGTGGGATACATTAAATAAAAGAATTGGTAACCTGAACTATACTGTTGTCTTCTGTTCCCCGTTACGAATGTTGGCTCACCAACAGTGTTTCTTGGGGATGATTATAGTTAGGCCCTAGTTTCCATAGGAAGAATTCTTTTTTTTTGCCAATAACTTTAGCACTGTTTGACGAATGTTCACGAAATTTTCAAACATTACAATTTTGTAGGTTCAGCTGTTGTGTTGAATGCTTCAGCGTGATCCGTCAAGCAGGATCCAAGAAAAAAGGGAGTCCCAAAACGCGTTTTCCCTATACATTTTCCCATAGGAATTTTGACCACTACAGCATGAACCACTGAACGGATTTACACAAAATTTGCCAGAAAGCAAGATGTCAGTCCAGAAAGCGTGCTTTTTCTGATTTGGTAGTATAGTTAGAAAATAGAATGTAAAAAAACCATAGAAATTTACTAAAAAAACAAAGGTTACAGGGACGTTATAGTTAGGCTCAGATTTTACTCATACAAAACCAGTGAAATTCAGCATTTATAGTTAACTGAGCTAAATGTTACGTCCTCACAATGCACTGCTTTTGACCTCACATATTACATCACTCACGACAAGGTCAGTGACATCACGGATGATATTACTGATAGCATTTCAAATTACATCACTGATGACATCTCATGACATCATCCACAAAGCCATTCACATGCCCACTCACACCCCATACAACTATTTGTATGCCCACTCCTACATCCACACAACCACTCACATGCCCTTTCACAAAGCCATACCAGTATTCACACACCCACTCACTCTTCTATAGAGGCACTCACACAGCCACTCACTGACTCATATAGCCACTCATATAACCATTCACTCACCCTTACAGCCACTCAAACAACCAGTCACTCGCCCATACAGCCAGTCACATAGCCACACAATCACCAATACAGCTACTCATACACCCTTTTATTTACCTACACAGTCACTCACACACCCACTCACTCACCCATATAGCCTCTCAACACAGCCACTCACTCACCTATACAAGAATTCACACACTCACTCACACCCCCACACAACCACTAACATACCCCATTCACACATTCATACAAGCACTCACACTTCTGCTCACTCACTATACAGCTATTCACACAGAAACTCACTCTCCAATACAGCTACTTGCACACCAACTCATTTAACCAAACCCCACTCAAACAGCCACTTGCACACCCACTCACTCACCTATAGAGCTACTTGCACAGCCACTCACTCACCAATACAGCCACTCACACAGCAACTCACTCACCCACACACCTACTCACACACTCACTTATACACCCATACAGCACCTCACACACCCATACACACAAGGATGCATACAGTCACACAGCCACTCACATAATGTATTTTAGAAGCAGTATCACTCAGTAGTAGTGCAACTAATATAATAATTTAACTTTTATAGTAGGTCAGTATATAGATTTTAAAATCATAAACTCTTAGAAAAACACTTACACTCACTGGATGATGTTATCAGTGATGTCATTTGAGATGTCATCAGTGGTGTCAAATACCATGTCATGATTGATGTAATATGTGGGGTCATAAGTAGTGAATTGCATGGGTGTAAGTTATAGCTAGCTCCGGTAACTATAACTGCTGAATTACACTGGTTTTGTAGGAGTGAAATGTGAGCCTAATTATAACGTCCCTGTAACCTTTGTTTTATCCAGTGGAAAAAAAAGATTTATATATCTATATATATCCAAAGCACAGTATTCCACCTGAGGCCAGCCGAACTCGCGGCGGGTACAGCTGGGAAGCAGTTGTGGAATCTGCTTCTAAAACAGCAAAAACAAGGAGTTCATGGTACTCCCAAGGTTCGGTGCACTCGCGGGGTGTGTGTCGGCTATACAACATCCGCAGACGCATCCACTGGCTCTTGCGGTCATCAGTGCGGAAAAGCTGTCAATAAAACGACACAGTCATTTAAACGGTTCTTCCATATGGTTGGTGGATCCTTGGCCAATGAAGGGCCAGCGATGGGGCATCACTGTTTTCGTTATTTATTGCCTGATGCAATGTTTAAGCTCGCCCATCGCAAAATGTTAATTGGCAGCCGTGATAACTGTGCCTGTACATCCCCTTGCCTGCCGCTGTTTAAGAACGAAAACACTGAGTGTCCCACATATGGTGAAGCACTCTAGCTTTGTATAAGCCACAACCTGAATAGGTCAACAGAGTCCGTAAGCGGCGGTTCAGCAGCCCAAATTGAATCCAAAGCACAGTATTCCACCTGGGGCCAGCCGAACTCGCGGCGGGTGCAGCTGGGAAGCAGTGGCGGAAACTGCTTCTAAAACAGCAAAAACAAGGAGTTCATGGTACTCCCAAGGTCCGGTGCACTCGCAGGGTGTGTGTCGGCTATAAAACATCAGCAGAAGCGTTTCTGGCTCTTGCGTCATCAATGCGGAAAAGCCGTCAATAAAACGACACAGTCATTTAAACGGTTCTTCCATATGGTTGGTGGATTCTCGGCCAATGAAGAGCCGGTGATGGGGCAACACCGTTTTCATTATTAATTGTTATATATATATACACATATCTATATATATATGTGTGTGTGTGTGTGTGTGTGTGTGTACATACAGCCCATTGACAGTCGCCGTTGGGTAGTTATTGTAAGGATCGTGTTTCCATAGAAGATGCCTTTTTTGTCTCACTAATAACTTTGGCAGCATTGGATAAATCTTCACAAAACATTCCAAAAACGTGCTCTTTTTATACCTAGTTTGTGCAGGAAATTTTTGGGGCGATGTGTCAAGCATGGGGCAAGAAAGAATGGGGGGGCCATTTTTCTTTTTTATTTGTCTATATGAGCTTTAGACAGGCTACAGCCCCAAACGCCTGAACAGATTACACCAAATTTACCAGAAGGCTAGATCTGGTTCCAGAAAGAGTACTTTTTGAATTGGTGTAAATCCATTTAGTAGGTTTTGAGTAAATAAGGCTCAAAAACGTTGTATATATTACACCATTGAGGCACCGCAGACCAGACCGATCTCATGCTGAATTCTGATTGCCTACTACCACATCAATAAGCAAGCTTAGGACTCAGAATTCAGTCTCAAGTCCTACAAAAAAGGTAAAAACTCAAAGAAATAAGGGGGCAGGGTAGGGAGCCACAAATATGTGATACAATTCAAGAAAAAAAAAGCAGGCTTCTGCATTTCTACCCAAACCCCCTACACACCCCTGGGGTAGGTCAGGGCCCAGTGGCAGCGCAAAACATTATTTAGGGGAGGGAGCATGGTTTCCATCCCTCAGGGCTGACATTATTAGACAGCAGAGGGGTGAGCATAGCCCCCTTCCACGAGCCTCAATACACCCCGGGGAACCCAGCTCCAGGGGTCAATGTTAAATCAAAGGAGAGTGGGGGTATGAAGTCACCTGCCAAGCCCCAGGGACCCAATCTCTCCAGGGGCCGACATCAATAAAAAAGCAAGGAGGCAGGCAACCCCCTACCATCAATAGGCCCTGAGGGACCCCATCCCCTGGAGTCAATCTAAATTCATACAGAGGGGGCACATGTCACCCCCTCCCCCCTAAAGCCTGCAATGGCCCCAGGGACCCGGCTCAATTACTGTGTCTCGGGGAGCCTACCCCTGAGGCAAAGTAGATTCCTTGTCCACAAGAGCGCAGGCAGGGAAACATATGTCTGCTCCCACGTGGGGAGAGCATTTTTAAAGCACTCTGTTTCTCTTGACATAAGTTGTCATTCTACAAATGCCAACACATACATGCACACCTGTGTATGCTCTAACCTTTCTTATATTGTCTTTTAAATTATCCTAACATTCTCCATCTTTGGACAGAGAATTAGTTTTGTACAATATGTGATCTGAAGTGGTCTCAATGTCACATGTCTCAATAAAAACACCAACAACACTTTGCAGTCCAGTTGAAATGCCATATTATAACCATATAATGTATATAAGTTGGTATATTCAACTACAGATGGAGAGGAGAGTTGAAAAACACAGGTTAATGAAGACATAGATAGGGTTGAGCCACACAGCAGAGGAGATGTGTGGGTTCTGCTGGATCCACAGAGGTGGAAAAGCACCTTCAGCCCATTTCCAAGGGTCCAGGACTGGGGTGGCATCACTTGGCAGGGAAGACTCACAGATGGAAGAGTCCAGGTGCAGTTGCCAGGTGATTTGAAGCCTGTTGTATAGTTGCCAGGTGGATGTAAACCTGTTATGTCACTGAGCCTCCCAATCAGGAGGCCAGACAACTAGCTCTTGGGGTCACTGTGGGTTCTGGGTTCAAGAGATGTTGGTCCAATCCTACTTATCCAGGTAGGGAGGCAGGTGGCAGAGTCTCAGCACAGCAAAACAGCAGCACAGCAAGGCAGCAGTCCAGCAGAGTGCAGTTCAGCAGACAGGCAGTCCTTCAGCAGCACATTAGTCCCACAGGTCCAGAAGTGTACTAAGGTGGTGATGTCTGATTTATACTCAGTTGTGCCTTTGAAGTAGGGGAGAAGCTTTTAGAGGTTTCCCTCTGAAGTCCCCAGTCATCCTCCTTCCCTGTCCTGGCTCCAGACTAACTACAGGGAGTTTGAGTGGAGGCAGAAAGCATCCTTTTCTTGTGTAAGAAGGGCTGTGCCAAGTTCCTCCATACCATCCTGCCAGTGATGGCCAACCCAGGAACACCTAAGGTCCCTACTGTGTGTGGCTGTCTAGGAGCAATACACAAAGCCCAACTGTCAGTTACACGCAGTCATGGGACCCGTGGACAGGCTACAGGCACTAAATGGCTAAGGCAGGAAAATGCCAATTTTCTAACAGTGGCATTTTAAGAATTGTAATTATTTTTTTTAAATGTAATAAGGTAACGCCAATGTTAGCCTATGGGAGAGGCAGTCCTTGCAGTAATGGAAAACTTAAAAGTGCATGTCCTACCTTTTAAATACATTGCACCCTGCTCTCTGGGCTGTCCAGGGTCCAGCATAGCTGTGTAGAAAAATGGAAGGTTTGGGCCTACCAAAAGGTTATTTTGCTAGGTTGAAATGGCAGTTTGCACAAACAGGCTGCAATGGTAGGCCTGAGACTTAAACTGCTACTTGAGTGGGTGGCACAATCAGTGCTGCAGGCCCACTTGTAGCATTTAATTTACAGGCGTTTGGTACATGTAATATAATTTTTCTAGGGACTTATAAGTAAATTAAATATGCCAATTAGGTATAAAGCCAATTCTACCACGGTTTAAAGAGAGAGCACAAGCACTTTAGCATTGTTAAAGTGCAGAGAGTCCTAAGGCCAGCGAAAATGATTTCAACAAAACATGGAGGGTAAAGGCAAAATGTTTGGGGGTGACTATGCAGAGAGGCAACATGGCTGTTTTTAACTCTTTTAGAATAACTTTAAATGCGCATTAGTTACACCTATAACGTTTCAGCTTTGTAAATGTTTTCGTCATTCCCATTAGCTACCTAGTGGCCCTACCCAGAAGCGGTCAGTTCCAAGTCTCTGTTTAATACTTATTACAGCAGAAAATCTTCTAACCTAGCCCATATTCAATTTTCTTAAACTTGGTAAATACTAGAAATAAAACAAGAAAGCACTTGGGACCAAGCTTTTGTTTTTTTTATATTGCTATAACAGGATGTAATTAAAAATGTAAACATGTACAGTTTTACAGATTTTATGTTTTATCTGTGTACTTGTGCTTTAATGGCCCTTGTGGCTAAAATAAAGCTATTTTGAATTGGAAAATGTAAACAGTAATTTTTCAAATAAAGAAATACTGCACAGCATAGAGGTGTGTGAAACTTCAGCAAAACAACATAAAAACAAGACCACTGTTAGATAACAATTAAATGTGAAATGTAGGCATATGGTAGTACATACAAACAATCTGTAAGAGCACCACACGCTCGGCACAAATAGCAATCATTTCTTTAGTCTGCAAGCCAATAAAAAATAAAATTACTCTGCCAAAATCTAAATTAAATACGAGTGGTGATGCAAGCCTCATCATCAGGGACTAATTGTCAATTTACTCCACTGATGAAGCAGTGCTCGCAAATGATGAGCCTACCAGTTCTTAGCAGCACATTTCATAATTTTGAATTAATTAAGCAGCTCACATAAGTAAACCCAAAACGCAGTCCCACGTGGCATTTCATATAAAGAAATAAGTCATTGTGTTAATATAGCGGCTGTAATGCTGAAAAAGGCCACAACCGTGAACCTGCTAAGAACAAAATGTGCACAAATGCAACAGTGTAAAAGACAAGACAGACATGTAAATGTTAGAATGCGTTGCTTGCAGAGAGGAACCGAACACTGACTGACCCTCCAGATTCGCATTTCACTGAATGCACTGCAAAATGAGCGCCTACTGAGCAAATGGAAACAGATTACCGACATTTTTACCAAGGCATGGGATATTTTCACCAGCAAGGGCACAAATTACATTTCCACCGATCAGGCCCTACAAATGCAGTTTTAGCTCGAGGTGTTCACCGGTGATGTCAGGACAACATTGTCCAGCATCAGCGCAAATGTCTGTGATTTGGCCTCAAAAAGACATCAAATGGAAGGATCAAAGAATGTTTCGTTATCGCTAGGCAACAAAATCACTGGAGAACAGTGTTGTGTATTACTCTGATGTAGATGATGTTCTAGGAGCGAGGTATGGAATGCTTGTGGCATTCTTACACGCCATTCCAGTCCAGGAGTCAGTTGCTGTTTGCTCCATGGACTGGAAGCCGTGCTGCCTGGCTCTCACCTGTTCCGTTCCTACAATAAACTTATTTTCAAGTAACCTGATGTCAACCATCATTACAAAAAGGTTAATTAAAAAGAAATAAGTGGCTGTTGCCTCGTCACAGAAAAGAAACAGTTTGGCAGCTTTGCTTACAAATTGTTTCGTTAATAGTGTTAGAATATGCAGGATACATCATTACATGAAGAAATACAGGTGAAAAAAATACTACACACCGAGGTGTGAAACCGTGAAGAAGCTATCATGTCATTTACTACAGATGGAGATGGCAAAACCAATAAAACATAAAAATATAAAAATAACAAAATATGGAGTAAAATAATAACCATACAAATTTGATATCAAAATAACATTGAATCTCCCAATAAATTTTTAAAACACTTACTATTATATTTGCTGAAGTGAATCCCTCTTTATTCCCTCCTCTGTGTTTTCCATTGCAGCAGAGCACCAGACGTACCCTTATGTATGGCTCTTCAACACGTCCAAAGCAATCCTAGCACTTTGTCACTCTTCAAGGAAAAGGAGGGGAGATGGATGGAATGTAGAATAAAGAGTGCTTCAGCACACCTCTAGGAGTTTGGGGTTTGGAGAAAGGAGCATGAAAAATACCCTACTTCCTGGTGAGACAACCCTGCAGGCCGGTGATCAGCTTCGCCTCCAAAATGGCGATAATAATTATTTTCTCCAGGCATCCCTGTTGTCCTTTTGATAATGAAAGTCCCTAAACCTAATAATCCCTAATAAAAAAAACTAATTAAGGAATAACTCAGATAAATCTGCATGGAGTTGAATTCAATTTTTACACAAAATAGAAAATAATGGTGTGAAAGCTATTTGTGAGGAGCAGTGTGAAGAATAGAACAGGAATTAAGTCGCCATTACAGTGCTTGAGATCAGAGGAGCAAAGTTGGGTGGAGAGAAACATGGCTGGATGAGACGGACAGCAATGACGGCCATGGATTGGAAGATCAGGATGAGACATTGTAAGAGGCTATTGTGCCAACAAAAACAGTCGGTGGGCATGTTGAAAATAGATATATGTGGAGCTGAACTTACAGGCTGGAAAGGAATATGATAACTTTGACCCTTAGGAAGCAGAAGCACTGTGAATATGTCTAGTACTACTATAAATAATACTCTTAATTACTTTTTAATTAGCCTGATTATGAGTTGGCTTTGAAATTAAAAGCAGCATCAGAACTCAACAAATGAAATAAATCCTCAGTACAAGATATTTTGTGAAAGAAATCGCAATATCAGCCAATTAGATTTCGAAGTACTGCAAGCAGTAACAGAAAACATTTTCATAAATGGAGATAAATATAGTGGGTTCACAAATTGGACTACGTTAGTCCAAAGGACTAAAATGAGATAATGTAAAGTGCAGCTTTCATTAAAAAGTTTTATGGAACTAAAATGAGCATTAAATAGAGACTCTATGCCCATTAGTATGTCTAGTCATGTGAACACATGACTGCAAGGAAGCTATAGCCTTGGTAGTTAATTTGCAGATCTTGCTGCAGCTAAATCAGCAGTACATACCAAAAACAGAGTAGAAAGCAAGAATTAGAGTTACCTAGATTGTGGAGTATGTGAAGTGTATGTGGCGTAGGAGTGATAAAGCAGATTATTGGCAAAATTGTCACCATGTAATAACATGTAAAAAAACGGTTGCACATATTTTAACATTGGTCAGAGCTCTTTAAAATATTTTTTGGTATTATATAGATGTTCTCCTGTTGTCTTTTTTCCATATATTTTATGAATAATATTGATGTTGTGTATTAGTTGAATTAAATTCCAAACACTTTTTTTATGATTACAATTGTTTTTAAAATGTATATACTAGGAGTGTAAGGATTATGGAATAGGAATGGGATCAAAGGTCAGAAAAACAGATTGAGCACTATGGTGCTTGATTAACTAGCAGAACATGGCCTTTATAATGGTAATACTCTGGCCTTCTCAACACATATCCTACCAATTATATCAGTTCTATTCATTGATATGATTTATAAATCACACAATTATCTTTCAAGGCGTTCTGGTGCTCAGCAATAACTAACTAACTGAAAGAGTTAAGAGTGAAAAAGCCAAGTATTAATGACTTTTTAAAAACAGTTGATCTGAGGTGGCTTAAGGAAGCTAATTCCAAGTTTTAGAAATAAGGAATGAAAAGAATAGTCTACCATGGTCAATTTTCTGAATCTTATGATTGTCAATCGGTGATGTGAGCAGGACTGCAAGTAGAAAGAAAAGGATTTCTGAAGGAAGTCAAGGCCGCACGGTAATGAGACTTGTGATAAATGAAGAAGTCCATAAATGTGAATCATTTGGCTATGGTTAAGTCAGTGAAGTTTTCAAGTGATAAAAGACAATAGAACTGTGGAAAGGCTTACTCGTCATTGGTGACTGAGTTTTGCTGCAGCTACAACCAGTGAACCTGAAATAATTGCTAAACCTAAGTACAAGGAATTGTAGTAATGCAGATAGGCTCCAACAACAGCCAGAATCATGTAAAAAAGAATATCAGAATGAAGGAATAGCAGAATATTTTAAGTACCATTAAGTAGAAAGTGCAGATATGAAACGTTACCAATCTGTGGAAAAAACCATATGTTGTGGTCAAAGAAAAACTTTAGGTTGTGAACTGTTGAAACTGGCTGAAACGGATGCCAAAAGTTGAAGGACCACCAATTGGTAAATGATTTGCGAGAAGACTAAACATTAGTTAAAATAATAGGTTTGGAGTGTCATACAGAGCTCTGTTTCTGATAATCACTGCACACAGTCTAGCCTAGAGAGCTGCATGGGACATGGCTTCTAAAACTGCAGAGAGACCCAAACAGGCTCAGGGCAATAGCACCGCCTTCATCGGTGTAGGAAATTGGATTATTGGTTGAGAGGGGTGAAAACACTACTCAAGAAAAGCAGCAATCCTTGTGAGGGTGAACCATAAAGTCGCTAAATTAATCTTTTGTTAGCTTGACAGTTAGGCTTAAGTTAGAGACAATGTGTTAAGTATTTATGCAACAAACAAACAGTAATAAAGTGAAAACCCAACACCAGAAAACTCCCACACCAATTTAGGAAAATAGAGTAAAATTGAATACATATTTTGAGACCAACATACAAGAATTCAATTGGTAGAACCTGAGATATGCAATTTCAAACATTTAGGTAACTATAGCATCTTAAAGCAGAAAGCGTGACTCGTGGTCATCTGGTGGTGCCTGACCGGGGGAAGTCACAAGTTCAAGCCGGCAGCAATGGAGTGTGGACCTGATACAGGGACCAGATTAGTCCCACTGAAAAAGTTTCCTTCTCAAAGTCTGGCACGCAAAATCCTGTCCTCAGTGGAGAAGGTCACGAGGAGCAAAAAGAGGAGGTCTGTCATCCGACATGATTGCCACTTTCGGGCATCATAGATTGCCGCTGCTGGAGCTCGGCATTGGCAGTCACCCCGGGCTGTTGTCACTGTAGGGTAAAGTGCAGATCTTGTGTTGCTGGTCGTCGCTGTAGGGCAAACAGTCTGGTTCATCGGAGTTTTGTGTTGGGCAGCAAGATCGTAGCGTGAACAGGCCCGTTTGCAGTTGCAAAGAGCCCAAAGCTTGAGTATTTCTCTCTTTTCCTCATAGGAGAGCACTCTGATGCCAGACAAGGGTCCAGGGCCCGGGAAGGCATCTCTTACGGATAGGGAATTACTCTAGCAGTGGCCAGAAGGGCCCAGGTAGGTCCAGTTGCAGGTCTAGGCAGGATGAGTTGTAGCAGGTCAGCTGTGCAGCTGCAAAGAGGCCTTTTGAGCTTATTGTGTCTCTGTAGCTCAAAACAGGAAGTCAGTCACCTAACCTTTGGAGTCACTAAGTTTAGCCTAGGGTGAAGGGAGCAGGTACAGTCTTTCTTTTTGGAGAACAGTGCAGGCCTCAAGCAGCAGAGCAGTCCTTGTTTTGTAATGCCCACAGGTCCAGGAGTTAACTAAAGAAGTAGTCTGAGGGTCCAATATGAATACTTGGTGCTAGCTTTGAAGTGGGAGAAACATTTAGACTCTCCCTCCCCCACTACACATCTGGTTCTGAAATTTATTTCCCTCTTATGCTCAGGCTCCAAGAGATAAGGGGTGACAATAGTCTGGTGAGAAGTTATTTGTGAGTGTGCTGGAGGCAGCCCCTTTGAAATGTAATTGAGACAGGGAACAGCTCCACCCTTCCCATCCTGGCAGGATGGCCTCTACTTCCATATCTATTCCCCCTTATCTAGTCCCCCTTTCCCCTTTGCTCATTGTCTAAGAAGAATACACAAAGGCCAACTGCCAACTCCGCTTAGGCATGTAACCCGGACACAGGCATCCACTGGTTAAGACAAGAAAATGTCCAACTTACTAAGGGAGAACTTTTCACAATTAACACTTACAATCAGACTTTACCATTAAAGAGGATTTTAAATTACAAGTCTTTTGAATGTAAACACGATATTCCTACCTGCTCCCAATCAAGTTATTACTTATTAAATGTAATAGGGTAACCCAAGGTTATCCTATGGGAAAGGTAAGCCTCAGAGTACAGAAAAACAAATTTGGGAGTTTTTCACTACCAGAACGTAAGAATATTAAAAAGTACATAAGCACATTTTTAAATACACTGCACCCTGCCCAATGGTCTGTTCATGGCCTGCCTTCAGTTGACTTATTTGTATGAAAAGGAGAGGTTTAGGCCGAGCAAAAGGTTTGAGACATGTTTTGAAGGGTTACTTATGTGGGTGGCACAATACGTTCTACTGGGCTACTAGTAGGATTTCAATTACTGGCCCTGATACATGTTGTACCACTTTACTAGTGACTTATATACAAGTGTAGGCCAGTGTTACCATGTTTTAAAGTGTGAGTGCAATCTCTGTGGTGAGCAGTGGTAAAGAGCACTGAGTACTAAAGCCAATAAAAATAAAATTCAGCAACAGGAAAAATGTTTGGCGGAAAGCCACCCTAAGGGCTGTCAGGTCTAACAATTCGTATTCATCCTTAATTGGTCCAAGATGCTCACCAGGGTCATATATATGTAATACGCAGCCTGAAAATCTACCTCTTTAATCTTGGGGAGCGTTTGAGTAATGAAAAGCATAATCTGAAATTCTGTTTCCCTTTTCACAACCTCAATGGCAAAAGGCAGTAAAGAACTTGGAAAAATCACTAAGCACTTTAGAATCCTCCTAAAGCTTATACAAAATCTTTCTTCAATACAGAGGGGACATAACATAATTAAAAGAGTGGTTAATGAGCTCACATAAGTTGGGGGGCAATAATATCTGCAGATAGATGCATAAAGGTTTGCAAAACAGGTGAGCAATCTGTATGTATATTTAAAAAGATATCATCTTGAGGAATATTTCCATCTCTAAATGGTGTAAGTGACACTTAGAGAATTCTATGTGGTATACAACTGGCAGGGTGTGAAGCCTCAGGAACACATTCAGTTATCAGTGCTAATTTCTTCCTTATATTCCTTAACAGCTGCATAATAGTACGGTGTTGCCAAGAAAGAATAGAGCTCCAGATTCACTCCAGCACTTCAGAGGCTTGTTTACAGGCTGAAGGTTTATCAAAGAGCAGTGAGGAAAGTAGATTTAGTCCACCTGTCTGCAAGAGGCATTGCTACCAATTATTTTAAAACTACAAAGATTGTGCTTTAGCTCTACCCAGGGGATAAGTCTCCCTGCTCATTCTGTTAGCTGTTTGGTGTATCATTCTGCCTCCAATGGAGTGCTTGTATTGCAAAGCATGAAGGGGTATTTAGCTTTTCAAAAGTACACTGAATCATCGCACATATTTTTTATTAATACTATGGCCCTGACTACAAGCTGTTTGGAATTCATGACCCCTGCATAAGCCCCAGTTTACACAGAGATCGGAATTCTGAGTTGGGTGGTATTTACTGCATCTCGTAATTATGGAGCACGCTACATATCTCACCCTTTGTTAACCAGAGAAAAATGAATGTATTTACCGTTTAATGAAGATTTTAGTGCCGTAACCATCAAAATAGTCATGCTACTCTTCAAAAACTCATGAGTTGCTATTTAGCACACTCGATAAATAACGAAACCCACTGTATGCTTATTTATTAAGTGCAACAAACAGAACTTTCTTCCCAACAAACTCTGAATCAGTACCTATGTCTTTCACTGCAGTAGGCTTTATAAACATTTTATTTGGGACTCAATGCAAGCCAGAACTAATAGTTTTGCCACAGCTCGTTTAATGGGGCAACTATATCGAATAAGTATACAAAATAGTGATGGATGGAATGCTTATATTAATCTCAGCTACTGGCAATCACTCGCAGTTTGGACCAAGCCATATGCAAATCAGTCTTCACCCTCCTCCAATAGGAACAGTCCTGCCAGAACTGCCAAGCCAGGTCCTCCCTGACCCGGAACATAAACAAACCAGGGCCAGTTTTGCAGTAGTTATGGGCTCATCAGCCCGGTACTGCTTGGTTCCAAAGACACAGTGTGCAAGGAAGGAACCCACATCAGGGCCTACCAGTACCAACTAGGGCGACACAATAAGTTTACAAAACTGTGATGGTGGAATGCTTAAATTAATCTCAGCCACTGGTAATCATTTGGGGCTGCATACCAGGCCATCGTTATTTTGCACACCATGCCACCTCAGTTTGGCCCAGCTATATGCAAATCACTCTTCACCCTGCTCCTATGGGAACAGTCGAGCCCGAAATGCAAAGCCAGGTCCTCCATGAACCGGAATATGTTTAGTGCAATAATATCCAAGGCTACCAAAACCCAAGATTTATATTTAGCCACACTGAATTCTGGGTCTATGGGGGAGGATTTGTTTGATGTTTAGAAAACGCATACAGATGTTTAACAAATTCTTATGTATGAATAATAAGATTAAATAAATACTATTTTCCCAAATAAACTTGAAATAAGTATTTGATTTAGAGAGGGCGCCAGTCATCTATCATACAGAGGGCGAACCACTGCCAGGGGTAACCGTGGAGCAGGAACCCTTGGCATTATTCCGCCGTTTGTGGCACTGAAGTAAATTGAGTCGTCGATGATTAATGACACATCACGGAGTGCCTAGTGCACACGTGCGCCGCCTTCAGCCATCCCACAAAACAAGCGCTCCCGGGAATCCGACAGACATCAGCTGCGTGGAGTGAAGTGCAAACCGAATCTGAAAACTCTTGAATGTCGCAAATTACGACAAAAACCACCTCGAGCTATGCATGGCATATTTACAAATAGACTGCAGCGTGGTCATTTCAAAAGGCGAGACTCAATTATTTAGAAGGAAAAAATAAGAAACAGAAAATAAAAGAGAAGAAACAGGTTTTCTCAAAGTATTACTTCACAGATGCAATAACTGCCGCTAAGCTGTTACCATTATACAATGAGACAGCACGAGCATAGGGGAAAGAGAAATACATGTATCACTGCATATTTTGTACATGAAAACATGGCAGATGATTCCCAGATCTTAGAAAGTACAAAGGCCCTAAGAAATCATGTCATGCTATGGCCTCGGTAAACATATTTAAAGAAATGTGAATGTCAGCCTCTTTGCAGGACCTTAAAAGGAAGACATACAGATACTGGTGAGGAAGAGGCAGTATATAATACAAAAGGTAAAAAGAATGCGCCCAACCAACACTCGGCTAAATAGGAAAGAGAACATACACAATACATGAGGGATATGAAAGTAGTAGGGGCTACAGTAAACTACAGAAGACAACCTACCAAAGAAGGCTGCTCAAGCCTGTGGAATGGTACCAAACAAAGACTGTCGTGGTCGCTGCAAATGGGCTCAACTTCATGACCGACAGCAAAGACGAGTAAACACTGACAAGGTCTATCGATCTGGCCACTGTGTGCTGAATGCTTCCCAGGTTTCACTAACACACGACCTAAACATAGGATGGACAGCAGCACTGCAAGCTTAACTAACACACCGAACAGGCGACTGGCAGATGGTAGCAGAAGCAATGTATGCTTCCTTCACAAATACATCAAGTTACAGCACAGGACACTGCAATGCAAAATGTCTCTCAACAAAATAGCTACAACGCAAACAACTGGATACCAAGGCAGACAGATACCTTTTGAGTAGATCTAGCCCCCAAAGCTGCACTTCTAGGCAAACATAGGTGGGCCGCACTTGGAAGTGTTAGACTGGTTTTCTGGGGATTATATTTTGTCGCTTAATAAGGTCAATTAATAAGACTTTCTATCCTCTGCAGATATAATTTGAATTAACATGATTGCAGTTAAAATCAATTTATTTACGATGCCAAGAAGGGAATTTATGAATGTGTTATAGTTAGGCCACATTCTGTTAAACCGCCATCTTGAACAAGGTGGATGCCATCTCTGTCAACCGCTCCTGTCCCTCCCCCTCACCCCTCCCAAAGCATGCAACTGCTCCCGGTTGGCTCTGAAGAGCACAGTCAGACTGACGTATGTTGGTTTACTTATAATAATAGTAATCATCATTTCTAAAGCACAAACAATTACCCGCAAGGGTCTCTAAGCACTGGGGGCCATCAGGAACATTAAGCAAGTTATTGCCCATTGTCACATGATGCTGGGCTAATCTGCCGCCGGCGCCTGGGATCGAACCGTGATCCCCAGATTCCGGAGTCAGTCGCCCTGACCCCGGCACCACACCTCTTCCTCTTAGAATGTTGTTAAAACATTGCTTTCAGTGAACTGTCCCTTGTTCCCTATGATTTGAAACATGATCAAAGTCCCTTCCACTGCCTTCCATTGTGAATGCTAGTCCATTCATTCACTGAAAGTTCCATTGTTTGAATGTTTCATATTAGTCAGATCATTTCTGGATGATGTTAATATGGAGAGTGGTGAATACGTTTTTTTTTTGTTTTTCTTTTAAATTGATATTTCATGTGTGTTAAAGTAATGGCATATTTTTCTCTTAATTCTGATTTGGCAAAGACATGATGCTTTTAGCTCAGACCATGATGATTTTGCAATTTTACTAGTTTGTTATGTGAGAATTGTGCATAAAAACCCTGGATATGAGGGTGTGCCTGAAGACTTTCCTATTCTACTAAGGATGCTGTACAATTTCCTTTTGATTTGGGACTAATTTTGATCTTGTATATTGTGTACGGTTTTGTATATTTTGTATGATTTTGCATCTGAAAGCCTTAATGGCATTATTTCTCTTATTTTTGAATTTTGTCATAAAACCCATTCCCTTGGTACTGATCTAGAACATAGTTATTAAATGGGCCCCATTATTATTTTGAACCGTATGACTCTGCTAAGTGATGTTTAAGGAGTGCCCCAAGATGCAATTCAACCAGTGGGAGAGCCGGATGAGGTAACATTTCAGTGTATTTACATTTTGGGGTGAACACATTTTTGGGTTATGGCTTTTCTCCAACAAAACCAAAAGTGCTCCTGGAAAAAATGTTCAAACCAGCTCTGCTCCCTTCCTCCCACTCGTTATCTGTTGTCATGTGTTGATTCTTTCTCTTTCTCTTTCCTTTCTCTCTCTCGCTCTCTCTCTCTCGCGCTCTCTCTCTCTCTCTCTCTCTCTCTCTCAAACATTTCTTTGCCCTTCTGCTGCTCTCTTTCCAACACCTTTAACCCCTTCAGTGCCCATGACGAGCTGGACTCGTCATGGGCTGCGGTGGCGCTGTGCCCATGACGAGTCCAGCTCGTCATGAACTCCGCCCGCTAATACAAAGCGCGGCACTGGGCGGGGAAAGGGGCGGGCATGCAAGGGGTTAATTCTTTATTGCTCCTCTTTCTCCTCTATGCCCCTGCTGCTCCATTAACCCCTCGGGAGATTGGAAGAGAAACAGATGCACAAGCAGCACCATGAGACTTCACAAACAGTTTCCAATAACTCCTACTACCACTCACCCTAACCACGCCCTCCCACCCTCGCAGGACAAATACACAGTAAGATAAATAGTCTGTATGGCCCTGTTCCGTTCCGAAAGCAGCAGTCTACTTTGCAGACTTCCAGACTGGGGTGGCTCCTCCACAATTTCATAGGAGCATCGCCCCTCTGGCTCAGAGTCAGCAGCTAAAAAATAAAACAATATTTAATTATCGTTTTATTTTTAAGCAGCTGGCTCAGGCAGTATGTGCAGGGAGGGGCGGGTCTGGAGCATGGAAGGAGGAGTGCTATGTGCATTCTCTCATTGAGCAAATGTGCTTGGCCGGCCATCTCAGGCTTACCAAAACACACATGCGCACTTAGGTTTCTCTACCCCGGCGGCATTGAACAGCCAGGCTGGAGAAACCCCCACACACTCCCTGAGCAGAGCGTCTTTCCATCCCTCGCAGGCCAATCCACGCACTGCTACGCAGCGTGCGGATTGAAAAGGAAGTATGATGCAGCTCTAGTGCCTGTACCAGGCATGACATGGTACACGGCCGGCAACTTAAGGTAAGTTTTTTCCTCATAAATATTGATTATTAAACGTTCCCCACCCACATTACCCCTCCTGTGCATTCCCCCTACCCCGCCCCTCCACCTTTTGTATGTGGCAACAGCCAATGCTACCAGAAAAATGCCAAAGTAAAAGACAGGAAAAATGCACTATAAAGGTATACTCAAATCAACCAGTGTTGAAATTCCAGACCCTAAGGCATAGTTTCATTAATTCAGTCAATGCTAGATACATTACATAGGGAAAATGAAGATTTACAATAAATCATAACGTTTGAAATTTAACCCAACTAGGCAGTTTGCAAATTGTGAATCTTTGAATATGCTTATTTAGTTGGCAGAACCACAAAATAAACCATGGAACGTAAGGAGCCCAATCACAAAATGGAATAGAAAACCAATCGTAGAGAGGTCGGAATCACAAGCATGATAGATGGATATCATACATTTGAAATTGAGCACTAGAAAAACACAAGAGCTAACCATCAAATTTACTCGCTGGATACACATATCTGAACATGTCGATCAATTATAAGGGGAGATATTACCAAGGTAGACAGGGTTGAGTGCACTCACTCAAATATGTATTATGGTCCTGTAAGGTAGAAACACTGGAAAATATCTGTATGGTAGAGGGGCTTCTTGTTCTTCAGGACTCAACCCTACCTCTTGTCATTACTAAGGTTGAAATGAGGAGTAAGTTGTTCTTTGATCAGTGTAATGCTTATGCCTCAATAGCCACTCATAGACCCAACTCTAGATTCCAAACTGCATTTTCCGGTTCCACGGTCATAGAAGGACCTCATTATTTGCCTGGATGGCCCCCACTTCTAGAATGACCGACACCGAGCAGCGTTGCTGGAATCGATCCACACTATTGGTTATCAGAACTGAGTCTCACCAGATACCTACATTTGGACAGATAACAGAGCATTTTACTTGAGATTTAGAACTGACCTGCACAGTTCTTTTGAATTTAGCTGCCTGGAATCCTAACCAGATTATATTGGTGCTGACCTCCAGGCCCCCCACATGATTGTTGTACCCATTTGGCAGAAACTACTAACCCTGTTGGTAACAATTACTCCGCTTCGCATTCAGCTTCTCCTGATGATGATCCTACCATTTTAATGGATCAAAATGCAGTCGACAACACAAAGACCCAATTCCTTGTCGTTTATTGTACAGTTCATGGGCTGTATTCCTGCTAATTTAATTATGTTACAAACATTGCACCCCGAGTCACACGTACCTTACTTTTGCCTGAGCACCTTTTTTCACCTCATGTTGGCTCACACCCAACTGTAGTTTTTGCTTGTGAAACCAGTATATTACAAATATTGTTTGGGGTTTATCATATTGATTGGTATTTGATGCTGACCATGATGGAGTGCAGGTCGGATACACCAACCAAGTTCATTCCTGTCATAGATTTTACTTTTGACTTTAGTCCTTTAAGACCTAATCCACCACAGGAGTATACTACTAGAGCCCTACACGACCTCAGTGGAGGGACTTACTGATGCACAAGAAGTGAAGCAGAAGCCAGCACGAGAGTCCACTACATTTCCAGTTGCCACAGGTCAGATGTGCAGTTGCAGGTCTCTTGTAGCTTTTATCATCCCTTTAGCTTGAACAAGAGCACTTTACTACTAGTTAGCAGGGATAAACAGCAGTGTAGCTAGCCCTCCGGCCGGCCGTAGCGGTCCCGGTGGTGGCAGTGGAGAGTGAGGGGGCGGCTGGGTAGTATTTTCCGTTAGCCGCAAGGGGCTTGCTATTGCCGCCCGAGATGGCAGGAAGTAGTGGGGGGAGATCGCCGCCCCTTAAACTCAAGCCAACCGGGTGGATTGTCCCCCTAGCTATGCCACAGGGGGTACACCTGGACAGGGGTCAAGCCAGTTAAAATATAGGGTTCAGCAAAAGGTGCAAACGCTGGGGTGACCATGCAGATAAAGAATACTCAAAAAAAATATTTTTTTAAATTAATAAAATAATAAAAGTAATATGCTGCTGTTCATTTACTAGGTTCTAACTGTCAAGCCATATAATCACACGGTTTTACACAAACATCCCTGGCCATCAGCACAAAGTTGTATGCACAGTAGCTGTATCATACATCACAGTCTGTTCATGTGTCTCCATCATTGTTTCATGCCTCAGGAGATGAGTCACCTCAGGCCTACTCAAGACTACAATTCACTTCAAAATATTAAATCAATATTCTTTGTGTCAATAAATAGGGCCTGTTTTGTCTTTACATCGAATCTATTCACTGAAATGTTTTTCAAAGTCGAACCCTATTGCCTGACTGGTAAATTGATCTACTCCAACCTCATCCATATCTTCAATTGATCTGCAACTGCTACATACCAACTATGTAATTCAGCCACATTACCCACTCTGCCCCTTATTCCATTTGCAAGACCACATGCTGAACTTGGATTAATCTTTAGAATGTGCTTTATTGCTGTCCAAGAAAGGAAGTTACCCTATTGTCCCCTAGGAGGTGGAGCACCTTATCCTACTCCTAGTACTATTCATATGAGCATTTTCTGGCTATCGGTGGGACCTCTTTAAGATTATTTTGAATACTTGCTATGACAGTTTTAATTAATAGGGAAGTTATACAGACAAATGAATACATGGCCTTTGGTTCATGGCAGTCAATCAGGTCAGTAATTAGTTTAAGGAACAATTAGTCAGCTAAAGCTTTGAGAGTGATAAACAGCGATAGTATTTCATTTCTTGTGAGCATGCTGGATTTTAGTATCCACAATAACTTAATCAATGTCACGTAGAACAGTTTTTAATATAGATGGCATACATAAAAAGTTAATTTTGGAACTGGGTTATCAGCTTAGTATTTTGCCTCTTCTACTCTTAACAAATATATCCCCATCAAACCCCTCCTCAAAATATTGGGATTGTCTGCAAAGCAATTTGTGTCTTGCATATATTGTTTGAATTTAGAATTATGCATGCAAAAGTCCCTCCACCTAGAGACATATGTTTCAAACAAACCTTTGATTTGTGTGTTTTAAAGAATTCTACCTAAGCTACATGACGGTCTTTAGATAAAATCTATGATGAGGACTTCCCAGAGAGTGGAATGCAAAAAGCTAATTGAAAACAAGAGCTCCCCCCAAACATTTTGGGTTAACCCTCCGCTTTTTTTGCATAAAGCATTTTTTCTCGACTTAGGACTGCTAACCAGTGTTAATTTGCTTGTACTCTCTCCTCTATACATGGTATCATTGGTTCACACCTTATAGGCATATTTAATTTACCTGTACTGCATGTGCCTGTGGCCTATACAATAAATTGTACAGTATACCTTCAGCACTTGTTGTGCCACCCACTTAAGTTTCCTTGCAAATCTGTCTCTAGCCTGCCATTGCCGCCTCTGTGTGCAGTTTTAAACTGCCATTTCTATCTGGAAAAATAAACCTTTTGCCAGGCTCAAACCTGATTTTTTAATGCAACAAGTCACTCCTAGGGTTGGCCCTAAAACGTCCACAGGGCAGGTTACAAGGTAATTAAAAAGAAGGGCATTACATTTTTAGTTTTACAAGTCTTCTTCTTCCATAGGATACCATTGGAGTTACCTTATTACATTTAATAAGCTTTAACTTACAAATGGGAGCAGGTGAACAGTTCATGTTTGGTGTCTTTGGAACTGTAATGGAAAATCCTCTTATGGTAAAGTCAGAATATGAATTACTTTTAGAACGTTGGTATTTTCCTGCCCAAGCCATTTAGTTCCTGCAGCCTGTCTCTGGGTCACATGACTGAGTGTTTGGTAGTTGGTATTTGTATATTCCTCATAGACAGCCACCCTCATTAGAGAGCTTAGGAGTGCCTGGATGGGTAATCACTGACAGAAAGGGAGGGCTGAGTTAGACACAGCCCCACTTACACCTAAATAGGCTATTTCTTGCCTTCATACAGAGAATTTCCTACCTCCTGCAGTTGGTCTGGCGTGAGGGCAGGGAGGCAGGAAAGCGGTGTACTTCGAAGGGAAACATCTAGATGCTTCTCCCACTGTAAAGGAGGCATGAGGTATAAACATTGCACCTCAGACACCAACTCTTTAGTACTCTGCATACTGGATACTACAGAAAAAAGGACTGCTGTTCTGCTCTGTTGCCAGAAACCTGCCTCTCTGCTACCCTGCTATTATGCTGCCCTACTTGTTAAGACAGAAAATTGGACCAGCACCTTTAATACCAAGCTTAAGTGACTCCAGGGGTCAGCCATCGGTCTGCCTTTTTTGAGCTACTGGGACACAACAAGCTCCAGAAATTCCCTGCAGCTGCTCAGCTGACCTGCTGCCTGGACCTGCCTCTGCTGGAGTGAGTTCCTGACCCCCAAGTGGTGCCCCTCATGTCCTGGACCCTTAGCGGGGCCTCAGTGGAGCTTCCTTGAAATTGTTGCGCCCATTCATGCCCACTGCAAAGTTCTGATGAATCTACTTGTCATGCTACAGCATCAACCACCGTGGTGACAGCCAGCACGAGGCTCCACCCACCACTGACCATAATGCTGACAGGATCTTCATGCTACAGCAACAACCTTTTGTGACGGCCGGTCGGACCTTCGCGCTTCTTTGACCGACACCCGCTCTTCCTGCTCCTTGCGGCCCCTTCTATAGCTAATGGAACTCTTGCCGTTGGACTGAGAAGGTAGAGCTTTCAGTAGATGAACCTGGTCCCTGTATTCGACTCATGCTCCATCTCAGTCGAACTGAACTTGTGTCTTTCTCCTAAATCTTTAAAATGGCATATCTCCAGTTCTACTGATTGGATTTTTGTCATTTTGGTGTCAAAATATGTATTCCATTTTACTCTAATGTTCTAAATGATTGTGGGATTTCTTGTGTGTTATTGTTTCACGTTATTACTTTATTAAATGCTGCCTAAATACTTTACTCGTTGCCTCTAAGTTAAGCCTGACTGCTCTGTGCCAGGCTTCCAGACGGTCGAGCACAGGTTAATTTGGGGTTTGCTTGTGACTTCACCCTGACAAGGATTGTGGTTGCTGCTTGAGTAGGGTTTCACCACCCTCAACCAGTACTCCAATTTCATATGCTCAAGACCTTTAAATGGCAGGCAACCAATTTAACTTTGCTTATTTGACTCCGGCGTAAGCACAAGCTCACATTCAAGAAAGTGAGTCTGATTAAGGGGAACTGACTTCCAGTAGATGGGTTCAATTCCTCAGACTGTATTTGGTTTTCTGTTTCTTGGTTCTTATAAGAAATACAAAAATAAGAATTAATTACACCATCACAAGAAAATATGGAACTATAACAAAATTCAACATTAGCACTACTTATCAGTTTATGGATCTGGATGGGGCGTCTCTTCCATGGATGTGTCTGGGGTAGTGCCCCCCCCCCCCCCCCCCCCCTCCGTGTTGGGAGGAGAAGGAGAATGGCAGACTTGTCTGCTGTACTTCAACTGCTAAGCGGGACATGAATTTGACACATTTGGCACAGTAGGTATCCCAGACATAATCTCAGACATAATGGTGGTCCATCCACCATCGAGTAGTTGGTTCATTACCAAATAGTATATATTATAGACCGACAAAGATTGTTTTATGCCATTGTGGAGTTATTTTTCACTTCAACAATTTATTTAGTCTGCCACCATATGGTGTTATCCTAACTTCTCAGTGGAACTAAAATTCAAGATTTTATATTTTTTAGTTATGTGTTTATGGTTTAGTACTGCAAAAGGTTACATGTTCATTTTATACTCAGGATAGAATGCTCTCGATAAATATATAATGATTGAAAGCTGAACTAATTTCCTTTGGCGAATGGAACTGTGATTTTGGTAACAGTTTAGACATCTTCCCCCGAGTTTGGAGATGCACCTCCAAGGTAGAACCAAATAGCCGTTTTGAGACGAGTGGAAAAATACGAGGCATTAACAAACAAAAACCAGGGTCCGAAGTCAGAAACCTGAAAAAAAGAGATCTTAAGAATAGGTGGGAGGAAAGTAAAGAGATGCAAATAATTCCTGTACTCTCGAATAGTAGAGACTGAATGTGCTTGCAGAAAGGGAAAAGACAACGGGCGAAAAAGAAATTCAGATCATGAGAGTGGTTGAATTGTTTAAAAACAGGAGAAATCAATTTAAATTAGGAGTTGTAACAGACGGAATAATGAGCGACAAAGTTGGATTACTGCCTAAAACAAGAAACCTGTCACAATCAAGAAAGTAAAAAAACACACACATAAGCAATTATGGTGGCATTCCCTCAACGTTCAGTCAAAAACTAAGTAGGCAATTCCTGAAGCTTGCTGCTCATCACACCTCCACAATACATCCATGCACACAGATTCAACCGATTCTAACAGATTGCAGGCCAAAGCACCGGCCACGACCAAGGCCGTGCTTTACCTTGGGATCCAAGGCACAAGGTACACGCTTAATATTACTTAATAGAAAGTACAGGAAAAGTGGCAATGTATAAATATGTTTTTCTTTGTGGAGCAAGCGACAAGGACCAGAATAATACACAGGGTCGGTAGTCATCTGGACAGAGAGCATGTTCTAATAATACATAATGTTTTAATGAGTTCTGCAATCACTCCTCGTGTCTTTGGCTCATATGATCTTTGCATCGAGAAGTGAAGTCTGGGTAATAAAGCGCTGCTGTTGCAAGTGCGAAGGCAGACTCGAAAGTTGACAGCCATAGACTTGCCAGACTTGAACAACTGGCTTCTTTACGCAACATCATCTCCTTTTTAACCTCAAGACAGATGCACAATTTAATTGGCAAGTACGGATCTTCTGACATGAAGAAATGATTAGGCATGTATGATAATTCAATGATGGGCAGTAGGGAGGGCAGTCAATTTATTATACATAACCATCTACTTTCTAGCTGAGACCCAGCAAGCAGACTTTGGTACATGTGTTGCGAGTTCAGTGCCTTTGCTAGATTTGGGTGTAAGGAATCTGGTTACTGGGTGAGGGGGTATAAGACCTACTCAGGCAGCAACAACAATCCTTTTTCAGTGTGAACAACGAAAGTCACTAAATTGACCTGTGCTTCACCCTCTGGTAGTCTGGTGCAAAAGCAGTCAGGCTTAACTTAGAGTCAATTTATAAAGTATTTATGCTGCACAAAATCAGTAATAAAGTGAAAACACAAAACAAGAAAATCTAAAACCAATTTAGACAAATAGAGTCAATTTAAACAAATAAAATCATCTAAGAATGACAAAAATCCAATTAGTTGAAGCAGAGATAGGCGATTTCAAAGGGTTTGGTGAAGTTAGCGCCTAAAAGCACAACGCGCCACTCGCATCATCTTGTCGCCCTAGACCGAGGAAAGGTCACAAATGCACACTGACTGCAATGGAGTTGGTTTGAAAATAGGGACCATGTGAGTCCCGCTGAGGAGTTACCTTCAAAGTCCGACACAAATAGTTCTGTGCACATTGGAGGAGGCTGCGAGGAGTAGACTGAGCATCGCAGACGGTCGTCACTGTAGTGTGAAGATCAGGTAGGGCATTGCGGATGGTCATAGCTGTAGCGCGAACAGCCGTCCAAGTATTGCAAATGGTCATTGCTGTAGCTTCGCATTGGCGTTTGTGGCAGGCTGTCATTGCTGTGCCATGGAGTGAGGGTCTTGTGTTGCAGTACGTCTCTGGTTGTCACTGGTGGCACGAACAGCAAGTCCCAACGGAACTTCACATTGGCGGCTGTTATGGGCGGAAGAGTCTTGGTGCAAATGGGTTTGTTCCCAGTTGCCAGGAGCTCAAACCTCAGCATTCTCACCATTTCCTGAGGAGGAGCACACTCTGATGCCAATCAAGGGTCCAGGACCTAGGAAGGATCAGGGACACACTCCAGCAGAGGCCAGCAGGGTTCAGGCAGGGCCAATTGAAAGTCCAGGAAGTTCCAGTTGCAGCAGGCCAGCTGGGCAGGTGCAGGGAGGCCCCTGAAGTTTGATGTGTGCTTGTAGCTCACACAGGAGGTCAAACAACCGACCCTTTGAGCCACTCTGGTTAGCCTGGGATGAAGGCAAACCAGTCCAATCTTCCTTCACAGATAGCAACACAGTCCTTCAAGCTTCAGGGCAGCCCTCTGACAATAGCAGGGCAGTCCTCCTTCTGTACCTACCACAGGTCCAGGTATGTTCCCATGAGCGGTCTGAAGGACCACATTTTACACCTAGTGTCAGCCACTGTAGAGTGGGCTTCCCAGTCATACCTCACATCTGTTTCTGGAATGTTCTAGACTGTCAAGGCTCCAAACTGTCTGGGGGTGATACAAAGCATGGCATGCCTGGAGTCATGTTGCTTTATGTGTGCAAGAAGTGTGAGTGGGGCTGGCCACAGCCTCATCCAGTCATCCTGACAAAATGGCCCACATCTACACTCAAGCACTACAAAAACCCCAATAGCAGAACCATTCACAACCATGTGACCCAGGGCACTAGCAGAAGGTTAAAATGGTTGGGAGAAAGAAATGCCAACTTTCTAAAAGAGGCATTTTCAGAATTGCAACTTAAAATCTGACTGCACAGCTAAAGACGGTTTTAAATAAAAATTAATTTGAGTGCAAACAGCATATCTCCATCTGTTCTCAATTCAATCTTAGCATGTATTAAATCTAATAAGATAACCCCATATTAGTCAATGGGAAAGACAGCCCTTACCCTTAAATGGATCCTGCCCTAGTGCAGGATACATTTATTTAAAAGGTAGGCATCTGCCCTTAAGTTGTACATGTCCTGGCAAAGGTAGGTCTTGTGCGTTTAAGATTTACATGTCCTGGCAGGAAAAAACGCTAAAAGTTTTTTTCACTGTGGTAAGGGCTGTCTTTCCCATTGACTGTGCTACAGGCTGAATGGCATGACACATGCTTCAAAAGGCTACTTTAGTGGGTGGCAAAATCATTGCAGCAGGCCCAATAGTGGTATTTAATTTACAGGCCTTGGGCACATGTAGTACCATTTACAAGGGTCTTACAAGTAAATTTATTGTGTCAATTAGAGGTTAGCCATGGTAAAGTGCACAGACAGGAGGAATGAAGCCAAAAAGATTTGGAGGAATACCACAGCAAGGTTGACTGGTCTAACAGTCAAAGTAATCATGGAGGGAGAGGTGTGGCACAGGGGCCAGAGTGGCTGACTACAGAGCGAGGGGCCCACGGATCGATCCCCGGTGCCGGCGGCAGCCCAGCTCAGCACCACGTGACTCTGGGCAATAGCTCACTTAGGGTCAGATGTACAACCCTTACATTTTGCGACTCACAATTTGTGACTCGCAAAATGCAATGTACAACAGTGTCACACACACTGTTAGTGATTCCCAATGGGGTCGCAAATTGCATACCTCATCAATATTTATGAGGCAAGTGCAATTTGCGACCCCATTGAGAATGACTAGCACTCCTAGGGATGGTGGCCTGCTGGGGTCAGCAGAGCACCATGTCTGGGACTGCTATTTAAATAAAACTGTTTTATTTTTTAAATGCAGTATGTTTTCCTTAACGGAAAATGGGATGCATTTAAAAATGAAAAAGGGTAAAATACTGACATTCACCGAATTAGAAAAAGAATATAAACTACTGATCGGCGAGACCTTTCGATACCTACAGATACAACATGCCGTACTCAAGGCAACCAAAGGTATAGATGAGATTCCAGAGGCTACCCCACTCGAGGACAGATTACTAGCAGATTTTATGGACAATAAAACAATTTCACTAACATATCGAAAACTAATTAACAATTCACCAGACCCATTGAAGCAACAACTCACACGCTGGCAGGCTGATAACGGCGAGTTGGAGGAGAAGGCCTGGTGGGATGAGCTGGCCTATCATCGGAAAGGGGCCGTTCTGTCACAATTGCGCTTGGTCCAGCTATAAGTGCTTCATCGATCCTATATTACATGCACCACATTGGTTAAGATGGGCCATGGTTGCTCAGTGGACTGTCGCCAGCGGTGTGGCGGATGGGCACGTTTTATCACATACTTTGGGAGTGTCCCCTGATCCAGACGTTTTTGGAGGCAGTTAATGCGGTGGTTGGAGAAGTATGCAGGACTGTTATAGTACAATCCCCCAAAACATGCCTATTGAATATATTAGATGCCCCGGATATCACCCTCATGGAGCAGCTCTGGGCTGCTATCGGCTTTATGCTGGCCAAGCGTAACATTGCCCACAAATGGGGGGTCCCTGAGCCACCAATGATAATCAAATGGGACCAAGACTTAGACTGGTGCATGCTGGCTGAACAAGCGGTTTATAAAATGGGAGATGCCCCAAAACGTGGGACAAAATATTGGGGAAATGGAATGTACATCGATTCAAATCTGCACCTCCCCATCAGTACAAGGACAAGGAATGGAAACTTCAAGTCAGATGATGTCCCTTAGACCAGAGAGGGGTGGGGGGGATTGCGTAATGGAATGGAATCAATTTGTTCATGATCTGTTGTGATGCATCGGCGTGTTGTTTATGTCATTCTAAAAATGGCAATGAAAATGTTTAAAAAAAATTAATAAATGAAAAATGAAACTTTTCAGTTTCATTTTTTAAGGGCAGGCAAACGGGCCTATACCCCATTTGAGAACACAAAAAAGGTCGTACATCTGCCCCTAAATCTCCCTAACGGCCCCTAATGCCTCGAAACCTTAAGGGGTGATATGTTTATGCTTTACAAATATAGATTTATTTATTTTTATTTAACAGAGGAGATAATCAACCATAATGTATAGCGACTTGCAGTCAAGTATTTACTCAGAATGGGATGGAATATCAGGTCATGAAAGCATGAGGTGGATGAGTCTTAAGGTCACTTGGAGAGACAGGCTGTGGTGTCTTTAGCACAAATGGAAACAGATGTGGACAGCTGTAGTAATACAGGTACCGCATGTGAGCAAGTGGTAAGTGTCAGTGAAAGAGGCAGGTACTGGCTAGAAATGTTGAGCGGGAGCAAGATAGGGTGCCTGGGGCGCAGGGAGGGTCTGGTCTGTTTGGTAGGAGCAATCTTTGCTACACTTTGGTGTAGGAAGGAGTGGGTGGAGGTAGGCTGTTATGTTACACTACCCACAATGCCTGACCCTGCTCACCCAGCAGCTTATTGGGTGCAGTAAAGAACGGGCCACTTGGAATTAGATCAAGAGTGCACCACTCCAGCCAACATGTAATGTAGGCCTATGTGACAACATCTCATATCTCTGGTCTCCCTGGCTGCTCGATAATGCCACCCCGAAGGTGAGAAAGACAGTGAACCCATGGAGCTACTGCAAGATTCTTGAGGATTACTGCACCACAGGCTGGTCCCGCATGTCAGGCCTTGAACAGAGGACAACCAAAGTTACGTTATTTACTTATTTAATCTCCGATAATTTCTTGTGCATAGCCAAATGCTTGATGTGTTATCTATGCATTTGTAAGAGCACTTGCATTGCCTCTCCTTAAGCCTCTCTTCGACAGGCAAACCTACATGCCACCCTACACCCAGATCTACGTGGGTAGATTACCAGCAACGTACCTGTGGTACAGTTGGAGTCACACCGCCAGACCACATTATGCTCACAACATGGCTTCAAGCAATATACTTTGTTGAGTTTTCACCACATCAGCAGCACATCCATATCATGAACAGATTAAATACCATCATATGAAAAAATGCCTTCAATCCATCTAGTTGGCAATGTGTTTGATTCCTCAATAACACAACACCATTGAGGTAAATGCGCACTGCACCATCACCAACAGAATATATTAGATGCAATCACTGATACCATAAAGCACACTAGATGGCTCCAAGCCATCAAGATGGCTAATCATTGTCACATTGTTGGTAAATTCATTTAGGTTATTCTGATAAATCTATGTCCTTTGCTAAATCTATACTTCAACCATCCTAAACAAGGTAGCTTAACCCTATTACATTGAATGGCATCAAAATGTGGAAGGATGCCTCAAACCATAACAACCACCTGAAGCAGAGTAGTTATTGACTGTATATTCCAACAGGATGAAACAGACTGCAATATCTTTTGGCACACATGTTCATGAGAATAATGTTACTAACAGATTCATAACAAATGTTGTTTTATACTATCTATTACAATACATCACTAAACACTACATCAGTCTATTCAAAGCTTGATAAACAATGTCTAATATAACTCATTGCTAAACAGTTCAAAATATCATCAATACAATATCAGTAGACCACTTTGGATCAAACCACCAAAAATCTCAACACTGCAAAGAGTACCAGATTCTAAAAGCACTACAGGACTGGATTCAAACCTACCATCTAAACACAAATTTCTCTCCATTAAGCGAGAAGTCATTCAAATCTCTTTCTACAGTCAGGATTTGATGTAAGAAGTAGTAATGTGGTTTTAATGCCTTTTAATTAATACATGGTTGATGGTGTTTAAAGGTCAAATTCCAGAAGATCAAAATATTCATAAGTCCTATTCTACATGGCAAGACCCAGTACAACGCTTCATAGAATACTGCATATTTCCGATTTGTTCCGTAAGTACTCGGGATACACCATTAATTGGGAGAAGTCTGATTTATCTACTTGCAGGCGACCAGCTGCGGCCCCCCAGAGGCTGTGAGATACGGATAGACGCAAGATTTTTTATGAACAAAATTTAGAACCCCCACTGGAACAACTGCGGTGAGACATCCAGTACTGGTGGTCACTGCCACTGTCCCTGCTGGGTAGAGCAGCACTTTTTAAGATGATGGCTCTGCCCAGGTTTCTATACTTGCTATACAACACACCCTTCGTGGTGCCTCTACTTTACTTTCAGCACGTGGACACAACAGTGAGACTGCTATTATGGGAAGGAGGTGCATCAAGGATCTCACTCCCGAAACTGTTTAGGAGCTGGTACGATGGAGGGATAGCGCTTCCTTCCCTTTGAAGATATTACTGGGTGGCTCCGCTTACAGTGGTCAATCACTGGGTACATATATCCCATGATGATCCAGCATTTAGAATGGACTCCCGCAACATGCAACCTGGAGGTTAGCTCAGAGCGATCTATGGGGGAAAGGGACGGGCTCATTCCATGAGCCGACCTCGACCACGCTGCAGGTCTGGCAGGAAGCAGCAAGAGCTCTGGGCTGGCAAGTTAGGATTACACAAATTACCCCATTGTGGGACTCCGCGAGGTTGGGTTTACTGGTGCAACAGAGGGGGTTTGACAAGTGGGATTTGATCAGAATTTTGAGGGTCCGTGACCTGTGAGAGAGAGGAAACATACGGGCCTTTACAATTCTGCAGAAAGAATATCAGCTGGTGCTGTCAGAGACCTTTTGTTACCTCCAGATAAGCCACACACTGAGAGCAGTGCTACCGAAAGGAATGAAAATACCCGAGTCCTCCTCGTTGGAAGACACATTGCTAGACAATTACTTAGACAAGAAAGCAATCTCTCTAGTGTATCGTAAAATCATGAATAATTTCCCAGAACTCTTATCAGTTCTTTGAGCCCATTGGGAGGGGGATATAGAGATTTTGGAGGATGAGGAATGGCTAGAGGCAATGGCCTCCCAAAAGAGGGGGCCATATTCTCGTGTTCTTGGCTGGTGCAGCTAAAGGTCCTACACAGTGCGTATTTTGTGTGCACTAGCCTGATGAAGATGGGAAGAGCTGTTTCACCACTATGCCTGAGGGGTCTGGACAAGACGGCACATTCTTCCACATGTTATGGAGGTGTCCATTGCTCCAAGAATTCTGGCAAGCGATACTGACAAGTATGAGAGAAGTGTATAATGTAGTGCCGACTAAGTCGCCAAGATGGTGTCTGCTGAATATATGGGGGGATTTGGATCTAACCAACAGGGAACGCCTTTCGGTGACACTAGGATTTATGGTCGCTAAGCACAAAATTGCTCAGAGGTGGAGGGCTATGTCGGCCCAACATTGAATGAATGGAGGGTAGATATGGACTGGTAGATGGTTGCAGAAAGAGCAGTATACAAGAGTAGACGTTGCCCACACTAATGGACAAAATCGGGGGATAATATGCAGACCAATTGAATGACCAAGACATGAGCAGGTGTCAATAAAGTCCTGATGAATGAGACAGGTGGGTAGGGACGGGGTGAGGAGGAACAGGTCATGTACAGTTTATCAACGAGTGCATCATCCATTGTCGGAATGACGCTTCATTGTATAATTTTGGGATGAAAGAAGTCATGGTAAAGGCAAAGTTTTACTTACAATAAAAATATTAATTTTTTTAAGAAATCATGAGATATTAGGTCAGGTAGATCAGATAAAATTTAAGAAAACAATGAGTTTGACACTGGATAAGGTCTCTTCACTCAAGATATGGAAAGTGAAGATCTACCAGGTGAACTGTAGATGGTTGGCTGCTGAGATTTGACACAAAACCCAGAAGTTCCTGAAAGCTCTAGATTTTAATCATTGGGCCTGCTTTGACATAAACTACCCATGCCTGGATAAGTATAAACTTCTAGACTGGGAAGAGGTAACTTGTTAGCTTCAAGCTAATTTTCCCTGACAGCTGTGTCCCACCTACAATTCAATTGATTAACTGCTCATCTGAATGTGTTTTATTTTCTGATGAACTGAACTTGCTGCCAATCATGTCCAGTCAACCACACCAACAATGCATTCTAAGACCTTCTTTACTGATTGAACACCCCCTGACAATTAGCGTCCCCATCCAAGCACCTCACCAAATGATCATCAATACCTTCAATCATCCATCCATAATACATTGGACAGCCTAGACACCATAGATAGACTCCTTCTCTGCCAAGTTTGAATCCATTAATTTCTCATCATTAAGAGTAGAGTAACTCCTAGCATCCCTCATGTCTATAGACAAAGGAAGCACTAGAAACAGCTGCACTTTGCCCTTTCTGCCATCCATCCCCAGAAACAACTGAGCTTGCTGCCCAATAAGAACATGTAATGCACACCCAGTGACATCTCAAACAACGTCCTACAACTCAACCCGAACATACTACTCACCATAGGACATACATAACTTCCATGCTGGCCGAAACTCAGCAATCCTACTCCAGTCCTAATCACCCTCACTTAAAGCCCAACATCAGAAAAATCCAATCTGGGGATGCATGCTTCACAACTGCAGTTTGGTAGGGAAACACTGCTCAGAGATAGAGAAGATTATTCTATCCTACTATGTGCAAATTCTATTCATAACAGAGACCTGGCTGAATGATCCTCAATTCTCCTGATCGACCTACTGGTACCTCCCATCTTCATTATAAAATGCCTTAGAAGAGGTGTTGGTGTCCTACACAGACATGCAATTCAACTCAAATGTTTCAATACTCTGAAATGCTCCGTACTTGAATACATAGATGTGGAGCTAAATGCTGGTGAATCAAATCCAGCCAATGGTGCTCATCATTGATCAATGCCTCTCTACGACCAAACACATCATTTTAGAGAACTTAAAGCTCCACTTGAATGACCCCCAGAATTCTGAAGAAACCCAACTAAACTTGTTTTTTAAGTATTAATGACTTATCACAACTTTACATAAGTCCAACCCACTGAGAAGGATCTACTCTGGACTTCCTAATTGCATTAAAAAGTCTCTTACGGATTGACTCCATAATAAGATTAGATTAATATAATCATCACCTTATCCTTTTCTGCCCCATTTCCAAACAAACTCTAACCAAAGGCCTAGTCTGACAAAAGTATGCCTCAGCGACACTACACAATAACACCAAAACCATTACAAGAAAATCATGGTCAAGATTATGGTACAACAATGAACTAAATGAAGAAAGAAAACTGCTTAGATCAATTCAAAGAAATGTGGAGACAAAACTACTCAACCTTAAAAATGTCGACACTCCCCAATGACAGAAGAAGATTAAAAAAAATATCATTCTCCAAGCTAGAGGCCCCATTAGAGGCTATCTAGACCCGGCTAGAAGCCACCCCAGAAAACTATTTGAAAGCATCACCCAGCAAACCAACCCCACAATCAAAAGAATGTTCAACAGCTCCAAATTAAGATGAGAGGAGCTATCTAACTTCTTTACAGACAAAATTGAACAGTGCAAACAACTTCTGGATAATACCTCCAATGCAAACTAGAGTGAAGTCAGAGAAACTGTCTACTGGGTCCGGCTGATCAAATCCTCTCTGGGTCAAGGTGATGTCTCTGGTTTATCGGACGACATTAACAACTTCCAACCAGTGACCAACCTCATGCATCTCGATCCAACTTGTACAATATATTAATGGCTAAAACCTAACAGACAGTCTGCAATAGGGTTACAGTCCTGGCTGTAGCAGGAAAGCAGCCATTCTACAGATCAATAATGATTCCCTTCAGCTCTTGATGGAGTGTGGTAACTGCCATATCATTCTGCTTGACCTATCCACATTGTTCGACACAGTCAATTACAAATTCCTACTCGACACCTTTGAGAATAGGGATAAAAGGTTTTGTTTAAAATTCGTTCTCCTGATACCTGTGATACCTGAAAAGCCATATCAAATTATTTAAATCATGAATTAATCAGGCTTCAGTTTCTAAAGGAGTCCTGAAAGAGTCAATACTGTCCCCTACCCTGCTTAACCTATACGTGGAACCACTTACCACAATCCTAAAACAATCAAACCTCTCCTGCCATCTATATGTAGACACACAGCTATATCTGAAAGTGTTGTCCATTATTTTACTGAAAGAGCATTCTTAAGGAAATCTAGTCCAAGTGGGGCTACCTTCCGACACCTTACGTCAAACCCCATGACAACAGAATTCATCCTTTCCCCTCTCAATGTCAGATCTCAAGACTGTCGGGATTCACTAGATATTTGTTAAGATCCAAATCACAACAGACACTCCAGTGTATGTTTCCTTAGAAGTATATTCATTGTATACGCAAACAGACCATCAACCCACATTGGCAGCTCCAGGAGAGCAACTAACTGACAGTAATTCAAACATCAGAACATAGCCAGTGTATGAAGCTTAGTACTGTCATGAATGATATAGGTATTATTCTAATTGCAGTGCGGCCTAAACCACAACACATCTTCCACTATATAATATTTACAATTAAAAGCAATTGAACAATAAAATAATGGAATTAGGAATAATGTGCAGAAAGGAAAAGGAAAAACACAATAAAAAAACAACTCCAACACACTAATTTTACTGACAACCAAGATCTAGCCACATAATTCTTGAGCCAACCAGGTTTAACCCTTTGTCTTTGGATGGAGTGGTCATAACCTTTATCCATGTTAATAACAGGGTAAGCTTCCACTTAAATATTGTGATGAGAGTTGAAATTATCATACATTTTTACCAACTGATACATATTCCATACAATTCCCGAGTGTAATACTACCACGCTTTTCCTCACACCAGCAGTAATAAAAGTACCTATGAACTTGGAACACCCTTTCCTCAGCATTCCAGGTCTCTTGATCAACACTTTGTCCCCACTTTCCACACACCCTCACATGCACAGTTTTTTGCATCAAATGGGCTCTAGATTTTTCTTGGTGTGATGAAGTGCAAAATTTCAGAACTGCCTCCGAATTGTACACATCATTCCTTCAAGCATGCCAGATTGAGTTTATTATGAGGCTCTCTACCTCTGAAAGAGGCAAAAGGTGACATCAAAGTTACACTATTAAGCATAATACTGTGAGCCCACCACGCCTCTCTCAACACATTCTTTATAGAGCTTTTTGTAAAAGCGCTCTCTCAGCACAACTCTTCGCAATCTTATTCATACTTTTTGCTAAACCATTGGCTTGAGGTGAATAAAGACCTGTTTTAAAATACACAATCAATAGCTCCTTTAAAAACTTGAGAAATTAAATAACATACTTGGGAACACTTTCCTCCTCTGTGAGAAATTCAATTGCAGTCTTAGTGCTCACTGAAGCCACACATTTGGCGTCCACCCATTTGGAGGTGTAATCAACCAGTAAAACAACATAACACTCATTGTGGGCCATCAATTCAAATAGACCTGCGATGTCTAAACCAAATTTGGTCCAAGATTCCAATGGAATTTCAACTGTGGATAGTGGAGCAGTTCGTGTTTTCTTTATTTTATCAATCTTAGCATAATGCCAGCAATCCTTCACAACACCCTTTACTTCATGATCCATCCCCGGCCACTAATACCATTTTCATAATCCAGTTTTAGTTATTTCTGTCCCAGAATGTCCTTCATAAGCCAGGTTGATTAACTTCTTCTTCAGATCTCTAGGGGGTAACAACCCATTGCCTCTGAAAATGTTCTCTTCCTCAGTACAGACTTCATTCTTTCCATTAAAAAATCCTCATAGGGTTACCTAAATATTCTTGCTCTCTGGCTAAACCTTTTCAATGAATTCTCTTAAAAACACTAATGCTGTATCTTTTGAATTGGTATCGGACTATTCCTGGTCATCCACCGCACTCTAACACACCCAGCCAACTAATGTTTTGTCACGCTTTTCTCCATCTTGATGGCTCAGCAATCTCGATAAGCAGTCTGCAATGCTATTCTTAGGTCATGGTCTATACTCTACACTAAACTGTATTCTGATAATCACTCCAAATGATCATTTGATACTAGGAGACAATGTTTCCATCTTACTACAAGTAAACATTTGGGAAAGTGGACAGTGATCAGATTTGACAGTAAATGGTACACCATACAAAAAGGTGAATTGCCCAATACACAGCCAGTGCTTCACGCTCTATAATGGAATACTTTTCTTCAGCAGCTTTCAACAAGAGAGAAGCAAATGCCACATCTTTCAATTCACCATAAACTGACTGAAATTAGACCACGCCTATGCCTCTGTTGCTAGTTCTAGTAGACAAGACTTTTCTTTTGAAATCATCCAAATGTCAAAGTGGTAGTAAATTTCCAATGTTGCCCTTCATATTCGTGACTGATACACTACATTCATCAGTCCATTCGAATTAGGAACCCTTCTCTAACAACAATCTCAATGGCTGGGACAGATTGGCAAAGTTTGGAATAAACTTTGAACAAAACTCCGCTAATTCCAAGAAGAAACGCACCTGATCTTTATTATCTGGCATAAATGTCTTAACTATAATATTAGCCTAATCTAACTTTGTACTTATTCCCTCATCAGAAATAGTCTGTACTAAATAAGTTACCTATGTCACTCTAAACTTGCATTTTACCTGTTTTATGACCAGCCCTGCATCTTGCAACCGCCCCAACACATTCCATGAAATTTCATCTTGCTTCAATCATCTTTGCCTTAGACTAAGATATGATCTTGAAAAAAGAACACCATTGGTAGGCCTTTGGAAACCTTCTTCATGACCCTCTAAAAATATGCTGCGGGGGCATGGTCAACCATCATGGTCGTGAGGACATGTCCCAAATCCCCCTAAAATCAAGCGGGTGGATGGTGAGCAACAAGTAGAAGGAAGAGGACACCCTAGATCTAGCCGACACTGCTTCGAGACACGGTGCCTCCATGTGCACTAGACCGAGGAGGTGACGCAGCGGGGATGGCAAGATGGCAGCCACAGTTGCCGGGCAGGTAACTCCCCTGCAGAGCTGAGCGGCTTCGGTGTGGGGCCCTGGTGGCAAATGGGCTGCTGGGGATGCGGAGTCACCTGGGCCCCCAACGGCATGGAGTGGAAGTGATTTGTGTCCAGATCGCGGCTAGCATCGCTGTGAGTTCCTCCAGAGCGCAGCTCAGCTTGTGGCAGCAGCAGCAGCTCAGAGGCGACACGCTCCACCGTGGTCCAGGGGGAGGCAATCACCAGCACAAAAAGGGGTGAAGAGAGACCGGAGGATTTGTGGTCTTCCCCCCAAGTCTAAAGTACCACATCGATGGGAGCCAGGCACAGGGCGTGACCCCAATATGGCGCCTGAGGGCTGGAGGCAAGCCATGTGAGCCCTAGTGAAAGCCACCGTGGAGCAGGCGGGCAATCTGGCCTAGTGGGGCCTCAATGAGACACCCTAGCAAGGAGACAAACTATCCCGCTTCATAGCGACCCACAGGCAGGGCGAGGGAGCACAGCGGGGGAGCCTTAGGGGCTGCAGTGGTGCTCAAGGTGGGGGACATACCATATCAAGTTAACAGGTGACCTAGCAGTCTCCCCACATCTACAGGCCACCCCACAGTAACTTGTCACCCCAATTGAGCTCCAGTGCGAGCCAGGAGTGGTAGCAGCAGACTATGGCCTCTGCCCATATGACTCAAAAAAAGTCTACAAATAACCGCGTCTCAATCTACTTTACCTCAGGAGAGCCTCAGGTAGACAATAGGGACAAAGTGCAGTCAGAAGGTGGCATGGCACTCACCAGAGAAGACCTCCTGGAGATGCTACGAGATTTCAAGAAGGAACTTAGAGAAGACATCAACGCGAATATTAACTCCTCATTCAAGACGTTTCGTTCAGAGATGGGGTCCAAGCTGATAGTGCTACAGTCTGATGTGGACTCAGTAGGGACCCACACCCTAGATCTGGAATTGAAATATCAGGAGCTGGAGGTACGGCTGTCGCCTCTGGAAGCTGGATCCACCAACATGTCTGACCAACTATATGCTGGCGTATTAAAATGCAAGGAAAATCGCTCCTGTAGACACAACATCAGAGTGAGGGACCTGAAGGAGAGCTGCAAGGGCCTGGACCTGGAGGCATGCATGGTGGGCCTATCCTCCAATATCCTAGGGGAGGATAGCCCAGAAGTCAAGCTGGGGTGTGTGCACAGAGTAGGAGAGAGGTTGGCGAGGGATGGCAAGCGCCCAAGAGATGTGCTAGCTAAATTTAGCACCTTCAATATCAAGGAGCTTGTCCTACTAAAGGCAAGAAACAGCAACTCAGCCACCATCCAGGGTTTCACTTGTTCTCTTTTCCAAGACGTGGCAGAAGCCACGCTGGCCAGCCGACAGCAGTTTCAACCGATAATGGTGTGACTGAGGGAGCACCAGATTAAATATAGATAGACCTACCCCTTTGGCACCGCCTTCCCTTTTGGTGACAAGCAATGTTACATCACCGACTTGTCTGGAGCTGCCGCGCTGCTTAGCTTAGACATGGTAACAATGCAGAAGACTGTGTCGCGGAAGAATGCAGAACAACCGCAGGAGCAACGTAGGCCGAGAGCTTGGCAAACGCCCACGAAGGAGGGCAAATTGTCGACCCCTGACTCTATTTTCTCTTTCACTATAGAATACTGCCCTCTGACCATCAGGCTGCAACGGTCCTTCATTAGTTGGAGGCGCTGAGTAGCAGCGGGCCCTCTCCTCTAGGGGTCGAGACCACAGGACTATGGTTAACAGATATACTTTTCTCACGAACTTCCCAGATCACCTTGCCTACCTTCATCCAGGCGGTGAATAGCCGGAGACTTTTGTGAGTGTCCAATGATTAGCAATGCGGGGCCCTGGGTGCGGTAGTGGGTGCGCCCCAGGAGTCCCCAGCAGTGTGGATGTTTCATCACCTAGGAGACTCCATGTTCTACTATTTTGTTGATATTTTATTGTTGGGTTATTTACGTGATGTGTCTCATTTAATGCTTTACTTGCTAAAGGGGAGGGCGACAGGTGGGTGGCGAGGACTGGGTGGGCGACAAAGAGGTGATTTGTTACTTCCCTACATTACCTGATGCCACAAACACATATCCTGAACGTTAGGGGGCTCAACTCTCCCAACAAAAGGCAATGCATTTTGAAGTTCCTGGGAGACAACCAGGTCCACATAGTCGCACTACTCGAAACCCACTTGAAAAAGGGGGATGAACTCTGCTGAAGACATAAATCCTACCGTCAGATCTTCCGTTCCTCTAACATCCCTAAACTAAAGGAGTAGACCTCTTGTTTCACTCTTCTGTGCCCTTTCAGCTGTCTGTCACAAAATCAGACAAAGTCGGGAGATTCATTATGGTTAAGGGGGTGCTCTCTGATCGCCCATGCACTATTGCCATGGTCTATTCCCCGAACTCAGGCCAATCAGAATTTCTCCATACCTTCTTCATTACCCTCGAGAGTTTTGCCTTGGGAGACATAATCTTACTGGGGGACTTCAATCTCATTTGGGACCCGTCTATGGACACCACCCACCCACACAGATAACCAACAGGAGTGTTCACTAAGACACTTAAAGCCACACTGTCAAGGCTGGGGCTGATTGATGTTTGGAGAACGCTGAACCCTGTGATGCATGACTTCTCCTTCTCCTCCCACTCACATAGAGCTTATTCCAGGATAGACTACATCTTCCTAAGCCAGTCACTCCATTATGCTACCCTGATGGCCACATTGCAATCGATATGCTTATCAGACCATGCCCCGCTCGAAATAGGGATTGACTGACCGCCCCCCCACTCTAAGCTTAAAAGATGGTACTTTCCCAACATTTTATGTAGGGACTGCTTACTTCAAGATGAACTACGACAGTCAATCGGGACTTTTTTTTAGCAACAAGGACCCCAAAGACACCTCCCCCCTAAATAATTGGGACGCTTTTAAGGCAGTGATGCGGGGTAACAGTATCGCCCTGGCCACCTCCTTATGTAGGCAAAAAACCTCATAAAGACTATCTTTGGTGGAGAAGTTACAGGCCGCAGAGAAATCACACAAGGAGGCTCCGTCCGTGAAGTCCCAACGAAAGGTCACGGCTTTGAGGCGTAAACTCCAGGCAATCCACACCAATAGAGCCGAAAAGACCCTTTTATGTCTCCAGTCCCAGGGTATGACGGTAATGATAAAATCGGCCCACGACTGACGAGGCAGCTAAGAGCTAAACAAGAGAAGAAATACATGAATCTGATAGTTGATGAATCAGACAACTCTCACTACTGTGAGGTAGGGAAGACGAAAGCCTTCTGGGAAATTTACAAAACACTCTATAGGGTGGACCCTTAAATGAGCATGACCAGCGGCAGTACCGTGACTCCCTTGAGCTCGCACAGATTCCAGCAGCTTCCAACAAAATGTTAAGCCAACCTATAATAAAATAAGAGGTACAGAAAGCAATAGATGCCTTAAAACTTCAGTGGTCCCCTGGGCCGGTGGCTTTAGTGCTCTATTCTACGGACCTTTTGGTGTGGAATCGACGCCCCACCTGACAGAACTTTTCAATGAGATTGTGACACTAAATCCGGTTTCCCCATCAATGTGGGAGGCACTGATCACGCTGATACCCAAGGCAGGAAAAACCCGCAACTATGCTCCTCCTATAGACCTATAGGGCTATTAAATTTAGATGCTAAGCTCTACTCAAAGATTTTGGCCAGCAGGCTGGAAGAGCTCCTGCCGGACTTGATTCATCCAGATTAGTCCGGTTTCATCAAGTGACATCAAACACATGATAACCTTCGTAGGATCGTCCACTTGATCGAGAAAGTTCAGAAAAAACACGTTCCAGCAGCCTTGCTATCTTTATACGCAGAGAAGGCCTTCATCCGGGTCGAGTGTTCTTTTCTAAGAAACTCTTTGTGACAGTTTGGGTTCGATGACACCTTTCTGGGTATGCTACAGGCAAACTATCACTGTCCAAATTTCTTATTAATGGGGTGGCTTCGGATTTTTACAAATCTTCTAAGGGGTATGTGTCAGAACCCCACTTCTTAAAGTCTGCCTTATAGACCCCTCTGCCCTCAGTTTGACTGCGATACACACAACGGGATTGTTTTGTCTTGTTTTTGTTTAATTACTTACAGCCTCATGCATCAACCCAAAATCCAGTCGGTAAAATACCGATTCGGTAATAGCTCCCGGTATTAAGTAAAAAATACCCAATCCCAATGCATCAACCCAAAAGCAGAAATCGCTATTTAAGGAATCCTTAAATAGCGATTCTTTAAATAGGGATTCCTTAAATACCGATTCCTTAAATAGCGATTGCATTTAAGGAATCCCAAAGTGAGATTCCTTAAATGCAATGCATCAAAGTTAAAAAATTAGCGATTTCGCTAATAGGGGGAGCAAATTACCATGAAGATGAACTGCATGGTAATTTGCAAAAACTTTGAAAAATGCACTTTTGTGCATTTTTCAAAGTTTCATGTTGCGCACACACATGCCCTTAGAGCATGTGTGTGTGCAACATATGTGCACATATCATTTTCAGGGGTGCAACAGGGTGTCCTTTTGACACCCTGGCACCCTTGAAAGTGCTCCCGCTATTATCGATTCGGTAATACCGAATCGCTAATACAGACTGGCTTTACATTCATTCCTATGGGCCTCCAAGCCCATAGGAATGAATGGGTAGGTATTCCTTATTACCGATTCGGTATTACCGATTCGGTAATAAGGAATATTAAGGAATCGCTATTTGAATAGCGATTCCTACATGCATAGCCTTTTGCTATTCCTTATTAGCGATTCCTTATTTTTCGCTAATAAGGAATCGCAAATGGCATTGTTGATGCATAGGCCCCTTAGTACTTTTTGTAACTACGTTGTTGGCTCAGGCATATTCAGCACAGGTGCATTGAGAACTAGGTTGATGGTTCGCTAAAAGACTGACAAAGACGACAATTGTTCCTGTGTATGGGCTGCATCTTGCAAAGTACTTGGGGAGAAAATGTGTTTTATCTCTAGCCACATTTCGCTCTTGGCTTATAGCAAGGCTGTATTGAGTCTTGGAATTGTTAACCTCTGAAATGGCAATAAAAAGATTTTAACCAAAAAAAAGCATGCTGCAGCTGACGCCAGTCCAAAAGGCAAGCAAATAAACCTATATGCCCCAGAGGAGTTACCAATTATGACAAATGCCTGGATTTAGTGTGGAGTAAGGCCTGATGGTACGCATAGGGCAAATCCATAACACTGAATAGTTTTGCGGTTTTTTATCAAGTGTCTCAGAAATGTTTGGTAAAGGCTGTTTATTAACCCAAATGTGTTTATTCAACTCACATAAATTGAGACACATTCTAATTTCTTTTGCCCCATCCTTTGGAGCCAAAACCACAGGAGCAAGCCACTCTGAGCACTCTACTTCTTCAATCACTCACTCCCCAATAAATGATTACGTTCTCGTACAAGAGAGTCTAACATCAAATGAAAAACTTTCCTCACCGTTGACACAAACGGCATGTGCCATTCTTCAAAATAATCTTTTGCTCAAAATTTCTATGTAATCCCAGCTCACTATCATATACTTCAGGAAACTAAGAGCACGTTACATCAGGCAAACAATCTTCAGATAGTAACAACACTTTTTCAGGAGTAACAGGATTTAGAGTTATCCCTAGGTCCCTGTGATGTCTCCAACCTAACAGATTGTCACCCCTTCTGATTACATACACTTTCCACACAGTTTTGAGTTCAGAAAACTGAATTTTCTTTACAGAATATCCAAGGACATCTATCTTCATTCCCCGATAACCCACCAGCTTGGTATCTGGTGGAAGAAGCTCAACCCTGTCTATACCAAATTCTGCTTCCAAATGTATGTCATCCACCATGGTATAAGATCCCTGAGTCGACCAGCACAAATATTTTTTTTCCACCTACAACAATTTCACATTCTGGCATTTCCAAGGGATCACCATCAACCAATCCGTCATCACTCATGCTCATAACACATTTCTTTTCAGCCTGTAAACCCTTCACCCCTTGAAATTTGTGCACACAACACACAAAAGTATGATGCCCTTCCTTGACATATTTTGTTTACAAGTGGCTTAACTTGCAAAACATCCAGAACTATTGGAAAGGTGTTCTTTGCTGTCACATCTAAAACTTTTCATACTAAAACCCCTACTAGGATTCCATTCTCACTGTAATAAGATTTCTTAGGATCCAAATTCTCATGAACATCTCTACTCCTAATATCTGAATCCCTGGCAACCTCTCTATCTGTACTCTTATATGATGCTTTAACTTCATGGACAGTTTCATCCACCTAGTGAGTATCTTTTCTTTTTTTTTTCTTATCTCCCACACGCACATACTGTATTCTCCAAGCCCTCTACTACAGCCATGACCTCTTTTAAATCAGGATTTTTTTGGGAGACGTTTTTCCTGGACCTTAATATTATTGGTACACCTGAGAATGTGCTCTCTTACCGAAGAGTCAGTAAGTTGTCCAAAATCACTAGTACGTGCTAAGGTCTTTAAGGATGCTACATAACTGCTAATTCATTCTTGCTTCCCTTGCATTCCTGTGAAAATTGTATGCCTTTTGAGCACAACATTAATCGGTGAACCAAACTGGTTCTCAAGCATCATCACCAACATATCATACAAATTGTCTGGCTCACCCTCCCCTTGACAAATGGCAATCTCATCCCAACTCTCATACACATTTCTACCCTCAATTCCCAAATTGTAAAAAAATATAGATTGCTTTCTTATTGCAGAAAATGTTCCCCCTCCAATTGCAAGAAAATAAGAGTCAAATAGCGGTTTCCATCTCTTCCACGGTAAGATAGGCTCACCTTTGTGAGCCAGAAATTGTGGCAGCTGAGACATATTGGTAAAAATGCCTTTGGGTATCTAAATATAGCAGTATCTGTGGTTACCTAAATATCGTAGTAACTATCATAGTTCCTTACATATCCCTTCAACCGGAACGAAGCATAATGGGGTGATAACTGTGAATAATACTACAAAGGAACACTTAAACACTATGCTGAGCTAAACTGTCCTAGATGCGGTGCAGCGTACTTTCACATTTCCTTAGTGCGTAGGAATGGTGCCAAAAACCTGCAAACAATGCTATTGAAACATACTTGTGATGTCTCAGGTTAGGCGCAGAACCAGTGAAATCAGTTTTAGAAATCCACAGGACAGCCATGGAGAATTAGGTTGCTACTCATGCGCTGTGAAATGCACTCTTACCCTGAGAATTCTCTCTTATACGGCAGCCTGGATCTGCGAGGCATCAATGGATACACTCTCACAAGCTACAGTAGACTTACACATGCGCACTGAATTCCTTCCTGCTCCTGTGCATCAAGCTCCATTATGCATTTTCCATGTCCTCCCAGTGGCCTCACAGTTTATTCACCACTCCAAAATGGCCATGATACGCACCATCTGCACACACACAACTGTTGCAGTTGCACATAGGAATCCTCCTCGGCTGCTGTATGGGGAGCAAGGAGAAAACAGAGTGTGGCTGTGAATTCACAAGCTGAGGTCACTATTTAGTCAGCGAGCATCGCAGGGAAGACACCTGTGGCCGCTGTAGGATGACGACTATAACTCTTGAATCTCAATTTAAAAGCGTGGGTCACTCAAGAATGCTGATGGTCCCACGCCTGTCCTCAGCAGGCACTCCCCACCAGTGTTAAAATCCAAATCACAGCAGACAGTCCAGTGTATGTTTCCCTAGAACTTTATCCGTTCTATACAGCAACAGACCACCAACCCTTATTTGCAACTCAAGGACAGCAACTAACTGACAGTAATTCAAACATCAGAACATAACTAGTGTACAGAGCTTTGTGATGTCATGAAAGACATAGGTAATATTCTAATAACAGTGCAGTCACGGATGACATATGTATTATTCTATTAACAGTGCAGCCTAAACCACAACAATATTCTAAACTGTCAAACTGAAATTTTTTAAAGCACTAAGATTACCCTTAAGAAGAATTTCAAACTTAAAGCGCTAATAAACATAAGAACGAGAAGTACCTAACATCACCACAGGATTATAGGAAACATGAAGTCTTTCATCCCATAATTAAATTTAATTCCCTGCCATCTCTAAACTACATTATGGAAATATGCTTCTCACTGAATGTCCTTAATGCACCTGGATTGAACGACCGTAACAGTCAGCACTGAAGCGAGAATGATTTCGAAAGCAAGGTGAGTTGATAACATTGCCCCAATGCTCACCTACCTCAATTGGTTCCCAATTAAAGTCAGGTCCATCTTTAAAAGAGTCTGCATCACCCACATGGTGGAACACTAAAACACCTGTCTGAGAAATCACACTATCTAGGGTATGTTGAGCCCTGGGTAGTGCTGAATCCTTACTTGTTAAATATCCAAACAAACTCACAATCTTTCTCTAGATTTGCAAATAGGATAAGGAGCTTGATCTCTTCTGAGAGCAAGCCACACAAACCCAGTATTTGAAGCCTTCAAGAGGAACTTAAAGCAGCTACTAGCAAAGGACTTACACAACTAACAAACTGGTCCTATGAATGCACTCTCAACCTTTAAATGAGGCTAGCAATAGGGCTTTGGAACTGTTCTAAAAATTCTTGCAATTACAGACCCCATACCTCCCTCAGACACTCTTTCTGGCATACCCTCTTAATTTGCATGAAGTATTTAGTGATTGCATGCTGATAGAAGACTTAACCCCTTCAGTGCGTCTGCCAGCCATGGCCGACACTGGGCAGGGTTGCAGAGAATCCTCAGGTGTTCCTTTAAAAAATAAAATAATAAAGGGGTGGGGTGATACAAAAAAGTTTGTGCCTCAGACCCACCACCCTCTCAGCCACCTGTGAGATCGGCATGCCTCAACGTCACAAATTCCCACCGGCGGCAGCAAAGACAACAGCTCAGTTCTTGCTGCACCATCCGCTGGAGTTTTGGAGGAGCCACAATACCTCCCTAGGTTGCAGGGCGGCATCACTGGAAAGGGGATTCTCTACCCTTTCCAAGGATGCCTTCCTGATATGTTTTCCTGACTGTGGATCGTAGCACCACTGCAATCCACAGCCAGGAAAACCACCTTGCCACCAGGGATCTCATTTCCTGGTTGACCTTTATTTTTTAAATATGTGCCTCTCCAGGGGCAGGCCGACCACACCCCCCATGCCCCTGGAGAGGCACATATTTTTTTAGTAAATGTGTGTTTTCCTAAGGGGAGGCGATTGCAGCCCCAGAGGAAAACCACACATTTCTTAAACAAAATGAGTGGGGGAGGTCGTTTTGGCCCATTTGATTTGCAAACTTTTTTTGTATGTAAATCTGAGGATTACGCAGAAATTAGATTTTGTGGCATTTTTTTTATGAATGTATAATGTGCATTTAGCAACTTCAATCAGTAATAATTTAAATACCTTTGTATCATAATATTGTATCCAAACACGTGTTCAGTTGAGATTCAAAATAAAGAAAATTCTTATTATTCAAGATTGAAACATTCATTAGATGCATATTTAACCATCATAGATCTTTATTTACAAGCACAGCCTACTTGTTCTGTTTCCTTTAGAGAGGTCATATGCCCTGATCCTGGAGGAAGGAGATAGCACTTGGTTATATACATAAAAATCTGGCTTTCTTCAATGCCAGTTGAGGATGTGGGTGGAGCCAGTGGAGGAAGTGGGTGGACACGGTAAACATGGGTGTGGCCTCCGACAAACATTTGAGCACCCAGACTTCATATTTTACATATTTAGCACGGCCCATTTCTAACACTCATAAACTCATCTATAAGTCTCTGAAGAGTCTAACTGAAAAAAACATGAAATTTAAACCACCCCCTATGGCAATATGCCATCAATATATTGTTAAACTGGTAATTCTGATGAAAGCAGTGGGAACAGAGATTTAAGAGCTGTAATAAGAAACCAAAGTCAGCAGCTTTCTTTGACTATTTTTATGAACTATAATCCAGCAATATCTAGAGTTGGCATTATGTCTTACACTCTGTAACCACCATATGCCATTAAGCATAATAGCATTGCCTCTATGTGCCACAGAAGTGCGAATATAGGTATTTGTAAATCCACCTGTATTGTCCTATCCACTTTACTTCTGAAGATATATGTGTCTCTTGGAGCATAATAACATTGGCACCTGTACTTTACACGTATTAGAATAGGGACCCACATGTCCTAGGATTAATGAACCCGTTCACATAATAGTTAAGCATTTTAATGTCATGGTCTGAAATTAAAGATATTATAATCTTATCAGTCTTGTATTTTTTAAATGTAACTGTTAACTAGATATTCTCTTTGACTCTTTCTTAATATCCCTTTTCCCACTGGCCATCCTAGTCATGGCTCTCCCTCCCTTCCTCTCTGCCTCACTTTCCATCACCAGCCTCCAAGGAGTTGGTGGATTGGTACTGATGCCAATTATGTCTCAAAAACAGATTCTTACTTTTCCCATGTCTGGATGCTTGTTTAGTCATTAGTATCAGGGTGGCATGGGGCAATGGTGTGCTGAGTCTTGTTACCCCCCCCACCCCCAGAAAATCAATTTCTATACCATTAAGCTTTTCTTAAACTCTCCAACCTATGCCCGCTATAAATATGATAAAAGAAATTTCAGAAAGCTATACTGCCTTAATTTTTTGGTTCTGGGCAAGAAGTTAATTTCATCAGGAATTTAAGATCTGGCCTTTGAACTTTCTGGCATTATCAGCCTCTTGAGAGATTTGAAAATCCCCCTGCCACTATACCTTCAGGTCTGTGGTGCCAATAAGCATAGCTGGGATTCCAGCGTTGCTAAATCCCGCTATTAAAAGTCTCATCTCATTTTGCCTGCCAGCTATATTAAAGACCTGACTAGGGAACACTGAAAATGTAAAGTCTGTTGCTAGTTGCGTCTTTTTTCTCTTGCAGCTCCAAGAACTTTCTTTTTAATCATATAGGCTTGAAAGTGGAAAATTAGAGTTCGAGGCTTCACCCTCCTTCCGGACCAAAAAATGTATTCGATGGGCACAACCAATATTCACGAGCAATACTCAAGCCTTCCTGATTTAGTGTTTTATCCTCAACCAAAACCAATTCATGCAAAACGAATCTGCGAATTCAGCCTGCTTCAGGGAAGCCCTCAATACCCTTCGGAATGCCCAAGATGCAAATATTGGCTCATCTGATGATGTTTAGGCTGGTTTCCTTATGCCTGGCTTCCTTTTCCGTTAAGTGCTGAATGCAAGCATCAGATTCACAGCTGATCTCTTTCAATGGTGTAAATGGAAGCTGTGGAGTGGTGCAGAATATTGCACTTTGAACCTTGCTCAATGCACAAGTTCTTCTTTATCTTCTCAGTGCAAGCAGCTTCTCGCAATGAAGCCTGAGACTGGGCATTTTAAGACTTCTGGAAAGGTTCCACTCTTTATTTGCTTTTCACACACTTTTCCTCAGTTAACAAATCCATCAATACATCTCAACATGTATGAATCCTCATCCAGACCACTTTGTTGGGGGGAAATCCAGGGTTCACTAATATACCCTCTTTGATTAAACCTGTATATTGGCCTTCTATCTAATTTGCTACATGCATACGATATGCATATGATATGGAATTGTTCATTCATGTAGTTAGTGAGCTATATCTGTTCAGAGTTAAGAACCAACACTAGAATACCAACCTAAACAATAATATTTAGGTGGCCTTTATAGCCACACATTGGCGGATGAACACCAGTTTCCCAAACCTCAAAGTATCAAAATATACAATCCTAATTTCCCTACTTTGATAGGCTTCTAAGGTAGTCTGATGACTTCTCACACACATGCCTCATACCTGAACCTTAGGGAAATTGATTGGGCATCTTCTGTATAAAGGATGCTTCATCACTGTTACAGCACTAAGACACACACTTGGGGGCATTAGTTGGACATTATATATTTTCCATGAACTAATGTAGAATGGGAAGATAAACGTTTAGGACAGGGATAGTGTTTAGAGTAAATAGGGCATTTTTGATATCATTTAGTCACACAATGATGTGCTTTTCAGAAAGAAACAGGTAAACATAGTCTCATCCCCCTGCTTCTACACTCTACGCATGCTCCGTAAGATCTTCAGGTAGCTCCCAGTCAACACCAGAAGGACTGTCACACAGGCCCTCGTCACCAGAAGGCTAGGCTACGGAGATGCACACTACGAAGGAATCATTGCATGCTTCCTGAACAGACTACAGACAATACAAAACTCAGTAGCCAGACTCATCCTCGACCTCCCCAGACAATCCCACATCACACCCCATCTCAAGAAGATGCACTGGCTCTCAATCTAGAAGAGATGCCTGTTCAATATGTTGACCCATGCATACAAAGCCCTGCACAACAAAGGACCAGCTTACATCAACAAACGCTTGAACTTCTAGCACAACTCAGACACCTACGATCCATCTCCCTCTTCCTCGCAGGGACCCCCCGGATCCACTGAAGCAACAGCAGAGGACGCTCTTTCTCACACCTGATGGCCAAGGCATGGAACAACCTCCCCCTGCACCTCAAGAACACGCGATCACTCCAATAATTCAGGAAAGAACTCAAGACCTGGCTGTTCAAATGAAGAGATCACCATGAAGCAAGCAGTAGCTCCAGTGCCTTAAGACCCTCTCATGTGATTTACTGTGCTCTACAAATCCTTGATTGGTTGATGGCTTATTATTTAACATGCTATTAGCACACTGTATTCCACAGTGTTTACATTTAGGGCCATATGTAGGTGGCCTAACATTTACCACTTCATAAATACCGAATTTTACCGATTCGGTATTTATGAAGTGGTAAATGCTATGTAGGTAATTCATCGGTAATATTTACCGATTCGGAATGGGTCGGTATTTTAGAATCGGTATTTACCGATTTGGTAATGGTAACTGGCTTCCCATTGATTCCTATGGGCCAGGAGGCCCATACGAATCAATGGGAAGCCAGTTACCATTACCGAATCGGTAAATACCGATTCGGTAATGGGGGGAGCACAATCAAGGGTGGCAGGGTGTCACAGTGACACTCTATTGCACCCCTGATTCCTGCATGTGTGCACATGTGGCACACATACATGCCCTAAGGGCATGTATGTCTGCCACATTGCACACTTCTAAGTGCGAAAAAATGCTTTTTCAAAGACATTCGTCATTTACCACCAACTTTTAGTTGGTGGTAAATAACGAATCCACACAACACCCACACACTCCCCCTACATCTCATTTCAGGATTCGGTATTTACCGTAATTTTACCGATTCGGTAAATTACCGAATCCTGAAATTTCCCCCTACATACCAAAAGCCTGAATACCGGTCGGTAACGGAATTTTTACCGAAAATCAGTCGTTACCGACCGGTATTGGGCTTCCTACATATGGCCCAAAGTGTGACCACTAAAGGTTGCCAACGTTAGATTAAAGTGACTCTTTATTAGATTCTCCATTTAATTCTCTCAGTGAAATCAAAGATTTGTGAATTTTACCTTTAAAATTTTTTATAGTTTGCTATTTGAACTTTTTTACAGTAAAGGTAATGCCTCCGCATTGTGCAGTCATGCTAAGATTTTGGCATTGTCACAAAAACTACTTAAAAATCCAAACCCAGATGTTTACGTTATTTGTTACCAAGACCCATATTTAATGGCAAACACGGTTTCTAGGATTTCATTTTCCTGTTACATTTCTCATTATTAATATTTCACTTTCACAATGCTTCCGTCAAAGGGCCCTCGTTCTGAATTTGTCCAGCAACTCTTTAGCGACGCAATCTGAAAGTGTCTTTCTTTTCCTTTTTCTCTTTCCAAATGTGTTATCAATTGCAGATCTTCTACAGAAATTTCTTAACATGACCTCCTTCCACACAGCAGACATTGAATTGCCAACCTTGTGTTTCATGTTTTCAGTGGAGTCGGACGTGAGGATCTCTCGACTGCATGTCTAAGACCTAGAAAGATGTCCCCGAGGCCACTCTTAAAATGAAACTCTTGAAGAAGATTTCACCCAGGGATCCCTTGCTTATCTCTACACTTTGTATTCAGAACGTAGCACACTTTCTGTGCCAGGGGACAGGACATTCTTCATAAATGTGACCCTCATTGCAACACCCCTGAGCCCACATGAGGTAGAAATTCAATTACAGACAAGAGAAAAGAACACAGGTCCTGGGGGTCAGTGAGGCGTGCTTGATGCATCTCTGGTGCCAGCAGGCTGAGAACATTGATCGCAATGCAATGCTGTCAGGAGGCCCCTTATAGTCCGAGTATAGACAGATGCTCACGATGTATATAAGCTTCTCCTTAAACTCAGAAGAGCAAAAGGCTGCGGGTTACTTTATGCAGATCACGAGGTTGCACTGAGGGGGTTTCAGGCATGTTTATATATTTTTGGGCTATTTGATAGATGACTGACATTATCCCAACTACTGTTAGCTATTAAGCCAGTAACTTAGCAAAAATGCCATGAGCCCTGGTGCGTTCAAGGAAAATGGCCTCTTTGACTGCTTTTGGGGTTCAAAGGCCCCTCAGGGTTCTGTGACCTGTAGCCACTGCACCAGCTGTACCAACAATAGCTATCCCTCTGAATTGACTGCCAACACTGATTTAGCCAATTGCACATTATACAATGTAGGCAATAACTACTCTATATACAGTTGAACAGCGCTTAGCTATGTGCTTTAGTATAGTGTTCAATAAATGGTAAACTTTTCTACAAGAGAGTGGGCTTCCTAAGTTTGGCGTCATTATATGATCAAATTAAGAAAAAGCCTCAACAAGAGTCAATGTTCCTTAGCAAATTTAATCGTATATTTTTGGGATTTTTTAAATATGTTTGATATTCTTCTGAGTGATCCCTTGTGGTGTGGCTCACACATGTTCTCCATTTTTAATTCAACTCCTTAAGTTGACATCTCCTTCTTGTGGTGCCCTTTGCACACTTTCCTGCTAACAAGTGAATGTGCTGAATGTGTTTTTGAAATAGATATAGATTCCCTGTAGTCTGTACAGTTAGTTCCAGGGTCATACATGAAGAACATGACGCCACTGTTTTTCTTTCTTTTGTGCCTGTTAGGAGACACTTCATTTTAGCTAGACGAAACCACAAGAGCTGCTCTGCACCTCTTCTACAGTTGATAAAAATATCAATTTATTATATAAACAGCTTTCGTGCTAAATCTCTTTCAGAGGAGCATTTCCATACTAGGAATTATCACAGAACTGCTGTAAACAGTAACTGTGATGCAGCCTTGTTGATGCAGGAAGTGTGGCCATGACAGCAAGGCTACAGAATGCTATTGACAAGATAGCTCCTACACGCAGGGCTAGAATAACGGACAAAGGCAAAGGGGCTCCTTGGTTCAACGATGCCTTAAGAATCCTGAAACAAACTCTCCGACAACGCGAGAGAGTTTGGTGGAAAGCCTACGACCCATGTGCCCGGCTAGAATATAATGCTGCGTTCACAACCTATAAAAAAACAATTCTGTCAAGTAAAGCTGAATTCTACGAGGCTAAAATCACAAACGCAGACAACAAACAAAAAGAGACCTTTCGGATCCTGAAAGAACTGAGACAAGGCAGGGAACAGAAACCCCCCTTCTGCCCGGAAGACTGCAATAACTTCCAGTCCTTCTTTGCAGCGAAAGTTAAGGACTTAATAACGGAAATCCACTCCACCCCCAAGTTCCCATGCACCTTGGCACCACCACCACCGCCCCCTACTTTCACTGAACCTCTCACCACCTTTCCTATTTTTACGCACGACTCCCTGTCCCACTTAATAGGGAGGGTGAAATCAGGATCTCCGGCCGACCCCTGCCCGTCCAGGATCTTCAAGGCAGCACTTCCTGGGATAGGAAACGAGGTCCTCTCACTCCTCAATCAATCCCTTGCTAAAGGACATGTCCCCTCCAACGTCAAGGAAGCATGGGTCATCCCGCTTCTGAAAAAACCTGGGGCCAGCACAAAAAACCTAAAACATTTCAGGCCAATCTCCCAACACCCCTTCCTGGCTAAAGTACTAGAACAGCACGTGCTAAAAGCCCTGACCAACCATATAGAAAATCTAACCAGGCAGGGTTCAGGGTGCATCACAGCACGGAATTGGTGATGCTGTCTGTTTTAGATGAACTCAGATTAAAGGCCGACAAGAAAAAGCCATGTGCCCTGGTTCTACTGGACCTATCCGCGGCATTCGACACGGTCAATCATGACCAACTAGTGTAGTGGATTTCGGAGCTGGATATTCAGGGCTTGGCGCTTGCATGGCTGATCTCTTTCCTCAAGGGCCGCTCCCAGAAAATTCAACTGAACGACCATGTGTCCGATCCAGGACTACTTTCATGCGGGGTATCGCAGGGATCGGCGCTATCACCACTTCTTTTCAATGCCTACATCTAGCCCCTGATAGCGGCATTGAACCTTATGGAGTGTCAAATTTACAACTACGCTGATGACACCCAAATTATCATTCAGATAGACAACTCCCCCGTCAGCCCACACAAGATTCCAAAACATCTTGAAATTCACTGTTAACTGGATGACAGCCAACTCCCTCAAAATCAACCCAGATAAAACGGAAGTAGTGGCCGACACCTCAGACTCTAACCCTTGGAAGGAGCTCTTCTGGCCACAAGAACTTGGCGCATATCCGGAGCCGGCCGTGGCTGTAAAAAGCCTGGGCATCAAAATTGATGCCAAGCTCACAATGACCCAGCAGGTATCGACAGTAGTGGAAATATGTACAGGCATGCTGACTCACCTTCAATACACTCAGAACGGCAGTGTCTGCTTTGATACTATCACGCCTCGACTATGGCAACTCCTTGTACATCGACCTCCCGGGTAACCTTCTAACCAGACTGCAGGTTATTATGAACAACGCTGCTAGGTTAATCTTCAGAGTGCCCAGGCGAGCCCATGCATTACCCCTCCTAAAACATTTGCATTGGACAGAGAGCAAAGTTCAAAGGCCTCTGCATCGCACACAAGGCCATTTATGGCCAAGCCCCTCGCTACATCAAGGACCGCCTCACCAAATACAATCCCAGCCAGACGCTACGGTCCTCTGATGCCAGCCTCCTGGTCTGCCCCTGATTCAACTTGTCCTCCAAAGGAGGAAGAGCATTCTCCTCATCCATTCCCCATACATGGAACAAACTGCCGGAGAATATACATAAGGAACACGCCCTCCTCCCGTTCAGGAAGAAATTAAAAACAGTGCTTTTTGTGGAGGACTGGGACGTAATCTAAACCGCTGCATGCAAAGGCTGGATCTCTCTGACAGCGCTTAGAGACCTGATGGTGATAACGCGCTTAACAAACGACAATTAACAATAACAACTAACTCTGACCTCCATCCTGCTAAGAAAGATAACCCGTGCACTGAGCCTGGCTTCCTGACACCTGAGACCAAGGTATGGGGGGTTGGGCTATCCCAATAGATCTGGCAGAATGGTGCTCCCGCTATGCTCTCTTTAGTATAGTATGGATACAGATAGGAGTAGGCAAACATTAGCAACAATTAACATGGTTAAATTTTCATATTATTTACCATTCTGGTTGATAACAGTAACATGTCTCATCTTTCTGATTATCGCAGCTCATGCAGCAATAAGATCATTTCAATAAATGTTTGAAAATGCATTGTCGTATCTTTCCTGTGTTGACCTTGGGCGTGCGAGTGTGACTAAACGAAAGGGTTAGATCTGTTTCCACAGATTCCTTGGGAATCAGAGTATCATGTTTGAGGTTGGCAACAACCTCTGTTACTCTTGTTAGTCTAGGGTTTGTATGTTGTACTGTGAGCTAGCCGAAACCCACCAACACTTACTGATGATAAATGTGGACTATGTCTCTACACTATGAAGTTTGGGTTGGTCTAATACACAGTCCTGCTACATTTGTAAGAACCATATAACATCTCACACATTCACGTATCATTTGTTAAAATCAGCATATGCCTCACACCTATCCATGTGCAACATAATCGAGTATGTAATAGACAGCGAGGATTTCTACTCGAGTGACAGAAATCACAACAGCCAAAAAAGAGAGGCCCTTCTCGTCTCCGTTAAGACACCTGCTGCATGGGGCCTGCTGGATCATACATAGTAGGACTGAATCTGTGCAGTGCACTCGGCGTGGCCTGTCCCTTTGTTTACATGGCTTCCCTAGTAAAGAGTCTCAATGCTTTTCCGAACTGCACAACTCTCCCTAATCTAATGATGGAATATTACAATTTCCTACCTAATTCAGATAATGCACCAATTTAGCTTATTAACACTTAAACTATCGATGCATGTCCAGAATATTCGGATAATGTAGAAATAATGTATTCACACATCATTACTAGGTTGTCTGAAAATTGTTATTTCTCCCTGAAGTGTCTAAAGAAATAAAACAGGCAGCCAGGGATGCATAATGTTCTCTTTTCTCAGCATTAGTCCACAGGTTTTTTTAAAATCAATAATCCCCTTCTTCACAAAGCTGCGTTTTCACATATCATTACATTATTTGTATTCAGGACACATATCTCCCAGGTTAAGATTGGCCTCTTAATACTCTGCCTACTATGTGGCATTTCCGCCAGGAGACACTTATTCTAGTCGTGTTTGTTCCAATTTCTTTAAAATTGCCTTTGATTGTTATGCAGCGGCAAGATAGCTCTCAAATAGTCCTTGAAAACCCTATGTTTATTTATATGGTTGTATGTTGGTGAATAACTTTACAATACGAAGTCGGAGGCGTATACGTACGCGTGTAGGCGGGCTCTCAGCAAGAGCAGATTAGCAAACTTGAAAACGTTACTTTTGAAATGACGGGAAAACGTTCAGGACGTGAGTTTACCAGTGGGATTTTGGAGACTGGCCCTCTATAACGGGATGGTCATCTACTACTGAGGTGGCTGCTTTTTTAGACATTACAGATCAAATCTGCTCCATAAAAGATGCTAAGGCTATTGTGGTAAATAATTTAATTACCGGAACTTAATTTGATGCGGAAAATCTATAATAATAGCTCAGTAAAATAAGAGGCAGAATCCGTGGTATTAGAGGTTCGGAACGGGCTTTATTCCAAAATCAATTTGAATTGAGGACTCCATATTCCATCACCACGAAGGTTCAGGAAGTGAAGGACCAACTTTATTGACAAGTAATCATTTTTATACAATAGGCATTACAGTGAAACAGATGCAGGAGGCGTAACAATTGATAACACATACATGCGTAACTAAAGTGGGTGTAACTGGGCGTAACTTAAAGAACGTCATCAGGTATGATGTCACAATAGGGTGGTTCCATGAAAGAATTTCGCAATGTCAGCAGAAATACTTGGCAGAGATGCGCGCGCAGCAGCATGACGTGTGATTGACGTGCAACTAGGGGGTGAAGGGGACTTGACATTTAGCTCTACATGTGGAGACAGAAGTCTGGGGGGGTCAAGTCAACCTAATCCCAAATCATATCTAACATCCTATGTTTAAAGAACTATGTTATCCAAAAAGAAAGGTCTTTCGAACAAAATGTATTCTATACTGACTGTGAGTGCGTGTACAAGCGTCTAAGTGTCTACACTAGATGCGAGGGCAGAAATCTTCCATAGTAACAGGGCTATGAATTACTTGCATAAAGACAGAGAAGCCGGGCCCTTTGCTCGGTAGCTGGAAGAATGTTTACTTAAACTACTAGACAGGAATGCATTGGATAGGGAGCGGAGCAGATAATTTCGAAGGTGAAATACAGTTTTTGGCAGGCAACAGGCTGGTGTCAGGCACCGTTAGCCGCGCAGGGAGTAGGACAAAGTTCATGGGTACAGATGCGAGCTCAAACCGGAGCTTTCAGAGGCAGAAGGCAGGAAAAGGCTTGATGGCAGAATCAGGGCCTACTCGCCTGGACTGTAAAATGGGATAAATGAACCATATAAAGCCGGTGGCCTTTCATACTTAGGAATGGAATATCCGACCCATTCATGGCGGATCTGAAAGAGGACATGTTGGCGGTGGACGCACATGTGTTTGCGTCTTCATAACTGGAACTGGAGGGAACATACATGTACTTGTGATTTATACATGAAACCGTTGGGGTCCAAGATAGGGGACATAACTGATCATAAAAATCCATATTTCCACATTCCCTCCTTGTCCCCTACTTGCCCTTAAGAGATATCAATCTTCATCAATCCGTTGATCTGTTCATATAGCATCATTTGTTCTTCTTTCTTCTTCCGTGATGAATGAAATCTTGATGGTGGAATACACGATGTGGCACACAGACCACAAATCGCTGGTCCACATTGTAGGCATAGACAGCAACTGAATAATATGAGAAAGCCAATACCTAGGAAGGATAGGACCCTCCATCCAAAGGTAGACAATACACTCCAAAACCAACCGGACCAAGTCCAGGTGCCTGGATTCTGGTGTATCTGGCTTACAATCTTATGAAGGCGAGTTATGGCTTTATATACAGATGGCGAATTTTCTGGTATGAAAATGCAACAGCTTGATCCGATGACCCTACAAGCTCCGCCCCTATCGGCCAGGATGACGTCAAGGACAAGACGATTTTGAAGCACAACAATCCGCATAGCAGACTGCTCTTCTGTTAAATTGCCTAAGGCGGAAATAGTTTCGTTTACTACTGCTTCAAGGGTTCTGGTTAATCTACGTATCAGCTTACTATTGGTAACTGTACCTATATAGGGAAAGAGACCTTTATTGAAATCTGTGTATTTTTCCCATGCTGTCTCAGTGTAATCGACTATTGGGAGATCTCTCCGTTCTCTATTGTGTACTAAATGAGTATTTCTGTGATAATCAGGAGGAGCTAGGAAAACAGGTGGCAAAAGGAATCCGATATAACAGGTACCATCCCAATCTAGAGGCAAACGTATATATGCAGTCTGACCACATATGAAGTAGGAATGGCGAGAAGCTCTAAATGTAGATTTGCCTTGATCACTGAATTCTATTACAGTGGTGCATCTACTATGGCCCATATGTATGGAACCATTTTTTCTTACACATAATTCACCTTTAACTGGAAATACTGACATAGCGGGCAAAATTGGTGCAGCTTCGGATTCGACATTCAGGATCATGAGATTAAGCGTGAAATTCCCTAATCCATATACTTCATTTTCTAGATCAGTTCCTGTTCTTTTGGGAAGTCCCTCCTTGTTAGGGTAGCAGACTTTAAGCAAAACTAAGTTCAGGTTTCCCCATACCCAGTTGTCTTTATCAACTGCAGAATTCGAATCTAGGGAATTAATCAAACTAAACCATGCTCCACAGGAGCCATTGTGTGTGAACGGATATGGAAAGAGAGGCAGAATTCCCTTATAGTTCTGATAGGGAGGGAGTCGGCCACATATCCAACAATTTGTAGCATTGCTAACCTGATGCGAATGATGTAACATACTAATAAAAGTGTTATTGCGCAGCGCAAATCTATAGGACAACTCATGCGGGGGTAATTCACTAAAAGAATGTTCAGTAGTAACATTGTAAACATGTTTAGAAATAGGATGATATATATGCAACAATATACTTGCAGCGATTATTAAGAGACTTAAGAAAAACAAAATTAATAACGTCACTGTGCAATGACTACGCAGTGATTTACAGTACGCATGTTGTTTCAACTTCATCCTTCGGTTTCTTTCTCTATTCAGGTCTAAGGGATACATGTCAGAGACAAATTCGACCGATTCACCTTGGAGAGGACTTAAACAATCAAATTGCCTGACTTGTTAGACCGTAGTTTTAGTTTATATTGTTCTTTGTCATTCAGTTCAACCAAAGGAAGCTTTGAGTCAATCGGTGAAGACACGCGAGGAGTGTCATTTACATCGGACGGTAGTCCATGAAATTTCTTGATATGGCTTGAATGTATCCAGCCTTTTCGACCTTCGATCTTCACGGCTGTCCTCGTTGTTAACAGTACGAGTTGAGGCGATTTCCACCTAGGATCCAGCTGAGACTTCCGGTCAAAGTTCCTCACTAACACCAAATCCCCGGGAATTACGTCATGGGGTTTCACCTCGGTGTTGTCGGGAAAAGCTGCAGCTACCTGTGAACGACAAGATTGTAGTGCAGACATCAAGGAAGCCAGGTAATCTGTCAGCATATTACAGTCAACATCAGTTATTTTACGTGGTATAGGCGTCCCCCACATATTTGGTGGTCTACCGAAGATCACTTCATAAGGGGATAGCCCTGTTCGAGAGTGTGCTACCATTCTCATGTAAAAGAGTGCAACTGGTAAGGCTACTACCCAGTCGACACCTTTCTCTCTACATATTTTGGACAATCTAATTTTCAGAGTTTGATTATGTCGTTCCACGAGACCTGCTGCCTCGGGGTGTCGGACACAGTGAAATTTCCACTGATAGCCTAACAAAAGTGAAACGTGTTTCATTAGTTCGGATGAGAACGGCTGGCCGTTATCTGAGTAGACAACACGTGGTAAACCGTACCGTGGGAAGAATTCTCGAACTAACTGTTTGGCAGTAGTCGGGGCAGTGTAATCTGAAACCGGGTATGCCTCTGTCAAACGGGAAAGAGCACAGACAACTACGAGAACATATTTGAATCCTCGACATCGTTCCATCTGGATATAATCCATCTGGAGGACTTCAAAAGGGTGATCAGGAGGCTGAAATCCACCCTGTTCTACGGGAATGCTTTTACCTGGGTTAAACTGACAACAGATCATACAGGTACGAACTTTTTGTTTAGCTGCTGCTCGTAAATGTTTGTTGAACCAAATGTGTTGAATGCTATCTAGCATAGCTTTTTCTCCTAGGTGTGCTGGACTATGTACAGTATTAATAACGACTTGGACCATTGAATCAGGAAGGAACCACACAGATTTTTCCTTCGTCATCCATCCTTGATCCGTTTGGATCCCTCCTAATTCAGTCCATTTCTTTATTTCATCTGGTGTAGCATGTGTCTGTATGTCAATTACGTCAAGAGCGGGATCCTTAACCGTCATACAATGTGTTGGTGTCGGAACTATTGTCTTTGTCATGTCGGGTGTTTGAGTTTGAGCAGTCTGTTCAGCTGTTCTGTCAGCTAGATCATTGCCTTGAGAAATGATATCAGTAACTTTTGTATGAGCTTTACATTTCATAATTGATATTGCAGTGGGTAGATGTATTGCATCTAATAAGGCATGAATGAGGGGTCCGTGCTGAATGTGGGCACCGTGAGAAGTTAAATAACCTCTCTCTCGCCACAGCACGCCGAAGTCATGTACAACTCCGAATGCATAACGTGAATCAGTGTATATGTTGACTTTTTTATTAGTGGCTTGAATACAGGCTTGTGTCAGAGCGATGAGCTCTGCTGCTTGAGCGGACAAGGTATCTATGCAATTTGTTTCAATGACTTCAGTGTCTGTTGTGACTGCGTAAGCGGCCACTAGCTCTCCTGTATTTGTTCTCATACATGAACCATCTACATACAACGTCAGGTCTGGGTCTGACAATGGGACATCTGTCAAGTCTTGTCTGGGTTTCGTCGTGATAGTGATAACTTCAATACAATCATGTGCAAGTGGGTCTGTTCCATTTACTGGTAACAGTGTGGCAGGATTCAATGTACTACAACGTCTGATTTCTATATGTGGCTGAAACAATGTTAATTCGTAACCAGTGAGTCGTGCTATAGTCAAGTGTTGTGTTTGTGTGCGATTCAAGAGAACCTCTACTGCGTGTGGTACTTGTACTGTCAATTGATGTCCTAACACTATGGCATTGCTTTGTCTGATTGCTAAAGCTGTCGCTGCCACTGATTTCAGGCACGCAGGCAGAGCCTGAGCTACGGGATCTAATGTACTAGAAAAATAAGCACATGGTTTGTGTGATCCTGCTTGTTCCTGTGTGAGTACTGACAAGGCAGTACCTTCGCGTTCTGTAACAAAGAGTGTAAAATGTTTATTGTAACATGGTGTTGCTAAAACAGGTGCTTGACATAAAGCTTTCTTTAGGCTTTCAAAAGCTTGTGTATGTTCCTGAGTCCAAGGGAGAACAGTCGATGTGGCTGCCTCCTGTGTTGTCAATTGAATGAGTGGTTTTGCTAGAAATGCATACTGCGGGATCCACTGCCTACAATATGAAGTGAGGCCTATGAAGGCCCGCACCTCCTTTTGTGTCTTGGGTGTTGGCATGTTAGCAATTAACTGGATGCGATCTGATGTAAGCTGCCTTCCCTCCTTGGACAGCGAGTGACCAAGGTAAACAACTCGCTGGACACAGAATTGCAGCTTAGAAGGGGACACCTTGTGCCCCTTTTCGGCCAAAAATTGTAAAACCGTCAGTGAGGCTTTTTCACATTCGGGTTTGCTTCTAGCGGTGATCAGCAGATCATCGACATATTGAAGCAGGGCAGTGTTGACTGGCATGTGGATACTGTCGAGTTCTCGTTTCAGTGCTTGGCTATAGATGCTGGGGCTTTCTGTAAATCCTTGAGGTGCGCGTGTGAATTTAAAGCTTCGTCCATTTAAACTAAATCCGAACAAGTATTGGCTTTCCGGATCTATTGGGACGCTGAAAAAGGCATTCTTGAGATCAATTACAGTAAAGAATGTTGCTTCGGAATCAATGGCTGTCAGTAATGAAGAAATGTCTGGGACTACGGGGTATTGTGGTACAATACATTTATTTAATTCGCGCAGATCAATAACCAATCGATATACTGGCGGGGCTGTTGGATCAGTTCGTTTAAGAATCGGAATTATCGGTGAATTACATACATTGGAGTCGGTTTCCACAACCACTCCTTGGGTAATAAGCTCGTCAATGATTTGCAGTAAAGCCACTACAGCATCTGGGGGTAACTTGTATTGTCGCATTCGTGGTAGTACCACTCCTGCCTTTAGTGTGACTCGATATGGTGTAATGTTCATGCAACCAACATCTGTAGGGCCTTGTGCCCATAAATGTGTGGGTAAAGTCTGCAGTCGGTCATCCATGTCTCGGGACACATAGTGCCCTTTGAAATCACGTAAAAACAATCTTACTCCTTCCGGAGAACAACATATTATAGCTCCTAGAGCTTTCAAAGTTTTTATACCTAACAAGTTTTCTGGACATGATTTAGTAAGCAATAAATCTGTAGTTCGTGTCAAGGGACCAATCGTAAGTGGAAGAGGCTGTGATACTTCGTTAATGATAGGTTTTCCTGAAAAGCCAAGGGAAATATTCTGTGAGCCTGAGAGGGGTGCCCCTGGAACTTCACTACGTTTTATTGTTGTTCGGCTTGCCCCTGTATCAAGTAAAAATTTTCTATCTTGGCCTAATAGTTCACTGTGTACATAAGGTCCTTCTTGATCTACAGGGACCTCAATAAGGGGTAAGCCAACTTCCTTCTCTAGGCTGTTTCATGAGTATCGTTGATAATCAGGATAGTCATACTGTGCGGTCTGGTACATCTGTCGTGTCGTTGTTTGTGTGGCAGCAATAGGCTGCGGTGGTGGAGCTGGCATAGACTGTTGCGGAGCTGGCATGGACTGTGCATGCTGCGGGGCTCCTTGTTGATTCTGATCCTGTCTAAGTGGCCGTGGTCTTTCTTTTGTATTACCTATGGCGATATTATGTTTTAAAACTGGACAATCGTGTACATAATGACCTGGCTGTTTACAATAGTTGCATGTCCCTTTTACAGGACCTGTTGAAACACTGGACTGTGTCATACCCTTTTTATGACCGTCAGCTGGAACTGTCTGGGAAACTAGCATTTTCATTTTCGTGTCTTTCATGCGTCTTTGTTCATGTTCTTGTTCTTCTCTAATTCTATTATGATGGTACTGTAGCATTTGTAACATTTGTGACGGAGTGTTACCTTGCCAGGTACTCTCGAATTTCAATACTCTATTCTTAACTTGGGGCAAGGCATTTTCAACCAATTTTGTCACAAACAGATGTGGATACGACTCGCTACTTGCTTTTATTCCACTATTTATACCAAAACATTTTTCAAATCGGGAATAGAAATCACTAGTGTCTTCATCTGGTTTTTGTTTACAGGCTGAGATTGCACCCCAGTCTTCCTTTTTCGTGGTTAATAAACGTGGCAGTACCTGTACTAGTAGACCTGGTAGTGTTTTGGTCTTTTCCCCAAGCCCTGAACCTGGACCTCGAGCTTTTTCTTCGTTTTCTAATGCTGTCCAATCTATCTTCTGGTTCCCCACTTCCCAATCCTTTTCCTTGAGTTTTTCGTAAATGCCCGCAGGCATTAATACCTTCAATATTGTCATAATGTCGGGGTAGGTATATTCTCCCATGAGTAACATGTCTTTAATTTCACGGTGGAAACCCGCTGGGTCTTTATCATGACTGGGTACCACTTTCTTCATTTCTAATAGTTCTATTTTAGATATGGGTGTGTATACAAACACACGTTTAAACTGATTGTCCTCACCTTTTATCGGGTGCACTTCGCGTAAGGGATTCTGTCTATCCATATAATACGTCGTTCTTTCCTTGATGGGCAGTGGAACATGTTCGGGACATTCAAAAAGAATGTACTGCTTTCTGGATTCTAGTATTTCTCTAATTAACTCAGTACCTGAACCTCTCCATTTATTCGTGAGTAATTCAGTCAATATATCAGGTAAGGGGCCAGGATCGGAGTGTTGGCTTTTATATAATATAAGGAGTTGTTGAATCATATAGATACCAGCTAAACGCTGTTCATCTGGGGCGAGGTTCAAAAACGTGTGCGCTAGTGTATCATCACTATATTTTCCGGGACTATCGACCCAATGAACGGCTGACCTGGCTAATTCTTGTTCGTCCATAGAATCGAGTATATGATAACCCCTTCGTTCTCGGAGTAATTTGTCAACGGCTTGGAACGAATGTTCGGGGGACCTTATATTTATTATAGGAGTTTGGAATTTTCTGCTATTATCTGGACGTATCGGATCAGTAAAGCATCTAGTATTATTGCAAGATCTTCCTCTACCTACATAGGCCATGGTTTCTAACTGTCCTGTGGGCAGTTCTAATTCTTCCTCGTCCTCGGTTTGTTCAGGTTCGTCTACTGCTAATCTTTCTTCGTGTATTCGTTCTATTTCTTTGCGGATCTTTCGGCACATAGCTACTATACATGATCGTTTATCATGTCTCCCCTCTGATATATTCTGACTCCATGTGGTAAGAATTTGCATTTCTTCCGGATTTACCCCTGGTCGGTCTTGATTTCTGATCACACAGTTTATGAGGAAACGTAACAGTTCCCCCTGTATTTCCACTTTTTGGTACTCCATGGCTCTGTTAATACTCTCAGAATCTCGCCCTGTCTGGACAAAGTGATATATATTCTCTAAATGTGCAGTCATTCCTGGTAGCTTCCCTAAATATATTGCAGCTCGTCGGATACGTAATGATGCCAGCATCATTTCGTCCCCTTTTCCGGGCACAGGGTCATATCTACAATCTATTAGAAGTTCCTTGAGCGTGTGGGGAGTTACTAGTTTGGGCGTACGTTGGTGGGCTAATTCTTGAAAGGAAAGTTTATTTGCTCTGGGTGGTGTGGAAAAAATGCTTGATGTACCTCCGGTAGCACCACCTGGGGTGCTGGATGTGAAAGGATTCGTTGAACGTGATATAGCAACCATAGGTGTGGATACAGATGTAGAAGCAGATGTGCTTGCCGGAACTTGTGTCGGAGTTTGCTGTTGCGTAGGTACAGACGGAGGAGGGTCTTGGCGTTGAACCCCCTCGGCAGGCGGTCTATGTGGCGCAGCATTAGCATACTCGGGAGCTGCGTCGTCTAAATAAGAGGAAAGAAAAACATCTTCTGCGGTTCTGGGATGCCCTTTGGGATGTACTTTTATCGGAAACAATGGGGGTGGCAAGTCTTTTGGTATCTCCGGAGTAGCCTTAGGTAACCCTTCGGCCAGAAGAGGATACATACCATTCATAAGGGCATTTCTTTGTCTGTCCATTTGTTCTGACTTTACTCGAGTACCTTCTTCAATTAATAGATTTTCTCGAACTTTATTTGAATTCTCCTTACTTTTCTCTTCCTGTCTGAGCGCTTTTTCTGTACGTCTATATGATTCTTTACGCCATAATTCAATGGCATCTTTCTGTGACTGTCTAGCTTTCTTTTTCCATAATTCTTCCTCTACTTTCATGATGCAATCTGCATCCCAGGTCCCAGCTGCGGGCCACCTCTGACTCTCTGGTAATTCCTTGGTGTAGTCTACCCATAAATCAAGAAATAATATGGCGTCTAGGCCATGTTTATGATACATGAAGTACCCTGGAGTGTCCCTAGGAGGAATGGGAACAGCTTCTTCGAGTACCCCTTTTCTAGTTTTGATCTGTCTTAATTTCGAAAAGAGCGGCATATTGAGAACTTATCTGATACCTATTTTTGAACACGTTTAATACCACAAAACACAATGATGAACAGTCATTCACACCACAATATACAGAACGTATTTAAAACATTTTTAACATTTAACATTGAATGAACAAACAATGATGGCCATTTAGGGAACTAGTCACTAAGCATAATACTCGGTACTAACTAGATAATTCTGAATTATATACTAGACATACTTGATATACTGCTAAACAGTACAGATACACTGCTGAAACAGTGCAGACCGGATTTGTGTACCCAAACCCGTCTTGACCGGCACAAACTATGTGCACGTCAGAACGCCTCCCCGACAATGGTACTCACCGGGTAGCTCGGAACGGAAGGCCTCGGAACTGAACTGAACTTGAACCTGACTGGACTCGACTCGAAACTTCGGAAACTTCGGAAACTGGTGGGCCTCTGTATACCTCGGATCTTGCTCTCTCAGCTAGGCTCTGGTCGGGATACTTCGCACTTCTCACCGCCTCGTCTGGGTGTTGATCGCAGCCTCAGTTACCCCCGCTCGGCAGGAGGGAGATACAGGAAATCCTGTGGGTACGCGTTGTTGTCCGTCCAGCTGTGACAGGAGACCGGGCCTGCAACGCACCTCCGGCGCGTGAGATGAGAAAGTGTCCCTGTTCGGGCGCCATATATGTGGTAAATAATTTAATTACCGGAACTTAATTTGATGCGGAAAATCTATAATAATAGCTCAGTAAAATAAGAGGCAGAATCCGTGGTATTAGAGGTTCGGAACGGGCTTTATTCCAAAATCAATTCGAATTGAGGACTCCATATTCCATCACCACGAAGGTTCAGGAAGTGAAGGACCAACTTTATTGACAAGTAATCATTTTTATACAATAGGCATTACAGTGAAACAGATGCAGGAGGCGTAACAATTGATAACACATACATGCGTAACTAAAGTGGGTGTAACTGGGCGTAACTTAAAGAACGTCATCAGGTATGATGTCACAATAGGGTGGTTCCATGAAAGAATTTCGCAATGTCAGCAGAAATACTTGGCAGAGATGCGCGCGCAGCAGCATGACGTGTGATTGACGTGCAACTAGGGGGTGAAGGGGACTTGACATTTAGCTCTACATGTGGAGAAAGAAGTCTGGGGGGGTTAAGTCAACCTAATCCCAAATCATATCTAACATCCTATGTTTAAAGAACTATGTTATCCAAAAAGAAAGGTCTTTCGAACAAAATCTATTCTATACTGACTGTGAGTGCGTGTACAAGCGTCTAAGTGTCTACACTAGATGCGAGGGCAGAAATCTTCCATAGTAACAGGGCTATGAATTACTTGCATAAAGACAGAGAAGCCGGGCCCTTTGCTCGGTAGCTGGAAGAATGTTTACTTAAACTACTAGACAGGAATGCATTGGATAGGGAGCGGAGCAGATAATTTCGAAGGTGAAATACAGTTTTTGGCAGGCAACAGGCTGGTGTCAGGCACCGTTAGCCGCGCAGGGAGTAGGACAAAGTTCATGGGTACAGATGCGAGCTCAAACCGGAGCTTTCAGAGGCAGAAGGCAGGAAAAGGCTTGATGGCAGAATCAGGGCCTACTCGCCTGGACTGTAAAATGGGATAAATGAACCATATAAAGCCGGTGGCCTTTCATACTTAGGAATGGAATATCCGACCCATTCATGGCGGATCTGAAAGAGGACATGTTGGCGGTGGACGCACATGTGTTTGCGTCTTCATAACTGGAACTGGAGGGAACATACATGTACTTGTGATTTATACATGAAACCGTTGGGGTCCAAGATAGGGGACATAACTGATCATAAAAATCCATATTTCCACACTATTATCAAAGTAATTTCAAACACATACTTTATAAATCAATGTGTAGAAGGGGTTGGCAGTCTCTATTTTACTCTAACAGAGGGAAAGACCAGTTTATAGATCACTCCATCAGAAAGAAAGGTCTGCTGGTGCTTTGCCACAATCGACATGTCAGCGGGTAGAATACCGCACCAGAGAAATGTCAGTGTGCAGATTACCCTACAAGTGGGAAATGTCAACATGCAAATTACCAAACAGGAGTGAAATGTCAGTTTGCAGATTCCTCTACTAGAGACAAATGTCACTATGCAGGTTAATCTATCAGAGAGAAATGTCAACCTGCAGTTTACCCTACCAAAGGGAAATTCCCACGTGCAGATTACCCTACAAGAGAGAAGTGTCAGCCTCAGATTACCCTACCAGAGAGAAATGTCAGCCTGCAGATTACCCTACCAAAGGGAAATCCCCATGTGCAGATTACCCTACAAGAAAGAAATGTCAGCCTGCACCTTCCTGATGCAGCGGAGCGGGAAGGTGAGCCACGAAGTTCCGAGCGGGAGCAGAGACACTAAACGGTGTGTCCAATTTACTCCGCTGTGATCTGATGAGGCAGCACATGAAAACCGAAGAGGTTTGCTGCCCTTCTCCGGGGCATTAACCCTCGGATAAAAAGAGGGGTAGGTAGCGTTGCACCACATCACCCACTGTAGATAGTTTTTTAGTCACCTGGTCCTGAGGAATCGCCAACTGATCACTTGACATTCTGAGGTGAGAAACATGTTGACCATCTGGAGGTAGAGCGAATTTTTGTCACATTAAAACAAAATAGTCGTCCCCCTCTCTTCCCTTTTTAGTCAGGTTGGGCCCTTTCCAGAATAAAAATAATCACAAAGGATTCCCTTACCTGTTTCAATCCACACACCACATCTACACGCCTCCAGGCCCCTCGGCACCTATACTGCAAGGAACTAAAGAGCCCCTTTATGGGTGCCCGTCGAGCATTGCAGCGCCGGCTCGACGAGGAGCAGACCCATATGATGAAGCATGACACCTAGCTTGCTGGGTGTGTGAGGGTCCTAGTTCCAACAGGAGGTATCCCCCACCTCCTCACTACCTTGAGTACACACCAGGTGGCCAATTTGCCACAGAGGAACTCCATACCTTTTATTGTCTTCTAGCTTAACTCAGGGCAAGTACGTTGGACCTCTATTAAGCCCTAGCTGTCCGTCTCTTTGTTGATTCAGCCTGCAGATTACCCTACCAGAGAGAAATGTCAGCCTGCAGATTACCCCACCAGAGAAAAATGTCAGCCTGCAGATTACCCTACAAGAGGGAAATCCCCATGTGCAGATTACCCTACCAGAGAGAAATGTCAGCAATCAGATTACCCTACAAGAGAGAAATGTCAGTCTGCAGATTATCCTACCAGAGGGAAATCCCCATGTGCCGATTACCCTACCAAGGAGAAATATCTGTGGGCTGATTCCCGACCAGAGAGGCATGTCAGCCTTTAAATCACCCCACCACAATGAAATGTGAGCGTGCAGATTACTCTACAAATGAGAAATGTCAGCCGGTAGATCACCCCAGCAGAAAGAAATGTCAACCTGTAGCTCACTCTACCACCAATAGATTTCAGCCTGTAGCTCACACCACTAGAATGAAAGATCAGCCTGCAGATCACCTCTACCAGAGAGAAAAGTTAACTAGTTATTTGCTCTGTGAAAGATAAATACAGGATCAGACTGCCATCCTTCTCAGATGAGTAAACTGAGTACTATACTTGGGTAATGGTAATCTGTTATTGTAAAGTGCTTAAAAATGATTCAAATCCAGTATTTTCCAATCCTACCAAGACATGACAACAGATACAATCTTCATTATGGGAACACATTTAGACTCATGTTTACTAGTGATGAACACTTCTTAAGGAGTGTCTCATCATCAAGGGGCACATTTCTTCCACTTAAGATGGTATAGTTTCTATACAATAAATCAGGGCACTTATTTCTTGACTGTCCATGTGGTCTCTCTGCTCCAACTATTTTGTACAAGGCTAATAGTGAAGGGCAGTGGGTAATTACTAGCAGGTTAGGTTAGCAGAATTTCCACGAACCATACCGATTATATGGAATGGACTCTTGTTACTGCCCATACAGAGTAATAACAGGGGCAGAGCTGCACTATTTCCACTGGGGAGAGGAGACAACCACAGCCTTAGGAGCATCTCGTTTCAGTGGTATTTTGCTTAATGAAAACCAACATTTTCAATTCATCTTTTGGAAATTTGTCTGCAGGGTTTACAAATTGGTGGAATTCACTTGCATATTTCTGTGCCAATTGAATTTCTTCATGGTCACTTTCAGGCAGAAGGAAAAGTGTGCTTAAATATATAAAATGAAGGAAAAATTAACATTACCAGAAAGAAGGGATTCCACTTGCATATATCGACCAGAGGTAGCATCACTACTTAGTGTGTTGCAAGGGTGGGCACAATAGTTCCAAAATGCCTGAGCGCATGCCACATTTGCTGTCACGCCAGATAGCCTAAGTCTTATGAGTGATGCAAAATTAAACGTATTTACATTGTCAGTGGTTACCCTGAAGATCAGATATAGATTCGGTCCTGCTGCACTTACATTGGACACGCCTGGTTATTATAAAGACAACTCTGCGGAACTGAAGGCTGATTTAATCAAAGGGCACAAAGAGTGCTTGCAAGGCAGCCCTTCAGCTCAGGCCACTTCCTTATACTGCACAACATGGGTAATGGCCATGAGTACCAGAAACCAAAAGCTTGGAAAAAATGTGTATCTGACCTCAAAAATGTCAAACAGCTTGCTTTGTAGAATTTCCATGATAGTGAAGAATAACTAGATACAAAGTGGGTGCAGTGGGCAGGGGGTGAACTCGTGGGGTGGGTGCATCCAGGTGTTTAATCATAGAGAGAGAGATTCCCCACCACACGCTAGAACTTCAGTTTTGTCATTGTTAATTTGAAACCATTCCAGCTCATCTATTCCACGATATCCATGAAACATTCAAGGAAGATAGCTTGGGTAGAGGGAGCATCTGTGTCCCGATGGAGCGGATTGCAATAAACATATGAATCCAAAGGACAGAATCAGACAGACCAGATTGAGAACATAGACTGAAAAAGAATGGCTTACGGAGGATCCCTAAAAGACCAATATCAGTATTAGATGGAAATGGCTGAGAGCAGCATGAGGAGAAAGAGGGCAGCCAGGCAAGGGCAGTACCTCTCAAACCAACCTCTCAAATCCTAGCAGAAGGGTGTGATGGAAAACACTGGAAAAGGTGGCCAAAAATATAATCAATAAAGATGTGAGGTGCACATCTGCCACCATCTGCACGCAGCAACTTTGGTCTCACCATCAACATCAAGAAGACTAAAGTTATTTGCCAGCCAGCTCCCTACACTCTTTACACATAACCATCAATCACTGTAAATGGACTGAGACTGCAGTGGATCACTTCACATACCTGGCAGTACCCTTTCGGGGGTTTGATCAATCGATGCTGAATCAACTGCAGAACTGCAAAAGCAAGCTCGAGCCTTTGAGAAAGTCAAGGGATGAGCCTACCAATGCAGCTGAAAGTTTACCAAGCAGTGCCTCCATCTCTGCTGTACGCCTGCAAGACGTGGACTGCCTACTGGAGTCATGCACCACGGCTCAATCACTTGCACATGTCCTATTTGCGCAAGCTTCTGAGAATCAGATGGCAGGACAAAGTGCTGGATACTGAAGTTCTTTCCAGGGCTAGTCTGCTGTCAGTCCAAACACTGCTAATGAAAGCCCAGATGAGCTGGGCATGTTGTCAGAATATCTGATGAGTCCATCCCCAAACACCTCGTCTACGGAAAACTCACTCAGGGAAAGCGCTCCCATGGAGGACAAAAGAAGTGGTTCAAGGCCCGCTGAAGGTGTCCCTGAAGTCCCTTGAGATCAACACTGCCACCTGAGTATTCCTCGCACTGAACCGTGCAGTATGGTACCGCCTCATTCACATAGACTGCCAAACGCCTGAGGCGAGGCATACTGGTGTGGGTCAAAGCAAGCATGAGAGCAGCAGGTCCAGAGCTGCCCGCACATTACTGACAGTGTCATCAGATGTCTGTCCGACATGTGACAGGACGTTCCATGCCTGAATTGGACTACTCCGTCATCCTTGGACGCACAGAGCCCGGTCAACCAATCAATGAGATGTCGACGGACAAACATCAAGGTCATATAACCCTTCATGCTCCAATCTGTCTCGATTTAAGAAATTGCTTAAGACCTGGCTGTTTTAACATTCCTCTGCTCATTAGGTGACGTCTTCTCAGGGGCCAAGAGATTCCCCTGGGGATGATTCGCCGCGCAATACAAATGCGTAAAATAAATAACTGTGTGGCAGTGTAAATAATGGAGCAAATCCATTTTCATCATTTTGGCTGTGTTTTCATAATAAAAAAAGGAGTAAATATACTTTTTTAAACTGTTAAAAAGTGAACAATGAAAATAAGTTTGATTCAAAATCAGTTTGTTCACTTTCAAATTACAAATGCAGCAATGATTGGGGCTGTCTTTGGGTGTATTCAGCATCTCGAGGAATGTTTCCTGTATAGCAAATTACCTTGTGTCTGGCAAACCCTCTTTTTCATAGGGAGGATTTGCTATATGTATGAGACGCCATCTTCTTGTTCAGCTTCCGGCCCCTCTTCCATTTGGTACTCCATGACAGTGCTCGGTAGCCTGAGTGGGTCATTTGTGCTCCGTACGCATCCGCCACTTGCTCTGTAGGTTGTCTCTGCAGTCATCAGAGAGGCTGGAGCTCCCAGGAGGGGTAACAAGTAGCACACATGACTTCCCACAAAGCAGTAGATGTGTCATCTGTGCTTGGCAATGGCTCAGCAATCAATTCCCAATATCTTTGCAAAACGTATTGTACTATAGACTAGAGCAACAATCTGTTTGCTCTGATTAACCAATAAATGCCATCAGAGGAAACCAGAATCTAATAAAAGAGTGACTGATATCTAAATAGGATCCACTTCAAAATGAAATAGAGCAGAAAGCATCGGATAGACCCGTCAACCATAGGGTGGTCATCCCCCAAACCTTTTGCCTTCACCCCTCCTATCCCAGATGGGTTCATCAGGGTATCAGTGTGCAAACATCGATACACAGTTTTGTAAGAATGGGTCATTGAGTCAAGCATTACCACTCGGCAGCAATGCAATGCACAGTGTATGTCAAAGAAAACAAACTTATTGGGATTCAACAATATCTCCCTCTCCTCACCCCGAACCCCTCTATTAATGTCCTTGGGTCGCTACCCTATTAGCTTAAAAATGATAGCGGGCCAGTCGAGCCTGGGGACTTACGTAAGAGTAATAAGCCATCAGTGTACCTCCTGCCCTGTGGTGCATGTAAACAAAAATTGCTGCTATGTGCTTCCCTCATCAGACATATAATGTGCTGCTGGGGAGCTGAGAGGGGTTTCCATGTCTGGTTTCCTAAGACAGTTCACTAAATGATCCCAAGCTTGGGCCCTGTCCATTGACTGCCTACGTTCCTCACCTCTCTGAGGAGCACCGCTCTCTTGTATCCCACCCTCTTGATCAGTTTGTCCCTATTTCTCATATCTATGGACCCTAGTGGCGTTCCAGTGCATGGTGATCTTACGCTTAGCTAAGACCAGAACCAAATCTATAAACCTTGTGGTAGTCTTGCGTCTTGTAAGACTGGGGAATCCACCCAGGAGGCTTGTCAGGAGTGCAAAGTCAATCGATCTCTGGGTCACTTCGTTAACGCAAGTGATTTTAAATTACAAGTTGTGGGAAAACTACCACACACCAGATAAATTATAATGAGGGCTGTAGATCAAATCCCATTGCAACACCGTGAGCTGTGCATGTGGAGCAAAGCCCCTGGGCAAGGCAGTAAACCATCTAAAATTAAAAAGAACCCCAAAGACAATGTCTTGACACAGGTTAGACAAACATCTGCCACCCAAAAGACAGTAGCCTTGTCATGCACTTTTCTGTTGGGCTTGATCGCATTTTTAATGGACCAGAGAAGAATAGAAGGTAGGTTATAGGCCCATTTACCCCATCCCTCGAGAAAGAGCTAATGACCTCAATCATGAGGTATACAGAGCATTGTTGTTGGCAAAGAAGTCAGAACCTAAATACCTTCAGTACTCCATTAGACTACACCTAAATGTTTAATTGACCAACAAAAACACTTTCGCTGAAAAGAAGAAATACACCAATTGTATATTATCATCTAATGAAAACCATTGTACGGTGGAAGGCCCTTCGCAAAATGAGAGCCAGGTTGTCAGGCTAATGTAATTATCAATAGGCTTTTTCAAAGAATTCTTTTAATTTTAATTCGCACTAAATAAAAAGGTGCAGGCAAAACAAAAGTTAATGGAAGAAGGATGAATAACCAAAGTAGCATTTTCGAGTGTAGAGCAGAAATTTAAAATGAAAGATCACATCTTCTAGAACCAGATAACTGTGCAGAATTCTGCGGAGTTACATGAAAACCCTGCGAGATTACGCAGAGTTCCACGAACTGGCGGAATTAGGCCCGTCCTGCTGCTCAAGCTGATTTTTAGTGGCAGGAGCTCGTTCCATGCTGAAAAATCAGTGGAAACGGCACACTGTTTCTCAAGTAGATTTTGCTGCCGCTCAAGTAGATTATCTACTCGAGCTGCAGCTTTCTGACCGCGAACGTTCGCAACCACCCACGTTAGGGAAATCATGCTGGTTGCCCGTCTGGTGACCGCAAATCGTGCAAGTGCCAAATCTTGCTTGTGCATGCCAACTTACCATTGGTGAGCCCCGTGCAAGAAAAAGTCTGCCAAGCAGCAGTTGACGGAATTTGGCCAGAACACCACATTACATTTGTAACACAGAGTGGCAAAAACTCTGTCAACAATGCCATTAAACCTAGCTTGGAAGAAACTAGAGTCCATTGTTTTATCTCTTGTCAATCAAAGGCAACAAGACCGGGGATCACAGCTCAAATTGTAAAAAATTAAGTGTAGGGGCCCATAATTATTCCCAGTGTTGCAGAATGCCAGGTTTGTCAAATACCAATGCTACCCAGTCTTGATTTCACATTATTCTTCTTTCTTCCACCACCCTACACTTGCTATTTCTTTATCTTACACTGCCATGTTCTTTTTCATCCCTGTTTGTGCCCTTTGTCACTAGTTTTCCTATCTTAATTTCCCCCTTTCTGTTGTTTTCTTCGAATCAAAGTTTGATAATGAAAAATAAGTCACAGTCCCAAAAACAAGCTTAATCAAATCTCTACAAGGCCGAGCTATTGATATTTTTGCAGTCACTAGTGAATCAGTTCAACAACTGTGATAGACAACCAAGCCATTCAATCATGAGCAAGTGGGCTAACCCAAAGACCACTCTCAATGTATGCTAAACAGCTAAAGCTGTCTGTTGCCGAGACCCAAAAATGAGTGCCGGTGACCAACACCTACAACCACTGGTACAAAAAGAGCAATTGTCTGAGATGAGTTTAAGGATTAAGCACGGTCTGCCGTGAGTGTAGGTATTAAGACTGTAAGTGTTGCAAATGTCAAATGAAATGCTGAATTACAGGTTGATTAATTTACTTAACAGAGAATACAAATTCCCAAAATATAAGGGTACATCGTATTTGCATAGTTGATATAGGAGCTGAATAGGCATGAATCAATGAAATATTAAAAGTTGTAAACTCTTAAATTCAAGCCGTATGCGGTGGGAATGAGTGTTATTTAGAAGCAGAGAGTTTGTGCAGAGCTAATAAATGGAGGAAACAAATTAAACAAAGTATTTTTTCAAGAATATGTGTAACTAAATCAGTGAAGGTGGAGAAATAGTAGGTTTTACAATTCAAAATGGAAAACAGCTAATTGACCATTTTGCGACAGGTACTCTGAAACCTGTGTCAGATATACCCTCTGATAGACAGATATTAAACGTTGCGGAGTACTGTCGCAACAATCAGTATTAAACAGACTGTTTAGTATGCCCAAATTTAAAGTAGAATTAGGTCTCCTTTGGATCGTGTAGATCCTGAATATAGAGTGGAGAATATCGTGGGACACTAGTACAGACGACAAGCTAGCAAGTGACAAAATATTGAAACATAATCATGTACAAATATTTCATAACAAACTCCACAACTATTTACCATGACAGAGTATATATATATATATATATATATATATATATATATATATATATATATATGTGATCAAGGCTGCGGAGACGCAGCCGAAACGCGTCATGCTGATTTTGTGATTGGGAAAATAAAAGCATAATCAAACTGCACTGCTGTGGTCCGTACCTGCTTTGATAATTACCAAGGAAGGTGGTAATCCAGGATTGTGTTTCTTGATATATATATATATATATATATGCAGAAAATAATCCCCAACCGAATCTGATCAAGGAAAAAGCACTCGTCATCGTGGGGGTTTTTCTCATTTATTGCGTAGGTTACATCAGGCTATGGACAAACAGGGAACGCGTTTTCGGCAGACAAGCTGCCTTTCTCAACCTGAAATTCGCCACATTGGTGCTTCTATTTAAAACAAATGTTCATCAAAACAAAAGATGCACTTCATTGCGCAGCGATTGGGTGCAAGCTAGCATGTGGGCCGATGGTCACACATTCTTCAAACAAAGCATAATCACAGTTATTTCAGAAAACCGCAACAGTGAAAATCCTTCAACCTGAATTGATTTATGGATTGTTTTCAGTCTGTGCTGTTCCGTGTTTTATGCCCCTCAGTTCATATTGTCTGAAGAAAACTCCCAACATGCCTTATTCTACTTGCAGTAAAACCCGTACTGGATTTCATACACGACTTTCAGCTGCAGCCGAGGGCATCTTTAAAATGACTTTAAAATCCAAAGACACACATTATCACGGTCAAATTATTTCTCTCTAAGCACAGTTGCCCACCTTCATAGTTCATTAACTCCTTCCAAGTGCATGCATCTTCGAGGGCAGTCTGCTTTCTCCTCGGAGACGCTTTGCAAATTAAGAACCATTGTTCACGTTGCTTAGGGAAAGATGTATGGCGGCAACTTCTTAGAGTATAAAATCCATATGTCCAATGTAACCGCCTCGAAAAGCAACAGCATGGACCCACGAGACCACCGCACTCTTGGCCAGTGCCATCAGCGGTGTCCAGTTCCAAAATAGGAGAGGTTATACCAGGGTGAGGATGTGCAATTAAGTAGAGAAGCTCCAGTCCCCGCCAAGAGAGCATACGCTCCCAGCGTTTGAACTCCCTCCTCCACAGACGCCTTCTCCTCTTCTCCATCGCCACACTCCTTTCATGGGGGCACGCCTGCCTCAACATTCAGAATCCAGATTGCGGTAATGCTGGCGTGCTGCCAGATCACTGGTGGTGCTTTAAAAGAGGTGCTACCGCTAGCGCCACACATGTGCAGAAAATAATCCCCAACCGAATCTGATCAAGGAAAAAGCACTCGTCATCGTGGGGGTTTTTCTCATTTATTGCGTAGGTTACATCAGGCTATGGACAAACAGGGAACGCGTTTTCGGCAGACAAGCTGCCTTTCTCAACCTGAAATTCGCCACATTGGTGCTTCTATTTAAAACAAATGTTCATCAAAACAAAAGATGCACTTCATTGCGCAGCGATTGAGTGCAAGCTAGCATGTGGGCCGATGGTCACACATTCTTCAAACAAAGCATAATCACAGTTATTTCAGAAAACCGCAACAGTGAAAATCCTTCAACCTGAATTGATTTATGGATTGTTTTCAGTCTGTGCTGTTCCGTGTTTTATGCCCCTCAGTTCATATTGTCTGAAGAAAACTCCCAACATGCCTTATTCTACTTGCAGTAAAACCCGTACTGGATTTCATACACGACTTTCAGCTGCAGCCGAGGGCATCTTTAAAATGACTTTAAAATCCAAAGACACACATTATCACGGTCAAATTATTTCTCTCTAAGCACAGTTGCCCACCTTCATAGTTCATTAACTCCTTCCAAGTGCATGCATCTTCGAGGGCAGTCTGCTTTCTCCTCGGAGACGCTTTGCAAATTAAGAACCATTGTTCACGTTGCTTAGGGAAAGATGTATGGCGGCAACTTCTTAGAGTATAAAATCCATATGTCCAATGTAACCGCCTCGAAAAGCAACAGCATGGACCCACGAGACCACCGCACTCTTGGCCAGTGCCATCAGCGGTGTCCAGTTCCAAAATAGGAGAGGTTATACCAGGGTGACGATGTGCAATTAAGTAGAGAAGCTCCAGTCCCCGCCAAGAGAGCATACGCTCCCAGCGTTTGAACTCCCTCCTCCACAGACGCCTTCTCCTCTTCTCCATCGCCACACTCCTTTCATGGGGGCACGCCTGCCTCAACATTCAGAATCCAGATTGCGGTAATGCTGGCGTGCTGCCAGATCACTGGTGGTGCTTTAAAAGAGGTGCTACCGCTAGCGCCACACATGTGCAGAAAATAATCCCCAACCGAATCTGATCAAGGAAAAAGCACTCGTCATCGTGGGGGTTTTTCTCATTTATTGTCTAGGTTACATCAGGCTATGGACAAACAGGGAACGCGTTTTCGGCAGACAAGCTGCCTTTCTCAACCTGAAATTCGCCACATTGGTGCTTCTATTTACAGATAGACAACTAAGCCATTCAATCATGAGCAAGTGGGCTAACCCAAAGACCACTCTCAATGTATGCTAAACAGCTAAAGCTGTCTGTTGCCGAGACCCAAAAATGAGTGCCGGTGACCAACACCTACAACCACTGGTACAAAAAGAGCAATTGTCTGAGATGAGTTTAAGGATTAAGCACGGTCTGCCGTGAGTGTAGGTATTAAGACTGTAAGTGTTGCAAATGTCAAATGAAATGCTGAATTACAGGTTGATTAATTTACTTAACAGAGAATACAAATTCCCAAAATATAAGGGTACATCGTATTTGCATAGTTGATATAGGAGCTGAATAGGCATGAATCAATGATATATTAAAAGTTGTAAACTCTTAAATTCAAGCCGTATGCGGTGGGAATGAGTGTTATTTAGAAGCAGAGAGTTTGTGCAGAGCTAATAAATGGAGGAAACAAATTAAACAAAGTATTTTTTCAAGAATATGTGTAACTAAATCAGTGAAGGTGGAGAAATAGTAGGTTTTACAATTCAAAATGGAAAACAGCTAATTGACCATTTTGCGACAGGTACTCTGAAACCTGTGTCAGATATACCCTCTGATAGACAGATATTAAACGTTGCGGAGTACTGTCGCAACAATCAGTATTAAACAGACTGTTTAGTATGCCTAAATTTAAAGTAGAATTAGGTCTCCTTTGGATCGTGTAGATCCTGAATATAGAGTGGAGAATATCGTGGGACACTAGTACAGACGACAAGCTAGCAAGTGACAAAATATTGAAACATAATCATGTACAAATATTTCATAACAAACTCCACAACTATTTACCATGACAGAGTATATATATATATATATATATATATATATATATATATATATATATATATATATATATATATATATATATATATATATATATATATATATATATATTACCTACTGGCGGTCGCCAGTAGGTAGTTATAGTTAGGACCACGTTTCCATAGGAAATCCGCAACATTCTATTTTGAATAACTTTTGCGCCGGTCGACGAATCCTCGCGAAGTTTTCAAAATAGGTGGGGCGCTACGCTCCGCTCCTACCCTGAAAGTCTCGGGGGGATTCGTTAAGCGGGGGCTGAGATAAAAGGGGGGTCCCAAAACGCGTTTTTCCCATGCATTTTTCCATAGGACCTTTAGACAGGGCTACAGCCCGAACGGCTGAACAGAATTACTAGAAATTTGGCAGAGAGGTAGTCCTCAGGTCAAGGAAGTGCCTTTTGTAGGTTTGGTGTAAATCTGTTCAGTAGATTCTGAGAAAATAGCCTTTAAATCAATATATATATCTGAGCCAGCTTACGGTGCGCTTACGGTACGCTTACCGTACGCGTACGGTGGCGTGCGCGAGCGCGATTCTGATTGGCTCTTAGATCTTAGTAAACATTCGAATCGGCCGAAACCAGGATGCTGCGGCCGCCATTTTCTCTCTCGCACTGAGAGCGATTTTTAAAATTTAAAGCCCAAAAACATGTAAAGGGGCTGTTTAGACAGCTCCCACACACATAGGCATGTTGAGGGAGTCCCCAAAGATCCTCCAAGGCCAAAAACGGAATTTTTATTTTTTCGGTAATTTCGCCGATTACGCTTACCGTACGCGTACGGTAAAAAATAATTTAAAAAAAAAACATCATCCACACTCTCTGCACCCCGTGTGCAATTGGTGGCCAAAGGCTACCAATTGTGCATGGCTTATCACATCATGAAAAAAACTAAAATTTTTAAAAAATAAAAATAAAAATAGCATGGCTTATAAAATATACGAAAAATTAAAATATTACCTTTCAAAACGAAGTGCATCATATGTCCTCCATGTGCGCACGGTGCGCGAAGCGCATCGTGCGTACATGGCCCATCTAGCGTAACGTGGGCACGCGGTGCGCATAGCGCAACGCGTGCCCACTGTGCGTGCATGGCACTAACTGCGTAAAGTGGGCGCACCGTGCGCGCTCACTGTGCGCGCACGGTGCGCACAGAACGAACTGCGTTAAGTGGGCGCGCACGCCACGAATGGCGTAAAGTAACTTAGCATTTAAAAAACCGTACAAATTCACTGAAAAAACCATAGGTTTCACACACGTTATAGTTAGGAATTAGCATTTAAAAAACCTTGCAAATTCACTGAAAAAAACATAGGTTTCACACATGTTATAGTTAGCGGAAATTTTACTGATAAAAAACCAATGAAATTCCCCCGTTATAGTTACTGCAGGCAACTATAACTCACGCGACCGCAATCTTCTGCTGATGACATATGTGTCTTTATGAAAAAAAAATATTTGTAATATATGTATAGCTAAAAATGTATGGAAGAAGACATGGGCAAATAAGTGTCTAAATACAGTATTAGCATCAGCAGAGGATTGCGGTCGCGTGAGTTATAGTTGCCTGCAGTAACTATAACGGGGGAATTTCATTGGTTTTTTATCAGTAAAATTTCCGCTAACTATAACATGTGTGAAACCTATGGTTTTTTCAGTGAATATATATATATATATATATATTCAGTGAAAAAACCATAGGTTTCACACACGTTATAGTTAGGAATTAGCATTTAAAAAACCTTAGAAATTCAGTGAAAAAACCATAGGTTTCACACATGTTATAGTTAGCTGGACATTTTACTCGTAAAAAACCAATGAAATTGCCCCGTTATAGTTAGTTCAGCTAACTATAACTCGCGCGCCCGCAATGCACTGCTGATGACGTCACATATTACATCACTCATGACATGGTCAGTGACATCACTCATGACATCACTGATGACATCTCAAATGACATCACTGATGACATCATCCAGTGAATGTGTATTTTTCTGAAAATTAAATATGTTTTATATATGTATATCTCAAGGACGATGGAAGAATAAATGGGTATATAAGTGTCTAAATGGATGATTTGTTTTTGAAAAATTGATTGCATAACTGACTGATTAAGTGTATCTTAGTGAATACATGGCTTAGTGAGTAATGTTTAAATATGTAAATATCTGTATCAGTCTCTCACTTTGTGTATAAGTGGCTGCATGGGTTGGTGAGTAGCTACATGGGTGTCTATATAGGTTATTAGTTGGTTTTTTGAGTATCAGTCTGAGTGTCTGCATGGTTCGGTGGGGGGTATTACATAGTGCATAGGTGCATGTATGTGTTGAACAGAGCATGTGTGCAGGACTGCATGGGTGGATGAGTGTGTGTATGGGTGTGTTAGTGAGTGAATGACTGTCTCAATAGTGTCTTTATGAGTAACTACATATGTTTAAAACTAGTATATGTGACTATTGGTGTATATATGTGAGTATATGTGAGAGATTGAAAGAGTTCCTGTATGAATAAGTATGTGTTTCTATAAGTGATTGTTTAAAAGACTAAGTATGTGTAAGTTTCCGTAGAAGTAAGTGTGGTGGTGTGTGTATAACTGTATATGCAAGTAAATGTATGTTTGATTCTTTATTAGCATGAGTGACTATGTGTGTGAGTTGCTCTATGGATGAGTGGCATTGTGTAACAGGATGTATAGGTGTATGAGTACATATGATGAGTGAGTACATGTATGAGTGACTGTATTGGACTGTTGGTGAATGAGTGGATGTGTATGTGGATCTTAGAATTACTGAAGAGGTTGTTGTAACTGTTATTGGTATGTCCATTGTTTTGTAAATTTTAGTCTCTATTTTTGAATGTGTGTGTCAAAGGTTATATTAGGGGAAGAGGAGGTCTGCCACTCTATCACAAGGATGATGTCATCAGTGATGTCATCAGTGATGTCATTTGAGATGTCATCAGTGATGTCATGAGTGATGTCACTGACCATGTCATGAGTGATGTAATATGTGACGTCATCAGCAGTGCATGCGGGCGCGCGAGTTATAGTTAGCTGAACTAACTATAACGGGGCAATTTCATTGGTTTTTTACGAGTAAAATGTCCAGCTAACTATAACATGTGTGAAACCTATGGTTTTTTCACTGAATTTCTAAGGTTTTTTAAATGCTAATTCCTAACTATAACGTGTGTGAAACCTATGGTTTTTTCACTGAATTTCTAAGGTTTTTTAAATGCTAATTCCTAACTATAACGTGTGTGAAACCCATGGTTTTTTCAGTGAATTTGCAAGGTTTTTTAAATGCTAATTCCTAACTATAACGTGTGTGAAACCTATGGTTTTTTCAGTTTATTTTTTTCGTTTTTTTAAATGCTAAGTTACTTTACGCCATTCGTGGCGTGCGCGCCCACTTAACGCCACCAAAAGCACAGGGGGTGGGGTCAATGTGGATAGTGGTTTTTTATTTCGATTTTATATTTTTATTATAATTTAATGCAATTTATTTTTATTTCATTTTTTGTAAGCCTTTTTTAAATAATTTATGTACTATATCCTGCATTATCGAAAGTTTTTTTTTTATGCATTTTTTTCCGTGCGCGTACGGTAAGCTGACGCTACGCGCTTGTAAAATACGCGTACGGTAAGCTGACGCTACGCGCTCTGGACGTAATTAGTGCAGCGCGCCTACGTGATACGTGCGTGCCGTACGCGTATACCCGGAAGCAACGTCGCGGTTACGCAGGGGCGTGTAATGCGCATGCGCGATACGTGATACGTGCGTGCCGTACGCGTACACCCGGAAGCAACGTCGCGGTTACGCAGGGGCGTGTAATGCGCATGCGCGAAAGTGACGTAAGCGCTGCGTAAGCGCACCGTAAGCGTCACGTGCGCGCACGGTAGGCCATGTGACTTACAAAGAACACTTTTTATTGGTTGAAATTACTTTCACTTCCAGAAACTTCCCACACCACACCCATTCCCCTCTTTACTGCTTGAAAGAACACTTTTCATTGGTTGATACTACTTTCAGTTCCAGACTCTTCCCACACCACACCCATTCCCCTCATTTCTGCTTGTGATTCTCTAGGAGCAGGAGCTGGATTGACATTGGGATACAATGGCAGAACAGCAGAGCTCTTCTGAGAGTGAGGCCAGCAGCACCACCATGATCCAGAGAAGGAGGAAACAAAAGACTTCTTTTGTATGGGAGTATTTCACTTTTCCAGAGGGGGAGAAAAAGGTCAATGCTCCAAAGGTCACTTGCATACTTTGTGATCGTGTTTTATCAAGAGGAAATCCAAGTAGGAAATATTCCTTTGGAAATCACTCTATGATGAGACACCTTCAGGACAAACACCCAAGGACCTTTGCTCGACATACTGGAGAAAACTCTTCAGTAAGTCACCAGAGCCCAGCCTCAGATGCTCAGCCGAGTACATCATCGGCAGCTCAGCTGAGCCCTTCCTCTGTTGTTGGAGCATCACCTTCTTCTTTTCCTTTGGACATCAACCCTCGATTTGCGAGTGTTGAAATGAGGTGTACAAAATGTGGTGGTCTTATTGTTTTTGGGGAGGTCAGTCTTCCCCTTATTAACAATAAGATAGACCAGCATGTTTGTAGACGCTCATAATACTCCCATTCTTTCTTTCCTCCATCCCTGTATGAACCCAACGGCTCTTATAAGAGCCAACCTTACCTCACAATTTTTTTTATTTTTTTTTAAGCTTCCCTTTTCGCAAAATTTTTTTTTCCGTGCGTGCACGGTACGCGTAATTCCGCAGGTCGCCGTGCGCGTACGCTACGCGCATACGGCGATTTTTCGAAAAATATATTTTTTTTATTTTTGCCCTTGAGGGTCCTTCTGGGACCCCCTGACCAAGGCTAGGGGGTCAGGAACTGTCGAGCCTGCCCCCTTTTCACATTATCCACCTTTTTTATTCACCCCCCTGACAGTTCGAGAGAGAAAATGGCGGCCGCCGCTTCCTGGTTTCGACCGATTCGAATGTTTACTAAGATCTAACAGCCAATCAGAATCGCGCTCGCGCACGCCACCGTACGCGTACCGTAAGCTTACCGTAAGCTTACCGTAAGCGCACGGTAAGCGCACCGTAAGCTTCCACAGATATATATATTGATTTAAAGGCTATTTTCTCAGGATCTACTGAACAGATTTACACCAAACCTACAAAAGGCACTTCCTTGACCTGAGGACTACCTCTCTGCCAAATTTCGCGTTTTGGGACCCCCCTTTTATCTCAGCCCCCGCTTGACGAATCCCCCCGAGACTTTCAGGGTAGGAGCGGAGCGTAGCGCCCCACCTATTTTGAGAAATTCGCGAGGATTCGTCGACCGGCGCCAAAGTTATTCAAAATAGAATGTTGAGGTTTTCCTATGGAAACGTGGTCCTAACTATAACTACCTACTGGCGACCGCCAGTAGGTAATATATATATATATATATATATATATATATATATATATATATATATATATATATATATTCACTGAAAAAACCATAGGTTTCACACATGTTATAGTTAGGTGGACATTTCACTCGTAAAAAACCAATGAAATTCCCCCGTTATAGTTAGTTGAGATAACTATAACTCGCGCAGCCGCAATCCCCTGCTCATGACGTCACATATTACATCACTCATGACATGGTCAGTGGCATCACTCATGACATCACTGATGACATCATCCTTGTGATAGAGTGGCGGTCGCGCGAGTTATAGTTATCTCAACTAACTATAACGGGGGAATTTCATTGGTTTTTTACGAGTGAAATGTCCACCTAACTATAACATGTGTGAAACCTATGGTTTTTTAAGTGAATTTGCAAGGTTTTTTAAATGCTAATTCCTAACTATAATGTGTGTGAAACCTATGTTTTTATCAGTGAATTTGTACGTTTTTTTAAATGCTAAGTTATGTATTTATTATTATATTTTTTATATATTTATTTTACAATAAACTACGTATTAAAATTTTTATGGTCTTTCACCGTGCGCGCACCCCGCGATTTAAAAAAAAATAACAAAAAAATGTTTTTTTCTGCCTTAGGGGTACTTCAGGGACCCCCTGACAAAGGCTAGGGGGTCAGGAACTCTCTACCCTGCCCCCTTTTCACGTTCGCCACCTTCCTTTTTCACTCTCGCACTCAAAACAAACAAAATGGCGGCCGACACTTCCTGACTTTGACCGATTAGAACGTTGACTGACATGTAACCACCAATCAGAATTACGCTCGCGCACGTTAGGGTGCGCGCACGGTGCGCGGCTATAGATATTTATGTACTTTAACTGCAATTTTCTCAGGAACTACTATACAGATTGGCTCCATATATGCAAAAGGCACATCCCTGACCTGAGGACTACCTCTTTGCCAAATTTCAAGTAATTCTGTTCAGCCGTTCGGGCTGTACCTTCGACTAAATGCCCTATGGGAAAATGCATGGGGAAAACGTGTTTTGGGACCCCCCTTTTTTCTCGGCCCCCGCTTGACGAATCCCCCTGAGACTTTCAGGGTAGGAGCTGAGCGGAGCGCCCCATTAGTTTTGAATATTTCGCGAGGATTCGTCAACCGGCGCCAAAGTTATTTAAAACACGGTCCTAACTATAACTATCTACTGGCGACCGCCAGTAGATAATATATATATATATATATACACACACCAACCAAAATTCCCAAACTGGGATTCTTCCTGCACTCACAGTATCCACAATAATTTAGTCCAGTCTATTATGCTTATTCATGGGGTCCCCGGGTCCGAAATTGGCCTGGGGGGGGGGGCGCGCGGCCCCCTTACCATTTAAAAAAAAATGTTTTAACAAATAGGGTTCAGGCCCTGGGGGATGGGATCTCCAGGGCCCAAAAAATGTAAAAGAAGGGGGGCCACATAGCACCCATTGTAAAAAAAAAAAATTACAAAGAAAACAGCATCTCGCGGGAGGCCATGCCCCCTTTCTCCACCACTCTGCAAACGCAGCTCCTGGTGCGTTGTTAGATGGGGAATTAATTCCCCTTTCATACTGAGGGTCCCTGGGGGCCAACAAGCCCACCAGGTACCTCCAATATGCGCCACAGAGCTGCTTTGGTGGTCTGAGGCCGCGCCTCTTTTTACACCACTCTGCAAACGTGACTACTACTTAAAGAAGCATCTTTCTGCACCTCTGACTTAGAGGTAGTTTTAATCCCCCTGCCCTATTAAGTACTAGGGCCTTACAGAGGGGGTTATGCTAATCACAGGGGTACCCCAACGCATAGTGTTCCCTAGTGTATGTAGGTGTGTTCACTGTGTTCTAAGTGTCTTTTAGCATAGCACTGGCTCTAGGCCTGGTTAGTCTGAGTCAGTTACCACCAATACCTGTCAGCAAAAAGTTGGGGGCACAGGAGCACTTTCTGCTCCTCTGGTGGTTCTTTCTGCACATCTCTTGCTTCTTCCTGCACTTTTCTTCGTCTTTCTAGACTTTTATTGCCTCTTTCTGCATTTATCTTGCTTCTTTCAGTGCCTTTGTTCCTCTTTCTTTACATGACTTACCTCTGTAGGCATAGTTCGAAATTAGAATTTAAAAAACCTTTGAAATTCACTAAAAAAAACATAGGTTTCAGGGAAGTTATAGTCAGAAATTAGCATTTAAAAAACCTTTGAAATTCACTGAAAAAAACCATAGGTTTCAGGCACGTTAAATATTAAATCTATACTTCCCTATATGCTCTTACTTTTTATGATATTTTGTTCCTTGATCATTTGGCTATGATATTGTGCCAAGCTATTCTTGTACTCGACATTCGAGAGTAAAATCCGTTGAATATGTGAAAATACTGTTCTTGCAACGCAGATATGTAGGGCATGCTTTTGAGATTAAACAAGCTGCAGTAGCCAGCCCGTGCTACACATCCATTTTTCTAAGGTGTGCATTTCAAATGGAATACCCTTGCAAGCAAACTTAGATTGAATTCAGAATTAGGATTTTATGTAAGCGCATTCTGTAATCCTTTCCCTTTTTTACTACCAACATCCCATTTAAAGGTCTTAACTGATGTCCCTGCAGCCAGGCATTAACTTTTTCATGTAAGCCCCTCTAAAAAGTTACCATATCCACATTTGGAAATAGGGAAAAGCTCATCTTTTTGCACCATTAGCAGATTTTGAGTACCAGCCATTCATTTATTAAGTTCAGGTTAAAAGACTAGCTGTTTCCACACTCATCCTATCACGTTTGGTCTATACTAACTCCCTTTACCAAGGGCTACCTGACTACCTCCTACATAAATTGAAATCATCCAAAATGGTGTTGTCCATTTGATTCTTGGGCGTTTGATTTTCTCATACTGAACTTTTCGCCTCCATTTGCTACCTATAAAAAAAAGTATTCAATTTAAGACACTTTGCATGGTTAATGGAGCTCTTCATAGCCAAGCCCCCTCCTTCATCAGGAACTGAAATAACACTTATAATCTTAATAGGGCAATACAGTAACCAACAGATAATTTATTAATCACAAAATTCAATAAAAACATGAGCGATGGTTGTAGCTTCTTAGTATGTTCAGCCAAACTGTGGAATTCCTTGCCTGAAGCTATTCCCATGAAACCCCCCTCTGTGCTTTCAGATGTTCTCACAAAACCTGAACTTTTTCACCAAGCTTTGGCTGCTTCCTAAAGTCTTAGTATTTCTACTCTTGCTGGAAACTAGTGCTGATCGTGAACTTTACAAATTAACATTAACGGTAGATGTGGAGTGGTTACACTTTGTTAGCACTTTTTTACACTGACCTGTTTCATGTACTACCAGAGATGGGCCTAGACAGAGATGAGTCCTTTCCGTATGATGCAAGGATGTATTAATACCATCGCTATAGAAAACATAATGTGTAGGTAGCATGTAAAGTCTGACTTCACTTCTTTGGTGGTCTACTATACTATTGCAGTGTGCCCTAAATTTACTTGAGGACATTGTTATCAGGTATTCAAATTATATAATATTTACACTCTCCTGGTTTCTGATAATTGTACCAGAGAAAGTGCATAATCTAAATAAACATCAGCTAGGGATAAACACAAGCAGCTACTGCTACAGTAGGTTGGTCCTTTCGAAACCCTTGAGCTTCCTTTACTATCGAATCACAAAAAAGAGGGCCAGAGGAAATTTAAAGACCAACAGGAGTTGACTCCACAATACACTAATAGTTAAACGCAACAAAACACCTGGGTCTAAACTATAAAGAAATGAATTATTCATAATAACCTAGCTAGAGTGGAGTATTGCTTTTAAAGGACAAATTCCCTCACCCAACATGGCTAGCATACTTCATCATCGGGAACCTCCTTTTAAAGGAATACTCCACTCCAGCTAGGTTATTCTGAACAATTCATTTCTTTATAGATTAGACCCAGGTGTTTTGTTGCGTTTAGCTTCCATTACTATCCCAGGTTTCAGGGGCCATATAAGCAGAAGCAGGAAAATAAGTAAATTATGCTCTGATCTCCGTCAGACCCATGCCCACATCACATCTTCAACAAAGCCAGCACAGCCATCGCACCCCATCCTCGGAAAGTCATCAACATCTCCTTCGAGAGAGCAACCTTCCCGGAGAGCTGGATGCACGCCGAGATCAACGCCTTACTCAAGAAACCCAAGGCGGACCCCAAGGACCTCAAGAATTTCCAGCCCATCTCCCTGCTCCCGTTCCCGGCGAAGGTCATCGAGAAGACCGTCAACAAACAACTGACCCGCTACCTCGAGGAGAAAAGCATCCTGGACCCTTCCCAATCCGGGTTCCGCAGCAACTACAGCACCAAAACTGCCCTCATCGCCACCACCGATGACATCAGGACCCTGCTAGACAACGGAGAAACAGCAGTCCTCATCCTTCTGGACCTGTCAGCCGCCTTCGACATGGTCTGCCACCGCACACTACGAGCATGCCTCCAAAACGCCGGGGTCCAAGAGAAGGCCTTGGACTGGACCTTCCTTCCTCGCCGGCAGAACACAGAGAGTCCGCCTTCCCCCCTTCCGCTCCGGAGCCACCGAGATCATCTGCAACATACCCCAAGGCTCAACCCTCAGCCCAACGCTGTTCAACATCTACATGGCACCACTCGCCCACGTCGCCCGACTGTATGACCTCAACCTCATCTCCTATGCCGACGACACCCAGCTGGTCCTCTCCCTCACCAAAGACCCCCACACCGCCAGAACCAACCTCCACGAAGGAATGAAGGCCGTTGCCGAATGGATGAGGAACAGCCGACTGAAGCTGAACTCGGACAAGACGGAGGTCCTCATCCTCGGATCCACCCCCTCGGCCTGGGATGACTCCTGGTGGCCGACCGCACTGGGAACAGCCCCAACACCCACTGACCATGCACGCAACCTAGGGGTCATCCTCACCTCCACCCTCTCTATGACTACGCAGGTCAACGCCGTCTCTTCCTCATGCTTCAACACCCTCCGCATGCTTCACAGGATCTACAAGTGAATCTCCACCGAAACGAGAAGAACGGTCACCCAGGCCCTCGTCAGCAGCAGACTGGACTATGGAAATGCCCTCTACGCAGGAGCCTCGGCCAAACTCCTGAGACGGCTGCAACGCATCCAGAACGCCTCCGCACGCCTGATCCTCGACATCCCTCGCCACAGCCACATCACACCCCAACTGAGAGACCTGCACTGGCTCCCCGTCAACAAGAGGATAACCTTCAAGCTCCTCACCCACGCACACAAGGCACTCCACAACACCGGGCCAGCTTACCTCAACAGACGACTCAGCTGCTACACCCCCACCCGCCAGCTCCGCTCCGCCAACCTCGCCCTCGCCACAGCCCCCGCATCTAAAGAGCGACCTCCGGTGGCAGATCGTTATCCCACCTCGCCGCCAAGACCTGGAACACCCTCCCCACCCACCTACGGCAGACCAAAGACCTGCTGACCTTCAGAAGACTCCTCAAGACCTGGCTTTTCAAGCAGTAGCAGCATCCCCCATCCTCCAGCGCCTTGAGACCCTCACGGGTAAGTAGTGCGCTTTACAAATGTTATGATTGATTGATTGATTGATTGATTGATTGATTGATTGATTGATGTTAGTGATGTCTGCTGCTGCTGGCCATGCCTAGTACTGCAACATTTTAAAAGTTTTTTTTTTAATGTTCATTAATATGCAATCTTTACATTTTATAGTGGATTTTGTTTACCTTAGAGGATGTGTATATCAAAACTGACCACAGCATGTTGAAGTCTTAGTTATGGAATTATTTTTATGATTTCATTGACCGTGCTTAATGAAAGAACAAAAAACCAAAATAAAAGTGGCACATTTTTAGGCACTAAACTATACCATGTTGTTGGCAGAGCCAACCAACCTCAGATGTTTGTAGTGGGGCATTACTTCTCAGGCATGTGACAGCTTTCCTGGGGCTCAGACAGACTCACCACGTCGGTTGATATCAAAGACAAAACTTGCGGTCACACTACAGGCATCCTGACAAAACTGGAAAACAAGCACCGAGACTGAGCTAAAAACGTTCTTCCCTGTCCTATTGCTAATTGTGGTTTCTAAAGGACTGAATACTTGAAGCAGCGAAATGTCATCGGTAAGAGGAGAAGGTGAATTTATCTGGAACAGGAAGAACTCGGACTTGATGGGGGCTCCAGGAATAATATGCAGCCAAGGGTGGGCTCTGAGAAACCTGGGAGCGGTTTCAATGCTTTTTGAGTTCTCTCTGATGCATGGGATTTGTGCTGGGGCTTTGGCAGAGGTACTAACATGTGCTGAGTATCCAAGTAATACTTGTAAACCTACACACCATCATTAGGCAAAGGAAAAAGAAAAGGTCTACATAAACAGTTTTTCAAACCCCAAAATAACCCATAAATAAACCACTAACGATCAGGAGGATGTGATTTCAAAAGAGAAATACTATTATTGAAGTCCATGAAATTCATGCATCAGCACATGAACCATAAGACTGATAACATTGAAAAGACTCTTAAAGCTGTTGCCAAGCTGAAGGAGAACTTTGGGACAACAATCAGGTTGTGGCTGGATCAAGAAGAGCTAGATGCCTGGGGGCGTGGCTAGCGCCCGTGAGCAATGGCGGCTCCTCCTTAGCTCTCCCGAGCGGCGCGGAGAACGAGACGCTCAGCGGGACTCCCAACAGCGTTTCAACCCCCACAAAACATGGGTTTCTAGCTCGGAACGTGCGCTGGACTGCTGGAACAACTTAGGACTCCTAATTCATCATGTGGGTAATCTTTTCTCTGGAAGAGCTGTGAAACGTTGCAGCTTCGTAATGCGGCCGCCATTTTGTATTTGCGCTGACGGTGTTTCGTCTTTAGCGCTCCATGACTAACTTGGATGAAAGCTGATTCAAATACTGTTTCCTCATTTTTCAGCTTGCTAGCCAATACGCTGTACTCCAATGCACTCTGCAAAGTGTCTAACCTTTTTCTAGCGCGTTTTTCGAGCGCTCTGGTGGTTTACTTTTCCTCATAAGTGTCATCAACTATCTATGGTGTTTGATTGGGCATTAAGTGACGCGACTGTCTCCTTCACATCAACAACCGTCGGTCACATAATACTTTTTTTTTTTTATTCATCTGTACCACGTTATAATTACTTCACATTTACCTGTGGTGATGACTTTTGAAACTGCAACCGCCATCTTTTGAAGCTATAGACGGAGGCTTACTCCTAGCGGCTCTGAGACATTAAAAGGTTTTCTTATTGCATTCCATAGCTATATATCTGATGGTACCATTGCCTCAACCCCTCATCAATATTCTCTGTGTGTGGTTTTATTTCATTTATATACAACGCCGCATCCATTTTAGGAATCTTTTGCTGTTTGTTTATATGCCTTTGATATTCTATAGTTGCATATCTCATTCTCTTTATGGGTAGATTATGCAAGGCCCTGCGTAAACCTTCCCCAACTTCTCACAAATTTCTTCTTCACACGGGGTCTAGGTATCAGTGTTTAGAGATGGATGACTCTGCTGACACATCTGTTAGAGTTCCTTCTTCTGCTTCACTTTCGCAAACGAGTGGTGCCACTAAAGGTTCTACTAAACGTCTTAAGAAAGACCCACACTCTCCTCCCAAACAAACGTCAGCAGTAACAATGGATATCCTTTTTGAAGAGATTAGGGCCTTGCGCCCTTTTATTGAAGAAACTAAATCTACACTTGCAGAAACCAAAACTACTTTTCAGCTGTTGTCCGACAAGTGGTCAGACATTGCTGGTCGTGTAACCATTCTAGAACAGACTGTTGATACTCTTACATCTTCTGTTGCCAAAATTGACCCACTACATGCCCAAATCTCCACACTTCACAAACAACTTGAGAACTTAGAAAACAGAAATAGGAGGAACAATCTTCGCATCTACGGCCTGGCGGAAAATTCAGAGGGGTCCGATGCTCTTGCTTTTTTCAAAACTTTCCTGCCAAAAATTCTTCAGCTGCCAGATACCACCAATTTCAACATCCAAAGAGCTCATCGTTTAGGTCCTCCTCCTGCTGGGATTTCCACTTCCCATGTTCGAAGGCCGAGAGGTGTTATCCTCTACTTTCTAGAGTATACAGATTTACTTAAAGTTCTCTCCACAGCCAAAGCTATTCCTCGACTTACTTGGTCGGGTAATCAACTTTTCTTTTCACAGGATTATGCTAAATCCACTGCTGACCGACGCAAGGAATTTCTTTCACTGAGGCCACAGCTGCGTTCCATGGGAGCGAGATATGGGCTTTTTCATCCCTGCCTTTTTAAGGTGACTTTCAACAATAAGACTACTACCTACGACGACCCAATGAAATTAAGGAGCTTTCTGTACTCTCACAATGCCAATAGTATGGACTTTGCTGCTTCTTCCAGTTCTTCATAAGTGGTTTTATCTCATTTATCTCATGTAACTGCTTCTTCCTTAATGGTTTTCATGATTGTTATGCCTAGACTGTTTTTGTAGTTGTTTGTTTTTTATCACTCTTCTATATTCTTGTTATTTAACATATATCCTTTTTTTCCCTCCCCTTTTCACAGATTCTTCATTCACGTCGTCACCCACCTTCTTCTCCTTGAGTTTCGTTGCAGTTGTCTTCCCTCCCTGCCCTCATTTTGGAGCTTTCGGCCCGTCATTGTTCTATGTGGCCTCCAACCTCCTCCCCCTTTGTATGTTCTCGACAATATGTAAGTCTTCCATTCCTCATCTTCTGGTATTATGTTCTTACCTTCCTTTTTCTTTCTTCTCTATGCTCCTCAGCTAATTCCTTCTTTCGTATCTTTGTTTCTTCTCAGCATATTTCTTGTCCACTTTTCTTGATCCAGTTCTTTCTTTTACTAGCTTCTTTGCTTATATTTTTATTATATTTCTTCTTTTCTGCTCTCTTTTCTTCTTTCCATCATGTAATTGGCTTTTTCTTTGTTGTTTTTTATGAAACTTTCTTCTTTTATTTCAGATGTACCGTATTAATATGTTTTTGTGCTTTATTTGCCTATTTGTTTCATGATTATTTCTCAACTGGCTTTGTGATATGCATATTTAATGTTTTATGCCTTTGAATTTATTCTCTTGGAATGTTAGAGGTTTTTTGCATTCGCCAATCAAAAGACAGAGAGTATTATCCCATTTGACCAAACTCAACGCAGATATAGCCTGTATACAGGAATCACATTTATCGGCAGTTGAATCTGCTAAACTGAAAAGGGGTTGGGTGGGTGAAGTTTATTTTTCTCCAGGGGACGGTAAGCGTAACGGCGTTTTGAATTTGTTTAGGAAATCTCTCCCAGTTAAGTCAGTAGTGCATCTTGCTGATATTTCAGGTAGATGGGTATTAGTTAATTTTATCTTAGACAATGTTCCTATGTCTATTTTAAATGTGTACGCTCCAACAAGTGGGGATGCCTCTTTTTGGACTTCTTTAGCTCCGCTAATCACTCAACATTATGTTGATAACTTTATTTTAGTAGGTGATTGCAATGAAGTTTTTGACCCTTTTTTGGATAGGCATTCAGCTAGCGCATACATACCACATAAGTCACAAAAATCCTTTACTCACCTTATTGCACAATACAAACTCACTGATGCTTGGAGACTGTGTAACCCCACTTTGCGAGAATACTCTTTCTTTTCACCCCCTCATCAAACTCAATCTCGACTAGACTATTTTTTTATTTCACATCACCTTACCCAGTCACTTATTTCTTCTGACATCGGCTCCATCTTGATTTCAGATCATGCCCCAGTTTCCATTGTTTTGGATGTGGTACAAAGGCCTACTTCTATGAAAAAATGGCGTTTTAACAATGCTCTCCTTCTTGATGCACAATTTGTTTCTTCTTTTACATCCTTTTTCCACGAATATTTCCTACTTAATCATACGGGTGAAGTTCCATTTCCCGTAGTTTGGGATGCTTTCAAAGCATCGGCTAGAGATTTCATCATAAATTTTGTCTCTCGTAAGAGGAAGACAGCCCAACAATATACCAATGTCCTACTTTCTAAAATTAAACGATTAGAACATTTATATTACACTTCTAAATCAAAATATTGCTTAAATGATCTCATTTCTGCCAAATTTCAATTTAATAAAGACTCTATGTTTAATGCCTCTAATTTTCTCTTAAAATCTAGCGCCAAGTTTTATGGTGGGCAGAATAAGGCTGGAAAGTTGTTGGCCAATTATTTAAAGGTGAGACAAAATAAAATCAATATTGAATCCATTCACGGCCATGATGGGTTATTAAGACATAAAAGTGAGGACATCCTACAAGAATTTTTTCATTTTTATGAAGCATTGTACTCTTCCGAAGCATCTTCGTCTGACCAATCCATTTCTCAATTTTTGTCGACCATATCTTCTCCCTTTGATACTCTTCCGGACCTTTCATCCTTGGAGGCTGACGTTACTCACAGAGATCTCCTCCAAGCTCTTCATACTCTCAAGCACGGGAAAGCTCCGGGCCCGGACGGTTTCACTGTTGAGTTCTTTTCTTGTTTTTCAAATCTGCTCATTCCCAAATTACATTTACTTCTTTCTACTTTCCTTCAAACTGGTTCCGCTTCTGTATCCTTCTCTGATGCCCTTATTTGTATTATTCCGAAACCGGGTAAGGATCCACAGTATTGTAAAAACTATCGCCCTATTTCCTTAGTAAATATCGATTACAACATTTTTTCCAAAGCATTAGCGCTGCGTTTAGAGTCTTTTCTTCCCGAGCTTCTAGGGAAAGAGCAGTCTGGTTTTGTCAAGGGCAGACTGTTGTCCGATAACACTAGATTATTTTTTGACATTCTTTCCAAGTCCTCTCATTACTCCCATTCTCTCGCAGCCATAGCTTTGGATGCGGAAAAAGCTTTTGATCGGGTTGAATGGTCTTATTTATTTAAAACTCTGAAGTGGTTCGGTTTTGGCCCAAAAATGTCTTCCCTAATTTCCTTTCTTTTTTCTCGTCCTAGAGCAGCAATTTCTGCAAATGGGGGCATATCTCCCTACTTTTCCTTAGGAAGAGGAGTCAGACAGGGTTGCCCGCTTTCACCTTTTTTGTTTAATCTAGCTTTAGAACCTTTCCTTCTGCGCCTTCGTCAGAATGACAATATCCATGGTTTTAATTTTCATTATGTCGACATTAAAAGGGCAGCTTATGCTGATGATGTCCTATTATTTATCTCCCAACCAGACACCTCTCTTCCTGCATTTTTAGACGAAGTTCATTCTTTTGCTCAAGTATCGGGCTACAAATTAAATAAGGACAAGTGTGAAATCCTACCACTTACTAAAGTGACTTTCAAAGATGATTTTTCTGCTTCAGGTTTTTCTTGGAGTCCTAACTATATTAAATATTTGGGCCTCAATTTCCACTCCTCTCTTTCTGGTACAATCACTAAGTGTATGGAAGATTGTATACAAAAATTAACCACTCTCACTACCAAATGGCATCCTCTCTATTTGTCGTGGTGGGGAAGATTGGACACGATCAAAATTATGCTTTCTCCCATTGTTTTGTTTATAATTTCCAATATACCACTTCCTGTCCCCTTGAAATATTTCAAGAAAATAAACTCTATTTTATCTTCCTTTCTATGGGGGCACAAAAAATCTCGTATGTCTTTGTCCAAGCTAATGCGTCCTAAAAAAGAAGGTGGAGTGAACTTCCCAAACTTTTCTTTGTATCATAAATCCTTTCTCTTGCATCAAGTCTTTCATTGGATTGACGATTCCTCATTTTCCTCCCCTCTCTGGTTGACCTTGGAGAAGTCTTTCATTTCTCCCTTTTCCTTCAAAGAATATCTTATGTTTTCTCGCAGACCTCAATCTGTTTCGACTCCTATTCTTAAATATACCTCCAAAATTCTTCCTGACGTACCTGTTCCATCATTTTTTGACCAACCTATCTGGCATAACACGTCTATCTTAATTAAAAATAAACCAATTTTTTGGAAATCCTGGAGAACTCGCGGCCTTATTTGGGTGCGCCAATTGTTCCATCATACTCAGATCATTCCCTTTGATTCAGCTGCCACTTCTTTCAATCTACCTCTCGCTTGTCGAACTAAATATTTGTTATTGACACACGCATTACAACAGGCCTATGATGCTTTTATTGGTCTGCATCCTCCATCAACTCATATTCCCTCTGATACTACCTCGCTGAACTCTTTACTTATCAAGCACTCTAGAGCCTCCAAGATATATGCTTTTTTTCACGCTGTGTCCTTCCCTCGCAATAAAACCACATTAGAGGGGGATTGGGAAAAAGATTTTGCAATTTCTTGGCCTATTGAGCTGTGGGATAAGCTGTGGTTGAAGATACGCAAGTCTTCTAGAGCTGCGAATACTACTCAAACATTATTTTTTATTTATAATCGTTTATTATTTTCACCACTCACTCTCAGCAAACATTTCCCAGAAGCCTCCGACAAGTGTTGGTCCTGCTCCTCACCACATGCAAACCTTTTCCACATGCTTTTTAGCTGTCACTTCACTTTTTGCTTCTGGAAACAGGTTTGGTCTCAAGTTAATAAGATTTTTTCATCCACTCACTCCTTTTCTTTTTCTCACATTTTTTTAGGCAGTCTCTCTCCCATTTGGGCTCCTTGCAACTGTAGCACCAGAATAATAGACTTGTTATTAGCAGTAGCATTCCAGCAAATAACTAAAAATTGGAAGGATTATTCCAAATTATTTTATAAGGCTTGGTGGTATGCTGTCTGCTATAATCACAGATTAGATACGACTTTTGTTTATCCCTTAACTTTAGCTGCTAAGCGAAGAGACTTGTGGAGTCCAGTTACAGTTTTTTTTTTATTTGAGTGCTCGTACTTCTCTGTCTTTATCCCCGTTACAGCAAGAAGTCCCTAAACCTCCATGACTTCCTTTTTCTTATGCTTGTATTTTATATTACATATCCCTTTTTTATTGCCTCGTTTCATATTACTTGCCAGTTTCTGCCTATAAGTATATTCAACTTTGGTGTTTCATAATACAACTTATGTTTTTTGCCATTACTTACCCTACTATGTATTTTGACTTGTTAACTTTTCTTATTTTTCTCTTATTTTGTAACATTTGAGCATATTCTTTCAATAAAATTTCTCTGAATTTAAAAAAAAAAAAGAAGAGCTAGATGCCTGTGTTGGCATCATAAACCGATCATGGATTCCTTCTAGTAAGGTCTTAGTGAGTTTCTGAACTGTGAAGGTTTGATCATAGTGAGCATGTGTATGAGAACAGACATATGATAATGCGCACATGGGATGAGTGTTACATATTATGTGAATCTGTTCTTCAGTAGCAGACAGTGACCTACAGAGAGTGGAGGGTAAAATTATCAGTGACTTTGAGAGGCCTCAGGGTCAGCGTGAGCAACTCCCCTTTTAGGTTTAGCTGCTGAGTGAAAAGTAAATGGTATTGAGTTTCACTTGAATATTAATGAATCCAACTTTCTATGTACGTATTTTTGTATATATTTCTATATAGCTACATACATCTATGTATCCACCTTCATATATATAGCCATCGACGCATAATATATATATACTACATAGAACGTTGGATTCATTAATACAATTGTGGGTTCGAGTGAAACGTCTAGGGACTATAATACATGTATGTTGCAAAGTGCAGTATCTGAGTTTGTCTACGTTGTTTCTTTGCACCTTCCGCAGCTATGGTGACGGGGCCAGAGTGAAGCGGGGCCAAGTCAGATTTAGCCGGGGTATGGCTCTTGCCCCACTTCTCCCAGTAGCGACGTCAGTGCCAAAGCCTGCCGGCATCATTCACACTAGCAGCTTACCTGCTTGGGCACCGCAATATCGGAGCTGGAACAACAGCCCTGCAGACTCCACGGAAACCGCCAGCGGGAAGCACTTCTGTTCGCTGTTGATAATGGTCACAAATGGGCATTTAATAAGCCTCTTTCAGGCGCGCAGAAGCTTCCAGTGAATCACTAATCATTTGCGGAAAATGTTCTGGCAGCCCATCCACAGCAGGGATATATGGAGCAGAGCTAATATGTTTAATAGCCTTCTCGAGAAAAGATTTCACACTTCAGCAGACATGTGAAGTTGAATGTCGGTCAAAGTTTTCATTTCAAGGCCGAAACAGGGACATCTGCACCTGTTAAATAAACTCGTGAACAGGAACCAGGACAAATTTAGGGCAGATCATCTCAAACGTTTAAAGTCATTATCCGGTACTATCCATATCATATTCCACTGCGGGAGAGTGATAAGGAAAATATGTTATACATCCGTGAGCTAAGGCTTTCAAACCACTCGGGCAGCCATAGGCTTTAAGGTCGATCGTGTCTGAATGGAACCAACCTCATGACCAGTACAACCCGAAGCTGCTAGGCCACGTCATCTCTGCACCAGACAAGTAGCAAACCCAAAGGACCCCATTTCTGGATTGGTGCAAAGTCTAATGCGTGCAGTTCATAAAGTGAGGGATGTTGAACATGATCAATGAAAAGGAACTTTATAGGTACAAAATGATCAAACTCATAGAAGCTTAATAATTGCCCCACACAAGTCAGGAAATCATCCTGTCCTCTACTGATGTGAACTAGATTGCCCTTCGCTTTGGCAGCCCCTGCCATATTTACTGGGTAGGGGATTCAATGTATACTGTACCCGGTGCAGTTGCACATAATGGAAGGGCAGCAGCCAAGAACTAAAAGTGTGATGTTAACCCCAGGTCATCCTCCGCCCCTCAGTATTATCTCTGGTGTAATGCAATGCTCTGCCTCTCACAGCAATTGGCTCAATTTTTGAACATCATGCACTGCAAATTGAACCAGAAAAATGAAAAAAGGGAATAACAAGAAAATTGTGGCACTGTGGGTGACGGTTGGACAACCTACTAAATAAAACACAGACCAGCATCAACAGCCAACATGTTCGCTCTGACATAGACGTCATGCAATTGTCTTGACCGCATTCTACGGAAGTCCTATTTATGAGTTGAGCACAGCAGATTTCCTGGATGGTCATGTATTCCGCTCTTCTCGATCAGCGGTCGGTGTTTCCTGCACCCTAGCTGTTTTACTGGCTAGATTATCTGGCCGGTAAAATTGCTTTGGGAATAGTCTGCTTTACAGCCCCCACCTTTTTTCCCAGCCCTGTTCGACCTTCATTTGAGGCACAGGGAGAGCATGCAATCCTCCCCCCTGCAGTGGCATAACAAAACTTGAGCCTCCCCCACCCTGCAAAGAACATGGAGGGGGGCCCCCACACTCCAGACCCAGTCAGCACCACTCAGGCCATGGGCCCGCCGCCCTTGCACAGTCGTGGAGGCGGCCAACCGGAGCTGGGGGCTATCGTTGCACCACTACCCCTTTGCTATAGTGCGCTCACAATGTGCAATTCACTGCCCCCCTTACTGCAACAATTACCAAGGAAAGACAAATAAAATTAATCTGGTTTAACCAAGGGTGAAGCCTTTTATTCACATAGTATCATTGTAGAACGATAACCATAATTGAGCAGACATTGTTATGAGAATACTCGACGTAAGATCAGCAAAGGTATATATTATGGTTATAAGAATTTAGGACATATGGTCAGCAAAACAGTTCAAGGATTGCGCAGGTAATACAAAGTTGTCTCCACCTTCATCACAGCTGAACCCTTCAGGATGGAAAGTGCCAGACGGCCCCTCTCCTTATCCATTGCCCCTGCCCTCCCCCAAGGGCATCTAGAGCATACATACCTTAGTAGGAACTTCCCCTCATCTCTCAGAGTGACGGGCAGGCAATACCCGCTATTCCATACCAACACATACACCAGGGAACCGCACAGTGCACCGTCCCTGCCGGGGTACCGCTCACCAAGTAAATACCCCAAAGGGTTCAACTCCAGGCATCCCGTGTTAGGGCAGTAAAGTCCAGGACCACCAGCAGGTCATACCCCAATCAATACGGGGAAAGTTCAGTAAATCAGTCCACATTTCAGGTAGCCCCCTTTTCTGCTGCAAGACATTCTGCCAATTCCGCCTTCATCCAGGAGTGGGTGGGTAGGTGTGTGATTGCGGTAGGATACCGGTGCGCAGTGGAGGGAAAAAGAGGTCAATCCTTTGTCCTGTGATGCCTTATATGTTGCGGTCCCAGGATGCACCCCCAGATGACGTCACAGGGAACCCCTCCTTTGTGGCGACCCCTATGAGGGACTCCCCACTTTGCTCATGCCAAAGAGCGACTAATTGTGCCCCTCTGCTGTTTGCCGGGGGCACCTGGCCAGAGTACAATCTCCCGTGTCCAGCCCATCACCCTCCCTCCTCCTCTCTCCCTGCTGCATGTCACCCAACAGACATTTACCACCTGCTGAAACAGGGCCGGACTGGGAACCAAAACCAGCCCTGCCACACTGCTTGGCCGGCCCCCCTGGAGAACTGAGGGGGTGCAGAAGAGCTGTTTGCAAGAGCCGGTTTTGTACCATTTTGTTAATGGGGGCCAATATTGCAGGCCCCCGTAACAAAACTGGCTCGCAGGGGCCCAAAACTGGCTCCCACCCTGGTGGCCCACCAGGGATATGCCCGGTGCCTGCCACGGCCAGTCTGGCCCTGTGCTGAAAGCAGGAGGTAAATGTGTGTGATAACCTCCACAGAAAATAGAATATGGTGCAGAATTCCACTTTGTAAAACAGAGCCATGTGGTTATTTCCCATTCCATGGGGATAACATTATTACTGCATGGTAGTGTGTTACGATATGGTACCGGTTTCTAAGAGTGCGGATTTACTACCCTGCAACTCATAATTGGAGCCTTAGTAGCTTTCTGTACTGTTTGTTTGTAGGTGCACGCTTGGATGTACTGAAATCTCGTAAATATATCGTCTCTCTCCTTCTTGTTATTAATAAACACTGCAAGTGGAAGATCTTCGCTCGTATAGTCTGGGAAAAAAAGTATTTTTTGAATTTGACAAAGTCATCAGATAAGAGAATAAAAGAAACAAAGCTGTTCACATATTTATAAGCTTCTGCACACTGGCATTCAACATTTGTCTACCAACCTTCATTCCGTAAATCATCTTCACGCACCAAGAATGCTTACAAAGCTGTCAGCTGTGCTTTTTTTACTGGAAATATACATTTTTGTCACCAGAATACAATATATCTAAATGTGACCTTCATATTCCTCCCAACAGACACATTTGGGTGGCAGGGCCATATCTTTAGATCATTACATGACTAGAAAATAGAAGGAATGAGAGCCTTTGGGTCTGGCTCTGGATAGCATTAGCTATCTGAAGGTTCTCATGTTATCAATTCTTCAAAAACGCCCAATAAGAAGAAGTACAGAGAGGGAGGGAGCTGTGGTCGGTGCCTTTCTGCCATCCGCTTCCACCTTTTTGTTTAGGTCTGGCATGACACAAGGCTTTCTGGCTTTGATATAAATATATATGCCATATAACTTTGAGGGGCTACTATCATTCAAATATTCCAGCCACAGCAGCATCCAGCATGGAGCTGAGGGACGCCCCATCGACCATGGCTTGACAGACAGTGAGTTACGACACTCTTCTCTTGTATAATGTGCATATCTGCACAAAAAAGTAGTCTGCTTCAATGCCACGGAGTACTGGTGCAATCTGTGATTTTACAGTAACATTTCTATATTTTAGATTTTAGACCATGCTTTTTTTACTTGTGCCTCACTCTTGCTCATGTACCTCTCTCTTGCTCATGGTGGTGGACTCCTCACCCACGCATACAAGGCCCTTCACAACACAGGACCAATATACCTGAACAACTGCCTCTCATTCCACGCATCCAATAGACACCTCCGATCAGCCGACCTCGCTCCGGCCTCAGTCTCACTCATCTACAAGACCAGAACGGGAGGAAAGTCCTTCTCCTACCTATTAGCCAAGGCCTGGAATGAACTGCCCCTCCACCTCTGGCAAGCCCCCACACTGCCCCAGTTCAGGAAGGACCTCAAGACCTGCCTTTTCAGATGACCATAGCTCTCAACGGAGCCGCCCCTCAACACCTTGAGACCCTCATGGGTGAGTAGTTGCACTTTACCAACCCTGATTGATGGATTGATTGAATAATTGATTTACTTAGACAAGGAACTGATAGCTTCACTAACACTACTACTGGGCCACTTGGTTTATCGTGTTTCTTCATACAAAACTGTTCACAAACAAAAAGAGCACTGGTAAAGCCAATGCTAGACGAGACCTATTGCCATTCACAATTCTTGTCATAGTTTGCCATTACATCAATGGACTTGTCATGGCTGTGACATTTCGTGCATGGTTACATTTTCCCATATGCCTTCCTGTTAGGATTTAGTGATGGGGAATCAAGTAGCCCTTTTGTTCAACTGCAGCTGCGACAGGATGTGTGGCTTGTAAATAAATGAAAATGTATTAACTTTCATGTATTCACTTTGCTGACACGATGAAATGTTAATGGGGTTTTATTTAGGAAGAATGTACTGCTTGCATTCCCTAGCCTTTCAAAGAAAACTAATCCTCATTTCATGTTCATTTGTTTTTTTGTCTCCATCATGATAACATCTTTTTGGATATCTGTTTTCATGAAACTCATATTTTAAGGTACAGCTTAACCCTGCTGATGCAGTCTTTTCAGCAACTAGGCCCTACTACTAAATTTCATATTGCTTCTCTATGGGATTTTCTCTCTAGGATAGAACGGGGATACACAGAGAGGCGCCCAACAAACCAAACTCTTATCAAAACAGACTTATTGACTTTGCCAGTTGACTTAATAAAATAAAATATATGTACTTTAAATTAGGTTTTAAAAGATACCTGGGATACAGTGAATAATTTCATTTATGATTACAGAAGGTATTATAATTGTATCTTATTTAGGTTGCTTTATTTATCTACCTTCCACACGAAATATTTGATACAATGAACAAATACCCAAGAAGAGGGGAGTGTTGGCCAGTTATGAGGCAATTTACCCAAGCATCCATTCTCAACGAGGATCTACCTGGGGAGCAGTTGAGTCCGTTTTGTGAGGCTTTGATCTGATGAATCACCCCAATGGTGGTTGTGACCAGGAGGTTTTGCAGGGCATCAAGGTGTTGGAGGTGGTGCTATTGAGACTGACGTTGAACATGCATGGGTTGTCGCTTACATGGTGAACCTGCATGTTGGTCCATGACCCTTGGAGGCAGGGTCTAATTAAGAGGGCCATGCGTGCGGTGCATCAGTTGAACTTGAGATGGAGTGCCGCTGGCACCAGGCTGCCATGGGACTAACCTGAAGGAGGAACTATTGGGGGGGTGCATAAATAGTAGTGCTAAGCATGCTAAACACTGAGACTACTCTATAATCCAGAAGCTATTAGTGGTCAGGATGGTGGATACTTATTACAGGACTCGAGCTGGTAGACTTTTAGGGAAGGATTTAACTAACTGTAAACTACATTGTTCTACTCTAACACTAACAGGTACCTGCAACAGCATTCCACTGCACCCCTTCTTGCTACAGGGATACACCTTTTAAATTAATTATATTAGTATGCTCTCTGACATACCCTTACATTGCTCAGGAAGGCAAGTAATTGTCCAGCAATGAGTTGTGGGCCTGAGCAATTAATTCACAAATCCAATCAACATCCATCGACCTCCTGGTTTATCCAGCCAGTCATCCCCTACTTAACACGAGTCAATAGGTGATTCTACCTGGCTTTGGAACCCTTTAGTACCTTCTTGGATGGGAGCCAATAGGTATGAGTGGCATAGGATGCTTCATCACTATCCAGATGTCTTGGTGTTTTGTGTCATTTTAACTAAATGCAGGCAGTTATTGTTTGAACATGACAAGTATGTTAGATGTGACACTTCACACTGGCACGGTTTAAGATCCAGACACTTTGCTTCTACATCTAGCTATAGAGTTAATCTCAGTCACGCAGGTGAAAAGAATAGGACTCGGCACCCACTCGATATCCAAGTTTCTAGCAATGTACAAGTCAATGAAGGATTTCAAATTGAATCATAATTAAATTACATAATGCCCAGACTCCCATAGACTTTTTCATAAAAATTCGATTTCTTTATTTATAATCTTTTCATGTTTAAAACTTCTTTAGGGCTACAAAACACACAATATATCTAAATTTAAACCGTACATAGACAAACAATAAATTAACATAACAAGACATAAAAAACATTACAAAAAACTCCATTATCCAATCATTGCTAAATGCAATTGTTTAAACCCTTCGCCGCGGGGGTAATTCCCCCATGGCGTGGGGGGTGAGGGGGCGGCGGCGGCGGCGCTGTGCTTGTGACGAGCTCAGCTCGTCATGAGGCACAGTGGAGCTGTGCTCATGACGAGCTGTGCTCGTCACGAATCCGCCCACTAATTAATTCTCCCGCACAGGCGGGGAATCAATCGCGCGTGGGCGGAGCGCGACCGTTATGACGGGCCCAGCTCGTCATGAGCACAGCTCCACTGTGCCCCATGATGAGCTGGGCTCGTCATAAGCACACAAGGGGTTAAACAAATAATGTTCAAGACAAAAAACGAATAGTGTATTGCAGTTTATGAAGGAGCCGATAGTGTTTTCAAGGATGATTGATTGTTGTTCTCCCCACAGCTTTATTACTTGATGAACCGCACTAACAATTAAGGGTAGGTTGCAGTCAACAATGGGTAGAGAGACAGTTTTATGATTATTGGCCTCATGCCAATTTAGGGTGCTAAATATAAACGAACAATCATGACAATAAAGCACAGTGAACATGGTAAATGGACATAATACAATTTGTTTTTGTCGTGTACATTACTTGTTTGAACAATTGTATTTAGTAAGGAATGAATTTCGGGAGTGTTTTTTCATGTTTATTTTTTGATGTCTTAATTTCTTGTTTGTCTAAGTACTGGTTTAAAATGTGTATATATTGTGTGTTTTGTAGCCCGAAAGAAGTCAGTTGGGATGAAACACGTTGGCTACTGCAAAATAAAATAAGAAGTTTTTAAAATAAAAAGATTATGAATAAAGAAATCAACTTTTTAAGAAAAAGGCTCTGGGAATCTGTGCATTGTGTAATTTAATTTAGATTCACTTTCAAATCCTTTATTGACTTGTATAATACTAGAAACTTTGATATCGAGTGGGTGCAGAGTCATTTTCTTTTCAAATGTTGATGGAATTTCTCCGGTGTGGAATATTAAGACGACTTGTCTTCTGGATTCGCGCACCACTGTGTTCAAGGTACAACTATACCCCACGATAGTGATAGGTGCGATTTCAGTGTGCCTCAGTCTCTCTTTTGTAAACCATCAGTCAAGCAGGTGTCTCAATTCCCAGTAGACCTGCAGGAATCCTGCATCTTGACAGGTAAGACATGCCTGCTCAATAGAAAGGTCACCCCCAGATCACGTTATAGGTCCAGCATGCTAATCTGTACTACCAAGGTGATGCTACATGGATATTCTGTCCTAGAGCAGGGCCAGTGCAACTCATCTCAAAAGACCTCCAGAAAGGTAAGGGAAAACTATCAGAGTTTGGCATCAGTTCCTCGTGAACTTCAATATAACTGCCAAGCGTAGGCCTGAAGAATGGGCAAGTGAGGAACGAGACAGAATATTTTCAGGTTTCTTGCCTGGTTCCTGGTGAATAAACGTAATTGGTTTGGGTGAGTGTATTTGTTCAGATCGTCATATAGCGAACAGCCTGGGTCCCACACATTAAATTCATGAAACTATTGTAAGTGGATTTTACAGATTTCCACTGCGCTCTTTGAAGATGACCAGCCTGCATAACTAATGCTCTGGGGTGTTTCAAGATTCAGGCGTTGAGAATGCCTGCTCTACATGCAGGTAATGCAACCAATTTCTTACCCAAGCAGCTCATCAAGAACGCTGCATGGGGCCTCTACAAGGGGTGACCAGAATCTGAACCCCGAAGCAAGCAACCGCAGAGTGAGTCAAGCGTTCCCCAAACTGTGAGGGATTTGGAGAACAGTATCCATTCAGAAGCATTTTGACAACAATGTCCAATTGATGCAAATTTTACAAAATTGAGTAAAGAAGCATAGTGGAAAACAATTAAAAAAAAAAGCCAAATGCTACTCCTGGTTTACACTTTAGTAACCCTGGCACTGCCCTCACTGCCCTTTGTATTCATGCCACTGTCTTCATCTCCCTTGAGACACAGTGAGCAGAGCGGACGGTTCCCCATCTGAAGTGTCCATTCCTGGCACTGACGCCCCGAGCCGCTTCCCCTTTACTCTTGGGAGGCGTCAGCGCCTCGGCTCCAGGGGCTCCAGAGTATTAGATGGTCTTCGGTGCAAATGAAAGGAAAGAAATTGCAATCGGAATATTTAGATCCATTGACGTGAAGAATGCAGAGGTTTTCTGAAGACCGAACCTTGAATAGCAGGAGGTCTCCGGCAGTCAGTCACACACTCATCCGCTGAAAGGAAATTGGGCTGACAATCTAATTTCTTGCTTCCAAAGCTCCTGCCACTGTGACATCGGCAGGAACCTGCTGATCTCTAATGGAAAAGAGATTTCTCTGTACATTGTTCTGCTTCGGTGGAGGAGCTGCGCAAGAGGGGCGAAGCTGTTGGCCACGGATCATAAAACCACTCAGGGCTGACTGGCAGCCGCAGCTCCTCAGCCTCCATGCATCACAAGGAATCCAGACAAGCAAGGCATGATAATGGGAACAGCAATAACAACAATAATAATAATAATAAATAAAAAAAATAGGACTAATAATGAGTATAATTTGTTTGTTAAGCTGTTGCTGGTTGTAAATAGGAGATGCGTCGATTTCCTTATTAAATGGTACTCAGTGCGTTGATCGGAGAGGGATTCACATCTAAAGTGGACGCGTCAGGATTGGCACCCACAATCTCCAGATGACAATTCGATGTCGGCAGTAACCCTGCTTCATCTGAGAGGTTTGAGATGAACAATGCTCAGTTTTCAAATGATGGGAGAACGCACTGCATTTCACAATGCAATTACAGTAAATACCATCAACCAATCACAAAGTAACCAGCATCTTGTGATGAAAACCCAAAATGATAGTTTTTTTTTTCCAAATGCTTCTGATTAAGAAAGTAAGCTAGCAAAGTATATATTTGCACACTTCAGCCTGCTAAACATTCTGAATGCCTAGTAGGATAGTACATTTTGAATTACAACATACTGGTTGAATAGGCAGGAAGCAGAATTAGACCACACCCAAAATTTCAAAAAGTGACCCCAACATTGCAACTTGCCTGCAGGTGTAAGCTAGGAATTTTATATGGAACTTGCATTTGTATTCGAAGCATGCATAGCATGCCATGGAAGCAGAAGGAGCAAGCCAATCCTTTCAAGCCAATTTTCTGGAAATACATTAAAAGAATATTCCAGAAAAATGTAGCCTAAAATGACCCTTGCATGGATTAGCAACAGGGCAAAGGCATGCTTTATTCTTTATCTCAAAAATAAGTAACACAAGGAAAGCTGGAGTTACAACCTTGAAAAATCAATTTCCCCAAACAATCCCACTAAATGTAGAGCCAACCTCATTATTGCTAACACTCATGGAAGAAAGAGTGGTTATGAGATTAGATTACAGGATATACATTTACTTAATAAATCACATCAAGAACTATGTATCCAGATCGTCTTCTTAAAATATGTCCATGACATCCTAGACAAAGCGAATGCATTCATCCTAAAAAAACAGTCCTGGGCCTCTCGATGTATGTATTTATCTTTACATGTTAAAAAACCGACTGCCAGTCCAAAGTGTCTCACCAATTATCAACAAATCTCAAACCTCCTGTAACCCTGCACAGTTCTATGTGACAAAGCGGTTCCTAGGCTGTATCAACCAATACTAACCTCTGATCAATACACAGATCAATTATAGGGAGACGAAATGCTTCAGCAAACATTGTCACTGCCCAAGGAGAAGGCAGCTATAGAGTGCAGATGCCCTTTGACCTGTTGGCGGACTATAAATCTGTGTGTCACACACTTTAGACAGCCCCGAGACAAGACGGATATTTCAGGAACTGATATAGATTGGATGCAATCATTCTTTCAGAGCTTCAGTCAATATTGGTGTGTGCCAGTTATAAGATCCAGTGCTCAGCTCCACAGGAATACATTCTGCCACCATTATAGTTGGACAGCTTAATGTGCCTTGCTTCCGTTTCCTATGCGTGCTGGAGACACTCTGATCCAACTCTGTTTAAACAAAAACCATTTGCAAAGCCAATAGGTTTCACCTAGGCGAAACCTATTGGCATTGGCATTTTTTTTAACATGTTGCAAAGCAACGCGGCCTGTTCTGCAACATGGCTCAGAGTACATGAAAACAAAGCGCTATGGCGCGGCCAGTGTTGACTGGTTCATAGCACTTTAAAAAAATCGAGTTTTATAAAGCGCAAACCAGACCCGAAACATCGGGTATTAGAGCGCTTTACATGAGCACCAGTTTCCTTACAGATGGTCACATTCATTTTTGTTAGGCACGGGGAGATTCTAGTGATTTGCCCAGAATCATAGGATGCCGAGACTCGAACCCGGTTCCTCAGCTTTGAGGTCGACCGCTCTAGCCGTAATGCTACATCCTCTCCCCTTTACTTTAAATCATGTCGCACAGCATCCCGCGCTGCTGTGCAACATCATTGAAAAGCATTAACAAAGCCAAATAGTTCTGCGCAAGCTATTTGGCTGTGTTAATGTATTGCTTAAAGTCAATAAAAAACAAAGCACTATGGCGTGGTCAGCATTGACTGCACAAGGGCGCTTTGTTTTTATTCACTTTACTCCATGTTACAGAGCAGCACGTGCTGCCATGCAATATGCCATAACACAGTGCAGGGGGCTGGAGGTGGCAAGCAAGAAGAGGGAGGAGAGTATGAAATAAAGGATGTGTAGTGGGAGGCAGTGGGCGAGTTAAAAATAATAAAAGGGTGGGGAGGATTTAAAGGAATGTACGGTGTGTTAGAAGGATTGAAGGCCAGGGTGGAAGATTGAAACTATGGAGGCCCGCCCAATGGTGGGGAGGGGGCAAGAGAAGGACTGGAGAAGGATGTACTCTCTAAGAGTGCATGTCAAAGAGTAAAAATAAAAAAAAGTTTACAAAAAAAAGGGACCTGCAAGAGCCTGTGGCCAGTGGTAGGACACTGGCCACAGGAATCTGTACTTGGTGCATGCTATATGACAGGCACGAAGAATGACGCCCAGGGGTAAGCTGGAGGCGAGGAGGAGGTGCTGGCCAATAGGAAGCAAGGGACATGGGAGACAACCAATGGTAATTAAATGGGTGGACTCTATGCCCCCTTTTTACACAAGATTTTGCACAATCAAAACCTAATAACATGGTGAACTCGGGACCCAATTTATCTTGTATTAAATGAAAGTGCCTTCTTCCAAAAAGCAGCCTGAACAGAGACCACTCTGCTTGATGATGCTGTAAGTGAAACCATCCTGTTTAGTTGGTTATCAAGTCTGAGAACCGCGCATAACACGTGGAATATGTGTACCTTCACAGGGTGGGTCTTTAACAAAATCTATATCAATTCTAAGCGAGGTAAGATCACAGTTGGACATACGACAGTATGCACATCATCAATTCTGGATCTGGGGCTAGCTGGAGGGATGGCAACTGTGCCAAACAATCACCCTGATAATAGCTATAGTGGTGTTAACTCATCATGATTGTCAATGGCCTAAACAGTGGCCAATTATTACATTTCAAATACACAAAACTATAGGTCTAGTATTTACTCAACGTGGGAAAGATATAATTTCCTGATGTCCTGCTACCTATTTAATTATTATTTGTTTGTAGTTGTATATAATACGAATTTGTCTCATCGGAGTTACAGGACTTTAAATTTGAAGGGCAGAGTAACAGACCTATAGCAATAAGACACCCACAACATAAATGCAATGCATCACTGCAGAAGCAATAAACAGTAAAACAAAGTTACAATTCACAATGGAAACGCACAGTGAGGGGATATAACGTAAGTAAATGATTGGAAAAGTTATTTCGAGATAAATTTCAGCAAGTGGGTAAAAGCTATGGTGAAGGAGTCAAATCGATATAAGTGGGAGATATCAGAATGCTATATTGCAAGCAATGAAAGAGAAGAGCTGTTATCAGTAAGTGAGATAAAACGAGATACACAAGAGGGCCCTGCCTGCCCTGCACCAGCTGGAGTTTACTTTACAGGCAGCCGTATCTTTTTGTTTTTGACTGAATGACAGGTCCTAGTATTGTTTACACTATGAGGTGGGGGTAGGTTGAGGAAGACGAGGTGTTGCGCATGGACAAAGTTGTAAGGAAAGGATGAAAGTAGAGAGACAGATGAAACAAGAAAGTAGAGAATGTATACCTGGGTGGGGGGGTGGATAGATAATGAAGAGAAGGGCAGATGGGGGTGAGGAAAAGAGAAGAATAGAGTTAGTGCTTAATTTGAGTTGGTGGTTGCAGGTGGGGTGCACCAGCACGCAGGTTTGGAGCCCTTATTTTATCTCAACAATCTTTGGTCCAGAGGAAGAGATAGAATAGCACAAGGGTTAAAGAATGAAGAGAAAGATGCATAATACATTACAGAGGAGATAGCAGGAACCTGCAAGAGTGAACTAAATGGGCAGGAAGAGTCTGGTCATGAACTAAAGAGGCATGAGGAGGAATCAGGACTGTGCAGTCCTGGTATTTGGTACCCTTGACATTAAGTAGCGCTGGGTGTGGCCGTCTGAGCAAAACCTCGGGCGCAGCCACTTATTGTGTAGAACACTGGATGGAGATTTAGGAGGATGGTGTTATGTAGATATTAACAGAAACATGATTGGCTGTGTGTAAATGGGTAAACACAATGTCAATGAATACCATGATATGTGCAGGTCCGACAACTGCAATATCAATAAATGCAAAGTCAACGTATGCCATAACCTATGCCTGCATACCCATGTCAATACCCATAAACGCAATGTCAATGTATGCCCTGATCTATGCCCACCCAACAGTGTCGATACCAGTAGTAACTATGTCAATGTATGTCATAACCCATGCATGAATGACAATCTTGTTACCAGCAGAAACAATGTTGATGTTTGCTATGACCTGGGCAAGCATGACTGTGTCAATATCAGTAAAAACAATGCCAAGGTACGCTATGACAACTGTACGTACAATGTTGAGAATGTCGATAAAAATGATACCACTGACTGCTATATTATTTTGCGGAGTTCCAAAAGACTCATGTCATTACTGTCAGATTTATCCAAGGTGACCTCCCCATCAACCCCAAGTAAGAAATTTGTGGTCAGGCAGGCCCTGCGACCAGCACCCATGCCTACCAAGCGGCAGGTCACAGGTGGGGTCTCTCTTAGCCCAAAGACAAACGCGAACCCACTGAAAACCCTTACCGATCCCACAGATAAATAATTGCCACGCAAGCAGGTCCAAGGAAATTGCACTCAATAAAACACATTTGGTCAAAGGCTCGCCTTCCCCAAAAATACCACAAAGCTAGATACCACATGTAGATAGGAACACTCAGCCAATCAGGACATGTCATGCACACCACACGTTGTGATCAAGCGCTCACCAAGACGGACATCTGGACACATACACACTGCTCCACACTAGCTCTCCTCGAGGTCGAGAGCCATATGTGTCCTTATCTGATGCCCGAGCTCGTTAATTGATGACTGAGATGCTTTTCAGGATTGCAGAAATAGCTTCATTCTACCTCACAAAATGTATCTAATTTTAGCCTAAACGTTGTACACTGAGAGACTTTCCTCAGACACATTCTGTTGAGACTCTCCTGGCAGCTGATTTTAATTAAACCAAGATGCTCCTGTTTTGCCAAACACCTGTGTTCTTCTAATTTCTTTAAGGTAAATTCATTTCTGAGCAACAGCTGAATAAAGAGAGTGTGGTAAGGATGGGGGAATAAAGGGAGAGTGAATAAATGGGATGGAGAGACGAAGGAAAGGATGGAAAGGTGAATGAGGGAAGGAGACAGAGCAGAGCATAGAGTTGCAGTAAGAGAGATAGATGATATAAATTAAAGAGTTGAGTGATACAGCTGATAAGTAAAAGAGAAGAGCGTGAGAATACAAAGGATGATTGGACATGGAGAGAAACTAGAGGCTGAGTAGAAAGAGATAGATGAAAATGGTGGAAGGAAGGGAAATGAAATATAGAGGAGAGAAATGTAAGAGTTGTAGAGGAGCAGCGAGACAGTGAAAGGTAAGTGGTCAAAGAAGGAAGTTAGAGAGATACTGAGGTAGAGAGAGAATATAGAGGAAAGGGTAAAATGGCAGGAGAGAAACATGTGCTTAGAGATACAGGAGTGGAAAAGGGCATAAACAACTTAAATACAGATGATTGCAGAGATACAGGTGGGAGTCTGGAAACATAGGAAATAGTGATTACCAGGGAGAAAAAGCAGGGCCAATATACAGAGACTAGAGTGACACAGGGGGAAAAAGGGAGCAGGAAAAGTCAAAATATAATGCAGGATTGAAATATGAGTTGAGAATGGTGAGTGCTCAGCATAGTATCCTAAGCCGACGACACCCAGCTCATCCTTTCACTCACGAAGAATCCCGAAGACACTAGACTCTGCTTCCATGAAGGAATGAAGGACGTCGCAGCCTGGATGAAAGACAGCTGCCTGAAGCTCAACTCAGAGAAAACCGAGGTCCTCATCCTCAGACCCTGCACCTCCGCCTGGGGTAACGCCTTGTGGCCCTCCGCCCTCGGGAATCCACCCACCCTTACAGATCACGTACGAAACCTCGGCATCATCCTCGACTCCTCCCTCTCCATGAACCGCCAGATCAACGCCGTCGCTTCCACCAGTTTCAACTGCCTGCGCATCCTCCTCAAACCTTCAAATGGATCCCCCCCGATTGCAGAAGGACCGTCACCCACATGCTCATAACCAGCAGACTGGACTACGGCAGCGCCCTATATGCCGGAATCAACAGAACTCTTCTACACAAACTCCAAACCATCCAGAAGGCCGCAGCCAGACTCGTCCTCAGGCCACCACGTAACGAACACATGACCCAACACCTACGAGACCTCCACTGGCTCCCCATCGAGAAGAGGGTCACCTTCAATCTCCTCACCCACGCCTACAAATCTCTCAACATCGGACCCAAATACCTCAACGAGAGAGTCTCCTTCCATGTACCCAAGAGGAACTTCCGCTCTGCGGACCTCGCCCTGGCAGAGGTCCCCCGCATCCGCAGAAACAGAGCAGGTGGGAGAGCCTTCTCCTACATCGCAGCCAAGACCTGGAACGAGCTCCCCGTGAACATGAACAGACACTCCCCGACCCGGCACACGTTGAGGAAGGACCTCAAGACCAGGCTCTTCGACTGATCCAGAACTGCACCCCCCCTCCCCCCAACGCCTCATGGGTGAGTAGCGCACTTTATAAACCCCTGATTGATTGAGAGGACAGTGGAGAGCAACTGGTGGGAATGTGGAGAGTAAAAGGTGGAAAGTAGAGGGACAGAGGAAGCAAAGGGGGTGAAAAGTGGAGTTATGCAAGGAAAGACATATAGAGAAAAAATAAAGAAAACTATGTGAATTTGAAGATACATGAAATAGATGAGTGAAAGGGACACAATAGGAACAGCAGAAAAGGGAGAGAGGGGACAGACATACTTTTAAAACATTAGTGGATAATGGAGAAGTGTAGGAAAAAAGGACACACAAGGGGAATGAGGGGACAGTGAAAGATGGAAGGTAGTGTGATATGGAGTGCAGGAAGAGAGAAACGTGTGGTAGAGTTTTGGAGACTGGGGAGTGAAGTGAAACAGTGAGCAGAAGCATAACTGTGATAAGTGGAACTGGTTGTGGGGCATCAATGCCCAGGGGTGTTCAGGGGCTATTTCTTGCCAATTATGCTTCTTTTTTATTTCCAGCTACTAGGGAAAGGAGCCTATTCTCCATACTTGCGCTTGGGGGTCTCACACCCTCGCTACACCTTTTGTATGAGTAGAGGCATCAGAATAGTAGTAAAGAAAGACAGAGGGAGCAGGCTTTAATCATCCTGTCAGACAGGTCCTGCATTGTTAATGTCTGGTGAAAAGAAGTTTAAAATCATTCTTCTTCAATGTAGAAAAGGAAGTGGTGGTACCGATATTGGGAGGGATTAAGATTAAGTTGTAGTGCAATCTTTTTGACGTGTCAGTGTTTCATAGGGTAGGGACGAGTGCCTGTAGGAATACCTTTTAATAGGAGCCATTTTAGCATTTCTAGAAAAAGTGGTCTGTGGTCGAATGTTAAAAATTGTCTTCCGCTGCACAAAATGCACTTTTGGTACTTGTACTGCTCGATTTTCCCGGCCCTATTGTGTTGATGGGTGATTAGGGTGACTTCAGTCTCCCACCATTCAAGCCTAAGGGTTAGAGTAGTGAATGAAGTCTATTTACTAGGCACTTCGACATGATCCTGTGTTCTTCCCCATTGACTAGGGCTTGCACACATATCCTAGGGGATAGATTCGTTAGTATTAGGGATAACCTGCCCTGTAGTGAGGGTATTTCATGGAGCCGTGCTGAATTCAGGCCTGGTAGGCCTCAAACGGGAGAGACTCCATCTTTCTTTCTGCTCTGGCAGCTTGAGATGCTTCTAGGTTAAAGGGGATGTTTTAGTTATGAGGTGTTATTCGCTTGGAGAGAACTGGTTCAGACCGGCCCTTATCGAAGGATTGTATTTTTCTTCATGCCGAAGACACTACATCAGGCCGGCCGGCTGGGAAAGTGTCCTTGGTACGGGGAGGTACAAGAATTTGGTGGGCGGCAGGTTACGGGCCGGAATTTTCCATGAGGAAATGCACCTCTATATTAGTGAAAGTCTGAGGCAATTACGAGGCACTTACTTCAGTCCGTAGGCGGCATCTAGCCGTTAGCAGTAAAGCTACTACTTATTCCAGGGAAGACAGATGATAAACTTGAAGGCGGAGAAAAACCCAGAGACAGATACTCTTCTAGCAGAATTGCCAGAGAGGAGAGAGTAGCCGATGAGGAAGAGGTCCCAGTGACTCGGAGAAGGGAGCTGTGACTACGGAGGTGTGACCTCCAGGCGAGCCGAGGCACAGACTAGAAGGGAACCTAGATGACCATTGAGTGCAGGCTACACACGACTAAGGTGATGTCGACCCCTTTCTTATCAGAGTGTACAACCTAATCTTTTACTTTTCTTTGCAGGTTATGTGTTACACAGTAATGTTATGTGATTGCGTATATAATAAATAATAAAGTATCCAGTTTGTAGTGAATCAACATGTGCTGCGTGTTCTTGTATAAGAGGGTAGCCTATTCTTCTAGTCAGCTGTGACTTGACATGAACAGATGTTAACCCTGATCAGGTAAGTGGTAACTGAATAAGGGAGAGAGGAACCCCTCGAACCAGAGAACAAGTTGTGCTCAAACTGGCAGTTCTTGTGTGATCTGATAAATAGTAAAACTGATTCCCCTGTTGTATGTTATGGTAATCATAGGATGAACTTGTATTGAGGCTGCCGTCTGGGTAGGAAGTCCTGGGTCCGTCTGGGACCGCGAGGCTAAGGCTGCCGTCTGGGTAGGAAGTCCTGGGTCCGTCTGGGACCGCGAGGCTAAGGTTGCCGCCTGGGTAGGAAGTCCTGGGTCCGTCTGGGACCGCGAGGCTAAGGCTGCCGTCTGGGTAGGAAGTCCTGGGTCCGTCTGGGACCGCGAGGCTAAGGCTGCCGTCTGGGTAGGAAGTCCTGGGTCCGTCTGGGACCGCGAGGCTAAGGCTGCCGTCTGGGTAGGAAGTCCTGGGTCCGTCTGGGACCGCAAGGCTAAGGCTGCCGTCTGGGTAGGAAGTCCTGGGTCCGTCTGGGACCGCGAGGCTAAGGCTGCCGTCTGGGTAGGAAGTCCTGGGTCCGTCTGGGACCGCGAGGCCGCCACTTGTATTATAAGAGGTCTAGATATATATATATATATATATATATATATATATATATATATACATATATAGTAGGAATTCCCTGTCCTTAGGTGGTATCTGTGGTTACTTGTTGTGAATAAGCCCTAGGGAGAGGGTAACGTTCTGGCTGGGTTTGAGAGGCTCTAATGAGCGGGTTGTATCTGATCCGAAAACCCAAGCAGAACAGTACTCTAATAGACAAAATCACAGAACAAGTGATTGACCTATTGTCGTAACGCACGGGTACTCATAGTACGGCCCGCGGGCAAGCCTTCCTTAGCGGCCCGCGGACCTTGCAGACATCCTACCTGTGTTTAAAAAAAAAAAAAAATGTAAATAGTGTTAGCGAACACTGCCGGTTGCAGCAGCCCTGACTCTGAGACTCTGCTCTGTGGGGGCCGGGTGATTCCAGTGATTGTCCAAGTGGAGATGCAGGGGGTTAAGAGGTGAAATACAACAAAGCTTTATTAACATGTAAATGGTCTTTTAAAGACCTATGAAGTACTCGAGTGTGGCTGTGTGTGTGCGCTGGGAAGCTGTCTCAGCTCGGGCTGTGGGCTGACACACACGGGGTGAGATGACAGAGGGTGACAGAGGGAGGGAGAGGGAGACAGAGGGAGAGGGAGGGAGACAGAGGTTGACAGAGGGTGACAGAGAGAGGGAGACAGAGAGAGGCAGTCTGGGGGAGACAGAGGGAGGGAGGGAGACAGAGGGTGATAGAGGGAGGGAGGGAGACAGAGGGTGATGGAGGGAGGCAGAGGGAGAGGAAGGGAGACAGAGTGAGGGAGGCAGAGAGGGAGGGAGGGAGGCAGAGGGGGAAGGAGACAGAGGTAGGGAGAGGGAGACAGAGAGGGAGACAGAAGGAGGGATACGGAGGGAGACAGAGGATGACAGAGGGAGGGGGAGGGAGACAGAGGGTGACAGAGGGTGACAGAGGGAGGGAGAGGAAGGGGGACAGAGAGAGACAGAGAGAGGGAGGGGGAGAGAGGGAGACTGGGAGGGGGATAGTGGGAGGGAGACGGAGGGAGACCGAGGGAGAGAGACAGAGTGTGAGGGAGGGAGGGAGAGAGACAGGGAGAGAGACAGAGAGGGAGATAGAGGAAGGGAGACAGAGAGAGAGACAGAGGGAGGGAGGGAGAGGGAGACTGGGAGGGAGACAGAGGGAGACAGAGAGAGACAGAGAGGGAGGCAGATGGGAGGGAGGGAGACAGAAGGAGGGAGAGGAGGAGAGGGAGACTGGGAGGGAGACAGAGGGAGGGAGACAGGGAGGGAGACAGAGGGAGAGGGAGGGAGACAGAGGGAGAGGGAGGGAGACAGAGGGAGAGGGAGGGAGACAGAGGGAGGGAGAGAGACAGGGAGAGAGACAGGGAGGGAGATGGAGGGAGGGAGACAGAGAGAGAGACAGAGGGAGGGACACCGAGGGAGGGAGACAGAGAGAGGGAGACAGGGAGGGTGACAGAGGAAGAGAGACAGAGGGAGAGGGAGGGAGACAGAGGGAGGGAGACAGACGAGGGAGAGGGAGGAGGGAGAGGGAGACTGGGAGGGAAACAGAGGGAGGGAGACAGAGGGACGGAGAGGGAGACAGAGGGAGGGAGAGAGACAGGTAGGGAGATAGAGGGAGGGAGACAGAGGGAGGGAGACAGAGGGAGAGGGAGGGAGGGAGAGGGAGGGAGAGGGAGACGGGGAGGGAGACAGAGGGAGAGAGAAAGAGGGAGAGGGAGGGAGACAGAGGGAGGGAGAGAGACAGGGGGAGGGAGAGAGACAGGGAGGGAGATAGAAGGAGGGAGACAGAGGGAGGAGGGTGACAGAGGGAGGGAGAGAGACAGGGGGAGGGAGAGAGACAGGGAGAGAGACAGGGAGGGAGATAGAGGGAGGGAGACAGAGGGAGGAGGGCGACAGAGGGAGGGAGACAGAGGGAGGAGGACAACAGAGGGAGGGAGACAGAGGGAGGAGGGCGACAGAGGGAGGGAGACAAAGGGAGGAGGGCGACAGAGGGAGGGAGACAAAGGGAGGAGGGCGACAGAGGGAGGGAGACAGAGGGAGGAGGGCGACAGAGGGAGGGAGACAGGGAGGGTGACAGAGGAAGAGAGACAGAGGGAGAGGGAGGGAGACAGAGGGAGGGAGACAGACGAGGGAGAGGGAGGAGGGAGAGGGAGACTGGGAGGGAAACAGAGGGAGGGAGACAGAGGGACGGAGAGGGAGACAGAGGGAGGGAGAGAGACAGGTAGGGAGATAGAGGGAGGGAGACAGAGGGAGGGAGACAGAGGGAGAGGGAGGGAGGGAGAGGGAGGGAGAGGGAGACGGGGAGGGAGACAGAGGGAGAGAGAAAGAGGGAGAGGGAGGGAGACAGAGGGAGGGAGAGAGACAGGGGGAGGGAGAGAGACAGGGAGGGAGATAGAAGGAGGGAGACAGAGGGAGGAGGGTGACAGAGGGAGGGAGAGAGACAGGGGGAGGGAGAGAGACAGGGAGAGAGACAGGGAGGGAGATAGAGGGAGGGAGACAGAGGGAGGAGGGCGACAGAGGGAGGGAGACAGAGGGAGGAGGACAACAGAGGGAGGGAGACAGAGGGAGGAGGGCGACAGAGGGAGGGAGACAAAGGGAGGAGGGCGACAGAGGGAGGGAGACAAAGGGAGGAGGGCGACAGAGGGAGGGAGACAGAGGGAGGAGGGCGACAGAGGGAGGGAGACAGAGGGAGGAGGGCGAAAGAGGGAGACAGACAGAGGGAGGAGGGCGACAGAGGGAGACAGAGAGGGAGGAGGGCGACAGAGGGAGACAAACAGAGGGAGGAGGGCGACAGAGGGAGACAGACAGAGGGAGGAGGGCGACAGAGGAAGGAGGGCGACAGAGGAGGGCGGCAGAGGGAGAGAGACAGAGAGAGAGAGGGAGACAGAGGGAGGAGGGCGACAGGGAGGGTGACGGAGGGAGGGCGACGGAGGGAGACAGACGGGTGAGACAGAGAGAGGGAGAGAGAGGGAGAGAGAGAGAGAGGGGGATAGGGAGAGGGAGAGGGAGAGGGAGAGGGAGAGGGAGAGGGAGAGGGAGAGAGATGTGTGTATGCCGGGTCTGGTGGCTCAGTGGACGAAGGCTTCTGCTGCAGGGACCTGTGTTCAACCTCATGGTCACTTTTTTTTTTTGCTTTAGTCCCGCCCCTCCCCCTCTGACCCAGCCCCCACTGGTGCGGCCCCTCGGCCACAAACCACACTGTAAATTTGGCCCCCGAGAGAAAGTTTGTGAGTACCTGTGTCGTAACGTCTTGTTCAGGGATGAAATGACGGATACCCTGCAATACTCTCAATTGGAAATATGTACCCTCACTATAACATTAATGACTGATTGGAGGTTCACACGTTTGTCACAAATAAAGAACAAGGATTTTGAGCTTGCAGTTATCATAAGATTAAAATAGGGGATGCTGATCACAAGATTAAAATCAGGGATGTTGCAAAGTGACTAAAGTTCCTCCAGAACTGACAAAGTGTAGGAGAAATAAGAAGAAACTCAGTTTTGAAAAGTTTGAGTTTCAAATGGTGAATTGGCATTCGATCTTGGATGACTCCATAACATGTATATTAGGAGAATACACATTCACCCCTTAATGTACCCCGGTACAGAATAGCAGATGTTTATTGCTACCCAACTCAATGATACTCATTTTATCAATCTCGGAAGGATGAATGTCTGAGCAGGCCCCCTAGAAATCAAACCTGTTGCATTAGGTCAAACACAGATCCATGGAGTGTATGCATTAGTCCAAAGAACCACCGGGCCCTTATCTATAAAATATTTGCAGGATACAAGCAAAGAACATTTTGTCTATAGGTGAGGGATAAAGCAGAGTATCATCAGAATATTGGCGCCATCAGATCCCTGACTTTTTTGAGGATGGCTCACCGTGGCTGAAATAAAACATTAAAGAGTGTTGGAACCCGAAGGGAATCTTGTGGTCTTTCTTGCATCAAGTCAAGAGGAGTTTGGAAGGAGTTGCTCATTTTAATCAGCTGATACCCATTGGTCAAATATGATATGAGCCAGTTAAAAAGGCACCATGTAAGCTCAAACGCTGTTGACAAGGGTGGAATGAATAACTGTGTAGAAAGCAAATCAAGGAGAAGAAGTAGATATGAGTTTCCAGTCTCAAGAATATAAAGCGTCCAAAGGTATCCCCAACCTCGAGCACGGCAGTCTCATTGCTATGGACAGTGTGAAGTCTGATTGGAATTCATCCAGGAGATCATAGGGACTTCAAATGTGAAAGAAGGTAGATTCTCGTGGGCAGTTTTAGAACTTCGAAAGGTCGGATATTCACATTGTCAATAAGAGATCTGATGTGTGGGGGGTATGACACTATAATGAGGTCAATAAAATCGACATGCAAAGACATTGATTTTACTACATAACTTACCACTCCATCACCAAGTTAAGCATATATTATTATTGTTACTACACTATCTACCTTATTATCTACATACCTACCATAGCTCGACAATAAGTACATTCATGCAAAAATTATAGTTAGTTATGGTGCTATTTGCCTCTTGGCTAAGATAAGAAGAGAAGGCAAGGCGTCCGGGTACAGAGCTCTGAATGTTTTCTATTTCTTAGGGTGGCCAGTAGTCTTGCTGTGTGTGAAATTCATCAAGAAAGATTTCTGCATATGCTTTGACCAATCGACTAGGATTGGGTCTTCGCCCTTGGTCTACTATTGATTTAGAGACAAGTTCATCAAAGGTTAAGCTTTTGAGGTGGGCAGGTTGGATAAGATCATTGCCTTTGAAAGAAGGGTACACTGGTTGACAGCGATTCATTTGCAGCAAAGATTAAAGTCCCATTTCTTAAGTCGATCGGTAAAATGTTTGATGCATTGCTCAATCAAATTCAAATTGTCACTGGAAGAGTGATAGGCAACATTTAAAACGAAGGCGAAAACATGAAATGATCTGATCTCCAGAAACAAACGTTGGAAGATATAGTAGGAGTTGTTGGGTAACGGTATGCAATGTATACAATACCTATATAATGCTGCCACCTGGTCTATCCTATCACACCAATGACAGAGAGGTCAGAAAGAACAAGGAGGTCCCTACAATTACGGAAGATTCACCGCGCCACATCCCTGTCAGAACTGGAGACTCGTGTTGAGGTTACAGATAGCATCATTGGTCTCCAGTCTGTATTCTTTTGCAGATGTCGAGTTAAGTAGTGGACATTGCACTACAGAATTTCTGGTGTTGGTGAAAGGCCGAGCAATAGGCTCCAATGGCATTTGGATACGGATGTTGTGTTCATTCTTTAGGACACAAGTTGTGTTCAGTACCTTGGCGTGCCTAGGTTTAGGTATGAGGTTCACTGTCGTCATTTCAGAGCTAAAACAAAACCCAACTTCGAAGCACTAAACCTGAGAGAAGCAAGAATGTGTTTCTTTCTACACTTTCTACTCCAGGTGGAATAGATGTGTTGTGTATACCTTTTCAGTTTGTAAGAACATCTGCCGTCCACACACACCCCTCTCATTGTGATCCTCCTCAGCCAGACCTAAAATCACAGCTGTGACTCCTGGTGCACTTCGAGTGGTCGTGATGTTCCCAGTGTCATCCATTCGGACACATTCAAGAGTCAATCTTACAGTTGTTTGAGTGAGATGTAAATCAGCATGCTGCTGAAGTGGTTTATATGCTGAGGCGCCGAGCGCCAAAGTGGAACCTGTCCCAGTGTTAACTGGGTCCTGGGAAAGAGAAGGAAGACAAAAGACACGATCTTGCAAGAAGCAAAGGTAACGAAATGAAGGAAACGCAACATCGGAAGCAAACCGTATAAAAGAGAATAGTACCAACAAAAAAGACAAAAGAGCCAACAGAGAGCGCACGAGAACACTTTGCATGCATTTGCATATATTTGCGGTCTGATGAAAACGTCCCGCTTTTTTATTGGCAGGCTTGAAAACCTGGCACTGCGCCAGAGGGGAGAATGTACCAGCCAAAGACATGCGTAAAATGGCTACTGAATGTGGCAAGTGTGGGATTCACTAAAAAAGGAGCGATTTTGCATATAAATTTAGCGACGTATCCCGTGGTAGCACAGCTGTTCATTCACAGTTAAGGATGTGTGGATAATTACGCAACACTCCCGAGATCAGAAGGAGACGCACCGGAGACTGCCAAATTCAGTCACAATAATTACATTTAAACCTCGTACCCTACTTCAGATCTCTCTTTGTTACCTAATGTGATTTAACTATTTACGTACCTAACTATTCCTCGAATCCAAAGCTGACACGCACAATCGATGCTAGTGTCTCAAAGAGGGTTCTTATTTTGCTCCAATAAATCGAAACCTTTCCTCTTAATGAACCCATGTGCTTTGCATGGACTCTAATGAGACAACTGTCTGCTCTGAGGATTTTCTTTTCAAGGATGAAATGTCTCGCTGTCCTGCGAATAGAAGAAGAATCCCAATGGGCCATTTTCAATTCAGATAAAAACACACGCCCCATCTTCAGTAACACCAGCCACTGTCCTCACTACGAGAAACAATATTACCCCAAGAGCGTAGGGAACTCCTCACGTGCCACTACATCAGGTGCATTGCCCACAGTGCATATACTCTTCTATATCAACCATCAATCACCAGACATAAGCCTGGTGGGAATCACAGAAGGGTGGTTGATGCAGTGAAGTGACTACATCACAAGGCGTTACCTACGAGTCAACAAAGTGTGCACTGTTAAAAATGATGCCTCTTCATGGGTGTTCTGCACGATTGATTCAATACAATTGAACAGTTCATTTTCAATTATCGCTCATGTGAGACAAATAAATGCATAAAACATATATTACATGTTTAAATTATCATAACATACAAGGTCCTTCCTAACCAAAGCAACATCTGAACATTGCATGCAAATTCCTCAATCAAAACAAAGTAACAATTAAAAGTGCACAAGCATATCTACAATGAAGTCACTGTAACTGCTCTAGAAACAAATAGTTAAAAGGATCTGCACTTCTCCACAAGTCGACTAACCCATCGTATGGAAATAGGCCTTATTGAATCAATTCTATATAGATAAAGTATGTCGAACAATTATAGGAGTAGCAAATGTTATTCATGAGCATATAGATCCAGTGTATTATTAACTATGCAGCCGGAGTTTAAAGTGACATCAATTAGATACGTGACCTCAATTTCCAATTATAATTATGAGGTTTGTTAGAAATGGCCCTTTCTAGGGTGCTTTGCCTCGACTTTTTGCTTTTCTCCTTCCCAGTTTTCCGCTGCTCTGGATGCTAGCCTTAGGACTAGAGCGCATTTGGCACTGCTGTGCAGGGTCAAAGCTCTGTGCTCGCCATATACATACTGTGGATTGGTGTATATATGATTGGCTGATTCGAGTTAGCTATAACTCCCTTGTCATGGGTTAATACCTATAACAGGGGCATGTATCTTGAATGCGCCTCCATGGGCCTGCCACACTGATTGGGACATCCACGGCGGTAGATCATCAATTGTGCCGCAGGTTTGCCCTGGTGGGGCCCGTGTGCACAGGTCACCGTTACTCAGTTTGGCATTTAAAATGCTACATGCCAAGGTTTTGCATTTCTCCCGTTATACCGGAGTTCTCCCTGGTGACAGGGTGTGGTGTTGTGACGAGGTTGGGTGAATGACACCGGATGGTGTGTTTGGTACGATGGGGTCTGCTTCTCACAATGGATTAGCATAAGGGGATGTAAGGAAAGACTGTTGAGCATTATTTCCTACTATCAGAAGAGTAACAGTATAGTGTTTGGTATCGATGAGCAATGGCAAATCATCTCTGTAGTGGGAGGGTGTTCAACATTACAGTGCTGGAAATGTCACTTTGAGAAAGTGAGCATTTCGATGCTTGGGGCTCTGTGTACCTGGCTGTCTGTCTCCTAATTCACAACTGGGAGCTAGGAGGGCAGCCACATCTGTGCATACCTGATTGAGGGTCACAAATGAGGGATCCACTGGGAACTTTTCTGGAATGGTTACTTGGGGGTGTAATCGATACTTGTATTCCAAGGGGCAGGGTCTTGTCCCCACTAAAGATTGTGATCAAACCAGGGTAGGGTGGTAGACAGGACAAAATTTAGAGAGGGTCTGCGCATTTTACAGGTGGCCTTTTGAACTGATTGCATCTTCAAAGACCATGGTGAGTAGAACTACTGGGGCTCCGGCCTCCAAAAGTAGAGACACTTTTGGATTTGGAACAATACTTTGATGGTTTGGCTATTGGGACATTAATATGAGGAATCTTGAGGGGAGGAGGGGCTGCAATTGGACTATCCACAGACTTGTGGTGGCTTAGAGCTTGTCATGCTTCAAGAATGGGACGATCACTTGATGAATTTGCCTGGACATTGCTGGCCTGCAGCTAAATGCCAACTGTTGTGTCTTGGGTCTCGTAGTACTTTCCAAGTGCCGGTGAGCTGGCCTCCTGTCAATGATATCCCAGGGACACAAAGGATCTCTCTGTCGGAAACAGGTGGAAGTGATCGTGGTTGGGACAAGGACCGTCCTGACATACACCATCATCTCGCTGTGCAAGAGGAGTGTGTGCACAAGATCAGCAGCCACCTGTGGTGCCGGCATGTGAGGAGTTCAGTGAATGCGGGGGAAACTTGCAGAGTGCTAGAGAGCTGTGTTTGCAATCATGGGACCTGTGCTCGCTTGCGCTCCCGAGCATATGGTGACCGAGGGGTGTTGGGGGAATCTGAGCCGGGAGCTGAGACGGTATTCGACCTCCAGATTGGGAGGACAACAGTGCCTGACATCGTGGCCTCTGTCTGAGGTCGTTGGCTTCCTCTCCCTGGACCCACACCACAGGGTGCTTGGTTTTGGAAATCACCATGACGAGACCCAAGGGGTTTCATGTACCTTGTGGGCATCTGAAGCTGACTGCCAGAGGTCTATGGCAGGTCACAACTACACTTGAGGGGAAAGCAATTCTCCAGATGGTGAAGCGCACCAGCTTCCTGGGTCACAACCTTTTGTCTACGGGGGATATCAATCCTGCACTCTTGCAGGTGCCTTCAGGCACCTGCAAGTCTAATCCAGATGGACGAAATTAAGTAACTGTTTTTGTCTGTGTTAGGTGGTTTGACTGTGTAGTCAATGGGAGCCAGTCGGAGTAAAGTTTATTGCTAACTAGTGTAGTTGAAGACTGAGGGGCTGGGTCATGAGGCATAGTCAAAAAACTAATACTATTTAACCTTTCTGCCAATGGGAAAGTCACACAATTGCATATAACTGTAAAGTGTATATAAAATGTGTGTTTTGTTTTGATTTCAATAGAGATATTAGACAATTGCATTTAACTGTAGATTGCATATACAATGTGCATCTCGTTTTGATTCCAGTGTATTTGTGTAATACAAAAGACAAGTGTTTTATACATACGGTGTGGAGTCTATTTATAACATACGCAGTGTGTTTCAAGGGGATGGTGTTGTGCCAATACTTTATTTACACTAGCCCTAAGGATAAGCCTGACTGCTCACTGTCAAGCTACTAGAGGGTGAGCATAGGTTATCGGACAAGTGTATCGTACTGATCCTATTTGGAGCTGTGAATTCAGAAAGGTTTTGCTGTGTCACAGCCCACCAAAAACCGCTGGATCTAACAAGATTCAACGACCATTTTTCTGCTTGACCTCATCAAGAAATACAGCCTGATGCTAACAGAGGTGTTTAACATAGCAAAGGACAAAAAAAGGCACCTTGGTGGGTAGCTTTCAAACCCACTACGAGCTTCAGTTTTCATTCCAATAATACGCAACAGCTAAACTAACCAAGAGAATATACCTGTCGACTTCAGAAACATCACATCATCATTGGAACAACATGTCCTTCAAGAAGAAGAATTTCCACGGGCCATGTCCCGCACAGCAATTATATGCAATTCTTTAAACATTACAATTAAAAGTCGGTCCACCAGTTCGTATTTCTCCATCTTCTGAAAAGTGGTTGCATCGGTTGTTTTACTCCAGTACTGAGTACCGCACACAAAAGGAAAGTGTAGCTACATTTGCTTTCCAGACCTCCCCATCACATGCATACAGGGTGTGTTATCTCTTTTTCTGATTGCCATTTCCATTGATTCGACTCTAGGGGTCGTTCTGTCATCCTCAATTTGTACCTTCTTCTAGTTAAAGATGCATTACATCAGCATAAGGTTTCCTTCTTTGATTCATTTTAGCAGTGTGGCATCTAGGTTGGCTTACATCCCCACTGGTTTTAGGAGTGCTTAAAAAGTAGCTGTTTCTTCTAGGAGTCATAATCTGTATAACCCACTAAACTCCAGGGCATTTTTGATAATTCACTTCGAGGGAGGCAGGGAGCTCCTGCAGCTCACAAAGCCTCCCCCACCGCCCCACACTGCTTTGGTCCATTAGTGGTGCCCCTGTCTAGATTGGGGCACTACAGAGCAGGGAAAATGGGCAAATGAAGGCTGCTGGGGGCATTCAAAACTTACCGGTATCACACGGCCATGCGCCAAGTTCTGTCTGTAGCAGGGTTGCCCCGGTCCCACCAGGGACACCCCAAGCGAGCCTTAATATTGGGGGCCACAGGGGAGAGCCCGAAGCCTCCCCCAACCCGAGCTACCTCCCTCATGCCTGACCTACAGAAGCGGCAGGGACAGGACCCAACCACTTCTGTGCAGGGTCCTTCCCTCTCACCACACCTTCCCAGGTCATGTACACAGGGGGCCAGGAGGCGGCAAAGGGGAGAGCAGCTGTGCTCATGGCCGCTTCTGGCTTTCTGTCTTGTTTGGTTCCGGGAATTAGGCACCCGGCCTTAACCCAACTGTGATGCAGCAGCCTTATTTTAAAAGGTGGGCACTGGCAGTAACCATGCTCATTCCATTTACCTGGAAATTACAGTGACTGATGTTCGCCCAGATTAAAGGCCCAAAAACCATGTAGTAAACATGAGATAAATCCTGGTGGACTAAATGTGCAGAACATGTTTGCAACAGCTTCCAGATAATATTTTAATCTTGATTAAGAGGTTGACTGCATAGTATTTGTTCTGTTATACTATGTTATTCTAAAAAGCATTCCCCTGAAGCACCGATAAATGGTATTGCCTGATGCTAGATTGCCATTATACTCCGCTTCCATTTGTTGATGCATTCATTCTCTAAAGGTGTTCTACACAGTAACAAGTTTTTTTATATTGACCTTCAAAATGAATGAGTCTGGAATACCGACTACCACTACATCATCAATCTAGGTATATTAAGATAAGCATAAATGTTCTGCTCTCAACTCTACACACACATACCTTTACTATATACATTTATATGTATATTTTTATATACGTCCCTTAACCCTATCTTGTTAACATTCTCATAGTCAATAAGCTGGATTCAATATTTTTGTAGGTAAAAAAAAAAAGGTTGTCTGCCTTTGGTGATAAGCTTTCAGCACGGAGCACAGAGTTGTTTGGGGCCTTACGATATTTCTGGACATCCTCTCTTCCTTCTATGACACATGTTGAGGGTGAAATCTTAGTTAGGCTTTTGTTCGTTGGGAGCTTGGGCATCAACATTGCTGTGCAGCATGTAGTTGAGGGTGTTGAATAACAAATTCTTTGGCAGTGTCTATTGTGAGCTGGTCTTTCAGTAGAAAGTTGTCGGTGAAGCCCCTGATTGAAATCGGTTTGTGCTTTCGCAATGTGCTGATCCAAAGATGCATTAATATGGTATTTCCAGCCAAGGGGTAGGGGTAGACAATAGCCAGGGGAGGATGACAAGGTTAAGAGCATTACCTTTCAAGTTGGTTGGGAATGTGATGGGTCGTGGGGTGCTGGTCATGTAGAGGGGACTGAGGCATGTTTCTTTCATGGAATTGGTTGCTGCTTCCCAAGGTAAGTTGGGTTCCATAATTAAACTGAAGTGATTAGATTTGATATTTTCATACTGAAGCTGGAGCCAAGTCCTAGGGATCTACAGAAGGGGTGAGAAGTGATTGTCTGGGCTGTAGATAGTGAAAAGTGGCATGTGAGGGGTTCCAAATACTTCATTGGAGAGTGTTGAGAGAGTGCTCAGCAATGTAGACATCAGGATGACAGCACTGCCACCACCTGTCATGTGTGTGATCAATGTTTCATATGCAGTATTTTAATGGAACTCAAATGTCCTAGATGTGTGTGGTAGTGCTGTTGCGCCAGTTTTCCTCGATGAGCAAAGCATCCATTTTGAGCATGCATTATGAGTCTTGTTTGGGTATTTGCTACGTCCGCTGCATGTCACACCAAAGGGTTTGTTCATGAGCATGCAAAAGTAGTGTGTCTTCAGTGTGTTTTTCATTAGAGGTGGTGATGGAAGTATCAGTAAGATTGGGTTGTTTTGGCCCTATGTATGTGCTGGAAGTCTTTAGACCCTTGTAAGCAACCATTCTGCTTTTTTAATCTCGTATTCCTTAATCTTAACATGTTTCTGAGTTTTCCTACAAATGGTATGATAAAGCTGCAAAGTACAGAGAAGTAGCATTAAATGTTTTCATTAGTACAGAAACAATTTGAAGAAAGTACACAGGAATGTAGATAATGGTAGTATGCATAAGAATCTTGTTCTGTGAACTTCTGAGATAGAAATTTGTAGATTGGTAACACGGCAGCAGCATTGCTGGATCAGCTTCAAGGAGCAGACAGTTGGAAATTTCAATGCATCTGCCAGGATCTGCACCCACGCTGGTTATCAACTGAGCTAAAATGCTTCAGGTTGCAAAAGGAGGTAGGCAAGCTTTACAAAATGGCCGACAGAATCTCTCCTACACATGCGCTATGCAGGATGACTGCCAAGTTCCAACATAGGAGATCATTAGCATGGAAGTGGTGATGCTCCGAACATCTGTGGACTCCCTGTTGTACAGGGGGTTACACATTTTGTCACATGCTTTTAAAATAATCCATTATTTTTAACATTTGAACTAGCTGAGAAACCTCAGATCAATTAACACCTACCCTGCAGAGGGAAAAGATAACACCGCCTCAGAGCCTGCTAAACGTTTCCAGGCTTCTGTTGACACTGCAAGTAAGAGAATGAAGTGTGCAAGTGATAATCAGTTTCTAATTAAAAATAACCATGCCCTTCAAATTAAAATGATCGTAGCTCTTAGAGTGAAAAGGACGGAGTATGTTTGTCATAGATTAATCATTTTGAAAATGCCATGTGTTAGGTGGCAAGAGATTATCACTGTGACGTTTTGCAGAGACATCCGCTACATCAGCACATGAAAACAGTGCTAAAGTTTTAATCTTATAATATTCTTGCCCAGTTATTGTGCAGTGTTCAGTTATTTGGTATGCAGCATTTTCTATTGTACAATGCTAAAAATTATAAGAAAAAAAAAATAGAAGTATGCTGTAACTTATTTTGAGTTGATCTACGCTATGGATTGTATGCGGAACGGGTATGGAAACATCCAGAGCCACATTTTGACTCTTGGTATCCTACTAAGAATGAAAACAGTTTGAAAAATCACAGAGGAAACACAACCGATGATGGGAGGAATGATTGCAAAAAGTCTAACCAATGGCAATAGCTTGGAATAGCATTGCAACCTCTCATTCTTTTGCCCACCATCCCCCCTCAGTTTGAACTCAGTGGTATACAAATCAGTCTTGACCCTGCTCCTCCTGGGAACAGTTCTGCCTGAATCGCCAGGCCGGGTCCTCCCTCAAACAGAACACAAGCAACCCAGGACCGGTTTCGACCTGTATGGAGCTCTTCAGTCATATTCATGTCCAAACTGAGGTGGCATGGTGAGGGAAAGAATGATCGGTTAGACTGCTACCATGAGTGATCAGATGTATCTCAAGCATTCCTCCCATCCCCTCTTATGTGCTTGAATTAAATATCACTGAGGACCATATTGTTAACTAATGATCCTATTTAGCAGGTAGGGTCTCATTTGGAGAGTTCTTTTTTTTAATCAAAACTTTTAATTGAATCTTCTTTGGGTAACATGAATCAGCGGTAAGAAACAGGCAGCGTCCGCACACGGGCCCATATCCATTCGGGGCCGCAGACCCTCAAACAGTGTTGCCGCAACCCAATAATGTCCCACAATACAAAACCGTAACAAAACACCACCACGCTATAGCATTCCCTCACCCAGCTGTCTGCTCAGGGCATTCTATGACATATGTATTACCACCTGTCTGAAGTACATCCCTCCCCCCCCACCCCACCTCAGACCATGTGCCAAACACACAGATTTTAGCGTCCGGTGACCATAGTGGTACAGGGAAAGGTTCAAAGTGTATCCCTCGGTATGCCGCACAATCCTCTAATTAGAGAGTTCTAATTCGTTTTTTGAGGCTCCTGCCCCACTAGCCTCCTGGTTCTCCTGTCTCCGATTGGTTTCCTACAGTGGATCCTCGGCTGTCTCTGCTGTTGGAAGCCCTTGTCCGAGCAGTCCGTTGAGGACTTGACTGCTGTATCAAACTGGTAGTTGCATCATCCTATATAGGGCAGGGTAACCGCCACTGACTTTTACACCCCGATTCTTCCTGGTAACCCTAGGCAGAAATATTTGAAAACCTACCTGCTGAGAAAACTCCAAGCACATCAGTGACATTTGTCTTTTGCTTTGCAGTAACAAATCCCCATCTTAGGAATTTATTGCCGAAAAGACAAAGTGAATGCCAATCAGCCGGATGCACGTTTATCACCAGATACTGAGGGACCCCCAAGAGACTAGCACAAAATATATTTTAGGGGTGGGCAGAATTGGCAGAATTTGATTCCGCTGAATTACATCAAAAGTCAGCAAGATTCTTCAGAATTCCATGATGGGACACAGTGGGTGTTGGGCAATATTTTCTTAGCGCAAAATGCACCCTTGCATCCAAAAATAAATGTGAGGATTCTGCGCTAAGAAATAGAGCTATCAAATGCACTTACAGTGCATATCCCTAGGGGCCCTTATGTACTCTGCAGTGATACCTGCAGAGTATGTAAGGGGGACGAGGAATAAGCACTGTAGGTGCATTGGGTATTTGGCACTGCTGCGCATACTGTACAATATGTAAAGGCGCCGAGGGGTATGCACTGATGCGCATACCCCTCGGCACCTGCCCTTACATACTTAGAGTATGAAAGCCTGATATACTCTGAGTGTGTAAGGTCGCTGAGGGGTATGCACAGCAATGCTGTCAACGTTTCTTAAACAGGACCAGAAGAGAGAGCTGTCCCTCTATGTTTAAAAATCACTGCAGATTAAAGTTTCATCTTCAGTGGTTTAACATAGGGACTGCTCTATTTTCAAGACCTGTTTAAACAAGCATTGGCATAGCCAATAGGTCTCGAATTTGAGACCTTATAAGTTTAGCCATGCATTTTTGACATTGCTAATAACAATGCCTTTTATTTTTGTTTTCGTTTTTCAAAACATAAATAAAAGGCATTGTCATTTATAATGACAATATCTTAAACTCGCGTAAATGCGAGACCTATTGCATTGCAAATGCTGGTTATTAAAGTATCTATACACAGTGTACAGCGCTTTGTCGCCGAGAGATGTCTTGGTTGCGCTATATAAAAACGAACAAAATAAATATCCATCAGCTAAGCTTCAAAAGCAAATAAATAAAAATGCAGATGTCTAAGTGAGAGGTGTGTGGTTGCACTGGAAAGAGATCGATGCCAACTCAGATATTTTTTCATTCTGTCTGCAATTCATACCTAGGAGTTGTTTTACTCGGCTGTAACTTGCTCGTGATTTTTCATCAGTAGGAAATGCTTACAGAAAACGTTCTTTGTTTAGTTATGTCGGAGCACAGCATTACAAACGGCCTACAGACGCATTACCAAAGGAAACAGTACAGATCGCAGGGTACTTAACCATGGACGAGATACTTCCATTTAACCACCCTCTCTAGAGCGTATTGCGAATGTGTGCGGTGTGCGGACACGTGCACAGAGAAAGGGACAACAAAAGGCACCAGGCCCATCAAGTAGGCCTTGGTCTGTTGTAGCATCTGGTCTGGAGACAGCACTAGGTCTCTAACCTCCCCCCTCTCGTTTGCACCTTTGTAGGCTCGGATAATCAAATGATACAACATGGCAAGGGCCGACAGGTGCACCCATTCCTTCAAGGCACATTAACAAAAACACGTGTGGAATGCAGCTAATTTCTCGGGGAGTAAAACTCCAAACATGTGAAAAGCATCGCCCCTCTAGCTCCTAGGCCGAATCACGCGTAACCTGCTGACAAATGCGCTAGCTCCCTCACTCAATTTATTGGCATTAACTCAAACACCCCCCTCCCGGTCTCAATTTCAAGCAGGTGTGATCGCTGGCACAAACACGTATAAACTCCTGCGCCCTCCCCCAGCCCTAAAACAACTAGGACCATGTGTAAACTGCAGCCCATTCAATAGAATATGTGTGAAACTGGAACTGTGTAAAAGGCAGACTCTCCTCTGACCCCTCCTAGGGGGCCGACAGCGAGGCACTGGAATGCGCAACCAGCATTACCAGTAGGCACTCAAAAAACAAGCGCTAGGGGGGGGGCAAGAAGGGAGTGCGAATGCAGGCACATGGAAGAGAGGAGTAAAAGTAATTTTCCCCAACACCCCACGCCAAGAGAGGTGCGGAGCGGACCCATTTAACATGCCCATTGGCACAATTGTGCAAGTGTATTCAATCATAAGGTTGTAGAGGTCGTTCGATAGAACTGAATGCACCCAAATATTCGATTAATGTTAATGAACGTCATACAGTGAAGCGCCCCAAAAATCTAAAATGATGATTGTTAGCAGGCATAACATGAGAATTTTGGGATTTACCAACACAAAATCGGCATGCACCTGCATTTTCACCGCAGCAAATTTCAGATTTGTTTCACAGAAATTAACCCGGGAAGAATGCGGGGGCATCGCTTGTCACACAAATCGTAGCTGCGACAGGTGCGTTAAGACATGTTACTACACCCATTGGAATTAATAGGAGCGACTGTAATATGACCCCAACACACAATTCTACACTCTGAGCACTACTACCCCGAAATGGTGACCCCGAGATCATACGGTCTGTGCCCCCAGGGGTCGGGTCAGGGGGAACCCGCCTCAGTTGCACTCCTCCCCGGTGCCATGTGCTTGTGGAAACCAGGCCACCTCGGCTGGAGCTACCGCTGTACGCACTGGCACATCCGGGCCCATTCACGGCTCGCGGCTTCAAGGTGCACCCTCTCTTCCCTCACATGCAGTCCCGGGGCTGAAGGCACATTCGGTGCGAGGTGTGGAGCAGCCAGTGTGCAGAACCGGGAAGGCAGAAGAGCTCAGGTGAGCGGGGGAGTAGGAAGGCGAGGAGGGGCAGGACGTGATTTCACCGCAGCGTCTCGGAAGGAGAAGTGAGACTGCCTGCCGTTCTCTCTCCACCTAAACACAGACAACTTCAAGAATGTGGGAGTCACGAGAGAGCAGCCGCGGGAGGCAGGCATGGGCAGGCCCACTGCATAATTATTGAAGTATGAAGTACGCCTTCTTGAGTCTGGTATAACTTCGGAACAAAGAAGGTTTATTAAAAGTTAAAGCTCTTTGCAGGAGGCAAGGGGATGAGCATAAAGCTCAGTTAAATAACAAGCACGTGAGTGGTGCGCGCCGCCTAATGAAAACAAGTGCGCGCACCTTGCGCTCAAAGTAAAACAAAGTTTGACGAGAGGCAGCAGGGGGAGTGGAAAGAGGAGGGGGCCTGCGCCCGTTTCCCTTGCGGGAGCGAGCATGAACCATCTGTTAATTACAAACAGATGGTTTGAAAGCTCGCTCCCGCAAGGGAATCGCCCAACGTGCACGCGTTGCCATTGAAAGCAGTGCAACGCGTGCACATTTTTTTGCCCAAAAAGCTAATCGATATCAAGAGGTCTCCTCCTACGCAACGCATGCGCGGTGCGTAGGCGAGACCTAAGATCAAACAGTGCTGATTAAGTCTGAGAGTAGTGCGGAATTACTACATTTCTCCAGTTCCGCTGGTGGAATTAAAAATTCCGCCCACCCCTATATTTGTCACCCATTAGACAAAAGTAGGCCTAGCATTTAATTTCCAATGACACCAACATTATTTCTGTGAACTGTTTGGGAATGCACCCACTGTAAGTAAAGTGGCCCTGCCACTCGGACTAGGTTCACATCCATAATAAAATAAACAAATATCTACGAAGCGATGTATGTTTACCAAAAATTTCCCAAAAGTTCTCCTAAACTGTAACGCTTATTTACACAATCCCAGCGGTAAGCACCTTAGTTGCACAGTGTAACTCTTCATCTCCTACTAGTCACTAGTGAGTCCGTGATGGGATTGCTTCACTGCTTTGTCCTAAAGGCATGCCAAAGGATTTCCCAGAGAGCCATAGAAAGGATGCGTTTGCTCTGTGTAAATATTGCCCGCTACAAAAACGTTTAAGTGCCTTGTCCTGTCTTACCTATCCTATCCCTAAGTCATCCCTTATGCAGGCTATTTAGTGGAATCCATTCACCACTGTATACCATTGATTAGATACTTTAACAACATTATCTCTCAGGTAACGCCCTCCAGTGAACATACCACCAGCTGCATTTGATCTTAGTAAAAAGGGAGACTAAAAGCTCATAGGGTCCAATATTCAAACAAAGGTGTAAATATGCATCCCAGAGAGCTAAAACATCATACGGGTACAGATAGATGGCTTTCAGGCATTCACAAACGTTTCCAGAAGTAAATCTGGAGAGCTGTAACAGTGGCAGCTTTTATATAAGAACTTCTGGAAATTGGAAACATTTACTCAGTTCCTATTTCTGACATTGCAGAGATACTTACACATGCATAACTGTACATTTTGAAAAATTAGGCAGAACTATGGAAAATGTGTTCTTCTTTTTACCAAAGGGACACTTTTTTTCCCATAGAGAAACTCCATCCCCTGTAGCTCTACCAGTTTTGCAGTGCTCTCTTCCCACCCAGGGAAAGAGTTCACTCCTACACTTTTCAGGGTGGGGAATGGCCAGAGTAATCCAGGAGTACCCTAAACATGCAAGTTTATGGGCACACACTCAGGGCATTCCTGGCACTCCGACTCCCGTCCACTGATTGCCTTTGAGAACAGATGTAGTCACAAGAATTTTTTTGTTCGAAAGAACCATTTTACAAGTACATAACCATGATTTGCGATTTCCAAAACGGTTCGGAATGCAAAAGGTCTCGCATTTACAAGAGTTTAACTATTGGTATTTTAAATGACAATGCCTTTTATTTAGGTTTTAAAAACCAAAAAAATAAATAAAAGGTATTTTCATCTACAATTGCAATATCTCAAACTTGCGTAAACGCAAGACCTATTGCATTGCAGATAGGCGCCATGCTACAGCGTAAAGTATCAAAGTTTATACTTCTGCACAGCGCCCGCTTTCGTATTATCAATACAGATGCCGCTCTTTAGTAAAGCGTTGAGCCCGTGTTGATAACATGAAAGCGTGCGCCATACTGAAGTATAAACTTTATGAAACTTGATGCTGCAGCATGGCGCCCGTTTTCATATTATCAATACGGGGCCGCGCTTTATTAAAGTGTGGCGCCAAGTTGATAGTATGAAAGCCGAGCAGTGTTTCAGCATTGAGCAGGGCTCCCGCATTGAGAATAGTGAAGTTGGTGCCCTGCTGTGAGAGAAAGAATCCGTGCCGGAAAGGAGGAGCGGCGGCGACAACGTAAAGGTAAAATTAAAAAAATAAAAGAGTTCTCCCTCGCATCAGCTTAAGCCCAAAGCGTAAGTAGACTGTACTTTACCTGTGCGCCTCAGCCTTGAATGCAAGTGATGTATCGGTAAAGACAACGAATAAGGAGGCAGCAAAGAAGAAGGACAGTAGAGTGAACCAATGGTAAGTAGCAGGGGGGACTGTCGGATTATTGATTACAGCAGGTCTTACAGCCAATGCATGCGCTGTAGCTCCACCTAAAAAGGCCGCTTGGGTGGGAAAGCAAAATGTTCAAACGCCAAACGCCAATAGCTTTGTGAATCGAGCCTATAGCCTCACTATAAGCAGTAATGAAGAATATGTGGTCCACGGTCTAGTGGCGACGGCCTTATGTCCACCAGCTGGGACCAATGCTTTCCATCTGAAGGGCTTTTATTTCAGTACAGCTGCACATTCTTAGAAAACAATTCTAACACTGATAGAACCTCCAGCATAGGTAGCGAAAAGAATAACAGTCACTTAGGTATAATTATTTATGAAAATATTTATCTTTTTAGTCATCCCAAGGTGGGTATCATATTTATATTATATATATATATAACCTTATTTGAATGAGAAAATTAGAAAATGCACACCCCTGAGACGTGTACCGTACAGATAGTGTTTTTGATTATGGGGGCACAAATGGCATTGCAATATTGAATTGGAGTAAGTGGCTCAATATTTTAGAGTTGTATTTGCCAGGGGTACCACAATCATCAGAGAACAACAAAGGGAAGGCGGGAGGGGGGGGTGTGCTCTCACCTAATAGCATTTCTAATGTGAAACAGAGTGGATTTTTCTCTTGTTCTCTCTGTGACCATCTGTATTTTCATTCAAGGGTGCAATGATGGTGAATTAAATTTGCCCTTTTAAGTGCACTTCCTTACTAAAAATTGGCTTACAGACGACTTTGCATTTTCAAAAATGAGAATATTGGAAGGGACATGATTTTCTGCTTATTGTTTAGAATTTCTGCATATTTTTGATGATGCAAAGAAATAGCCCGAATGTAAAGGCGAGCAAGGTTCTGGCATAGTTTACAACACATAAAATTCAATATCAAATAAGTAACAATTACCTTTAGGATGTCCTACTCGAGATGTTGGCTCCAAATCTCAATGGCCGCCTAGAGGCCGAATGTTGGATCATTCGATTTGTTTAAGTGTCTTCCACAGCAAATCAATGTCAGCATATCACTGAAAAACACACCAGGACACAGATGAGTGTATGCAGGAAACAATGCTTAAAAAGTATCATTGTGCCACATTGTGAAGAATATCAGCTTTGGTGTCTTATTGTAAGTGCAGAGCATTGTTGTTATTAAGCAATAGAGAGATATCCCATGTGGAAGATCCCCTTAGCTTCAAATATGCCCCTAGAGGGACCATCAAACGTGATAAGACCTTATAATACAATTATTATTAGTAGCATTATTTGAGAAGGGGACTAGTATAAATCACCAGCTAACCAATCCCTCTAATTGCAGGCAGATGCCGTGTTACAATGTCACATAAGCAGTTTATTAAAATATCTTTAACCAACATTGGCAAAGCCAATAGTTCTGGCCTTGGCAGAGCATTCTGTTTAAATTATTTAGAATTTTAGTGTAGAATGCCACATATTTATCCCATAACAGTACTTTAATGGTAATGAACAAGCCTGGTCTGAACACTGTAAAGGAGGGAGCATTTTTAATATTAGACCGAAGTGAAAAATGTACCGGGGCAAAGTAAAGGGAACCAACCGTTGAAGTGCTGACCCAATACCCCATACTGCAAGCTGTTGTGAGCCGAAGCAAAATGTGAACAGACCGATGAATCAATAGCACGCACCAAAAGCCCCCTTTTGTTTGTATATTATATGAAGTTACTTTTGAGGGAAAGCAATCGTGCTACAACAAAAACACTCCACAACCATAAATAGAGTAAGAGGCCAATTTATTAGTAAATTGTTGCATAACTTCTACTTTATTAACAAATAACATCAACTTTGTAGATAAGGCACAAACTCCTAACCTCACGCTTTCATTCACCTCTTCCACCAAACTTTCATTCCCCAAATGTTATACCTCATTACATCCTTCCCCGACAAGGTACCGCCCCTGCTTTTACTCCTGCACTCCGCTCTTCTTCCCCCAGAGTGTGTGGAAGAGCCTGCATGCAACTCCCCACACCCCAAGACTTCCGCCCGCTTGCCCCTCCACCTGTCCTAACTTTGGCAAAAAAAATGCTGTAATTCTGACACAAATCCCCTTACTCCTTCGACATGTAGTATGGGTGGGCGAACAAAACGCTTCTCTTACAATCCACCCCCCCTCCCAGCACAGGATCCTGTATGACCTGCCCCTTACCCCCTACCCACCTATCTGCTCCCATGTCCTGTTTCTGGGGAACAAATTCCCCTGGGGAAAGACTAGTCTGCCACTATCTGCCACTATGTGTTCCCCGGGGCCATCATTGTCTGGCCAGACAGCTAAATCTGTCTCAAAGAGCATACCTAGAAAGCCTGAGTAAAATAAATCATGCTCTAATGGGGCATCTGGTATTCAGGCAAAATAGATATCCAGTATTTAATGTTAATATAAAAAATAAGTAGAATAAAATACTTTGAACCTGATTTGTCACTAAAGAGCAAGAAACAATTTTTAGGCAGATTTAAACAACATGCACAAGTTTTGTATGGTCATTCAAAGTAAAGGGAATAAATCCTGTATGCTGTGGAGGGCTGAAGACATTTTTGTAAAAGGAATGGCCTGGCAGGCAGGGGTCCTTTAGGGGACTGCCTACCTCCCCCGAGTGTCACACAACTCACTTTGCAAAGTGAAAGTTGTCCAAAGAGATCACCTTCCTCTTTGAAATGGATTACTTCCTCCTTTGAGAACGTCAATCCCGTTCACAAATTCTGAAATATCTTATTGAGTTTTATTCCTTTTATGTCCCATCCTAATTGCTATTTGAAGTGAGGTTGCAAACACTAATTTTATGGACTGCAGTGTTTCCGACTCTACCATGTCTTTGTATATCAGACCCTAAATACTGAGATGATGTTGTAGTTAGAGGGCAGGGTCTTCATACAGAAAGCTGGTGCCACAATAGTAAAAAGAAGATTATTTTATTACATGTTTGATCCTTAGAAAACACCAACAGCAGGTAGGTCCTGTCATGGCTCTAAACCCCCTTTAACTGTCCCTATCTCCTAACTTTCACTCCATGCCACACACACACATTTTATTACATCATTCACTTTCATCATTTAGGACACCAGCTCAGACAGGGAACTGGGACATACAGGATACTAGAGATATGCTACTGATACACTCAGGCTAATGTTTCCATGATTAACTTTTTTCTTCCTGGAGAACAGGTTTCAGCAGGAAGTTATGAGATTCCTTAGACACATATTGGCCCTGTCATACATGCGCCATCTGTGGCCCATTGTATCACCCATCTTATTTAAATCATTTGTTAATTCACAATATAATGTCAACTGTAGACATGATTTGTGGTGCTTTCCATATTACAGTGACCACCACTTCTATGTTTTGTTGGCCAAGAAGGGACTTTTTAGAAAGCATTTGCAGTTGCAAATGAAGACAGGGGCTGGCTGGTGTCTATCTGAGCCATTTAAAGCAGGAGAGGTGAAGTCGGATAACAATGTGTTGATAGGGAAGCAATACTGAGCTGGAGCAAGGAAGGTGTATAGGATTGTGAAAGGCAGGTGGAAAGAACGCATTAGGAGATGTGAATGAGGTGGGTGATGGATTCTACTTTGAAACATTCTCTTGCAACTTCGGTAATAGGAATGACAGGGTTCAGCATTTCAAGATAAAGCATTATATAGCCTAGCCTAGTCTGTGGGCCTCCAGGAGATATATCTTGTATACAGCAACAGAGGACTATTAAGATAGTTAGTGGCTGGTCAATTCATTGCTACTTCTCCTCAAAATTCTATCAAGGTGCAAAGTCTTATCAGGGTGCAGCCATTCTCTTTATTAATTGTGATGTACAGATTATTAAATCATGACCAGATCAACAAGGCAGTAAGTAAATCAGAAAAGTCATAATATTAATCTTACTCTGGTGCTACTGAATTGGCCATCTTTCACAGGTGTGGTGGGGAATGTCAGAGTGGTGAAGTGTCCACTGCAGGATCAAAGCTCTGTGCTATCATCTCACAAGCACCGTAATACATGGGAGGCAGTTAAAGCTCTTGTAGGACTTTTAAATCTTAATAGCATTCAGTGCTACACTTTTTGTGATCACATGTTTATGCACAGCTTTTGCAAATAGAGAGACAATGCATGGCCATATCTTTAATGGAAGGAAAATATGGATCAACCGATACCATCTTATTGTGGTCCCGGTCAATGTTGAATTACAGTCTCCTGGCCTGCTTTTTTAAATCTACATGGACACCTGTCATGAGCTACTGTATAAAGAGCACAGTCTTGTTAAGGTATGAGTTAAAATCCCATAAAGATGCCTGCATATTATAATTTAGAAAATAGCGAAAATCTTTGCTTTTTAAGCAAAGGGGCAGAAGATCACTGTAGGACAGAGGGAGTACAGAATGAAGAAGGGAATCTGGCAAAGTCTGAAGTACCTATTCTGGAGGATTTGCTATTATAATACCAAATTGTATTTGAAGAGCAGGGTGCATATAAGCCTCCATAGGCTTTAGGCAGAGAAATAGTAACTTTCTAAAAGTAAGTTTTCCCTAATATTTATTAAAAATCCAACTTCACTATTGAATTAGGCTTTTAAATAATATTACGAAGAGTATTTGAATTATATTCCTAAGTGTTTCCTAGCCAAAAATAGCATTATTAAATTTAATAGTGTAACCCTGTGTTTCTCAATCGAGCAGCCAACCTTATTACAGTGAAAATAGCTTTTAGGCAATAGCCACAGTAAAGACATGTTTAATATTACCTCTCTACATGTCCTATTTTTAGATATCATGTATCTTGCATTATGGGCTATAAGGCCTACTGAAGGTTAATTAATTATTAATATATAGAAGGAATGTTTAGACCTGTTGATAGGCTTTATTTTTGCAGGTCAAAATACAATTTGTCTAACTGCTATTGTCAGACTACAATGGTAGGCCTGAAGGCATGTTTGCACAGCCACTGTAATGGATGCCAAAATATGTGCTGCAATCCTCTAGAGACATTTAAATTACAGGTCTTGAGTACACCATATGCCATATACTAGGTACTTATAGGTCATTTAACTATGTCAATTAGAGATATGCCAATTCGCCCAAGGTAAAAGGGGGAGAACAAGCACTTTACTACTTTTTAGCACAGGTAAGGAGAACAGAGTTCTACAGCCAGCAAAAGCAGATAGATCAAAAATATGGGTGGACACCACGCTAAAGATAAAGTCATTAAGGCCTAACTATAATTTACAAAAACTTGTTTTCATTGGGCATGGGTTTTTTTGTTATAAACTCGAAGAGGCAATTTTTAATGTAAATTATATTTAGACAATATTTTTGTCGGACGACAAATACATGATATTCTGATTCCTTACTGCTCGTGCACCAGTAAGGTAAATACAAACCTTGATAATGCCTGAATAAATAGCCTACCATTTTTAGAAGGGATGCTTGCTTTCTGTATTATGTTTGCTGAATGTTTATGACTGTATTTCACTGATTTTGAACGTTGTTGAAACTTACTTTCCACCGACTGCATGCTTGGTTGTCTTGGCCACAAGTGAACATGGTACTGCAAGAAGCCTCTGCTCGACCCAACTTCACATATTCACCTCTTAATATAGCCTCAGAGAGCACTCTGTGCCCTTCTAGCAACTTTGGTATGGTGATTAAGACAGATGACCCAGTAATTTTAAGTAGCAGTAAGGAACAAAAGTATTATGCTGCTCTTTGAAGAAATAGCCTGCTAGGTTACTTTCTACCGACTGCATGCTTGGTTGTCTTGGCCACAAGTGACAATGATACAGCGAGAAGCCTCTGCTCAACCCAACTTTACATATTCACCTCTTAATGTAGCCTCAGAGAGCACTCTCTGCCTTTCTAGCAATTTTGGTGTGGTGACGAAGACAGATGAGATAGTAATTTTAAGTAGCAGTAAGGAACAAAGGAATTATGCTGCTCTCTGAAGAAATAGCTTACTGGGACTCTAACCCGCTCCTAATATTACATGTTCTAAAAGATTCCCTTTATTTCCCATTCAGGGTCTTTGTATCTTGTGTCTGAGAGCCAGCAGTGATCATCCCATTTATTCTCCCATCCCTTCACATTGCGCCAGGGACAATTCAGTCCCTCCACAAGCCATGTTGCTGTGTTGTGGCTATTAATTGGATGCTCATGACTCCATCCTGGAGTATATTCACAAGCTTCTTAAATGCTCCATCCAGGTCATCCAGTCCATGAGTCTCAGAGTCTAGGGGAAATTTACTGTGTAACTTCTCTTTGGACACTGTTTGGGACTAGAGGAATGGGGCCTAATATACATTAATTGGTTAACTATGACCCTCAGATCTCTCATCATCTAATGGACTTTATTTGCAGATATTATTAATAAGTGGTTCAACTATGATCCTCCTACATGTATCATTGCCTTAAACCTTTTGCCCTGAACAGTTTCTATCACATCTTCAACACCATCACCGGCTTCAACCCGAGCCTAATCCTTATTTGTTGAGTACTGTTTGGGGAATAATGCTGCATGTATACTTCATCAGGTAATCCCTTCAGGCTACAAGATCTATAGGCAGAAAAACAAAAGCAAAAACTGCAGAGGAGTGCTTGTTAATTACTAGAACTCCATCCAAACAGACATACAGATCCAAATTAACAAAAACTGGAGTAGGGTTGTGTCTAGTGGAATGGCAATATAAACACAATCCTCAGACAGATCTATGTTTCAGAATGGAAATCATTACTAATCAGAAATTGCCATCATATGCAATATCATATTTTACCAATTTATAAGAGTTGCCCCTTCTCCCCCTCCTTTTTTCTTCCCTCCCCCTCCCCCATTACTTCCTTTTAAAACGTAAACAGCTTTCTCTATTCTTCTCCCGCTAGCCATTTTATCATTATGTACTTATTTCAATATGCTATTCTCTGTATTGCTGGGCTTTTGTATTTTCTGTTATTGTTCAAATAAAGCTTTTTAAACAGAAAAAAGAAATTGCCATCACACAGCATCTATTACTGAAAGCTGGCAATCTAGTGATTTGCTCCATCCAGCTGAGCCTTTTCAGACGCTGTGACAAATTAATAGGTCATCATCACTTTGGAATACCACAGTCTCACTATTCATGGTTATTGTTATATACACTTTTGGCAAAACAGTGATGCCTCAAAGGTGTGGCAGTTAGTAGAAGGAACTTCACAAACAGCTGGACACACCTTAAACGCTACGCTTGCTCTTTGCCTCATGGGGCTATACTGATCACTGTAAGTGAAGTGTCACCTAGAGTGACCGCCATGCCATCACCACCCATTAAAAACTCCACAGACACCCAAAGCACCTTTTGAGGTTCAGTAACAGGAAAAATGCAATAGTCTGGAAAAAAAATTCTAGACATCCTATTCAACAGAACAGTGCTGAAAGCCCTCACCACTCAATTTAGGGCTTTAGTCTCTGACAACAGAGTCACACTTTAACCAATTAGTGTGCATCAGATCGCCAACCTAGTCCTATTAAATACTACTGTGTTAGATAATTCTTTATAATATTTATTTCAAAGCACTTATTTCATAGTAGTACAATTATTGGTATTGGTCTGGGTTACCTACTTGATGTTTTAACTGTATATCATTGCTTGATTTTGTGGATGTACAAATGAGGTATGATTGAGATATGTTTGTGGTTGTGCCCAACGTTTAGTATGCTTGGGGAGTAGTTGGAATTACCTAGAGAGAGTAAATCTGTTCAATATTTTGCTTCTGTTCATTTGTTGGGTTATTGAATCATATATTCACTGTATGTATATGTGAAATACAATATTAGAGTGAACTAAAAAGAAGAAACATAAAAAGAGACTTAATACTAACTATATGTTTTTTGGATAAATTTGCCTAGTAGACTGGGGATGCCATTTCTGGTTGCTCAAGATTGATGTTTAATGTAATATAAATGTATGGAAGTATACCTTTGTAAAGTAATAGAGTAGACAGGTAGGTTTGTTGCTTTGTGTTCATTAACCCTGGTTCTGCAGCTCCATATTCACATTTTCAGGGGTCCTCTTGTGTTTTTTAGATGTTAACCATAAAGAAGTGTCATGGGGTACAAGATACCACTATTATGCAGGGATTTGTGTTTGCTTATGCAAGGTTTGAACTTTCATGTTGTATCGTAATAATAATGGCCAGGAGGTTTGAGATTGATAAAACATGATTAAATACACAGTTATTTCTTGTGTCCCTCTGTTTACAGCAGAATATTTGATTCACACATGTGTGGTATGTACTGCAGAAAGGCAATCCATTCCACCCTACTGAATCTGGTAGTCCCTTTATCATGCCCTTCACGACGCTGGCATTCAGTTTATTTATAATTTATATGCAGGTTCCACAAGATATGAGGATACATCTCTGTCAGTAGACATAGATCTTCTCACTAAAATACCACAAAAAGGGTAACTCTCATCACTTCTGTATTTTGACAAAAGAGGTTACCATCTGTGCTTATTTTGTATCACATATTTAGTTCATCTATTTTTTCTGCTCACCCTTTTGCTAATATGTGGGAATGGATATCTGTATGTAATCTGGACTTGTACGGTTTATGTTTTCGATGGAATAACTGCATACATTAGCTTCTCTAAGGCGTCCCCAGTTATCAGTGAGTCATCACCCAGCTGCTTTGCTCAATCTGTTTGTTTGATCTGTTTCTGCACTTATGATAACACAATCACTGTCCTCTGGTTGCTTTAGTTCCATCCTAACATAGCATCCTGCCCAGCAGGATTGGCATTGGACTGAAATTAGGCCTAGACACCAAATTAAAAGTGACCCCAATAGCAAATTGATAGCTAAACAAACTTTGGCAAAGCCAATGGGTCTGACCTATGGGAACGCTATTAGCGTTGTCAATTTCTATCAGTCATGTTGTACAGCAGCACAGCTGATATAAAACAATTTGCTGTGTTGTGCTGGCCGTTGATGACCGCGAGGGGCAGTGATCAATTTTCTAAGGATATGATTTTTCTCTGCCTTTACATTAATAGGAAAAAATATGTTTAATTATCTACGACCTCAAACAATCTCACATTTTATCAGGTTAAGCTATTTTTAGGACCTACTGGTCTGCTCTGTTCTAGTGAGTGAACTTAAGCTTGAAAGGAACAGGTGTTGTGTTCATTTAGAAAGTAAATGAGCAATAAAGATACCTTCAAATCTTGTTTTGATCTTGACACATTTGCGGTCTGTCTGTCTTTTTATTAATTGTTGCTTATCTTATCCTGGAAAACGGTGTTTACTTTTCTTTCTCTTATTACCATTAGAGGTCTTTGTCAAGTAAGCTGTCTGACAATCATTATGGAAACAAGCATTGGCATAGCCAATATGTCTCGCCTTTGGGACCTTATAAGTGCAGCGCATTTTCCTGGGTGTTGTGCAGCCAGGAGCTATACAACTGCTACACACTAGTTCAAGTAGTCTGATTTAGAAGTATATATAAGATAGTGTTGTGCCACTGGTACATGGTACAGGCTATGTGTGGTAACAGCTGCTTTGTAGTGGCCGTTTCCCATCCAGTATGCAGTAGCTTTGCCAATATTATTTGGTTCCCAGATAGCTCTGTGTCACGAAGGCCGCAGTCCTTCAGTCCTGGATTTTCTTTGAAGAACCTTGTGCATTCTGGGAGTTGCGGACGGTTCCGGTTCACTTAAGTTGATTGAATCATACCTAGAGGCCACAAACAATAGTATGTAAATGAAAAACCTTTGTGTTTCTGCTTTTTTACTGTTTGAAAGGCGAGCTAAAAACTACTGTGCTATTTTTGAAATAAAATGAATGCTAATAAAAGTTAATCCTACCTTAATACCAAGAGTGTATTTTTTAAATAAATCACCATAACCGATCAATTTTCAAATTGCATTGTAATTGTATTTATATAGCGCTTCCTACATCTGTAGAGTCATGGGGGCTGCTCTGACACTGCAGAGGTCTGCCTGCAGTCTTATTGCTGCCTTCTCGAGGGATTCGACTCTCAGAGATGAGGGGAAGATATGGTAGCGGTGTGGGATTGGGAGTGGGACGGGTGGGGAGGGGTAGAGGGCTGAGGCGCGGGGAGGGTTGCCCTGGTCCCCGAGTTGCGTCTGCTCGTAAAGAAGCTCCTGCCGCTGGAGAGTACTCGAGAGGCTGATTCAGCAGGGAAGGAGAGACAGCTGTGCCAGAAAAGAGACTGCTTCAGCCGAGAGAACAGAGACAGCCAGGCCAGAGAGCGAGCAGAGAAGAGAGAGTTCAAGAGGCCGCATAAACTGTATAGTTGAAGACTGGTTCAAGTGGGACAGCAGAGACAGCTGAGGCAGAGTCATAGCTCAAGAGACAGTTTAAGCTGAGAAAATAAAAAGAGGTGAAAGAGCACGAGAGACTGCTTCATCAGGTGGGCCAAGCAGTTGCATGAGAAAGCCCAAGTCAGTACCTCAGCGGAGAGCAGAGGCAACTGGCCAGAGAGAGAGAGGACAGGAGACTTATCCAACATTAAACATATAGATAAGTGGAAGACAGAGTTCAAGTGACTATCAATCAAGGAGCCGAACCAGCTGTGTGGCAGAGCTCGGAAAACAGCTTCAGCTGAGAGAGCAGACAGACATAACTGCGTCGGACAGATAGCGCACGGGACTGTTTCAGCTGGGAAAACGGAGAGAGATGAAAGTGAGAGTGCCCTGTCAGAGCAGGGAGACCAGAGGTATCTCGGCAGAAAGAGCCGCTGCAGTGCTGATCTGGGCAGCGTGGACGTGGAGAAAGAGCAAGAGAGCTCTTCAGAGACCTATTCAGCCAGAAGAGCAGAGAGACATCCCTGACCCGGAGAAAGTTCCAGAGACGTCTACACCAGTTGAGCAGAGAGAAAGAGTACTGAAGACCTTCCTGCAGCGGGGAGGGAGGAGGCAATTCCTCATCTTGGAAGAGGTATACAGCAGAGACATAGCTTCAGGGACTGTTTGAACCTGGAGAGCAAAAATAGCTGAGGCGGAGGGCGCTGTGAGAGCAAAAGAGAGGTAGAAAACCCTAGTGTATACTTCAACTGTTGTTGGGATCCCCCCGTGTAATCTTCGGCAGTCCTCAGGAATGCCCAACCCAGAATCCAGATGCTGCAATTTCTCGACTTTCTAATTGAGGTGGAGATAGCAGTGCTCGTCTCCGTGGTTTGTTGTCTCTACGGTTTTGTTGCATTCAGACGCAAGCTTCGGGAGGGTTTCATCAAAGTAAAAATGTCACAACACGCTTAACATAAAGAACAGCGTGCCGCAAGTGGTGCTTGCGCGCTGTAAGGAAAAAAAACGAGGAATGAGGCTGCCACCCTGCGTGCCGCTGCTCGCACCCGCAAGCAAAACCCTGTGGGAGTGGACCTTTGCTAAAGAGGTGGGACAAGCCCCCACCTTTGGCCATTGGTGTGCTTTCATGATTGAAAGACACACGCAAAGGCCAATCCAATGTGTGGGGGGAGTCAGACCCACACGGAGAAGTTTGGAGTGCTCACAAGAAGCCTCCCATAGTGCAGCACATGCGTGCTGCGCTAGGCTCGACCTAAAAAGGCTGTAAGATGTCATTTTTTTCTAACACAAAACATTTAAATAGCTTGTAAATGAATAGTACAAATATATTTTTCAAAATTTACCAGAGATTACAAAAGCCCATTTTTTTCGTAATTCAGAAGTGTGATGCATACAAAGAAACTCAATTTCCAAACAATGTTTTTACACTATATAGTTTTAATCAGTAAAGCCCCATGTCTGTGGGATGTGTTTTTGCCATTTCAATGGAAAATCTGCAGATTGCAAATGACACTGTGCTACCACTTCATGCTTTAGTTATTCATGTATTAAAAGTGATAGTTTTTAATCATGATTTGAGAAACCGTCCTGGCCCCGCCCTGTTCAGAATGCTGATAAGGAACCAAGAGGCAAGTCAGGGGTCTAAGCGTATCCCACATGTGCCTAGATTTGTATTATAAATGGACTGTTAGAAATGTGGTCTCTAGTTGGCTGAGGTAGGTACCTTTGTCCAAATGGGGACCCTTGCTTCTAGTCAGGGTAATGGGGATACACACTTTAGATAACCCCTGCTCACCCCCTGGGTAGCTTTCCATAAGCAGACAGGCTTATCCCAAAGGCAATGTCTAAAGTATTTACACTCAAAACACACAGTACTGCAGTGATAACACCACAAATTGACAAGACACCAGTTTAGGAAACATTAAGTATTTTTATCTAAACTTAACAAGACAAAAACAACACAAAATCTGACATACAGGTAATAACATATGACTTTAGAATGGTTATTGCAAAAATAAAGCTTGTAGAACACAAATAGCTCCACCTGGGGCTATTGCAACGTTGTGACAGCAATAGATCCAAAGTACGGTGCCGACCGCGAGGATCTTAGCGTCAGGCACGAAGTCACACAGACCCCCACACAAACAGTACCTTAGAAACAAAATCTTTGACGATGCACGGCGTCGTGGAGGTGAGGTATTGGTGCTGAGGTCGAGGCTGGAACCCTGGCTGCCACGGGGGAGGAAAGGCGTTGTGTCAGCAAGGAGGACATGTCCCGAGTTCAGGACAGGGGAAGACAGTTGCATCGGCAGTGAGGCCTCGCTTCTAGTGATGATGCGATGAGTCACCCTCGAGGGTTATCAGCACCGCATTAACAGGATGCAGGTGCTGGTGATGATGGAGTCGGTGCAAGCGTTGGTGTCAGGAAATGGCGATAACTGCAGGCATCGAATTGCATTGGAGCCCCTGGCCTTGGTGCAGGTCGCAGCATCACAGCTGCATTGCCGACAGAGTTGGTGACAGGTTTTCTGACTTCTCTTAATCTGCTTCCAGCTCCCAACAGCAGGAACAACCTCAGGGGAGCTGGGGTGAAGTCTTTGTGTTCCTGAGATTTCAGAACAGGAGGCCAGCACACACAGGTCCTGGGAGATTCTTCTTCAAGCAGGTTCACAGCAAAATTCCAGTCTTTGTCCTTTACTTGGCAGAAACAACAACTGCAGGCCAACCCCACACAGCAAAGGGGCAGTACTCCTCCTCACAGCTCTTCAGCTCTTCTCCTTGGCAAAGGCTTCTCTTGAATCCAGAAGTGATCTAAAGTTCTGGGGTTTAAGCTCTACTACTTATATCCTATTTTTTCTCTTTGTGCAAGTGTCTCTGAGCCCTGCCTAACCTTTATTTTTCTATCTTGTCTTAATGGGAATTTATACTTGTAAGGTGTTACAAAGCATCTGCCATTCTATCCTATGGGGCAGATAGCCTTTCAAAAGTGAAAAATGAAATTGGTAGTATTTCACTATCAGGACATGTCACACACACAAGTACATGTCCTACCTTTCACATACACTGCATTTTGGTACCTTTGGCTTACCATAGAGGTGCTTTACATGCAAGAAAAGGGAAGGTTAGGGCCTGGCAAGTGGGCGCACTTGCCAGGTCTACATGGCAGTTTACTGAGTGGACAGACACTACACTGGGAGGTCTGAGACACAATTACAGGGCTACTTGTGGGTGGCACAACCAGTGCCGCAAGCCCACTTCTAGCATTTGATTTACAAGTCCTGGCACACTCAATGTACTTTACTAGGGGCTTACCAGTAAATCAAATATTCCAATCATGGATAACCAATTATGTTCACAATTAACACAGAGAGTATATGCACTTTTGCACTGATTAGCATGGGTAAATTGCCCAGAGTTCTTACACCTACAAAAACAGGTTCGGAAAATTAGGAGGAAGAAGCAAAACTTTTGGGGATAACCCTAATAAAAGGGAAAAGTCCAACATGAAGCAAACAGTTTATCTAATAAATCAAACAACGGGGTTTTTCTACAATAGATATGCTGAACGTGCATAATTGAATGTGCTCTCATATGTAATATTGATGAAAATGTCGGCTCAGTGATTTAAAATATTGGCCCAGAACCACATAATTTGAATACTATTTATGGGCCAAGAGGATTACAATTAGATTATTAAGTCTCCAGGCCCGCAGCTCTAGTTACAATTTCAAGATTTTTCAAGGCCTGATCTTGCGTACGAGCTGAAGTTTGTCATTTTGGCCTTGCATGAAGACAGCACCAAAAAAGCCATGCAGAGCAGGAAGCATTGAGCTTATTGCTTCAGGGTGGGTAGAGATCAAGGGAGGTTAGGGACACTTGAAGGTTCAGGATGGATAGAGGTAAAGGGAGGAGAGTGTGAATTGAGTGTTCCGTGGTAGGCAGAGGTAAGTGGAGGGTAACGAATAGATTGGGTAGAGGTGAAGGGAGGTGAAAGTGACTTGAGGGTTCAGGAGTGGGCAGAGGTAAAAGGAGGAGAGGGTGACTTAATTAGATGCTATGTTATTCTACAGTATGGTATGGTATGGCCTATTATTGTATAGTGTGGTATAATATGGTATGATATGATATAGATGGTCATTGCATTGTATGGTATGGTACGTATGACTTGTCACTGTATTGTATGGTATGGTGTGTTATTGAGGCATACAACCTATGAACTGCTAACATCACACATACATTTAGGGAAACACCAATATCACCAGTTGACACAATTTAAAAGCATCTACCTTAGACTGGCTTTCCCAGATTGGGTTGGAAGGCGGCACTACAAGGATTGTGACCAAGACAAGGATGAGTCATAAACAACATTAGTAAATGCTAGCCAGAGAAAAGCGACTTACTAGAAAGTGAAGTTTTAAACAATCACGAAAGCAAACAAGCAAGGAGAGTGGCAGGCCCAAGACGAAAAAGCTAAAACAAAGGGGGCATAAATGCAGATAAAAAGTGGGATAGAGGTGATAGGAGGGCGCAAAAAGAACACCCACACAAACTATACATACTCAAAACAAGTACCAGAATATGAGCACAACTAGTGAAGCAGAGCATTAATCACAAAATCAATTAGTACTTGGTCCATGCTCCAGGGAAGAAAACAAAAAGACGGAGACAAACTGAAGCCAATATGCACTGATAGGCGCTGACCAATGAAAAGGAAGAAAATAAGAGTGACAGTGAACCCAGCCAATGGTAAGTAATGGGCAGGCTAGAAGCTCATTTTTAGAGGTGCTTTTTGAAGAAACAATAGATTGCTACAAATGTTAGCGCATGAGCGCTGTCTTAGGCAAAACCTAAAAATTGCCAAACATAGGCAAACTGAGCAGTTTTGTAAAGACAAACGATATAGGTTTTTTAGAAAGTATTGGAGACTGCATAGATCTGTACCTGCTACAGACACTCTTTGTGGTAACATTAGCAAAATGGACAGTAAAAAAAGCAACCCACCTGACTGTTGAACAGGCACACAAACAGCCAAAAAGTCAGCCCATACACTAACCTGTCAGACTAGCCTAGCAGGCATTGCCAGATTGCCTGATAGGCGAGTCCTACACTGCTGCCCAGCTTTTGAAGAAAACAAATTGTGCAAAACAATAGGCATGAGTTATTTTGTTTTTCACCAGTTGAAGACAGAAAAAGACAGGGAGGAGAGTTGTGCACATGTCAGTTTGGCCAGCTGTTTTAGTAGGGTGAAACCGACATGAGCACTTACATTTCTCCAATCCAGCTGAGTTCCACAGCTGGATGGAGTAATGGCACAGGCTCCGTGTGCCTGAGCGAGAGCATCAGACCACCCTACCCACGCCATTCCTAGCGCTGCTCTCATGTTTTGTATAGCATGAGAGCAACACGTGGATTGCGTGGGAATCCTGTGCTTTGTGCCCCAGTGACTGCCAGGAGGAGAGGAGCAACGAGGCGGCCGTCAGCATTAGCGTCGGCAGCAGAACAGATTCGTTTTTTAAAAATTATTATTCCCCTAACACTACTCCTTCCCCCCACCCCACCCCACCACTTTTGATTTGCGGCAGATGCCACTGCATGTCAGAAAGTATTGCCAGACAGTACCAACTCTGAAAAGCATCGGATTGAGTGGCAGCATAGGATTATTGATGGCAGTGAGATCTCCCCAGAGCCGTCCTCTTGGCCTCTGGGTGCAATCCTTTGAATTGCATGATATACCAATGCAGCCTTATTGCTGCCTTATCCAATTACTGCTAGTATGTTGTGCACATTGGACATGACTACATGTTCCCCAGAATAGTGACCACATTCACGTTGAGGAATGTTTCAAGCAAAACATACATCTGTACATGAATATGCTTATGTTTATTTGTCATTTATCTGAAAAGTTCATTTTCACGGGATTTATTAGTGTTAATGTTCTAAAGCTACTAAGGCCCAGATTTATAAAGAAATGACATAAAGCAGGGCAACAAGTAAAGTTGCTGCGCTGCATTGTGTGAAAGTGAGACAGCAGAACAGCTCTATATCTACAAAGATGTGGTGCTGTTCTACTCTCTCCTTGCACTTGCACACTTTTGGCTGCCATGCACCAACGCAGACACCCTTGCGCCATAAATCAATCGTCTTTCAATAAAAAAACTATGCTTTAAGGCATTTCCCACTTGGTGTTTGTGCTGCACAATGTCGCACACATGCAAAGTGGAAAAAACGGGGATAAATTAAAACATTTTTCCTTGTCACACATATCTTGGGGATGCACAGGATTGCAGCACAAATCCCTGTCTATATTTTTTTTAAATAGGAATTTGTGTCAAAACCCATGGATGGTTGTGTGAGAATGCCCATGCACCACCTATGGAACGCCCCCTTAATGGAAAGTAACACAGGGCAACGTAGTGAACATCTTTGTGTTAATTTGGCTCACAATCCAATGCAAAAATTGCGATTTGCATGGATTGTAAATCCCACCATAATTTGAGTCAAGTTAGCGTTGAAATGTAACAGAAAACAAATGCAAATATTTGTATTTGTGAGTAGAATCCTTTATTAAAAATCAATGTTGCTTCATTTTTGGAAATGTTACTTCCAAATCTGCCACTAAACAATCTTCCCATCTACCTTGTTAACAGTTAAAGTTATTTTTTTGCCTAATCTATTCTCCAGTTGCTAAACTGTCTTGAACCTTTAGAATTACATGGTGAATGACTGGTATGTTGGGTTTGGCACCGCTGTGGCTGCAGTGGCGGTTTCTGGGAGAGGGAGTAGGGGCTCCACTCACTTTATTTTCGTCCCCAGGTCAGAACTAGAGATTAAAACAAAATTGTCCATCCACAAATGCTAAAGTGCTTTCTAGAAATAAAAACAAAAACGTACCAGACGATCAACCTAGTCCTGCAGGCTACTGGCTAGTGGGTTGCTGCACACTGCCACTCAACACCTGCCCCAAGGCCCAAAGTCTACAGTATTTTCCAGTTGAAACTCTCACAGCCCTGAGGCCTGTTCGGTCATCAGCTCAGCAAAGACATAGCCTCTAGGCCCAGTCTCCACCCCCTGATGGCGTGGGGATAAAGTTACCCCTGGGCGTTTCAGACTGAAGCCTTGCAGTTCTGGGGCTTCACGTCAATCAGGGAGTGGAGGCATAGTCATCCTACCCTTCCCCAAACTGTTCACAGGGGGGGGTATGCCCCCACCCTGTGATGATTTGGAAAAGGGTGGGGGCGAGGCTGCAGGAAGGAAGCAGAGAAATGAAGTCTGCGCAGTTTATAATCATGACTTTTGAACACACTGCGCAGGCTCGAGGTGTCTGCTTCCCGCTCTGTATTTAGTGTGAGACGCCATTCTGATCCGGAGTTTCGGTTACTGTCTCGAGACTTGTGAAATAAAGTTGCACACTGCAGGCTGCATGTGTGTTGGTCTAAATAAACAAGCCAACTTCCCTCGGTCCTGTGCGGTGCCTGGCAGCCCCCAGTCCTGGAGTGGGCCAGGTAATTTAAAAAGAAGGCAGCAGTTGTTGTTCAAGTATTTAGAGCTCCACTACTGCTAACAGGGGCCCGAGATGAACAGTGCATTATGTGGCTTAGAGTTTTTTTCTTTACCCTATTCATTTTCTCTATGAAATTAATTTTGGCATTCCGCTTATTTCAGCGATATGGATGGGATAGGACACCCTTGTCACCCAGCTTGCAAGCGCCTAATGCAACACTTGATGTATGCATGTAGATGTGTATACCCTAAACCTAGGTGGTAAACAAGGGATAACTGTAGTATACACCGTATAAGAGTGGGGTGACTCAGGATCATGCACAAAGTGGTGGGAAGAGGAGGTGGTGTCGTTTTCATTCTTATTAAGACTCAGGAGGTGATGAGGGACTCATGCTCCTTATCTATTGTTAAAACTTTCAATGTACAACATTTAAAAGGCACCACATTGCAGCTGCAGGTCATTCATAAAAAGAGCTACTTATTTTAGCACTGGGAATACAGCCAGGGCCGGACTGGCCGTAGCGGACACCGGGCATTTCCCCAGTGGGCCGCCAGGTTTGGGGGCCGGTTTTGGGCCCCTGGGGGGCGATTTTGTTACAGGGCCATTTTTGCAGCATAGCTGCAATCTCGCCCGTTCTAACGAAATTGGCCGAAACCGGCTGTGGCAAACAGCTCGGCTGCACCCCCAAACCCCCCAGGGGGGTGACCGATCACTTTACCAAGGCTGGTTTTGGTTCCCAGACCGGCCCTGGATACAGCTTCGAATCCCGGCATCCACGCAGCATCCTGTAATTCTCGGCAAATCAATTAACTTCCCTATGCTGGTAAAAAACAGAATATGAACTTGTCTAATGTAATTGCTGCTCATGTAAAGCACTAATACAATTCAGGGACAGTATGTGCCATATGGAACTGCGAGAAAAAAAAATGGAGCCCAGCATCTGACAACATTTTACCGTAAACAAGTTCCCTTACTGATTACAGACACGGGACTCCGTGAAGTCAGCTGATGCCACTGCCGTTCAAGGACATCTTGTATTTGCGGGCCCTAACACAGAGAAGAAGTGGTTAAAAAATGTCCACGTTCAGAGGATCAAGAAATGTGAATGTGCCTGTCAGTTCCAATTTCCCCCGCCCTCTTGGACCAGCAACCCACAATGTCAGAGCTTGTAAAACAGAAACTACTCTCAATAGGTGAGCAGAGCTTCACCAGAAGAGTGAAAGGATGGAGGAGTGAGGGGGTTTACCTAAGGGCAATGACCTGTGGGTGTCACATCATGAAAGAAATGCTAGATTCGCCCATCGAGTTAAAGATCATAATGGGAAGGTGGGGGGTTCAGCGCGACCATTGTACATAAAGGAGCCGGACGAGACGACCAATAGCCTGCGAATGTGAGGGCAACGTGAGTTCTATTGGTAGGCTGTAGGTCGTGTAATTTCAGAGCCTACAACCCTATTTATTCTTGCAGAAGTGGGGCCTGGTTTGAATTCACTGCTTTACTAGCACGGCTGCATGCCTCCTCCGTTCAAGGGACAGGAGGCATTTCCTGGCCACTTCCTACTGCTGTTCCCACAGGTCACCTGTCCGCTCCTCCTCTCTGGATGCTCCTGCTGCAGGCCCTGCTCTGTGCCCTTCTGTATTGCAGAGCCCATATCACAGATGCTGCACCACAATTTTGGCGTGAGAGGCAGACAGTTGCATTTATTTTGCATTCGTCTTCACTTGGCCGTGTCGATCTTCTTCCAGGTCGCAGTGTGAGCATCTGGGGGTGACTTTGGACCACAGCTAGGCATCAGCAGTCTCCAGATATCTGTGCAATGCAGGTAGGCTATCAGTTTTGCACACTTGTCAATTCAATATGCAGTATAATGTAGAATACTGTTAGCTACATCCAGGATGTGGATTCGGTACTTTTTCTTATCATTACTATTGTACAGGGCATAGTTTGAACTGAGGGACACCACTTGTTTGCACGATTGAGAGCTGTGGTTGAAGGCACTGCAAGTTTCTCACAGTGTCTGCAAATGGCTCAAAATAGTGTTCGGAATAGATCCAATCATTGGCCTCTCTGCAAATTGCTTAGGGCAGTGGTCACGCTTTTGAGTTGTAATTGTGATTCTGTGCAAATGGGTGTGATGGGGTCCCCATCATGGGGGTACACAGTTGTCAAAATTATGACAAGCTGAAAATAAAAAAAAATGCAGTGGTTGTTCGCTACTGAAAACTGATCCCTCCCTTTTACGCCCTACCACTTTCAAATGTCACCAGCCACCACTGGTGGATTTACAGTAAGAAACAAAGCAGAGAAACATTCCATTATGCACGCTAATTCTTCATTAAAGTCAAAGCTACCAAGCTTTAAGTAACTATAACATAAGACCGTTTTGTGCATATATTAAACTGAAATGGGAAACGTAAACTAACTAAACTTCACATTTTTATTAAAAAATAATATAATTTAATACCATGCTAGTAAGGGAGCACTCACTCCCACAGTGACCTTAATATTTGATCTTGAGCTCTTAAAATGTTCTTGTTTTCAGGATGCAATTTGATGGCATTTGCATGAAGACCCTGCAGGGCCCTTATAAATCAGCTATAATTGAGTCTAAATTGGATTCATTATGCGAGTGCTTTTCCCCATGGATTCCCCTGATTTAAACACTCAACCATGATACAGGCTCGCCTATGATTGGCAGTGCAAATGTCTTTTGGTCACGTATTTCATGGATATCCACATATGAGGCTCTGCTGGTTCAGTTGTGTTGCTGTACACTGTTTTGGGTTCTTTAGCATGATAAATATAATTTCACCAAGCAGTATCTTCAGGAAACATAGAGCATCATTAGGAAGCCTGCTACTGTATCAGGTGCCGTCCAGCAGAGAGCATCCTATGATAACACTGGGTGATGAAAGGAGGAGCTCCAGAGACAACAGGGCATCCCAATATCTGACTTGCCAAAGAGGTCTGCTGGTATAAAAATTGGATTATTAGTTGTGCAGAATGGGAGGCATGTGCAGGTAATAGATCCACAGTTGTCTCCTTACAGGGACCCAAGCATCCCTTTGCAACAATCGACTCTCTCAGTGTAGTGGAGCAGAAAAGTCCAAGGCCTACTCATGAGAGGTAGTATGAGCTAGTAATCTCCATTCACTGTGTTGGACCTGGCCCTGTCTGCGAGTGTAGCCCTTAACTTTTTGCCTTCCTCCTCCCCTTTCTTCTGACCTCGCTTTTGTTGGCTTTAGGACTCTGGGCACTTTACCTTACCACTGCTAACCTGTGCTAAAGAGCATCTGCTCTCTCCCTAAAAGGGGGTAACATTGGCTTATCCACATTTAGCATATTTAATTAACTTATAAGTCACTAGTAAAGTGCACTATATGAGCCCAGGGTCTTTAAGTGAAATTCTTCTAGTGGGCTTGCAGCACTGATTGTGCCACTCACTTCACTCACATGTTTGTGCCTCTCATGTAAACATGTCTCAGGCCTGCCAATGCAGAGTCTATGTGTGCAAGATAAACTATCATTTCGACCTAGCAAGTTAACCTACTTGCCTGGCCCAAACCTTCCATCTTATTACATATAAGTCACCCCTAATGTAGGCCCTAGGAAGCCCAATGGGTAGTGTGCACCGTACTTAAAAGGTAGGACATGTATTTTTGAGTTGTACGTGTCCTGGTAGTGAAAAACTGCAAAATTAGTTTTTCACTACTACAAAGCCTATCTCTCCCAAAGGTTAACATTGGCATGCCTTAAAACACTTTTTAAATGTCATTTCCAACTGGGAAAAGATAGGGTCTTGGAGTTTGGTGTCTCTGGACTCACAATTTAAAATCACAACATATGGTGAAGTCGAATTTTAAATTGTACGTCTGAAAATGAGACTTTGAGAAAGCTCACTAAAACAAGAGAAAGGGCTGTGTTAGTTAGAGTCACTTCACTCATGGATAAGGACAAGTAAATCAATAGACTTGGCTTGTGTATTCATTTCACAGTTCTTTCCAACATAGTTGTTGCTTTTTAACATGTCATAAAAAGGAAAATCGCTCATCTTTAGCATAAATCAAGTGTACCACACAACAGACGGTGACAACCCATTATTAGACTTGATGACAACAAAAATGAGACACACTGTGTAGTGATTGTTATACATTCAATACAACAGTAACAAAGAGTACTCAACATTCAACGACAAAAGTAATGAAGAGTGCTAGTACATTTAAGGACACACATTTTTAGCCAATTGTTGAAACCAGTCCACTATTTTATGAACCAGAGGAGCCTATCAATATTAATCTAATTTATCATAACCCTCTTTGTGGAGTAAGGGCAAAGGCACCCATGAACCGGAAAGGAATAAAATAATTTGAAGCTGGTGAGCATTTTCTGAATAAAAACAGGATCAAAACAATTTGACTGGAACAATGCATCTAAACATGGAGCTTGACTTCCCCTGAAGATACAAGACACACAGGAACACAACCATCCCTAATCCTGATGAGAACCCCTAATCACCAGTGGATTGAAACGCATCAGCGAGAACCATTGGGAAGCTCTTCTTTCAAACCTCCGTAAGTATGGAGAGTGAAAAAGACATTGTGAAATCACAAACCCATCCATACTAGATTGTGAAATCACGAACCCATCCATACTAGATAGCGTTGAAACCCCAATGAGGACACCAACAGTCTATTGATTTACTTGCCCTTGTCCATTAGATGGGAGTGTGACTCTAACTACAAACGACCATCTCTCTTGTTTAGTGTACTTTGTTAGAGGCCCACGTTGGCTGTTGATAAAGGCCACATCCTATTTTTCTTACTTTATGTGTGTAGAACAGAGAAAGACCCCTTGAAGTACTCAAGGGAATTAGGGTACTCTTAACAAGTAAAAGAAAAATATCCCTTGACTAAACAGATAATGATATTAAATCCACTTCTACCGAAACACGTAAATCTTTTTTAAAACACTCTGATGTCCAATTATAAACTTCCACGTTTGGGTCATACAATACTCAATTTATTACATTAAAAAGCATTCATTGTACAAGATTAAAAACATGTCACATCACAATCCCTCATATAGACCACTTGATCAAAAACAAAAACAAATTTTGTCACACAAATTATAACACCCATTAAGAACCAGCGTAACAGAGAAAACAACATTAAAAGACTTTATGTAGCCTCTGTTGTATACGGCAGGTTCTCTTGTGTAGTCTGTGCTCTGGAAGATATTTAGAACCTCTGCAAACCCTTCTGGTCTTATTGTTGCGTTCTGAAGACCCCCGTGTATTCTGATTAGATGTATATTCACTACGGTGGGATTTGGAGGTCCACAATAATCCTCCCTCTTGTATGCGCCGCCTCTCAGCGTGTCGTGTTATGGCGTAGATGCAAGTATCCTATGACGTCTATCGTCTTTTAATGTTGCTTTCTCTGTTATGCTGGTTCATAACATAAAGTCGCGCAATTAATAATGCGCACTTCTTACGCTAAAGGATAGTGAAACCAGAAATTACGTCTGAGAAAACCATTATCAGTTGTCTTGAGAAATATGGTAATATAATTACAATCCATCGAAACGCGTCGACGCAGTTGCAAGCACAATCTAGAGGATCGACTAAGACTTGTAGATACAAGTGTGTTGGAACGTATCACAAGCTATGTTATGAAGTTTATGGTCCTATTAGATGTGTAACGTATGACAAAGTGCATTGTATTTTAATGTTGTTTTCTCTGTTATGCTGGTTCATAACGGGTGTTATAATTTGTGTGACAAAAAAAATGTTTGTTTTTGATTTTGATCAAGTGGTCTATATGAGGGATTGTGATGCGACATGTTTTTAATCTTGTACAATGTATGCTTTTTAATGTAATAAATTGAGTATTGTATGACCCAAACGTGGAAGTTTATAATTGGACATCAGTGTGTTTTAAAAAAGATTTACGTGTGGATTTAATATCATTTTCTTACTTTAACCATTCTGTGCCTCTGCCTGACTCTCAATACACATCTGGGTTGGGTGACAGCTGGACTTTGTGCATTCCCTCCAAACAGTCACATACAAAAGGAGCTGAGGTATGACATTTGCATCCGGATGGCCTCTCACCAGGCTGATGGGCCTTCCTGAGGTAGATTAGGAGGGAGGAACTGACACTTGCACCTGAATAGGGCTGTGCCTGTCCTCACAGAAAGAGCTGCATACCCCTGTAGTAAGTCTGGAGCCGAGGCAGGAAAGGCAGGGACCTTGTGATCTTCAAAGGCCCCTTTGAAGTCTCCCCCACGTCAAAGAGATATTTGGGTATAAGTACTCGACCTGTGACACACCAAATCAGAACTTTTCTGGATCCAAGGACATTCTGCCAGGAAGAGGAGCTACTGTGCTACAGGAGGGACTGCCACTTTTTTACTTGCTTTGCTGTGTTGGCCTGCTGCTTCTTGCCTGGGAGTGAGAAGGACTGGACCTGCTCTCTACATCCTTGCATCCAAGTTCTCCAAGGACTTGCTGACTTGTCTCCTGTTCTTGAAGTCTCAGGGCCATGAAAGACTTTTGATATTGGACTCTGCCAACTGTGAGTCCTCCCTTGCCTGAGTAGCCAACTCCAGTCCCAAAGCGTCAGAAGTGGGGTTTTTGTACCTTTTCTACATCAAGGAATCTGGAACTTTGCACCGATTGGAGCTGACACATCAACCTTGAAGCCAACACAGTTGCTGCTCAGCTATAGCGTTTTTACCACCGATGCAGCTCAACGACAACAGCAATCCTACTGCCAACACAGCTCAATGATGACTGTCTGCATGGCTCGATGATGACAGTGATCCTTTCTGCCGAAGCTGCTCGATGACGATGAAGCGCCTGCAGTTCAACAGAGCTCGATGATGACGCAGGAACCCATTTGTGCAGCTGAAGATGACGCATCAGCTATCAACTTCAACTCTGGCTCCAGCCAGGGTATTTCTTCAGCAGGACTTGTCTGAATCCTGTGGCCGGCCTGCATTTTTCTCAAAGGTCTGTTCTTCACTGCATAATTTACTGTGCTACCGTATTCTGCTAACTCGCTCATCTTGCAGGTGTTCTTGTGCATTGTTAGTTTGAATAGATACATTTTTTGAACAGCAATAGATACATGTACGGGAAAGGAATTTGACTTTGAGCACATGAGAAACCTGTGGACGAATAAGACTATTGTACTGTAGTCTGAGTGTGTGACCAAGACGGTGTTCTCATGTCTAATGTGGGATTTCTCTACTGTTGAAGCCTGCATTGTATGGCTACTACAGACAATGGACTTCTAATGATGATGGAAACGGCATTGCCCACAAACTTGAGGACAAAGACCTATCAACCACCCTGTAAAACATATACATTCTCTTGGAACTGCTGTCTCTTCAGACTTGCCCCTGCTGATGACTTCATGCTTTCTTTGCGGAGCCCATTTTTTTGTCAATATCCTATGCCAAACCTTCCTTGGACGCCTACCTGAACCATGCACCAACTCTCCATTGCTTTTGAATGGACTCTTTAAGACATTTTCCTACGTCTGCTATTTTCATGAAGTGTGGTAAGACCAAAAGTTATTTCTTACTTGTTGAAGACTCCTGACCTAGCTTCTGCAATGCTCCTGCTTGTGTTGCTAATACTCTTGTGCCTTATCCCTATAATTTTTATGGATCTATTTGATACTTGAACTCTGAGTATTTCTGTGCCTTGGTCTGTGCTTGGAAGAATGAGATTGCTAATGCATAGAAAAGACAAAATAAGAATATTTTCCAAGCATCAGATTCTTATCTTAATGTTTTGCATTGCAGCACCTGCGCTTCTAATTTGTGATATTCCAGTTTGCCTTAATTTCTTTAGGAGGCTGGTCATGCCTGTTGCAATCTTGTACTTACATAGTATGGACTTGAGAGTGATCTATTTGAATCTGATTACTAATTTGTAATACACATGCTTGAAATTGACTACTGATTCCTGGTCCTCATTGTGTAGCCAAATTGGTTGCACTATTAATTAAATTGAACATTGATCGGACAAGTGATGCTAACTCTTTTGTCTCAGTGAGATGTACAGAAGATCCATTGGAGGACCAAGATAGAGAGTAAGTAAGCGATTAAGGGCCATATGTAGGTAGCATCACATTTACCAATTCATAAATACCGAATTTTACCGATTCGGTATTTATGTATCGGTAAATGTGATGTAGGTAATAATTCGGTAAATTTTACCGAATCAGAAAAATTCGGTAATTATGAATCGGTATTTACCGATTCGGTAATGAGGCATACCTTCCCATTGATTCCTATGGGCCTGGAGGCCCATAGGAATCAATGGGAAGGTATGCCTCATTACCGATTCGGTAAATACCGATTCGGTAATGGGGGGAGCATATTCAAGGGTGGCAGGGTGTCACATTGACACCCTGTTGCACCCCTGAATCTTGCACGTGTGCACATGTGGCGCACATACATGCCCTAAGGGCATGTATGTCTGCCACATGGCACTCTTAAATCTGCAAAATATTACTTTTTGCAAGGTATTTGTTATTTATCACCAACCTGTATTTGGTGGTAAATAACGAATTCTTAATACTAATTTTCACTCTTTAGAGTGCTCCCTACATAGCATTTCTGGATTCGGTATTTACCGAATCGGTATTTTACCGATTTCTTAATTTCCGATTCGGTAAATACCGAATCCAGAAAATCAGCCCCCTACATCGCAAATGCCTAACTACCGGTCGGTAACGGGATATTTACCGAATTTCTGCCGTTACCGACCGGTATTTGGCTTACTACATGAGGCCCTAAGTGATTCAGTAATGGAGGGGACCAAACACCCTCTACACCATGTGCCCAGAAACGCTGGATCAGATGTTTTTCATTTTGGTCTTCTTTTACTCAGATAAATATTCTCTATTTTTCTAAACTGCTGCGGGGTCTTTCTGGGGTGTTTTCACTGAGTTACAGTAATTTAAGTGTTGCACAAATACCTTACACATTGACTCTTAAATTAAGCCTGACTGCTGTGTGCCAAGCTACCAGTGGGTTATCATAGGCTAATTTAGGTTGTGTATCTGACTTACCCTGACTAAGATTGTGGTGCAAGCATCTGACACCTAGAGACCTAATTTCTAATGGTGGTGATCAGAAGTGATGATAGGACTTGTGTTGTACACTACTATCCACATCTAGACCAATTTGAATCAACTGTCTCTGATCCCCATTGGCAATTTTTTCCTGCTCTCTTTAAATTGGCATTTTTATTTTTTCAATTATCCCTGATTAGCATGTTTGCTTTTCTATAAATCATGTCTCTGATTGGTGGTCCCACAGCTGCTGCTGCAGCTGCACCTGCAAACCTGGAGGTTGAGTTGTCCAAATTGGAGAAGTACACAGTGCAACAACTCAAGGATTTTTAAAGGAGTTTGGTGTTTCTACTAATGTCTTTACCAAGAAAGTGGGGATGCAATAGGCGCAGAGGGCCTGGTTGAAATAAAGGGATGCAGCTCATGAGACCCCAGAGGTGGGTGAGGAGAATGTTAGATTTTAAATTACTATTAAAATAAGTCCTTGAATTATTTCTCTAGCTGCTACCAATCCGAATTTAATAAACGTAACATGTAATCCAATATTTCCCTAGGGAAGCAGTTGAATTGAATTGAAATAAGCTTTATTTCGATAAAAACATATCTTAAAAAGCACATACAAATGTAACGTACAAAATAGGCACAAGCCGGAAAAGTACAATAGCAACCATAGATCCCAGGTTATACAGCAAAGGTTTAAGAAAAATACATATAGACGCAATAAATAAGACAATTTAAAAAGATGGAGTATATACAAAAAAAGGGATCAATCATCCAGCTTAGCTAGAGTCTGCGAGGGCTTTGGTTCTCAACAGCCAGGACCACCTCAAGAATTTTGCCAGAGCACAGGCATAAAGGGGTCGAGCATCTGATTTCAGGATACGTAAAGCTATGCGGTGGTCACGTGTTCCCAAGGTTTTACATAAGGGAGTGAGCCAATAGGATCTTGGGTTTCTGTATTTCGGGCATGCAAATAAAACATGCGCGATCGACTCAATTAAGGACTCACAAAAAGGGCAATATGGAGATGTCTGAGAAGGGGGTTTCCATCGTGCAGTCAACTCACGAACCGGAAGAGTGCCAATCCTAAACTTAAAGTAGAGGGATCGGTCATACGGCTTTTGTATTATGTCAAAGTAGGGCTCATAACACACTACATCCTTAAACGTGAGGAATTCAGTAGTTCTGCTGCCGCCAGAAGAGTTAGAGTTTCTTTTTGCAAACACCCATCTCCAGTAAAGCTTCTTGAGTTCAGCTTTTGGGGGAGAAGTTTTCTTATCCCATGCTTCTTTAAGGCCAAGATCCATAAGTAAAGTTTTGACTTCTTTCAACCATTTAATTTTATGCCAAGAAGGGGTAGCTAAAATATCGGATAGACCCTCTGCGTATTTGGCTAACTCGGGGGTCCGCCAAATCCGGGCCCATAGGAGTAAGGGGCGTACTTTTGCCAAGTCTTTGATTGAGTGGCACCCTAGGTCCATTAATAACGGAACTAAAGGTGTGCTCTGTGGAAGTGCCAGTAATTCTTTAAGGAAACTAGATTCGGACTTGGCAAGCTCATCAATATTAGTTAGGCCCCATAGTTCGGCACCGTAAAGTGCCGAACTCACAGCTTTTGCTTTGTATATATCCAAAGCTGGAGCTATCGGCCGGGACGTGGAGGATCGATGCTCCCTGAGGAGGGCGCCGATAACCCTCTTGTGGGTTATTAGCATTTTTTGTAAATGTGATGACCAGGACATCGTGTCCGAAATGCGGATACCCAAATAATCGAATTCTTTCACCCGCTCAAGGGTGACAGAGTTCAGAACTGGTGGCCGCCCTAACTTTCTTGGTGGATTTAGGATTAAGTACTTGGTTTTAGAGGTATTTATAATGAGGCCTCTAGCACTACAGAAAGCCTGAAAGCTGTCAAGCAGGATTTGTAAACCCCTTGGCGATTTAGATAACAGGAGAGTATCGTCCGCGAACAGGAGAGTTGGAATACGATCGCCCACCAGGGATGGGGCATCGGAAGGAACTTTTTTCAGATGCTCCACCACACCATTCACGTATAATGAGAATAGTGTAGGGGCAAGAACACATCCCTGGCGGACGCCCCTGTTCACTGGGATTCTCTCCGTTTTCTGACCCTGGGGCCCCCAGCGCACTTGGGCATAGTTTCCCTCGTGTAATTTCTTTAGTAAAGCCAACAGATAGGAAGGGATATTCATGTTGGCCAAAACTCGCCACAAAGTATTGCGGGGGACAAGGTCGAAAGCTGTTTTCAGGTCGATAAAGGCAAGATAGAGACTGCCCTTTCCAAGGAGTACAACCTTCCAATAAAGAAGAAACAGCCTAAAAGCCTGCTCTATAGTGCCTGTTCCGACCCTAAAGCCTGCTTGGTAGTCAGAAATAATATTGTTCTCATTGGGCCAAGATAGAATCCTCTCCAGGATCACTTTCCCGGTCACCTTCTGGGATGAATCAATAAGACTGATCGGGCGATAATTCGCTGGATCGTCTCTAGCTCCCTTATTGAATATGGGAACAACCTCCGCCCCCTTCCAGGACTCGGGGACCGAGGCACCATTATCGATGGCATTGATTAAGATAGAGAGAAGCCTCCCCCACCGAGATGGTTCGAGTTTTAATACATCTCCAGGGATGCCGTCTGGGCCAGCAGCCTTCGAGGGGACAATAGACTTGATAGCGAAGACTACTTCCCTTTCGGTAAATGGTGTAGGGTTTGGAACTTTTGCGAGAGGGGATGCATCGTCAATAGAGGATGCCCCCAACTCTTCCGACTGAAAGGAGTAAAGTTTGGAAAAATGTTCGGACCATGCCGTGGCCGTGATGTTACATGTTAAAAGTATATGGGTTGGCCTGGTTTTATTTCTAATTATTTCCCAAAAGGAGCCAGAATCTCGTTTATAAGAAGCCTCTCTAAGTGCCTGCCAATACTGCTCTTCCCAAAGTTTTTTGGCATTTAAGATGGTAACCTTATAGTCCTTCCTGGCCAGCTGGATCTCGGATATAATCCTTGTTTTTATGGCTGCAACTAGGGCAGATTTTTTCTTCCTACACGTTGGTGAATACCACCCATCAGTGGGAATACGTTTAGTCATACCACAAGATGGGCCGCCCTTGCCCTCTATACGAAATAGATTGCCCAGCTTACTTATAGTATCTTGAAAAATCAAGGGAGCTTTGTCTAAGTTAGTCTCAAGGTCGCGTAATGGAGCCAGATCGGCTTGCACTTCCTTCATTATTGATCTAATTAAATCGATTTTTGCATCATCTAGGCTCACATTATGCCATTTGAGGCGTCTCTCGCAATTAGCGGGACGTACCTCGTGGGTTTGCATGGTGCTAATTGCTGGAAGAGGCAGAGACCCATGTATGTCTTCCCACAATGATTTTATGGTGAGGGATAGCTGATTATGGTCGCTATCATGTGAGGGGACTATTACCATATCTACCTCATATGCTCAGAGATTAAGATCAAGAAGTATGTAGTCGATCCGAGAGGAATGGTTGGTCCTATTGTAAGTGTGCATACCTTGAAGGTCAGAAGATGTTCTACCATTAGTAGCCCTTAAGCCAAACTCAAGTGTCATAGTGTTTAGAAAGATGGCTGTTTTCGTCCATCTCTTTATGGGAGTTAGGGATAACAAAGGGATGCCTCTTTTGGAATCATCCTCAAAAAGATCAGGGAGGTCCAGTGAAGCAAGGGGCTCATAGCAACAGTTGAAATCACCGGCTATTAATATGTGTGGTGTATGGTGGCACTTGCGTAATTCACTCTCTAGAAGTGGAAATACAGGAGATAGTGCGCCACCATTGAGGCCCCTGGCATAAACATTGAAAATCACAATAGACTTCCTTCCATTAGGACCCCCTAGAGTTAATTTTAGGATGTCAGGGGAGATAGTACAGGCTTGCCTTACAGAGCACCCCATAGAGAGGTTAACCCAAATCAGGAGGCCTCCCGAAGGGCGACCTTTTCTTGTTGGCGGTGGAATGGCCGGTATAAAGAAGGTGGTGAAACCGACCATATGGTGGGGCACTATGCTCCATGTCTCCTGGAAAATACAAATGGAGTAAGGCGTTATTAAGGAATTCCAATCAGGTAGATCAAGTTTGCTGGAAAGACCAGCTACATTCCAGCTAAGCATCTTTAGGGTAGAAGCAGTGGGTGCTATGCCTTGCGTTGTAGCAGGATCAGGAGAGTTGGAGGAATCCCGTAAAGAGTTATAAGGTAAGGGCGACAAGGGTTCAGCTATACTCAAACTAAGCGCCTCTAAGGAGGAGGCCTCGGATACTGTGCCTTGCGTTGTGATAGGGCCAGGGGAGTTGGAAAGGTCCCGTAAAGATTTATGTGGTAAGGACGGCAATGGGCAGTTGCTAGCCTGATGAGTAGGAGTAAGCTGTAGGTTACACTGCTGGATATTTAAGTGAAAGTCATTGGTTAGGGTGGTGCGCATGATTGCTTCTTTACTTTTCTGTGCTTCTGTAAAAGGGTAAAATCTATCCCCTAGAGAAAGAGATTCATGTCAATAGGAAACATAGCGCCCATAAGGGACACAATACCTATTTTGAACATAAGGGAGGTGGACATTTCCACAAGGAACCCGGTTATCCAAGAAGTGTTCCGCCTGGGGCAGGTGAAAAGGGGGGAAATGTGGGTAATGAGGGTACACAGGATCAGAATAGAAGTAACTTAAATCTAAGCATTCTATCCCGTTGTTGTTAGGGCCTGGATGTCCTTTATTACAAATTGCCTTGGTTACATAAGGATCCCTGAAGTTTATAACAATACAGTCACCAGGCGTTTGCTTTGATCTAGTCCCCACCCAAGCAACCCTCCTGACAAGAAGAACATGGCCATCCAAATGCCTAGGGAGTGGCCTATTGTTGTTCAGCCAGTGTGTCGTCTTGTTTTTGAGCTCAGAAAAGGATTCTGACTTGCCTGCCTTGAGGTGTGGAACACCTGTTAGGACAGCAACAAAAGGCTGGCATTCAGGTGGAAGATTAATATAAGGTAATCTGTCCACAGGGTCGCTAACGGCACGGTTTAGGGAATCTTGGGCTGGGCCTATATCAAGTGTTTTAGAGGGGTTCTGCGCGGATTTTGCTGCGCAAGCTGGTACTTCAAGAGTTGTGGAACTGGCATTAGAAGAAGTATCTGGTTTCTTCCCTTTGGGTAAAGTACCCAGTTCCGATGTGGATGCCGGGGACTTAATACCCGAAAGAAAGGTACCTTTATTTACCTCTGGACGTGAGGCCACATTAGTGTGTGATGAGCCATTTTTAGGAACAGGGTCGACCTGACTAGTGTGCTGAGGGTTGGTGGTTACACAGTTTTCTTGGACCATTTTTGAGTGTAACTTAATTAAAGATTTAAGAGAGAAAAAATTGTCGAGAGAAGACTGTTCGAACTTCTCAAGCCTCTCTGACAATATTCTCACTTTTTCCATCAGAGGTAATAAGAGGGAATTAATAAGTAGCTTAAGTTGATCAATGAACAAATGTTGGAAATCTGGAACCTCTAGCAGATCAGAAGACAGGGGGCGCTGCTCAACAGTGTTAACAGAAACTAAATTAGGGGTCTGAACAAAAGATGATCTTGGCTTCTGGCGTGGGAATTGGGGAGAAACTCTACGGCCAGCTCTCTTTCCAAGAGTATTACGCAATTTCCCTTTGCATTTCTGGGGAACTTTTGGTTGGTCCTCTGTTGTTCCACTGCCCACCCTTTTGCTTTTATTTGGGGTGAGGTTCTGGCCTGCTTGGTTAGATGGCTCAGGAGAGTCGCAGGCTTCAGAAGAAGGTGATATGATGTTAATGGTGGGTTCAGGGACAACTAATGAGGTAGGAAGAAGGGGGGAATACGATAGATTAGACTGTGAATTTGAACAATGGGCTGTAGATCTCACAGGTGATGCAGCCACAGTAGGTGACATGTGTGGTGTATGCCCCAAAGGGGTTCCATCGAGTGTAATAATGTTATTATCTGAGCCAGGGGATACAACAGAAGCAATATTTCCCAGTGAAGAACGTTTGTCGTTATGCAGACCAAGGGAAACACGTCGTTCAGTGAGGGCGATTTCTTTCTCAAGGACCGAGCAGGCACGAATTATAAAATGATCTAAAGTGCCACTTATTGATGATGAGCCTCCTGGAGCGCCTCCTCTGCCTGACCGGGTCAACATAGCCATTTGCAGGTAGTGTGGTAGCAGTGTAGTACGTGCAATATGGCTAACAGTATATTGTACAGTCAGACAACCAAGTTCGTGGCAGACTACAGCAAACAGTCAACAAAGTGTCAAATTACCGTCCAGAAGCTGGAACACGACTCCTAGGGGAATGGCCCTGCCCGGCCGCGATCGGCCCCGGACGGCCACAGACGGTCCCGCCCTTGTCCCGGGCTTCTCCCAGCGCCGACCCGCGCGCGATCCCGCGACGCGGAGGGAGCGTCTGTCTTTTAAACGCCTCCGGGCGCTTTGGTGACGTCTGGGGCGCTAAGGCGCCTGGGAGCAGTAGTCTCCCCACACCGGGCCGCGAGGTGGTCTGGCGGCGGCGGCAGCGGGGAAACGCACAGCGGAACACCAGCGGTGCGTGAGGAAGGCAGAAAAGGGCAGGACACCAGCGACTCCCTTCGCAGCTCAGGTAAATGTCAGGTCTCAATGCACACACCTCCCCTAGGGAAGCAGGTGGCCATGCTACAGTGAGTATAGCTTTTGGGGATATTTCACTGTAAAGAAATGTTCAATATTAAGTTTTAAATGCCCTACTTTTAAATAGCATGAACCCTGCCTTTATGGACAATAAAGCCTACAAAACAGTGACTTATTAACGTTTAAAACGAAAGTCGAGGCCTGTCAAAATGGCTTATTTTGATGGGTCAAATTTGAAGATTCAGACTGCCACAGGCATGTTACCTGTGTGCAGCTACCAGCAATTGTTTGCAACAAGAGCAACTCAGCTCAGAAAGCAGCCTGCCATATAATTTGATAAGGCACAAGAACCGCCCTGGAAAACATAATGTGATGTTATACCAGAAATGTAAAAGGAGATAATCCGAAACAAACTTGAAGGAAATGCATCGGTCCCAGGTGTAGACTTCCCCTGCATCATACTGCGTGGGTTCTGATTCACAAATAAAGTCATAAGTCCGCAGGACTTTCAGGAAGTACACTGGGAAAAATGCACAAGTGATTCTATACTGAGTTTAGACCGGCTTGGATGTCTAAATGGAATAAATCCAATTCTACTCCCCAAGAAATGGATGAGAAAGTGAGGTCCAAGTCTGCTGAGGTCCAGGTCAAACAAAAAGAGTACTTCGATGAAAGGAAGCGTGTTAAGATCAGAGAATTTGTGGTGGGAGACAGGATCAGAATTAAGAAACCTGGTTTTGTAAGAAAAGGAGAAGCTAAGTATGGGGAAATTGTGGTAGTGGATAAAGTGTGTGGAAATGCGGTTCGAGTCAATGGAAAAGACTGGTGGAATAGTAACAAGGTTGTGAAAGTTAAAAATTATTTGTGGGGACAAAAATGTATTCTTCAAACGGACCACAAACCATTGGTTGCGATTTTAGGGTGTACCAACAGCCGCGGGGCCACTCCCCGCATCGCACGCCTAGCTTCCAAACTCTTACAATTCAACTTTGATATTGTACATATTGCTGGGGGAAAAAATGTAAGAGCGGATGCACTGTCACGTTTACCTGCTAACACCAGTCAGGACATACAAGGTATTGATGAATGTTGTTCTGATGATAAGGAGGATTATATTATAGCAAGTGTTGAACTTAATAACGTTTGTACTATTGATCAGCAAAAATGGAGGGAGGCGTTGGCTGGTGATGAAGTTTCAAAAAAACTGATGAAATATATTTCCCAAGGGTGGCCCAGGGAAAGGAATGTGGATGTTGATTAGAGAATCTGCCAAGAACACACCAGTCCAATTTTTTTTAAGCGCCAGCAATATTCAATGATAAGCCTTGCGCAGCAGACCATATGCACTGAAAGTGACATAAACGAGGCTGTCTCTTTAAGAGCTGGGCGGGGAAGATCGTGTCAGAAGGCAGAATGGGAGGGACAAACAGCGGAGTCTGCGCGCCTAACGCCTGTCGTCACAAGTTTTCCTCACCTCAGGCTTCAAATCGATCACCAGGAGACGTCAGGAAACGTCAGGAAACAGATGTTCGCCTTTCCGTGTAAGGCTGTGGCAGTGGATCAATACCGACCATCACGTGAGGAATGCGCAGGACGTCCGATACCACAGGTACCTTTGACCGTAGTCTTCTGTGGGTTCTGTGGGATCCCATCCTCGTCGCCACTTACTCATGTAGTAACTAGACGGAGTCAGAAGTGTAGAACAGCAGGACTTTATTCCACGAACTCCCACGGGCACGAATAATTGCCTGTGGATCGCCACAACACACGTTATCTCCAACTGTCATTCACTACGTCATCGCATTCAGCGCGAGACGCTGAATGTACGCCTCGCGCTCAGGCAGCGCGAGGCAGGTCAAGTCACTACATATTCGTTTCCAGATGTATGCCTCCCTCGACCTTCACCTACCCAGCCGGACATTGGGCACAGATCCTCCTCGTCTCCCTGCTATAACTCCTCCCTCCCCTCCCTCTTACGAATTCTCGCACCATTTTTTTGTGTACTGTACCTTACTATGCTCTTGTAACTGATGCAACTTTTAACGCAACGATACTAAATGTAAAGCGCTCTGATACCCTCTTGGGTCATGTTCGCGCTATATAAAACTTTATAAATAAAATTGAATACATAAATAAATGCCTAGAGCCTGTTGTGACTTCGTTTTTCTGGATGTTCCATCATGTATGATTGTATACATTGTACAATTACTCATTCTGGGAAGCCAACACCTTAAAGACAAGTGCCATTTCTTTTCTACCCAGGAAAATATGGTTGACCGCAGAGACAAACCACTTCTACTACACCCCATGAAATGTGTAGGTATGTTGTCCCCTTTTGCACTCAGAAAGGCGTTTACTTCTGCTGTTGACCAGATGAAACCTCTGACCGCTTGCATGGTGGTAAAGGGTCAGAGAGAAGTTTCTGAATAACAACACACTTAGGTGGTTGTGGAAGTAAATACATGTTGAAGACGGACCACGTCTTGGAGCACCCACTCAGCACCCCTTGCCTATCATTTACTCCACTTTAATATTTTCCGACCGAGGGATCATAATATACAGGAGTAAAAGGGGTTACACTGCAAGGTGAGCTTTTGTGAATTCCTTGTTGTAGTAAATCCAGCCATTGGAGATAGCAAGTGTGATTCTCGACAGCAAAAGGCCTTGTGCCTCAGGCCCATGATGTGCTGTTATATTCTGTAAAATCACATTTGTTGTGAAATAAGAGGCTGTTTCTTATTAGTCTCCGGAAAAAGGAAATCAACAAAAGTGTTAAGCTTTCAATATGTCTATCTCTTACGAGATAAAGACATACAGCTGTGTCTGCATGAGGGAGTCTTCTAATTTCTTGCCAATAACACAAACACCACGTGCCCATTATCGAACATACACGAACATATAAACCCATGCTTTCTACTTGACATGCAGGTTCAGCACATTGGAATCCCTAGAAAATATATCAAATGCCTGAGAATGTATGCTAATGTAAATTTAATTATCTCTGCAAACCTGGCTTACAAGAAAGGGAGTGAGAATAATTTATTCCGCAAATAACGTTAAAAGCATGAAATTTGTCTCAAGGGAGCTTATGGTGTTTGATATAAAATGCATTTCTTTAACTGCACATTTGGAAGCTGTGAATATTTAGTACTTTTTCTATTTGAAGACACTTGTCATTCGACTGAAAATCTGCTGCTTTTGAACTGTGAAACATATGCTGTCTCGGCAGATGGGATTCATGTTCGAACGAGGTGCTTTCTTGTCTCCTGTTTGTCAATCAAAGAGGGGCTAGATGCTGGAATACATTCGAATCGGGGGGTTGTGCGTTGTGCAGATGCATTCTTATTGGCTACAAGGAGCTTCAAGCAGGATTGTGATCAACAATATTATTGTGAGGGAAAACGTGAGGCCGCGTTATGCTGCTCTTCTTTAATAATTCAAAAACAGAACTGCTCTATTTTTCTGCCGGCCCTCCTCCTACATACAACTTCTTTTATAGGACTGGGCTACAGACAGCTTTAGCTCGCTGTAGCAGACCTATTGTTTCCAAATTTGAACATTAACATAGATTGACCTTCGGGGCAGCCTCTTGCTTACGATTGGAAAGCTTTGCTGCCTGTCTCAGGTCTCTGCTCATGATTGGATGGGTTTTTCCTGTATTCCTTTTCTTGAGTTTATTTTCCATCCAGGAGCATTTCAGTCTCACATTGTTCTAATTGGATGAGCTACATCCTTCCACCACAGTCTTCAAGTGACTCTTTTGTTAAATGCCCTTACGGCGCTGCTTGGGAGCACATGTTTTTCCTTGGCCATTTTGTCATGCTTCTTCCTGCTGGCATCCCACCACCCTCAACCACAAAGATTCTCTAATTACTGCCCTCACCTCTTGTCCATTGCCTCATAGTCCTGCTCCTGTATTTACTTAGCAAAGACCGGCAGCGGCAAAGTGGTACTAGCCTCTTGCTACCTTTTTTGGACAATCTCATGCACTATTTTTTCTTTTTTTTTACCAGTCTAAAATGTCCTTTGGCCAAGTTGAAACAGAAATGGCCATCAGTGCTTCACAACACATGCATTGATGGCCATCTTGAAATGGCTTGATGCACATGCATGTGTCAGGCTGCATGCATGAATCACAATGTATTTGTAAGCATCAGCAGACATCTTGTAATTACATTTCATTAATAGGAATCCCATTTCAAAATGGCATCCCATACGTCCAAGTATCATGATTCACTGGTAGCCATTTTATCATCACCTAATTTGATGCAAACACTTATTTGAGAAGCCAATAGCTTGGTCTTTCACAACCAAGACTCATTTGCTTTTCCAAAGCTAGTCTCTTCCAGCTATCACCCATGTCTTGCCTTCTCCGTGACATTGTCAAGTAAGCCAATGTTTGCTGTAGGGCATTTAAATATTTGCTTTTTTCTGCCATCCTGTGATAACAATCACTTATCTCCTAATTTAATAATCAGACTTCGTTCTGTGGAGACTTCCTTCCTGTTCATAAAGGCATCCATGTTCAAGGTGGCTATAATTTCCCAGGCAGGTGGATGGAGTTGTGCATTCTTTTTTATTAAACTGATGTAATCTAGCATAGATCCTACATTTTGGGGTACCCGTTGCATGCACAATTTCAAATTACTTGCCCTGCACAGCTTTATGTTTGATAAGTCTTGCTTCAGGAAGAATTATTTTGAGGAAACTGTGAAACTGGATTTGTGCTCAGTGCATTCATTTCTTCTAGAAGCATTCACCACACAACTTACAGAAACTGTATGGACATGTCTAGAATCTGTTTTCATAGAGCTTTTAATACACAAGTACAGACTTCCTAGATTTTGCCTGAAAAAATGACCGGACAGTAGACAGTTGCAAGGAAAAGTTTGGGTGAAGTCATTATATTCACAAACAAATGATGAAAGTATGTATTTCACAATAAAAATACATTCCAATGTCCATACTTTCTTGTGGATGCCTGCCCTTGCATAGCATGCATTAAATGTGTAGTTCTCACAAAAAATACATGTATGATACGAGGAAAAAATTATTCAGCTTCACCTTCTATACCACACTCCCTGTAAAGAGGGACCAGACCCCACTGTACAAAGGATCACGGGGTACACAGGGGATGCTGGGCCCAACCGTGATTGTGGAGGCCTTTTATTCCCGATGTCCCAGGTCCCGACATTCTGTAGGCCAAGTACCCCTTCTGCACTTGACTCTCAGTGGTAGCTGTGGTCAAGCAGTCTAGGCTCCCTTGGGAGGAGATGCAGATAAAGGTCAGTGAACACAAGTGCAATAAGTACAAACAATATATCAATGTTCAGTCCAATACTTGCTTTGATATGAAAAAGAAGCATTTATTTCTAAATCTACATATGCAAAGGTAGACAACATCCGGATGCAACAACACAATCCCCCTTGAGTTCAGAGCTCTAGTAGAGGTCAAGCAAATCTCTGTCCCACCATCCTTCATGAAATGTGTTCAGGGTTATTCCCCATTCACTGGTTGCCTCATCCAGGCGATGCTCACTATTAGGCTGTATTCAAGAGGTCCCCTTTAACTCTTCAGGTTTTAGTCAAAAGTGTTTATGGTGCCTCAGCTACATTAGCAACTGGCACAGTTCACGTCTTACCCACTCTTGCAGCCTGGAAGAGTTCCGCGGTGCAGCAGGTGCCCTCAGCACGTGTAACCGTGAGTCCAGCTCAGCTCGAAGAAGTCAGGCTAATCGCGGCCCATACAGCAACTCCCTGTGGTGAAGGCTCTCTATCCTGAGCGGAGCTGCCAAAGTTGTTCTTAGTTGCCACAGCAGCTCTCAGTTCACAGATGCCGTAAGTTGTCTTTACCCAGAGGGGGAAGGGATCCTTCCTTCAGCTCCCGACTGGAGCCCAACAAGGATGCGACATCAGCCACTGTGTCCTCAACAGTCCTCAGGGGCCAGGCAGGGCAGTTCTCTTGCAGTGCATGGCCAATACGCCAAAAGGAGCTCCAGTCACTTTTTCGGGCAGGCTCCAGGGCAGGTGAACTTGGTGTCCTGGGTGTTTTCCCCTCACCCAGCAGGGAGGTTATCAGGGCCTAGCCCCCATTCCTGGTTAGAGGCAGAAGTTTTGCAGAGATTTCCCTTCTCATGCAGGTCCATATGGCCAGCCGTGGCCTGTGCAGGTTAGAGCAGTTGTTGTGTTGTAGGGCTGGGGGGGAGGGATATTTCAACGGACAATGACTAGAGAGAATTAAATAAATAAATTATTTTCCCTCGTCGTCATCTGTTGAAATCCCCCCACCTGACCCCACCGCCCTTACCTGCACGGGCCGCGGCTGTATATGGCTGCTTGGCTGATGACAAATTTTGGGGTCTCAACTTCCCCTTCACATAGCTCATTTCCAAACACCAAAATGTAATTTAGGGCTGAGTTTTTGAAGTTTTATGTTTGGGTTCTGTTTGTTTTGAAGTGGACACATGTTATTTTCTTCTTTCCCAATGAAAGACTCTGAAGCAGATTGTCCCACAAAACAATTAATGGGAGCGGACAGAGTTCAGACCTGGATTTCAGTCACAGTAATATGTGCATTAAAAGGTTAGTCCCAGACTCTTCTCTCTTATCAGCTTCATCTCCCTTCGTGAGATGTGTTCAGGCTGAATCCTTGTGATCTATCATTGAATCAAAGAGCAATCATTTGAAGTGTAAAGGAAGTCTCTTCCTTGGTCTCTCCAGTGTGTATCCTACTCAACTGATAGGAATACAGCAATACACCAATTTGTCTGGGAAAGAATAGATGTGCACATGCATTCAGCACACACACTAGACTGTATGCAGTCTTCAGCACTAAAGCTTTTCTAACCAGAGTGTGCTATTTACAAACACACACACTTACCATGTGCGGGCTGAACAACACTTCACCCTTCATGTATTGTACTGCATGCAAGCAGACATGCACCTAGCACATGTTTTCATTTCACACACACACACTGCACAGCATGACATCTCTCTGGTCATGTATTTGTTATAGTCATATAAACACCCAGTACATGCACTAACCACACACATTGCACAGTACTGCTCTATCTTTGTACTGTACCCTTCCGTGGAACACATACATCCAGATTCACTACTCCTGCGCTGTGCAGCACTCCGCATCTACCTGATGTAGGCCAAGGGGGGAGTTAAGCACACAGCAGTGGTACTTTTAAAAAGGTGAGTGAGCCTGTACGCCTCACTCCAGTGATACAGGTTAAATAAGTACTGTTCACTACAATTCCTCACTGATCTTATGGTACTTAACTCCTGGTGAAGGCGGTAGCCTTCCACCACTATGAGAGTACACTTTGGATGCTCCTCCCAATCCAAAAAGAAAGCAATTCATGACACAGGCCTATGTCATGGCATGATTCACACTCATCTATGATAGAATAAATCATAAGGTATCCAGACAACAGTACAGTTGGGCACTCAGGGGAGGGGTACAAGTCTTCAACCATTGAGAGGACTTATCCGACCCAACACTCATCGACCATGCAACTTCAAGTGGGCAAATAGGTTTGAAATCTTTCTTTACAAGCTGTTTGGCCAAATAGGGTGACACCATATGAATGCATTAGCACATTTTAAACAAATGTTGCCAAGCTTAGGCAGATGCATCTATGCGCCCTCTATATACTTCAGTAAGTTCGCCTTGTACAATGAAAAGAACAGAGGCCAAGACACCCCCATGTTGCGTTTCTCAACTTCTTTAGAAGCTTCTAATGATATTTCTGCTACATCTCCAAATTAACTAGTTTTGTACTTCTTCCCTCCATTAGTACGGGCGGTCAGTCAATTACTATCCAGCAACCACCACTTTCTTACTGCATCACAGTCAGATATCTCCTAGGTAAATTACCTTACCTATCATCTCCCAGGTGCTCAACCACCACCCTCGCCCACCCTCTGTACTGCTCACATAGTGAGTGCAACATTCATTTATTTCTTAACTGCTGCCAACTGGTAAAAAATAGTAACCTACTTGACCACCCTCGCCTGGTTACTGAGCTGCTAGTTTATGCCTCCTCTATCGTTGCCAATAGACATAACTACATGGGTGGTACGTCTTTAACAATTATCTTCTATTTTTAATTTCTGATTTTTAATTTTATTCCTCATGTGGTTTCTCACAACATTGTTTACCTTAATCATGGCGTTTTATTTATAGCTTAAATGTTTTGTTACACTTGGGTTTGACAATCCTTCGCGTGTCATAGTCTTCCTCGATACTTCTGCGAATCCAAATTAACTCGAAAGTATTCAGCACGCAGTGGTCTTCTCTAAGTCTTGTTTAACTATGTAAAATGAACTCTCGGTGACTTTGCACAACTCAATAATGCAAATTTCATGACTTTTTTTTTCGTGGGTATAAAATATGTATTAGGGCTCAGCTACTGTATCTTTTCTCTCACTGGCATACTCTGAGATCTCCCAAAGGAAAATTCACCAATTTAGCACAGAATTAGTTAGTTGGGGTGTATCTTGCCCCATGCCTAGAAGGCCGCAAGCTGGAGGAGCTCCAAGGAGCACCTCGGACTCCCGCAACCCACGCGAGTGTGGAGCTGCCTGGTGCACTGGTGAAAGCGGGTCTAGCTTCTGGGAGACAGCGGGTACACTTGGCAGAGTGCAGCAAGCACTAACCCGAGCTGCTGCTCAGAGCGAAGAGCCGACTGCCAGCCACATCGTGGCGAACAAGATGGCGATGGGCGGGTCAGAACTCCTGTGAAGGCTATGGCTGCCCTTCTGCACTATGAGCTACCTGAACCTAACCAAGAGTGCTGTGAACCTGGCTCCAAGGAAGTGAAGCGCTTTATGGAGCTGACTTTTTCCAGAGGGTCCACATGACGGCCAGGCTTCCTTTCCTCACTGCGAGCTGCCCGGACTCCGCGATGTAGTGACCGACTGGTCAGGTTCTAATGTTTATAAGTGATGTGCTTCCACCAGCCACTTCTAGAGAACTGGCATCCACACTAACCCCACACCCATCCATCACAGGTGTTACAGGACATGTGACCTTGCCAATAAAAGGGGCCGGGCGCACGTGCCCTGGGCGAGTTCCAGATACCAAATACCTGATTCTGTGTGGTCATTATTAGTACATGGGGGCCTGGGAGGGGAGACACGTTACATTGTGGACGAGTGAGTAAGCCTCACATGCAAGTGTGCAGTAGCCCTGATGTTGGGTAAGGGGGGGGAAGAGTGTAGCCTCTGTCAAGGGCAAACCCCTACCAGCAGCGGTGATGCAGTGGCAGAGCATGAGGTGTCCTAAATGACCTGCTAGGCAAGAGGTGAGCCCGAGCGTCTGATCAGTGTGACGTTGGGAGATCTGAAGAGCCCGTGAGGAGAGAGGAGACTACCCCAAAAGTTTGCAGACCCCACCCAGCACCTATGAGGGCAGTAAGGAGAGTGCAGCGGGGGGGAAGAAGCGAGGCAAATGGTGCCCGCAAGCTAAGGCCCTGCAGCCTCTGCTGACCCTACTGCACGAGGCGAGACGCCTCCCCTATTCCTGGAGTGCCCACATGGGTAAACAAAAGGACTGCGACAGTGAAGTGGGCAAAGGAACGCCAGCGTGAAGAGGTGCTGCTGCTCTGTGAGAATGCCCTGCTGCAAGTTGGCCCAGTGAAGGAATATAGGAGCAGGCCAGTTGAGAAAGTCCTGCAAAGCTTGCTGCCTGCGGCTGTTTTTCCTGCAAGTGGGTGGTGCCGGGTTGGTGATGAAGCTGCACCTGCATGGTGTGAGGGTCCCCCACGTGGCCCAGAATGAAGTGATGACATACCTAGGAGCCGGAGAAGGTGTCGCTGCCCTGCGCAGAGAGCGCACGGCCAGCAGCATTGGGGAAGCGGCATGCTGCACTGTGTCAGACAGGGACATGGTGGCACAGTGAGTGGCACTCTGCTGGGAGCATTAATGAGACTGCACCGGCCCAGTGCAGGGAATGTCCAGAGGCTGCACTCGTGATCCTCTACAGGGCCACCTGTATGTGTTGGTGGTGCCGCGTTGTGCCCTTTCCTGGCTGCAGACGTACCTAAGCAGACGTCTCTAACTATTATTTACCTTGGAGAGGACCCACACAAGTCCCGGTGAGACTTCACCCACTTGGAACGCCGCCACATCCTGTGCTCATCCACCTGCTGAACTACAGGACCAGGGATCTGATCTTACAAAAAGCTGGGAGGCCCGATGATTCCACATCAATAATGACAGATAACACAATGGCGATCCAGCAGCGGCGGGCCTTCTTCCTCACTGTTGAAAAAAGATTTGGGGAAGCGGGTGTAAACTAGTTCTTGTTCACTGCACACTTCAAAGTTACAGTTGGTCGGACAGGCTGCTTTCCTGAATGTCCCTGCTGCTGAGTGGGACTACCTGGAGACCTAATGGAAGATGAAGCCCCAAACTGCCCAAGCTGAAATGCTGCCTCTGAGGATAGCGAAAAGGTGCTAGCGACGTGCACCTGGTGAAGAGACAGAGGGAAGATGGAGTGAGCGGCAGTGCTGGATGTGGCATACTCTTTGAGGATGTCCCTGGAGAGCTCTCCTGAGCCACACTGATCCACTGTTCCCTCTGAGAGCCTAGACTTGGATGCTCTCACTCAGAACCTTGTGTCTGGACCTTCTATAACTCACAGGTTGGCTGATGGTCTTTAATTGTGTCTATCTTTGGACTTTCTACAGTCCCATCTTACCTTATTCTCTTATCTCCCAGTAAGATGGGGGTTGAGGTTCTTGTTTGTGGGATACTCAACCTGAAGGTTGACATAACCCAGCTGGCTTTGTGCCTCTCCATGCATTTAACCACCTTCTAATGGGGTTTCCCAGCTCCACCAACCTTCATACAGGTTGGAGAGGTCTTTACAGTGGTTGTTGAGGCAGCCTTCCCTCATGAGAAAACCCTTACGCAATTGGGGTTTTGGCTTCTACAGCTATGTTTTGTTCTTTGTTTTAGCTGGAGAGCCATTGCTACTCTTTCCTGGGTTAGGGATGTTGGGTTGTTGATCCTTTACCCGGGTTTTAAGGTTTCCTGAATGGCCATGTGTTCCTGCAGATGGATGGAGGGGAGGGAAAGAGGTTGGGCAGAGGAGGTGGCATGGGGGCATAAACATGAAATCCACAGAGGATGACGCAATGTTCCTTCTTCAATTGGAATGTACACAGAATGGGGTCTGTAGACAAGAGATACAAAATCCTGGCTTTCCTAAAATGCAATGGGGTGGATATAGTTCTCTTCCAAGAGGGACATCTGACTGGCTCGGATGTACCCAAGCTGCAGAGACGCTGGAGGGGATATACCTATGTGACAGGTTACTCAGCTTTTTTTAGTGAGGCGCTGATCTGGGTTAGGCCAGGACTACCCATAATAATTACAAAGATGTATATTGATGATGAGGGTGGGTATATTTTCTTAGTGGGTAGACTTAATGACCTTTGCACTTTCAGATCATAACCTCCTTTTAGCTGAGCTCTGTTGGGGAGGGTGCACGTTGCTCATACCGACTTGGAGGATCTCCCCCAGTTACCTGTATGATCTCACCTATAGGAGCACTCTGGGAGACCGGACTGCAGCCTACTTCACCACGAATGCTGCTACTGCCTCCCATGCAAACACTGAATGACATGCCTTCAAAGCTGTAATAAGATGGCACTTCCTCAGTCAATAGGTGGGCATAGAGCGATCATTCCTCACTGCATTGCTCACTCTGGAGGGCAAAATCTGCCATGTGGAAACTGAAGTCCTGGACCGCCCAAGATCATGCCGTCCCTGCAGGCAGAGTGGGAGAAACAGGATGTTGCATTGGAGAACTTGTATTTTTTGCACCGGTGGGAACATATAGCAGCTGCCCACGGTGAGAGTCGGCACAAGGGCAAATTGCTGGTGTAGCTGACCCACCTGGAAGATAGGGGAAACCTCATTACCCAGGTTGCTGGGTCAATGAAGGAAATTATCTAATCCCAAACTATCATACATGAAGTTTTCAAAAGGCATTATCAGGACTTGTATGGAGCCAGGGACCCTGTAGCGGACGAGACTCTGGATGCCTTTCTAGACAGGGTGCAGCTGTGGAAGCTGCAGGAAGGAGAGCAAGAGGAGCTTGGTGCCCTTCGTCTCAGAGCTGCAAATCAGCTGTATGGGCGCACACAGTTATGTGCATCTCTGAACCCTATGAAATTGTTGGGGCAAGAGGCAGAGATGCCTCCTTTCCCCATGCACTTCAAACTAGTTATCAAAACATTTGCTTGCCTCCTGCGACTGGAGGGCCAGGATAGGGGTATCCCATTGCACGATGGGGAACATATCTGCTTACTGTATGCAGATGACATGTTGACCTTCCTGAGGAACCTCCAAATGGGTATCCCATGGAGCAGAGCAATTCTGGACGAGTGTCTGGCCTCTGTACGAATTGACGGAAATCATGCACCTTCGCGGTTTCCCCAGAATGCATGGGCCCCCGGGAACAGGTGAGAAATCTTGCTTTACAATGGGAGCACAGAGTCCTCAAGTACTTGGGGGTTAGAGTATATTACTCTGACACCAATATCCAAGAGGGCAATCTCGGGGGTGTAATGATGGTTGTCAAGGGAAGCGTTGCCTTTTGGCGGTCACCGTACGGACCAAAAAGGTGATATTGTCCAGAGTCCTTTACTATGTTGTAAACCTCCCAATTTATTTTACCAGGCTAATAAATGTATTACCTTGCTGCACAGCCACAGTGGATCACACACTGGCTGACGGGGCTACATTTGTCAGAGGTGGGGAAGTTTGGAGCTCAAAGTAGGGACGGAGCGTTATTGGCTGTTAATAGGAGTTAAGCTCAATCCACCAAGAAGACCAGGGTTGCTTTGTACTGCACTTCAGTGCTGGAGCATGGCGCATGGCTGTGTGTGGACCGGCGCTCTATATGCCCCTGCGGTTTTGTTGGTGGGTCTGCCGACTATCTTAGGGGGCTATTTCACTGCCCGCCGGCTGCCAACTTGGACAGAAGCAGGAGTGATGACAGGAGATTGTTACTCAGAGTGCTTCTTCTGTGCACTGTAGGAACTGATAGCTGAAGATAACTTGCTTTGCGCTGATTGGAGCCATTCGGCATCTCGAGGGTGCTTGAGAACCATAACCCCCAGGACACAATCTCCAGCAGCGTCAGGCACCTAGTTTCCTTGGCATATAAAACTGCTCTGGCTATGAAGGTAGACGACCTGCCAGACTCAAAGGTCAAGTGGTGCGGATATATTAGTAGATTCTTCGATGGGAAGGAATGGGGTAAGACCTTGAAGCGTACTTACACTTTTACACGTAACAAGAGATTCAAGTACACCCAATTCAACTACCTACACTGTACAGATCTGACGCCACGTAGACTAAATGTCATGTTACACACTGCTTACTTTAGCTGCTCCAAATGTGCCCTGACCGACGCAGACTTGGTCCACATGGCATGGAGTTGCTCAATAATAAACCTCTTCTGATTTCATGTCACAGAGGACCTGGGACTGTAACCGGTAGAAATCTGCCTCCTTGGGCTATACGCTTGAAAGCCCGAGAAAAAAGTTGGTAACAGACATTTTGGACCCAGCCTTGGGGCTAGCCCACAGAGACCTTGTCCATCACTGGAAGTCTCTGTGGGACCGTCACACCCCCCAACAATTGGTGGTGGGCAGAGAGGTGGTCATGCTGCTACATGCCGAGAAATACAGAGGAATAACTAGAAAGCCTATTGCAGACCTGTAGATAGAGGTGGTCACTGGCCCTCGGAATACAACTCCTCGATATGAGAGGGGCAAGCGGAAGTTGGGGAAATCCCTTGCATTGATCGTTCTTAGATGATCCGAGCTGAGGGTTATCCTGACAGCCCGCTTCTGGAGATTTGGCTATGGGAACTGATTGGCCATGGCACCCCTGGAGAGTGCGTGCCTTATCCTTCTGTCCTGTGCACCTTATGCCCCTAGTCGCCTTCTCCCCTCTACAGATAGAAACATATTCAATATAGGTCAGTATTCTTATGTGTGTTCTTAGTTTTGCTTTTAAGACTATGCTATTCTCCATTTGGTGGGAAGAGATACAAGATTGTGTATCGCTTCTGGTATAGGATGTGAAAATGGATAACTGTTGGCCATGCATATTAAATCCTAGACGATTAAGATACGACACTGTCAGCCTGGAGCATACTATAGTCTGTTGCTCCCGGCATGCAATGCTTTATTGCTCGCTTGTAACTTGACTGTACCCTAGTATTATAGTATAGTCCTGTATGATTCTAGCTCTGTGTGCTTACATGCATGTTTGAATCCAATAAAGAAAGTTTAAAAATAAAAAAAAAACACAGCAGTAGCTCGTTAGCATCAAGAGAAAAGATGTAATAGGATAAAACAAAGTAGTTCAAGTCAAAATTGCGTTTACAAAGTAAGGCATGTGCGTGCGTTTATTTAGCAAGCAAATACACAAGAAAACTTTCTCGAAAGAGATTCTGTGAGTTGTGTATAATTATTGTGTGTAAAAAAATATTGACCGTATTTAGGGAGGAACAAAGCGGCGGTTCCTTATTTATCCTGGTGCTGTGGATGCAATAACTAATCCAGCAGGTACTTGTCCTGCCAAAGCTAGAGCTGGTCATCAGCTGTCAATATTGTGAGTTAAGGCTGGCTGCTGGCATCCGTGTGTCACCTGCAGACCCCCTCTCGCTTTTCATCCTTTCTAAGTCTATAAATGGTAGAACAATACCTGCTATTTACAGAACTTACGCATTTCCAAAAACGGTGGCATTAAGCACTTTACAGAAAACAAGTTATTATTATTCGACACATTCCTCATCGTACTGGTTATGGGCTTTCCTCACATCGCTGCAACATGACTAAGAAATTGGGATATCAGTTGAGAAGAGTGAGAGCCTCCCTCAAGGTAAACAACACAAGCCTTTTTAGGGTGAACCACAAAGTCACTAGATAAACTTGCGCTTAACCCTCTGGTAGCTTGGAACTAAGACAGTCAGGCTTAATTTACAGCCAGTGTGCACAGTTTTTATGCAGCACTCAAACAGTAATAGAGTAAAAACACTACACAGGCAATATCCCAAACTAATTTAGAATATAGAGTACATTTTTGTAATTACAGTGACACTAAATCAATAAATATACAATATATAGAACCAAAGTTATACATTTTTCAAGTTTCAAGTAAAAAGACCACCAGGAAGCATAAAGCGTCAATCACGGAATCTGCTCGCGCTGGACTGGGTTAAAGTCAAAAGTTTAGGCTTACTGTGATGGAGCTCGGCTCAGGAACATCAATCAATCAATCAGTGACACTTATAGAGCGCGCTACATACCCGTAGGGTCTCAAGGCGCTGGGGGAGGGGGGGTGCCGCTACTGCTCGAACAGCCAGGTCTTCAGCTTCTTCCTGAAGGAGAGGTGGTCTTGGGTCAGGCGCAGGTCGGCCGGGAGGGAGTTCCAGGTCTTGGCGGCCAGGTAGGAGAAGGACCTTCCTCCTGTAGTCGCTCTTCGGATGCGGGGGACGGCGGCGAGGGCGTGGTTGGCTGATCGGAGGTGGCGTTTGGGAGCGTAGAAGTTGATCCGGCTGTTGAGGTAGCTCGGGCCTTGGTCGTGTGGGGCTTTGTGTGCGTGGGTGAGGAGGCGGAAGGTGATTCTTTTGTTGACGGGGAGCCAGTGAAGGTCTCTCAGATGTCCGGAGATGTGGCTGGTTCGTGGGATGTCGAGGATGAGTCTGGCTGAGGCGTTCTGGATCCGCTGGAGTCTCTTCTGGAGCTTGGCGGTGGTACCGGCGTAGAGGGCGTTGCCGTAGTCCAGTCGGCTGGTGACGAGGGCCTGGGTGACGGTCTTCCTGGTCTCGGTGGGGATCCACCATTGACTTGGTTTGTCCCGGAAATACATTTTACCTTCTAACTTATACAGATTTTACGCAAAAAGCACTCGCCGATGAGGTCGGCGGTGATCGGGTTGCAGGCTGGATTCGGATTGGGGCTAATCAACGATGGGTTGCTGAAGTCTCAGGATTCTATAAGAACTTCGTATTTGTGATGCGGTCATCTTACACATGAAGAACTGGTCAACAATTGGTACTTTTCATTGGCTGGAAGCGCAGGGTGGTTTTTGTTGCAGGGTGGTTTTTGTTGCAGTAAAGCAGTCTGGGCATTAAAGTCTGGGGTCTGCATCCGGGAAGTTCGCATCGGCAGTCAGATGCAGGTCACGCGTCGGCCTCAGTACAGTCCATTTGTGTTTACAAGGAGAACGGGGACAGTTCTTTTCAACACAAAGTCCAGAACCTCTGGTTTTTCACCTGAAGTCCATTTCTTGCACTTTTTGTGTTAATGACCTGGGGGGCACCTCTTGGGTGGTAGGACTCACTCCAGCAGAGGCCAGCCACAGGGTTCAGGCAGATACAGTTGGTGATGGTCAGCTGGGTAGTTGCAGGATAGGCCTCTGGAAGCTTGTTGTCTCCCTGTTGCTCAAACAGAAAGTCAGCCAACAGATCATTGGTGTTAGTTCTTGGGTACTGGGCTCAAGGCAATGAGGTTGTATTCCTTAGTCTGTAGACAGCTGAGCAGTCCTTCTTCTGTTTCTCCACAGATCCAGGAGTGCTCTGATGAGAGGTTCTGAGGGTATCACTTTTAGATCCAGCACCGACCTGTGTTTGGGATACACACCCTTTGTCGAACCCTAAACTGGTTCTGGTCAGTTCTTCCCTTTTCCCTGGGTTTGGCTCCAATTTGTCTACAGGAACAAAGAGTGGTCAGGCCCAGGTGTGAGCTGCGTTTGCCACTGACAGGGTAGGCATCCTCAGAAGTCAAGATGGGGCTGGGTGCAGCCCTTAGGCAGTGGTGGTTTCTGAGCTAGGGTGGCAGGGCTCCGCCCCCTTCACTTTCACCAGCAGTCGACCATTGCCGAAATGATAAAACAAACAAACTCTTTCATATTTAAGTTTTAAAAAAATGTGCACACGCCTCTTTCTTGACTTTTGAGGTTGGGGCTCTTTTTACCGTGATTAGTCTCAGAGAGGCTCTCAGTGACGCATTGCCTGCCAGCGAGCAAGCAACGATTTCTAAACCTGTTGTCTGTGGCCTGATGTATTTGCTGGGCTGACGAGCTCACTGCCCTGAGGCTTGTGAGGTCATCAGCTCAACACACACATAGCCTAAAGGACCAGTCTCCACCCCCTGACGACGTGGGGTTAGAAAAAGCCCCGGGCGTTTTACACTTAAGCCTTGTATTTCTGGGCCCTCACGTCAGTCAGAGAGTGGAGAGGATGGTCACCCCACCCTTTCCCAACTTGTCACAGGAGGGTTGGTCCTGTCCTGTGACTAGTAGGGAAAGGGTTGGGTAAAGGCTGCAGGCCAGTGGGAAGCCAAGAATTTGAGTCTGCGCAGTTTGTCATCTTGACTTTTGAAGACAAACTGTGCACACTCAAATTGTCTGCTTCCCCCGCTGCTGTTCATGGCAGGTCCGTGTGTGGACACCATTATTTGAGCAGCAGTGACAGGCCTGATAGTTCCCTGAAGCAGCCCCAAACCCTGTGAGTGGGCCACGGCGTAGCACCAAGCAACTCGGTAAGCAAAAAAAAGTGTAGTTAGTATCAAGGCCGGCATGCTGAATTCACTAATTACATTCTGTAAAGCCAGTAATACACTTGAAGTGTATTACTTGCTTTACAGAATTTAATTAATGAATTCAGAATGGCACTTCAAAATAAATCGCGAGAAGTAATGTTCAGCAAAATCGGATTTTTGACATATAATTGGTGCACAAAGTGTTTGTTAACACGTCTGATAGGATTTTTGTTCCTGTCAAGTGGCCGAGCTTCATTTATTTGAAATGTCCTCCGAGGTTGTGAAAGACGCCTTACAGACATTACCTGCAGCCTGGCATGAGGGAAAATGTCTGATCCCAGACATGGGTCGGAATGACTTGTGCAAGTGTACCAGAGTTGTTGCATGCTTAATTAATGCAGCTAGGGACCCATCCTGCCGGTTACCTTACTGTGTCACACTGGGGTGCCATTAGTTGCTAGTTGCTTTGGCAGGGAAGCACCGAAATGGTGTTACACATAAAGGATGAACTTTGAACACTTTGCGCGCTGCCTCTCTGTTGACTCCGGTGTAATGTATCTCTTTCTTTTCTTTTCATTGGCTGGTGGCTTTATGTTTGTGTCAGCCTGAAATGTATTAATGCGGAGAGCAGTGAAAACCGGCTGCATGTGCATATGTCTGGCCGTAAATCCGCTTGCAGAGCAGTTGTTGACCAATGACCAGGCAGCCTGTAGGCAGAACACGGATTTATGTAGGCTCCACCACATACGGCTCACTATTTATGATGAAGTGTCAGGCCCAGCAGCGATTGCATGTGCCTGTCTGCAGCCCTGGCCATAAGTGCAGTACAATTAGGTGGAAGGTTAGTGTGCTGTGCAGCCTGGCTACAGCACTGCACATGCCATTGTGATGCTTGAATGCAAAGATGCTGGCATTTCTCGACCATCTTGCTTTCGGGAAGCGGTCCTTAGCATGCTGGTGACTCCAGGCTACTCTTGAGCTGTGTGTGTTACTCTTGGCGCCTTCTAGACCTTGGTGGTGGGAAATTGTTTTTCTTTGTGGCTTACGGTTTTAAATCACACAAACTGAACCTTGGCTGTGAAAGCATAAAACAATGGTGCCCCATAATTGATGGACTAGCCCTGCTCTTTGCTGGATATATAGATGAAACAATGAACACTTCAATTCATTCTGAATGTAAAAATAATTGTGACTGTGTGTTGATGTCTTTTTTTGTTTGTTTGTGTGACGTAGGTCTTTTGTAATGAATTCCATAATTTGGCACAGTATTTCAATTGGTACAACAGGAAATTGTGATCAGCCTCCCAAAAAATGGTGTGTCCCCCTAAAGTGAACCCCAAAACCCCCTGCCTCCCCCGGCACAGCTCACCACTCTCAAACTTCACCAGCATCCACTGCCCTTAGGCTACACTTTGAAGCTTGGAAAGGACTGATTACAAACCCTCAGGCTTTTCTGCTCATGTGAGGAACATATTTCCACACACTCAAAGCCTTGTCACCTGTCAGGAAAAATACACATGACACCACGGGAGAGCCATTTACAGTCATGTGACCCTGGACACTGGCACTAAGGCACATTTGGTTTAGGCAGAAAAACACCAACTTTCTAAAAGCAGCATTTTCAAAATAGTACTTCTCCTAGTCAAACTTTACCATTAAAGAGGATTTTAAATTGCAATACAACTGAGTGGAAGAAATATTTCTCTATCTGTTCTCAAACTGAAGCTATCACTTATTAAGTGTAATAAAGTAACCCACTGTTAGTCTATAGAGAGCTAGCTTCTCTACCGTGAAAAACAACTTTGGGGTTGTTTCACTACCCGAACATGTAAACCTTAAGTACACGTCTTATTTGCTAAATACCATGCACCCTGCCGTATGATCCGTTAGGGCCTACACTAGGCATGATAATTATTGAAAAGAAACCTTTGGGCCTGCCAAAAGATTTATTTTGCCAGGTTGAAATGATAGTTTAAAACTGAAATACAGTCTGCAGCGGCCGGGCAGAGACATCGTTTTATAGTGCTACTTTAGTGGGTGGCACAATGAGTACATTTAATTAACATAATTTACAGGCCCTGGGTACATGTAGTACTATATGCTAGGGAGTATAATTACATTAAATGTACCAATAAGGTGTATACCAATTTTACCTTGGTTACAATGAAGAGCACAAGAACGTTTCCACTGGTCAACAGGATGAACAAAAGTATGCAGAATCCTAAAAGCCAACAAAAAAGTTCATCAAAAGAAGGCAAAAATCTGGGGTGACCCTGCAGAAAGAACCAGGACCAACAATGATACATGAATGTTTGCAGTGTCTAAAGATGAATACTAGTTATTTTAAGCTAAGGTACAAAAGTATTTTCACACATATATGCTGAAAAGCCAAATGGTATTTGGTTAGCTATGAAGACAAACTCATAAAATACTTCTAAGCTGCCAGATCTGGCATCATCCCCAGTCCTATTATATTCTGCAGTAGTAAATCATGCATGTGCGAACCAGAAAAATATTTGCCAGACAGAGACACTGAATGCATAGCAGGTAGATATTTATGCCTAGGGCGAAGCAGGGGCGATCTGATATAGTATGCGCCGCTGTTAAACATATGAACTGAAATAGCTTTTCCATGAGAAAACACAATCTCAAATATTGTTCCAGAGCATATAATCTCCATTGCTGTCCTGTGCCAGCACTCGTCCATCTAAATACGTATGCCACAAAGTAAAATGTCATCAGAGTAGTTGCATGCTAGTTGCTGCCAGCATTTACCAGGGCACTTGAAACTTATATATCGGTGATACTCAAATATTTCAGGGTGCTGCTCAGATAAGCCTCGACTTTCTTATCAAAGAAATCACTGCCTGATACATTTCAACTAAAGCAACTCTGTTCTATCAGACTCCTCTTTGCCAAACATGACTGCAAAGCCACTGCACAGGCACTGGTGATATCTTTCATAGAATACGTGAACTCTCAAATAACTGGACTCCTAAGTCCCACCTAAACCCTGCCAAAGTCATCTTCACTCTGCAGTTATACTCATTACTAATACAAGAACATTCAACATAATTACTCCTGTTCTAAACTTCCTAAAGTAGTTAACGCCTGATTCTTGCTCCCCTTATATAGCAGCTTGTATCAGATACAAAGCAATACACAATTATTGCCAATCTTACTTTGTGGTTTCTACCAGACAGTTCTAGTTTTATTGCACACTAAGAAGTAAATGTGAACTACTTTTCAAAATACCATGTGTCAAAAGAATGTCCACCATCAAGCGCACCTTCTCAGTGATAGCACTTAGGAGCTGAAACGATAAAAGACTTACTCCATCACTGCAAATCCATAAAGCCTCCCAAAAGGATCGCCTGTGAAACCTGCCTTAACATCACTCACTTTGTTCATGACTGTTCATTATTACCTAGAGAGAAAAAGAGGCTGAAACAGACCCATGTCTGCCTCTAGTAATACATCACATCACATGTTGAAGCTATAACCCATTGGATAGGCACACCTGTGTTCATTTGTGCCTCTCCAGAGATTTGTTTCTACCTATATTACTTTCCTACTCCAATTCTGGGCAATTTCAAGAACTGGACTAGGTGGGCTCACTCACGTAATGTGACATGCTTCATCATAGACCACACCATCCCACCCAGACAAGATTAGACTATTAGGGAGACTTACCCTAAAGTGGGACTATCTTGAGGGGGTTCTTAGAAACTACTTGCAGAGGCCCAGAATGGTTAAAGTAAGAAAATGGCAACTTTCTAAAAGTGGCATTTTCAGACCTGCAGTTCAAAAACCAACTTTACTAAAAGATGTATTTTTAAATTGTGAGTCCAGACTCCAGAGACCCCCAAACTCCAATTTTCTATTAGCTCCCAATTGGAAAATACACTTGTAAGATGTTAAAAGGAAGCACCAATGCTAACCTATGGGAGAGAAGGGCCTTGCTGTACTGAAAAGCAAAATAAATTAGCAGCATTTCACTACCAGACCATGTAAAACACAGCAGTACATGTCCTATCTTTTAAATGTATTCATTTATTTTATTTATTTTTGAGAGTTTTATATAGCGCTGGCGAGACCCGGAGTTATCAAAGCGCTTTACATAGATAGTTGCACAGGTTACATATAAGTAGATGCAAATTGCAGTGAGCATCAAAAACATAAGAAATGCGGCGGAGCAAGGTAAAAACACTGGTAAAAGTAACAGAAGAGTAGAGGGGGTAGGGAAATAGGGCAGAAAAAGTTGTTAGATAGAATTAATTTCAAGTTCAGCAGACCGGCACCAACTAGAGTAGGCATCCGGGGCCAGTCCATCCCACCGGGCCGGTAACAAAGGCAGACCGAGAAGGCCAGCAGATTGGGGAACCATAGCCGTATCGCACCCACCAATTCCACAGAAAAGACGCAGCTGAAGAAGCAATGGGGGAGCAGGATGGAAATCACTGCAGTCCTTCTCTAGGACCAGACCAGGTCGCTGACACCCATATTCAAACGGACGAAACAAGCAGAAAGCGGTGTTCTCGTCGAAGACCTCCCCCCACATAGGAAGGAGGACTCAACCATGTTCGACAGACTCGAAGACCTCAACCATTCCGATGCAGATTGGAGACCCCCCAGGCACCCAACTTACTAGCCAGTGGAGGAAGGCTGCTCCTAGAGCCAAGAGGGGCTATGCCCATGGGGTGACCTTGGGCATACCTTAGGGGGGCCTTACATGTATCAAAAGGGAAAGTGTGAGCCTGGCAAGTGGGTGCACTTGCCAGGTCGAAAGGGCAGTTTAAAACTGCACACACAGACCCAGCAATGGCTGGTCTGACACATGTTTGCAACACTACTCATGTGGGTGGCACAATCAGTGCTGCAGGCCCAATAGTAGCATTTCATTTACAGGCAGTAGGCACACACAGTGCACTGTACTAGGGACTTACTAGTAAATCAAATATGCCAATCACCAGTACATTTTACACAGGGAACACTTGCACTTTAGATCGGGTCAGCAGTGGTAAAGTGCCAAGAGCCCTAAAACCAGCTAAAAGAGGGGCAGAAAAGTACAGGAGGAAGGGAAAAAGTTTGGGGATAACTCTGCAAAAAGGGCCAGGTCCAACAGTTATAAATATTGGCAAGTTAGACCTGACGAAATGTATCTGGGGATAACGTTTTTATCACAATCAGTATTTAACAGGCGCACTAAAATTGAGATATAGGAGTTAACTCCTGTTATCATACATATCGTAATATATTAGGCTCTCGTACTGAGACCATCAAGTCACATTTTTATCAAGTTCAACTGAGCTCCACACCCTCACATCAGCGTCTTTTCCCCAATTGCTGCTTATGAAAAAAGTATATAATCGAAAAAAAATACTATCTGACATATTTTACTACTGTGTGTCTGTTCTCTATATATGATTAGTCATTGCTTACTACAAATGCATATATTTTTTTAAATGCCATAGGATTAGTGTAATGGCAACCACAAATGGATACGGCTCTCACTTGCGTTACTAATGTATTTAATATGTTGTTTAAGTTTCAGTTGTGGATGCGGTGGGTGTTCTTATTCAGTTACCCTTTGTTGTAAAGCGCTATTTTAATAACTAAAAAAATAAAAATGCAACAAAAAGTACCTTCGAGCCAATGTATAAAAAAAACACTAAAAGTGCAGAACATTTTCCTGTATTCCTCTGTAAAATATACATTAGTATCTGTGTGCAGAGAGGCGGGGTGGGGGCGGTGTATGTGTTTGTTGTGTCTGAGTTGCTAATATTACCTTGTATCATTTTAAGAGAATTCTGAATCGCATACACATACAGACAAATACAAATCATCAGCAGACTTTCTAATATACAGGTAGTCGCCGGAACAGGAGTGTCTATCAAGGACATGCACATCCGTCACCAAAGTGCCTGCATTACTTTGGAATCTAATCAATCTCAATCTTTCATTGATTCAGCATCATCAGGGGTAGTGAGCGCTATATAAATGTAATCAATGCAATTTAAAAGATTTATTTAATGACAGCAGAAACAGGTGTTTGAGCATGGATGTGTCACTTAATACAATTTGTAAGCCACGGAGTAGCCCATCCTTCACATAACTAAGAAACCATGGGCGAGATGTATTAACATTGTATTTTGCGAGTCCCTAATAGCAAATTTTACCGATTCACTATTATGAACTCGCAAAATGCAATGTATTTAGGATTCGCAAATAAAATTGTGAATCATACGTATTCCTTAATTGCGACTCGCAATTTGCGACTCGCAAATAAGGAATGGCTTCCCATTCATTCCTATATGCCTAGAGGCCCATTGGAATGAATGGGAATTGTGTGCGAAATTTTCCAGTACCCAATAGGTACTCGCAAATTGCGCATGCAATTTCAAGGGTGCCAGGCGTGCCAAAAGGACACCCTGGTGTACCCCTGAAATATGCATGTGAGCACTTGTGGTGCACATACATGCCCAAAGGGCAAGCCCTTGTGGTGCACATACATGCCCAAAGGGCATGTATGTGCACCACAAGGGCTTGCCGCATCGCAGACTTCAGCGATGCAACGAGAGCTCGGAAAGTGCTTTTATTTATTTAGTTTTCAAAGTGCTGTCGTATGTCAGACACCACTACTCCCCACCCCGCCTCCGCCCCGCCTCACTGCCCCACAGCATTTACCTGTGCGAGCCGCGGCTGATCTGTGCCACATGGCATTTGGAAAAATGCAAACATTTGCATTTTTCTAAGGATTATCAATTTACCACCAACTTGAAGTTGGTGGTAAATTGCGATTCCTTAAAGAAGAGTCGCAATTTGAAAAGAGCTCCCTGCATTGTATTTAGAGAATCGTAAACTGCGATTCGCTAAATGCATTCGCAAAATAGGTAATCGCAAAAATGTCGATTCCCTATTTTGCGTATGCTTTTTGGGATGATACGTCCCAAAAGGCTTTTTCCCATTCGCGTTTAAAATGCTTGATACATCTCTCCCCACATGGTGAATAATGTCACAATAGAATGCAAAACCCCAGCTGACGTCATTAAACAAATGAACATTCTAGATTGTCTATTGCCGATTGTTAGAGAGTAGAACTTGGAAAATAGAACAGATTTTTTCACTACAATGACTGGTCCCTTTAAATCACAAACAATGCTGGAGTGACATTGCAATCTGTAACATAGATGCCTACCTTAAAATGATGACATTAAAAACAAGCATGCCAAAACCATTAAGTCTGATCTTGGCAATAATGCAATGTTTTACTGTGAGTTTTTTTCCCGAGAAGCATATGCAGTACGTTAAACAAAATGTCAAACATAAAACAAAAATGAGGAGTAGGCCAGACACTCTAGCCCCATCTCGCAGGTGCACTCGTTTTATGCGCACCTATGCACATCTTCTCAGGCACTATGCTAATCCTACCACGTGCAAGACAGCCAAGGGATAAAGTGGACTGGGCCGCTCCCCCATGCTGTATGCTATGGTGGGCGGAAACAAAAAGAGAATGACTCTTTAGCTAATCAGTGGATGAAGGGAGCTGACCGAAAGCCTTTGTATGTATTTATACATGTATTGTATTGCATTATAATTGCATTTATATAGCGCTTACTATCCCTGATAAGGTGTTGAAGGACTTTTTCGGCGAATAGCACGCCACTCCAGAATCCATAATCGATTAGTGGTGAATTAGTATAGTGAAAATATGAAAGTAATTTGGGTGATGGATATGTTAGTCAGTTATTTGGATTGATTGAGAAGGATAGTGTATGAAAACACAAGGCGGGAGAGATGGCTAAACCTCTCTTAAGTCCAGACTTAAATAGATCTTTGTTTCTGCTACCCTTCTACAAGGCCCTAATTAACGGCAGTGGGACATCAAAGGTTTATGTGCATTTCAATGACAAATGTCCAAACTCAGAGCTCTGATTAGCTGCCTCATGTTCACAGAGCCTTTGAAATCAAACTGGAAACCAGTATCCAGCGCCTCATTACATGATGAAGATATAGGCCAGGCTTTCATAATTAGCAAAAGAACAGATGTGAAAAGCTTCAAATGATGTCTAGTAGGATCATTTATAAGATCTTGATGGGCTGCCTGAGTCCTTCATGTCTTTTTTCTGCTGTGAAGTGGATGCGGACATTTGTGGCCGAGGGGTTTTGGGTAATGCGAGCACAGCATTAAGAAAAAAAAAAACAGGTTAGAAAAGAATGCTAGGAAATGAATATCCACGTATGCACATCTCAGTCTAATGACGATAGAGAGTAGGAAAAGTGCTAATTTGTACGTGTGTGTCGGTTGGCATTCGTTTTATGAGAATTAAACAAGTAATAATGTCTGGGGGCAAGAACATTACCGCCTATCTTGATGCGGGATATACTCGCAAACGGCTAATTTAATTACAATCTGCACAATATTTTCCATTTTCTGTTCGTTTTGATAGCATGTAGTGCAGTCAGGGGGTCATTGGCTTGTGTAAACCACTTTATTCGTGAGGTAGTGCAGCGCCAATGACTCAAGGTCTTGTGCACGATAGGGGTCCACATTGTAGCCAGTTTCTTGCCCTCATGCAAGTGAAGTTGCATCAGTGCAGGAGTCATACGATCCATGTGCATCAGTCCTACCATGAGTCTGGCCCCATATTTTTTAACGTGATGCTGCTTGTTCAGGCTCTTTGCGGGGAAACTTCATAGAAAAAATCACAGCGGTCCAAGCAGGAATTGACCACTGTGAAGAGGGCCATGATCTGCTGCAGAAAGAGCAACAGAGGCAGGAACTCACAGTGGACATGCACACTGCAAAGCCATCTTCTTAGTGATGTCATTGATGTTATTGACTAATGGAACAAATGACAGCTCTCTATATAATATAACTCCCAGGTCTTTTGGAAGAGTCGGCAGGAAGTTCAGTGGGGATGGACAGATGATGGGCAATGCACGGATGCTACACATTCATTTTTGAGGCATTCAGGAAGAGCAGGTTCTGTTAGGAAGTCAATGACGAACCAACAGCACTTACAGGTGAACGTATAATGTGTGTTATGTACATGGCATCATCATCATCATCACAGTAATCCGGCTCACTAGATACTCTCATGTGCCAGTGACCATCATCGGAGTACATATGAAAGCCCTAAACCATGTGGCGATGAAACTCTGCAGAAGATGGTAGTTGAGAGGGAGAGATATAAAGCCAGTTTTTCTTGGAAGATTGTGTTCATACGGGAAGCAGACGATTGAAGGCCTTTATCACAAATTCTACAGAATGAGTAGAGAGGATTCATGAGTTTTGTATTGTCCATAGTGGTAAAAGGTAATGAAAGGTTGAGTCACATCAGGGTGCAGAACTGGCCCTGTCCAGATACACGTGCGGCTTTTCATTCATGTTTGCAAGATTTGTCCCACTCCTATGAGGGTTTTTTCAAATTTAGCAAGGAGTTTGTGCTAACCAGCATTTCCAGAACCTTTGCTAAGCTTAGGAGACTTCTTCAGCAGCGGGATGATGAACGTATGTGAGATCTTAGAGGGAGTTTCCTTGTTCAGTGGAAGCCTAGATCTTGTTTATGAGGAATGTAATTAAGAACTGTCCCAGGTTGATGACTCTGTGTTCCATGTAGATTTGTGAGAACTAATTTCCCAAGAAATTTCAGCTAACTGGTACAGAAACCTCACAGAAAGTGTGACGGAAAGGAAGTGTGTCAGATTTGGCTAAAGGCGGGGTTCAACAATGGTGGAGATTTCATCCTTGAGATGAAAAATTTGTCTCATGAGATCCGCACACAGTTGTCGTGAATGGGTGTCAAGAAGGGTAGGCTGAGAGTCTGTGGTAGACCATGAACTGGACCAAAAACTGTTCTTTAGTTCTGGTGTCTGCCTCTAAGATGCATGCCTGGAAGTGGGAAGATATTAATGATAGATAATTAATTTGCACCACCCAGTAAAGTATATCACAGGCCCTGCAGTTAAAGAAGAGCATGAATTCTTAAATCTTCTTTCCAGGGCACTTCATATATGTTTCTAGCGGAGAAGTTGATCTAAAACAGTTGTAAAACAGTAGCATCACCTGGTCGGTAGAAAGGTATGTACTAATACCCATAATTTCTCATATATCTGATGGGAATGGAAGAGCAAGGAGAAGGGCCTATGCAGTCAGATTATTAAAGCTGGCCTAAAAGTTATACGTTTTGGAAACTGTGAAACACCAATGTGATGAGTATATCTGGGAAAAAGAAATTGATGGCACCAATAGCGGACCAAGAGAGGGAAACGTACAAAACCAAGCAGTGGTCTCGAGCCTGTGAAAAGACATGATCAAGCTTCAGTATGACTTTGTTCAAGAGACTATGACAAGTGGTGTGAAGCTGAGGAAGTCCATCCCATCAATTATGTATTGCATTTACCTGTCTGAAGAGAAATGTTAAGGGCATCCAAGAGAATGTCATGCCTTGAAATGGTCAGCATAGGCTGAGCAAGAACCAAGAAGTCAGTGAGAAATTTGAGGATATCCTTTAAAGATGGTGAAAGATTATCCCATATGTAAAAGCGGATGCCAGCCAAGGAATTCACTTCACCAGTAGGCGCTTAAGAAAGCTACGACTAGAAAGTCTGCCAAAGATGGTGACTGTGACAATTGTAGTTATCCTTCCTCCACAGCCTCTTGTTCTGTTTTTCACGAGGTTACCACAGCCACATAGATGGATTGAGGATGTTGTAAAATTTAGAGGTGTGTTTAGCTGCTGACTTGGCATTAAGGCGCATGCACTTAGAGGTGGGTGGCTTTTGGGGCTACCAAGGTAAGTTTTGCCGTCTCTTTTTCCCACTAGTTACAGCCTGCCATAAGGGTCTGTGGGCTTTTGGACAAGCTGTTTTTGAAGTTTAACTGGCTTCTGTCCGGCTTACCTCCATTGCTTAGATCTTTTACAAGCAGGGCTTACCCATTACTACCAACCTTGGTTTTTCCAGATTGCAAAAGAGCTAGGTTGCTAGGCGCTGAATGAAGGAACAACATTTTGGGTCAAAGAAGTCAGATTGTGGTATGTCAAACTCTGTCTGGGCTGCTACTAATGGGTCTGGGAGGAAGAACGGATGATGCTTGTCTTGATACCCCACAGATGTGTTTTTGTTAGCTTGTCCAAGTGTCATGCCCGATAATGCGTTGATCCAAATACAACTATTTTGGTTTGGGAAGAGCCCAGACTTAAATAGATGTCTCGGGTGCATTCTTTAGTTTGCATCTAGCCCTGCCTGGAGGACAGAGAAGACGATATCCCAACAAATACAGGTTATTTACAGCCTGGTCCCGTATAGCACTAGGAATGCCACTTTCGTTCGGTGGGAGCAGAGGCCTTATTTCTTCACAAATGTTTCCATGTTTGATTTGTTTTTCGAATAAGTAACCTCCAACTTCGAAACGCTCGGTTAGAGATTGAAAATCAATTTATTTGAAATCTTATACATTCTGCTTAGCTTATGTACATTGAATTCTAAGGAGCCACAATGCACACCAAAGAAACTCCGTATCTGCAAAATGCGACAGATCTTTTGTCGAAATGGCTGCGAGGAGTGATGCATAGAAAATACAGCACGACACGCGAGTTCAAATAGCTGGATGGGCCAGTGCAATGATTATACGACTCAATGTCATCTTGCACACTGAGACACGAATAAAAGGGTAACACAGTCACCAAATTAAACGAAAGAATACCCACTGCTGCGGGACACCAGTGGGCCACAGGGAGTTGTGTCCCGCCATCTTGCAATACACGTGCATTTGTAACAATATATGTATATGAAAATGGCAACTTGCACATCACAACAAATGCCATAACATTTACTCCTCCCATAAACAGAACTAAAATAGCACACAAATAAAATAGTTACAAATGAATGTTCGTGGTACTGGTCTTGCATTCTTGGCAACCTTCAAAGTCACAACATTCTGACAGCACCTGGGAGTTAATTGTATATAAGTTCTGCTCCTACGACAATCGAATCTGGGCAGGATGTAAAACTTCAACAAACACAAACCAATGAAAAAAACATTAGAAAAGTTTACAGGCAAAAATAAACTGTTTTCTAACCCACTAGCGCGGTTGCTTAAGCCCAAAGCGAGGACTTATAAGGTTGACCTTTTTCCCACCACAGTCTGTGATACTAGATTGTCCTTGGTTTTCTGCCTTCTCCTCATGTGTCCTCTGCGCACCAGTCCGTGAACTGTGTGCTCCGGTGCATTGCATCACTGCCTTTGCTAAGGCTGTTTGTTGGCAGCCTGGCCTGGTGGGATGGGCATGCAGTGTTGATGGGTCGTACATAACCATGTTGACACATTTATACCTTTCAGCAATAGCTTTCTGGAGCGAGTCCACTATTTAGTTCAGATAGCTTGACGTGGTGAAAGCATTAAAGTGGCAAGAGCGATAAACATTTAGGGCTTCATGTAGGTAGCCAAATACCGGTCGGTAACGGCCGATTTTCGGTAAATATGCCGTTACCGACCGGTATTCAGACAAGTGAGATGTAGGAGTCCAAAAACGACTATTCGGTAAATATGAGGCTGTAAATACAGAATCATATTTACCGAATTCTAAAATACCGAATCAGAGTTACCGAATACATACTTAACGAATCGGTAAATATGAAGTGGTAAAAATTAAAATGACATGTAGGAGCACTCGGTAATTAAGAAATCCAAGAAAATCGGTGAATAAGAGTCGGTAATTAACACGGATTGAAAGCAGGTGGTAACCATCAACAGTGCACATAAGCAATCCCAAAATGCAACAGCGTGGACAACATGGCCGCTATGTATGTCATTGCAAGGCGCCTACGTCTACAGGCAGCAGGACTGAGGGTTTGGCGACGGGAGGAACGCATCTACAGACAGAAAGTTGTCTGCTGCAATAATGTTCTTTTTCCACCCCCGCATGGGCGGCTGGATGTTTCCATCTGGCCTTCGATTCCAACCTTGAAAGCAGAGTTCAACAAGTTGTGCAGAATAAGAGCGCTATTGTCCCAATAAGAGGTGCCTTTGACTTCCTCTCGTGAAACATTTGTCCTTCACGTTGCTAATACGCGCACTGAGGTACAGGCGCTTCTGAATACTGACCTCCCCCTGCATTTCGGCTCTTTGATCCATACTATTTTCAATGCCTCGTCCACGACCGGCCTGGCTCATTTTTTTAAACTTGTGGGCTCGGGTCTCGTGACCTCTTTCCAAACTATTTTTGGTGTGATTCCGGCATTTCTTCATTCACTTTTCTCGAGCATCTTTGGAGGTGTCCCGCTGCTTCTGGCGCTAGTGGCAGGTGTGCTGCTTTTCCTTTTTATACTCCGGAATGGCTGCTCCTTCTGTGCCACACGAGCACCTGTCCCGTCTGCATCTTCTTCGTGATAGGATGCTTGACTTTTATGGTACGTTGCCATTGGCGACTTTGAGCCTGGCTTATGGATTATCCTTCAGGTATTCCTACTTCACCTGCGTACAACCTGTATTTCACTGCCTGGATTGTCCCTTTGAATGGCCTCTGGATTTGTGCTTGACCAACATGGTGTCTCCGGTGCCGGATTTCGATCGACTGATGAGGCCCTTAGTGTCTCACGAGTTGGCCTGTTCTGGTGTCCGGATTATGGCCTGTGGTGCGGCGCATGGTATCCTGGGTAATTGGGACATCTCAGCGGCCGCCTACGACTTCTTGGCTATGAGCTATTTGGAGGAACATTCCGGGTGCCCTCTGATTGTGCTAGAGGCTCCGATGGTTGGAGAACACGTATGTTCCTTTTCTTTACTTAATTGGATGGCTGAGACTTTTAGTGGCCCTGCAAACGATTTTTTGTTGGAAGCAGTGGCCACATATGCTGCCTATACATTCATGGATTAACTGGACTGTCGTCCATTGCGCCTGTGCTACTGGACAGCACCCTGGCGCAACATTTATTTCTTTTATTTCTCTTTTTTCTCTTCCTGATGGTCGTTTTGAGTTTTTTTATATACTTGCATTTTTTTTTAGAATTCTATGCTGCTATTTTTTGTAGTTTCGGACTTTGGCGCAGCATTGGTTACGCCTTGTTCTGCTCTGACGAAACTGAACTCTGCGTTCTCTCTATTCTTGCCTATTGAATAGTGCTTCGATCAAGGGGGCGTGTAGTGAGTTCTCCCTGAATACGTACATGCATTGTTAAGTTAGCATAACCACGTTCAATGTTAGAAAGCCATCTTTTTGTCTTTGCACACGACACTGCGTTTACATGTTATTTCTTAAATAAACTGCTGACTCGAGACTTGCTTCACACGAGAGCAATCTGTTGTTGCCATCCCAAGCTCTGCGCAGCGACCTTGGTCTGTACATGGTGTGACAAACAGTCTGGAATATTACACAATGCATGTTTTCCACTCTAGGTTGATCGACCCACTGTTTAGCCATAACACACGCGCAGCTGCAAATACCTGAAAGTTGGTGCTTTTAATATCACAGACATCATGTTTATGATTCAGACCGAAGACGAGCCTTCCTGCGAGAAGACTCCTGATGCTCCTGTGATGTGATTTCACTAAGCTGATCTTTGAGGTATGGGGTCCCCTATTCAAGCCTAAGAGACCTTCTATTAGCATAATAATAATATTAGCTTCTTAGTAAAGGGAAGGTGGTAGTATCCTCGGTATTTTCCGATTCGGTAAATACCACCTCGGTATTTTCCGATTCGGTAAATACCACCTCGGTATTTACCGAATCGGTAAATACCACCTCGGTATTTACCGAATCGGTGAATTCCGATTCGTGATTACCGAATGTTACCGAATCGGTAACTGTTACCGAATTTTTACCTACATATAACTTACCGATTCTAATTTACCGATTCGGTACGGCTCGGTATTTAAGAAACGGTAAAATTTATTTACCTACATGAGGCCCTTAGTGCAGGCTTTGAGATATACAATCGTGGTAAGAAAACTGACTCAACTCACAGACCTATCCATATAAACGAGATTAGAAATGTGCTGGTATTTTTAGGGATTGGTGCAATTGCATTTTTTTCTGTTGGAGTATACATAATGGTCGTGACAATTGCATAAAATTAAGCGTTTTATGCAAAAAGTACTTGGTTTGTATGCCATGCGAAAACTCCGCTTGATAGCAAACTTTCTGAATAAGCCCGGCCTTAAAACACAAGTAACGAAATGCCGCCAAGGGGATTAAGACTGGTTTTTAAAGGAAAAGTGGATACGATTAATCCAAGCTAGTCTATGGATGCTCATTTAACTTCTCGGGTGGGTGTGGCCTTTCAAGACATGTTGCCTGACACTAGCAGCGATGCTGGGGCTTTTATTCTTTTTGTGCATAATTCATTGAAAGGAACACGACAAAAACCTTGCATCGGTGAAGCAACATTTGCTTGAGGTATTGGTGTTTTTTTCATATGTTGAGCATCTGTTTATGTGACCGTAACAGGCGCTAGAGTGTTTCACGGTTTATAGTTAATCTTTCTTAGGTCGAAACTAGACCTACCCTCTCTTTCCTGTTTCTCCTCCCTCTGCCCTCCCGTCCCTGTTTCTTCTCCCCCTTGCCTGTTTCTCTCTCACTGCCCCCGGTCGCCACTCCCTTCCAATCGCCAAAGGCAAAAGCTCGCCTATGGGTGAGACCTATTGGCTTTGCGAATGCTTGTTTTGTTTTGTAGCTGTATTAGGTTTGCAGTTCCAGCTTGACATTTTTTGCTCAGATCAGTCTCCCAGTTGAATATTTCATTAAAAGTGTTGCTACAAAATCGGGAAATATTGCAAACTTCCTGAAATGTAGTCCACGTAATAAGAAATTTGCCAGTGCTTAATTTTCTTGTAAGAATGTAGAAGTGTTTTTCAGCAGGATCTTTCTCACCTTGAATATCTGTATTTGTGAATCCAGGTAAATGTACCTTGCAACTACTGTGGAACTTAGAGTCTGGATCTCGCTATTCCTGTGGAATACTCATTTAATGCACTCCTTTTATTTACTGTGACTCCGTATAGGGTTTCCAAGTGCAACGCCTATCCCATCGAAAGTCAGAAGGAGTCACTAGTGCTAAATGTTGACCATCAGTGTCTAGGGCTGGGATTATCCACCTACTCAATCCTAAATTCAAATATATAAATAATTTCCAGTGGAATTAGATTTATGTAAATTTATTTCATACATATTCATTGTGGCTATTCTGAAAACCGTACTGAATTTACCTGTTCTGTGGCCAATGAACCCAGCCCTACTAGTACACCATTTAATTCTTAAACCATCCCCATGTTTTTATCTGAAGATAGTTCAATAAGAAATAATTATTCAGAATACAAGCCAGCACATTATGTGCACGCGCTGGTTTCAGTTGGGGCCAGAAATCAAATGATGGTCATTTTGAGTCAGACATATGATAAAATCATAGCTGGTTAGGAGGCATAAAAAAATAATAAAGTGAAAAATATAGCCAACGAATGAAATCTTGAGAAGCTAAAAAGGCAAATGTTGATATAATGCGGGATTGTACTGTAACTCTGATACAAACAGACGTCTGTATAGATATGGGCTCGTTGTTCACAATCGTCGAGCTCACATCCCTCATGTCGCTGCGCGCCCATGGATGGTGGCCGTCTACCACAACACATAAGGTACCAGGAGCTCTGCTGGATGCTTCTTCCTTCCAGGATGATAATGTGCCAGAAACATCTTGAGATACATAAAAGGACCATCCCATTCCTAACCTCTGGGGTCTTTTAGACAACGGTTTCTCTATCATGTCAGCCGAAAAGTTCCAGACAATGGCACCATAGAAGTCCTCCCTAAAGAATTTGTATTTACTGTAATTTGAGGGACCATAGGGAAAGGAGTGTTGTGGAAAAGATCACAACAAGGAGGGAAGTGAAGCTCACAGATGCAAGCACCAGAGTCTTGAAGCAATCTGAGGCTGGCTAAAGCACTTTAATATACAATAATTCACATCTGTCGTCAGATCGAAAACAATCTGTGGCATTGGATAATCTGCTTCCACCTTTTGTAAAACTGTGTTCTATTTCGTTGCTGAAATCCCGATGGCTAAAACCTGCTATTGATATTAATTACAGATCAGTGAGAGGATGATAGGTTCTTATTAATAAGTTAGTCAATGCTGCTGTTCACTCAATCTAAGAATTGACGCTATGGGGCTTATTCCTAGTGACTAAGATATACAATTTTAGCCAAAAATATTAGTGTCTGGATATAATGGGATAGCAAGCAACAGAATATCCTGGGCATATATCCACTTGCAAAAAATGGAAAGTAATTTATGAAAATCATGCAGAAACAATGCAATTAACCACTTTTCCATCCTTTTTCCCATTTTAGACAAGTGTTCACTTAAAACTAATTTATTAAAACAATCTAAGTACACAGACGTCTGTGCAGACTGAATCTTTATACGCAAATTTCAGATACAACAAAAATTATATTGATTAAATAAATACTTAATCTGTCCTCAGACTCAAGTAACAAACAGCAGCCACTATTTCTATATTTCTTTGTTGATTTTAAAGCCTGAGAGGGCACTAAAGGCCTCTATCTCCGTCAATAGGAGGGGCAGGGAGAGCAGCGGCTTTGTGACAAAGAGCACTACATCGTCCGCGTAAAGCGAAATCTTATGTTCTCTATCCCCCATGCGAATCCCATTGATGGTAGGGAGCAGCCTAGCTCTTTCGGTGAACGCCTCCATATAGAGCGCAAAGAGTAGGGGAGAGAGGGGGCACCTGAACACGGGAGGCTACTCCATTTCCTCTAATTCACGCCTCTGGTCTGTTGTATATGCAGTTCACCCACTTCATATATTGCTCCCCAATGCCAAATCTGTGTAGGACCTGTCACAGGTAGGGCCAGTGGACCCGGTCGAATGCCTTCTCGGCATCCACCGACAGAAGCACCGCAGGAATCTGCTTGCACTGAGTTTTATCCAAAAGGTGGCAAAGTCGCCTAGTCCCATCGCTATAATTTCGTTCCGGGATAAACCTCGATTGATCCGGGTCCACCATTACTTGCATGTGGGAAGTGAGATGTGCCACCAGAATACGGGTAAAAATCTTCAGGTCCACATTTAGAAGGGTTATAGGATGGTATGACGCACTGTCTAGAGGGTCCTTTCCCAGCTTAGGGATCACGACCACCTCCACCATCGACATGGACGGCTCCAAGCTCCCAGTCGCACTAAAAGTATTGAACAATCAGGTTAGCAGGGGAATAAAATCCAATGCAAAAACTTTGTAGAAGTTGGCAGAAAAGCCATCCTCTCTAGGGACTTACACTGGGGTAAGACCCTGTATTGCCCGCAGGACCACCTCAGGGCGGATGTCCACATCCAGCTTGGCCGCATCTGTGGGTGGAAGGGGGCCACCGGGGCCCCATGAGTGTATTCCGCGGCCGCAGGCTGATCTAGTTGATACCGCTGTGTAAAGGGCGGTATAGAAGGACTCAAATTCGGTCGCAATGTCTTTATCCGACTGTAGGATCTCTCCGTGGCCATTCCTAATCTCTACTAAACACCGGGCGTTTGTCTGGGCTTGAAGCAAATGTGCTAGGAGTTTCCCGTCCTTATTCCCCCTTCATAGTAGCACCGTCTGGTGCGTAGAAGGGTGTACTCAGCCCGATTCAGATCAAGGGCCCTTAGCTGTTTCCTCGTCGTGTTAAGTAGCCGACGCGTTTGGATCACCCCTGTTCAGCGGTGCACCCCCTCCACCTCCCTAATCTTGTCCTCCAGGTGCTCCCCCCCTTATCACTCCTCTCTTTATTCAATAGCTATAAACCAGCCACTTAAGACTACCTTCAGCGCGTCCCACACTAAGGGGACTGCAACCGAGCCATCATCATTGGTTGCTAAATTAGTTTGTATAGTGGTACGTAACTCAGTGACATTAGAATCGTAGAAGAGTAATTTATGGTTCAACCTCCACGTTCTATAGCGAGGAGTTCCCCTGGGCAAAAGCAACGCCAGGGAAACCGGTGAGTGACCCAAGAGCGCCACTGTCCCAAACGCAACTTCCTCCGTAGCCCTCGTGACCCTTGGGGGAGTCCAGAACAGGTCTATGTGCGCATAGGTTTGGTGTGCTGCAGAAAAGAACGTGTATTCCCGAGCCGTTGGGTAAGGGTGTCTCCAAGCGTCTGCAAACCCAACCTCCCCCAACCTCTGTAACAGATTCCGAAAGGGATCCGGAGTGCCCACATGGAGAACCGATCTATCCATCTGGGGCCAGGTTGAAGTCTTCCCTGACCACCAAGTCCTTATCTGGAGATTCAAGAATCGTGTTCAACAAGTCCCTAAAGAAGGTTTCCTGTTGTTCATTAGGGCTATAAACAGAAGCTATTGTGTATGTATCATCTCCCACCAATACCCTCAGTGCCAGCAGCCTGCCCGGTGTTTCTACATGTACTCCCAACACTGTCCCCTGAAACTGCATTGCAAGCAAAATGCCTCCCGCCCTCTTTCCAGTCCCCGAAGAAAAATACTGTCTGTCAAACCATTTTGATCTGAGACGTTTCCAGTCAGCATGCAGGAGATGAGTCTCTCCTAAGAGGCAGATATCGCGTTTAGCGTCTCTTAGCATAGCAGGGAGTGCCCTCCGCTTAATGGGTGAGTTAAGACCCCGTACATTGACGCTCAGGATAAGAACCTTAAGAACGGTCATTGGGGGATGTGTGGGCATAAGACATAGCGAAACTTAGTGCGTGACAGTAGGCATGACTAAGCGCTTCCTCCCATCCACAGCCTCCCGTAAGGTCTAGCTGGTGGGCCCGACACCCTCCTCCTCCCTTAGCGTGTCCCTCTTCCCCCGCCCACCTTCACAAGCAAAACGTAGGGCAGAATGCAGTGATCTCTATGTGTACTCTGTGCTTGTGGATATAATTGCTCAACTTGGGGGGGTCACACTATACCACAGAGAGTGTCTGGTTAGAGGCGCTGGGTGCTGGCGTGTATCTACCCACTCTATTCGTGCCCACTAAGGATAGAGATCGATGTACCCCAGGCCACTTTGTGGTATGAATGAACCTTTATGCCGGGAGATATGCCTACCTAAGTGTGGAATGACCTCTGATGTCACAAGTGTGGAAAGAAGAATAGGCGAGAGGAGAGAGAAACAGAAAAAAGAGTCAAGAGAAACGAATGATTCGCCGTCCGTCGGCACTGGATCGCACCATCGTGCATGGGTCCATGTGTCCGGTAGTCAGTCATTGTATCCAAAGGGTTGGGCTCCCCTCACCAAAGCCGAATTCACTCGCCCCAGCTTTGACTGACTGCCCTCTCAGCCCGTGGGCCCCGGATCCGCATCTATCGATATCACTCATTAACAGGGTCGCCCTCCCCCTTGCGGTTTTGTATCTGTCTGAGAAGAGCTTTCCTTTCTTTTTGGCTTTCTTGTTCCGAAGGCTTTGCGCTGTTCCCTCGTCTTCGACCCCGTCTGCGGTTTAGCTTTGGTGGCCGCTTAGAGATTGGGCTCTCCTCTAGTGACACTGGACCTCCTTCTTCCTCGAGGTTGATTCCGAGGTTTACCTGAGCTTCTTTAAGGGTTCGCACCACGCGCAGCTCTTTTTCCAAATGAAAGATAATCTGAATGGATGTCCCCATCAGTATCAAATACCTTGGTCTCAGAGATAAGTTGTGGCCGGCTTCAGAGCTTTACGGTGTTGGAGAGTGAGGGATGATAGTTCCTGGAAGACTCCTACTTGAAGACCCTCAAACGCCATGGTCGCCTTGTCTCGAGTGACACTCATGATGATCTCCTTCTGCCGGTAGGAGTGGAGGCAGGTGAGGATGTCCTGCTGTTGTCCCGGACTTGAGGCGGGCCTCCTGGCACAGTGGGTGCGGTCCAAGTTGATCTCCCAATCTCCGAGTGCTGGTGTGGCATGACGGAAAAAGCGTATTACCCACTCCTCCAGCTTGCCCCCATCTTCTTGAAGTGACACGCCTTTGATATGGATGTTGGATCATCTCAAACAGTTTTCCAGATCCTCCAGCTTGAGACAAAGCTCCTCGTTGCGCTCCCGCAGATCCATTAATTCCCGGGCTTGTTCTGTGATTTCTTCTACTTTGCGGTCCCCGCTCCATTCTAGGGAGTTCACTCGGTCCCCAACTTTTTGGATCTCTGTTCTCAGCTGTTTGATGTCAAAGGCTACATCTTGCTGCAGGCTTGCAAAATCCTCCCTTAGTGTGCCAAACATTTTCTCCATAAAGTCTTGTGTGATCTGATTGTCCGCGTGGTCCCCAGCCGGATCAATGACTTCCTCAGAGGGCTGAGCCAGTTGTTGTTCAGGTCCGTGGCTCCCGTTTTCTTGGCACCGCGCTTCTGAAGGAGGTCTTTAAATCATAGGGTCCTTCTTAGCTCGTTGTGTAGACATTGCTACGGGGCAGCATCGGATGGGCCAACGGCCTGCGCAGACAGAGGGTCACCAGGCTAGTTCCGTATAACAATAACCTTCGTTTCTCCCGAATCCCTGACAAATGATTCCTGCCCCTGGGGGAGGTGGGGGAGGGTCAAGGTTTGTTCACCAGCTCCTGTAAGCCTCTATGCACCACTGCACCGGCACGGACTACCTCTTGCACCCAGGGGGTACTATTTCCAAGTTAAGGGTCACTATGCTGCGGATAAGGTGGCCGGCCGACCCGCACTTTATGCTGCACTTCAGGGGTCCTCCTCGTGGCCGTTTACGCTCCTCGTCCCCCAGCGTTTCCAGTTGGAGCTCAACAGTGGGCCACAGTTCATAGAGGGCTATAGGCCCAGCAGTGTAAGGCCCAGGACAGTTCAGAGAGGGCTATCACCCAAGCAGTGTAAGACCGGGAGCAAGGAGAGGGCTGACCCACAGCGCCTGGAGCCCAGCGCAGCAGCCGGCGTGACCAGCGCAAGTCCCAGTCCCCAGCAGGCTAGGCCTACCTGGTGTGGAAAGCTCGTGGACCAGTCGTGGCTGACCCGATAAGTGGCAGCAGCTGGATGGTGCAGCCCCGGATTCACCGTTTGGGCCTAGCTCAAGCCTCTACACCGGGGAGAAGCATGCGCGCAAGTCCCTCCAGAGGTGTCCCGGCCTGAGCTGGTTGCACCGCCTCGGCTATTCACCGGCCCCTCTGCCCTCCGAAATGGCGTCCTCTCATTGCTGCCTCTGCCTGTCTAGTCGGGTGGGGGCACTTCTTGCGGTCACTTCACCAGTAACCCGACTCCAATGTTGGGCCTTCCCCTCAACAGCCACTCCGTCTACCTCGGGATCCAACCAGGGCCCCACGGGGCTCCAGGGCTCCATGCCCCAGGGGGCACCAGCGCAACTCCACGCTGTCACTCGGGTCTCATCAGCACCGCCTTCTGCACTACCCGCAGCCACACCGGGCACCCCCTGCGGCAGCAGCCGGGCGCGACGGGCGCAACGTTATCCTGGCCTCAGTGCCAGTCCGCAGTCCCAGCATCGCCAATGCAGATCCTGGGCGGAGTTTTTGCTCTTACTCAGCCCGTTAGTGTCCGGGGCCGCAGGGTTGCAATTCCACCAGAACTGGGGTCACAGTTATGCCATATGGATGCCTTTCTGGGCCTTGGCGAGCGGAGTTCCGAAGAAACGGTGCTACTCCACCGCCATCTTCGCCACACCCCATCATTATCATTTTAAACATACCAGCCATGACAAAGCTACTCCTTTCTGATCAGGAATAACCACTTAAAAGTTTATAAGCAAATTTCCAATGCTAGCCTGTGAGTAGGCTTCACAGTAATGAAAAACGAAATAGGCTTTTTGCCACTACCAGGACAAGTCAAACATAAAAGTACAAGTCATGTGCTACCATTTACTTACACAGACCCAATTTTTATAGCGCTACCTAGGGCCTAACTTAGGGGTGACCTATGCGAAATAAAAGGGGAGTTTAAATCTTAGCAAGCAGTTTTAAATGCCAAGTCAAAGTGGCAGTAAACTGCACACACAGGCCCTGCAGTGGCAGGCCTCAGACATGGTTAAGGTGCTAATTATGTGGGTGGCACAAGCAGGGCTGCAGGCCCACTAGTAGCATTTAATTTACAGGCCCGGGGCACATATAGTGCACTTTACTAGGAATTTATAAGTAAATTAAATATGATAATTGGGTATGAGCCAATGCTACCATGATTTAGGGAGAGAGAACATGCATTTTTGCACTGGTTAGCAATGGTAAAGTGCCCAGAGCCCTAAAGCCAACAAAAGCAAGGCCAGAAAAAATAGGAGGAGGAAGGCAAAAGGTTTGGGGGTAACCAAATTAGGACCATTTACAACATGCACACTTAGGAGGAGATACTCTAGCCAACAAATGTTATCTGAAGCCATTCAACTGCTTTGCAGATTTCTTCATTTCTAGACCAATGGGGTCATGCAACCTACTAACTCCATATGAGATCATAACATCAATGTCTGGTAGACGAGTGGAACCAGAAATCGGGAAGCTGGGAAATTAAGTTTAAGCTCCATGTCACAGCCAACTTCACCTACACCATCACGGACTTCGTTGCACCACTAACCTTTGACACTAACAATAACATCCTACTCGATGAACTGAACTTCCACCTGGAAGACCACGCTGACCCCAACTCAAAAGCACTGAAAGACCTTGGAAGTCTGTGCATCGCAGACCCCAACTCAAAAGCACTGAAGGACCTTGGATGGCTGGGCCTTAACCCGACGAGTGAAGGGTCCTACCCACATCGCCAGACACCTCCTGCACCTTACTTTCACTACCTTCAACAATTTCCTGAACAACCGACGCCCTCATCAAATTCAGCATCCCCAACCCAGTCCAATACACACTCACCCCCACCAAACCAGCTCACCAAAACTGGAGAAGGTTGCATGACGCCATGGGTCCTAGAAACGAGGAAATGTGCAAAGCAGTTAGATGGAATGTTTGCTCTAGACAACGACATTTGCTGGATATTGAATCTCCTCCTAATGGTGCGCTTTCACGCCTTTGGCGTCTAATATCACCCCAAGTAGTGAATCCTTGCATTGTTGACTTCTGTAAGGGGATTCTTAACCCCAGACTTTGCAAGATGTCAGCCACTTGTCTGAAATGCTTAATTACTAGATCTGGAGATACAGCTTATGGGCTAGTTATGGGTAGACGAGTTATGGGTGTTCAACTGTTGGAAGTAAGCAGCCACTGTAGCCATGCTCTTCCGAAAATTACACAGAGTAGACTTCAGCCTGAAAGGTAAAACTTTAAGTTGGTAGTGGTCTTTTTCTACCACAACTGTAAAAAAAACGTCAGTGTTTCTTTAGGATAATTTATAACAACTAGCAACCTGAACACAGCAACAGCCCCCTAAACCCATCAAGAATTTAAAAAATTTAATCACGTAATGTGCAGACTCCCGGGCTAATCTCAAACACAGCAATAGAACAGGATCTAGACCCCAGGCTAGTTAGTGCACGAAGGAACTCAGACTGATGAAACACCACTGCATACAACCGGAGCCCAAATGGAGATGAGCTAGTACAATGCAAACAGGAGCAGGTCCTAATCTGTCCTAAAACGCTACTGCCCAATGATCCATACCATCAAACATGTCACTGTGACAGACCACATAAATACCTGCACCAACAGAAGTAAACAAATCTTTGGCACTGAAGGATTTCACCTCAGCAGCAGCCAACTCGTCTCAATCACCGCCTCAAAGGACCTATGCAACAATTTCTCTCTATTCTTCAACAAACAAAATCACCACCATTTTTACCAACTTCAACCCGCAACCAGGCTTGACAGTCCTTGCCAAACACCTCCCAAGCTTATCCAAGAACTAATGTAAACACATGGCCAGTTACCACCAGAGACAAAACCCCCTCCACCATGACAGCCCTTTACGACTCACTACCCCACCACAAATACTCCAGAAGACTGGAAAACATCAGTTCTACGCTCACATGATTTTTTAATACATCCACCTCTTCTGTGACATACCCAGATGCTTGGAAAAATGTAACGGTCTTCCCATTGCTCTGCGGACCCTTTAATGCCTGCCAACTAGAGACCAATCTTCCTGCTACGATACCTGCCAAAGTCTCAGAGAAAATCATCAACATGAGCATCAAAGAGCACCTTAAAGACCATCACCTCTGTGACACAAGGCAGTCTGATTTCAGGCCCAACCACAGAATGGAAACTGCTCTCATCGCCGCAACAGATCACATCTGCATGACTATGGATGAAGGAGACATGGCGACCCTCATCCCCTGGGCCTATCTGCACCATTTTACATGGTTGCCTATCCTCATCCAACAGTTAAACAACATCTGAATAAAAACACATGTGCTCCAATGGATTTCCTCCTTCCTGACTGGGAAGACCTAGTCAGTCAGCCTAGTACCGTACACCTCAAATACCTGTGACCTCATCAGCAGTATTCTGCCAGGATCCTCCAGAAGCCCGACCCTCTTTGATACATACATGATCTCAATAGCCAGCATCATCCTCTCTCACTACATCAACACTCCTGACATGCAACCCATTCTCTCCCTCACGGACAAGACACCCAGTACCCAAATCAAGTTCAATGCCTGCATGACTGAAATCGCCCGCTGGATGACGATCAAGTGTCTGAAGCTGAACACCACAAGACTGAAATCGTGATCGTCAGGAAGTTCAGTTCACCTTAGGACTTCACCTGGTGCTCAACATAGCTAGGACCAACACCCACCACTTACACCAAGAACCTCAGGATCATCAACAGCAAACTTAATATGACTGCCCAAGACAATGCCATAATTGCCTCATGCTTCCATACCCTGAAGATGCTGAGCAAGATTTTCAATAGTTCTCAATCAGCACCTGGAAAGCCGTCATGGGCGCCCTTGTCAAAAGCAAGCTGGAATGTGGGAATACCTTCTATGCTTCGGTGAAGAAACAATTCACCTGTAGGCTGTAGGCCATTTAGAACTCAGTGGTCAGAATCAGTCTCAACCTCCTGTGCCGCACTCAAATCCCACCTCACCTGAAGGAGCTCCACTGGCTGCCCATACACTTCGAGTAACTACATAACACTAGCCCAGCATACTTCAATGTAGGAAATTGACTTTTTGATTGAGGGATGTGAAAACCCTTCTTCAGTCATGAGAACTGGGTTAAATCCATTGTTCTTTTGCTCGCCATGCACCCCCGTTTAGACCCAGCCATATGCAAATCTGTCTTGACTGTGCTCCTCATGGGAACAGTCTTGCCAGGCCAGGTCCTCCCTGGACTGGAAACAAGCATCCTGTGGCCAGTTTCGGGGCATCATCCCTCATCAGCCAGGCTAGATTGAATCCAGTGGTACAGACCGCAAAGGACGCACGTCTGGGCATACCCATCCCACTTAGGGATCCATCATTTCTAAAGGTGGCATTTGTAAAATATAATGCTAAATCCACCTTTACTGGTAAGAAGGATTTGTCATTACTATTCCAAACATATGAAACATGAAAAAGCTACTCTTCTTTGGTCAGGAATTATAGCTTAAAAGTGTATTAACAAATTCCCAATGCTGGCCTATGAGAGGAGTAGGCCTCACAGTAGTGATGAACAAAATAGGCGGTTTGTCACTACCAGGACACGCAAACATCCCAGTACATGTTCTACCTTTCATTTACACAGCACCCTGCCCTAAGGGCCACCTAGGGACTACCGTAGGGGTGACGTGTGTAAAAAAACAGAGGTTTCAAGCTTGGCAAGTAGTGTTAAATGCAAAGTGGCAGTAAACTGCACACACAGGCCCCGCAGTGGCAGGCCAGAGACAGGTTTGAAAGGCTGTTTCTGTGGGTGGCACAATCAGTGCTGCTGGCCCACTAGTAGCATTTAATTTACAGGCCCTGGTGTAAGGTGTCCCGAGTGTGCAGGAGGCTCATGCATACGTAATACATGGTGAGATATATTTTTCTGTAATCAGGCATTACACCTACACTATGGTACAATTTCAAATCATGTACATCCCAGTGACAATATTAACACTTCTCTTTTGCACGGTAAACTAAGCCTCAAAAATGCACTGCATAACTTGGCCCAAATTCTAAAGAATATTTTCAAACACAATCTGTGAAGTCAGGATTTTGCAGATTTCCACTATCCCAATAAAATATTGAAAAATCGGAAGAAGCACATTTTCTGACTCTCTGGCCTTCTGGGAGCTCTACGAAGTAGACTAGCTATATTGTATAAGACCGGGATTTGCAAGCAGCGGTTTTCGCGGTAGTCTCGGACTGATTGGAACACTTCAATACACATCTTTAAATTGATAAACTCTTTCGTTTTTTAACTCCCCACATGTTGAGAGGCTGCAAATGCAAAAGAAATCAAGCTTATGAACATTCTCGTTTCTTTGTCAAAGGAAACACATGCCTTCTCTCGGAGGGTGTTCTGTTTTTCTTCAAGTGTGCTGAGCATTAAGTGGTGGCTAACTAATTATTTCAGTAGCACTCACATTATCTCCAGACACCCATATTCAGTTAATTGCACATAAAGTGCAGCTATGCTGTTCATACAGTGTGCTCCAAAATCTATCTCTACTCATATAATAAATAATGCATCTTTGCAGTATTTTCCCAAAAGTGTGTGTGTCATTTCCAGGTAAAATAAAATTAGTAATACCGACCAAACACTTACAGAAAATATTTGTCTACAAAAGAACATGCATAGAATACTCCTACAATTTATATCTACTTTAGATGGAACATATTTTGCAAACACATTGGGCTGGATCAAGCAAACTAACAATTGTGCTCTAGAAGAGGAACCTGCAGAAGATTCTTGTCCAATAAAGACACAAGTAGAAAATCTTAGGAAGTCAGAAAAAAAACTGTCTAACTTAAAGGTTGGCGGATGCCTGACATCTGCCAAAAAGAGCAAGATGTCGCATCCGCCGCATTTGGAGTGGGTAGATGTCTATGCACCTAAATAGGTTAGACATAGCATCTGCCCCTTTTTAGAGGATGTCCAGCATACAGCAATCTCAAAATCAGGCCTAAAGCTTGTAAATAGTTCACGTAGAAGTTCACGCAAATAAAAATCCCATTGACTATGGAATATTGAAACACCCACAAGCAAACAGCTTATAATAAAACCCTACTTTTGCTCAGTCATCAGTCTTTGAGATTTTTGATCACCACATTCTCTTGAAATGTGTCACTGAGAAGAAGACATTAAAGCTGCTGTGTGAGACAATTCAAAGTTGTGTGTATTCACTTGCTAGACTGACTGATCATACGTTGCTCAATTGGGACCTCAGGGCAACCACAGACCTCTGCTCTTAATTTATCTGCTTCACCTTGGCATTTCAGCTTTTTGGGATGGAGGGCTCCATGGTCATGAATTCTGATGAAACATGGATAATGCTTGGCATGAGCGAGACTGAGAAGTCAGACTATTGGTGGTGGACACAACTAGCATGAGGTACCCGCATGAGGCATAGGCGGTCATTATGATGGCGGGCGGACATCAGTCCGCCCGCCATCATAACAGTGATGGGACCGCCCGCCAGACGTGCAGCGGTCCCACCAGCCCAATTAGGATGCGCACACCACACTGGCAGGCGCATCCTGGCCTTTTCACATTGCGGACGGTGCTGTATATATTTCTTTAAATCTTCTATGCATTTTTAACTTTCTGCCAAATAATAATGTACGTAATACTATGACATAGTAATACAATCCTTTCTCAGTGGGTAGCAATAATGTCCTAATATTACTTTGCTGAATTTATTTCTACCTCAATATTATTATTATTTTTGAAGGTTTCCATCCCTGTAGTATTCTTACAGAACCAGATCACCACAATACGATTTCAAAATGTCTTCATTAAAAGCTTACACATTAGAGCGAAGAGGATCTATAATCAGGCTGCGGCTTAATCTTTAGAAAAAATCACATCAAACCAGCATTGAAAGCCCTCCCCTGCCCTTGATGAGGTCAACAATTCATTTAGAATTCTAAGCATCGTGCAAAGGGCCTGCAGGACCAGAGATCTGGAATACTTCCAAAAACTGGTGCGGCACTCCAGATCTGCCTGAGATGGAACGCTTATTGCATTTGATTGGACTCCAACTGCCTGTACCTCATTCTTCATTGCTTTTTCTACTGTCATTAGTCTCCTGAAGCAAACACAGGGATAGTTTGTGGCACTTTGCAGAACACTAAAAACTGCATATTCCTACTTATCCTCCCCTTACAGGAACATTTCTCCAACATATTTCACAATAACACTGACAGCGTTTATACTCTCTACAGGTCCCAAAAAAATTTAGTGTGCATGTACTATGAACTTAATAGTTAAAGTAGCACATTACAAATAGGAGCCCAAACAGTCTCAGAGTATTCCTATAGTAAAGTTCAGCCAAAGTACATAAAAGTGGGGAAGGGAGGAATATTATGGCCGGCTGACACTGCGACGGACCAAACCGGGGCAGAGGCTCAGACATGGCAGTGTGAGTGTTTACTTTTTACCCTACGGATGAGAGAGAGTGGATATTTATTGGGATGAGAAGCCGGGGTTAAATGTGGTACTGTATGCGGGACTTCGGCCATGATTGGGGCGAGAGAGGGTGTGGCAATCTGGACTTCAGCTAGGGTTGGCTCCGGATGCCCAGGGCATGTGTGCACGGCAGCAGGGAGGCTTTGCTTCTGGGGAACCACCGGCAGAGTCAGCACTGTAACAGTGCACTCACCACTGACAGCAGGAATGGGCAGAGCAGGCTCCTGGGCTCGAAGTACTACACAGAGGATTTCTTTGGGCCAAAAGGCGGCAAAACAGGTGAGGATATATTCAGCCAAGGTACTCACTTATTCCCCTAACTGACTTCCCAAACATTACGTTTCTTCCTTTGAATCTGGGCTAATGGGAGTTACACACACATACAGTGCATAGAGTTAGCAGCAGCAGGATTGTATCCCAAGTCGCTTCAATAAGTATGAAAGGCCCCAGGACAGGGACGAAGGCCCTTATTCATAATAGATACTTTTTGCGATCAAGGCTTCTAGATAAGACCACAAGGGAAGGGGCTCTGGAAAGGGAGGAGGCTGAGTGTTTTCGATCAAGGGGGGTACAATCAGTGAGGGCAGTCGAGAAGAATATTTTTACAAAAACAAGAAATAAGAAAGAGAGACCGAGGGATACCCATCTAATCAAGAAGCTGTTGCCTTCACCGAACTACTCTTTTAAGATCATGGACACAAAGATGGAGGAGTTGCAAAGAAGATAAGAAAGGTGGAGTCCTTGCCTGAAGCTCCACCCATCCCACTAGGAAACAAGTTGAGCCCCTCCAATCCCTAAACATGCTGGAGAATAATGCTGGTGGGGAAATATGTCAGGGCAGGGAGCCAAGTCAGGTATCCGTACCAGGTGACAGTTGTAATCTGGGTATTTTTAAAGCCCCGCAAGCTATGCATGTAGCCGATGATTCAGAACTAAGGAACGTCATGTTGTGTCTTAAGAACGACATAATGCTGAGATTTGAGACCTCGGAGCAGAACCAGAAGAACATTCAAGGGGATTGTCAGGCACTGGATACTAAACTTGATGGTTTGGCTGAAAGAACTTGGGTGCTGGAGGAAAAATGGAAAGGGTGAACACAGGCCTTTTAGAGAAAGAACAACAGATAGAGTACCTAAAGAACTCAAACAGGCAGTTGGTGGAGGGTTTGGAGAGATTGGAAAGGAGGAATTATTTAAGAATTCTAGGGGTCACTGAAGGGGCTGAGGCCACCCACTTGAAGGACTTTGTAGTTAAAGTGCTGAAAAAGGGGGCTCCTGAAAGATAGGAAAGACCTTAAACTAGACAGGGATATTCAGAGGATTCACAGGGACCCATGTAAGTGCAGCAAGTCTCATAAAAAACCCCGGAAAATGTTGGTTAATTTTTTAACTCACTCCACAAAGGAATTAATCTTGACTAGAGGTTTGATGGATGAACCACTTACACATGAGAACTTCACATACCTAATACACACAGATATTGGAAAAAACACTGCCCAGTGACAATGGGAGTTAGGGAGCAGAATTGATTAGCTAGAGAAACTGGGAGAGATGGCACACCTTAAATTCCCTGCCCTGTTAAAGGTAATGTGGAAAAAAATAGTCTATAATTTGAGAGACAGCAAAAAGGCTGATGAATTGATAAGGAAAATGAAACAAAAATCTCTGATAAGATCCCTGGTTACAGAGAGGGGTAGAACTTAGAATATGATCACATATAGATTATTTTAGCTTAGTTTAGGCCATAGAATACATTACATATAATTTAACACCAACACTATATATTTATTTACATTAGTTCTTAATCTTCCCCTGGAGGACCTTGTAAGGCGAAGATGGCGCCTGTAGAGATGGGAAGCATTCCTCAGTGAGGGCACAGGTGGGATCAGAGCATGTGGGAGAAAAATAAAAAATACTCCGGACACATGTCAGCACCAAATATTAATCGCGGAGGCGACAGGAGACTCATTTTTTGTAATAATGGCCTTCTATGTACTACTCAGAAGCAATGTCTCTTTTTCAGGAGAAGCAGGGGAGTAGACCTTTTCTGGCTAGAGAAATGAAGACAAAGAAGGTCGAGGTTCTATCTTGGAACATAAATGGGCTGAATTTAAGGAAGAGACAAAGGCTAGCGGTCGAGTAACTGCAGGATGTTAAGGCCCAAGTCATTATTTTACAGGAGACACACCTTGAGCATGCTGAATGTAAGGCCTGCTTTAGGAAAGGTAGATGGGTTCAGGAAATCATTTGCTCAGACCAGTCTGTAGGTAAGAGAGGAGCAGCACTGATTATTAAATGAAACTCAAGGTTTAGACTGCTTGACTATAAAACCGATACTCCTGGAGATGGTTAGTGGCCAGCCTGGAGTGGGCAACCTTAAAGTGGACTTGTTTGGGTTATTATGGTCCCAACTGTGATGACCCCTCATATGTGCCCCTACTAGAGTCATATCTTTTAGATATTTCAGGCCCAATTGTGGTGGGGGGTGACTTTAACATCATATTGAATAAGGAGCTTGACAGACTCTCCAATGCAGTTACACATCAACCCCAAAATGAAGGAGGTAGTTGGTTAATTTGATGTATAATTTAGGACTCATAGACATATGGCGATTAAGGGCAGGTATGCAGAACGTTTTTACTTTCTTTAGTAAAAGAAATTGGCATCACTCACATATCGATTATTGCCCGATAGATAAACATATGACCACAATGGACAAATCTGTGATCCATACCCTGCCGATAGAATCAGACCACTCTGCCATTAGTCTATGTTTAGAGCTATCACTAGCCACAGAGAGAACCAAGTGTACTTTTGATAAAACTTCAGGCGGAAATTAACATTACCCAACTTAGCCATAAAACTAAAGCGTATTTTGAGCTGAATGTCAGCACCGTTAGTCATAATATAGTTTGAGATGCATTTAAAGCTTTTATTGGAGGAATTATCTCAAAACATATTCATTATCGGAATTTAAAAAGGTGGGCCAAGGAGTTAAACCTCAAGGGATATATCTGGGAAGGAACAGGAGATCCAGATAGCTTCAACAGAGACCCACACAGAAATCCAGTGTTTTAGATCTGAGCTGTAACTGTTGCAAGGTAGATGTAGGTTGGGGTTGGATAAAAGAATCCAGGAAAAGTGGAAGGCTAGCAAGCTATAGCACTTTTAATATGGAGAAAACAGTGGTTTAATGCTCTCCTTGAAAACAAAGCACGATCTAGCTATGAACCATATCAATAGCCTAATCAATCTAGCAACCTGAGAGATGGGCTATGCATTAAAAGTGATACAGGAGGTCATGTTAAGCTCTTTATCCACTCTCTCCACTGAGGCTATAGAACCTGAACCCCCAAACATCTGGCGGTGTCTCTCTGACCTAAATCACCCACCAAAATGGGAAACAAGGGGTCTTTTTCTTTGACCTGTAGAGGAATATTACACAGAGGGGGGAGATATTAGAGCAGTTGGGTTGACTTAAAAATGGAAAGGCAGCCGGCCCAGATGGGATCCCAGGAGAGCTGTATAAAAGATTGAAGACCCACTTGGTCCCCCTCTGGAAAGTCCAGTTTAATCAAATCTTTGCGGTGGAGTGTGCGATTTTGCCACCTTGGTATCAAGCCACCATAATAATGATTTTGAAACCCAATAAAGACCAATGACCATCTCCCTGCTAAACTGCGACTATAAGATCTTTGCAGGCACCATAGCATAGGGATTAGCTGATCGACACAATTGATTTAGCAGAAACAACTAATAGCCCTTTGACGATGGCCACTCTGGATGCTGCTAAAGCCTTCGATAGGGTGCGCTTGGCATATCTATGGAAGATTTAAAAAAACTTTTGGCTTTATTTTTTTTTATTTTATTTTTAGAGTTTTCTATAGCGCGAACCAGACCCAGGGTAGGGTATCAGAGCGCTTTACAAAGTGAGCAAAGTGTGAATAGCACATTTAGTAAAAACATGGCATACAAAAACATAGCATACAAAGTAAAAACATACAATAACAGAGTTCGGGGGATAAAAGCAAAATAGAGAATTGTTCTGAGCAATAATAATCAATTCGAGATTGTGCAAGTCTTAGCTTCGAAATATCAGTGGACGGAGAGTATAGGCAAGTTTGAGGTAGTAAGTTGGTGTGATGTTTGTGCATATTTAAGGGAGGAATTTGCTTATCAAGAATAATTTTGCTTTCTTTTTGAAGAGAGGTGTTGAGGCGATTTTTCTGATGAATGGCGGAAGCGAGTTCCAAATTCTTGGCGCCGCTCTAGAAAATGCTCTGTTGGAGGTTTTAGTCTTGTTGAAGAGCGAGGGTTTCAGGAGTAGATTATCTGCGCTCCTAGAATGTCTGTTTCCTCCAGATAAGGTATGTTTTTGGGCTAGGTACTGGGGGATGTTGTGGTGTAACGCCTTGTGAGTGATGCAAGCCATCTTTAAGTGAATACGAGCTTCATAGGGTAGCCGGTTGAGTGCCTTCAGGTGTGGTGATATGTGGTAAAATTTCCTAGATCCTGTTACGAGTCTTGCTGTGGCATTGAGACAGGCATTTAGAGGGGCGGTTGAGATTTTGGGAAGCCCTGAGAGGGTAGAACATCCGTATTCCAGCCTCGATATGACTAAGGACTGAACTGCAGTTTTGAGGTCCGGGTTCTCGATGAATGGCTTCATTTTTCTGAGATAGCTGAGGTGAAAGCGGGCATTTTTAGCCATCAAGTTGATGTGAGTATGCATGTTAAGGTTCTTATCCAGTGTGATTCTAAGTGATATTGTGGAGTCCACCAACGTTGGCGTGTAATTCAGAGCAGTGATCATTTTGGTCCATTCCTTTGTTTCCCGGGAGTTATTGGGGGGGGGAGATTAAAAGAAATTCTGTTTTTTGTGAGTTTAGCTTGAGGAAGTTGGTCGTTAACCATTGGACGGTTTTTCGAGAGCTAGATTCATTGTCTTTATCTCTTCAATGGAGGTGATCTTAATGTAAAGTGGAGTGTCGTCTGCGTACATGTGGTAGGAGATGTTCGCCTGCTGTAGTAGATCGGTAAGTGGTTCGACATATAAGTTGAATGCGTGGGGGATAGGGTGAGGAGAGAGAAAGAATCTTGTTGGTCATGTACGATTGCGTTCTGTTTTCCAGAAAGGATTTGAACCATAGAAGGACTGTGCCAGATAAACCCATCCTGTTTTCTAGTCTTCTTAGAAGTTTGTCGTGATTGACTGTATCGAAGGCTGATGAGAGGTCGAGCAGGACTAGTAGGCAGGTTTCATTGCGGTCAAGAGCTAGGAAGTCATCGTCTACTATGTGCAGGATGGCTGTTTCTGTGCTATTGCCACGTCTGAAACCCGATTGGTGGATGTTCAGTAGATTAAAGTTTGTGATGTGTTGGCTCAGTTGTTGCTGAACACATTTTTCCAAGACCTTTGCTAGCATGGGAATGTTGGTTATTGGTCAGAAGTTGTTGGGGTCGGAGGTGTTAGCTGCCATTTTTTTTAGGATAGGGGTGACTTGGACAGTTTTTAGGCAGTCCGGGATGTGACCTTGTGTTAGCGAGGCATTGATGATTTTGGTCCAGAGAGGGAAGATGATATGGTAGATGTGGGGTATGTCAGGGTTTAGCCTATGCGCCTGCCTGAACTACAATTCCCAGGTAAAATAGGCTCTGACTACATTTCCCATGAGCCCCTGCCTGCTGACTGGATTTAGCGCGGTACGGCCGGTAGGGGAGTGTTCGTGATTTGTTGGTATCAGCGGGAGCGGCTGCTCTCATTTCCGGAGGTTCCAGGTAGCGTTATCGGAGGAGCGTCTACAGTTTCACGGCGTCCTGCATTGGTATCGTTAATACTTTCGTGACACTACGCACATTGTTTGTTAGTAGAGCGGATCGCTCGTGAACTTATACTTGAGAGCCAGCCTTGTACCCCGTGGGTTTAGTGCTACTTCCCTTTCGTCTTTTCTTGCGAGGGGGAACTCGATTGTTTCATTATATCCTGGATTCAAGTTGTTTTGATTCAAGTGGCGGAGTGCTGGGGGGAGCCCTCCGCATTGCCGTCATGAAGACATGACGTATTGTTCAAATACCTTTTGTGGAATACAATTGCCAAAGCGGACGGCAGTGGTATAGGCACTACGCCCTACCGTGTTTGGTTTGACTTTGAACTTAGAGGATTGTTTATTGCTATAATCATTGTAGATGACGGAATCTGCACCGGTTGCATAGTGACCGTATCAGGGCCTCTCCTTACTTTTCATCTCCTTATTTCTTTTGTTGGACTAAGAAGCTGGATATTAGTCAAGACTTATTGACTGTTTATATATTTGAGTGGTTACACTTCAGGGGGTACGTTAAGTGCAGTAGCAGCACATACATTGGGCAGTGTTGCGATGGATGCAGTGTAAGCTAACTGGGTTTGTTGTGTTGTTTAGGGAAAAGGAAGGCGCAAGGAGAGAACCGCCGCTTGGAAGCTAGGAATCATAGACAGTTCAGGTGACACACCATCCTTTAGCGAGAAATTAACGAGTAGGAGAAAAGAAAATGTACTAATCTATGTGTTTTGTTTTGCAGCTTCCCTTCCCTGCTGTCCCTTCCTTTCCCTTCCTGGGTTTTTTCCCCTTTGGGGTTTTTCCCTCACCGTATCGCTCGAATACCTTGTGTATATAGTTCAGGGTGTTTGGGAGGTCCGGAGGTGGAGCTTATTACTGCGAGCGAATCCTGCAGAGTGCCAACCTGACAGAATCACGAACCTAAGAATTACACTCTGCCCGGTTCGTTCGTAGTGATAATGGCATCCATGGAGGATGTGTTGCATGCTTTAGTCTTGGTCCAGCAGGAGTTGCCCTCATCTAAAGCCGAGACTACAGCCTTAAGAGATAAGGTAGAACAGTTGTCTAGGAATCCCTTTAACGCCTCTTCTCCTGCCTCTTCCGTACAGGTGACGGTGCCTCCACCCATTCCTTTGGCCAATCCTGAAAGATTCTCAGGCGATCCTCGTAAGACACAGGTTTTCCTAACTCAGATATTGCTCCACTTTTCGTGTAAACCGGCTTCATTCCCTACTAATCACTCAAGGGTGGCTTTCGCCATATCCTATTTAGTAGGGGACGCAGCCAATTGGGCTGTGCCATTAGTTAAAAACAATGACGCCATTTTGTCAGATTGGTCTGCCTTTAAGGCAGAATTCGAGAAGGTCTTTGATCGCAGGGCAACAACCTTTAGTGCGGACAAGGAGCTCTTAGAATTGAGGCAGGGTAAAAGCGAGCTAATTACCTACTTGACCACGTTTAACAGACTGGTGGCTGAGGCTGAATGGCCTGAAGAAAAAAGAATGTCCCTTTTCTATCAGGGGTTAAAGGAGGATCTGAAAGATGTGGTGGCTCAAGTAGACCCTCAGCCAACAACGTGCGTGGACATGATTAATCTGCCATTAAGATTGGATAGTCGTATGACAGAGAGAGGGGGTAACAGGAGAAGATGGGATAGGGGTTCGTTCAGTTATGACCGTTCCACTCGTAAGCCATCTGGAAGGATAGAAAGCAGTCCTGAACCTATGGAGATAGGAGCCCTCCGAGCCCCGTTGTCTAAAGAAGAGAGGGAAGTCAGGAGAACACAGGGACTATGCATGTACTGCGGGAAGAAGGGGCATTACGTCAGAGAGTGCCCCTCCAAACCCAAGTCAACTAGTGCTAATAGATTCAAGAGAGTAGCCGTTTCATCCATAGTGCCTGAGATGGAACAGTTTGAGAACCAGAGACCCGGGGCGGAAGGAGGACAGGAATGGAAACTCACCTCGCTATCCACAATTGGGATAGGTGAAACCGAGTCACATCTTGTCATAGGCATGACACTCGAATGTGAGCATGAGCTCCATCAGGTATTGGTTATGTTAGACTCTGGAGCAACAGGCAATTTCATAGACGAGGGCCTGGTGTCTCGCCTGGCCTTACCACGTATTCCGAGAGAGAATCCTGAGGAAGTTTTAGCGGTAGATGGGCAGCCTTTGAAATCAGGCCACATAACGGAAAGAACTAGTGAGGTAGGCCTATCTGTTGTTATGCAAGGGAACATACACTCTGAGCGTTTGACTCTAAACATCATTGCAGCACCTCAGTATGAGGTAATCTTAGGCATGCCCTGGTTATGTCTTCATAATCCTGTTGTCAACTGGAGGACTAAGACGTTCAAGTTCTTGCCCGAGTTCTGCCAGGATCATATGGTGCCTGGTCCCTCTGCTCATGTTGCTGTTTTAACCACCCCTTATTTGGCAGCTACGGCAGTGGAAACAAACGTTCATCTCCCTGATGAATACAGTCTCTACAGAGATGTGTTTAGTGAAGTCAAAGCTGAAACACTACCCCCACACAGGGAGTTCGATTGTTGTATAGATTTGGTGGAAGGGGCTACAATCCCTACTTGCCGAGTGTACGCATTGTCAGTACCAGAAACTACTCATTTGAAGGAATACATTGATCACTACCTTCGCTTGGGGTTTATCAGACCTTCCCGCTCCCCTGCAGCCTCCCCTCTGTTCTTTATTGCGAAAGCCAATGGGGATCTACGGGCTTGTGTGGATTATCGCGTCTTGAACAAAAACACCGTATGCAACCGTTATCCTCTCCCCCTCATCTCTGTTTTGCTCGACCAGTTGAGGGAAGCAAAGATCTATACCCGTTTGGATTTACGGGGGGCTTATCACCTGGTCAGAGTACGCGAGGGGGATGAGTGGAAGACGGCGTTCAAGACGCGATATGGTCTCTACGAGTATTTGGTCATGCCCTTTGGGCTTTGTAATGCCCCGGTGGCTTTCCAATTTTTTATCAATGACGTTTTGAAGGATTATGTGGACCACTTTGTGATGGTGTATATCGATGATATACTGATATAATCACAGGATGAATCCTGTCATACAGAACAAGTGGGAAAGGTCTTGGAGAAGTTGAGAGAACATTGCTTATACGTGAAATTGAGCAAGTGTGAGTTTGGGGTACACGAGGTGGAGTTCTTGGGGGTGAACCTCAGTCCTAAGGGATTGCAGATGTCAGATCGAAAGGTCCAGGCGGTTCAGGAATGGCTAGCCCCAAAGAACGTGCGGGAGGTGCAGAGTTTTTTGGGGTTCGCCAATTATTACCGCCGTTTCATATAAAATTTTTCACAAACAGCTGTCCCAATAACTACGTTGTTGAAAAAAGGGGTACCGTTTGTATGGACCAGAGAGGCCGATGAGACATTCAAGACCTTAAAAAGAGCGTTCATTACGGCTCCCGTGTTGGCACACCCTGTAGTAGAACATCCCTTTGTGGTAGAAGCCGACGCTTCGGAGGAAGCGATAGGGGCTGTATTGTCTCAGAGAGATCCACTCACTGGTCAACTCCATCCTGTAGCATACTTGTCTAGAAAGTTGAGCCCTGCTGAGATCAACTACACCATAGCAGAGAAAGAACTTTTAGCTATAAAGCGTGCTTTTCAGGAGTGGAGGCAATACCTGTGGGGGGCTTGTCACGCTGTGACAGTATACACCGACCACAGAAACCTCCAGTATATGACTTCGGCTAGGCATTTAACGCAAAGACAAATGCGTTGGATGCTTTTCTTTGCAGAGTACAACTTTGTGGTGACCTTTAGACCTGGCGTAGACAACAGGAAAGCAGACGCTTTGTCCAGACAAGTGATGCCAGCTGAGCAACAGGAAGTAGTCCCTCATGCCATTATCCCCGCAGCGAAGGTGTTGTGTGTGGTTCGTGCGGAGAGTTTCTTGGAAGAGGTTAAGAGCTCCAGGTCTCTGATGGCCTGGGAACGATGGGCTGCTAGCAATCCCGGAAGGGTGTTGAGACAAGGGCTGCCTTTCCAGGGAGAGTGTTTGTACCTGCCCACTATTGAGATACAAAAAAAGGCTTTTGTTTGGTGTCATGTAGCGCCTATGGCGGGTCACCCAGGAGTTACCAAAACAGTGAGTCTGCTTCGAAGGTATTTTTGGTGGGACTCTTTGGTTAAAGATGCTATTCAGTGGGTGAAGTGTTGTGAGGAGTGTGCAAGAGCAAAGGGGAGAACACACGGATGAAAGGCCAACTAATGCACATGCCCATGCCTGCTCGCCCGTGGCAGAACATAAGCCTGGATTTCATAACAGGATTGCCCTTGGATCAGGGGTGTTCAGCTATCTTGGTGGTGGTAGATAATCTAACTAAGATGGGTCATTTTATACCATGTAAGAATCTCCCCACGGCAGGCCAAACCGCCCAGCTACTGGCTTCTCAGGTCATACGGTTACACGGCATTCCTCGGGTGATAGTGTCTGATAGGGGCGCACAGTTCATTGCTCGTTTTTGGAGAATGTGGTGTAAGGCTTTGGGTATTGAATCAGCTCTTTCAACAAGCTTTCACCCGCAGACCGATGGGCAGACAGAAAGGCTGAACCAGACCTTAAAGAAATACCTGCGGTGTTACTCTAAGGAAGCGCATGAATCATGGGTGGACTTGTTATGGATGGCTGAATTGGCATATAACAATGCGTGGCATAGCTCTACGGGCATGTCTCCTTTCAAGGCCAATTACGGTTATGATGCCAGCACGTTGCCCATCAACATCCCTCCAGAAGTAGGCAACCAGCCCAATGTGATGGCTCGCATACGTACTTTGAGGAAGGTGCATAGGGGCGTGCAGAAACATTTGTTGAAGGCTAAAGAGGTGTATAAGCGTTGGGAGGATAAGCACAGGACTCCCGGCCCTCAGTTTAAGGTGGGGGATAAGGTGTGGCTGTCCACCAGGTACATCCGATTTAAGCTGAGAAGTGTATTTCATCCGCGCTTTATTGGCCCCTATCCGATAGTGAGACAGGTCAACCCTGTGGAGTACAAACTTAGGTTGCCTTGCTCTCTGAGGATCCATCCTGTGTTTCACGTACATTTGTTAAAGCGGGCTCTTACGTCCCAGAGGAGGGCACCCCCGCCGGTGGAATGTGACGGAGGACTTGAATACGAAGTGAAGTCCATACTTGACTCCAAGATACGCAGGGGTGTGCTTTGGTATTTGGTCTCCTGGAAGGGTTATTCGGTGGAGGATGACTCATGGGAGCCCTGGAGTAATGTGCATGCACCGAGAGCCATAGCTTCTTTCCATCTGAGGTTTCCTTCCAAACCTGGCCCTAGGAGGCACGTGGGAGGAGGGCGTACTGTCAGGGTTTAGCCTATGCGCCTGCCTGAACTACAATTCCCAGGTAAAATAGGCTCTGACTACATTTCCCATGAGCCCCTGCCTGCTGACTGGATTTAGCGCGGTACGGCCGGTAGGGGAGTGTTCGTGATTTGTTGGTATCAGCGGGAGCGGCTGCTCTCGTTTCCGGAGGTTCCAGGTAGCATTATCGGAGGAATGTCTACAGTTTCACGACGTCCTGCATTGGTATCGTTAATACTTTCGTGACACTACGCACATTGCTTGTTAGTAGAGCGGATCGCTCGTGAACTTATACTTGAGAGCCAGCCTTGTACCCTGTGGGTTTAGTGCTACTTCCCTTTCGTCTTTTCTTGCGAGGGGAACTCGATTGTTTCATTATATCCTGGATTCAAGTTGTTTTGATTCAAGTGGCGGAGTGCTGGGGGGAGCCCTCCGCATTGCCGTCATGAAGACATGACGTATTGTTCAAATGCCTTTTGTGGAATACAATTGCCAAAGCGGACGGCAGTGGTATAGGCACTACACCCTACCGTGTTTGGTTTGACTTTGAACTTAGAGGATTGTTTATTGCTATAATCGTTGTAGATGACGGAATCTGCACCGGTTGCATAGTGACCGTATCAGGGCCTCTCCTTATTTTTCATCTCCTTATTTCGTTTGTTGGACTAAGAAGCTGGATATTAGTCAAGACTTATTGACTGTACTGATTGTTTAAATATTTGAGTGGTTACACTTCAGGGGGTACGTTAAGTGCAGTAGCAGCACATACATTGGGCAGTGTTGCGATGGATGCAGTGTAAGCTAACTGGGTTTGTTGTGTTGTTTAGGGAAAAGGAAGGCGCAAGGAGAGAACCACCGCTTGGAAGCTAGGAATCATAGACAGTTCAGGTGACACACCATCCTTTAGCGAGAAATTAACGAGAGTAGGAGAAAAGAAAATGTACTAATCTATGTGTTTTGTTTTGCAGCTTCCCTTCCCTGCTGTCCCTTCCTTTCCCTTCCTGGGTTTTTTCCCCTTTGGGGTTTTTCCCTCACCGTATCGCTCGAATACCCTGTGTATATAGTTCAGGGTGTTTGGGAGGTCCGGATGTGGAGCTTATTACTGCGAGCGAATCCTGCAGAGTGCCAACCAGACAGGGTAGGCAATTTGAGGGGACGGGGTTATACAAGTGGTTGTTGAGTTTGGTAGTCGCTAGAATTTTGGTGATGTCATTGAGTTCGTAAAGTTTGAAAGTAGACCAGTGAGAGTTATTTTTGCGCAGAGTTAGCTTATGTTGTACCGGGTTAATGGTTAGAATGATCTTTGGGATGGCTGAGTTGATTGCCGCCGTACTAAGTTCGAGTTGGAGGGAATTCATTTTTGCTGCGAAGAATGAGGAAAATTCTTCACTACTCAGCTGTGAAGTCGATGTTAAGAGTGAGGATTTGGCCAATTTGTTCGATTGTTGTTTCAGAATTTCGAAGAGTTTTTTTGGTCTATTTTTGGCATTCTCTAGTTCTGATTTGAAGAAGTCTTTTTTTGATTGTAGAATACTTTTATTGCATGAGTTTCTGGCTTTCCGGAGTAGTTTAAGATGGAGGGAGGAGGGATGTTGCCTCCATTTCCGTTCCGTTGATCTGAGTTTGCATCTCTCTTCATTCAGGGCTCCGCTGAACCATGGGTTTTTATCTTTGTCCGGAATTCTTTTGAGTTTTGGCGGTGCGGCTCGGTCAAAAACTTTGGTCATCGTGGTGTTATAGTGAGCAGTGAGGTCATTGACGTCTGACATGTTATTGGGGGGGCTTTAATAGTTGGCTAATTAGTGTAATTGAATGTCTGTATAGATCACCTGTAGCTAGCATCTTAATTAATAGGAACCTAACAAGGCCTTTTACCATTACAAGGGGAACCAGACAGGGATGCCCTTCAACCCTGCTGTTATTTGATCTATATATTTTGCCCTTTGCCCAGAAGATCCATTTGGATTGCTCCATCCTTCCATTTGTTTCCCAGGGTCTAGACTCGAAGATTGCATTTTGTGCAGATGATATCCTCTTACATAGAACAAATCCTGAATATTCGATCTGCACATTAGAAGGTCATGCTGAAACATTTTGGAAAATTGCGGTCTATTTAATAAATAAGACTGACATCATGACATGGGCAAAAGTGGAGGGCAGTAAAGGGATTCAGAGGGCTCTGGACAGATTAGATATTCGGGTATATTGGTGACACATAGCCTGGACTCCCTCCCTAGTACCAGCTAAGGAGATGTGAGAATCTTCCACTAACCATCTATGGAATAACAAATCTGGTCAAGATGATGATCCTCCCTAAACTTACTTTCCTTTTTTCATACTATTCCCTTGCTGTCTCCCATAGTTTCAATTAAGAAGATTCAAGGGAGAGTCAGTGGCTTCATATGAGCATCAAAGGGGGTCAGATTGTTTTGGAAGAAGCTTAGAAGGAGATTGGATAAGAGGGGGCGGGCTTGCTCTCCCAGATTTTCAGACATATTGTCAAGCTTTCTAATTTAAGAACTGCAGGTTGCTGGCAGCAAAGCTGGATAAGTCCTTAATTAGGCAAGTGCATTTGACAATGCTGGGGCCTTTAAGCAAGAAGAAATGTTTATACAAGTTTGGGAACCACAAATTCTTCAAACAAGTGAGATTCAAGGAGCTTGTTGCTCTAAAACTATGGCACACGTCAAGAAGTTCTTCCACATTCCCTACTATGCAAAGATCGGCACCATTATGGGGCTCTCTAGGAACACCAGCATGCCTCAAAGACAACCTCAGCTATCTGTTTAGGCAAGTTGGAGTCAATAGCTGGGGGACTTGGGGAAGGGAGGCAGGTTGATTGAGTGGGACAAAAGACTGGGAGTAAGGGGGACGGTCTAGGTATCTTCAGTTGAGTTTGTGGTGGTCGACTCAGAAATTAAGTGATATTAATGAACAAGGTCAGATTACAGAAATAGATCGCCTTTTGGTACTGGGATTTCATCAAAGCAGACAAGAAACATATCAAGTTTGGGCTTGACCTAACTGACAAAAGAATATGGCAAGTATCTAGAAGGTTACTTTATTCTACAGTTAAAGCAGCCCCCCTGAAGACGAATCATCATTTTACTATTCACAGTTTATACTGGACCCCCAGGAGACTAGTAAAGTTCCAGGTGGACCGTTATAGATGCAAGAAATGTAACCAGTTTGAGGATGATAGAAACATTTTTGATGGAGTTTGCAGACATACTGGGAAGGTGTAAGTAGGACCTTAAAGGGGGGTTATAAACAATCAAGGCAACCCACGCTTTAATGTTAATGGCTCCATTAATCTTAGTGTCATTGACTAAAGCTCAGCATAGATTGATTTTCATTCTAATCTTGTTAGCTAGATGTGGGAATTGTAAGTAATGAGCCTCTACTAACAGGGGCGTAACACAGGCCCCCGCAGCCCCCGCGGTGCAGGGGGGCCCCAAGCTCCAGAGGGCCCCCTCAGCACAGCACTCTGGCTGCAGGACTCCTGAATTAGCCCGTAGGGGGCCCCCCCAGGTGCTTTGCAGGGAGGCCCCCTCAAGGTTCGTTACGCCAGTGTCTACTAACCCCCTTTTAGTGACAGATTGGATTAGAGCTAGATAAGCCCTGGAAAGATCTCAAAACTTGGTAATGTGTCCAATGATTACATTTGAATGAGGCACTACTGGAAAGCCTACTCGAAGCTGTTTTTGTGTGTAAAATTTATCAATAGCCTCTCTGAGGCCTGGCTGGCAACCACCACGAATCTGGGAGTAGTGCTGATGGTGAAAGTAGGGCAACAAATTAAAAAGAAAAGTACACAGTGCTGAGGTATGGTCATGAGTCAAGTACATAAAAGTGCTGAGGTGGGGTCATAAGTCATAATGGAGAATAGGCAAAGTTTTGAAAAAAATATATAGTTAGCGCAGGGAATGAAATCAATCCAATGCCAAATGTGTAATAAAGGTAGTCTTTCTCATTATGCTAATGAAAGTGCATCAGTTTTGGCTGTAGCCTAATAATGCTCTGACCTGCTACTGGGGTTTATAGGTTTCAATATTGGGGAAGAAAATGTCTTGTGGAACTCTCAAGTACTGAATGAAGATGAAGGACCTGAGGGCCTTCCAAAAGGAAGGAGGTGTGCGGCTGGAGGGCAGGTGGAAGGGGGAACCTACAGAAAATGACAAAGCCAGGGGCGTAACACAGGCCCCTGCACCCCCGCAGTGCGGGGGCCTCCCAAGCTGCGGAGGGGCCCCCTTAGTACACTACTCTCGTCCGAGAGCTCCTGATAAAATCAGGAGCGGGGCACCTCCATGCACCTTGCAGGAGGGCCAGCTCAAGTTTCGTTACGCCACTGGACAATGCACCTCTACACTCTGAGCCCCCATCACATTTAAACCAACAAGAAGAGAGGGACTCAGAGTAGAAGTATAGCTGAGCATAGTGGTCTTAGAAGAACATATTACTTCATCTTGCACTAGGGGAATGAAGAGTTGTGGTTGCTGTGCATTTAGAGGTCAGGCATAGAACGTTACTATAGCTTTCTGTCCTTACTGGGAGCTTCATTTGCCTTAGGGGTGGTGGCCACTTGGTGTCTGCCTAACAACACCATTTAAATTAGTAATGCTCAGCAGTAGAATCTAAGAAACTAATAGTCTTATATTCCGTAACCCTAGGTTTTAAATCAGATACAGAGTATTATTGCACAGTCTAGTGTGGTGTGCCTGGATACAAGAAATGGAACATAGGGAGCAAAACTCAAAAATATCTGTTCCGTATGGTGATTTTTCAATAGGTCAAGCAATTGCAAACCTGGATATAACATTGTAAATTATGCTGTATTGCTTTCCATTCTATTTTTTCTTAAATACCCTAAGATTATCTTCACCTATTATATTTGAAAGCTTAACTAAGAACATTTAACAAACAAAACTAGACTTGACATGTAAAGTTGTACTGAAACAATCAGAACTGATATTTTTATCCAAACTATCACTTTCCCGTGCCCTCTCCAATGACACTGAGAAATACGCTTGACAGATTTACAAAGACTTTGCACTCATGCCAAGTCTTGAAGAGCATTTACTTTCTAGTGCAAATGGTTCTTTGCACTGGAAAGGAGCTCTTTTCTCACCACCAACAGAATGTAGTGCTTCTTTGTGCCACATCAAGGGGGGATCACTTGGGTTTATAAGGGGAAGATCGGCGCACGCAGTTCTAGTGCTTGAACAGATCTGCAAAGTGCTGATGCAAAACCTGATCCACAAAGGTAGACCGGCCAGGCTTTGCATCAAACACTAAAGCCTCCTTGAAGTAAGTGCAAACAAGGAGAAATCATTTAATTTCTGCAAATATTCCACACATAGCATGTGTGGTGCACTGCACAGCGCAGATGTGGAATGATTCAGAATTTGTACAGACAAAGGATTTTGTGCCAGAAGGGTGCGAGACTAGTACAAATCCTATGGTAAACAACACACATGCACCTGTGCATCATGGTGCAGTGTGTGTGGCGCTAGGCACCTCTATAATGCACTAGCACAGAGGAGGGCAGCAGCAGAAGACCATTTTAGATGAATATAGACTTTGCTTGCTGGCTTGTGTAAAACATTGCCCTTACCAACATCTCCCAAACCGTGTCAGAAACTGCAAGACTAGATTTACAAGATGCTCTGCTCCAACCCAAAGCAAGGCACGAAATGCAGGTGCAGTTGCTACTATCTGGCAGTAGGCGGGGTTACCCAAAGCAGAAGCTATCACCCAATTCCACCATGATCTGCATCAACCTGTTAAAACTTCCATTAGCACCAGCAGGAGTCCCAGGCCATAACCATTTGGAGTTGTTAAGTGGGGTGCATTCAATTTATTAGTCCCCATTCCCTGTAACTGCCAGCAATAAATGACAGTCAGAGTCATATTGCTGCCAAAACAGAGCAAAACCTGCTCTTCAAAAAATAAGGACATTGACAATTAGCATTCTGCTTATCCGCTTAGCAGAAATTAATTCAGAGGCAAATAGGCCAAGGCCATTTTTATCTTTTTACATACGCAAAGAGGGATGCCCTTTTGCAAACCCTCTCTACACAGGTGTGTTTGCTTAATGGACAGTGTTTCATATGAACCGAGGGCCCCTGTGTGCATGTTACAAGAGTGCATAGCATCCTGTGTGGATTTAAGTAGAGGACATGACATCCTCATCCTGTGTGCATTTTATGACAGCATAATCCATCCTATCTGCATTTCTCCCTAAGATACATCATCCTGTGAGCACTATCATTCAAGAGACAATGCATACAGTATCCAGAACTGAGTCCAACACAAGTTAAATCATCCTGCAGGGACTTCACTACAGGAAACACCATCCTACATTCACAAGGTCTACTGTGAACGTCACTCTAGGACTCAACATTCTGTTTGGGATTCATCTTAAAACACATTATGCTAGAGTGTACTGTAGGACAAGGCATCAGGCATATATTTTACTTCGGAACTCTTGGACTTGAAGTTATAATTCAACACATACTCCTTTCCTATGCCATACTAACGGCAGCATACTTGACACAAGACAGCACATCATACCATTGAGTGAAAACTATAATTTTCAACAACTAACCTTTAGATATTTGTGAAATAAGTCAGTGACGTGAATGATTTCAACTCAGCATGCCACGTCGTTAGGAGACCCAAGGTGGCTTTTACTTAGAGCATCGCTTGCGACTGACAAAGTAAAGTGCGGTGTGCTTTCTATGGACGTTCTAATGCTTATCGCGGCTCGGATGACTATGTGCTTTAGTTAGTGGCCCTTCTCCTAAGCAGAAGTCCGAAGAGCTTCACGTGGGTGTTATTTGGCATTTCCTCCACCAGCTTAATTCCCCTGGTTTCGAGTAGCAAGCATGGTATTTTTAAGAATCCTTCAATTTGTTTTTACTTTCTTAGTATTGTTTTATTTAGTAAAACCAATACACAAAAAAGCACAATGATGGGACCTTTCTTCCTATAATTTTTACCTGCTTCTTTCATTTTTCCTCGTACTAAGTTTGTTTGTTTTGTTTTGTAGGGGGATTTATATAGCGCATATATACCGACAGGTCTCTTAGCGCTGACAGAAGGAGATTCGCAAAAAAGCCCGGCAAAGACAGTCCTGGTAACAGGGATCTTAGTAAGTATATTACTAAGTATTCGACTTGAGGGCCATATCCAATCCAAATTTACCTTATGTGTATCAAAAACGTCACTTGTCCCTTAAACATTGTCTGAAATAATAACGGATATTTGTTGCTCCCAGCAGCGCACTAGGCTTCTTTGTTTGCGTTTCGCTGCAGGCGGGCCAGAGCAGAAGTGATCAGATTCTCTTGCCTGTTGGGCTCCATCATCCTCTCTCTCATTCTCCAGCTTGCTCAGCCCTGGCACTGATCTCAGAAGGGTTTTCACCATCTCGAAAATTGTCTGCCCCGCCCCTTCCTAGATCACCCTCAGCTTTACTGTTTGTAGAATAATAATCTTTACTCTTCTGGATAAGATCTACTTCTGAATGATATTGAAGTTAGATAATATCTGGATTTAATTCCAATAGTCGCACTGTTTCTTCCACCACCTATACCACTCATTCTCTCAAAGGGGCAGGATGCAAAAGATAAGTAACCTTAACCAATGCCCCTTTCACTTCTTGTTTTAACCAATACCATGTTTTTCTACTCTGTCCAAAGCCACTGTCATTGAGTGCCTCCTAGGGGATGGGGATCTTCAAGATCCTAAGCATTCATTTTAGTGTTAGGCATTTGGGACAAAAGGAATGAACTAGAGAACTCTTGTGCTGAAAACGACCTCTTACCATGCTTGAAGAGAAGTATCCTTCTTTCTCTCATTAATAGAGGCCAATATATCTCCTTCTGTGTTAAATAGATCTATTTTAAGAGAGGAGCGAAGAATTCCGCTCCGACTGCTGAGTTTGCAGAGTTTTGCCCACTCCATGCAGAGCACAGAGTTCCGCAAAACTCCGCTAAGCTACTCGAAGTGGAGTTTTTTCTGTCACACAGCTTGCCAACCGTTGGTTGGAGAGTGTGTGCAGGAGAAATTTACACACCAGACCTCGTCCCAGTGAGATTTTTCAATGCGGGCAGCCGCGGCAGGTTGCGAACGCTTGCGTTGAGAAATCTGCTGCTTGCGTGGAGGAACCCGACACTCGAGTAGAATGTCTACACAAGCAGCAGAAATCATCCACACCCTCCGGCTCGAAGCAGAGTGCTGTTCGTGTTGACTTTACAATGCAGGACAAACTCCTGGCGCTTAAAATCAATGCGAGCAGCGCAACTTAGACTCTGCCTCTGGCGGAACTCTGTGGAGTGCAGCAAAGATTTTTCAGCACTTGGCACAGTTCCGTGGAGTAGAACTCCACAAACTCTGCCCAGGACTAGTCAATTGTGCTTTTTACATGCAGATAGGGCAGCAGGCACATGTTCATGTTAGGTAAAAATGGACTACCCACATTAGCTCGGTCTGGTTCACAGTTGCCCTACTCCTCAGCGTTCCGTCAATGTTGTTCACTCTTAAACCGATCAGTGCTCTGCCCTTAATTGATGCTTATTGCTGCTTTTTTGACAAACAGCAGCACCATGGTCTGACCCCTAACCATAAATCACAGCATGCTCTGGCCAGCACACCGCCAACCTAATGGAAGTCAGGAGCATCGCCCCACCGCTTTGTGAAGCTGTTAAAAAAAAGAAGAAAAAAAAGGATAATAATGCAACATTATTATCATTTTATTTTTCATACTACAGTGGCTCAGTTCATTTCTTGCCGGTGGGGCTGGGCTCCGTGACGCCAGAGCAATGCAGGGGGAGGAGTGGAGGCACTCTCAAAGTGCGTATGACTGTTTGTCCGGCCGTCTCGGGAGAGCCAAACAGTCATGCACAATTTGCATGTTCTCCACCAGCTATATTGTAATTCGGGTTGGAGAACATGCCCAGGCTCCCTGTCCCAGTCTGAGCGCCGAACCATGGCGCTCAGACCAATCACAACACTGCATTGCAGCATTGTGATTGGCTTAGGGGAGCCTGGGAGCTCAGGTGCTTCCTGCTGCTGAGACTCAAGACAGGAAGAGGCTGAAGAGGATGGAGAAGAGGTGGCGGCAGGCCGTACCCAGGTAAGTGGTTTTTTGGGGGGTCTTTTTCATTCCCCCCACCCTCCGTGCCTCACCACCCCTGTCCAGAAGCAGCCACTACTGTATTCACCTGTCGCCACTCCAGCTCAGTGTCTGCCCCCCCACCCCCACAGCTCGGAGAGGCCATATTGTTCCATACCCAACAGTGACAGTGTAAGACTGCGGCAGACTCTCTCCTTTGTTAGTGATGTGACACTTTTTTCTAATGTCAAATTAAAGCGCGTCTAACGTACCGGTAGCAGTCTTAATTCCCTTAGGATTTTGTTGCTCATCTCTGGATCGGGTCTTACAAATTAATTCAATATCAAGTAAAATTCCGGAATTAAATGTAAAGCATATTAGGCTTAACAATAAAGACTGACAAGTGTTATAATCAAACCATGAAGGTTTACTGAAAGTTAAAGGCACTACCGAAAGCAAAATAAATGGCAAGGAGTTAGCCATCAGTCATACAAAAGCATGATTCAATAATAAAGAAAAAGTTCTCTACCTGTTTGTTCCAAAATGTACTCTGTATCATTAGATAAATAGGTTGACACTCAAACTAAGGCTAATCATAACAAAAACACAAGAACAGTTTGAATGCATAAACAAAGGTCAGTTAATGAGTGCTTTTATTTTTCACAGTGGTCGTTATTCAGACAGTCGTATTCACAACACGTGCTTATTCGTGACTTAATGGAGTAGACATCAGAACATATACAAAAACCATAAATTTAGAAGGTCCCAGACATCATCAACTGCACACAAAATCACAAACTTATACCGGTATCACAACACACCAACATCACACTTCATACTTACAAAAATAAAGAAATGGTCAAAATGACCCGGAAATGACCGGCTGAAATTTAGCCGCAATGAACAATGTATAAATGAAATCATAAGAAAACATTCAATACAATATTAAAAGGTTCTTCGGACCATCTGGCCACGAGTATTTTCGCCTATCCTCTTGAAGAGACGTGCGTTGTCATAGATCCTCTACCTGGCGGCTCTTTCGTCTGTTACATCTCTTAACAGTTCGATCACTGCACCACTGCACCGCAATGAAGAGTAGCCTAAACGGATTCGCCAACGGCGCGCTTCACGTTTCAAAGCAATTTTAAACGCCGCCTCGATTGACATGGACCCTGTTTAACCCCTTCTCTGAAAACTCCGATCAAGCTTTTTGAGCCCCTCACATTCTCCAACAGTGCTTGACGTTTGATTCTCCTAGAGGACTTTTGTCTCGGTTTGCTCCCACTATCCGTGTACAACCAGAGCTTTCTTGCCGCCATTTTGCCAGCATGATCTGACATCTAGAGTTATAACCGCTACAGGTCCCAGCAAAGTATACCTTAATTCCATTCTGTTCGCCCTGAGGAAGGTGGCATCCACTGTTTGGTGCGCTCACCGAAACGCGCGTCGGCGCTTCTTTGAAGTCCAACCATGCCCCTATCACTCAGATGCAACATGGACCTTTTAATATTGTATTGAATGTTTTCTTATGATTTCAATTATACATTGTTCATTGCGGCTAAATTTCAGCCGGTCATTTCCGGGTCATTTTGACCATTTCTTTATTTTTGTAAGTATGAAGTGTGATGTTGGTGTGTTGTGATACCGGTATAAGTTTGTGATTTTGTGTGCAGTTGATGATGTCTGGGACCTTCTAAATTTATGGTTTTTGTATATGTTCTGATGTCTACTTCATTAAGTCACGAATAAGCACGTGTTGTGAATACGACTGTCTGAATAACGACCACTGTGAAAAATAAAAGCACTCATTAACTGACCTTTGTTTATGCATTCAAACTGTTCTTGTGCTTTTGTTATGATTAGCCTTAGTTTGAGTGTCAACCTATTTATCTAATGATACAGAGTACATTTTGGAACAAAGAGGTAGAGAACTTTTTCTTTATTATTGATTCAGTATTTTTCCCCTGAGCCTCTACCTATATTTACCTTGCAGGGGTTCCCCTTGTTGTATTGGATACAAAAGCATGATGCCTAGAATAAAAAATACAACAATGAAGTAGCAGAACAAGATATAATTCCGCTCAAGCAAATAAATCATCAATTGGAGGTAAGACTGAGTTTCGCTTTCTAAAGGTCAGGGAAGATTGAGCCCACAACCCTCAGGATGGGGCCTCTTTTACAGGAAATTATACAAAGGAATCATACATGAATGTGCAGAGGTTTCATAATCCCATTCAAGCATATTAAAGAAAGAATGATAAAGTTTAAAATCACAATTGGCAGAACTAGCCTACAGATTCATATAATGCAGTTCCCATACCTTGTGCATAGTTAGTTCAAATATTGTTAAGAACTCAAGGTAAAGTTCTCATGAGAATAACATCTTGGTCCCAATAATAAGGGCTTGGTAAAACATTCACTTTGCTAACACAGCATGAAAACAAAGCTTGAGAACTAAGCATCAGGTGGTACATGAGAGCGTGACTTTGTATTTTAAAAGATTGTTTACAAAATAACTATTGTGTGCTGAGTTCATGGGGTAACAAGTATAGGCAATGCCAATATGTTTGGCTTTAAAAGAATGTTGTATGGTAACGTGACGGTACAAAACGGGGTGGTGATGGACGGAGCATGGGAACCAATCAAACACTCACACCCAGTCAACAGATCCGGGTTTGATCCATCACCGTTCTTTAGCCCACTCTACCACCCCAGTTCAGACATGGCCATATGCAAATCAGTCTGACCCTGTGCCTCATGGGAACAGTCCAGCCCGAACTGCCAAGCCATCACCACCCCCTTTTGTACCGCTTTGTTCGCCATAAGTTGGCAGGGTATGCTCAGACGTGAGTCCCTTGCTCACTTTGCCACTGGATTCAAGCAAGCCTGGCTGAAGACGGCTGAAATGCCAGAAAGCGGTCCTAGGAAGCTTGTTTCCGGTCCAGGGAAGGCATGGCTTGGCAGTTCGGGCTGGACTGTTCCCATGAGGCACAGGGTCAGACTGATTTGCATATGGCCATGTCTGAACTGGGGTGGCAGAGTGGGCTAAAGAACGGTGATGGATCAAACCCGGATCTGTTGACTGGGTGTGAGTGTTTGATTGGTTCCGATGCTCCGTCCATCACCACCCACTTTTGTACCGCTTTGTTCGCCATTAGTTGGCAGGGTATGCTCAGACGTGAGTCCCTTGCTCACTTTGCCACTGGATTCAAGCAAGCCTGGCTGAAATGCCAGAAACCGGTCCTAGGAAGCTTGTTTCCGGTCCAGGGAAGGCATGGCTTGGCAGTTCGGGCTGGACTGTTCCCATGAGGCACAGGGTCAGACTGATTTGCATATGGCCATGTCTGAACTGGGGTGGCAGAGTGGGCTAAAGAACGGTGATGGATCAAACCCAGATCTGTTGACTGGGTGTGAGTGTTTGATTGATTCTGATGCTCCGTCCATCACCACCCCCTTTTGTACCGTATGGTAACGTGAAGCATTACAAGTAGATAGCGAATAGATATGTATTTGTGTACAAGCATAGAACTGTAGAATAATATTGATGCAGGTTAAAAGGTCAGGTGACAGTTGTACTGTCAGCAGAGACCTAGAGCTCCATGTAGGTTAATGACTGCTCTCTTCTCATCTAGTTATCTAAAACACTTTAATAGCAATACAATGTCATGTGGGCCCCTGAATGTTCAACCTCAGGCAGATGGATAAATATACAAAATGATCACAGCTGTGTGGTTGCAAGCACTTTTTTCTAATGGAGGCACACAACTTCTGGCCAATGAAAACATGTATGCCTGGCTCCCAGCATGTAGGTGGAGCAAACGTCCCTCTCCTGGTGGTTATCACATAATTGTCAGGCGACAGATGCGCTGTCAAGCCAGACCATGATAGAAGACAGAGAGCCGACTGTGGACGATGATGATAGTTGCAGACAGCAACCACCATTTGGAAATCGAGGCCTATTTTCTCAATGTTAAAATTAAACACAGCTTCTCAACAAAGGATCTAAAATGTACTATAAGTACTTACATCATGTTAATTCAACTATGCCTTAGATTAAAAACCTTTTTCATTATCATCAATCTGGGATCAAGAGAACTGGGAACTAGCTCTTTTAAATACTTCCTTTTCCAGGTGCAAAGGCAAGCAATTTTTCAATAATTTTTTTATAAAACCTTGTTTTTTTAAAGTGCTTTTTACAGAATTTCTGCTGTTTCTATGTGCTTTATTACCCAGTTTATGGCACTCAGAATACTTTCATGTGATTTAATGGAAGGCTGAGATGATATTGGCAAGATTAGAATAGTGAGATCACTAGATTTGTCATCTGTAGATATTCAACTCACTGAGCTGTCTTGCTGTTAAGTTTCAGCCTGTCATTATTTAGGCAAGTAGAGTTCACTTCTTTGGCGTCTACTGAGATCACTGTTTTTTTCATTCAAACACTTGCACAACAGGATATTAGCATCTCATCACCAGAAACACGCTGGGCCTTGCTAGTAGCTGTGCTGTAGAGAGCTGTCTAAGCCTTCACAGAGCGGCATTTTTGCCTGCCACCCCATGAATATATGCTGAGATGTCCTCCTGTTCTTCAAAGGTAGGTGTATGGGTACCCACCATGTTGCAGATATGCAGCCAAACCTAGCCAGATGGCAGAGAAGCATGGCACGTGTTAAATAAAGACTGGGGACCTGATTCACAAAGGTAAACTTACACTTTTGCTATTCACAAAGATAGCACAATCCTGTCTTTTAATGTGCGGAGACTCTGCACTCGTAAATATACTACTCATAAAATGACTTTGTGAATATAAACAACAATAGTAAACTTACAAAAAAGGGTTCAATTTACTTTTCTCAATCGAACCCATAGTGAACAAGTGATTGGAGGGGTAGCTGGGCTCAGAGTGGAAGTGGACTGTGTCTATGCATGTATATTGTATTTGCGTACAGAAGCCTAAACAAAAGGAAGAGCTGCACATATTCCCTCTTCAATGCCCAGTTCTGTGGCATTGAAGTTGGAAGTATGGCCCTGGGAATTCCCACTGGGATCGCCACACCGGTTAAGAACAGTGTTATCGCTCCTGCGAGGTTGTACAACCATAGGGTCCTTCTGGCCCAGTTTGTTCCACCTGGGTGGGGGTTTGGCTCAGACTTCGGTTAAATAACAATATGCGCAGCCAAGCAGAACACGAATTTCCAGGTCTGTATGGGGCACAACGCCAGGCGAATGAAAGCATTGCCCACTTATTATGCAGACCCACTGAAGCATTCTTCTCCGAGCTAGTTTGTCGAGATAAAAGACTATTTTAATGTAGGATGCACGTTTGTGTTCATTTCAGTGCGCATGAGGCAGAAAGGTACTTTGAGGATTACCTCGAATATTTGTCTTGTAAGTGTTTTGGATGGCAGTAAACCATTAGCTTCTCTCCAGTCAAGCGTCAATCCACATTACCATGTATATCAGTGCTTTGCAGCCGCATAGAATGCGCTTAGATTTGGTTTGCAAACACTAATTGGAAGATGTCCGCTAAATCTCTGGCACAAGGAAGATGGCAAAAGATAAAGAAACACTGGACAATTGTGCTTCTACCCTACAAATGCAATTGCTATAGAAAATGAAATCGAAAGAACTGGTAACTGAATGAGTAGCTATCAACAGTGCAGCCAGTACAGTGTCACAATGACCCACGGGTGTTATGGGCTTCTGCACCCTAATTATGGCTTCCTATGCCACCCAAAACAGGGGTAAGTGGTGCAATCGGGCCCATGGTGCAACAATGAACTGGATACGGAAGAAGATAAGACCCACACAGTGCCTAACAGGACAGTTTGCCCCCTCAAGCATTCTCCTAGGAGGCTGCAATCAGTGCTGGATGGGCAGCCGTGACCCAACCATGTCCCTGTGGCGCTATCCTAGCAGTAACGATTGGTGTAAGGGAAATTAGATGGGGCAGCATGGGGCGGTAGAAGAGGGGGCAGCGCGAGGGACTGAAACTATCAAATAAATGTGTGTTGGTCTTCTGCGCGCCGGTCTTCTCCTCTGGCCATAGACTGCAGCTCCCAGCTTCCCCTGCGGTCAATCCCAAGGCTGCTCTCACTATGATAGCAGTGTCAGGATTGGGCAGAACGGACTTGTTTTGTGCGCCATCGGGAGATGGGAGCCTGTGCCTGCTGATCTCTCCACCCAGCAACACAACTGGGTTGGAGAGTTGTCAGTGCGCATGGCGGTTTGGCTGGTCTGACAGCAGGGCACACCACTTCTCCTCCCCCTGCTGCAGTTCTGTGGCCCCGCCCCAAATCGCAGCCACAGGACAAAAAATAAAATGATCTACATTAAGATCATTTTATTTTTCGTTTGCCTCCGCGAGTAGTGGGGCAACACTCCTCCGCCATAGTGGAGCAGCCGCCCCTGTATCTTAGTAGCAATCTCCTGCAGTGTGGACCGGTTTGACATTTTTGCCAGGGCTGATATTGATGTTTCAGTCCTACCCCAACCAGAATATGAGAGTGAGAAGTTATCTTCAACTAAAAGCAGAGAGCACTGCATAGAAATGCTATATGTGGGAGAATAAAGTACATCTACAGCCATTGTACTGGAAGAGCTTTTTTATGAGCGCGAGCTGCGCCCTGCAGCAATGTGTAGCAGTTCAGAACACTGGTCAGGTACAACACAAGAAAAATTGGAGACAAAATCCACTTCCCCATAACTTTCATTTGGAAAAGGCAATCAATCCTCACCATTTTCTGCAAGCATAATTTCCTTTCCTTTTTCTCTGCGACAGTATAACAATTCAGATGCCCAAAGGGAAGACATTCTCACGTCCTTGGCCCCTGGCACACAGTAATGACAAGAAGCTTTCATTTATCTGAAGCAAATCTAGCTCAAGTGAGGCTTTCTTCACATTTAAGTAGCAAATAATTTTTCAATATTGCTCCCCTGGAGACCATTACTCCTGAAAGGTGTTCGCTGCAGCTGCAAATGTGCTCATCTTTACACAAGACCGTGACAAATCCATGCAAATACATAATCCATTCCACCTCGGCGTAGGTGCACTGCAACACAGATAGGGCCATTGCAAAGTGTTCCAATCCTTATCGAACCCACTGTACTATACAGAGGGATAGATAGATAGATAGATAGATAGATAGATAGATAGATAGATAGATAGATAGATAGATAGATAGATAGATAGATAGATAGATAGATAGATAGATAGATAGATAGATAGATAGATAGATAGATAGATAGATCTTTAACCCACATACAACAAAAAATGAAATTAAAAGATGTCGGATGTTAAAACTGTTTCTATGTAAGTAAACATGCAAAATGTTTCAGTGATACACCATCTTTCTTAGCGGTCACACAACCATTTTAGTTTGTTTTGTGCTGGCATTTTCACTCTGGAGCACCTTGTGACTGCCATTCTGTTTCAGTGTGCATATGCACTGTCTCTAAAACATGGCCTAAAATTGGGCACACATAGTTAGTGATTTAATTTTTAGGTAAGACCACAGTAAGGTGGCACAGGAAAGTGCTCCAGTGGTAAAAATGTAAAGTGCCACATGTGTGCAACAGTGTTCATTTACACCTCTAACAGGGATGACTGAAAAACATACTTCAGGTTCAACATTGTAAGTGTTCTGCCACATAGTGAAATCTATAATTATGCATTAGCTAAGCTACCTCTAAGGTGCCAAGTAAGTGGTTAATGTATAAAAGGACATGGTTAATTTTGGACTTGGCCCTTTTTGGCTAACGTTCCCTAAACCTTTTGCTTTCCCCTAGACCTTTTTTCTGACATCGTGTTGCCAACTTAGATACTTTGGGCACTTTGCCACTGCTGATCAGTGTCAAAGTGCAAGTGCCCCCTGTGTAAAGTGTAATGGTAATTGGTTGTCCATGATTGGTATGTTTGCCTTACTAGTAAAGTCCCTAGTAAAGTGCACTATATGTGCCAGGGCTGGTAATGCAACCGCTACTAGTAGGCCAGCAGCACTAATTGTGCCACACACACAAGTAGCCTTAAAGTTGGAACTCAGGCCTGCCACTGCAGTGCCTGCATGCAGTTTGTTAAACTGCCATGATTTTCTTACAAGTGCACCCACTAGCCAGACCAAACCCTTCCCTTTCTATGCACATCAATCACCCCTATGGTAGGTCCAAGGTACCCCCTGGGCAGGGTGCAGTGCATGGGAAAGGTAGGACATGTACTAAGGTGTGTACCATGTCCTGACAGTGAAATAATCTCCATTTCGTTTTTCACTGTTGAAAGGCCTTCTTGCCCATATTATAAAATGGGGAGGCTGTGTGATATGTTTTCCAGCCTATCTTCCCAAAGGCTTAAGATGGAGAGGTGAAGTTCAGTGTCCTGAACTCACAATGTAATAACACATCTTTTTATGAAGGTGGTTTTTGCATTGTGTGTTTAGAAGCCACTCTTTTAGAAGTGGCTGGGTTTTTGTTCTCAAACATTTCTGTGCGTCTCTGCCTGGTTGTGGATTGACTGGATTTGAAAGTGATAGAATCTGGGGAATGTCTTGATCCATGGGAGGAGGTGAGCATCAGGTTGACCTGAATCCGGAGTGTAGGGAGAGGAGTAGCCCATAGAGGTGATGAGGCCTGGGTTGCTGTCATAAAACAATTGTCCTATCTCCTGATGAGTGATTGAGAATCCAGTCCCACCACTAATCAAAGGACCAAGGTGTCACTGGCAGGGAGGCACTCAAAACTGGTTTGAACAGGGGTCAGTGCTCCCCTGAACACAAAGATTTCAAAGACATTTAGGGGTATAACTATGAGAGCTGAAGCCTCTGACCTTTGGAGAATGGCTTGATCAAGTTTGAACAAGACTGGAGCTACTTCATGGTCAAGAGGGACCTTTGCCAAGGAAGAAACAACTGAAGAGACTGAAGGAAAGGACTGACCATTGCTGTGTGTTCTGGGGCTGGCCTGCAGCTTGCTGTTTTAACCAAGGAGAGGCTAAAGGGTCTTTGCTGTATGCTGTGTCCCCCTGCTTGAGAGGACTTTGCTGTGCTGTGTCCTGAATTAACTTATCCCCAAGGGCCCGAGGTGAGCTGGCTCCCTGTTGCGGAAACTCAAGCACACAAAAGTTTCCAGGAGCGTCTCAGCCACACTGTCTGCGTCTTGTTGCAGCCTGAGACCCTAGTAAGAAGTGCCCTGTAATCGTGGGCACCTGGAGTCTAAGCGAGGATCAGCGACGCTGTGTGCGTGTGCTTTTTGCAGCCTGAGCCCTTCGTGAGGATTGTCCTGTTATCGTGTGCACCGGAGTCCAAGTGAGTCTCAGCGACGCTGTGTGCGTGTGCTTTGTGTAGCCTGACACCTTCGTGAGGATTGCCTTGTTATCGTGCACACCCGGAATCCAAGCGAGTCTCAGCGACGCTGTGTGCGTGTGCTCTGTGCAGCCTGAGACCTTCGTGAGGATTGCCTTGTTATCGTGCACCCGGAGTTAAAGTGAGTCTCAGCGACGCTGTGTGCATGTGCTTCGTGCAGCCTGAGACTTTTGTGAGGAGTGTCCGGTGATTGTGCACCCGAAGTTCAAGGGAGTCTCAGCGATGCTGTGTGCGTGTGCCCTGTGGCAGCCTGAGATCTTCGTAGTATCAGTGGCCTGGACCCACAGCCCCGGAGGAGCTGAGCCGTCGGCCCCTAGCCCGCCGTTGCCAGAGCGGGACCTTGAACTAACTTCGTCGAGAGAGGAACTGAGTCCCACTGCCCGGAATTCACAAAGATTGTATCAGAGGCCCAAGTCGCTGGAGGAGGAGAGGAGAGTGAGGTCGAACCCCCCAGGTAACGTGTGTCGAAACCTGGGGCGGGAGGCGGGCTCGGAGTGAGATGCTCTCAGCTGCTCTCATTCCGGCAGCGCGAGCCTCTGCTTCGGCTCGCATCACAGCCTGTACTTGCTAAAGGAGTGGCAGTAATGGGGCCGGAGCGTGGAGCTGCACTTTTTGTTCACCATACCCGTGTGGGGACAACTGTTGACAGAGGCTGACTACGAGTCAGCACGAGTGGCGGAGAGACCATCGAAGGCACCATGATCGGTGCTGTAGTGTATTACGTATTGCATTATCATTGCATAACGAACTACCTGACTAGTGTATTATGCATTGTATTATTCCTGCATAACAAACTACCTGATTAGTGTATTACACATTGCATTATTGCTCCATAACGAACTACCTGATTGTCATATTACACATTGCATTATTGCTGCATAACGAACTACCTGTTTAGGGTATACGCATTGCATTATTTCTGCATAACGAAGTACCTGATTGTTGCGTTACGGATTGCATTATGTTTACATTGCAAAGTGCCTGATTGTTGAGTTACGCATTTCAATATTTTTACATTGCATAGTGCCTGATTCCAGCATTACGAACTGCATTATTTTTATATTGGCAAATGACTGATTCTAGCATTACGAACTGCATTATTTTTATATTGCCAAATGCCTGATTCTAGCATTAGGAACTGAGAGGCAATTACCTCGAAACACGTGTCCAGGGATGGCATTAAGTGACACACTCGTGGCATAGGCGTACTCACCGCTGCCACTACATTATCCAGAGTTCTTTGGGGCTATTTGCTGGTATGACGAGCAGTGTGCGTCCTACTACGTTTCTGCATAGAATTGCATTAGGACTGCAGTGGAACGTTTAGAAGTGCTCATTAATATTGCCAGAACTTACAAGTGCTGGCTGGCCTAACAAGCGGCCAGGAGGAGTATTACAAATATGCATATGTTGGATCTATATCAAATGGTCTTATCGTATATCTTTTTATATAAAATGTATACTTGTTTTCTATGAAACTCGTGTGGAGTCCATTGGTGGTGTCATCATCATTGGGTTGCTGTGAGCGTGGTTGCAAATACTTTACACATTTGCCTTGAATATAAGCCTGGCTGCTCGTGCCAAGATTCCAAGGGGGTGAGCGGAGGCTATCTTAGAAGGTGTCCTTCCTTTCCCTGACGTGGAAACGAGGGTCCCTATTTGGCCTAAGGTACCTACCTCAGCCAACCAGGGATCCCGGATCTAACAGTTAATATTAAAAATGATGTGTCCCTACAGCATTTTGGATTTGTTACAGTGCAATTCCGCTGTCTGTTTTCAGTATCTCAGGTACCCACCAATGGCAGCAGAGTTTAGAATTTAAAGTCTGAAGCGATCCCTGTGCCAAGACGTGCATTTTCTGAAATTTAGTTTACAGGCAAGGATTGCCAATCAAGATTCTCTCAATGGTTTGGCCTGTTATTAATTGGGCATTCTAGGGTATGAACCTTAAAATCCATTGGCTCTATTTTTTGTATTAAAAAATGGAGCACACTTAGGTCCCATGGTGGTAGCATTGGTATGCAATAATGGTTCTAAATTTATGTTGTTTGGATACTTGCGGATAAGTGTGTGTTCATGAGAGAGAGAGTATGCATATTTGTGAGAAAATGTTTTTGTATGTGTAAATATGTGTGAGCGACAGTGAGAGAGACAGCCGTAGGTAATGAGTGAGATTGTGTGAGGTTGAGTCCCAGATTTACTACTCTTTGATCAAGGCATAGCTGTACCAAAGTTGCTGGCCTACCTTGTGTCAAACGAGGAGAGAAAAAATGCACCACATCTAATGAGATATGGTAAATATTTTCTCTCCCCATGCTCTCTCACACTTTTGCCGGCCATGCGTAAATGCACATACCCTGTGTAAAGTGTGTGAATTTCCTGAAGCATAGGTTTTGTACTTGAAAGGGACCCTTCTAGAACAAAAACTATGCTTTAAGGCTTTTCAGACTTTGTACGTGTGCTCTATAATGCAGCACACATGCAAATTTGGAAAAACAAGAAGAAATTAAAACATTTCACCCTCTAGCGCCTGCCTTAAGGAGGCATAAGAGTTTGGTGCAAATTCCTGTCTATTTGGAGATAGGGATTTGCATCAAAACCCATAGGTGTTTGCATGGGAACACCCATTTACCACCCATGGAGCGTACTCTTGATACAGAATAATGCAAAACAGCGCAGAGCACAACTTTGCATTACTTTGTAATACTATCCACGCAAATCCTCAATTGTTGTGTAGTGTACTCATTTTAGGATCATGTGGCATGCCTTTCTGGAAAATAAATCATGGTCAGGGTTGATATGATGTCACTTCCTGTGATGTCATTATACTCAATGGGTATGTGATGTCACTTCCGCTACCCCTGGCATTTTAGTTAATCAACGCCAATAGATGCCTCATTAGGTCTACTGGTGACAAATGTTTCTTTCAGTCCCTGTGACCTGGCTATAACCCTGTGTTTTTACACATTTGCTATTCTTTAATGAATCCAAAAGCTAGTGAAAGTCTTTATAGAGACATTTTCTATGTAACATCATTAAGTTGCTGTGGATACATTTTACACAGATTTGTGAATTTTGTGTACTCATTTTAGCGACATGTTGCTTTTAATTGTTTAATGAAAACTGTTGCATTAGGTTTTTATTTTTATCTAAAAAGCAATAAAGATTTAATGAACAGAGCTGAACTGTATATCCCTACAGTGACTAGTTACAAACTGCTCTTTTTACTGCATAGAGTGTTGTGGCTTGTATGATAGCAAGCGAAATTAAGGCTATCGAGAATGGACATATTGAGCAATAAGGCAACCCCGAGGAATTTGGTTACGCAACCATTACAGATTCCGATTAAAAGTTAATTTTACATATCTCAAGTCAGGAATAAGGACTAAATTAATCCAAATAAATATCAAAATAAATTTTGAATTCTTCAAGAATCTGGATTTTGTTAAAAATAATAGAAAGGCAAATTTGTAAAAACCTACTATGTGTTGCCTGAAGGTTTTGGTTTTAGGCTAGAACTTCCACTAGTATGGATTATCCTATGAAGTTAACAGGGAATTCTGTAGATAAATACCATTTGATACATGATGATAAGGATTTTCCTTTAATATAACCACACACTTGTTCTATAAATCTCTGTACATGAGTGAATAACAAAAGAAAGTAGAGAAACAGAAATGAGGTAAACTGAAAGAAATATAATTTCTCATAAGGCATAATGCTAGTTAGTACAAACAATATGTGTCTTTATATTTATTGTAAGCTGAAGTTGGGCTTGATGTCAAGAAAAGGAGAGAAAACAAAGAATGCTCTTAATGGGAAGCAAGCATAGTTGTTAGTTTCCACCCAAGCACTAGAGATGTGAAATCTTCATACAACAATATGCAATATTGTATTCACATTCATATCGGATAATTTCACATCCTCTTTTTTACAGTTTCACCATTATCAGCATCATAATTCATAAGAACCACTTCTCCTCCCTTGTAAGCTAGTCTGATCAGTGCCTGCAATATTTTTTTAATCACTTGTGGATGCATGAACATCTATGTGTGCTTATCTATTCGACCAGTAAAAGAACACATCCAAGAAAACCTACAGAAAATCAAAAGCAATGATCCAAAATACCACATATGTCAATGCAGACCAATGAAACAGATTGCAAAATAAAGATTGACAATATGAAATTTGCAGCAATCTGTAAAATTAAAGGTACTCAAGGAGGTTTTACTGTGTGAGATAAAGGTTTTGGATATAAAAATGTAAGGATCTGTTCGAGATGGAATTAATAAGGATGAAGAGGTGCATTCATTTTTCTAAATGTAATTAGTTACATCTATTGTTTCATAAGTAATCAAGAAGATATCATAACTGTTAATGCTAAAAAAAATTAGGTTTTGTTTTTAAGTTGATTGACATTCTGTAACAAAACATGCATTTAGCCAATTCAAAACTTTGCCCGTCAGGATTATAGAAGTTGCCGCATATGAATAAGCTACAAATGAGTGGAATAGCGTAAGTCAACAGCTTGAGGCGGAGTTCAATAATCCTCATCACTTAGGTTGTTTATTAAGCCTGGGCAAAGCACTACGCTACGCTCGCGTAGTTTGCGAGGTTTGCGCTACTTCGCACTACGCGAATTGCACGTAGCACACTGCAAACATGCGTAGCGTAGTGTAGTGCAGCAGTCATTTTTTGCTTGCTCGCGGTCCTCAACGTCAAGTTGGCGACCGCGAGCAAGCAAAATGACATCCCAGCGAGACTTTTTCCTTGTTCGCGATCAGCAACATCAAGTTGCCGATCGCGCGAGTGGAAAATAAACCTCCCGGTGAGATTCTCAACGCGGGGAGGTCAGGTTTCTCATTGCGAGTGGTCGCGTAGGCTCGCAACCGCTCGCGATGAAAAACTACCTGTCCGCGCTGAGAAAACTGCCGCTCGAGTTAAAATCTACTCGAGCGGTAGAAAACTACAGCTCGCACTGTGCAAGATGCCATTTTCAATGATTGCACAGTGCCGGATGCTTGTCTGCACTGTGCAACCATTGAAAACGGCATCATGCACAGTGCGAACAGGGTACTACGCAGTTCGCGAAGTGCTACGCGTAGCTCACGTAGTGCACTTTGTGTAGCTACGCGTAGCGCTACTTCGCGAACTACGCCCAGGGTTATTGTTTATGGTAATATGCTTGGGACATTTTTTGTTTCCTTACCATTTTTTATAATTGCTCGTTATAAATTTGTGAGTGTAATTTATTGCTGAATATTACGAGGCGGGACAGAGGCTTGGAAGATCCAGCATACAGATCCCAACCAATTATGCAAAACAAAGGTGTATGCTGTTCCTATGAGAGAAGGGAGAGAAGAGAGATGGGAAGAGGGAAGTGTGTGTATACCAGGCGCTGGAAAGAGACTGCCTACTAGCATTGGGATAGCTCCACTAAGGAGCAAGGGCACTCACTCACCCCGAGGGGTGTCCCGCTTCAACATTGGGCAGCTCCGCGTTGTGCCGGTGCTCCAATGCCCAATTGGCCACACAAGGGGGCTCTTTGGAGTTCTTTTCTGGTTGCCATCGTGAAGCTATGGGTGTTATATGAGGGCTAATGTGTTGTGAGTAGACGTGGAGTGAAGTGAATGTGATATAAAAATAGCTACAAGAGACTCCAAAGGTAATTTTATTCACTGGGTTCTTGTGCTTTGCGTTAAAATATCGACTAGTGAGTCGTGGAATGAAGGGGGTAGAATTATACCCGCTTCCGTCTAAAGAAATGTGTATGGTGTGTGGATGGTCCAAATGTTTCATGCCCTATACTGTCCAAAAGGATCTGGGCAGTTCATCTGGACCTAAATTACATCTACTACTCATAGGGGATGGATATCACTTGGTACTGCAAAAAAGTCACATCCCCTGTAGTTTGGACTCAAAGACTAATCCAATTGTGTGGTAAGTGAAAGAGGTAAAAAATTGTCTACCTTCTGGAAGAAAGGCACCTCATTTGAGGAATTAATCTGTCCCAACCGTGACTGGCCAGGATTATCGCTGATTTAGCGACTGAAGGAACTTATTGAAGTCTCCAGTTTGGCTGTAACGGGAAAGTAATTTATTGCTTGCACCAGAACAAGCTATGATTAAGTGGCTTAGCGCATTCCAACATGAACCTCTTGCATGCAAGAGCGTAGGCTATAATTCCCAAAATAGTAATTTATATATATTTCAACATAAATGAAATTTTAGATTAATATCTTTAATGGCATTTATTTCTATTACATTAACTTCTTTTACAACAATCGACCCTAAAAAATCTCTACTATTATAACCATGTTGACTCAAATTGCTACAAAGCTTATTCCACCCCTTTAGTCCGAACACCTTGGTTTATAATCTGATTAAATTGTGACGAAAGATAAATGTTGAAACACATGTTAATATTGCTATTCATGTACCACAACTATAGTTTTATTCCCGGTAGAGGTTTATCAACAATCTTGGTTTTACTAACTCTTTTGGAAAATGTCAATGTAAAACACAAAGAATTTGCTTAGCACTTGCTTTTCCTTTGATGAAATAGATTTCTAGTAAAAATAACAACATAGAAATTTTGAAATTGCAATGGGAATTTCAAAACAAATTCTAATGGCAGCTCTATGCCCCGGTTGTTTCCTCACATTCCTAGCATAAATCCTAACACATAAATTAGTTACAATTACCATTTGTTAGCTTACTATAACATCAGACCACTGTTGACAATTTGAATTCCTTGACCACAGAGAATTACTGTGCTTTTCCCAGTGCCTTTACAAAATGGCCACTATTGATCATAGAGTCGCAAAACGCCCTTATCCTGAGATGCATATGTGTTTTTCCCCATTTGAAAGATATAGAGAAACAGCACTCCATGCAGGAAAAAAATAACTGTTTATACACACTGGTAATAACCACTGAATAGTTATGGTTAGTTCAGGCTTGAAAAGCTATTTTATGTTCTTTTTTTAGTACCTTTTTTACATAAAAGATTCGTCCCATTTGGGTTTATCATGGAAAGTTCCATGCAGCTCTGTCAATGGGGGGCCTGGGAGAAATAAATGGGGAATTCAAAAAAATAACATTTCTTATTTTTAGTCCCTTATGATTCTTTGCTCTCCTCTGCAGAAAGAATGGTGGAATCGAATTACACCAAATTTTAAATGTAAGTAGAACATTACTCAATGAAGTGCCTTTTAATTGTTTGGTGTATCTCTATTCAGCAGTTTTCGAGAAATTAACATTTAAAAAGTGCGTAAGGGAGGGTGTAAACAGGTTAGTTTATTGACATATGTGGCCAGCCATTGGGAAAGAGCTCTGTGTGACATACTCTTTTCTCTCTTTCTGCCGTCCCACTTGGACTGACTGCCCTGACTTACTGCTGGCGTAAAAGGTTTCTTATCTTTATGGGGCCAAACACATGGCCCCATAAAGATAAGAAACCTTTTAGCAGGCGAGGCCTGGGACGGAAGAAAAAGGGGAAAAAAACGTCATGGCGAGCGCTTGTTTACGTGCGTGCATGCGTCTTGCTATTGTTACTATACACTTGAGGCTTTTCTCTGCTGCGCTCGTGTTGCTCTGCCTGGCATTTATGTTGTACTCACCCTCGTGAGCTTCTCCTGGTTTATATTTACTTTCGGCATGTTTTTTTTTACTATTGCATGCGTCTTGCTATTGTTACTATACTCTTGAGGCGTCTTCTGCTGCGCTCGTGTTGCTCTGCCTGACATTTCTGTTGTACTCACCCTCGTGAGCTTCCCCCCTCGTGCCATGTTGCATGCTTGCCTGCCCACCCCCACCCCCGCTCCATGTTACACTCTCTTGTCTGTTTGTTTCCCTTCCCGTGCTCTGTGCGGGTTCTCCCCACACATGCCCTGTGTTGCTTCTTACCTCTCTCCATGTTTCTTCAACCCCTTCCATGATTTCGCCCTCTGTGTCCCCCCTGCATACTTTTCTCTTCCCTTCTGCTGTTTTTTTTTCCCCAATCCAATTCGGAATTGTAAACAAAAAGAAAGCAGATCGCTCTTCTTCCAGTGCATTCGCTATCGCGGTCGCGCTTGTTTTTCTGATTATTTGTTTTTTCACATTGGTGGCACGGCGCTCTTGTACTCGTGATCGGACAGGGGGCTTGTTTAATCCCTTGTAGTGTGGAAGGAATATACAACCGGTCCCCGCTAGGTGGTTTCAGAGAATGGTGGTGTACCTGTTATATGGATCAGTGGGAGGGTTACACAAGTTTGTCCATTCTAATGCTAAACTTGCGTTGGTTCTTGAACCCAGCGGCAGCGGAGGCTCGTTAGCCGCATTCTAATGCGGGGGTAGATACGGAAAAAGAGACTGCTGTTTATCTCTCTGAAAAGTTCCTCACCTCCCCCGCCTCTGAAGTCTGATCGCTCCCCGCCCCCCACTTCTTGTGTGTGGCTGGTAAATGTGCAGCCGGACTGCCTTCAGCCGCAGCCCCCTCTCCATTTCCCCAGGGGGGAGGGTCTGCCAGGCTGGGAACGATGAATGTAAAATGGCGGCCGCTCTTGTGTGGGTGCGGAGTCTGCTCTTACTGCCCACTGCAGGCCATACAACGTGGGGCAAATGCTTATTTTCAGTTTCTGGTAGGCATTCACTTCCCTATCAACTTCTCTGAGCTACTACAGGTCCCAAGAGTATGCCTGCCGCGTGCCTCGCAGTGGGATCAAGGGCCTGGTTTAATTGTACGATCTGTAATCTAGGGCAGTGCAGGACCCCAAAGTTATGTAACATGCACACATTGTATATGTGTTATTGTTCCTTAAGTTTACAAGCACCGGTGGAGTGATATTTACTCCTGTGAAGGGTATCTGTGACATCCATGCCCCTTGTGTTTGTTAGTTTGGGCAGCGCCGCTACTTGCAGGTCAAAGTTGAACACACTCACGACAAGTATGTGACAGTCGTGGCTTACACGTACGTGTGTTGATCCATGTGACAGGCTAGGAGGGAATGGCTGCAGGGTTTTCAGGAAATGATGCAAGGTTAGCTGTTTGTTCCACTAATTTCTGACTGTTTGCGTGTGGTATTACAGTGATTCTTAATTTGTGTGCACCATGTGCCTTTGTGTTTGTTCTCCCCTGGCAGGTGTGTCCCAGAGGTGAATTATTTTGCTTCTCTTACCAATGTTGACGTGTGTGTTCACAATGAGAGCACATTTCATTGGCTCAGATGTGCCGTGATGTCACCCCGTTCTACAATGTAAGTCTGGTCTTCCAGAACTTCTTCTTGTTATGGCGAATCCAATTTGACTCAAAAGCATGTTCCAATGGGCAGTGCAGCACATTGCTAGTTTGCCGACTTTCGCTTTCTTTTACAGGTCTCTTCAGTGGATAAATAAAGCAGTAGTCTGCTTCACGAGCATTTCAAATGGCAGTTTGAGTCGCCTGTATTCTCACCACATCCACAGCAATAGGTCATGTGAAATGGAAAAGAAATGGTGGGAATGGGGTTAAAAAATAAGTAAATACAGATGATACGTTCTCGAAGCTTATACACAGCACACATACCACCTTCCCCTGAATCCTTTTCTGAAATGCTTTAATCTGATACATTCGGGAAGGACCCTTACTGGTTACAAGGACTGCATTTTTAAATGGCCGCAAGATCAATTTTTCTTTGCGCTTTTATAGTAAGCGCTAGTTATCCAATGTGACTTATTTACTTGCTGGCATTGTAGGAGAAAACCAGCATTGGCATAGCCAATAGGTCTCGCCTTTGGGACCTCATAAGTATTTAGTTATGTAGCACAATATTCTTGGTGCAACAACATCAACTGTTGAATGGCTAAACACTTATAAGGCCCCAAAGGCGAGACCTATTGGCTATGCCAATGCTTGTTTCTCCTATTATCCATTGTGGCTTCGCTGATCTGGCTGCTGATTCGGAAATACACCATGCTGCCACTGATTCCCCTTCACAGCCACCATTATGCAACATGGTCTACTGAACATCTTCTTGGGAAGAATTAAAGCAAAAAGGGGGTCAGTAGGCAGGGTGAACCTACCTTGAACCCCAGGCCTATGTGGTGGGATGGCCCAAAAGGACTACCCCTGACTGTAAGATTAATATTTAGACATTATTTTATCACTGGATTTGGGAATCTTGGGTCTGAATTTTGATCACAAACCATCAAAAGTTATAGATTCCCAAGTTAGATAGGTAGCTTATTTGCAAAAGGGAAGGGGTCACCTTTCGACAGCTGAACTGTGCAAAAGGCTTCCGCGGGAGGAGGCGGTAGACCAAGACACCACTGCCAAAACTCACTGATACTTATTTTTAAAAGAAATCTTATATTTCATAATTTCCTGACACTCATCATTTTTATGAATGAAAGATTTAACACAATGTGAATCGTCCACTTTTTGTTTACATGTATATAGGGCCTGAACAACAAAGTTTAGTGTACACATGCAAATAATCTTTTTATGAGTGTAAAACGATGCTTTTATTCTCATCAAAACATTTACGCACATTGTGATTTTCAAAGGAAATAATCTATTTACAGGAGTGCAATCTGGGTATGGAAGCGTGGGATTACCCTGAACAATTGTGCACATCTGCATGCCTACTTGTTTGAGATAATCACAAATCTTTTATTTTCTTGTTCACATTGTGGGAATGGTTGGAGCTTTACTCGTGTGAAAGGAGGCATCAAGAAGGGAATAGGCAGAGAATACTCCTAAAGTTGGTGAGAGCAAGAGGTTTCTCCACACGGAAGTAGAAGCAGGAAAATTATGTTATAAAGCTGAATTTGTTGCAAACACACATATTAAGCAATGTTATGCACGACACTTTAAAAGCAGACTTTATGCTTTACAATCTGTGGTCAATATATAGACAATTACTGTTCTCCTATGAAGAATTCAAACTGTGTTCTTAACTTTCTTATAGCCATAAATATTTTCTTATCCACGGATAGCTGTGAATAGTGAGAGTAAGAAAAAGTTAAAAAGCATTTAGAATGCAATAGGTCTCGCAATGACATTGTTTTGAGCTATTGGCATTGTAAATGTTATTGTTTTTCAAATGGTGTAATGCAAAATGGCAATAGCTCACTTCGTTGTAATTGCGAAATCTATTGCAAAACAAACAAAGCCATTATCGCGGCGCAAGATAAGGAGAATTTCAAAAGTGTAAACAATCGTGGCTATCCATTAACACATACAAATCGTCTACTCCACAGAGTTATCCATTCCAATCTATCAAAGGTTTCTACAAATCCAGGATTTTCGCACCAAGATTTGGCCTCACTCCAATGAAAGCTGTGCTCCCACCGTGATCCCCAGAACCTAGCGTGCCATCATGTAGGCTGTCAGGGCCCAGAAGAAGTTTTTTGCATATACTGTGCATATGTCCCAATTTGCACGCAGAAAGCTTTTATGTAACCTCTTTGATACTTATGGAATAAGCTCATGCTAGAAAGCCCTCTTCTGCATGCAAGGTTCTAGTGACCAAGTAATAGTCTCCCTGGTAAACTTTAACAACATTGTGGAGAAGCTATTTAAAGCTGGTGTACAACCTACCTGAAGCTCATAATGCCAAACGCTCCCGCTCCTTCTATTTGAACTAAACGCACACTTTCGCTTCTACGGCGCATGTTTTGCACTGTTAAGGACAATGGACTATTGGCCCTCGTGTGCAGGTCTTTAAATCATGGCATTTTTAGTCACGCTCTAAAAGCGTCCTTTTGCTGATGTGCTTGCCTTTTAGTAGTCTTTAGATTTGTAGACTGCGCTTTGTCATGTAAAGGTTTAAATTAACTGCATCATGATTAATAAATATAATGCAGTATTAGAGGTGCGCTTATGGCATTTTTGTTCTACATTGCACTCCGGTACGATTTTCAAAGTTGCCATGAACTTCCCTGCACACTGCTCTTCCAGGTTTTACAATGATCACCATAAGGTGCACCACAACGCCCAGAGTCCACAACAGAGAGCCCTAGACATTGGACAGCTTGCATTGAACAAAAAGGCACAAAACTACATATTTCCAAAAATATATATTTTGGAAATAAACCAGATACATTTCCAATTAAGCAGTACAGTCAATATTCGGGCCTGAAATACTCCATACACTTGGCAAAAATAAATAAGTTGCTACAAACGAGCAGTTGAGGAATGAAAAACACCAGAATAAAGATTCGCCATGAGAGCGAAACACAGAGAGGGGCTGGGGGGAATGGGGGTTTAGCCTCGAAGAAGCATTCTCTCCCAAGTGAGCCTTCCAGTGCAGCCCCGCTTCACTCAATCTGGGTCAGCTGTGTGAGACCGCAGGTACACAAGGCCGCAGCGCACCCACAGTGCAAACGTGTAAAATAAAAACAAAAACACACTGAACGGATGCGTGTAAATTAGGTGTGAGGCACTCGCTGGCAGAAATTAACAGTAGTCTGTTCTTGGAAGTAAGGCAAACAAATGGTTAAAGCAATGTAACAGCACTAAGTAACTGCGTACACCGGGACCCTGCAGAGCAGGGTGCTTCCGAGAACACGCACGGGCGGGGACATTTGTGGGCTCTATCCGTTGTCTGGCAAAGGCCTCTAAGCGCTTAGTTCTATCTGGAGTTGGTCTGCGGTGAAGCTGGTGCGGGTCCTCTTGGTGGGCTTGGCCTGGTTCACGTCATGCTCCGTTAACAGGCAGCTATCAGAAATACCTGAGGGTAAAAGAGTGACAAAGAAAGAGGAGGCACCGACCTGAGAGGAGAGAATATGACAGCTAAGGGGAGAGGGTAGATACAGGCAGAGGGAGCAACACGGGCAGGGTTTGGTGGTGGGGGTTTGGTGGTGGGGGGAAGAGGTTTAGAATGCAAAAACGGGGACATGACAAACAAAGAAGTAGGACTACAATTTTGCTCTTACCTAAGGTCACACAGCAACATAATAGACAGACCTCACTAACTCACACAGACATTGATGCACCAAGTAATTCAATGCAACTTTTAAAGTACCACCTGTCTGAACGAAATTGCATAATAGCTGACCAGTAATCCTGGATTTGAACCCTTGAAAACTGACTGCGGTTTGTGTTCGGTCAACCCTTTCTGAAAAGCAGGACGTGCTTAATTTACTGACATTTTCCCGGCAGAGTTTCTAAACAAGCACTCCCCATCTATTTTCACTCAGCCGCTTGTTTATATATGCATCGCGCTTTCACTTTAAGTGAAAGCGCGATGCTAAAATAAACACGGGCTGCGTGAAAACAGATGGCCCCCATAAAGATAAGAAATTGCTTTGCGACAGCAGCAAAGCAGGTGACCCTGTCTGGATCGACCGGACGAAAAGGCGTCAACAAAAAAACCTCATTTCCAATGGCAGGCCACCTTTTAGCATAAAGGGTGACATCAGCCAATGAAAATGAGGGACGGGGCTTCAAGTCCCCTTCTCAAATCTACTCTCTTACAATATCTCTCGCCCAGCGATCAGCGCTTTGCACTGCAGCGCCAGGCGAGACCTAAAAAAAGTCGCAGGGTAGAAAGAGGTGTAAGGGCCTCATGTACAAGGCCCTTTTGCAATTGCAAATCCTGTGACTTGCAAAATCACAGATTTTGAGACGGCAAAACAGCTCTTCTTTATGCAAAAGCCTTTTTACAACTCAGGACAATTCGTTCGGACTCTTAGAAGGACTTTTGCAATCCTTTCCAAAACACAAATAGGAGGGTTCAGAAAGGGGCGCCCCCCTCTTTCTAGCAATTTGGAAGGAACTATATCAATGGTTTACAACTGCAATGCGGTTGCAAACTACTGAACCTCCTGTTGGTGTAGTAACTAATTTGCAACAGGCAAGGTGCCCCTTTAGGATGCATTTCCCTTTGGGAATCATGTTGGCAGCTTCAAGGGGTGTTGAATGCCTGCTTTCCCTGAATTTTCCAAAACATTGTTTGTGTAAATAACAGCATCGTTCTCAAAAGGAACACAAAAAAATATTTATTTATTTTTTAAACAAAAATTACAATTATTGGGATGGTGGCCTTCTGTCCCAAGTGTGCACCCGGAAGACTGAACCAACAATATCAGCCGGACAAATATCGTGGAGAGAGGATAGATTTTCTATACCTAACTCTACATATATGTGCCCATGCGATACATATTCAAGGCATGCAGATGTGGAAGTACCTTTTGATATTTTGGCCCTCGATATTCTTTCCTTGATAGTCTTGCATCTCCATATTGTTGGTGTCAATATTCAGTAGTATAACCCTGTCCCCTCTCAGTCCACCATAATTGTGACTGTAGCCAATCAGAAGGGGTCGCAATTTGAGACCCATCAAATGAATATTAATAAGGCAGGTCTATCTGTGACCCTCTGTGGTTCAGTATTTTGTGGACCAAATTATTATTGCATTAGCAAAATACTATTCTATTCCCAAATACTTGGTGCCCAATCTGCGACCACTTTTTGAGAATGTAATATTAGAACATTAGGCCTCAAGTCTTGATGTGAACTGGGACTGAGCCCCCACAATTCCTGAACAGAAGAAATGAGTCAAACATGTTTTATCAAGACTACATTTGACTCCTGTTTGGTAGCTTGTCCCAAGCAGCAAGCAAGGCTGAGAAAAAAATGTGTTGCATTATAATGTTAATGATTACACCTTAATTTTAACTAGGCTTAAAACCTAAAAATATCCTGATTCTCTTTACCACAAAATACATTTAGCAACAGACTAAGGGGCATATTATCAAGCAGGACGTTGAAATCGCTGCTTTAGCGTCAGAAAACTGCTGCTAAAGCGGCGATAATGGGCTTGATAATATGCCGCAGAGAATTCCAATAGTAGCCCATGTTGACACCAGAATATGGGCTTCTATTGGAATTCTCCAGGGTATATTATCAAGCCCATTATCGCCGCTTTAGCGGCAGTTTTCTGACGCTAAAGCAGCGATAATTTTAACGCCGTTTCTTGATAATATGCCCCTTAGTGATCCAAAAAGTTACAAATATTCAAGTGGAATCCATTTACAAGACCTTTTTTCACTTTTTCGCTCTTGTGACAATATGGTAATTCGGGAGCCTCTTTCAATTACTGTACATCTTATGCTGCAGCTTAACTCCTTTGTGAACATCCAAATCAACACAGACTCAGCTGTGTGCTAGCTTTATTTTCAGAAAGCAACATTCCTGTGTAGTGCTTTACTTGATTATTCCATAGTTCACCTTCATTGTACTGTTTGATTAAGCATAAACTCCCTCTTTGTTGTACACATACTTTGCTTCATGGGTGTACATTTGATGCATCTGCAACCTGAGGTCTGTGCCAGATTTAGCCTCAGTAACATTTGTGGTTAGGGCACCCCTGATCTTTCCATAGCGCACTGACTGGTTAAGCATAAACTCCCTTTTTGTTATCTATAGAACAATCAACTTTACATGCATCTACTATTGATATGTCTGCAGTCTGAGCTTTGTGCCAGCTTCAGAGTCAGTAAACATTCTTGTGTGATCCTTCTCTCCATTCTTCCATAGTATGACTTCACTGAATATCCAACTTTACTTCATATGTGGATTTCTGATGCATCTGCAACCTGAGCTTTTTGCTTGCTTAATTTCGAGTAAGTAAAGATCCTCATTTTCAAGGTGTTAGACCGGTCATGGCTAAGTTATGGAAGCAAGCTTCCAGTAACCTTGAAGCCAGCCCGGAATTCATGAAGGAGTGATATGACAAAGATTCTACTACTGTGGAATATTGCCCTCGTCAAAAAATTGAGGATGATAGAATCCTCCAGTAGGCCCTTGCCCAGTCCTGTGGTTCTGGTATCAAACATTGCCACACCAGGAACCACACTTGAACTGAGGTTCTGTGTGGGTTACAGAGGGCTACATTCTGTGACTAAGACTGGTGCCCATTCCCTCGCTCTGCCCATCATCTCCTTGTGTTTGCTTTGTGCGCCCTAAGTTGGCAGGGTATGCCCAGACGTGGGTCCCTTGCTCACTTTGCCACTGGATTCAAGCTAGCCTGGTAGAAGAGGGGTGTTACCCCGAAACCTGTCCCAGAATGCTTGTTTCCGATTCAGGGAAGAACTGGCTTGGCAGTTCGGGTTGGACCGTTCCCATGAGGCACAGGGTCAAGACTGATTTGCATATTAGGTGTGAACTGAGGTGGCAAAGTGACCTAAAGAACGATGATGGATTCAACCCCGAACTGTGACTGCGGGTGAGTGTCTGAAAAGTTTCAGAGCTCCGTCCATCATCTCCTTGTGTTTGCTTTGTTCACCCCATTCTCTGAGCTGATATGCTGATTGATTGGTTCAGGGCAGCCAGTATCTCAGTACCTTTAATCTAACATCAGAGTACTGGCAGTCACCCTAATAGATGGAGCAAAGGAGAGGTCTGCCTTCTCCACTCTAGAGGGCCACTACCAGTTTAGAGTGATGCCCTTTTGATTAAAGAATGCCCACGATACCTTCCAGAGGCTGGTGAACCAGGTCGTTGATGGTATGGAGACCTTCTCTGCTGGTTATCCGCATGACATAGCTGTCTTCAGTAGCAGCTGGAAGGACCACCTATTTCACATCCAGTAAGTACTTCAGACTCTGCAAAAGACAGACCTGACTATCAGGGTAAGTAAGTGGCAGATAGGGCAGGGGTCTGTGGTGTACTTGAGACACCTGTGGGCAGGAGGAAGGTGCAATTCCATCAGGTCAAAATAGAAACCATCATGGTCTGGCTGCTCCCCAAAACCCAGACTGAGGTCAGAGCATTCTTGGGCCTCACTCGATACTATAGGAAGTTAATCAAGGGATATGGCACCATTTTTGCCTTCTTAATTGAGCTAACTTCCAAGAATCAGCCTGGACAGAGGCATGACAAATGGCATTTGACTCCCTGAAGCAAGCCATTTGAAAGGCCCTGAATTCTCCCAGGAGTTTATCATTCAGACAGATGCCTCAGAGCATGGCATAGGGGAAGTACTAGCCCAACTTAATGAGGAGGTCCTAGACCAGCCTGCAGCTTTCATCTCCATTTGGATACTCTTCAGGGAAATGAGGTGGAGTGCTATTGAGGGGGAAGCTTTTGCTGTAGTCTGGGCATTGAAGAAGTTGAGGCCATACCTGTTTGGCACTCCCATACTAATTCAGACTGACCACATGCCCCTCAGGTGGCTCATGCAAATGAGGGTTGAGAATCCAAAACTGTTGAGGGGGTCCATTTCCCTACAGGGTATGGACTTCAGGGTGGAACACAGACCTGGGATAGACTATACCAATGCTGATGGTCTATCTAGGTTTTCCACATTAGTGAGGAGAACTCCCTAGAGGTTGGGTTGATATACCCAAATTCAGCGTGGGGGATACAAGTTTGACCTATCATCATGAGGGTGATTTTCTCCTGGACTTTTTGTCTTTTGCCTCTACGCTTTGCTGATTCTTTTTGTTAGCATTAGGACTCTGAGCACTTTACCACTGCTAACCAGTGCTAAAGTGCATGTGCTTCTCTCTCCCCTAAACATGATTATATTGGTTTATACCTGATTGGCATATTTGTTGTACTGGTAAATTCCTTGTAAAGGGCTATATCATATAGCCAGGGCCTTAACTTCAAAGGTTTACCCCACAAGTAGGTTTTAAAATGTTTCACTGCCCACTACTCACTCACATCCTAACGGCTCTCGTTTTAACGTAGAATATCTAGTTTATGTAAAAGACAGTGGCCTATAAGCAAATGCAATGGTATTTTCAACCCCTTCCGTTACCTGACTCAACACTGCCCCTAATCCTGTGGCACTGGCATCTACAGTGATTGTGTTGTCAGTAGACTGAGCAAAAAGAGATATAGGTTTGCACTCCACAGTGACATTCTTGACAGACTTGACTGCCAGGGTATGATCAATCATCCATTCAAACTTAACTCTTTTCTTTACTAACAATCTTAACAGGAGTACTATATCAGCAAATTTGCACACAAACCTAGATTAATATTCACAAAGTCCCAAAAACGACCTGAGTGGATTTTTGTTTTGTGGTTCTCTCATATTCCAAATGGACTCAAGAAGATCTTTCTTGGGAGATATACCCGTTAATTTAATTTCATGACCTAAATATTCTACCTCCAATGCAAAAATGTACATTTTTCCAATCTAATTGTCATCCCCTTTTCTTCCACTATCACAAGTACCTTACTCACAATCTCACAATGTTTGTTTGCCACACCAAAATGTCATACTGGAATGCTACTAACCCATCAGTGTTCCTGAACAGATAATTTATCAGTTTCTGAAACACTGATGTGGCAAATGACAGTTCAAATGGCATCCTAACATATCTGAATGTGCCTTAGGAGTTATTAATTTGGTAATATGCCTTGAATCTTCTGTTTACTCAATTTGAAAGTATGCAGCTTTTAAATCTATTGTGGTAAAATATTTAACTCCATCTAACTTTGGTAGCAGATCCCATACTTTGGGTAAAGGATGACATTCAACTACAATTTGTTAATTCACATATCTCAATTCAATGGATGCTCTGAGAATCCCAGTTAAAAAGAAAACAAAAAACATGGGAGAGACCCATTTGGATGCATCTATGGGTTCAATCGCCCCTTCATCGCAAAACTTTCTGACAACTCATGTCTCACAAACAATGGTATATTCCTCAACTTATGTTTGGTAGGTATAGAATTGTCCTTCAACTGAATTTTATGTGAAACACCTTTCACCTTCCCTAACTCCTTCCTAGACACACTCTTGTGCTGATTAAGAATACACTCTACATCTTTACTTTCAATCTCATCGACATTCTGTACCATCGACAACACTTCCGCCATGCATACTTGTACCTTAGCATTAGCATGTAATGTGATATTAAATTCCCCTTGATGTCTCCAACCAAGCACTTGTAGCCCCTCCACAGCAACATGCACCTTGCAAATAATGATTTTGTGTTTGAACAATCTCAGTGATAAAATATCCCAACATTTGAATTTCCTTCCCACCAAAATCATACACCTGTATATCATTAGGTTCAAAGTTTTTGAGTCAGAGATAATGGTATACAGAGATCCAGAAACCTCCATACCCTCTAAACCTTTCCCATCAATATTGATTACATATAATGGGGGTACATACGGTTCATTATCAACATCACTCACTACTAAAGTGGTACACACTACAGAACTTTGCACATTAGCATCTAAACCTCCCTGTCTCACACAAAGAAGAGTATTTTTAAAACCTACTTCTTCAATAGTATGTTCCAACACACTGGACACCCTTTTGGTTGTAGTCTGACAACACCAAAATGTCCATTTTTGCTTACATTTACAGCACTCTCTCCCTTTCGCTGGACAATTTTTGAACTGATAATTGTGTGATCTTGTATCACAACAGGTACACATTTGCCTCCCAACTTTAACATTTGTTGCACAAGGCTTAAACACTTTCATTTTATGCCCAGCTGACTTTTAAACATTTTACAGCTAACACAGCCACTCCAGCTGACACATTTTCAACATTTATTGTGTTCAAAGGGGTAATAGATTGTTCCACACTCTTTTCAATCTCTATAGCCGCCTGCAACGTTGGATTACGCTGCTGCAATAGTTGTTCCTGAATCTTCTGATTAGAACAATGAATTATTAACCAATCTCTTATGTATGTATCAACCGGAGCACCAAAATCACAATCTGCAGCAAGAATTCTTCAACTAGACACATAAGAATCCACTGACTCCTCAACCAACTGATGTCATGTATAGGAGTGAAACTTTTCCAACACAATGTGTGGTTGCTCTATACATATTTTCTTAAATCTATCTAACACCTCAGTAAAACAACCATAGTTCCCTGGTTCCATGCCTTGTGGGGTCATTAAAGGAGGTAACTGTTCAAAAATATCCTCAGCCTGCCAAAATCACAACAATAGAACCCCACAAATACAACAATCAAACTTTGGCACGTAGCCCACAAAGCGTTAGGATGAGAAAAAAAACAGACACAATCCACCTCCCCGTGGGATGCAGCGGCCCTGGGAACACTGGGATGACACAAGGGTTTTGATAAATGGGACATAATAGGTACGCAGGGAATATAAATTAGCAGACTCTGAATTCTTTCGCTACCTACAGATCAGACATGCACTACAGTCAGCTATCCCGGCAGGAGACGACCTGCCAGATTGCTCCCGCCTGGAGGATCGACTTTTTGACGGACATATGACTCGTAAAGCAACTTCCCTCACATATAGGAAACTCACAAATAATTTGCCAGTCACATTCTCACAACTGTGAGAAAAATGGGTACCTAACGAAGGGGACCTAGATGACGATGCACTCACCGCACACACAGAAGTTGCAATCAAGGCTGGGTTCAGACTGATACAGCTCAAGGTACTACATCGTGTCTACTACCCTCGCACTACACTAATGAACATGGGTGGGACAACAACCGAGACCTGTAACCGTGCATGCAATCAAAAAGGTACATTCTTTCACATTATTTCCGAATATCCAATGATACAACACTATTGGGAGGCAGTGGTAGCTAGGATGAATGGGGTCTGGGGTGAGACTGTTACCCCAACACCAAAATAGTGTCTCCTGAACGTATGAGACAAATCAAATGTTATAAGAATTGGGAAAATATGGATGACTATGGGGTGGATTGTTGCCAAACGAAATATAGCTCGGGATGCGAAAAAGACATGGGCACAAATTTGGTGGCGGAAAAAACAGTATATATAAACAGAGACTGCCCCGTGAAATGGGATAAGGTCTGGGGAAAATGGAATGATGCACAAGGGGGCTGCGCTCCCCCCAACCCGACCATCCTAGACAGGACTCAACTGTTCAGTGGAGCAGGAGAGACGCCATGAGAAACCCGCTTGGGTAATGCTATGAGGTGTAAATGAAACGATAACCAAAAAAATCTACGGAAACTGATTCTTGGAGTTAAGTATAGAGAATTGTTACTTTGCCTTTTTCTCCGTTTTTCCTCTGTTTTCCTTACCTTAAATAAAAAGTTTACAGAAAAAAAAATATATATATATATATATATATCCTCAGCATCTGAACCTATAAGATTAAACATTTTAAAAAAAAATCTGAGAACTAATAGCATCCCCATTAATAGCCAGCAAATATTTCCTAAAATGCCTTAGCCATTTCTCCCAATTCATGCTGGGTTGATTGGGTCCCTTAATAAATGGTGGTCGTGGGTTCCTGCAAACATTCCTCATATTCAACCAATCAAATATACTGCAGAAAGATCCACCAACAATGAAACATTAACCAACAAAGTAGTTGGTAGAAGCCAGTACAACTAAAAAGTTAAACAAATAATTATCGCAGTACCAAACGTACACCAGCACAAAATGTCTTGACACTCCTTCACTTAAATATAGAATGCCTCATCCTCCCTGTTAGTGCCTGTCATAGCACTTCTAGATAAATGTGCATGCTGCACAGGACATATTGTGCACATTCAAGAACTGCTCCTTGCCAGCCACAGTAAACTTCCCTGCCGGGCTCTGCCGTAGCCCTCCAATCAGAATGTGTGCACTGCACAACAAAGAATTGGCGCGTCACTAAACCACCCTTTGTCGGCCTTGCTGAGGATGCAGTGTGTCTGAACATCACGCACAACCAATGAACTTGAAGCTGCTGTGTTGTTGATGACACCACCCATAACGGCGCTTGTTCCTCCTCTTGCCCTTCCGGTCGTGTCACCTTTCTACACGGGCTGCTAATTACTCCAAAAACAGCCCCAAATTGGAGATCCCGCACTGGTCTCCGTAAACAATCTGATCTGCTGCTCTCGATCTTTCATTTCCCTCACAGCCGTTCTGCTTCATTTGATCTCCAAAAGCTGCGCTTAGATACGCTGAGGCTTCCACAAGTGCGTATTACCACACACCTCAGCTGAAGATGCCAGATTCCAAAAGGAAACCCCAAACACCAGCCAAATCCCGTCCGTTGCCAATTTATAGGAGCGAAGACTCCAAAACTACAGTTGATTTAGTAAGTACTTTGATGGAGCATCCATACACCCAGAGAGTTGCAGCGCAACTGGCACTCTGAACTGCAGATAGAACATAGAATACATACAGCACAAAGTTAGGCTAGCAAATGGACTAATGTAAGTGCATCCTAACTTGTATTAGAACATTCAATCGAAGACATCAAAAAACAAAAGATGTTCTACCCAAGAATGAACCTTACTACAGATACTTTCTCAGCAGGCCCTGCGTAGACCAGCCTGCCTGCCCTCCAATGTGGTCGACTGAACTTTGGATTTGCACCAGTCCCTCGTGACCTCAAGTAACCTTTTGACCGCTAGTGACTTGTAAACACTATTTTTGCATTTAATCTTAAAAAATTAATAGTTCGACTTCTACCGATTGGATTTTTGTTGTTTTGGTCTTATTTTTCTCAGATAAATATTCTTAATGTTTGTAAACCTTTGTGGAGTCAAGTCAAAATAACTTTATTTGGTTGCAAGAACCATAAAAATTTCACAAAAACTCATTGCTAAAATAACTTTTCATATCATGGTTACAGAGGCATGACTAAAAATAGACAATAGAACAAATAATAAATAACATTCAAGCAAAATTAAAAGAAACATCTAATACCCCAAACGTCCATCTCTAGTAATACCCCTACAATTTCATCCATGTAATTAATTTTTTTTAAAGGGATTGTGCAGCTTTTAATAAGTAATAATTGCTAATAGCGTTTTCTTATAGACATTGCAACTCAAATAAAATTCGAAACAGCAGTGCAGATAATTGAAGTGGATAGAGACTGTAAGAAATTAAAACCTCCAATATAGGTACATGACCGTATTTCCCTCAAAAGTGGGGTTCAAAATTTCCCCCTCTGCTCTTTAGAAAGGGGACAGAACAGAATAAAGTGCAACATGCTCTGAGCTTCCAAATTGTCACACGGACAAGGTGGTAAACTGTGACCCCAAACTAGTTGTTTAGGGAATGCCACTAGAAAATGTTATGTGCATAATTGAAACCTTGTCAGGTAAAATCGTGTTTGAACGTTAGTGGAAAAAGTTAGATACAATTTCTGTTCTCCAGGGAATGAACATAAGGGGCCAGATACTACCATTTGTACATGGCGCAAGTGTGCCCTAGCATAAAATGCCTCTTTTATAACATCTTTCACATTTGTATCGATACTTGAAGGGTTGTCATAGTAGTGCCCCAACCCAAACTTGTGTAATTTGTCCTTCACAAAACGGAGCCAGGGAATAGACAATGCACTGTCTAAGTTGGTACAATCTTTTATAATATCCCTTGTAAACATTAGATCCTCAGATAACCAAATCTTAGCCCATAACAGCAATGGGGCGATATCAATTCTATCTTCAATATAGGCCAACCCTAGCTCCTGATGACAAAAATGTGAGGGGGCTCTTTTTGTGGTGTACTCATTGTGTGACTACGTGTGTGTGTGTGTGTGTGTTGCGCAAACACTTTACACATTGTCTCTTTAGATAAGCCTGACTGCTCTGTGCCAAGCTACCTGAGGGTGACTACAGGTTATCTTTTAGTGTGTATCTAGCTTACCCTGACTAGAGTGATGGTCCCAGCGTGGTCTGGGTGCAAACCTCAGCAAACCAGGAATCCCATTTTTAACACAAAGTAAGCAAAGAACACCCTAAAACACACCATATTTGATGAGAAGTATCACACTTTTCTTTGATCAGAGATCAAGTTACTCCTCTCCCCGGTTTTCAATATGGATTCCAAATTGTCTAGCCATTACAGCAAGAACGTATTGCAACTTTCCATCTGCACGATCAGAAAAAATCCACCTTTCACTCCATTTGTGAGCTTGGTGAGTTCTAACAAATAAAATGGTCTTACAGACAAATGTACCTTCTGTCCATCCAGAGGTCCTCCGGATCTGGTTGCCCTAAGAAACACCCCGTTCCGATGAAAACCATTAGCTAAATCCTTTGATCACAGAAAATAATCAGCTAAACCAGATAAAACTGTGTATCATAACATATTGTTTAGAACGATATTAAACAATCCCTTTTTAAATTAAATATAGCATGAATGCAACATAACCTGAAGAATCTATTAATAACTCTTTGTGTGCTGTTAAGCTTATCTATAACCATCAGATAACATAATAAGGATGTATAAAGAAGTAAAAACTTGATGGGTCCTTGAGAAACCGGTAAAAAGTATTTTATGGTAACTGTTGCATAATGTTTCTAATGCAATGACATGGCACTGGACGTTGATGCATTGTTGGGAACTCTGATAAGAATACTTTTTTCTAACAATGATGAGCTCCGAATCCCCTGGAATCAAGTTTTTGAAAATGCGTCCGCTCTAAGAAAGACGTAGTACCACAATGTGATGCCGGCTCTTTATCGCCTAAGAAAAGAGCTGCTATTCACCGAACATTTTCAAATGAAAGCTTCATTCATTGCAGGGCTCAGCACAGCAACATCCTCGCTGTTTAGCAGATCTGCCTCAAAGACTGCAATATCTTTGGACTGATAACAACATCCACCATTGTTAAGGATTCAGAGAGCGTCAGCGACGTTGGTGCACATTTTTCCATTACACAATTGGAACTGTTATAATTTTATTTGCATCTTGCTAATATAAATCTGAGAGCTAACCGAGCTGGAAACCAATGGTATCCTCTGTTGCACATTTCCTACAGATGTCTTCTATTCCAACCAACAGAGACAGCGCCTCGTCTTCCTGTATTTTGTTTTATGATAAAGGCAGCCTTCAGAAATTCTATCACCCACCAGGCCATCTGTAAATAGTACAGTCAGTGCATTTACCTTAAAATATCAATTGAGTAGCCTATACCTTATCAATGACATTAGAACAAAGTATTTTTTTCTCGGCCAAAGACCTCAACTTGCTAATCAGCTGTTTGATTAGCCAGGGTATTGGAAAATCTCTCTAAACCCTTACGGTACCAATCTGGCCAAACTCGCCTTTCTGTACAGGGTTTGCTGCATTTTGACTCTGAGTACTGTGAAAAACCTGAACATTGTTTGACTCCTTGCTGGAGCACACAAAACTGTGCCTGTGCCTGTGCCCTAGAATAGAGCCAGACAATGTTTGGATTTTTTTCCTGGGATAAGAACAAATTCAAAACAGGGATTGGCTCATTGCTGGGACACAGAATAGTCTACCTGTGCCCCGAAAAGAAGCATACATTGACTGGCTGTCTTTTCTCAGCCAATAAACTGCATCCAGCTACTTTTTCGGGCTCAGGCACATAGCTCCTCACTCTCACAATGCTTCTCATGTTCAGGGAAGTATTGTCAGATGAACCAGCTGTGTAAAATTAACTAGAAGGTGGAGACCAAAGTAAAGGGGTCAGCCATATGTCATTCCTGTTGGAAGGGTGGAAAGTAGGTAAGAAACAGCTGGACTGCTCCTATCACTCATCACACTTCACGCCCTCCCAACCTCTGGAAAAAGATTGAGCATTTAAGAAATTGGGTTATTAGTTGAAAGGTGTGGAAGCTCCACTCAAATAATAAACACAATCCTTGTCAGGGTGAGCCACAAAAGTCACAAAAAATAACCTACGCTTTAAGAACCGAGCTTTCCAAGTTCTCTGCGTTGGCTAGCTTCATTTCCTATTTGACCCCATATGGAGTGCCACAGGGTTCTGTGTTGAGCTCATTACTGTTTAATGTGTTTGTCTGTCCTTTAGCGGAGGTTGCTGAAGAGGCTGGCCTGTCCCTTTTTTCCTATGCCGATGATACCCAGATCATCTTTTCTCTTTCCTCTTCTAAGGGGTCGCAATCTTCAGTTCTTAAGCTAGGTCTGAGTAAAGTCACGTCCTGGTTGCAAAACAATCTGCTCAAATTAAACGGGGACAAGGTTGAAGTCATGATCTTAGGGAAAAAACATGACCTCTGCGGACCTCAACATTGGCCCTCTGAAACGGGAGCTTTACCCTTGCCGGTGCATCATGTTTTTAATCTGGGCTTCATCGTAGACGAACATCTACCGATGAAACAACAAGCCACCAAGGTGTCTTTCACCTGTTTTTCTACTCTAAAATGGTCAAAGAAGATTTTATGGATAATTCCCCTATCAGCACAGATAACAGTAGTTCATGCCCTAGTTACCTCCAGATTAGACTACAACAATGTTCTTTATCTAGGCTCCAATAAAGCAACCATCCACAGATGTCAACTGGTGCAAAATGCGGCTGCTAGACTGTGTTGTCATGTGCCTACATTTTCCTCTGTTTCAGGAGCTCTCCGTGACCTACACTGATTGACAGTGGAGAAACGGGTCAAATTTAAAGCCTTGTGCTATATGTTCAGTATTAAAACAGGAGTGGCCCCAAAATATTTGCAAGATCTAGTTCAGCGCTATCAACCCTCACTCCCTCTGCGCTCTGCAATTGTTCCAAAAGTCAAACGTCTTTGTATGCGTGGTTGGTCCTTTTCTTTTTTAGGACCGATCCTGTGGAACTCTCTACCTGCCTCCTAACGCGAGGAAACCATGTACGGTGTCTTCCATAAAGGTCTAAAGACTTGGGTTTTTCAACCTTTAATTACCTTCCCTTTTTCTTTCATTACCTTTCTTTCCTGCCAGGACGACGCTGGGAAACCCTTCGGCGTAGCTGCGCACCCTACATATGTTATTTAATAATGATAATAATAACCCTCTGTTAGCTTGGCACAAAAGTAGTAGAACCAGCGATATGAGGTTTTAAAAATTCTAGGTGAAAATAGTGTCAACAAACACTCAAAGTGCCACTCACAGATGTATGGTTGCACTCAACAGAGGGAGAGTCACAAGTTCAGATGACCACAATATACCGGTCAGGTCAGATACAGAAACAAAGTTAGTCCAATTGAAGAGCTCCCTTCTCAAGTCTGGTGTGAAGGGTGGCTTTCGTGTTGACAAGGGCCGAGAGGGGAAGGTTGTTGGCATGAGGGGTAGGTTGAGCATCGTAGATGGTAATTGCTGTAGTGGAAAGAACTGGTAGTCACTGGAGTTTCACATTGTTTGATCATCTGTGACGGTTGCTGTTGGTGTGAAGAGCAGGTCCCACAGGAGCTTCATGTTGGCAGTCGTTGAGGGGGGTAGATTCTTGCCATGAAGAGGTCACTTTGCCGTCACAAGGAACCCAGTATTTCTGTCTCTTCACGTTTATAGAAGTTCACAATGATGCCAGCCAAAGGTCCAGGAACAGTGGGGCACCTCTAGGGGATCAGATTACACTCCAGTAGAGGCCAGTGAAGAGTGGAGTAGGTGTAAATGAAACTGACATTCAGAATTATAAAAAGGTAGTTGACTTTATTCCATTCAAAGGAGCCCACGTGCTGCTGGTTTCTCTCCAGTAGTTCCTAACAGCAACTGACAGAGTCAGGGTTGGCAACCATGGAGAAGGAATGCAGAATGGAAATCATAGCATGTTGCTTTACACAGTAACTTTCAATAAGTTAGGTAACTATAGTTGAGCTGGTAGCAAGACTAACGTTCTAACACTACAGCCAGCAGCAGAGTTCAGGCTCTTCCAGGCCGATCCAGTTAGTGCTGGTCAGCGGGTCAAGTGAACAAGCCTGTTATGTCCCTGTAGTTCACACAGGAGATCAGTCAACTGGCCCTTGGGGTCACTCTGGGTAGCCTGGGCTCAAGGACGCATTGAGCAGGGCAGTCTCTCTGCAGAATTTTCCACAGGTCCAGGAGTGTTCAGATGGGAGGTACTGATGGTCCACTTTTATACCTGGTGCCAGCCTTTGTGTGGGGATAATCCTTGACCAATCCCCAAAAGTGGTTCTTGTGAGTTCTTTCCCTGGTCCTGGCTCCAAACTGCATAGGATGACAAATGCAAGGACAGGTCTGGTGTTAGCTTCCTTTGTGTGTTCTGCAGGCAGAGCCTTTTGAAATGTGATCTGGGCAGGGCACAACTCTCCAGTCATTTTGTCAGGAAGACGATCTCCCAACACTTAGGAGGATTCCTTTGTCTAACTGCAGAGGCATTCACAGTCCTGTGACACAGGACCCAGCCAGAAAGGTACTGTAGGTTTAGGCAGAAAAATGACAACTTTCTAAAAGTAGCATTTTCAGAATTGTAACTTAAAATCTAACTTTACCATTAAAGACTATTTTGAATTACAATTCATTTGAGTGTAAACAACATATCCCTATCTAATCTCAGCCTGAAGCTAGCACTTGTGTGTTAAGGTAACCCAGTCTTATTCTACGGGACAGATATCCTTACAATAGTGGAAAGTGACTTAAGACGTTTTTATTGTCAGCACATAATACTTAAACATGCATGTCCTACTTTTTAAACACCATGTACCCTATCCTATCAGCTTTTAGGGCCTACCTTAGGAATGACTTATGTGTACTAACAAGAAAGGTTTAGGCCTAGCAAAAGGTTTATTTTGCCAGATTGAAATGGCAGTTTAAAACTGCAGAGGCAGGCCTGCCACATGGCTTAGAAGGCTACTTTAGTGGGTGGCACAATGTGTGCTGCTGTCCACTTAGTAGCACTTAATTTACAGTTCCATTTACTAGGGACTTCTAAGTAAATTAAAAGGTGTCAATTAGGTGTAGGCCAATTTTACTATGTTTAAAGGAGCGAGCATAAACACTGAAGCACTGTTTGGCATGAGTAAAGTGCATATAGTCCTAATCCCACCAAAAACATGTTCAGTAAATTAAGGGAGTAAAGGCAAAAGTGTAAGGGAATACCATGTCAGGGATGTCTAGTCTATCAGGGCAGGAAGGCATTTTTTAGGGAAGAGCAGAGACTGGAACAAATGCCCTTAGCTCTTAATCTAGTTCGTCTGGCAGCCTGACTCTGGATGTTCCTGTTTTTCGAATATACGTGTGATGTCAAAAGTGATGTCACATGCATATTAATGAGGCAGCCCTGAGGTGATTCTTGGGTCACTTATTTTCGGAGTTTGTCAGTGACAAGAAGGGATCGGGCACTAGCAAACTCTTTCCCAGCACCCCCACTAGCAAGAAAGAGGAGTTTGTCTCCCATTGGGGCATGGGGGAAATTAACTTTTTTTTCTAGAAAAAGGTTCCTGGTCAGAGGGTGGCAAAAAATATCTATGTACATATGTAAAGAGCAGCAACATTTTCCACTGTATACATACATTTAAAGGGAATGAAAGGGATTAAGTTAATGTATGGGTTAATGTGACATTTTCTGATGAAGTAACCTAGTTATGAATAACAGTTAATTTGTCACAATTTTGGTTATGGAAACACTAAACAGTTAATTCAATGCTTCTTTTTAACCAAAAATATTGTTCATTGTTGAACTTAAATTAATTATCAGTCGATTAATTTGAGATGGTGGAGTAGACATGCATAGACAAACAAGGGTCTACACTGAGTGATGGCTTCTGTTCCAACACAGTCGAAACATCCACAGCTCATTAGTGAGTGTCTGGAGCCTCCTGCCAATTGTAAAATAATTTGAGAAAAAACCCACTCGTCAGGCCCTCGAAATTCCAGTGCTTCTGCCTGGGTAAGCCACTGCAGCTGAGCCGCCAAATAATACATCTCAAAATCAGGCACCGCCAGTCCCCCTTCAGCCTTCGGTCTCAGAGTTTTCAGCTGCACCCTCCGTCTACCAGCAGCCCAGAGAAAAAACGTGAGCATAGATTGAAGGTGTTTAAAAATTGACACAGGGATCCAGATTGGCAGGGTTTGAAAATAATACAGTAACCTAGAGAGAGCAACCATTTTATGGAGAGCCACCTGGCCAGCCACCGAGAGAGGCAAAGACCCCCAAAATTCCAAGTTTCTCTGAAGGCCCCGGATGGCTCTACCTACATTGTCCTCCAGTATGTCAGCCTGCGCATGATAGACACGGTTCCCCAGGTACGTCGAGCAACGATACTCCCATTGCACCCCCTCCGTAGTTTATGGTCCCCCATCCAACGGGGCAGTGGAGAACAGACAGGACTTTGCCCATTTCACCTTGAGTCCCGCAACCTCCTCAAGATCCTGGAGTAAACGTTTCGCTCCGACGAGGGCGTCAGCCGTATCTGCTCGAAACATGAGTATATCATCGGTATAGAGCGCAATGTGGTAAATGCGTGCCCAAGGCACTAGAAGCACAGCACTCACCCAACTCCTTCCGACAGAATGGGCAAAGGGGGCTCCAATCGAACCTTACAATATTGTCCTTGCTACTCCTTGCGCTTACTCCATATCCTTGTTCTGCACTCCAAGCTCTGTCTTTCACCTTTACTTGCTTGCTCCTCTGCAGTAATCACTGCAACTGGTAGATATACCCAAGGGCACAGCTTGTTCAGTAAGATTGGGGGGATGTGACCTTCAGATTTCCCAACAATCACGCTAATGTATTTTGTGAAAATACATTATATGAGAAGCAGGGCATGAGTGGGCCTTAATGGGCAGTGCGTTAGAATTACTTAAAACACAATATTTTGAAACTAACCAACATTTTTAAGACCTTCAACCAACATTTTTAAGACCTTCAAAACAGTGTTCAGAGAGAGTGTGTGTATGTTTGCCTGGGAGTATTTGAAAATCCTACCTGAAATCTGACAAACATCTCACTGGAGGGTAACTGTTCCTAATAAAGTAGCTTGCCTATTTGGCTGCCTGAAGTGTAGGTGAAAGGAGACCTGACTCATTTGTGGGTTAATGGTTGGATATGAAGAGAGGAGGGGGGAAATTCCTCCTGATTAGAGAAGTGCCCTCACTCACCCATAAGAGTGTTATGCTTCATCATCGGGCATTGCTCCTCATGAGGATGGTGCTGCTGTCCCCCACGGGCCCCGGGAGAGAGCTCTTATCAGAGGACGCTGCAGTGGTGAGTGTGGGTGTGTGGGGAAAGTAAGTTTAAAATATTATACTGGTACCCTAAGAGAATTTTATTCTGCGGTCCATGCGATATGGTTAAAATGAAGCACAGAGGGGTACTCGTGACCTGGTTGTTAGAGTTGGGAGTATTTTCCTCTGAGAATCTCAGTGCAAGTGGTGATAATAAACAGGTTGTTAAGTGGGGTAAATGGTCATTTCAGGTCGACATGTTTCACGCCTATTGTGGTCCCTAATGGATCCAATGGCAATTCTTCAGGACCGTGCAAATATTAAAATGAGTGAAATAGTGATACATGGGTTAAAGACGGCGACACGCAATACACCCTGTAGTTATACCCAGATCCGAGTGTGTGGTCAGGGCGGTTCTGCACCTATACCAACTCGACCACCTTAGTTTCAGTATCCAACCCCAAAACAATTGTTCAGGGAAGCCTCAACAGCTTGGTAAGCAGCTCGAGAGGTTACACTGACCTCATCGAATGACAGAACTGGTACCTTCCCTCAGCCGCGCGCTCGCCGGTCATCTCACAGTACTCAAATGAAAGGACTTGTGCCCAACTATTTACTACAGAATACATTTTGTAGGGCGGTGTAACACCCCAAACACCCCCCTAAAGTTATGCCCTTGGATATAACCTGGCTAGAGTGGTATTTCTTGGTGCTACAATGAAAGGAGGTGGGGAGTTTGTAATGAAACACTATTGTGCATGAGGCAAAGAGTCAGCACGATGCACAAAGAGACAGGCAGTGATAAAAGAATACCAAGGCTAAGAAGCGTATTTGCTGGGATGTGTCCCTGACAGGATGCTCTCTGGACAGGTTGCAGGATGGCGGCTTTGTTCTAGATGAGTTGAAGGTTGTGCACAAATGACTGCAGACTCGGGTGTACTTCAGGCCAGAAATGAGGATGGGCCTAAAGAGAAATATTCCAATTGGTGATGAAAACAGATGAGTGACCTCATGAGTCCGATTTATCTGCAAGGTGAAGGTCTTGACAAGAAAGATGTTCTGGGTGGGTAATGGGGGCGTGTCGTCCTGTATGGCTTCGAAGGGAGGTCAAGTTCAGGATACTGTTGAATGGAAAGGGGTAAGGATGAAGAGGGCAGACGAGGAGCCATTAAAGGCTAGTTCATTCGGATACATCATATTCAGTGGATGAACCCAGAATAAATAACATATTGATCCGAGACTTAACAGGCTTCAAATCTGGAAAATGAAACGTATAGAATTGCATGCGTAAATAAATACATGATACACATCTACAGCAAATCTCATTAAACATATGGGTAGACTGCACAGCAATAGATTGCAATCGTGTGTGTAGCGGTCTAGTTGTGGTCACGTCACGTTGACGTGACGTAGGCGGCCATGTTGGCGCCGGGGTGTGCGCGCGGATTAGCGCGCTAAGCAGCCACAGGGAGAGAGTGCCGGCCGGCGCTCCTCGGTACGATTCTAGACTAACAATAAATAAACATAGCGGTGTCTGTACAACGTGCCTCGAGTGATTAATGAACATCATTACAGTGGCGACGAGGTCGGGACGGAGACCGGACCGACGCGGGTACATAGGAGGAGGCAACACTCCACGTGGCCCCACGAGGCGAAGGAAGACACGCAAGTAGGTCACAAGGAAAAAACGGAACACCAGACAGGCCTGCCTGGAGCGGTGGAGCCACGGGGGGAACGTCGGACGATCCGAGTCACGGAGCAACCGAGGAGCGTGGCAGTGCCACAGCATAGCACACGAGCTGCATATAAGCCACAGGGACGAAGCAAGCCGCTAACGGCCAAGAGCACACGCGCCACCTTCACACATTCCACGCACTGGGAGCGCTGCGCTGGCTACCAAGGAGGAGGAAGTGGGGTCTAGTAATAAGAGCCCCCAGAGAATCGAGCACACAGGGAACAACGACAACACCCCAGGCAGCCCCCCGAGCAAAGCCACCGACGGAACGAGCGCCAAGGAAGTGAAGATGAGTACCCCGGCAGGGTACGCGATTGCACCCGTGCAATTCCTAACGAAACCCGGAGACCCACTGATGAAATGGGAGGACTGGAAGGAATATATAGACAACTTCATAGGGGTCCTGGAGGACGAAAATGAAGAGAAGTTCACTCCTCAGAGAAAGAAACGCATCTTGCTACTAAATCTGGGCCCAGAAGGACTGAGAATATACAAGAGTCTGGTACCAACGAAGAGAGAGGACACGGACGACGATGTGTATGCGCAGGCGGTGGAAGACCTAGATGAGCGATACCGCCCCACCATCTGTGTTTTAGTGGATAGATATAACTTTCAGCAAAGGAAACAAAAGGTGGGGGAATCCATCGAAGAGTATGTAGCAGCGCTGAGGAAGCTAGCAGCCCCGTGTAAGTACGCACTGTGGGAAGATGAATTCATAAAAGACCAGGTGATCATGCACACCACTAGTACAAACGTGCAAGACAAGCTGTGGGCGAGCGGGGACACCACACTCAAGGAAGTAATGGTCATAGTGAAGAGGGCAGAACTCTCGAGGAGGTGCGCCGAGGCCACCAAAAAGGAGGCGGTCACTCCAACCATGGTGAACAGGATACAGGAGGAAGATCACCGCAAGGACCAGAAAAACAAACTACCCACGGCCAAAGGGATTAGCAGATGGCAAGGGAAACAAGCGGACAGCGTGAACAAGAGAACGTGCTACAGGTGTGGAAGTTGGTCCCACGAAGCCCACGACAGACGCTGCCCGGCGTTCCGAGCCAAATGCCTGCACTGCGGCATCATGGGGCACTACGAGAAGGTGTGTCGGAAGAAACAACAGAAAGGAGTGGTGAAATACGTTGACCACAGCACAGAAGACCTGGAGGAAGCCCCAGAGGAAGAAGTGGTCACCGTCTTATGTATATACGATCAAGTATTGAGCGTAGACGACAAGAGATCAACCAAACCAGTCCTAGAGATGTCCATGGGCGGCATCACCATTTCAGTAGTGGCAGACACCGGATCCCCATTTACCATTATACAGAGAGCGGTGTGGGAAGGACAGTTCCAAACCAAGTTAGGCCCTGAGCTGGAGAAACTAGACATACGACCAGTTACCTACAATGGGGATCGCATTCCCATGCTAGGCTTCCGACGTCTACTGTTCGAGTTCAGAGGCCGATCCGCGTGGTGCAAACTGTATGTGGCCGAGAAAGGACCCTCCGTCCTAGGATGGTTAGACCAGGGCGACCTAGGCATAAAACTCGACCCAGGAGGGAAGGAACAAATACTGCTCACAGAACAGGAGGAATGGCCGGACATGAACAGATGGAAGAAGAACTACCCAAAAGTGTTTGGGGGCACTGTAGGGAAAATGGAGAAATTTCAGCATAAAATAGTGCTTAAGGATGGAGCCACGCCAGTGGCACACAAAGTGAGGAATGTGCCCATTGCAGTAAGGGAAGCCGTCCAGATAGAACTCCAAGACCTGGAGAAGAAGGGCATTATAGAACCCATTACCTGCGCCGAATGGCTGGCGCCCTTGGTGGTCGTGATGAAACCCAACGGGAAGGTCAGGCTCTGCGTGGACCTGAGAGAACTCAATAAAAACATAGTGGTGGAGAAGTTTCCCCTTCCCAAGATAGAGGAGATGTTAGCAAAAACCAGAGGAGTTCAGTGGTACTCCACCATTGACCTCACATCCGCTTACCACCAGGTAGCCCTACACCCGGACAGCAAAAGCCTGACATCGTTCATCACCCCGTTTGGGTGTTACAGATTCTGTCGCATGCCGTTCGGGCTAGCCTCAGCGGCAGCCGTCTTTCAGAAGATGATGCACCAATTGTTCAGAGACTGCGAGGATGTACAGTACTTCCAGGATGATATTTTGGTGATGGGGAGAGATAGAAGAGATCATGACCGAAAACTAGACAAAGTACTACAGACACTGGAAGCCAAAGGTCTCACGGCAGAGTGGTCGAAATGTCGGTTGGGACTGCAATCGGTAACCTATTTAGGCCATGAAATTGGGCGACAGGGGATCACACCCAAGACGGAGAACGTGAAAGCGATCGCTGAAGCACCACCCCCCAAGAACAAGGAGGAGGTCAGATCGTTCCTGGGGATGGCGGAGTACTATAGTAAATTCGTGGTACACTTCGCATCCAAAACCTACAACATGAGGAGGCTGACCAGGGAGAGCACGGTGTTCCAGTGGACACCAGAAGCCCAAGCGGAATTTGAAGTCATCAAAAAGGGAATCCTGGAAGCCATACCGCTCAAGAGGTACGACCCACAAGGCGCCACCATACTCATCACTGACGCCAGTGACAAGGGATTAGGCGCTGTACTCATGCAAGACCGAGGAAGAGGGGACACGGAGACAATCAGCTTCGCCTCCAGAGCATTGACGGAAACAGAAGGCAAGTACAGTGTCATCGAGAAGGAGATGTTAGCGGTAGTGTGGGCCATGACGAGGTTCCGGCAGTTCTTATGGGGTACCCGGTTTCGGCTCAAGACTGACCACAAACCGTTAGTGAAAGTATTAACATCGGGCGGGCACGCCAGCGCCACACCCCGGATATCGAAGATGTCCTTAAAACTGTTGGAATTCAGATATGATGTGGAGTACATCCCTGGAAACAAGAACCGAGTGGCGGACTACTTGAGTCGAGCGGCGGCCATGGAGCCGGGAGAAGAGGACCCAGCGGACAGAGGAGAGATGGTAGCCCTCGTAGAGGACCAAGAGAAGATAATCAGCATACAAGAGTGGACTGAAGCCTATGAAGAAGATTCTGACCTGGTGGAAGCAAAAGCGCTCATCACACAAGGGTGGCCTGACAAGAAAAAGGTGAAACCCAACCTCAAACCATTTTATGAAGTGAAGGAAGAACTGACCGTAGGAGACAAGGGCATATTCATCTACCGGGGAGACAGAGTAATCCCCCCCACGAAGCTCATCAACAAGCTGCTGGACTTATTACACGAAGGCCACCTTGGCATAGGAAAACTCAAGGCCAGATCGAAACAGAACTACTGGTGGCCAGGTATGGACGTAAGAGCAGAGAGACATGTCAGAGAGTGTCCCCAATGTCAAGGGGCCGACAAAACATTGAGACCACTACGTCCAGCCCTTGGGAAATTCGACACTCCCTCAAACCCGTGGGAAGAGTTGTCAATAGACATTCTAGGACCGGTGCTGGACGACCAGGGCATACAGAAATACGTGTGTGTCCTCATCGACCGTTATTCCAAATGGCCAGAAATAAAGGTGAGCGAATCCATGGACACGGAGAACATCCTGGAGTTTCTATCGGAAACATTCACCCGAGAAGGAATTCCCAAGTCCATCTTAAGCGACAATGGACCACAGTTCACGTCGGAAAGATGGAAACAATTCATGGGTAGAAATGGCATCTCTGTAAAGCACACGGCCATGTACCATCCGGCAGGCAACGGTCTGGTGGAACGATTTAACAGAGTGGTGATGGGGGCTATACAAGCGGCCATCACCTGTAATAAAGACTGGAAGAAAGCGTTGGAGAACATGGTATGGGCCTACAGAATAACGCCCACAAGCACGGGGTACAGCCCGTTTCAAATATTGAGAGGTCGTGAACCCTTCACGCACGACAACAGAATCTGGAAGGAGAAGGTGGTGACCAGCGAATGGTCCCCGGCGGTAGTAAGAGCAAATCTGGAGAGAGCACAAGCCACCTATACCAACAACTATAACAAGAGGAGGAATGTGAAGGACACTCATTTAGAGAGAGGAGAATGGGTGAGAGTAAAGCTGGCGACCCTACAAAGGAAGGGAGACAGCAAGTACAGCAAGCCGATGCAGGTTAAGGAAGTCTATGATCGAGCGGCCCTGCTCAGTGATGGGAACGTGTGGTCGCAGGACCGCATGGCCCGGTGCAACAAGATATTGAGATGGGAACAGTGGGATCCGGAAGGTGAAGACAGGGAAGACCTGGATGAAGAGAACAAGAGGGGTGGAAGTGAACAAATGGGAGAAGCAGGTGCAGGAGAGGAGCAAGAAGGCGTGTTAAGGGGTGAGACCCCAGTGGTAGAGATGGACAGGCCAAGTGGCAATATGAACAGCGGAGGAGCGATGAGTGGAGGAACAGAAATCGAGGAAACGCAGAGCCAAGGGGCTCGAGAGAACATTGGTAAGGTGACCAGGAGTGGAAGGCAAGTTGTAAGGCCTTCCAGGTTCCGAGACTTTGAACTAACCTGCGAACTGTAAGTGACTTTATTTCGGGTTGGAAAAAGGGGGAGATATGTAGCGGTCTAGTTGTGGTCACGTCACGTTGACGTGACGTAGGCGGCCATGTTGGCGCCGGGGTGTGCGCGCGGATTAGCGCGCTAAGCAGCCACAGGGAGAGAGTGCCGGCCGGCGCTCCTCGGTACGATTCTAGACTAACAATAAATAAACATAGCGGTGTCTGTACAACGTGCCTCGAGTGATTAATGAACATCATTACAGTGTGCATTCTAATAATGTTATTAAAGAACTTCCCTATTAATCTAAAGCAGTATTTCAAAAACGAATAACACCCACAAGTAAATCAATTTACTACAAATTAGATGGATTCCACACAACGAAATAATCTGTGTACTTCGAGGTCTACCTTATCAGGTATTCTTTAGAGGTTGTTCTAGCCTAGTAAGCCTTCAAATGCGATTTTCAACAACTCAACACAAGAATTCAATTTATAAGTGGAAATGACGTCATGGTAGAAACATGGACCCACAATATGTTCCTTTTTGAATAATGATCTTCTGTGGAGAATATATCACAAGCATGTTTGGTCAGATGCTAGGCAAAAATATTTATAAACTACTGCAATATTCAAATGTAATTCCATAAATAATTTCAGAAGAGAAGATAATCTGGAACAGTCGCCGCTGCGGCTCGTTAGATCGCGATACCGCTTGAGTTGTATCATAGGGCGCGCGCATGTGGTATACACTGAGACTAAAGATTTATCATAAAGACATTTGCAGTTTGAAGTTATGATTTGTGAAACGTCTGCCAAGCACAAGCTTCACACAGAAACAAAGAGCACAGAATGCCTCACACGAAACTAATGGAGAAGATGAAAAAAAGGCTTTCCCTCCCAGCCCCGAGATGAACAACAGATCCAATGTGCACTGCTGGACCTGCGGGGACAGAGGTTCTCTGACAAACAGAGGCCGCGCTCATCAAATCAAGACATCTGGCCGGCTCTGTTTAATAACCAGCTGTGATGCTCCGACAGAGACTACATACGGAAGTGGCTGACAGAGGGCAGCGTGACTGGCGAGAAAATGTAAAATGCAGAAATGTATAAACACATTCCATTCGGTCTTATATTCTGTAAAGCCTGGAAAACTCGTACATAATAAATTATCAAAGTGGTGAAACGACCAAGGAGGCCTCAAAACATAGCAATCTCTTGCATCGGAGAACGTGTGCAGGTAACCGTAATGATTCACTCCCTGAAGAATACTTTGGCCCATTACATCCTTGCTGGCACCTACGAAATGCCCTCTGTGACTCGGGCCAAAAAGAATCACAGACCCATTAAAAGCGCCCAAAATACAAAACCGCTTCCTGACTATAGGAATTGCACTATATAATGCGCCTCACATACAATTTCAAGAGAATCCAGCTCTAGTAAGATGACTGACAAGAAGGAGGGTCACGTTTATAGGAAACCTTCAGAAATCTCTTTTTGCCTTTTCACTGGTACGGTCTCCACAAAGGGAAGAAAAACATGGGTATGTTAGTCTTTGTGAAAAAGTGGGTTTTTGGTCGACAATGGTGTGAGCCCTTGTCAAACAACAGTTTCCCTCAGGGTGAACTGTTGTATCTTGGTTTGCAAGCCATTGTATGTATGGTTCTGTACGCGTGAACCACCAAAGTCACTGAACCGACCTGTGCTTAGCTCTCTGGTAGCTTGGCACAAAAGCAATCACGCCTAAGAGGCTATGTGTAAAGCATTTATGCAGCACACAAACAATAAAAAGTAAAAACACCACACTAGAAAAATCCTACACCATGTTAGAAAAATAGAGTAAATGTTAATAAATTATTTGACACCAAAACGACAGAAATGCAATTAGTAGAACCGAATATATGCAAGTTTAAAGGTTGAGGTAAAAATAGTGCTTAAAAGCACTAAATACCAACTACTGTTATCTGGTTGAGCCAGACCAGGACACAGTTCATGCTGAGCACAATGGTGCTTGGGCCGGATACAGTGACCAAGTTAGTCCAGCTGAATAATGTACCTTAAATCCTAGTTGTGGAGCGTTGTGCCACGCTGTAGCAGACCCAAAAAGTGATGCGAGACTGCATCAAAGATGCATTGCATAGTGGCGGTTCCGGTGAGAGGCTGTGAGGTCTGCACATCGAGGATGCAGAACGCAGCAGAGGTTGGGATGAGCTTTGCAGGCTCAATGTGGGTTTGCTTGAGGCTGCTTCACGCTGCTTCAGTTCCGATCAAGCTCTGCAAAGAGATGTGTTGAGTTTGCGTCGCACTGCGTTGGTTCTGATTGGACCACAGCTGGGCTGGAAGAGCACCCTTGGCCCTACTTCCAAGGGTCCAAGACTAGAGTGGCACAACTTGGAGGGGCGGAGGGGGGGGGGGGTTAAGGCAGACTCCAGTTGCAGGATTCAAGATGGTTGGAGCCTTTTCTGTCCTTGAGGCTCTGAACAGGAGACCAGTCAACAAGCCCTTGGATAGTTGACTAGCCTGATGGTCGTCAGTTCAAGATACAGATCCGGCCCTGCTCACTCAGCCAGCAGGGCAGCAGAGTAGCAGGGCACTGCAGTCCTTCTTCCGAGTTTTCCACAGGTCCAGAAGTGTACTGTAGAGTTGGGTCTGAGGACCCACTACTTATACCTGGTGCCCACTTTGAAGTGGAAGAAGATTCTAGAGTCCTCCCCCCGATAAAGGTATGTGGAATTTTCTGCCTCTCTACCCTCGCTCCAGCTTTTCAGGGGGCAAAAAAAGACGGGTGTGAAAAATTTGTGAGTTCGCTCAGGCAGAGTCTTTGCGATGTGCAAGTGTGATAGGTGACATCTAAGCCCCCCTATCAAGTCAGAGATAGGCCAAACTGCCCACAACTGTCCCCCCTTTGTCTCACAGATTGGGAGAAATACACAAAGACCAACACCTAGTCATGTGACCAAGGTTACAGACAGTAAATGACAGAAAATCCCAACTTTCTAAAATTTATGAAGTAAAAGTGCCAACAAGGAATGCAGCTTCATACATAATTATACATTGATAAATATTCAGTATGCTCTACTATAGCATTGAAAATTAATTGTCATAAACATATTTTAACTTTCCACAAAGAAAACAATCTGAACAAAATCGGGTGTATTTCTTATTTTTATATTTAAAGGCATTTACATAAGGTTTAAGGGTATTTAAGGGCGCATTGATGATTAATGTGTCACCTACATATATAACACATACTACTAGTCAAAAATGTACAAACACATTTCTCTAATATATCAAAAACACTGGCCTATACATAGTGCCCAGATTTCCCCCAATCACAATTCTTGGACAGCACTTAAACAGAAAATGCGCTGATGCGTCGATGTTTCGGTATTTCTTGTAGTAAATCTATAAGACCATCTTCAGGGAAAAACAATCTTTTAAAGATTAACGACTCTTTCATAAGTGTATCCATGTGATCAAAATCATGGATTTTGTCAAAAGTAGCTAAGTAGATCTGTATATACCTGCACCTTTCTAAAAATGCCATATGTTTTGGCGCAAAGTCCTTCACATAGTACGTGATAATAAATAAATTTAAAAACTCGTTCTGCTGCCATAATAATTGGCTAACGTGCACGTCATCTTCTGCCAACAATGAAGATGAAAGGTGCAGGTATCTACAGATTTCATTGTAATGAAAAATCCTAACTTATGGTGAAGTCGGATTTCAAATTATAAGTTTGAAAATGCCATTTGTGGAAAGGTTGAAGAACAAGAACACAAAAAGCAGCTGGACTGCACTCAGTTATACTAGTTCACACAAAATTTTCAATTTTACAAATTAATCAAGGTCACATGTGCACCTGGTTAGGGGCTCTGCCAGCCTCCTCTTTCTAAAGTGGGAAATACGGATACCCAGATGATTATCCAGGAATATGCACTACATACAAGTCACTTATAAAAGTGTACACATTTTTAGCAAATCATTATACTGCTGTTATGCAAATATCAACCATTCTTTACAATTGCAACCAAAAGGAATCAATGCATCCAATGTTTCAAGAAATTCTTCAGGCAAGAAACGTGGTCGGATCTGCTTTTATTCTTGATAGTTGCATATGAAAATTTGGTTCACAAAGAAAATCAAAAAAGCTTAAACTCAGCAAGAAAGTTGACAACATAATATTTCCCAACGTATTTCGGGCTATAACCAAAGCCCTTCATCAGGGGAATCTGTAGTGAATTAGTAAGCTAAATTACTACAACATTAGAACGTTCAAAAACCTTTACAATAGTAGATGAAACAACAGCGGGGCTCAAAAGAGAGCATGGCAAATGCACTGTGTGGGTCTAGAAAGAAATTCAGTAGTAAACCTCATGCTATGTCCCATGTATAAAATAAGAAAAGTGACTGAAAGGGGAAACGAACACAATCTAATTAACTCGAATGCGCAATAAAAGGTGAGAAACACGCCATGAAAGTGTGCGCAAAATGAATGAAAGCGGACGATCCAAACCATGAATAAATGGAAAATGAGAATAAACGTGCCGTGTTAAGCAAGACAAAAGTGTGAACCGTGATTCTCCATAATTAAAAATGAGACAAACCTTAAAACAAAAGAATACTCAAACTCGACTCTCAATGTCTGACAAACCGGCAGAGAAACCACTACAAATGAATCAGAGAAACTAGTGAATCAATATGAAAACAAAATTAATGAAAGTTAATAGGAAACTGTCCTCGACTGAAAACGTGTCTTTTACCAAAGCGTATGTCTGAAAAATGCTACGAGTATCTCAGAATCATGCGTACTTAAAGAACACCAGCAACGGATAGTTGACAACCTGAAAGAATAAGGCTTCATGAGCACATGAACCGAAAGCCACCTCCTGCAGACCAAACTGTAATGCTTAAACAATGTTCTCTCCAGAGAGGCTACCACACTCGGATACTGCCAGAAAAGTCTGATGCCGACAGCATGTCGTTGTCAGAGCGTGATACTGCGTATATCTTCAAACTCCACCGGAACGTGCCGTGCGTCCACAATGACCATCAAAATAGGCCTGGCCAAAGTATCGCGACTAAGTAGAAACGTTAATTAAAAAGAACTCAAGAGTCAAAAAGCGAACAAGAAAAAATACGAAAGAAAACAGAAAAGGAGATAGAAAAAGAGAATATAAAAGGAGAATATAACGCATGCCCCTGTGAACAGTGCAGTCTTCTAGAAAAGTGAAAACCAACAAAACCATTGGAGTAATCAACAATGTGCATGTACCAGTAACAATCAATATTTTGTCATTATGCTGCACTTCCTAAAATAATATCCAAGTTTGTAATGAGAATCACATATTATAAAACAAAGATGATTGTGTCTCATATCTAATACATAAAACATCCTCACTAGTGAAAAACAGATAAAGTGATCAAAAAGTGAAATGCTAAAATGCAAACAGGAATAACATACAAAGTCAAACAAACATACATGAGGTGTACATTTACTGTAAAAAATCACAGAAAACAAGACAGTTCAAATTTATCATTCAATCCTTTCGGGGACATGGTTTCCATAAACCAAATCCAGTGAGTCTCACGTCGGGATAGTGCTCTGGACATGTCTCTATCAGGGTGGATGTCTAATACTTCTAGTACACTGAATCTGAGGTGTGCGATCGTGTGGTGATGTCATAAACAATGCTGAGCCAATGGTGATCTCATAGTTTTGGTCCTAATTCTACTCTTGTGCTCAGTGATACCAGTTCATAAAGGCCTCTCTGTTTTACCAACATAATACAAATCGCAAGGACATTTGATGACATTTATGACATGGTGACTGTTACAAATGGCATTAAAATTCAACATGATCTTTTCCCCAGAACGTGGGTGTGGGATACTTCTGTCAGAAATCACGTTGTTGCAATGTGAGCAATTCATACATTTAGACATCCCTTTGTTAGGAGCTTGACCAGTGGCAACTGATTTAGACAAAATTTCTTTCAAATTTTGTAGGCAAATAATGGGGGGTTAGAGAAAATACCCTTAAAATCAGATTCAGATTGAAGCAAATCCCACCGTTGCAATATGATCTTCTTAATCAAGTGAGAGTGAGTTGAATAAGTGAAAACAAACACCTCTCTTGGTGTAGCTTGACTCTTTGAGGTTTTCTTCAAAAGATTTTTCCGATCTAGAGCAAGTGTGCGGTTCTCAGCTTGATCAACCACCGCTTGAGGGTAACCCCTTGCAATACATTTTTGTTTGTACTTTTTGATAGTCCATGTGCCCAAATCGAGGTCTGAGGTAATGCGCCTGATTCTGGTGAATTGAGAGTATTGGAGATGTATTTTAAGAGACCACGGGTGAAAACTGTGATATAACAAAGCATTATTGTGGTCGGTAGGTTTCTTTTAGACACTAGTGTTAATAGTGGTGCCTGACAGTTTTAAACAAACGTCCAAGAAAGCTATGCTCTGAGAATCAATATGGGAAGTGAACTGAATTCTCGGATGTTTATCTTTAAGTTTCATGATCTGATTTTCCAAATCAGTGCGTGACCCATGCCAGATGATTAAAATGTCATCTATAAAAAGACAGTATACAATAAGGTGTCTAGTCCAATTGGCGTCCCAAAAAATGTGTTCAGTCTCAAATTTCATCATGAAAATATTCGCATAGCTGGGGGCTCCAGAAAAGCCCATCGAGGTACCATTGGCTTGAAGGAAGAAACAATCCTTCCATTTGAAATAGCTATGGAATAAAAAAAAGTTTAAAAGTTCAAGAAGAAACACCTTATTGGCTTGTAAACCATCATGTCTACGGTAACGCCCTCTACGCCGGAGCCCCGGCCAAACTGCTGAAACGACTGCAAAGTATACAGAACGCCTCTGCCCACTTGATCCTAGACATCCCGCGACACGGCCATATCACACCCCACCTGAGAGACCTGCTCTGGCTTCCCATCAACAAGAGATCACCTACAAGCTCTTCACCCACGCACACAAGGCACTCCACGACACCGGACCAGCATACCTCAACAGAAAACTCACCTTCTACACCCCGAACCGCCAGCTGCGCTCCGCCGGCTGCGCCCTCGCTACTGTCCCCCGCATCCAAAGAGCAGCCTCCGGCGGCAGATCATTCTCCCACCTCGCCGCCAAGACATGGAACACCTCCTACAGCAGGCCCAGGACCTACTAACCTTCAGGAGGCTACTCAAGACCTGGCTTTTCGAGCAGTAGCAGCATCCCCCCTAGCGCCTTGAGACCCTCACGGGTGAGTAGTGCGCTTTACAAATTTCATGATTGATTGATTGACTGATGTCTCAAAAGTGCCCACTCTATAGATTCAATGCCTTCAAGGTGAGGGATCGAGGTGTATAGTGCGACCACATCCACTGTACATAACCAGATTTCTCCAGTCTCAGGATTGGGTACCTCATCAAGAATATTCAACAGATGTGTTTTGTCTTGCAAGTACAAAGGACATGCTTTCACAATGGGTTGTAGAAAGACGTCAAGATACTGACCCAATGGTTCATGGATAGATCCACAACCAGACACTATTGGTCTCATGGGAGGGTTCAATAGTTGTTTGCATATATAACCCCGGTCTCCGCGGGTAGCAAGTAAACAATAATTCTCTAGTTTGCTCGGTTATCCATTTCATCTCCAAAGCATGGGATAAAATGGAAAGAAGTAGGGTTTGAAATGACACAGTTGGATCTTCAGGCAAAGGTAGATATGCAGAGGTATCTTGTAAAATGGTCTCAATTTTGTGTTCATAAAACTTGTGATCCAGTACAACTGATGCCCCACCCTTATCCGCCTTAGTAAAAGGGAGAGCATGGTTTGACTGTAGGAACTTCAAAGCTATTCTCTCATTTTTTGACAAGTTGGGTGACATCGGAGACTTAACAGGTAATTTTGACAAATCTTGTTTGACCAAAGTTTCAAATGTGTCTCTGATCGTATGGGAGATCGGGGAAACAAAGGTACTTCTAGGCTTAAATTCAAGATAGTAAATAATCAAAATAGGGAGTGAAGAGGTAATGCTCCGAAAGCAAAAGAGGTGGATACGTCCTCCTCTAGTCAATATATGAGAAACAAAAGGGATCCACCCTAGAATTGATATATAACCGTGTTCTCCCATACCAAGTGTGTCTCCTACATTGGTGGAAAGCACACAGCTTTGTTTAAATACACCTCACATATCAAAGGGCCCTTGGTGTCGTGCTTCATCATAGGGGTCTTCCTACCCCGCTGCAGGACGTGGTGTGCTGCAACCTACGACTGCGCAGGAGCACTAATTTTGGAGAAAAAAAAACTATGTGTAGTGTAGGAATGTGAGTGGAAGGGTCAGGAGTGAGTGAAGGAGTGAATATAAGTAAAAAAATACCTGGCTCTGTGGATAAAAACATTAATATACAGTTGAGCTGGTATTATTTAAAGTGGGGAATAATTTGGAGATACAATGCTATATTGAGCCGTTTCTCCTATGTCAACATGTTTCGAAGCCCTCCCCTGGCTTCTTCATCAGGACCGAAAAGATCCCTTCTACACTCAAATTTTCACTACAAAGAAAAGTACAAAAAGTGTATATACATGTAGATAATACTATGTGGTGCACATGTCAAAATACGCATGCACTGTATACAATACCCCAATAGGTATGCTATCCTATGAAAATTTTGAAGAAAAAACATAACATTAAAAACATAACATATGCATCATCCATAACAATTGGTGGTGACCTGCCAAAAAAAATGATAGATATTGTGATATATTTCCACTATCACTATCAGTGATGATAAACCAGTGCTGTGTATTGCTGGTGGAAAAAAGACAATACAAAGGACAGACACACACTCAACATAAATCACACACTCTTTGTCTAAGGACCGCAGAATGTGTGTCCAAGGTGATTAATGCAGCCTATAGTAATTTTGTATAACTACAAATTAGTTGGTGCCATTAGAGAAAATGAGGTAGAGCACGTACTTTTTCTAAAAAAGCATAATACCTCATGAGCCTCCGAACGGGGTGGGAAGGAGTGTCTATAGTCAAACACTGGATACAAATGAAAAAAGGAAGAAAATGTTGTTGGTTAAAAGTGTCCTGCCAACTGTGACAGCATTACATGGTGTCCTCTGGGTTCAGATCGGCTATGCCGTACTTACAATATCAAGATCACTGCCTCTCCTGGATACTACCTCCACTCGGCTCCATGGAACGATGTGGTAGGCATAGAGAGACCCAGGGAATTAGTGCGTAATAATGCATGAAGTTATTGACACCAAAGAAGAGGGGTTATTATTGGACCGTGAATGAATATGGTCCTCATGACAAGCATTGTTGTTCCGTTATATGTCACGCCAAGCAGTTCTACTGAGGTGATGTCAATGGATATATTAATACTAGAAAAGGGTGATATCGTAGTATTTCAGGTAAAGTCGCTGGGACCTAGATAAAGATCAGGTAAATTGCCCCCATGTCGTCGCTCGATCCCTCGACATGTGTCCCCAAACAGAACTCCCACTGTTGTTCTTTTTGAAAAAGGCCAGTCTCACTGTTCAATTGCTCAATTATGGTCCATTGTAGATCATCCACAGTGTGCTGAGTCGCCATATAGTGGGTTGCCATTTTGGTTGTGCTCTTTTTGCAATGCACATTGCTCCTGTGTTGCCCAATGCGGGTCTTTACTGGTCTCGTCATCATACCGATGTATTCCAGACCACATGGGCAAGTGACCATATGCAGTACATTCTTGCTATTGCAGTTGGTGAACCTCCTCTGTTCCCACTCGGTGCCATTCCTGAATTTAATGTGTCTGCTTTTCTTCGTCAAATGGCCAGTACTGCAGTTGCCACGGGGATGGTGGCACTGCACTGGTGGTAGAAGTACACTCTCAGTAGTCCTTGTTGGTCCAGGTCGTGGTCTCGTATGGACTAACATGTCCTTCAGATTCCTACCCCTTTTGTATGCAAATATGGGTTTCAGGAGTTTAAGATGTGAGGAGTCTCCAGTGTTTATTAGACTTTCCTCCGTGCTATAACTCCGCCCCTTTTGTATCTAGAGGCGGTTTATATTTTAAAGATAGAAGCCCTTTTTTCACTGATCTACGCAAAGGCGCATCATATGAAAAAACGCCAATCGATCAGAACTCTCTGTATCTGTATCTGGGAATATCGGCTGCTAGTTTCACTCATACCAGACCATAAGAGTGTATTATGAGATCCGCTTTGGGTCTGTTAGTGCGAGGCTTACTAACGTCTTTGATGCACACACTTGTGTCTATGGGGGTTTTCCAATAATGTACTAACCGTATTTGGTTAGCTTAAGCGTACTACTCAAATGGATGCTAACTGCCACTTCCCCTTAATTAGAAAGTTACTTTTATAGACAGGGTCATTATGGAATGGGGTACTGTTTGATATTGTAAGGGTTATTTTTCTAACACATACCCTTAACAAAAACCATCTTAATTAGATGACCATTGGGAATATTCTGGGGCTAGTTTGCCTGAGGAATTTCCTTTCTTAATATGAATATTAGAATGTATAGGGGTATGCTAATAGTAGTAGCTTAAACTGATAATATGCACCTACAGTGCCACGTTAATAGCTATAATGAAATCAGATAAATTATTATAATTTCTAAAGATACTTTTTCGCCTCTTTTATCTCTCTTGCTTACAGTTACATAACAAGTAACTTAGAGGATGACTATTAATCGTGTTTACTCCACCATAGGAGGAAAGATGAATGCTCCATCCCATATTTGAAATACCAGGTACGGTTGCTTAGATTATATGAAATATAATCAAGGTTTTACCATGTACATAGTGTAAATAAGCCTCTCCCTTTTCTATTATACCTAATAGATATATTTGTATTGGAACTGGTTGATTGTCAACCGCGTTCACTCCATCAAAGGAGGATAGATCTTGTCTCCATCCCATTTTTGAGGTATCAGGTATGGATGTCTGGATGCTTTGCACCATAACTAACGTTTCATCATGTATATAGTGTAAATAAGCCTCTCCCCTTTCCATTATATTCGATAGATATAATTATGCGTCTCCAGATTCTAGAAGGAGAAATTACAAAAGTGGACAAATATAGTGAAGACTTCTAGACTGAGTGTTCTGTTCTGGTAAGAATTGCTAACTTCTCTTGCGAGATATGTGATAAATACAATGTGTTTTAATATGTGCTAGCATACTAAACCACCGGGACTGCCATCGATAAAACCTGGCACTGAAGGAAATATTCATATTTGGTTTATAAATCGATGTATTAGAATGCGAACTGTAATGTGATTATGGCAAGACCAGAGGAATCTTTATCTGCACACAATGTTAAATAATCTATGAAATTCAAATGAATTGATCTTATGCACTATGATGTGCATTTATAATTGTAAATATATAATGAATTTTTGCAAAATTGTATGTTTTAAAAGATTAGGGATAAATTGTATTTCTTGGTGTATTTTTTGTATGTATGAATGTTTGAAAGTTAATTTTGCATATATACATTTTGTTTGTAGCCCTGCAGAAGTGCGCGAGGATGAAACTCGTTGGCTGCGGTCTTTTATCTTGTTGAAAAAAGGAAAAAAGAAGTCATTAATAAAGGATTTGTAGGTACAACTTCTGCTGGAATTGCCATTATTTGATTCTGATTTGTGAATCACAAATGTTTACACTTTATTGAGTTATTTAGCAAAACTATAATCTGATTTAAGTGTGCTGGGCCATTGTATTTATGGAATTTTGGGATACTTTGCATCTTAGGAGATTTAGGGCCATTGAATCTCCAGTCCCTAGCACCTTGTGTGCCTAGATAAAGGTTCCTCCACTAAGGATAGGTGCAATCTATCTTTGCCTCAATCCCCTTTCTATTTGCATTTTATTTATAATCTTAGATACCTGGTTGGAGTTGGTATTAAACGTGATGATACATATTGGTCTTTCTTCTAGTTCTTTTGGAATATTGTCCTCCAGTAGGGCATCCCTGTGATTGTTACGGGCCCTTTTCATAGCTCTGTTGATAATCGCCGTGGTATAGTTGTGTTTCCTTAGTTTGACTTGTCTCGGAGGTGGCGAGGAGGAAAACTGTTATACAGCAGTAAAAAGTTATTGGCTGTAACCTTGAAATGGGTCGTGGTCTTCAGAGTACCTTCGTCTGTGTATATATTAATATCCAGAAAGACCAGATTTGCCTGTGAAATGGTGTTTGTAAATTTCAGGAAGGCATTCTGTTAGTTAAGCCAGATCATGAAAGCTTCAGTAGATGGAATGTCCCCTTCCCATATAACCAGGATGTCATCAATGTAACATTTCCAAGTCTTTGTATTGGAAAAAAGGGGTTGTTGGGGTGTAAGATTTTCTTCAGCTCCAAATGATGCAAATAGAGCTATACTGGGAGCAAAGGTGCTCCCCATGCTGGTCTCGTCCCTCTGTATGTAGATGATGTCATCGTATGCAAAAAAAATGTTTGTGATTGCCAGTGAGAAACACACTCCATAACCACATTGTGTGGTGTTTGGTATTCCCATGGAGTGGTGAACTGGACCTCCTCAATAATGTTTAATGTCTCATCGTCAGGGCGGCTCGTATAGAGACTTTCCACGTCCAGTCCCATAAGAAGATGTTTTTCCGGATCAAAAGTCATACCCTGAAGGAGCCGCAGGACTGCCTTGGTGTCTTTCAAGTAGGTCCCGGTTTTATGGACCAAAGGGAGTAGGAAGGCATCCGCAAATTTCGATAAGGGTTCCAGAATGGAATCTATGCCCAATACTATAGGGCATTGATAGATAATCCTGGTGGTTGACCAAGATTCCTATGAATCTTGGGGATGGTGAAAAAGTAAGGGAGCTAGGAGACTCCTTGGTAAGAAACTCCGCTTCCTTTTTGGAGACCCTGTCATGAGAAATTGCTTCTTCCACCATGGAGGCTATCTGGATTCGAATGGATTCTGTAGGGTCATCACGTAGGATTCCATAATTCCTTCGATATTCCAGGAGTCTCCTACATTCGTTGTCGCAGGCAGTGATGGACTGGATAACAGTAGCCCTGCCTTTGTACGCTGGCCTGATGACAATGCCGCTGTTTGTTGAAAGCTGATGTATTGCCTCTTTCTCCTCCTTGGAAGTATTTTGAAAGGTATTGTTCTCATATGTCAAGATGCTCTCTTTGGGGGGGTAAATGTGGATTTGACTCGTAGTCCAGTATCCTCTCCATCACCTTCAGGTAATCCCTTCTCCTTGAAGAATGCCCGCAGTTTAAGTCTCCGGATGAACTCCATCTCGGCGCATAGTTTGAATTTGTCCAATCTGTTTGTGGGTAAAAATCCTAGTCCTCGTTCCAAAACACGTTCCTGTGCTGGTGTTAGTTCATAGTTGGTTAGGTTCACTACTAAGTTCCCCTCCTGCTAGTTGATGGCGGGTAGTTCGATGTGCCGGTCATGCTCCTCGTGGAGACACGTGGTGTCTCCTCCTCTGGGGTTGACCAGTGGACATTGTTGCCCCTCTGGTTCCTGCCCCTCCGTGGTCCAGGGCGTGCCCCTAAAAAAGCTGGTGGTCCATAGCAGGTATAGTTGTACTCTTGTGGTGGAGGTAACCACTGTTGGCAGGGTCCCCCCATTTGTGGTGGGCCATAGGGGTAGGGGGAAAAAAGGTGGTCCTTGATGGTTCCCCCATCCTCTCCTTTCTCTACTGTATGGTCGTTGGTATTGGCCTCCCCCTGGATGGTATTGTAGGCCGCTTCCTCTGCTGGAGTTGGAGCTGTTGGATCCTGTGTCCATTGTGTCGCCATCCGAACTCTGGTCTGGATTTGAGTTTCTAGATATATAGTTGTCCCGTATATATGGGTACACCTTCTCATGGCTGAAGCGTGCAGTATCCTTCTTGAGTTTATTGTACTTGATCTGCTTCAGGGTGACCTCAAAGTCATTCATCTTGCATTTCTTGAGGACGCTTGGAGATTGAAAACCTTTTAATTGTTCTTCCAGTTGTTGGATCTCAATCTTGAGTTCTTGGGTCAATCGTGTGGCTGTTTTAATGATGAGGATCAACCAGTCACGGGTACAGTGCCACAATATCAGTGACCAATCTTTCTTGAACACCTTATTGTGCTGAAAAATAAAGGGTTCATTCCGAACGATCGAGCCCTGTGGCGCTGCATTCGCCCTGAAGTACTCCATCATCAGCAACCCATGGAGAGCTGTCTTAATCTGAGTTCTTCTCAGATTTGCCAGTTCATCCCAATCAGCATTGCTGGGACCGGGATCGGTGCTACTGAACCCTTCTAAAGGATTGATGGCTGCTAGAATATTATCCAGTTCCTCCTCTGAGAAAGTGAGGCCTGTTGTTTCTGCCATAATGGAATTCTGATGGCTCAGGATGTAAAAAATAAAGGTGTGTGTGTTTAAAATGGTATCAAAGAGATAGAGTGGTCACTGACCTCTCTAGAGTTCCGGCACTATCGCTGATGCCTTGTAACCAGAATTACTGGAATACTCCCACAGCTGCGCGCTGTTGTTACATGTAAATAATCAAAACAGGGAGTGAAGAGGTAATGCTCTGAGAGCAAAAGAGGCGGATACGGCCTCCTCTAGTCAATGTATGAGAAACAAAAGGGATCCACCCTAGAATTGATATATAACCGTGTTCTCCCAGACTAAGTGTGTCTCCTACAATGGTGGAGAGCACACAGCATTGTTTAAATACCACTCACACACCAAAAGGGCCCTTGGTGTCATGCTTCATCATAGGGGTCTTGCCGTCCCACGGAGGGACGGGGCGTGCTGCAACCTACGACTGTGCAGGAGCACTAATTTTGGGAAAAAACAAAACTATGTGAAGTGTAGGAATGTAAGTAGAAGGGTCAGGAGTGAGTGAAGGAGTGAATACAAGTAAAAAATACCTGGCTGTGTGGAAAAAAAATGTAATATTCCGTTGAGCTGGTATTATTAAAAGTGGGGAATAAGTTGGAGATACAATGCTATAATGAGCTGTTTCTCCTATGTCAACATGTTTCAAAGCCCTCCCCTGGCTTCATCAGGACCAAAAGGATCCCTTCTACACTCAAATTTGTAATACAAAGAAAAAGTACAAAAAGTGTATATACATGTACATAATACTATGCGGTGCACATGTCAAAATAAACATACACTGTATACAATACCCCAATAGGTATGCTACTTTATGAAAATCTGGAAGAAAAAACATAACATTAAAAACATAATATATGCATCATCCATCACAATTGGTGGTGACCTGCAAAAAAAGTGATAGATATTGTGATATATTTCCACTATCACTATCAGTGATGATAAGCCGGTGCTGTGTACTGCTTGTGGAAAAAAGACAATACAAAGGATTTCCGGTGGTCATTCGAAGAGCCACGTCTTGAGGTCCTTTCTGAACTCGTTCAGTGTTGGGCTTCGTCTGATGCGAGGGGGGGGGAGGGGTGGAGTTCGTTCCAGGTCTTGGCTGCGATTTAGGAGAAGGATCTGCCACCTGTTCTGGCCCTGTGGATGCGAGGGACCGTGGCTAGGGTGAGGTTGGCATAGCGGTGGTTTCTCTTGGGGGCGTGGAAGGAGATTAGTTTGTTGAGGCAGTGCGGTCTGGTGTTATGGATAGCTTTGTAGGCATGTGTGAGCAGTTTGAAGGTTATTCTTCTTTCGACAGGGAGCCAGTGAAGGTGGCGGAGGTGTTGAGTGATGTAGGAATGTCGTGGGATGTGGAGGATAAGTCTGGCTGCAGCGTTTTGGACATCCCGAGTTTGCAAAGAAGTTTTTTGTTGATTCTGGCGTAGACAGCATTTCCATAGTCCAGTCTGCTGGTGATGGTTGACGGCCTTCCTAGAGACGGGAGGATCCATTTGAAGGTCTTGCGAAGTATGCATAATGTGTTGAAGCATGTGGAGGACATGGTGATGATCTTTCGGTTAATTTTGAGTGAAGAGTCGAGTATGATGCAGAGGTTGCGTGCTTGGTCCGTTGGGGTGGGTTGGTTTCCGAGGATTGGGGGCCACCAGGTGTTGTCCCATGTGGAGGGGGTGGAGCCAAGGATAAGGACTTCTGTTTTTTCGGAGTTGAGCTTCAAGCAGCTGTTGTGACCTCTTTTGTCCCTTCTTGGAAATTGCACCTGGTGCTGTTGAGTTCCTTGCTGAGGGAGAGGATGAGCTGGGTGTCGTCGGCGTATGAGACGATGTTGACTCTGTGGTTTCTGACAATGGTTGTGAGGGGGGCTATGTAGACATTGAAGAGTGTGGGACTGAGGGAGGATACTTGGGGTACTCCGCATCGGATCTCTGTTGGTTAGGAGAGGAAGGGCGGGAGACTTATTCTTTGTGTTCCGCCTGAGAGGAAAGATCGAATCCAGTCTAAGGCTGTTCCTTGGATGTCGACGTCATGGAGCCTGGAGGCCAGTGTGTGGTGGGAGGCCGTGTCGAAGGCTGCTGAAGGGTCCAGGAGGATGAGGGCTGCTCTGTGGCCTTGGTCGAGGAGGGCTCGGATGTCGTCTGTGGCGGCTATGAGGGCGGTCTTGGTGCTGTGGTCTGTGGACAATCAGTCACACAAGTCATAAAATGACATACCATACCAAATGCACACAGCAAAAATACTATCTGAACTAAAGGGCCTAACAAGAATTCTGACAGTACAAGTCATCTTTTCCCTTTGTTTGCCAGAGGAGATCACCAGCACCAAAATGCTTTCCTATTATGGTAATCTGTGAGATGCCATGTAGCAAAATCCCTATCTGTAGGCTTTAATACAGAGTAACAGCAATATAACCATACATGCCTATTGACTTTATCATTAACAAGTCAGGCGTACTGCCTTTATCGTAACTTTTCATATTAAAAAAAAGGACAGTTGACAAAGCAAAATACTATCTCTTCAATGAAAAACATATAAAGGACTAGTATAGTGCTTATCTTCTATCTCCACTCTCTGTTTGGGTCGATCAACATCAAAACCCTTCTCTACTATGGTAATCTGTGAAATTCTATGTAGAAATAAAGTACTTGTCTGTAGGCTTTAGAACTGTGTAAGAACAACCCATCCTTAATAGCATTTGTATTTAATGCATGCTTCTCATAATAAGTAGGTCAGGCCTCTGACTTTGTCTTAACGTTTCATAATAAATCAAACCTATGAAATCTGGCATGCTTTCCCAATTAACTGATGAAACCTTTTGGCTTTACACTTTACCTAACAACGGCCTAGCCAAGTGCACATAAACTGGCAACCATCAAGCATGCAGTTATGAAATTACAAGTATGTAGAAAAATACAGCTTACAATACAGCCCTGCTCAACAGGACCTAACAAGAATCACCACAGTGAAATCCCCCTAGGTTTGTCAGAGTGGGTGGCCAACCGCAAAACCCTGGCCTACTAAGGCATTTTGTGAGGTTCTATGTAACATAATAGCCGTCTGTGGACTTTAATATAGAGTAATATAAATCCACACCTAAATGCCGATCAACTTAAACATATGCTTTCACAATAAATAAAGCAAGCCTAGTGACATTACCATAACATTTCATAATGAGCAGGTCAGGCCCATAGCTTTTAACATAGGCTCACCATCCTAACTAAGCCCTGCTGCATCCAGTATAAACTTTGCCACAAGCCACAAAGTGCAATACTTGAAGTCCTTTTAGTGGAAGCACAAAACTTCAGCCCAATCAAATCCTCTGCTCAGAGGGGCCTGTCAAGCCAGATCATAACTACATTCATCTTCTGCAGACCTGCATTTTGTGTTAAGGGATGCCAAATTACACATCTAGAGATTGCTTTCCGCTGCTATGCAGAGTAATTTCCTATGCATTTGATAGTGTACACCACCTCTAGGTAGTAAAAGCCAGATCCATATAGTGTGTTGATGACTAACGAGTAATTATTTCTTCATTGACAACTTCAGTTCCCAGTATTCACTATCTAAGCCTTTTTCTTTTTCATTTCCTTTCTGAGACCCAGTATCACATGAAATGCATTCCCGCCCCAAACCTTAATTTTCCTATTTTAAACCACAGAACAAATCAATAACGAAGAGCCGAACAGGGAGGGAGGGAGCAACATAAGTAAATGGAGGAGGAAGGAACAATCAGAGTCATGAAGATTGCCATTAAGTGTTCAACACATTACCTCTTCGTCTCCTTGATCGTCTCATTCCTTGCTAACAAAACTGAAATATGCCAATAGCATGCTTTCATCACAATAGGAAAATATCAGCAGAACATGCCACACCAAGGAGCAGATGTAAAGAACGGTTGCAAGTCATGCTCAGCTACTTTGGGCCGGTAGATTAAATCTGACACATCCCCAATACGCAACCCTGATCTCTGTCCTGAATTAATTCAGGATTGAGACTGAGCAATACCAACTCCTACAGTAAGGGACTTCTATGCCTTGTCCACCAATGGCTCATTAGGAGACTTTTGCAAAAATGCCAAGATTCAAGTCTCAAGATGGGAGCATACATTTTTCACGAGTGGTTTTAGCAAATAAAAAGCCCATGAACTAATAAGAAATTAAAAGTTCTACATTAGATGAGGCATTACGTGGATACCCAAAAATCTTCAAGGCAGTCCATTGCAATCTCAAAAGGCCCACAGATGATTTTTAAAACCCTTCCTGTATGAGCTGCAAAATATTATGCACAATAACAGGAGACGCTATTGAGAAGTTACTGGGCTGACGGTATTTGCTAAATGAAAACCACTGAGCTTCTTGTATAGACACCTGAATACAGAGAAACAAGCTAAAAACACACCCAGGCTCATAACTTCCATACAGATCTACTCAGCTGTCAGGAGGTAGAAACTGACAAAAGGGAGTCCATAAAGAACTATAAAGAGGAATCATCCCCTCCTTTTCTATTCGCATGTAGCATATATGGGGAAACCAGAGTCTCCTCTGCCAATGGGCCAGATTCAAAATGACCTCTCCCCTCTCTCTCTGAATCGTTTCCAGCGCTGGAGGAAACAAGGGAAATTAAAATACTAGACACCTTGACCAAGCACATAATAGCATCCATCCATGTCAAACACAAGAGGATATAGAAATCTAGAGAACACGGTAGAATGGAGTTTTGATGATTCGCAAAAAGGTCTATTAAAGGAACTCTAATCATTGACAAATCTGCAGAAAAACTGTGGCACTGAGGGAGCATTCTTTTGAGGATGGAAACACCCAAATCAAACAATCTAATGAAACATTACCCTCGAATGTGGAATGTTTTAATAGAAAGGAAATGTTTCTTTGACCAAGAACAAATCTGAAAGGTTCCAGACTGATGGTTCAGATAAGCCTCCTGTCCTTATAATTTGCTTGCAACAAAATGACGAGCTAACCAGCTAGATTTCATTTCCCTCCAGCTGGAAGAATGATTTGCCTCCAGCTTGGACCAGTGATCCTGAACCACCTCTGATTGCAGGGTTACCTACACCAGAAGCTGCTGGCATCAGTTATTTAAAAACTTCATGTAATTTAACTTTGTTGATACAACAATCAGAGAAATTTAAACTTAAACTCATATCTGAAATTAAGGATAAGGCCCATACGTACACTAATATTAAAAAGACGAAGGGCCTGATAACGAGTTTGGCACTGTGGGAGTAGGCCACCATGCTACTGCCCCGCTCTCACAACACCAAACTCCAACACCAGATTAGGAGTTTTCTACTTGTCTGGAGGGCCGTCCTTTGGCGGTCCCACATCTGTGCCGTGCTAAGGCTCATATGTGAGCCTTAGCAAGGCAGCGCCTTGGAACCGCCAAAGGCCATTCCTGCATGGCATGAACTGTGAAGGCCATGCAATGCAGGAACAATGGGGGGGTGCATGCGTGCATGGGGGTATACCATGTTCCCCTCCCCCGCACACATCCCCAGGCCTTGAGGCAATAGGGGGCCCTCAAGGCCTCCCCAGGCCCCCTTTGTTTCTTCACCGCCACACTCTACATGGAAGGCTCACCGCCATGAAAACAGTGGTGGTGAGGAAACTCGTTAATATGCTGGGCGGTACAGCTGGGGCACTGCCATCGTATTGCCAGCTTCTGACCACCACACCACCGCCAAGGGATCATGGATCCCCAGTGGTTGCGGTGGTCCAATGGCAGTCCTACAGCCAAACTCATAATAGGCCGTTCGGAACGCCAGTGCAGTGGTTGCCGCACTGCCACCGTGGGTTTGGCGGTCCATCGGACCGCCAAACTTATAATCAGTCCCAGTGTCTAACTAGAATAAAATGAAGGATCAGTTTAAATAGCGTATTGAAATCTGTGATACATGTACTCCCCCTGTTGCAGTCTCTCCTACACAATTGGCAGAACCTAGTTTCCCTCAGTCATGTTGTAGATGCATATCTTATATATAATGACAGAAAATATGACTAAGTGTCAGTAAAAAGATAATAGGGGGAAGAAGAAGAAAAGGGAATCCGCCACATTAAGTTTAGATCTGAGACCAAGCCAGTGGATAACTGGCTACTACCTATAATACACCATTGATGGAATCAAACGGAGACAGAAATACACAAGCTAATTTAACTGCTAGTTTCATTATATCTGTTCCCACTTCAAGTCTCAACCCTCTTGCCAATTCTTTTTGTACAACTGTGTGCATGCTACTGGGACCTGTGGGGGTTCATTAGGGCAACAGCCCTTGAACCACAAAGGAAATATGGACAATATAGAAACACTTACAGACCTTTTGAAGAAGTTCCCATTGAACAGATCAGGTGTGTTAGATGTTTTTATGCTTTACCCCAGTTATACCTACTAAATTTCAAGATATGAACTTTGTGTTTATAGATGATTGTGAGAGCCTCACATCTAGTATTACACATGTGGAATTTGCTAGCTACAATGTAGTAAGAATGGTGCGGCCAATGTTGATCAGCTGTGTTTAATGGGTATTGATGAGGTGCCTTATTACCCCACAGTCCTAAAAGACTGATGTACTTGAGGTATTACCTGTGTCTACCCATGGTACAGCAACAACCTGCTCTTTACCTTTGGGACTGCAAAAGGCTACTCAATAAGCTTATGGTAGATGCTAAATGACTTGCTGTGAATAGAACATAGAGAGGGAAAATTAATAAGGATTGATCTAAAAGGAAAAGGACATGCTCACCCATAGTCTACATGCAGATGGAGATCTCTGGTCTTGGCTGCCTTCTGTATTAACTAAGTCAGCCCCAATCCCAAGATCTAGGGGCAAAGGAGGGGATATAAGTTTTGGCATAGCACCTACGACTTATCAACAAGAAGAGCTGCATGGTGATCATAGACAGACAGTCGGTAATAATGGTAGCAATAGTTTGGCGTCAAACAACTTTTTTTACAGTAGTTACCTGGGATATCTAGGAGCTGAAATTAAAAATAGATGGTCTACAATGGCAAGAGTTTATTTCCCAATATGATCTTTGTTGTTTACAGCAGACCTGGATAAACAACCTATGTATGGGTTGATTACCCAACAACAAAAATGCAGCTGATCCTATGGTGGTTTACATAACTAGGTTTCTGTTACATTAAAAATACCTTTACTACCCATAAAAGAGACAAGCAGTTTCATTAGCATTCTAGATTAGTAGCGGGCTCTCATTTGTGTGGAAATTTAGATAGCTTGAATTGATATTTTCCCCCCTGGAAAAGCAAACAAAGGGAAACAGATTTTGACATTACTTCAAGAAACTGTTCTTGTTTTTAGACTGGGCTGGAGAGATATAAAGTGTCATAAAATTATATTATATGACATCCCTCTGTGAAGCATATGCAGGATCGCGTCCTACCACAAGAAGATTATCTATGGGGCATTAAGAGTCTGGCTCTGAAGTATGAAATATAATATGAGAAAAAAATATAATTACTCAATTCCATAATGGTTTCCTTTTGTCTAAGATTCTTGAATGGCCGTACTTATTCTGATGACCCGGCCGTCCCAACCTATAGTGGGGCCCAATATTCTAGCATCATTGATTATATGATGATCAATGTAGAATTGTGGTCACTGTTCAGTATATGATAATTGTCCGATTGGATTGTAATGACCATAACCCTCTTATTGCTCCTTTTTCAACTTTAATTATATCCCACAATGCAGAACGTCTTTAAGATTTTACCTTCAAACATCTAAGATGAAGACTAGGAGGCCGCTTACAGAGGTTTTAGACCCTCAATCCTGACCTCTGTGGGACCATAAATAAAGATCTACAGGACCTGCAGACAGCCATGAAGGGAAGCAAGGATAGCATGTTAGCATAGTGAAAGCAAATTTCGGTAAGGTGGCATATATGTTGTGCACAAATAAACACAAGAAGCAACTGATAATTAAAGTATTCAAGACTAAAACAATGTTTTTTAAGCTAGCTACCAAGATAAAGGCTACCATTAACAATCATCCCCTGGAAAGAGTGGCTATGTTTGACTATCTTGGTATTCGCTTAAACAGCAAGTTTAAATGGTTGCAGTACAGAGGAAGGATGCTTTAATGTTGAGGCAAACAACCACTTCAATTTCAAGATGTAAGCAGAAGATTGGGTGTCAATCATTATCTACTCTGCTAGATGTATATCGCCAAAGCTATTGCTCCAGCTTCCCATGGTGCTGGATTGTTGGGATTTCTGGTTATTTCGACCCACCCTGCAAAACGTTGAAAATTTATTTTTGCGATCTTGAATGAGTTTATGTCCATTTACCCCCTTGGCTATTCTGTACCTTGAACTAGGAATTCCTTCCATTTCGGATATTATAGCCATAATACCATTATTGCTATGGGTTCGGTTACATAGACAGAAAACAAGCAGGTATGCATATGAAAATCGCTGATGGACAATAGGTGCTCTGATAGAGGAACGTCGGTACTGGGTTTCAAGCATGTAGCCAGGGCATGGAAGCTACTTGAACATGATGAGCTGTGGGAAAACCCCTCTGGCATTAGCTTTGATACAACCAGGGGAATTAAAGAAGCCCTTGTGCTTTACAGAATAAAAGAAACATAATAATGCAAAGAGGGGCTCTTTGGTACATAATTTCTATTTGTACAAAACAAACCCTGGCTGTGAGCCACGACTGGGTGAGCTATATCTCCAAAATGTGTTGTATGCTAAAGAACAAGGGCAGGCTCTGCGTTCTGTTGATCAAATCCTATATACCAAAATGAGGGACCAAGGAAGCTTAGTGGATATTGTGACTGCCACGCTGCGAATATTGGGTCCATTATCCATTCAAGGGGACAGCCTACACTTGTGCCTTAGTACTGGCAAAACACATGTTTACTATTTAGGGCCTGCTTCGGGGCTGCGCAAGTTAAATCTGACATACTCAAGAGATTATATGATATATATTTGACTTCTATAATGAATTTTATAATGATCCAATTTTCTGGAATCCCAAAGCGTTGAATAGCTTTCCCAAAGTAGGTCCTGTCTTGAATACACTTTTGTCATGGGCATTACATTATTTTATACTGTGTTTTACTATTTTAATGTGATGTTTGAATTTTGTATATGTATTGCATTTCTGTATATACTTGTATTGTTTATCCTGATAATAAATAATTAAATATAACTTGATGCTTATAAAGACAGGTGTACATCCTGCCTTCCAATACTGTTTTTTTCAACCTGCCTGCTGCTGTTGAGGATTTATAAGGCTAATAATGGGATGCTTATGCTCAAATTGATTTTCACCCCCACAGCGGCCCCATGGAATGTGGGCACTTTGGAGGAGGGTGCCAGGAAATGTGGTATGTTACAGCAAATTCCACAATCTCAGAGGGATACAAGCTCAAGTTGGAAGCAGAGGAGAGGACGGCTGAGAGGGTCTTGGCAAGGGAGAAACTGGCCATGGAAGAAAGAATAATGGCCCTTGAGCTAACCCTCAGAGAGCTGTACATCAGACCTAAACATGTGGAGCCCAGCAATAATGGTGGCAGCATACCTGCAGTGCCCTCTGGAGAAGAGGGGATTCAAATCCTAAAGGATATGGAGGGGCAGGACAATAAACTCAACATGGGGGGCTAAAACACTCAGCTCAGCATCGACTCAACATCATATAATTCTGGACTTTCAGTGATTTTCAGTCATAATGAACAGTGGATGTGCTTCTAGACAACATAGCTGAAAAATATTCACATTTACAAGGCCTATAGCTCGGACACTGCTGAAATCTATTGACGTAGCCAATGCTTTGCTGTGTTAACTGGGTCTTGCTGAACAAATATGGAAGTGTTAGGGAGAAACAATTGAGAAGCTTTGAAGTGAAGTGAGGATATGGCAGAGCGGGCAGAGTTGCCGACAGGGGAACAAGGTTCGAATCTCTGGGTTGGCTGACAGTTTGTGATTCTGGGTAAATCACTTACCCTTTGTGTAATGTAATAGGTGAGCACTTACAGCACTCAATACCATCAGCTGGTGTTAGCACTATGGCAAGATGGAGGATGGAACAAGAGCTCCAATACCATCGGATCGTGCCAAAAAAAACAAAAAGAATAATAAAAGCAGCAGCGACAAGGAAGGTAGTGGGGGAACGGGTCAAGCAGGGACGCAGGAGGGGATGAGTAGATGGGCAAGTAACGATGGGAGAGGATGGGAAAAAGCAACAATGAAGGGGGAGAATACCCTAATTGAAGCAAGATCAGTGACAAAAATGAATGCGTCATTGTGCAATGGAATTGGTGAGACATTAAAGTGCACCAATATCATCGGCTCGTGTACCCGCTATGGCCAGACAGAGGACGGAACGAGCACTCCAATAACATCGGATCATGCACACAAAAAAATGAACAAGTGCTGTTCATGGTTTAATACCTTTTAAAGAAACTAATTTGTTTATGTACGAGCGCATGCATTTTGGTGGTATCTGTGTATGTGTACAAGGGAGACGGCCTGAAAACACAAGTACCCCCTATGGGGTGCTTCGAAACACAGAAAAAATAGCTGCGCAAACCGGGAGCAATGTAAGGAGACATGTACTTGGTCATGCGCTAAGGGAGGATAAACGCAAGAAGAGGGCATGAGGCCTGCATGCCAGGACTAATGGCATCAAAGAAAATTAGAACGATGCTGAAGTGTACCAATGGTGTGTAACGGGCGGCCTGTAAGCCCACACATAGAACATAACACGTCTCCTGTGCAGTCTAGCCGAGACCTAAGAACAATATATTTTGCACAGACGAAACCTACTGGCTTTGCCAACGCTTGCTGTGTTTAGAAATGGGGAGTTTAAGTGATTTATTCGTAATCACGAAATGTGGAACTGAGGCCAAAGCTAGGGAAATTATATAAACCGGGTTCGAGTTTCAGCTCAGAATCCTTGATTTTGGGCATATCACTTAATTTCCCCGTACCTACAAAAATTGATGTGTCCTTGTGTAAAGTAACTGGAGCTAATGTAAAGCACTTCAATAACTCTGGAAGGTCTTTCAAGCTATATAAACCTGCACTAAAAAGGTAACAGGTGCTTATGTAAAGTACTCCAATACCTTCGGGTGGTGTTGGCGCTACATAAAACTGTATAAATAAAGTCCCCCAGCACACGCAAATAAATTCAATATAAGGTATACAAAAAATCAATTTGTTCTTTTCTTTGTCTTTTGTTCTTTATGGAAACTGTTCCCTTCAATATGACGAAACACGTTTTGGCTAAGGAACCTGTGCTCTTGAATATGAAGTAAATATGAACACAAGAACTATAAAGAACAAAAGATAAAGAAAAGAACAAATTGATTTTTTGTATACCTTGGATTGAATTTATTTGTGTGTGCTGGGGGACTTCATATATACTGTTCTGCTGGTCTCTGGCTGCTTATTAGGAGGAGGGTGGCCCTCTCTACCTCTGCAAGCACCACTACTTATAATTGATTAACCACTGAACATATTACTGTGTGCACTTTCCCCTTGGGCGCCATCCCCTATGCACTTGCCACCCCTCGCTACACAAAAATAAAAACAAATGTGAAAAGCAGAGTTGTGGGAGGAGTAGATCTGGGGCAGGAGAGGATCTGTATAATGGGAGTTCAGCGTGGGTAAGCAGCTATGGGCGGGAAGGTGACATGCAACCAACAGAAATGCGGGCCTGCTACGGGGAGATTAAGTAATTCGCCTAAGTTTACAGTGTCCTTGTGAAAAGTAACTGGTGTAATGTTTATGTGCAAACACAGCACAATACCTTCGGGTGGTGCTGGTGCTATACAAAACTGGACAAAAGTAACTGGTGCTAATGTAAATTACTCCACTACCTTTGGGTGGTGTTAGCGCTATATAAAACTTCACCAAAAAAAACAAAAGAATCACAGTGTTAGGCTGGTTTAGAGTGGTGAACATGAGGAAATACATTGTATCGCCAACAACATCAATTGGACTACTTTTGCCATGGCACTGAGGGGCAGGCAAACATCAAGACTCAGCCTGGCTCCTAAGAAGAAAATTCAAGTTAAGAAACAATGGCTCATGGAAATACTTTAATGGTGAATATAGATATAGTAAGAAAGTGTACCAATGGGAGAAATTTGAAGAAATAGAGTCCCACTCAGTTAAATGAGAAGCAACAAGGTTAGACACAAACAGTTCACTAATTTCACACAGAAAAAACGTGGCTATGCAATTACAGCAGAAGACACAGGTACTCTAGAAGCTCTGACATGCCCGTGATGGAGCAAACCTGATTCACTTGAGGTCTGATTTTCCATCTATAAACACCATCGCTGAATGACCACCTATGGTTTAAACATGCACATACCTAGTAGACGCATTCTCGGAAAATAAACAGAGACTACAGGCTTGCCAAGTAATAGCAGCCATGCACACATGCTCCAATCAGCATGTCAGCTACACACTAACAGAGCATTAAAAGGCAGAACATCACCACTCACTAGAACGAAACAGACTACAATGGTGGTTTAAAGCAGTGACGGGGTGGAGGGAGGGGAGTGATTTGTAGACGGGAGAAGCACCAGGAGGGGCGAGGGAGCAAGCAGAGATGGGAGGGAGGAGGTGCGGGAAACAGAAAGCAGCAATGACGTGAAAAGCAGTGACAGGGGTTATCTGTGGATGGGCACAAGGGAGGGTAGGAGGAGATGGAGCTGGTAAAAGTACAAGCACTGCATAGAGTGATGAAAAATAAAGTAAAAAGTAGGTCATAAAATGGTCATAAAAACAGAAGCAGTGGATGTGTACAAGTCCATGATCTGGGTGGAGGGCTAAACACAAGAAGAGGAATGACCATGCATGCTAGTCACAATTGGTGACTAAGAATATAAGACAGATGATGGAACCAGCAAATGGGAAGCCTGTGGGTGGGTTGAAGTCCACAGATCAAACACAACATGTCTCTACGAGAGAGCGCATACACTATTTAGCTGAGACCTAAAAAAGGAGAGGATGGATTTAACTCCAATAAAAAGAAGGGTGTTCAAAGTGGCACGCAAAGGAGAGGTGTCCAATGCTGCACACAGGATGCTGACTTTTATGAGCTGGAACTGGGACATGGATCATTGTCTTAGGATAATAAGGATTATGATGAATATGTTTTTGATATTCAGCAGGATGAAGAGTTCAGTGCGGAAATTGAGAATATTGAGGGTGCAACATCAAAAGAAGTTTTAAGAACACTCTTTAGGAGAGGAGATCTTTTCACCATATAAGTCACCCAAGTAGCTGCGCCTGGTGGCCAATGGATCAATTGAGCAAGTTCTTTAAAGAGTGGGTAAGGAAACTATTAGATAAAGAGGGTTCTGAGTGCTGAGTGTTTAAGGCTTGTAATTGACAAGAAAGTTTGTTGTATGCCAAATTTAGACCCAGAAATTATTTGTTTTTCATTCAAGCTGGGTAGAGACCCATGAAAGCCTGGAAGTATTCTTAAAACAGTGCCAAGACAAGGTACTGGATGTTCTAGGTTCTTTGACAAGAATCTTTGACATGGCAGAAGAGACACATGTCAATTAGTCGCCTGTAGATCTAGAGTTACTACGTGGGTGGAGTCAGAGACCCACTATTTTATTGGGGAATGTAAACACAGGATTTATGGCTAAAAGAAGGAAAGCCATATTGATGAAGATTGACCAAAAAATGAGAGACATGGTTGAGAAAGAACTCTCTGAAAATGCAAAGGATTTACTTTATGTAGAAGGTTTGGTTAAGAGTTTAAGAAAGTATGTTTCTACATTTACTACATTGGATAAGATGCAGGAAAACATGGGAAAGGTTAGCGTAGGAAGTGTTTTTGGAAGGGCCAGTAGTGGGGGACTTGCCAAATGGCCAAGAAGTACAACGGTCCCAATATAATTATTAGTACAGAGAGTATAGAAGGGGTTATCAAACCTCTTCAAAGTTCTACCCAAGGAGAGGTAGAGAAGGATGGCCAGAAAGAGGAAGATTTCTTCGTGTACGAATGCAGAATCTTTCAGGATCACAAGGTGAGTTCGGGGAGTATTTTTGTTTTTTTCCAAAGAAAAGTAGGGGGTAAATTAAGACACTATGTGAAGGCCAGAGAAACGATCACACAAGATCTATAGGTACTAAAAACTGTACAAGGTTGCAAAATAGAGTTTGTGGAGAAACCAGAACAGGTAAAGGGACAAAGGAAATAAAGTTTAACAGAAGAGCAAAAATCAGTAGTGGATTCAGAGAAAGAGTCCATGATACAGAAAGGTACAATAAAGTATGCAAAGGAAAGTGCCAGGAATCATGTGAACAATTTCTTTCTAGTAGAGAACAAAGAAAAAGGATGGAGGCCAGTAATAAATTGGAGGGATTTAAACAGAAATTTGGTGTTCAGGCATTTGACAAGCAGGGAATCTATTGATTGAGAGACATGTTATTTGAAAATGATTGGCTAATGAACCTAGACCTGAAGGATGCATATTTCACAATTCCAATAGAGAAGGGAAGTCAGGCATTTTTACAGTTCAGATGGAGGCAACGGTTATATCAATTTCATTGTCTACCTTTTGAATTGTTGTCTACTCCATGGTGCTTCACAAAAGTGATGAGTGAGAGGTGTTTGGTTAATAGTATACTTAGACTACATATTGATAATGTCCCAAGATTTGGAAGAATTTAAGAAAGAATTAATGTTAGTGAAGGGTCTGTGGAAGGAATCAGGTTTTGTGGATAACAAGAAGAAGTCAATATTGCTACCTTCACAAAATATGGCATTTTTAGGATCCCTGATAGATACAAACAAGGTTGTGTTACATCTACCAGAGAGAAAAGTTAACATGATAAGGACAGAAATATTGCATATTTTGAGGAAGGACACATTGTCTTTAAGGATTTTTAAACTCAGATGGTAGGATTGCTATCATCTTCAACTCAGGCAATTTTCCTAGGTCCTTTGCCTTATCGTTTATTACAAAGAATAAAAATGGATGCTTTGAGGAAAGGTCAGGGGTATGGAGACAGATTAGCACTAAATCAAGAATCGAGGGAGGAGTTGAATTGGTGAGATACATAATATAGAAGCGTGGAATGGTCGGCCATTTTTTGATGTTTCCTGGACTTTGTTTTGGAAACGGATGCCAGCTTATCAGGCTGGGGGGCATGGTTAGGAGAGCATCAGACAGGTGGAATATGGATAGAAAATGAGAGGATGAGGCACATAAATTTTCTGCAGTTAACAACATGCTTTGAGAAGATTAAAGGAGGTTTTGAAAGATCAGACAGTGTTGATGAAGAAGGTCAGTGTGTCTGCAGTGGCCTATATCTATCAACTAGGAGAGAGCAGATCCCAGAGTTTGTCAGAATTAGCTAAAGAACTTTGGTATTTTTATTTCGAGCAGAAGATAAAGGTGAAGGTAGAGTACTTACCAGGGCAGTTGACTATGATAACATATTGGAATTCCTCGGAACATAAGGGGTTGCAGCGCTTGGAAGCTGAACCAGTGATATTTCAGAAGAATAGAGGAAATTTGGTAAACTGGAACTGGATCTTTTTGCAAGCAGATTCACATTCCATTTAGAGAAGTATTTCAGTTGGATACCAGATCCAGGAGCATCTGCAGTGGACGTATTTCAGCAGTTTTGGAGAGGGATTAGAGTGTATCCCTTTTCTCCATTTGCAATGATCCAGAGGGTTCTTTTGAAAGTCAGAACAGAAAGATCTCAGTTAGTATTGGTGACTCCATTTTTTAGGAGTCTCAAGAGTGGTTTCCATCAGTGATTGAGTTGGCTTGCACTATACCTTTTATGATTCCAGCAACAAAAGGTTTACTGATAAATGGAAAAGAAGAGACAAGGTGTTCACCCTTCTTGTATGGAAAGCGTAAAGAGATCTGAATGTTGCAAGGGACTTTTGAACAGAGCTGTCTAACTGCTCTAGGAGTCTTGGGCAACAGAAACAAGAATACGATATAAGGGAATATGGAGAACATTGTCTTGTTGGTGCACAGAGAGGAGTTAGGATCCCGTGGCGGCTCCTACTGTTGAGAGAGTTAATTTTCTAGTAGAGCAATTAGAGAAAGGTTTGAGTTACAGAACAATGAATTGTTATAAGTCAGAGATTTCAACTGGACGGATGTATGACGTAACAACGCGTGTGTTTACAACGCGTGCAGTTACATCGCGGTTTTTACAACGAACCGATGTAACCACGCGATGCCATTACAACGCAAGTCTTTACATCGACTTGCGCTAGATGGCGTGCTAACATTAGAAAAGCGTAATTTACTATTCCAACTCCAGTCCACTTAACAGTAGGGAAGGTGTTGGGATAGTAAACTACACTATTTGTAATGTTAGCACGCCATCTAGCGCAAGTCGATATAAAGACTTGCGTTGTAATGGCATTGCGTGGTTACATCGCGTTCGTTGTAAAATCCGCGATGTAACTGCACGCGTTGTCAAAGTTTCGGTGTAAAGGTTGTTCCCCCAACTGGACATGTTCAAGTGGATGGAAGATCAGTGGGAAGAAATGCTAAGGTATGCAGAGTTTTAAAGAGTAGAGGAAGGTATGATGTTTTATGGAATGTAAATATGGTATTGTCATTATTTGAGTACTGGTTGGTAAATAAATATTTGGGTTTGAAGAAGCTTTCGGTTAAGTAAGAAACTTTACTATGTTTAATATTTTGTAGAAGGGTATCAGATGTTAAGACATTAGAGGAAAGTAAAAAATGTATGGTCCAGATGGGGTGTATTTTGAAATCTGAAAACAAACAAAGACAATGTCTGAGTCAGTCTTTTATCCAAGTTTCCGTGACTGTAAGAAGTTATGTGCAGTGGAACGTTTGATTGCTTCTGAGAACAGAATGATGGAGTACAGAAGAGATTGGGGAGGATCAATGGTTGATATCTTATGTTAAACCATATGGCGCAGTGGGTAACAAAACTATCATGAGATGGATTAACTGGGTAATGAAACAAGCAGAAATAGATGTGCAAATATTTGAAGCTAATTCATTAAGAGGTGCAATGGCAAGTAAAGCTTTTTTGTCTGGTGGAAGATTGGAGTAAATTATGAAAGCAGCTAACTGGTCAAATGTGAGTACCTTTGCAAAGCATTACTTTAGACCAGTTAAGCATATGATAAATGTGATGTTTAAGGGCTTTCAACATGCATGGTAGCCTCTGATCTTGAAATGCAATGGTGATTCTCCAAATGTTGTGAACAGAGAATCAAGATTTCACTAAAGGCACAGAGGCTAACATTATCCCACCCACCATTTCCCTTATATGATGATAAAAAAGGGAAGAAAATGGAAGAAAAGGATTATGTATGTGAAGGATAGTAATGAAGATAACACACTTTAAATTTACAGGATATACATACATAGTGATAGGTATGTGAGATATTTTGTTTACTACTCTTAGATGAAATACGAAAGCGGGTGGAGAAGAAGAGGAGCTGGATATGTCAGTTTTACGGAGGAGAGAAGAATAAGGAGACAAAGGGGAAGAGTTCACAGCATTTGAAAGAGGAAAAGTGTTCTATGAGGGGAATGTTTATGAATTTTAGTGTTCTAGTGATAGATTGTAGTTTTATTGTTTGTAAGTTCCTTAAAGATGCTGCAGGAGGAGCAATTAAAAGATTAATGCGTAATGTTAGTCTTGTGTTTTAATGACATCTTGATTCTCTACTCATTACATTTGAAGAATCTACATTCTAGTCTAGTGGAATAGTTTTGATTCAGTTGTAGTGTGCACCCACATATCATCTGTCCTTCCAAGCTGGCAGGGGTCACTCGGCTTGAAGTCTACTAGATGCAGGTGTAACGCTAAAGAATGATTATGTAAGAGGTGTTCCTTTATAAGCAAATCTTATATCACATCATCCAGCCCTCTAGTGCTATCAGTGAGATGTCTAAGAAGTATTCCCAAGACTGTTTTGAATCTTTGTGGGTGCCTCTAAACTTCTTATGGTACTCTTCAGGCATGACACCAAACTTTTTAATTGATGCATCCTTTCCCCATCACCAGAATTGTTGATCCAGAATTTACATTTCCACATAGTACTCCAGCTATCAAGATGCCCCATCATCATTTTAAGTCCCAGTGAGACCCTTTTATCCAGCCAGCAACACACAAATACTTCTCTGTTTAACTGAAGATTTGTCTGCTATGTTTGCTTTGTGATTTTTTTCACATGGAGCACATTACACTATTGTTGGAAGTCCTTGTCAAAACTTGGTAGTTGCCAATTATGGTAATCGTTTTTATATAATAAAGCAAGTGTAAGTGTATTGACCACTGATTTCCATTTCTGGTATTGCATTTATTGCATAAGGTGATTTCTCCTCTAATGATTTTTTTTTTTATAAATACTACCAATGAGAACTGCTGTTGCTGTTATAGAATCTTAAATTAGGGATGAGCAGGAAAAACGCTACCACACGTTCCGCGCCCAAAAAGCAAACATACAGTACCTAAAAACAAACATTCAGTACCCAAAAGCATTGACAGTATAAAAGAAAAAACAAAAAGTGGAAGATTTCTGGTTCACTTGTGAGTGAACCAGGAAACTCTACTAAAATCTGGTGACTCACAGTGACCATTCAAATTCAGTTTGTGCTGATTGGATGGAGTGAAAATTAGCATATCGTATAAACTCAATCAATAATATCTTTATTATTCCCTAAAAGACCATAAAAGGGCAAGATGAATACAGATTATATAAAAGCAAATAAAACACAGGCGTATAAAAGAAAGATAAGAGATCCAACTAGATATGTTACAGTAAATCCAGGATAAAATATTTTAAAACGTTTAGTACACAGCAGCATTAGAGAGATGCTTTTTTCTGTCTTAACCTCCACATAAACATCAGACACCTTGAGACTGAGAAGACAATGGGCTGATTTGTGTTGCTTTTAAGTATTCTAAGGGCAATGCTGTAATTCCTCAGACCCAAATTACTGTAAAGTGTCAGAATCTACTTTTTCCTTGGACGATGATAGGCTGGGCACAATAGAATTATGTGTTCAACCACTTCGAGTAACCCAGGGCAGAAAGGGCATGATTTGTTAGACTCTGTGTTCCCAGGCCTCCTTGCAGTAGTAAAGGCTCGAATTGGAAGGATCCCTAGATGAAACTAACTACATGGTTCTGGCATAGGGGGTTCCCCCTAACCCAAAAATGGTTCAAAGCAGTAGTCAATTTTGGACTCCAAGAAAGAGGCAGTGAGGGAGCCCACCCTAGAAGAACTAGAAGTGTTTTGGTCCACATATTGCCAATAAGCTCTTTTTAGTGCCTGTTTGGAGACCATTGCAATATCAGTTGGTGTTGACCAGAAATTGCCAAAGCCAATCTGTCTCAACTGATCCCTGACCACCCTAAGCCAGGAAATCTTACTGGATCCCAACAGCACCATTACTTCTTACAAGGCTCCTCAGAGGAGTAGGAGTTCGGGGGATGACCAAAGTCTTGACCAATACATTAAAGGTTTCAGGCCCACTACATCATTAACTCTAATACATGATCTAGTCCTAGAGGGGTATTTGCTGGGAGTTTGTTCAAGTCCCTCAAAAAACGGTTTTCCGCTATTTAAAGGGGCCTATCGTATAAACTACTTTTACATTAGAGTGCTTTGTATAACTAGCCAAGTCAGTGCATTATTGTATAAGAATTTACAATTCCAGCTTGTGCATTCCACGTTCATGAAGTTATCAAAGTAAAAGAATGCCCTGAAAAAATGCCTTCTACTGATTAGCGACAATAGCACAGGCCAGTGAAAGGTCACTGCTAAACATGCCAGTTTGCCCCAAGACTATAGCTAGTCTGGAAGCTACATTAAGAACCTCTATGCATGCATATGAGAACTTAAATTAAAAAACAAATGATTTCAAAAGAAAGGGACCCACGAAATCAACCAAAAACAGTTATAAGGGATACATCTATAAAAAGGAAAAAAGAACCAAAAAGGGTCAAATAAAAAATTGCAAGTGTTTCATCCAATTAGAATTGAAGTTACATAATGAGCCCTTGCAATAGTGAATATCGGGTAGACACATTCTCATTTCCTATACATTGACGATTGTTTGCTTTGGGGAAATTGAGGTTTTACCAAATGTTTTAAATGTGTCAGTTAAAATGATTAGGGATAATTTAATTGTTATGCAATCTCTTTTCAGCCGAGCACATCTGAAATATTTGAAAGTATAATGAGGTAAATAATAACAGCTGGAGTCTGACAGATTTCATCAAGCATTCATGTTTGTACAAATATTGACTTAAATTAGTCAATGCCCAGGAAAGAATCAGATTTAAACATGAACTATAACAAATGCATGATCAACACAAAACTTATATCTTGCAAAGTAATCATTTATGGATCGAGTATGCAAGATTCAATCAAATTGGAGTATTTGCATGGCAAATGGATAATCTGAGGGCAGGAAATAAATTTATGACAGAATCTCCCAGAGTCAGAAGCTACTAAGCCCCTGTATATGGACATTATACTTATAGTATCGAGTTTTGGTGTGCGTATAATGCCCAAGCAGGGAGGCACAGTAGTCAATATTGGTCATTCGTGCATTAGTGTCCTTTCATGATGCATTATTCATTCGGATGTAGCACCAGTGATTGATGCTATGTGATCATTTGTTTTTGTCTATAGTGCAGATTGAATTTATGAATACTAGCCCTTAAAGGCATGTCCCTTTAATTTTGGAAAATACCTCTTTGAGAAAAAGACACCCGCACCCCAGATACACATGCTGATAAGTACTCACTGCCCCCAGCCCTTTTATTCATTGTTGTGATATGTCAAACCATCATCTTCATATTATGTCTTTTTTGCATCCATCAAAGATACATCAAAGGGAGAATCTGCATATTTCCCGGCCTTCTGCTGTGAGAAGGAGATGTTAGTATATCCTACAGCCTCCTTGCAACCGCGATGTGGCACAGTCTGCTTACATTAACATAGGATGAATGTGCAAGGGAGGTAGAGCCGTAATAGAAGCGTAGTAGAAGACGGAGGGAGTAAGGGCACAAATTTATATTTTGAAGGATGGGAATTTACTCCGTCAGGGAAGTGGAGTAAAGTACTCTGTCGTCCTAAGGGAGTACCGGCATGGCAAACTTAGAGATTTCCACTGGCCCAGCAAACATCTTTTACAGGAACCGCTGTGACATTGGTTCCTGTAAATGCATTGAACGTTTGACAGATGAATCTGTCAACATAATGGAGGTATTAATCAAACTATCAATGTATTTTTTCAAAAAGAAAATCCCAAAGCAGAATTTTCTTACTGCAAATAAAAAACTATGACCCCCCCCCTCACCAAGGGAGATTTCTCCCATGGACAGTGGTAATTTTGTGGTTTTCACTTCCCATTGCTGGCAGGTTTTACCCGTGGTGATAAACAGTGAAAACTGGGCATGTGTACGCCCACTCTAAATAGGGCTAGCAAACACATGGACAATCCTCCAATGGCCCTTAGTCCATTGAAGGAGTATGTAGGTGTTCTCTGATATCTATGTACTGAACTTCTGTCTGCCTCTAAGCAAGGCAGGCGGAACTTTGCTTTAGCATAAAGCTTACCCTGTTGCTGTTGCTACAGAGTACCCTCTCTGCCAAAGTCTAAATCTGGCCCTAGGTTAGATGGTATAGCACTAGCTCCCACCACCTTTCTCTCTTTGACAAATAGCAATCAAGGTGGATCAACTGCATCTAGGGTGATACCCTCCCTGAGAGGCAACAAACACGCACTGGTGGCCCAGACACCACCATTCATGTGTGACCCAAAGTAGTAGAAGCCTTGCTAAATTGCAGCCGGATCTTCATTAGCCTGGTCTTCTTTCTGCTCTCCTGTAAACTGAGTGTTGCAAATCACCTCTGAACTGAAAGAAAGTGAAAAATAAGTACACAGGATTACTAAAGCCTGTGACGTAGCCCTAAGACTAAGATACTCGAATCGTTCTCGAGTCAACAAGAAGGATGGCATTGGCAGAACATTTGCCTTGTTTTTAGATAGACTATATCAAATATTTTATGGATTTAACGGTCCCGCAATCCATTGGACAGATTTTCCTAATTAACGCCTGTTAGAAAAACACACTCCCACTCTGGAAGGGTGGTGGTGTTCTCCCGGACACACTGTGGTAGCTTGGCTCGAGTGGTCAGGAATCAGGCACCGTGCTAAGCATACGACATACCCAAACAATAACCATGCGTGCATCCGTTCCAAAAACGACTCTACACCGTAAAAATATCTTTCTTTATCTTCTTTTTCTCTTAGTTGCTGATTAGATAAATAAATAACAATCACAATATACAAACTTTTTAAATAGTGCAGGTCAAATAAATACTGGCTTAATGATTCAATAAATAGGGGTGATCATAAATAATGAAGGCATAAATATAAGTGCAATACATACAGGCAATTAAATATTCTGAGGCAATAAATACTGTAAACCAATAAATATTGTGCATCAATAAATACTGTGGACCAATAAATACAGTGAAGCAATAAATAGGTTAAATACAATAAATACAGTGCCCCTAATAAATAATTAAAAGCTGACAGTGACACTCATAGAATCAGATCACATTTGAGATTTCTATGGGCTAATTTGGCCCAGGCACAGCTTGTGGGGATGTGGAAGGCTTGAGGGTGTCTACTCCCTGGCTTGGACAAGGCTGAGGCCTAAACTGAGGTAGATCAAGGGGGGAATACCAGAGACCTGGCTCTCTCCCTCCACACAACCCCTCTAAATTAGTCTCAGCTCACCCCCTGGCACAGTCAGGTTGGTTCCAGCACCTCCCTAGCCCCTTAGAGCAGTCTCTCAGGTCTCCACAGGGCCTTAGGCGCCCTCTACTCCACTTACTGCCCTTTTTCTGATGCTCCGACGCCGCTGGAGTCGTGTCGACGCCGTGAGCCGGTTCCGATTCGATGTCGGCGGCCTCGGCGCAATGTCAGTTCTTGACGACGCCGGTAGGCGGTTCCGATGTCGGCGGCCTCGGTTCGATCTCGACCTCCGATTCGATGACGTCGGGCAGTCTTGGCTCGGTGTCGACGTCGGGCGGCTCCGGTCCAATGGCGACCTCGGATTCGATGACGTCGGCCGGCCTTGGCTCGATGTCGACTTCCGGCGGCTCCGGAGTGCGATCTCCACTCCCGACCTCCGGTGCCCCTCTCCTCAGGTTTCCGGCGACTCCGGAGTGCGATCTCCACTCCCGACCTCCGGCACGATTCCCTTCAGGTTCCGGCGACTCCGGAGTGCGATCTCCACTCCCGACCTCCGGCACGCTTCACCTCGGTCTCCGGCGACTCCGGAGGGCGGACTTCACTCCCCCGTCGACGCCGCTCACTCGACCTCGGGTGACTTCCTCCTCGACCTCTGGTACTCCTCTGACGGTGCCCTCTCTCGACCTCTGGCGGCTCCGGGTATGACGTCCGCTTTCCAGTCGGCGCCGCTTCTCCACCTCGGGCTCCAGGTCTCAGGCTACTCGACGTCGGACTCCAGGGAAACCAGTTTCCAGGTCAGGATCTTGCTATTCTCTGTTTCTAAGGCCTGTTCCTGCTGTCCAGGTCCTTAGGATGGTTTTTCTTGCTTCTTCCCACACAGGGCTCCAGGCTGGGCTCAGTCAGTAGGGACTAGTATCACATGTGGGTTTATGGACCCCACTCCAGGCACAAGTTTCCACCCCTGCTGCTTCACTCCTTCCTCCTTCAAGTTTCTGCTGCTCACTCTTCACCAGTCAGGTGCCAACTGCCAGCTCCAACTGCCAACTCTCTGTCTTAGCTTCCCAACATTCTAAACCGCCTCCAACTGTCACAGGGTTCTGGAATGTTCTGGAAGGTGCTGGTAGGTTCCAGTGGATGCTGGTGATGTCACAGGTGGCCACCATTTTGTGCTCCAGGCCCTCAGACAGAAGATTCAGGGGTAGCTAAAATGGCTCCCTGAATCTGCATCAATACTACAAAAACGAAAACAAAGGAGGGAAAAAGGGCCAAGTCCTACAACGCCAGACTCTGGACTGCAACTCTGAAGTTTTCTTTGGGTTCACCTGGTTCCCATTACAGGAAATTGCACACTACATCGACTGCAGCAACACTTGCCTTTATAAATGTTTTTCATCTTCAATAAGAGCTGTGAATTTAACTGGGACATCACTTTCACTGCATCCTCTGTGCCGATGATGAAGGTCACAATTTCTTCTTAGTCAAAAGATCACTGTTTCCATTGCAGGTCTCCATCACATCCGCCAAACCGTGTCCCGGACCACATTTTAATCATGGACTCACAAAAACACCTTCATGGACACAAGATTTTTGACTTGCCATGCGCTCTGAAGGCTCTCCTAATAAAAATGTCTGTTTTCAACCCATTATGTTCCATCTTTTACTAGTCCCTAATTGGTAAACTTCTTGCTATTTTTACATCTGCTTTTTCTGGATCCTTTAATCTTTATCGCTTGATTACACATCATTATGCTTGTCAATTCTTGAATTGGCCAGAATCCCTTGCAGAGTTAAGTCTTTAAGCTTGGAGTGTCTCCCAGACGTAGAGCCTTTTGCTGCATCTCTTTCTGGGAGTAGCTGGTTTGAGATATTTGGGCACTGGGAGAGCACTGTCTCTTCTTCAGTCTTTAACAACAGATGATTTACTTACAAATATACACAGAGAAACTGTAACTGTGCGAGAAGCTTTATGTAAAAAATAATCTAAAATCTATAGAAAGCACTCTGCGCGAGGAGAGAGGGGGAGAGTGTGAGAGATGGAGAGGGGAGGTTTGTGCGCCTATCCTTGCTGCAACCAATGCCAGGGGCTTTCATCTCCTTTGAAAATATATTTCAAAGAGAAGATGGAAATAGAGAACTTCAGATTAAAAATAGTTTGTGCCATCTCAGGCCAACACAGCATGCTTAAACACATTAGAATATGTTAGTTATATCGCGCTGCAAAGCAGTCAAAAGAAGCCTTACATTCAATCATCCTAAAATTCTGACAATCTAGCGCTAAAGACCAGAAACAATGCGCTATCCGATGGGCTAGATATTTTAGTTCTCCCATTTAAAGAATGTTCACAATAGAGAAGTGCGGTAATTTCAAGAATGTAGCAGAACAAATTATTTCGCAGAGAAACAATGAAAACAAAACGGAGACCGCCCCTTCCCTGCAGATGTTCTAGAAAATTGTGGCCCAGACCTTGTATTTTAAAAATTGTTTTATTTGAGAATGAACTGCATAGGTTTAAATTAAAAGTTGAAGAAGAACATTGCCCAGAAATATTTTGCAAAACACATAATACAATGCAGCATTGCTTAGACCCTGTTGTCCTATTAAAAGATAGAAAGTCTCATAAACATCCTAAAAATAGTTCATGAAAGAGCAGCATGCAAATCAACACCTGAAAGAAAGCACCTAAACCCCGATTCTGAGTTTGGCGGAATCCAGGTTGTTGAGCATACCTTACCTTATCAGGTGCATAAATACCACCTATTGCGAGTTTCTGGGGGTAAAAAAAATACAGGTTTCAGAGCTTGTTGTACCAAAATCCACATTACAGAAGATACAGGACACTATTCTCCTGTTAAATTACGACAGGTTTGGCATGCTGAAAATTAACAAAGGGTCAGATATTTAACACACCCTGTAATTAACGAAGTGGCAATTACTACCGAAAACGAATTCAGTAGCGGCTACTACTGGATGGGGATTGTGAGGAGAAAGGGGGGATGAAAAAAAAAGGGGGAAAAAGAAGAAAAACAAAACACTTACCTGTGAAGGCCGGCCGCCACCTCTCCTTTCTCCTCTTCCTTCTTCCTGTCTCCCACGGCAGCAGGAAGCACCCGGGCTCCCCTGAGCCAATCACAATGCTGCAATGTAGTGCTGTGATTGGTCTGAGCGCTGTGGATCGGCACTCAGAGGGGGAATGGGAGACGGAGCATGTTCCTCGTCAAGCTGTGCATTACAGCCTGGTGGGGAAGATGCAAAGTGCCATGACTGTTTGGCCGGCCCAAGAGGGTCATGTGCACTTAGGGAGTGAAAACCATTCCTCCCCCTTCTCTGGCCAGTCCCGCCCCACCCTGCCCCAAGAGCCACTGACTGCAATAGGAAACATAAACTGATGATAACAATATATTATTATCATTTTATTTTTCCTTTTAGGCAGTGGTGCGACGCCGCTCCACCTTAGCAGAGGAGCCACCCCACGTGTGCACAATCAGGGGTTTACATAGCTGCCTCGTCTCCTGGGTCCATGGATGATGCGCTGCTCCAGTCCAGGTTTTATTCCTCTGAGTTCTGGGACTTAAAGCAATGTTTTATAGAGACATAACCAAGGGTACAAGTCCCAGAATTCAAAGAAAAAACCTGGGCTAGAGCAGCACACCACATATAAACCTAGAAAACTTGGCAGGGCTCCGTGTGCACAGTGATCAGAAAACACCAACCCACTCATTATCATCTCTCTAGCCTCTACAACAAATAATCTTCTCCACTAACCATAGTTTTATGAATTGTAGTAAACACTAAGAGCTTCATAACATGCAAAAGAGGCAAACTTCCAAATTGTAGGTTGTGCATACTTGAGGGGCAAAACGCGTGTTAGAATAAGTGGACACAAGGACTAGGGACGCATGCCTTGTGGCCAAGGCAGCAACAGTAGGGCAAGCGCAGAAGCAGCACTCTGCACATGATGAAGCAGCTGGCACCAGCCCACTGCTGTGTTATGCATTGGCTTCCATGGGCTTGGTGACAGGACCTGCTGACATCAGCAGGCTCACATCCCCATTTGACAAGAACAAGTCTTAAAGGGCCAGTTCCCAACAAAACGTAGATTTGCATTTCCACCACTACGTTATCAGTGGATATGTAAATCAAAACTCCGCCACTCCTCCACTCAAACGCTTTCAAGGTGTGGAAAATATGTTAGAAATCTTGGAAGATCAATTTTTCCCTCGCCCAGCACTTTGTAAACCGGCTTTTGTTCCTCAAAAATTGATAACGGATTATTTTATGATGTGTACCAGAGCTTTATCGACACTCTAAATCCCTCTATAAATTTGAATCCTGATATAATGGTTTTACTCTCAGTAGGAACACTGTGTAAGAACACCGTTTATAAGGAATGATTTCATTCAAAATGTGAGGTCTAGCACGACTACTATTTTTAAGGTTGTATTACAGACAATATTATTGCAACGGTTTTAAGTAACTGAGCAAAGAAATTAATTAATTACAAATTACGTACACTCCTTTATCGCAAAAGCAGTGAAGTACAGGTCTGTATTGCCCTATGGCTACTCTTATGTCAGCCACATGCTGGACAAGGGGATTAGGGACCAATGATGCACCAGGTACATATTCCAACACATTTCTACACAGTTGAAATCTACACACTCTAGGTGTGAAAAGCATATGCAGGGCCAAGCAGTTTGTATATATTCTATGTTTCGTGCACAAACAAAATTCCTTTATAAATCAGTGCATTCGCAAAATGTACCCTTTTCCATGACACTCATCATCTTTACAGGCAAAATTTAAACTTGACCCGAACTACAAATATCCTTCACTCCAGTATGAAAGATATTTACCATTGAATGTTACTACAAAAGAGCCATCACATTGACCTGAAAGAACTGTTTAAGTAAAAAGCCTACCCAGGGCTATTTATTTAGTGTAAGCATAAAAGGGCCCCACCAGGCGCGGATGGCACGGGTAACAGCCGTGGGGCAGTGGGGCGGGTGGGGAATGGACAGAAAACGAGATAGGCAAAGTAGAATAAATAAATACATAAACTTTCAACTGGGTGATGCGGTGAGTGCAAGGCAAGTGTGTTTATTTATTTATTTTATTTTCTCTATCCAGTCGTCTGTCCACTTCCCCCCACCCGCCCGCCTCACCGCTGTTACCTGGGCCCAACATCTGTCATATGACTGACACTCAATTCAGTTCTTCGTTATTTGCTTAGATTCAATAAAATCAATTCAAACTAGTAATATTACAGTAATAAGCTGGCAGGAACTGGATACTGGACATAAATACAAAAAACAGAAATGCATTTAGGAATCCAAACCCCACGCCAAGCTTGCATGTACTTAAATGTGATAGGCACTCAGAATGGAAAATTGGGATCTTTCCAACTAGTTAGAATGCTACCTTTGCTGGATATAACAGAGTGGTTGTTTGTCCACTCAGGACACATCCCATGACTGCCATCTCCCACTTTGTGCCTCCAGTATGCTTGATCTGATCTCATTAGTCCCCCAAAGTCCCTCTCCGAATACATCCCTCGGCTGCGCTCCTCACATTCACTCAGTGAGCGCAGTGAGAGCTCGAGTTGCAACTCACCAGGAGATCTTGCAAAACCACTCCTCAGCCCTTTCAACTCTCCTCTGCCTCTCTGAATAAGGACCCTGCAACACTCATCTGCCCTCCTTTCTCTCTGTGTTGGCGCTCAAGTTGCAGTGCTCAGCTAATTCACTCCTTATCCCACTGAGGGAGGATGTCAGACTGTTCACCACAAAATAGTTGGAAAAAGGAAACACACATGGTAATTGTAGGAAGGTGGATACCTGACTATGGTTACCCCCAAATTTTTGCCTAGTGTCTAGCTGGTTTTTCGACTTAGTTGGCCTGAGATCCTGCTATTCAGGATCTCAGCCTGCTGTTCTCTCTACTAAATTAAAACTATGCACCCTAGGTGCATAACCAATTGGAAGTGGATCACCCTGTCAGCCCCTGTACCAGTGTACACTAGGTACCCAGGGCATTGGTGTACCCAAGGCCTGCCAAGGGCTGAAGCATGTATTATGCCACCCCAGGCTTGGCCTAACAATTTGACACAACTGGCTGATCACTCAGCTGGGGTAAGTTGATGTAATCACCTCTTACTTAGGTGTAGTATACCTATACCTAACCTTAAATGGGACACCTGGTAACCTATAAGTCACTCCTATGGCAGGCCTTAACAATCCTGAAGGCAGAGTGCTTGGTTCCATGTGAGATGGTGCTCTGGCATGAGCTGAGCCTGTCTGCAGTGGTCGGAACAACTTCCTTCTACTGTTTCCAGATATCGTCATACCATATACTCTTAAGTGCATCATGAACCTCGCGGTTAAATGCTATCTTTGGTTTGGCTTTATCAAAACATGTCGAGTAAGGTGTCATACGAATTGGAATACTAACCCCTCGCCAATTCTGGCGACGGGGTTAGCATTCCACCCTTCTAGAGGGACACGACATGTACAGTGCCTGAAACCCGGGTAAAATCAGACATAGCCTCAGCTCCACAAAATGGATGCTGCCACCACAGACACAAGTCTGCCCTCCTGCTGCTGGGAGTCCTTCCAGCTTGGGAGGTGTGGACAAAGGGTTTCCTGCCAGGGGAGGTGCGTGCACCACCCCAGACAGGATTTTGTGTATTGGTCAGGTAGGGCTTGAAAGAAACCAGACATGCCTGTGGCTCACAAGGAGCCTCGGTGCATATGCCAGTTCAAACCGGTCCTGGGGCACACCAGTCCCGGGCCTGGGGCGAGCTGGACAAAGGATTGGGGGTGTAACCACCCCCCTTCCTGGTCCCACCCATAGGGAGGGACCTAGCAGGTAGTCCGGCCCCTAGAATCCGCTTAAAGGTAGGAGCTGTGTCCTAAGACTTCAGACATCCTGGAATCAACTTAAAACTAAGAAGAAGACGGGAACTTCGACGCTCTGCTGCACAGAGGACTGAAGCCAATCTCCCCTGTGGTCAGGGAGTGACCACCTTGCTAACGCAAGCACCATCCAGCGAATCAACGTCTGCTTTGCCGCCGCCTCCCGCCGGAGCCCGAGCCCAGAGACTGACAAGACCTGGACCTCCAGACCTCTCACCGCCCGATCCACAGTCCCTGCAAAGAGGAGACCCGTGGAGGCACCGAGACACGTGGAGCCAGCCATCTTGAAACAACTACGACAAGCTGACCAGTGCAACAACCGAGGCTCCCTCCAAGTTGTGCTTTGGGTCCTGAGAAGCCCAACCCTCGAGCAGCATCTGCACCAAAGGTGAGCCCTCCAGCATCTCCACGATCTGCGTGGGGCCCTTCTGCATTTTGCCACTCGACGCGCCTAACCGGTTGCTGGCCCGCTGGCTAGTGGCCATCTTGGCGACGAAATCTACGACAAACACCGCTGGTCTGGTTGCTCCAGACTGGCCCTTGCTCCCCTCCAAAGGAGCAATCCCTCTGACCTTGCTGGTCAGAACCAACAGCTGATTTCCGAATCCTTCTACAATTGCTTTTGCCAAGGCTTGTTTGCTTCGATCAAGTCGCCGACACCGCCGACAGTGAGAGCCTGCGTGGGACAGCTCGTGAGCCGACTCCTGGACGTCGTCGACCTTCAGGGACCACGTGGCTGCGGAGACAAGCTACCCCTCATCACCTGTTTGCACCCGACATCGCCTGGTACCCACCTGGTGCCACGCTGGTCACTGGCTAGTGACTGTGAACACTGTCCCCTCTGCTTACAGGTCTTCAACATCTCCGATCCACTCTTGGATCCACTGCATCTCTCCCGGACCGATCGCCTGCAGCATCTTTGTCTTCAAGCTCCACGGAACAGATAGAAGAAACCCGACGCACTTCGAGGCCTATGCACCCGCTTCCTGTGGGTGAGGTAAAGCTGGCACACCTGTGCCCAAGTGTAGTATTACATCTCTAGTGCCTGTGTTCCAAATCTTAAGTTCCTAGTCAACCCGGAAGATCTCCTTTTGCAGTAACTTTGTACTTTTTACGCACCCATTGAAACCTATGGGAGCACGCGTGTGACTATTTGCTCTGCACACGCCACCCGTGGACCTCCTGGTCACTAACTGACGTTAGCTCCTTGTAGGCCCAGCGATTCTAGAGGCCCTAGGCCTTTCCCCTTTTCTGTTCGTGGTACTTATACCACTATTTTAGTATATGGTTTGAGTGGCCACCAGGGCCTATCCATATAACGTGCAACTTCTGTGTATTCTGTGATAATCTTGTTTGACGATTTGTGCTCCTGTGCTCATAAAGAGACTAGGGGTTACTTTGAGAAATAAATACATATATATTTTGAATATATATCTGTGTGGTGTCCTTTCATTGGTATAAAAGGGGGTTACATTTGGTAAAACAGCTGGCTTAACACGCTTCACGAGTTTAGCCTCAAAGACTGCTTAGCCTACGCTACCACTAGGGCAGCTAGTCCAAAAAGGTTGACTTACAACCACACCATAAGGGTTGCTTGGCATGGTACAAGGTGGTCACTAGAACTAGTGAACAGCATATACCAGGCCAACTTCTCACATTGGTGAGCAGCGGTTGGATTTGAGCTTGCTGTGTTTTACCATTGTAATCTCTTGGTTACCAATTGAAAGATCACATAGGTACCTGTAGGTACATATAAAACAAGATTAGATATACTTAAGTTCTACTGAACTTAGTTGTTGTAGAGCAAAGGGAGTAGCACACCCTGACTACAACTACTAGATAGGTTTAGTAGGTAAACCCAAGTGTAGGTAGATTGCAACACATCCACCCACACTTAAGAGCAATGGCTGGGGCAGAGGGGTCCACTGTACCCATCTCTGTTGAGAGTGACCCCCCCGAGGGCACCATCCATCTTTGCTACCCTTAATCAGAATGAGCTCAGGCAGTTGGCAACTCTTAGAGGCCTTAAACAGCCCAAGAACCCTACCTCTGCTGTGCTCAGAGCACTCTTGCAAGAGGATGAGAATCAAAGAGAGCTCAAGAGAGCTTCCCAGTTAGCCCCCTTAGGGACAGGAACAGGAGGCCCCCCTTCTGAAGATGCCACTGAGGTACCCCTTTCCAATAGCCATCCCTTAGATGAAAACCATACTACAGAGGAGGAAAGTGAGGGGGATACAGACAGTGGTGAGGATGAAGGGAGAACTAGCCCAGTGCCAAGTATTATACTTGGCCCAGCTAAACTAAGACTATTGGGGACTGACAATGGGTTCACCCCATTGGATCTCCCCAGTGGACTTAACACAGGGCTTGGGAGGCAAAGGAATCGCTCAGGTGACTCCAATGCTTCTCATGGCTCTAGAGGCTCTCAAGGTCACTCCAGGAAAAGGATGACCACCCCTCAGAGGAGGGAACACGAGGCCAGAATGCAGGAAGCCCAGCTGAGGATCAGGAAGCAGGAGCTAGAAGTAGCCCTGATGGAAGAAAAACTGAGGAAGGCTAGGCAACCTAGAGAGAGTGGGTCTATACCCACTGGTGGCAGCATTGTCCCTAAGGACAAAGATAGGGTCTTTGATAATAGGAACCTGTCTAAGGTTGTGCCCCCCTACAAAAGTGGGGATGACATCCACAAATGGATAACTGCTCTTGAGAGAGCCTGCAAAGTACAGCAGGTTCCTGAAGACCAGTGGGCAGCAATCCTCTGGCTCTCCTTTGAAGGAAGAGGCAGAGACAGACTCCTCACTGTTAGAGAAGAGGATGTCAGAAACTACAGAGTCCTGAAGAGTGTTCTGGTTGATGGGTTAGGCTTAACCACTGAACAGTACAGGTTAATGTTCAGAGACACCCAAAAGACACAGACTCAGGACTGGTCTGAATATGTGGAATGTGCAACTAAGGCTTTGGAGGGTTGGTTGCTGGGAAGTAAGGTGTCTGATTATACAGGATTGTACAATTTGATGATGAGAGAGCAGATTTTAAGTAATTGTCAAAACCAGCTTCTCCATCAACACCTGGTAGACTCAGATTTGACCTCTCCCCAAGAATTGGGAAAGAGGGCAGATAAATGGGTCAGGACCAGGATCAGGCCTAAAAACCAGGGTGGTGACCAAAAGAAAGATACCACCAAGCCTCAAGAGAAGGGTGGGGATAAAGCAAAAGAGAAATCTTCCTCAGGGCCCCAAAACTCCACACAGGGTGGTGGGTCCCAAGCTCCCTCCTCTACCACAGCTAAAAAGCCTTACTGCCATGAGTGTAAAACTCCTGGGCATTGGAAAACTGACAGCAGTTGCCCAAGGGCTACAAACAAAACTGTTCCTCCAATTACTCCTGTCACACCACCTATTACTGTCAGCAGTAATCCCCCAGGTGGTGGGAGTGCCCCCAAAAATTTGGGTGGGTTTACTTGGGGAACACAGGGGGACCCTGGCTTAGCCAATTCCCCTGCAGCAGATACTCTTGTATATGATGGTGGCATGGGGTTTGCCAACTTCACTGCCTGTCCCAACACTTTGGGTAGGTACAGACAGGAGCCCTACATCAATGGTACAAAAGCTGAGGCCTACAGAGACACTGGAGCTAGCATCACAATGGTGGCCCATTGGCTAGTTCCCTCTGAGCAGCTTTTGCCTGGTTTCTCCTACCAGGTGACCAACATTGATGGCAAACAGAACAGTCATCCCATGGCAGAGGTATGTCTCAGCTGGGGAGGTGTCACTGGCCCTAAAAGGGTGGCAGTGTCCCCAACCTTGCCTGTAGACTGCTTACTGGGGAATGACTTAGAACTCTCAGCTTGGGCTGGAGTTGAACAAGACACCCATTCTAAAATGGTAGGCCTTTCACAAAAGGGTAGTGGGGTTGTGCCATTCACAACCCCTGTCCAAATAGATTTCCTCCCTGGAAAGGTTGGAAGGGCAGTGGTAGCCACAGCCCAGGCACAGACAGACTTCCCTGTAGAGACTGGCAGAGCTGTGACAGTCACAGCTCAAACACAAACTGAGTGCCCCCCTGAAAAGGTTGGCAAGGCTGTAATGGTCTCAGCCTATACTCAGACTGACATAGGTGTAGTGAAGCCTGAAACTATGGATCACTCCACACAAACAGAGAGTAGTGGGGAGGAAGAAAAGTCTCCCTCTCCCCAGACATTAGGAAAAAGTCAGCCTCCTCAGGGAGCTGACCTCACCCCTTGTGAAGGAACTGCCCCAGAGGTAGCCAGGCCTGGCCTGGCAGAGCCTCTGATGTCAGTGGCCCCTTCCAAGGTGGGACCCAGTCTGGTGCAGGTAGCCTGCCTCTTTCTACCCTGCCTCAGTCAGCCCAGGGCTGCAGAGGTCAGGGAGGCCAGTGGACCCCAAGAGGGCCCCTGTCCACAAGAACCCCCCCATCAAAAGAATGAGGATTGCCTGGCTAGTAGCCCTAGTCAGGTGATGGGTAAAAACATTCCTGAGGGATCTCCTTTACAGGTAGTTAGGGACCTCCCCCAGAGGGATTCTGTTGGGTACAGGCAAACATGGGACCTTAGGGCCCCAGACCTGACCTGTCCCTCCAGTAAGCCCACAAAAGGGACCCAGCCTCCAGCTTTAGGTAGCCAGAGGCTGACCCTGAGAGCACAGTGCAACTCAGTTAAGGAAAGAAAGGCATCCATGGTGGAGGGGGATTGGAGGAAGGTGAGGCCTCACTTTGAGGACACTCACTTCAGTACTCCATCTCAACACCAGCCTTTTACTTTGCCAAGACACACCAAAGGTAGAGATTCCCTATGGTGGAGACCCTCTGATACCCTTAGGGTGAGGGATTGCTTAGTGGACCATGAGACAGGGGGTAACCATGCCAGTGCTGGTTCCTCCTTATATGGCCACTTGGGCAATATAGGCTTACCTGGTCAAGGTCAGCCTTATCTCCCTTCGTTTGGGGGGGGGTTGTGTAGGAAGGTGGATACCTGACTATGGTTACCCCCAAATTTTTGCCTAGTGTCTAGCTGGTTTTTCGACTTAGTTGGCCTGAGATCCTGCTATTCAGGATCTCAGCCTGCTGTTCTCTCTACTAAATTAAAACTATGCACCCTAGGTGCATAACCAATTGGAAGTGGATCACCCTGTCAGCCCCTGTACCAGTGTACACTAGGTACCCAGGGCATTGGTGTACCCAAGGCCTGCCAAGGGCTGAAGCATGTATTATGCCACCCCAGGCTTGGCCTAACAATTTGACACAACTGGCTGATCACTCAGCTGGGGTAAGTTGGTGTAATCACCTCTTACTTAGGTGTAGTATACCTATACCTAACCTTAAATGGGACACCTGGTAACCTATAAGTCACTCCTATGGCAGGCCTTAACAATCCTGAAGGCAGAGTGCTTGGTTCCATGTGAGATGGTGCTCTGGCATGAGCTGAGCCTGTCTGCAGTGGTCGGAACAACTTCCTTCTACTGTTTCCAGATATCGTCATACCAAATACTCTTAAGTGCATTATGAACCTCGCGGTTAAATGCTATCTTTGGTTTGGCTTTATCAAAACATGTCGAGTAAGGTGTCATACGAATTGGAATACTAACCCCTCGCCAATTCTGGCGACGGGGTTAGCATTCCACCCTTCTAGAGGGACACGACATGTACAGTGCCTGAAACCCGGGTAAAATCAGACATAGCCTCAGCTCCACAAAATGGATGCTGCCACCACAGACACAAGTCTGCCCTCCTGCTGCTGGGAGTCCTTCCAGCTTGGGAGGTGTGGACAAAGGGTTTCCTGCCAGGGGAGGTGCGTGCACCACCCCAGACAGGATTTTGTGTATTGGTCAGGTAGGGCTTGAAAGAAACCAGACATGCCTGTGGCTCACAAGGAGCCTCGGTGCATATGCCAGTTCAAACCGGTCCTGGGGCACACCAGTCCCGGGCCTGGGGCGAGCTGGACAAAGGATTGGGGGTGTAACCACCCCCCTTCCTGGTCCCACCCATAGGGAGGGACCTAGCAGGTAGTCCGGCCCCTAGAATCCGCTTAAAGGTAGGAGCTGTGTCCTAAGACTTCAGACATCCTGGAATCAACTTAAAACTAAGAAGAAGACGGGAACTTCGACGCTCTGCTGCACAGAGGACTGAAGCCAATCTCCCCTGTGGTCAGGGAGTGACCACCTTGCTAACGCAAGCACCATCCAGCGAATCAACGTCTGCTTTGCCGCCGCCTCCCGCCGGAGCCCGAGCCCAGAGACTGACAAGACCTGGACCTCCAGACCTCTCACCGCCCGATCCACAGTCCCTGCAAAGAGGAGACCCGTGGAGGCACCGAGACACGTGGAGCCAGCCATCTTGAAACGACTACAACAAGCTGACCAGTGCAACAACCGAGGCTCCCTCCAAGTTGTGCTTTGGGTCTTGAGAAGCCCAACCCTCGAGCAGCATCTGCACCAAAGGTGAGCCCTCCAGCATCTCCACGATCTGCGTGGGGCCCTTCTGCATTTTGCCACTCGACGCGCCTAACCGGTTGCTGGCCCGCTGGCTAGTGGCCATCTTGGCGACGAAATCTACGACAAACACCACTGGTCTGGTTGCTCCAGACTGGCCCTTGCTCCCCTCCAAAGGAGCAATCCCTCTGACCTTGCTGGTCAGAACCAACAGCTGATTTCCGAATCCTTCTACAATTGCTTTTGCCAAGGCTTGTTTGCTTCGATCAAGTCGCCGACACCGCCGACAGCGAGAGCCTGCGTGGGACAGCTCGTGATCCGACTCCTGGACGTCGTCGACCTTCAGGGACCACGTGGCTGCGGAGACAAGCTACCCCTCATCACCTGTTTGCACCCGACATCGCCTGGTACCCACCTGGTGCCACGCTGGTCACTGGCTAGTGACTGTGAACACTGTCCCCTCTGCTTACAGGTCTTCAACATCTCCGATCCACTCTTGGATCCACTGCATCTCTCCCGGACCGACCGCCTGCAGCATCTTTGTCTTCAAGCTCCACGGAACAGATAGAAGAAACCCGACGCACTTCGAGGCCTATGCACCCGCTTCCTGTGGGTGAGGTAAAGCTGGCACACCTGTGCCCAAGTGTAGTATTACATCTCTAGTGCCTGTGTTCCAAATCTTAAGTTCCTAGTCAACCCGGAAGATCTCCTTTTGCAGTAACTTTGTACTTTTTACGCACCCATTGAAACCTATGGGAGCACGCGTGTGACTATTTGCTCTGCACACGCCACCCGTGGACCTCCTGGTCACTAACTGACGTTAGCTCCTTGTAGGCCCAGCGATTCTAGAGGCCCTAGGCCTTTCCCCTTTTCTGTTCGTGGTACTTATACCACTATTTTAGTATATGGTTTGAGTGGCCACCAGGGCCTATCCATATAACGTGCAACTTCTGTGTATTCTGTGATAATCTTGTTTGACGATTTGTGCTCCTGTGCTCATAAAGAGACTAGGGGTTACTTTGAGAAATAAATACATATATATTTTGAATATATATCTGTGTGGTGTCCTTTCATTGGTATAAAAGGGGGTTACATTTGGTAAAACAGCTGGCTTAACACGCTTCACGAGTTTAGCCTCAAAGACTGCTTAGCCTACGCTACCACTAGGGCAGCTAGTCCAAAAAGGTTGACTTACAACCACACCATAAGGGTTGCTTGGCATGGTACAAGGTGGTCACTAGAACTAGTGAACAGCATATACCAGGCCAACTTCTCACAGTAATCTTTTCCCCTTCTCCTTTTAAACAATATTTGCTAGCATTACCTCTTATGTGTACAAGAAGAAGAAGGCGTCTGAAAGAATATCTGATTACAGACAAGAAAGATGTGCATAGGCAATTGGCCCGAACAACTCTGGATCTTTAATATGGAGTAAAGAATTTCATGGAACCTTAATTTTGTAACCAAAACATTTAGGAACAAAATATTGACTGGTAGATCAGTATAGATTTTCTACACCTAAATCCACATATTACAACATATAGCTTTTCAAGGTACATAGATGCAGAATTAAGAATAGTAAATCTACATTTCCCCATATGCACTTACATTTTCATCATGTGAATGAATCACAAAATTCCAGTCCAGTCTGCTAAACAACATGCGCATATGCTAGTTGTATTAGTAAGAACTCTAAAAATGTGATTGAAGAACTAAACATGACATCTGTACAAATAGATAAATATTACGATTGAAAGAGTTCTTAATTACGAGAGCATGTATGTGATTTGTTTAATTAAATGCCCATGTGGGATAGTATACATTTGGTAAACTACTAGGCAGGCTAAAGTGAGAAGGAAAGTGCATACACAGAACATTTGAAAGAACTAAGGTACATCCTGCAAGACATTGGGCAGAATATACCATTGCTCAAATTTGCTTCTAAAAATGTGTTCACGTATTACCACTACATTGAGGTGGTGACAGAATTCTTAAAGAACAAGAAATATACTGAATAATTGAACGTCATGTGTTATCACCATGTGGTTTAAATGAAATAGTGTAAAGTTGATATTTTTTCTAGAAAATTAAATGAAATATGAACTGAATTAGGATTCTTTGTATATTGTTGACATCTTCAACCAAGACAACCACCACAAAAGAGACACACAAATGTGAAGATATATGTCATGGAGTTTAATAAAAGACTATGAGCCGTTCAGAAAAGCACACTGCTAGGATGTCAATCGCAGGATCCAAATGAGTAGGGCAAAAACGGTTAGTAAAAAATGACGCCATCAGACATTGAGCAAGATAGTAAACACTCTATGGATTGGTGAGAAAAAAAAGTAGTGCAGGCTCAAGTTGAGCTTATATAATGATAATATGTCAAAACTGATGGTAATACTTTTGTTACAAAGGTAGTATTGTTTGCACTGTATAATAGAGTCATTGAAGACTGAAATTCTGAGGTATGTGATAATCAGTTTTTGGGCTGCAATCATGAGTGATGTCATGGAATATATTGTGCCAATGGGATGCTTCACATCAATTATACTTTGTTTTTCCATTCTGCTTAGAGATAAAGTTAAATGGTGGAGATATATTCACTTCGAAATATATTGATCCACCATGAACTTAAAGAGAAAATAATTATTTGCTGCCTAACACCACATTAAGGTCCGCTATTATTGTAATACATAACCAAATCAATCAATAAAGTTTGCGGCAATTTTGAATGTGAAGACATTGGAAATATTTATTATAGATAGACTGATTTTTGAATTGTTGTGGATCAGTGCCTTCTAAAGTTACCAATCTGATGTTATTGAGCATACCTAAAATTTCATGGTTAGGTATACATTTTATTAAAAGCCTTAACATAAATTTAAAATATATGACAATTTAAAAAACTACAACAAAATCAGCACTGGAATCATCTGCATTTCCAGGTGTACGAACATGTGTCCATGTGGCACAGACATATGGCTGCTTATATCCTGACAAGTCTCATTTAAAACCCTCTAAATTGCAAACCCACCTTTCCATGAAACTGGACCAAAATTCATACAATAAAGACTGTCCTCCTCCTGACCAATGAAAAGCTGGCAATCAAAGACCCACCTGCAGATTGACCTTTTTTTCTAAAAAATTGTGCTTACGAGGTCCAGTCTGCAAGTTTTTGGAAGTGTCTGCCAGTTCAGATCAGATTAAGAAAATACAGGATCACATCTCCTTCTGGATACCTTACCTGGAAGCACAAGACCTCATTTGAGACATCTTAAAAATGACCCTACCGCTTCCTCTGGCATTGAACGATTTTGCCATAAGGGTTATAACCACCATTAGGGAGTACTCAGTAGCATTCGCTGGCTCCATATAATCTCACCATAGCATAAATTGAATGTGAGCTACTGTCATTCCCACTGCGACTCGGTGGGACCACAACTCCGGCCCTCATGTATCACTCCCAATTCTTCCTACATAGGACACCCTCTTACAGTGCACCCACCTAATCGTGCATCCTTACTTCACCTCGCAACTGAACAGACAACTCAATAGCACTACAATGCAACACCAATGTTAGCTACACAAACATATGAGAACATAACAACACTTTCTGTTTCAACGTACATTCCGGGTGCTATTATACTTTATCTGATTAATTGTGTCTCAAGAATCTACTGAATAATAGACGAGGATGATGCTGACATCTGTTAACATTTTTATTATTGATTGATTTAATAGTGTGATGCATGCATGGTCGGATTACACTTGGTGTAAAGATGAACACAAATAAATAATGAACCATCATCTAAGTATCTATGCAGGAAACGCCAGTACATACAGCTGTCTAGCCAAGATCAAACTTAGATCATTTTTCTATTAAAGTCATTACAAAACTGCCTTTGTTGGCTCAATGTAAAAAAATGGATTGCCCATAAATTGCAGATATGAAAATGACTGTCATACATTTCAACAGTGCTACAGAACTATGGAGATAAAGCTCTCTCAAATGCTAAGATTTGGTTTGATCTTGTAGGAGATCTAGGTGAAGCTGAAGAAGGAACAAAATCATCTTCTGCTTATGTAAAAACCTTCACCTGCTGCTCCCATAATGTCGGCGACAGAAGAGCTTATCACTGTAACAGCAGGCAATACTATGGCAGTTCGTTGATTTAGCACTCTATAAAATTATATTTTAATTTAACGTTCAAGCATCTAGGGCCTCATGTATTAAGCCAGTTAACAGCTGTAAACCCTGTGATTCACAAAACTACAGGGTTTGTGACCGCTAAATGACATCTTAGGGGTCCATTACGATGGCTGGCGGACCGTGATGGTAAACGGAACCGACCGCCAGAGATACGGCGGTCCCACTGTGCCCATTAGGATGCGACCGCCACCCTGGCGGTCGCATCCAGCATATTTGACATTGTGACGGGCGGTGCTTTGTGCAGCACCCGCCACAATGTCAAATATGCATGTTGTGCATTGGCATGCACAACGTGACAGGCACCACGCGGTGCCTACCACCTTGTGCATGCCAATGACCCCCCCAAGTACACCCTCCACCCCCCAACACCACGGGGTCATGCAGCGGGCCCCCAAAGCCAAAGACAAGATCAAAGAACAATGTATGCTGTTGAATTCAGGTTGATCAGCCCACACTCTAGACATAACAAGCACACAGCTGCAAATATCTGAAAAAAGGGTGTCTTTAATATTGCATTGCATGCATGATACTAGCACTTGTAGAACACTTTTCCATCTACAGAGAGCGTTGCTGATCTTGTGATGTGATTCACCTAAGCTGATCTTGGAGGTATGGGGTCCCCCATTGAAACCTGGAGAAATTCTATTATTATAAAACGAGCTTCTAGCGAGGGGAGGGTGGTACACAAGGCGCTATAAGACCTGTTTCCACTATCATTATAATATGATTTATGTAATTGTAACAAAGCTGATTGTTTTATTTCTAATCATTTGTGTGCTTATGTTAGCCAAAATACTGCATCTTAGAGCACATAGTTAAAATAACCATTTTAAACTTTTCCATGTCTCTAATTACTAACGTTGTGGACTGATATGAGAATAAAAACAAAAGAGTGTTCTTGACTCCCACCATTACTGAGAGTAACCTCGCTTGCTCTGGGTTGTCTAATCATTGGTAGCTTCGCTGTAGTACAGAGAACGAATGAGACACAGATGCTAGACGGAAAGGGGTTCTGGGTACTGAAGTGAGTTTTTGGTACACCACCATTCACTGATGTCCTGGTTTCCAGCGCATAGTTCTGTGCATGAGCAGAATCCCTGCAACATGGCATGGCAGCCATGGAAAGGCCAAACTCCACAAACATCATAATATGGCGGGTGGAGCCTGCTAGGCACCGCCACCATATTATGGCCCAGGACCGCACGGCAGGCAATCGTAACGATTGCCTGCCTGCGGAAAAGCGGTGGACGGTCTTTCCGTCTACCACTGTGCCCCCCAGCATTGTAATAGGGTGGGGGTAAATGGCGTGTGGGCGGGGAAAGATGTCGGGCAGATCACCACCGCCAGTCGGGCGGTGGCGAACCGCCCGACATCATAATGGCCCCTAAGTATGTGTTAAACCCAATTTGCGATTTAGTAAGCGATTGCCAGATCACAAAATAAGTTTACAAATGAGTTTAAGAATGCATACTTAATCGCAATTTGGAAAGGAGGACCTTTTCAAATTCTTTTTCAGAATGCTATATATCAATGGTTTTCAACTTCAATTTCGCAAACCATTGATAGGTAATCAACTACTTAGAGGAGCTTAGACTATGTAGGCTAAAACTGAAATATGTAGACTGAGGAGTAAGCTGTATTGCAGGATATGAAAATTCCCGAAGACAATAAATGAAGTGTAGGGGAAAGCATTATTCGGCAAAAGACTATTACTCACCCAACCAGGCATCATTAATCAACGACGAAAAGAGTGGAGTTTGAGAGTAACAATGCAACAATTGTGGCGACAAAACAATGAACGAATTAAAAGATATAGACAGACAACATTTCTAAGAGAGCGAGGAAAGAGCTCGAGACCAAGAAAGGTAATCTTTGGTAGACCACCTGAGTATTGTCATTCTTATCTCTTCTGTCAACAGGTTTCTTGTCCACTCATTGATGCATGTAGAGTAGGTTCTTATGTTATGGGCATATGCAAAAGTTATAGGTTTGTCATAAAACATGGCAGATTCTGATGGGTTTTGCAGAGGTAGTAAATTGCATTGGTTGGATAGCTACGTTTTCCTTTGTTATTTTTTGTTGTTATTACATTTAAATATTTATTTACACACTTTCATATACATACCAGACCCAAGGATGATAGAGTGCTTCCCACAGTCGTAGTTTCACATATCTTCAAGAGTTAATACATTCACATGTGTAATATTAAGTATAATTGTTCATTAAAATTAAGATCTGTATAAGATGTTCAAGAAGGAGGGGTGACTTCCCCCGTGTTAAGCACCGGAACAGCAGGTTTTTCAGTTCTCTTTTAAATTATTCATAAGAGGCTATTGTTCTGATGTTCTGATGAATGGATTTCAGATCCTGGAAGCACCTTCTCTACCACAGACTTACTTTGGTGGGTTTTTCTTCTTCATGGCTGTGTCTTCAAGACAAAGGGTGACAGTGTTCCTCATTTGCTATTGGCCTTCTGAAATGTGTTTCTGAATGAGAATTCAGGTTGCCCTCTTGTACAGCCTTATGCATGACGCAGTCTGAAGGTGCTCCTTTCTTCAATAGTAGCCTCTGAGAGCTCAGGAGTGAGATACAGTGATTTTTGTTTATGATCTAGAGGCCAGTCCTGTAGCAGAAAGACCACTGTAAAGTATGGAAATCCCTACTTTTAATCAATTATGTGAGCCCCTACTAGCAGGGAGTTAGGTAGTCCAGCCTCAACAAAACTAGGGTCTTAATGACTGATGTCCAAAGCTTGGTATCCAGAAAAAATATCGAAAATAGAATATTGAGGAGCAGAAATACCGAGTTCCAAATATTGTGATGCACAAATATTGGGTGCATATATATCGTTGGCAAGAACATCGATTTTAAGCTAAGTAATATCGGATGTTAAAAATACCTATGTTATTCATATCAATGTCAGAAATATGTTAATATCAGTTACAAAAATATTGTTAATATCGTTTTTTTAATTTGTATGCATTTTAGCATAGATTTTAATTGTTTATTTTATAAATTGTTTGTCTAATTATTGTTAATGTTTTGTTCATATAGTTTGGCATTTTTTCAGTTGTTTTTAAATGTAATTTAATAGTTTATTTGTATTTTAAGTGCCGTAGAAGGTTGTGAAGTTTATAGGGGTACAGGTTGGGAAGCAAATTAATGATACTTATTTATTAACATTAAATATGTAATTGATAATTATATTAATTTTGCGATTTCTTTTTTAATTATGTTACGTTTTAGATGGGGGTTGTGGGGTTTGTAGGTCTATATAGTAGGTCTGGATAGTGTCAAACTTAATAACACATTTTAAATTAATTATTTAATGGATAATTATGTAAATTGTGTAATTAGTTTAATTTTTATTGACATTTTCGGTGTCTGTTATGTTAGGAGTACAGGGTGTTAAGGAAATTTATTCTAACAATTAATGTCAATTATTAATAATTATTTTATTTTCTTGCTAATTATGTAAATTGTGTCATTAAGAAATTGTTTAAGTTATATACGAGGTGTGTGCTCTGTTTGTGGGGGTAACGGGTGGGAAGTTAATTAAATATAATTTATCAATTAATTGTTATCTGTTTAATTGAAAGTTATATAAATTATGTAATTAAGATTTTTTTTAAATATATATTATGTATGGTTTGTAGGGATAGAAGGTTGTGAAGTTAAATTCAATTTTATTAGTAAATTACCATTAATTGTATTAATGGTAATTATCCAGAATTTGTAATAATCATTTTAAGATATATTTTAGGTATGTGTTGTAGATGTATAGGGTAGGAAGTTATTTAAGTAATAAACATCAAAATAGTTGTTTATTGTTTAAAAATGTGTTATATATTATGTTATGTGTTAATAGTGTTATGCTTTTTAATTGTAAATAACATTATATTTGTTGGTTGTTATAATTGTAAAAATACTGGGGCTGATTACGGTGCTGGTCGGAAGCACATCCAAACGGCATCGTAGGGAGAAGTCGGACCGCCCAACAAGGAGTCGGAGGTCCCGCTTCCCAGATTACAATTTGATCACCAAGTTGGCATTTGGATCCTCTATTTTTTAGAGCACACAAGCCAGAATGGAAAAAAATCAAGTTTTGAACATTCATGCAGCGTGTGGCAGGCACACGATGCAGGGATGTTTAATGGGCACCAGGGGTGCCCCTCAGGCCCCATAGTGGAGGGCTAAGGGGGGGAAAGAAGGTCCTACTAGAAGCACACAAAGTCAATTTCCACCTGCCTTTTCATGGTGGGCGGACTGCCATGCAAGGGCAGGCGGAAAGCAAAATTGTAATCTCAACGGCAAAGTCAAGGCTGCCTCCACTGCCATTTGGGGATTACATTTCCGACCGCTACCCCAACGGGCTCCGTGAGCCCATTGAAAACGGAGCGGTATTCCCCCACGGGTTTACCTCCGACTGCCAGTATCATAATACAGCGGTCGGAGGGAAACCTCTGATGTTGGACGGAAAGCCTCCGTCGAGCTGTCGGATAACTTTCCGCCTGACATCATAATGAGGCCGATAGTTTGGTATTTTAATATAGATTAGTAGTAGTTTTAAGTCAAAATGTTTATTAAACATTGTAATAAATGTGTAATTTTATTTAAAAAAATATATATATTTCAAAGATTTCAATATTTATAGTTGTTGCTATTTAATGTAGCTGTTTAAACATTTCATTTGTTTGAAGTAAACTACTCACTCTACTGTTGCACAGACTGGAGTGGGAAAAGAAAATTTCACCCCTATGCAATCCAACACTTTCTAACTGTTGTACAGCCTGGAGGGGGGGATAGTAAATGTTACCCCTGCTGTGTCCAACCAATTCCCTTCTGTTGCACAGACTAGAGTGGGAATAGTACATTTTACCCATCCGCAATCCAACACTTTCCCTACTGCTGCACAGACTGCAGGGGCAATAGTAAATGTTACCCCTCCTCAGTCCAATGCTTTCCCTACTAGTGTACTGACTGGAGTGGTTAGAGCAAACTTTACCCCTCTGCAATGCAACACTGTTGCAGTGACTGTAGTGGGAATAGTAATTAGTACCCCTTCTGAGTCCAACGCTTTCCCCACTATTGCACAGACTGGAGTGGTAATATTCAACTTTTACCCCTCCTGAGTACACCAATTTCCCTAGTGTTGCAGAGATTGGAGTGGGAATAGTAGAAGTATTATTCCTACAATTGCTTAGTATTGTTTAGATTTATATTATGATGATGTTTCTGTGTATTTAACATATTAGTTTTATTTATTAATGTTTGTAATATGTAATATTTTTTTATTAAAATGTATGTTTTTATTTTGTTTACTGGATGTGTAATTAAATTGGTGTTTTAGAATTTTTTTTCAGTTTGTTATAGTTTGCAATTTATATATATATATATATATATGTATATATATATACACCCACACACATATATATATATATATATATATATATACACACACACACACACACACACACACCTATAAATGTATATATTTTTTAAAGTCTGCAAAAAATTTGGACATTGTGACATTATAATTATTTTAATATTCGTTTTAGATTATATATGTTTAAATAAACATACGAAAATAAAATGTGTATTTAATTTTTATTTAAACACATTTGATTTACATTGTATTACTGAAAAGGTGCAAATATAATATATTTAATGTTTACTAAGATAATATATATTTTTGTGTACGATATTAGTGTACAACAGTAATTATTTCGATATTTTTGCTATTTACATTATAAGTATAGGAAAACAATATTTTTGTGCTCGATGTTTATGTGCCACGATATTTGTGGTTTCGATTTTTAAGCTAGGATTGAATTGTTTATACCTTGAGAATTCGAAGTAGGAATTGAAGTCCCTTGGTGAAACTATTAACATGCAACTTCAAGTTTAAATTATTGTCCAGGACAATGCTCCTGGATTTAGCAGAATCTACAATGCTTAAATTGATGTTCAGTATTGTTTTATCCTTGGGCCCAGTTCGTACATGTATGTAGTTGTTGGGAGAAGAGATGAGGAGAAAACCTGATTCAGTCGGTTTCATTTTTTTTTAAGTGTGTCTTTTAAAAAAACATACTAAGTTTTAAAGATTGAATACAATGGGTCTCTGTTGAGGAAAAGATTGTATGGTTTTTGTGCAAAGTACTGGCTCTAAACCAGGCATGTTTGCTTGTAAAATGACCTATCAAGGAGACGCCTTGTTCAAAGGAGAGGGGTGGAGGGGGGATAGGGAGCTTGGTTATAAGGTCCAAAAGCCTGTGCTCCTGTAGTTAATCAAAGATTTAACAAAGGGCTAATTTTCCTAAGAAATGGGGGTAGGGTCTCTCAAGTGGTAGAGAATGCCCAGACTACGATCATGGATGGGAAAAGTCATCAGGACTGTTTTATGTTGCCCTCACACATCCCCTAGAGAATGTCATGCTTCATCATAGGCCAGTGCTCCTCATCGGTCAAGGCGCTGTAATGCCCCATGGGTCCCCCGAAGGGCCACTTTGGCATAGATCTTTTCATAGGCTGACATAAGATGAGTGCAAGTGAGGTGATTTGTAATTTGGAGTAGTTGGGTGTGAATAGAGGTTAAAACTGAGAAGGGAGATCTGCACTTTAAATTAATGAGGGGATCACCCTTCCAGGGATAAAAAAAAAAACTATGAGAGGTGAGTGCTACCTTGGAGTTTTTTAGGAACCTTGGTAGTCAGTGTGTTGAGACTGGATAGGCGAAATATCCTATAGCCATGGGAGGGAGACCTATCTCTGGTCCTCCCTTCATAAGTATGTCAACATGTTTTGCGCCTGGTATGGTCATAAGGATCCGTGGCGCTTCATCAGGACAGAAAATATATAGAGGACAAACTACCCCACATGGAGTTGGTGCCCCTAGGTGCTACCTAATGTGTGTGTTGTTCAGGGTCTGACCTGTAGGGAAGAGAAAACATCGGGAGAGAAAAAGGATTAAAAACCCTGGTAGATCACAGCATCATCCATCAGGTGTGACCCTAAGTCGTGGACCAAATGAAATGCTTGGTACTCCAACCAGGCAGTATGATGAGCGAATGTGACAAAAGGCATGTAGAGGTGCAAATATTTTTGTTTTTGTCGGTTTAGTATGCCTCTTTGTGTTTTCTGTGCTACAGCATTTTGACAATGGCACTAAATAGGCAGAAATTACCACAAGGGTGGTTGCATTAAATATAAAGGTGATTCGAGGGTGACTATAAATAAACAACTCCTTTCCACCCTTCTGCATGGTAACCTTTTCCCCTGGGGGAATATCTTTTATGAGTGAATAAACTTTTGGGAATTATAGTTTGTGGGCTGGTTGTTCTCTATACACCTGATATCCCTTAAAAAGTCTCAGTTTTAAATCTGATCTCCTGTTCATCAATAACTCTTCTGTACATTGGCCATTCCTACAATGTTAAAAATTGCTTACAGTGGTACCCATTTTTTCACTGGTAAATTTAGTTTAAAAATTCACCCCATCTTATTGATGAAGACTGCACCCAGAATCACCTGGACACATTATTGAAATATTCTTTTTGTCAATATGGTCCCATACGTTAGCGGCGTTTTAAATAGCTCTAGGCTCTAGGAAGTCATGCATTTTGGAAAATCCTGCATCAATGTTGAAGTCCCCATTGTATTACCAAAGCTGAATTGTATGGGACCATGCATGGCCGGAAAAACTAAGAAATTGATGTTGCTTCAATTGCACTGCTGAGTCCATTCAACCTACTGCCTCTCTCCATAGAATAGGGCAAGAACAGTGTGTATATGAGACTGTGTGGGAGGAAAAACACGTTGGTTAGGCAATGGGAGAAATTAATTGGTCTCCTTGTGTGCTATTTAGTTTGTTGCAGTCTCCAATGATCATGTACAGTGTATATTTCCAGCCTTTCAGCTTAAACATGGCCAGCACCGATGGTGATATAAGCTGTGTGAACTGTGTACAGCCTATTCATTTCGATACCTCTTAAAGATATAATTATCACTGTTATATCATGATTCCTTCATTCCCCTTTCTGCACCCTCCAAACACCTTTTTCACATATGCAGTTAAAAGCATGCAGTTGTGAAAATTGATCTTAGATGATCTGATGTTTGTACTGTTTTAATTCACCTCCTACGCTTCTGACATTCATCAATCCACAAGGAAGGCCAGCACATATCACACTGAGGTCCCAATTAGGTTGGTAGTTTTACAATTCACCTTATTTACCAACCTATAACCATTCACTTAGGATTATGCGGCTGGTGTCTATAAGCTGAAGGAGTCACTACTCACATTAACATTATCTTGAATTGATATTCACATCTTTTTCCCTAGCTTCTATGTCCCCCTCGTGAACTCAGCCTCGGTCCTCAGTTTTACTTTTTTAGGGTTCCTCAGCGCTGGGATACCTCCTGGTGACTATGCGCTTTATAAAAATAAATAATAATAATAATAATAATAATAATTCACCTGCAGTGTGAGAAACCTAAAGTTCACTGACCACCTCGATGCCCAAATGCTATAATTTGAAAATGCATTGAATGAACGTGGCCCGATAAGATTTATTGGTAAAATGATGCTACTTACTCTGATGTAAGTAAGTAAAAGTTGATACCTTATAGGATATGTACATATGATTCATGTTGAAAAACAAATATCTGTATGCTGATAGAGCAGGAGGTGCACCAATGCCACTCGAAGTGTTAATCCTTTGGTCTTTTAATGGCAGTGGAAATCTACCTAAAAGCATTTGTTTTAAATGCTGGAAAAGGTGCAGCAGGTCAGTATGACTTTCAATTCTATATGTACTCTGACAAACATTTGGAATTTAACAAGTGAGATTTTTGAACTATAAAAGTCTTCTTTTGCTATTTCTTGTGATGCTACGTTTCCAAAACAATCAATACTTTGTCATTTTTAAAGTGGTACAAGCCTTATCAGGAACTGATTTCTGATGCTGCAAGTTCCCCAGGACTAAACCAGCCTGGGGCCCTCTCACAACACTACTGATCTCCGGCCTCATTGTTCCTCTGTGTTTTATGATCTCTGCACAGTTTGAATGCCCCTCTGTAGACTATAAATACATGTGAATTCGATGTGTTACTGTGCAGCTCAAATTTTCACATATTGCTGCTGATGATGATCTACATTCGCAACTAGAGTGCTTTTCAGAAATATACCCACAGTTTCAGGGAAGCTAAAGAGATCATCTCCTATAAAGCTTGAGAATATAGATAGAATTGCTATCTGTGTTGTAAGTAGGAGAAAGTGGCAAGAGAGGAGTAAAACGCACAAGATAAACAATAACGATTGCTGACAAGCAGCAGAGCACTGAGAGCAAGCAATCACCGACTAAAATTGATTTTTTTTAAACATAGTATCCATATTAAAATCAATTTACAATTTTTAATAAAATAAAAGTAGTAGCTCACAACAAATTCACCCCTCTTCAGCAAAACTAAACATGCAAGCCGTAATATCTGAAAGAGTTTGTCGAATTATTTTATCTTCAAATGTACTGCAAATGCAGTGGACTTTTCATTTTGCTTCATCTCACATTTTAACTTGGATTGAAAAATAAATACATGAAAATTGTAAAACTCTACTGGCTGTGTAATTGGATCCTTCTTTCAAATGCACATCCAACAACCATAGCAGAGACTTAAGTAAATATATATTTTAATTATTGTAACTCACTTTACTCCCTTCCGTCCGACAGCCAACCCATTTTCCCACCCACCCAAAAAATGGAAAAAGAACCAATTCCAAAAGATATAAACCATAACATCCCGAATCGGATCGGTACAGGTTTCACATGCAGAACCGCTTAAGGCATATCATGATTCACACACAATACAATGAACTCTTGATTAGTTTCCAATGCAAAAGAATCCGACCAAAAACTCTTCAACCTACACATGATGTAAAAGAAATAACAGCAAACAAGCCTACAAAACTTTTAATATATCAACTCAAACAAACTGCTGCATAGCAACATGAATCAAAAGAACCACCATCAGTAAAAGGATTTTAAACACAAAGGAATGCAATTCAGCTGCTTTCCAATTTAGAGCTGGACAGTGTCCAATTATATATGAAATTAAGATTAAGATACATTAATTCTTTAATGAAACTGTTTCTTCCACGTTTCTTTATTATTTTTTGCATTGCTTACAAGCGATAGATGGGTTCCAGGTGTGGCTGCTTCTATAACTACATATCCTATGAAGGTTTTACCTTTATGTTCGGTCTACAATCACTATGAATTACCGAATTAAAAAATATGTCAATTCTTTGTAAGAGGTGGAAATTTACTCAAGCCTTTCAGAACATTGCTGGTATTTAAGGTGACATATAAGAAAAAAAGGAGAGTGTACTAATCCTTTTCTAATACAATCGTCTCATTTTCCCAATCTTTGATGAGCGTTCACAACATAAATATTGTGACCTATAGCACTGTTAATTCCATTATTACATAAAGTTGGCATTCCTTAATCAATAAATTATTTTTTATATCCACGCTGAGACTGTTTTTAATATGTCTGCAGAGCTCTTCTGCTCCATCTCATTTCTTTCGAATGTTATCAAAGGCCTCCATAATATATATAATAAAGACGCAGGACCTCACCCTTATCCCCAAACCTAGAACAGGGGTATCCAATGCAGAAAAACAGAATGGTTCTGTAGGACACTTTTTAGGTCTCGCCTAGCGATGCAGCACGAATGTGTTGCCATGGTTTTGCGAGGCATGCAGTATACACTGTAGTGTGGAAGCTTCGTGGAAGCTCCGCCCACTTTCTACCCATTGGCTTCTGTCTCAAATGCTGCCTTCCAATTGGTTGGAGGCTTGTTAGTCCCTCCTCAGTCATCATTTGTATCCTTCCACGGCTACTGGCCCCTTTACTCCTAACACTATTTTCTTTTAGGTCTCGTCTAGCGATGCAGCACGAATGCGCTGCCATCGCTTTGCACGGCATGCAGCTTCGGGAAGCTCCGCCCACTCTTTGCCCATTGGCTTTTGTCTTAAATGCTGCCTTCCGATTGGCTTGAGGTTTGTTAGTCCCTCCTCAGTCATCATTTGTATTCTTCGAGGGCTACTGGCCCCGTTACTCCTGACATTATTTTCTTCCCTGTCTCCCTCCTATCCCTGCCCCCTCCCGCCGTCACCCTCAGTCTGTAACTTCTCGTCCCCTGCCCCCCACTCCTGTTTGTGTCTTTTTGTGTCTTCAATGCAATAGGACTCGTATAAATCACGACCTGCTTCGTTTGCGTTTAGAGGGCCGTGCATGCTTTGACTTTCCAAGCAGCCGGACAATCGAGCCGGTGCTGTTTGTGTCTTCAATGAAATAGGACTTGTGTAAATCACGACGTGCTTTGTTTACATTTAGCGCATCGTGCCACTGGTCCGACTCCCTGTCGCTGTCTCAAGCCGTGGGGGAGGCTGCAGTTATCGTCGATAAAGAAGGAGCCGGGAGGGCAGCCCATTGTTTAGCACCTTTGCCACCGCGCCCCGCCATTGCAGTCAAAGGACGCCCCTGCTGAGAGACCGGAGGCAAAAGAGTCGACCTCCGAACAATCAGCCAGTGCCGCCAGTCCGCTGAGGCAGCCGTACCCAAAACACCTGCTCTGAAAATCCTCACATGTTTAGTAACTCAAGGACTGGCTGCGGGAGAGGTTAGAGCGGTGGATTCACTTGGACGCAATCTTGCCCCGCATATTATGCCTCAGAGTAAAGTTTATTGATTGAAACACAGACTAGGAATATGATGGAACTCAGAAATATGAAAGTTAAAATACCAGTAACAACATCCATTGGTTTGCTGCGAATTGACTTTGCAATAGCACACCGGCAGCATTTTTGCTCACTGTTAGCTTTGATATGCTTATGATGCTATTTCTGCACCCTGGGATCTTTCCATATCACCAATCATTTTTACTTCTGGTACCTCAATTTTGTGAATCAACAACATTTGAAATGTTTTGTCATACACGGTGATGTCTCCCTGCCTACAGAACACATTGGCTTCCTTGCAAGGGCAAGGTGTTTGAAAACAGCGCGAGGCCAGATGATTGTAGAGGGCCCCCTTACAGTCAATGGGGGGAGGGGTGGAGGCTAAGATTTTGTTACCCACTGACGCACTGGTGTAACTTGGAACAGCATGCATGCTGTGTTCATCGCACATTATTCCTCTGTGGTGTCACCCAAGACAGAATTGATGGCAGAAGATTTACGCGCATATTTGAGATAGCACTTATTCTGTGACTTAGTAACACACTCAGCAAAGACCTCCACGTGCGATATTTAGCGATATAAGCTCACAATTACCGCATCACTCATAACAAGCTGCTTAGATTTCAGAATGCTTGGGGGGCTGTACTGTACAGAGCTACCAGTGCAAGTTTTAATTCTGAAGTTTGTAGAATGGGTTCCATGACCCCACTGTGCAAAATGTAAGAGCGTTTACAGGTTAGAACATTATTTAAACTGCGCAATTTCCCGTATGGCTTGGAGTTCAAGCCGCTCATGCATATAGATGATTAAATCTATACAAACAGAATACTCTGGAGGTGTTAAGGCCAGACCTAATGTTGTTGCCAGTGCTTGTTCAATCTGGACATTCCAGCGAAGGTTAGCCCGATCTCAAACCATAACAACTTTCGCAGATCATATCTATTTCGCAGATCATATTTCAAGATCGGCTCGTGTCTTTCTCGAGTACAGAACACGGTTCTGTTTCAGTCCAGCTATTGCTCATGATCAGTTTCAGTTTCATTACACACTGTTCTTTACCTCCACATTCCTCTGCTGCTCCACGTCCCTGAAAAAGCAACACAAGCATTTGCAAAGCTAGCTGGTCCGACTTATGCTGCCAGCCTTTTGACTTTGTCAATGCATTAGCTTTGTCAATGCATATTGGTTTCTGTAAAACTTTATTGTTTGGGACTAACAGTTACCTTAACCCCTTTCCATGGCGCCCCACTGAGAACAAATGCTCTTTTCATCCGGTTATAGCAGTTGTGTAAGGCTAAATGAGAAGAGTTAATATACCACCCAGGATAATGTGCTGCATGGCTAAATACTTTTGAGATCCTAAAGGCGAGACCGTTGCATTGCAAATGCTTGTTGTTGTTGTAGTTAATATGACTAACTCTTTATTCTCATCACTATTCAACATTTATTCTGAACAATAGGTATAGTTCGACATTTACATTAAATCAAAAGTGTAGCAGGAGCAGTTCTTAAAAGTGTGATAGTGTACAGTTTTTACATTGATACATATACACAAGTGGGATGTCTTTTTTAGTTTGTAAAGTTAACCACAGTCTGCTATTTATTCAAAGATTCTTTTGTAATTGTGTGGGAGACAATCGTGACGAATGTCAGTACACTTTCTGAAAAATTGTCATTGACTTATTCTAGGGTGGATCCAGATACCCCAGCATGTGAACAATGTGTACCGCTTGGAGGTAGGATTCTGGTTTATTAAATATTCTTACATTGGAACATTGGACTCTGTTGTTGATAGGAAATTGCCCTCTCTTTATATTCTCATTCAGATAGATGAAGCACCAGACAGCATTTTGTGTCCTGAATATACCCTTGCACTCTAATTACAGGTTCAAAACATTGTCAATTTTAGATGGGATTGCCTATCACAAAACTAAATTGTATAGAAGAATCCGTGAATAAATGAAGTGTGGTTGAAGCTACAAACTCAAAAGGCCATCCCACTAGTATATATGTATCATTGTAAAAACTGCATACTATCACACTTTCAATTTGTGATTTAATGTAAATGTTGAGCTACACCTATTGTTGGAGAATAAATGTTGAATTGTGATAAGTATAAGGAGTTAGAGTCACATTAACTAAAGTAACATAAAGAGTCCTACTGAACCATTCTGTTATTCTACATTCCATGATTATGTGTGACATGTTTGAGCCCTGTGCTGTGCAATCACCAGTATTCATGTTGGTAATCTACTATTAGTCAAAGGATGAAAAAGATTAGGAGGATTATTCGCAAACTGCATTTTCTAGTATGTGAAGTAGAGCTACCATAGAATTACTCATGTCCTATGTAACATTATTCAAAATCAATGGGCAGTGAGCTCTGGCTCCGCCTCTCCTCTCTTTTCTATGCAGAGCTCTCTGCTAAACTGGTAGATATGTCCATATAGGTACGTGTACAGTTTTGTAGTCAATGTGGGTGTGACCAGAGGGGGTAGATGAAAATGCTGAACACTTACCACAAAATAGGAGGGGTATAGATAGGAGATGTGCGAGTGGTTTAAAAAGGGAAATGCTAATAAAAACACCCACTCAGAAAAGGTTAAGTCCATTGCTATTCAAAAACTACACTTTCCAAAAGGCCACAAAACAGTTCCAAATAAACTCCAGCCCAGCCTTGAACTAAGCCTACGCACTCACAGGCATGCAACAGACTGCCAAAGAAAAGAGAGGCAGAGATTTAAAGTAAAAGCCATAGAGAATAACTTAAATTAATTAAATTATTTAGACTTTAATAAAATGTGTATTTTTTTTTGTTAGTGTTAGAATGGTTTATTAAAAATTCTCATGGTGGAGAGCATCCTTGCTTGGCAATCAAAATTCACTGTTGCTGCAGTCAGGGAATTGTTACTTGAGTCTATGATAAACCTTGGGGATGGTTTAGGATCATTTTTAGAAACAGCATAAGTCCAAAATGAATACAGAGATTTATGCTTAGATAGCTGATTGTATTCGTGGAGACCAACACTATTGCAAAAGTATTGTTTCAGAGCTATTCTTAAAGGAATCTAAACACATATTTAATGTTCCCATTTTATTTATCAACATGAAGAATAGGAAGCACCGCAATAATTTTCAAAACTTTGCTTTTTTTCTCATGCGAAGATATTGTATTAAGATAGCAATATACATGCAGGAAGTAATTATAAAGTTTTCATCCAAACTTTATAATTCTGAGAAATTGTTTTTATTTGCATTTTAAGAATAAAACCCTGATTGTAATATTGAACCAGAAAGCATGTTCTCACAAAACAGAATCTCTTGTGGCATTATTTTCAGAAACAGTATTTGCTTCAGTTTTCAGGATCAAGTGTCAAAAACCGAGATACTCTGAAGATTTATCATTTGTTGGTTTACCATCCTACCTGCTTCACCATCTTTAGATTATTCAAAATGCGGCAGCTCGGCTGGTTCTGGAGTTACCTGTTCGCATGCCAGTCTCAGCCCATCTGAGAAGTCTCCATTGTCTGCCTGTGGCCCATCCTATAACATTTGAAGCCTCAACACTTTGCCTATAGAGCTGACGAGTATAAATGCCCTGGTTGTTTGAGGAGAAGACTGCTCCCCTACCATCAGGCAAGACCGCTTGGGCAGAAGCTGTTAGGTGTCCCAAGAATTAATAAGGCTAGGAGAGGTGGCTGTTTTTTCTCTTATTTACTGCCAAGCTTTGGAACTCGCTGCCTCGGACTCTCATGTTGTGCCCTCTGAGTCCGTTTTCCGAACACCACTGAAAACATATCCGTTTGACAATTAGGCTCTTTGTATCTTACGGCTTAATCCTCAGCGCATTTTAAAACTCCTAGCACCGGGACGCCTTTTCGGAGGCAGCTGCACACTTTATAAATTGTATTGTATTGTATTGTCATAGACAGTATGACACCCTGCTACACATTGATAAGATACTAAAGATTTTAGGACCTCATTTTGTGTTGACCAAAATTTGGTGCAGGGACACCTGGGGCCAGAATCACCCATGGAAGAGCAGGGGAGCAGGGCATGCTTGGGCCTACCCGGGTGAAGCATTGTCTGCTTCCCCCAGAGTGCTGCAGGGCGAAGGCAGGGGCCAGGCAATGCCGCTACCCACATTCTCTGCCCTTGCAGCATCTGAAACACTCAAGTGTCTCCAGGCCTTGGATTATTGTGCCCAGACTTTGCAGACCCAATAATTCTGGGCCCAGATATGTTTCAATCAATCAATCAGGTATTTGTGAAGCGTACTACTCACTCGTGAGGGTCTCGAGGCGCTGGGAGGTTAGGGGGGGAGGAGGGGTTTGTGCAGCTCCATATCATCCCAATAGCCAGGTCTTGAGGCTGTTTGGAATTGGGACTTGGGATACCTGTCCTGGAATTAGTGCTCTAAGTGAAATACCACAACTCTTAATTTGAGCCTTCATCTTGTCTGTAGGCCTCTGCATGATACAGTAGGAATCCGTGTCATAGTAGTGATATCCAATGTGTCTGCGTTTTCTCTTATCCCATTCCACTGCCTCTGAATCTACTGTTAACCAACATATCCTTTGAGCGGATGGCTGGCTGTGAATTCAGAGTGGTGTGGCAGCATTCATCCATTCCTCTGCATAATGACTACAAGATTAGTGCTTTCTGACAATGCCCAACAGAATCATTTTCCTCAATGTTAGCATAATGAAAGATGGAGTTTAAATTTGGGAGGATGTAAATATATGCCTTGCAGATGACATACAGCCACTTTCAGCAAGTGCATGTGTCACTGCTTGTAACTTGTGATCTGTAGGTAACACAAGCATCTCTGCAACAAAAGCATCAACCCAAAGAACTTTCTCACATAGAATAGAAATCAGACACCTTCATGTTACATGTAGCAAGCACATTAACCTGCTAAGCTATTTTGGTTGTACAACGCAGGCAATTACTTTGCATGCCTTTGACACGCGTTTTTAGAGCGCATGTTTTTACCCACGAATATGCACTGAAAATGCATTCCAATACTATGCATTGTTTTTAGATTTAAAAACAATGTATTTGTGGGGGGAGGAGACCCCCTCCCCACACTTACATCAAATGAGTGGTATTGGCATGCGGTGTAAATGCATATATGCGGTAAAAACATGCGTACTAACAATGTGTGGTAAAGGCACAACGAGGTAAACACCTTGCTGTAAAGGCTATTTCTCAGCTATTTAATGATGATCTAAACCTGTCAGCAGGCAGATATTCCAGACAGATCTCTCCAGCAGGCGCATTAACCACCTACTTATCTCACCAATATTATACCCTGAAACATGCTGGGTACAAAGAGATCCCTGCAAAAGGTGCCTGAACTCCCTAAACTATCTGCAGTCTGTGGCCCATTCCGTGGACGGCCACGTCATGAAAGGATGCACAGGAAAACGTGAAGCCTCGAAGCACTCCTAATGTCCTCCCTGTCTGTTCCACCCTCTCGCTGACCTGGACTCTGATTCCCAGATGACTACCAGTGTCAATTACCTAATTGCCCATGTGTCCAAACGGACCCTCAGATTAATTACCTAATTTCTCAAATGACCGTCTCGTGTCAACGAGCACCTCCAAAAACGAATCAAGGCTACTTTATTGTGGCACTTCAACACCAAAGTCCAATCTACACTGTAGGATGTAAGAGAGACGTGTGAGGGAGGGAGACGGAAAGGACTAAACTAACGCGGGGTTTCTAAATAATGTTCATCTCGAGGGGGAGGAGCACAGGTAAAAACACAATAATAACAGATTGACAGTGATGCAATTGGAGTGGAATATTTGGTTACAGTTGGCGGGAGCATCAACCAGCTCTTCCAAAGCATTGCCACCTCATCAATCAATCAATCAATCACAGCATTTATATAGCGCACTACTCACCCGGAGGGTCTCAAGGCGCTGGGGGAGGGGGGGTCCGCTACTGCTCGAACTGCCAGGTCTTGAGCTGCTTCCTGAACCTCATGGCATTGCTGCATTGCAAAGCCCAGAAAAACAATGGCTATGACTTCGGCGGTGTGGCAGCAGGCCTCCAGGCCAGTGCCCCGCTGCCACAACGCCAAAGCCATAATGCCACCCCCCGCCGTATTCCGATAGGAATCCAGGTTGGGCGGTCCTGCGGTGGCTTGCCCATGCCAGTGCAGTGCTAGGGCTCATACGAGAGCCTCAGCAAGGCACCACAATGGGAACACCATTGACCGTTCCTGCAGGGCATGGACTGTAAAGTCCATGCGCTGCAGGAACTGGGGGTACGTGCAGACAGGGGTGCACACCATGTGCCACCCTGCATGCATCCTCTGGCGCAGAGGCAGGGGCCCCCTTTGTTTCCTCACCACCACACTTTTCATGGCGGGCTCCCTGCCATGAAAACTGTGGCGCTGAGGAAACTCCTAATATGCTTGTGGGTGCCGCAGCAGCACCGCCAGCATGTTAGGGGCCTCAGACCGTTGCAACACCGCCAGGGATCGCGGATTCCTGCCAGCGGCAGCGGTACTATGGCGGCCCAGCCGCCCACTTGTTATATGGTGGATGGACCACTGGTGTGGCGGTAGCCAGCCAAACTCAAAATAAGGCAGTTAGTCCTCTAATGGCAGCTGTAAATGTATGTAATAGTTTTTTGCTGCAATTTTTTTTTTTATTATTGTGGCTTGACTTGTGATGGACCTTTTATATTTGAGCTGGTCCTGCTACAATCCATTTGATCTCTGGACAGCACTCTGCTGATCACTGCACACATCAAATACCTACAAGAATGTTGTAATTCTCTTTTCACCTCTTATAGAACCGATTACCGACGCAATCATGACTTGCAGTCACCGGAATGGGTACCAATCAAGTAGGCCCAGAAGTACCAGGTCTTTTTCTAAACTGTCATCACTGATTCTATGTACTTTTTAGCATCAAATTACTGTCTGCTTAGACCAAATGATAAATGAGGGGGTGGGGGACTTGGGATGCGAGTGTCAGGTGCAGAGCAGGCTCAAAAGCTGCTGGAGGGTGGGGGGCTGGGCTCTTGCCAGTCTCAGGTTGGTGCCTGCTTGAGCCCCTGCTCACTGCTGAGATCTCAGGCCCGAGGGTGGTTCCACCAGGAGTGGGTCCACACCAAGCAAGCCGGGTGTTGCCACATCAAGCCACTGGCATTTGTCAGGGGCGATATGCCCACACCATCCCGGGCATCCCCCCAAAAAGCTACTGCCCTGCCCGACTCATAATGGGGGTCCAAATCGGTTAGAAAATCGTGCCCTTATATTTAAATTGTCCCTGGTGTGTCTTGAATTCATTTTAGGATGCGCTATCATTGTACCGGGCAAGGTTGCACATTATCCGACAACCACAATTTAAAAAAAACTTGCAAAGCACTGCCACTGAACAAATTGGACTGATCACTCCCTGTTTCTAAACACTCAAATGACACTGTTTGAATAAAGAAAATGCCACTGCACAGAGGGTTACTTTTGGAGAACACATATTTGCAGATGTGCTCAGATTTCTTTGAAGCATAATTATTCCAGTTTAATAATTTCTATCTTGTTGGAGCGCCCCGCCGTTTTGCATCATGTCACTGGGCCGTAGGGTCAAGTTTGCCCTCTATAAAAACGATCATAATACAGCTCTGAACACTTAAACTAAACGGCACCTGTTGTTGCTGTATATAACAAATGTAAATTTCACCAAATATTATCCATTTCACCATAAACAAAATATTCGCACCAATATAACAAATCACGACAGGTAAAACTTTCAAGGTGTCATAAACAGTACTACTGATATAAAAAAAATACTTGTATTTTCTGTTCATCGACATATTAATACTTGCTGCTCAACTCAAAAATATTCGTTTCTGATCTTTGGAGAGTAAATAAATGAGCGGACTCTGCTGGTAGTCAAGTCTGACCTGTCGTTCGCGTGTCCATCCCAAAGGCAGATAATACATCAGTAAAATATTTTACAAGTGTTTAATTTCCCCATTGGTATGCATGTTTGCAAAATATTAGTAGATAATACAATATCTGGTCCACATAGCAATAATGCAATAGAGGCAACACGACAATCTGCGAAGACGGCATCAGCTGTTAAGGAACAAACAATCGTAGGTGTTTGAAGAGTCAGACTAGCCCGCTGTGTGCAAACACTCCTCTGCCCACATTGCTCCTTTCAAACGTTGAGTTGAATGTATGCGGAGATGTGTTCGGAGCCAGCGCTTACTGTGCGGGACAGCACGGCTGACGGCAAGTGTTTCTATTACCCAAAATAATACTCGCACACAGCACCCATCAATAGGGACTTAAGATTTCAACCAAGCGACCTGCGGAACCCAGATCGCCTTTTTGGAGCGGGTGCATTAACTCACTGAGCTGCCTACTAGCTTGAGTCTGGATATTCGTCAGTTAGTAGATTTAAATAGCGCAGCTAATCACCCGTGAGGGTTTCCAGGCGCTGTCCAAGGGAACGAGGAGGTTAAGTGATTTGCCCAGAATCACAGGAAGTTGCGCCAACGCAGAGATTCGAACCGGATCACTACTCCCGAGTCGGCAGCTCTGGCCTCCGCGCCACATCCTCTCCTTTGGGTCGCCAGGTGTCGGGCCGTGATTAGTATGCCTGGCCCTTCTTGGCAGCCTGCTTTCTCTTCACCCTTGCCTGCTCTCCGGGCTAAGACGTCGCGGTCCTGAGAGGAGGCCGCCTCGATAAATCAGGCTGCGTTAACTGTCAGCCCGGGAAGGAAATCCATGTCGACTCGTGCCCAGTGGAGGTGCAGCCCGTGCCTGGCGTTATTGTTAATGAAGGGGCGGGTGGGCAGTACACGCTCCGTGGCCTGGTGGCAAGATGCAAGCACCGAGCGCCGGTAAAAGAGCCCGGGCAGCGGCACATGGCGGAACCCCGTAATAAGCAAGATTATCAGTCTGACAATTTCTAATTGGCGAGCGATCCCTGCAGACCTCATTAGGAAGGGAGAGAGAGAGTCGGATGATGAAAGGCCCCGGATTCAGTCCCACCAGTAATGCACTGCAAGTAACAGTGCAACAGCAGACGCCCGGGCAGTTCTCGCTCAAGTCCCCGGCAGGGGTCTCCGGCGTGGACCACGGCACACCTTTCTTTGCGAACAATGTGTGGGATGCACGCACGGCCAGCGCATGATTGAAATCAGTGTACCGCACACATGCCACTGGCAGGGACACGGGGGCATTCAGGAAAGAAGCGCAACTCAGCCATCGCTCTGAACCATCCATGCAGCTTGTTTAGAGAGAAAAGGGGTGACCTGCCAACAAATGCCTCCCAGCCCAGCGCCGAGACCGACCGCAGGAGGCTCCCCAGCATCTCTGCTGAAGCAGCTCAGCTCAGCAGCAAAAGGATGCTCCGGCTAGTCCCATAAACAGAGCCTCGCCACGCCACGCCACGCCACAAAGAGCACACCCGTTTTGCAAAACAGCAGACAGCCCTCCCTCCCACAACATGAGACTAACAACTGCCAATAATGGGCACAAATAATTAGGGAACTGCTAAATCACAACGCACTCTGCACGCCGTGCCGGGGTGCAGCGATGCTCATTTTGTGCAGCATCTTCCAAGGAGTAGCTTTTCCTGCTTCCCATATGTCCCATCCCTTCCAGCATCCTCCTGTCTTCTGACCTGCCTTTAGCCGTTGTATTCTCACAGCAACCCACAGCGCAGGCAGATAAAGCCGGGTGTCAAGTTTCGCCATTGTCGCCGCTTCCTACCTGTTTCGCGCAGGCTGCAGGTTTCCTCTTCTCTGATCACCCAAACAAGGAGCAGCTGCAACAGCTCTTTTGTGTAACCGCTGCTTTCCCAGCCACACACTGAGACTACTAATTAACCCAGGCGGCTGGATAGGGAAGAACTAAGCAGGCCCCGGAATCTGCATGACGGAAAAGTGGTGGATGGGGCGCATAATGCACCAGAGGGAAAGGGCGAGGAGTGGAAGGAAGCAGGGGACGGGCCCTGTTACTACGGCGACGGTCACCCTCCTCTCGTAGGCTTCCCTTTCCTTTTAGCTGTGTGTCAAGGGACCCGTGGAGGCTGGAGGCGGGCCTGCTGCGTGTATTCAAAGTAGGGAAGGTATTTTGTAAGTAGCTGCTACATAAAGGGTGTCATGTCATAGTACAGCCCATTCAGGCTACGTGCTTCTAAAATGTAATGTATCTTAATTATACACTTATACTGCCAACCACTTGGAGGGGGGAAGTCGCACACCATGGGATTATATGTTTTGTACTGATTTTCTATTTATCCTCTCAGTATCTTTTGTCATAGGTGGCACGAGTTTCGTGTCAAGCGTGTCACCGTAACACTGTGTGGTTTTTTCAACCAATGGCAGGCTGCATTCTGGGACTTGGAGTTTAATTTTCACATTGAAAGTGTAGTGTTAAAATATCCCATTCTATTGGCTTAAAAATTGCAGTTCAGGTATGCCATGACACATGGCATGTGGCAATTGGTATGTGTACATTTTGCATCCATACAGCGGGCTTCAAAAACTGGATTTCGTAAGATTCACGATTACAGAGTTATTTAAAGAAGAACTACAAGAGAATCACCAACATAATGTGTTGTGGTTTAAACGTTTCTTTCGGAGCAATGATTTCAAGCATAATAACGGACAACAAAGCTGCATAGTTCCAACTTTAAACATGTCCCTGTACCATCACCACCCAGGAAGCAGGTAGCGGTGGCTAGAAGCAGTCAAAATGCATGGCATTCAGGGATGCAAAGGGAGTGAGCGAGTCTCTTTTTTCAAGTAGCCCTCCACCTGCCTCTCACAGGCTTCTCATAAGACCAGTGGCAGGCGGATATATATGTATCCGTAGTTATGGTTGAGTTAGTTAGTAAAAACCCAGTGGGATGCTAAAAGAGAGTGGGAAGATAGGCACTGGTCCGATCTTCTGGATGCATCTACATCCAATAACCAGACTAAATTTTGGTAACTTGTAAAGTGGGGCAGAGACCCAGATTCTCAAACGCCTATAAATCATGTCTCCCCCGAAACCTGGGTGGATTTTTATGCTGCCCAATTTAGGTCTGAGATCTCGGAATCCTCCACCATGTTAAGTAATGAGTATACATTGTTTGATCAAGGTGGAGTCCTGTTCTTTACAGAACATGAAACTGAATTGGCCTTGGGTCTGACTCAGCGGGGGAAAGCACCGGGGATGGATCTAATCCCCGCTGACCTGTTTAAAGCCAACCAAGAACTTTGGGTACCGTATATTACCAGGTTAGCCAACGCAATTGCTAAAGGAGCTAGAATCCCCAAGACTTGGAAGGGGGCTGAGATCCTTCCAATTCACAAAAAAGGAGATCGGTCTAATCCGGGCAATTATCGCCCGATTAGCCTTATTGATTCTCTTCAAAAGGTGATTGCACGAATGGTCTTAGGTAGAGTTCAGGGTTGGATGGTTTCTGAGGGTATCTTGTCTCCCTTGCAAGCAGGCTTCAGATCTGGCACCAGCACCATCGACCAGGTGTTTCGATTTTGTCTAATTTACTGGAAGGTGGTGCTGTTGGGCGGGGGAAAAATCTTCGCCGCGTTTATCGATCTGAAAGCGGCTTTTGACATGGTGCCGAGGGCTAAACTGTGGCGTGTCTTGAGAGACTTGGGTTTGCCCATGGAACTACTGGATTTAATTGTTGAACTGCATGAGGACAACTTTGCAAGGGTTCGGTGGGGAGGTCAAGGACAAGTGACGAACAGCTTCCCGGTAACACGCGGGGTTCGTCAGGGGTGTGTCTTGGCGCCCACACTCTTCCTGTTATTTATTGACCAGGTAGTAAATTTTTTTAAGGCTTTCCCCACTGATGTTCCATCCCTGGCCGGGAAGAAGTTCCCCATGCTTATCTTCGCTGATGACACCCTGCTCCTCTCTAAGACCAGAAGTGGTTTACAGCGGGCTCTGAACCGCTTTGAGGAGTTCTGTGTCACCAACGATCTGAAGGTAAACGTAGGCAAAACTAAGTTTATGGTTTTTACTAAGAACCTCTCGGTGCGGAGTTCGGTAAGCATGGGTGGGGCTAATTTGGAACAAGTAGATCATATGACCTACCTAGGGGTGACCCTAGACTTTCGCCTGCGATGGAAGGAGCATGTGGTCGAACAGCAGGTAAAACTGGCACGCTTAACTGGCTGTCTCCTTAGGGAACAAAAGAGATCCATCACCAAACGTGTGCACCCAGCGCTAAAAATTTATGACACAAAGATTAACGCTGCTATTTTATATGGTGCTGATCTCTGGGCGTATATGGATCTTTCTAGTCTGTTTAAAGCACAGTGTAAGTTCTTGCGGAGTTTAGTGGGCTACCGCAATCTACTCCATCTATACCCCTTTGTTTAGACTTAGGATGTAACCCAATAAATGAGATGGCAAGGTTCAGATTGGTAGCCCTTTGGAGACGGATTTGGACTTCTCCCGACCTTGCCATATTTGCGAACAAACTTGCTGAAGTTAGGTCCATTGAGGGATCCCGGAGAATTCCATGGCTACACACGGTAAAAACCATTTTGGTTGAAATGGGATTGGAACAGCTGTGGGTGTCTCCAGAAACTAATGTGTTTCCCACCAAACAAGAATTTAAAGCATTGTATTGGGCCTCAGTTCGACAAACCCTAGTGTCTGCTTCTAGCTCTACCAGTCTAACAGGAAGGTTCCTGGCTAACAAGTTGGATCTTTCCCGCGAGAATTACTGGGATATTATTACCAGGCCTCTTGACAAGAAACTCTACCATCAGTTTCGGGTGGGATCTCTGCCTTTGAATTCATTCACTAAAAATTGGGCTTCTGGAGTAACCGAATTTTGTCAGTGGTGTCCTGGCCATAAGGAGACTGAGGGTCATCTTTTATTTGCCTGTCCCATGTATCAAGACCCACGTAGAAAATGGATAAAACCTCTGTTCCAACGCCTCACCTGCAGTAGGTCTGCGGAGGCCATCCGGGTATTAAAGACCAATACCTCAGAGTTGTTTGTGGTGAGCACAGCGAAATTACTTGGCTGGGTTTGGATTATCAGAGCTAAAAAACAGGTAGAAAGGATTGCTCATCTGAATTGTATTTAAAATATTTTATCTAATGATGGATATTGTATAGTGTTTAAGACGGTTTTATCTACTGTTTTTATACTTTAAAAAAAAATACATAGACGGGTTGTCTAAATATAAATGGGATGTTTAACAAGGGTTTTTTAATGTATTGTTTTTATTGTGTGTAAATAAATACTTGTAAACTGGACAGTATATGGTGATTGTAAAGCATGGTCCAAACTGTATGCGCTGATTTTGCTGTCTTTTATGATTTTATTATCGAAATAAAGACCTTAAAACCTGAACCTGAGTTAGTTATGCAAAATATTCGCTGGATAGCTAACAATATTTCACCCATCTGACAAACCTGCACTCATTTGACAAACCTGCACCATACCTCCGAGTCTGCCAACCATGCTTTCTTGCTACAAATTTAACACACATTAGATAACAGTTGATGCCAAAAAATTAATGCATTTACATTTTTGCAGTAAACTTTTTTATTTGTGGGTGATGATGGTTAAAAAAACACTTTTTGACACCGCTTTGTAATTTGAAAGTCATTTGTGAGTATGACAAAGACTGGAATCCTGATTGACAATGGACAATTGTCTTTAGAAACTAGAAACACTGGGATAGTGATGTATATGGTGGGGCCTGGCAGGGGCTTCTGGCTTGCGAAAACGTGCTTCAAGTTCTGTTATTCTTTTTAGGAGATAAGGACTAACCTTTATGCTTTTGGAAGGAGGATGCCAGGAAACACGGTTCAGTACCTCCAGGAGCCTCTTTACTTTGCAAGAAATGCATTTGCCAAAAGAAGGTGAAATTGTGTGTGTGGGCCATTAGGAACCAACAGACTTTGGATACACATCATTTTGTTTGTTGTGTTGGATGTCAGCACGTGAGTATTAAACATTACTCCTTCAAAATATTTGTGGAGCATCAGTCTGACACCAGTAATAATGTCAGACACACCCACTCTACCCCTTCCCAATAGTCTCTTCCCCGCCCTAAACATTGGGCCTTCCTGGCTCCACGCTCCATTTCACATCACCTGTAGATGTGCATGAAACTAGAGAATTCCATTTGCCATTGTACTAGGTTAGTATATTTTTTTATCAGGACGGAGGGAGGGAGAGGTGTGAGCTATAACAGTTCTGTGACTGCATCAGCACATAGAGGAAAATAGAGTATAAGTTGAGGCCATGTGCGACTCAATAATCAGTCACAAACTGGTTACCGGTCGCAAAAGCAATAGTTTTGTATGTAAGAAAATCATTTGCAGGCATCAATTTAGCAATGCAAATGATTTACGAATTGGTATGTTACCGACTCAAAATAGTGATTCGCTATTAAGAAATCGTTTATAGCGAATCACTATTCTTATGTTAATGCAATTGCAAATAGCGATTAGTCGTAAAAAACACAGTTTTGCACATGCATATTACCACCAATTCTAAACAGGTGGGAACTGTGTGCAAACTATAACAAATAGGCCAGAATGCATCTGTGATTTCCAAAATGGCTGCTGTGTATGTGATGGCAAGAAGAATATGTACTTCAGCTGATTTGCAGAGAAGGTGGAGAAGACAGGATAAGATCTTTAGACTGAGGAGTACATTATTTGGCCAAACTGACAAAGAGATATATGTAAAGTACAGGCTAAGTAGCGCTGTTCTCCTAGAGCTCACAGCTGATTTAAAGCCTCAGCTTGAAAAAAACACTTTGCACAGTAATTCCATCCCCACCTATGTGCAGGTGTTATGTAATTTACATATCTTAGCCTCTGGAAACAAATGTGTGATTGCAGCAGCTGGTGGTGTGTCACAGAGTCCCCTTTCTCAGCTTTCTCAGACCTATATATATTTTCCCAGAAATACACAGGAATTGCACACTACCAACATAGAATTTCATATGATTGCCAATTTTCCTCATGGAAATAGATGCATAGATTGTACACATGTGTCTATATTCCCACCATCTGATTTTGAGTATTTATATAGGAATCAGAAAAATACTCATTCCTTTAACACCCAAGTGGTGTATGATGCCAAAAATGTACTAACATATATTGTTGCCTGATTTCCAGGGAACACCCATAACCCCTTTAGATTCAAGCATAGTGAAATTTACCAAAGGCTACAACACATAATACAGACCTTAAATGTCACTTTAATCCTATAGTTTAAATATGTTTTGTTTGTTTGTAGTTGAAAGTCATGGTTATGGCCATGGATAATAACACCATATCTGTTTTCTACTACTCCCAATGAACATCGGTATAATGTGGTGCACACTATAGAACCAGAGGCACCATTTAATGTACTTTTGTATAACTAAAAACTCTCTTTAGATGTCTGCATAAAGTTGGTAGTGCCCTACAATATTCTCCTGAGACAAGTTGCAAAATGGTAGAAACTTGCTATTCTGGACAATTTTGCAACTAAAAAGTATTGAGTTTAACAGTGTCAGTGTGTGAGTAAATAAACAACTGGTGGCAATGCTAAATGCTTTCACATCAAAATCAAACATAGTGGAAAGTGAGTGAGTTCCAGTATCACAAATGAGGAAAAAAGGAAGTCCTTCTGGTGGTGCTCACACGGTGAATGCATCCAGCCACCTAGTGCATGGATTACCGTACTGTATGATAGTCGGGACAACTTGAAGGGAAATCACAGGACACACTCTACTGTTTCCATTAATTCCTTGATAAGTCAATGGAACAAGTGAACAGGTAAGTCAGATTCTTCTGTTTATTCGTTGCAAACTTCTGTGCATGGCATGAACATTTTCACCATAGAAGCAACTGACACACGTTTCGTCCGCAGGACTTTTTCAAGGCTGCAAAACCATACAACAACAATTCAACATATATTATGGATCATTCATAAATGCAAAAACCTGAGATCAAACCTGGTGAACATATCATTATGCCACCATATATACCATGGGGGAAATGATGACCAAAATGTACACAAAGATACAAAGAAAGATTTATAAGGAGGATGCCAAGCAGAATGAAAACGGGCTGGAAGTGTGGAGCCACAATCTACTACATATGTCAGTGACATTAACATCTCATTATCAGGGACACCCATGCCATCCATAAAAAAAGAATCTAAAGATGATGATTAAAAGATGATGTGACAGATGAAAGTGATGATAAAGATTGTAGCAGTTACTTGAAACAATGTTCAACTTACAAACGAATGGACCCTGAACAAAGGCACATCTGCCACACTCCGTAGGTCCTTCAATTTGGAGGCCAAAGTAAACTTAGTTGCAAAAAATCGTAGCGATTGGAAAAAGTAACTAGAACCAACAAGGCCCGTGTAGATGCTGAAATGAAGAAATGAAATAACATTTAGACCAGTATAATTTGCTATTGCTGATTGTGTGCAACCTGCCTATGCGCCAACCCTTGCAGTTATAAAGCCCCCTGAGTTAAACAATAAACTGTAAGGCAACATCCACCAATGCGAGTAAAAACAGGAGATCTAATTGGTACTTAATTTCTTCATTGACTGTGCCTACTTGCGCCGGGTTGGCCGTAGTTACTTTTTTGTGATTGCTACAATTTTTTGCAACTAAGTGTATTTTGGCTTCCAATTTAAAGGACCTACGAAGCATAGCAGATTTGCCTTTGGTCATGGTCCACTAGTTTGGTAGTTGGACATTCCTTTAGGTAACTGCTAGGATTTCTACCATCACTTTTATATGTCGCATCATCTTTTAATCATCACCTTTAGGTTCTTTTTTTATAGTTGGCATGGGTGTCTCTGACAATAAGATGTTATTGTCACTCACATATGTAGTAGCTTGTGGCTCCATACTTCCAGCCTGTTTCCAATCTGCTTGGCATCCTCTTTATAAATCTTTCTTTGTATCCTTGTACACTTTCTGGCCATCATTTCCTCCACAGTATATATGATGACACAACTGCATGTTCACTAGGTGTGGTTTCAGGGTTTTGCATTTATGGATTAGCCATAATATATGTTGAATTGTTGTTGTATGGCTTTGCAGCATGGAAAAAAGGCCTGCGGATGAAACAGCTGCTTCTGTGGTGAAAATATTCATGCCATGCATAGCAGTATGTAACGAATAAATAGAAGAATCGGACTTACCTGTTCACTTGTTCCAGTGACTTATCAAGGAATTCATGAAAACAGTAGAGTGTGTACTTCAGTGATTTCCCTTCAAAGAGTCAGACTCTGATGAGGAAGAAGACCTAATCCACCACCTGCCACACATGAGAAAACTCCAATTGCAGAACGGTGATTTAGACGTGGTAATATAACTAATCATAATTGTTTATGGTAAGTATGTAAAATAATTAAATATCACATAAAGAATTATAAAGGGACATTGTAGGTTGTATAAATAAATATACCTTTATTTTCATGTGAGACAATGTACATCTGAAAAGAATGATCTCTTTTCAGACATTTGTATAGACAAAACTAAATTAATGTGCAATTGTAGTGCAATCTAAGGATTTTAGAGGTTTTGTTTTTTAAGTCTTGGGTTTACAGCAAGCATATGTCTTTGGTCCAACAAATATACTATCACCACTGTGACTCCTGCTTCAACACAGATTTAAGTTGTCTGTAGCTGAGATGTTGCTCACACTAGATTGGTCCTCACTTTCTCCCACTCCAACCTGTGTGCCACTTGTAATGTTTGTTGTATGCATTGTTTCAACAGCAGTGGTGACCTGTATGAGTCCTCTTGTCACATCCCCACTGTGGTGCCCCATTTCATCCTTAAGCTAACAGTGTAGCATTATAAAGTGGTGGAGGCTTATGCAAGGCAATTGAGAGCACAAGCTAATCCATGAATACGGGATAATGTATAGTGCTCATTACCTCTGTGCTGTATATTTTCCTGATGTATCCCCTTATATAAGGACTTGATTGCATCAGTAAGATTAGCAAAATTGTCTTCCACTGACATCTGATTGGCAGCTAGGGTATTTGCAACACTTTGTAACCCAGTAGTGACGTTTCTATCCAGGGTAACACGTTTTTGGTTTATCATTTTAATATGTTTCTATTAAAGGTGCTGAACCTTGAGTCAATACTCAGGGTCTCTAACCCTCTAGAGAGTTGCAGGTTTCCTGCACTTAACACATTTGCAACAGAGGACTGTGAATGAGTGTTTAAAAGACTACAAGTGCCAAGTCGATTTTTCCCAGCAGTTGATTTTGCCTCCTTACAGCATTTTGTGAACGGGTCTGGTTTTCACTATCATTGAGGTCATTTAGATGTTTTGTGAATCTTCTGGACAATCCCCTTCTGAATGGTCACTTTCTTGAGGAGGTTTTTCTGTTTAAAAGTGGATTGAGAACACTTTAGTGATTTATACTTGCTTGTAGTTTGACTATATTTGTAACATTTGCTATTACTCTTTTGAGTTCTATTTGTTTATTATGTTTTTTGTCACTACCTCTCCCACAATGCACTTTTAAAGTACATGAACTACTACTATTGTATATAGTATGTTGTAAACGTTAGGTTTTTGAATTCACTACATTACCATAGTTTATCAATATGTTCATTTTGTGACTTACATTTTCACACACACTGTTCAGTATTACAATTCAATATTTGACTTACCTTGTGAGGTTCCTGGAAGGTCTAAGGTGTCGTTTGAACCAAATCCACTAAGAGCTTCTGGCTCCTGTGTGCTGTGCACTAGTTTCACAATGGTAGTTGGTATGGGGGTAAATTGGGGGTGGCTGTTCCTCTTGCCTAATCTTGAAAGCTTTCCACCTTCTCCCTAGTACATGATCTGCCATGGTAGCATCTCTTCCATACCTCCTCTACTGCTTTCTGGGCCACTTCTATAGCACTGATCTTTTCCTGCACCCCCCCCCCCCCCACCCTGATCTTCTTCTTCTGGGATTCAGGCACTGTCATGGTGACTTCCCAAAAAGTTCTTAATGGGGCCCAACAGATTCCCCTTCGAGGGAATCAAGTTCTTTTTCTGAGAAGTTCAGCTTACTATTTCTGCTGCCAGTATCCTTGTCACTGTCCCTTTGTGAAATTTTGGCCTCAAAAAATGTTGGATGGCAAAGACACACTTGGATTACAAATGGATTGTCGTAAAGAGTTCAAGCATCAATACGTTCAAATTTGAAACAGAGACCTACTTCCTGCCCCTGAGGTCATCTCTGCATGCCAAATGCGACAACGCGTATTGCGACTCCATTTGTTATTTAGGCTATCGCTAAATACAATTTCCTTAATATTGAACGAACTAAATAAAAAAAATGTTTTTAGCATTTCAATACTTACTTACTGATTAACAATCAGCAAATTGTGATATGCAATGATTCGCTTTTTGGCAATCACTATTTAATAAGTGCGTGCATATGGCCCATGGTGCTGTGCAGGTTGTTAGTCAATAGCACCTGTTATTCTGCATCAGCCCTCCACTGTAGTAAAAAGTGTGGCTGCAGGCTACCTTGCATAGTTCTACTAGGCAAATTATACATTGCACTTTATGAGTATATGGACAGTTATGTACTGTACTGCTCCTTTTTCTATCAATGTTTCACAAATATCTGTCCCCATATAAAAGTTACTTGCATTTGCAGTACATTTTTAGAAGGTATCGGCACCATATTCATGTCCTACATGTAACAGTGACGTATACAGCTAAGCCGAAGTGTGTAAGGTAACTGAGTTCACTAATGAGCAATGAAAAGTATAATTACTGGGCATCTGAGGGTTCCAAACTTCATCCTTCTTTAATCAAGCTTGTACAAGTTTCACGCAGCATAAAATACGATGCAGCTGTAATTTTACTCCCAAACTGCACTCTCCCTCCTGTGGTTGCCAAGATTGCCATGACGAACTTTGGTGGAACATAGTGAATAAATCGCTGTGCAAAACTTGAAGTTGTGCTACTTTAATGAACCATAAAAATATTGTGGGTTCTTTAAAGTTTTGTAATTAGCAAGTTTTCAGCAATCAAGGTGCAAAAGGCAATGTTTCCTTCAGAATTGGAACCTCTATCTATGTGTCATTAAATTAATAAGGGCTTTAGGAGGGATGTTTGGAGAGGATTCCACCTAAAACACAGAAATATTACTTTGTGTCAAAACTTGCTAAAAGAATCCTCTGGGAGAGATACGATATTGACTATTTTTTGACACAACATAACACATTTGGAGTGGCAAGTCCCAGAGAAGAGATACTACTATAAAATGTGCTGAGATTAGTTTGGCTGTGCAGAATCATAGTGTATATTGTTTGCGATTGTTTTCCAAAAAACAGGGACTGGGTGCTAGAAGGGATCCATTAACAGTATTGTAAAGAGGCACCATCTGTTATTTGTAGTTGGAGTCTAGAACCCCTACACTGTCTTGTGTAAGTTGTAAGAATGCAGGTGCCATCAGGTAAATCAAGATGAAGTTTAATGAAGTCAGCAGAACGGAGATAAAGTGCGACTCCTCCCCGCAACCACCGAAGACCGTTAACCTCCCCGCTCCCGAATCCCGTTTCCCATGCATTCTCTTCATTCTCTCGGCACGCGGTGAAGAACGCCTCAAGAGAATGACAGAGAACCCAACACATCTTTCCCATTTAAAAAATAAGATGGAAACCATAACTAGAAACAAAACAAAATGAAACAAATAGAGCAAAGAAGAAAATATTCCAACAGAAGTGCTTAACAGTATCACTGTAAAACATAATCTTGGAATTTGGAAGGCAATTTGATGGACCTCAAAGATGGAGAACGGGAAGTAGAATAAGTGTCATTATTAACTTCAACTCGGACAACATTTTTGTGTTGTACATGCAAATCCATTTTAGACACAGCAATCCTCCCCTTGTTCCACCACTTGCCATCATCCAATTTACAAGCGCCTTTGTTGACTTTTACAACCTGTTTAAGGACAGAAAACTTGGACTCTCCTTTGGCCAATATTCTAGAACACTTCGCTCTCACCATGTCCCCCACACTGATATTTAGCTGTTTGGGGCCTGGTTCGACCCGTGTTTGATCATATCTATGTTGTGCCTCAACACACTTTTTGCAAACCTCATCAATCTTTTGCTTAGGCAACTTGAACCTTTTGTCACCCATCCATCTTCTCAACAGTTTAGAGGCAGGTACAAGACCTCTTAATATGACAAATGGAGACACACCATTGTCAGAATTTACAGTAGTGCGAACAGCCCATAGAAGTTTTTCAACTTCTGCCTCACAATTCAGACCACTCGTTTTTGCCAACTGCACATTCTGTTTAATGACCCTGTTAAAACAGGTAAACGGCGTTTACAAGCATGCGTTACTTCGCATGCCATTACTACGCGGACGTTAGTACGCACGTGTTGTTACTTAGAAAACCTTTACTACGCAAGTCGGAACAGTGACTTGTGTTAGGGGGGGGAAGGTGTTGGATTTAAAATCCAACACCTTCCCTAGTGTCCGCATAGACTGGAGTTGGAATAGTAAATTATACTATTCCAACATCCAGCACCCCCTACTGCAATTCGTTGTTCCGAATTGCGTAGGAAAGGAATGCGAACTAAAAACGCGGTCGTACTAACGACCGCGTAGTAATGGCATGCGTACTAAACGCATGCGAAGTAACGTCGTATATTCGTTAAAACATTCTACAAGGCCATTGCTTCTCGGATGGTAAAGAGAAGTTTTAATATGTTTGCTGCCTAGAGTGTAAGGATGCAGGAGTCATCAGGTAAATCAAGATGAAGTTTAATGAAGTCAGCGGAACGGAGATACAGTGCGACTCCTCCTCGCAACCACCGAAGACCGTTAACCTCCCCGCTTCCGAATCTTGTTTTTCTGGCGTCCTCTTCATTCTTTCGGTGCACGGTGAAAGTCGCCTCGAGAGGATGACAGAGAACCCAACATAAGTCAACTGTCATACACGCACAAACAAACAAACCAAAGAAAACAAATATATAGGTTTACCTGTCTGCCTGACATTATCCAAATGAGGGAGGCCTCGCAAACCATGACCTGTATGGAAGTCTTATGAATAAACTTTAAACCCAGGGCCAGATGTATGAAGGCTTAGTGAATCTCAAACCTACCGCAAACTGGTTTGAAACAGAAAAAAGATACTTTCAAATGTTTTAAAGGTTATTCAGAAAAGTATAATAGAAAACCATATAAATAGTAATTTGGTAATTTACCAGTTCGAAAATACATTTCCTTATTTGCGAATAGCAAATAACAATTGCAACTGTGATGTACCAAAGGAATAATCACAAAGCATGCATTTTCCATGTGCATTTTACCACCAAGTGGTAGCAGGTGGTAAACTATAACATGGCCCCGCAAGGCAACAGCACCTTTCACAATGGCTGCTTTAACTGTAATGGTGAGGGGGATGCACATACTGGGTGGGCAGTAAAGGAGGAGTAGGACAGAGGTGAGGATTTTTAGCACAAGGGCTACACAGTTTAACCAGATAGCGAAGGACATGCATGACAAATATAGGCTCTTCAGGCAGTCAATGTTGATTGAACAATTTGACCCTGAACCAAGGAGACACACGCAGGCGCAAGCTATACTGATACATGTCCAGGTACGATGCTCAGTGCAGTTTCTGGCCTTCAGTAACTACCAGGGTGTAATAACTGCACTGGTGAGGTGCCCCAAAGTGCTTTGTGCAGTGTTATTTGCAATTTACTTGGTGCCACGGTTGTAGTGAGCCAGCAGCCCGGTACATTACATTGTAGCGTAGATGCACCCTGATGGCGGGGCTCAGACTAAAGGGATAAAAAAAGATGCTCTGCTCGCTCGTGAGCACAGAACACACTACACTAATGTGATTCAGCCTTGTAATGTTGATGTGCTTCACAGCGCTACATGCGGTGTGGCCTTACCTTCCCTAAGGGGCATTGCACTGGTGGCGAGTGGGCAGGACCTGCTGCGTACCCACTAGAACCAACGCATATTGGCTTGGCCGGCAGCCCCCACGTTCACTGGGCGGGGCCCAGAAGCCCGATGGCTGTGATCTGGCCGAGTACATGTGTGTGTGACGCAGTGTTGCCAGATTGGGCGTTTGGGAGGGAGGGGGGCAAGCCAGCACAAGACCAATTGTTTGTGTGTGTAAAAGGCCGCTTTATTGAAACAGGTGCATATCACAATTTATAACATTGGCAACTGCCTTCCAAAATTAAACCTCACTATACATGAATTTCCTGACCCCTTGTTCCCTCCCCACCCCTACGATCCCCACATCAAATCCCCTACCCCGCAAAATACAACATAACATTCCATAACAATAATATTACACTATCCTACACAATATAGCATTTACAAATCCTAACCTCCCATGACCCAAATCCCTACCTGCCTTTGTAAAACTGTAACTAACCAACCTCTAATCTAAACTTAGCCTACCTGGTTACCCTTTCCCTGCTCCTGCTCACAAACTACCAACATTTAACTAAAAACTACAGCCAATCCTGGCCAACTTTCAACAACCCCGCCACCCAGGAAAAGGCGGGAGGGTAGGTGGAAATGCCGCCTCCCCATTTTCCTGCCCCTCCTGCCTCCTAGGAACCCCCCCCTCAATGTCTATGATCGCCCAACAATCTGGCCAGGACTTCCCTCAGTTCCAATAAATACAAGTCCATGCCCAGCCTGGATAAATGGACCCCATCACCCCTGAAAAAATCTGGCGTGTAATACCTAATGTCCCTGTGCAAAATCCTGAAAATTCTCATCTGACGACAAAATCGCACCATTTCTGTGTTGAGTTTACGCCTGGCCTTGTCACTGCCCCTCTCCAGACCCGACGAGGAACAAATTCCGTCCAAATGACGGCACAACCGGACCACTGACCCTTGATCAAAGCCAAATCCCGCTTCATACATCTCATCAACGCCAGGCCCGTTTCCCTCATCATATCGTTTCCCCCCAAATGAAGCACCAATACATCGGGGCACCTACCAGCTACCAAAATCCCATTGAGAACTTGCAGCAACTCCTTCCACCGCAAACCACCCCTTCCCCTCCAACAAACTGTAAACATTTCTTTATTAAAATCCAGGCTTTCCCCAAAATAGCTGGTGCGGGCCTGGATTTGCGCCCACTTCACAAAGGAATGGCCGACAATCCAAATAGACATCTCCCTGGCGAGGGGACCCATCACCGAACCTGAAACAAGAAACCTGAATGAACAAAAGGAAAAAAGGACAAACCACGCTACAACCCCCCAGACGCGCTGCGCACATAACACTGGTAGCAGTCAGAGGACCACCTACCCAACCTCATGATGTCCCCTCGACCCCAGCCCCAATTGCTCGCCTCAGATGCTGCCCCAATTCGAAACAAATGCGTCCCAAAACCCTTCACCTCAATCCCCAGCCCGCCCAGCGCCTTCCTCAGCACAGCTAAAAGCTGCAAGGCTTTCACACCTTGTCCGTCCCCATGCCTAAAAACTAAACCAATCGTATCCGCAGTCAAGGACCTCCACCTCAAACCCCACCGGAAAGGGCAAGTCGGATGGGAATCGCTAACTTGCAAAGAAACCCATTTACCCCCTCCCCTCTGATCCGTCTTAGAGTTTCTCAGCCAAATGTTGATCCTATCCCTACGAAAGGACACCTCACTCCATAAAAGCCCGTGTTCAGGTTTTGTTCCTAACAGTTCAGAAACCCAAAAGGCCCCAAAAAACATCCAGGGCATCAGCGTGGAGAAAAGACAAACTTCAACCTCGTCGAAACATATCCCAGGCAAAATCACAAGCACCCTCTCTAGAAGTTCCCAAGACAGAGGATTACAAACCCTGGTTGGGCGGCCACATTCATGGGCCCAACCTTCCAACATGCGCGTCCCAAGCTCACCCGCGGAGGGCGCATAACCCCACAACAGTTTCCCGACAAAAACAATCCCTGCCAGCTTGCCCGCTATCGTAACCCTAGTAAGACCCTTCTCAATCAAATCCAAAATTTACTGAATCACATCTTCCTGTCTGAGCTCATGAGAGTCCTGCCGTATAGCGCATGAGCGCAAAAAATCTACCCATGCCGTCCTGTACGCTGCTTTCGTGGATCGCGCCAGAGAACCTAAAACCGGCTGCAACATCCTGTGTTGCCTACGCACCATAAATGCTGCGGCATTCTGGTCGGGGTCCCGTCCGTGTCCCTGACGAGCCCACGGAATCTCCCCCACTGTGAATGAGACAAAGCATCCGCTATGTCATTGTCCACACCCGGCACATGCACTGCGCGAAAGGCGATGTCATGCCGTAAGCAACCCAACACAAACCCCCTCAGCAGTTTCAAAACTTGTTCATCTCTGGCAGACTGGCGGTTCACAATTTGAACTACCGCCATGTTGTCAATTTGGAAAGTTACCTTCTTGTGTACCAGCTGGTCCCCCCATAAGGTGACCGCAACCACCAAAGGGAAGAACTCCAAAAAGGCTATGCTCCTGCTCCCATCCACCCACTCTGGAGGCCACTGCTGCACACACCATCTCCCTTGCCAATACAAACCAAAGCCTGTGCTCCCCGCCGCATCAGAAAATATTTGTACATCCCAAAGCATGTCGCCCTCCCTCATCAAGGGGATGCCATTGAAGTTTTGTAAGAACAACTGCCACATTCTCAAGTCCTCCCGCACCCCTGCCGACAGACGCACATGATGATGCGGAGGCCTCTGTCCAGCTAGTGCCCTGCCCAGTCGCCTACAAAACGTCCTCCCTACTCTCACCCCACTACATGCAAAGTTAAGGTGGCCCAGCAGCACCTGAATCTCCTTCCCACGTGACCTTATGTTTTGCCAACATTGTCGCCAGCAGCCCAAACATTTGCTGCTTTTTTCCGCCAGAAGGCGTGCCTCCATCAATTGAAATTCCAACTCAATACCTAAAAACGACAGAGCCATGCAGGGCCCCATAGTCTTTTCCGGTGCCAACGGCACGCCCAGTTCCCTCATGATCTCATTGAAACTGTCCAGCGCCTCCTGGCAGTCCATGGAGTCTGAGGTGCCAACAAAGAAAAAGTCATCCAGGTAGTGTGTAACTCCTTGGAGACCAGTCCGTTCCTTAAACAACCTTTGCAGGAATGTGCTGAAACACTCAAAAAGTGCGCAAGACATAGAACAGCCCATCGGCAATGCTTTGTCCACGTACCAGTGACTGTTAAACTGGATACCCAAAAGATCCCAATCATCTGGGTGGACTGGAAGCAGCCGGAAAGCCGACTTTATGTCACACTTTGCCATCATCGTTGTGGCGCCCGCGGTCACTACCAGTGACATGGCTACGTCAATAGATGAATGTGATACAGTGGCCTCCCGCTCGTCGATGAAATCATTCACCGAACCTCCTTCAGGCCACGACAAATGCTGAATTACGCGAAACTGACCTTGTTCTTGTTTCGGCACCCCTTCAATGGGTGACTCAATCAAATTTTTTAGAGGCCAATCCTCAAAGAGTCCCACCATACGGCCCTCACGCACTTCCTTATCCAGCTTTTCTTGCACTATACTAGAGTGCTCTTTTGCCGATTTCAAATTGTCTGCCCACAGTCTTGTCCTAGGTCCGTCGTACCCCAGTCTGAAAACTTCCAGAAACCCCACCCTCAAACGATCTGCAGCCGCCACGTCAGTATACCCCTGTAAGGCTGCAATCAAATTGTCCACCTTAACCAGAGTACGAGCCGTTTGGCCCAGGCCCCTTAGCTCCTCACCCTCCTGCGAGTGGCTGCTGCTGCTGCTGACCCCCCGTCTTAAACCCTCCTGCCTGCCACTGCTGTGTCCCTTGCTGCTGACCCTGACCTCCCCCCAACAATTGACCAACGCATGCCTACCCCCTCACCCTGAGCATTCATGCCTGAAACGGCAGTACTCTCAAGTGCACAAACCCTTGTTGTAATCCCAACAGGCCCCTTTTGACCCTCCCCGCTCCCCCCACCCCTCCTCGGGTGGGGCGCCCTTGAAAGGGCCGATAAATGAGTGGGAGCCTGCTGCCGTGAAAATGGTTTTCCCAGACCCGGCTAACCCCATGTGTGTTGCCTCAAGTCTGTGTCCAGCTCACCCCATTTAGCCTCCGGGTCCCACGCCATGCGTGCCCGAAACTCCTCATCATATTGCGCCCAAACATACCCGCCCCCAGTAATCTGTGCCGTCCTAATCACGTCCATGTACTTGAACATGGCCACAGACCTCTCTGGGTATTTTACACAGTGCACACTGGCATAAATAGGGAACGCCGCCGTCCAATTCTCAATCGTCAAAGGCACCTTCGCCCTTTTTGCCAACTCAAATTCCTTCTCTTTAGACCCCTCTTTTGCCCTAACGTCTCTGTGGAGGAGTTTAAGTTTCTCAACATATTCCCCCTTCCATATGCGTTCCTTGGTAGACAGCATCAAATGCGCGTCCAATGGCTTTGTGACACCCATGTAAGGCAACAGTTTGATTTTCAACTCTTTACTCTCTAATTTAGTCTCTACCTCCCCTGTCAGAATCTCGATCGTCACCTTCTTATCCGTCACAATGTCACCCGTGCTACCGGACGCCTTACTTGCACCCTCTGCTGACCCCTTATCTGGATCCTCTGTCTCTACCCCCATATCCACCAAATATGTACCTTTGTTCAACCTACCCACCACCCCCCCCTTCCCTGTCAGGCCCACCCACACTAACCGATACCATTACAGGACGCAAGCGCGCCGCCTGTTTACCTGGTGCCAAGGACTCTGCCCGTCGCTCCACTGTGCGTTCTGGCAAAGGGGCCGACCTCTCCTCCCAGCGCGATGTCTGACCCGTGGGCTTCGCCTGGCGTCGTGACACCTGAAAGACACAATGCACAGCATTACTCGGCCCCCCCTCTCCATCACCGTCAACGTCCCTCAATACTCCCTCCTCCATACTATCTTCCCCGTAATCCAGCTCATCCTGCCTAGTACCACCAGCTTTCCCGCCAGGGGCGCAGAATGCACCCTCCTAGAAACACACAAAACTTCTTCCTCGTTGCTCCTTCTTCGGCGTTGTCCTCCGGACCGTTGAAGCCCAGTGGGTGGTGGGGCCGGCGAGCCTGCCCTGGGCCTACTTGTGCCAGGCGTGACGGGATCCCCCGCCGGTACTGGGTATGCCACCCAAGACTCCACCCTCTCTTCTCCTTGGCGCCAATGGGCCGCTCCCAGCCCTGCCAAGTCTGGCATCCTGCACCACTCTGGTGGCTGCAAAATAAAAGAATGGTCTGGTGTGCTGGGCCCCTCTCTCTTCTCCCTCCCATCCCAGCTGCACTTCCTACCACCACCTAACGTACTAGCCACCCACGCCCGCCCCACCACATTAAGACCCACCAACCCCTCCCTGTCGCCAAAATCCTCCTCCCCCTCACTCCAATCCCAACCCACTGCACCCTGCCTACCCACCCAACTCGGCCCGGTCTCCACATCCCCTTGAACCTGTCCCAACCCCTCTGCGCCCCTCCACCGGCACCCTTCATTGAGATATTCTCGACCTCCCCCCCAAAACCTCCGATCCGCTCCGGGCAGCACTCCTCCAACCCATCATCTCCTTGAGCCTCTGAAACCCCCTCCGCCCACGGAGAAAAAATGTCCAGGCCAACCCAGTCTCTCTCACTCCCCTCTGCCCCACCCCCCTGCCCCGCCGGAGCAGAAACCACCACCCCCCCAAGTCGCCTGCCATACCCTCTGCCCCTGCGCCTACACTGCAGAGGGGCTTCTCCTGAGCCATCTGCCCAGGCCCCCTAGCTCCGTGCTTGGCAAGCTGCACGGCCTGGCTGTCCCCAATCTCCACCTCCAAATGCCCCTCTGCCCACTGACGAGCCACAACCCCTCCCGCCCTCCCCTCGCGTTTGCTCCCACTCTCAGAAACCTTCGGGCCACTCTCCTCGCATAGAAGTGGCCCCTGTCAGCCTGCGATCGTGGCGGGGATATGCACGACGTGCTCCCCCGCCGGGCCTTCCCACTCGAAGCCGGCGTAGAATAAAGGGCCCCCCTGCTCCCTGTACACGCCTCCGCATAACCTGGGGCAGCGCTTTCACTACCTGTGCTGCCCCGTTGCCGCGTATCGCTCTCAGTACACGGGGCCGCTCCTCTCATATATGAACGGCCCCCAACCACACGCGACCCCGGTGGGGAGACGCCACTAAAACCCCCGCACCTCCCGCGCCATCACGAGCAACCACAACACCCGTCGGGCCGCGCTCCTAGCATCCGCGCAGCCCCTCAGACTCACCTTGGCCTTGCCTGCTTTCCGGGGGGGGTGAACAAGCCACGATGGCCTCACCGGGCGCGTGACAGTGGAGGACTCCGGCATCAATAGATCGAGCCGGCCGGCCTCACTCAGCAGCCTCACTGCGTCCAGCAAACGATAATCCTTTCCTGACATCTTGCCAACAAGAAAATCCGCTAATGCACCAAGTAAATTAACTGCCTGTCTGAAACCACCACTAGGCCCGACAAAAACCTACTCTGCACAGCGCTCCCAGCCACCAGGTGACCAAACCTAAAATGGTGATTGGGAAAGCGCGAAAAAGCCCTATATACATTTGGGCTAGTAACTAAAAATTGGGCTACAATTGGGCTAATCCCAATGTAGCCCAAAGTAACCCGAAATGGCTGCTCGCCTGCCTGCCCCTCCCCCTCCCATTCTGCCCCGGGGGTCAGACCTCGCTGTGCCCGGTTGCCCCCCAAACTCCTCTTTCCCGCACAAATGGGAGACATTTTTTCCATTTGTGCAGGGAAAAAACTACCCTGGCGGGCTGCGGGAAGTTGGGCGACATTTGCACTAGTGTGCGGAAAATGAGTGGTTCCTGTGGCGCCCACAGAGAATCTGTAATTGGGCCGTCAATCATTCATAGCGCGAACGCGCTACGTATGACGGCCCTTCTTCTTCTTGTTGATGGCCTGCCCCCAGAGAGGATGGACCAATCATCTTGCGAGGGGCAGGCCTGTCATAATTTTTTTTAAAAACTTTTTCATTTACCTCTTTTGGCGCGCACCGTACTCGGAGTGCTGCTGTAGCCACACGGTCTCTCAGTGCGGGCGATGGGGGACTCAGAGTGTCTAGAGTCGATATTGTTATTTCAGACTGTCACTGTCTCGTCACTGTACTAGAGATACAGTGAGACATTGAGTGTGACCGACGCAGCAATGGACTTCAAGAGTCCCACTTAGGAGACCATTGGAAGACGGAAAACAGCCCCCGGTAAGCAGAGAGGCAGAAAGGTAGAGGATGTTGATTGAGGGTGGAGGAGGACCACACGAGGAGGGCTGTGAATGAGAAGGGAGGAATGTGAAGGGAGTAGCACTAATTGGAGAATATTATATAGAAAAAAGACGCTATTGCTCCTAAATATTTTGTCAACCCCCTAGTGCTATGTAAATTCCCTCCAAAGACTATGCGAATCCCTTGAATAGTGTGAACAGCGTGAATTCCTCTAAATACAAATCATGACTCTCATGAATAAGGCGTAAAGCCAACCTGAACACTGCATGCCCCGCCTAAATTACAGGAAGCCCTGCATACGCGAATCCCATTCTAATGCTGCGCGATGTCTCCGTGCATACTCTGTTAACCAGTGTGACCCTCTCATACCCTCCTCCACACCCCAACTCCCGTGTCCCTGCTCCTGAATTTTGTACCAACCATCCCCAAACTCTCTACGGTTATCACCTGAACTTTTCAGATTCTGCTCATTATTTACTAATCACTGTTTTCTGGTGTGATAATCAAAATGATCAAACTGAACTACACACGAAGACTACAAGTCCTAGAATGAACGAATTAGGTAAATTAAGTCCTAAGCCAGATAATGTGTGCTTTTGATATACAGTCATACAATAACCTTGATATGTCGCTGTACTTAATTAAATATACCTTTGTGGAGCCCTCTGCGGAAGTGTTTGATGCTCGTTCTCTGATCCCAGTGATGACCTTGTGACGTTCTTCTGAATTTCTTAAAACATAATGTACTGGGCAGCCAAGGGGTAGCCTGCCTGAGGGCATCTTAGTGATTTACTACATGTACAGTTCCACTCAAATATACAACCCTGGTCAGCAGGCGGGTTATTTCTGTATGTATGCACACAGCACACTGTGATCATATAATAGGTTGCTGTGTTGTGAATAAACATGTTTGGAACAAATCCATGTGTTGCTTTGCAGTACACTTTGACATGTAATGCATATGCGTCTGTTCAGTAGGAACTTTGCCAGCATTGATCCAGAGTGTAAGCTAAAGGAAAGATTCTTGCATGAGCCAGGTGTTTAGTGATTTTTTTACAGATGCTTTTCGTTAAATGAAAGATGGAAAATATACAGTGGCAATTTTTGTTATCACGTGAAGATGCTGTGAGCCCTATTTATTTGGCTGTGTTTTTTATTGTGCTGACTAGACAGCGAGGTAATAGAGTGTTTTATCTAGGAGTATACGCTGAAGGTTAGTACATCCTGTTAGAGTGTTTACTTCATTGTATAGTATAATGCAGGGTGCCATCTCACTGTGACAACGGGGTGTGTTTGATTGACCCTTTAGCAACATCTTTATTCTTCCTTGCCAGAGTGGCGCCCCCTCTGGTCCGCTGCTCTGTGGCAAAGCTTGGCATGCTGGGTTGGCTCCAAGCACAGTGTTTTTGCAAGTACTGCTACACCTTTGCCCCCTTCCATCCCTCTGCCACTACCCACGCTCTGCCCCTAGGCAGATATTGCCACTGCCCAGGATGGAAAACATCTCCCCTGCTCTCCACATGTGTCGTGGGGGTCAGAGCGGACGGCCTGGCTGTACTAGCAAGGGACGTACTTAGTAGAAAGACAGAAAGATGGGAAGGGAGGCAATGCAGGTAAAAGGGGCAGAGACGGACAGATAACAGGAAGGACAGAAGAAAAGAAAAAGGAAACAAAATCTAAAAAAACAAGTTAATACAGGATGGAAAAAAGGGAGCAGTCAGTCAGTCAGAAAAACTTTATTTCGGCTACAAGCCATAAAAGTTCATAAAATAACATAATATAATAACAACAGGAAAAATAGAAAAAAGGATAAGACATGATTCTGGGTATTGATACAATCATCATTCAGGAATTCATGAAATTAAAACGGGATACTGACAATAAATAGTACCCGTAAAATTGTCTTAGTGAGGTAGTAGTTGTCTTCTGATTAACCACATAGAAAAGAGAAATTTGGCTATCACAATAACATATAGGGGGGAAGAATCATATTTCAGCAACCTGAAGAGATCTCTGTGGTTCGTGGCCCCTATATTCTTAGCAAGTTGAATTATCCATTTTCTACGGGGAATTTTATATGCCGGACAGAAGATTATAACATGAACCTCGGTTTCATCTGTGGCACCATACCCAGGACAAGATTGTCTGGGTAAGCCATCCCATTTATTTGTTCTCGAAAAGAGGGGGATGGACCCATGCCTAAATTGTAAATATAATTTTTTAGCAATTACCGGGTGAATCAAATCTATTGCAGACTCAAATCTATAGCTGATTTTGACCTCGAGAAAAGCCGATGTCAAATTTGCAGTATTAACAGATCGAATGATCTGAGTCAGCTTGTGTTCCTCCAGAATTTTTGCCAATGATCTTTTTGGCAGAGAGGGGCAAGTGTCCTCAGGTGAGAGCCAAAGGTCTTCTCTCCCTATGTCCCTGAGTAATTTTTTAACATAGGCTAGCCAAGGGATAGCACCTGCCTTTGGTAGCAATAGGATGGACTTCAATTCCTCCTGAAAGGTAGCAAGTTCAGGAGTGCTCCATAGTCGTCGCCAATACATTACTGGTCTGGAGGCGACCATGTCCGCAATTGGTTGGATACCCAGGTCCATCCTAAGCGGCTGGATAGGGGTGCTCATCGGAAGTGCAAATAATTGTCTAAAAAATTGGTTTTCTCACTTAGTTAAAATCAAGGATGGGTTATGACCCCATAATTCAGCGCCGTAGGCTGCCACCCCCCTTGCCTGGGTTTTATAAATCTCTACCAGTGGGCTGATTAGTTTTAAATGGCTATTTTTAAGCATCTTTAGAATCCCCCCTGATATCTGGACGAGTTTTAAGTTTACTTTTGAGATCTGGGGAGCCCAGGTCATTTTGTTATTGAGGGTCAGGCCCAGATAATCAAAAGTGTTCACCCGTTCAAGGGGCAGGCCATCCAATTTTGGTATGGGACGATTGGTGGTATCTGCGTGAAACACCATGTATTTAGTCTTATTCACGTTAATGATTAGGTTCCTTTTCCTACAAAAAGTGGCAAAGCCATCCAGGACTCTAACCATACCCATGGGCGATCTGGACAAAAGCAGAGTGTCGTCCGCAAACATAAGTGCGGGAATTTTCCTGCCTGCCAACTTGGGGGCATCTATATCGCCTAGGGCCAGGATATCTTCAACCAGTCCATTCAAGAAGAGGGCAAAGAGGGTTGGGGCTAAAACACAGCCCTGTCTAACTCCCTTTTCTACCCGAAATGGTTCTGTGAGTTCTCCTTGGAGTCCGAACCTGACTCTAGCGAAAGTGTCTTTATGGAGGCGTTCTAGTAGATCGCAGAGGTAGAGAGGTATGCCCATCCCCTTTAGCGGCTCCCAGAGTTGGCTGCGGTCCACCATGTCGAAGGCAGACTTTAGGTCAACAAACGTGAGGTAAAGACTGCCCCCTTCTAAGATTATACTTTTCCAGTGGATCATTTGCAGCCTGATCAATTGATCCACAGTTGACATTCTAGCTCTAAAGCCCACCTGCAAAGGGGTCAAAATGTTAAATTCCTCCATCCAGGTTTGAAGTCTCCCTAAGAGAATGCGAGCAAAAATCTTCTGGGCAACATCTATTAGGCTGATAGGCCTGTATTTAGCCGGATCAAGTGGAGAGCCCTTTTTGTGTATTGGTATGATCTCAGCTCCAGCCCAAGTAGGTGGTAGCGGCATTCCTGCTAGAATTGCGTTAAAAAGACCAAATAGATATGGAACCCCGATGTCGGGCTCACTTTTAAAAAGATCACCTGGGATTCTATCTAAGCCTGGGGCTTTATTGGTTTGGACTTTGCTGAGGGCAACTCTAACCTCACTGAGGGTGCACATCGGGATCAAGGCCTGGATTGGGGATGGGCAAGGACTAGGGTGGGGAAGGGAAATGAACGGTAGTGGAGTCTTAGAAGCGTAAAGTTCTTTAAAGTAAGTACGCCATATTTCTTGCCCAAGATTGGGTTGGAGCACTTGGGTCGGACGTGACGTTCCAGTTTTAACTACGTTCCAGAATGATCTTTGATCCCTGTTTTTTAATGCATGGGAGATTTCCTCCCATCTTCTGATTCCCCACTCTTTTTTTGCTTCATTGATGGTTTTCTTGAAGAGAGCCCTTGCTTCCTTTATTTTTAGCTTAGTTCCATTTTTTAGAGTTGTCAAGAGCAATAGCTTTGCTTCCCTGCACGATTTATTAAACCAAGTAGGATTCTCCCTTGTGGATGGTAAGTTTCTCTTAATAGCCCGGCTAAAGTGGGTCTCAAGAGTGCCACATAGTTCTATGTGTGTGGCTCCAATCAGCTCAAAATCAGGATGAGCCTCTAGTGTAGTTAGTGCTCCCATTAATTTCTCCAAAAGAGGATAAATCTCAGAGTACATTGCACCCAAATTCCTATCAGATAGGGCGATCTTCTCCCATCTAACTCTTCGGGAGCCATCAGTTGTAATCAGGGGAACAACACTAGGTGAATCAATGGGAGGAAGATGGTGGTTTATGAAACCCTCCAAGGTGACAGCAATGGGATTGTGATCGCTTTCACAGCGTTTAATAACTTGGAAATCCAGGATCCTTGGCCACAGTCCCATACTAAGCATAATATAATCGATGATGGAGGTTTGGTCATTTCTTTCGAATGTTGGGTTACCTGGATTATCTGCAGGGAACCTTCCATTACATGCCCTTAGCGAGAATGTAAGTGTTAGTTGGGTGAGTTGAAGAACCAATGGCGTCCAGGCCTTCGTGGGATAGGAATTGGAAGGCGGTATAGCCCACACTTGGTCCTCTTCCTGGGATACAGGGGAGATCAGTCCGTTCAAAGGTTCGTAGTGGCAGTTGAAGTCCCCACCGATTACAAGAAAATCGGTGTTAATAGTGCTACTCCAAACTACTCAGAGTAATGGACTCCTGGCCATAACTCACAGGACGAGAATATATGTTTATGAGGGTCAGTACCTGATTTTCCCATGAGGACATAACTAAACACATAATATCCGGTGAGTCGGTATTAATTCTCTTGGGTGCGCATCCCAAATGGGTCCGTACCCAAATAGACATCCCTCCAGAGGGCCTTCCCCCATTTGGCCTTACTGCAGATTCCCAGAAAGTAGCAAACCCTACTCGATGGTAGGGCTTCAATGCCCAAGTCTCCTGGAAGAGGCAGATATCATGACCATCAATATATTCCCCCCAATCAGGGAGTTCTAACAGACGTGATAAACCTGCCACATTCAAGGACAGAATTTTCGACCCCGTGGCCTTATAGGTGGGAAGATGGGCAGAATAAGACCTAGGGGAAGTAGATGTTATGGCCGGGGGTGTAATTAAGTTGCCACTGGTAGTGGTGGGTGTTAGGCGTAGCTCTGTAAGAGGGTCAAAAAGGGGAGTGTTATCAAAAGGAGTGTCAGAACTGAACATTGTTGGCTCAGGAGATGGTGTATCCGTTGACTTCAGTTCTGTTTGATAAGTTAACCCTATTTTGGGACTTCCACCCGGGTACAGAGTCGAGATCAGGGCGGGTGGAGTGCCCGGATCGGTACCTATCAGTAAAAGGTTCCTGTCATCTAGGGATTTTAAACATTGAAGGGACGCTACAGACAGACTTGTAAGTATTCCCCGTGTTCTAGGATCGTAACCAACATCCAGGTGTTTCCTAATGTCTGAGCCCATGAGTGCCTGGGACTGTGATAATGGAGCCAAGCTCTCAATTTGCTCCGTCTGCAGTGTGGCTATGGGCCTGGGGTCAGAGTCTAGCTCCAGTCAATCAATGCAATCCAAGGAACTGAACCTATTATGGCAGGGTATGTTAGAATAGGCAAGATGTAAATCAGTCTCTTGCATTCCACTGTGGCCTATGCGCGGTCTCTCTGTGGTAGATTGTACAATAAATGTATCCCTTCTATGTTTGGGTGCTCCCAGCGGGTAAAAGTATGAAAGGAGGGGGGAATGGATTCCATCAGCCATATTATTCCAACCCCCCTCACCGACATATTTTACCACCCTTGGATCTTTGAAATTCACAATTATGCAATCGCCCTTGAAGTTCTTCTCGCCCCGACCTACCCAAGATACTCTTCGAACCATCAGAATTTCCCCGTTCAAATTTGAAGGCAAAGGTCTATTGACGTTCAGCCAGTGTATTGTCTTATACTTCAGAGACAGATAGGGTTCAACTCTGTCTTGTGGAAGTTCGGGTACTCCTGTTAAAACCACAACATATGGACTACATTCTGGTGGTAAATCAAGTCTTGGGAGAATCTTAGTGGTAGGAGGAGGATTAGATCCAGAGTTGGTCAGGGGAGGGGGGGAGATTCGGGGTGAAGGACCCGCTAGGCTACCCATTTCACAGGGTGCACTGACCTTTCGTGGTATGGCTGAGCGACCATCCCTACAGTCCTTATTGCAGATTAGTTCCCCTCCAGTTTGGACTGAGTTAGGAGCGGAAGAATGGGCAGCCACCTGTTCAGTAAGCGAAATACAGGGTAAGAATGTCGATTGGTGGCAGGATGGATTCAGAGCTGGATGTGCTGGTGCCACTGTGTTTGGCTGTGTTTGGTTTGATAATAATGCTAGTTTCCCTTCCAGGGCAGCAAGGCGCTCAACTAAGGGAGACAGCCTTCCATCGATTAGTGCAGCCATTCTATCCCAAAAGGCACTGGGACTCAATCCCTCCAGATCTTCGAAACATGGAGCAGTGGATGTGGGGAGTACGACAGAATATTGAGTCAGGATATTAACTGAGTCATTTTCTATCAAGAGTGTATTATCATCTTGGTTGGGGACAGGCATCTTTTTTTGTTTCTTTTTAATGGGACATCTCGCGGGAGCCCCTTCACATTTTTTCCCTTTTGTAGCTGGGAGGTTCACCCCGGAACATTTGCTTCTGACAGACCGATCCGTCATAGATCTTGTTGTGGCACAAGTAGATATAGGAGCCGGGGAAGAGTGATCAGCCTGTTTGTGCCCAAGAACAGTTGGATTAGGTTGGATAGAAACAACCAAAGGTGAAGAATCATCTAGCAGAGCCTCAGCTGAAGAGCCACCTAGTGTGGGAGGTACAGAGTTATCGGGGGAGGGGATGGTCATAATAGCTCGCAAAGAGGATCGCTTCCCTAGCGACGGATCTAGGGATAGTCTACGTTCTGTGGCAGCGATCTCATAGGCAAGGACATTGCTAGCCCGTGTTATAAAATTGTCGAGAGTCCCTACGACATTACAACCCTTGGGAGCCAGCCTCAGTAGTCCGGTAGCCATTGCTTGTTAGCTTTGACGGAGCACACAAACCAAGGGGTGTATCCAGCCCAGCCTCGTACAGTCTCGAACGGCCTCAAACGGCCCGCTCTTTGCCCGGTCTTCGCCCCAGGTGACGCCCCGCACGCGTCCCGCTAGCGCGTGAGGGGGTGTGTATTAAATTAGCAAGAGGGGCGGGGCCGGGAAGAGGAGCCAGGTGCGGGCGATAGCTGGAGCACAAAGCAGCCTGGACCTCGCAGTCCGGGTAGTCAGTTCTGGAGATGAAAAACCCCTTGTAAGTATAGCGTCACCCGCACCCACACTGCAATTAGCACAGCAGCGAGGGCACAGCCGGTGTGGTCGAGTGTTGTCCGCAGCTCCAAGTGGCGTTCACAGCAGCAATGGTAGTTCAGGCCAGGGATTCACCAGTGACCACAGCCTACGAGCGGGAGCATGAAGAAGAAGCAAGAGAGAGAAGATGGATTAACAGGAAATACTGAGTTGGGAAGAGGGGAGAGAATGAGACTGGCAGACCAAGAGTGGAGGGTGGGATGGAAAATGGGGAGGAACAAGACAACAAAAGAAGAGAGAGGAATCAATGGGAAGTTGCAAGATGGAGACAGAGATGAAGAGGAGATGATATCAAGAGAGTTCGGATGTGTAACATAAAAGGGAAGGCTGGATTGTGCTAAAGCGGAATCTAATGTTTCCTGCACACAGTGCTGAATCTGATGGAGAACCTACAATTTATTTTACATAACTTTCCTTGGGGATAGTACTCCCAGGAAATGCCACCAGAGGATTAACCTCCGTTTGTCACTTTCTAGAAATCTGAGGATTTCCTATTAAACACAACTCGAAATAAGGCCCAAGGAAAGCCAGGGCCAAAGACAACAAGCATTTGCAATGCAATCGGTCTCGCCTTTGGGAACCTATATGTATTTAGCTATGCAGCACATTAGCCTGGGTGCTGAACATCTACTGTTCTTTAAAATGGACGGAGAGTAAGCACCAAACTGCGAGACATGACAGGTATGGGAACACATGGAGAGAAATATTGCCTTTCAGGGGGAAATGGTATAGCCCAAAGCTCTGTTTTCAATATAAAATCAGGGCCTTCATGGTCATATCACTGAAAATACAAGATTTGAAAAAATATTTTTGTCTACGGATGCTCGTGGAAGACAATTTCTATGGACTGGAATCTAGAGCATGCTAAAGTAATTCTGGTATTCTGCTGGTCGTTTTCTATCAAGACAAATAGAGGCAGTTGAACAGAAAAAAAAGTCCTTAAGCGGAAGCAGACAAGTCCTAGGGCTGATGTCCAAAGCCCACATATTACATACTAAAGTATATACAAGAGGTCTCGAATGCTCGACCTAAACACACAAAGGGGAAAGAAGGAGGATGAGAAAGACTTAAGTACCGTCACAAAAGGAGACAGCAGGAACCAGCAAGAGGAATAAACGAGCCAAGGGTGTCAGGTACTGGATTAAAGAGGCCTGGGGTGGTTTCAATTCTAGAGAGCCCTGGTATTTGGCCCGCCAACATTTATTTAATAGGGCTTCCGAGCAGAGCTTTGGGCACCGGTACTCATTATTTGACAAATTATGCACTGACGCATCTGAAAAATACTTTTCCTTCGACGATGCACACAGCACTCATCCCACTTTGGCGCAGTGCTTTCCTATTCACATTCCACTCGCAGGCTCCCGCACCCTGCGTGTGGAAGTGCTTTGGGCTCGTGCTCTGACCAACTTGCTCCTTTAATGGACTGTAATGGAAGTGAAGTTCCTTGCGCGCTGCAGGGCTCGAGGTTTACTGCTCTGGTATCCTGGTGGGAGAAACACCAAGCAGCTGAAGCACGAGGCAGAAAACGCGGAAATTACCCGAGAGCATAGCTGCCAAGGTTTTAGATTGCTATGTGTGACATTTTCATAATTTCTGTGTAATTATGAGTACCATTAGAACCACTATGAGTGACACTTTAAAATAAAAGATGAGGGAAACATAAATATCAGAAATATGACCCATTTGAGCAACGAGAAACTCTAAGATCTTAAAACTGCTGCAAATTCATGAGGTGGCTGAGTCATAATTACAACGAAATTATCAAAATATCATACATAGCAATCTGAAACCTTGGCAGATATGAAGAGGGCGAGCATCACTTCACATGACAGCATTGAAGACCATGCCCATACTTCTCCTCTTCACACCGAGTCTTGTTTACTTAAATATTTCATAAAAGTGATAGGAAGTATGTGTTTTATTCTATTGCTATTTTATTGCTTCTCTTGTACAATGCTGATCATATAATAAACTTGTGAATTTTGGTTGACATAATGTATTGACTAATAAGAATAAAAAGGCAGAAGCAATGCCAATTAGACAAAAAGAAAAGAAAAGGAGCATGGTAAAACAAAGAGAATAAAACAAATCACTTTTACCAGGTGGTGTTTGTTGTCCAAGACGAGGCCATGCAAAAAATTAATGTGATGGGAAAAGGTTTTTCACTTGGAGTGGGGTGAACTAAGTCGGTAAAGCTGTCACTGCAGGGGCCACCTTATTCATAAGCGAATGATGTAATTAGGAAAGTAAGACTTGTGAAGTAACTACTAATATTAGCCTCAGATGTCACCACTTGCGTTTATACTGCAGAACCACCTAACAGGGTGTGAGTGGCCCTAACACAGAGCCCAGCTGCCTCGGGGCCTATAGCGTACATTAATTAGAGTCAGCTGACTCGTGGACTACGACTGGCGCAGTTAGTAGTGTCATGACAGCATGGTGCTGGGCAAGCCTGGAGAGGCTCAGAGATACACACAGCGGTCACAGCAGGCTGTATTATTTCAAAATGTAACACCTGTGAAGTGAGCAGTCCAGGGGTCTGGCACACCACAGCTACACAATTATACTACTTGTACGAGTCAATAAACTAAGAGAACTGCATGTACTCTGTAGCAAAGAGAAACCTTTTAAGTAATTTTTAAAACATACTTACTGCATATTTGCTATGCCGTGGGTTTTAGAACAAGCTGCGCAAGGTTCACCCTGCAGCAAAGTCTGTCTTCCTCCTGCAGAGTACATCTTCTTGCCTGTGCTGTGACCTGGGAAATGTCTGAGAGCCCCATGAGATTGTCACATACAGGAGGAGGCTGGTCGGGCCAGGAGAGGTAGAGGACACGTTTGTACTCAGCAAGGAATGTTCGAGTAGTTAAATCTCTGATTTTTTTTAAATTAAATCCCGGATGTTTATTTTCCAGTGTAAAAAACACTTAAGCTGCAATTTTTAACGAATGGATACACCTTTCCTCTTGAAGCAATAGCGTGATCGGAACAAGAGGAGAATATGCACAATTGAAAATGTCTGAAATCAGTTCTTAAGTGTGTTGGATTGCTGAATTTTACTTAGCCCACATGTATGGAAATAAAGAATTTTCATATTCTGCAGCGTACATTGAAATGATGGTTCTGAGATGGACAGTTTGATTGTCTTGAAAATAAATTGCTGCGAAGTCATTTTGTTTGGAGCTCTGCTGCCCTCTTGTGGGCTCTGTCGGTACTGACATTGGCGCGGTGAATAAAGGGAAGCCGGAGAGCATACATTGTGTTTCGTCTAATTGCTGAACCGCGGATATTGTCTCATCTACAGGGTAGGTTATATAATATTGTGACCCTAAAGGACTGTGTAAAACAGATTAGAGTAATACAAACAACCATTGGCAATGCAATAGGACTCGCATTTACGCAAGACCTATTGCATTGCAAATAGCAATGCGTGCGGGCGACGAGGCATGGGGCAGCGGCAAAAAGGCAATCGGACTGCGGGAGGTGGGCACGGGAAGAAAGTAGTCTGTGCTGTGAAGGGGCCAGTAGCCGTGGAAGGACACAAATGACTGACATGGCTGTTATGGGGAGGGACTAACAAGCTTAAAACCAATCGAAAGGCAGCATTTAGAACCTAAGCCAATGAAGAAGATGGGCCGGAGAGTGGGCGGAGCTTCCACAAAGCTTCCACACTATAGTGTATACTGCATGCCTCTCAAAGCGATGGCAGCGCATTCGCGCTGCAACGCTAGGCGAGACCTAAGAAGAAGAAAGTAGTCTGGGCTGTGAAGGGGCCAGTAGCCGTGCAAGGATACAAATGACTGAGATGACTGTTATGGGGAAGGACTAACAAGCTTAAAACCAATCGGAAGGCAGCATTTAGAACCTAAGCCAATGAAGAAGATGGGCCGGAGAGTGGGCAGAGCTTCCACACTATAGTGTATACCGCATGCCTCGCAAAGCGAAGGCAGCGCATTCGTGCTGCAATGCTAGGCGAGACCTAAAAATGCCCCTTCCCTCCCAGGCTTTCTCCTGGAAGTATGATGCTTAAAACACAAAACAACAAGCCATTAAAAGGGGAATGGTTCACACCTGCAAATGTTGAGGTATCTTATTGCAGGCAATCACTGATTGCTGCCGTATGTGTTTATTTTGGACAGGGTGCAATTTGTTATTGTGGGCCAAAATCATTCAGCAACACAAGGCACCACTATATACACAGTGGAAAGAACATTTGGATAACATAGGTGCTAGGTGGTCTATGTCCAGTAGGATAGGCATAATTAGGACCTCAAAAGATCAGGAGCATTGCATCTGTTTAGAGGCGAATTCAACCTAGTCACATTTTATACACAATGGGCCCTCTATCTGATATTTACTTCATTATAATTAATAAGTGCTTTGTTTAACTCGCTATGAAGTGTCACTCAAAAGTTGCACATAAGGCAGTGAAATGTCACTCATAAATGCACTGTAAACTTGTAAATGTCACACATAAGCAAACTGAAACTTTGGCAGCTATGGTCTAATGTAGCTTTAGAAGGAATACATTTTGAGAAAGGACCTTAAACTAACATTTGCAGTTTAGACCTCAGTGCAACTGTCCATTAATGTAACAGTAAACGTATACTGAAACTGCAAATAAGTTTTACTCTTGGGTTTAAAAAAAGGGGTTAATTGCAGATGTTGACTGAATAATTGTCTAACACATCTAATGCTTGGTCCACAAGTGTAAATATTTTATCAGGTGAGCAGGTGCTGCTTCTCTAATCCAAAATCTTTTTTTCACTGCTTGCTGAGAGAAGGGCAGGAATTAAAGTAAGAACAGGTCTAGCACGGACATGTTTCAAAATCAACTTAATCACAGAGACGTGCAAGGTTTAGCAACTTGGGTACATATGTTAAACAAGCTGTTGACATGGCTTAGGGCTGACTAGTCTCATGCCACAAGTGCCCAGTTAACCCCTTCCCACTATGTGTATATCAAATAGAACTTACATTCATCCTTAAAATGGTTTCTGATGACTATTTCTGCATAGTTTGAGAGTTGCGACTTTGGGCTGGTTTTTGGGCTGATTCTGGTCTGCGTTGGGCTGAATTTGGGCTTATACTTGAGTGGCTTTGGGTTTTGGACAGGTCTCAAAATCTGGCAACACTGGTGTGACGTCCCCCCTGCCGGCCTGGAACGAAGGAAATACCACTCCATGAGGGAGCACTGATCACACCTGGAGAAGAAGAAGACCTCTGGTGCCACCACCCGACTGACAGAAGGAGGCTAGTAGCAGCAAAGACACAGAGTATATCCGAGGGCACTGGAAAAGAAAAAAGAAGTGAAAGGAAGATAACAATTGAACAGTCCATCAAAGATTGCAGGTGTCTGGGCCTCTAAACGTGTGGAAGTCCTGCAGGAGACAGTGGGGTGTGCCCGTATAGCCCAGTCTAGTGCGTCCACAAGATCTCAATTGTTCATCATAAGAAGTGTGAATAATAATAATAATAATAATAATAATAAAGAAAAATGTACCTCACACATCCTGTGGAGCAGAGATACTGTCCCCACCTCTTACCAGAATGTAAGGCAGCAGTCTCCAGCTGAAGCAGCAGCCCAGCAGCTCAGCAACAGTGTTCACATCCCACTGTCAATGTTCTGCCGCCATTTAGCCAACTTGCGATTCCCACAACTGCAGCACCAGGATAGCGCCAATGGATTGGAAGGCTCCAGCATTATTTTCGTGCCACAAGGGAGATGGATGGCACCATTAGGAGATTGATCATGCTGCACATGGGAGGGGATGAGCTGTATGACCTCTTTATAGACTTACCTAATACAGGGGCAGACCATGATTTTGATGCAGTGGTTGCTGCTCTCGATAGACATTTTGACCCCTAAATCAACCTGGACTATGAAAGTTTCAAGCTGCATCAGGCGAAACAAGAAGGAGAGGAGTCTGTGGATGCTTTCTTTGCGTGCTTGCACAAGCTGGCAAGCACATGCCCTGGCAAACTCGACAAAATACAAGCTCAGCTCATTCAAAGGTGCAAATTGTCCAATCTGCACAAACTGATTCTGCGACTGAATTTTGCTTGTAAACATACTCATACATACTCGCTCCCATTAAGTTACCAACAGTAAAGTGGGGGACATGGAGTTCGCCCCAGCATGTCAGACGCCGAGCCCGGCGTCCATGCCAGTGTGTGAGGATAAAGGAAGATCATGTGATGGTCATACAGAGGTGGCCGACGAGACCAAGATGGGCATCCACGTCAAAGGTCCGTGACAGAAATGGCGTAAACTGTGGATCTACACGTTATCCACCAAGGAGTTGCCCGGCACAGGGCCTGCCTTGTTTAAAATGTGGCCATCTGAATCACTTTGTGAGAGCGTGTCTCAGTGCGGGAGCATCCGCTGGTGTGGCTGCCAGAGATTGGAAAAGCACGAACATTCAACATCTGTTGCTGGAAGAGGGCACAGCTGCAGCAAGGCAAGGGAGTAAACACACCACAACAGTGGTCGACGAGGAAAACAAGGACAAGCTATTCACCATATCGTTCACGGGGAAAGATAATCACAGGAAGAGGCCTCCCCCATGTGCCATGTGAATATCAATGGGACCCAGATCAAAGCCCATATTGATACGGGATCGTTGGTAACGCCTTCGATGCTGAGCAACTAAAGAGAATCCAGCCGTAGCCCTGCCTGCTTCCCACCAAAGTGAGAATATATACCTCGGGGGTACGGAGACCATACCATTGCAGGGAGTCATCGAAGTAGAGGTGGTCAATGGAGGCAACTGAGTGCGCACCAAATTCTATGCAACCAGCGGAGAGACTGGCACACTCATGCCGATAACATGTTGGCAGGCTTTCCAAACCTGTTCCAAGGTCTAGGCTGCCTGAAAGGAGTGCAGGTCAAATTGCACATAGACACAACCGTGTGCCCAGTAGCATAGAGACATCAAAGGGTGCCTGTGTGTAGAGATGTAGCTATCCAACCAGGACATTTCCCTTGACAAATTGTCGGTACCATAGACGAGATTTTGGAGGATCTCAATGGAGCAAGGTGGTTCTCCAAGATCGATTTGAACTCAGGGTACCATCAGCTGGTTCTGGAAGAGTCCGCCAGGTACATAACAACTTTCTCCAGTAACATAGGACTCTGCTGCTTCAAAAAACTAAGCTTCTGGGTTTCCTCAACTGACGAAGTGTTTCAGAAGGCAATACAAGAGGCTCTGACCAGGCTGTTGGGAGTCATAAAAGTGAGTGGTGACATTTTAATATTTTCTTCAACCCTGAAGGAACACCACAGCCGGCTGTGAGCAGCCCTGCGTCGACTGGCGGAGAGAGGTCTTACCTTGCACCGAAAGAAGTGTGCCTTCTACACCAATATGGTGGAATTCTTCGGGTACTGATTTTCTCCACCAGGTCTCCAAGTTGACCCTCAGAAAGTGGAAGTTAGTAGGTCAGCGGCCGTACCCTGCAACCAGTCAGAAGTTTGCGGTTTCTTGGGTATGGCCAACTACTGTGGAAGATTTATTCCCCAGTTGTCTACCCTGTCTGATCATCTCTGACAGCATGACTCGTAAGAATGTCCCCTGGGAGTGGAACAGCGAATAAGCCAGTGAATTCCAAAAGATCAAGAAATAGCTACTCCACGACGCCACCATGGCATACGTCTCTCCTACCAGAGTCACCAAGCTGACCGTTGAAGCCAGCCCAGTGGGGCTAGTAGCAGTGCCCCTGCAGAAGACAGAGAAGGATGACTGGATGCACATAGCATGTGCCAGTTGGCCCTCATGGACGTTGAAGCCAGGTATGCACTGATCAAGAGGAAGGCATTGGTATAACGTTGGACCTGCAAACACTTTCGCATCTATCTCTGTAGATATAAACTCATGGTGGTGACCAACCACAAACCACTGGTGCCCTTGTTCGCGAGGACAGCTCGTAAGGGGCAACCACAAATTGAGAGGAGGGTCGTCCAACTCCAACAGTATATGTTTGAGTTAGTCTATTGACTGAGGTGAACAAACAGGGTGATTATTTGTCACTGCACCCTGTCAACAACAGTGAAAGCAACAAGGGGGAGGATGATCCTGGAGTGGAAGAATTTGTATGCCTGGTCACCGCTGCTTGCAATGTTCAACGCTCCGTCCATCATCCCCTTTGGTTTTCTTTGTTCACCCTAAATTGGCAGGGTATGCCAGACGTGGGTCCCTTGCTCACGTTGCCACTGGATTAAGCTAGCCTGGCTGATGACGGCTGATTAGCCAGAAACCAGTCCCAGGAGGCTTGTTTCCAGGCTAGGGAAGACATGGCTTGGCAGTTTGGGCTGGACTGTTCCAATGAGGCACAGGGTCACACTGATTTGCATATGGCCATGTCTGAACTGGGGTGGCGGAGTGAGCTAAAGAATGATGATGGATTAAACCCAGATCGGTTGACTGGGGGTGAGTGCTTGCAATGTTCAACGCTCTGTCCATCATCCCCCTTGGTTTTGCTTTGGTCACCACTGCGGCATTTCCAAGGGCACTATGGATAGCTGACATCGTTAAAGCCACCCGTGAGGATGTTAGCCTAGGGAGAGTTAAAGAAGCCCTGAAGGAACACCGTTGGGAACATTTCCTCAATTGGTGTCGGGGTCTCAGAGATGAGGAGCGGGATATCCGATTCCTAACACATCTCTGGAGGTGTCAAGATGAGCTGAGTGAGAGCAAAGAGGGCCTCATTCTTTGAGAACACCAGATAGTGATCCAGAGGAGTTTGAGGAAGCACACTGTGGAACTAGCTCACCAGGACCATCAGGCCATGGCCAAGATGAAAGCATGTCTGAGAAGCAAAGTCTGGTTTCCTGGAATGGACCAGCAGGTCATGAAGTGGGTGACGAACTGTTGGTCCTGCATCCTTACCAGGGGGTAACCGCCGGTCACATCAGTAATAATAGAACCAGTGAGCGTCACACCATGAAAAGAAGTCAGCATGGATTTTGGAAACTTTCTGGAACATCGCTTCACATTGGTGATTATAGACAGTCACCCCAAATTCCCTTTAGTGGAGCTGGTTCGATCGACCTCCTTTGAATGTGTGAAACCAGTGATACAGTTATCGGACTCAACGCGAAAGGCATTCATCTACGGACTCTTTAAGATCGTGTGTACTTAAAGTGTACTTCACAAGCTACCTCTACAACTTGGATTTCCGATTTTGCCTCCGTTTTCAACACACGCCTTGCATCTGTATATCTACAACATGCGGTAAGAAATTCTGCCGTTTTAAACTCTTAACTACTTTAAACCACGCTTAAAATTAAAATTTAATTTCTCTACCTGTCTCGGATGTCAAGCAAACAACTGTTCTTTACGGATTGATTGTTCCCAAAGATCGGTTTGCCAACGACGAGATCCGATTTATTGATCTTCTTTCTGTGTCACCGGCCATCTTCTGCGCATGCGTGAGGGAAACCATCGCAGTGTCGAAGTTCTACACATGCGCAGAGTCGTGCCATCTTCTGCGCATGCGTGAAGGAAATCATCGCAGCGTCTAAGTTCTGCACATGCGCTGAGTCGTGCCTGACCCTCGCAATTGTGACGTGACGACAAGAGAAACAATCTACGTTCGTGGTTGCCGTGCTGAATTTCTTTATACCGCTCAAACACCAAGCAGTCAACACGCTCTATTTTCGCTGCAAGTATCCTCCTTACTCAGCAAGGGAGTGAGTCTCTACTGTGATTCACTCACACACCATTCCAATCTGTGAATTTCAACAGTCAAGCTAGTCTACTGTGATTCACACACAAAATCGACTTTGTAACCAGTCTATGGTTATCCAAAAGAGGGGCTACACATATTTTTTTTTTTTTTGGATAACTTTATTAGCGGAAAATTCCCTAATGACATTCCAATTATAAAAAAAAATAATTTTTTTTTTTTTCTTTTCTCGCAATTTCATTTTACAGGTTTTGTACTAAGTGTATTTGGAATCTTCATATATTGTGAATTCATATCAATTTTCCTTATTCGTTTACAGTATGCAGTCTGTTAATCCTCCTCCTTCTTTCCTTGAGTCAGCTGGTGATCCACCTGTTAGGTGGGAGGTTTGGTTTGATGCTTTTCAAACATATCTCGGTGCCATTGGGGCATCTAGATTTAATAACGAACGCAAAAGATATTTATTGCTTCATTCTCTTGGTTTCGAGGGAAGATCCATATTCAAGCATCTGCCCGAGATTACACATGTTCCTGGGGATGAAATTGATGTGTTCGAAGATGCTGTAACCAAACTTAGAATTAGGTTTCATAAACAACCCAGTTTGATGGTATTACGACACAAATTTTTCAAGAAGCAGCAAAGGGATGGTGAAGATGTCGATACCTATATTACTGCACTAAGGAAACTAGCTTCAGACTGTCAGTTCGAGACTTTTTAGAGCAACTGATTAGAGATCAGTTTGTCTGTCACTGCAGCGATAAACAAATACGCCAAAAATTACTCTCTCTGTCGAATCCTGATTTAGATGAGACTATAAAGATTGCCAAAAGTATTGAAACTTCACAAATTTCCTTAAAGGAACTAGAGGACAAACTGCCTGATTCGGTCAACATTGTTTCATCTAACTCTAAGCATAAGCCTAGTGAAGTCTCGAAACCTGATGTTGTTAATTATCAGAGCAAAAAAGTTGGGCAAAAGAAAAACATCGTTCCATCTTTTGGTGGAAAGCAAATATGCAATAGATGTGGTAATCCACAACATCAAAAGGGCGCAAGATGTCCTGGTTCAAATGTTGTATGCAGTTACTGCAAAAAAGTAGGACATTTTGCAAAAGTATGTTTTAAAAAAAAATTTAACGATCAAAGGAGATCTGTTGCCTGCGTTCAAGAATCAGATGTTGACTCAGATTCTGAATTTGTTTCAATTGTCACTGAAAAGTTGGATTCCGTCTCACATGTTTCTGATAATGTTGAATGTGTTGATCCTGTTGAAGAGATATGGGTTGGGAACAAACCCTTAAATTTGCTAGTAGATTCGGGATCGAGAATAACCATGATCACGAGGGAGTTGTTTTTAGAGACATGGAGAGAGAGAGTTTTGTCACCTCCTGACAGGTCACCTGTATCCTACGAGGGTCGCAAAATAAAACTAATGGGGTATTTTGAAGATAGTTTGACGTTCAAAGGAAGAGTGATTCATGGGAAGGTCTATGTGGCTGTCAAGGGACTCAATATTTTGGGATGGTACCACCAGGGATTGTTCGGTATGATCCTTAACCGGGATGCCATGAACAAGTACTTGTGGTTTCAGACCCAAAGAGTAGTATTAATTGGGAAGAGCTTTTTCCTACTGTATTTTCTGGCGAACTTGGAACCATTCAAGGGTTTAGACATCGAATCATAGTGAAGGAAGGATCTTTACCTGTAAAGCATAAATTGAGGGGGGTACCTTTCAGTGTTAGAGAAGACCTTGAGATTGAAATAAAACGCCTTTGTCAAGAAGGAATTATTGAACCGACGGAGTCGTCTTTATGGCTTTCTCCTCTGGTTGTAGCACATAAGAAATGCGGGAAGTTACGTGTCTGTGTGGACCTTAGGTCCCTCAATAAGGAAATTTGGGTGGACTCGCATCCTCTTCCTAAGATTAATGATTTGTTTTCATGTGTTAGAGGATCGAGATATTTTTCAAAATTAGACCTAGCTAATGCTTATCACCAGATCGAATTGGAGGAGGAATCCCGTCATCTCGCTGCATTCATTTCACCATTAGGAACATTTCGATACAAACGGATGCCGTTTGGGCTAGCCTCGGCGGCATCGGTTTTCCAACGAGTCATGCAGAGTTTGTTGGGTGAAATTAAAGGAGTTCTTGTATTTCAAGATGACGTTTTAATTCATACTAGAGACATACATTCGCACAACATTTTGTTGAAGAGGGTTTTTGAAATTTTTAAAGATCGTGGTGTGGTCATAAAACCTGAAAAGTGCAAGTTTATGTGTGATGAAGTTGAGTATTTGGGCCATCACATCTCTGGAGAGGGGATTAGACCTAGAAAGGGATTGCTGAATGCCATTACTGATGCTCCCATTCCAGTAGACAAGACGGGTGTCAAATCATTATTAGGGCTACTTGAGTATTACTCAAAGTTTGTTCCAAATTATGCCTCTATTGTTAGACCAATCAGTTCGTTATTAAGAAAGAGTGTTCTGTTTGATTGGTCTGATGAGTGTGATGCAGCTTTGAGCACGGTAAAAATGACTCTTGCTAACAGTGAAGCACTCAAACCCTATGATCCTTCCCTATCTACCTGCATTACGGTGGATGCAAGTCAAGTGGGTTTGGGGTGTGTTATTACTCAAGATACTCAAGCTGGTGAAAACACCATTGCGTTTGCATCTAGAGTATTAAGAGACGGAGAATTACACTACTCTGTAATTGAAAAGGAGTTATTGTCTTGTTTGTGGGCTGTTGAAAAATTTCGTTCGTATGTCTGGGGTAAGCGTTTTCTATTGAGGACTGATCATAAACCCCTAGTCAACATTCTCAGTGCAGGAACTAGTAAATGTTGTTCACCAAGGATCGTAAGGATGGTTTCACGGCTTATGCAATACCAATTCGATGTGGTACACGTTTCTGGTGGAAGAAATATAAGGGCAGATTTTTTTTCTAGGTTTCCTATTGGTGAGGAAAAAGGGGAATTCTTGAAGGAGAACGAGGATGATGACAATGATTCGGATGATTGTTTTATTGCTGCAGTAGATCTTTCCGAACATAGTGTTGGGAGTGAAGAAAATTGGTTGGAAGCCATGTCTCAAGATGAAGTACTACAACAGGTGTGTGAGTGTGTAAGGAATGGTTGGCCGAGGGAAGGCACGTTGCCACATTATTTGCAACCTTTTTGGAAGGTGCAATCAGAAATTTCGATTGAGGGTGGTATTTTGGTTCGAGCAGATAAACTTGTCCCTCCCAATAGTCTGAGAAGGAACATAATTTTCAAGGCCCATGAGGGTCATCTTGGTTTATCTCTCACTAAACGAAGAGTCCGCGATTGTTTTTGGTGGCCATCCATGGATAATGATATTGGGGATGTTGTTGATGTGTGCAATATTTGTAGAAGCGCGGATAAGGGATTGAAAGTTAAGACACCTCCTCTTCTTCCTATTGAGTGTCCGTCTTCTCCTTGGTGTAAACTGGGGTTGGATATCATGGGTCCGATTGAGGGTATGGTTAATGGGTGTCGTTTCATTCTAGTTTTGATTGACTATGCTTCGAAATGGCCTGAAGTGAAAATAGTTAAGGATACTTCATCTTCCAGTGTGATTGCGTTTTTAAAAGAGGTGTTCATCCGAGAAGGATTTCCTGAAACACTAGTTACAGATAATGGTACCCAGTTTGTGAGTTCAGAGTTTGATGTGTTCTTAAGGTCGTGTAACATCAAACATGTGCGGAGTTCGCTATATCACCCACAGTCTAATGGTCAGGTGGAGCGCATGAATAGAGTGGTAGGAGAATGTATTAGATGGGCAAAGTATAACAATGTGAACATTCAGGGTTCGATCGACAGCATGCTTTGGTTCTATAGAACGACTCCTCACTCTACAACTAAGGTATCGCCTTTTGAGCTATTGAGAGGACGTAAAGCCAATACCAGTTTTAAACCAGGGTGGATGAATAAGTGGATCAAATCGATTCATGATATGAATAATCTCATGAACATTGTTAAAAGAAATGTTGATGTGTCACAGGCCAAGCAAAAAAAATGGTTTGATGGGAAGAAGTGTACTGGGTTGGTTGAAGTACATGTGGGAGATTTTGTTCGTATTAAATCCTCTTTTCATGTAAAGAAGGGGATGAGTAAATTCGGACCACCTGTCCGGGTTATTCGTATCGGTAAAAATGCGGTACAGGTCGAGGATGGAAATTGGTGGAATGTAGGGAAAATCGTTAAAGTTCGAGTTAAAGAGACCTCTTGCAATAGGGGAACTGGTGCTAATGGTGCTGATGTTTCTCTATCTCATGAAACTATTGATGCTCAAGCTTCTCTGAGAAGGAGTACCAGAATGAAAACGATTCCTAACCGTTATAGCGTTTAGGAAGATTTCTGATTGAAGATTATTCCTGGACGTTATTGCGTTTAGGAGTATTACCGGAGTGAAAATTATTTTGACGTTATTGCAAGTGAATTTATGTAGTGGTTTGTATAGTTTATAATGTACAATTTGGTGTTTTTGAAGACTGTTTGATGTTTTGCTTTTATTTTTTTATTTTTTTTTTTTATTTTTTTTTTATTGAAGAAAAGGGGATATGTTATACCCCACATTGTACTTCATCTTGTGTTAGATTATATTTGCATGGTGTAGTTCTTTAAGAACAGAATGTTAGTGCAGTTGCCTGGGAACGTTGTGTGGGCATTCTTTGTAACTGTTGGAATACATACAAAAAAGCTGTTTGTTGTAAGCGGTGTTTCTCCAGTCTGCTGCCTCCTCTGTTTATCTTCAGCAATAAACCACGATTTCCGATACCTCTGACTCCTCAGTTACTACATATTCCTTCACTTTTGTTTCTCTCCTGATTATCCGCTCTTTTCTATTGTGTATTTCTTTCCTCTATTTTCTGTTTTCTTTTCCCCTTTTTTTAAATTTAATAAAGGTTATAAGTGATGTAGTGAGCCACCTGGCCGCTTCATTATATTGTTGTGTACATGCACCCTGAGAACTGGGCTCGGGCGAGAGGGATAAATAAAGGTGCTCGGCTCGCTCGTGGGCAGAGCACTAATGTGAGTCAGCCTTGTAATGTTGATGTGCGTTGCAGCTCTGCATGCGGTGTGGCCTTACTTTCCCTAAGGGCCATTACAACAGTGTCTGAACATATCGCATAGTAATTCCCAACAAAAAATCCACCTACTACAAAAAGGAAATTCAGAAGATTAACAGCAAACAAAAAGAAATGTTTATTATTCTTAAAGAACTTATGCCATTTGAGGAAATCTCTGTGAAATTAAATCCCACTCAAGAACTACCGATATTCCAACTCCCAAGACATACTTATGCCATTGCATTATTATAAATACTTCACGGGCCTCAACCACAAGGTCCAAGGTAAAAGCTGAAAAGTATTATAGAGAGAAGAAAAGAGAGACAGTTGTGGGTTATCAATTACTATAGCTTAGAAGGAACACAAGGAGCAAAAAATATAAGAATAAAACATGATAACAACGTATATATGGGTTAATAATTGCTTTAATTTAGAAGCCTAAAAAATATAAGAATAAAACATGCTAGCAACATATATAAAAAATATAAGAATAAAACATGCTAGCAACATATTCAGAGACTCTGTAAGAGGAGCACAATCACCAGCACCTTTTTATGCTAAAATGATTCTTTTAAAAGTAAAAACTGTGGATGTTAGGTGTAGGAAAGTGCCTTTTTGGTGTGATCACCCTAAAATGCTACTGATTTTCTGTCTCTGCACTGGGACACTGCTAAACAGGTCTCATTGGATGTGATCTGACTTTTAAAGTTGGCTAGATTCTAATTGGCAATCTTAACTTTTCTATAAGGCGATAGTATATGGTGCAGAAATACACCCTTAACATGAAACGTTAAAAGTCATCTGTCCACTGCAGCACTTTTGGAGCCATTCACTATTTTGGCAAAGGAAAACATGGCTTTAGGCCCACCATAGTTCCCCTACTGCTGCATGATTAAGTTTGCAGTTCTAACAATTAAAATAACCATTTTAAGTGGTAAAAACAGTATTTTTAAATATTAGTGAGTCACCTCCATGTAAGGCTTGTAGCCAGCAAGGTAAGGCGCATGGTATTAAAAAGTGGAACATGTAGAAAATTAATGTTACTATGCTTCTACAGTGGCAAGGCCCAAAAAACTATTTTCACTGTGGCAGGTCTAGCTGTCCTCTATAGAAAATCAAAGTGCATATTAGAATACTGATACTGCTAACTCAGGAAAGGGCTAGGTAGAAAAATAATTAAACCACTATTTTTAATGGTTATTAAAAATTTTAATCAATGGTGAAGTCGGATGTTTAATAAATATTAAAGAAACATATGTTTTAGAAAGTTAAGCTTTACCTGCCTGAGCTTTCAGGAGGCTAATTTGCATAAGCGCTCCACATGGAAGTAATTTGGTGGTAGTCAGGGGTCGCAGCTGTGACCTCTAACTTGCTCCCTGCTACTCCTGGTGCTTCCTTTGCAACCCCTGGCCTCAGAGGAGGCAAAGTTTTTGCCACCTCTGAGACCAGGGGTCGCATAGGAAGATGCAGGAGTAGCAGGGGACAAGCTAGTGGTCACAGCTGCAACCCCAAACCACCCCCAAATAATGTTACTGGATCTCCAGCTACTCCAAGTCAGTGCTCAGCCTTGAATGAGGTGCAAATCAGGTGTGAACCTCCTTCAGGGAGCAGTGAATTGACTGACCTTAGGGGGCCGAAATGACTCTTCTGAGCTTAAAAGAATATGGAGTGTAGGGGGTGTGTCCATCCTATTCAAACCCCAGTGTCAAAACTTACATAACAGGTCTGTCTGAAGCACATGTAAAAGTTTTGCGTCCTTCAAACGGAGCAAAAAGGATGTCAAGGCTTCTGTGTCGTCTGTATGGTTGCAACCAGGGAAATCAAAGATGCTTAATGATTAAATGTATACATTCTTCATAGTGGAAAAGGCACATAACTCCTAATATGAGATTTTCGTGTTCATTTCAAAACCTAAACAGGAAGGGTCCTTTTTAAAAGCATGACAACTGAAATCGGAGGCCCTAAAAGACAGGCACTGATTTAAAGAGTTTGGAGTACAAGCCGCTATTCCTCTATCACAAAATAGTTCATTGGTCCACCAGGCTGACGGTATATTGCCTGCCACATTCCTAGTTTGACCTTAATGTCCATTGTTGGTCAAGATGGAGTGATTTCTGTCAGTATACACACATAACTCCATTGTTGACTGGTACTGCGTTGATACTGGTATAGCGGTTATCTGTCTGCCCAATGTAAACTTGTACAACGTTATATCAGGAGGGATGGAGCAGTCAGACAGAGACATAAAGGACTTGCGAGTGTACATCTGGTGTATGCATCCATCAAAATAGTTGATGCGTCTGTCAAACTTCCCCATGTGAACATCATTATGACAGACGCATACGTCCTTTAAACAACACATTTGAATTGCAGCACCAAAAGACTTTCACCTGCTCCTAGCACTATAAAAGAGACGCCTCTACCCAGACTGCTCTATTCTTTCTCATCCGAGGACAGATTATTTGTTGCAACCGGACTCCAGTTCCTTTTTTTGTTATTTGGATATAAAGGGCCTCATTACGTTCCAGTCGGATGAACGTCCAACTGGCATTGTAGTGGAAACGGGACCGCCCGACAAGGAGTCAGTCGTCTAGCTACCATTATTTGGCTGCAACCGCCTTTGCGGGAGTCAGAAAGTGTATTTTTCCTATTGCGGCTTGTGCTGCGAGCTGCAGCACAAGCCACAATAGGAACAATACACTTTTGTAGTAACCATGCACCGTGAGGCAGGACTAATGTAGGGCCTGCCACACGATGCATGGATGTTCAGGGGGCACCACATGTGCACCCCAGGGCCTGTAGCGGAGGGCCATGAGGGACAGGGGCCCTGCTAAAGGCCCCAAAAGACCCTTTCCGCCAGCCTTTTGATGACGGAAGAGCCATCATGGAAAGGCTGTCAGAAAGGTGTATGGTAATCTGCATGGTGGTGCATGAGCTCCTTGAGCTTGTCGGAAGCAGAGCAGATCCCCCCACAGGCATCGGTTGGGCCTCCTGTAGCCTAATACGGTGGTTGGGCAGATGCCTCAGACTGCCACCAATGACCTGTCGGATTGCCTTCCTCCCGACATCGTAATAAGACCCAAAGTTAGAAAAAGTTGTTGTTATTTTCTCTTTTCATAATGTCAGAAAATGAATTGGCCATTATGCTCGATGAATTTCTGAGGGAACAGCCATATTTATTTAGTGCCTTTGTCCAAAGCACAACTATGAGTCAGATAAGTAAAAAGTGGGAGAGAATAATGGACATGGTAAATGTTATAATTAACTACAAGCGCTTACTGGAGGACATAAAGAAGTGGTAGAAGGATCTGCAGTGGAGGGCACTTTCTTTGCTTCCAGGGCTCATACAGAAGCCTGGCAACTGGTGGTGGTTCTCCCAGGCCCCTCCATTGCATGCCATGGGAGGAGAAGGCGCTGTCCATGCTACACACTAAAGGCATTCCTGAACTTACTTGTGGAGTGGAGACTGGAAAGTAGTTAAGACCTGTGAAATTTGAAAATAAATTTGTGAGACCTTATGTGTGTTTTTGTATTTTGTAATTTAAAAAGAAGGAGATTACACTATAAAGATTACTTATTGTTTGATTATATGATGTTCTCTATGTAACATTTTTATATTCTCATAGTTGTTTATAATGTATCTATCAAATAAATTTGATGTGCAGATGTAAACCACACGTATAAAGAATTATTTAACTTATTGTTTACTGTTGGACTTGGCACTTTCTGCAGGGTCATCCCTAAACTGTTTGCCTTCACCCTCTTGTTTTCTGAATCAGGTTTTGTTGGCTTACAGGACTCTGTGCACTTTACCACTGCTAACCAGTGCTAAAGTGGCTGTGCTTGCTCCTTTAAATGTGGTAAAATTGCCTTACACCCTAGCACATTTAATTTACTTGTAAGTCCCTAGTACAGTGGCACTACACGTACCCAGGCCCTGCAAATTAAATGCTACTAGTGGGCCTGCACTCATTGTGCCACCCACTTAAGTAGCGCTTTAAACATGCCTCAGTCCTCCAATGCAGCCTGTGTGTGCAGTTTTACACTGTCATTTTGGCCTGGAAAAGTAAACCTTTTGCCAGCCCTACACCTTTCTTTTCAATACATGTACATCACCCCTAGGGTAGGCTCTACACAACCCCTAGGGCAGGGTGTGATGTATTTAAAATGTTGAACATGTACTTTTGACATTTACATGCCCACTATTGGATAACATTGGCTTGCCTTATTACAAGTGCTAACTTTTTGATTGGGAACAGGTAAAGCTTTCATATTTGGTGGCTGAGAAATTGTGATTAAAAATGCTCTGTAATGGTAAAGTCAGATTAACAATTTAGAAAATGCCACTGTTAGATAGTTCCATTTTTCAGCCCAATTTGGTGCCTGCGGTCTGTTCCTGGATCACATGACTGGGTAAAGTTGTACCTTCTCAGTTCAGCACAAAGAGTCATCTTTGCGGTGGAGGAAGACACGAGGGGCAGGGAAGTGTCACGGCCGGTCATCGATCTAGCACGAAGAGCAGGCCTAACATTGTGTACGGGGGCATTGCTGTAGCGCAAAGATCCTGTTGACGTCATGAGTGGCCGAGCTGGTGATTCTCAATGGGGTTCTCCGCGAGCGGTTGAGGTTGTAGCGTAAAGGGTCAAACTAACAGAACTTCACATCGTCGGCCTATGTATGTGACAAGGTGTCACGAAGACCGCAAAAACTTTAATTCAAACTCTCTGAGGCCACACCAAGGGTCCAGGACGTGAGGGGCACCACTTAGGGGTCAGGAGCGTGCTCCAGCTGGATCTGGGTGCTGGGTTAGGTGGTTGTAAGCCTGTTATGTCCCTATGGCTCAGAACAGGAGGCCAACAGACTAGCCCTTGAAGTCACTCTGAGACTTCTGGGTTCAGGTGCTGGTCAAGATCCCTCTGATTCAGGCAGGAGGTCAGCAAGACAGCAGGGCAGCAATCCAGCAAGGCAGCAGCCCAGCAAGGCAGTAGTCAAGCAGGACAGCACTGCAGCAGAGTGGCAGTCCTTTCAGCAGCACCTCAGTCCTTCTTCCTGGCAAAGTATTCCCAGGTCCAGAAGAGTACTGAAGTTGTAAGTAGGGCTGTGCCCAGCTCCACCCTCCCATCCCGCCAGTGATAGCCCATCCAGGCACTCCTAAGCTCTTTATTGTGTGTGGCTGTCTAGGACGAATACACAAAGCGCTCAACTGTCAGCTACATCCAGTCATGTGACCCAGAGACAGGCTGCAGGCACTAAATGGCAAATGCAGAAAAATACCAACTTTATAAAAGTGGTACTTACAAAATTGTAAATTAAAATCCGACCACTGTCATGACCCTCTAGTCTACACTCTCTACTCTTGGTAAGATATGGGTGCACTGTGGTTTTTCTTGTCCAATGGTGTTCTGCATCGAAGACTAGAATCTGCATGAAGACTAGAATCATATCCTACAACCTAATGATATCATCATTGTTTTTTCACAACTGAACTGCCTCAGCTTGGTGACCACTCGTTGATTGGGGGCTATGATATTATTGTTTGGTTAGCCATGTGCTTATGACTTGTGTGCATTATTTCCCATTTTATTTTCAAACAAAAAGCACCCTGCTGAACGTTATTTTATTTATGGTGAAACATTTCACTTGTGCAAGACTTTGCCTTCAGGACCGTTATTTCCCTAAGCGGATGTCGTACCTGCCTTCTTCGCTATATAAAGCGACCGCGCCCAAACACACCCTGCAGATTATTCCGGCATTTTCCCTGAGCGGTTCTCTGCTCGCGTCTGTCTGAAGAATTTGGTTCCCGGTAAGATCTTTCCGATTTTTATTATGTGCAGCTGCCATCGTCAGGTAAGGAACTTCAATTCCTTTCAGCATTGGCAGCATTTCTTGGCAGTTTTACTGTGACCTTGACCTCGAATCATTAAGAGGTTGCAGTGCATCAGACTTTGGATATTCTTAAAACATGAAGGGAACATAATGAAGCGCATTCTTTAATGCATGTGTTGTTATCCTATTAACCCTTCAAACAAACATTATAAAGGGCATTCTCGCTTGCAAGTACATTTCTGTGGAAACAATTGTATCAAGAATTTTTGGTTTAAGCATTATAAAAATAATAGACATTCAATATTCAGCAAGACTATTGAGATTTGCGCTTTCATGTGTGTTGGACATTTGATATTCATCAAGACTATTTTGCATTGCGCTTTCATGTGTGTTTGTTTTACTTTTTCATATTTTGGCTTCTTTGTGAGACTATTGACGAATGTTGGAACATAAGTTTTTCTTTATTGAGCAGTCGGACAACGGAGAATTGGCAAATTCAATCTTCTATATACTAAGACAGTGTCATTTTGTCTTAAGGAACTTTTAGTTGATCCTTTGAAAGAAAGCAAGATACTCACAACAAATCAACCTTTATCAGACAAATCTCTCCAACTATACGTTTGATCTTTACCTTTACAGGAAATAGTTGTTTGTAGAGCATTTAATATTCAATATAATAATTGTTGCATGCATTAGAAATAAGGGCTGAAGATTACCAACTCAACAGTCATCGTACTTCCGTTCCAGATCTCCCTCCCTGCAGTACCCTCCCTAATTCCCTTCCCCCCATCTGGCCATCTTGATACTCTGGTGTTTTTTTACACACAGAGTCAAGGCTGCCTGAAGGTGGGCTTCTTGAGGGTACTGCTCCTGAGGAATCGGACCTGACACCACAAGAGAAATTTTTCCGTACAATTCCAAAGACACCAAACATGAACTGGTTACTTGTTCCCATTTTCAAGTTACACATTATTGAATGGAACAAGGTAACTCCAATTTTATCCTATAGGAGAGGTGGGCCTGCACGAGTGAAAAACTTATCTAACAGGTTTTCACTACCAGGACATGTAAAACTTTAAGTGAATGTTACCATGCTATGTAATAAATGAAACATTAACATTAAATAGTAACATTTCCCCTAATTACTTTAATACATATATTTCATCTACATAATTAGCCTAGAAAGCGTCCAAACACAGTCAATACATTACTAAATCACATCACTAACGATTACATCACACTCCTGATAGGTACCCCATGTAGGATCCAAATTTTCCGCTCTATCAGCCTCAACAGTAAGAGGTAAATATAAATTTCTACATGGTAGGCCCCACAAAGGCTCAAAATGGTGGTCAAATAGCATAGGTTGAGCTTTCGGATGTTGGGGTATAAAAAAAATAACCCAGCGGGAGCATGACAATATTTTATTTTTGCCCTTGCTGTGTTTGAATGACAGATTACATCCTGACAAGCACGCTTCTGTTACTGACGCACATCCAGCTAAGAATCTCGGCGATTCATTTGCCTTGCTCCCGTGGGTATTATACACAAAAACCCAGATGCTATAACAATGTTTACCGATCTCCACACTGCAAGGAGCCATTGAGAGGCCCAAACTACTCTGCACTACCGCGGTGACGACCCATTACTGTTAGCTGTGGACTAACGCGGTCTACCGTGTCAGTGCTACTTATGGTTGCCTTATATATATATCCCATTGTGCTGAAGAAGACCCGCATACGGTAGTCTGAATTTACCCTCTAAGCCCAAGTCGGGTCGAAACGTCAACACCACTTGTTCTATGGTCTGGATTATGTTGTATTAGTCCCCCCATTGTTTGTTTTGGATGGTGCATTTTGAGTAGACTAGCATCATCTTTTGAAACGGACGTGGAAGAATAAGAGAAAGTTGATTTGAAGACAGGCCCACGTACACTAGTTTACTGTTCTTAACATTATTTCAGCCAGTGTCCATTGTGTAAAATGATGAAATTGTTGTCTCCATATACTCTTCTCTGAAATTTTCATTTTAGATTCACCTTGCACAAAAGCACTTTTTCTTGCACCCCTTTTAGAGCAACCGTTGATTGCTATATCATTGCCATTTATATGTACTACCTATTTGCTATTTTGAAAAATAAGAGAATACAAAGGAGATTTTTATCTTTAAAACTAAGTATCTGTGTTTCTCTCTCTCTCTCTGGTGTCTAGAGAATAATATTTTCTCTTTTGTATAACAATTATTTTGTTTAAGCCATTCAGTGACCTACCCAATAAAATTTGGGGGTCGCAGCCTTTTTGGTCCATCCAAGAAGGGATGTCAGGACCACCTTGTGTCTTTACCACGTTGTACCCAGGTCCTCTGGCGTGTCATTGGTTACCACATTAGTTTGTAATGGGTGTTTGAATCAAGCAGTCTTCCCAAAGTATTAGGCAGCCCGACGTTGACAATAATGCAATCACCAGGTATGTCTTTTGGTGCGTAGCCAATCCAGCTTATCCGCCGAACCATGATAATATAATTTACGTTTAGCACCTAAATATTTTAATAGTCCCAAGCCAAGGGATAACCTTATTTTGTGCTTGCTCCCAAGATAAGGTTTGGCCATTTTTCAATGGGGGCACTCTCACCATAACCAAGACATATGGATAGGCCTCTTGAGAGAGGTTAAGGGTAATTAAACTAGGTTTAGTGTCCAGATTACTGGCCTTAGGGCTATGCGTGGGTGTTGTAGAGCAGGGATGGATCATTGAAGTGCAGGTGCTGGCACTGGAACTGTCTCACCCTTCAACAGGGAGTAACAGTAGGACAGACTACAATGCCACTTTATGACCTGCATTGCCTGGCAGATGTTAGATTTAGATGTTTAGATGTTAGAAAGTAGCCATTTTCTGAGTAAGAAAGCCAGTTGACCTTCCCTGGGTATTGTCAACAGGAGCAGAAATTATCGATAATGTATAAAGGGTATGCAGTTCCTAATGAAGTATGAGTGTCTATGTAGGTTGTGGAAATGTGGATTTTCCTGATCAGTTATGTCCCCTATCTTGGACCCCAACGGTTCTATGTGCATGTCACAAGTACATGTATGTTCCCTCCAGTTCCAGTGTCCAAGACGCAAACATATGTGCGTCCACCGCCAACATGTTCTCTGTCAGATCCGCCATCAATGGGCTGGATATTCGATTCCTAAGTATGAAAGGCCACCGACTTTATATGGCTAAGTTACTCCATTTTTACAGTTCAGGCAAGTAGGCCCGATTCTGTCCTCAAAGCCTTCCCTGCTCTCTGTCTCTGACAGCTTCAGCTTGAGCTCGCATCTGTATCCATGAACTTTGTCCTACTCCCTGTGCAGCTAACGGTGCCTGTCTCGGCCAGTTTTGCCTGCCTGCCAAGAAGCTGTATTTCACCTTCGAATTATCTACTTTGCTCTTCAGCCGATGCATTCCTGTCCAGTGATTTAGGTAAACATTTCCTCTAAGCTCACAAGCAAAGGACTCGGCCTTTCCGTCCTCCTGCAAGTAATTCATAGCCCTGTTGCCATGGAAAGTTTTCTGCCCCTCGCATCTCATATAGACACTTAGACGCTTGTACACGCACACAGTCAGTATAGAATAGATTCTGTCCGAGAGTCTTTTCTTGTGGATAACATAGTTCTCTAAACATAGGATGTTAGATATGATTTGGGATTAGGTTGACTTGACCCCCCAGACTTCTCGTCTCCACATGTAGAGCTAAATGTCAAGTCCCCGTCACCCCCTAGTTGCACGTCAATCACACGTCATGCTGCTGCGCGCGCATCTATGTTAAGTATTATCTTATAGATCCACCTATGCATGATAATCAGAGCCAATCATGTTTCTTTCTGCTCCTTATTACGCCTAGTTTCGATTACGTACCACGATGTCATTCCTCTTATCAATTGTTACGCCTTTTGCATTCATTTCATTGTAATGTAAGACCTATAAAAGTTACTTCTTGTCAATAAAGTATTGTACTTCACTTCCTGAACCCTCGTGGTGACGGAACCTGAAGGCCGCCACTCGAGTCGGCCATTTTGGAATAAAGCCCATTCAGAAAATCTCTTATACCACGGATTCTGCCTCTTGTTATTCTGAGCTATTTTACTTTATTTTAGATTCCGCATGAAATTCAGTCAAGGTAAAAAGAATTATTTACCACATAATGGCGCCCGAACAGGGACACTTTCTCATCTCACGCGCCGGCGGTGCGTTGCAGGCCCGGTCTCCTGCCACAGCTGGACGGACCATAAACGCGTACCAGCAGGATTTCCTGTAAGCTCCCTCCGGTCAAGCGGGGGCGACTGAGGCTGCGATCAACCCAGACGAGGCGGTGAGAAGTGCGAAGTATCCCGACCAGAGCCTAGCTGAGAGAGCAAGATCCGAGGTATACAGAGGCCCACCAGGTTTTCGAAATCCCGATGTCCAGAGGGTCCGCTGTCCGCAGTCATCGAGTCCCGTTCATTCTCTGAGGCCTTCCATTTCAAGGAGCTACTCGGTGAGTACCATCGCCGGGGAGGCGTGTTGACAGCACATAGGTTGTGCCGGTCAAGACGGATTTGGGTACACAAATCCGGTCTGCACTGTTTAGCAGTGTATATGTACTGTTTAGCAGTATATCAAGTATTCCGAAGTATCTAGTTATTGTCAAGAATTCTGCTTGGTGATTAGTTATGCAGACTGTCATCATTGTTGGTCATTTTTAAAGGTTAAAATGTTTAATGTTTAAATGTTTAAAGTGTTCAAATGTCTTGCATATTGTGGTATGAATGATTGTTCATTGTTCACCGTTCATTGTTGTGTTTTCCGTATTAAGTGAATTCAAGAGTAAGTATCAGATCAGTTGACGAGATGCCGCTCTTCTCGAAGTTAAGACAGATTACTACCAGAAAAGGGGTGCTCGAAGAAGCAGTTCCTATTCCTCCTAGGGACACCCCAGGGCATTTTATGTATCACAAGCATGGCTTAGATGCCATATTGTTTCTTGATCTATGGGTAGATTATACCAAGGGATTGCCGGAAAGTCAAAGGTGGCCCGCAGCGGGAACCTGGGATGCAGAGTGCATCATGAAAGTGGAGGAAGAGTTATGGAAAAGAAAAGTCAGACAGTCACAGAAAGACGCTGTTGAGTTATGGCGTAAAGAATCTCATAGACGTACAGAAAAAGCACGTAGACAGGAAGAGAGGAGTAAAGAGAGTTCAAAGGAAGTTCAAGAAAATATATTAATTGAGGAAGGTATCCGAGTAAAATCAGAACAAGTAGATAGACAAAGAAACGCTCTTATGAGTGGTATGTATCCCCTCCTAGCCGAAGGACTACCTAAGGCTGTTCCAGAGATGCCAAAAGACTTGCCACCCCCATTATTTCCAATTAAGGTACATCCAAAAGGGCATCCCAGAACCGCAGAAGATGTCTTTCTTTCCTCATATCTAGATGACGCAGCTCCCGAGTATGCTAACCCCACACCACATAGACCGTCTGGCAGAGGGGTTCAACGTCAGGATCAGGTATCTGTCCCCGTGCAACAGCAAGTCCCGACGCGAGCTCCGGCAAGCACGTCTGTTTCCGCATCTATCCCCGCAGTCGATTCTACAGTGGTATCGACACCCATAGTTGCTGTGTCACGATCGACGAATCCATTCACACCCGACGCCCCTGAAGGGGCCACGGGAGGTGCAAGCAATACTTTTACGCCACCTAGAATAAATAAACTTATTTTTCAAGAATCAGCGCATTCACGTACACCCAAATTCGTAAATGAACGTACGCTTAAGGAACTCCTTATAGATTGTAGATATGACCCGGTGGTCGGTAAAGAGGACGAAATGGTCCTGGCATCATTACGTATCAGACGAGCCGCAGAGTATTTAGCGAGGTTACCAGGAATGACTACGCATCTAGATAACATATATCATTTTGTCCAAACAGGGCGAGACCCAGAATGTATTAACAGAGCTATGGAATTCCAGAAAGTAGAGATACAGGGGGAACTGTTACGTTTCCTCATAAACTGTGTGATCAGAAATCAAGACCGACCGGGGGTAGACCCGAATACAATGCTTATTCTTACAAGATGGAGCCAGAATATATCAGAAGGGAGACACGATAAGAAAAACTGTATAATAGCCATGTGCCGAAAAATCCGCAGAGAAAGAACGCCGTATTATATGGATAGACAAAATCCCTTACGAGAAGTGCACCCAATAAAAGGCGAAGACAATGAGTTTCACCGTGTATTTGTATACACACCCATATCAAAAATTGAATTGTTAGAAATGAAGAAAGTAGTACCAAGTCATGACAAAGACCCTGCGGGTTTCCACCGAGAAATTAAGGACATGTTGCTGATGGGAGAGTATACCTATCCTGATATCATGACGATATTAAAGGTGCTCTTACCTGCTGGCATTTATGAAAAACTGAAAGAAAAAGAGTGGGAAGTGGGAGACCAAAAGATAGATTGGACAGCATTAGAGACGGAAGAAAAGGCCCGAGCTGCAGGTTCAGGGCTCGGGGATAAAGTCAAAGCATTACCAGGTTTACTAGTACAAGTACTGCCACGTTTGTTAACTACGAAAAAGGAAGATTGGGGTGCAATCACGGCCTGTAAACAAAAGCATGATGAAGACACAAGTGACTATTATGCCCGATTTGAAAAATGTTTTGGAATAAATAGTGGTATAAAAACAAGTAGTGAGTCGTATCCACATTTATTTGTGACAAAATTAGTAGAAAATGCATTACCTCCAGTAAAGAATAGAATATTGAAATTCGAGAGTACCTGGCAAAGTAACACTCCGTCACAAATGCTACAAATGTTACAGTATCATCACAATAGAATTAGAGATGAACAAGAACACGAACAAAGACGTATGAAAGATACAAAAATGAAAATGCTAGTGTCTCAGACAGTACCGGCTGAAGGACATAAAAAGGGTATGACACATTCCGATTCAGCAGGACCGGTAAAAGGGACATGCAATTATTGCAAAAAGCCAGGTCATTACGTACACGATTGTCCAGTTTTAAAACATAATATCGCCATAGGTAAAACACAAGAAAGATCACGGCCACACAGACAAGATCAGAATGAACAAGGAGCTATGCCACATTCCCAGGCCATGCCAGCCGCACAACAGCCAATACAGTTTGTGCCAGCTGCACCACCGTTGCCTGTTACTGCCACACAAACCACCACACGACAAATGTATCAGACTGCACAGTATGAATATCCTGAGTATCAGCGTTACGCATGAACCAGCCTAGAGAGGGAAGTTGACTTACCGCTTATCGAGATTCCTGTAGATCAAGAAGGACCTTATGTACATAGTGAATTATTGGGTCAAGATAGAAAATTCTTACTCGATACAGGGGCAAGTCGTACAACTATAAAACGTAGTGAAGTTCCAGGGGCACCCCTCTCAGGCTCTCAAAATGTTTCCCTTGGTTTTTCGGGAAAACCTATTGTTAATGAAGTATCACAGCCTCTTCCACTTACGATAGGACCTTTGACACGAACTACAGATTTATTGCTTACTAAATCATGCCCAGAAAATCTGTTAGGAATTAAGACTCTGAAAGCCCTAGGAGCCATAATATGTTGTTCTCCGGGAGGAATAAGGTTGTTTTTACGTGATTTTAAAGGTCACTATGTGTCTAGAGACATGGATCCCCGACTACAGACTTTACCAGCGCATCTATGGGCACAAGGCCCTACTGATGTTGGTTGCATGAACATTACACCATACCGAGTTACACTCAAGGCAGGAGTGGTATTACCACGAATGCGACAATACAAGTTACCGCAAGATGCTGTAGTGGCTTTGCTGAAAATCATTGATGAGTTAATTGCCCAAGGAGTAGTTGTAGAAACAGACTCCAATGTATGTAATTCGCCGATAATTCCGATTCTTAAACGAACTGACCCTACTGCTCCGCCAGTATACCGATTGGTTATTGATTTGCGGGAACTAAACAAGTGCATTGTGCCACAATTTCCTGTGGTCCCCGATATATCATCATTATTGACAGCAATTGATTCCGAAGCAACATTCTTTACTGTAATTGATCTCAAGAATGCCTTTTTTAGCGTCCCAATAGATCCGGAAAGCCAATATTTGTTCGGATTCAGTTTAAATGGGCGCAGCTTTAAATTCTCACGCGCTCCCCAAGGATTCACAGAAAGCCCCAGCATCTACAGCCAAGCACTGAAACGAGAACTTGACAGTATCCACATGCCAGTCAATACTGCACTGCTTCAATATGTCGATGATCTGCTGATCACCGCGAGAAGCGAACCTGAATGTGAAAAGGCTTCTCTGACAGTTTTACATTTTCTAGCCGACAAGGGGCACAAGGTGTCCCCTTCTAAGCTGCAATTCTGTGTCCAGCGAGTTATTTATCTTGGTCACTCGCTGTCCAAGGAGGGAAGGCAGCTTACACCAGATCGCATCCAGTTAATTGCTAACATGTCAATACCCCAGACACAAAAGGAGGTGCGGGCTTTCATAGGCCTCACTTCATATTGTAGGCAGTGGATCCCTCGGTATGCATTTCTAGCAAAACCACTCATTCAGTTAACCACACAGGAGGCAGCCACATCGACTGTTCTCCCTTGGACTCAGGAACATACACAAGCTTTTGAAAGCTTAAAGGAAGCTTTATGTCAAGCACCTGTTTTAGCAACACCATGTTATAGCAAACATTTTACACTCTTTGTCACAGAACGCGAAGGTACTGCTTTGTCAGTGCTCACTCAGGATCAAGCAGGATCACGCAAGCCATGTGCTTATTTTTCCAGTACATTAGATCCCGTAGCTCAGGCTTTGCCCGCGTGCCTGAAATCAGTGGCAGCAACAGCTTTAGCAATCAGACAAAGCGATGCCATAGTGTTAGGACATCCATTGACAGTACAAGTACCACATGCAGTAGAAGTTCTTGTGAACCGAACACAAACACAACACTTGACCATAGCAAGACTTACCGGTTATGAACTGACATTGTTTCAGCCACACATAGAGATCCGACGGTGTAATACATTGAATCCTGCTACACTATTACCTGTAATTGGAACAGACCCACTAGCTCATGATTGTGTTGAAATTATTGAAATAAAGACGAAACCTAGACAAGACTTGACAGACGTTCCATTGTTAGATCCAGACCTGACGTTGTATGTAGATGGATCGTGCATGAGAGCAAGTACAGGAGACTTAGTGGCCGCGTATGCAGTCACAACAGACACTGAAGTTATTGAGACAAATTGTATAGATACTTTGTCAGCCCAAGCAGCAGAACTTATTGCCCTAACACAAGCCTGTATTCAAGCCACAAATAAGAAAGTTAATGTATACACTGACTCACGTTATGCATTCGGAGTTGTACACGACTTCGGCGTGCTGTGGCGAGAGAGAGGTTATTTAACCTCCCATGGTGCCCACATTCAGCACGGAACCCTCATTCATGCCTTGTTAGACGCAATACATCTACCAACTGCCATATCGATTATGAAATGTAAAGCACACACGAAGGTTACTGATATCATTTCTCAAGGCAATGATTTAGCTGACAGAACAGCTAAACAGACTGCTCAGAATCGCACATTAGACATGACAAAGCCAATAGTTCAGACACCAACACAGTGTATGACAATTAAGGATCCCGCACTTGACGTAATTGACATACAGACACATGCTACTGCAGAAGAATTAAAGAAATGGACTGAACTAGGAGGGATCCAGACAGATCAGGGATGGATGACAAAGGAGAAATCTGTATGGTTTCTTCCTGACTCTATGGTCCAAGCCATTATAGCTACAATTCACAGCCCAGCGCATTTAGGAGAGAAAGCTATGCTAGATAGCATTCAACACATTTGGTTCAACAAACATTTACGAGCAGCAGCTAAACAAAAAGTCCGTACCTGTATGATATGTTGTCAGTTCAACCCAGGAAAAAGTGTTCCCGTAGAACAGGGTGGATTCCAGACTCCTGATCATCCTTTTGAAGTGCTCCAAATGGATTATATCCAGATGGAACGATGTCGAGGATTCAAATATGTTCTGGTAGTTGTCTGCGCTCTGTCCCGTTGGACAGAGGCGTACCCGGTTTCAGATTACACGGCCCCGACTACTGCCAAACAGTTAGTTCGAGAATTCTTCCCGCGGTACGGTTTACCACGTGTTGTATATTCAGATAACGGCCAGCCTTTCTCATCCGAATTAATGAAACATGTCTCACTTTTGTTGGGATATCAGTGGAAATTCCACTGTGTCCGACACCCCGAGGCAGCAGGTCTCGTGGAACGACATAATCAAATTTTGAAAATCAGATTGTCTAAAATATGTAAGGAGAAAGGTGTTGACTGGATAGTAGCATTACCAGTTGCACTATTTTACATAAGAATGGTAGCACACTCTCGAACAGGGCTATCCCCGTATGAGGTGATCTTCGGAAGACCACCAAATATGTGGGGGACGCCTATACCACGTAAAATAACTGATGTTAATTGTAATATGCTGACAGATTACTTGGCTTCCTTGATGTCTGCACTACAATCTTGTCGTTCACAGGTAGCTGCAGCTTTTCCTGACAACACTGAGGTGAAACCCCATGACGTTGCTCCGGGGGATCTGGTGTTTGTGAGGAATTTCGATCGGAAAACCCAATTGGAGCCCAGGTGGAAAACACCGAAGCTAGTCCTGCTGACCACAAGAACAGCCGTGAAAGTGGAGGGCCGCAAAGGATGGATACATTCCAGCCACGTTAAGAAATTTCATGGACTATCCTCGGATATAGACACTGTGCCCTGCACTCCCTCACAGACTGATTCAAAACTTCCTTTTGTTGAACAGAATGACTCTCAGTGCTATAAATTAAAGCTTAGGCCCAAACAGTCGAGCAATTTGATTGTTTAAGTCCTCTCCAAGGTGAAGCGGTTGAATTGTCTCCGACATGTATCCCTTGGACCTGAGTAGAGAAAATACCCGAGAAATGTTGAAACGACAGGCGTATTGTAAATCACTGCGTAGCTACTGTATGAGGACATTATTAATTTTGTTTTTATTGAGTGTTTTAATAATTATTACAAGTGTGATTTTGCACATATATCATCCTATTTCTGGACATGTTTATAATGTTACTACTGAACATTCTTTTAGTGACCTACCGCCACATGAATTATCTTATAGACTTGCGCTGCGCAATAACACTTTCATTAGTATGTTACATCATTCCCATCAGACTAGTAATGCCACCAATTGTTGGGTGTGTGGCCGACTCCCTCCCTATCAGAATAACAAAGGAGTTCTGCCTTTCTTTCCACATCCGTTCACACACAATGGCTCCTGTGGAGCATGGTTTAGTTTACTAAATTCCATAGACCCAGACACAGCAGTTTATCAACAACATTGGATATGGGGAAATCTGAATCTAGTTTTATTCAAAGTCTGTCATCCTAATAAGGAGGGTCACCCCAGTAGAACAGGAACTGATCTAGAAAATGAAGTGTATAAATTAGGTAATTTTACACCTAATCTTATGATTCTGAATGTCAAATCCGAAGTTGAACTAATTCTGCCCACTATGTCAGTATTTCCAGTTAAGGGTGAATTATGTGTAAGAAAAGTTGGTTCCATACATATGGGCCATAGCCAATGCGTTACTACAGTAGAATATAGTGATCAAGGTAAATCTTCATTTAGAGCTTCTCGCCATTCTTACTTTATATGTGGTCAGACGGCATATATGCGTCTGCCTCTAGATTGGGATGGTACCTGTTACATAGCATTCCTTCTGCCACCTGTTTTCCTAGCTCCCCCTGATTATTATCGGAATGTTCATTTAGTACACAATAGAGAGCGAAGAGATCTCCCAGTTGTCGATTATACTGAGACGGCATGGGACAAGTATGTAGATTTCAATAAAGGTATCTTTCCCTATATAGGTACAATATCAAATAGTAAGCTGATACGTAGACTAACCAAGACTCTCGAAGCTGTAGTAAACGAGACTATAGCCGCCCTAGGCAATCTGACAGAGGAACAATCAGTGATGAGAATTGTTGTTCTCCAGAATCGTCTTGTCCTTGACGTCATCCTGGCCGATAGGGGCGGAGCTTGCAGGGTCATCGGATCCAGCTGCTGCATATTCATACCAGAAAATTCGCCATCTGTATATAAAGCTATAACACGCCTTCATAAGATTGTGAGCCAGATACACGAAAATCCAGGCACTTGGACGTGGTCCGGGTGGTTTTGGAGTGTGATATCAGCCTGGGGATGGAGAGTTCTATCCTTCCTAGGTATTGGCCTTCTTATGCTCTTCAGTTGTTGTTTATGCCTGCAATGTGGACCAGTGATTTGTGGTCTGTGTGCCACATCATGCATTCCATATCAAGGTTCTCGTTCAAAATGCCGGAAGAAGAAGGAAGAAGAAATGATGCTCCATGAGCAAATCGATGGAATGATGAAGATTGATATCTCTTGAAGGGCAAGTAGGGGACAAGGAGGGAAATGTGGAAATGTGGATTTTCCTGATCAGTTATGTCCCCTATCTTGGACCCCAACGGTTCTATGTGCATGTCACAAGTACATGTATGTTCCCTCCAGTTCCAGTGTCCAAGACGCAAACATATGTGCGTCCACCGCCAACATGTTCTCTGTCAGATCCGCCATCAATGGGCTGGATATTCGATTCCTAAGTATGAAAGGCCACCGACTTTATATGGCTAAGTTACTCCATTTTTACAGTTCAGGCAAGTAGGCCCGATTCTGTCCTCAAAGCCTTCCCTGCTCTCTGTCTCTGACAGCTTCAGCTTGAGCTCGCATCTGTATCCATGAACTTTGTCCTACTCCCTGTGCAGCTAACGGTGCCTGTCTCGGCCAGTTTTGCCTGCCTGCCAAGAAGCTGTATTTCACCTTCGAATTATCTACTTTGCTCTTCAGCCGATGCATTCCTGTCCAGTGATTTAGGTAAACATTTCCTCTAAGCTCACAAGCAAAGGACTCGGCCTTTCCGTCCTCCTGCAAGTAATTCATAGCCCTGTTGCCATGGAAAGTTTTCTGCCCCTCGCATCTCATATAGACACTTAGACGCTTGTACACGCACACAGTCAGTATAGAATAGATTCTGTCCGAGAGTCTTTTCTTGTGGATAACATAGTTCTCTAAACATAGGATGTTAGATATGATTTGGGATTAGGTTGACTTGACCCCCCAGACTTCTCGTCTCCACATGTAGAGCTAAATGTCAAGTCCCCGTCACCCCCTAGTTGCACGTCAATCACACGTCATGCTGCTGCGCGCGCATCTATGTTAAGTATTATCTTATAGATCCACCTATGCATGATAATCAGAGCCAATCATGTTTCTTTCTGCTCCTTATTACGCCTAGTTTCGATTACGTACCACGATGTCATTCCTCTTATCAATTGTTACGCCTTTTGCATTCAATTCATTGTAATGTAAGACCTATAAAAGTTACTTCTTGTCAATAAAGTATTGTACTTCACTTCCTGAACCCTCGTGGTGACGGAACCTGAAGGCCGCCACTCGAGTCGGCCATTTTGGAATAAAGCCCATTCAGAAAATCTCTTATACCACGGATTCTGCCTCTTGTTATTCTGAGCTATTTTACTTTATTTTAGATTCCGCATGAAATTCAGTCAAGGTAAAAAGAATTATTTACCACAAGGTCAACAACTTGTTCTGCAGGGTACGCTTAGGGGTGACTCTGCAAGAATCAAATGCCCTCACACACATGGATAGGTGTCATGCTTCATCATAGGGCGTTTGCTCCTCGTCGGGCCGGCACTGCAATGCCCGATGGGCACCCTCAATGGGGGCTCTTTACCGGAGATCTTCTTGTACGCCGTTTGGCGATGTGCTGTTGTGGGGTCTTAAGGAGTAGACTGGTGTTCAAGTGTGAAGGTAAAAAGAGGAAAAGAGGTATTTCTCAGGAAAAACTTTAATGAACAAGTTCTCTTACCTATATTAAAAATGTTTGATGCTATCTATTAGACTTTAGTTATCTTGGATAGCTAAGGGTCAACATGTTTCTAGCTTCCGTGTAGTCATAATAATGACCTAGTAGCTATTCATCAAGACCAAAATTAACCTAATCTACTTTGTGAATGGATTTTTAATGTATAGGGTCTGGATTTTCTTCCAATCACACATACCTTAGTTTTGGTATTGATTTTTGATTTATTTAGTGATGACCCTAATCGTGTAAGATTCAAGACTCCTTGAGTCGTGCATAATGGCACGCCATTTGCGTGAGTTTGGTCAGGACCGGCACTCCGGACGATCAACCCTTGTGTTCCACTTTAGAGTCGGCACACAAGGGTAGGTCGTCCAGAGAGCCGGTCCTGGCTTAACTGATTAGGGACATCACTGGAGCTAGACCCATGACCCACGGCCAGAGATCAGCTCTTCTGTGCTGACCTCTGCCTGCGGTCCTACCAGGCAGAGTTCGAGTCTGCACCTTGCTGGTGCCTGTTGCCGGTACTTTTTTCTCCCCTAGAATTTCTGCTCATATTGTACATTGTTTTGGTTTTTGTCTTGATGGTATTTATTTCCTGTGGTTCTGTCTTGATTGTAACTATGTTTTACCTCTGCTGACTACTCTCTCTGTCTCCCCCTACGTCCATTTCGCCCTCTGCTATCCGCCCATGCCGCTCCCGCCTCCCAGCTGCTCCTCCCTCCCCTACTTAATGGAGACCACTGCGCAGTTGCGCAGCGGATGTGCCCTGGCGTGCCAAAGGCACACCTAAGGCAAGCTCGTCTGCTCCTGTCCACGCCTAGACCGCGCCCAGTGCCAGACCCCCGGCCCCCACGAGCGCCACAACACCCGACGCCGATACGATGCCAATACCCTCCACACACTCAAAGCCGGCCAAAACTCCACCTGCTTCCAGGCTGCCCCGAAGCTCACCCATGAACCCTTCACCTGCCAAAACTGCAGCTACACCAGCCAGTGCACCCCAGAGCATCCTGCCCATCCCAACAAAGCAGGCCACACCAATCTCAGATGCATACTACTCAACACCATCTCAGTCCACAAGCACGCTGTCAAACTCTGGGACCTTCTCGATTCGTCCTCACCGCACGTCGCCTTCCTGACAGAGACCTGGATGAACGACCTCCTCGGCGCCCAACATAGCCATAGCCATCCTGGACGGCTACAAGATTACCCGCAGGGACCGAAACAACAACAAACCGGGAGGAGGAATCGCCATCGTCCACAGGAACACCATCAGAATATTGACCAACACTGAATACTCCCTCAGCATGGCCGAACACCTAAACTTCCAGATCCACATTGATCACAACACCACCCTCACAGGAACCATTGTCTACAGACTCCCGGGCCCATGACCACAGTTCAGGGACTCCATCGCCGGCCTCATCAGCACGTACGCCCTCGCCTCCACAGACTACATCCTCCTCGGAGACCTGAACTTCCACCTGATCGACAACCTCACCAACCTCGGACTCAAATAGCTCGTCACAACTCCCACCCACTCCACCAGACACACGCTCGACCCCCATCTTCGCCGCCAGCAATCACATCACCTTCAGCCACACCACCGAACTCCACTGGACCGACCACCACTGCATCCATTTCTCCTTCGAGAAACACACTGCGCACAGCCAACTGCAATGAATCCCTCACCACAGCTGGAACAAAGTCACCGAAGACCAGCTCCTCACCACCCTCGTCCGAGACCCTCCATCCGAGCCCATGGACACCAATGCAGCAGCCTACAACTTCAGACAATGGATCGACAACTGCGCCAACACCCTCGCCCCCTTCAGGAAACCCTCAAACAGGCGCACCGACACAAGAGCCATCTGGTTCAACGCCGACCTCCAGACTTCAAAGCAAACCTGCCGAAGACTCGAGAAGCAGTGGCGCCAAGACCAGACAACAGACAACCACGCGGCCCTCAAGAATGCCAGACGCAAGCACCACCAACTCATCCGATCCAAACCAAAAGACCTTCTTCAAGGAATGCATCGACAACAACGCACACAACAGCAAAGAGCTCTTCAGCATTGTGAAAGAACTCTCCTCCCCAACTCCAGCTCCAACGACATCCCGCCGTCGCAAGAACTCTGCAACTCCCTGGCCACCTTCTTCCACCGCAAGATCGCAGACATCCACGACAGCTTCAACACCCAGACACCAACGACAGTCGCTGACACCCCCGACTCAACGCCCTCCAAACACACCGACCTCCTGCTCTCCTGGAACAACATCAACGACGAAGACACCATCAAAATCATGAACACCATCCACTCTGGCTCATCCTCCGACCCCTGCCCCCACCACATCTTCAACAAAGCAAGCTCCATCATCGCACCCCAACTCCGAAAGATCATCAACAGCTCCTTCGAAACCGCCACCTTCCCGGAGAGCTGGAAACACGCCAAAATCAACGCCCTACTCAAAAAGCCCAAAGCGGACCCAAAGGACCTCAAGAACTTCCGACCCATCTCCCTTCTCCCGTTCCTGGCGAAAGTCATTGAGAAGACTGCAAACCGACAACTGACCCACTTCCTGGAGGAGAGGAACATCCTGGACTCCTCCCAATCCAGTTTCCGCAGCAACCACAGCACCGAAACCACCCTCATCGCCGCCACTGACGACATTAGGACCCTGCTGGAAAACTGCGAAACAGCGGCCCCCATCCTCCTGGACCTCGCGGCCGCCTTCAACACCGTCTGCCACCACACCCCACGCACACGCCTCTACGATGCAGGGATCCGTGACAAAAGCCTGGCCTGGATCACCTCCTTCCTCACCGGAAGAACCCAGAGAGTCCACCTCCCCCCATTCCGATCCGATGCCACCACGATCACCTGCGGCGTACCCCAAGTATCATCCCTCAGCCCGACCCTTTTCAACATCTACATGGCACCGCTCACTGACATCGTCCGAGCGCACCACCTCAGCATCATCTCATACGCCGACGACACCCAGCTGATCCTCTCCCTCACCAAGGACCCAGCCACCGCCAAATCCAACATTCACAAGGGAATGAAGACCGTCGCAGAGTGGAGGAAGACCAGCCGTCTGAAACTGAACTCTGACAAAACGGAAGTCCTCATCCTCGGCTCCACCCTCTGCGCATGGGACGACTGCTGGTGGCCGACCACGCTGGGAGCTGCCCCGACACCCACCAACCTTGCACACAACCTGGGGTTCATCCTGGACTCAACGCTCACTATGACCCAGCAAGTCAACGCTGTTTCCTCCTCCTGCTTCAACACCCTCCGAATGCTCTGCAAGATCTACAGATGGATCCCCACCGAAACCAGAAGGACAGTCACACAAGCCCTCGTCAGCAGCAGGCTGGACTACGGCAATGCCCTCTATTCGGGAACCACGGCCAAACTCCAGAAACGACTCAAACGCATACAAAACACCTCTGCACGCATCATCCTCGGAATCCCTCGCCACAGCCACATCACCACACACCTGAAAAACCTGCACTGGCTCCCAGTCAACAAGAGGATCACCTTCAAGCTCCTCACCCACACTCACTAAGCTCTCCACAGCGCTGGACCAGCCTACCTCAACAAACGACTCTCCTTCTACACCCCGAACTGCCAGCTCCGCTCCACTGACCTCGCCACCGTCCCACGCATCCGCCGAATGACCACCGGCGGCAGGTCATTCCCCCACTTCGCCGCTAAGACATGGAACACCCTCCCCATCCACCTGCGACAGACCCAGGACCTGCTGACCTTCAGGAGACTTCTCAAAACCTGGTTGTTCAATCAGTAACTGCGCCATCCCCCACCTCTAGCGCCTTGAGACCCTCACGGTTGAGTAGCGCGCTCTACAAATGTTTTCATTGAATGATTGATCACTAAATAAATCAATACAACTAAGGTATGTGTGATTGGGAGAAAATACATGAACCTATACATCAAAACTCCAATCACAAAGTAGATTAGGTTAATATTCGTCCTGACGAATAGCTACTAGATCATTGTTATGACTAATAAACAATACTGCTCAAATAGTGGGGTTTCCAACCAGGGGCCGTATTACAATAAATGCTCCAGGGGCGCAATGCGCCCTCTTTGAGCGACCCCGGGGCACTTTGGTATTACAGAAGGGGGCGCTGATGCTTGTGCATCCCCTTCAGTAATACGGATAGCGCTGGTGCACTTAAAACGCCAGCGCACCCTTTAGGTGCATGGGGGCTTGCCCTTTTGAAATGTTGGGATTCCTTTGTCTCTGCGCCACATTACAGATGCAGGCACAGAGGCAAAAAAGCTCTCAGCAGGGGCACTTTCACCCTCTGAAAGCAGCACTCTGGAGGAAGGAAAGGGGGTTCCTATGGACCTCCCAGACATCCCCTTGCAGGCAGGTGCAGTCACTGAGTGCACCTACCTGCAAGCAGATGCCGCCTGCACTGTGAAATCATGGAGCAGCTGCAAGCTGCCGCTTCGTGTTTTCACATGAATGTGCTGCACTGGGGGCACCTCAAGTTCGCGGCAACCCTGGGGGTAGCACATTTACTGTAATAGGATGCACTTACATTGTTTGCACTGGGCGCACATTTTAATAGGTGCACCTGACGCAACCAATGAAAATGCATAATACGGCCCCAGATTGCAGATCGGGACTCTGGGCCTTATTAAGAGTTTGGAGGTGCAGGAGCGGGCCATCCAGCTCCCACACAGCCAAACCCAAGTAGGAACCACCCCCAGATCAGGAGTTTTCACCTGTCTGGTGGGCAGTTCTTTGGCGTTCTCAGGGTAGTGCCTATGAAATAGGCACCGCAATTAGAACGTCAAAGGCAGTACCTGCACAGCATGGACTGCTGTAGTACATGCCGTGCAGGTACTGGTGTGCATCCACACAGGGGGCACATGTTGTGCCCCTGTGTGCATCCAAATTGGCGTGAAGCACCAGGGGTCCCTGTAGGGTCCCCTTTGTTTCCTCACCGCCACACTTTTCATGTTGGTCGCACCACCATGAAAAGTCTGGTGTGAGGAAATTCGTAATATGTTTGGTGGGCCGCTCATATTACAGCCTCAGGACCACCGCACAACCGACAGGGATAGGCGGTTCCCTGTCGGTTGCAGTGGATGGGGTGGTCCCAGGGCGGCCCGACTGCCCAGTCATAATAGGGCAGTTGAGAGACTGCCACCGTGAGTCTGGCAGTCTGCGGACCACCAGACTCATAATAAGCCCCTTTGTCTTTTCTCTAATTCTGGAACAAGGTAATATGCAGTTTTTATGATTTAGTTGTTTAGTTTTTTCCTGACGACTGCCACAAACCTCAGTGGCTACTCTCACTGACATTTGTGGCCTAAAAATTCAATTCCTACCTTTTGTCACTTAATCTTATGATAGGAAGGATTTAATAAAAACAGTTGAGATTTCTTCCATTGCATAATTGTGACATATGAACCTCTGATGGAGTGATATGTCCTCACTTAAAAATTAGCTCATTTTAGATAGAGCCAAACAAATATGCTGGGCTGACTAGAAATAGGTTGCTCTGGACATAAGCTCTCATCTTGAACTGGCCTCGATGGTGAAGCATGCCACATTGGGTCGGTGAAAGTCTAGAGTCCTTAAACAAAAAAAAACAGTGAGCAGATAGATCTGTCTTCAGTGTGAAATTTGCCAAGAAAATGAAACCAGTTTGCTCTTTTGTGTAGTCTTCTGATGTTAGGTTGGTCACACACTTGGCCCCAATCCTCCTCCCACCCGCAGGTTTGTTAAATATAAACATTGTTTATGCCTGATTATGATATTCCAAATTGTGCAAAATTTCCACAAATCTGAGATTTTTACCCACACAGATTTCATCTAGGTAATTCCTAAGTAATTTACATGGAGAAAATAGGTTGGAAAGAGATAAATGTTTGGAACTAGAGTGTGCTCACCCTGAGTTCACAGATTACTTTTTATTCTGACCTTGGAACCTCTAACTGGATTATAATTATGCTCCTGAGTAAACAAGCAAGATGTATTAACAGATTTACTATGGATTGAAATTAGCAGTTCGAGGTACCTGTAGTGAGGGCGCTCGAGGCAATTGCTCAGGAAAAATAAACAGGTTTGTGTGCATTTCGCTCCTCCTCAGGGTCTGATTACAAATTCCACAGTAATGGCAGCGTGATAAATATGCACCTGAAAATAATGTTACTGTGTGGTAACACTGCTCCAGTACCATGCAAAGACTAGCTAAACCCCATGGAATGAGGAATTTATGCGTGAGACTAGATTTAATGGTTGTAAAACCACACGACTCGTATTGTGAAGTGCCTGATGGACAATGCATAAGGCTTCCAAGGTAATTTGTTTAGTGGCTTGAAGACAATGCAGTTTCCAAATAGCAGCAGAGACTGAATGATATTTAGGAGGATCCAGAATGAATCTTGAAGCCAGATTCTGGACAAGCTGCAACTTGGCTATGGCTGTCTTATTAATGTACAGGTAGAGCGCGTTGCAGTGATCCATCCTGGATATAAACAGTGCCAAGGCCGCTTGTTTACGCGCAGAGAAGGAAAGAAACGGAAACACCTCCCTAAGGGTCTTAATCACCCAGAGGCAGGATGATACCGTCCTATTAATCTGAAGATCAAAGGAGAAGTTGTCATCAACCAGAACGCCAAGATTTATTGCGGAGTCAGCAGGGTTGAGAATTTGACCCAGCATTTCTGGCTACCAGGAATGGTTCCAAATGGATTATTGACCACCAAAGATCAAAACCTCAGTTTTATCCCCATTCAGTCTGAGGTCGTTTGTTACCTTCCAGATGGCCACATCCTGCATACAGTTGTTAAAATTCATGGCGGACGCTTCTTTGTCCTTTGTGATAGACACAATTATCTGTGTGTCATCAGCATAGGATAAAGCCTATAACCCAAAGATCTAATAAGCTTAGCCAGTGGGGAGACATATAGGTTAAACAGAGTGGTGCTCAGGGATGATCACTGCAGAACCCAACATAGAGTCGCTATGGGTGCAGAGTAGAACTGGTCCACTACCACTGTCTGTGATATATCCTTAGAGAAGGATGACAGAAGCTTCAGGGCTGAATCTGTGGCCCCCAATTTCCTGCAATCGATCAACCATCCTGGTATGAGAGATGGTGTTAAAGGCTGCGGATATACTCAACAGGATCAGCACCGCAGCCTGCACAGCATCAACCCTGGAACAAATGTTATTGGCCGCGGATACCTCAGTCCCATGGTTACTCCTAAATCCATACTGGGAGGTATCCAGCAGATGCTGTTGTTACAAATAAAAAAACAACAGTTGATGGACAGAATGCAGAACGATGTCATACATTCACCCCAGTACAGAGATCTGGGCCTAAATCCATCCTTTTTTTGCTCACCATGCCATTCCAGTTTAAGTCATCAACTGGATTATTTAGATGTTTCTCCAGGATCTTGGAGGGACAGCCAAATTAGAAATAGGCCGTCAATTCGCATGGGTCCAATATGGGTTTTTTATGCAGAGGCTTAACAATCACAGTTTCCAGCTTTGGGATCACATCCAGAGGAGATTGCTTTATTAAGAGTTGCTGTGAAGTGAGGAATAATGATATGCGCTCCCAAATGCCTCAATTTGGGTGATCAGGGTTCAAGTAGGGAGACGATTTAACACTTCAGAGAAAATCTTTAGCCAGTTTATGGGTCAGAGGGGGAAAAGCAGAAAGACAAGAATCCTGCTCTTGGTCTGAGAAGGGCTGTGTAGACATTCTATGGGGCAGAAATGGAGGGCTCAGAATTGAGACTGTTCAAGGTAGAAAAGATATAAAAAATAAATGCATGCAGGCTCTCTGTGGAATGGGATTGGTGTGAGTGTGTGTTGGTATTAGGGGAGGGGAGGCTAAGTTCTGTCACTAGGGGCTGTGTTCTTCACTCTGCCAGAAAATAGGGAAAATTGTCTTAACTGCGCTGGCAAAAGCATCATACAATTTTTGGGCACAGAATTACAGGTAAAATCAGGTCCAGTGTTCCAACAACTGGGAAAATGGCATGTGGGAATATTGCCTCACTCAGAATGAGGCAAACCAGAATTCTAAATGGTAATTCCACTCCACCTCACTCATAATTGGAGTCACGGACTGTGGAATGGGGCAAAATCCACAGTACTCTTAATGTGCAATCAGGAGGAAGCAGTCTAACTTTAGGGTGCATTCAAAGTGCCCCACCACTGTGGAGCTGCTTACAGAATTGGGAACAAGTAAGCTGGTGCTGTGATTACTAATGAGACAAATAACTGTATGAGTCCTGAGTGACTCAGTGAAAAGGTCAGCAGTTGAAATGAGTAGTGAGAACAGACTTCTCCAACGAGTAGTTCGTGAGCTACTGGTAGCTCTCCAGCTACCTGTGAGTAGCTCTCATGCGTGCTGCCAGCCTGCTAAATTAGAAGCTTTTGCTTGGTTGAATTTATATACTTAAATATCAAAATTGAGTGGATATATTCAAGACAAAATTGTGTTTATTTTCAGAACTCACAAGATGATTTCTGGAGGAAATGGCTGAATTGTTCAAAATATATTTAAAGAAGATATTTGAGTGATAAACCACCTGACATTGAGGAGACTTTTTACAGATGTTACCGCCTTGGTGCTGAGGGACTGCAGCTATGGTTGTTCTGTGTTTTCCATGTGGAGGCATGATATATTGTCAAAGGCTTTTTTTATATTAACTCTGGCAACCATGCCTGGTGCACTGAAGTGGTCACTGGCAATGATCTCGCATATATGGTAGGGCACTAATGCAATCTCCTCTGATGTGGTCAATATTAATCACTAATAACATTAGTAGCTCTCGTTGAGTTTCGTTGAAAATAATTAGCTCTTATTACAGAAAAGGTTGTAGACCCCTGAGTTAGAACAAGGTCACTTGAAATGAGATCAGCCTTTCTCGATTGTCACTACCCTGCTACCAACGCTCTGAAGCGTGTCCTATTTTACAACCTTTTCTGCCCGTAGGGGGCAGCACTATTCTGTGACTTTTTGCACCACAATACAAAGCCATCCCTTCTAGAGGGACAAGATTATCTGAAAAAAAGCATATTTGATAGGGCTGCATTGGCGGACAAGGTAATTTCATCGAAGTTACACATTGGAAAGAAAATTACACGTGGGAGGAGGAATGTAAAGAATGTATGTGTGCAATTTTAAAGAAAAACAAACAGCATACGGCAAAACGGCAAAAAAATAGTGTAAAATAAGTACATTTTGTGAATAGACAGATACATTGTATTCCCTCAAACAAGTAATTACGTGAACACCTGAGCAATGAAAATTCATGAAAATCCACAATTTATTCGCTGGCTCAGTTCTGCGGTAAAGTTCTTCCTAGTCAGTGTAATGGGAGGTGAGAACAGCCTGTCACTGCCGGCCGCTGTTAAGCTCCCCGGTGGGTTTGTGATTGCAGGGCATGAAGGTCACTGGAGCATGTTAAATAGGCTTTCCTGCAAGCCCTTCCCTCGCCTCTTAGAATTCTGCCTCTGAAATAGCAGCCGTGACTTCACTATTTCAGGTTTAACTGCCCTGCCAATATGCTTCAAATGCCATATAAATAGCACCCCGCTGCGCCCCTACTTTTACATTTCCGATGAAAGTTCTGTGATGGAAAGACAGCAAGAACCTGTGTGTGCTGCCTATTTTCAGAATGCAGCTAAAGCGGCAAGACGCCTCGTCAGGGAAAGTAAGCGCTATATAATGCAATTACAATAACGGTGGTGGCCACAAGCAGTTCGTTTTGGAGATGGAGATTTAGTCTGCATCATAAGATTTTGGCGCAGAAAAAAAAAGCAAAGATGGAAAGAAAAAGGCGAGAGAAGAGAAAGACAAACAAGTGACAAAGATGAAAAGGGGAACACAGTTGTGATAAACTACCTGGAACATTATCTAAATAGACAGAACATGTAGGCTGGAGAAGAGAGAGCCTTGAAATTCAATCAAGACTAAGCAGCATTAGTATTTGCAGTGCCAAAGGCAGGCATCTAAGAAAAACTCTGGGCCGCTGCACTTAATATATTTTAAGCATTAGAGACTGTAAGGGGTTTAATATGTACGAAGGCAGACGGAGTCTGGGAGGACTGGAAAGCTTCTTTTAAACATTATTTAACCAAATCATTCACTCCAGCAGACTGGTGAGATGTGCCCGGGGCCCAGGCTAGACAAACGGTAAGTGAGAGCCCTGAGATGGGACGCTGGTGGAGACCTCACAAAAATCCTTGGGTCTACAATTACAACGTGGGCATGTCGAGTGACAAACAAAATCTCACTAAGCTAGCTGTGGGAGAAATCCCTTTCAGGACGAAATCCCTCACCCACCAGAGGTGGCATGCTTCATCATCTGGGATTCTCCTCTTGGAGGGAATGCCTAGTCCCGCTAAGGGCTACAACTTCCTGCCTGAGAAGGAGCTCAGGGATGTTTTTAGTAATCCTACACTACTCAGGATATACTAAATCCAACAGATGAGAGATGCTGAAAATTAATGGTGAGGGTGCAGCTCAACAGAAATTTCAAACCGTGAAGGTAGTGAAGATAAAACTAACAGGAACAAAAAAATACTTTTAATGACTTGTTCCTGCTGACAGGATTAAAAAACAGTGCAAAAGCAGTATGGATTTAAACTGGATATGTCGGACGAAGGGGTCTACATGTTTCAGCCAAGTCGACCCGAAAAGGTGTCAAGGCTTTCGCCAGGACCTAGATGAATGCTAGTGCCAACAAATAGTGGAAATGATAAGTGCTCAAATATCAAACCAGTAATCCTGCTATTTACATTTTACAGATTTACTGGTTGTACCTAGTAGATATGAGACAAAAGAAGACAGGGGAAAAAACAAATCAATCTTTCCCTCTGAGCATGCTCACAATTTAAGAAATCAAGAGAAAGTGGGATATTCTTATTTCCCCATCTCTGCAATGCAATTTGCATACATTAATATTAATGAATTCACTTACCAAAGTGTATGGATAAGTAACCTCACCTCAACCTGGCAACAGCTCAGGGAAGGGGGCCCGTTCTGTAAAAAAGGATGTAACGGTGTCAAGCAGAACTATCATTATGTTGACACTGCTTCTGACATAGAATATTAACAAGGTAAGAACAGATCACTTTAAAACCAAGTTCTTAGAAGCATCCACTCAAACATAAGTTTAAAAGTCCTGTCTAAAACACAAACCCTTGGTGTAAATTAGTTAGGCAGTGTCCCAGGGCCAGAATGACCATGCAGGAAGATCATCGGGTGATTAAACCAGCTGTTATGTAAATACTACACTCAATGTGCATGTATAGACAGCTATGCTAAGTATGTGCCAAGGGACCGGATCTCCCACGCCTCATTGGTTAGACATATCTTCCCACTCAGGTATGACGAGGTCTTATGATTCACACATTTCGCCTCGAGTATGGCCTAGGTTTAATATTTTATACAAAAAATTGAAATAGATAGATCAGACCACACTCAGTGACACGTATTCTAATGAGTCTCGGACGAGGAATAATCCGATGACTCTCTCGTGGAGCGTCCAGTGGGCACTAGTGTTATCTCAACTTATTGTCACCAATCATCGCGGATGGCAAGCCTGCAAAGAAGCACACTGGTGGGATAGAGGCAATGTATACCTCCAGCCCTTATAGATGTCCTGTATACCTTAGGCTACTTGAGGAGGAGAAAGGACACATGCCCCAACCCTTTGTTTTCTTTAAAAAAGCAAGAGAGTGATAGCACCAGGTTGAACGATAAGATTCCATGGGCAACATTATGAAATTACTGTCTCTGGGGGTTGCATTGTACCAGGACACTGCCTAAATTGAATATTAGGACTACAGGTGTAGGCAGTGGCGTCTCCTCTGTTAAGGTGGAAGCGTCGCCCCACTGCAGTAAAAAGAAAGGAATAATAAAATGATAATAACACAATAGTATTATCATTTTATTCTTCCCTTTTGTGGCAGCATGAGGGCGGGGCTGCTCTGCTGACAGAGCAGGGGAGGAGTGGTGGACACACTAAAGTTCGCAAGATGCTTTAACTGGCCCTCTCGGGCTGGCGAAACAGTTGTGCGCACTTTAGCATGTTCTACATGCAGGCTGCATTGCAGCCTGCACAGAGAACATGCCCAGGCATAACACATAATGGCTTCAATACATGAAACACACACCACATTAAGATTGATGCGGGATCCACTAACATATGTCTTCCTAGGAATGACCAGCAAAGTTGGTAGAGAAAGTGGCTGCTACTGAATCATCGCTAACTGTAAAAAAGAGTTACACCCATTTGAAAGAGTTCACTTTATTGAAAGAAACAGATGAGCAAACGATCTAGAAGAAACAATATCAATTATTGTGGGGTTACCACAGAAAACTTATAGATTAAGTGGCGGAGTATTTACCATTGCGATTGTGGAGTACTTTACTTCCACCATGGCAAGGGTCGACATTCATTGTATTTAGAGATGTCCGCTGCCCCTGCGGACATCTCTTGCATTATCAAGACCCTCTGTCATGGAGATTCCAGGAAATGCATCGTAAGTTCGACGGACGGCTCCATCAACATGACAGAGCCGTACATCATACTTACAACTTTATTTTATTTTCAAAAAGAAAATCCTGAAACAGGATTTTCTTTTGAAAATTAGAAAAACAATTACCTTTTTGCCTGGGAGCAATCTCCCATGATGTGAGGGTAATTTATTCATTTGTCTGCCCAATCTTAATAAGGCGGGTGCACATATGCGCAGTTTTCCCTGCTCCTCACCACCATGAAAACCGTGGTGGTAAGGGACAGTGGAAATTGATGGTGGCCCTTACTCCGTCACGTTGTCAGAGGTGTGTGTAGGGAGTGGAGACAGAGTAGTCTTCGTCATCTATACATTGAAGGTCCGCCCAATTCTAAATGAGGCAGGCAGACCTTCAAGGTGGCGGATAGGGTACTCATTCGCTGTTGCGATTAAGTACTCTTTTCAGTAAGTGCGAAATTGTACCTGGAAGAATAGCTGCCGAACACACTAGATTCTGACTAGAATATTTTTCCGTAAAAGAGCCAGCCATTGCCAATTCCTCTGCTGCCTGGTACGCTAACTAGGCTGATAATCACCAAGGGCCATATGTACAGAATTTAGGGATAGCAATTTCCAAATTCTGATAATTACCGAACCGCAAGTAGGTAATCGTGACTGGGGTTGGCTATCAGCCGCCCTGTCTCGCAATACATCAGATTGACCATGTGACGATCACCGTGCAGTTCAATCTTGCAAGGCTCATGGCCAACCAAGATGCCATCTATCTCCTCTTATAATTCCCCCGATCCCCCAGTCACAGTCATTGTTTACTCTATGTTCATGGAATATCAGTGGTCTCTCTCAGAAAATTACCAACTTGGAGATGCACTCCTTTATTTTTGGTCATGATCTAATAGCCCTCCAGGAAACCTGGGCCTCCTGAATCAGTCCAGTTATAGGTTTCATTGAATTCTGGAAACCGGCAATTAGAACAAGTCTCTACGGCCACCCCAAAGGTGGTCTGTCGATCTATGTCTCAAACAACTTAAAAGGTCCGATTGAGCCATTGAACTTTGACGAAGTCTGGTTACTCGGAGTCAAAATAAGCACATGGAACAAACAGCGATCCCTTTTACTCCTGAACGTGTACATTAATCCGAGTACTCGCTCAAAAAAGGCCCATCTAACACGCTTAATGAAAATCGTGTGTGACCTGGTGGTGGATTACCCCCATTCAGACTACATTATCACCGGAGATTTTAATACCAACCTCTTCCAGGGTAATCCCATTGATTACGAAGGGCTTTTGGCATCCATAACTACGGAAGACATGACACAGTCCAAACCCACAAACCAAGTGTACTGTGGCCTTGGTGAGCTTTGTGTGCTGCAATTTTACAGCATAGGCTTTCTGGTAATGAATGGCAGATCTGCAAACGACACTCCTCCTAATGGGTCCTGGACTAATGGGCGTAAATGCTCCTACCTAGACTACACCATCTGTAACTCAGCGCTGTTTCACCACTTGGATAATTACAGCATTCTTCCTCGATCAGAAAGAGATCACCGACCACAAGTGGTTTCCCTTAACACACACCCTGAGTGCCATAAACTTGCTTCAACAACATGCACAGGAATATACACAGAAAACCTAAAACGGTTAAGATGGACTGACGATATCAGCTTAAACATCATGAAAGCATGTTCGGTATTCATAACAGAAAGCACGGATGCAGTGGTTTCCCCCACCGGCGCGTGGTCGTACTTCTGTTCCCAACTGATAAGTCTTTTTCCATCTAAACAACATGCTCACAAGGCCCTCTCTAGCCGCCAGTTTTCAATCTCCAGCAGAACCAGGGTATTGAAGAAATCTAGAGACAAAGCTCTGCAGATCCTCAATACATCCCCAGGTAACAATGAGTACTTGAAAGGGTATAAAACCAACCAAAAATTATTTAGGGAGGCTATACAAATTGATAAACGGCGCCATCTAGGCCAATTTTGGTGTAAACTCCTATGGGAGAGCAAAAACTCCAACTCTAGAAGATTCTGGGCATTAATTAACCGCCAAAACTCCAGCTTTTCTAGATTTGGGTCAGCAAACATTGCAGAAGCTGATTGGTTCGCCTATTTGGCAGACCATTTTAGGGCCTCTGAGGTCTCGGAGACTACAGTTTCATGTGCTTCTAACCCAACATTAACAAACTCACATTTGATCTGGAGCAAGCCCACGGACTGTTTAGACCCATGCAGTGAACATCTTCAGGTCAGCCAAGAAACGGTTACCAAAGTTCTATCAAAAGCAAGAACAGACGGCGCTCCGGGTCCAAACGGCCTCCCACAGCCCTTGTTTAAATCAAATATTGACCAATGGTCAAGATACTTAACTAATCTTTTCAACTTCGTGTGGACAAGTTCAACTATACCGGATTCATGGCGAGGGGCAATAATCCACCCGATCTACAAGTCAGGCTCTCATGCCTCGCCAAACAACTATAGATTAATTGCCCTATTAGACATCGAGGCCAAGTTTTATGCTGGAATCCTATTGGAAGAGCTGAGATCTTGGGCCGAGCAGAACAACTTGATTCCAATGAATCAAACCGGCTTTTCCGCTAACTCCGGCACTATGACTAACTTACTGACACTGTCCATAATCGTTGACAAAGCATTAGTTACTTCTAGGGTGGTCTTTTGCTGCTTTGTAGATTTCAAAGCCGCATTCGATCGGGTACCAAGGACTGCCCTTTGGGTAAAGTTGAAAAAATGGGGGATCCCAGCCAAACTTTTGGATGCTATCATCCAATTGCACTCGGGCACATGGGTGCAAGTGAAGTTGGGGACCGGCACACATCTCTCTCGGAAAATTATGACATCCAGAGGAGTTAAACAGGGATGTGTGCTGGCCCCCCTCCTTTTTAACGTGTTCATAGCGGACCTGCCATCTTCCCTTGAAGAAACAAACAGCCACCCTCCCAAGATGGGAGGTGTATCAATAAGTAATCTTTTATATGCCGATGACCTGGTCCTTTTCAGTATGACACGGGTAGGGCTTCAAAGGCTACTAAATAAACTAGATATATATACCACCACGAATAGACTAGAGGTTAATCTAAAGAAAACCCAAGTGGTTATCTTTGGTAGAAAACGTTACCGTGGAGGAGGATGGCTGTATAACAACATGAGTCTCACAATAGGCAACGCACATAAATATCTAAGGGTCAACTTTGACTCCAGGGGTAACTTCAATAAACAGCGTAAGGCCATTTCAGTAAAAGCTATGAATCTACAGGTGAATTTCTGCAAGCATTCAAGATCTTTGTCCGGCCCAAGTTTATCCCCACTACTGGAAGTTATGAGAGCAAAAATTGGGCCGGTTTTGACATACGGTGTTGAGATTTTTAGGGGGAAACTAAACTCCACTTTTAACCAACATGTGACCAAAATCTATAAAAAAAACTCTTCATCTGCCCAAAACTGCCTCTGCTGCTCAGATTAGACTTGAATTGGGCCTATTAAACTATGAAATCTCTTGCACGGGATTGTATTTAAATCTGTGCCATAAACTGAGACAAGCAAACACAGGCTCATTGGAGTCTTTAATTTGGCTGGACATCTCCCAGAAAAACCCATGCGGCTCTTATAGCCGTTTTTTTAAGGACTTGATCCAAGAACTGTCTGCGTGCGCCCTATGGGACCTTAACCCTAGTAGGTTAGTATTTAAAACTAGCATTAAGAAATGTATTCGGATAAGGTCCCTGATTATTGATAAAGCCCACTTTGCCAAACGCAGACATGCATGGGCTACAATGAGCTCGTATGGTCGGTTATCCCCTGCCTCCTACCTATCTTGCACTTACTCCTGGCACCTAAAACTTAGTTTTATGGCCGTCAGACTGGGCGATTGGCAATTTTTAAAGGACATGCCCGCCTGGCGCCGTTTGTCAGAGGATGTAATGTGCAGAGGGTGCGGCATGACCCCTGAAACCCTGGTTCACATATGCCTTTGTCCCACTTTTATGTCACAATGTAGACGTAAATTGAAAACTGAGTGGAACAGGCTGGGAATACAGTCGTGTAGAGAAGCAATTATTGCAGCATTAATGCCAGAAAATACAGCTCTAAATATTGCTTTTACAATCTTTATACGACATGCATACCGCACCCTCAGGCTTAACGGGAAGGGTTTGTCATCATGCCCTCTTTTAGGAGCTATCCCTTACCACATTGCAATCTTTTTAATGCTGCTAAAATTGATCTTATTTGACTGCTCCCCTGTATATTCTGCTGCTACTCTACGAAACATAGGATTGCAGTTATGGTTGATTGTTAATACCTGAAATCGAATGTATTTTAATTGTCATTGTCATTGTTATTTGCACATTCTGCTCTTTTATCATTAATTCACCAGTGTAGTTTTTTAATGTAATTTGAAGTTTTTAAGAATTAGTGCTCTTATGTTATTTTTTTTTTTATAATGTGTATTGCTGCTGTCATTTTGAGGTGTTCTTTTAAGGATATTTTTTTTATATCCAAAATAAAGTATAATGTGGTAATCGTGATTCCTAATGTACAAAAACGTATACCTCTCAAAAAGAGACTGCTTGTAGGTTTCAAATCGATCAATCTCATGAATATTAATGAGGTAGGTCACAATTTGCAAACCATTTGGAATCGCAGTCATCACAGGGATGGTGGCCTGCTGAGTTCAGCAGACCACCATTTCTGTTATTACTTTTAATAAAGCAATCTTTTTTCTTAAATGCAGCCCATTTTCCATAAAGGAAAACAGAATGTGTTTAAAAAAGAAAATGAAACGTGTAAGTTGCATTTTTTTTTTAAGATTAGGTAGTGGTCCATAGGACCACTGGCAGCTCCTAAGAATATTTGTGTCAAAATCCACAAAGGTGAAGGGGTTCTTGGGGGCCACTTCCCATTTGCAAATGGTTACCACCTCCTTTGAGGTGTAGGTAAAAAATGAATGTTTTGGGACAGTAATTCGGTCACTAAACATTCATACATATCACTGTGATTCTGTATTTGAAAGGGACGCCCTAAACACGCCCCTTCCAAATACCGAATTGCTGAACACAAATTGCAATTTAGGAACACCCTTTGAACATATGAAAAAGTATTTTTGCAGTTGGAAATGGCCCAATTCAGTGAATGCAAAAATTCTTTGTGCATATGGCTCCAAGTTTCTTAACTACGGATCCCATTCTGCATTGATACCACTCAATTTTTGATATTTCTTGAATAAACAATGGCTGCGCACCAACAAACAAGTTCATTATTGGAAATTGAAAAGAGTCATCATTCCTTGCGGCTCAGGTATGTGTGCTAACAGTGGTAGGGTCTGCAAGCGTACGAATCTCTGCGAAGGGGGGAACGTTTTCTTGGACAAGTACTAGTTGGTTTTAACTGCGTTTGAATCGCTTTTTATTAATTAAACTTAGTGCAATTTTGTGTTTGAATTTCGTTGTTTTGCTCACTTATCTGTATTTCCTCTTTGGCCCACATTGTTTGTCTCGCCCTGGTCCGCTGCGGCTGCAGTGCTGTTTAAGCAGAGGGCGGGACTAGACTTTTCCCTCACTTCCACTGGGCTAGTTGTTCACGGGGAAGTTGGCATGCTAGTTTCGGCACTCCCTGCCTATTTTAGATGCATGCCGGAGCAGACGCGCAGCATAGCAGACAGTGGCAGGGTCTGCAAGCGCACGACTCTCTGCAAAGGGGGGAAAGTTTACTTGGACAAGTACTAATTGGTTGTAACTGCGTTTGAATCACTTTTTTTTAATTAAACTTAGCTCAACTTTGATTTTGAATTTCGTTGTTTGCCTCACTTACCTGCATTTCCTCTTTGGCCCTCGTTTGTCTTTCACTGTTCCGCCGCGGCTGCAGTGTAGTTTGAGCGGAGGGTGGGAATTGGCTTTTCCCTCACTTCCACCGGGTTAGTTGTTCACGGGAAAGTTAGCAGGCAAGCCCCTCTGCGCCCGTCCGCGGCCAGCCGTGGCTAGGGGCCAGAACCCCTGCTTGTCCAGGATAAAACAGCTCCTGAATTATTCAGCGAAGCAGTTAAAAGAACTAGGTCCTCCGGTTCTACACTCACATAGGCACAGTCTATCTATGGAGGTAGTGCCTTTGAAGTGCACTCACTGCCCATATTAAACAACTGTACCTAAGGCAAGTCTTGGGGAAAGGCATGAGTTAAAATGTATGCTCATTAATTGTAGATCCCTTAACAAACATAAGATTGAAATCTACGTTTGTATTCTAGACAATCAACCTGATGCCTTATTTATCACTGAAAATTGGCTGAATGAGAACTCTGCCCCTGAGATACTGGATACCCTTCCACAGGATTACGGCATCCTTAGACTGGATCGCCTGATTAAGCGTGGAGGAGAAATAGCCATTGTCTACAAACTATCCTTAAAATGTACTTTGGATACAGCCAACATAGACAAAAACGAAGCTGCCTTCTTTTTGATAATGGCAGCTGATAACCACACAGTCACGGGCTTTCTGATCTACCGACCTCCGGGTCCCGCTACTAATTTTATCTCTAGCTTAGTGGAGAAATGGTACAACCAGCACTTCGTTATAACAATCTGATTGTTGTAGGTGATTTTAACTTACACTTTGATGACCACACTAACTGTGAAGCTCAATCTCTATGTCAGGAATTAGCCGCCCTTCAACTAGTACTTAAATCCTCTCTCCCAACACCCAACTAGGTCATATATTAGACCCTATTTTTACGACATGCATAGATTTAGAAATTGAATCCTTGATTGCAGTCCCATGGTCTGACCAGCATCACGTTGCCTTCTCTATCCCTCTAGGTAAAATTCCCCCTATAGCCACAATAGGTTCAAGCCCCCCACACAGGAGATGGTCTAGATTTAACTTGGTGAGCTTAAGTCACTCCATCCAGTAGACTGTCCTCTCCTGGGAAAGGATATTAAGGTGGCATGCAGCTCAGTGCATAAATGGATTACAGAAGCACTGGATGTAGTGGCTCCATGGATCTCTAGCCTCCCGTGTAGACAGACTAAATCAGCACCATGGTTTAATGAAGCCCTAACAACAGCAAAAAAATCGTGTAAGCGCTTAGAACGCATATGGAGGATAGATTTCTCAGATCACAACAAGACTACCTACAAGTTGACAACTTAAAGCTCTACCACTCCCTTATTAAAAAAATGTGCGCTGCCTACTATAAAGTTAGAATAGAGCAGGTGGATAACTCTTCCAGAGAATTATTTACCATCCTTAAAGACCTGTCCTCGCTTGAGAGAACTGTGGCTCCTACTGCCAGCTCATCTGAGTCGTGTAACCAAATTGCATAGTTTTTTGCAGAGAAGGTAGTAAAAATATATGATACCCTTCCGGATGAGGCTCATAATGGGATGCTTTGCTCAACTGAGAGGATTCCTGTGAATAGGGCTAACTCCCTCTCTGAATTTTATCCACCCTTATTAGAAGATTTAAAAGGGGTAGCTTGAAGTATTAAATCCGGCTCCCCCATGGCTCCAGTCACATCTAAGATTATGAGGGAAGGCCTGGAGATAATATGGCCTTATATACGGCAGCTTCTTGATCTTTCCTTTCATGATGGCGTGGTTTCAAACATATGGAAGCAGGCAATTGTTCTCCCCCTAAGGAAAAATCCAGGAGTAGACTCAAGTCAGCTGGAGAACCTGCACCCTATCTCGCTTCTGCCTTATTTCTCTAAAATAGCAGAAAAAGTGGTGAACACACAAGTAGTGGCTCATATTAACCAGCACAATTTACTTCAGCCCACACAATCTGGCTTTAGAGCTATGTTCTACGTAGTCAGCACTTCCCCTTACCACAGAGACAATACGCAAATGTGTGGATGAAGGTCAGACTATTGCCTTGGTCCTGTTGGACCTTAGTGTGGCTTTTGATATCCCACAAACTGCTTTTACAACGTCTCAGATCAGGAGGGCTGGATGGAGCTCTGCTAAAATGGAAGCCTTCCTTTCTGCAGAATCTGAGCTTCCAAGTTGCACAATGCCCACATATCTCCAAAAGCATAGCTCTGTCTCAAGGGGTTCCACAGGGCTCAGTTTTGAGCCCAACTCTTTTTAATCTCTACATCAGACACTTGGCGGAGATTGTGATAAAGCAGGGTGTCACCATTGTGTCATATGTGGATGACACACAACTTGTTGTTTCTTTGTCTGTGACTCTGACGAAGTAGCCACCAACTTCTCTTCTAGCCTGCAGGACTTAGCTTCCTGGATGACAAATAACTGCCTTAAACTAAATGGTAGTAAAACAGAGATCTTAAAGGTGGGGAAATCCCCCTCCATTTGGTCATCGGCATGGCGGCCACAGACTCTGGGCCCTACTCCTACCCCAAAAAAACAGGTTAAAAACCTAGGAGTTTGGAGTTTTGGAGGCGCATCCACGAGGTGATGGGGGAGGTGACGGGCATCGTCATGCAGCCTGAGGCGCGGTGTTGTCTTCTGAATGTTTGGGATCCTACTAACCACGACGCGGCACAGACTCAGTGGGTGACCCTGGGTAACATGATTGCCAAGCGCGACATTGCTCGTCTGTGGGGCTCTAATGGGCCTCCTACATTGACAGCATGGATGGAAAACATGGATTGGAGCATGTTTAGGGAGAAGACAGTGTATTGTGCTCGAGGGCGCCCTCGGAAATGGCATTCTGTATGGGGGCGCTGGAACCAGTACAGAGGGGGCATATGCCTGCCCCCGGACCCGGATCCGCCCGAGGAGCAGCTTTCCCCTTAGCTTTCTTTCCGGCTTTGAACTTCTTGCTGATATGTGTATGTTTTCTTGAGTCTCTGACTTCCCCTCCCTTCCCTTACTACAGACCTGTGCCTGTTAGACGAAATGGGGCTCGCCTCCCCTGATGAGAACCCCTTCTGGTGCTTACGGTACTCATCGCCTTGCTCGTGTTTAGGTTTGGATTTGTGTTTATTTAAAACAGAACCTTCGATTCTTCTGTCATTGGAATGTTGACGCTAGCATGTGTTGTGTTTTTAAAGCTGCCGTACCTCCGGGTTGTCGGCTGAATAGCTGTGTCACTGATCTTACAGAATAAAGGTTTTTAAAAATAAAAAAAAAAAACGTAGGAGTTTGGTTGGCCTCTACTCTTGTTTTTTTAGGCACACACTAGAAAGATTACAGGGAAGTGTTTTGGAATCCTTAAAATGCTAAGGAATACTCTGGACATCCTCCCCACCCCAGCCAGGAAAACCCTGGTCCACGCCCTGGTAACATCTCAATTGGACTACAGAAACGTTCTCTATCTAGGAGCAACAAATAAATGCCTGCACAGGCTGCAATGTATTCAGAATGTGGCAGCCCACTTAGTTCTGAAGCTTTCCAGGAGAGCTTCCATGGGGAAGGCTCTAGATGACTTGCATTGGCTGCGGTTAAGAAAAGAATCCTTTTAAAAGCCTTATGCATTAGCCATCGTAGCTTACAGGGCAAAGGTCCGAGTTATCTTCATGATCTACTCACCCCCTATAATCGTGCACGACATCTTAGATCTACCGGGACTTATCTGGTCAAAGTTCCCAAAGTCCAAAAAGCAAGAATGGGCGCGCGGTCGTTCAATTATTTGGCAGCCAAAAACTGGAATGCACTTCCTCTCTTTCTCCGAGCTGAAACATGGAAGACTCTCTCCGTTAAAAAACTGAAAACCTGGCTTTTCCAGCTTTAGGTCCTATATCCTTTCTCCTCCTCCAGAAAGTTAGTCCTAGCACGGGGACACATCAGTTGGTGTAACCAGGCGCTTTATAAGTGATAGTATTATTATTATTATTTTTTTTATTATTTTTTTCCCAGCAAAACTGAAGATAATTTTTGAACAGAGATTCTTGGTTTTCACTGAAGCCTCAACAGATTTGTATGGCGTGGAACCTTGGACTGTAGTGGCAGAATATCGTGCCCCAGCCCTGATACATAGGAACAAGCTTCACACACAATGGATTCAATGGCTCAGAAGAAATCTGGAACCCGCGCACATTTCCGTGATACGGGCGTGCCCCCATCCAGATGGACTGCTGATGCTAAAGACTGGTACCCTGCAAGTTGGGAGTATTACACCCAGACTAGCCTTCTATCGACCAGTCCGCTCCTTGCGCTCGGAATCCCTTTACAAAGCGGTGGTCCCTCGGGTGAGGAAGGCCCGCACGGGAGGGCGCTCTTTCAGCTGCAAAGCCCCACAGCTGTGGAACTCGCTTCCTCTTTCGCTGCGCAGCACTGTCAATTTGTTCCAGTTCAGGAAGAGCCTGAAGACCTGGCTTTTTAATCTTTAGGCTGTTCTTATTGCTTCAGTTTCAGTTCTTTTTCTCATTCTTTTGCTGTGTTGTGTTATTTTTATTCTGAGATGCAGGTGGAAAGCGCCGGGACACTCTTTTCGAGTAGCCGTGCGCTATAAAAGAACGCTGTAACATAACATAACATAACATAACACCAGTGGTGACCCCAATGACTGCTGTTGATATATTATGATATTATTTCTGACTGCTGGTCCCTCATTCTTGTCCTTGTCGAATCATTGCTCCGAGGATGGATGGAAGGGATTTAATGCTTGTCACATACGAAACTGGTAGGATTGTGGGTGTCCCGGGGTTTGTCATAATCAGGAGTATGGATGGAGCATCTGAATCTGATCAAATTCTTATTTTTCCTTAGTGAGATTGGCATTTTATATACAACCATTTTCGTGGGTTATTTATTGATGCAGCGGATACTGTGTAACTCTTTTTTATTTAGTTTTTTAGAGTTTTATATAACGCAATATAGACCCAAAGATATCAGGTATCGGAGCGCTTTACATGAGCACCAGTTTCGTTACACAAGGACACATTCATTTTTTAGGTCGAGCTTATGGCGGCAGCGCGCATGGTCTGCTTGCTCTGCGAAGCATGCAGGAATGGAGTATGCAGTGGAAGCTCCGTGTGACGGAGCAGGAAGGCCAAAGCAGAAGGACAATAAGGACTGGTGGACATATGTACCTTTCTCACCCCCTCTTGTCCCCTTACAGCAGAACGAATGGTTGCCGGCAACAGAGACAACAACCCGGTATCAACCAGAAGGAGTGGAGCCCTTTAACTGGGGGGACTACATGATCTCAGACACACCCCTGTATGGCATCACGGCGCCGGGAGCGTCAAAAGGAAGAGAGACTCGGAAGTGGGAGAACGGCGATTCCCGGAGGAGCGGAGCAGAGGAGTGGAGAGCAGGAGAGGAGTCGAACAACGAGTTAGAAGGAGAAACAAGGAAGGTCTTCGAGGAGGAGCAAGGAAGAAGCGGAGAGACCGACACCAGACGGCCGGGAGGCCCGGGACCCCACGAAGCGCCCCGCCATGTTCCCAGGGGAGGAGCGTGGCTAGGACAGGTACGAGACCGTGTAGTGGGCTGGATAGGGAGAAGGGAACAGCCGACTCCCTAACGTACCGCACCTGTAACGCCTGTTTTTGCTTTTGGGTTGTTTCCCCCCCCCCTTTTTTCTTTTGATCCACACATTTTGGGGGTTAAGCCCTCGTATCCCCGCACTTACGATCAACCCTTATGGATTGATCGCTGATACACGGTTAGGGTGTCTCCTCACTCCCGGTCCCTGGATTAGGTAGCATCGTGCTCGAAAGGTACCCTGACACTGTTCCTTGTCTTTCCTTTATTTTGGGGCCGTCCACATCCCGGGGAGATCAGAACAACAGAACTATCGTGGGTCCTGGACCTCGGACACCAGGGACGTCCCAGGCGGAAGGCTCTTCATGCCACATTTGCACGAGAAAACCTTAAAAGTAGATTAAAAAAACGATACATATCAATTAAACCACGAACCAGTGTTCAGTCTGTCCCTGCGCGCCCGTTACACTCCGCTCACTCTCCGTCCATGTTTTTAATTGGCTCATGTCATTGTCTTTCGTAAATGCTGCCTTCTGATTGATTATTAGGCGTGTTAGTCCCTCCTTATTATGCCAAGTCGTCATTTGTACCCTCCCATGGTTACTGGCCCCTTTACTTCGTGTTACACAGTAGGGTAGTGTTATTTAGACTGTGAGTACTACTTTGTCCGAGCCTTCTCGCCCCCTTCGCCCTCTCCCCCGCCCGCTCTCCCGTTGTCCGGGCTCCCCCCCCCATGACGCTATGCAATAGGTCTCGCGTAAATGCGAGTCCTATAGCATTGCTAATGCTTGTTTATTGCAAGAAGTGGGTTATTGTGGGAAACGGTTATCGTTGGCGGTGATTGTTCGAGTAGAGGATGTACTTGGTGCCTGGCGGTGTTGGGGGGAGAGTTTACACGCTGCTGAAGTGCTGGGGGTGGGCACTCTGGTCTGCTTGCTGTATTTCCTCAAGAGATAGACAGTCTGTGCTTGCAGCAAATGTTCTATGTCGACGGGCGGCTTTTATTAGAGCAGGGCCACGCGGTTCTAAAAAGTACAGACTGATATGGGGGTGCAAGCCGCCCCCTTCCCTGGTAGGGCTTACTTTATGTCTAGAAGTCGAATTTGGTTTTGCTACTCCTGTGTTTGGCGCCATTTATGCTTTTTAGGGGCACACCTGGGCGTTCACGACGTGTGTGGAGGGCCCTAGATCTCATTGCCATTTATACAGCGCTTCCTGCAAACCCAAACGACTCTTGGCGCTGACTAACCCGTGTTACTGCTGTCCACATTTCTAGACAGGATGAAGGCTGTATCAGCCCTGCTCTCGGCAGCCCTCCGAGCTGTCCAGCAGTGTGATCATAGGAAGGCACCCTGGGCCCCCGAGCACCAGGCCTGGCAGGCTTGGCTCGAGTACTTGAGGGTGGTAATGGGTTCTGCGGTGTGGCATGTGACCCCCACCCCCGGACCTGGTGGGTTCATCCTCGCCAGGGACAGGCGGACACTTGCGGGACCAAGTCCCTGGGCGAAGTATGGCCTCACTGGGGCCTGTACCTCGAGGAGGTGCCTCCTTGGAGCTGGGCGGCAAGGCAGGGACCTCGCCCTCCGGTCTGGGCGAACCGTGGCATCACTGCGGCCTGTACCTCCAGGAGGTGCCTCCTTGGATCCGGGCGGCAGGGCATAGTGCCAATATCGGCAACTGTTGTCACATAACACATAGTAAGTACATAAATAAACCACACAACACTTTTGTAAGTGGAGAAATATTGCTGCAGGTTTATTAGCATAACCAATATGCAAACATGGTGGGTTATCTTAGGGGCGATCCGATCCCAGGACAGGCCAACCCCTATGCAGCCTGCCCGTCTGATAAGCCTAAATTACACCGTGGCAGTCGCCGATTGGTGCATACCAAATCTTGGGAGGGGCCACCCCACCCATCTGTGGACCACCAGTCCACGTGCTTACTCACGCCCCCCCCCCCGAAAGAGGTGGGCGGAGTGTATGCTGGCAGCCCCCGGTTGCTCAGACCCACAACCGCCCGTAGGACTAACGGGGCGCCGTAGTTCTTCCAGGGGACAACTCTAGACATCCCTGGGTATCCTGGCTTAGCACCACGCTGTGCTGCTGCATGAAGTACCCCTTGGTATCTGCAGACTCTGGATCGCCCTGTAACTAACATGTTAGAAAGCCTAACCCCCCCTTGTACCTCCGTCTGCTGGGTAAGCGGATGGGCGGGCAAGGCGAGACGAGATGGACAAGAGGGCGAGGAAGGGGCGGGGACAGCCTAAATACCCCTGCCCCCTCCCCCTTCCGCCGGAAGTAACCATTTGCCGGACGTCTTCCCTGGCTGAGCCCCGGGACTAGACCGGCTGCCCCCAGTGCCTTCATGCGGCACTAAGGCGGCCGCCCTGTTAGTGGGGCTGCTGCGCAACCCCCCGGGCAGCCTTGCATAGTATCAATATCTGCAACTGTTGTCACATAACACATAGTAAGTACATAAATAAACCACACAACACTTTTGTAAGTGGAGAAATATTGCTGCAGGTTTATTAGCATAACCAATATGCAAACATGGTGGGTTATCTTACAGGCGATCCGATCCCAGGGCAGGCCAACCCCTATGCAGCCTGCCCGTCTGATAAGCCTAAATTACACCGTGGCAGTCGCCGATTGGTGCATACCAAATCTTGGGAGGGGCCATTCCTCCCATCCGTGGACCACCAGTCCACGTGCTTACTCACGCCCCCCCCGAAAGAGGTGGGCGGAGCGTATGCTGGCAGCCCCCGGTTGCTCAGACCCACAACCGCCCGTAGGACTAACGGGGCGCCGTAGTTCTTCCAGGGGACAACTCTAGACATCCCTGGGTATCCTGGCTTAGCACCACGCTGTGCTGCTGCATGAAGTACCCCTTGGTATCTGCAGACTCTGGATCGCCCTGTAACTCCTCCACAGCCTTGGGAGTGGCCACCGTCACTACCAGGGCCCCCCACCAAGGTAGGCCTTATAACTTACAACATGCTGATAACCGGGCTTCCCCAGGTCCAGCCAAAACAAGCCTTAGCCCCTAAAGGACCGGAGCCAGCATGCCCCATCAGGACAGATGCCCCCATTCTTTCAAAACTCCCCGTGGATTTTGACTGATATGACCTGAACCTATAAATAGGCGTTGGTCCAATGATACCTTTGCATGGCTGAAGAACAATGCCTTTGACAAGCCACTCCTGCCAGGAAGTGCCAATGCGGGAAGAGGTAAGAGTTGACAAGCCCGCCTTACTTCCTCTTTCACTCAGCTGTCTGAGTCTTGCACTAGACGGAGTATGTCCATCGCATTCCGTCAGTCACCACCCAATGTGAAGCCTAGCCCTCCCCAACTTCTGCTAGTATGCCAGGGAGTAGACAGGACAGAGTGACCCAGAGGGGAACCAACGTATACAATACCTCTCTATTTTGAATACTGGGAATGCCAATTGTTCTCCTGATACTTTGTAGCCCAATTGTGTTCCCCAGGTGTTTCCCCCATCATATGGACCAAATCGCCCCCGTAGGAAGGCAACTCCCACAACCTGCATAGCTGCCAGCCAGTGCTGGAGGGCGGGAGAAATTACCCGTTACCGTTCCTCAAATCAATGGTACCTGTTTCATCGAACTCAAGGACAGGAAGTAAGTGAACCTTCCAGGATCTGCACCTGAACCAGAGGTCAGGCCCAAGCCCCTTTAAGTTCTGCCGCTCCACCTACTGTGACAATGAAACCAAGGGCAAACCTCGGGCATCTAACCCATGTGTGGCCATGCCTGCGCCTAAACACTTCTGAAAAAGGCATGATAACCGGCAAACCACCAACGTTGCAGTCCGACTGTTCGCTGATGACTCCCACGGTAACTTGGCATAACTGAAGCAACTGGTAACATGCCAACAATTAAAAACCAATATAACCATCACTATGGCTGCCAAATGTGTTCTAGAGTTGTTCGTCTAAGTGCTCCATTCCCACCAACTCAGCTCTAACAAGGCAACCCTCACTCTCTTGGGAATGGCACCCACCCGCACCAGCTGACAGAAAGTGCCTATTCGTGTGTCGCCCACGGCCTCAAGCTAGTCACAGACGGTACACCTGGAAATGTTGAGACTAGCTGGATCTACAGTTTAGTGCCCGTTGCCCCTGTCCCAGGTACGACTTGTCCTAGTCAGTTTCTGGCTGCAAAGCTTTGTGACATTGCCAGCTCCCATCCCAGCGAAATAAAGAAGCTTTGCTGCTACCCCTGTGTCCCGCTGCTGGTGCTAATGAAGGTACAAATAGCACCGCTAAACTAGCCCGGGAGTGATCCTGAGAATAAAAAGGTATGACCACCACCATACCCCACATGTGAATTACCTGCCATCTGCAGTAGTGCAGCCATAATTCGCCGGCATCTACTCTGAGCAGTATCCTGTTCTGTGCCGTCCCCCACATGCTTCCACTGCGCATCTCTGCCTGATGTAAGAGACCTAGGTACAATGTCCCCATGCCTGGCGGCCTGCCAGTGAAAATACATCACATACCCCATAAGTACCCTACCTGCCTTTGCAATTTTGCTTAATTCTTGCCTGGCCTTCATACCTTCCCCAGATGTACCCAGCACTATTGGCTGCACTTGGTCGATTGACCTGACCAAACATCAAACCCACCAGTTTGGGCCACATAACCTGCTCCCAAACTCTGCTGAAACAACCAATAAGCAGGATATGACATAACGAAAGGGGCTCCCTGGGTTTACTTCCTACTGCCCAACCGGATGTGCCCCTCAGAAAGCTACCACAATCGCTTTGGATTTGAGCATCACTCAGCACAAGCCTTTCAAGCTGGACCTACCTCCAACATGACGTGTAATTGAGCGCGCTGAAACCTTATGGGTCTGCTGGCTCTGACAGAGCAGTGGCAGGATGATGTATGCTACCCTGCCCCCAAACTCCCAGAACCCCCATGTGTGTGAGCTAACCACCCATATTCTGCGAAAGTTTGCCTACCCATATGTTTACTTCCCCTAGAACTAGGTGGGGCAGTCCTGTCCAGAGGAGCGTATATTGAACCATATGCTTCCTGTAATTCCTAATAATTGTATACAACTGAATAATCCAAAGTGCCTGGGTGTCCGACAGCAGCAACAGGCATCCTCAGTTTACATTAGGAATGTTGGATTAAGGGGGATCCAACGACAAGGAAAATATGACAGCATCCCATCTAACCAACAGTGGTGGGAACCACTCCTGTCTATTCTAGTCCTCCTCGTCCCTGTTAACCTGGCACTGCCTGATGTGTGACCTAGGTACATGGTCCCCTTGCATGGCGGCCTGCCACTGAGACAAACATCCAATACACGATAATTACCACAACCTGCCTTCGCTAGAATCCTGCCTGGCATTCCTACATGCCCATTTATACCAAGCGATAATGGCTCTCCTCAGTCAATTGACCCGACCACAGAGCTTGTTGCCACCCCCCCGCATAAACCAAGTGTGACCAACAGGGAGATTAGAGTGAGGCTAACCCCAATCTGCCGAAGAAAGACCCACCACACGGCTGTGCCCGAATAACAACCATCCCGCATCAAACCGACACGCTGGAGAGACAGCAGGCGTCACACACTCTACACCTGCGGAACACACCGCAAGTAACTAATCGTTTACGATCGAATAAAACAACGGACATCCTTTCAGCTTCTGACGCCACAGCCGTTTCAGCAGTGAACTGCGCCCCACGGCCTTTAGCATCGGTGCAGACCTTGGCACCTGTGGAGTGTGTGAACTTTGCCCACTTTAGCGTGAGCCTGGCCCCGCGATGCATACTTTCTTCATAGTCAATAAAGCACACGTAAACCACCCTAACTGCACCTTGCCGCTGGGTCATCCTACCCTATGGAGCCCTTCTAAACGACTCGGGAACATTAACTCACCCTCAACACCCAAGCTTAAATCTTTGCTTAGCATAGGTGCTGAATGCGAGGAGTACACCTTCCCCCTGATCCCGGACACAGCAGTGCAGAGACCCCGCAGAACCCGGCTAATATAAAAGCCACCAACAGAGCCGAGGGAGCCCTGCGCAAGCTTCAAGATTGTTTAAGAGTTAAAACTAATCTGCGGGGCTCCCCAGCTAGCTCAGGCAATGACTGTGGCATGCAGACCGGCCACTAGCACACCGCACCTTTACTTGTTGTCCCACTCACCGTAAAAACTGACTGATCACCATTCATAGCGTTAATCTATGCGCATTGAGAAATACATTTCATGATACACATGTAAGAGTATGTGAACGCAAAGGTGTTGGAACGTTAAACATGAGCTCCAGTTACATGACATACTGAGCACCTGTCATCGCATCCCTATATTTACTACACAAGGGGCACTACTTACAACAAGCCCATCTGTTGGCTAGTCAGTGCTGCTAATTGCATATAGTAAAATGGTTCCCCATTATAGCTCAGTTGCATGGCCCCGAGAGCTATTCTACCTCAGAGCAAACTGCCTGCGAATCCGAAAGCTGGGCTGGCCTCCCCACACCCACAAACAGCCAATTCTGCACAACACCCGGGGGAGCCCTTCATAAAAGGCGAGGATGGAGGAAATGCACAAGATACACAGCGGCCTCCTCAGAAGGGAGGCCCCCCCAGCTCTTCCCTTTCCGTTATAGGCAAACCACCAGCTCCGCCGAATCCTCACTCTCGACGCCAATTAACTCTATGATTCCATAATCATCGTAACCTGTTTGGCTTTTACCTTAACCTCCTGCCCTTAACAACATAATGCCAATGTGTGGCAAATAGCAGCCTCTGTCACCGCCTCAAGCTGCGTACTACAAAAGGACACTACACCTACAAGCCAAACTTATTGGGTGATAGTTGCCTCAGTGCCTGTAGCTCCGTTGTACATGTCATGGTTCTGGAATGAGGAGGCTGAGTAAATCCTAATCAGTCACTTTGGAGTTACATCCCATTACAACTGTCTACTAAACTACACTTTATCACCGCAATGCTTCAGTGCGCACCCAAACGCGAGTCACCGTCGACACACCTAGCTGACTGCCCTAATGTGACAAAGCACACAATAGAAAGGCATCACCCTGAGAAATCAATTAACTTGGAACGTAAAGTACTGGATCTTTGTTTGCTTGTGAACAACCTGTGCATCGGCTCCAAAACACATGTGATGCCCCAGTCCCCCCAGCCTGTGTCGTCCCACAGTGCCCCCCATCCAGGCAGATGCCATGACACATCACTCATCTCCCCTAGATCCTTTGTTGCTCGAGTCACCTGCGCCATGTGGCCCTGAGTGAAACATGTACCAAACATCCCTATGAAGGTCTCCCCCCCCCTTAGCAGTACCACTGCCCCAAACTCAGGCCCTTACCGCGAGTGTGAGCGCCCACCAAATCGCGCATATGGAATGGCAACTCGGGTGCAAAACAAAGAGGGGGGGGGGAAATGTGTCTGTACTTAGTAATAACATTTCCCCCGGAGTTGTATAGCCACCATAGAATAGTGCCGGTATGAACAGTACCCAAATTGTATGCCAAGACCCTGCCATGGCCCTAATGCCCAAGTTGGAAAAGGAAAGACTTATTGCATCTAACGCCACCGGAATGCACGAAACTGGGAATTACACGGCCCGCGGCGCTTGACTAACAGACACACAGCTGCAATGCCCTACCCAAGCTGGCTCAAAGTAAAATCCTGGGGCCGGAACCAAACACCTGCATGGCAGCCGTTAACTGCACATAGCTGTCGCCGCCCCCCTCTGAGTGGAAAAATGCGATGCAACTGAACCAATACTGACACATAACAGCTAACCAATATACCGAGGAGATTGACTACATCCTCGGACCCAGATCGCTTTCCATTGCCTATCCCCTACCTTCCAAGAAGTGTCCCTTAATCCTCATGTCGGAGCCGAAAGGGGCATGCTAAGTTAAAAAGTGGTAACGATTCCCTAATGTTCCTCGTTAGGAACTGGCCAAGCCAGTGCTGCTCTGCCATGGCAAACATCGTATATGGGTAGCCTATTACCCTTATTGTATCAGCTGCACTGACTGTGCCCCCACTGGCGGAGCCTGTTAATATGTTGCCAAGGCAACCGCAGCGCGCCAAGCTTCGTCGCTTGCAGCGCAAAGAGCACTAGTCCTTCACCCTATGTCCTATATCTGCCCGAAACGCAACTAGCACATGCAATGGCGTCCCTATAATACAAGTAAATTACTTTGCTTTCACAATTCGCTAAAATTGCAAAAATTCGCAATTTTTAGGTGAAAGCCCAATAATACATTGCTGCCTGCCTAAGCTCCTATTTTGCCCCAAAAATTGCCCTGAGCTCGTTGCATGGCTGCAGCATCCTGTAGTCCCAATACAGGCCTCCCATCCAAGTACTAACCAGGCCCAACCTTGCTTGACTTAAAAGCAGGACCCTGAACGTCCAAGTACATGAGGAGCCGGCTGCGTGTAAAGCGCGTCGACGAGGACAACAATTGTGCGCACAACACGAAAGAAGTTCGTTCATAAAGCAGCAGACACGCTCTGCTGCGCATCGTACCTGCTGTGCGTTGAAAGTGACTCCAGAGTATAAAATGCAACCCACTCTCGTGGTAAACGAGCCACGCTGTGGTAAAAGTGCAGAACTTTACACACTACCTATAGCTGTGGGCCCGCTAAGTGACACACACCCCTGGTTCCACAGCGTCACGGACATCTCCGCTGGGGTTCCGTAGAGAGGTAGCGGGGGGGCTATTGCGCGCCCAGATGCCCGGGCTGCCCGTCGGACCTAGCCCCGAGTAGCGAGACCATAAGTACGCCTGTTCCTAAGCGCCGCCACAAGCACCGTATAAATTACATATTCAGGGGCGACCCCCCCCCCGAGGTAACAACTAGTTTGCCCAGAATCACAGGATGTGGACCCGACCACGTGGGGACTGTGACGGTCACCCCGCATTGATTGAGGCAATCTGTGGGGGAGGCCTGCAGGTCTGGGCTCTGTTTCTGCAACGCCGGGAAAACGTATTCGCAATGCACACTTATCCGGATCACAGGCATCCTGTGTGTTGTGTAAACACCAGACAGCGCTGCTCTGCTGCTAACACTACAGATGCAGAGCGCCTGGCCTAGACTGCAGTAAATCATCAGTTTAGAACACCTTACACGACTCACTACCGGGAAATACAGCTATACATCTCAAACTCAACATCGTTCTGAAGTCTTTTCGCACTCTATGTGCTAACCAACTTCAGTGTATAAAGGTACTACAGTTGTCCTTATTATCTCCGAGGTGTTTTTTCATGCTTTTACGAAAAAGCACTGAGAGGCAGCCCAGACGCATGCACCTTTACATACGAGCGATTTACTACAAACTGACAATAATTACAGCTATTGTTATTGCTAGACATCTCATGCACCAGCCATCTTAGATGCCACTCTCCGATACCAAGCCCCGAGGCGCCCTCTGCCACCTTCGATCGCTCAGTGCCAAATCCTGGCACGGAGCGAGTACGAGTGGAGGGGAATAGTTTCATTTACCAGGCAGTGCAGGGGCGTACATCATCTTCATTACTCTACGCTTTGTGGGGATTACGTCTGCCTTCTCATATCCTACACTGTGCTTCGAGGCCTCTAAATCTTCACAACTAGACACCTCCGAGGCCAAACACAATCGGCCCACATGGCTTGTGGGCCCACCATAATATTATATTTGCATCTTAAAATTAGCGCAAACTCGACTGGAGCGCTGTGTAAGCGCACCAAATACATACATGTTCCGGGATGGGGGGGATGACTAACTAGTGTGCCCAAAACACAGGATGTGGACGCGACCACGAGGCTCGAACCCCGGTTCCAGCACCATAAGTCGGCAGCGCATCCACATCCTCTCCCGTCGGACCGCACGCCTGAGCCGCGGAGCACACCGCATACCTCCTGTGGAAATATGGATTTTCCTGGTCAGTTATGTCCCCTATCTTGGACCCCAACGGTTTCATGTATGAATCACAAGTACATGTATGTTCCCTCCAGTTCCAGTTATGAAGACGCAAACACATGTGCGTCCACCGTCAACATGTCCTCTGTCAGATCCGCCATGAATAGGCCGGATATTCCATTCCTAAGTATGAAAGGCCACCGGCTTTATATGGTTCACTTATGCCATTTTACAGTCCAGGCAAGTAGGCCCTGATTCTGTCATCAAACTCTTCTTGCCTTCTGCCTCTGAAAGCTCCAGTCTGAGCCTGCATCTGTGACCATGAACTTTGTCTTATTATCTGCGCGGCTCACGAAGCCTGACATCAGCCTATTCTCTGCCAAGAACTGTATTTCACCTTCGAATTATCTGCTTCCCCCTCAGCCGATGCATTCCTGCCTAGTAGTTTAAGTAAACATTCTTCCAGTTACCAAGCAAAAGGCCCGGCTTCTCTGTCTTTATGCAAGTAATTCATAGCCCTGTTACCATGAAATATTCCTACCCCCTCGCATTTAGTGTAGACACTTAGACGCTTGTACACGCACTCACAGTCAATATAGTCAGTATAGAATAAGGTTCTACTCCGAGAGACCTTTCTTTTGGATAACATAGTTCTTTAAACATAGGATGTTAGATATGATTTGGGATTAGGTTGACATAACCCCAGACTTTTGTCTCCACATGTAGAGCTAAATGTCAAGTCCCTTTCTCCCTCTAGTTGCACGTCAATCACACGTCATGCGACTGTGCACGCATCTCTGCCAAATATTTCTGCTGACATTGCAGGATTCTCCAGGTATCCACCCACACATGACAAATTACCCATTATCATCAAGTGGACGCCCACATGGACGCCCACCTTCACGCCTACTTACACGCCCACATGCTCTTATCTCATTCTCTCTTGCTCTTTTGCTTACGTACAATTGAGAAATGTATATATACTGTACTCTGTGAATAATGTTTTGAGAATATTGAGAATACTTTTCAGTCCCGTCCAGATCCAATTTTGGTGATGGAAATATTCTCCCTTTGACTCGAGTTATTGGAATAAAGCCCTTTATGAATCTGATACCACAGACTCAGCCTCTTGCTTTATGCATGATCTTATTGATATCTGAAAAATTATGACAGCGTAATATTTTATTTACCACATAATGGCGCCCGAACAGTTTAATCTCTTTCCCCACACGCCGGAGATGAAGGTCCAGTTTTGCCCCCTTCCATAGCCGTGATGGACTTCAAGCGCGCACGTCGCGGGTCTTCCCGCCAACTCCCTCAGGCCAATGAAGGGGACAGACTGCGACCAGGCATCCATACGAGGCGGTGAGGAACGCAGATTGTCCTACCCAGAGCCCACCTGCGAGAGAGCTGTGTCCGAGGTATACAGAGGCCCACCAGATTCCGAAGTTCTGAAGTATCCAGGTCACGAGTCGGGTCCAGTCCAGTCCAGTCCGGTCCAGTCCAGTTCAGTCAAGTTTCTGAGGCCTCCCGTTTCCGAAGCTACCCGGTGAGTACCATTGCTGGGGAGGCATTTCTGACGTGCACATAGGTTGTGCCGGTCAAGACGGGTTTGGGTACACAAATCCGGTCTGCACTGTTTCAGCAGTGTATATGTACTGTTTAGCAGTATATCAAGTATTCCGAAGTATCTAGTTATTGTCGAGAATTATGCTTGGTGATTTAGTTTTGCAGACGATCATCATTGTTGTTCATTTAAATGTTAAATGTTTAATGTGTTAAAACGTCCTGCATATTGTGGTATGAATGACTGTTCATTATTGTGTTTTTTGTATTAGGTGTGTTCAAGATTAAGTATCAGATCAGTTGTCAATATGCCGCTCTTTTCGAAATTAAGACAGATCACAACTAGAAAAGGGGTACTCGAAGAAGCTGTTCCTATTCCTCCTAGGGACACTCCAGGGCACTTCATGTATCACAAACATGGCTTAGACGCCATACTATTTCTTGATTTATGGGTGGACTACACCAAAGAATTATCAGAAAGTCACAGGTGGCCCGCAGCTGGGACCTGGGATGCAGATTGCATCGTGAAAGTAGAGGAAGAATTATGGAAAAGGAAAGCTAGATAATAACAGAAAGACGCCATTGATTTATGGCGAAAAGAATCGTATAGACGTACGGAAAAAGCACGTAGACAGGAAGAGAAGAGTAAGGAGAATTCAAATAAAGTTCGAGAAAATATGTTAGTTGAGGAAGGTATCCGAGTAAAAGCAGAACAAGTAGATGGACAACGAAACACTCTTATGAAAGAGTAATTTTTGAAAAGTTTAGCTTGAAAAAAAAAAAAAAAAAAAAAAAAGAATTGTGGGTATTTCGAATTTGCAAATTGTTCAAGAATACAGGTTTGTGTTCTTGGTGGTCCAGTGAGCCAATGTGCTGGGTCAAGTCGGTGAGATTATGACCCCCTGAGTGCAAATTGTATGTAAAAATAATTTTTCAATTGAGCGAATTATTGCAGTTTTTATGGAATTGAGTAGTCTTTTTGTCTTTGACAGCTTCAGAGTGAGGAGAAGGTGGGGGCTGTGTAGAGCAGTATGTGATACAGAAATCGGAGACAGATTCTGACCTTGTAGCCAGTGTAGGTGGGGGCCGGTGAGAGGAGCAGAACAGAGGCACTGCTTAGAAAGCTTCTCTGACATCGCATCTGTGTAATGCCTGCAGGCGGAGAGCCTTGGGGGCAAGGAGTAAGAAAAACAAAAAAAGATGGCTGGCAGCCCAGGCTCAGGCCGCGCTGAGGGGCTATTTTTAACTTCTCTGATAAGACAGGGCAGCTGAGAAATGTAAGTCGAGAAAGATTCCCTTGGTCTATTCTGTGCTAAACAAGTGCCCCGAGGAAATGTCTATGGAGAAGATTTGTTTTATTTTTTAGCAAATGTTATATTGCATCTGGCCAGAAAGTAAAATGTTGCTCTTGTTTGGAATTTTAAGGGCTATGTGCCTATATAAAAACGATTTTCAAATTCAGACATTTTTGAATTGTGGCCACAAGCTGCCACCAGTTGCATTGGATAAATGATCCAGTGGTTAAAAGTCTGTGAGGAGAGATGAGAGGTGCGTCTTCGTCTGGGACATTAGGGTACATTGTGTTGACGAAGATGCATAGCTCATTTTTATAAAAGAAAACAAACAGGTTCGTGTGTTCTTCGTTTTTGATTATTATTGCTGATTCTGTTTTTATAAAAGAAAACAAACAGGTTCGTGTGTTCTTCGTTTTTGATTATTATTGCTGATTCTGTGTGTCAGACTTGACACGGTGATTTCAGATGGGGGTGTATAGGGCAGGTAAATGAATTATTGATTATAAGCCTGACAAATTAAGCAGGCCAGAATGTTCGCCTCTGAGCTGTAGGTACTGTAATTGCGCATCGCTGCTCATTTATATATGTTAGTGCAATTGTCTATGCTTTCTGTGCTTGGTATACTGATGGCTTGGCATATGTATTTTATATATGTTTTGTTTTTGTGTTGTATTGACCAGTCTGTTTAGCGTTTAATACCAAGTTCTCCTGTGCAAGTACAGAGATAGTCGTGACGACGGCGATCTTTGCACAGCGCTTGGCTGGAACTTGTTCACAATTACTAAATTTCACAGACGTGATATTACCTTTATCATGCTGTCAAAATAGCAGACAACACGTTATCAGTGTATGTCTAATTGGTGTTGGAGATGAATGAAATAAAAGGAAAAATTATGCAAGACTAAAATATTTTTTACATGACTGCCTTTCTCTTATAGACAGGCAGCCTCGGTCATATGTTTCCAGATTGGACATTAAGGAACAATTATGATCTGTGCACTCGCATCTTAACTCTTGAAAGGCCTGTTTTAAATAAGGACTGCCACCACAGAGTGACAAATGAGGCTCGGTATTTAGGGTAATGAGAAAATATCTGACAGGATTTCCTTTTTAAAGTTTGCTTTAGTAAGCTCATTCTTGTAAGTGGTGGCCCCAAAAGTTGACTTGTTTTTAAATTAGGCTATTTATTGTATAGGTGGAAATTATTGCAAAATGACTGATTTCTTTAGCAGATAAATTATTAATTATCAACATTAACAACTGTTCTTAAACTTGGTTTTCCGAATATTTAGGTAATTTAGCATTCCTATTAGGGCCTACTAGCATTAATATTGACTTCAGGTTGGTGTAGGTTCATGTAATAGGGACATCTGCATATGAGATGTCATTTGGCTAGCTTATGAGCTAACACAATGAGGTTTGTACATTAATTTGAAGGATTTCTCGCCGTTTCAAATACGCTGTGTATCTCCTATAATTTTGCTTACGCCCAGTAGCTATACACAGGGATTAATAGTGTTGACAAGACACAGGGTTTGATAGTGTTTGACAGCAGTGAAATCTGTTTCAGATTTCCTCCTGTCAAAAAGGGGGGGAAGGAGGAGAATATTGGCTTTCTGCTGGCCCCTGAGGAGGTTCGCTTCCCGCTAGCCCCTTAAGAAATTAAGCCCCTTAGAAATTAGCCCCCCTTAGAAATTAAGCCGAGGAAATAGGTATGGTGCTTTCCCCTTTTTCTCATGTTTTATTGTGATCTTTCAGGGGAATTAGTTGTGGGCACCGGAACGTATTCAATTGATTTCTGGTTTGTCACAGCCCAAGACACAAAAAAGACTAAAGTCCTCAAGAACACACTGTGGCATTTGAAGAATTAAAGAGAGCTTTATGTCAAGCACCAGTTTTAGCAAACCCTGATTACAACAAATCGTTTATGCTTTTTGTGACAGAGCGGGATGGAACAGCACTATCTGTCCTAACACAAGATCATGCAGGAAAACACGAGCCCTGTGCTTATTTTTCTAGTACATTAGACCCAGTAGCACAGGCTTTGCCTGCGTGCCTAAAATCAGTTGCAGCAACGGCCTTAGCCATAAGACAAAGTGACTCGATAGTGCTGGGCCACCCTCTGACAGTACAAGTACCACACGCAGTAGAGGTTCTCTTGAACCGGACACAAACACGACACCTGACTGTAGCTAGACTGACAGGCTATGAGCCAACGTTATTTCAACCACACATAGAGATCAGACGATGCAACATACTGAATCCTGCTACCCTTTTGCCCTCCAGTACAGAAAGCGTTTCACCACACGACTGTGTTGAAGTAATACATACCGTGACTAAACCAAGACAAGACTTGACAGACGTTGCACTCCCAGACCCCGACCTAACACTATAAGTTGACGGCTCATGCATGAGGACAGGGGCGGGAGAATTAGTGGCAGCATATGCAGTGACTACTGATACTGTAATAATAGAGACTAAAAGAATAGACATATTGTCAGCACAAGCAGCAGAGCTCATCGCCCTGACACAAGCGTGCATAAGAGCTAAGCACCTGAGAGTAAACATTTACACCGATTCTCTGGCGAGAAAGAGGTTTCTTGACCTCTCATGGGGCCAAGATACAGCATGGCCCCCATATTCAAGCCCTACTGGAAGCAATACATTTACCAACAGCCATAGCTATCCTAAAATGTAAAGCACATACTAGAGCCACAGATACCATTTCCCAAGGCAATGATCTGGCAGACCGAACAGCTAAACGGACAGCTCAGACCCCACTAGACATGACAAAGTTACAGGTTCAATAAGTGTCCAAAGCCATGACAGTTAGGGATCCTTCCAAGGATGTACAAGACATACAGACACATGCTACTGTAGACGAATTAAAGAAATGATCGGAACAAGGAGGGGTACTGACTGATCAGGGTTGGATGACAAAGGGCAAATCCACATGGTTTCTTTCTGATTCAAGGGTACAAGTGATTATAAATACCGCACATAGTCCTGCACACTTAGGAGAGAAAGCAATGATAGATAGCTTACAGAATATATGGTTCAACAAGCACCTGCGTGCAGCAGCGAAACAAAAGGTCAGAACATGTATGATCTGTTGCCAATTCAATCCAGGTAAAGGCATTCCGATGGAACAAGGTGGATTCCATCCACCTGACCACCCTTTTGAAGTGCTCCAAATGGATTATATCCAAATAAACAGATGTAGAGGTTACAAATATGTCCTGGTACTAATGAAGCAGGTGTCCCTTCTGTTAGGGTATACCTGGAAATTCCATTGTGTGCGACATCCTGAAGCAGCAGGCCTTGTAGAAAGACATAATCAGACATTAAAAATTTGCGCAGACAAAGGCAAGTAGGATGGTAGCCCTGCCGGTTGCCCTCTTTTTCATGCGAATGGTAGCTCATTCTAGAACAGGCTTATCTCCCTATGAAGTGGTCTTTGGTAGACCACCAAATATGTGGGGCACTCCAATGCCTAAAAGATTACTGATGTTAATAGTAACATGCTGACAGATTACCTGGCTTCCTTGATGTCTGCACTACTCTCTTGTTGTTCGCAGGTTGCTGCCGCCTTCCCTGACAACACCCAGGTCAAAGAATACTCCATCGCTCCTGGATGAAAGGCGCCAAAGTCAGTGCTCTGGACCACGGGGACGGCCGTTAAAGTCAAAGTGCACCTTCACCACTCTTTTACAAAGGAAAAAGACTTTGAACTTGAATTTTGGATTTTGAACACCATTTTCTAGAGGAGACTCCCCAGCAGTTTCCACAAAGCTAAATTTAGATCTAAAAAAAAAGTCAGAACCCGTTTGATCAATTAAGTCCACTAGGTGGTGAAGCGGTTGAACATGTATTCTGGCTTGCATAAGATCTTGGACTATAATATTAAAAACAAAGAGCAAGATGTGCATCACGATAATATGTATCAGCTTAATACTACATGCTATTTTTCCTCCTATTGCCTCACTCTTATACTCCTCCACTAATGATACCATAAAGCACACATTTAGTGATCTGCCATCCTATGAGCTATCATATCGACTTGCCTTACGCAACAATACCTCTATTCAGATGCTGCACCATTCACATCAGACTAGCAATACTACAGACTGCTGGGTCTGTGGCCGACTCCCCCCCTATCAGAACTATAAGGGAGTTTTGCCCCTCTTTCTCTATCCGTTCACACACAATGGCTCCTGTGGAGCATGGTTTAGTTTGATTAATTCCCTAGATTCGAATTCCGCAGTTTATCAAGACAACTGGGTATGGGGAAACCTGAACTTAGTTTTGCTTAAAGTCTGCTACCCTAACAAGGAGGGACTTCCCAAAAGAACAGGACCTGATCTAGAACATGAAGTATATGGATTAGGTAATTTTACACTTAACCTCATGATCCTGAACGTTGAATCTGAAGCTACACCAATCTTGCCCGCCATGTCCGTATTCCCAGTAAAAGGGGAATTATGTATAAGAAAGAATGGCTCCATACACATGGGCCATAGTAAATGCACCACTGTAATAAAATTCAGTGATCAAGGCAAGTCTACATTTAGAGCTTCTCGTCATTCCTACTTTATATGTGGCCAGACCGCATATATACGCCTACCTCTAGATTGGGATGGTACCTGTTACATAGCATTCCTCCTACCACCTGTTTTCCTAGCTCCTCCTGATTATCATAGAAATACTCATTTAGTACACAATAGACAGCAGAGAGATCTCCCAATTGTCGATTACACTGAAACAGCATGGGAAAAATACACAGATTTCAATAAAGGTTTCTTTCCCTATATAGGTACAGTTACCAATAGTAAGCTGATACGTAGATTAACCAGAACCCTTGAAGCAGTAGTGAACGAAACTATTTCCGCCTTAGGCAATTTAACAGAAGAGCAGTCTGCTATGCGGATTGTTGTGCTTCAAAATAGTCTTGTCCTTGACGTTATCCTGGCCGATAGGGGCGGAGCTTGTAGGGTCATCGGATCAAGCTATTGCATTTTTCATACCAGAAAATTCGCCATCTGTATATAAAGCCATAACTCGCCTTCATAAGATTGTAAGCCAGATACACCAGAATCCAGGCACCTGGACTTGGTCCGGTTGGTTTTGGAGTGTATTATCTACCTTTGGATGGAGGGTCCTATCCTTCCTAGGTATTGGCTTTCTCATACTATTCAGTTGCTGCTTATGTCTACAATGTGGACCAGCGATCTGTGGTCTGTGTGCCACATCGTGTATTCCACCACCAAGATTTCATTCGTCACGGAAGAAGAAAGAAGAACAAATGATGTTATATGAACAGATCAATGGATTAATGAAGATTGATATCTCTTGACGGGCAAGTAGGGGACAAGGAGGGAATGTGGAAATATGGATTTTCCTGGTCAGTTATGTCCCCTATCTTGGACCCCAACGGTTTCATGTATGAATCACAAGTACATGTATGTTCCCTCCAGTTCCAGTTATGAAGACGCAAACACATGTGCGTCCACCGTCAACATGTCCTCTGTCAGATCCGCCATGAATAGGCCGGATATTCCATTCCTAAGTATGAAAGGCCACCGGCTTTATATGGTTCACTTATGCCATTTTACAGTCCAGGCAAGTAGGCCCTGATTCTGTCATCAAACTCTTCTTGCCTTCTGCCTCTGAAAGCTCCAGTCTGAGCCTGCATCTGTGACCATGAACTTTGTCTTATTATCTGCGCGGCTCACGAAGCCTGACATCAGCCTATTCTCTGCCAAGAACTGTATTTCACCTTCGAATTATCTGCTTCCCCCTCAGCCGATGCATTCCTGCCTAGTAGTTTAAGTAAACATTCTTCCAGTTACCAAGCAAAAGGCCCGGCTTCTCTGTCTTTATGCAAGTAATTCATAGCCCTGTTACCATGAAATATTCCTACCCCCTCGCATTTAGTGTAGACACTTAGACGCTTGTACACGCACTCACAGTCAATATAGTCAGTATAGAATAAGGTTCTACTCCGAGAGACCTTTCTTTTGGATAACATAGTTCTTTAAACATAGGATGTTAGATATGATTTGGGATTAGGTTGACATAACCCCAGACTTTTGTCTCCACATGTAGAGCTAAATGTCAAGTCCCTTTCTCCCTCTAGTTGCACGTCAATCACACGTCATGCGACTGTGCACGCATCTCTGCCAAATATTTCTGCTGACATTGCAGGATTCTCCAGGTATCCACCCACACATGACAAATTACCCATTATCATCAAGTGGACGCCCACATGGACGCCCACCTTCACGCCTACTTACACGCCCACATGCTCTTATCTCATTCTCTCTTGCTCTTTTGCTTACGTACAATTGAGAAATGTATATATACTGTACTCTGTGAATAATGTTTTGAGAATATTGAGAATACTTTTCAGTCCCGTCCAGATCCAATTTTGGTGATGGAAATATTCTCCCTTTGACTCGAGTTATTGGAATAAAGCCCTTTATGAATCTGATACCACAGACTCAGCCTCTTGCTTTATGCATGATCTTATTGATATCTGAAAAATTATGACAGCGTAATATTTTACGCTGTCCGGACAGTGCTGGCACTGAACGGAGGGGGTGTCGCTGCCATAGCCCTCCCGGAGCTGCCCCCTCCCCCCCTCACTGGCGGGCCGCCGCCAACCCGAAGCCGGGTTGAGCAACCCCAGCCTCAGGGGAGGTGGGGGGGGAGATCACTCACCGCAAGATAAGGCAGCTCCTGGGGACAGGACCGAGCAAGGCGAGACGAGAGGGACAAGAGGGTGAGGAAGGGGCGGGGACAGCCTAAATACCCCTGCCCCCTCCCCCTTCCGCCGGAAGTAACCATTTGCCGGACGTCTTACCTGGCTGAGCCCAGGGACTAGACTGGCTGCTCCCAGTGCCTTCATGCGGCACTAAGGCGGCCGCCCTGTTAGGGGGGCTGCTGCGCAACATTAAATTATGCGGGAGGAATAAGGAAAATTATGAGGTGCAGTGCAGCACGTTTTGTGGCAGTATTATGCCCCATTTTGCCATTTTACAATCTTAACATGCTCTGGGCAAATGTTTCACCTCATTAGTCTCCATTTAACACCTAAAATCTGTAACTGAAAGGTGACCTGCCACTGCGCGACAACCTGTGGGCTAACAATGTTCGTAACTTTTGATTGGTTTGAGCTGTAAACAATTTATTTAATAAAAATCTGCAAATTATGCAGCAGACAATGGATTATATTAGTCAAATCCATAATTATTCCGATAACGTCACAAGAATCGCATATTTCCTGTGGCCCTGGCTAATTGTGGTAAGTCATACAGTCCACTGATCCTGCCTCACAAGCAAAACCCATTCCAGGAGCCACAAGTGAATCCTTGGTTTTCAACTTCGGCAGCTGATGCAAAACTATCAAGTGGTAATCTAAGAGTCCAGGGCGAGGAAAACCACAAGGGTCATAGAATTGTTTCATTCGCATGCCTGGACCCATTGATCTGGGGTCTGGTAGAGTCGATGTACAAAACGTAATAAGCTGTCCTTTGTGGGTTGGGGTATCCTTACTTACCCTGAAAAATATCTAATCTTTCTGGTTCTGCTAAAATAAATTCTAGGTTGGACCCATCAGACATGGGGGAAGTTAAATATTGTATAACTAAATCAGTTTATTTGTTTAATCAATGACAAGCCGAACAAATAGAAGAAGCCATATACAATTAAAAACCTTGATATAAAAGTAGACATTTTTAAATATTTCATCAGGATTTAAAACCCATTCTTCTTTCCAGTGTATTAATAACATAAAAAACAAGCATTAGCAATGCAAATTGGTCTCGCATTTGTGAGAGTTAGAGGTATTGGCGATATAAATGACAATGATGCACATGCATCAACCAAACAAAAAGCAATTCCTTAATAGCGAGAAATAAGGAATCGTTATTAAGGAATCGCTTTTGGGCATGCATCAACAGATTCGGTAAATTTTAGCGATTCCTTAAAAATCGCTATTTTTACCGAATAATCAATAGCAGGGCATGCAAACTCCGATTAGCTAATAGCGAGTTTGGTAATACCGAATTAGCTAATAGCGAATTCGGTATTAGCGAAATCGCAAATGACCGCGTCGCTCCGGGAACGTGTAGATGACATCACCAACCAGGAAATACTGCAGCCCCACCCTCATTGCCTCGACAGAGGAGCAAACAGGAGCTGTGAGTGAAGACTGCCTGTGCAGAGTGAAGCCACACCGACTGAGCTATCCGCCAAACCAAAGAACCATGGAGAAGGAAGCACCATCCAGCGCTGAGGCTGCACGCAAGCGCAAGCGCAAGTTCTCCGACAGGGAGCTGGAGCACCTGATAGAGGGAGTCAGCAGCAAGCACGATCGCCTTTTTGGTAAGCTGTCCCTCAAGGTGCCTGAGGGGGAGAAACGGCGCATATGGCAGCGCATCCGGGAGAGGGTGAATGCTGTTGGTGGGACGCCCCGCATCATGGACGACCTCAAGAAAAGATGGTACGACCTGCGGAAGCGTGCTAAGGAGAGGATTGCGGAGAGGCTCCGGGAGGCGACCAGAACCGGAGGCGGCCCTTCGACGGTCCAAGCCAACACTGCCCTGGAGGAGCTGGTGGAAGGGACAATCGAGCGTGAAGCCTTCGTGGGAGTGACCCAGATGGACACCTCCGGCGCAGCCACAAGTGCCCAAGGTAAGATGCATGCCTGTGCCCATACCCAGCATAGCGTAAATCCATTCCCATGCCCCCAGCAGGATCTGAGTGTGCATGCAGCTTTGGCCCACACAGCTTTACTGTTAACACTAGTGCATCATGGGAGTTGTAGTCTAGTCAGCCCAGTGTGCATGTACAGGCGTAAATACAATTACGAATTACCACATAAGTTGAACATGGATAGAGACTGTTTATTTAGTGGATCACAGAGGGACATGTATGTGTACGACACTACGTAGGTGTAACTATCCCACTAACCATGCACTGTTTCACACATAGATGCATCTCCTGGGGAATCGGACGACAGCGGGCAGCTGATTATATCCGAGACACCTGTGGATTCCGACATGGAGACAGCGCAGGATGCGCATACATCACCTCCACCTGCCACCCCACCACCACCACCACCACCAGCACCACCAGCACCACCAGCACCAGCACCAGCCACACCAGCTGCAGCTACAACAGCCACTAAAGCGCCGAGGCGCAGGTCCCAAGTTGCGCACTTGCAGGTGATGGGAACACCCTCCACACAATTGGGACAAAGTCTGTGCACCATCACACCGCCTGCTGCACCACCTGGACGCGGCAGACTGCCACAGCGGTGCAGGGCTCGGCCAAGTTCTGTCTCCTCAGGCGACCTTGATCTCCCACAAACTTCTGCCATCGAGGAGAGGATGCTGCATGTACAGCGCCTGCAGGGACGACACATGGCAAAAATAAGCTCAAATACCGTGCGCCTTGCAAGGGAAATGCGTGCCATGACTGCGGCGGTTAGGGACATGACCACTGTGGTGGCAGAGGGCAATGGGCACCTCAGGGAGGACATCCATGAGCTCACCCGTGCCATGAGGGAGGGCCATGAGTGCGAGAGGAGGGGGCACCGTCAGCAATTGGTGCGGTCCGCGGCCTCTACAAAGGCCATCACACGTCTCAGCAACAGCACCGCAGTGTTGGCACGCCGCTCGGTGTCCTTGCAGATGGACCTTGGGCACTTTTGCGGGGATGTTGCCAAGGCACTAGGGCAGATGACCGCTGCTGTCGAACACCTACAGAGCGGCACATTCAGTGCTGGTGCATTGGGAGGGGAAGACGGCAGTGAGGCTGCCTCGAGTGTCAGCAGTGTGTCAGTAGCAGAGGCCAGCACCAGGCGCCGCAGTTCGCGGGTCTCCACGGGGACAGGCCGTGGTGAGGCGTCGGAGACACCTGAGCGGAGGCTTGGTGTACGTGGCAAGCGCCACTAGACAGATTTACAGCCATACCTGACCGTGGTGGGGCAACCATGGTCCTCCCCTTCCTGAGGCTGCACAGCCGTGACTTTAATGCACATTTGTAATAACTTTTGTCATGTGGAGCATTATTTACATCGCTTGTTTGGTTGCACATACCGCAGTGCTACTGTGCATTAAACAGTTGCACCCCCAACAAAATAGTAATGTATCATTCTCACCTGATTCAGAAATGATGTTGCATGATGTATGTCCGCCTCCTATGGCCCTCTGCTGTGTTAGGGACGTGTGCCTGTCGGTGTTGGGCGGGTGGTTGGTCATCCCGGTGGTCGTCATTCCTGTCCACCTCTATGGGTATCCCCCTTCTGGTCACAATGTTGTGCAGCATTGCACATACAGCAATAATCCTGCAGCAGGTTTCAGGTTTGTATAGCAAGGCGCCGCCAGTCTTATGTAGGATTTTAAAGCGACTCTTCAGAATCCCAAATGTCCGCTCTATGACATTCCTAGTGCTTATGTGTGCTGCGTTGTAGCGTTGTTCCTGTGGGGTTGCTGGATTGATGTATGGGGTGAGTATATATTCACGCAGGGCGTAAGCACTGTCACCTAGAAGATAGAAGCAAAGACTTAGCAATGGTGATGTTCATACATGTGTGGTGTTCATGTGGGTAAGCGGAATTTGTACGTACCAAGCAGGAGTCCCTCTCCAAATTCTCCGTTGAGTAGACGCCTGTGGATTCCACTGTGGCGGAATATGTACGAGTCGTGTGTGCTCCCCGGAAATTGTGCCACTAGGTTCGTTATGATGTGATTGGCATCGCACACAACCTGCACGTTGATTGAGTGGTATGACTTGCGGTTACGGAATATGTACTCATTTGCTGCGGGTGGACATATGGGGATATGCGTACAGTCGATGCATCCAATTACATGGGGGAATTATGCCACCTGGTAGAATGCCTGTTTGTTGCGGTCCAACTGCTGTGGGGTTGTGGGGAAGCTGATGTGGGTGTGTAGCATTGTCAGCATGGCATCTAGGAATTTCTTGAAGAAGCGTGAGAGTGCGCTTTGCTATACGCCTCCGGCTACCGCAATTACCCCCTGGAAACTTCCTGAGGCCAGTAGGTGCAGGCTGCATAGGACCTGGACGTGCGCAGGGATTGCATTGGTCCGGTGTGTCTGGTGCTGCAGTAATGGTTCCAGGTCTGCAATGAGGCGCATGATCATGGCACGATTCAGTCGATACTTCTCGTACACCTCGTCCTCATTCTGCCCGAGCAAGGTGATGCGCAGTCTGAAAACTCTCTCCTGGACCCTTCTCCTGCGCTGTCCTGACGCATTGATACGCATCCTCCTTGCAAGCACGTAGAGGGCTGCCATTTTGTGGTAGCCAACAGGGTCTCCTTGGCCACATTTAAGGGTTTGGTGATTAACACAATCAGTTGCACATGTTTATTTTATTTTTTTTATTCACATGACTTTTTTTTTAACTTTACCTCCAGGTTCTGATTCCCCTTATTTAGCTCATGCTAAATAGCGATTTTTGGGATTTTCGGTATTTGCGACTGTTGTTGCATTGGGTTGCGATTCGTTATTAGCCATTGGCACTTGACGGGAGCTATTAGTGATTTTGGTGATTGCGAATTCGGTATTTAGGGATTCGGTATTTTTGCATGTTGGTTATTTGCGATTCGGTATTTTACCGGATTTCATTTAGCGATTCGTTATTTGCTCACATTTTGGGTTGATGCATTGGGATTCGGTTTATTTTACTCGCTAACGGGTGATTTTAGCGATTCTATATTTTACCGACTGGATTTTGGCTTGATGCATGTGCCAGAATGTCTTTTACCTATGTGTTTTGGATTGGAGTGGACGTTTGTGCTTTGGAGTAGATTTATGTGGGTCGGATTGGAATTGTTAGTTGTGGAATTGTGTATGGTGGAATGTGTGGAGTGGATTTGTGGAGTGGAATTATGTGATATGGTTTGTAGTGGAAAAATGTGGATAGTAATTATGTGGTATTGACTGTACTGGAATTATGTGGAGTGGGATTGTGTGTGAGAGTAATTATGTGGAATTGCATTTTGTGTTGAGGAGTTTAACTATGTGATGTAATGTTAAATTTTGTGTCATTATGTGGAATTCTGTGGTGTTAATTGGACGTCTATGGTGTGTTGCATAATTGTGTTGTTGAGTTGAAATATGTGGTTTGTTGTCTAATTATGTGGTGTGGAATGGAAATGTATAGAGTTGAATTATGGGGAGTGGAAGTGTGTGGCGTTGAGTAAAATTTGGGCCAATTGGAATTATGTGGCAAGGTATGGAATGCATAAAAACATGGAGCCTCTACATTGAGATACACAAACACATATATCTCACCATATTCAGTGGACTTCAACAACCACCACGGTAGCCGCTCACGAGCATTGAAGAAATAAACGATTCCAACAAACGAAGCGGGTACAGTGGGATGCGGGTAGTAGTTGTATTTTTTTTAAAACAGTGCAGCATACAAGCAGGAAACTACCAACTGATCTCTATACATTCACTGAAAGAAAGAAAACAGGACGACAGGAGACTCTAGGCAGTGACCAGCATAAAAGTTTAACTCAAGCTGTGCCTATCAGCGAAGGCACACCAACAGACACAAGCTGTGATTAGCACGAAAGTGTGACCCATAGCTGTGATAACCGCGCATACACTGCCAAAGGCTAGCGCAAGGTGAAGTAATGGCCCTGCTCAAGTTTAACAAGCGCAGCCTTTAAGATAATGAATCTCTGCCAGTTGTTGAGAGCGCGTGGGCAATATAAAAGTTTTAAAAAACTCTCTTAGAGAGAGGCAGAACAGGTGATTATGCCAGTGCTAGCACCCCTTAACAAGTTTAAGCTATTAGCATTGTAAATAACAATGCCTTTTATTTATGTTTTAAAACAGGAAGAAAAAAAAAAGCATTGTTATTTGCAATATCAATAGCTTAAACATGCCTAAATGCGAGACCTAATGCATTGCAAATGCTTGTTATTGTTTACAACTTCCAACTTTGCCCAGTGTATTTTTCCATCTATTTAAGAATGACTTCAGACTTTTTTTTTATTGTACATTCCCACCTTATCCATTACATTCTAAACCTACGCATGGAGACACGATCAATGGCGTGTGACAAAATACATTATCTTTACAGGGAAGATAACTAATGGCAGAAATAACAGAAGCCATCAGTTAGGTGATGATTGATAGCCCTCAAACAGTCTCACAGATTCCCCAAACACTAAAGTTTCCTGCGGTCGTGAGCAGGCGAAAAGACGCTTGTAGCATTCCACAGCCCGTGCCAATATGATGTAATCACGTTCGGGATAAATGGAGTGCGGCTGTTTTTTCAACTTCAGCTTATCCTGTCTTCAATTTCAACATCTGCTGTTACTATTAGAAAAAAGGTTTTCCCCAGTTACTTTTAGGTCCAAGAGGGGGGAAAAAGGACAAATGTGTAAAGCTACAGCCTCTTAACCGACCTATCTCTCTTTTGTCGCCAATAAGTGCTCACAAAAATCTTAATGTAAATGCATCAAAAAACCTCTGAGCCCGAAGATGACTGGGAAGGAATCGGCAAATCACACAGATAACAAATTTTAAAAGAAGCATAGAGCTCTAATAACATCCGGATGAGCGACAATTACCCTACTAGTTGAACAAGAGGTCCTGAAAAAGATATAATTATATCACAATTTCTAGGGCATAGCATCACCAAAGAGAGAGAGGAGCAGCACTAAGCTCACCTGTGAATATCTTGGTTCTATGAAATCACAATAAACAAAAGAAATCCCTACTACGATCAGTATTCAGATATTAAGGATTACACTACTTGTAGATAATCCTGGTTATAACACCCGTCCTCTTGGAAGCTGTAGGGCGATGAGAACATGAGAACTTCTGATGTCTCACCTACAATAAGAATCTCCCTTGTTGCACAGAAATAAAAAACTGTTTATCATTGGTCCTGAGGAAGGTGATACCAAAATATAGTTCACTGAAACGTACGTAGACCAGCTACATCATAACTGGATAATAATTCCTATAAGGATCGACTAAAGCAGAACAAAGGAGGAAATATTTTTTGACGTTACATCTGTCATATGCGATTTTGGAAAACAACCAAATAATCATATCCCAGCTGATCTATCCAGTTATATACTTTACTGTCTTATAATTAAGCTTTTTCTTCTTTTTTTCCTTGTGTGGTATGATTGTTGGAATGGTAGAATGGTTGTGAGGTGAGAATGTAGGATGTATGGTGCCAATTGGGGTTTTCTTATTTGTCCAAATAACTGTGATCTGATAATAATGTGTACTATGTTCACACTAATGATTGTATGTACATATATGTTTTATGATTAATTGTAAATTATAAGAAAAAGCACTGTAATGAAAAATTAATATATTTTGATATTTTTGATAAATAAAAAAACAAAAAATGAAAAGGAAAACATTTTTGTAGACAATGAGTTTATTGTTTATGGGGAAATATTGATGCATTTACATTAAGATTATTGTGAGCACTTATTGACGACAAAAGAGAGATAGGTCGGTTAAGAGGCTGTAACTTTAAACATCTGCCGTTACAGCAATAAGTGCACTCACGTGAACTCATCAAAGGTCACTGCTCAGCCAACTGATAGTGCGCAGGGAAAGTGCAAGCTGAACAGCAGTACAACACGTTAGTGCTAAAATAAGACAGTCAATCAATTAGCTAGCTCAACCTTCATGGGCAGCGATTATCATTTTAAAGCATACCCAGCAGCAAGGAACATATTTTTTTATATACATAGTTATTTTTATACCACAAATACAAAGCAACATATCTTATTCATCGAGATTTATGTAGCAGCAGTGGCTACCACGTACAGCTTGGTGCAGAGAGCACTCCACCCACCTCCCTCCATCTCGGTTAACTACGATATCAAAAGGCAGCTAAGTCAAGTGAGCCGTGTGCCCCTAAGCACATCTCAGTTTTATTCAGTGCAGCTGAACAAAAGGCTGCATTCCTCAAACTGTCAACAGATATGCCTGTAACCATGTTAAACAAGGAAAAGTTCAACGGCATAGAAAAAGGACAAGGGAGTCATCAATGTATTCAATGGAATCCGGCGGACATGTTGATATGGGAACGCCTCCTAGGAAACGAATTTGCATAGAATGTATAGATACGTAGTTTGATTAGAAAAAGTAAAGCATTTTCCTATGAGGCATCGTTAACGCAATGACTGTTAAAATTAAACAATTTAGTTCTAAAAGTAGGTCGCAAGGGTTTAATAATTTTCAATTCAAACATGTGTATGAAAAGAATACAAAATCGTTATAATTAGAAAAAAACATTTTTACTTAACTTGGAAACGATTTAAATCCAAGCGGACATAGAGGTTCAGTGGTGCTTTCTTTTATGTTGTTTTTGGCTATATTCATTTTCACTCCCATTAGACAAAGTGAGCGGATGTGGTCTGATGGCTAGTTTGCCGACTTTGGTGCTGGAGACCAGGGTTCGAGCCTCGGGGTCGGTCCACATTCTGTGATTTTGGGCAAATCACTTTATCTCCCAGTGCCTGAATGTGTCCTTGTGTAATGTAATCGGTGCTCATGTAAAGCACTTCAATACCTTCGGGTCGAGTTTGCGAGTTCGCGCTATATATATCTATACAAGTCCACTGTTTCCCGGAGTGAAAACACGCCGATGCGGCTTGATGGGCATGCGCGCACATGCAGGGGGAGCGCTTACAGACCGGGAGCTGGAAACGACAGAACACCGGCCAGGCAGAGAGCACGTCATCGCGTGAGCACAGTTGTGATTATGCTGGCGCCAAAAGAAAGTGCGGCGAGTAAAGGGGGGTGTAGCCTTGGAAGGTTACAAATGACGACATAATTGTCATGAGGAGGGACTAGCAAGCCTTACACAAATTGGAAAGCAGCATTTACTGAGCTAAGCCAATGATAAAGATGGGCGGCGAGTGGGCGGAGCTTCCAAGAAGCTTCCCCACTAAAGTGTATACTGCATGTCTCGGAGAGACAGTGCAAGCACTGTCTAGGCGAGACCTAAAAACGTCAATGCAAAGATAAAGACCAGGTCTAGTAGGTTTCCGAGACAGAAAATTATACAAGGTGTCCTAGCAGCTTGAAGAAAGTGCCCGATTCCATTGGGGGCATCACAATACTGTCTCCCTGCATCACCTTATGTTACGGTTTTTAAAGAGGGGGCAATGAGCTGCCTCCCTGGATGCAGGGAGTAGGACCCGAAGAGCATGACGTAGCGGCTTTCACACCCCACTGCACAAATCTGTTCTTGTGCTCACTGCACCACTGAATTCAAGCTAGCCTGGCTGATGAGGAGTGATGCCCTGAAACCAGTCCCAGGATGCTTATTACCGGTCCGGAAGGACCTGGCTTTGCAGTTCGGGCTGGACTGTTTCATGAAGAGCAGGGTTAAGACTGATTTGCATATGGCTGGGTCTAAACTGGGGTGGTGTAGTGAGCAAATGAACAATGGATTAAAACCAGATCTGGGACTGGGGATGAATGTTTGCATTGTTCAGTATTCCGTGCATATTTCTACTTTCTTTCACTCCCTAGAGCACCTTCTTTTTTCACTTACCTGAGAGCACCGGATCATAAAAAAACAAAAAAAGAATATATTGACTTAAGAAAAAGTTTTTGAAATGCTGCAATGAATACATTAATTGCATTGTACACTAAACTGTATGGAGGTTGTTTTACTTTATAATTGTTGCATTTTCATTGCATTGTATATTAAAAAGTCCAGAATAAAATGTACAAAACTTATTATCAATTCTATTTCCTTTCGCTAAAAAGGAACTTATATGGGACCACCACTGGCCCGATTGGACCATTGTTCACCAAACATTTATATACCCCAGGTTCTTAAATTGTGGCGCCCCCCTTGTTTTAAAAAAATACCACCAGGCTGCCCCCTGGCATGTTGATGCCCACTGTTGATCATTGGGTCCTAGGTGTGCCAGCAGGTTTGGCCCCTGGCAGGGTGGTGCCCATGGTCTTGCAGGGTGGTGCCTTGTGTCCTAGTTGTGGCACCAGGCTGCCCCCTGGAAGGGCGGTGCCTATTATCTGTGCCTTATGTCCTAGGTGTGCCAGGTGGGCTGTGCAGTGCCCACTCTCGGTGCCTTGTGTCCTAGTTGTGCCAGGAGGTTTGGCTCCTGGCAGGGTAGTGCCCACTGTTGGTGCATTGTGTCCTAAGTGTAGCATTGGGCTGGCCCCTGGTAGGGTGATGCCCCTTGTGGGTGCCTTGTGTCCTAGGTGTGCCAGGAGGGAGGGCCCCTGGCAGGGCGATGCCCCCTGTGGGTGCCTTGTGTCCTAGGTATGCACCAGGCTTCCTCTCCTGGTACGTTCAAGATGAAGACGAGCCGCACCGGGTGTAGTGTTGTTTTAGGAGCTGCCTGGTATCTGGTTTGCTGCTCTGGTGGGCCCGGTGAATGTGTGTTGCAGGGAGTGTTGATGGTGTAAGGTAAGTGGCTGTGATGTGTGAAGTCTTGAGTGGCATGAGCGCGCACCTGGAGTATGTGTGAGCAGTGGTTTGATGGGCGACCAGAGGTGCCCATCACATCTCTGTCTATACACCTCAGGGGCAGCATGGGTTGCTTCTGTGTGCTGTAGCCACCAGGGCAGAAACAAGTCATTGTGTGCACAGAAGACCCCAGGATTCAGCACCACTTCTCCCAAGCCACAGGCGCCCACTCAGCTGTAGGGGAGAGTTGTCAGTGTAGGTGGCTTATGGCTGCCCTATCGGCCCTAGAGAATGCCTCACGTGTCAGAAAATGTTCAGAAATAAAAAATTAAAAAAACATACATATGTAATCACGTATGGGAGCTTTGGGCCAGCCCTCTTCATTCATTGGTCTGTTAACAGTCCATTTTGTTCTGCTCCCACCCACCACAACATTCAAGAGTACAGCAGTGGGTCTGGCCAGTGGCGGCTTTGGATCTCTACACTATGAGTGACTGCATTTTACCGGTATGATGCACGTCACTTAAAAAGTAGTGCCGATCTGTCCTTACTTCTTTTTTAGGTCGAGCATAAGCGTACGAACTCTTGTATACTTAAGTATACATATATCTCTGTGGGCCAAATGCCATTCCTTGCTTCTCATTTGTTTGTTTCAATGCCCGTTAAAAATCCTTGCTAACTAGTAGTGGCCAGTCCTGCCTCTTTGTCCCTCCTTTTTCCTCCAAGGTGTAGGGACTTAGTACAATATTATTACACTTTATTCTGTTGATCTGCTCTTGGGGGGACTATTTTATTATGTTCTCAACCTTGTGTTACACTGTGGCTGCTCAGACCTGTAGTTGCTTACATTTTATTGCAGCATTTACCCTCGCTGTACCTTCCATGTGGCTGGCATTCTTTTGTATTCTTCCTGAAGACAGCGCCCAGGCTGGCTTGGAATGCAATCAATTAATTATTGTGGTTTTAATTTCCTCCAGAAACAGGCACAACAGCACTGCAACAGCATGCCATCTAGCTACTGCAGCTCTAAATCAAGTAAAAAAGTTAAACCAATACTTTAAAACAGCCATTTTTTCAGTTCCATTAAATCAACGCTTCAAATGATACTTTAATATGCATCCTCTAAAACTAGTCTCACCCCTGAGGCGGAAGCCGGGGGCTCTGTAACGATTTTTAATTGTGTGCATTAGCTTTTAAGTTGGTTCATTTAATTTCCATTTGACTGGTTTTTAAGCTCGGGAGCCGGCTGGCAGTATAGTCGCTTCCTTACGCCGTTCCAGCGCAGCAGATTACGTGCTGATGCTGGGAGTAGAGGTGAGCAGCCGCCATATTGGGGGAACAAAGGGTGGCGCGCCAGTGGCTGGCTGATTCCCGCCCTACTCCATACTGGATAAAAAGGGAACGTCATCCCGTCCGCGCAGCGGGCGCGCCGTCGGCGCGCCAAAGGCAAGCCCGTCTGTGCCCGTCCGTGCCGGACCAGCGCCCAGCGCCATAACCCCGGGCTCAGCAACACAAGAATGGATCAGATATTCATCGGTTGACCTACTACAACTGAGACCCTCCAGTGGGACTGGGTGCTCACAGTATGATCCTGGCGCCAACGCCGGAGTGAGCAGCTCCTGCTGTCTTAGCTGTAAGTCTTTTATACCTTTTGTTAACACTAAAACCATTCCACCACAAGCCTACAATGCTATGACTAAGAACATCACCTTCTCACTTATTAATGCGCGCTCTTTAGGCAGGCACAGGCAGGAGATTGCTGACCTGATTCAGGACAAGAAAATAGACTTGCTCTTTGTCACAGAGACATGGATGGACGAGGCGTCCGACCCTGATTTAGTGGTGGCAGTGCCGCATGGCTTTACTGTATACCGGCAAGATAGACAAGGGAAAAAAGGAGGGGGTTTGGCAATTATTACCCGGAACACTTTTCCGGTTAGAATTTTTCCTATTTTTTCTAAAACATGCAAAGCCTTACACTTCGCCATTAAGCTCACCCCCTCATATAATCTCAAAGGAGCACTTATTTATAGACCACCGGGTGCTCGTTCTGAATTTTTGTCCACCTTTATGTCCCTTATGGCACCCCTTGCAATCGAGGATACCTTTATGGTTTTGGGGGACTTAAACTTCCACCTGGAAAAAATGGAAGATACCGAAACTATATCTCTTAAGGCTGATCTTAGCACTCTAGGACTAACCCAGTTGATAACAGTACCCACACATGAGACGGGTCATACATTAGATGGTATCTTTTCTAATACAAAAGAGATAACAGTAAGTGATATACTGCCTCTTACTTGGTCTGACCATTTTGCTATTCTGAGTAATATTTCCATTACCCAGACTTATACACCAAAACAGGCTCCTTGAACCCAAGAACTTTTCAGAGTCTGGAAGGATGTTGATAACGTGACCCTAAGGGTATCCTTAATCAATTCCCGTCCAACTATTTCTGCAGATGCTAATATAGCTGTGCAGCAATTCTCTGATTGGCTAGGTAGTGCAGTGGAGACACTGGTTCCTTTTAAATCTATGTCCAGAAATAGGAAAATGCCACCTGCACCATGGTTCTCTGAAACGCTAAGAAAACAAAAACAAATCTGTAGGAACCATGAAAGAATTTGGCGAAGGTCTTATGAAAGCGAAAGTAAAATCTTATACAAAAACACATTGCTCATCTATACAAAAATGATCAATGAGGCCAAAAAGAATTTTTATGGGGAACAAATTGAAAATGCAAAAAATTCAAGTAGGCAACTGTATGAGGTGGTGAAATCTTTGGCTGGGAAATTACCTGACCTTTCCCCCGCCTTCTCAGGCGCTCTGTGACGCTTTGGCAAGTTTCTTTTTCTCGAAAGTAAATGATATTTACTCTGAGTTTTCAGTGATTGATAAACCTATGACTCCGGTTCTTAGTCCCCTAAGTAAACACCTTGACTGCTCACTAGCTCAATTTAAAGAGATAAATGAAGATCAAATAGTTGACATCATCAAACTTATCAAAACAGGCTCTGCCCTTGACCCCTGTCCCCCTAAGTTTTTTTCCCCAATAATTGATTTGATCAGCGAAACCATCACGCAAATTTGTAATGCGATGTTTAAATCCGGGATTTTCCCGGACAGGCTAAAAAACACGCTATTAAAACCACTTCTTAAGAAGCCCGGTTTAGATAAAGATTTGCTGAAAAATTACAGGCCCATTGCTAGCCTGCCGTTTTTAGCCAAGGTGGCCGAGAAAGTAATGAACGATCAACTCTCAGAATACATTGAACAAAATGTCCTGCTTGATGACTCTCAGTTCGGCTTCCGGAAAATACATAGCACGGAGACCGTGCTAATTAAAGCCGCTGATGACATTAGAACCATCAGAGACCAGGGGGGCACGGCGGTACTGGTTCTGTTGGATCTGTCTGCAGCCTTTGACACGGTCAATCATTCCCTCTTGATTGACCGTGTCAGAGAGTTGGGCATTCACTCTAAGGCTGGAGCCTTGCTTGCCTCCTTTCTGTCTGGCAGAACCCAGGCCGTAAAACTGGGGCCATTTAAATCGGCAGATTTGGCTCTACCCTGTGAGGTTCCTCAAGGCTCATCCCTAAGTCCGACACTTTTTAACATCTATGTGTCGGACTTAGCTAGGGTCATCAAGACCCACCGGATGAGCCTTACAACATAGGCCGATGACACCCAGTTGGTGTTAGCTATCAATAATGACGGAGAAAGAGTAGCGGCCCAGTTTCAGGAAGGCATGCTGGCAATCAAGCAGTGGATGGCCTGTAATTGCTTAAGGCTGAACTCCGAGAAGACTGAGGTGATTATTTTCGGTAAACTATCACCTATGTGGTCATCTATTTGGTGGCCCCCATTACTTGGAGCTATACCAACTCCAGTTCAGAAGGTCAGGAATTTAGGTGTCATCTTTGATGAGAAATTAAATTTTGTTAATCACGCTAATCAAACAGCTTCCTCAGCATTTTACAAACTTAAACTCCTAAGAAAAATAATTCCATTTCTTCCAGAAAGTGCTAGGAAAACTGTAGTGAGCTCATTGATATTGTCATCTCTTGATTACTGCAACGGTCTATTTGCAAATGCTCAAGGTCGGGTGGTCGCAAAGCTACAACTGGTCCAGAATGCGGCTGCAAGATTGCTATCAGGGACCCCCAAATTTAAACCAATTACGCATGTAATCAGGAATTATCATTGGTTGACGGTCAAAACCGGATCAGATTTAAAACCCTGTGTCACACTTTTAAGGCTCTCCATCAGTTAGGGCCGGAGTTTCTTAAACAGAAGCTCACTCTCTATTGCCCTACCCGACAACTAAGATCCAAAAATCTACACCAACTAGTGGTGCCACGGACCAAGACTGTCACCTGGGGAGATAGATGTTTCACTAACACCGCAGCCAGACTTTGGAACACTCTTCCATTGGTGATAAGATCTACACCCACACTGCTCCAATTCAGGAAATTGTTGAAAACCTGGCTCTTTGACCAGTAGCTGTTCTCTGTCACCTCATTATTTTAATTTGCTTCCGTCATCAAGGAGGCATTAGCTGAGTCATAGCGCCAAGACGCCTACGGGCAGACGTTGCGCTTTATAAATCTTAAAAATAAATAAAATAAAATAAATAAATAAATGCTGCTTGTGTTCTTTCCTACCCTTCAGGACCTGTGCTTGGCTACTGGCTGAGTGGTTGGAAGTCTCTGCTCTTGGTTTAGTGCTGAGGCCAAATGTTTCTTTCTGGAAGAATGTTCCCTGTAAATGTGCATTTAAATGTAGTACATTAAATAAATGCAGAACAAGAACGCAGGGCCAGCACAAGGGTGTGATCGCACAGGATACTGACTTCAGAGCAGAGGGGCTGTGTTTCTGAGTTTATTTTGCTTTTAAAAGCACTCACTGACTCATTCCTGGCCTCAAGCAAATCCAGACAAAAAAAATGTCACGATGCGTCCAGTCATTAATGTTCTTGCTGGAGAGATGGAGTTGTGTAGTGGAAGAAGTTTTGGCTCATTGCAAGGTAGCAGAGGGTTAATATGCCGCCTGAAAAGAAAGTGTACCATGCAGAACACAAAATGCATAAAATGTAAATAGGTCAGTGGGTTACTGCTTTTCTGTTACTTGCAGCTTATAAGTTAAAATCCTAACCTAGAACAGTGAATTTATAACTGTCATCATAGAACTGCATGCACTGCAAATTATAGGTTAGAGCAGATATTAATGTTGCATTAGTTATTCAGTTATTTTAATTTAAGAGAACCCCCAACTATTGTGTGCTGTTTTCAATTCTGAGTTTGTGCTTCTGTGGCCCAAGCACTCTCTAGCAATGCTGCCTACCAATATGCATGACTTGCGACTCCTACGCCCTGTAATCCTTTGTTTTATGTAACATTTCCTTTACGCTAATTAATACACGTATAATTGATTGTCTCTGTGTAATTTGTGTGTGATGCAAAGTGCTTTGACACCCTACACTGGTGAATATGGCGCTTTTTAACTAATTAAATGCATCTGAACATTAGTGGTTATGGATCCTTAAGGAACACTGTTAAAGGGTGGTGGTGATGAAGGAATCCGCAACACTCAGCCTTACCTCAACATCACCTCAGCACCACCTCAGCATCAGCGCAGTACAACCTCCTCATCAGTGCACCACCACCACTGCAGCACCAACTCAACATCAGTGCAGCATCAGCGCAATACCAGCGAAGCACCACCTTAACATCAGCACTGCACCATCTTAGCTTTAGCACAGCACTATCTCAGCATCAGTGCTCCACCACCGACGCAGCCCGACCTCAGCAGCAACTCAGCACCAACGCAGCACCACTTCAGCATCAGAGCACCGCCACTTCAGCACAACACTAACTCAACATCACTCAGCATCACCTCAGAACCAGTGCACCACCACCACCTCAGAATAGCTCAGCACCACCACAGCATCACTCATCACCACCTCAGCATCACTCACCACAGCACCACCTCCTCATCAGTGAGCCACCACCAGTGCAGCACCAACTCAGCATCAGTGCAGCACCACCGCAGCACCATTTTAGCATTCGCACAGCACCACCTGAACACCACCTCCTCAGCATCAGCACAGCCCCATCCCAGCATCAGCACAGCACTACCTCCTCATCAGGGCAGCACCACCTGAGCACCAGTGCAGCAGCACCACCTCAGCATGACTCAGGTCCACCTCAGCATGCCTCAGCACCACCACAGCACCACCTCAGCATTAGCACAGCACTATCTCTGCACAGTGCACCCCCACCAGCACATCACCACCTCAGCACAGAAGCAGCACTACCTCAGCAGCAACTCAGCACCAATACCGCACCACTTCAACATCAGCGCAGCATCACCTCAGCACAGTACAGCACTACCTCCTCATCAGGGCAGCACAACCTGAGCACCAGTGCAGTACCACTACCTCAGCATGAATCAGCACCTCTGAATCACTCAGCACCACCTCAATATCACCTCAGTATCACCTCCTCATCAGTTCACTACCAACTCAGCATCTGCGCAGCACCAACAAAGCACAACATAAACATCAGCACCATTTTCGCATCAGTGCAGCACCACCAACGCAGCATCAGCAGAGCATCACCTCAACACAGCACCAACTCAGCACCAGCGCAGCACCACCACCTCAGGATAATTCAGCACCACAGTGTCACTCAGCACCACCTCTGCACCACTCACATGCCCATCCACCTCAGCTGGGATACATTCAGGGGCTGGTTTACCACAACCCTAGCCCTTCCCTCTTTCGGCAGCCATTCATACAGGCTCCAGCCCTCCTTGACTTCCTTCCTGCGCAGCCATGGACCTGGTGATAGCACATATCCACTCAGGCAACCCTGACATTTCCAGGTTTGCCTTAAGCTCCACTTCCTTCCAGATAGTGTGCTCAAGGTCATTACCTAACAAATGGTCCACAGGCATGGCAGGGCTCACTGCATATTTTAGAAGACCCGAGACCCTCCCCAACTCTAATGAAACAAGGGCCAATGGATAGTGACCCTCCCGGTTGTCAGCCACCACAACCTGTTGGAATGTATTGGGTATCACCTACTCTGGAGACACCAGCTGACTCCTTGCCATTGTCATACTGGCACCTGTGTTCCTCAGAGCCTCAACAACTTGCCCATTAATGGTAACCCATTGCCAATACTTTGCAGTATTTGAGGACACATGGATTTTAGAAAGTATCTCACTGTCACCCAAGGACCCCCTCACTGAACGTCCTCCCACTTACTGGGACAAACTCCTTCTGACCACTACACTCACCACCCCTGGTGTCTTACCTCCAATGGAAGGCTGTGCTCTTTTTGGGCACTTGGGATCCCCCTTGTAGTGTCCATACTCAAAACACTAATAGCATTTGGGATTCTTTGGCTGACTATTGTCAGGGAAGATCTTCTTCTCGTGGCCAGATTGGTGATTGGACCCCTTCCCCTGTGAGCTGCTTAGGGGGCCTTGAGAAAACTGTCTCTTCCTCCCCCTCCTTCTTCTGATGGGAACCCTGACCACCACTTTTGGAGTACCCACAGATGCCTTTTTGGACACTGGTGCTGACCCAGATATCCACCTCTTCAGCAAGCTTCCTGGGATCAGTAAGCTTGCTATCCACTAGAATGTCACTGTTTTACGTTCTGTGTAAACTTAAAAGGTCAAAGTATTTTTCACCAGTGACATAAAGTTACCATTTCCTAAATTAAGTACCTAGGTTTGCTCTCTAGATGGAGCCTTTTCAGTATTGTCTGTGTACAGCCGGAGCAGTAATTGATGTAATTTGATCAACTGCACCAGAGATGTTATATAGATATTAACTACAAAGGGTGTCAGGAGAATCCTTGAAGCACGGCTAATCATATCAAGATTTACCAAGTCTGATTCTGATTTTCTGACTCCCGTCATCAAGGGATGTTTGCATATATTCTATGGCTGCAGTGTAGAAATGGAGTGGAAACATTGCAAGTATTAGGTTAATCTGTAGATTGGTGAGGATATCTTCTCTGGAGTTTCAAAATGTAATCTCTGTTCGTCCTCTGAATCTTTGGTATCCTATGGGCTTTTACATACCTCATAGGTTTTATGGAAAATATAACTTCCACGATGTGGCGGTGGTATGATAAATAAGATGGGTATCTAGCACGCTGGTGTCCAAAGTAGATTTGAAACTATGGGCCCTGTGTACTAATACCCATTTGCAAACCTGGATGTGCAATTTGCACACCGACTTCTTTGCAAATGGGTACGCATTTTCAGATACAACCTTAGAACTAATAGGTCACATTGGATATTGCATAATCACTAGCGGCTGCACAATGAGCTGTTTACTCAATATTATTTAGGAAGGTCGCAAATTGTGACCTGTGATTGGATCTAAATGCAAAGATAGTGGCCTGTAAGGGACAGCAGACCACCATACTCCGATTTGCTTTCTGAAAGTAGCATCTGTCCCTATAAAAGACACAGATGGTTTTTAAAAAAATGGTTCGCATTAGAGAACACATCAGGGAAAACATTGGGGCTCCCCTAGAAACTTGCCTGTTCCCCTTGAGATGCATGACATGATTCTCACAGGGGAAACTGTCCAGATTCTCCTTTGAGAATCAATTACCACACCCTTTGAATCAGTTGCAAACCATTTATGCACACCACTGCGAAATCCAATTAAAAGGGGGCACCCTTTAGACAACCCCCTCCAAATTGCAAGTCACAATGATTTGCAAGTCCCCTTTTGCAAGTTGGAAACCCTGTGATTTTGAAAATCACAGGTTTTGTGACAGCAAAAGGGGTTACTACATCTGTCCTCGAACTCTCCAGAGTACAGACTCGAATAACAGACCATCTAACCCTCGAGACATCAGTTATCCACTCTGCCTCAAGTGGAGAACATCTGATGTGAGAAATGTGCCAATATGAGAGGACAGGTAAGCTTATGTTACATTATCAAAAAGTTTAATACCTGGGGGGCGTGGTTTAGGCACCGTAAGGAATGGCCGCCTTTCTGCGATGTTCCGAGAGTCCGTGAAGTGACGGGACTTCTCCGGGCGTCTATGCTGCTTCTCTGGACACGACGCTGCACACAAACGAGTCGGAAATGCTCCTCCATACACTGTTGGTGAAGCGGAGGTGCGGGGTGAGCTAATTTGCATACTTTCAGCATTTTTCTTCATACGCGGCTCGTTATTAAGTTGCGGCCGCCATTTTGAGAGCCTGCAGTCCCGCGTTTGCATTGCTTTCGTTTACCACTTTGCTCTAAAATGAAATGGAGCTTAAGTAAAGACTACATCTTTAATATTTCCCTCAGATATTACATTTCCTGCACCGTCTTGAGGCATTAAATATCTTTTGGCTTTATGGAGACTTTTTTGTATATCTCCTCAGCATAGACATTAATGGACTCCATTTTAGCTTCGCAGCCTCTATTTCTTCACTGTTTTGTTTGCCCTAGTGTTGCAATTTCACCAGCTTCATTGTTAACTCTAGGATTATCATTTTGAGCAAGGATTTTGTCTTGGTGCCACTGACTGAATTTTTATTTTCTCATCACCTCTGAGACGCCATTTTGGAACCTTGTGCCTGCATTCTAATATCCTCCTTACTCACGACTGTGGTAATGATGGCTCGCTCTAATCGCAGCAATTCTCAGCATATTAATGATAACTGCGTACCGTCAGAAGACATCAACCCTTTTAGTGTATTGCAGGATAATATGGACGACACAGTTACTGACTCTATTGGAGTAAAAAATTCTTCTCCTAGTTCTTCTCGCTCAAATACTAAATCCAATTCCAAAATACCTTCCACATCAGGAAAGCGAGTAAAGGCGAATCCTCCGTCTCCCACTAATACCTCTTCGTCCATATCCATGGAACTCCTCCTTGATGAGATACGTTCACTTAAACCTTATATGGCCGAAACGAATGCTCGTCTTCAACGTCTGGAGGATAACTGGTCTCATACTGAACAACAAGTTGCGGATCTTGAGGGGAAAATGACTGCTGTGCAAATAATCTCTGACCTGGTGCCAGGAATACACAGAGAAATACAATCTCTTAAACAAAAGGTTGAAAATTTGGAAAACCGAAATAGACGAAACAACCTACGTATTTATGGTCTGGCGGAAGGCCTTGAAGGTTCCGATCCTATACCCTTCTTCCAATCCTTCTTGCCCACGCTTCTCGGTCTCCCGAGTTCTCCTCCCTTGAATATTCAACGAGCACATCGTTTGGGTCAACTTTCTCGTTCTGCCAACTTCTCTTCCACTTCGACGAAACCTAGAGGTGTCATCTTGTACTTCCTAGAGTATGCGGACTTGCTCAAAGTTATCCTAGCTGCCAAACAAAAAGGGAAAATCACATGGCATGGTTCTAATCTCTTTTTTGCTCAGGATTACGCTAAAGTCACTGCTGATCGCCGCAAAACTTTTTTGGACATGAGACCTGCTCTTCGTTCCTTGAATGCGCGTTATGGACTGTTTCACCCTTGTCTCTTTAAGCCCTTCTGTGCCCATGACGTGCTGGACTCGTCATGGAGCACAGTCGCGCTGTGCCCATGACGAGTCCAGCACGTCATGAGGCATTCCCCGGGGAATCCCTCTGGTGCGGGCACAAGAGGGATTCCCTTTAATTAAAAATAGCCTCGGGAGCTGGGGAAGGGCTTCCCCAGCTCCCGAGGCCCCCCCCCCCCTTTCAGTGTAATGACGATCGGCGCGCACGTCGCGCCAACGTCATTACACTGAAAGTGAAACTGAAATGAGCCAAGAGGCTCATTTCAGTTTCACTTTCTACGTGCTCAGGGGGCTATCTCAGCCCCCTGAGACGTAGAAAGACGGGAGAAGTATCGTTGGAAAGGGGAGAATCTCCCCAGTGGATCCCTGCTTGGGGATCGCCACAGGAGGGCGATCCCCAAGCAGGGATCCACCCACTAGACACCAGGGAGGGGGGAGCGGCCCCTTTGGCAAGGGCCTTTGCTCCCCCAAAATAATTTTGGCCAAATTTAGTCTTTTTGCCCCCCCTGGGGGGCAGATGGGGGCAGTAGGCCCCATCTGCCCCCCCCCCCGGGGGGGCAAAAAGCCCACTAGACACCAGGGAATTACAACAAAAAAAAAATAGGGGTGGGGGCTTCCCAAAACGGGCAGGCCCATGCCCCCACCCCACCCCCCAATTATCACAGTCTTTCTGCCCCTGGGGGGGCAGATGGGGCATTGGCCCCTAATCTGCCCCTTCGGGGGGGGCGGAAAGCCCACTTGACGCCAGGGATTTTTTTCGCGCTATTTTCTTTAGGGTGATGGATTTTATTTAGGGTGGTGGCTGCCCGAAACGGGCACGCCAATGCCCCCACCCCGTCACCATTACAGCCTTTCTGCCCCCACCCCACCCCCAATTACTACAGTCTTTCTGCCCCCCGTGGGGCTGATAGGGCAGTTGCCTCCAATCTGCCCCCCCCCCCCCAGAGGGGCACAAAGCCCACTATCTACCAGGGATTTTTTTAATGCAATTGTTTTTAGGGTGTGGGCTGCCCGAAACGGGCACGCCAATGGCCCCACCCTCCCCCCCACAAAAATGACAGTCTTTATGCCCCCCAGGAGGCAGATGGGAGCTGTAGCCCCCAATCTGCCCCCCCTGGTGGGCGCAGAAAGCCCACTAGAAACCATGGAATTTTTGTTTTATTAGTGTAGGGGTAGGGGCTCCCCAAAATGGGCATGACAATACCCCCACACCACCCCCAGAGAAACTCCAGTCTTTCCGCCCCCCCCCGGGAGGGTAGTTGGCGGCAGCGGCCCCTGATCTGCCCCCTGGGGGGGGCAGAAAGCCCACTAGGCGCCAGCGAGTACGCAGGCTTTTTTTATGCGTGGGGGTGGGGGCTGCCCAAAATGGTCATACCAATGCCCCCACCCCCACAAAAAATAGCCACAGTCTTTCTGCCCCTTTAGGGGCATATCGGGATGAAACCCCCTTCCCCGATTCCCCCCCCCCCAGGGCGGCAGAAAGCCCACTGGGCTCCGGCTTTTTTTTAGCAATGTGCATACCTGTGGATTTTGGGCCCTAGCGCAGTTGGCACGTAGGCAAACCTAGCAAACCTGTACATTTTTTAAAACTAGACACCGAGGTGAATCCAGGATGGGGTGACTTGACTGGCTCTCACCAGGTTCTGTTACCCAGAATCCATTGCAAACCTAAAAATGTGTCCAAAAAAACAAATTTTCCTCACATTTCTGTGGTGGAAAGTTCTGAAATCTGCGTGGGTCCACAAAATTCCACCCACCCCGAGTTCCCCAAAGTCTTCTGAGAAAAATGGTACCTCACTTGCGTGGGTAGGCCTAGTGCCCCGCGTCAGGCAAGGGCCCAAAACCAATTGAGGAGACATCAAAATTACCTATCACAAAACAACCTGGTTTTGCAAAGGGGGTCCCATGAGTTTTTGGCCCCGGGCTTGGCGGCTATCTAGGGAAACCTACCAAACCCACACATTTCTGAAAACTAGACACCCGGGGGATTCCAGGGAGGTATGGCTTGCGTGGATCCCCCAACGTTTCCTTACCCAGAATGCCCTGCAAGCCTCAAATTTAGCTGAAAAAATCACCTTTTTCACACATTTTTGTGTGGGAAAGTTGCGGCATTACCGGGCTGACACAAATTTCCTACCACCCAGCGTTCCCCCGGGTCTCCCAATAAAAATGGTGCCTCACTCGTGTGGGAGGCCCAAGTACCCGCGACAGGCAAGGGCCCACAACGTAGTGAGGCGACATGAAAATTGCCTATCTCAAAACGACCTGGTTTTGCAAGGGGTTCACTTGGGTTTTTGGCCCGGTGCTCGGCGGCCACCTAGGGAACCCTACCAAACCCACACATTTCTGAAAACTAGACACCCGGGGGATTCCAGGGAGGTATGGCTTGCGTGGATCCCCCAACGTTTCCTTACCCAGAATGCCCTGCAAACCTCAAATTTAGCTGAAAAAATCACCTTTTTCACACATTTTTGTGTGGCAAACTTGTGGCATCACCGGGCTGACACACATTTCCTACCACCCAGCATTCCCCCGGGTCTCCCGATAAAAAAAGTGCCTCACTTGTGTGGGAGGCCTAAGGACCCGCCACGGCAAGGGTCCTTAGGCCTAAAATCCCCTAAAAGCTGGGAAAATTGTGATTTCAGCCCCACAAACCCTTTTTTGATAACACTTGCAGGGAAAAACCCAGATGCTTTCATTTCCAGCCCGTTTTTCCCATTTTCCCCAAAAAAAACTAAATTTTGCTGTATTTTGGCTCATTTCTGTGACCCCTCCAGGGGAATCCACAAACCCTGAGTACCTTCAGAATCCCCATGATGTTGGAAGAAAAGGACGCAAATTTGGCGTGGATACCTTATGTGGTCAAAAAGTTACAGGGGCCTCAGCGCGCACTACCCCAAATAGCCAAAAAAGGGCGTGGCACAGGAGGGGAGAAAGGCCTGGCAGCGAAGGGGTTAAAGTGACTTATAACAACAAAACATCAAACTATGAAGATCCTGCGCACCTTCAGCAATTCCTCAACTCTTGCAGAGAGGAATCTATGGACACTCCCCGATCATAATTTGAATTGATTGTCTCATGATGTTTTGTTTAATTTTTGTTTATATGTATTTTTCGTTTTTGCTGTAGTTGTGATATCCTGAATTTCCCTCCTAATGTTTTCCTTTTCTTGTTATCAGGTGCAGTCTGGTGACCCTTTTTGATGTTTGCCCTTGTGGTCTATTGCCCGGCGGTTGTGCCTCCTTTGTCGCGCCTTCTTGGAGTCTCTCGTTTGGTGCGCCATTTCCTTTATGTGGGTCCTCCATCCCCATCCTCATGGTTCTTTTGTGGTATGTCTTTTTGAAATTTGTATGCTTTTTCGCGTACTGTTTGATCTGTTTTGTTTTCTTATTCTATGTTTTCTTTCCTTCTATTCGTCTTCCCTCACATTCTCTCCTTTCTCTTTTCTTTGTTTTTCTTTCTGCTTATTTTTGATGATGGCCTCTTTTTCTAACCTCTTACTTATTTCGATCCTGGATTTCTTATTCTCCCTTATGTTGTTCTAATATCTATTATTTTTTCGATAGTACAGTTACTTTTCTCATTATTCATATGTTAATGCTTCGATTTAATGCTCTTCAAGTGCATATTTGTTCTTATTTTCAACAATTCTCTAGCAACCTTTTTAGCTTTTTTAATGTCTGCATCCCAATGCTCAAATTAAGTTTTGCTGGTTTAATTTAGAGTTATTACATGGAACGTTAAGGGAATAAATAATCATGTAAAAAGACAACGTATATTAACCCATTTGGCTAAATTAAATGCGGATATAGCTTTGATTCAAGAAACACACTTATCTGACGCTGAGGCATCTAAACTGAAGAGAGGTTGGGTAGGTTATGTTTTTTCTTCTCAAGCCCTAGGCAAGAAAAATGGAGTGTCTATTTTATGTCATAAAAGATATCAGTTATCAATTATCCATTAAGAATGTGATCTGGAAGGTCGCTGGATAATAGTTAAGTTACTCATTAATCAAATACCCTTAGTCCTTTTTAATACCTATGCACCAGTTATACTTGACAATAATTTTTGGCCCCATATTTCCGAGAAACTCCTTTTGTTGGACGATCATTATATTATCTTTGGGGGTGATTGCAACCAAGTTTATGACCCCATATTGGGCAGACATTCTTCCGTTAGATTTTCCAACACCAAAATGCACTCTCAATTTACTTCCACTATACGACGCAAGGCCTTGGTTGATATTTGGAGACTTTGTAATCCTGACACCCAGGAATATAGCTTTTATTCCCCCTCACACCACTCGCAATCGCACATAGATTACCTTTTTCTCGGTAAGTCCCTATCCCAACAAGTTTCCCATTCCGAAATTGGTTCCATTTTATTTTCAGATCATGCCCCGGATTTCGTTGATTTTGAATTGTTGCCCTCTACTCCACATACTCGCAGATGGCGTTTTAATAATATTTTACTATCTGACCCCAACTTTACAAGTCAATTCAATTCTTTTGCTTCCAAATTCTTCTCTCTCAATTCTGTCCCTACTTCTTCTCCTGTCATGGTTTGGGATTCCTTTAAAGCGGCTGCCAGAGGTTTTATTATAAATTTTGTCTCTTACAAGAGGAAATCCTCTCAGGTCAGAACTTCTCAAATGTTAGCAGAAATTAAAAAACTTGAATATATTTATTACCATTCGAATTCAGATTCATCATTAAAAAAACTTATCGATGAAAAATTCAAGTTTAATAAATCTTCTACTGAAGCCGCATCTACCTATCTTTTAAAGAATAGTGCTAGTTATTATGGTGGTCAAAATAAAATCGGGCAATTACTGGCAAATTATTTGAAAATACGAAGAGACCGGACTAAAATAGAGTCCATTCAGAACAATGCTGGCATTTCTTTATTCAAAGATTCCGATATCGTAAAGGAGTTTGTTTCTTTTTATCAAACTTTACACTCTCCTGAACAACAACCGACCTTAGCCAGTCTCTCCACTTATTTTCGGAATCTTCCTCCCCCTTTATCTCACAATATTGACTTTTCCTCTTTAGAGGGGATTGTCACTCTGTCAGAAATCACACATGCAATTTCAGTACTAAAACGGGGGAAGGCCCCGGGCCCTGATGGCTTTACTATTGAATTTTATGCCCACTTTGCTAATATACTTCTTTCTCGCCTTCTATTACTTTTCAACTCTTTTATTACTAACGGCACTTCTTCTGGCACCTTTCAGGAGGCCATGATTTGTTTAATTCTCAAAGACAATAAAGACCCATCTTTCTGTAAAAATGATCGCCCCATCTCCTTAGTTAATCTTGATTATAAATGTTTTGCGAAAATTCTTGCTCTTCGTATTGACCCCATCTTACCTCTTTTAATCGGATCAGAACAATCAGGCTTTGTAAAAGGTCATCTATCCTCTGATAATTCTAGAGTCTTTTTTAATATTCTTAGTAAAGCCTCCTCTCTCCCTTATCCCATAGCCGCCATTGCGTTAGACGCTGAGAAAGCATTTGACAGGATTGGTTGGGATTTTATGTTCCAAGCACTTAAGTAGATTGGGTTCCCCCCCAAATTAATTTCTCTTATTTCATTATTGTATTCAGGTCCTAAAGCTTCTATTTTTGTTAACGGTAGTGTCTCGGATTATTTCCCCCTTCTGAGAGGAGTACGTCAAGGATGTCCTCTTTCTCCTCTTTTATTTATAATTGCTTTAGAACCTTTTTTAACTAAAATTAGGCAGGATCCTCAAATTACCGGTTTTCAGCTTGGTACTTCCCATGTTAAATTATCTGTATATGCGGACGACATTCTCTTATATTGCTCTAATCCTTCTACATCCATTCCGGCCTTTCTGAAACAAGTTGATTCCTTTTCTCAATTATCTGGCTATCGTCTTAATTCCGATAAATGCGAAGTACTTCCCCTGAACGTGTTATGCCTTAAACAAGATTTCATCTCTACCGGTTTTTCTTGGCAAACTTCTAAGATAAAATATTTCGGCTTGTGGTTTTCTTCAAACATTCCAGAAACACTTAAACTTAATTTTGACCATGTAATTAAATCCTTATCTGACTCCATCAATCGCTGGCACCCGCTTTTCCTGTCTTGGTGGGGTCGACTTGATTCCATTAAGATGATGCTCTCTCCCACAATTCTGTATAATATTTCTATGATCCCTGTACGTATTTCTTGTTTTAAAAAAAAAAAAATGGATACTTTATTAATGAAATTTCTTTGGAAAAATAAAATACCCCGAATAGCCTTATCCTCTTTAAAGAAGGACAAATCTTCTGGCTGTCTCAAGTTTCCTGATTTCAAACAATATCATCATGCGTTTTCATTAAAACAATTCTCTCGCTGGTTATCTCTGGATCAGAATATACATCCACCCGTGTGGTTGACTATAGAAAGACATTTTTTATCACCCTTTAATTTTAATGAATCTCTTGCCTTTACTAAAAATATTTCTCTACTACGGACTCCAATCATGTCCCACACTTGTAAAATCCTTGCTCCATTGCTACCCTCCTCCTTTTCTTCATTGGATCAACAGCCCATTTGGCATAATAATCTTTTACGTATTAATAATCGTTCCCCTTACTGGAGAGTTTGGAGAAACAAAGGTTTGCTTTGGATTTCACAATTAGTATTAAATAATAGTCCTTTGTCCTTTTCAGAACTTTAAACACAATTTTCCTTACCTTCTTCTTGTAAAGTTCAATATGATCATTTATATCCTGCGCTCTGCCAATATCTTCTTTCCTTACCAATGACTTCCACCCCGTCCTCTAAATGCTCCTTGCTTTACCCCTTATTATCTGGTTCTTCCTCTGCCTCATCTCTCTATAAAGGTTTGTCTTCTTCCTCTGACATGAACAAATCAAAGGTTGAATTGGCTTGGGAGAGGGAGATTTTGGTTTGTTGGCCAATCCCTTTTTGGGATAAAATATGGTTCAAAATTCATAAAACGTCCAGAGCTGCTAATACTTCTCAATCCCTCTTCATTGTGTATCAGCGTATTTTATACACTCCTGTAAAATTATCCTCCTTTAATGCAGATGTTACTCCTTCCTGTTGGTCCTGCCCTTGCACAAATGCTGATTTATTTCACATGCTTTTTAACTGCGCTCCTGTAAAATGTTTTTGGCAATTAATTTGGTCCCAAATCAACAAAATCTTTAAAACAAATGTCCCTTTTTCCCCCTCTAATGTTTTTCTAGGCTCTCTATCACCACATTGGCCTCAATCACCCTCTCACTTTAAATTGGTTGATTTATTATTAGCAATAGCTTTTCATTTAATCACTTCTAATTGGAAACAAGCTGATAAAATCACCTTTAGAGCTTGGTGGAATGCAGTTTGCTTTCATCATAGACTTGATACCAATTTTGTCACTCCTGTTTTTGTCTCCATCAAAAGAGATCTTTTATGGCTCCCTATATCCTCTTACTTAACTTCTATTGTCTCACCCAAGACTCCACTCGTCCAAACTGCTGATGAAGTTCAGAAGCCTCCATGATGCATTTGTTGTCTTTCACTTATTTTAGATTATATTTTCGATAATTTCCCTGTTATGCTTTTTTACTGTTTATTTGCTTAATAACATTGTCTTTTCTACATGCAGACATTGATAATATGTACTGTTATTTCTTGAATATTATGATAATGTTATGGTCATATTAGTTTTCTCCTTCCCTTGTTTCTCTCATCCCCTGTTCCTCCCCTTTTATCCCTCTCCCCCCATGAAATATTTTCTTGACCTTTATTATTATCCCTGTGTATTATGTTTTCAGTATTTTGCTGTTTTTTCTTGCATTGTATTATATTGATTTTCTGATAAATAAATTTCTACTTTTAAACTTAAAAAAAAAAAAAATTTAATACCTTTATTTAATGTTTAATGCGGCCACTGCTGTGAAAACAGGCAGCTCAAAAGTACTTGTATCCATACAATTCAGTACAAACAAGTCACTAACATGTCGAAGGCTGATACTGGTCAACAATCACTTTCTGGAATTGAGAAATCATTTATCTGATAGCAACACTCATTCCATATGAAATGTTGGCTATGTTGAGGACGATTTAACATACTGAAATTTCTTCGATAATGCATTAAACTAAGTCAAGACCACTATCTAGGTATACCTGTCTCCCTTTGTGTTAAAACTTTAATGTTGTTCCTGGATCTTTCCTCTCTGGCTTTCCAAGCGAGAAGGCCCCCACATTTCTCCCCGTATTCAAAATTCTTCAGCTTACTAGTTTCCCATTTTTTCCTAATAATCTTTTCTTCACTGACTTTAAGAGACAGTTGTAGTTCTAAGAGCTCCTTTTCTAGTTTAGAAATCTTCTCTCTATCTGAAACAGTGGCCACTTGTAATTTCAAATCTTTTTCAGTAATTGCTTTCAACTCATCCTGCTTTTTTTTTTTAAGAATCTTTCTACTGTGGGCCATTAGAGAACTCAACATGCCTCGTAGAAAAGCCTTGTACGATTCCCACACAATCTGAATGGTAGAGGAGCCAATGTTAATATTTAGGAATTCGGTTGTTTTTTTCCTCACTTCTACCTTTATTCGATCCTCTAAAAGCAGTGTCCTCTCTAATGTCCATCTAATGGCTGGGAGTCTAGAACTTAATGTAAAGACCATTTCGACAACCGCGTGATCTGATATCCCTACTGGGATATGGGAAAGAGAGGTTATGTCTGTAAGCAAATGTTGGTCTACTAGGAAGTAATCTATTCTTGAATAATTTTTATATTTCTTGCTATAAAATGTAAACCCCCTAGTAGAACCGAACTTGGCCCTCCAAACATCCAGCAAATTAAAGTCTTTCATCATAGATCCCAGGACAGAAAGTGATTTAGAAGGGGCATGATATTTAACTCTTGATGTCCTATCCAGATTAAAATCAAAAATAAGATTGAAATCCCCCCCCAAAATCACAGGACCTGGGGACCCTAATAGACCTGCTATCAATTTCAATAGAGGACCGGGGTTATCATCATTTGGGCCATAATATACTGCACATATGTAGTGGATACCATGAATGGAGAGGGCTGCCACTATCCATCTACCAGTTTGATCAGTTTCAGACTTTATCAGTCTTATCCCCCTATTTGCACTAACAACAATCGCAACCCCCCTAGTCACCCCCTTCTGTCTGGAACACACTATCTCCTGCACCCACCCCAAGTTTTCAAAGACTGGCTTACAGACATTCAACTCAAGGTGTGTCTCTTGTATTAACATAAGGTCGGCGCCAGAGTTTCTTAAAAATTCACAGACCCTAGTCCTAAGCATATGATTCCTATATATGAGGACTATTTTTTTTGCTTTTTCACCCACCACCCGACACCCCCCCCTCATCCCCCCCCTGAGGAACCCCCCCGACATACCTGACGGTGAAAGAACCGTCTTTAGGGCTCCGGGAGAACTGCCTTTGGGTCTACGTGCATCAGTGGGATATTTTATCATTACTCCAATTACTCCAATCATAAGAAAATATAATGAAAGAGTAAGTGCAAAAGTGCTACGTGACAAATTAGGTTTAAAAATAAAAAAAATAAAAAGTGTATATCTTTTTTTCTTTTTTTTGTTGCATTTACTATTCCTTTCTTTTCCCTAGTTTTCCTATTAGTTACTTAAACTCTATGCCCCACGCACCCCCTATGTGTCCCAAAGTGGCCTATATTACCTCCAGTATTTTGCACCTTCTTTAATCCATGTCACTTCTGTCTCATCAAAGTTAAGAGATCATCTACATCCGTGACCTGGGTACAATTGTACATTTTATTATTCCACATAATCTTTAAGAGAGCTGGGAATTTCATTTGCACTTGGGCTCCAAACGATCTTAATTCTGGCATTCTGGTACCCAGGTCCCACTGCCTCTGAGCTGTTCTTCCTCCTATATCAGATCTAATAAGATATGGGGTTGCCCGATAGTGAAGGTCTGCTTTAGAGAGACTTCTCCCCAAGATTAATTCTTTGATATTGAAAGACTGAAAGTTTACCAAAATTTTCCTAGGCGCTTTTCTATCTGCGTGTAACTTAAAGGGGTCTCTGTGTACTCCTTGAATTTCAGCCTCCAAGTCAATGTCTGGACGGTCTTTTAAAACCCCTTCTCTTAACAAGTTACAGACAAAACCCTTGATGTCCTCCAGCTCCGCTCCCTCTGGTATCTTCAACATTCTCAAGTTGTTTCTTCGAGCTTGGGTTTCTAGCCTCTCCACGTCTGAAGCCAAAGATTTATTCTGTATTTTCAGAGTTTCAATATCTTTGGAGTTCCCCTGGACAGATTTGGTTAGGGCTACCACTTCCAGTTCCAATTTACTGGTCCGGGCGATAACATCATCTAATTTAGATTCCAATAAATCGAACCTGTCATGAATTGCCCTTTGATTGCCCTCCGAGATCTCAAATTTAGTCATCAGATCCCCCCTTAATGACTGAAAGAGGGAGCCCAAAAGGGAGACAGGTATATCAATTATGGAGGATGGGGACATTAGGGAGGAAGCGAGAGGGTTCATGCAAGGCCTATACACGGAAGATAAGAGTGTTGAGTTAGAGAAAGTTCAATCTTGGTTAAGTCAGAAAAATGTACCCCAAATCTCAGAAATCGATAGGAACTATCTAGAGAGTGAGATCATGGAAGGGGAAGTAATAGCTCAACTCAAGAGAATAAAGCGGGGGAAAGCGGCGGGCCCAGATGGGTTACCAAGTGAAATATATACAGATTGCTCAAAGCAACTGGTACCTGTCCTTACTTTACTTTTTAACCATTTATTGATTTCTGGCCACAGCATCCCCCCTACCTGGGCCGAAGCGACGATTACCCTTATCGTGAAACCCAATAAGGACCCAAAAAAAAATCGAGTCTTACAGGCCCATATCTCTTTTGAATTCTGATTTGAAACTCTACTCGGGGATCCTGGCAACTAGGCTTGCCAAAATTATAAAATCTATAATCCATCCGGATCAAAGAGGGTTCATTCCGGGGAGGCAGCTGATTGAGTTGACCTTCCAGGCGATTGGAGCCATTGATTATGCGGAAGACAGAGGGCTCCCATTAACCTTAATTGCAATAGACGCAGCCAAGGCCTTTGACCAGGTAAACTGGAAATATCTGTGGGCCACTTTGGCTGGGTTTGGGTTTCCTTCAATTTTTATAGAGGGAATTAAATCTCTATATCAGGGCCCTAGAGCTAAAGTATTGGTCAATAACGGTTTGTCCGACTGGTTTCAGATATCTCGCGGTACGAGACAAGGCTGCCCTTTGTCCCCCCTTTTGTTTGACATTTATATTAAGCCTTTTGTTTGTTGTATTAGGGCTGATCATGTAATTCAACCTTTTAAGATAGCAGACCTAGAGCTTAAGGTCGCTCTTTATGCAGACGACCTTCTTCTATATACCTCCAATCATGTGGAAGCCATACCTAGGCTGTTTTATTTAGCTGAAGAATTTGGAAGGCTCTCGGGATATCAAATAAATAGGGAGAAGACTGAAATAATGGGATGGAATAATACTACACTTATACAAAATGTAAAACATAGAGGTGCCAATTACGATCCGGTAAAAAATTTCCCCGTACGACTCGTATCCGGTCTTTTTACCGTGCGAATCGTACAAGTGCCGTACAAACTGGCAATCATGATTCGCATGGTAAAAAGTCCATACGAACCGCATTCAGAATATTTCCCCACACGTCCTCGGGTCGGAAAATGTGTCCGACACGTCCTCGGACGATTTACCGTACAAATGTGAAAAGTGAAGTCTGACAGAGGAATCACGATCCAACCCGTGCGTCCGATCTCACAACCGTATGGTAAAAACACCGTCCGCACCGAACTCTCATTGCAACCATGGAGACATGTGCCCGCATACGCGCCCAACACTCCCCCCAGCACCCATACGTTCGAGTCGTACTCCCCGTTAATGTACACACCCCCCCCTGTATGTACACCCGTGTACGTGTCGAACCCCCACCCGTGTATGTACACCCCTGTACGTTCGAGTCGTACCCCCACCCCTGTACGTGTCCTACCCCCGTGTATGTACACCCCTGTACGTGTCGTACCCCCGTGTATGTACACCCCTGTACGTTCGAGTCATACCCCCACCCCTGTACGTGTCCTACCCCCGTGTATGTACACCCCTGTACGTGTCGTACCCCCGTGTATGTACACCCCTGTACGTTCGAATCGTACCCCCACCCCTGTACGTGTCCTACCCCCGTGTATGTACACCCCTGTACGTGTCGTACCCCTGTGTATGTACACCCCTGTACGTTCGAGTCGTACCCCCACCCCTGTACGTGTCCTACCCCCGTGTATGTACACCCCTGTACGTGTCGTACCCCCGTGTATGTACACCCCTGTATGTTCGAGTCGTACCCCCACCCCTGTACGTGTCCTACCCCCGTGTATGTACACCCCTGTACGTGTCGTACCCCCGTGTATGTACACCCCTGTACGTTCGAGTCGTACCCCCACCCCTGTACGTGTCCTACCCCCGTGTATGTACACCCCTGTACGTTCGAGTCGTACCCCCACCCCTGTACGTGTCGTACCCCCCTGTATGTACACCCGTGTACGTCAGAGTCGCACCCCCACCACAACCTCCTAAGTACGGAGCGCAGCCCAGGCCCCAACATCACAACCGCATGTACGAGTCGTACCAAGCCACACACAAGGACAGCACCGTACAACCAAATGGCCCATGTACACACCATACACACGCTAAAAACGCACGTACACAACCAAGACAAACCAAAACAACACAAGAATACACCATTCGAATGGCACAAAGCCACAAAACATGTCCAACAAACACTAAAAAAACACATTCACTGACCTGCAACTGCCAAAAACAAACAGAGGCCCAAAACACCACCACTCCTTATAACACACCCACCCAAACTTCAAACACAGTCACACCCACCAATGGACCAATAAAAAGGGCCCACACACACAAACCATGAGCCTTTGCAACAGACTCACTGCTGCCAGACACCACAGACAACCTACAGCACCATACTACAAGCTTCACCACACCTTACACTTGCACACCTTCACACAACCACCTTCACAAACACCCCCTCATCACATTCACACACACACACCTGCACAACCACACCCACACACCCACAACCATCCACACCCCCCCCACCATCCACACCCACACCCCTCACCATGCCCACTAACAAGAATCCAAAGTTCAGTAACCGAGAGTTGGAGGTCCTTGTCGATGAAATCCTCAGAGTCGAGCCACAGCTCTTTGGAACATTGGTCAGACAGACCAGCATGGCAGCGAAAACAGCCATGTGGCAGACCATCGTCGATGCTGTGAATGCTGTTGCAGACACCAGAAGGACCAGGCATGAATGCCAAGCCAGGTGGTACGATCTGCGGAGGAGGGTCCGAGCCAAGATGCTGGAGGAACACAACCAGGCCAACGCCACTGGAGGAGGGCCCTCCCGCAGACCCGTACACTACCAGCCCTGGGAGGAGAGGGTGATGGCCATACAGCCGGTGGAGGCAGTCGAAGGATTAGGAGGACTCCGAGACCCGGGTGAGTACACAAACAACGCACCTCACATGGGGGGAACGTCATCCACAACCAAAATCACTAACAGGCACGCAACCACCCCAAGCTATCGCATGACTCAACCACACTCCATGAACACGCACATGCCACTGGCGCCACCATGCCCCATGCACCCACCTGGACAATGTCAAGTCACAGGCCACAGAAGACACCAACACATGACACGGTAACCCGGATGGCGGGAGGGTGGGCCCCAAAATTCACATAGTGCAACTCAGAAGCAGACAACAATGCCCTCTGCCCATATGGCCTAGGTCACAGCCATACAAACACTGTGTCCCCACACAGGAAAGACTCGCCAGCAAATGGCGGACGCCTTGCATCAACACATGGGGGTGAAGGCACTGTTTTGCACATGACAGCAGCTAATGAACAGCCAACATTGTGAAAGAGTGGCAGCACACACCACCACAGCAGCAGCGCAGAGACAGACACTACACCCAATGGGTGCCTGGAGATCAGAAACAAACTCACATCAACAAGCCAAGGGCCATTCAAAGATCTGCTAACAGTGTGTGCCCAGGAAGCTGGGCTGAGGTGACAGAGGGTGACACACAGAGGGAGGGAGAGGGGGACAGAGAGGGAGGGAGAGGGTGACAGAGAGGGAGGGAGACACAGGGAGACGGACAGAGGGAGGAGGCTGACACACGGAGGGAGGGAGAGGGGGACAGAGAGGGAGGGAGAGGGAGGGAGACACAGGGAGACGGACAGAGGGAGGAGGCTGACACACGGCGGGAGGGAGAGGGGGACAGAGAGGGAGGGAGACACAGGGAGACGGACAGAGGGAGGAGGCTGACACACGGAGGGAGGGAGAGGGGGACAGAGAGGGAGGGAGACACAGGGAGACGGACAGAGGGAGGAGGCTGACACACGGAGGGAGGGAGAGGGGGACAGAGAGGGAGGGAGACACAGGGAGACGGACAGAGGGAGGAGGCTGACACACGGAAGGAGGGAGAGTGGGACAGAGAGGGAGGGAGAGGGGGACAGAGAGGGAGGGAGACACAGGGACACGGACAGAGGGAGGAGGCTGACACACAGAGTGAGGGAGAGGGGGACAGAGAGGGAAGGAGACACAGGGAGAGCAAATCAGCCGTGTGGTGTGTGGGAATGTCTGCTCGTCAGCAGGTAGACTGCGTGCATGTAGCCAAGGGTGGCCAGTGCCAGAACCCCCCCTCTTCCCCATGACAAAACACAGGGCCATGTCACAACCTGTTCACGAGCACAACAACAGCTACCTGCATTATATAAGTGTGTGGATCCACTCCATGTGCACATGTACAGTGCTACACGGAAGGCGCCAATGCATGGCGCGCCACACCTGCCCACTCCACTGCTGACTGCAGTCACACTTGACGCAGCAAGTAAGAATGTGCCACACATAGTTAAAGGGGCCAAAGTGGTGCCCAAGGGGCACACCCATGCACAAGTGCACTGTGAGTGGAATGCAAGACAGATCCTAATTCCAAGAGGAAATGTGCCAACGTTGAAACTGATGAAACATGGATGTTGCATGGACCAAAATTAACATTGTCTCTCTCACACACAGGTCAACGTCGTGGTTCACCCCCCAACACTGGGGGGGAAGACTCACAGGACCCGGATCTGCGGGAGCCCGATCCCACCGGCAGCGACGACTCTCACCACTCTGTGGACGACCCCAACCAACCTGGCACCTCTGGTGTCCAACCACCTGCAGCACCTGCGTCAGGTACAACGGGGCCAACCACCACCCCCACTCCTGCCACATCCCAGGAGACACCCAGGATCCCTGCCCCACCACCACAAAGAAGCCAGGCTGGCCAGGAGGGACACGGTGTCCTGGGCACGCAGGAGGAGGCAGGCGACAACGCCAATGCCACCCCTCAGGGGTCCCGGAGACCCGATGTGCCCACAAGGGCAGGCCAGGTGCAAGTGGGCAGGGGTGGTGGGAGTGGAGGACGGCGGAGGCGCCAGCCTGACCAGTTGGCTGGGGAACCGGTATATTCCCATGTCCGTAACATCCTGGACACATACCGGCAGGACACCACGGGCATGGCCCAGGTTGTGTCCACCCTCAATGAGATCAAGGGGACCCTCGATGAGATAAAGACCCAGCAGGCCCAGCAACATGCGGAGCAACATGCCTGTCTACTGCAACACCAACGGAGGATGGAGGACAGACAGGCTGAGCAAGTGACGGTGTTCCAGGGGATTCACAATACACTCCGTCGGATGGCCGACAACATGGGCAACCCTCCCTGTGCCAGAAGGCGTAGAACATCACCACCCACAGGGAGGGATCAGGAGGAGGAGGAAACATCCGATGGAGCATCCCAAACATCGTCACGGCCTGCTTCTGAGGGTCCCCGCAGGAGGCCGGGTCGTCCACGGAAAGGACCGTGAGGGTCGGCGCTACATCACCATCTCCCAGGACACCTGGCCTGGCACCTGGCCCACTGGAGCAACAGCATCACAGCATCAAGAGACATTCTCTGCCACATGGCCTTGCTGGTCACTGTCTGACCAATGTGGACAAAGACTGTGGCATGGACTCTGAGGATTTCCAATGGCAAGGACACCAACTCCCCTACTGAACTTTGGATTCCAAACTCCCGGAAAGCCCCTCACGTCATACCCCCCACCCCCCCACAAAAATAAAAATTCACACCATGAAGAGAAGATGCCTGCTGGTTGCATTATTACCTTACATGTGTCTTGTAAAGTCTAAACATGCCTTAGTTCTCTTTTGACTTCAACCATCCACACCCTGGGGCCTGAGTCTGGCACAGGACACACGGGCCACAGTGTATTAGGCAAGACAGACATGGAGCACCATACACACCCGTGATGGGCCCAACCAGCTGAGGGGGTGGCCGCACAACCGTGCTGACAGACACATTGAGTACAGCAACAGTCATGCGCAGAGGTCAGGGATCCAGTCCAGTGTCCTGGGGGGCACCCAGGTATGTGTAGACAGGTGGCAGAACCATGTCCTGCAAGCTTGAGTCCGGTGGATGCAGAGAATGGGGGCCTGGGCAACGTTGGATGCATGGGGATGGCACATGTCACAATACCCACACAGTCATGGACATCATGCATAATACACAGTCTCAGCCCACACACACAGCTTGCATCTTGCTACTCGACACATAGACACATAGCCACTATCAGGGGAAACCATGCCAGACATGCTGGATGCACCGTGGCAACACACCAGCATTGACTGAGAAGAGGCACCTTGGAGGCATAGGGACACCTTTATTAGTCATGTTTTCGGGATTGCAGAGGCAACTTGAAGTACACATGAACACTTCATGTGGAGTAACATGTGGGTCCAACACTGGCACCCCCCTTCTGCAGCACAAATGCGTGATAGCCATGGAAGTGGCACACAATTGTCGGCCAACAGCTAAACACCCACAGCTGCTCACGGAGAGACTGCCATACACCATTGATCTGCTGATGTAGAAGTCCCACACCATGTCAAGCCAATGCAAACCGTATGTGTCTGAGGGCAGTGTTACACACATTGATGCCATCATCACAATCCACTATCCCATCACTGATGACTGTCAACCAGTCAGACCATCTTTTCAGGTGTACACAGCTGCATGTCGTGTCCCATGGTGATGCTACATGGCTGCAGAGGAACCAAACATCGACAGGGGCAGTGTGCATACATCGTGAACAACTGCCACACCCAATACACCCCTGATGCATCCCTTACCCTAAGGAGACTTCCAAACTTGTCCGTGCGTGTAACGCTGAGCCAGCACACAATGACGTGTCCATGAGGAATAGCAGTGCCACCACAATGCAATCAGCAGACGGCATGCGCAAGTACCTGGGGATGAGAGACACACAAGAAGTCAGCCACAAAAAGCACAGCCACTTGCATGTGCATGTACTCGACACATGTATGGATGACAACATGCTAGGTCACAATTATGACTGGGGAAATACAACCATCACTGCCACCATCACTCCAGTGACACACCCACACACACCTCTGACTCACGTGCCATACATGCAGGTGGAGACACACATCACAACACATGCCACAAGTGGAGCAATGTGTGCACACTCAGACACTGGTACTCACCACTAAGCAAAGAAGTCGCGTATGAGCCGAGTCCGGATGTCCTCTTGCGGCTCCACATCCTCCACATCACTAGCCCCATTGCCAAGCCCTTCGTCCTCCACGGGTGGATTGTCATCGTCATGTTGATCCAGGATGAGTGGCACAGCTTTCTCAACTGCCATGTTGTGCAGCATGCAGCAGACCATGAAGATTTTGCAGACCTTCGCAGGGGCATATGGGAGGGCGCCGACAGTCTTGTGGAGGCACCGAAATCGGCTCTTCAGCAGGCCAAACGTCCTCTCTATCACTCGCCTTGTCCGGCCATGGGCGGTGTTGTAGCGGAGCTGGGCCGGCGTGATGGGGTTGCGGAGAGGTGTGAGCAGCCATGGCATGTTGGGATAGCCAGCGTCCCCTACATGGGAAGCACATGGACATCGTTAGAACTGGTGAAGCGGTCGTGCTGGTAGGCTATGCAAAATACAGGACAGACAGACTGTACCCACCAACAACACATGCTCGTTCGTTGCGCAGCTGCATCATCATTTCAGGCACCCTGCTACGCCTCATGATGTAGGCATCGTGTGCTGATCCTGGAAAACGAGCACAGACATGTGAAATCACCATGTTGGACAGACACACCACAAGGGCATTGATGGAGTGGTAGTGCTTCCGATTGCGGTACGCTACCTCCTGTGCGTGTGGTGGTACCAAAGCTACATGTGTCCCATCTATGGACCCAATGACATGGGGCATCCCTCCCAGGGCATAGAATCCACGCTTGACCCCAGTCAACTGTTCAGGGGTTGGGAACTTGATGAAGTCATCCAGGTGAATCAACATGGCCTCTAAGAAATCATGCAGCACACGGCAGAACATGCTCTGGGACATGCCACCAACATGAGCTATGGTATTTTGAAAGGTACCCGTGGCTAGAAAATGTAGAGCTGCCATTACCTTCAGCTTGGGTGACAGTGCCGTAGGATACCTGTGCAGCGGTTGCAGGTGTGGTGCCAGTCTCGCCGTCAACTCCAGAATCAACCGTTGGGGGAAGCGGTAGCACCGGATACGATCATTCTCCCGCATGGCAGCCAAGTCCGGAATAGCTCGGGGAAGAGGCGGTGCTCTGCAGGAATTTGGAAGTGACACGGAAGAGTGAGTGCCCCACAACAACAAATAATTTGTACTGAGCACATGTTAATCTGTCTATACACATATGCTACATACGGAGTCAGGTATGTGCCACATGCCCTGGACACGTATGGCTGCCAGGTGACACTCCTACCAAGACCCAGCTACACACGGAGATTGAGAACCTCCACATGCCATGCCATGGGATTAGCTGTGTCCCAGTGCAAGTGAACAGCCAGACGCAACACAGGAGTGACATACACCCACACATCAGCAGAAGTAGGATGCCGATTGCAGAGACTGGTAGCGGAACACTAGAGCCACAGGTCACATGACATTACACTAGGACAGCCCACACACCTTGCCATGAAGGTGCACATGTCATGACTCACCACACCTTCATTGAGAGGATGCAGACATGTCCTTGTCACGCTACTCCGTGTCCCATGCATACATACGCACCTCACATCCGATACCATATGTGGCATGGTGTGCGGAACAGTGTCCAATGTCAATCTACACACATACACATGTTGGTTGCTGCAACAGCTGCAGCTTTTGAGGGTGCTCCAACATCAACCTAATGGGAAGCCCCCACACATACATGACATAGTCACATTGTGCACCGTGGGTAGTGACACGTCAGGTGTGGTAACCCCTGTACCGGGCATCAGGGGACTCATCTGTGTGTTGGTGTCCGTGCCATGCCAGTGACGCTCATCCCAAGTGTGCAGTACGACATGCACACATGTCAAAGGAGTCAAGGGCATGCCTGGCACACATTGCACCGTCACACATCACATCTGTACACATCTCATCATACATCTGGTGCCTTCTCGACTCAGGAGTAATGTTCCACATCACAGCCTGTCACACCTGTGCCCCACACATGTAGTAATGCACAGACAATGCCTTGATGTCCATCCATGGACAAGTATGTCCGCCCTATTCCTTCCTGTGTGCTGCCTCTCACCACTGTGATGTGTGAAAACCGCCGTACTGCTGCTAAGAGGGCCTGTGTATGTGCCAATATCACTATGGGAGTGCTGCCGTATGTGTACCCATAGTGATATGGAGCGTACAGGCGCGTGTACGGCCCTACCACTATGGGTGTTCTTGCGTATGCGTACTCGTAGTGGTACGGGCCGTACACGCGCCTGTATGCTCCCTATCACTACGTGTACGCATACGCGAGAACACCCATAGTGATATGGAGCGTACAGGCGCGTGTACGGCCCTACCACTATGGGTGTTCTTGCGTATGCGTACTCGTAGTGGTACGGACCGTACACACGCCTGTACGCTCCATATCACTCTGGGTGTCCTCGCGTATGCGTACTCGTAGTGGTACGGACCGTACACACGCCTGTACGCTCCATATCACTCTGGGTGTCCTCGCGTATGCGTACTCGTAGTGGTACGGACCGTACACACGCCTGTACGCTCCATATCACTCTGGGTGTCCTCGCGTATGCGTACACGTAGTGATAGGGAGCGTACAGGCGCGTGTACAGCCCGTACCACTACGAGTACGCATACGCGAGGACACCCAGAGTGATAGTGAACGTAGGCACGCGTGTACGGGCCGTTGCTATGCATTTGGGGTGCCCTAGGGCCCCGGAACGCGCCGTACCTGTGTGTGAAGCTCCAAATTACATAGGGGACACATGAGGGACAAGTATTAAGGCCTACATGCATGCTGGTTGTCATGGAGACCAAGTTCAAATTTTGAATTTGTTCAGGAAGCTGCATGGCAGAAGTCAGTTGGAATGAATCTACTTTGTTGCAATGTGTTTGTGGGGCTGACATCATGCAGGAGAAAAAAACTGATTGAGAACCCACAGACTGCTAGGTTTGAAGGGATTGGAGGAAACATAGGATGCAAATGTGAGTGACCAATCACTCTGTACTCCTGTGCATGAGATGGGCCAGCAAGGCAGATATAAGGCAGCCAGGTCCCATGAGGGAGCACTTGCCTGCACATCTTTGTATTCCACGACCCAGCTGCTGCTACTGATTCCCTGGAACCATGTCAAGGGCTGTGGAGAGGTCACAGCCATTCACCCTGGAGGAGAACATGGCTTTGGTGGATGTGATCCTCCCACGGTACCCCATGCTGTATGGGCGACCAGGTTATCAGGTGAGTGCAGTGTCCACTGGCACAGACTGTGTCCCTTTTTAGTGACTGTGACTTCTGCCATTGTGTCCAGGTGTGACACACATGCTATGTACTGTAGGAGGGGGTCCCAGGGGGGGGAATGCCTGATGTCTCCCAGCAGTGCCCTGAGACAGGAGGGGTGGGGGCCTATCACTCCCAGCAGTGCCCTGAGACAGGAGGGGTGGGTGCCTAACACTCCCAGCAGTGCCCAGAGACAGGAGGGGTGGGGGCCTATCACTCCCAGCAGTGCCCTGAGACAGGAGGGGTGTGTGCAGAGTCCTCCCAGCAGTGCCCTGAGACAGGAGGGGTGGGGGCCTATCACTCCCAGCAGTGCCCTGAGACAGGAGGGGTGGGGACCTATCACTCCCAGCAGGGCCCTGAGACAGGAGGGGTGGGTGCCTAACACTCCCAGCAGTGCCCAGAGACAGGAGGGGTGGGGGCCTATCACTCCCAGCAGTGCCCTGAGACAGGAGGGGTGTGTGCAGAGTCCTCCCAGCAGTGCCCTGAGACAGGAGGGGTGGGGGCCTATCACTCCCAGCAGTGCCCTGAGACAGGAGGGGTGTGTGCAGAGTCCTCCCAGCAGTGCCCTGAGACAGGAGGGGTGGGGGCCTATCACTCCCAGCAGTGCCCTGAGACAGGAGGGATGTGTGCAGAGTCCTCCCAGCAGTGCCCTGAGACAGGAGGGGTGGGGGCCTATCACTCCCAGCAGTGCCCTGAGACAGGAGGGATGTGTGCAGAGTCCTCCCAGCAGTGCCCTGAGACAGGAGGGGTGGGGGCCCATCACTCCCAGCAGTGCCCTGAGACAGGAGGGGTGTGTGCAGAGTCCTCCCAGCAGTGCCCTGAGACAGGAGGGGTGGGGGCCTATCACTCCCAGCAGTGCCCTGAGACAGGAGGGGTGGGGGCCTATCACTCCCAGCAGTGCCCTGAGACAGGAGGGGTGTGTGCAGAGTCCTCCCAGCAGTGCCCTGAGACAGGAGGGGTGGGGGCCTATCACTCCCAGCAGTGCCCTGAGACAGGAGGGATGTGTGCAGAGTCCTCCCAGCAGTGCCCTGAGACAGGAGGGGTGGGGGCCTATCACTCTCAGCAGTGCCCTGAGACAGGAGGGATGTGTGCAGAGTCCTCCCAGCAGTGCCCTGAGACAGGAGGGGTGGGGGCCTATCACTCCCAGCAGTGCCCTGAGACAGGAGGGGTGGGTGCAGAGTCCTCCCAGCAGTGCCCTGAGACAGGAGGGGTGGGGGCCTATCACTCCCAGCAGTGCCCTGAGACAGGAGGGGTGGGTGCCTAACACTCCCAGCAGTTCCCAGAGACAGGAGGGGTGGGGGCCTATCACTCCCAGCAGTGCCCTGAGACAGGAGGGGTGTGTGCAGAGTCCTCCCAGCCGTGCCCTGAGACAGGAGGGGTGGGGGCCTATCACTCCCAGCAGTGCCCTGAGACAGGAGGGATGTGTGCAGAGTCCTCCCAGCAGTGCCCTGAGACAGGAGGGGTGGGGGCCTATCACTCCCAGCAGTGCCCTGAGACAGGAGGGATGTGTGCAGAGTCCTCCCAGCAGTGCCCTGAGACAGGAGGGGTGGGGGCCTATCACTCCCAGCAGTGCCCTCAGACAGGAGGGGTGTGTGCAGAGTCCTCCCAGCAGTGCCCTGAGACAGGAGGGGTGGGGGCCTATCACTCCCAGCAGTGCCCTGAGACAGGAGGGGTGGGTGCCTAACACTCCCAGCAGTGCCCAGAGACAGGAGAGGTGGGGGCCTATCACTCCCAGCAGTGCCCTGAGACAGGAGGGGTGTGTGCAGAGTCCTCTCAGCAGTGCCCTGAGACAGGAGGGGTGGGGGCCTATCACTCCCAGCAGTGCCCTGAGACAGGAGGGGTGGGTGCCTAACACTCCCATCAGTGCCCAGAGACAGGAGGGGTGGGGGCCTATCACTCCCAGCAGTGCCCTGAGACAGGAGGGGTGTGTGCAGAGTCCTCCCAGCAGTGCCCTGAGACAGGAGGGGTGGGGGCCTATCACTCCCAGCAGTGCCCTGAGACAGGAGGGGTGGGTGCCTAACACTCCCAGCAGTGCCCAGAGACAGGAGGGGTGGGGGCCTATCACTCCCAGCAGTGCCCTGAGACAGGAGGGGTGTGTGCAGAGTCCTCCCAGCCGTGCCCTGAGACAGGAGGGGTGGGGGCCTATCACTCCCAGCAGTGCCCTGAGACAGGAGGGATGTGTGCAGAGTCCTCCCAGCAGTGCCCTGAGACAGGAGGGGTGGGGGCCTATCACTCCCAGCAGTGCCCTGAGACAGGAGGGATGTGTGCAGAGTCCTCCCAGCAGTGCCCTGAGACAGGAGGGGTGGGGGCCTATCACTCCCAGCAGTGCCCTCAGACAGGAGGGGTGTGTGCAGAGTCCTCCCAGCAGTGCCCTGAGACAGGAGGGGTGGGGGCCTATCACTCCCAGCAGTGCCCTGAGACAGGAGGGGTGGGTGCCTAACACTCCCAGCAGTGCCCAGAGACAGGAGGGGTGGGGGCCTATCACTCCCAGCAGTGCCCTGAGACAGGAGGGGTGTGTGCAGAGTCCTCTCAGCAGTGCCCTGAGACAGGAGGGGTGGGGGCCTATCACTCCCAGCAGTGCCCTGAGACAGGAGGGGTGGGTGCCTAACACTCCCAGCAGTGCCCAGAGACAGGAGGGGTGGGGGCCTATCACTCCCAGCAGTGCCCTGAGACAGGAGGGGTGTGTGCAGAGTCCTCCCAGCAGTGCCCTGAGACAGGAGGGGTGGGTGTGATGCACAGTGTGAGCCTGGACCATTGATTGTGTAGTTGCCCTCATTCCACCTGTGTCCTTTCAATGGCACGTACTGCTTTTGGCCTTCCCCCAGAGGATCATGTCCCTATGACAAAGGTGCAATGCGTTGGATGCATACTATGCCTTGTTGTAAACAGCAAATGTGTTGTAATCTGTGTCCCTGTGACATGTGCCAGGTGTATTGATGTAGTGTCACTTGTCCATCCTCACAGGTAGACGCCTCTGCCAAGGAGAAGATATGGCTGGACGCCGTCAGCGCCGTGAGGAGTGCGGATGGTCGGAAGCGGCGCCTGTCCCAGGTGAGGAAACGCTGGCAGGATATCCGGTGCTGGACGCGGAGGATCGCACGGGTCCTGCTGGGGGACTCACCTGAGAGCCATAAGAACCGCGGGCGCCGCCGTCTCTCCCACATCCAGAAACGTGTGCTGGCGGTGGTCTTTCCTGACTTGGACAGGCGCCTACAGGAGATGCAGCAGCCGGAAGGGGGTAGGTACATGTGTGTGTTTGTTGTGTTTCACCAGCATTTGTAAGTGCACTGTTCCATGGATACACTTCCAGGGTTTATGGTGCTGTGCAGATCCTGTTACCCACAGTGTTGCAGGCCTCTCCTGCCTCCCTTCCCCACCTTGCAATGTGTTCACTGGTCTCTGTGTAGTCACTCCATCACAGTTATGTAGCCTGACACCTTCTCCAAGTGTACAATGCCTGCAGCATCATGTGTGGGGGTGGTGTGTAACAGGTTTAGTGACCTTGCCTGTGCCCTGTCCAGTTCTGGACTTGTGGGTTCCATGTAAGTTGGCACTAATGCTGATTCCAGACATGGGAGTTAATCTCTCGAGTGCGAGGCCTTCCAGCAGGCATGTCCCATGTGGTGGCCTGTGACATGATGTGCATGAGTGTGCGTTACGCATAGTGCAGGGATGTTAGCGTGTGTTGCAGTCATTTCCATTCAGGAGCATGGAGTTGTGTGGCCACTACTGTCCCCAGGGGCATCTTTTCCTAGGTATCATGTGTGTAATCCGAGAATGTCGACAATCTCTGTGTCTACAGCATAGGTTGTGCTCTGTGCCATTGTCCCCTGGCACCACGTGAGATGTATTACAAGTGTCCACTGTCCAGCCTGACCTGATTTTCCAATTACATACTCACGGTGGCCATTGCCTTTGTGTCTTGTTGCAATCATCTGATGATGCCCATTTGTACATGATAATTTGGACAGCCGCACCTTGGGTAGTTTGTGTGCAATATTGAAGTTTTGCATCCCATGTGTATTTCACCCTGACTAAGAGATGTAAGTGCTTCCTGTGTCTCCACAGATTTGTCTCATGTAGGGGGTGGGTGGTGCGGGCATGGCCTACATGTCAAGACCTGTCATCTCCTTGCTAGGACTGGCCAGTGTGTGATGTTTGTCTGGACATACACTCAAGGTGCATTGTGCCAGTCAGGGTGGGCATGTTATCAGTATTACCTATGCTGCATGTGCCTCTAGTTCCTGGATGTGGTCCCTGCTCATCCCTATTGCCTGCCACGCTGTGTGGTGCAGATGCAGTGCTGGATTGTCCCCAGGGCCTTGCTCCTCAGTCAAAATTCCATGTCATCTCATTTGCTATTGTGTCATGCTCTCCATAGTTTTTCCATGGCATGGTGGGTCATACAACTGTGTCTTGCAGGGCCTACATATGTACCTTGTTTTGTAGTTGTAACTCTTCCTTTGTTTCAGGCTATGCACTGTGACCTAAGTAGATTTGACTCATGTGACATATGTATACAGGTGTATGATTAATTTCTGTCTCTTCACCCTGCCCACAGCATCGTCGGGGGACACGGAGGGAGACATGGACACAGACGGCGCGGAGGGACCGAGCACCAGTGCCAGCGGTGGCATCGTGCCTGGCACTTCGAGTGGGACAGAGGCGGAGGAGAGTGAACCCGGGGACCTGTAGACTGGCACAACAGAGTATGAAGCTGACGGGTCCGAGGATGATCTCTCCGAGTGGGCGGTGGCTGCACCACCATCTGACAGCAGCCCTACATCTCGCACCGCCCCCTCCATTGGCATCAGCCGCCTCCCACTTGCTCGTGTCCCTTCCCTACGTGCCCGGTCACCACATGTCTCCTTCCTGCCAGGCACCGCACCCCCTGCCCCTGTCTCCACTGCTGCCGCCAATGCTGAGTCTGTGGACATCCAGCGGCAGTTGCAGATTGGTCAGACTGCGATCCTTAATGTCCTCCATGCCCACAGCCAGGTCCTCAACAACATGGAGGCATACTTGGAGGGCATTCATTCATCGCAGGCTGACCAACGCAACTTGCTGAGGTCCATAGACTCCACACTGACTGCAGCAGTGGGTCTCCTGCAGCGCTACGTCCCACCCCCTACCCCTGCTCCTTCCACACTTCCCACTCCCATGCCTGTCCCACATACACACAGACGTAAGCATGCACCCACCACAACAGACACAGGCACCACACCAGCAGGGAAGGTCCGCCGCACACCTCCTGACACGCACACACAGGGTGAAGTAGGCACACCCACTGAGTCGGGGGGCAAACGTGTGACACGCAGCCAGAGTGGGAGTCCGCATTCCACCCAATCCACTCCCTCCAAATCCCCTCCCCTCAGCTCTCCTGGCCACATCTCCCCCAAAGACTCCTTCATGGCCGCTCTGTCCCTGAGCCCCACAGTGACACCACCCCGCAAGCGGTCAAGGAAGTCCACGGTCAGGGTGCTTGAGTCCCCCCCCCTGTTCACACCCTCCCCCAGTGGCGCTGCGACCCATCCCTCAGACCCCCCCGCCCCTCCTTGGGGCCTGTGGTTCCTTCGGGTGCAGGGGAGTCCCTGGAGGACCTTGCCGAGGTGTGCAGCGCGCTCCTAGAATCCACCTTTGGCCCTGCCCCACCCCCTGTGGTGGAGTCCTCCATCCCTGCACCCACGTCGCCTACCCTTCGCACTCCTGTCCCTGCGGTGCCTGTTCATTCCCCCCCACTTGATGTCCTCACCCCTGTGGAAGACAACGGCTTGTAACTGTGCAGGCAAGCTAGGGGACACGCATCCCACTGTGTCCCCCATCCAGCTGTGACTCCTGGACTGCCCTATGGGCTTTGTAAATATTGAACTTTCTACATACCAGTTTTTGGATCATGCTGAATAAAGCTATTTATTTTTTGCCCTTGGAACACTCCTGCTTTGCTGGCATTGCTGTCGGTGGGGCTGCTACATGGTTGTGGGTGGTGTTCATGTGTTGGGTGTGTGGGAAATGTAGTAGTGTGCTGCTCATAGGGGGGACCATGGGATCTGTGTGCCATCACACGGTGTTAGCTAGCTTTCTCAATTCATGTAAGCAGTTGCTGCATGTTGCAATTGTCCCAAGGTGTTTTCCTTCCTCTGTGTACCCTGACTTCTTCCCTGCAGGGTGTTCCCAATATTTAGCGCCGAGCTGTGTGTACATTAGCTGGGTGTGTGACGGACTCCTTCAACTTTGCACATGCATTGTAGGAAGGTGGATATCTGACTATGGCTACCCCCAAATTTTTGCCTAGTGTCTAGCTGGTTTTTCGACTTAGTTGGCCTGAGATCCTGCTATTCAGGATCTCAGCCTGGCTGTTCTCTCTTTAAAATGGACTCCATGTACCCTAGGTACATACCCAATTGGTTGGATCACCCTGTCAGCCCCTGAACCAGTGTACACTAGGTACCCAGGGCATTGGTGTACCCAAGGCCTGCCAGGGGCTGAAGCATGTATTATGCCACCCCAGGCTTGGCCTAACAATTTGACACAACTGGCTGATCACTCAGCTGGGGTAAGTTGGTGTAATCACCTCTTACTTAGGTGTAGTATACCTATACCTAACCTTAAATGGGACACCTGGCAACCTATAAGTCACTCCTATGGCAGGCCTTAACAATCCTGAAGGCAGAGTGCTTGGTTCCATGTGAGATGGTGCTCTGGCATGAGCTGAGCCTGTCTGCAGTGGTCGGAACAACTTCCTTCTGCTGTTTCCAGATATCGTCATACCATATACTCTTAAGTGCATTATGAACCTCGCGGTTAAATGCTATCTTTGGTTTGGCTTTATCAAAACATGTCGAGTAAGGTGTCATACGAATTGGAATACTAACCCCTCGCCAATTCTGGCGACGGGGTTAGCATCCCACCCTTCTAGAGGGACACGACATGTACAGTACCTGAAACCCGGGTAAAATCAGACATAGCCTCAGCTCCACAAAATGGATGCTGCCACCACAGACACAAGTCTGCCCTCCTGCTGCTGGGAGTCCTTCCAGCTTGGGAGGTGTGGACAAAGGGTTTCCTACCAGGGGAGGTGCGTGCACCACCCCAGACAGGATTTTGTGTATTGGTCAGGTAGGGCTTGAAAGAAACCAGACATGCCTGTGGCTCACAAGGAGCCTCGGTGCATATGCCAGTTCAAACCGGTCCTGGGGCACACCAGTCCCGGGCCTGGGGCGAGCTGGACAAAGGATTGGGGGTGTAACCACCCCCCTTCCTGGTCCCACACATAGGGAGGGACCTAGCAGGTAGTCCGGCCCCTAGAATCCGCTTAAAGGTAGGAGCTGTGTCCTAAGACTTCAGACATCCTGGAATCAACTTAACACTAAGAAGAAGACGGGAACTTCGACGCTCTGCCGCACAGAGGACTGAAGAAAATCTCCCCTGTGGTCAGGGAGTGACCACCTTGCTAACGCAAGCACCATCCAGCGAATCAACGTCTGCTTTGCCGCCGCCTCCCGCCGGAGCCCGAGCCCAGAGACTGACAAGACCTGGACCTCCAGACCTCTCACCGCCCGATCCACAGTCCCTGAAAAGAGGAGACCCGTGGAGGCACCGAGACACGTGGAGCCAGCCATCTTCAAACGACCACGACAAGCTGACAAGTGCAACAACCGAGGCTCCCTCCAAGTTGTGCTTTGGGATCTGAGAAGCCCAACCCTCGAGCAGCATCTGCACCAAAGGTGAGCCCTCCAGCATCTCCACGATCTGCGTGGGGCCCTTCTGCATTTTGCCACTCGACGCGCCTAACCGGTTGCTGGCCCGCTGGCTAGTAGCCATCTTGGCGACGAACTTTACGAAATACACCGCTGGTCTGGTTGCTCCAGACTGGCCCTTGCTCCCCTCCAAAGGAGCAGTCCTTCTGACCTTGCTGGTCAGAACCATCAGCTTATTTCATCTCCTACAACAATTGCTTTTGCCAAGGCATGTTTGCTTCGATCAAGTCGCCGACACCGCCGACAGCGAGAACCTGCGTGGGACAGCTCGTGAACCGACTCCTGGACATCGTCGACCTCCAGGGGCCACGTGGCTGCAGAGACAAGCTACACCTTTCTTCCTGTTTGCACCCGACATTGCCTGGTACCCACCTGGTGCCACGCCGGTCACTGGCTAGTGACTGTGAACACTGTCCCCTCTGCTTACAGGTCTTCAACATCCCCGATCCACTCTTGGATCCACTGCATCTCTCCCGGACCGACCGCCTGCAGCATCTTTGTCTTCAAGCTCCACGGAACAGATAGAAGAAACCCGACGCACTTCGAGGCCTATGCACCCGCTTCCTGTGGGTGAGGTAAAGCTGGCACACCTGTGCCCAAGTGTAGTATTACATCTCTAGTGCCTGAGTTCCAAATCTTGAGTTCCTAGTCCATCCGGAAGATCCTCTTTGCAGTAACTTTGTACTTTTTACGCACCCATTGAAACCTATGGGAGCACGCGTGTGACTATTTGCTCTACACACGCCACCCGTGGACCTCCTGGTCACTAACTGAAGTTAGCTCCTTGTAGGCCCAGCGATTCTAGAGGCCCTAGGCCTTTTCCCTTTTCTGTTCGTAGTACTTATACCACTATTTTAGTATATGGTTTGAGCGGCCACCAGGGCCTATCCATATAAAGTGCAACTTCTGTGTATTCTACTGTAATCTTGTTTGACGATTTGGCTCAGGCCTAAGAATCAGGGTGGTGACCAAAAGAAAGATACCACCAAACCTCAAGAGAAGGGTGGGGATAAAGCAAAAGAGAAATCTTCCTCAGGGCCCCAAAACTCCACACAGGGTGGTGGGTCCCAAGCTCCCTCCTCTACCACAGTTAAAAAGCCTTACTGCCATGAGTGTAAAACTCCTGGGCATTGGAAAACTGACAGCAGTTGCCCAAGGGCTACAAACAAAACTGTTCCTCCAATTACTCCTGTCACACCACCTATTAAATAAAAATTTGGGTGGGTTTACTTGGGGAACACAGGGGGACCCTGGCTTAGCCAATTCCCCTGCAGCAGATACTCTTGTCTGTGATGGTGGCATGGGGTTTGCCAACTTCACTGCCTGTCCCAACACTTTGGGTAGGTACAGACAGGAGCCCTACATCAATGGTACAAAAGCTGAGGCCTACAGAGACACTGGAGCTAGCATCACAATGGTGGCCCATTGGCTAGTTCCCTCTGAGCAGCTTTTGCCTGGTTTCTCCTACCAGGTGACCAACATTGAAGCAAACAGAACAGTCATCCCATGGCAGAGGTATGTCTCAGCTGGGGAGGTGTCACTGGCCCTAAAAGGGTGGCAGTGTCCCCAACCTTGCCTGTAGACTGCTTACTGGGGAATGACTTAGAACTCTCAGCTTGGGCTGGAGTTGAACAAGACACCCATTCTAAAATGGTAGGCCTTTCACGAAAGGGTAGTGGGGTTGTGCCATTCACAACCCCTGTCCAAATAGATTTCCTCCCTGGAAAGGTTGGAAGGGCAGTGGTAGCCACAGCCCAGGCACAGACAGACTTCCCTGTAGAGACTGGCAGAGCTGTGACTCCACAAAATAACATGGTTCCTGTGGAGATTCTCACATTTGAAAAAGCGGTGTTGAAAGAACTAGATTCACCCCATAGGGAGGCGCCATTCCATAATCTGACTGGGCACGAAACCCTGCTCTTGAAAAACCTCTCTGAGGATTCCACTATTACTGTCAAGCAGGCGGACAAGGGCGGGGCGATCGTAATCCAGTCCACCACAGATTACGAGACTGAATGCAGACGTCAACTCACAAATGAGAGATATTATACTCCTATAGCGTCTGACCCGACTCCCCGTCTTAAGACCACCATCTGCACCATGGTTTATGAAGCTGAAGCCAATGGCTGGATTACCCACAAAGAGGCAGAGTTCCTGATAACTCGGGAACCGAGGATCCCCTTTTTCTATACCCTCCCGAAAATCCATAAGGGCACGACTCCGGTCCCAGGACGACCGATTGTATCCGGCATTGGTTCGCTCCTCGAACCTCTGTCCAAATTTTGTGATCACTTTTTGCAACCCTTGGTACGTGACATACCCTCATTCATCAAGGACACCACTGACGTCCTCAAAATCATTGATGACTTTCCAGACACTAGTGTCATCAACTATCTCGTGACCTTGGATGTGGAGGCCCTCTACACTAACATCCCCCAGAGGGCCTCTTTGGCAGTCATTGAGTCAACACTACGGGCACTAGACTGGTCGTCACCCACACCAGTCACCTTTATCATTGACTGTGCTACCTTGGCTCTTACTGAAAATTTTTTTGAATTTAACAAACAACTGTACCATCAGAGCCAAGGTACATCTATGGGTAGTACCTTTGCTCCCAGTGTAGCATGCCTCTATATGGCTGATTTCGAGAAGAACGTGATCTCATGTACATCTAATCCTTTCCATGACAACATCTCCCTTTGGAAACGATTTATAGACGATATACTCGTCTTTTGGCACGGTACACATACTGAGTGTATGAATTTCATACAGTGGATTAATGAGCAGAACGAGTTCCTTAAGTTCTCTCATACTATATCAGAACACTCGGTACCATTCCTGGACCTGAACATCACTCTATTCGAAGGTACCCTCACCACCACACTGTACAAAAAACCCACTGACCGCAATAGTCTTCTACGTTATGATAGCCACCACCCGAAAACATTGAGGGACAACTTGCCCTTTGGGCAATTCCTACGCATTAGACGTAATTGCACTCAGATAACAGACTACAACTCAGAAGCCAAGATACTATCATCTAACCTGATGGCCAGGGGTTACCCCCCTAGGTGTGTCCTTAACTCTATGAAAAGGGCTAAGAATAACCCACGGGAAACACTACTGGTAACACACACTAAACCTGATACCGATATTTTGACCTGTGTCACGTCCTTTACATCTGACTCGAGTAGGATTAGAAAGATCATTTTGAACAACTGGGGTATTCTAGACACGGGCAATCTTAACATACCCAAACCCAGATTTGCCTACAGGCGCACACAAAACATCAAAGACCTACTTGTCCACACTAGACCTAGACTACGCACCATTGGTCCACAAAGGACGATATGGGAGCTACCACCAGTTAAGGGCCATTTTCCGTGCAGTTCGTGCGTAGTGTGTAAACTGACTAACGCCTACAAGGACATAACTTTTAAGAATGACTTCCACTGGACATTAAACAGACACACGAATTGCAACACTAAGAACTGCATATATATGATTAGATGTCCTTGTGAGTTGGTATACATAGGCATGACAACCCGCATGGTGAAGACCAGGATAATGGAACACAAGAGTAACATACGATGTCAGAGAGTGACCACCAAACTCTACACCCATTTTAAAACAATGCAACATCAGACAGACTCCATCAACTGGGTGGTCTTAGAAGCACATCCTCAGATCTCTCAAAATGCTTTGTTTAAACTTGAGCAAAGATGGGTTCTTAGACTGTCTTCGCATCTGACTGGGCTGAACGACGACATCCCTTGGTCCACACTCAGTGGGTAAGCATGCTCCTTAATAGGACCTGTGACCCTTCCTTAATACACGATGTATGCCTGTTACTCTTACGACCACCTTGGCCAATCCTGTTATCTTTCATGCGGACCTCACCTCCCTAGCAGTGATGATAGTTGAAAATACACCATGAAGAGATCACAAACCACCTAGATCCCTTTTTTCACTGTAGTAAATAGATACACAATACTCGTATCTTATTTTATCTTTTTCTCTGCCTCCCTCTGTTCGTTTATATGTGTCTGTCTCCCGTGCGGATAGTTGCCGCGCTGTTTTTAGACCCCTATTCACGGGTTATACCCCCGTAGATTTTTTAGGTCATTGAAACTCCATCATGGCCCCCGCGACCGCCACCATTATCCTGGTTTTTTTGGGGACTGTGCCTGGTCACTCACCTTTTGCCTTGCTTTAATCTATATCGCTAAGGGACCCTGCTCTTTGAGTACACCTACCAATGTAGTATCACTTCCTGACTCATACCAGATACCGATAGCTATTCACTCTACCCGTTCCAACATGGCCGCCCCTCAATCTATTCCCCGACCAATGGGATTGAGACAACCATGGTCACGTGACGTAATTGGCGTCTCTCGATATGCTTATCTGGCCAAGACCGACACTGGACGGATCCCATCCCAGGTCCGGCGGCAGGGGTAGGTCTTTCATCCCACGCGTCGAACGACGCAGGTGAGTGCATCGTGTTCCGCCGCTCTATTTTCCATAAGGTGAGTTTGGCTGCATTGAGGGGGCTGTTTGGCGCCTCCATGACTTCAATGGCACCTCGAGCGAGAACGTCCTGCTCTGACCCATCCGCTATCAGTGGCTATGGCGGTCGCCCCCTGTTTGCTCACGAGCCTTCCGTAACAACCCAGTTATTGACCTCACTGACCATTTGGGCGGCGACACACCTTGGCCCCTGAGCACGAGGGTTACCACGGCTGCACACCTTATCGCTCACGTTAGTACCTTTTGAAATATAAGGCTGCCTTCACCCTCCAACACTTTACTTACCGCTTGGATTGCCGGGACGATCATGCCACTGTGGATTTTGGTCCATGCTTGGTTTTTTATAATCGCTCTTCCCGGTTTTTTACCCTAGGACCCACGTTGGGAGTCCTTTTTACCCGCCGGAGACTGCTGCAAGATTGTCTTGCTAATACAAGAGGTGAGTTTTGCACCTCCCCTCTGTCTCCGCCCCGAGTCCTGTCTCTTGATCCGTCCTTTGTGACCTTTCAATACCCGCCCTGGGAACTTCTCCCCAGGAGACTCTTGATGATTTCAGCTCATTATGTTATGTGTGTATTATTTACCATGTAGTATGTTGTCATGTTTTTTCTGTCTCCAATCTCTTCATAGGTTACTCCTGAACACCTCTCGGGTATGTAAAACACACATACCTCTGTTGTAGATAGTCTATGTTTTTTGATCCTGACGAATTGCCGTGACCACTTACTGGCTTTATAGGCAAGAAACATGTTGATCTTTTTGAGAGTAGGGCATACACAACTAGCATCATAACCACTAGTAGCTATCCCCACCTCACTTTTCTCATTTCTTTTAATTAGGCTGTTTACCACTCCATTAAATACATTTTTTTGTGGACTAACAGTACCTATTTTATCCTTACACCACATCTACACATTCTAGGGCCCCTTACCCCCACAGCACCCTTCGGCAGGAACAGAAGATCCCCGCCAAAGAGCCCCATTATTGGGAGCCCGTCAGGAATTGCAGCGCCGACCTGACGAGGGGCAGGCTCAAATGATGAAGCATGACACCTAGCTTGCTGGGTGTGTGAGGGCCCTAGTTCCAACTAAGGGTTTCCCCCTATCCATGACATACGACATTTTTTGCTGAAACCATAACTTTTTCTTCTCTGACCTGAGGAACTTTGTACCCTTTTTGTCTCATCAGTCTTTTGGGTATGTACACTGGACCTCGTTAATCTTACCCACCTATCCCTCTCTTTGTTGACAGAGCTGTGACAGTCACAGCTCAAACACAAACTGAGTGCCCCCCTGAAAAGGTTGGCAAGGCTGTAATGGTCTCAGCCTATACTCAGACTGACATAGGTGTAGTGAAGCCTGAAACTATGGATCACTCCACACAAACAGAGAGTAGTGGGGAGGAAGAAAAGTCTCCCTCTCCCCAGACATTAGGAAAAAGTCAGCCTCCTCAGGGAGCTGACCTCACCCCTTGTGAAGGAACTGCCCCAGAGGTAGCCAGGCCTGGCCTGGCAGAGCCTCTGATGTCAGTGGCCCCTTCCAAGGTGGGACCCAGTCTGGTGCAGGTAGCCTGCCTCTCTCTACCCTGCCTCAGTCAGCCCAGGGCTGCAGAGGTCAGGGAGGCCAGTGGACCCCAAGAGGGCCCCTGTCCACAAGAACCCCCCCCCATCAAAAGAATGAGGATTGCCTGGCTAGTAGCCCTAGTCAGGTGATGGGTAAAAACATTCCTGAGGGATCTCCTTTACAGGTAGTTAGGGACCTCCCCCAGAGGGATTCTGTTGGGTACAGGCAAACATGGGACCTTAGGGCCCCAGACCTGACCTGTCCCTCCAGTAAGCCCACAAAAGGGACCCAGCCTCCAGCTTTAGGTAGCCAGAGGCTGACCCTGAGAGCACAGTGCAACTCAGTTAAGGAAAGAAAGGCATCCATGGTGGAGGGGGATTGGAGGAAGGTGAGGCCTCACTTTGAGGACACTCACTTCAGTACTCCATCTCAACACCAGCCTTTTACTTTGCCAAGACACACCAAAGGTAGAGATTCCCTATGGTGGAGACCCTCTGATACCCTTAGGGTGAGGGATTGCTTAGTGGACCATGAGACAGGGGGTAACCATGCCAGTGCTGGTTCCTCCTTATATGGCCACTTGGGCAATATAGGCTTACCTGGTCAAGGTCAGCCTTATCTCCCTTCGTTTGGGGGGGGGGTTGTGTAGGAAGGTGGATATTTGACTATGGTTACCCCCAAATTTTTGCCTAGTGTATAGCTGGTTTTTCGACTTAGTTGGCCTGAGATCCTGCTATTCAGGATCTCAGCCTGGCTGTTCTCTCTTTAAAATGGACTCCATGTACCCTAGGTACATACCCAATTGGTTGGATCACCCTGTCAGCCCCTGTACCAGTGTACACTAGGTACCCAGGGCATTGGTGTACCCAAGGCCTGCCAGGGGCTGAAGCATGTATTATGCCACCCCAGGCTTGGCCTAACAATTTGACACAACTGGCTGATCACTCAGCTGGGGTAAGTTGGTGTAATCACCTCTTACTTAGGTGTAGTATACCTATACCTAACCTTAAATGGGACACCTGGTAACCTATAAGTCACTCCTATGGCAGGCCTTAACAATCCTGAAGGCAGAGTGCTTGGTTCCATGTGAGATGGTGCTCTGGCATGAGCTGAGCCTGTCTGCAGTGGTCGGAACAACTTCCTTCTACTGTTTCCAGATATCGTCATACCATATACTCTTAAGTGCATTATGAACCTCGCGGTTAAATGCTATCTTTGGTTTGGCTTTATCAAAACATGTCGAGTAAGGTGTCATACGAATTGGAATACTAACCCCTCGCCAATTCTGGCGACGGGGTTAGCATCCCACCCTTCTAGAGGGACACGACATGTACAGTACCTGAAACCCGGGTAAAATCAGACATAGCCTCAGCTCCACAAAATGGATGCTGCCACCACAGACACAAGTCTGCCCTCCTGCTGCTGGGAGTCCTTCCAGCTTGGGAGGTGTGGACAAAGGGTTTCCTGCCAGGGGAGGTGCGTGCACCACCCCAGACAGGATTTTGTGTATTGGTCAGGTAGGGCTTGAAAGAAACCAGACATGCCTGTGGCTCACAAGGAGCCTCGGTGCATATGCCAGTTCAAACCGGTCCTGGGGCACACCAGTCCCGGGCCTGGGGCGAGCTGGACAAAGGATTGGGGGTGTAACCACCCCCCTTCCTGGTCCCACCCATAGGGAGGGACCTAGCAGGTAGTCCGGCCCCTAGAATCCGCTTAAAGGTAGGAGCTGTGTCCTAAGACTTCAGACATCCTGGAATCAACTTAACACTAAGAAGAAGACGGGAACTTCGACGCTCTGCCGCACAGAGGACTGAAGAAAATCTCCCCTGTGGTCAGGGAGTGACCACCTTGCTAACGCAAGCACCATCCAGCGAATCAACGTCTGCTTTGCCGCCGCCTCCCGCCGGAGCCCGAGCCCAGAGACTGACAAGACCTGGACCTCCAGACCTCTCACCGCCCGATCCACAGTCCCTGAAAAGAGGAGACCCGTGGAGGCACCGAGACACGTGGAGCCAGCCATCTTGAAACGACCACGACAAGCTGACAAGTGCAACAACCGAGGCTCCCTCTAAGTTGTGCTTTGGGATCTGAGAAGCCCAACCCTCGAGCAGCATCTGCACCAAAGGTGAGCCCTCCAGCATCTCCACGATCTTCGTTGGGGCCCTTCTGCATTTTGCCACTCGACGCGCCTAACAGGTTGCTGGCCCGCTGGCTAGTAGCCATCTTGGCGACGAACTTTACGAAATACACCGCTGGTCTGGTTGCTCCAGACTGGCCCTTGCTCCCCTCCAAAGGAGCAGTCCTTCTGACCTTGCTGGTCAGAACCATCAGCTTATTTAATCTCCTACAACAATTGCTTTTGCCAAGGCTTGTTTGCTTCGATCAAGTCGCCGACACCGCCGACAGCGAGAGCCTGCGTGGGACAGCTCGTGAACCGACTCCTGGACGTCGTCGACCTCCAGGGACCACGTGGCTGCAGAGACAAGCTACACCTTTCTTCCTGTTTGCACCCGACATTGCCTGGTACCCACCTGGTGCCACGCCGGTCACTGGCTAGTGACTGTGAACACTGTCCCCTCTGCTTACAGGTCTTCAACATCCCCGATCCACTCTTGGATCCACTGCATCTCTCCCGGACCGACCGCCTGCAGCATCTTTGTCTTCAAGCTCCACGGAACAGATAGAAGAAACCCGACGCACTTCGAGGCCTATGCACCCGCTTCCTGTGGGTGAGGTAAAGCTGGCACACCTGTGCCCAAGTGTAGTATTACATCTCTAGTGCCTGAGTTCCAAATCTTGAGTTCCTAGTCCATCCGGAAGATCCTCTTTGCAGTAACTTTGTACTTTTTACGCACCCATTGAAACCTATGGGAGCACGCGTGTGACTATTTGCTCTGCACACGCCACCCGTGGACCTCCTGGTCACTAACTCAAGTTAGCTCCTTGTAGGCCCAGCGATTCTAGAGGCCCTAGGCCTTTTCCCTTTTCTGTTCGTGGTACTTATACCACTATTTTAGTATATGGTTTGAGCGGCCACCAGGGCCTATCCATATAAAGTGCAACTTCTGTGTATTCTACTGTAATCTTGTTTGACGATTTGTGCTCCTGTGCTCATAAAGAGACTAGGGGTTACTTTGAGAAATAAATACATATATATTTTGAATATATATCTGTGTGGTGTCCTTTCATTGGTATAAAAGGGGGTTACATTTGGTAAAACAGCTGGCTTAACACGCTTCACGAGTTTAGCCTCAAAGACTGCTTAGCCTACGCTACCACTAGGGCAGCTAGTCCGAAAAGGTTGACTTACAACCACACCATAAGGGTTGCTTGGCATGGTACAAGGTGATCACTTTAACTAGTGAGCATCATATACCAGGCCAACTTCTCACATGCATGCTGAGCCATTCTCCACCTGCATCATTCGTGGCATCCTTGGTAGTCATTGTACTTGTGTATGTGGACTATTGACATGACTTCATGTGTACATGTTATCTTTTTGGCCCTATGCATGCGTATACTCCCAGCCTCGCACACATGTGGTACATGTACTGCAGGGTCTTTGTGCACCTGACTGATTTGTGGGCATGGTATCTGTGGCTACTCCACCCTTTGCGTTCCATGGGCACTGCTGGGAGTGTTAGGCACCCACCCCTCCTGTCTCTGGGCACTGCTGGGAGGACTCTGCACACACCCCTCCTGTGTCAGGGCACTGCTGGGAGGACTCTGCACCCACCCCTCCTGTCTCAGGGCACTGCTGGGAGGACTCTGCACACACCCCTCCTCTCTCAGGGCACTGCTGGGAGTGATAGGCCCCCACCCCTCCTGTCTCTGGACACTGCTGGGAGGACTCTGCACACACCCCTCCTGTCTCAGGGCACTGCTGGGAGGACTCGGCACCCACCCCTCCTGTCTCAGGGCACTGCTGGGAGGACTCTGCACACACCCCTCCTGTCTCAGGGCACTGCTGGGAGTGATAGGCCCCCACCCCTCCTGTCTCAGGGCACTGCTGGGAGTGATAGGCACCCCACCCCTCCTGTCTCTGGGCACTGCTGGGAGTGTTAGGCCCCCACCCCTCCTGTCTCAGGGCACTGCTGGGAGTGATAGGCCCCCACCCCTCCTGTCTCAGGGCACTGCTGGGAGGACTCTGCACACACCCCTCCTGTCTCAGGGCACTGCTGGGAGTGATAGGCCCCCACCCCTCCTGTCTCAGGGCACTGCTGGGAGTGATAGGCCCCCACCCCTCCTGTCTCTGGGCACTGCTGGGAGTGTTAGGCCCCCACCCCTCCTGTCTCAGGGCACTGCTGGGAGTGATAGGCACCCACCCCTCCTGTCTCAGGGCACTGCTGGGAGTGATAGGCCCCCACCCCTCCTGTCTCAGGGCACTGCTGGGAGGACTCTGCACCCACCCCTCCTGTCTCAGGGCACTGCTGGGAGTGATAGGCCCCCACCCCTCCTGTCTCAGGGCACTGCTGGGAGGACTCTGCACACACCCCTCCTATCTCAGGGCACTGCTGGGAGTGATGGGCACCCACCCCTCCTGTCTCTGGGCACTGCTGGGAGTGTTAGGCACCCACCCCTCCTGCGTCTGGGCACTGCTGGGGGGACTCTGCACACACCCCTCCTGTCTCAGGGCACTGCTGGGAGGACTCTGCACACACCCCTCCTGTCTCAGGGCACTGCTGGGAGTGATGGGCACCCACCCCTCCTGTCTCTGGGCACTGCTGGGAGTGTTAGGCACACACCCCTCCTGTCTCAGGGCACTGCTGGGAGGACTCTGCACACACCCCTCCTATTTCACAATATGTACGCTCATGACATACACGGATGTGGGTACGCTCCATGCATTCGAGGTGGGGGTATGTGTCGTACTTACACTGTTGGGGTGGGGGTACGCTCCATACGGACGCGGGTGGGGGTACGGGTCGTACTTACACTGTTGGGGTGGGGGTACGCTCCATACGTCCGCGGGTGAGGGTACGTGTCGTACGTACAATATTTGCATGGGGGGTACGCTCCATGCATTCGAGGTGAGGGTACGGGTCGTACTTACACTGTTGGGGTGGGGGTATGCTCCATACGTACGCGGGTGGGGGTACGGGTCGTACTTACACTGTTGGGGTGGGGGTACGCTCCATACGTACGCGGGTGGGGGTACGGGTCGTACTTACACTGTTGGGGTGGGGGTACGCTCCATGCATTCGAGGTGAGGGTACGGGTCGTACTTACACTGTTGAGGTGGGGGTACGCTCCATACGTACGCGGGTGGGGGTACGGGTCGTACTTACACTGTTGGGGTGGGGGTACGCTCCATACGTATGCGGGTGGGGGTACGGGTCGTACTTACACTGTTGGGGTGGGGGTACGCTCCATGCATTCGAGGTGAGGGTACGGGTCGTACTTACACTGTTGGGGTGGGGGTACGCTCCATGCATTCGAGGTGAGGGTACGGATCGTACTTACACTGTTGGGGTGGGGGGTACGCTCCTTGCATACGCGGGTGAGGGTACGGGTCGTACTTACACTGTTGGGGTGGGGGTACGCTCCATACGTCCGCGGGTGAGGGTACGTGTCGTACGCACAATATTTGCATGGGGGTACGCTCCATGCATTCGAGGTGAGGGTACGGGTCGTACTTACACTGTTGGGGTGGGGGTATGCTCCATACGTACGCGGGTGGGGGTACGGGTCGTACTTACACTGTTGGGGTGGGGGTACGCTCCATACGTACGCGGGTGGGGGTACGGGCCGTACTTACACTGTTGGGGTGGGGGTACGCTCCATGCATTCGAGGTGAGGGTACGGGTCGTACTTACACTGTTGAGGTGGGGGTACGCTCCATACGTACGCGGGTGGGGGTACGGGTCGTACTTACACTGTTGGGGTGGGGGTACGCTCCATACGTACGCGGGTGGGGGTACGGGTCGTACTTACACTGTTGGGGTGGGGGTACACTCCATGCATTCGAGGTGAGGGTACGGGTCGTACTTACACTGTTGGGGTGGGGGTACGCTCCATGCATTCGAGGTGAGGGTACGGATCGTACTTACACTGTTGGGGTGGGGGGTACGCTCCTTGCATACGCGGGTGAGGGTACGGGTCGTACTTACACTGTTGGGGTGGGGGTACGCTCCATACGTCCGCGGGTGAGGGTACGTGTCGTACGTACAATATTTGCATGGGGGGTACGTTCCATGCATTCGAGGTGAGGGTACGGGTCGTACTTACACTGTTGGGGTGGGGGTATGCTCCATACGTACGCGGGTGGGGGTACGGGTCGTACTTACACTGTTGGGGTGGGGGTACGCTCCATACGTACGCGGGTGGGGGTACGGGTCGTACTTACACTGTTGGGGTGGGGGTACGCTCCATGCATTCGAGGTGAGGGTACGGGTCGTACTTACACTGTTGGGGTGAGGGTATGCTCCATACGTACGCGGGTGGGGGTACGGGTCGTACTTACACTGTTGGGGTGGGGGTACGCTCCATACGTACGCGGGTGGGGGTACGGGCCGTACTTACACTGTTGGGGTGGGGGTACGCTCCATGCATTCGAGGTGAGGGTACGGGTCGTACTTACACTGTTGAGGTGGGGGTACGCTCCATACGTACGCGGGTGGGGGTACGGGTCGTACTTACACTGTTGGGGTGGGGGTACGCTCCATACGTACGCGGGTGGGGGTACGGGTCGTACTTACACTGTTGGGGTGGGGGTACGCTCCATGCATTCGAGGTGAGGGTACGGGTCGTACTTACACTGTTGGGGTGGGGGTACGCTCCATGCATTCGAGGTGAGGGTACGGATCGTACTTACACTGTTGGGGTGGGGGGTACGCTCCTTGCATACGCGGGTGAGGGTACGGGTCGTACTTACACTGTTGGGGTGGGGGTACGCTCCATGCATACGGGGTGGGGGTACGGTCCGTACATATCCGTCCCCACGCTATGTGATGCTTGTGCGGGCCGTCCCCAGGCCTTTGCCACGTGGGTACGAGCCGTCCCGCTATTGTTGGGGTGACGTAGGTGTGGACGTGGTACGACTCGTACCCACGCTCTTAAGGCGTGGGTACGGGACGTACCTGTCTGGTTGTGTTGCCGGTTCGCGTCGTCAAGAACTTTCGTTGTGGCGGTCGCTGGCTTAGCTGGACACGCCCCCACCCCCTCGTAGTGACCAGGGCCTGGGAGTCAGGTATGTCCAGGGCATGTGTGCTGTGTGACTTTGGTGGGGGGTTTGTGGCCTGCCCTGGTCCTGCGACCCCCCCCCACTTTCCCTCCTCCCTTAGTTGTTCTGACCTTCTGCGGCGTCTGCATCGTAACCTGTAGAGGAGGTCGACTGCTATGAGGGCCGGGATGACACGTAGGTTCGGGTCCATGTCTGTCCGTCGCGTACGGGTACTCCTTGTTCGCGTCGTCCTGTCTGTCCGTCGCGTACTGGTACTCCTTGTTCGCGTCGTCCTGATTTCCCGGCAGTTTTTGGCTGCCGGATAATATTCACCGTGCGGGATGACGTCGGTGCGAATCGTGATTCCTGGTTCGTGAATGGCAGGCTGCGAGCGTCCCGACATCAGGTCGGCGCTTTCCCGGATCGTATTTGTAGGTTTATTTTCGTCGGTCGGGGTTTTGTACGATTCGTACGGAAATGGTGTTTCCGTGCGAATCGTAATTCCATGTTGGTAGATTTTGACGACCGGGTACGCGTCGGACGGAGAATATGCTCCATCCGACGGTTCGTACCCGGTTTTTACAGGATCGTGATCGGCGCCAGAATGAGGTATTTGGGAATTAATTTAACCCAAGAACTGAAAAACATTTCGAAAATCAGTTGGCAGACAGTAGTAAAAGAAATAACAAAAACATTAACAAGATGGGGTAATCTGCCATTAAATATCTATGGACGTGTCAACCTCATTAAAATGTCTATACTTCCTAAATTAACTTTTTTGTATAATTCCATCCCCCTATCATTTCCACAGAAAGAGATTAAGTGCCTTCAAGGTAAGATCGGCTCCTTTATTTGGGTGTGTAAATCTCCCAGGATAGCCTGGAAAAAGCTAAGGAGGGGGTTAAGAATTGGGGGTCTAGGCTTACCTGACCTACTCATGTATTGTCATGCCTTTCACTTCAAAAATTTTAGACTACTGACCAATAAACTGGATTCAACCTCACAGGGCCGCCTATTTCAGGCTTTGCTCCACGACTTACCACAGGGACAGGAGTTTTTCTTATTTAAATTTGGCGACCAGAAATTTTATAAAAAAGTCCGTCTGAAGATCCTGCAGGCTGCCCTTAGGAACTGGGTATATGTCCGGAGGTCTCTGGGAATTCCATATTACCATGCTAATGCCCCAGTTTGGAATTCCCCGGGCACTCCGGAGTGCCTTCAGGACCAGTTGTCCCAACCTTTAAAAACAGCTGGCGTGAGGAGATGGGGAGATCTCTGGGGCAATTCGGGCCTTATGGATTGGGATTCCTTGGTTTTACTAACAAATGGATCTTTAACGAGATTTAAGTTTTACCAACTCTCCGCCTGGTGGTCAAGACAGATGGTACAGCGACAGAGGGACCTTGAGATCCTTGAATCTGTCTCCAGGGGAGGAGGGTGGAAACGTGAGGTTTAATTTTGGTATAGGGCTTTATTGGGGGCAACAGAAATGTTAAACTGTGAGTTGGCGAGTATCTGGGGTAATTTGATATCAGATAGTCCCGAAGCAATAAGTAAGATCTGGACAGATTCCTTCTCTTTGTCTCAGAGCCTAATAAAACCAGCCAATCTAAGGAGAAACCATCTGTTCACGGTCTATCGGGTGTACTGGACCCCTGCTAAATTGTCCAGGGTCACACGCGTGAGCTATTGTTGCCCGCGCTGTAAACTCCCGTCAGCCGATGATATACATATATTTTTAGAATGTCCAAAGATTCTTGAATACTGGCAGGAGATTTTTGACTTCCTGGGGAAGGTTTTAACCCCTTCAGCGCGGCGCGGATTTCCGCGCCGTGCTGAAGGTTCCGTGCGCGGGCGGGGCCGTGACGGAGCGGTTCCGTCATGCGCACAGCGCGACCGTCGCGCATGACGGAACCGCTCCGTCACAAGCATCGAAGGGGTTAACAACTACCATTATATGCTCTCCGAGGTTAGTTTTTTTTTGGCTTACCACCCGGCTATAACGTTAATAATTATTCCACACAATTTATATTCTATGTGATGGTTATAGCTAGGAGAGAGATTTGCAAAGAATGGAAGTCAACGGCCCCCCCCCAGGGTTACTGACTGTTTACGAAACATTATAGAAGTCAGCAAGATGGATATGGCGTGCCAAGTAGAGAATACAGATAATGTGTGGTCGGAATTGGTGGACTGGTTGTCGTTATAATGGTCCGATGATTATGCCAGAGGTTTGTTTTGATCCTGTCCTCCCCAGGTCCGAGGTATTCCATCATAGGACAGGGGAGTGGGACAAGGAAACAGCCTACCTCTGGGCGACCCCTACTGCCACGCATTGAGTCCAGGGCGGTATCAATTTGATAATGTGAAAGGCACATGGGGTTTCCATCTAGAGTATACACTGGTGGCATATATGAGGACAAAAAAAAGACCACTATCTAGGATGAGAAATCTTTGTTTTCTAGTCATGCAGCTAAGAATAGATTGGTCTCCCTGAAACTATAAGAAGTGCTACTTCTGTTACTTTCACTTTAGTGAATGTGCTTGCATAGATTTGAGATTTATCGGAGGGCTGGGACTGATTGCTGGCAGTGAGAGGGTCACTAATTGAAATGTTTAAATTGGCCTTAATCAGCGTATCCAAGTCCAGAGATAAAGTGACTATCATGAACTGTCCTTTTTATTTGTTCCGTTCTTTCAAAGACCAGTGTTTAACAATGGTCTATGGTATTTTTGTCTACTGGAAAATATATTCATTAATATCCTATTTTGAGAAATTGGGTTGTTTGTTGACTGGGGTGTGAGCCCTGATCAAGCAGCAGCCACAATCCTTGTCAGCATAAGGCACAGGCAAATCCCAAATTAACCTGTGCTCAACCCCCTGGTAGCTTGGCACAGAGAAGTCAAGCTTAACTTAGAGGCAATGTGTAAAGTGTGTGCATTGTGTAAAGTATTTTTGCAACACTTTAAACAGTAAAGCAGTGAAACCATACAAAAAGATCTCACACCAAATTAGAGAAATAGAGCAAAATGTAATAAATAAAACAAGACCACCATGACAAAAATCCAATCACTAGAACCAGAGCTATGGATTTTTAAATGTTAAAGTATAAAATTGTGCCAAAAAGCATAAAGCGCAAACCAGGGATATCTGGTCACTTTCAGGTCGACCGCGATGGAGCACAGGTCAGCTACAGTCACCAAGTTAGGCCCGCTGAACTTTTACCTTCTAAAGTTGGTGCCAAAAGTCCCTATCGCATTGAAAAGGATCACAAGAATCAGGGACTGCATCATAGGAGGCTGTTGGTGAAGCGCAAGGAATGTGGCTGGAGCTTCGAGTGTCAGTCCTCATGAGAGGTTGATGCTGTAGCGCGAAGAGTCAGGCTGACGCAACTTCGCACTGATTCGTGGTGCAAGCAGATGAGGTCTAGGTGTGAACAGGCCTGATCCAAGTCGCAAGGAGGCCAACATTTGTATTTTAGCACTCTTGAGCCACACCAAGGGTCCAGGACCTGAGAGGCACCACTTGGGGGTCAGGAACTTGCTGCAGCTTGATCCAGGGCTGGATCCTTATCAGGGCTTATGTCCCTGAGGCTCAAATCAGGAGGCCAGTAGGCTAGCCCTTGTAGTCACTCTGGGGTCCTGGGCTCAAGATGAGGTTGCAGGTACAGTTCTTCCTCCCTAGGCAAGAGAGCAGCAGGCAGCAGGTCAGCACAGCAAGGAAGTAGTTCCTTCAGAGAAGAAGTTCAGCAGAGTGGTAGTCCTTTCAGCAGCACAGCAGTCCGTCCTTCTTCCCAGAAGACTATCTACCGGTCTAGAAGTCTACTGGAGAATTGGTATCTGGGGTCCAGTATATATACCCAGTTGTGCCTTTGAAGTGGGCAGAAGCTGCTAAAAGCAGGCCTTTCAGTACACAGATGCCTTGCCTTCCTGGCCCTGGCTTCAGGGGGTATGCAGCCCTTTGTGTGGAGACAGAGATTGAAATCATGCCCTTCTTGGACCTGTGGATAATGGGGATGCCTTTGGTTGTTAATGCAGCAAAAAGCAACCTTGTGACATGAGAGCTCACTTTGGGCCATATGTAGGTAAATTACATTTACCGATTCTTAAATACCGAATTTTACCGATTCGGATTTATGAATCGGTAAATGTAATGTAGGTAAAAAAATACCGAATCGGTAAGTGTCGGTATTTTAGAATCGGTATTTACCGATTCGGTAATAGCAACTGGCTTCCCATTCATTCCAATGGGCCTGGAGGCCCATAGGAATGAATGGGAAGCCAGTTGCCATTACCGAATCGGTAAATACCGAATCGGTAATGGGGGAGGCATCATCATGGGTGGCAGGGTGTCACATTGACACCCTGTTGCACCCCTGATTCGTCCATGTGTGCACATGTGGCGCACATACATGCCCTAAGGGCATGTATGTCTGCCACATTGCACACTTCAAAGTGCACAAAAATGCTTTTTTACACCTATTCGTCATTTACCACCAACTTTTAGTTGGTGGTAAATAACGAATCCCCACACCCACGACACACTCCCCCTACATCTCATTTCAGGATTCGGTATTTACCGAATCGGTAAAATTACCGATTCGGTAATTTTACCGATTCGGTAAATTACCGAATCCTGAAATGATCCCCCTACATAGTTAAAGCCTAAATACCGGTCGGTAACGGTATATTTACCGAAAATCGGCTGTTACCGACCGGTATTAGGCTTCCTACATATGGCCCTTTGTGTTCTCTCGCTTCATTTCCTGCTGATATTGATTTTCTATTTTTGAATACCACAGTCACTGAAAGAAGTTGTAAAACCAAACAGTTTTTAGCCAAACACCACAAACATATTTTTAGTCACAAGTGCTAAAACTATGCAGCTTTACCACATGTACAAACATTGATAGTGTAGTGGTTGTGAAACTCCCAAAATCAGTCCATGGGGGGGTTTTGCACAAACACAGGCTAATTTTGTGATACTCCAAATTGATACCCAACTATTAAGGTAACGTTATCCAGCAGTACCAACCTCTAGAAAGGTAGCAAAATGCACTGTAGATGGTGATAGAAAAGAACCTTGGACAATGAGGGCAGAAAGCCTTGTTTTGTTCCAATGAAGATAGGATAGACCTATGATGTACATTGCATGGTGTGCAATTGGCGTGGATGGTTTTGCCTGGAATTGGTTCAAATCCTATTTGGAAGATTGAACCCAACAAATTTGGATTGCTCCTTTGTCAACTGCCCCCCAGAAATTGGATACTGGGGTGCCTCAGGTCTCAGTATGGAGCCCCCTGTTGTTCAACATTTACATGTCTCCACTAATTCAGATAGCAGACAAACTTGAGGCCAACGTCATCTCATATGCAGATGATACACAGCTGCTCTTTTTCTAGAACAAAGGAGCGAAGCAAATTGTACACATGTCAAGGCTTGCCTCACCGCAGTATTTCGCTGGCTAGTGAAGGCCCAATTGAAATGTAACTAGGACATGACGGAGCCTCTTCTCTTCAGGATCTTCCCATCGCAGTTCTGGCTCTCCTTTTGGTCAGACGAGTCCCCCCCACCGCTGTCCCAGAGTGGACTGGTAAAAAACCTGGGGATATGGTTTGATGATAAGCTGTGCTTTGGACCTCAGATTAAACGGCTGTTGGGAACGTGTTTTGGGATTTTGAAAGCACTAAAAAGATTCTTACTGATGCTTCCTACTCATGCGCTACATGTTGGCTTGCCAGGCTATCTTCTCAATAAACTCCACGTGATCCAGAATGCTGCAGCTAGTTTGCGACTCAACCTCCCCAAGAGGGCTAATGTCACGCTGCATCTACGTGATCTTTACTGGTTACTTGTGAAAGAAAGGGTGACGTTCAAATCTCTGGTGATGGTACATACTGCGTTATAAGCTTATGGCCAGTCCTATTTGCGATCAAGATTTAGCTTCTATACACCGTCAAGGCAATTGCGATTCCTCAAACAAGATGATGACGCGCACCCTTAGCGTCCTCAAACAGAGGGCTGGAAGCAGATCTTTGACCTGGTTGTAGGCGGTGGTCTGGAATCAGCTCCCAACTGAGTTACGTGCTGTGAGGGATCCGTGTTTATTTAGAAAGAAACTGAAAACCTTGTTCTTCAAATAAACATTCCTGGTCCTCCTAACCACCTAGAAGGGTAAGCGCCGGGACATTCCTTAGAGTAGCTGTGCACTGTATTAAATGCCGTTAACATGGTGACCAAATAGGATGATAGACCTTTTGGGTGCCAGGTATTTCTGCCATAGGTTACTCTAAATAGTCAGAACCGTATGTTAATCCACTTGGTGATGGAATATAACTTTGAGTTTACCTAGTGAAGTGACAGGCTGCAATTGCTGGGTATTCCATACAGTGCTAGGATAGGGCAGTCCCTCTGACACTTTTTATCTTTATTTAACCGAACTTTAAGATCTCTTCTGAGGTACAAAGAGCCTTCGGGCTCTCGATCTGGAATAGGAAAATGTCTTGGACAAAGTCTTTGTGCATTTTGTACTGAGATAAAATATAGGCTTTAGGTACTCTGTCTTAAAATACTATTGAGACTTGGGATACTTTATTGTGATAGAAAAGTGCCTTGGCATATTCTGCATATCCATTATCACTATTGGACAGAGGTTATAAGTACTTTGGGCTATATTTACCAAACATCCACGCAACTCAATGCAGAAAGCCAGCTTGCTAAGCTGAGCTGCGTGACAGGGTGAGGGCAGAAATGTGTCATATTAAACACTGTACAGCATATTCCTATCCTTTCCAAGTGCTGGTGCACCTTTGGCTGCTGAGTGCCAATGCAGGCACCCTTGATTCATGGTGGAAGGATGCCTGCATTGTAGGCAGGGTTGTTTTCAGAGGCATTTTCCTCTTTCTATGTTTGCTGCAGAAAGAGGAAAAAAGAGATGAAATAAACCTATTTCTCCTTGTTACGCCTCCCTTGGGGATTTTGATGCATTCCCAGGTCTAATGGTAAACGGGGAATGCTGCAAAATACATAGGTGGATGTGTGGGAACACTTCCACTCCACCGATGTAGTGTTTCCATTGGTCAGAGTAACGCAAGCCAGTGATTTGTGCTGCATTGCGTTACTTCTCATTTACCAAGCAAAGCAGGTCCCACAAGGTGGCCTTGCATGCCTTGGTAAATATCATTCAAGGTTTTGCGTCGCACTTGTTCCCCCTGGCGTGGTTCAAGGGCAGTTCAAACCCATGATAAATATGGGTTTATTGATAGAATACAGATGTTAAAAATATCAATGTTCAAAATATCAAACAAAATATATAGACTACAAATTATCGACTCCCATACCTACACAGGTAAGTACAAAAATATCAATGTAAAAATAAAAATAAAAAATATATATATATTAAATATATTAAATATTAATATTATTTATTTATTTTTAAATCATATACATTTTTACAAAATATTACAAATAAACTTAATTTAAAAAAACAAACACACCAACACAAGAATTTACACATGTATATATATATTTACTTTAAAATAATTAATAGACTATTATCTTTAATTTATTTTAAAACTTTATAATTATATAAATAAAATATTTATGTATATAAATAATTTCAAATATAAAAAAAAAATCTAGAATAAATTAAAACATTAAACTATAGAAAAATGTAAACTTAAATTGCCCAATACAATCAGTGCAACAGTAAGAAAACTGTTGGATAGCAAAATAATTTAATTTACTATTCCAACTGCTGGATAGTGGAGGGGTAAAAATTACTATTCCCACTCCAAAGACTGCAGCACTAGGGAAAGGGTTGGATAGCGGAGGGGTAAAAATTACTATTCCCACTCCAGAGAGTACAACAGTAGGGAAAGTGTTGGATAGCGGAGAGGTAATAATTACTATTCCAACTCCAGTGAGTGCAACAGTAGGGAAAGTGCTGGATAGCAAAGGGGTAAAAATTACTATTCCCACACCCATGAGTGCAACAGAAGGGAAAGAGTTGGGTACTGGAGAAAAGAAATTACTAATCACACTCAAACACTTAAAAAGAAATATATATATATATATTTTTATTTTAAATACAAATACAAATTAATAAACAATATTTAAAAAAATAATTAAACATATAAAAAGAACACATATTAGAATATTAATTACATATAACAAAAACCTACAAATACTATACATAATACAATTATAAATACATTTACAAAAAAATAATTATTTTAATCCAGAAAATATTTACAAAAAAAAACATTAATTAAAACATAATTGCATTTATTTTATTTCCTACCCTATAACACCACACCAATAACAAAACACTTTAACATTCTTAATTACATTTATTTACATAATAAACATAATTAATAATCAATTAAAAAACATATTAACAAAAAAAACTAATAAACATCAATTGACTACACACACTTTAACACTATAATTTCCACAACCGACACCTAAATTAAACTATATAATAATAAAACACAATTAAAACTTATTTTAAAATTAAAAACTATAACTATTAACAGCTAATTATTAAATAATTAAAATGTATTTAATACCCAGCCTTCACTCCTTTAAAAATAAAAACAACCCACAAAAAATAAACAATTATCCAAAATAAATATCAAATAATTAACATTAATTATTGACCATATATTAATTAATTAAACACAAATCAAATTACTTCCCAACATTTACTCCTATAAACACCACAACACACACCTAAAATTAATAACATAATTAATTACCAATTAATTAACTAAAATTAATTAACAACCAATTATTAATTCATCAATTAAATATAAATTACTTCTCACCATTTACACCTATACACATCACAACACACACCTAAAATTAATTACACAATTACCATAATTATTTACCCATTCACTAAAATTAATTAACAGCCAATTATTAATTCATCAATTAAAAATAATTTACTTCTCACCCTTTACACCTATAAACGCCACAACACACACCTAAAATTAATTACACAATTACCAAAATTAATAATCAATTTAGGGGTCGATTCCGATCCTGGATTTTTTTTTCCCGTACGACTTGTATCCGTATTTTTTTACGTACGAATCGTACAAGTCCCGTACAAACGGCGAAGTACGATTCGTACGTGGAAAATACATACGAATCGCCTCGGGAAAAGTCTACGAGACGTCCCCGGACAGGTTTACTTACAACTCGTAAAACTGAAGTCCGAGCGCGCAAGTACGATCCGTACCGTCCGTCCGAAAACACAAGCGCATGGAAAAGGCCCCGTACGGAGCGACCTTTGTACGACCCCCTACCCCGAGTACACTTGTGCCCGGGGTATGAGTCGTACGGCCCCCCCAGACTCCCACCCCTCCTGCGTATGTCCGCACCATACCCCCCACCCCCCAGTATGTACGGACCGTACCCCCCACCCCCGTATGTACGGACCGTACATACGCGAGGATTGGGGTACGCCTGGGGTACGGTGCGGACATACACGGGCGGGGGTGCGCCTGGGGTACGGTGCGGACATACGCGGGCGGGGATACGCCTGGGGTACAGTGCGAACATACGCGGGTGGGGGGTATGCCTGGGGTACGGTCTGTACATATGGGGTGGGGGGTACGGTCCATACATACGGGGGTGGGGGGTATGGTCCGTACATACGGGAGGTGGGGGATACGGTCCGTACATACGGGGGTGGGGGGTACGGTCCGTACATACGGGGGTGGGGGGCACAGTCCGTAAATATGCAATGTTGGGGTACGCACCGTACATGATGACACGTACGATGTGGGTGATGGGGTGTACGTCACATAGCAGGCCCCCTTTTCCTCGTGCATCGCAGCGTACTTAGCTTTTCCGGCACTTTTTGGCTCCCGTAAAAATATAGCTGTGGGAAGTGCTGTAGGTACGAATCGTACTTGCTGGTCCGTAAAACGCTGCCTGACTCCGTGCGGACGTCGCGTATGCGCTGTCCAGGATCGGAATTGTATGTATTTTTTAGTCGTACGGTGTTTTTTACGATTTGTACGGAAATGGTATTTCTGTACGAATCGTACTTGCTGGTTTGTACGGTGGAAATCCCGGGTACGAGTCGTATGGAGAAAACGCTCCGTACGACCATTTGTACCCGAGTTTTACAGGATCGGAATCGGCACCTAAATAATTAAAATCAATTAACAACCAATTATGAATTCATAAATGAATAATAAATTACTTTACACATTTAACACTATAACATCTCAATAAAACAAATATTCATAAATAAAAATAAATCAATACATTTAAAATAATTAAATTACTTCCCACCCTATTCCCCTATAAACCCACAACCAGCTACGGAACTAAAAATGCAAAATTCAATTAAAAAAAATGAATATGTTTATTATAATTAAATTACTTCCCACCCTATTCCCGTATAAACCCACAACCCGCTACGGAACTAAAAGCTCAAAATTCAAATAAAAATAAATTAATAACTACTAAAAATGTAACGCATATATTAAAAATACAAACAATTCTTATGCAAAAAAAACTAATATACATAATAATAAAAAACAATATTTTTAATAACAATGGTGCCGATTCCGATCCTGGAAAAACCAGGTGCGAACCGTCGGTCGGAGCGTGTTCTCCGTCCGACTCGTACCCGGGAAAAAAACCCTACAAACTTGCAAGTACGATTCGTACGGAAACACCATTTCCGTACGAGTCGGACAAAACACCGACCGACAGTAAAATACATACGAATGTGATCCGGGACACCGCGGACGTGACGTCCGGACGGAGTTAGGCATGTTTTTACGTACCAGCAAGTACGATTCGTACCGACAGCAGTCCAGACAGCAATATTTTCACGGCACCCAAAAAGTGCCGGAAAAGGTAAGTACGCTGCGATGCGAGCGTTATAGGGGGCCGGTACGCACCGTCCCCCCCCTAGCCCCCGTATGTACGCGCCGTACCCTCAGCCCCCCCCGCGGATGGACGCGCCGTACCTCCACCCCACCCGTGTATGTACGAGACGTACCCCCACCCGTGTATGTACGAGACGTACCCCCACCCGTGTACGTACGAGACGTACCCCCACCCCACCCGTGTATGTACGCGCCGTACCCCCACCTGTGTATGTACGGTGCGGACCCCCACCCCAGTAGGTACGCGCCGTACCCCCACCCCCCGTATGTACGCGCCGTACCCCCACCCCCCCGTAGGTACGCGCCGTACCCCCACCCCGTGTAGGTACGCGCCGTACCCCCACCCCATGTAGGTACACACCGTACCTCCACCCCCGTAGGTACGCGCCGTACACCCACCCCGTAGGTACGCGCCGTACCCCACCCTGTGTAGGTATGCGCCGTACACCCAGCTCATAGGTATGCGCCGTACCCCCACCCCCATAGGTACGCGCCGTACCCCCACCCTGTGTAGGTACGCGCCGTACCCCCAGCGCTATGCGCATAGCGCTGGGGGTACGGCGCGTACATATGGGTGTAGGGGTATGGCGCATACCTACATGGAGTGGGGGTACGGCACGTACCTATGGGGGTACGGCGCGTACCTACGGGGGTGGGGGTATGGCGCGTACCTACGGGGGTGGGGGTATGGCACGTACCTACACGGGGTGGGGGTACGGCATGTACCTATGGGGGTGGGGGTACGGCGCGTACCTACGTGGGTGGGAGTATGGCGTGTACCTACGGGGGGTGGGGGTACGGCACGTACCTATGGGGGTGGGGGTACGGCGCATACCTACATGGGGGGCTGGGGGTACGGCGCGTACCTACACGGGGTGGGGGTACGGCGCATACCTATGGGGGGTACAGCGCATACCTACGGGGGTGGGGGTACAGCACGTACCTACGGGGTGGGGGTACGGCACATACCTACGGGGTGGGGGTGCGACACGTACCTACGGGGGTGGGGGTACGGCGCGTACATACAGGGGGCTGGGGGTACGGCGAATACATACGGGGGCTGGGGGTACGGTGCATACATATGGGGGGCTGGGGGTATGGCGCGTACCGGGCCCCCTTTTCCTCGTGCATCGCGGCGTACTTAGCTTTTCCAGCACTTTTTGGCTCCCGTAAAAATATAGCCGTGCGGAGTGCTGTGGGTCCGAATCGTACTTGCTGGTCCGTAAAACGCTGCCTGACTCTGTGCGGACGTCTCGTACGCGCTGTCCAGGATCGGAATTGTATGTATTTTTTAGCCGCACTGTGTTTTTTACGATTCGTATGGAAATGGTATTTCTGTACGAATCGTACTTGCTGGTTTGTACGGTGGATTTCCCGGGTACGAGTCGTACGGAGAAAACGCTCCGTACGACCATTTGTACCCGGGTTTTACAGGATCGGAATCGGCACCAAAATGATGACAGGTAAATATTCGGGAATTGACAACGTCTTTTGGTGTACAAGACTTCCACAGACCACCACTGCATGACCAAGCCCTGCTGATATGTATGGTTTGGAAGATCTGTGAAGGGATTTATCTACTGGTTGCTGAAGATGGTCAGCAAAGTTCAACTCATGACCTGTGTTCCTGATTCAAAAAACATACTTCAGTATGATCAAAGGACAAATTACGATTCAAAGTTTGAAACTAACATTTACTTAAAAATTAATGAATACTATGGAATTGTGGTTTCAGTTGAAGGCATGTAGTTCAGCTATTTTTACATTTTATAAATGGTAATGTCAGTTGATGTCTGTACTACACCATTCAGTAAACCAATAATGTTACTGGAATTGCTGCTGCACATGGAGAACACTCCTTGAATCTGTGGTTTTCATAACTTCCCTTGTATTAGATAATGCAGATGCTAATGGGAGTACCGTCTCCCCCTTCTTCTCATCTGTTCTGATACTAACGTTCGGGAACATCAAATATTAGTTATAAAACTCTCCTTACAATCCACCCCGACCTCCCACCCATTCCCCATGCTGCTGCACCTCTAAATGGTAGAAAAGCAAGTGAAGTAATGAAAGGTAATGTAGCACCCTTCCACTGTGTTTGTTTACCGCTGCCTTGTATTGTAGTAATGAAACAAGGGTCAGACCTGTGGACCTAAGAACCAGAGCAAACAGGGGTACGCAGAAAAATGGCTTCTTTGGAATATAATTCAAACTGATGCAAATAATTATGAAGTGCATTTGAAGTACACATACTAAAGGGTAAACAGGGTATACCAGCAGGCCTGGTAAAATACAATGCTACAACTTGTAGAAAACTATTGTTAATTATGAGTAAAGACAATATGCCTTTCAATAACAATGATTCCAAACAACAATGGAAGTGCTACAGTGAATACATAATAGTGAGAGTAATAGCTCATTATTAGTGCATGTGAAAGATGAAACTAGTGCAGGTGAACCAGCAGTCAATTTCAAGAGTAATTTTGGTATAACGTTTTTGGCTGAACATCAAAACGTGTTTGTTTGCAAAACATTCTAATTGTCTGAATTAATAATGATAAGAAAAAGCAGTCCAAAAACATTAATAGTTGTCGATACAAATTTCTACTACTTAAGAGGGATCTTCATCATAACATAGTGAAGGGCCAAAGGGCGGTAGCTTCTCAGTTTAAATGGACCTGTGTAATTCAGACTTGAAGAGAATCATACAATAGAAGGAAAGAGAATGCAGGAGTGACAAGCATCTACTAGTGTGGGGGGAGGGGAGATAAAAAAGAAACAAAGCAAAGCATTCCCATCATCGAAGCACACCCAGCCACAATCAAGTGTGAAATCTTGATGACTGAGTACCTGAAGCAGCAGGATGAACAGTCCCTATTTCTTTCTATTCTAATAGAATTATATCATATTATTAATATGAATTAACATTCTAACTTTTTGCAATCTCAAAGACTTTATTTTACTTTTATGTTTTTAAATTAAAGGATTTTCAAATTTAAAATATTATGGTGCCGATCACGATCCGGTAAAAAAATTCCCTGTATGACTCGTATCCGGTCTTTTTACCGTACGAATCGTACAAGTGCCGCACAAACTGCCAATCACGATTCGCATGGTAAAAAGTCCATACGAACCGCATTGGGAATTATTCCCCACACGTCCTCGGGTCGGAAAATGTGTCCGACACGTCCTCGGACGATTTACCGTACAAATGTGAAAAGTGAAGTCCGACCGCGGAATCACGATCCATCCTGTGCGTCCGATGTTACAACCGTATGGAAAAAACACCGTCCGCCCCGAACTCCCATAGCAACCATGGAGACATGTGCCCGCATACGCGCCCAACACCCCCTCAGCCCTCCTATGTACGAGTCGAATCCCCACCCGTGTATGTACGACCCGTACCCCCACCCCAACCGTGTATGTACGACCCATACCCTCACCCGCGTACGTATGGAGCGTACCCCCACCCCAACCATGTATGTACGACCCGTACCCTCACCCCAACCGTTTATGTACGACGCGTACCCCCACCCGCGTATGCATGGAGCGTACCCCCACCCCAACCGTGTATGTACGACGCGTACCCCCACCCGCGTATGCATGGAGCGTACCCCCACCCCAACATTCTAAGTACGGAGCGCACCCCAGGCCCCAACACCAGCACCTTCACACAACATCGCGCATGTACGAGTCGTACCAAGCCAGACACAAGGACAGCATTGTACTACAAAATGCCCGAAGTACACACCGTACACACGTTAAAAACGCACGTACACAACCAGGACAAAGCAAAACAACACAAGAATACACCATTCGAATGGCACAAAGCCACTAAACATGTCCAACAAGCACAAAAACAACACATTCACTGACCTGCAACTGCCAAAATCCAAAACAGAGGCCCAAAACACAACCACTCCTTATAACACACCCACCCAAAGTTCAAACACAGCCACACCCACCAATGGACCAATAAAAAGGGCCCACACACACAAACCATGAGCCTTTGCAACAGACTCACTGCTGCCAGACCCCACAGACAACCTACAGCACCATACTAGAACCTTTACTACACCTTACACTTGCACACCTTCACACACACACCTTCACAAACAACTCACCTCACATTGGGGGAACGTCATCCACAACCAAACTCACAAACAGGCACGCAACCACCCCAAGCTATCGCATGACTCAACCACACTCCATGAACACCCACATGCCACTGGCGCCACCATGCCCCATGCACCCAGCTGGACAATGCAAAGTCACAGGCCACAGAAAACACCAACACAAGACACGGTAAGCCGGATGGCGGGAGTGTGGGCCCCAAAAATCACATAGTGCAACTCAGAAGCAGACAATGCCCCCTGCCCATATGGCCTAGGTAACAGCCAGACAAACAGTGTGTCCCCACACAGGAAAGACTTGCCAGCAAATGGCGGATGCCTTGCATTAACACATGGGGGTGACGGCACGTTCTTGCACATGACAGCAGCTAATGAACAGCCAACACTGTGAAAGAGTGGCAGCACACACCACCACAGCAGCAGCGCACACACAGACACTACACCCAATGGGTGCCTGCAGATCAGAAACAAACTCACATCAACAATCCAAGGGCCATTCAAAGATCTGCTAACAGTGTGTGCCCAGGAAGCTGGGCTGAGGTGACAGAGGGTGACACACAGAGGGAGGGAGAGGGGGACAGAGAGGGAGGGAGACACAGGGAGACGGACAGAGGGAGGAGGCTGACACACAGAGGGAGGGAGAGGGGGACAGAGAGGGAGCGAGAAAGGGACACACAGGGAGAGCAAATCAGCCTTGTGGGGTGTGGGAATGTCTGCTCGTCAGCAGGTGGACTGCGTGCATGTAGACAAGGGTGGCCAGTGCCAGAACCCCCCCTCTTCTCCATGGCAAAACACAGGGCCATGTCACAACCTGTGCACGAGCACAACGACAGCTACCTGCATTATCTAAGTGTGTGGAACCACTCCATGTGCCCACGTACAGTGCAACACGGAAGGCGCCAATGCATGGCTCGCCACACCTGCCCACTCCACTGCTGACTGCAGTCACAATTGACGCAGCAAGTAAGACTGTGCCACACATAGGTAAAGTCTCAAAAGCTGTGGCCAAGGGACATACCCATGCACAAGTGCACTGTGAGTCGAATGCAAGACATATCCAAATTCCCAGAGGAAATGTGCCAACTTAGAAACCAATGAAACATGGATGTTGCATGGAACAAAATTAACATTGTCTCTCTCACACACAGGTCAACGTCGTGGATCACCCCCCAACACTGGGGGGAAGACTCACAGGACCCGGCTCGGCGGGATGACGGAGCCACCGGCAGCGACGACTCTCCGCACTCTGTGGACGAATCCGACACCGACCAACCTGGCCCCTCTGATGTCCAACCACCTGCAGCACCTGCGTCAGGTACAACTGGGCCAACCACCACCCCCACTCCTGCCACATCCCAGGAGACACCCAGGATCCCTGCCCCACCACCACAATGCAGCCAGGCTGGCCAGGAGGGACACGGTGTCCCGGGCACCCAGGAGGAGGCAGGCGACAACGCCAATGCCACCCCTCAGGGGCCCCGGAGACCCGATGTGCCCACAAGGGCAGGCCAGGTGCAAGTGGGCAGGGGTGGTGGGAGTGGAGGACGGCGGAGGAGCGAGCCTGACCTGTTGGCTGGGGAACCGGTATATTCCCATGTCCGAAACATCCTGGACACATACCGGCAGGACACCACGGGCATGGCCCAGGTTGTGTCCATCCTCGAGGAGATCAAGACCCAGCAGGCCCAGCAACATGCGGAGCAACATGCCTGTCTACTGCGACAACGGCGGATGGAGGACAGACAGGCTGAGCTTGTGACGGTGTTCACGGGAATTCACAGTACACTCTGTCGGATAGCCGACAACATGGGCAACCCTCCCTGTGCCATCAGGCGTAGAACATCACCACCCACAGGGAGGGATCAGGAGGAGGAGGAGGAGACATCCGACGGAGCATCCCAAACATCGTCACAGCCTGCTTCTGAGGGTCCCCGCAGGAGGGCGGGTCGTCCACGGAAAAGACCGTGAGGGTCGGCGCAACAGCACCATCTCCCAGGACACCTGGCCTGGCACCTGGTCCACTGGAGCAACAGCAGCACAGCAGCAAAAGACATTATCTGCCACATGGACTTGCTGGTCAGTGTCTGACCAATGTTGACAAAGACTGTGGCATGGACTCTGAGGATTTCAAATGGCAAGGACACCAACTCCCCTAGTGAACTTTGGATTCCACACACCCGGAAAGCCCCTCATGTCAACCCCCCCCCCCCCTACCCCAACCAAAATAAAAAGTCACACCATAAAGAGAAGATGCCTACTTATTGCATTATTACCTTACATGTGTCTTGTAAAGTCTAACCATGCCTGAGTTCTCATTTGACTTCAACCATCCACACCCTGGGGCCTGAGTCTGGCACAGGACACACATGGGTCACATTGTATTAGGCAAGACAGACATGGAGCACCATACACACCCGTGATGGGCATAACCAGCTGAGGGGGTGGCCGCACAACCGTGCCGACAGACATTTTGAGTACAGCGACAGCCATGCGCAGAGGTCAGGGATCATGTGGATTGTCCTGTGTGGCACCCAGGTATGTGTGGACAGGTGGCAGAACCATGTCCTGCAAGCTTGAGTCAGGTGGATGCAGAGAATGGTGGCCTGGCCAACGTTGGATGCATGTGGATGGCACATGTCACAATACCCACACAGTCATGGACATCATGCACAATACACAGTCTAATCCCACACAAACAGCTTGCATCTTGCTACTCTACACATAGACACATAGCCACTATCACGGAAAACCATGCCAGACATGCCGGATGCACCGTGGCAACACACCAGCATTGACTGAGAAGAGGCACCTTGGAGGCATAGGGACACCTTTATTAGTCATGTATTCGGGATTGCAGAGGCAACTCGGAGTACACATGAACGGGTCATGTGGAGTAACATGTGGGTCCAACACTGGAACCCCCCTTCTGCAGCACAAATGCGTGATAGCCATGGAACTGGCACATAAGTGTCGGCTAACAGCTAAACACCCCCTGCTGCTCACGGAGAGACTGCCATACACCATTGATCCGCTGATGTGGAAGTCTCACACCATGTCAAGCCAATGCAAACCGTATGTGTCCGAGGGCAGTGTAACACACATTGATGCCATCATCACATTCCACAATCCCATCACTGATGACTGTCAACAAGTCTGACCATCTATTCAGGTGTACCCAGCTGCATGTAATGTGTACCATGGTGATGCGACATGTCTGCAGAGGAACCAAACATCGACAGGGGCAGTGTGCATACATTGTAAACAACTGCCACACCCAATACACCCCTGATGCATCCCTTACCCTAAGGAGACTTCCAAACTTGTCCATGCGTGTAATGCTGAGTCAGCACACGATGACCTGTCCATGAGGAATAGCAGTGCCACAACAATGCAAGCAGCAGATGGCATGCGCAAGTCCCTGGGGAAGAGAGACACACAAGAAGTCAGCCACAAAAAGCACAGCCACTTGCATGTGCATGCACTCGACACATGTAAGGATGACAACATGCTAGGTCACAATTATGACAGGGGAAATACACATCACTGGCACCATCACTCCAGTGACACATCCACACACACCTCTGACTCACGTGGCATACATGCAGATGGCCACACACATCGCAACACAAGCCACACGGGGACCAATGCGTGCACACACAGACACTGGTACTCACCACTAAGCAAAGAAGTCGCGTATGAGCTGAGTCCGGATGTCCTCTTGCGGAACCACATCCTCCACATCACTAGCCCCATTGCCAAGACCTTCGTCCTCCACGGGTGGATGGTCCTGATCATCTTGATCCAGGATGAGTGGCACAGCTTTCTCAACTGCCATGTTGTGCAGCATGCAGCAGACCATGAAGATTTTGCAGACCTTCGCCGGGGCATATGGGAGGGCGCCGCCGGTCTTGTGGAGGCATCGGAATCGGCTCTTCAGGAGGCCAAATTTCCTCTCTATCACTCGCCTTGTCCGGCCATGGGCGGTGTTGTAGCGGAGCTGGGCCGGCGTGATGGGGTTGAGGAGAGGTGTGATCAGCCATGGCATGTTGGGATAGCCAGCGTCCCCTACATGGAAACCACATGGACATAAGTAGGACAGGAGAAGCGGTCGTGCTGGCAGTCTACGCAAAATACAGGACAGACAGAGTGTACCCACCAACAACACATGCTCGTTCGTTGCGCAGCTGCGTCATCATTTCAGGCACCCTGCTATGCCTCATGATGTAGGCATCGTGTGCTGATCCTGGAAAACGAGCACAGACATGTGAAATCACCATGTTGGACAGACACACCACAAGGGCATTGATGGAGTGGTAGTGTTTGCGATTCCTGTATGCTACCTCCTGTGCCTGTGGTGGTACCAAAGCCACATGTGTCCCATCTATGGACCCAATGACATGGGGCATCCCTCCCAGGGCATAGAATCCACGCTTGACACCAGTCAACATTTCAGGGGTTGGGAAATGGATGAACTCATCCAGGTGAAGCAACATGGCCTCTAAGAAATCATGCAGCACACGGCAGAACATGCTGTGGGACATGCCACCAACATGAGCAATGGTATTTTGAAAGGTACCCGTGGCAAGAAAATGTAGGGCTGCCATTACCTTCAGCTTGGGTGTCAGTGCCGTAGGATACCTGTGCAGCGGTTGCAGGTGTGGTGCCAGCCTCGCCGTCAACTCCAAAATCAACGGTTGGGGGAAGCGGTAGCACCGGATACAGTCATTCTCCCGCATGTCAGCCAAGTCCGGAATTGCTCGGGGAAGAGGCGGCGCTCTGCAGTAATTTGGAAGTGGCAAGCAAGAGTGAGTGCACTACTACAACAATTTTTGGGTGCTGAGCACATGTTAATCTGTCAATACACATATGCGACATACGGAGTGAGGTATGTGCCACATGCCCTGGACACGTATGGCTGCCAGGTGACACTCCTACCAAGACCCAGCTACACATGGAGATTGTGAACCTCCACATGCCATGGCATGGGATCAGCTGTGTCCCAGTGTAAGTGAACAGCCAGACGCAACACAGGAGTGACATACATCAACACATCAGCAGAAGTAGGATGTCGATTGCAGAGACTGGTAGCGGAACACTGGAGCCACAGGTCACATGACATGACACTAGGACAGCCCACACACCTTGCCAATAAGGTGTACTTGTAATGACTCACCACACATTCATAGAGAGGATGCAGACATGTCCTTGTGACGCTACTCCGTGTCCCATGCATACATACGTACCTCACATCCGATACCACATGTGGCCTGGTGTGAGTAACAGTGTGCCATGTCCATCTACACACAGACACATGTTGGTTGCTGCAACAGCCGATGCTTTTGAGGGAGCTCCAACATCAAGCAAATGGCCACCCCCCCACACATACATGACATAGTCACATCGTGCACCGTGGGTAGTCACATTTCTGGTGTGCTAACCCCAGTAGCGGCCATCAGGGGACACTTGCGTGTGTTGTGGACTGTGCCATGCCAGTGACGCTCATCCCAAGTGTGCAGTACGACATGCACACATGTCAAAGGAGTTAAGGGCATGCCTGGCACACATTGCACCGTCACACATAACATCTGTACACATCTCATCATACATCTGGTGCCTTCTCCACTCAGGAGTAATGTGCCACATCACAGCCTTTCACACCTGTGCCCCACACATGTAGTACTGCCCAGACAATGCCTCGATGTCCATCCATGGACATGTATGTCAGCCCTATTCCTTCCTGTGTGCTGCCTGTCACCACTGTGATGTGTGAAAGGCACCGTACTTTCGCTCAGAGGGCCTGTGTACGTTCCCTATCACTATGGGAGTGCTGCCGTATGTGTACCCATAGTGCTAGTGAGCATACGCACGCGTGTACGGTCCGTACCACTATGAGTACGCATACGCGAGAACACCCATAGTGAGACGGACCGTACACACGCCTGTCCGCTCACTATCACTATGAGTACGCATACGCGAGAACACCCATAGTGATAGTGAGCGTACAGGCGTGTGTACGGTCCGTACCACTATGAGTACGCATACGCGAGAACACCCATGGTGATAGTGAGCGTACAGGCGTGTGTACGGTCCGTACCACTATGAGTACGCATACGCGAGAACACCCATAGTGATAGTGAGTGTACAGGCGTGTGTACGGTCCGTCTCACTATGGGTGTTCTCGCGTAGCGTACTCATAGTGGTACGGACCGTACACATGCCTGTACACTCACTATCACTATGAGTACGCATACGCGAGAACACCCATAGTGATAGTGAGCGTACAGGCGTGTGTACGGTCCGTACCACTATCAGTACGCATACGCGAGAACACCCATAGTGAGACGGACCGTACACACGCCTGTATGCTCACTATCACTATGAGTACGCATACGCGAGAACACCCATAGTGAGACGGACCGTACACACGCCTGTACGCTCACTATCACTATGGGTGTTCTCGCGTATGCGTACTCATAGTGGTACGGACCGTACACACGCCTGTACGTGCCGTTGCTATGCATTTGTGGTGCCCTAGGGCCCCGGTACGCACCGTACCTGTGTGTGAAACTCCAAATTACATAGGGGACACATGAGGGACAAGTATAAAGGCCTACATGCATGCTGGTTGTCTTGGAGACCAAGTTTAAAGTTTGAATTTTTTTCTGCAGGTGCAGAGCAGTAGTCAGTTGGAATGAATCTACTTTGTTGCAATGTGGTTCTGGAGATGACATCATGCTCAAGAAAAAAACACAATAAGAACCCACTGACTGTGCTAGGTTTGAAGGGATTGGAGGAAACATAGGATGCAAATATGAGTGACCAATCACTCTGTACTCCTGTGCATGAAACAGGCCAGCAAGGCAGATATAAGGCAGCCAGGTCCCATGAGGGAGCACTTGCCTGCACATCTTTGTATTCGACGACCCAGCTGCTGCTACTGATTCCCTGGAACCATGTCAAGGTCTGTGGAGAGGTCACAGCCTTTCACCCTGGAGGAGAACCTGGCTTTGCTGGATGTGATCCTCCCACAGTACCTCCTGCTGTATGGGCGACCAGGGTATCAGGTGAGTGCCGAGTCTACTAGCACAGACTGTGTCCCTTGTTTGTGACTGTGACTTCTGGCATTGTGTCCAGGTGTGGCACACATGCTATGTACTGTAGGGGAGATCCCGGGGGGGGGAATGCCTGATGTCTCCCAGCCAGTGCATGCTGTGGTGCATGTCTGCCGTCCTCACTTGCATTGTGTTTACTGTGACAATCACTGCATGGTGCATGCCACATTCTGCCTGTCTTGTCCTCCTGGGAATGTAGCCTCTACAGTCCTCATTTTATTATATGGTCAGCCCAGTGTGACAGGTGATTGTACCCACAGATGTGTGTTAGTTCTGTGTACCTGTGCTGAGAGTGTCCACATGATGTGTTCGTACCCTGGACATCGGTGTGTGTGTAAGTCCCCTGTCATGTGGGTGGGTGCATATGTGGAGTGTGGCACCCGGGCTGCATGAGGGATGGATATACCCTGCCCATGTGATGTGAGCAGGGAGCAGTGCTGTGTGTCTGATGTGCAGGGCCAGCCCCACACCTGTGAGCCCCCCCGTCTAGTGGCACATGTGCAGAGTGAGGTTTGTCGCTGCATTTGGCAATGGCAGGTGAATGTCCTGTGCCTGTGTGTGTCTGTGTACTCTGCTGCGGTAGCGTCAGTGGCCTGTGGCATGTGACTGCTTAGAGGTGCTGCACATTATCCTGGTGTAGCTTGTGATGCACAGTGTGAGCCTGGATCATTGATTGTGTCGTTGCCCTCATTCCACCTGTGTACTTTCAATGGCACATACTGCTTTTGCCCTTCCCCAGAGGATCATGTCCCTATGACAAAGGTGCAATGCGTTGGATGCATACTATGCCTTGTTGTAAACAGCAAATTTGTTCTATTATGTCTCTCTGTGACATGTGCCTGGTGTATTGATGTAGTGTCACTTGTTCATCCTCACAGGTAGGCGCCTCTGCCAAGAAGCAGATATGGTTGACCGCCGTCAGTGCCGTGAGGAGTGCGGATGGTCGGAAGCGGCGCCTGGCCCAGGTGAGGAAACGCTGGCAGGATATCCGGTGCTGGACGCGGAGGATCGCACGGGTCCTGCTGGGGGACTCACCTGAGACCCATAAGAACCGCGGGCGCCGCCGTCTGACCCACATCCACAAGCGTGTGCTGGCGGTGGTATTTCCAGACTTGGAGAGGCGCTTACAGGAGAAGCAGCAGCAGGAAGGGGGTTGGTACATGTGTGTTTGTTGTGTGTCACCAGCATTTGTAAGTGCACAGTTGCATGGATACACTGCCAGGGTTTAAAGGTGCTGTGCAGATCCAGTTAGCCACAGTATAGCGGTGCTCTCCTGCCTCCCTTCCCCTCCTTGCAATGTGTTCCCTGGTCTGTGTGTAGTCACTCCTTCACAAGGTAATGTAGGCTGGCGCTTTCTCCATGTGAACTATGCCTGTAGCATCATGTGTGGGGGTGGTGTGTAACAAGTTTTGGGACCTTGCCTGTGCCCTGTCCAGTTCAGTACATGTGGGTTCCATGTCAGTTGGCACTGATGCTGAGTCCAGACATGGGAGAGTGTCATGCCTCACAGCACGCATGTCCTATGTTGTGGCCTGTGACATGATGTGCATGGTGGAGAGGTGTGGCTCACTGGTTAGAGGCGGCAGATCCGCAAGCAGAGAATCGGCCAGGGACCAGGGTTCAATTCCCGACGCGGCAGGGTCGTGGACCAGGGTCAAATCAGACTCGATAATTCTCGCCTCGGTACCTACTCTAACCAGGAACACACTCGGCAACTCTGGGCATTAGCTTTCCTCATCTCCACAACGGCCCCCCACATTCGCCGGGGATGCCTGGTTTCACCTTGGAGATACCCAGGAGGGACCATCTCACAGGGATAGCCAGGACGGGTTCCCCAGCGGTCTACAGCGCCACGACGCCTCAGGGCAGCAGTGCGCTTTACAAGACAAATACATTTACATGAGTGTGCGATACGCATAGTGCAGGGATGGTGGCGTGTGTTGCAGTCATTCCCATTCCGGACCATGGAGTTGTGTGGCCACTACTGTCCCCTGGGGCATATTTTCATAGGTGTCATGTGTGTCATCACAAAACGTGGACACTCTCAGTGTCTACAGCATAGGTTGTGCTCTGTGCCATTGTCCCCTGGCACCATGTATATTGACGTGAAATGTAGTACAAGTGTCCACTGTACAGCCTGACCTGATTTTCCTTGTTCATACTCACGGTGGCCAGTGCCTGTGTGTCTTGTTACAATCATCTGATGATGCCCATTTGTACATGATTATTTGGACAGGCGCACCTTGGGTATTTGGCGTCCAATCTTGCATTTTTGCAGCCCCTGTGTATTTCACCCAGACTAAGAGATGTAAGTGCCACCTGTGTCTCAACAAATTGTCTCATGTAGGGGGTGGTTGGTGCGGGCAAAGCCTACATGTCAAAACCAGAATTCTCCTTTCTAGGTCTGGCCAGTGTGTGATGTTTGTCTGGACATACACTCAAGGTGCAGTGAGCCAGTCATGGTGGGCATGTTTTCAGTATTACCTATGCAGCATGTGCCTCAAGTTCATGGATATGGTCCCTGCTCATCCCTATTTTCGGGAACGCTGTGTGGTGCAGATGCAGTGCTGGATTGTCCCCAGGGCCTGGCTCCTATGTCAAACTCCATTTCATGTCATTTGCTATTGTGTCATGCTCTCCATGGATTTTCAGTGGCATGGTGGGTCAACCAACTGTGTGTTGCATGCCCTACATCTGTACCTTGTTTTGTAGATGTTACTGATCTTTCTTTTCAGGCTATGCACTGTAACCTATGTAGATTGGACTCATGTGACATATGTATACAGGTGTGTGATTAATTGCTGTTTCTTCACCTTGCCCACAGCATCGTCGGGGGACACGGAGGGAGACATGAGCACAGACGGAGCGGAGGGACCGAGCACCAGTGCCAGCGTGGACATCGTGGCTGGCACATTGAGTGGAACTGAGGCGGAGGAGAGTGAGGCCGAGGACCTGTCCACTGGCACAACAGAGTATGAAGCTGACGGGTCCGAGGATGATCTCTCCGAGTGGGCGGAGGCTGCACCAGCAGCTGACAGCGGCACTACATCTCACCCCGCCCCCTCCATTGCCACCAGTCGCCTCCCACTTGCTCGTGTCCCTTCCCAGCGTGCCCGGTCACCACATGTCTCTTTCCTGCCAGGCACCGCACCCCCTGCCCCTGTCTCCACTGCTGCCGCCAATGCCGAGTCTGTGGACATCCAGCTGCAGTTGCAGGTTGGTCAGGCTGCGATGCTTAATGTCCTCCATGGCCACAGCCAAGTGCTGAACAACATGGAGGCATACTTGGAGGGCATTTTTTCATCGCAGGCTGACCAACGCAACTTACTGAGGTCCATTGACTCCACACTGACTGCAGCAGTGGGTCTCCTGCAGCGCTACGTCCAACCCCCTACCCCTGACCCATCCACACTTCCCACTCCCATGCCTGTCCCACGTACACCCAGACATCAGCATGCACCCACCACAACAGACACAGGTACCACACCAGCAGGGAAGGTCCTACGCACACCTCCTGGCACGCACACACAGGGTGAAGTAGGCACACCCACTGGGTCGGGGGGCAAACGTAAGTCACGCAGCCAGAGTGGGAGTCCGCATTCCACCAAATCCACTCCCACCAAATCCCCTCCCCTCAGCTCTCCTGGCCACATATCCGGCAAGGACTCCTTCATGGCCGCTCTGTCCCTGAGCCCCACTGTGACACCACCCCGCAAGCGGTCAAGGGAGTCCCCGGTCAGGGTGGTTGAGTCCTCCCCCTGTCCACACCCTCCCCCAGTGGCGCTGCGACCCATCCCTCTGACCCCCCCCTCCTTGGGGCCTGTGGTTCCTTCGGGTGCAGGGGAGACACTGGAGGACCTTGCTAAGGTGTGCAGCGACATCCTGGCCTCCGCCTTTGGCCCTGCCCCACCCCCTGTGGTGGAGTCTTCCATCCCTGCACCCACGACACCTACCCTTCACCCTCATGTCCCTGCGGTGCCTGGTCCTTCCCCCCCACATGATGCCCTTCCCGCTGTGGAAGACAAAGGGGTCTGACTGTGCAGGCAAGCTAGGGGACACGCGTCCCACTGTGTCCCCCATCCAGCTGTGACTCATGGACTGCCCTATGGGCTTTGTAAATATTGAACTTTATCCACACACACTTTATTTGGAAATGCTGAATGAAGCCTTTTTTTTTCCTTAGAACACTACTGCTTTTGTGGTATTGCTGTTGGTGGGGCTGCTACATGATTTTGGGTGGTGATCATGTGTTGGGTGTGTGGGAAATGTAGTAGTGTGCTGGTCATAGGGGGTACCCTGGTATCTGTGTGCCATCACAAGGTGTTAGCTAGGTTTCTCTGTTCATGTAAGCAGTTCCTGCATGGTGAAATTGTCCCAAGGTGTGTTCCTTCCTCTGTGTACCCTGACATCTTCCCTGAAGGGCGTTCCCAATATGTTGCGCTGAGCTGTGTCTACATTAGCTGGGTGTGTGACGGACCCCTTCAACTTTGGCCATGCATGCAGAGCGATGTCTCCACCTGCATCATTCGTGGCATCCTTGGTGATCACTGTACTTGTGTATGTAGTCTGTTGACATGACTTCATGTGGACATGTTCCCTTTTAGGCTGTAGGCATGTGTGTACTCCCAGCCTCGCACACATGTGTTACATGTACTGCAGGGTCTTTGTGCACCTGACTGACAATTGTGTCAATTGGATCTGTGGGTACTCCACCCTTTTTTTTCCATGGGCACTGCTGGGGGCCTCTGCACCCACCCCTCCTGTGTCTGGGCACTGCTGGGAGGACTCTGCACCCACCCCTCCTGTCTCTGGGCACTGCTGGGAGGACTCTGCACACACCCCTCCTGTCTCTGGGCACTGCTGGGAGTGATAGGCACACACCCCTCCTGTCTCTGGGCACTGCTGGGAGTGATAGGCACACACCCCTCCTGTCTCTGGGCACTGCTGGGAGTGATAGGCACCCACCCCTCCTGTGTCTGGGCACTGCTGGGAGGACTCTGCACCCACCCCTCCTGTCTCTGGGCACTGCTGGGAGTGATAGGCACACATCCCTCCTGTCTCTGGGCACTGTTGGGAGTGATAGGCACACACCCCTCCTGTCTCTGGGCACTGCTGGGAGTAATAGGCACACACCCCTCCTGTGTCTGGGCACTGCTGGGAGGACTCTGCACCCACCCCTCCTGTCTCTGGGCACTGCTGGGAGGACTCTGCACACACCCCTCCTGTGTCTGGGCACTGCTGGGAGGACTCTGCACACACCCCTCCTGTCTCTGGGCACTGCTGGGAGTGATAGGCACACACCCCTCCTGTCTCTGGGCACTGCTGGGAGTGATAGGCACACACCCCTCCTGTCTCTGGGCACTGCTGGGAGTGATAGGCACTGTTGGACTTGGCCCTTCTGGCCGGTTCACCCCTGGACTTTTTGGCTTTTTATTGGTGACTTGGTGTGGTGATTGTTTGGTCTCTGCGCACTTTCCCTGTGTCCCAGGGTAAAGTGCGTGCGTGCTCTGAGTGCATGTGGTGAGATGGGCCTGCCCTCCCATAGGAATGCATGGGGAGTGTATGTGTCCCTAGTAGTTCCTGATGCGTGGGGTGTGCAGGCCCAAGTTTGGTATGTGCGGACTCGTGGGAGTGAATGCTGCGCGATGGTATGTGCGGCGTGCATGTACCTAGTGTGGAAGTGCCACTTCTAGAAGTGGGCACTTCTGTGTGCAGTGTGGCTGTCGCGTGATTGGCTGGTCGTGTCATGTGACGGGCTAGGGATTCCCCAGAGTCAGGATGAGTCACCCAGTGGTGAATGGGGAGATCAGCAGCTAGATGGGTGGGAGGAGTACACCTGGGTCCTGAATAGGACAGGGTTTTCCACACACAATGCTGGCCCCGCCCCCTGTGGTGCGACTGACGACCCTAGCCCTGCCAGTGAATAGAGTGAGGGGCTGAGCACATCAAGGGTGCTCCCCAACCAGCTGCGACTGGTTTTCCCCCTCACCCTGAACCCAGAACAAAGGGTTTGCCTGTATAAAAATGGGGCTGTGTCCCCACAGAAACTGTTCTCTTGCAGGATCCACTTGAGGGGGGGCCTGCTGCTGCTGGGTGCCAGGAGAGACCGCCACTGGGGACTGCCTCCCTGCTGGAGGGCCCTGTGAGCTGGCTCTGGGCCCAGCCTTTGCCCCCTGCTCTCTGGAGGACCTTTTTGTTGCTGAACATTGCTTGTAGCGCCTGGGAGCGCTGTCTGGACTTTATAGCGCCGGGCGCGCTGTCTTCCTGAACTTAGCTACCTTTGTAGCGCTGGGAGCGCTGGCTCCCTGTAGAGCGCTGTGTGCGCTGTGATTCAGCTTGCGGGTGCCCACCCCGCTTATTTGCTTAGTGTAGCGGCGGGGGCCGACCCCGCCGAAGATCGCATTCACGGAGGGAGCCCACCCCTCTAATCACGTAAATCACCGCTGCAACCCGGGCCGGGACATCCCGGAAGTCAGGCGGGCCGGGGGCGGGCCGCCGGGACAACCCGGACAGGAAGTTGGAGGGCGGGAGCCTACCCCGCCTCCTTCCCGAGACTCGTGGCTGCATTTGGGCCCCGGAGCAGGCAGGAGCCGACCCTGCGCGCCGGTGCCCTCGTATGAGGAGAGGAGAGCCCCGCGTCGCCCAGAGGAAGCCAGCGTGATTCCGGGAGTGGTGCTGGCGCTGGGAGGATTCCTGAGTCCCAGAGCGGGACTCCACCATACCGGGACCGGAGCCTTCACCCCGGTGAGTTGGGCTCAGCTGTTGGGTGGCTGGGGGTGTGACGGGGCACGTTTCTCGGTGCCGCCCCCCCTTTGCAGCGTCCGGGCACTGCGGGCGCCGTGCTCGGTCCTCCTTCCTGCTGCCCCACCTGACAGTGGGCAGCGACAGCGTGTGAGGGGACAGCCACTAGTTCTAGAGCCCGAGTGAGGCTCCAACGAGGGGCATTATATTTCCCCAGAGTCCAGAGTGACTCCGAACACGGGGGCAGTGTTTCCGAGCCCAGCGAGGCTCCAACGTTGCAGTACAGTATCAGTGCAGAGCCGGTTGAGGCTCTAGAGGGCAGTTCGTTGTTTTAGAGCCCAGGGAGGCTCCACGGGAGCGACAAGAGTTGTTTCCCAGGCACAGTGGTGCCCACGTTTGCTTTCTCCAGCTGCCCAGCACTTAGTGGGCAGCTGCATTGTTTAGGTTGGGGCCCTCGGAGCTTTGGACTGCGCCTCCTGCGCAGCCTTGCCCCTGACTTGTTGAACGCAGGGCGTCCTAGCCCCTTCCAGGCCAGTTGGCCCAGGGACTGCCACAGGTGGTGGCATAGGAGTTTTGCGCAATTGTGTTCCTACCTGCACCTCTGAATGTGTTTATGCGTCATGTGCTCTGCTTTACACCTCTGAATGTTATGCATCATGTGTTTATGTGCTTAGACCCCTACAAGTAGTGTGATACTTAGGTGGTTGTTTTCTCCCTAGTACAGGTGGTGCTAGTGAGGTCCTGATTCCCTGTGCAATACTGTCCTAAGGTGGTTAGGGTTGCGTAGGTGGTACTTTCTGGTTACCAGTAGTTACTGGTTGTGTGCTACATATGTTATTTTGTACTACAGTATTATTCCTATGTTCTAAGTGCTAATTCCTGACAGTGGTCCATGTGGCCCTGTCCCCTGTATATATAATCCCTTGTAAATTCTGCCCGTGCCTGGTGGCACATTGTAGAGTGTGTGTTTTTATCTAATGTGTTGTGTATAATACAAAGGCTATTTTTATAGAATACCTTGTGTGGAGTTTCCTTTGTGGTGGGCCTTGGGTGTTGTTGCTGGGTGCGCGCGCAAACGCTTTACACATCGCCTCAGAGATAAGCCTGACTGCTCGTGCCAAGCTACCAAGGGGGTGAGCAGGGGTTATCTTTGGCGTGTAACTTCCTTGCCCTGACTAGAGTGGTGGTTTCTGCCTGACTTTGGCGCAAGCCTTAGCCAACCAGAAATCCCATTTCTAACATTGGTGATCAGCGGTGGGATTTGGACTTGCGTTTGCGCTGTACCGCAGCGGCAACTGGCCGCACTACAAAACTCTCCATTTAGATAAATCACATGGTATAGGGATTATTGTTCTAAGTTTGTTTTTAATTGTCATTTCTTTGGAAATGTGGTTTTGTGCACTGTGAGTTAGGTGTCCCTAGCTCGGGAGGGTAGATCATCCCCCTTAGTGCATTGTGTTTCTGGATTCACCAGAGGGTGGGATCCAGTGGTGGCAGCGAAATAGTGTCCTGTACATTTGTCCCCCGCCCTGCGCCCAGAGTTGGTACCTGTGTCACGTGGTGGTCAGGTTGAGGAATCAGGGGTGGTAGAAACTGCCTTACCAGTCCGAGGGGAGGGTTGTGTGTGGATGAGTGGTGTGTGGCACTAGGCAAGTGAGTGTGAGTTCTCTGGGATAGAGAGCTTGCTGAATCTTTTTGTGAATTGTGTGCTCCTGTGTGAAACTCAGACCCCTAGGTTCCCTGTATAATTTTTACCATAACGTCTGCCAGAATGGAGCCTGCTTGTGATCCCTATGAGCTAGCTTGGCGCCAGAGGCAGGAGTTAGAAAGGTCCTGTACAGGGAGAGAGTCCAACACTCTGTACGAACTTCAGGACCACCTGGTCCTATGGCAAAAGGGTGCATGGGATCTTGAGCACAGTATGGAAAGGGCCCGGGCCTCACACCTGGAGGGTGGTGGGTCTGTGGGGAGCCCTGAAGAGTCAGAAGAGGAGGTAGAGGATGACAATACCTGGACGCCAGTAGAGAGTGAAGACCCCATAGGTAGGGAGTCCCTTGCTGGGTCCAGCGTAGGAGGCAGCGCCTCATCCCTTTCCCTGTCCCCAGAGGAGTGGGAAGATAGGAGGAAAGAAAGGGAGCACCAGCTGACGTTAGAAAAGCTCAGGTTGCAGCATGCCCAGGCTATGGCGCAGCTGGAGGTCAAAAGACAGATGGCGGAGGCTGAGAGGGCCTTTGCCAGAGAGAAACTAGCTCTGGAGGGTAGGTTATCCCCTGAGCGCAGTTGTGGTTTTCTGGACTCCCCAGGAAGGGTTGAGTCCAGTGGTAGCAGCCAGATAGATTCCAGTGTAGGAAATCCCAGTCTGGTACCTGTTCCCCAGGAGGAGGAGTTAAGGTTGAAATTCAGGGGCAGTAGGAAGCTGTCTCACCAGACTTGGGACACGTTTGTGGGTAAATGTGAGGATGCACTGGATGATTGGTTAAGTGTAAACACGAAACGGGATTTTGATGGACTGTATGCTCTGGTTATCAAAGAACAGCTATGCAGTAGTTTTTATCCCGGGTTGCGCCAACACCTGTTGGGATGTGATGCCTTGGATCCTTGGACCCTGGCAAGAAAAGCAGACCGTTGGGAAGGGGTCCCAAGTTCTGATGAGGAATGGGAGAGTGATTCCAACAGTAGTTGTTCAGAGATCCTCCAGCCCAGCGTGGTGGAGGAGGCTCAGTGTAGCCCAGCTAGGTCCCAGGATAGCGAGGAGGGTGTAGGGGCTCACTGCCTGGCTCAGTGGAGCAGGAGTGAGGGGGTGACCGAGGGTCCCCAGACGCCCGAAACCCTGCCTCAGGACTTGGATGGTTTCATGAGGGAACACCAAGTTGGGGACCTAGGCTGTCCTGTTAGTCCACTTGAGGAAGATCTCTTAGTGAGTGGAGGACCTGGAGCGCCTGTAAACAGGGCTCCTGTGGTTCTAGTGTCTGGCAGTACCGCTCCGGTAGGGAGGGTACAGGAGTCCAGTGTGAGGAGTGATTGGGGGATGAGTTCCCCAGTGGAAGAGCCTGTGGGTCAGGGACTACCCAGTTGGGCTAGGATCCCGTGTAGTGGCCAGGGTGGCACCACTTCTGTTCTGGGGGATCTCCGCGCACTGTCAGGTGGACAGGGGACGGGAGATCAGCGCCAGACAGACAGTCGCTCGACATATGTGTCCTTTGATAGCCTCAGGGGGATGGAGTGGAAATCCCCAGAAGTCCTGGAGTGCCAGGCAATTATTCCACCAAAGGTTCTAGGCCGGAGGTTGGGAGGCCAGGTTCAGGATCAGCCTGACCTGAAGGGTGGGACGTCTGTAACCAGCGTCCCGACCAGTTCTTCTTCCAGAGGTACCGCCCCAGTTGGTAGGGAGCGGGGTTCTGGAAGGGGGTGCAGAGGGTGGGAGAGCCCACCTCTGCCCCCGGTACAACCTGAGGGGTTAAACCCTGGGTTGGAATGGCGTTCTAGGTGTACCCCTCGCCAGAGGAGGAGGAACCCTAGGAGAAGAGGTAGGGGAGGAGAGCCTTCCCTGAGACTCCTGGTCCGCCTGAGGGTGTAGACCCTAGGCTGGGGAACCAGTGGCAGTCTAGTCCTGTCTTTCAGAGAGGAAGAGTGGAGAATGGCCGCTATGTGCCAGGGGTTACTACCCCCCACTCTATGGTTAGGCAAAGACCGGTGGCACCTGGGTGGCCTAGGGCCTGGTCTTGGCCGCGGACAGCTTGGGAGTACCAGTGGGGTAGCCCAGTTGGTCCAGACAGTGGTGTTAAAAAGAATTCCATGGGTTCACCGTGGCGTAGAACCGGAGGGTGTCCATGCAGTTGCGGGCCCGCGTCCGTGTTCTATCGCCCCAAGCAGGGAAGTCCATCATGGTGGTGATTGGTCTGCCCTGCGTTTTGGCTGGAAGGGGGTTGTGTTGGACTTGGCCCTTCTGGCCGGTTCACCCCTGGACTTTTTGGCTTTTTATTGGTGACTTGGTGTGGTGATTGTTTGGTCTCTGCGCACTTTCCCTGTGTCCCAGGGTAAAGTGCGTGCGTGCTCTGAGTGCATGTGGTGAGATGGGCCTGCCCTCCCATAGGAATGCATGGGGAGTGTATGTGTCCCTAGTAGTTCCTGATGCGTGGGGTGTGCAGGCCCAAGTTTGGTATGTGCGGACTCGTGGGAGTGAATGCTGCGCGATGGTATGTGCGGCGTGCATGTACCTAGTGTGGAAGTGCCACTTCTAGAAGTGGGCACTTCTGTGTGCAGTGTGGCTGTCGCGTGATTGGCTGGTCGTGTCATGTGACGGGCTAGGGATTCCCCAGAGTCAGGATGAGTCACCCAGTGGTGAATGGGGAGATCAGCAGCTAGATGGGTGGGAGGAGTACACCTGGGTCCTGAATAGGACAGGGTTTTCCACACACAATGCTGGCCCCGCCCCCTGTGGTGCGACTGACGACCCTAGCCCTGCCAGTGAATAGAGTGAGGGGCTGAGCACATCAAGGGTGCTCCCCAACCAGCTGCGACTGGTTTTCCCCCTCACCCTGAACCCAGAACAAAGGGTTTGCCTGTATAAAAATGGGGCTGTGTCCCCACAGAAACTGTTCTCTTGCAGGATCCACTTGAGGGGGGGCCTGCTGCTGCTGGGTGCCAGGAGAGACCGCCACTGGGGACTGCCTCCCTGCTGGAGGGCCCTGTGAGCTGGCTCTGGGCCCAGCCTTTGCCCCCTGCTCTCTGGAGGACCTTTTTGTTGCTGAACATTGCTTGTAGCGCCTGGGAGCGCTGTCTGGACTTTATAGCGCCGGGCGCGCTGTCTTCCTGAACTTAGCTACCTTTGTAGCGCTGGGAGCGCTGGCTCCCTGTAGAGCGCTGTGTGCGCTGTGATTCAGCTTGCGGGTGCCCACCCCGCTTATTTGCTTAGTGTAGCGGCGGGGGCCGACCCCGCCGAAGATCGCATTCACGGAGGGAGCCCACCCCTCTAATCACGTAAATCACCGCTGCAACCCGGGCCGGGACATCCCGGAAGTCAGGCGGGCCGGGGGCGGGCCGCCGGGACAACCCGGACAGGAAGTTGGAGGGCGGGAGCCTACCCCGCCTCCTTCCCGAGACTCGTGGCTGCATTTGGGCCCCGGAGCAGGCAGGAGCCGACCCTGCGCGCCGGTGCCCTCGTATGAGGAGAGGAGAGCCCCGCGTCGCCCAGAGGAAGCCAGCGTGATTCCGGGAGTGGTGCTGGCGCTGGGAGGATTCCTGAGTCCCAGAGCGGGACTCCACCATACCGGGACCGGAGCCTTCACCCCGGTGAGTTGGGCTCAGCTGTTGGGTGGCTGGGGGTGTGACGGGGCACGTTTCTCGGTGCCGCCCCCCCTTTGCAGCGTCCGGGCACTGCGGGCGCCGTGCTCGGTCCTCCTTCCTGCTGCCCCACCTGACAGTGGGCAGCGACAGCGTGTGAGGGGACAGCCACTAGTTCTAGAGCCCGAGTGAGGCTCCAACGAGGGGCATTATATTTCCCCAGAGTCCAGAGTGACTCCGAACACGGGGGCAGTGTTTCCGAGCCCAGCGAGGCTCCAACGTTGCAGTACAGTATCAGTGCAGAGCCGGTTGAGGCTCTAGAGGGCAGTTCGTTGTTTTAGAGCCCAGGGAGGCTCCACGGGAGCGACAAGAGTTGTTTCCCAGGCACAGTGGTGCCCACGTTTGCTTTCTCCAGCTGCCCAGCACTTAGTGGGCAGCTGCATCGTTTAGGTTGGGGCCCTCGGAGCTTTGGACTGCGCCTCCTGCGCAGCCTTGCCCCTGACTTGTTGAACGCAGCGCGTCCTAGCCCCTTCCAGGCCAGTTGGCCCAGGGACTGCCACAGGTGGTGGCATAGGAGTTTTGCGCAATTGTGTTCCTACCTGCACCTCTGAATGTGTTTATGCGTCATGTGCTCTGCTTTACACCTCTGAATGTTATGCATCATGTGTTTATGTGCTTAGACCCCTACACGTAGTGTGATACTTAGGTGGTTGTTTTCTCCCTAGTACAGGTGGTGCTAGTGAGGTCCTGATTCCCTGCGCAATACTGTCCTAAGGTGGTTAGGGTTGCGTAGGTGGTACTTTCTGGTTACCAGTAGTTACTGGTTGTGTGCTACATATGTTATTTTGTACTACAGTATTATTCCTATGTTCTAAGTGCTAATTCCTGACAGTGGTCCATGTGGCCTTGTCCCCTGTATATATAATCCCTTGTAAATTCTGCCCGTGCCTGGTGGCACATTGTAGAGTGTGTGTTTTTATCTAATGTGTTGTGTATAATACAAAGGCTATTTTTATAGAATACCTTGTGTGGAGTTTCCTTTGTGGTGGGCCTTGGGTGTTGTTGCTGGGTGCGCGCGCAAACGCTTTACACATCGCCTCAGAGATAAGCCTGACTGCTCGTGCCAAGCTACCAAGGGGGTGAGCAGGGGTTATCTTTGGCGTGTAACTTCCTTGCCCTGACTAGAGTGGTGGTTTCTGCCTGACTTTGGCGCAAGCCTTAGCCAACCAGAAATCCCATTTCTAACAGGCACCCACCCCTCCTGTGTCTGGGCACTGCTGGGAGGACTCTGCACCCACCCCTCCTGTCTCTGGGCACTGCTGGGAGGACTCTGGACACACCTCTCCTGTCTCTGGGCACTGCTGGGAGTGATAGGCACACACCCCTCCTGTCTCTGGGCACTGCTGGGAGTGATAGGCACACACCCCTCCTGTCTCTGGGCACTGCTGGGAGGACTCTGCACCCACCCCTCCTGTCTCTGGGCACTGCTGGGAGGACTCTGCACACACCCCTCCTGTCTCTGGGCACTGCTGGGAGGACTCTGCACACACCCCTCCTGTGTCTGGGCACTGCTGGGAGGACTCTGCACCCACCCCTCCTGTCTCTGGGCACTGCTGGGAGGACTCTGCACACACCCCTCCTGTCTCTGGGCACTGCTGGGAGTGATAGGCACACACCCCTCCTGTCTCTGGGCACTGCTGGGAGTGATAGGCACACACCCCTCCTGTCTCTGGGCACTGCTGGGAGTGATAGGCACCCACCCCTCCTGTGTCTGGGCACTGCTGGGAGGACTCTGCACCCACCCTTCCTGTCTCTGGGCACTGCTGGGAGGACACTGCACACACCCCTCCTGTCTCTGGGCACTGCTGGGAGTGATAGGCACACACCCCTCCTGTCTCTGGGCACTGCTGGGAGTGATAGGCACACACCCCTCCTGTCTCTGGGCACTGCTGGGAGTGATAGGCACCCGCCCCTCCTGTGTCTGGGCACTGCTGGGAGGACTCTGCACCCACCCCTCCTGTCTCTGGGCACTGATGGGAGGACTCTGCACACACCCCTCCTGTCTCTGGGCACTGCTGGGAGGACTCTGCACACACCCCTCCTGTGTCTGGGCACTGCTGGGAGGACTCTGCACCCACCCCTCCTGTCTCTGGGCACTGCTGGGAGGACTCTGCACACACCCCTCCTGTCTCTGGGCACTGCTGGGAGTGATAGGCACACACCCCTCCTGTGTCTGGGCACTGCTGGGAGGACTCTGCACCCACCCCTCCTGTCTCTGGGCACTGCTGGGAGGACTCTGCACACACCCCTCCTGTCTCTGGGCACTGCTGGGAGTGATAGGCACACACCCCTCCTGTCTCTGGGCACTGCTGGGAGTGATAGGCACACACCCCTCCTGTCTCTGGGCACTGCTGGGAGTGATAGGCACACACCCCTCCTGTGTCTGGGCACTGCTGGGAGGACTCTGCACCCACCCCTCCTGTCTCTGGGCACTGCTGGGAGGACTCTGCACACACCCCTCCTATTTCAGGATATGTACGCTTAGAACATACACGGGTGTGTGTTCGCTCCATGCATACGAGGTGGGGGTAGGGTCCGTACTTACACTGTTGGGGTGGGGGTACGCTCCATACATACGCGGGTGTGGGTTCGGGCCGTACATACACGGTTGGGGTGGGGGTACAGGCCGTACATACACTGTTGGGGTGGGGGTACGCTCCATGCATACGCGGGTGAGGGTACGGGTCGTACATACACGGTTGGGGTGGGGGTACGCTCCATACATCCGCGGGTGAGGGTATGGGTCGTACTTACACTGTTGGGATGGGGGTACGCTCCATACGTCCGCAGGTGAGGGTACGGGTCGTACTTACACTGTTGGGGTGGGGGTACGCTCCATTCGTCCGCGGGTGAGGGTTCGGGCCGTACATACACGGTTGGGGTGGGGGTACAGGCCGTACATACACTGTTGGGGTGGGGGTACGCTCCATGCATACGCGGGTGAGGGTACGGGTCGTACATACACGGTTGGGGTGGGGGTACGCTCCATACGTCCGCGGGTGAGGGTACGGGTCGTACTTACACTGTTGGGGTGGGGGTACGCTCCATACGTCCGCGGGTGAGGGTACGGGTCGTACTTACACTGTTGGGGTGGGGGTACGCTCCATTCGTCCGCGGGTGAGGGTACGGGTCGTACTTACACTGTTGGGGTGGGGGTACGCTCCATGCATACTCGGGTGGGGGTACGTGTCGTACTTACACTGTTGGGGTGGGGGTACGCTCCATACGTCCGCGGGTGAGGGTACGTGTCGTACTTACACTGTTGGGGTGGGGGTACGCTCCATACGTACGCGGGTGAGGGTACGGTCCGTACATACACGGTTGGGGTGGGGGTACGCTCCATGCATACGCGGGTGGGGGTACGTGTTGTACTTACACTGTTGGGGTGGGGGTATGCTCCATACATCCGCGGGTGAGGGTACGTGTCGTACTTACACTGTTGGGGTGGGGGTACGCTCCATACGTCCGCGGGTGAGGGTATGGGTCGTACTTACACTGTTGGGGTGGGGGTACGCTCCATTCGTCCGCGGGTGAGGGTACGGGTCGTACTTACACTGTTGGGGTGGGGGTACGCTCCATGCATACTCGGGTGGGGGTACGTGTCGTACTTACACTGTTGGGGTGGGGGTACGCTCCATACGTCCGCGGGTGAGGGTACGTGTCGTACTTACACTGTTTGGGTGGGGGTACGCTCCATACGTACGCGGGTGAGGGTACGGTCCGTACATACACGGTTGGGGTGGGGGTACGCTCCATGCATACGCGGGTGGGGGTACGTGTCGCACTTACACTGTTGGGGTGGGGGTACGCTCCATACATCCGCGGGTGAGGGTACGTGTCGTACTTACACTGTTGGGGTGGGGGTACGCTCCATACGTACGCGGGTGAGGGTACGGGCCGTACATACACGGTTGGGGTGGGGGTACGGGCCGTACATACACTGTTGCGGTTGGGGGTACGCTCCATGCATACGGGGGTGGGGGTACGGTCCGTACATATGCGTCCCCACGCTATGTGATGCTTGTGCGGGCCGTACCCAGGCCTTTGCCACGTGGGTACAGCCGTCCCGCCATTGTTGGGATGACGTAGGTGTGAGCGTGGTACGACTCGTACCCACGCTCTTAAGGCGTGGGTACGGGACGTACCTGTATTGTTGTGTTGCCGGTTCGCGTCGTCAAACACTTCCGTTGTGGCGGACGCTGGCTTCGCTGGACACGCCCCCACCCCCTCGTAGTGACCAGGGCCTGGGGGTCAGGTATGTCCAGGGCATGTGTGCTGTGTGACTTTGGTGGGGGTTTTGTGGCCTGCCCCTGCTCCTGCCCCCCCCCCCTTTCCCCCCTCCCTTTGTTGTTCTGACCTTCTGCGGCGTCTGCGTCGTAACCTGTGGAGGAGGTCAACTGCTATGAGGGCCGGGATGACACGTAGGTTCGGGTCCATGTCTGTCCGTCGCGTACAGGTACTCCTTGTTCGCGTCGTCCTGATTTCCCGGCAGTTTTTGGCTGCCGGAAAATATTCACCGTGCGGGATGACGTCGGTGCGAATCGTGATTCCTGGTTCGTGAATGGCAGGCTGCGTGCGTCCCGACGTCACGTCGGCGCTTTCCCGGATCACATTTGTATGTTTATTTTCGTCGGTCGGGGTTTTGTACGATTCGTACGGAAATGGTGTTTCCGTCCGAATCGTAATTCCATGTTTGTATATTTTTAAGACCGGGTACGCGTCGGACGGAGAATATGCTCCCTCCGACGGTTCGTACCCGGTTTTTAACGGATCGTGATCGGCGCCTATATATTTTAAGCCATTTGGTTAAACTTTTTGATCTCTCTAGGTTCTCAGCACTATGGATGGATTCAGAAGCCATTCTCCCCCAGAATGAGACTGTACACTTAATACTATGGATAGGCAGAGGATACACTAGAGTACAAAGTATTGTAAAGCATTATATTTTGAAGAACCTAATAAACCTCCGGTAATGAAATAAAGCATCAAAATTACACAAATAGCAATCACTTTTATTAACAAAAATAGCTGTGGCCTAGGGTACACCCAAGAGTAAGAATTGAAACTGAGGAGACCTTTCACAAAATCATCAGCAATTAAAAATTCAATGGCTACATGCAACAACAACAAAATAACCAGACCAAATATTGCAATAGGTAATTTCAGGCCATGAACATAAATGGGAAAAAGTGAACTCTAAGTCCCAGAAAGAATTTGGCTGTTGGCAAAAAGCCTGGAATGGCCGAAGGTGCTATACATGACATGGACCCTTGGCAGAAATAAACGATCAAAGAGATGTTCTCACAAGACCACAATAAGAGGGAAAAGGAGTTTCAACAACAGTGCTGCGGTGTCCATGGCATGTCCTGGGCAATCGCCCTCACTCCACAACAGACCTATCAAGTGTTAAATGTAGTACACCTGACAAACTAAATCACAGACAGCTGCACGCTGAGCCTAACCAAAGCTGAGGAGAGACATTCCAACAACACAGCATCAATGACATTCATGTCTACAGCTGGGTTTGAAGAGCCCATTCTGTTTTCTGGTATTGCATTGTGGACCTTGAAGTAGTATACTATATTATGTCAGCAATGCAATCCTTGTTTGCATTTGGCATATTTTACTACACGTTACATTCCCTATAATTACTTTATTTTTCCAGTTGTTGTGTTTCAAGTGTATTTTTTTTTCATATAGTACATAACTTTTGTATATTGCATACTGTGAACAGTGCCACATACAGGTGTCTGACTGAATTTAGGTTGTGTGCGGGTGTTAATGCTGAAGCTGCAGGCAGTGTGGAATTCTCACGGTAGTTGTCAGTACATCATAGAGGTGTACGGACTACATGTGCATCCAATCTTTGGCATCCCTGCAGAGCGTGCATAGTCTTGGTCATATATGTGCCAACTGCATTTGTGATTCTATAGTATAGTGTGGAAAGGGGTGGCCCACTGTGGAAATATTGACAGAACCAAAAGAAAGGAAAATGCAGTCCTTACAGGTGAGTGGGTGGTTTATGTGCTGGAAAGATGGTGAAGTGAGGGAGATAAAATGAATTACATGCAAGAGACAGTAAAAATGGTGCTGAAGAGGAAAGCGATGACTTGTTAAATATGCAAATAGGGGATTTCAGAGAGACGGATAGGAGAAAAAGGTATTAGTGTCTAATAGAATGAGAGACGGTAGAGGAAAGTAAAGGGGGGACAATGAGTGATTGACCCTGTAAAGGCCACTATCCTTTCCACAGATGTTGGTAATCATTAATTCAAAGACTCATATTGTTTTGTACTTATTCAGAACAAAATCATTGTTGTTGAAACTGAAATAATAAATGATTTCTAAAAATTAGACCAAATTGCTTGGCTTTAATAACTTGCTTTCATGGGTAAACATGGTTGCCCAGCTCTCCTGCAGCTGCACACTGCTTCCAGACTGGAGGTGTGGCGCCACCATATTTATACAGGTCTAGCCAAGGACTACATGGCACCTTTGCCTGCAGATCTGATGTTCGGGCAGCAGCATTAACCCCATAAACAAGCATTGGCATATGGGGAACCTTATATCTGTTTAGCCAGAGCTACTGGCTTTGCCATTGTCTTTAAGCTATGTTGTAGAGCAGCGTGGCTGCTGTGCAGCATGTTGAAAAGGTATGGGTAGATATTCACCTGCATCATTACATCATATATAATTTTGAGGACTTTTCTGTTGAATTTATTGGGTTACTCATATCCCATTAGTTTCTAAAAAAATTCTTTTAAAGAAGTCCTCTGGTTCTTCCCCCATAGTTTTACAGTGTGTTGCTAGAACAACTGTATATTTTCCATGAGAAAGGCCGAATACGGTCAAAACACACAAGGCTTCTTTTTGCACTCACTCTGGCACTCAGTAAGATGTGTCTAGATAGGATGTTAAAAGCATTAAAAAAAATGGAAGCAATATTAGAAAAATGTTTTCCCCATTGTTGTTACCATATAATGCATCGTGTTCATCCCTGTGCCTTTTAAAACTTGGCGTAGCTGTAGGACTGCCACAATCTAATTTGATATTTAGTAATGGGCAGATGTCTTAATAGTTTTTAAGTATTAATAGTTTTTATGAATTTAGTAAGCTTTCTATTTTTATTGGTTTCAAGGGCACTCCATTTGCCTGTTTCTTCGATTTAATAATTTATGTTTCTCTAAAGCTAAGGGAAATGCCACATGCATACATCCTGTTATTGTTGATGCATAATATGTTAAAGTTGTTTTTTTAAGAAGCTATTTTTGCTTGTTGATTTTTGTCAGGTCATTTAATTTATATGTTAATTTTTTTATTTTCGTTTTTAGTTTCTCCAGTTTTAGAACACACTATTGTTTCTTGGATTTTGTTCTAAAGGTTGGCCACGACTTCGTGATAGATCATGAATCTGATCATCACATATGTACCTTATTACCAGAGTTGGTCCTACAAACATGAGACACTGCACATCTTTGCCTAACAACAACTGCACCAAAAGCAATGTTGAAAGAAACTCAAACATCATTAAGTGACATCTTATAAAGATGCTATATAAGTGAATCAAATCAGTCCCTCAATCTTTTCTTAGTGTGGCCACATGTAAAACAAGTGAGAAGCAAACATTTAGTAGCAATTGGCTCCTTACAGACGGGAAAAGCGCTGGGACCTAATGGAATCCCCGTAGAGCTCCATAAAAAGTTGGCAGGGACGGTGGCCCCGCACCTACTGAATATGTACCGGGATAGCTTGATAAAGGGAGAACTCCCGTGGGATCAATGTGTGGCCACAATAGTGGCGATCCCCAAGCCGGGGAAGCCCCCAGAAGACTGTACATCATATCGCCCCATTTCCTTAATTAATGCGGAGGCTAAAATATTAGTGAAGGTCCTGGCGTTGCGGCTCACTCTGCATCTCACGACCCTGGTTCACCCGGATCAATCGGGGTTTATGCCTAATAGGAACACGGCGCTAAATCTGAGGCGACTACATGGAGTGATGGCCCGTGTACCTTACCTTCAGGAACCAGCGGTTATCCTGTCATTGGACGCCCGTATGGCGTTCGATATGGTGGAGTGGCCCTTCCTATTTGCGGTCTTGACACACTTAGGGTTTGGCCCACGGTTTTGTGCGTGGGTAAGCCTACACTATACAAAGCCGATGGCCCATGTAACGGCTAATGGACACATATCCGAGGACTTCCCACTGTCCCAAGGCACGAGGCAGGGCTGTCCGCTGTCACCGTTACTGTTTGCACTGGTGTTGGAGCCACTGGCGGCATGGATCAAGTGGGAGCCTCAAATACGTGGACTGAGATGGACGGCAGACTGGGAAGATCGCATTTCGCTATATGCGGATGACGTTCTGCTTTACCAGGCCTCCCCTAGGCGCTCCATCCTGGTGCTTCTCAATTTGTGTGACCAATTTGGCCGCGCATCGGGCTACACTATCAACTGGTCCAAGTCAATACTTTTCATACTCCGAGGCCCGCCGCCACAGCTCCCGGAGGATTGCCCATTGCAAATCTCGGTAGTGGGATTCCGATATTTGGGAATCTACATCACTCCGGATCCCGAGGAATTTTTTAAGCAAAATCTTTTGCCCCCCCTGGACCATCTAAAAAGAGATGTCACCCATTGGGGGACTCTCCCCCTAACGCTGCTTGGGAAGGCAGCGCTTTTTAAGATGATGGCGCTGCCTCGATTTTTGTACGCCCTCGAAAATACGCCATACTCAGTGCCGCCCGCGTATTTCAAGCACATTGCGGCACAAGTCGCAGGGCTAATGTGGGGGAGCAAACCGGTGTGCATCGCACAACGCAAGCTTAACAAAGGGTGGTTTGATGGGGGCATTGCGCTCCGGACATCCAGCTATATTATTGGGTGGCGCACATGAAAGTCATTAATCAATGGGTACACGCTATACAGGCAAAACCCGCCTATAAGGCAGACAGAAGTGGGTTTGGGGCGGAAGGCATTATGTGCGCACTATATAACAGAAAGCGCACACCGATGCTACTCGGACCCACTAGGTTGACGGTTGACATCTGGCACATAGCGCATGCTAAAATGGGATGGGCAGGAAGGATAACACAGCTCACCCCTCTGTGGGTGACACAGCAGTTGGGCGGCTTGGGGCACTGCAAGGGCTTTGACAAGTGGGATGCAATTGGAATATCTACAGTGGGTGACATGTGACATAAGGGAGGGGTAGCCACGTTCAAGCATCTTAGGGCGCATTATGACCTGGCGCCCTCTGAAGGTGGGGCAAAACGCACGTTGGCTGCTGCATTCCATAAAGAAATTAAAAATATTTTCGAATAATCTACAGCTACGTGACTATTGAATGCTATGGAAATCGTTTGCCTTGATGATGTGATTGTTGGAATAATATTTTATAAGGATTATAGTAACGCTTACATGGTGTGCTCCAGTGTCTTTGTCATTAGTATATAATTGGAGTATAATTTGTATATCCAGGAGTCAACACTCCAGGTGGATGAGTGTTTGGACACTGAGGCTGCACCCAAAACTGGAGACAATATAAATAAATGTTGTCGGTTAACATTAGAATGGAGACACATTGATGTGCAGATCAAAGATAGCAAATCCACCGCATTTTTTGAACACCCGCCTCCACAAGGGAGTCATCCTCAGAGCTGCTGTGGCCCTCAGCTGGGTTGGATGTTGCTGACGATTCCTTGGTGTGGATTCACTCGCCCTCCGTGCCACTGGGTCCCCCTGACTCCTCTCCTTCTGTCCCTGTAAGGCTCTGTGGCTCCTCCTGGTCCGTGGAGCTGTCCCCTTCTGTGGCCGTGGATGTATCTGGATAGGAATAGGAAGAATGAGAACAACATCAGTCACCTGCACTGACTGCACACGCCACAGTGAGTACACCACATCACAGGGCAAGCCCTGGCATCATCAGCTGAACACTGCTCAAAGTGCCAATACTGTTTAGAATAAGCCAATTGCCATTCTCAACATTAACCATGGCACACATATCCCTCCTTGACGTGCACCCATATGTCTGTTGCATGTTGGATGCTAATACTCCAATGTCCCGACATACACCACCCACACATTAGTTGGACATGCAAGTGAACATGTAGGAGTATGTCACTATACACACAGCACATCTCTTCCCACTGACTCAGTACAGGTGTCCGGATGAAGGGATGGGCAGAGACTCATTTCATATGCTTGTGATGCATGCTAGCAACACACACTATGATGTTCTCATGTCCTGATAGTCAATGCCACAATGGGGTGCATGGTGCACACTTGAACACAATGCAGGATCACTCATAGCAAGTTAAATGCCGTGGCACTGGCATGCCTGGAAAGTCAGTCAACACTGTCTCCTGTCACAGGGGCAGGGCATCCAGACAACAACATTATGCACTGTGTCACAATCATAGCTCAGGGGTAAAGCTAACTCTGCAGATGACAAGTGCACTTGCCCATCCCCTGCAAACAACATATCCAGGACTGTTCTGCTTGGGTTTTCGGATCAGATAGAACCCGCTCATCAGAGCCTCTCTAACCCAGTCAGAACGTTACCCTCTCCCTAGGGCCTATCAAGCAACCACAGATATAAGGACAGGGAATTCCTAATATATATATATATATATACATATATATATATATATATATATATATATCTAGACCTCTTACAATACAAGTGGCGGCCTCGCGGTCCCAGACGGACCCAGGACTTCCTACCCAGACGGCATCCTCAGCCTCGCGGTCCCAGACGGACCCAGGACTTCCTACCCAGACGGCAGCCTCAGCCTCACGGTCCCAAACGGACCCAGGACTTCCTACCCAGACGGCAGCCTTAGCCTCACGGTCCCAGACGGACCCAGGACTTCCTACCCAGACGGCAGCCTCAGCCTCGCGGTCCCAGACGGACCCAGGACTTCCTACCCAGACAGCAGCCTCAGCCTCGCGGTCCCAGACGGACCCAGGACTTCCTACCCAGACGGCAGCCTCAGCCTCGCGGTCCCAGACGGACCCAGGACTTCCTACCCAGACGGCAGCCTCAGCCTCGCGGTCCCAGACGGACCCAGGACTTCCTACCCAGACGACAGCCTCAGCACAAGTTCATCCTATGATTACCATAACATACAACAAGGGACTATTTATCAGATCACACAAGAACTGCCAGTTTGAGCACAACCTGTTCTCTGGTTCGAGGGGCTCCTCTCTCCCTTATTCAGTTACCACTTACCTGATCAGGGTTAACATCTGTTCATGTCAAGTCACAGCTGACTAGAAGAATAGGCTACCCTCTTATACAAGAACACGCAGCACATGTTGATTCACTACAAACTGGGTATTTTATTATTCATTACATACGCAATCCCATAACATTACTATGTAACACATAACCTGCAAAGAAAAATTAAAGATTAGGTTGTACACTCTAATAAGAAAGGGGTCGACATCACCTTAGTCGTGTGTAGCCTGCACTCAATGGTCATCTAGGTTCCCTTCTCGTCTGTGCCTCGGCTCGTCTGGAAGTCACACCTCCGCAGTCACGGATCTATTCCCTCCTCCCTTCTCCGAGTCACTGGGACCTCTTCCTCATCGGCTACTCTCTCCTCTCTGGTTATTCCGCCTTCCAGTTTGTCGTCTGTCTTCCCTGGAATAAGTAGTAGCTTTACTGCTAACGGCTAGATGCCGCCTACGGGCTGAAGTAAGTGCACCGTATCTGCCTCAGACTTTTACTAATATAGAGGTGCATTTCCTCATGGAAAATTCCGGCCCGTAACCTGCCGCCCACCAAATTCTTGTACCTCCCCGTACCAAGGACACGTTCCCAGCCGGCCGGCCTGATGTAGTGTCTTCGGCATGAAGAAAAATACAATCCTTCGATAAGGGCTGGCCTGAACCGGTTCTCTCCAAGCGAATAACACCTCATAACTAAAACATCACCCTTAACCTAGAAGCATCTCAAGCTGCCGGAGCAGAAAGAAAGATGGAGTCTCTCCCGTTTGAGGCCTACCAGGCCTGAATTCAGCACGGCTCCATGAAATACCCTCACTACAGGACAGGTTATCCCTAATACTAACAAATCTATCCCCTAGGATATGTGTGCAAGCCCTGATCTATGGGGAAGAACACAGGATCATGTCGAAGTGCCTAGTAAATAGGCTCCATTCACTACTCTAACCCTTAGACTTGGATGGTAAGAGACTGAAGTCACAAAAAAAATCACCCGTCAACACAATAGGGCCGGGAAAATCAAGCAGTACATTTCACCCTTGACTTCAGTCTATTATACATTCATTAAATAGAACTAACATCTGTGAAAGAATAATATGAAACAAAGCTAACTGATCTATGTCTAGTACCAAATGTGCAGAATTGAAGTAGTGAAGGAATACACTGAATAAAGCAACAGATAGAAATCAAAACAGCGATGGTAATCAGAATACCTCCTAATATTTGACGTAACAGATATAAATCAGGTAACCAATTAAAGAGCCAGTCAAACCAGCCCTGGTCAATGTGTTTTCTAACTTCTTCTGTCAAGTCATGTAGCTTGTCAATGTGAGCGCGAATGGATTGTGTATGATCAGACAAGTTAAAACAACAAAGACCCTCGAAATCAGAACAATCGTGTCCATGTTTAAGTAAAAGATAATCAATGGCCGCTCGATTTTGCAAGATGGCTCTGCGTTCACCCTGGGTGTCCAACAGCATGTCAGACAGGACTGTAGAAGTATGATTAATGGATTTTACCATCCAGCAGGCCATTTTCCCAATAGATTTGGCATTATAAACCGCCAAAGCAGGAACACCAATAATTGAAATAGCCAGGCTAAGGTATTCAGACTTGGAATATAAATGCAAAGACGAGTCACAATCCTCCTGTAACATCACTGTATCTCGAATCCCACGAGAATTGGCATTCGGATGTGACGAGAACATCAGTAAACTGAGTCTCGTAATGGCACAAGGGCCTCCAGAAATATTTGCGGGGACATATGGCCAGGAAGTATTACCACATGAGAAAAGCCATCCAGCAGGTAGTAACATCGTGCGATAATGACTGGGGGTAACTACCAAACTCTTGCAAGTCATATCGTTTTGGACAGAAGCACATGTTTTCGGTGTCCTTTGAAAGCACAAAGTTCGCTCATGCAGGGTAAAGGAAGTAGCACCTTTCAATTTTAGACGCAGACATTCAGAAATTGCACTAGGATTACACGTAAGGAAAAAACATAAATCTCCTTGTGTGATATTATAGGTAACTATTTGGGACTGGATGGGGGGTATCTGGTCTGGTAGTTCAGTACATAAGGGGCAATACGCATGGGTGGCAAAATCGCCCAAAAGAACATTGGGGCGAGCCTTTGAAATGTTGAAAATATGAATCAAAGTTTCTAGCGAAGCAGGGACAGCAACCAGGCAGGTCGCCAAGATGTTGTGTACAGATCTCATCGGCGTCAAACAGAAGTGAGGGGCATCAGTCACCCTTTTCGCCAGTGAGGTCCAAAAGTTCGATGACGAATCCCACGCAGCGAAGGAGCGCGAAACCCGGGTGCGTAAATCATCCCGGGTTGACGGGATCCCTCCTCTCTCGTCGAACCAACCCGAAAATAGTCCGACGCCGACACATCCTGCAGCAACAGTCCAAAGAATGATCTGAAAGAGAATCAAATACAGGCATTATTCATTCTCGTAAGTAACATTTGTCAGCCGGGACCGTTTCCCAGCTATCTTTCCCTGGTCTCATAACTAAAATGGTATTGTCATGACCGGTGGCGATGACCTCTGCATGTTCAGGGGGATTCTTAGGCGACTGCACCCAAACCCTGGCCCCAGGGTTGTCTGTGGAGCCAAAACCTTTCTGGCCTCGTACAGTTAGCAAAGTTGGGGCAGTGCCTTTTACCATCTCACCGCTGAAGACAGGCATTATGAGTAATTGAGCCACTCGGTCAGTTTGATGTATCAGTAAGTCAGCCTCACTGCTATTCAGCAGGAGCACCTTAATCTCTTCCTGATAATCACTGTCAATGATCCCTCCAAGCACTTGAATGCCTTTTACAGCCAGCCCCGATCTAGGGGCGATTAATCCAAAATTCCCGGGTGGTATATGAACACCAACACCGGTCGCGATGATGACCCGATCTTTACCTTTTATAACGGTGTCATCCATGGCATGCAAGTCTAAACCTGCCGACCCTGGGGTCGCTCTACATGGAGCCAAAGCTCCGGGAGTAATTTCCCAGTACATCACAGTCTCTCTGATTTCATTTGGCTGAGCATTAACATTCGGAGGAAACAAACGCATAAGTGGAGATTCAGCATTTAGAAAAGGACGATTATTCAAAATTAATAGCGCTTGGGACAAAAAGTCTCGCCAATTCTTATACTTGTCATCTGTCAATTTACGCAGTTGCTCCTTCAGCAGACCATTCAATCTCTCCACAAGACCCGAGGCCTGTGGATAATAAGGTATATGAAATACCCAGTCAATATTGTTTTCCACACAGAATTCCTGTACCAATCTTCCACGAAAATGGGATGCATTATCAGATTGAATTTGGAATGGCACACCATAATACATCATAATCAATTCCAATGTTTTAATGGTATTCAATTGGGTAGCTTGCTTACAGGGAAGGGCTACCAACAGGCCACTGTATGTATCAACAATAGTGCAAACATATTGACAATTCCTACTCATGGGAAGTGGACCGATGTAATCAATCTGCCAAATTTGAGCGGGCAGTTTCCCGCGATGTAAATGACCTTTAACAATTTGGGGCACTTTGCGCTGTCTGATATGCTGACAAATGGGACAATGTAAAATAACATTTTTGATTAAATCTAGGGGAATATAAATTCCTCGATCAGCAGCCCACCTGCTAGTGGCTTTCTGTCCAAAATGTCCTGCCTTCTGGTGGGCCCATTTCGCCAATCCCGCAATATCAGAATCTTGCCTGTCCACCACTGCCTCAGCAATTTTAGATTTCTCATCTGCAATGTTATGAAAAAATTTGTCAAGAGAATCTATCGGGGTGTGAGCATCCACATGGAAGATTGTAACAGTACTCTGTGGGAGCATCTCCCAAATCTCCTGCCATAATTCTTTTCCCCACAATTCTTTTGAATGCAGTGTCCAATTATGGGAATGCCAAGTCGGTAACCAAACCGCCAGTCCATTGGCAGTAGACCAAGAATCAGTGAAAATATGACATGTGCCAGGTAACTCTTGTTTCAGAACTTGATAAACAGCATAAAGTTCGGCAAATTGACTGCTCTTACCTTCACCAGTTGTGCTCAGCAGTTTTTGTGTGATCGGATTATAGGACACCGCTTTCCAGTGCCGTTTCGTCCCTATGAACCTTGCTGAACCATCCGTAAACCAGACATGGTTTCTGTCCTCTGCGGACAAATCATCAAAAGGTCTACCCCACTTGACAGGAGACTCCTGTACTAAAGGTACGGAACATTCACTCTCAGTCTCAGTCGATGGCGCTCGCGCAACCTGCTCATGTAAGGATGCAACTCCTTTTTGTCCCACACGTGCCCTGTCTTGTATATACCATTTCCATTTAATCACACTCGCCTCTTGAGCATGTCCAATTCGGTGAGTTTTCGGCGAACTCATAACCCACTGCATGATAGGAATTTCAGGTCGTAAAACTATATCATGTCCCAAAGTCAGTTGCTCGGTATCCACCAGAGCCCAATAGCATGCAAGTAACTGTTTCTCAAAAGGTGTATAACGCTCACCAGCATCAGGTAACTTTTTGGTCCAGAAACCCAACGGCACTCTACTCCTGCCTTGCTTCTGCCACAAACTCCAATTCGCATAAAGGCCCTGTACAGACACATTCAAATCCACCTCACCATCACGTACGGGCCATAAATCCAAAGCATGCTGAATTGCCTCTTTTGCTAGGTTGAACGCATCTTGCTGTGGTTTATCCCATTCAAATGCATTCTTTTTACGAGTGACACGGTACAAGGGGGCCAATATTTGACTCAAATGAGGAATATGTTGACGCCAAAAACCAAACAAACCAATGAAGCTTTGGGCTTCTTTCCTATTCCTCGGAACTGCAAAATCAAGGATTTTCTGTTTAACCTGAGGGATCACTTCACGGTGCCCTTCATGCCAATTAATACCCAAAAATTTTGCAGCCTGGGACGGACCTTGTAATTTATCCGGGTTGATTTCCCAACCTTTCTCACGCAGGCACTCAATGACTCTGTCCAATTGGGTCTGAACTTCCTCTTGTGTTTCGCCTTGGATCAAAACATCATCAATATAGTGACACATCTGAATTTGTGGATGAACCGGTACCTCAGCCAAATGCTCTGCCACCAGCCGGTGACATATCGTAGGACTATGCACATAGCCCTGAGGAAGACTTCTAAACGTCATCTGACGCCCATTTCATGTAAAACTGAACTGTTCCTGACACTCAGGGGCAATCGGAATTGAAAAGAAAGCATTAGCAATATCAATGGACGCATACCATGTACCTGGATGTTTTTGGATTCTTTCAATTAGAGTAATGACATCCGGTACTGCAACGGTCAACGAGGGTGTGTGTTTGTTCAATTCTCGATAATCAACAGTCATACGCCAAGAATTATCACTCTTACGTCCAGGCCAAACATGATTATTCCAAGCAGAAGTAACTGGGGTTATAACACCTGCATCCACCAACTCCTGAATAGTGGTACTAATCTCCTCATGACCACCTGGAATACGATACTGCTTCCGACAAACCACTTTTGTCGCCTGAGGAACTTTTATGGGGGGCATTCTTAAACGACCAACCCGTATAGGCCTGGACGATATATAATGCGTAGTTCCAAATTGGTAACATCCATCATCTAAATGCAAAGTCATTCCTTTCAAAATATCAATTCCAATTATGAATTCTAAGAGTGGTACCACTAGTACAGAGTATTCTTTTCTAGGGATTCTACCTATTCTCATTTCAAGTAAAGTTTGAACGGCAGGAGTTTCCTTTCCACCCAATCCGGTAATTGTAAAAGGCTGACCTGTAAACTTCTTTGATTTTCCATGAATAAGAGTGGCCTCCGCTCCTGTATCTACCAATGCTCGGGCCCTCTGGATATTACGATGTCTCCAATAAATATCAATATCTACATAGGGTCTATTATCTCTGTGAGCCCATCTGTGTACAGGAGCTTGACCTATTTCCTAGTCATGCTTACTGCATTCTGTGTACCAGGATAAATCAGGATAAAGACTCTCACGTTTCTTAGGTATCGGTGCCTCCTGTTCATATCCATTCCCAGTACGAAATGGATTTGTGTCTTCTGCATTGCACTGCTGGTTTCGATCGGCCAAACTATGGCGATCCTCTCTCCTCCTCAACTAAGGGGATTGATCCCTATCATCTCTACGTCTGCTGTAAACATAATCATGTCTCCCCCTTTCTCTTTCCTCCTCTCCCTCTCTGTCTCTCTCACGACGGGGGAACATATCACGTACATAACGTCGATCATCACGACGAACAGAGCGCCCACGGCGGTCGTCATCACCGCTACCGTCAGAACTACCACGATCACACTCAGTCGTCCGAACACGCCGGGCATCCTCCTTCCGATCCAAGCCACGTTTGCGAAACAACTCCCACAAACGAGCAGTAGTCTCACCGTCAATGTCCTCCCTCCGCACACCATCGGCCAGAAGACCAGAAAAGATATCACGTCTAGTAAGTTTATTGTCACCAGGAGTACGAGTGTCAGGCCGGGACTGACGTTCAGGTTTAAACCAGTCACCCAACTCACCGAGTTGGCGTACCGATTCCAGTACCGTAGATAACACGTTACCAGTCTGATTAATCAATAAAGTCATCATGACCTGCTTATAGGCAACAGGGGAAGAACGAATGATGCGATTCCGCACAGAAGATGTCAAGAAACCATCAAGCAACCTGTCGGCAGTATTTAGAAAAATTGCCGTTTTCATCACCTCCTCTTTGAGACGTTGTGCAGCGTCGCGCAAAGTATACCACGGTTTGTCATTCACAGGCCAATCAGACTCAGTAGGATTCTTTTGATTACAACCCTCAGTCGCCAATTGAAGTAAAGAAATTTGACCACCACCATTATAGTTACGAAAATGATCCTGTACAGTAGAATCCGAACTTAAGGAACAAAACTTCAAACAATCGCCATTATCTAACATAATGCCCGCAGCGCCCAGTTCATAAAGGCGCACCATCCATGTGAGCAAGGTCTCACCAGCTCGCTGCCGAAATCGCTGCAAAATATCACTAATTTCTTGTTGAGTAAAGTCCTCTAAAGAGTCTAAAGAAACACCCTGCGGAGCAGCGGGAGACTGCTGCAACTTCCGACGAAAAACTGGATGCGCCGAGACCGCGGGATGAGCATCACAAGGAGCTCGACCAGTACACGTAGAGGAACAATCAGTGGAAGAAGCATCGACCCCGCTCGAAGGACGAGCGCAATCACGGGGTGCTTCATCAGAGGCGCAAGAAGCAGATTTACAAGCACGGCCAGAGCGAGAGGACTCGCGCTTGGCAGACTCCTCACCCGAAGAGGGAGAATCACTCGAGATCCAGATATTACCATCCCATTCATCAGGATTCCAATCCAGTCCGGCTTTCGCCACGACCAGACGCACCTTTCGCGTCGAAACCCGACCACGCCGATTCTTGTATTTATAACGAGCAATTCGCACAGCCGCTCTCTCGGCAATAGTTTGGTACGTCTCAAGTTTGTCAGCAAGCAACTTATTTTGACACCGTAACAAAGTATGAGCATTCTGAATCTCAACAAAGTCCACTTCCAAATCCTTATGCAAGTTCTGCAACTTCAAAAACCGCTCATGGAGAAGCCTGTACGCAGACAGAACAATCCAACCTCTGCGCCCTAAAATGGGAAGCTCATCACCCTTAGATACCGGCGCCTTCTGTAAGCAAGTAATCACATTAGCCGGCTCCGCCAGCTCCAAAAAAGAATTCCAATTCTCACTCAAACCAGTAGAATCAGCCCACTCCCGGGCTAAGGCTTCATAAGGCGTTGAATCCCAGCCGGGAATATCAACGGGCAACTTAAAAGTAGATTTAGATTTTCTAGAAAACATCGTGAAAAAGAAAGAAGAAGCAAAACTATACACACAATTATAACACAAATAATATACAAACAAAACCACGGACACGCCGAAAGCAAACACGAGACAATACGACGCACACAGGTTTCGAAAACGGTTCGTGACGCCAAATGTTCTGCTTGGGTTTTCGGATCAGATAGAACCCGCTCATCAGAGCCTCTCTAACCCAGTCAGAACGTTACCCTCTCCCTAGGGCCTATCAAGCAACCACAGATATAAGGACAGGGAATTCCTAATATATATATATATATACATATATATATATATATATATATATATATATATATATATATATATATATATCTAGACCTCTTACAATACAAGTGGCGGCCTCGCGGTCCCAGACGGACCCAGGACTTCCTACCCAGACGGCAGCCTCAGCCTCGCGGTCCCAGACGGACCCAGGACTTCCTACCCAGACGGCAGCCTCAGCCTCGCGGTCCCAGACGGACCCAGGACTTCCTACCCAGACGGCAGCCTCAGCCTCGCGGTCCCAGACGGACCCAGGACTTCCTACCCAGACGACAGCCTCAGCACAAGTTCATCCTATGATTACCATAACATACAACAAGGGACTATTTATCAGATCACACAAGAACTGCCAGTTTGAGCACAACCTGTTCTCTGGTTCGAGGGGCTCCTCTCTCCCTTATTCAGTTACCACTTACCTGATCAGGGTTAACATCTGTTCATGTCAAGTCACAGCTGACTAGAAGAATAGGCTACCCTCTTATACAAGAACACGCAGCACATGTTGATTCACTACAAACTGGGTATTTTATTATTCATTACATACGCAATCCCATAACATTACTATGTAACACATAACCTGCAAAGAAAAATGAAAGATTAGGTTGTACACTCTAATAAGAAAGGGGTCGACATCACCTTAGTCGTGTGTAGCCTGCACTCAATGGTCATCTAGGTTCCCTTCTCGTCTGTGCCTCGGCTCGTCTGGAAGTCACACCTCCGCAGTCACGGATCTATTCCCTCCTCCCTTCTCCGAGTCACTGGGACCTCTTCCTCATCGGCTACTCTCTCCTCTCTGGTTATTCCGCCTTCCAGTTTGTCGTCTGTCTTCCCTGGAATAAGTAGTAGCTTTACTGCTAACGGCTAGATGCCGCCTACGGGCTGAAGTAAGTGCACCGTATCTGCCTCAGACTTTTACTAATATAGAGGTGCATTTCCTCATGGAAAATTCCGGCCCGTAACCGGCCGCCCACCAAATTCTTGTACCTCCCCATACCAAGGACACGTTCCCAGCCGGCCGGCCTGATGTAGTGTCTTCGGCATGAAGAAAAATACAATCCTTCGATAAGGGCTGGCCTGAACCGGTTCTCTCCAAGCGAATAACACCTCATAACTAAAACATCACCCTTAACCTAGAAGCATCTCAAGCTGCCGGAGCAGAAAGAAAGATGGAGTCTCTCCCGTTTGAGGCCTACCAGGCCTGAATTCAGCACGGCTCCATGAAATACCCTCACTACAGGACAGGTTATCCCTAATACTAACGAATCTATCCCCTAGGATATGTGTGCAAGCCCTGATCTATGGGGAAGAACACAGGATCATGTCAAAGTGCCTAGTAAATAGGCTCCATTCACTACTCTAACCCTTAGACTTGGATGGTAAGAGACTGAAGTCTCAAAAAAAATCACCCGTCAACACAATAGGGCCGGGAAAATCAAGCAGTACAAGGACCCAGAAGACCCCACATCATGCAAATCAGACATATGAGTCTCTGCAAACACAACACCCTGTACATTAGCACATCACAGTCTGCCGTGCATGTAACCCAGCTGCCTGAAGTACACAGTTGCATACACCATTGTGCGCTGTCAGATGATCACACACCTATATGTCACACAGGTCTTGTCTCTCACAGTCACATCTCAGATGTCCTGCTGACCCTAAAAATCATGGACACCCCAGTTGTACGTAACAGGAAGCCACACCATAATGACACAGTGGCAGACACCTGAAGGCACATGTCACTAAGCACAACCTGTAAGTTGATACACAGGAGTGGGATTACAGAGTGTTTCTAAATGACTTTGAGGAGGCATGACTGCCCAGGTCTACGTGAAACAGTGTTTGGCCCTGGACAGTAGTCAGGTGGCTAAGCAAGTGTGACATACTTTATATATAGGCTGTCCGGTTTTGATTTAAACCTATAATAACTGATAAAACCCCACTGAAAGAGAAATAGCCCTCACCAGTGAAAACATATAAACACTGAAAAAAACACCTGCACAACCACAAACTAAATGCCATTCAATGAAAGGAAAAAGAGAGTGAAAGAGTCATTTTCTTTCTTCCTGTAGGGGCCAATACAATGTAACTTTGCTATACAAGCTAGCAGTAAGAAAGTCTGGCCTAACATTATTCTGCTTGAGTTTTGTTGTTTAGGGGTGCCATTAAAATATTGTTTCTTCTTCCTTTAGTTTTTTTCAGTTTTGTGGTCTTTTGTCTAAAGATGCAGGGTTTAGAAGCATGTTTTAGGTCTTGTTTAATTATTTTATAAACTGTAGAGAATCAGGAAATATCAAAATCATCATATTTGATATTTTGGCTGTGTTTGATTGTTTCACTGATAGGTAAAATGGCTGGTTTCATAAGAATATTTCCTAATATGTGTCATCACATTTACCCACAGAGAATGGGTAAAAACTCTTAATACATCAGCCCCCAGTTTCTAGTGAGTCAGTATTGTTAGTAGGCGAATTGCAAACACCTCAGGCGTTAAACATTCAATGCAAGGTATAGTGACAAGTATATGTGAAAAGAGTGCTATCACCAAGCATCTTGAATAGTGGTTTAAACATGACACCAGACTTATAGAAAACACAGAACGCAGTGTCACTTGGAATGCTCTGCAAAAAAAGTTCTTTCCAAGTTCAATAAAGATTGGAGTGATATTGTTTGTATTTGCAGTGATTCAGCTACGTATATGAAACTGTCAAAATTGATAGCTGAGTTGAAGTGCTTTCCTGTAAAAGATCCTTGCCACTTGTTAGATGGTATGCTGAAAGCATCTTTGCAATCTTCAGGGTTAATGAGGGATGCTACTACATTTTTCCATTCCGGTGCACTGTTTTCTTATGCACAGGGACTAAAATGCTAATATTTATCATTTTGTGCTTTGTGTGGCATCAAAGAGAGAGTCATCCCAACTGTGTCCCTTAGCTGATGGTTCTCAGACCAAGGGGCTATGAATGTTATATTATCCATGTGGCAACCGTTTACAGAATTTTTGCTGAGTGATGATGCCTAAGGCAAGAAATGTGAGGAACTTTGGTCACATATTGACTGCAATGTGAAAAAAGTACACTCTACTGCATTCTTAGATTTTTACAGGCAAACATAACTGCTGTAGTGGACATAATAAAAAAAACTAGAGTCTGAAAACACCCTTGTCTGCCAAGTGTTCAGCATAATTGGTGCAGATGTGAAACATCTCCTTGAGAGTAGGCTGGGCGATACCTTTATGTTCCATGTTAGAGTGCTTGCCACTTGCTAAGCAAAGCAATGGTGAAGAGCAATTCAGGAACTTTTATTTTACAATGTGTGAGAAATGGCTTGCAATGATGCATAGAAATGTCCCTTCACCACCAATGGCATTTGAAGTCAATGAAACCTCACTGTGGTACTCTGTTCTAGATCCCTTCCATAAAGGGGAATACCCTCCATAGTTTCAAAAGTGCTGCTTCAGTTTTGACCACTTCAATAAGTCTGAGGGCATAAACGCCCAGATCAGCGCAAATATTGCAGACCCTGCCCTGAGAATCGCAGTCTTCAAGTGAACCAGTATTGGCATGGAAAGCTATGTCAGTGGCCAGAGTTAACACATTGGTACTGGGTATTTTGGCGTGGCCCATCTCAAGTGCCAATGTTGAGAGGGCCTTTTCACAGAAGTTTACATGGGAAGGAAAGAGCAAGCGCACATGACCAAAGACTCACTGAAGAAGTATTGTATGGTGTACTACAATAAGTTAAATTAGCAAAAATCTATTTGGACCTCATATACACTATACTTACACTGTCTACATACCATACCCTATCAGTGCAGAAAGCAAGCGATAATAAAAGCAAAATGTTCCATAAACACCGGAAAAACAGTTTCTATAGTTTTTAATGGTGCAAAAATGTGTAACCACTGATAACCACTGTTTTTTAAGGTATCGAAAACACTGAAAAAACCCCACCAGAATTTATCATAAATAGAAACTGAAAACAGGAAAGCCTATTTATATACATACTCCTGAGGCCCACAAATTGGAGTCCCCTGCTGCATGGGTGTGTTTGAAATACCCCAGCCACATGTGGCGAGTCAGACCACCAATTGTAACACATATCAAGGGCACACACAGATCACATGTCAGATCCCAGGCATTGGGTAAACAATTGAACCACCCATGAAACACACAACAAAGTCACGGGAACAGATGCTGTCCGGAGGCTGAAGCATAGCTGACTGCAGGGGCACAGTGCCCTAGTGACACAAGCAACAGGCTGTAGGGGCCACACCTGTGGAACAGATGAGGAGGGTGCATCACACAATTGAGGGACCTGAGTATTGGACTACAAGACCTACGTAATGTGGAAGTGTGCCCAGGCCAAAAGACTGCAATTAGCATGTCAGACATAGTACACAGATTAGGCATGACTTACCCCCTCCTTGCTGCTGTCTGGCCTTCAGCTGCCTTTCCAGATCCGGGAAGACCACCGCCAAGATCCGGAGCATGTGGGGGGTCAGGGTCCGGTGTCTGCCCCTCCTGCGTGGAGGTGACAGCTTCAGCTGGACTCTTGCGATCCTCCGGGTCCAGCTCTGAAGGTCCTGCCACCTCTTCTAGCAGTTGCGGATCCAGCACTTGTAGACCCCCACCAAACGAACTGCCCGGGCGATGGTCAGCCATATCTCCTGCTTCTGGTGGGCATCAACCTGTGAGGATGACAAAGTTTAAAGTCCATTAACACACATGCCCTATATTTGTGCTGCACACATTTGGATATACATGTCATCATCATAAAGGAAAATGAGTTACACAGGTAGTGCAACCATGGGAAAGGACAAATAACCTGCATGTCTGACATGTTAAAAATGCCTGGGAAATTTAGGCTTGCACTAATGCACTTTAGCAGCAGAACACCTGTTCATTACATGTACCTACACACTTTGGGGGATGAAATAGTCCGTGAGAATGCTTGCCACTGGTGTACACACTGCTAGTACTGCTAGTCAGACAACATGCGCAATTAGGAAGGCAGTGGACTGCACACTCACCTGCTCCCCTGGTTTCCCAAACAGCTTGCTGTACTGTGGAAGGAGCCCGTCCAGCAGGGCCTGGTTCTCCTCCTCAGTGAAGGCTGGGGCCCTCTCCAGAGTACGTGCCATAGCAGGAGCCAGAGGATGCAGAGACAGCAGCAGTGGTAGCAGGGATGTGGTCCAATAGCATGTAGTGCAGGCAAGTGAGATCCCTGGGGGACAGCCAGCCTTATATCTGTGCTGCAGAGGCAGACTCTGTGCCATGTGTCCCCAGTGATAGGTCCAACACGGTTGCATTCTATGAATCTGGCCAACCCATGGAAATGTAAGACTCGTACACGTCTTCCGCATCGTTCAATTCTTCACCTTCATTAAACACTAGGAATTGCAACATTGTTGTAGGCATCCAACTGAATTTCCAGCGCACAACTCGTACAAGTTTTAAATCCGCATCCGTCTCCATGACAGTCCAGAGCCAATGGGTGCACCCGGCTCGGTCAACTGACTGTACAACGCGTATTTTTGAAAATACACATGCACCGGTCTCCGTACGATTCAATGGCCAAGGAGTACGCCTGTCTCGGACCATGCCTGCCCGACGCGCATGCATGATAGTCACTCGTGTCGGGCCTCATTGCAGTCAATGGCAAAGCGTACGCACGGCTCGGTCATGAACCGTGCAATGCGTACGCATTGTCACCCACGTCGGACCTCATTGCAGTCAATGGCAAAGCGTACGCACGGCTCGGTCATGAACCGTGCAATGCGTACGCATTGTCACCCGCGTCGGACCTCATTGCAGTCAATGGCAAAGCATAAGCGTACGCACGGCTCGGTCATGAACCGTGCAATGCGTACTCATTGTCACCCGCGTCGGACCTCATTACAGTCAATGGCAAAGCGTACGCACGGCTCAGTCATGAACCGTTCAATGAGTATGCAATGTCACCCGCGTCGGACCTCATTGGTGTGACTATTTGACGGATTCAACACACAATTACTTGCCAGGGACACCTGTGCACACCTACCACACTACAGCATTGGCCACACAGTGTCCCATGGCATGTAAGGTTGCATTCCCTGTGTGTTGGGGGGCAACATTTGGTTTGTTGTGTTTCACTTTTGTTCAGCCACTTTCAGGCTGGGCACGTGTTCATGGGGGCAGAATCCTTTGTGTGTTGTGCACATTACCACTGTGATGTGCAAATGTACAGTAATGGGCATGAGTCACGGACACAGTTGCAGGTTGGATATGTTTAGGACATGTCACATACAACCTGAGTCCTGGGAGTGATGGCATGTACGTCACAGTGAGACCTGTAGCCATAATTCAGATGTGCACCCACAGTCTGTGTGCATGTTGTGTCTCAGATGTGGATGATCAAATGTGCCCAATGGGAGACAGTCTCCACATCCGTGTGGTATATGCAGCAACCTTGATGGTGTGTGTGTGTGTCTAAGAGACGTACATGTAGGGCCTGCAGGGACAACAGTTGCCACTACCTGTGGGACTCACGCTTGCCTTGTGGTGTGTACGTGATACGCCATGTCCATGTCAGTGTCGATGTGGCAATACAGGGACCCTGGGTATCTGCATGGCAAAGATCTGTGATGCCTGGGAGACATCATGCCTCACTTGTCACTGTGGTGTGTGTTTGTAACGTCACAACATAGGTCGGGTGACACAGCCAAATGATTGGCCATTGCACTACATGGGACTTATGTGGAATTGAGATGTGAGGTGATGGTCATGTAGGTGACATATGTGTCCATGCCGAACAGCACACACCTCAGTACATTGTGTAATGTCATGATGTATCATGTGATATTGAGCCTGGTCATGGCCACATGGGTGGATGAACCGACAATTGCGGGTTCCATACAGAATTTCCTCTCAAGTAATACACTCCTACTAACGTGTAACTCGACTTCACAGTCTTTCTTTCATTACTCCACCTAAACCGGCATCTAGCGACAGCACGGTAACGGGGGTCACGTGTTTACCTCGCGTCTCCCGTCAAAAGGTTACGGTGAGCTTGCGCGCTTCCCTTTCCATTTGAGAAGCGGTAGTAGAGAACGAGGGTAAGCGCTGCTCCTTTGAAGTTTCGCATGTTATGCCATTAGGGCTTATGAAGGAAATCTCCATTAGGCCTTCACCGCATCCCGATTAATTTGGTTAGTCCTATCGCGCAGCAAGTGTTCTCCCCTACACACCCAGACTCCGAACGCTTTTAGCAGCATCTTGCAGGGTCCCTCCTAGGGAGAGCCAGCGGTCTACCCGTACCACGGCGCAACACTTGCATGTTTGTCTTGAACATAGATTTGGCTGTTCCGTGGGGGAGACCAATTGAGCACTACGTGTGATTTTACCACACTCACCTTTGAATTTTTAAATTGTTGCAGGGTCCACATCACTGATTTCTAATCCTCCTCTCCTATGTCTAGATTCATTCCCCGACGGGGAAGCAGCGGAGGCCCAGCCCCGTTTTTTATCCCGTCATGATTAATACTGACCACGGCTCCATCTAGGCTGATCTCCGACAGTTCTAGGATCAAATACGACAGAGGATTTCTCTCTCTGCGGCAGAGTAAGTTATTGTCAAGTATTTACACTGGATCGATCTCTTAGATTTGGGAGATTGTTTTTTCTTTTTTTTTTAAAAATTCCCCTAATTTCTTTAGGTGGCCATCACTCTCTCCGCCCGTACCGTTGAGGAAGTTTTGATACCCCTCCATCTCTGCCGAAGACTTGGCGTCTTAGAACCCTGTCCTTTGAAAGACACGGTAATCCTTTGGAGATCACAATTTACTTGTTCTTCCCCCCATGATTTGAGACCGATTAGTCTTATACTCGCTCTTTTTGGTTTTTTTATAGGTGCCCTCCTCTTCTCCACACGCACCCCAGTCCTGAGGAAGACCCCACCCTGTAAGGTCCTATTGAATACCTACACAAAACAAGGAGTCGAAACCTCGACATAACATCATTGCCAATATTATCACCAGTACATGATGCACTGTGATCTTCTGTATATATGGCATTCTTCAGAATTGTTTATACTGTAATTTACGATTGGATCTGTATATAATATGCGGCAGTGATTTAATAATGCCAATCAATTTGATTGTGTTCTAGTGGATTTATCATTGTTTTCACTTCCCTCCAAATTCCACACTCAATCACCAACCCCCCCCCCCGCCCCCCTTCCTTTTCTCTGGGCACTTTCATTATTTGTTGAAAAGATGTTGCCTGAATCGCCAAATTAAGTATATGTTTACTTTAGTTCGATGTGATTAAATGACACTTGAACTCTTTTCAGTTGTTTGGTCTAAATGTTTTCTGATGTTTATTTTGTATGATTTGTTTTTGTGCTGGGACCAGTTTCTCTATACTGTTCTATACCCAGGTCCCAGTGATTTTGGGTTTACCCTTTCTTTAACCCTATTGCTACTCAAGGGCCATCACGTTTCTGACACAAGTGTGTCATCCCTGTACACATGTGAGCTTTAGCAAGGACATACGGGCTATTCCACTGGGGATATGTTGTACTATTGGGGCATATGTGGTTGCAGAGTTTGCTAGTCTTTGTGTGCCACATTGGTGTATTGGTACGACATGGTCACAGTCTGGTATGCCTGTGATCTCTTTGGAAGAAGTCTTTTCTTCCATTGTTCCTAGTTCCCATCACATTTCATACAAGTGATGATGTCACCATCGTTAATGATTCTGGTGCTGAGTTTTGTACGCACATATGTGATTTGACTAGTCAATGTTCCACACGTTGACATGGATTGGGCAAGGTAGCACTCTGGCTTTTCAATGTTCATGACAGTGAGGGCCGTTGGTGTGTGTGTTGCAGTTTGGCTGCTGTGAGTAGCATGTCTCCTACAATGCTGTCCATGTTTGACCTTGTGTCTACAGTGTCTATGTCAGTGAGTGGTGTGTTGTGTGAAGGATGCCTATGTTTCAGCACGATGTAGGGGTGGAATGCAGCTCACAACAGCACCGAGTGTGAATGTGACCATGCTATGGTGTCGGCTATATTGGTGTGTCCATTCCATTCACTGTCAGATGTCCCCTGTCAATGATGTATATGTGAATTCCTGTGTGTTTTGTACAATGTACCATATATATGGCTCTCCACATTGGTCATCTGCAAGACACACCTCCCCTGCCCGGCCAGGGGGCAACCCTGGACACTGCATCCCCAGACAATGATTTTGAACATATGGTTGCAATGGCTGTGTGTGCGAACGGGTTTTGTTTGGTCAGTGCATATGTGTGATTGTCAGCCACATCATTTCTCAGGCCCAGTGTCAGACATCTTGACAGTCCCTTCCCACTCCCTGTGAGGCGAGCATGGTTCAGTGTCAGCTTGCTGGGCCATGTGGGTGGGTGTGGATTGTCTGTGACTGCAACTCCCATCATGCTCTTGGCTACACCCCCCCTTCCCAGCATGCCCATAATTCCTCCCTCTTGATCTGCTTCCCTGTGAGGGGGTGTGACAGCAATGGCAAGATGGCTGACTGTGAAATCCTGGTGTTTGTTTGGCTACAAGTCCAAAGAGAGCCCCTGTGCTTCACACAGCAGCACCCAGTATGGGGTATCGTTTGCTGAAATTTCACAGAGGTGTGGGTCAATGCATTCTACCCGGTGAGTTGTGTGGCGTTTGTGTTGAGGGGGGGGGGGTGTGTGTCTCCACATGCTGGTAAGTATGGTCAGAGTTGTCAGTCCTCCTTCCCACCCGGCCAAACATCCCACCATGAAACTTGCTTCCATTGGAGGGCGTGCAAGTTGTCTTTCAGGATGTCAGCCAGTGGTGTCCTGCTTCTGATTTGTGCACAACCCCTACCAGGGCCTTGTGCTCGCCACAGCAGGAGCCAGTGTTAGCCATCTTGTCAGTCATTTTCCACTCCCTGTGATGTGGGCATGGTTCAGAGAGGTCTTGATGGGCCAATCAGGAGGGGGAGCATTATCTGTGACTACAAACCCCATCATGCTTTTGGATACACTCACTTCACCTGCATCCCCACTATTCCTTCCTGTCAGTCAGCTGCACTGTGAGGTAGTGTGTTTGTGGTGGCAAACTGTCTCGCAGTGTTTATCTTGCTTTGTGCCACTGCCTTGCTTTATTTGTTTGTATGTTGGTGCATGTCATGACACAGTTCCAAGTCACTATGAGATGGCAGGTATTGTGTTTGTCTGACTGGAATACACATCTTGGGATGATTATCTATTGGTTACTGTGGCTTTGCTTGCGGTGCATGGTTTCACTGTCCCCTTGCCACACAATATTGGATATGTTGTTTGTGTACTCACCAGGCTCTGGTATGTCTGTTAGACCATGGACGCTCTCTGGTGGTAGGATGTCCCGCACCTTCTCCTCCCAGGTCCTGAAGTAGACTGGTTTGGCAGGAGGGCCACCGCCGGTGCACTGACTCAGGGCGTGATCTTTTTCAATGAGTTTCTTGACCCTCCTGCGCACGTCATACCACCTGTTCTGGATATCGTCCTTTGTGCGCCTTGCTGGTGCTTGTGCGTTCACCTTGTCCACAATCCTCGCCCATATCTTGGGTTTCTGTGACATGGGGGTCCTTTTGACCAATGTACCAAACAAATGTGGCTCTACTCCAATGATCTCGTCTACCAGCACTTCTAACTCACTATCTGTGAACTTTGGATTCTTCTTTGGGGGCATGGTGATGGGTGATGGTGGTGAGTGATGTGTGTGTGAGGGTGCAAGTAAGGGTGGGTTAGTGTTGGTTTTGCTAGCTGTATGTGTGTGTGCTTTTGGATGAGGTGTGGTTGCTGTGTGATGGTGTTTGCTGCTGGCTGTGTCTCCTATTGCATGGTAGTGATTGTAGTCCTTTATATAGTTGGAGTTGTGGGTATGTCTTTGTCCCAGGTTTTTTACATTTTTTATTTATTGGCATTGTCATTGCTTGTTTAGTCCTTTTTTTGTCTTTTTTCTTTTGGGTTTTGTAGGCATGAAGTAGACGTTCTTCTGATGGAAACGGATGCTGATGTTGGCTCGTGCGGGCTTCTCCGCCTCGTTCACGCTGCCTATCTTCTGTGTTTCATACGCGTCGGTCGCAGAGATCTCTATTACTTGTGGGCCCGGTTTTCTGTGCGTGTCGGTCGTGCGGCTTGGTCCCGGTGCGAGTCGGTCTGGTTTTACACGCATTGCATCGTACTGCTCGTATCGGACATCGTGGGTACATGTCGGTCGGGTTTATTCCAGGTTTGAGTCGGTCGGTAAAACTCGCGTCGGTTTTCCGGCTGGATCACTATTTTCCCTATGGCTCGGTCGTACGGCTTGTATTCGGTACGTGTCGGTTGTAATTCACACGCGTTGCATCGTACTGCATGGGTCGTACGGCGCTGGTCCGTGTCTGTCGGTCTCCGGTCCGGGTCCGTGTCGGTCGGTACGATTTGCGGCCGGAATCGGAATCGACCCCTATGTAGCAAATGCAGTAAACTGATAATTATGTGGAAAACGCTGCTGCTGTAGAAACTCATAATTCCAGTGGTCCTGGCTTTAAGTGACTCAATCAATTAATGGCTAGTAAGAAGGCAGGTTTCTTTTTCAACTTTTTGCACTACCCCCACACCCTTCAATTTCAGGCAGAGGCACCTCAAACTCAGTAATAACCATTCAGGGGCAGTTTTTTGTGAAAGCTGAGTGTATGGGGGTGGTAAGTAGAAGGCCAGCAGGGTAGCATTCAGATCCAGAGCCCTAATCCTCTTGATCCCTGGTGCCTCACAGTAATGGTCTAGGAGACAGAGGAAAGGAGTGAAATTGATAGATATTGTCAAAGAGAAGGCCCAGCATAGGGAGCACTGTATGGGCACTCATTTTTATGTTTACAAATGTCCAGAGACAGCTTCTTCAGAGAGTACCCCAAAGAAGGGGACAATAAAAGTTTTTTTTTTAAAGGGACATTCATTAGTGAAGCTGGTACTGCTGCCAAGTGTGTAAGTGGCCACTGTTGGTTATCATTAAGGAAGCAGATGCAGCAGGACTGTGTCCCAGGGTTTTGAGGAGCCCATTGTATCGCAGTTATGACTGTCTACCTTTAGAAAATTAGCATCAGAGCTTATTTTCCTCAAAGCATTAGGACTGAGGTGATGATCCGTCATGGTGGGGAAGATGTAAAAGATGCAGGGGAAATAGCCTGCTACTAAGGACTGCAGTTATCATTAGTGCAGCCGGTGTAGTTGCATTGGGGTCGAAGAGTGTGAAGGGCTCACAACACCCCAATTATGGGGAGCAGTTTGTTTGGGATTATATCTGTTTTTGTTTGATGCATTTGTTGTTTTATAAGTCTCATATTTAGTGCGGTTCATAAGCTATAGAAAAAGTATTTCTGAAATCATCTCAAAGCCTCGCTCTCCGCACGCAGCCATGACTTTTTCCGCTCCCCCAATCCTTGCCATAAAGTTTTGGAGGGGGGCCTGACCTCAACACATTTTGATTAGGCGGGGCTCAGAGTAAAAAAATTTGAAGACCTCTGGCCTAGACGGAGCCGTGGTCAGTATTAATCATGACGGGATAAAAAACGGGGCTGGGCCTTCGCTGCTTCCCCGTCGGGGAATGAATCTAGACATAGGAGAGGAGGATTAGAAATCAGTGATGTGGACCCTGCAACAATTTAAAAACTCAAAGGTGAGTGTGGTAAAATCACATGTAGTGCTCAATTGGTCTCCCCCAAGGAACAGCCAAATCTATGTTCAAGACAAACATGCAAGTGTTGCGCCGTGGTACGGGTAGACCGCTGGCTCTCCCCAGGAGGGACCCTGCAAGATGCTGCTAAAAGCGTTCGGAGTCTGGGTGTGTAGGGGAGAACAGTTGCTGCCCGATAGGACTAACCAAATTAATCGGGATGCGGTGAAGGCCTAATGGAGATTCCCTTTGTAAGCCCTAATGGCATAACATGCGAAACTTCAAAGGAGCAGCGCTTACCCTCGTTCTCTACTACCGCTTCTCAAATGGAAAGGGAAGCGCGCGAGCTCACCGTAACCTTTTGACGGGAGACGCGAGGTAAACACGTGATCCCCGTTACCGTGCTGTCGCTAGATGCCGGTTTAGGTGGAGTAATGAAAGAAAGACTGTGAAGTCGAGTTACATGTTAGTAGGAGTCTATTACTTGAGAGGAAATTCTGTATGGAACCCGCAATAGTCTCAACACCCAATGATTCTATTTGACAGTGCATGTTGGTAACTGGACAGTCACATGTAAAGGGCCTGTGCCCAGCGTATACATAACAATTGCATTTAGAACGAATAATCAAATACTACAATGTATCCCGGATGATCACTCACTAACGCTAAACATACGAAGTTGATTCGTTGGAATACAGATTACCAATGCTTCGACCTATAAATGGGGAGGAAAAAATGTTGATGATTCATTTCTGGGACTTTGTATGTTCCTATCATTACAATAGGTCATATTGATCAGATATCATAGGTCAACAATAAAACACAGTTTGACAATTGCATTGGACCAAGAATAAAGCACAGTTTGACACTTGCATTAGAGAGAGACATGATTTGACAACATGGTATGAGATTTATACCTATATGTGTAAACCATCGAGATGTCACAAAATTACATTGGAGTCAGTATACATTGATGTACATTAATAATCCAACCATTACAGAAGTGCCGAAGCCTCCGACACTGGAGTTAGAAAAGTTTGGAAGGAAAAGCAAGAAGGAAATAAATCCTGTACCAAGAAATGTATATATCTATGATATTCCAACGAATCAACTTCGTATGTTTATCGTTAGTGAGTGATCATCCGGGATACATTGTAGTATTTGATTATTCGTTCTAAATGACTGTCCAGTTACCAACATGCACTGTCAAATAGAATCATTAGGTGTTGAGACTATTGCGGGTTCCATACAGAATTTCCTCTCAAGTAATACACTCCTACTAACGTGTAACTCGACTTCACAGTCTTTCTTTCATTACTCCACCTAAACCGGCATCTAGCGACAGCACGGTAACGGGGGTCACGTGTTTACCTCGCGGCTCCCGTCAAAAGGTTACGGTGAGCTCGCGCGCTTCCCTTTCCATTTGAGAAGCGGTAGTAGAGAACGAGGGTAAGCGCTGCTCCTTTGAAGTTTCGCATGTTATGCCATTAGGGCTTACGAAGGGAATCTCCATTAGGCCTTCACCGCATCCCGATTAATTTGGTTAGTCCTATCGCGCAGCAAGTGTTCTCCCCTACACACCCAGACTCCGAACGCTTTTAGCAGCATCTTGCAGGGTCCCTCCTGGGGAGAGCCAGCGGTCTACCCGTACCACGGCGCAACACTTGCATGTTTGTCTTGAACATAGATTTGGCTGTTCCGTGGGGGAGACCAATTGAGCACTACGTGTGATTTTACCACACTCACCTTTGAGTTTTTAAATTGTTGCAGGGTCCACATCACTGATTTCTAATCCTCCTCTCCTATGTCTAGATTCATTCCCCGACGGGGAAGCAGCGGAGGCCCAGCCCCGTTTTTTATCCCGTCATGATTAATACTGACCACGGCTCCGTCTAGGCTGATCTCCGACAGTTCTAGGATCAAATACGACAGAGGATGTCTCTCTCTGCGGCAGAGTAAGTTATTGTCAAGTATTTACACTGGATCGATCTCTTAGATTTGGGAGATTGTTTATTACTTTTTTTTTTTAAATTCCCCTAATTTCTTTAGGTGGCCATCACTCTCTCCGCCCGTACCGTTGAGGAAGTTTTGATACCCCTCCATCTCTGACGAAGACTTGGCGTCTTAGAACCCTGTCCTTTGACAGACCCTGTAATCCTTTGGAGATCACAATTTACTTGTTCTTCCCCCCATGATTTTAGACCGATTAGTCTTATACTCGCTCTTTTTGGGTTTTTTATAGGTGCCCTCCACTTCTCCACACGCACCCCAGTCCTGAGGAAGACCCCACCCTGTAAGGTCCTATTGAATACCTAACCAAAACAAGGGGTCGAAACGTCAACATAACATCATTGCCAATATTATCACCAGTACATGATGCACTGTGATCTTCTGTATATATGGCATTCTTCAGAATTGTTTATACTGTAATTTACGATTGGATCTGTATATAATATGCGGCAGTGATTTAATAATGCCGATCAATTTGATTGTGTTCTAATGGATTTATCATTGTTTTCACTTCCCTCCAAATTCCACACTCAATCACCAACCCCCCCCTTCCTTTTCTCTGGGCACTTTCATTATTTGTTGAAAAGATGTTGCCTGAATCGCCAAATTAAGTATATGTTTACTTTAGTTCAATGTGATTAAATGACACTTGAACTCTTTTCAGTTGTTTGGTCTAAATGTTTTCTGATGTTTATTTTGTATGATTTGTTTTTGTGCTGGGACCAGTTTCTCTATACTGTTCTATACCCAGGTCCCAGTGATTTTGGGTTTACCCTTTCTTTAACCCTATTGCTACTCAAGGGCCATCACGTTTCTGACACAAGTGTGTCATCCCTGTACACATGTGAGCTTTAGCAAGGACATACGGGCTATTCCACTGGGGCTGTGTTGTACTATTGGGGCATGTGTGGTTGCAGAGTTTGCTAGTCTTTGTGTGCCACATTGGTGTATTGGTACGACATGGTCACAGTCTGGTATGCCTGTGATCTCTTTGGAAGAAGTCTTTTCTTCCATTGTTCCTAGTTCCCATCTCATTTCATACAAGTGATGATGTCACCATCGTTAATGATTCTGGTGCTGAGTTTTGTACGCACATATGTGATTTGACTAGTCAATGTTCCACACGTTGACATGGATTGGGCAAGGTAGCACTCTGGCTTTTCAATGTTCATGACAGTGAGGGCCGTTGGTGTGTGTGTTGCAGTTTGGCTGCTGTGAGTAGCATGTCTCCTACAATGCTGTCCATGTTTGACCTTGTGTCTACAGTGTCTATGTCAGTGAGTGGTGTGTTGTGTGAAGGATGCCTAAGTTTCAGCACGATGTAGGGGTGGAATGCAGCTCACAACAGCACCGAGTGTGAATGTGACCATGCTAAGGTGTCGGCTATATTGGTGTTTCCATTCCATTCACTGTCAGATGTCCCCTGTCAATGATGTATATGTGAATTCCTGTGTGTTTTGTACAATGTACCATATATATGGCTCTCCACATTGGTCATCTGCAAGACACACCTCCTCTGCCCGGCCAGGGGGCAACCCTGGACACTGCATCCCCAGACAATAATTTTGAACATATGGTTGCAATGGCTGTGTGTGCGAACGGGTTTTGTTTGGTCAGTGCATATGTGTGATTGTCAGCCACATCATTTCTCAGGCCCAGTGTCAGACATCTTGACAGTCCCTTCCCACTCCCTGTGAGGCGAGCATGGTTCAGTGTGAGCTTGCTGGACCATGTGGGTGGGTGTGGATTGTCTGTGACTGCAACTCCCATCCTGCTCTTGGCTACACCCCCCCTTCCCAGCATGCCCATACTTCCTCCCTCTTGATCTGCTTCCCTGTGAGGGGGTGTGACAGCAATGTCAAGATGGCTGACTGTTAAATCCTGGTGTTTGTTTGGCTACAAGTCCAAAGAGAGCCCCTGTGCTTCACACAGCAGCACCCAGTATGGGGTATCGTTTGCTGAAATTTCACAGAGGTGTGGGTCAATGCATTCTACCCAGTGAGTTGTGTGGAGTTTGTGTTGAGGGGGGGGGGGTGTCTCCACATGCTGGTAAGTATGGTCAGAGCTGTCAGTCCTCCTTCCCACCCGGCCAAACATCCCACCATGAAACTTGCTTCCATTGAAGGGCGTGCAAGTTGTCTTTCAGGATGTCAGCCAGTGGTGTCCTGCTTCTGATTTGTGCGCAACCCCTACCAGGGCCTTGTGCTCCCCACAGCAGGAGCCAGTGTCAGCCATCTTGTCAGTCATTTTCCACTCCCTGTGATGTGGGCATGGTTCAGAGAGGTCTTGATGGGCCAATCAGGAGGGGGAGCATTATCTGTGACTACAAACCCCATCATGCTTTTGGATACACTCACTTCACCTGCATCCCCACTATTCCTTCCTGTCAGTCAGCTGCACTGTGAGGTAGTGTGTTTGTGGTGGCAAACTGTCTCGCAGTGTTTATCTTGCTTTGTGCCACTGCCTTGCTTTATTTGTTTGTATGTTGGTGCATGTCATGACACAGTTCCAAGTCACTATGAGATGGCAGGTAATGTGTTTGTCTGACTGGAATACACATCTTGGGATGATTATCTATTGGTGACTGTGGCTTTGCTTGCGGTGCATGGTTTCACTGTCCCCTTGCCACACAATATTGGATATGTTGTTTGTGTACTCACCAGGCTCTGGTATGTCTGTTAGACCATGGACGCTCTCTGGTGGTAGGATGTCCCGCACCTTCTCCTCCCAGGTCCTGAAGTAGACTGGTTTGGCAGGAGGGCCACCACCGGTGCACTGACTCAGGGCGTGATCTTTTTGAATGAGTTTCTTGACCCTCCTGCGCACGTCATACCACCTGTTCTGGATATCGTCCTTTGTGCGCCTTGCTGGTGCTTGTGCGTTCACCTTGCCCACAATCCTCGCCCACATCTTGGTTTTCTGTGACATGGGGGTCCTTTTGACCAATGTACCAAACAAATGTGGCTCTACTCTGATGATCTCGTCTACCAGCACTTCTAACTCACTATCTGTGAACTTTGGATTCTTCTTTGGGGGCATGGTGATGGGTGGTGGTGGTGGTGAGTGATGTGTGTGTGAGGGTGCAAGTGAGGGTGGGTTAGTGTTGGTTTTGCTAGCTGTATGTGTGTGCTTTTGGATGAGGTGTGGTGGCTGTGTGATGGTGTTTGCTGCTGGCTGTGTCTCCTATTGCATGGTAGTGATTGTAGTCCTTTATATAGTTGGAGTTGTGGGTATGTCTTTGTCCCAGGTTTTTTACATTTTTTATTTATTGGCTTTGTCATTGCTTGTTTGGTCCTTTTTTTGTCTTTTTTCCTTTGGGTTTTGTAGGCATGAAGTAGACGTTCTTCTGACGGAAACGGATGCTGATGTTGGCTCGTGCGGGCTTCTCCGCCTCGTTCACGCTGCCTATCTTCTGTGTTTCATACGCGTCGGTCGCAGAGATCTCTATTACTTGTGGGCCCGGTTTTCTGTGCGTGTCGGTCGTGCGGCTTGGTCCCGGTGCGAGTCGGTCTGGTTTTACACGCATTGCATCGTACTGCGCGTATCGGACATCGTGGGTACATGTCGGTCGGATTCATTCCGGGTTTGAGTCGGTCGGTGAAACTCGCGTCGGTTTTCCGGCTGGATCACTATTTTCCCTATGGCTCGGTCGTACGGCTTGTATTCGGTACGTGTCGGTTGTAATTCACACGCGTTGCATCGTACTGCACGGGTCGTACGGCGCTGGTCCGTGTCTGTCGGTCTCCGGTCCGGGTCCGTGTCGGTCGGTACGATTTGCGGCCGGAATCGGAATCAACCCCTATGTAGCAAATGCAGTAAACTGATAATTATGTGGAAAACGCTGCTGCTGTAGAAACTCATAATTCCAGTGGTCCTGGCTTTAAGTGACTCAATCAATTAATGGCTAGTAAGAAGGCAGGTTTTTTTTTCAACTTTTTGCACTACCACCACACCCTTCAATTTCAGGCAGAGGCACCTCAAACTCAGTAATAACCATTCAGGGGCAGTTTTTTGTGAAAGCTGAGTGCATGGGGGTGGTAAGTAGAAGGCCAGCAGGGTAGCATTCAGATCCAGAGCCCTAATCCTCTTGATCCCTGGTGCCTCACAGTAATGGTCTAGGAGACAGAGGAAAGGAGTGAAATTGATAGATATTGTCAAAGAGAAGGCCCAGCATAGGGAGCACTGTATGGGCACTCATTTTTATGTTTACAAATGTTCAGAGACAGCTTCTTCAGAGAGTACCCCAAAGAAGGGGACAATAAAAGTGGGTTTTTTTAAAGGGACATTCATTAGTGAAGCTGGTACTGCTGCCAAGTGTGTAAGTGGCCACTGTTGGTTATCATTAAGGAAGCAGATGCAGCAGGACTGTGTCCCAGGGTTTTGAGGAGCCCATTGTATCGCAGTTATGACTGTCTACCTTTAGAAAATTGGCATCAGAGCTTATTTTCCTCAAAGCATTAGGACTGAGGTGATGATCCGTCATGGTGGGGAAGATGTAAAAGATGCAGGGGAAATAGCCTGCTACTAAGGACTGCAGTTATAATTAGTGCAGCTGGTGTAGTTGCATTGGGGTCGAAGAGTGTGAAGGGCTCACAACACCCCAATTATGGGGAGCAGTTTGTTTGGGATTATATCTGTTTTTGTTTGATGCATTTGTTGTTTTATAAGTCTCATATTTAGTGCGGTTCATAAGCTATAGAAAAAGTATTTCTGAAATCATCTCAAAGCCTCGCTCTCCGCACGCAGCCATGACTTTTTCCGCTCCCCCAATCCTTGCCATAAAGTTTTGGAGGGGGGCCTGACCTCAACACATTTTGATTAGGGGGGGCTCAGAGTAAAAAAGTTTGAAGACCTCTGCCTTAGGGGCTTGCCCCAGGGGTTCTATAGTGGTAGTGAAATGTTCCCTCAGGATTGGCCAGTGGTTTAGAAAGGCAAACCTGAGCATAAGTGCAAGTGCACACACACAGGCCTGCAATGGCAATCTTGAGACATGTTTAGAACCATCATGTAAGCACCACTTCCTAATATGTGTAGGCAGAACATGCGCACTTTCACACTTCATTACAGTGGGATGTGCGCAGAGTCCTAAGGCCACAGTAAGAGAATCAGCAAAACCCAGGAGGAAAAAGCAAAAAGTTTAGGGAAGCACACCTAAAGTATCATTTCTAACTAGCATGAATGAATCCTTTCAACGGCTCATCCTTTCCTGTAAACTGTGTGATTCTATGTTATTTTGGAGCCCTGGATTTGAGGCGTCATTGAGTAATTTGCGTGATAAATCTCACACGCACTGGATTCTTTATTTAAAGGGTTATAAATACTAGTTTTAAACCAGGGGTGTAGTGCGCTGTGGGCTACTGACGTGCAACGGTGCTGCAAAATGTAATTATAGCATCATGGAACCTGTCGCTGCATGATGCAGGTAATGAAGCTGCTGACAGGGAGTAATGACAGGAATGTGTTGCGGGTAATTGACGAAGGTGTAAGGGCGCGATTCGAAAAAGAGATGAAAAGGCGTTTATTAAACACACTCTTTCTTGGGAAGGAAAATGGATGCTACAACCTTTAGTTGCTGTGGTATGTGTTTCCAGTCTATGGTCAGAGTTATGGGGTTTGCTTACTTTATCGCAGCAAATAACTAATTCTGTTAAATTTCGGCTGGCCAAACTGCTGGACTTTAACTGGGGTGAACAGCTCTGTGATTGTGGACACCTGATGATTTTGGTGTGATAAGCAGCAAAATCTAAATGTTCTTCCGAGTACTGGGCAAAAACTCGAAATATGTGCTATTTGTCTAATCCAATAAATTCTGAACTCTGGGGAATCCAATTCTATCAGATATACTGAATCCCCTCTGGATACTCCAAAGGAGTCCAGCAGTGAGCTTTGGAAATGCTCGGTGGCTTGGCAGATAGATTATTTGTAAAATTATGTATTAAATTTGTGATCATGTATACATGATAACTGAAGGTCACATAAGTGATCAGAGGGGGGAGGGGGCTCAGAAGGCTGCGTACAATGTTGAGTCCTGGGTGATTATAAAAAAAATGGAGATAGGTATTCCAGTATGAGGAGAATAAAAAGCAACTTTACCAGATTTTTTTTTTGTGGTAAAGCTGTAAGATGCTCATGCCGCAGGGTTTTGATTTTGGAAAATATGCGCCGATTATTTATCTCTGTCAGTCCTTCTAGGCAGAGAGAAAGCATGTAGCACCACCAAAAACAAAGGATGAAAGGAGGAGGGTCAAGAGGCGGAGCCACAGAGGGAGCGAATGTTAACATATACTAACCTCAATGTGGCCCCTAAGTGAGGTGCCCAATGAGTTCGGGAACCGCTCCGCTCAGCAGCGCGCAGAGTTGAGCAGTTGGCATCTACATTAACAAGCTTTTGCAGCCAAGTCTCCCAATCACTCATTCATTGACTCTTATCCCCCACAACTGAATGCGGCGAGCAGATGTCAACTATTAAGGTGCCGATTGCGATCCTGTAAAAAAATTCCCCGTACGACTCGTATCCGGTCTTTTTACCGTACGAATCGTACAAGTGCCGTACAAACTGCCAATTACGATTCGCATTGGAAAAAGACCATACGAATCGCATTGGGAATCATTCCCCACACGTCCTCGGGTCGGGAAATGTGTCCGACACGTCCCCGGACGATTTACCGTACAAATATGAAAAGTGAAGTTCGACCGCGGAATCACGATCCATCCCGTGCGTCCGATGTTACAACCGTATGGAAAAAACACCGTCCGCACCGAACTCCCGTAGCAATCATGGAGACATGTGCCCGCATACGCGCCGACCCCCCCCAGCCCCCGTACGTTCGAGTCGTACCCCCGTGTATGTACACCCCCACCTGTGTATGTACACCCGTGTACGTTCGAGTCGTACCCCCACCCGTGTATGTACACCCGTGTACGTGTCGTACCCCCGTGTATGTACACCCGTGTACGTGTCGTACCCCCCCGTGTATGTACACCCGTGTACGTTCGAGTCGTATCCCCCGTGTATGCACAACCCCACCCGTGTATGTAAACCCGTGTACGTTCGAGTCGTACCCCCACCCGTGTATGTACACCCATGTACGTGTCGTACCCCCGTGTATGTACACCCGTGTACGTTTGAGTCATACCCCCACACGTGTATGTACACCCGTGTACGTGTCGTACCCCCCGTGTATGTACACCCGTGTGCGTTCGAGTCATACCCCCACCCGTGTATGTACACCCGTGTACGTGTCGTACCCCCCGTGTATGTACACCCGTGTACGTTCGAGTCGTACCCCCACCCATGTATGTACACCCGTGTACGTGTCGTACCCCCGTGTATGTACACCCGTGTATGTACGACCTGTACCCTCACCCGCGTATGTATGGAGCGTACCCCCACCCCAACCGTGTATGTACGGACCGTACCCCCACCCCAACCTTGTATGTACGACGCGTACCCCCACCCACGTATGCATGGAGCGTACCCCCACCCCAACATTCTAAGTACGGAGCGCACCCCAGGCCCCAACATCACCACCTTCACACAACATCGCGCATGTACGAGTCGTACCAAGCCAGACACAAGGACAGCACTGTACAACAAAATGGCCCATGTACACACCGTACACACGCTAAAAACGCACGTACACAACCAGGACAAAGCAAAACAACACAAGAATACACCATTCGAATGGCACAAAGCCACAAAACATGTCCAACAAGCACTAAAACAACACATTCACTGACCTGCAACTGCCAAAAACCAAAACAGAGGCCCAAAACACAACCACTCCTTATAACACACCCACCCAAACTTCAATCACAGCCACACCCACCAATGGACCAATAAAAAGGGCCCACACACACAAACCATGAGCCTTTGCAACAGACTCACTGCTGCCAGACCCCACAGACAACCTACAGCACCATACTAGAACCTTTACTACACCTTACACTTGCACACCATCACACACACACCTTCACAAACACCCCCTCATCACATTCACACACACACCTGCACAACCACACCCACACACCCACAACCATCCACACACCCCCCCCCACCATCCACACCCACACCCCTCACCATGCCCACCAACAAGAATCCAAAGTTCACTAGCCGAGAGTTGGAGGTCCTTGTCGATGAAATCCTCAGAGTCGAGCCACACCTCTTTGGAACATTGGTCAGACAGACCAGCATTTCAGCAAAAACAGCCATGTGGCAGACGATCGTCGATGCTGTGAATGCTGTTGCGGACACCAGAAGGACCAAGCAGGAATGCCAAGCCAGGTGGTACGATCTGCGGAGGAGGGTCCGAGCCAAAATGACCGACGACCACAACCAGGCCAACGTTACTGGAGGAGGGCCTCCCCGCAGACCCGTACACTACCATCCCTGGGAGGAGAGGGTGATGGCCATACTGCCGGTGGTGTCAGTGGACGGATTAGAAGGACTCCGAGACCCGGGTGAGTACACAAACAACTCACCTCACATGGGGGGAACGTCATCCACAACCAAACTCACAAACAGGCACGCAACCACCCCAAGCTATCGCATGACTCAACCACACTCCATGAACACGCACATGCCACTGGCGCCACCATGCCCTATGCACCCAGCTGGACAATGCAAAGTCACAGGCCACAGAAAACACCAACACATGACACGGTAAGCCGGATGGCGGGAGGGTGTGCCCAAAAAATCACATAGTGCAAATCAGAAGCAGACAACAATGCCCCCTGCCCATATGGCCTAGGTCACAGCCAGACAAACAGTGTGTCCCAACACAGGAATGACTTGCCAGCAAATGGCGGACGCCTTGCATCAACACATGGGGGTGACGGCACGTTCTTGCACATGACAGCAGCTAATGAACAGCCAACACTGTGAAAGAGTGGCAGCACACACCACCACAGCAGCAGTGCAGACACAGACACTACACCCAATGGGTGCCTGAAGATCAGAAACAAACTCACATCAACAAGCCAAGGGCCATTCAAAGATCTGCTAACAGTGTGTGCCCAGGAAGCTGGGCTGAGGTGACAGAGGGTGACACACAGAGGGATAGAGAGGGGCACAGAGAGGGAGGGAGACACAGGGAGACGGACAGAGGGAAGAGGCTGACACACAGAGGGAGGGAGAGGGGGACAGAGAGGGAGGGAGACACAGGGAGACGGACAGAGGGAGGAGGCTGACACACAGAGGGAGGGAGAGGGGGACAGAGAGGGAGGGAGACACAGGGAGACACAGGGAGACGGACAGAGGGAGGAGGCTGACACACAGAGGGAGGGAGAGGGGGACAGAGAGGGAGGGAGACACAGGGAGACGGACAGAGGGAGGAGGCTGACACACAGAGGTAGGGAGAGGGGGGCAGAGAGGGAGGGAGACACAGGGAGACGGACAGAGGGAGGAGGCTGACACACAGAAGGAGGGAGAGGGGGACAGAGAGGGAGCGAGAAAGGGACACACAGGGAGAGCAAATCAGCCTTGTGGTGTGTGGGAATGTCTGCTCGTCAGCAGGTGGACTGCGTGCATGTAGACAAGGGTGGCCAGTGCCAGAACCCCCCCTCTTCTCCATGGCAAAACACAGGGCCATGTCACAACCTGTGCACGAGCACAACGACAGCTACCTGCATCATATAAGTGTGTGCAACAACTCCTTGTGCCCACGTACAGTGCTACACGGAAGGCGCCAATGCATGGCTCGCCACACCTGCTCACTCCACTGCTGACTGCAGTCACAATTGACGCAGCAAGTAAGACTGTGCCACACATAGGTAAAGTCGCAAAAGCTGTGCCCAAGGGACATACCCGTGCACAAGTGCACTGTGAGGGGAATGCAAGACATATCCAAATTCCCAGAGGAAATGTGCCAACTTTGAAACCAATGAAACATGGATGTTGCATGGAACAAAATTAACATTGTCTCTCTCACACAGGTCAACATCGTGGATCACCCCCCAACACTGGGGGGAAAGACTCACAGGACCCGGCTCGGCGGGATGACGGAGCCACCGGCAGCGACGACTCTCACCACTCTGTGGACGAACCCGACCCCGACCAACCTGGCCCCTCTGGTGTCCAACGACCTGCAGCACCTGCGTCAGGTACAACTGGGCCAACCCCCACCCCCACTCCTGCCACATCCCAAGAGACACCCAGGATCCCTGCCCCACCACCACAATGCAGCCAGGCTGGCCAGGAGGGACACGGTGTCCCGGGCACCCAGGAGGAGGCAGGCGACAACGCCAATGCCACCCCTCAGGGGTCCCGGAGACCCGATGTGCCCACAAGGGTAGGCCAGGTGCAAGTGGGCAGGGGTGGTGGGAGTGGAGGACGGCGGAGGCGCGAGCCTGACCGGTTGGCTGGGGAACCGGTATATTCCCATGTCCGAAACATCCTGAACACATACCGGCAGGACACCATGGGCATGGCCCAGGTTGTGTCCATCCTCGAGGAGATCAAGACCCAGCAGGCCCAGCAACATGCGGAGCAACATGCCTGTCTACTGCAACACCAACGGCGGATGGAGGACAGACAGGCTGAGCTCGTGACGGTGTTCACGGGAATTCACAGTACACTCCGTCGGATGGCCGACAACATGGGCAACCCTCCCTGTGCCATCAGGCGTAGAACATCACCACCCACAGGGAGGGATCAGGAGGAGGAGGAGGAGACATCCGATGGAGCATCCCAAACATCGTCACGGCCTGCTGCTGAGGGTCCCCGCAGGAGGGCGGGTCATCCACGGAAAAGACCGTGAGGGTCGGCGCAACAGCACCATCTCCCAGGACACCTGGCCTGGCACCTGGCCCACTGGAGCAACAGCAGCACAGCAGCAAAAGACATTCTCTGCCACATGGACTTGCTGGTCACTGTCTGACCAATGTTGACAAAGACTGTGGCATGGACTCTGAGGATTTCACATGGCAAGGACACCAACTCCCCTAGTGAACTTTGGATTCCACACACCCGGAAAGCCCCTCATGTCAACCCTCCCCCCCCACCCCAACCAAAATAAAAAGTCACACCATGAAGAGAAGATGCCTACTGATTGCATTATTACCTTACATGTGTCTTGTAAAGTCTAACCATGCCTGAGTTCTCTTTTGACTTCAACCATCCACACCCTGGGGCCTGAGTCTGGCACAGGACACACATGGGTCACATTGTATTAGGCAAGACAGACATGGAGCACCATACACACCCGTGATGGGCCCAACCAGCTGAGGGGGTGGCCGCACAACCGTGCCGACAGACATATTGAGTACAGCGACAGCCATGCGCAGATGTCAGGGATCATGTGGAGTGTCCTGGGGGGCACCCAGGTATGTGTGGACAGGTGGCAGAACCATGTCCCGCAAGCTTGAGTCAGGTGGATGCAGAGAATGGTGGCCTGGCCAACGTTGGATGCATGGGGATGGCACATGTCACAATACCCACACAGTCATGGACATCATGCACAATACACAGTCTAATCCCACACAAACAGCTTGCATCTTGCTACTCTACACATAGACACATAGCCACTATCACGGAAAACCATGCCAGACATGCCGGATGCACCGTGGCAACACACCAGCATTGACAGAGAAGAGGCACCTTGGAGGCATAGGGACACCTTTATTAGTCATGTATTCGGGATTGCAGAGGCAACTCGGAGTACACATGAACGGGTCATGTGGAGTAACATGTGGGTCCAACACTGGTACCCCCCTTCTGCAGCACAAATGCGTAATAGCCATGGAACTGGCACACAAGTGTCGGCTAACAGCTAAACACCCCCTGCTGCTCACGGAGAGCCTGCCATACACCATTGATCCGCTGATGTGGAAGACCCACACCATGTCAAGCCAATGCAAACCGTATGTGTCCGAGGGCAGTGTAACACACTTTGATGCCATCATCACATTCCACAATCCCATCACTGATGACTGTCAACAAGTCTGACCATCTATTCAGGTGTACCCAGCTGCATGTCATGTGTACCATGGTGATGCGACATGTCTGCAGAGGAACCAAACATCAACAGGGGCAGTGTGCATACATCGTAAACAACTGCCACACCCAATACACCACTGATGCATCCCTTACCCTAAGGAGAATTCCAAACTTGTCCGTGCATGTTACGCTGAGTCAGCACACGATGACATGTCCATGAGGAATAGCAGTGCCACAACAATGCAACCAGCAGACGGCATGCGCAAGTACCTGGGGATGAGAGACACACAAGAAGTCAGCCACAAAAAGCACAGCCACTTGCATGTGCATGTACTCGACACATGTAAGGATGACAACATGCCAGGTCACAATTATGACTGGGGAAATACACTCATCACTGGCACCATCACTCCAGTGACACATCCACACACACCTCTGACTCACGTGCCATACATGCAGATGGACACACACATCTTCAACACATGCCACACGGGGACCAATGCGTGCACACACAGACACTGGTACTCACCACTAAGCAAAGAAGTCGCGTATGAGCCGACTCCGGATGTCCTCTTGCGGCTCCACATCCTCCACATCACTAGCCCCATTGCCAAGACCTTCGTCCTCCACGGGTGGATGGTCCTGATCATCTTGATCCAGTATGAGTGGCACAGCTTTCTCAACTGCCATGTTGTGCAGCATGCAGCAGACCATGAAGATTTTGCAGACCTTTGCCGGGGCATATGGGAGGGCGCCGCCGGTCTTGTGGAGGCATCGGAATCAGCTCTTCAGGAGGCCAAATGTCCTCTCTATCACTCGCCTTGTCCGGCCATGGGCGGTGTTGTAGCGGAGCTGGGCCGGCGTGATGGGGTTGCGGAGAGGTGTGATCAGCCATGGCATGTTGGGATAGCCAGCGTCCCCTACATGGAAACCACATGGACATAAGTAGGACAGGAGAAGCGGTCGTGCTGGAAGTCTACGCAAAATACAGGACAGACAGAGTGTACCCACCAACAACACATGCTCGTTCATTGCGCAGCTGCGTCATCATTTCAGGCACCCTGCTACGCCTCATGATGTAGGCATCGTGTGCTGATCCTGGAAAACGAGCACAGACATGTGAAATCACCATGTTGGACAGACACACCACAAGGGCATTAATGGAGTGGTAGTGCTTGCGATTCCTGTACGCTACCTTCTGTGCCTGTGGTGGTACCAAAGCCACATGTGTCCCATCTATGGACCCAATGACATGGGGCATCCCTCCCAGGGCATAGAATCCACGCTTGACACCAGTCAACATTTCAGGGGTTGGGAAATGGATGAATTCATCCAGGTGAAGCAACATGGCCTCTAAGAAATCATGCAGCACACGGCAGAACATGCTCTGGGACATGCCACCAACATGAGCTATGGTATTTTGAAAGGTACCCGTGGCAAGAAAATGTAGGGCTGCCATTACCTTCAGCTTGGGTGTCAGTGCCGTAGGATACCTGTGCAGCGATTGCAGGTGTGGTGCCAGCCTTGCCGTCAACTCCAGAATCAACTGTTGGGGGAAGCGGTAGCACCGGATACAGTCATTCTCCCGCATGGCAGCCAAGTCCGGAATTGGTCGGGGAAGAGGCGGCGCTCTGCAGTAATTTGGAAGTGACAAGGAAGAGTGAGTGCACTACAACAACAATTTTTTGGTGCTGAGCACATGTTAATCTGTCAATACACATATGCGACATACGGAGTCAGGTATGTGCCACATGCCCTGGACACGTATGGCTGCCAGGTGACACTCCTACCAAGACCCAGCTACACACGGAGATTGTGAACCTCCACATGCCATGGCATGGGATTAGCTGTGTCCCAGTGTAAGTGAACAGCCAGATGCAACACAGGAGTGACATACATCCACACATCAGCAGAAGTAGGATGTCGATTGCAGAGACTGGTAGCGGAACACTAGAGCCACAGGTCACATGACATTACACTAGGACAGCCCACACACCTTGCCATGAAGGTGTACATGTGATGACTCACCACACATTCATAGAGTGGATGCAGACATGTCCTTGTTACACTACTCCGTGTCCCATGCATACATACGCACCTCACATCCGATACCACATGTGGCCTGGTGTGCGTAACAGTGTGCCATGTCCATCTACACACAGACACATGTTGGTTGCTGCAACAGCTGATGCTTTTGAGGGAGCTCCAACATCAACCTAATGGAAACCCCCCACACATACATGACATAGTCACATCGTGCACCGTGGGTAGTGACATGTCTGGTGCGGTGACCCCTGTACCGGGCATCAGGGGACACTTGCGTGTGTTGTTGACCGTGCCATGCCAGTGACGCTCATCCCAAGTGTGCAGTACGACATGCACACATGTCAAGGGAGTTAAGGGCATGCCTGGCACACATTGCACCGTCACACATAACATCTGTACACATCTCATCATACATCTGGTGCCTTCTCCACTCAGGAGTAATGTGCCACTTCACAGCCTTTCACACCTGTGCCCCACACATGTGGTACTGCCCAGACATTGCCTTGATGTCCATCCATGGACAAGTATGTCAGCCCTATTCCTTCCTTTGTGCTGCCTGTCACCACTGTGATGTGTGAAATGCACCGTACATTCGCTAAGAGGACCTGTGTACGTTCCCTATCACTATGGGAGTGCTGCCGTATGCGTACTCATAGTGATAGTGAGCGTACAGGCGTGTGTACGGTCCGTCTCACTATGGGTGTTCTGGCGTATGCGTACTCATAGTGATAGTGAGCGTACAGGCGTGTGTACGGTCCGTACCACTATGAGTACGCATACGCGAGAACACCCATAGTGATAGTGAACGTACAGGCGTGTGTACGGTCCGTACCACTATGAGTACGCATACGCGACAACACCCATAGTGATAGTGAGCGTACAGGCGTGTGTACGGTCCGTCTCACTATGGGTGTGCTCGCGTATGCGTACTCATAGTGATAGTGAGCGTACAGGCGTGTGTACGGTCCGTACCACTATGAGTACGCATACGCGAGCACACCCATAGTGAGACGGACTGTACACACGCCTGTACGCTCACTATCACCATGGGTGTTCTCGCGTATGCGTACTCATAGTGGTACGGACCGTATACACGCCTGTACGCTCACTATCACTATGAGTACGCATACGCGAGCACACCCATAGTGAGACGGACCGTACACACGCCTGTACGGGCCGTTGATATGCATTTGGTGTGCCCTAGGGCCCCGCGACGCACCGTACCTGTGTGTGAAGCTCCAAATTGCATAGGGGACACATGAGGGACAAGTATAAAGGCCTACATGCATGCTGGTTGTCATGGAGACCCAGTTTTAAATTTGAATTTGTTTAAGCAGGTGCACAGCAGTAGTCAGTTTGAATGAATCTACTTTGTTGCAATGGGCTTCTGGAGTTGACATCATGCTGAAGAAAAGAACACAATAAGAACCCACTGACTGTGCTAGGTTTGAAGGGATTGGAGGAAACATAGGATGCAAATGTGAGTGACCAATCACTCTGTAATCCTGTGCATGAAACAGGCCAGCAAGGCAGATATAAGGCAGCCAGGTCCCATGAGGGAGCACTTGCCTGCACATCTTTGTATTCGACGACTCAGCTGCTGCTACTGATTCCCTGGAACCATGTCAAGGTCTGTGGAGAGGTCACAGCCTTTCACCCTGGAGGAGAACCTGGCTTTGCTGGATGTGATCCTCCCACAGTACCCCCTGCTGTATGGGCGACCAGGGTATCAGGTGAGTGCATAGTACACTAGCACAGACTGTGTCCCTTTTTTGTGAGTGTGACTTCTGGCATTGTGTCCAGGTGTGACACACATGCTATGTACTGTAGGGGGGGTCCCAGGGGAGGGAATGCCTGATGTCTCCCAGCCAGAGCATGCTGTGGTGCATGTCTGCCGTCCTCACTAGCATTGTGTTTACTGTGACAATCACTGCATGGTGCATGCCACATTCTGCCTGTCTTGTCCTCCTGGGAATGTAGCCTCTACAGTCCTCATGTGATTATGTGGTCAGCCCAGTGTGACAGGTGACTGTACCCACAGATGTGTGTTAGTTCTGTGTACCTGTGCTGAGAGTGTCCACATGATGTGTTCGTACCCTGGACATCGGTGTGTGTGTAAGTCCCCTGTCATGTGGGTGGGTGCATATGTGGAGTGTAGCACCCGGGCTGCATGAGGGATGGATATACCCTGCCCATCTGATGTGAGCAGGAAGCAGTGCAGTGTGTCTGACGTGCAGAGCCAGCCCCACACCTGTGAGCCCCCCCGTCTAGTGGCACATGTGCAGAGTGAGGTTTCTCGCTGCATTTGGCAATGGCAGGTGAATGTCCTGTGCCTGTGTGTGTCTGTGTACTCTGCTGCGGTAGCGTCAGTGGCCTGTGGCATGTGACTGCTTAGAGGTGCTGCACATTATCCTGGTGTAGCTTGTGATGCACAGTGTGAGCCTGGATCATTGATTGTGTAGTTGCCCTCATTCCACCTGTGTACTTTCAATGGCACGTACTGCTCTTGCCCTTCCCCAGAGGATCATGTCCCTATGACAAAGGTGCAATGCGTTGGATGCATACTATGCCTTGTTGTAAACAGCAAATTTGTTCTAACATGTCTCTCTGTGACATGTGCCTGGTGTATTGATGTAGTGTCACTTGTTCATCCTCACAGGTAGGCGCCTCTGCCAAGAAGCAGATATGGCTGACCGCCGTCAGTGCCGTGAGGAGTGCGGATGGTCGCAAGCGGCGCCTGGCCCAGGTGAGGAAACGCTGGCAGGATATCCGGTGCTGGACGCGGAGGATCGCACGGGTCCTGCTGGGGGACTCACCTGAGACCCATAAGAACCGGGGGTGCCGCCGTCTGACCCACATCCACAAGCATGTGCTGGTGGTGGTATTTCCAGACTTGGAGAGGCGCTTACAGGAGAAGCAGCAGCAGGAAGGGGGTTGGTACATGTGTGTTTGTTGTGTGTCACCAGCATTTGTAAGTGCACAGTTGCATGGATACACTGCCAGGGTTTAAAGGTGCTGTGCAGATCCAGTTACCCACAGTATAGCTGTGCTCTCCTGCCTCCCTTCCCCTCCTTGCAATGTGTTCCCTGGTCTGTGTGTAGTCACTCCTTCACAAGGTAATGTGGGCTGGCGCTTTCTCCACGTGAACTATGCCTGTAGCATCATGTGTGGGGGTGGTGTGTAACAGGTTTGGGGACCTTGCCTGTGCCCTGTCCAGTTCAGTACATGTGGGTTCCATGTCAGTTGGCACTGATGCTGAGTCCAGACATGGGAGTTAGTCTCTCAAGTGTCATGCCTCACAGCGCGCATGTCCTATGTTGTGCTCTGTGCCATTGTCCCCTGGCACCATGTATATTGACGTGAAATGTAGTAGAAGTGTCCACTGTACAGCCTGACCTGGTTTTCCTTGTTCATAGTCACAGTGGCCAGTGCCTGTGTGTCTTGTTACAATCATCTGATGATGGCCATTTGTACATGATTATTTGGACAGGCGCACCTTGGGTATTTGGCGTCCAATCTTGCATTTTTGCAGCCCCTGTGTATTTCACCCAGACTAAGAGATGTAAGTGCCACCTGTGTCTCAACAAATTGTCTCATGTAGGGGGTGGTTGGTGCGGGCCAAGCCTACATGTCAAAACCAGAATTCTCCTTGCTAGGTCTGGCCAGTGTGTGATGTTTGTCTGGACATACACTCAAGGTGCAGTGAGCCATTCATGGTGGGCATGTTTTCAGTATTACCTATGCAGCATGTGCCTCAAGTTCATGGATATGGTCCCTCCTCATCCCTATTTTCGGCAACGCTGTGTGGTGCAGATGCAGTGTTGGAATGTCCCCAGGGCCTGGCTCCTCTGTCAAACTCCATTTCATGTCATTTGCTATTGTGTCATCTCCATGGATTTTCATTGGCATGGTGGGTCAACCAACTGTGTGTTGCATGCCCTACATCTGTACCTTGTTTTGTAGATGTTCCTGATGTTTCTTTGCAGGCTATGCACTGTAACCTATGTAGATTGGACTCATGTGGCATATGTATACAGGTGTGTGATTAATTGCTGTCTCTTCACCTTGCCCACAGCATCGTCGGGGGACACGGAGGGAGACATGAGCACAGACGGAGCAGAGGGACCGAGCACCAGTGCCAGCGTTGACATCGTGGCTGGCACATTGAGTGGTACTGAGGCGGAGGAGAGTGAGGCCGAGGACCTGTCCACTGGCACGACAGAATATGAAGCTGACGGGTCCGAGGATGATCTCTCCGAGTGGGCGGAGGCTGCACCAGCAGCTGACAGCGGCACAAAATCCCACCCCGCCCCCTCCATTGCCATCAGCCGCCTCCCACTTGCTCGTGTCCCTTCCCAGCGTGCCCGGTCACCACATGTCTCCTTCCTGCCAGGCACCGCACCCCCTGCCCCTGTCTCCACTGCTGCCGCCAATGCCGAGTCTGTGGACATCCAGCGGCAGTTGCAGGTTGGTCAGTCTGCGATCCTTAATGTCCTCCATGGCCACAGCCAAGTGCTGCACAACATGGAGGCATACTTGGAGGGCATTTTTTCATCGCAGGCTGACCAACGGCAGTTGCTGAGGTCCATAGACTCGACACTGACTGCAGCAGTGGGTCTCCTGCAGCGCTACGTCACAACCCCTACCCTTGCCCCATCCACACTTCCCACTCCCATGCCTGTCCCACGTACACCCAGACATCAGCATGCACCCACCACAACAGACACAGGCACCACACCAGCAGGGAAGGTCATACGCACAACTCCTGGCACGTACACACAGGGTGAAGTAGGCACACCCACTGGGTCGGGGGGCAAACGTAAGTCATGCAGCCAGAGTGGGAGTCCGCATTCCACCCAATCCACTCCCTCCAAATCCCCTCCCCTGGCCACATATCCGGCAAGGACTCCTTCATGGCCGCTCTGTCCCTGAGCCCCACTGTGACACCATCCCGCAAGCGGTCAAGGGAGTCCCCGGTCAGGGTGGTTGAGTCCCCCCCCTGTCCACACCCTCCCCCAGTGGCGCTGCGACCCATCCCTCCACCCCCCCCCCCCTCCTTGTGGCCTGTGGTTCCTTCGGGTGCAGGGGATACGCTGGAGGACCTTGCTAAGGTGTGCAGCGCCATCCTGGCCTCCGCCTTTGGCCCTGCCCCACCCCCTGTGGTGGAGTCCTCCATCCCTGCACCCACAACGCCTACCCTTCGCCCTCATGTCCCTGCGGTGCCTGGTCCTTCCCCCCCACATGATGCCCTCCCCGCTGTGGAAGACGAAGGAGTCTGACTGTGCAGGCAAGCTAGGGGACACGCGTCCCACTGTGTCCCCCATCCAGCTGTGACTCATGGACTGCCCTATGGGCTTTGTAAATATTGAACTTGATCTACACACACATTATTTGGAAATGCTGAATAAAGCCTTTTTTTTCCTTAGAACACTACTGCTTTTGTGGTGTTGCAGTTGGTGGGGCTGCTACATGATTTTGGGTGGTGATCATGGGGCATATGCATCAACCAAACGAATACCGATTCCTTAATAGCGAAAAATAAGGAATCGCCATTAAGGAATCGGTAATTGGCATGCCTCAACAGATTCGGTGAAATTTAGCGATTCCTTAAAAATCGCTAAATTTACCGATTCCTTAATAGCGGGGCACGCAAACGGCCTCACTAGCAAATAGCGAGTTCGGTAATACCGAATTGGCTAATAGCGAGTTCGGTAATACCGAGTTAGCTATTACCGAATCGGTAATAGCGAAATCGCAAATTGCCGCGTCGCTCCGGGAACGTGCAGATGACATCACCAACCAGGAAATACTGCTGCCCCACCCACATAGCCTCGACAGAGGAGCAGACAGGAGCTGGGAAGAAGGACAGGCTGTGCAGAGTGAGGCCACACCGATTCTGCAAATCACATCAGACATCCATCATGTCACAGGAAGTGCCATCCAGCGCAGAATCTGCACGCAAGCGCAAGAAGAAGTTTTCGGACAGGGAGCTGGAGTACCTCATCGAGGGAGTGTCCAGCAAACACGACCGCCTCTTTGGCAAGCTGTCCCTCAAGGTGCCTGAGACAGAGAAGCGGCGCATCTGGCAGCGCATCCGTGAGAGGGTCAATGCGGTTGGCGTCACTACCCGCAGCATCGACGACCTTAAAAAACGGTGGTATGACCTGCGGAAGCGCGCCAAAGAGAGGATTGCTGAGAGGCTCCGGGAGGCTAGAAGGACTGGAGGCGGCACATCTACTGCACCATCCAACACAGCCCTGGAGGACCTTGTGGAAGGGACGATAGAGCGGGAAGCCGTCGTGGGGGTGACCCAGATGGACACGTCCGGCGCAGCCACAAGTGCCCAAGGTAAGATGCATGCCTGTGCCACACCCAGCATAGCGTAAATCCATACCCATGCCCCCAGCCCAATCTCACTGTGTCTGCAGCTCTGGCACAGACAGCTCCACACATGACACTACTGCATCTTGGGAGTTGTAGTCTAGTCAGCCCAGTGTGCATGTACAGGCGTAAATCCAATGAGCATACACCACATAATTTGTACATGGCTGGAGACTGTTCATTTGTTGGACCACAGAGGGACATTAATGGGTACAACACTATGTAGGTGTAATCATCCCACTAATCATGCACTGTTTCACACACAGATGCATCACCTGGGGACTCTGACGACAGCGACCAGCTGATCATTTCGGAGACACCCGTGGAGTCAGACCAGGAGACAGCGCAGGATGCGCACGCATCGCCAACACCTGCCACCCCACCAGCACCACCTCCACCAGCGCCACAATCAACGGCACCAGCACCAGTGCCACAAGCTAAGGCACCAGCACCTGCGCCACTAGCCAAGGCACCAGCAACAGCGCCACAAGCAACGGCACCAGCAAAACAGCCTGCAGCTAGTACAGCCACAATACCGCAGAGGCACAGGCACCAAGTTGCGCCCTTGCAGGAGATGGTAACACCCCCCCCGCAATTGGCACCCAGGCAGCGCACATCCACACCACCTGCTGCACCACCTGGAGGCTCAAGACACGCACGGCGTCACAGGGCCCATCGCAGTTCCGTCTCCTCAGCAGACCAGGATGTCCCAACAACCTCTGCAATCGAGGAGAGGATGCTGCGTACACAGAGCCTGCAGGGACGACATGTGGCTAGCATTAGCTGCAATATCGTGCGCCTTGCGAGGGAGATGCGCGCCATGACTGCAGCTGTCACCGACATGGGCTCCGCGGTCAGGGACATGGGCACGGCGGTCAGGGACCAGACCACTGCGGTTGCTGATGGCAATGCTCAGCTCAGGGAGGAGGTGCGTGAGCTCACCCGTGCCATCAGGGAGGGCCATGAGTCCCAGAGGAGGAGTAACCGGCAGCTAATGTTGCGTTCCGCCGCCGCTACCAAGGCCATACAACGGCACAGCAACAGCACCGCTGTGTTGGCACGCCGCACAGTCTCCCTGCAGGTGGACCTTGGGCACTTCTGCGGGGATGTGGCAAAGTCACTGGGACACATCACCACTGCTGTGGAACAACTTCAGAGCAGCACATGCAGTGTTGCAGCATTGGGAGGGGATGACACAAGTGAGGCTGCCTCCAGTGTCAGCAGCGTGTCACTGGCAGAGGCCAGCACCAGGCGCCGCAGTTCGCGTGCCTCCACGGGGACAGGCCGTGGTGAGGCATTGGATGCACCTGAGCGGAGGCTTGGTGTACGTGGCAAGCGCCACTAGACAGTTGGACATGCTGCAGGACCATGGTGGGGCAACCATGGCCATCCAATTATTGTGTTTGCACAGGCCTGACTTTAAGGCACCTTTTATTTACATGTATGCAATCGGAGCATGATTCACAATGCTAGTTCTGTTGCACAATCCTCAGTGCTACTGTGCATTAAACAGTTGCACCCAAAACCAACTTGTAATGTCTCATTTTACCCAGGGTCAAAAATGATTTTGCATTATGTATGTCCGCCTCCTATGGCCCTCTGCTGTGTTTGGGATGTGTGCCTGTCGTCGTTGGGCGGGTGGTTGGTCAGCCCGGTGGTCGTCATCCCTGTCCACCTCCATGGGTATCCCCCTTCTGGTGGCAATGTTGTGCAGCATTGCACATACAGCAATTATCCGACAGCATGTTTCTGGTTGGTATAGCATGGCGCCGCCAGTCTTGTGGAGGATACGGAAGCGGCTCTTGAGAATCCCAAAAGTCCGCTCTATCACATTCCTCGTGCTGATGTGTGCAGCGTTGTAGCGATGTTCCTGCGGGGTTGCTGGATTTAGGTATGGGGTGAGTATGTATTCCCGCAGGGCGTAAGCACTGTCACCTAGAAGATAGAAGCATAGACTTAGCATTGGTGATGTACATACATGTGTGGTGTTGGTGTGGGGAAGCGTATTTCTACGTACCTAGCAGGAGTCCCTCTCCAAATTCTCCATTGATTAGTCGCCTGTGCATTCCACTGTTGCGGAAGATGTATGAGTCGTGTGTGCTCCCTGGGAATTGTGCCACTAGGTCCGTTATGATGTTGTTGGCATCGCACACAACCTGCACGTTGATCGAGTGGTATGACTTGCGGTTCCGGAATAGGTACTCATTTGCTGACGGAGGACATATGGGGATATGCGTGCAGTCGATGCATCCAATCACATGTGGAAATTGTGCCACCTGGTAGAAAGCCTGTTTGGTGCGGTCCAACTGCTGTGGGGTTGTGGGGAAGCTGATGTGTGTGTGGAGCATTGTCAGCATGGCATCTAGGAATTTCTTGAAGAAGCGTGACAGTGCGCTTTGCGAAACACCTCCGGCCACCGCAATTACCCCCTGGAAACTCCCTGAGGCCAGTAGGTGCAGGCTGCATAGGACCTGAACGTGCGCAGGGATAGCATTTGTCCGGTGTGTCTGGTGCTGCAGTAATGGTTCCAGGTCTGCAATCAGGCGCATGATCATAGCGCGATTGAGGCGATACTTCTGGTACACCTCGTCCTCATTCTGGCCGAGCAAGGTTATGCGCAGTCTGAAAACTCGCTCCTGGACCCTTCTCCTGCGCTGTCCTGCTGCATTGATCCGCATCCTCCTTGCAAGCACGTAGAGGGCAGCCATTTTGTGGGAGCCAACAGGGTCTCCTGGGCCACATTTAAGGGTTTAGTGATTGCCTCAATCATTTGCACATGTAGGAAGGATTTAGCCTCATCTTTTTTTTTTTTTTGTAACTTTACCTCCAGGTTTTGATTCCCCTTATTTAGCTCTTGCAAAATAGCGATTTTTGGGATTTTCGTTATTAGCGAGTTTTGTTGCATTGGGGTGCGATTCGTTATTTGCTATTGGCACTTTCCGGGAGCTAATAGTGATTTCGGTAATTGCTAATTCGGTATATAGCGATTCGGTAAATTAGCATTTTGGGTATTAGCGATTCGGTATGTTCGAGGTTTTTATTTTGCGATTCGTTATTTGCTCAGGTTTTGGGTTGATGCATTGGGATTGGGTATTTTTCACGCAATACCGGGAGCTATTAACGATTCGGTATTTTACCGACTGGATTTTGGCTTGATGCATAAGGGTGCATGTGTTGGGTGTGTGGGAAATGTAGTAGTGTGCTGGTCATAGGGGGGACCCTGGTATCTGTGTGCCAGCACAAGGTGTTAGCTAGGTTTCTCTGTTCATGTAAGCAGTTACTGCATGGTGATATTGTCCCAAGGTGTATTCCTTCCTCTGTGTACCCTGATATCTTCCCTGCAGGGTGTTCCCAATATTTAGCGCTGAGCTGTGTGTACATTAGCTGGTGGGTGACGGACCCCTTCAACTTTGGCCATGCATGCAGAGCGATGTCTCCACCTGCATCATTCGTGGCATCCTTGGTGATCACTGTACTTGTGTATGTAGTCTGTTGACATGACTTCATGTGGACATGTCCCCTTTTAGGCTGTATGCATGTGTGTACTCCCAGCCTCGCACACATGTGTTACATGTACTGCAGGGTCTTTGTGCACCTGACTGACAATTGTGGCAATTTGATCTGTGGGTACTCCACCCTTATTTTTTTCCATGGGCAATGCTGGGGGCCTCTGCACCCACCCCTCCTGTCTCTGGGCACTGCTGGGTGGACTCTGCACCCACCCCTCCTGTCTCTGGGCACTGCTGGGAGTGATAGGCACACACACCTCCTGTCTCTGGGAACTGCTGGGAGGACTCTGCACACACCCCTCCTGTGTCTGGGCACTGCTGGGAGGACTCTGCACCCACCCCTCCTGTCTCTGGGCACTGCTGGGAGGACTCTGCACCCACCCCTCCTGTGTCTGGACACTGCTGGGAGTGAGAGGCACACACACCTCCTGTGTCTGGGCACTGCTGGGAGGACTCTGCATCCACCCCTCCTGTCTCTGGGCACTGCTGGGAGTGATAGGCACACACCCCTCCTGTGTCTGGGCACTGCTGGGAGGACTCTGCACCCACCCCTCCTGTCTCTGGGCACTGCTGGGAGTGATAGGCACACACACCTCCTGTCTCTGGGCACTGCTGGGAGGACTCTGCACCCACCCCTCCTGTCTCTGGGCACTGCTGGGAGGACTCTGCACACACCCCTCCTATTTCAGGATATGTACGCTTAGAACATACATGGGTGTGGGTTCGCTCCATGCATACGAGGTGGGGGTAGGGTCCGTACATACACGGTTGGGGTGGGGGTACGCTCCATACGTACGCGGGTGAGGGTACGGGTCATACTTACACTGTTGGGGTGGGGGGTACGCTCCATACGTACGCGGGTGAGGGTACGGGTCGTACTTACACTGTTGGGGTGGGGGTACGCTCCATACGTACGCGGGTGAGGGTACGGGTCGTACTTACACTGTTGGGGTGGGGGGTACGCTCCATACGTACGCGGGTGAGGGTACGGGTCGTACTTACACTGTTGGGGTTGGGGGTACGCTCCATACGTACGCGGGTGTGGGTACGGGTCGTACTTACACTGTTGGGGTGGGGGTACGCTCCATACGTACGCGGGTGAGTGTACGGGTGGTACTTACACTGTTGGGGTGGGGGTACACTCCATACGTACGCGGGTGAGTGTACGGGTCGTACTTACACTGTTGGGGTTGGGGGTACGCTCCATACGTACGCGGGTGAGGGTACAGGTCGTACTTACACTGTTGGGGTGGGGGTACGCTCCATACGTACGCATGTGAGGGTACGGGTCGTACTTACACTGTTGGGGTTGGGAGTACGCTCCATGCATACGGGGGTGGGGGTACGGTCCGTACATATCCGTCCCCACGCTAAGTGATGCTTGTGCGGCCCGTACCCAGGCCTTTGCCACGTGGGTACAGCCGTCCTGCCATTGTTGGGATGACGTAGGTGTGGGCGGGGTACGACTCGTACCCACGCTCTTAAGGCGTGGGTACGGGACGTACCTGTATTGTTGTGTTGCCGGTTCAAGCACTTCCGTTGTGGCGGACGCTGGCTTTGCTGGACACACCCCCACCCCCTCGTAGTGACCAGGGCCTGGGGGTCAGGTATGTCCAGGGCATGTGTGCTGTGTGACTTTGGTGGGGGTTTTGTGGCCTGCCCCTGGTCCTGCCCCCCCCCCTTTCCCCCCTCCCTTTGTTGTTCTGACCTTCTGCGGCGTCTGCGTCCGAACCTGTAGAGGAGGTCGACTGCTATGAGGGCCGGGATGACACGTAGGTTCGGGTCCATGTCTGTCCGTCGCGTACAGGTACTCCTTGTTCGCGTCGTCCTGATTTCCCGGCAGTTTTTGGCAGCCGGAAAATATTCACCGTGCGGGATGACGTCGGTGCGAATCGTGATTCCTGGTTCGTGAATGGCAGGCTGCGTGCGTCCCGACGTCACGTCGGCGCTTTCCCGGATCACATTTGTATGTTTATTTTCGTCAGTCGGGGTTTTGTACGATTCGTACGGAAATGGTGTTTCCGTGCGAATCGTAATTCCATGTTTGTATATTTTGACGACTGGGTGTAACGCCCTGAACGTCTCAGGATCGTTTAACAGACACGACAATGAGGACGCAACCACTTGTGAAGGGTTAGTTCTTTTAATGAAGGCAAATAAAATACAAAGAACAAACAAAAGTTATAGTCACTGGAATCCTCCAGGCTAAGTACGTTACCAGCCCACAGCACGGATGGTCCTAACCGTCCTCTGCATATACGCCGATCCCGGCGTATGCCAACAGAGGGCAGAAATGAAATGGCCGACAATGCCAATCGGTAGGCTGTGAGGGGCACGAAGAGTGTTGGGGAGAATCGAGGAGTCAGGGAAACACCCAGCCGGGGTCTCTACCTGAAGGGAGCAGCCGCTCAACCTCTTCCTCAGACTGCACCGGGACGCGGAGTCACCTCCTGGTGATGCGTCACCGATACCCCAATCACAAGCAAGAAGACTGAACCGAGAGCAGCCGCTCGATCGATCCTGTGGACTTCCGAGTCTGTAACGCGGCAAACACCTCCTGGTGTGCGTTACAGCTGGCAGTCCCTGTGTCTCTGGTCGGGCTGGGAGTTACGACTCCAACCAGCAAAAGCGCCACTGCGCTTGGACTCAGCCGAGTCAAAAAGCGAAGCTCAATGGTTGACCGGTAGAGCTTCCGGGTCCTTCACAGGTGACGATGGGGCAAGACACGGCCCAGGGAGTAACGACTCGACCTACCTCCGTTCTTGCCTTACTGGAGCACCACTCCGGAACACTGCTCTTCACGAAGCAGGTACGTCGGTGTAAACACAATATCCGACAGCCTTGTACCTCCCGGTTCCTCCCTTTATAGGGCGTGTTTTCCTTGAGTTATGTAACAGCTCTCCTGTTTACATAAGGGCGTGTTTCCCTTGAGTTATGTAACAGCTCTCCTGTTTACATAAGGGCGTGTTTCCCTTGAGTTATGTAACAGCTCTCCTGTTTACATAAGGGCGTGTTTCCCTTGAGTTATGTAACAGCTCTCCTGTTTACATAAGGGCGTGTTTCCCTTGTATGACAGGAATTCTTGACAGTACATCCTCCCTCTCAGCGGCTCCCCACGGGTCCAGCGCTGGCAGGAAAACGCCGATGGAACAAGGAGACCAAGCGCGGAGCATGAACCCCTTCAGCCGGTTCCCATGAATGCTCCTCCGGGCCATAGCCTTTCCACGCAACCAGGTACCACAGCTTCCCCCTGCGCCATTTGGACGCCCGTATGCCCGACACTTCATACTCCACCTCCGACTCCGCGCATACCGGCCTAGGTGTCCCAGACGGCTTGGAGGGTGCTGGTTTGAGCAATGATACATGAAAGACAGGGTGTATCCGCAATGACTGGGGCAAGCACACCTTCACGTTCACGGGACCCATACACTTGGTAATTCGATAGGGGCCCATGTACTTGGGATGGAACACACTGTTCTTTCGAAACCTCATGTTTCTTGTGGATATCCAGACGTAGTCTCCAGTGCGGTACAGTGGCCCGGGCCTTCTCTTCCTATCTGCCGCAGCCTTGTATCTTCTCTTGGCCTCTATTAGGACAGCCCTTGAGCGCATCAACGTGTCTTTTATGTGTGCCACCCTGTCCGCTGTGGCGGGAATCCTGTCCTCTCTGAACGGATGTAGAAATGGCAAGAACCTGGGATGTTGGCCATAGTTGCTATAGAACGGAGATGACTGTGTGGAGCTGTGAGTGGCGTTGTTATAGGCTATCTCTGCAACCCATAGCAAGTCGACCCATTCTTCCCTGCCCTGGTCCACAAAACATCGCAGATACTGTTTGAGCGTTTGGTTCAGGCGCTCGGTTTGGCCGTCCGTTTGAGGGTGGTAGCTGGTGGACAGGGCGGTCTTAACATGCAGCGCAGTGCACCAAGTCTTCCAGAATTGCGCAGTAAACTGCGACCCCCGGTCCGACACGATCACCCCAGGTAATCCATGCAGTCGTACCACATTCTTTAGGAGTAGTGACGCCAATTCCCCGGCCGTAGGGACTCTCTTGCAGGGGATGAAGTGCCCCATTTTCGTCAAGTAATCCACCACCACCAGTATTGCCGTCATCCCCTGGTCTACCGGTAGGCCCACCACGAAGTCCAGTGATATGCTATCCCATGGTCTATCCGGGGTCGGAAGTGGATGTACGAGCCCTTGGGTTCGGCCATGGTCGGCCTTCATGGTAGCACACGTAGGACACTCCTGTCCCCACCTCCTGACATCCACTCTCATGGTTGGCCACCAGAAATGCCGTCCCATGCTAGCCACCGTTTTTTCAAAGCCCAAATGACCTGCGCATGGAGAGTCATGGCACCAGATGAATGCTTGTTTCCTTAGCCTAGGCGTGGGTATCAATAGGCACCTGCCCTTCAGGGGTATCCCGTCCTTCAGCTGCCATTCTCTGTGACTGAGGAGCCACCTCCGCCATGCGAATGACCTGATCCCTCTCTTTATTCCCCTCAGGAAAGTTTCCGGTTGGATAACCCCCAGTACCATCCTCGGGGAAATGATGGAACGCTCGGTTGCAGGCAATGGTTCCTTAACTGCAGATTGACGGGACAGGGCGTCCGCCTTCCGGTTTTCCGTTCCCGGCCGATATGTGATGCGGAAGTTGAACCCCGCAAAGAAGATCATCCACCGCAGCTGCCTGGGAGAAAGGTGTCTAGTGGCCGTCATGAACTGTAGGTTCCGATGGTCCGTGTACACCGATACCACATGTCTTGCCCCCATCAACCAATGCCTCCATTCGGTGAAGGCGTCCTTGATTGCGAGAAGCTCCTTCTCCGCAATATGGTAGTTGCGTTCGGCGTCGTTGAGTTTGCGGGACATGTACGCAACGGGATGAAGCACCCCTGTGTCGTGGTTGCGTTGGGACAAGATAGCCCCCAGCGCCACATCCGACGCGTCCGCTTCCACCACGTAGGGGAGATCCGGATCGGGGTGAGCCAACACCGGCGCCTTACCAAAGGCGCTTTTCAGGGCCTCAAAGGCTTTGTTCGCTTCAGGGGACCAGACAAACTCCTTGGACTTCCTTAGTAGCTGTGTGATTGGGGCCACCACTCCTGAAAATCCATCTATAAACCGCCTGTAAAAGTTGGCGAAGCCAATGAAACTTTGGACGTCCTTCACGCTTTGGGGCACCGGCCATTCTTTCACCGCCTTGATCTTTCGTTCTGCCATCTCCTGTCCCTCTGGACTCAGCATCACTCCGAGGAATTCCACGGATGTGACGTGGAAGTCACACTTGCTGAGTTTACAAAACAGCATGTTTTCCCTCAGCTTTTGGAGCACAGCTTTGACGTGGTGTACGTGCTCCTCCACACTGGACGAATAGATGAGGATGTCGTCGATATATACGACCACGTAGATATCCAACTCCTCTCTGAATACCTCATTCAAAAAGTACTGAAAGGCTGCCGGGGCGTTGCACAGACCGAACGGCATGACGAGGTACTCAAAAAGGACGAACCTGGTCTTAAAGGCGGTCTTCCACTCGTCTCCGTCCCTCATGCGCACCAGATGGTATGCCCCTTTCAAATCCAACTTGGTGTAGATACAAGCTTTCTTGACCTGTTCCAGAAGTACACTGATGAGAGGCAAGGGGTACCGATTTTTTATGGTTATCGCATTCAATGCCCTAAAGTCCACACAGGCTCTCAGCTCCCCATTAGCCTTCGGGATGAAGAAGAGTGGCGAGGCGGCCGGAGACTTGGACGGGCGGATGAATCCTAGCTTGAGGAGTTTATCCAGGTACCCCCGGAGATGCACGTTTTCAGGCTCCGTCAGGGCATACAGCCTGCCGCTGGGAACGCTGGCCCCTGGCACCAGGTCGATCTGGCAGTCAAACTGTCTATGTGGTGGTAGCACTTCCGCCTTCACCTCATCAAATACATCCTCAAAACTGTGATAAGCCTGGGGGAGAGCCACATCTTTTTCTGCCGCTGTAGCCACCGTCTGACTCCCGCTCTCATCTGCGTCAAGGGATTCCGTTCTTATTCCACAATGCAGGATGCAATACGGTGACGTCATTTCGATGCGATGTGTTGGCCAATCCACAAAGGGGTTGTGTTTCTGTAGCCACGGCAATCCCAATATGACGCCATATTGGGGCGCTCGGATGATGTTAAAATCGATTTGTTCCAAATGGTTCCTCCCATATCTCATCGGAAGGACCCCCGTGTGCTGTCTGATGGGCCCCGTCACCAATCGCCTTCCGTCTACCGCATAGACGTCTTCGGGTACTGCTTTGGGAAGAAGCACTAGCCCTAGCCTGCATGCCTCGTTGTGGTCCATAAACATGCCAGTGGCCCCTGAATCCACCATGGCCACAACGGGTATCCACTGGTCATGCACTCCCACGTGCACCGTGATAAACAGGTGTCGTTGTCCCTTAGTGACCGAGTTGGAAAGTGAAGGGATGGATGAGTGACTCCGAGATGCCCCTTCTCTGGTCTTGGAGTCCTCTAGTTTTCCGCCGGTATGTCCACCACGGCTGTTACCGACCGGTTGGCCCGATAACGTGACGTCTTCGGTTTGGCAGGGCATTCACGTACGTAGTGGCCTTTTTTGCCACAATATAGGCACAATCCTTGTTTACGGCGTGACTCTTTCTTCGTGGCTGTGAGGCTCGCTCGTATTGCGCTGATGTCCATGGGTTCTCCCTTGGATGCGGTGGAAGTTTCAGGACTTCCCACCGTCACATAGGATGGAAGGGATTTTCCTTTTCTCCCATGATCCCCCTTTCCTTCACTTAGCCTATGTTCCAGCCGTAATACCAGGTTGATAAGGCCCTCACATGTCTTGGGTTGAGGGTCAATATGAGCCACGGCGTCCTTGAGCTCATCGCACAGCCCGTGATGGAAGAGCGCCGTCTGTTTAGCAACAGGCCACTTGGTTTCCGCAACCAGCCTTCGGAACGCGTTGAGATACCGCACCAGGTCGTTGGATCCCTGTCTCAACTCAAGCATTTCACGGTCCGCCGTGTACGAGTCAGCCCTTCTGTCGAATACCTTCAGGAATTCCTCGCGAAAAGCACCCCAATCACATAAGAGGGGGTCGTCCCTGCTCACCAGAGGTACGGCCCATTGTGCCGCGTTTCCAGCCAAATAGGATATAAGGAAAGCCACACGAGCCTGACTCGTGGGGAACGCCTTTGGTTTGCACGATAAATGTAGCGCCACTTGTGTGAGGAATACCTGCACTGTGTTAGGATCCCCACTGTACCTCTCTGGTGTTGCCAAGGGGATGGCTACCGGCATTTCCACTACTACCGCAGGGGTCTGGTTCGTGAGGGAGGTGCTGGGCGTGAGCGGGTCCAATTGGATAGCATCCAGTCTGGCTTTTACATCGGCTGTTTCTTGCCTAGAGGCAGCCACTTCAACTTGCATGGCCGCTAAAGCAGCCAGCACATCATCAAGTGTTGCCATGTCTGTTATCGACCGGGAGACAGTTAGTGTTATTAAGGTCGGATATTTTGTAACGCCCTGAACGTCTCAGGATCGTTTAACAGACACGACAATGAGGACGCAACCACTTGTGAAGGGTTAGTTCTTTTAATGAAGGCAAATAAAATACAAAGAACAAACAAAAGTTATAGTCACTGGAATCCTCCAGGCTAAGTACGTTACCAGCCCACAGCACGGATGGTCCTAACCGTCCTCTGCATATACGCCGATCCCGGCGTATGCCAACAGAGGGCAGAAATGAAATGGCCGACAATGCCAATCGGTAGGCTGTGAGGGGCACGAAGAGTGTTGGGGAGAATCGAGGAGTCAGGGAAACACCCAGCCGGGATCTCTACCTGAAGGGAGCAGCCGCTCAACCTCTTCCTCAGACTGCACCGGGACGCGGAGTCACCTCCTGGTGATGCGTCACCGATACCCCAATCACAAGCAAGAAGACTGAACCGAGAGCAGCCGCTCGATCGATCCTGTGGACTTCCGAGTCTGTAACGCGGCAAACACCTCCTGGTGTGCGTTACAGCTGGCAGTCCCTGTGTCTCTGGTCGGGCTGGGAGTTACGACTCCAACCAGCAAAAGCGCCACTGCGCTTGGACTCAGCCGAGTCAAAAAGCGAAGCTCAATGGTTGACCGGTAGAGCTTCCGGGTCCTTCACAGGTGACGATGGGGCAAGACACGGCCCAGGGAGTAACGACTCGACCTACCTCCGTTCTTGCCTTACTGGAGCACCACTCCGGAACACTGCTCTTCACGAAGCAGGTACGTCGGTGTAAACACAATATCCGACAGCCTTGTACCTCCCGGTTCCTCCCTTTATAGGGCGTGTTTTCCTTGAGTTATGTAACAGCTCTCCTGTTTACATAAGGGCGTGTTTCCCTTGAGTTATGTAACAGCTCTCCTGTTTACATAAGGGCGTGTTTCCCTTGAGTTATGTAACAGCTCTCCTGTTTACATAAGGGCGTGTTTCCCTTGAGTTATGTAACAGCTCTCCTGTTTACATAAGGGCGTGTTTCCCTTGTATGACAGGAATTCTTGACACTGGGTACGCGTCGGAGGGAGAATATGCTCCGTCCGACGGTTCGTACCCGGTTTTTACCGGATCGTAATCGGCACCTAGGTGTGCAAACAAGCGAAGAGCGGCCTACGTGAAGGTCTGTGAGTGCGCTGCTGGAGAGCATCACGACACAGAGATGTATGCTCTATAGTCAGACATGTTTGAGGAAGACGGGGACCTTGACATCTGGGGTCGCAAGCAGTGGTTCTAGAGAGATATGCATCATCATTTCAATCTGTTTTCTATTCTTACTCTAAAGTCCTCATTACAAAGGCCAAAGAGATCTTGACTCAGGCGCCAATGGGTGTTTCCACTCAACTTGGGATTCCAAGTGGTGCACAGACCACACTGACCAGGTGATTTTTCTCTAACCAAACTTCTTCAGGTAAGACCTGGAGATATTTTTTCAGGGGAAACATGCAAGATTCAGAGATCTGCTGCTCGAAATGGGGAAAACCTGCAACATTATTCCCCCATTAAGACATGCAGAACTTGTGGAGTTATGATTGTACCCATGCAGTATCGGCATTTCCTCAACCGGTATTACCTCATGGAATTATCATGGGCATTGACATGATGATCAATGAGTGAAGGTTGATGTACTTCTCGAGCTATTTTTGGCATTGATTCAAGAAATAATAAAGTTATTTTTTAATGTAATTCCCACATATTTTACCTCCCTTTCCTGCAGAAAATAGTTCTGCAAACGGGGGCTGCCCCTATACTTCATGGAACAGCATCTGTCATATTAGACCTGTCTGCAGGGCTTAGTATTAAAAAAAGCAAGTGCTGCTTCCCAAAGTTTTGATCAGAAGCCTGGGGCAGGCAATATCGAAGATCGAGATGCTGAATACCAAGGCAATTCCAACTCATTTCTCTTCAATCCACCACCAGACACTCCCTGTCTCTTATCTCACTCATGCAGGCTTTTCCCAACTCTGATTTCAACTTCTGTGAGTATTTCTCGGTCTTTCTCTTGTTCTTTAATGCTCCTTTTAGTGTTATTCTCTCTCTTGCTCTGGATCAAAATTGGCCTGAAGGTAAATAAGTACTTGTGCCCAAGAATGGGTGGTGGTACCCCCAGCTTGATTGCACCAAATTAAGCAGTGGTTGTTTGCCATACCAAAATATTTAAACCCAAACAGCCTCTTTGTGTAAACAGGTATGGATTGCCGAAACACAACACTAATTACCTACAGGAATAAGAAGGCAAACATTTTAAATGTGTCTAGGTATGGAAGATAATTGTGAAAGGATTACAGATTCAAGCAGAGTGTATTCTAGCACTATCAGTAAATGTCTGTCTCTCTCAGTGGCTCTTCTTGAAGCTGGCATAGCAATGCTGGCATTACTGTTCTTTCAGGTTTGAAGAATAACACCTTTCTTGAATGATGTGGTGGGACAAGGTTTCAACTTCCCAGATTCCTGCAGAAAGATTTCAGCTTCACTTATTCCTTGTCAAGTAGTCACAGCGCAATTGACATGTATAAGACAAACAGTGGGTGAACAAAGCTACAGAGCACTGTATACGCATAGGGATTGATGGAGCAAGGACTTGTATAAAAGAGACTTGCTCTAATGCAATCTTCTCAGATAACTCGTAATACCGTAATAATTGTGTTTGTGAATACTAATAATGCATCACAATTCGTACATTTAAGCTTAGGGGAAGCTTGCCTATTTGTCGTACTAACAAGTAACCCGAGAGTGACTAAAATGGCTGCTAACGCGGGAATCTTTACTGTGCATGCATCAACTACATCTACATAGTAATGACATGCCTATGCTTTGGAGGGAGATCTTTGCAGCTGCGCAATCGCTTTCAAGATGGCCGCTTGGAACTTACATGTTAATGCGCATGTTTTTGCTGAAACTAAACTATGCAAATTTAATAAAATGCTAATGCAAAATATTTATATAAGTAAAGGGTGTTAGAGTAGAGATAGGTGGTATACAGTGAAATCATTTTATTTTAAATTTAATATGTCTCTTTCCGACTTCTTTATTAATTCGTATTTTGGGCCTCAAAGGATGACGATGTCCATACCCTACGGGGCCTCCACACAGGCGCACTTGTAACCCGCCAGGGACCATGACGAATGTATTTGAAACGCATCCAAGGCCACGACCTCTACATGTCCACGGAACAAAGTTGTCTTCCTGAATGATGAATGAAGAAAATAGTAAAATGTATAATTTTGATTGATAAAAATGTGAACTTGAGTGGGAAATAAAGCATGGGAAAGTAAATTAAGGGGCGGGAACACAGAACAATGGGCTTAAAGAAAAATATTAAACTTAGCATGGTGTGATGATCATCTCCCCTTTTTCTTTCCAATTAGAGTTAGGAGTTTCATTAATTTGAAACTTTTAGGGATGGTACATGCCATTAAAAGGTTATAATTGAGGTCGTTAGTTAGTAGAGAGACCGCAGCGAGACCAGAATGCTGAGAGACCGAGATGCTGTCAGAGAATTAAATGAATACGGAAGATCCATTTCGTGGGTTTACTGGGAAAAGGGGAGCAGAGGAGGGGGAAGGCTAACAGGGTAGGTAGGGTCGCTATGATAGTGGTAGGCTGTGGTAGGGTTGTGGCAGTGGCAAGTTGTGAGAGTAGAAGAGGAGTGGGAACTTAACAGGGGTCGTCTAGCCATCAAGCCGTTACTCTATAATGAGGTGCTTTTTGAAGAGGTGCGTTTCAGCTCTTTCATTGATTCTATGACGGCATTTCGGATCAGTGACTAAATATCGAGGGACACAATATCAAGGGGGCGATTCCGATCCTGGAAAAACCGGGTACGATTCGTCGGACGGAGCATTTTCTCCGTCCGACTCGTACCTGGGAAAAATACCTTACAAACATGCAAGTACGATTCGTATGGAAACACCATTACCGTACGAATCGCAAAAAACACCGACCGACAAAACACACACCCACAATTCCGATCCGGGACACCGCGGAAATGACGTCCGGACGGAGTCAGGCAGCGTTTCACGAACCAGCAAGTACGATCCGTGCCCACGTCACTCCTCACGGATTATATTTTACGGCAGCCAAAAACTGCCGGGAAATCAGGACGACGCGCAGAAGGAGCACCTGTACGCGATGGACAGCCATGGACCCCAACCTACGTGTCATCCCGGCCCTCATAGCAGTCCACCTGGTGTACAGGAACCGACGCAGACGCCGCAGAAGGTCAGAACAACACCCAGGGGCAAAGGGGGGGGCAGGGGCAGGAAACATAACCCCCACCCAAGTTAAAAATCATACATGCCCTGTACATACCTGACCCCCAGGGCCTGGTCACTTCGGGGGGCGGGGGCGTCTCCACCAAGGCCTGCGTCCGCCACAACGGAAGTCGACAATTGTGGTACGCACCGTACCCATGCCTTAAGAGCGTGGGTACGGGTCGTAGCACGCCCACCCCTACGTCACCCCAACAATGGCGGTACGGCCCGTACCCATGCCTTTGGGACGTGGGTACGGGCCGTACCGCCATTGTTGGGGTGATGTAGGGGTGGACGTGGTACAACCCGTACCCATGCCTTTGGGACGTGGGTACGGGCCGTACCGCCATTGTTGGGGTGCCGTAGGGGTACGGCCCGTACCCACGCCTTAAGAGCGTGGGTACGGGTCGTACCACGCCCACCCCTACGCCACCCCAACAATGGCGGTACAGCCCGTACCCACGTCCCAAAGGCATGGGTACGGGTCGTACCACGCCCACCCCTACGTCACCCCAACAATGGCGGTACGGCCCGTACCCACGTCCCAAAGGCATGGGTACGGGCCGCACCGCCACTGTTGGGGTGATGTAGGGGTGGGCGTGGTACGACCCGTACCCACGCTCTTAAGGCGTGGGTACGGGCCGTACCCCTACGGCACCCCAACAATGGTGGTACGGCCCGTACCCACATCCCAAAGGCATGGCTACGGGTCGTACCACGCCCACCCCTACGTCACCCCAACAATGGCGGTACGGCCCGTACCCATGCCTTTGGGACGTGGGTACGGGCCGTACCGCCATTGTTGGGGTGACGTAGGGGTGGGCATGGTACGACCCATACCCACGCTCTTAAGGCATGGGTACGGGCCGTACCCCTACGGCACCCCAACAATGGCGGTACGGCCCGTACCCACGTCCCAAAGGCATGGGTACGGGTCGTACCACGCCCACCCCTACGTCACCCCAACAATGGCGGTACGGCCCGTACCCATGCCTTAGGGACGTGGGTACGGGCCGTACCGCCATTGTTGGGGTGACGTAGGGGTACGGCCCATACCCATCCCTTAAGGACGAGGGTACCGGTCGTACCACGCCAGTGGACAGACACATAGGGGTGTGTGGCCATCAGCCCCAGCAGTGCCCAGACATATGAGGGGTGGGTGCAGAGTGCTCCCAGCAGTGCCCAGACATAGGAGGGGTGGGTGCAGAGTCCTCCCAGCAGTGCCCAGACACAGGAGGGGTGGGTGCAGAGTCCTCCCAGCAGTGCCCAGACATAGGAGGGGTGGGTGCAGAGTCCTCCCAGCAGTGCCCAGACATAGGACGGGTGGGTGCAGAGTCCTCCCAGCAGTGCCCAGACGCAGGAGGGGTGGGTGCAGAGTCCTCCCAGCAGTGCCCAGACATAGGAGGGGTGGGTGCCTATCACTCCCAGCAGTGCCCAGACACAGAAGGGGTGGGTGCAGTGTCCTCCCAGCAGTGCCCAGACACAGGAGGGGTGGGTGCAGAGTCCTCCCAGCAGTGCCCAGACATAGGACGGGTGGGTGCAGAGTCCTCCCAGCAGTGCCCAGACATAGGAGGGGTGGGTGCCTATCACTCCCAGCAGTGCCCAGACACAGGAGGGGTGGGTGCAGAGTCCTCCCAGCAGTGCCCAGACATAGGAGGGGTGGGTGCCTATCACTCCCAGCAGTGCCCAGACAAAGGAGGGGTGGGTGCCTATCACTCCCAGCAGTGCACAGACACATGAGGGGTGGGTGCAGAGTCCTCCCAGCAGTGCCCAGACACAGGAGGCGTGGGTGCAGAGTCCTCCCAGCAGTGCCCAGACATAGGAGGGGTGGGTGCAGAGTCCTCCCAGCAGTGCCCAGACATAGGAGGGGTGGGTGCAGAGTCCTCCCAGCAGTGCCCAGACATAGGAGGGGTGGGTGCAGAGTCCGCCCAGCAGTGCCCAGACACAGGAGGGGTGGGTGCAGAGTCCTCCCAGCAGTGCCCAGACATAGGAGGGGTGGGTGCATATCACTCCCAGCAGTGCCCAGACACAGGAGGGGTGGGTGCAGAGTCCTCCCAGCAGTGCCCAGACATAGGAGGGGTGGGTGCCTATCACTCCCAGCAGTGCCCAGACACAGGAGGGGTGGGTGCAGAGTCCTCCAAGCAGTGCCCAGACATAGGAGGGGTGGGTGCAGAGTCCTCTCAGCAGTGCCCAGACACAGGAGGGGTGGGTGCAGAGTCCTCCCAGCAGTGCCCAGACACAGGAGGGGTGGGTGCAGAGTCCTCCCAGCAGTGGACAGAGACATGGTGGTGTGTACACCATCCTACAATTAGCAAAACTCCATGGGTGCATGAAGGCATACACAAAGTGCGACTATATTGAGAGTGGCATGCCAACACATCACTGACAGCAGTGTCCTACTCCCATGAGGGTGGATGTCCATCCCCCACTGCATGACACACCACATGTGGGTGTGATGACAAATGACACATGCTTACCCACCCCTGGCAGCACAATACACACACTGAGAGCATGCAACAAGACTGTATATTCATGTGCCACCCTACTAAACTAAGAGACCCAAAGGGAACACACACTGTCACGCATATTCCAGGACTGATAGGAATGTACAGGTGCTGGGGCAGCCAACAAGTTTTTGCCTCCCATGGAAGGAAAAGGGTGGAGTACCCACAGATACAATGCCCACAATTGTCAGACAGGTGCCCAAAGACCCTGCAGAACACGTAACACATGTGTGCGAGGCTGGGAGTACACACATGCATAGTGCGTAAAAGGGAACATGTCCACATGAAGTCATGTCAATATACTCCATACACAAGTACAGTGACCACCAAGGATGCCACAAATGATGCAGGTGGAGACATTGCTGAGCATGCATGGCCAAAGTTGAAGGGATCCGTCACACACCCAGGAAATGTAGACAGAGCTCAGCACAACAATTGGGAAACACCCTGCAGGGAAGATGTCAGGGTCCACAGAGGAAGGAACACACCTTGGGACAATGTCACCATACAGTAAGAGCTTACATGACCAAAGATTATTTGCAGATACCTTGTGATGGCACACAGATACCAGGGTCCACCCCATGAGCAGCACACTACAACATTTCCCAGACACCTAACACATTATCACCACCCAAAATCATGGAGCAGCACCACCAACAGCAAGACCAGAAAAGCATTTGTGTGCAAATGAAAACCAAAATGCTTTATTCAGCATGAAAAATTATAGCACTATATACAGGGCCCGTAGGCCAGGCCATGTGCGAAGTCCTGGTGGGGGACACTTTGGGACGCGTCTCCCCTAGCTTGCCTGCACAGTTCACTCTTCCACAGAAGGGGGGGCATCATGTGGGGGGGAAGGACCAGGCACCGCAGGGACAGGAGGGGCAAGGGCAGGTGTTGTGGGTGCAGGGACGGACGACTCCACCACAGGGGGTGGGGCAGCGCCAAAGGTGGTGGTTAGCAGGGCGCTACACACGGTTGCAAGCTCTTCCAGCGTCTCCCCTGCACCCGAATGAACCACAGGCCCCAAGGAGGGGGGGGTCGGAGGGATTGGTTGCAGCGCTACTGGGGCAGGGTGTGGACGGGGGGGGCTCAACTACCCTGGCCGGGCACTGCCTCCAACGCTAGTGGGGTGGTGCCACACTGGGGCTGAGGGACACACTTGCCACGAAGGACTCTTTATCTGACAGTTGGCCAGGAGAGCTAAGGGGAGTGGTTTTGGAGGAAGTGGGTTGTGAGGACTGCGCACTCCCACTGTGGCTGCGTGGCTGCTGTTTTCTCCCCGACCCAGTGGCTGTGCCTACTTCCCCCTGTGTGTGCGTGACAGGAGGTGTGCGCTTGGCCTTCCCTGGTGGTGTGCTGCCTGTGTCTGGTGGGGTGCGTGCATGGGGACGTCTGGGTGTGCGTGGGACAGGCATGGGCGTGGGAAGTGTGGATGGTGCAGGGGTAGGGGGGATGGAGCGCTGCTGGAGATCCACTGCTGCAGTCAGTGACGAGTCTATGGACCTCAGCAACATCCGTTGTTCAGACATCGCTGCTGACATGCCCTCCATGTACGACACCATCTGTGTCAGCAGTCTGGTGTGGCCATGGAGGACATTAAGCAGCGATGTCTGACCAACCTGCAACTGCTGCAGAATGTCCACAGACTCGGCATTGACGGCAGCAGGGGAGACAGGGGCAGGGGGTGCGGTGCCTGGCACGAAGGAGACATGTTGTCGCCTAGCACGGAGGGAAGGGACCCGAGCAAGTGGGAGGCCGGTGATGGGAATGGAGGGGCGGCGAGAGATGGAGTGCTGCTTTCAGCTCTGGGAGCAGCCTCCGCCCCCTCTGGGAGCTCAGCCTCGGACCCGTCAGCGTCATAGTCGGTGGTGGGACTGGACAGGTCCTCCGCCTCACTCCCCTTGGCCTCCGTGCCACTCGCTGCGCAAGACTCGCCAGCAGTGGTGGCACCGGTGCTGGATCCCTCCTCAAGGTCCGTGCCAGTGTCTCCCTCGGTTTCCCCTGACGATGCTGTGGGCAAGGTGAAGAGACAGGAAATAATCAGACACCTGTATACGTATGACACATGAGTCAAAACTACATAGGTCACAGTGCATAGCATGAAAAGCAACATGAGTAACATCTACAATACTACGCACATGTGTAGGCCCTGCACCACACAGTGGGTTGACCCACCATGCCACTGAGAAACAATGGAGAGCATGACACAACAGCAAATAACTTGATATCAAATGAGACCGAGGAGCTAGTGTCTGGGGACAGTCGAGCACAGCATCTGGACCACACACCGTTGCCAAAAAAGGGATGAGCAGGAACCATGTCTGTTAACTTTTGGCACATGCATGCTTAGCAAATACATTAAACCATGCCCAACATGACTGGGTCACTGCATGTTGAGTGTATGTCCAGACAATCATCACACACAGGCCAGACCTGGCAAGGAGACATACGGTTTGGACATGTAGGCCTTGCCCGCACAAACACCCCCCTACCTGAGACAATGTGATTGAGACAGAGGAAGTACTTACACCTCGTATTCGGGGATTAAAAAAATGCCCTACAATAAATCCTGATTGTACACGAACTACCCCTCGTGCGTCTGACCACACATATAATTGACAAACAACCATCATCAGATAGTTGTACCAAGACACACAGGCACTGGCCACTGTGAGTATGCACAAGCCAAATTGGGTCACCCTGTCAAGTGGACACATATAGCACACTTAACGTAAATACAAATGAGGCCAGGGTACAATGCCACAGAGCCCAACCTATGCTGAAGACACAGAGAATGTCCACATTGTTGGCTGACACACATGATACCTAGGAAAAGGTGGCCCAGGGGACTGTAGTGGCCACACTCCTCCATGGTCCTGTATGGATATGACTGCAACAGAAGCGACCGTCCCTGCACTATGCATATCTCACACTCATGCACATCATGTCTGAGGGCACAACATTGGTCATGCATGCTGTAAGGCAGTACACTTTTAAGACACACTCCTATGTCGGGACTCAGCAGCAGTGCCAACTAACATGGACCCCACAATGACTGAATTGGCCAGGACACAGGCAAGCTCACAACACATGTAACACACCACCCCCACACCTGATGTTGCAAGCATTGGACACTTGGATTAACTGCCAGCCTAGATAACCTTGTGCAAGAGTGACTACCCACAGACCCGGGAACACATGTCAAGGAGGGGAAGGGAGGAAGAACAGCACGGGTTGACTTTGTGGAACAGGATATGCACTGCACATATAAACCCTGGCAGTGTATCCATGCGACTGCGCACTTCCAAAAGCTGGTGACACACAACAAACACACATGTACCTACCCCCTTCCTGCTGCTGCTTCTCCAGTAAGCGCCTATCCAAGTCAGGGAAGACCACCGCCAGCACACGCTTCATGATGTGGGTCAGGCGCCGGCGCCCACGGTTCTTCTTCCCTTCTGGTGAGTCCCCCAGCAGGACCCGGGTGATCCTCCTGGTCCAGCACCGAATATCCTGCCAGCGTTTCCTCACCTGGTGCAGGCACCGCTTCCGACCCTCCATCGACCTCACGGCAATGACGGCTTGCCTCCAAATCTCCCCCTTGGCATGGGCGCCTACCTGTGAGGATGACAAAGTGAGACTACTTAAATATACATGCTACATGTCACAGAAACACACATTAGAACAATTTGGCTGGTTTGAACAGGGCATAGTATGCAGCAGACTCATTGCACCTTTGTCATAGGGACATTATCCTCTGGGGAAGGCAAAATGCACTACGTGGCATTGAAAGTACAGAGGTGGAATGAGGGGTGCGACACAATCAATGATCATGGCTCACACTGTGCATCACAAGCTACACCAGGATTATGTACAGCACCTCACAGCAGTCACATGCCCCAGGCCACTGACGAAACCTCAGCAGAGTACACAGACACACACAGGCACAGGACAATCACCTGCTATTGGCAACTGCGGGTACAAACCTCACTCTGCACATGTGCCACTTGACTGGGGGGTGTCACAGGTGTTGGGCTAGCCCAGCACGTCAGACACACAGCACTGCTCCCTGCTCACATCAGATGGGTAGGGTATATGCATCCCTCATGCATCTGGGCTGCAACACTCCACATAGACACGCACCCACATGACAGGGGACTTACACACACACCAATGTCCAGGGGACGAAGACATCATTTGGACACTCTCACCACAGGTACACTCAACTCACACACATCTGTGGGTACAGTCACCTGTCACACTGGGGGGAACACAGAATCACATCAGGGCTGTAGAAACAACATTCCCAAGAGGATTAGCCAGGCTGAATGTGGCATGCACCATGCAGTGATTGTCACAGTAAGCACTATGCAAGTGAGGAGTGCAGACATGCACTACAGCATGCTCTGCATGGGAGACATTAGGCATTCCCCCCCGGGACCTTCTCTAAACAACATTGCATGTCTGTCACACCTGGACACAATGCCAGAAGTGACAGTCACAAAAAAGGGGCACAGTCTAAGCTAGTGGAGTCAGCACTCACCTGCTCCCCTGGTCTCCCATACAGGCTGGGGTACTGTGGGAGGATGAAATCCAGCAATGCCACATTCTCCTCCAGGGTGAATGACTGGGCCCTCTCCACAGACCTGGACATGGTGCCAGAGGAATCACGAGCAGCAGCAGTGGTGTGGAATGAAAGGTTGTGCAGGCAAGTGCTCTCTCATGGAACCTGGCTGCCTTATATTTGCCTTGCTGGCCTGTTTCATTTACAGGAGTACAGAGTGATTGGTCAATCTCATTTGCATCCTATGTTTCCTCCAATCCCTTTAAACCTAACCCAGTGAGGGGCTTTGCATGGTTTAAAAATTGAGCATGATGTCAAGTCAACAACCACTTTGCAACATAGTATATTGTCTCCAACCGACTTTTGCTGGCCACCTGATGAAAATATTTGAACTTGAAACTCGGTCTCCATGACAACCAGCATGCATTTAGGCCCTTATACTTGTCCCTCATGTGTCCCCTATGTAATTTCACTATACACACACAGGTACGGTGCGTTCCACGCCCCTAGGGCACCACTACTCCAGTGATAGGGTCCGTATCACTATGGTTGCGTTGCCGTAGGCGTACGCCATAGGGATACGGTCCATACACGCGTGTGTAGGGTCCGTATCACTAATGTTGTATTGCCGTAGGTGTATGCCATAGGGATACGGTCCGTACACGCGTGTGTAGGGTCCGTATCACTATGGTTGTGTTGCCGTAGGCGTACGCCATAGGGATACGGTGCGTACACGCGTGTGTAGGGTCCGTACCACTATGTTTGTGTTGCCATAGGCGTACGCCATAGGGATATGGTCCGTACACACGTGTGTAAGGTCAGTATCACTATGGTTGTGTTGCCGTAGGCGTACGCCATAGGGATACGGTCCGTACACGCGTGTGTAGGGTCCGTATCACTATGGTTGTGTTGCCGTAGGCGTACGCCATAGGGATACGGTCCGTACACGCGTGTGTAGGGTACGTACCACTATGGTTGTGTTGCCGTAGGCGTACGCCATAGGGATACGGTCCGTACACGCGTGTGTAGGGTCCGTATCACTAATGTTGTATTGCCGTAGGCGTACGCCATAGGGATACGGTCCGTACATGCGTGTGTAGGGTCCGTATCACTATGGTTGTGTTGCCGTAGGCGTACGCCATAGGGATACGGTGCGTACACTCGTGTGTAGGGTCCGTACCACTATGGTTGTGTTGCCATAGGCGTACGCCATAGGGATATGGTCCGTACACGCGTGTGTAGTGTCAGTATCACTATGGTTGTGTTGCCGTAGGCGTACGCCATAGGGATACGGTCCGTACACGCGTGTGTAGGGTCCGTATCACTATGGTTGTGTTGCCGTAGGCGTACGCCATAGGGATACGGTCCGTACACGCGTGTGTAGGGTACGTACCACTATGGTTGTGTTGCCGTAGGCGTATGCCATAGGGATACGGTCCGTACACGCGTGTGTAGGGTCCGTATCACTATGGTAGTATTGCCGTAGAGACAATGTTAATGCTGTTTAATGCGACATCCATGTTTCATACATATTCTATTTGCCACAGTTCCTCCAGGTAGTTGTATGTGCCTAGCATTCACATCAATGTTCACTTGTGGATGGGTATGTTGCAGGGGACTGATTGAAATGTTCTCCAGGGTGTTTGACATGTCGAATTTGGGCTTGGATGCTTCTTTGGCTGTGGCTTGATCTTGTTGTGTCACATGTCCATTGTGAGAGTGGGTAACTCCATTGGCTGCCCCGGGTGTGTGTGCTTGTGTAAGGGGTGAGTGATCATCCCTCAGCCCGACGCTGCTCAACATCCACATGGCCCCCCTCACACAAGTGGTCCGCCACCACAACCTCAAAAACATCTCCTACGCCAATGACACCCAGCTCATCCTCTCTCTCACCAAGGACCCTCACACCGCCAAAACAAACATCCACAAGGGCTGAGGTCCATCGCCGACTGGATGCGGAGCGGCCATCTGAAACAGAACTCGGACAAGACGGAGGTCCTCATCCTGGGACACACACCCTCAGCCTGGGATGACTCCTGGTGGCCGATCGCTCTGGGGACAGCACCGACACCCACCCACCATGCACGCAACCTAGGATTGATCCTCGCATCCTCCCTCTACATGTCCAAGCAGGTCAACGCTGTCTCCTCCTCCTGCTACGACACCCTATGCACGCTCCGCCGGATCTACTGGTGGATCCCGACCAAAACAAGTAGAACAGTGACACAGGCCCTCGTCAGCAGCTGACTGGACTACGGCAATGCACTCTACGCAGGGCTCCCATCCAAACACCAACGGCGGATACAACGCTTCCGAAACGCCTCCGCACGACTGATCGTCAACGCCCCCGCCACAGCCACATCACCCCCTCCTGAGTGACCTGCACTGGCTCCACATCGACTAGAGGATCACCTTCAAGCTCCTCACCCACGCACACAAGGCACTTCACAACGCCGGACAAGCCTACCTGAACATCAGACTCAGCTTCTACACCCCCACCCACCAGCTCCGCTCCGGCAGCCTCGCCCTCGCAGCTATCCCCCGCATCCAACGTGCGACCGCCTGCGGGAGATCCTTCTCCTACCTCGCCGCCAAGACCTGGAACACCCTCCCAACCCACCTACGACTGACCCAAGACCTACTTGCCTTCAGATGACTCCTCAAGACCTGGCTCTTCGAGCAGTAGTGGAACCCCCTCCCCCCCCCAGCGCCTTGAGACCCTCACAGGTAAGTAGCGCGCCTTACAAGTACCCTGATCGATTGTTGATTGATTGACGGTGCCTGCTGGTGGGTGTAGTGTGATTTGGCAGTGGGTCTCCCAGGTGATGTATCTGTCCCCCCATGGAGCATGCTGCCATGTCAGTGAGTGTGAGTTCCTGTCCTAGATATCTGAGCTGGTTGTGTTTGTGTTAGATTTTGCAGTTGTCACAGGAGGGCCTTGTGCTGCCTACAGCAGGGCCAAGTGTCAGCTACCTTGTCAGTACTTTGCCAGTCCCTGTGCATTGCGCATGGTGCATGGGTATGTACCTGGCCCATATGGTCTGAGGGCAATGGTGTCTGTTTCTGAGTTGTACAATATGTTTAGTGATCCCCACCCTCCCAGCATCCCGGACATCCAGTCTTGGGTTTGTGGTTTGTGTAGCCTGGGATATGGCATGGCCTTGCTTTGTGAATGGGGCATACACATGTTAGTGGCATGAGCGTTGTTTTTGAGTGTGGTTGTGTCCGGTGAGGGCTTGGGGGTAGGTGAGTGCATTTGTTGTAGTTAGGGTGTGGATGCCATTACCCCCATGTTACATAAGTTGTTTGTGTACTCACCAGGCTCGGCAACTCCTTCGACTCCGTGTACTCCCACAGGCGGAAGCAGGGCCATCACCTTCTCCTCCCAGGGATGGTAATGTACCGGTCTGCGGGGCAGCCCACCTCCTGTGATGTTACTCTGGGCGTAGTCCTCGTTCATTTTGCGCTTGACTGCCCTCCGCAGATCGTACCACCTGGCTTGGCATTCATTCCTGGTCCTTCTGATGGGCGCAACAGCATTTACCCGATCGACAATCCTCTGCCACAGGCATGATTTTTCGGCTATGCTGGTCTGTCTGACCAATGTTCCAAAGAGCTGTGGCTCGACTCTGATGACTTCGTTGACAAGGATGTCCAGCTCCTCCCTTGTGAACTTTGGATTCTTGTCTGTGGGCATGGTGTGGGTGTGGATGGTTGTGGGTGGGTATGTGGGTGTGAATGTGTAGGTGTGTGTGTGAATGTGTAGAGGGGGTATGTGTGAAGGAGGTTGTGTGATGGTGTGTCAGTTAAGGTGTATGGGTGCAGTTGTTTGTGTGTGGTGTCTGTCAGCAGTGGGTCTGGTGCAAAGGCTCATGGTTTGTGAGTGTGGGCCCTTTTTATTGGTCCATTTGTGGGTGTGGCTGGGTTTGAAATTTTGGTGGGTGTGTTATAAGAGGTGGTTGTGAGTTTGGGCCTCTGTTTGCCTGTTTGGATGTGCCAGGTCAGTCTTTTAGATGTTTTTTGTACTGTAGACGTGTTTTGTGGTGTCGTGCGATTCAAATTGACCCTCCTTGTGCTGTTTTGCAGTGTCCTGGTTCTGTACGAGTCGTTTTAGCGTATGTAAGGTGCGTACATACGCGATGTTGTTGTACAGTGCTCACATATGCAATGTTGTTGTACGGTCCGTACATACGCGATGCTGGGGTACGGTGGTGGAGTACGGTGCGTCCAAGTACGGGGCTGGGGTATGGTGGTGGGGTACGGTGCGTACAAGTAAGGGGCTGGGGGACGGTGTTGGGGTACGGTGCTGGGGTAGGACGCTGAGGTATGGGGCTGGGGTACGGTGCGTCTGAGTACGGGGCTGGGGTACGGTGGTGGGGTACGGTGCGTACAAGTAAGGGGCTGTGGTACGGTGGTGGGGTACGGTGCGTCCAAGTAGGGGCATGGGATACGGCGCTAGGGTACGGTGCATCCAAGTACGGGGCTGGGATACGGTGGTGGGGTACGGTGCGTACAAGTAAGGGGCTGGGGGACGGTGGTGGGGTACGGTGCGTACAAGTAAGGGGCTGGCGTAGGGTGGTACGGTGCGTACATGTATGGGGCTGAGGTACGGTGGTGGGGTACGGTGCGTCCAAGTACAGGGCTGGGGTATGGTGGTGGGGTACGGTGCGTACACGTACGGAGCTGGGGTACAGTGCGGACATGGGGGGGTACCATGCAGACATATGGGGGGAGGGGGAGGGGCTGTACGACTCGTAGCCTGGGCACAAGTTTACCCGGATTCGAGTGGTACGGCGTTCGATCCGTACGGAGCCTTTTCCATGCGCTTGTGTTTTCAGACGGCCGGTACGGATCGTACTTGCGCGCTCAGACTTCAGTTTTTCGATTTGTATGTAAAACTGTCCGGGGACGTCTCGTAGACCTTTCCCGAAGTCATTCGAATGGATTTTTCACGTACGAATTGTACTTCACCGTTTGTACGGGACTTGTACGATTCGTACTTAAAACAATACGGATACAAGTCGTACGGTAATTTTTTTTAACGGATCGGAATCGGCACCTTTGAGTCTAAAATAATATTTGTATCATGGATGAATAATTATCGATTATATGTATATCTTTCTGATATTAATAAATGTATAATTATTAAAAGTGATGTGTAGAATTTATTAAAAGTAATTTAATTACATTTTAATGCAATTTATTGTTACATTAATGTTTAAATGCATGAAGGTAATTCAAATATTTAATAATTTAAAAAATATATACTATTTTTATAGATTAGTTTTAACAGTAAATTAGAAATTATTTATATTTTTAACAATATGTTAATTCAATTTTGTTGAACATTATTTCCTACAGGGTTTAATATTGAATGAAAAGAAATGTATATAGCGCAACTGCTTCTTCATAAAAAGCATCCTGGTACTTTGAGTAAGTAGAGTAGTAACAGATTAACACTTCACTAAACAGAACGGTCTTCAGCTGAACTTTAAATAGACTTTCGATGGGGATAGAGCGAAAGCAAGGTGGTAGGGCATTCCAGAGGCTGGGGGTCAGAAGGGAGGAAGATCTACCCACAAATCTGGCTTTCTGAATTTTAGGAACACAAAGTAAGTTGGGATTGGATGAGCTGAGTGCCCTAGGAAGTAGATATTGTTTAGCTTGACCTGGATGTAGCTAGGACCTTCTGATAGAATGCTCTTGGTGTAATCATGAGAGTTTTATATTTCATTCTGAATTTAATTGGTAATTAGTGCAGTTGTTTAAGTCCTGGCCGAATGGAATGTCTTTTTAATTGTTCAAGGAGAGCCAAGCTGTGGAATACTGCACACGCTGAAGCCAAGTCAGTAGATTCTGAGGAGCACCCAGCTAGAGTACATGAGCGTAATCCAGAATGGATGTGAAAATCGCTGTACAATACCCTTTCAGATGTTTAGAGGTAGATATTTTAGAGACTTCCTTAACGATTTTACGAGCCAGAAACAAGTGGAAATGGTAGCCTGAACCTGAGGCTTGAAAGATAACGTTGTATCTATCAACACCCCCAGATTCCTGACCACTGTGGATGGAGTGAGTGCTGGCACGAACTCAGGAAGCCAAAGTCTCATAGAATCAAGTGGGGGGGGAAGTGCCAAACATCAACATTTCTGATTTATCAGAGTTGAGTTATAAGCAGCTGTTGTGCATCCTGTAAGCCACAGAAGTGAGACAGCCACAGTATCATTGAGCTGATCAAAAGCCAAAATAATTGTGTGTTATCTGCATATGAGACAATGTTCATACCCCAGCTTTGTTCTATTGTGGTTAATGGGTCCATATTGATGTTGAAAAGAGTTGGGCTTAATGCTGAGTCCTGAGGGACACCACAACTTATGGTCCTTGTAGGAGAGTAGGGTCTGCAATCCTATGATCACCCAGATTTTTTGCTTTTGCTTCATTGGTTTACGACTTTCTCCGGCTGTGGGCCTGCCAATCAGACCCGCAGCCTAGCTGTTCTCTCTCGAAATTAACACACATGTACATTAGGTGCATCCACTAATTGGAACTGGGCCGCCTTGTCAGTCCCTGTCTCAGCATACCACAGGTATCCAGGGCATCGGTGTACCCAGGGCCTACCAGGGGCTGAAGCATGTATTATGCCACCCCCGGAATGGCCGCCCAAATCTGACACAACTGGCTGCACGACAGCTGGGGCCACGTGGTGTAATCACCCGTTGCTGTAGGTGTAGTATTCCTACACCTAAACCCTAAAATGGACACATGGATTCCTATCAGTCACTCCTATAGCAGGCCTTAACAATCCTGAAGGCAGAGTGCAGGGAATCATGTGGGACGGTGCTCTGGCGCGAGCTGAGCCCGTCGACGGCTTGCGGAACCAAGTCCTAATAGCCGTTCCATGGTGACGCGGGCCAACTACTTTTAATGCATTATAATCCTTGCGGTTATTTGCTAACTTTGGCATCGCATCACCTATACATGTCGAGTAAGGTGTCATACGAATGGGAATACGAACCCCTCGCCAGTCCTGGTGACGGGGTTAGCATTCCCCCCTTTTAGAGGGACACGACATGGAAGTAACCTTGAACCCCGGTTAAAGTTGACTCAAGCCTCAGCATCACAAAATGGATGCTGCCACCAGACACAAGTCTGACCTCCTGCTGCTGGGGGACCTTCCAGCAAGGGGAGCTTGGACAAAGGGTTTCCTGTCGAGGGCGGTGTTAGCACCATCCCAGACAGGGTTTGTGTATCCCAGGTAGGCAGGGCTGAAAGGAAGGTGATTGCCAGTGGCACCCCGGTGCTCACTGTGCATAGCCCGGCTCAAACCAGTTTCGGGGGCACACCAGCCCCTGAGCTGGCGCGAAGCCGGACAAAGGATAGGGGTGTAACCACCCCCCTCCTGGCTCCACCCATAGGTAGAACCTAGTCACGGGCCAACCCCCTTTTCTTAGAATAAAGGTAGGAGCGAGTCCCCTTCCCAAATTGGATAATCAGATAATCGGATAACTCCGAATCACGAACTACTTTCCACGAAAGGAACTCTTGACTATTTCTGAAGACTCTCCCTTGTGGCTAAGGAGTAGCCACCCTGCACCAGCAGGCACCATCTAAGCGCTTGCGGTTTGCTGTAAGTCTCTCCTACGGATCAAGACTGCCCAGCTCGACGAGACCCGAGTTCCCTGCCATCTCTGACCTTTTACCTCCCTCATCAGCTCAGCTGAGAGTCGTAGGTGTGACGAGACCTGCGGGACCGGCTATCTTCAGAAACCTGCACGACGCTTATCTAGCACGCCCACCGAGGGACCCTCGAGTGAGTGCACCTAGGGTTTGAGAAGCCCTAACCCTGAGCAGCTCCAGCATCGAAGTCTGCCTCCCCAGCATCCCCGAGATCTGCGTGGGGGCCCTTCCGCTCCTTGTTGTTCACCGCGTTGTTCGACCACTTGCCGACTGGCTTGTGGCCCTCTTCACGACGCACCACGATTGTTTCATCACTAGTCTGGTTGCTCCAGACTGGCTCTTGCTCCCCTTCAACAGAGGAGTACCACGGACCCTCCTGGTCCACTCCCGACGCCATCTTGACTCCCCCTCTTGGGTGGCCACTGCCAAGATCCGCTGCCCCTTCCTGGGCCCAGCATCATCGACAGCAGACACCTTCGTGGGACAGCTCGCCCTCCATCCTGGTCGCCGCCGCGCCTCCTTGTCCGAGGAACAGCCGAGTCCGACGTCACCCACTCACCTGGTCGAGGTGACTTCAGCCGGTACCCTCCTGGTACCCACACGATCGCTGGCTAGCGGTTGAGAACTGAGTCCCCTCTGCTTTCAGGTTTTCCTTCACCACCGATCCAGGCTTGGATCGCTCCGAACATCGTCACTGGTCGCCTGCCAGCAACTTCTTCTTTCAGGCTCCTGAGACTACACGAGGACTCCCGACACCGTGACGAACTTCACGCAGCCGCAGCCTCCGGGCTAGGTAACTCGAGCATCTCGGTGCTCCATCGCAGGTTCGCTCTACAAGTGTCCAGTTCCTTTTTCGTTTAGTCCCACTGATCGGATCACTCCGGAATCAGTACCTCCAGACTCTAACCATTCGCATTTCACTGTTAGTGTAGATGGTTTCTCGTGCCCCTCGGGCATTTGCGTAAATTGTGCAACTGAAGTATTTTCCTAAGAGTTTTGTAGTGTGCTTAGCTCCCTGACTCATAAAGAGCCAGGGTAGTCTTGTTATAAATAAATATCCTTTTATTTTCATAACAACTTGTGTGGTGTCCTTTCACTTGGTGTTCAAGGGGTATATGTGATGGTAAACAGCTGGCTTAACACGCCCTCTAGAGTTTAGCCTAAGACTGCTCGTATCCACGCTACTAGGATAGCTGGTCTAAAAGGTTGACTTACAACCAATCATCAATAAGGGTCGTTTGGAATGATACACAGTGATCACTAGAATAGTGAGCACTACATATCAGGCCAACTTCTCACATTGGTGAGCAGCGGTTGGGATTTGAGCTTGCTGTTGTTTTACCACGCACGTATCCTAAGAATATCGCAGTGAAAGATCACATAAGTACCCAGGTACATATAACTTAACTTAGAATACTCCGAGTTCTACTGAACCGGCTGTTGTAGTGTAACAGGGCTTAGCACACCCTGACTACAACTCTTAGCAAGGGATCAGTAGGTAAACCCATAGTGTAGGTAGGTGCAACACTTACACCTCACTAGAAAAGCATGTCGGTCCACGGAGAGTCTGCAGGGACTCCCTTAGTGGTCAGTGACCCTCCACAGGTCGTGTCACGATATGCAACTCTTAGCTTCAAGGAGATGCGACAACTGTGTGCCTCCAGGAAGCTAAACCAGGGTTCTAACCCTACCATCGCAATACTGATAGGTCTCTTAGAGGCGTACGATGCTAGGAGGTCCTCTAACCCAGGTCCCCCCAGTGCAGATGGGAACATGCCTCCCTTAGAGGGAACCCTCGGTGACCCAGACCTCGACCTCCACACAGAGGAGGAGGACGAGGACGAGTTATCGGGAGACGAGGCAGACAAAGGTCCAGTGGTAGTCGGCAGGCTTACAAGGACCAACTTAAGCAGGCATGAGAATGGAACTGGGGGAGCCCCGGGCCCACGCTCAAGCAGGCTTAACCTTGGGAACGGACGAGCTAGGTCTCTCTCCAGAGGCTCTGGCAGATCGGTTCATACACATGTCTCTCAGGCACCTTCTCAGAGAGGAATGACTTCCCCTCAGAGGAGGGAGCATGAAGCGAAGATGCGGGAGGTCAATCTGAGGATCGAGCGGGAAGAACTTGCCCTCGCCAAAGAAAGACTTGCCTTGGCCCGAGAGCAGAAATTAAGTGGGTTAGATCCCGCTGGTGGCAGCATTCTCAATAGAGAGAAAGACAGGGGTATAGACACTAGACACCTGAGTAAAATAGTGCCCCCCTTTAAACAAGGGGACGACATCCACAAGTGGATAACTGCCTTGGAGAGGGCCTGCACTGTCCAGTGCGTCCCCCCAAGTCAGTGGGCAGCTATACTGTGGCTTTCCTTTGAAGGTAATGGAAGGGACAAGCTCCTCACTACAAGAGCTGAGGATGCTAACAACTACCAAGTCCTGAAGAACACACTGATTGATGGGTTCGGCTTAACCACGGAACAGTACCGGGTGCTGTTCCGGGACACCCAGAAAATTCAGTCTCAGGATTGGGCTGACTTTGTCGATTGTGCCACTAAGGCTTTGGAAGGCTGGTTGCTGGGTAGCAAGGTTACTGATTACACAGGATTGTACAATCTTATCATGCGAGAACAGATTTTAAACAACTGTCAGAACCAATTGTTGCATCAGCACCTTGTCGACTCGGATCTGACCTCTCCCCAAGAATTGGGAAAGAAGGCAGACAGATGGGTCAGAACAAGGGTCAAGCAGAACCAGAATCAGAACCAGGGTGGTCAGAAGAAAGCAGACCAAAAGGGTAACAAGAACGAACAAAATGACCAGAAGTCTTCGACAGGTCCCCAACAAACCAAAGAGGGTGGGGGTCAGGCTTCACAGAAGAAGAAGACTCAAGAAGGCCAGTCAAAAAGGTGGTGCCAATACTGTAAAAGTAAGACTCACTGGTTTAGTGAGTGCACCAAGAAAGGAGGGCAAACTCCTACCACTGCAGCCCCTAAGGCACCTGCGCCCCCTAGTACAGTCAGCAGTGGTAGTGCGCCTCCCAAGGCATTAGTTGGGTTAACCTTGGGAACCGAGGGGAGTGACGACTTAGTCGGCACGCTCACTCAGGCCGTCCTTGTCTGTACGGGGGATATGGATATGTCCCCTGATGCCAGTCCCAATACTTTGGGCAAATACAGGCAGACACCTTTGATAAATGGAAAAGTGGCTCAGGCCTACAGGGACACGTGTGCCAGTGTCACCATGGTGACGCCTAACTTCGTGGACCCTGGACAGATCATGCTAGGTACCAGTTACCTAGTGACCAATGCCAGCAACGTCACTACCAATCACAGTATGGCAGTTGTTGATTTCTCCTGGGGAGGGGTAAGTGGCCCGAAAAAGGTTGTGGTTAGTTCAGACCTCCCCGTAGAATGTCTGTTGGGCAATGATTTGGAAACGTCACAATGGTCAGAAGTGGAGCAGAGGACTCACATGGAAATGTTAGGTTTGCCAGCACATGTCCTTGCTGTGACCAGGTCACAGGCCAAAAGATGCCCCACTGAACAGGTGCTGGATCCTGGAAGAACGGACCAGACACCTTCCAAGAAAAGGAGCAGTAAGGGTAAGGCTTCGCCTTCCCCCTTGCCCCAGGTCGTGGATCAAGTCTCCGAGGAGGCTGACCTTAAAGAACTGAGGGAAACTGAGCCGCAAGAGCTTGAACCTGGTCAGGTTGAGTTTCTGGGCTCGGGGGGACCCTCCAGGGAAGACCTGGGGAAGGCACAGTTAGACTGCCCCTCACTTGAACCCCTCAGACAGCAGGCCGCTGCTGAGGCTGCAGGGAACGCCACAGGTACCCACAAAGTGTACTGGGACGATGGACTCCTGTACTCCGAGGCAAGAGACCCCAAACCTGGTGCGACCAGGAGGCTGGTCATCCCCTTGTCTCTGAGAGGTTTCCTTCTCACCTTGGCCCACGAGATTCCCCTTGCAGGTCACTTAGGCCAGAATAAGACTTGGGACAGAATTGTTCCACACTCTCACTGGCCCCACATGTCCGAAGATACGAAGGAGTTTTGCCGCTCCTGTGTCACTTGCCAAGCCAGTGGTAAGTCAGGTGGCACGACAAAGGCCCCCCTCATACCACTACCAGTGGTGGGGGTACCCTTTGAACGAGTGGGGATCGACATTGTCGGACCAATGGAACCCCAGACAGCATCAGGGCACAAGTTTATACTGGTGGTGGTGGACCACGCCACCAGGTATCCTGAAGCTATTCCCCTTAGGACCACTACGGCACCTGTGGTGGCACGGGCCCTACTTGGAGTGTTCTCCAGAGTGGGCTTCCCTAAGGAGGTCGTCTCAGACAGAGGTGCAAACTTCATGTCGGGATATCTGACTGCTATGTGGAAGGAATGTGGTGTCAACTACAAGTTCACCACACCCTATCACCCACAATGCAATGGGCTGGTTGAGAGATTCAACCGGACCCTAAAAGGGATGATTCACGGACTACCTGAAAAGCTTCGGCGGAGATGGGATGTCCTGATACCCTGCCTCTTGTTCGCCTACAGAGAGGTCCCGCAGAAGGGGGTTGGCTACAGCCCATTTGAGCTTCTGTTCGGACATCCTGTAAGGGGACCCCTTTGTTTGGTAAAGGAAGGATGGGAGAGACCTCTCAGAAAGCCGGCATCAAACATTGTGGACTATGTGCTCGGTCTCCGCTCGCGGATGGCGGAGTACATGGAAAAGGCGTCTAAAAACCTTGAGGCGAGCCAAGAATTACAGAAAGCTTGGCACGACCAAAAGGCTGTCCTGACTGTGTATCAGCCTGGACAGAAGGTGTGGGTGCTGGAGCCAGTGGCCCCAGCAGCACTCAAAGACAAATGGTCTGGGCCCCACACGATCATTGAGCAAAAGGGAGAGGTCACCTACTTGGTAGACCTGGGAACTCCCCGGAGCCCCCACAGGGTGCTCCATGTAAACAGGCTCAAGGCATATGTCGACAGGGAGGGCATGGGCTTGCTCATGGCCACAGATGAGGGACAGGAGGAGGAGAGTGACCCTCTCCCAGACCTGCTCTCTCAGAACCCTGACGATGGATCAGTAGATGGTGTTGTCTTTTGTGGCAGCCTCTCTGGACATCGACAAGAGGATTGTAAACAGGTTCTTCAATCCTTTCGACATATGTTCTCTCTGACACCCAGTCAGACCAAGTGGTGTACCCACGAGGTCGACACTGGGGACAGTCTGCCCGTAAAGAGTAAAATCTATCGGCAACCTGATCATGTCAGAGACTGCATCAAGACAGAGGTGCAGAAAATGTTGGAGCTGGGAGTCATTGAACCCTCGGACAGCCCCTGGGCTAGTCCCGTAGTGCTCGTGCCGAAACCTCACACCCAGGGCGGTAAGAAAGAGATGAGGTTTTGCATGGACTACAGAGGTCTCAATGCGGTCACTAAGACCGACGCCCACCCGATACCAAGAGCAGACGAACTTATCGACCGGTTGGCCTCGGCCAACTACTTAAGTACGTTTGACCTGACAGCTGGGTATTGGCAAATCAGGTTAGCTGAGGAGGCCAAGCCCAAAACAGCATTTTCTACCCCGGGTGGGCATTATCAGTTCGTGGTAATGCCCTTTGGTTTGAAAAATGCACCTGCCACCTTCCAAAGGCTGGTGAATCGAGTTCTCACTGGGTTGGACGACTTCTGTGCGGCGTATCTGGACGATATCGCTGTCTTTAGCTCCACCTGGGAGGATCACCTGGTCCACCTGAGGAAAGTGTTAGAGGCCCTGCAGAAGGCAGGCCTCACTATCAAGGCCACCAAGTGCCAGATAGGGCAGACACAGGTTGTATACCTGGGCCACCTTGTAGGTGGAGGCCAGGTTCAACCATTGGAGAGCAAAATACAGGCCATCCAGGACTGGGCTCCTCCAACCACCCAGACTCAGGTTCGAGCTTTCTTGGGCCTGACTGGTTATTACCGGAAATTTGTCAGAAATTATGGATCCATTGTGACCCCGCTAAACGACCTGACAAGTAAAAAGATGCCAAAAAAAGTTCAGTGGACAGCAAGCTGTCAGAAGGCATTCGATGACCTAAAGCAGGCCATGTGCACAGCACCTATCCTAAAGAGTCCAGACTACTCCAAACCATTCATTGTCCAAACCGACGCTTCGGAGCTGGGTGTGGGAGCTGGTCTATCGCAACTGAATTTTGATGGTCATGACCAGCCCATAGCTTTTATTAGCAGGAGGCTGACCCCCAGAGAGAAGAATTGGTCAGCTATTGAGAGGGAGGCCTTTGCTGTGGTTTGGGCCCTGAAGAAGTTGAGGCCATACTTGTTTGGCACTCACTTCAAGATTCAGACCGACCATAAGCCCCTCTTGTGGCTAAATCAAATGAAGGGTGAAAACCCCAAACTACTTAGGTGGTCCATTTCCCTACAGGGGATGGACTTCACAGTGGAGCATAGACCTGGCACTGATCATGGCAATGCAGATGGGCTCTCCAGGTATTTCCACTTAGAGCAAGAAGACTCACCTGGTCAAGGTTAGCTTATTGTCCCAAAGTTTGGGGGGGGGTCATGTAGGAGAGTAGGGTCTGCAATCCTATGATCACCCAGATTTTTTGCTTTTGCTTCATTGGTTTACGACTTTCTCCGGCTGTGGGCCTGCCAATCAGACCCGCAGCCTAGCTGTTCTCTCTCGAAATTAACACACATGTACATTAGGTGCATCCACTAATTGGAACTGGGCCGCCTTGTCAGTCCCTGTCTCAGCATACCACAGGTATCCAGGGCATCGGTGTACCCAGGGCCTACCAGGGGCTGAAGCATGTATTATGCCACCCCCGGAATGGCCGCCCAAATCTGACACAACTGGCTGCACGACAGCTGGGGCCACGTGGTGTAATCACCCGTTGCTGTAGGTGTAGTATTCCTACACCTAAACCCTAAAATGGACACATGGATTCCTATCAGTCACTCCTATAGCAGGCCTTAACAATCCTGAAGGCAGAGTGCAGGGAATCATGTGGGACGGTGCTCTGGCGCGAGCTGAGCCCGTCGACGGCTTGCGGAACCAAGTCCTAATAGCCGTTCCATGGTGACGCGGGCCAACTACTTTTAATGCATTATAATCCTTGCGGTTATTTGCTAACTTTGGCATCGCATCACCTATACATGTCGAGTAAGGTGTCATACGAATGGGAATACGAACCCCTCGCCAGTCCTGGTGACGGGGTTAGCATTCCCCCCTTTTAGAGGGACACGACATGGAAGTAACCTTGAACCCCGGTTAAAGTTGACTCAAGCCTCAGCATCACAAAATGGATGCTGCCACCAGACACAAGTCTGACCTCCTGCTGCTGGGGGACCTTCCAGCAAGGGGAGCTTGGACAAAGGGTTTCCTGTCGAGGGCGGTGTTAGCACCATCCCAGACAGGGTTTGTGTATCCCAGGTAGGCAGGGCTGAAAGGAAGGTGATTGCCAGTGGCACCCCGGTGCTCACTGTGCATAGCCCGGCTCAAACCAGTTTCGGGGGCACACCAGCCCCTGAGCTGGCGCGAAGCCGGACAAAGGATAGGGGTGTAACCACCCCCCTCCTGGCTCCACCCATAGGTAGAACCTAGTCACGGGCCAACCCCCTTTTCTTAGAATAAAGGTAGGAGCGAGTCCCCTTCCCAAATTGGATAATCAGATAATCGGATAACTCCGAATCACAAACTACTTTCCACGAAAGGAACTCTTGACTATTTCTGAAGACTCTCCCTTGTGGCTAAGGAGTAGCCACCCTGCACCAGCAGGCACCATCTAAGCGCTTGCGGTTTGCTGTAAGTCTCTCCTACGGATCAAGACTGCCCAGCTCGACGAGACCCGAGTTCCCTGCCATCTCTGACCTTTTACCTCCCTCATCAGCTCAGCTGAGAGTCGTAGGTGTGACGAGACCTGCGGGACCGGCTATCTTCAGAAACCTGCACGACGCTTATCTAGCACGCCCACCGAGGGACCCTCGAGTGAGTGCACCTAGGGTTTGAGAAGCCCTAACCCTGAGCAGCTCCAGCATCGAAGTCTGCCTCCCCAGCATCCCCGAGATCTGCGTGGGGGCCCTTCCGCTCCTTGTTGTTCACCGCGTTGTTCGACCACTTGCCGACCGGCTTGTGGCCCTCTTCACGACGCACCACGATTGTTTCATCACTAGTCTGGTTGCTCCAGACTGGCTCTTGCTCCCCTTCAACAGAGGAGTACCACGGACCCTCCTGGTCCACTCCCGACGCCATCTTGACTCCCCCTCTTGGGTGGCCACTGCCAAGATCCGCTGCCCCTTCCTGGGCCCAGCATCATCGACAGCAGACACCTTCGTGGGACAGCTCGCCCTCCATCCTGGTCGCCGCCGCGCCTCCTTGTCCGAGGAACAGCCGAGTCCGACGTCACCCACTCACCTGGTCGAGGTGACTTCAGCCGGTACCCTCCTGGTACCCACACGATCGCTGGCTAGCGGTTGAGAACTGAGTCCCCTCTGCTTTCAGGTTTTCCTTCACCACCGATCCAGGCTTGGATCGCTCCGAACATCGTCACTGGTCGCCTGCCAGCAACTTCTTCTTTCAGGCTCCTGAGACTACACGAGGACTCCCGACACCGTGACGAACTTCACGCAGCCGCAGCCTCCGGGCTAGGTAACTCGAGCATCTCGGTGCTCCATCGCAGGTTCGCTCTACAAGTGTCCAGTTCCTTTTTCGTTTAGTCCCACTGATCGGATCACTCCGGAATCAGTACCTCCAGACTCTAACCATTCGCATTTCACTGTTAGTGTAGATGGTTTCTCGTGCCCCTCGGGCATTTGCGTAAATTGTGCAACTGAAGTATTTTCCTAAGAGTTTTGTAGTGTGCTTAGCTCCCTGACTCATAAAGAGCCAGGGTAGTCTTGTTATAAATAAATATCCTTTTATTTTCATAACAACTTGTGTGGTGTCCTTTCACTTGGTGTTCAAGGGGTATATGTGATGGTAAACAGCTGGCTTAACACGCCCTCTAGAGTTTAGCCTAAGACTGCTCGTATCCACGCTACTAGGATAGCTGGTCTAAAAGGTTGACTTACAACCAATCATCAATAAGGGTCGTTTGGAATGATACACAGTGATCACTAGAATAGTGAGCACTACATATCAGGCCAACTTCTCACAGTCCTGAACTGGGAGATGAAAGGTTATAGAAATACAGCTTGCTGCCTATCTGCTAAGTAGGAGCAAAGCCATTCTGGGGGTAAGACTTCCTTCTCCAATCTCTGTGAAAATACAAAAAAGAGGGGGAGTCCATACTACCCTCTAGAGTCTGGGTTACACCAAAAACAAATAAAAAAGAGTTAAAAAGAGCTCTAGCAGGATAAATTCACTTACGATTTAGGGCCTGATTACAATGTCTGGCGGAATGACCATACGACCGACGTGGCTGCATTGAAATTCCAACCACTGAATCCGTGATGTCTCCCCCGCTGTATACAAGTCTATTTTCCGACCGCAGAGGCTGTCCATAGGGATTTCTATTCCGCAAATGCTTCTGTAGTACTGCTGATTATGATGCATCTAACTCATTGGTGGTTCCATTGCGGCTTGTAGGCCACATGGCAAGTGTACTTTTGAGAAACTTATGCTAAGGATCACAACACCAACCATAGTATGCGTTGACAAAACTAAACAACTGATGTCAATTGAAAGAGTAGACACACCTACCAATCCAGCCTAAAAACACCCCGGACCAGACCATGATCCTTTGCTATCACATTCCTGCAGAGCAGGACAGACCATCTAGTTTTCTTCAGCCACACAGCAGCCAGCCCTTCATAATCACGCACTTTCATTGCACCATTCACTGCACATATCATTATAATTTTTCTTTTTGTACACCCCTTCCATTTCACACTGTCACTCACACTCACTACATCACACACAATGAAAAAAAGAAACAGCTATGTTTTTCTCACAACAAGCTGTCAGTGCTTGTGGATGAAATCATCAGAGTAGAGCTACAGTTATTTGGATCCCAAGTACAACAAACTTCTGTCACCCAGGAAAATCAGATGTGGGACTGGATAGTCAACAAAGTGAACGCTGTAGCCAGCACCCTGCACACAAAGGACGATATCAGAAACAGGAAACATGACGTCAAGAAGAGGTTCAAGACCTTGGCTAACAGGAACCACCTGGCCGCACAACAAACTGGTGGTTGTCCTCCCGTGCCACCAGTACAACTTACTGCCTGGGAGGAGAAAGCCCATGCCATCCTGACCCTGAAGAGCTTGCTTGAAATACCGGAGGGAATAGAGTCTGGTAAGTCATACCTCAACATTTGCCTAATGTTATCCTTAGCACACATGACTGTAATAGTCAAAGTTTTGCAAATCTGATTTTTAAAGAAATCAGTAGCCAAAGTATTGAATAGGTGTAATTAATGCTGACAACCTGTATAACTGCACATAAGATCAAAAAAATACAAAGCGGTGACAATTTCAAATGTGCACATCTAGGCTGCAAGTGCATACCCATTGAGTCATCATGCGAGCAACATCTGTCAACATTCGAAAACATAGCCATTTCAAGAGTATGTAGTTCTCATGTATGTAATGCTAACCAGTTCTCCACGTAATCAGATTTCCTAAAAGAAAAGGACTACATGTAACATCAGCTACTCAGACTCCATCTAAGAACAACAGGCACCTGTGTCAGACAATTCTCAACTCAACTTTCCCTCACTGGCAGGGAGCTAGTGATCCAGGGGGAGGTGGCCGGGGGGTTTGTGAGAAGATTCTCTGCACTGACCAAAACTACCATCAGGCCTTGTTCTCCAATGTACAGGCACCTGTTTCTGCCATCTCGCCACTGAACGTCCCCTCACTGGCAGGGAGCTATTAGTCCAGGGGGAGATGGTGTGGGTGGGAGGTGTTAGGAGGACTCTGCACTGACCACAACTACCATTAGGCCTTGTACTCCAAACTACAGGCACATGCGCCAGCCAGTTCTCAACTCAACCTCCAATCACTGAGAGGGGGTGGGGCGGGTGGTTTGGAGGAGGAGTCTTTGCACTCACCACAACTACAATCAAGCCTTGTACTTCAAACTACATGCAGCTGTGTCAGCCAGTTCTCAACTCAACTTCAAATCATTGGCAGGGAGCTATTGGTCCAGGGGGAGTTGGTGTAGGTGGGTAGGAGGAGGTGGACTCTCTGCACTGACCAAAACTACCATCAGACCTAGTACTCCAAACTACAGGCACCTGTGTCAGCCAGTTTTCATCCCAGCTTCCAAACAATGGCAGGGAGCCATTGGCCCAGGGGGAGGTGGTGTTAGGAGGAGGGCCCTCTGCACTAACCACAACTACTATCAGTCCTAGTACTCCAAACTACAGGGACCTGTGTCAGCCAGTTCTCAACTCAACCTCCAATTAATGGCAGGGACCTATTGGCCCAGGGGGAGGTGGTGTTAGGAGAAGGGCTCTCTGCACTGACCACAACTACCATCAGGCCTTGTACTCTAAACTACAGGCACCTGTGTCAACCAGTTCTCAACTTCCAATCACTGACAGGAGCTATTGGTCCAGGGGGGTGGGGTGAGTGGTTGATAGGAGTAGTCTTCACACTGACCACAACTACCATCTGCCCTTATACTCCAAGCTACATGCACCTGTGTCAGCCAGTTCTCACCTCACCTTCCAATCACTGGTAGGGAGCTAATATGCCAGGCGGAGGTGGTGTAGGTGGACTCTGCACTGACCACAACTACCATCAGTTCTAGTACTTCAAACTACAGGCACCTGTGTCAGCCAGTTCTCCACTTAACTTCCAATCACTGGCAGGGAGCTATTGATGCAGGTGGGTGGGTGGGAGGAGGAATCTTCACACTGACCAAAACTACCATCAGGCTTTGTACTCCAAACTACAGGCACATGTGTCAGCCAGTTCTCAACTAACTTCCAATCACTTTCAGGGAGCTATTGGTTCAGGGGGGTGGGGGTGGGAGGAGGAGTCTTTGCACTCAGCACAACTACCATCAGGCCTTCTAACCCGAGCTCTCAAAAACAGCTGTGATGTACCTCAATAATCATTTCTCTCACCTCTCACTATGGAGTGTAAGGTCAAATTTACTTAGTTAAGTGTACGCAATGCTATGCTTTGACACATGTCTGCCTACTTAGGTTAAATTTACCACAAACTCCTGAGCTTGAAATAATGAGGACATTACTGACACCATTTCAAATGTGTACATAAAATCTCAGAAATGCTTTGGGTTAAGGCTGTTACTTTAATGTCCCTGGTGACACCTTGGCACTGCACAGAACACAGGAATAACAGCAAGTAAATATTAACAATTGATGTGTAAGTATTAATATTAAATATTAAATATTAATTTAATATTAATACCACCCTCCATGAAGTATTCACACACACAACTACCCCTCCCTGTGTGGCAAATACATCTGTCCCTTCAACATCTGTGGCAGACACAGGCAGGAATGGTGAGCTAGGCAGATATTCTTCAGTAAACCCAGAGCCTGAAGTTGTGGATCTCCTCATCCAACGTGGGGTGGGACGTCCAAGGAAAAATCCAGGAGTGTTGGATGGCAATGCACAAACCACCACCAGTAAGAAATGGTGCCCCCGGTTTCCTCCTTTATGTGCTAACCATTCACTTTGCTGACTATTCATCCCAAATGTTCAACCTCTGATAGGATGACTGTGTTGGACTTTGGACTACATGATTTCATCCACTAACACTGACAACTTCCCACCAATATGTTATTATTAATGTTCCATATTGTGTTATTTATCATATTCACTATGTCAAAAAGAATTAAATTAGCACGACAATAACAGCTCATGTGGTATCTTTGACATCTAGAAATGTATGTTCTACTTTGCATGTAATCTGTCTGATGAAAATGTAAACTACTTAGGTCAACAAGTATAATTGTAACTTAAATGCAACAAAGTCACTAAAACATGCCACCACAAGATAGACATACAGATGTATGGTATCTGACAAACTTCATTCTACAGTGTCTAACAACAAATTGTCACATGTACAAACAATCATCAAAAGTTGAAATCACAACACATAGGGGCCGATTCCAATCCTGGAAAAAGGCCGTACGAATCGTCGAACGGAGCGTTTTCTCGGTATGACTCGTACCCGGTAAACTGTCCGTACAACCTAGGAAGTACGATTCGTACAGAAAGCCTATTTCCGTACGAATCGTACAAAAGACCGTACGGGTAAAAAAAAACTATGATTCTGATCCGGAACAGCCTGTACGCGATGTCCGTACGTATTTAAGCTGCGTTTTATGGCCCAGCAAGTACGATTCGTCCCTACGTCACTCCGTACGGCTCTTATTTTACGGGAGCCAATAACAGCCGTAAAAGCTGAGTCCCCAGGGGTACGAGTTGTACAGGCATACACCCCCGTGCGTTGTGTATGTATGGTGCGTACCCCCAGCGCGTATGTACGCACCGTACCCCCAGCGCGTATGTACGGTGCGTACCCCCAGCGTGTATGCATGGGGGGCCTGTACGACTCGCACCCCGGGAACAACTTTTCCCGGGATACGAGTCGTACAAACTTCGCTTCATAGCGGGTAAAGTCATTCCCCGTGTACGGGATGTTTTCCGTACAAATCGTAAATCGGAAAGCCGGTCCGGATCGTACTTGTACGCTCGGACTGTATTTTTACGATTCGTACGGAAAATTGTCCGGGTCCGTCTCGTACAACTTTTCCCGATACGATTCGTACGGATCGGGTCGATCCGTATGTACTTTTTCCCGTACGAATCGTACTTCACGGGTCGGACGTGACTTGTACGATTCGTACGGAAAAAAATACGGATACGAGTCGTACGGAAAAAAAAAATACAGGATCGGAATTGGCCCCATAATCTATGCCACTGACCACATATGTTTTGTATATATTTGTTGTAACCAATAGAGGGGGAGTCACATCCAAATGCTAAATGATATTGGCAACAGAAAATGTATTTTCCATTACCATCTGGATCCAGATCCAATACATCATAAATGGTATCCATAATCAGTAGACAAAAGAAAATTGAACGGGGTAGTACTACTGATCTGTAAGCACAGATCCATTCCAAACAAGTCTTGCAGCATCTGTTGTGACGTTACAAGCAGATGTCAGTGGTGTGCCACTATGTTATGTTATACTATTTTATAAATCGCACAGCTGCCCCGGCAAAGGGGCGTCCCAGCGCTAACAGCAGAAATTAGGAGGCTACTAACAAAAGCAGAGCCTATAGTGGAGGGAAGATGTGGGTTTTAATAGCCTTATAGAATGCCAGGTAATTGTTGATGCAGTGGATATGTATTGGAAGAGAATTCCAGAGATTGGCTGCCTGTGTGCGGAAGGAGCGCCTGCCAGCACGCACCCTCCTTACCCGGGGAAAAACCGCCAGATGATGACCCATTGGCAGGTGGGTGTATACGATGAAAGCAGGTTGGTCAAGATGCCAGGAGAGGAAAAATTCAAAATTTTAAAAGCAATGTAGAGGGACTTAAACTCTACACCTCTGGCCAACGGCACAAAGTGTAGCCGACGAATAGCACTGGTAGTGGGGCAGGTTCTAGGGAGGCCAAGGAGAGTTCTAGCAGCTGCATTTTGGACCCTTTGCAATCTCAGGATTTCAGTCTTGTTCATCCCCAGGTAGAGCGAACTAGCGTAACTCAGTCTCGACAGAAGGGAGGCCTGAACAACAACCTGCCGGATGGACGGATAAAAAAAAACAACAGCGGTTTGAGCCCTGCAATATACCAAAACAAGTCCCTGCCACTTTCTTAGTTTGGCCCTGGAAGGTAAGGGCCGAGTTCACCCAAACACCTAGATTTTTCACCACCTGTTTGGGGGTCGATTCACAGCCCAGGGTAGCAGGGCACCACGTGCACTCCACAACTCAGAGTCTCTCCCTACCAGCAAGACCTCAGACTTGCTGGCATTGAGCTGAAGGCAGTTGTCAGTCATCCACTCAGTGATAGCAGCAAGATCGCTCCGAAACTTATGAGCGTCCCACTCCGAATTGTCAGAGTGATACTACCAACTGTGTATCATCTGCATATGATACTGCTGTAAGCTCTCTACTCCTGGCCACAGCTGCTAATGGTTGGACGTACAAGTTGAAAAGCGTTGGGCTCAGAGCTAAGCCCTGTGGCACACCTTGTTTAATAGTATGCACCATGGAGTCGAAAGGGGGGGGCCGTTACATTGAAGGCACTCTCAGAGAGAAACAAGACGAACTAGTCCAGGGCAGAGCCCACAATGCCTGCCTCCTCCAACCTATGCAGCAAGATCTGGTGGGAAACCGTGTCAAACGCGGCACTGAGATCTAATAAAATGCCGAAGTACTAGCACTGTGTCATACAATGATGAGACACACCTACTGATACATTCAGATTTCACACATGGATGATGTAGGTAATGTGAAAGAAAACTAGCATGGTGTGTCCCCACAACCACACCACAAAATAGGAATGAAGTCTGTTGGAGTTGTAGCAACTTCCATTTTTTTACACTCTGCAAGCTGGCTTCATAACAGATCTGTGTACTTAAAGTCTGTGAGACACACATTCCCAGGATCAATCCATGTCCTGGTTGGACTCAGACACAGCATCATATACCTGCTGATGGCATAGCTCTGAATGTAACATCAGAACTACATCTCAGTGTACACTTACTGTCATGAAAAGAAGTTGTTGATGAGCTGTTGTCGCATCTCTCATCCATCCTCCTCACCACTGTCATCATTAGCCAGTCCAGGATCTTCAGCCGGTGGCTCTTGTTGGTCTTCATCTTCTCCAATAAGAGGGATGTTTTTCCGCACTGCCAGGTTGTGGAGCATGCAGCAGGCAACTGTGATCTGACACACCTCCATATGTGATTATTGTAGGGCTCCTCCTGTTTTGTCCCGACAACAAAATCTGGCTTTCAGGAGGCCAAAAGCTCGCCCCACTGACAGCCTTGTTCTCCCATGGGCATCATTGAAATTCTCCTGGGGTGACAGGATTCCTCAGTGGTGTCAATAACCACGGTTGGTTGGTTCGGGTATCCTGAGTCTCCTACATGGAAGAATGACAGGAGTTCAATGCTCAAGCAAACATTTACTGAATATACACACAAAACAACACAAATAAAATGTTAGAATGATTCATACTTACCAACAAGTCAGGCCCTCTCTGGAAGAAGGTGTGTCATCAAATGGGGTATGATGCTGTTTCATAGTATGCAGGAATAATGAAATAGTAAAGCTATATAGGTCAGTTTGCTGCGCTAAGACACTGTATGGGAGTGAGGTGTGGGGCTTTATAGATGGGCAAAAAATCCAAATGGAAGAAAATAAGTTCTTAAGGAGACTCCTGCAAGTGCCCCAATGTATCCCCTCTTATATTGTTCACGAGGAACTGGGCATTCCCCACCTCAGTGACAGGGTACAGCTCAACCCGATAATCTGCTGGGTCAAAATCTGGACAAATCCTGAGGCACTGCTAACCAGACAAATTTTGGAGGATTGCACGAGGGGGGAAAAGGGCTTGCAAATACCCTGGCTTAAATACGTTAGGGACGCACTAGATATATTGGGCCATGTACATTTTTTTAATAATCCATCCACATTGGCTAAAAAGGACCTGGGTCTTATAAAGGCAGATTACCTACGATACACAGTCAGGGCCAGAGAGGACAGAGAAGGGCGGAAACGTAGTGTTAGTGATTATCAGCTCACAAAAACCTCTGTGGGGATGGAATTCTACCTGTCTAATATATATAATAGACAGGATAGATTCCTGATGACTAGATTTAGGTTAAACCTCTTGCACCACATCCTGTCAGTCCCTGCTGGTTTTGTAAGCGATGTTAGGATAAAAGGGTGCTGCGGCTGCGATCTAAGGTCTCCGCAAGACACCCTACATTTCGTCCTACTCTGCCCCTTTTATGCACTCCCAAGGTCCCGGTTCCTAAAAACTGTCCTAAGACGAGCCAAAATCAGACAGGCCAAAGTGGCCCTCCTGTTCCTTAAACTGTCCACCGACCCTTTTGTTTTATTTAGCACTGTGCACTTTCTACGATTGGCAGTCAAATTAAGAATTACTAGAGGAGAGGTCCATTGAAGTAGGCAGTGGATAATTGTGTAGGACCTATTGGCTGCTTACAGATACATTCTATATTTTTTAATGCATGATAGTCGCATATAAAGGTTTACTGCAATTGATTGTCCCATTTTTATCTCATTAACCTGTTTGCATATATGGGTTTTAATATTATTGATTTTATATGTTATGTGCATAATTGATTCAAACTTTTTTAATGGATTGTATGATTGTTTTATGACATGCATCTTTTATGGATATTCTTCTATCCGAATAAAGATTATTGAAATGAAATGACTTAGTATGCAGGAGTCATAGGCTGCACCTGAAAATCTGGCACGTGCGTGTGAGATATACAAATCTGCCAAACAGACCACCTTCACATTAATTGATTGGAAGTACTTCCTGTTCCTATACACCTGTTCATTTGCCAGTGGTGGTATTAAGGCAATATGTGTCCCAGCAATAGCTCCTATCACATGTGGACTTCGACCAAATTCATAAAAATCAGCTTTAATATTGGCCAATTGCTCCAAAAGGAGGTGCGCCGGCTTGGCCAGGTGAGCGCCCTGATGGACCGGCGACTGGAGGATTCCGAGGGTCGGGCCCGGAGGAATAACGTTCGCATTGTGGGAGTGCCGGAGGGACGAGAGGCGGAGGCGGCAGATCTTTTTGTGGAAGAATTGATCCTTACCCATCTTCAGCCCCGGGGGCTGAGTAAGCTTTTTGCGGTGGAACGTGCTCACCGGGTCCCTGGGGGCAGACCTAAGGCCGGTGCCCCGCCGCGGCCTCTCATTGCCCGGATTTTTAATTTTCGGGACAGAGACGCTATCCTGCAGACCTTCAGGCAACAGGGACCGGTCAAGCTTGATAACATGGATGTGCATTTCTACCCAGACTTTACTCCGGCGGTCCAAAAACTGAGATTGAGTTTTCTCGGAGTTAAACGTCGCCTACGGGACCTGAACCTTAAGTACTCAATGCTTTTTCCAGCTAAGCTAAGGGTGGAGGTGGATGGGCGCACGCACTTTTTTGACCGACCCGAGGCGGCTGGGGACTGGTTGGACACTCTGCCTGGAGATCGGGGCCGAGGGGGTGGGGGGGGTGCGGTTGGCGGGGAGGGCCCGCCGGATCAGAACTGAGGGGTGAAGAATAGGCCTTGCTCTGGACAACATTCCTTTACCATTTACTGATCGTTTATGTTCCCCTCCGATGGAGGTCGTGTGGGGTCTGTTGGGGGCTTCCCTCCTCCTCTGGGGGACTAGTTAGTTTTTCACCTATGGGGCGACAGGCACACTGCACTTTGGGGGGGCTGTTTGGGCTCATGCAGGGGTGCAGGGAGGGGGGAGTTCTGTTGGGATGGGGGGTGGGGGGGGTGTGTCGTTTGTTTGCACCGCAAGGCAAGCCCTTTACTGTATTGTTGCTCTCGAGATGCTCTGTGGGGGACGACTGATTGCTTCTACGTATGATGGGGGGTAGGGATTTGACTGTGTTGTCATGGAATGTTAACGGCCTGGGGGACAGGATTAAGCATGGTGTGGTCCTGCAGTACCTGAAACGTATCTCACCAGATGTTATCTTCCTGCAGGAGACACACCTCATAGGTAACTCCTTTCATGCCATGAATCGGCGAGGCTATCGTTTGGTGGCCCACTCGGGCTTCACCTCGGGCTCGCGGGGTGTGGGTATCATGATTAAGAACTCGCTCCCGTTGGAGATTGATGAGGTGCGCCATGATGAGAGGGGACGCTACGCTGTTCTGGTGGGTAGAATGGAGGGTAGAGTGTTTGTTTTTATATCAGTGTACGTCCCGCCTGGGTTACAATCTACTACATTTGCGGATTTGGGGCGCCTCCTCCTGGACCTCCCGGGTGGCCTGCTGGTGGTTGGGGGGGACTTTAATGCGGTAGTTTCTGGGTCTCTGGATCGCCATCCCCCTAGGGACCTCCCCCGGGCACAGGCCTGGCTGTCCGGCCTTTTAGATACTCTGGGCCTGGTGGATTGCTGGCGACTAAAGCATCCCGCGCAGCGGCAATACACCTTCCACTCGGGTGCCCATGGTAGCCTCTCGCGGCTTGATTACATCCTTGTCCCGGCGGCCCATGCTGGGAGGGTGGGAGAGGTGTGCCATCTGGCGCGGGGCATTTCAGATCACTCCCCAGTACTGTTACATTTCGATGTCTTCCCTAGGGGGGGGGGCAGGGTGGCTCCAATCAATGCTTGGTACTTGCGTGACCCCACTATTCGTGCCGACTTGATCAAATCCTTACAGCGATACTTTGATGAGAATGTGGGGTCTGTCCCTTCGGCCATCTCCCTGTGGGAGGCTTTTAAGGTAGTTCTCAGAGGGGAGGCCCTCTCCTTTATCTCCCAGGCCCGGAGGCGCGAGCGGGAGGAGGTAACCCGGGTGGAGGCCGAAATTGCGGAACTAGAGGGTGACCTGGGGAGCGGGGTAACCGACGCCAAGTTGCATGTTCTGCACCTCAAGCAGGCGGCCTATAGGGCCCTCGTCACGGAGGCGGCCAGGGGCCTCAGTAGAGAGCAACAGGGGCGACTGTATGATGTGGGTGATAAGGCTGGTAAATTGATTGCGTGGTTGGACAAGAGGGAGAGAGCGAGTCGTGTGGTTCCTTTGATTGAGGGGATGGATGGTGTGCCTGTCACCGAGCCGGAAGCCATTGTCTCCTGCTTCGCGGATTACTTCCGCGAGGTGTACTCCCCGGTTTCTCCCTGCTCGGAGGAAGATTCCCATGCCCTGCTTCGGGACATTGCGCTGCCCTCCCTTACGGTGGAGGACAGGGTTTTGCTGGACGCTCCTCCCACCTCGGACGAAATTGCCCTGGCTATTCGCTCGGTCGCATCCGGCAAGGCCATGGGCCCCAATGGTATCCCCATCGAGCTCTACAAGCTACGACCGGATGTACTGGCGCCCCACCTGCGCGCCATGTTCCTGGCGGCCCACTCGCAGGGTTCCCTCCCGCCGGACCAGCGTCTGGCCACAATCGTGGTGATCCACAAGGAGGGGAGACCCCGTGAGCGGGTTACATCCTATAGGCCTATCTCGCTCTTGAACGCGGAGCCCAAAATCCTCGCCAAAGTGCTGGCCAACCGGCTGGTTGGCGTGGTGGGCGATTTGGTCCACCAGGACCAATCTGGCTTTATACCCCATCGCAACACGGCTCTTAATCTGCGACGCTTGCATGGGGTGCTCGCGCGTGTCCCGTTTGTGCGGGAGCCGGCCATCTTGGCGTCCTTGGACGCCACCATGGCGTTTGACACGCTTGAATGGCCATACATCTGGGCGATGCTGGCGAAATTTGGATTTGGACCGGGATTCATTAGCTGGGTCAAATTGTTGTATTCGGGCCCATTGGCGCAGGTGGTGGTGAATGGGCGAGTCTCGGCCCCCCTAGCGCTGGGGCGGGGCACGCGTCAGGGTTGCCCCTTGTCACCGCTCCTGTTTGCATTGGCCTTGGAGCCCTTGGCGGAGTGGCTGCGGTGGCACCCCTCCATCCGTGGTCTCCGCTGGACCCCCGAGCATGAGGACCGCGTGTCCCTCTACGCCGATGATATCCTTTTGTATCTCGCCTCCCCGCGCAACTCGCTGATTGTCCTGGTTGATGTTTTGCGCTCCTTCGGTCGTAACTCAGGCCTTGTCATCAACTGGGCGAAATCCTGCGTGTATGTGCTCTCCGGGGAGGCTCCGGCCCTACCACGGGACTGCCCGATCCAGATTGCCTCCCAGGGGTTCCGGTACCTGGGTATATATATTACTCTAGACCCGGAGGTCCGCTACGAGCGGAACTTGCTGCCCCCCCTCCAGCGCTTGCGGGAGGACGTTGCGCGCTGGCGGCGTCTTCCGCTTTCGCCGCTTGGCCGAGCGGCCTTGTTTAAGATGATGTCCTTGCCGCGCTTCCTGTATGCGCTTCAGAATACTATGGACTTGGTTCCGGCGCGCTACTTCCGTGAGGTGGAGAGCCTGCAGCGGCGCCTGTTCTGGGACGGGAGGCCGCGTATTGCTCTGGCTAAATTGACGCTCCCGTGGTACGATGGGGGGGTCGCCCTCCCGGACATTAAACGGTATTACTGGGCCTCCCAGCTAGCTGCAATTAATCACGGCCTTTACGGGCCCGCCCTGAACCCGGCATTTGAAATGGACAAGATGCTCCTGCCCGGTGGCGACTACAATCGAGCGCTCTACTCTGGCGCGCCCGACTCCCGTCTGACGGGACCGACGCGTGTCATGGTGCGTGTCTGGCACGCGGCTAATGCAGCGATGGGGTGGAAGGACCGTTTGACCCGGGCGACACCGCTATATGCGTCTGAGAGGTTGGGCTCCCTGTGGACATCGAAGGGCTTCGAGAAGTGGGACACGATCGGAATCAGCACAGTGGGAGATCTCTGGACGAGGGGGGGATTCAAAACTTTTGAGACGCTGCAGACGGAGTTTCAGCTGCAAGGCAGTGAGTACTTTCGGTACTTACAAGTCCGCCATGCGCTGGGCTCCGTCTTCCCGGATGTCGCGTCCATTCCGGAGTCCTCCCCCCTGGAGGACCGAGTGCTGGATGGCCATGTCCCAGACAGCACGATCTCCCTTATATATAAAAAGCTGATCAATGACAGATCGTGCCTGCTGACTAGTCTCCGCGAGGCCTGGGTTGCCGACGGGTTGGAACTGGACGACGAGGACTGGATCTCCGCGGTGGCCTCTCCGAAGGAGGTGGCCATCCCGGCTCGCCTTCGCTTCGTCCAGCTTAAGATCCTCCACCGGGTTTACGTGACGGGGCCAAGGCTTCTACGTATGGGCTTTGCTGGTGACCGATTGTGTAAACGTGGCTGTGGTGCTTTGGCAACTTTCATGCATATTCTGTGGGAGTGCCCAAAGGTGGAGCGATTCTGGCGTGGTGTGCATGAGGTCCTGCGTGTGGTTACGCGTGTCGCGCTGTTGCCTGAAGCGAGGAGATGCTTGCTGAATGTGTGGGAACCAAATGACTATTCGGTCCCGCAGAAGCGGTGGGTGACTCTGGGATACATGATAGCTAAGCGTGACATTGCTCAATTGTGGGGATCCCAGAGGCCCCCGACGGTGTTGGCCTGGAAAGAACATATGGATTGGTGTATGTTTCGTGAAAAGGTAGTGTATGTGGCGAGGGGTAAGCCTGGGGCGTGGGTGAAAATCTGGGGCCCCTGGAACGCCTATCGCGGGGGTATTTGTGAGCCGCCACTGCTACCGGCCGCCTCACCAGCTCCGTCCCCCTAGCCGACCCCCTCCCCTAGCCGCGGGCATGTGGTTCCCCTGTCCTTGATCTATTCCCATTCCCCTCTTCAGAGTTTGGCTGCTGGTTGGGATCCCCCACTTAAGGAGCACGTGCCGTCACTTTGGATTGCGGGTTGCCTTGCGGGTGTGGTTTTTTGTGTTGTTCTGTTTTGAAAAAAAGGAAACCGTATTGTGGGCTTGGAGCTATGTGGCCTGCGCCATTGATATCTCCTGATTTACCGATCTGCACCGCCAAGAGACTTTTACTGTAGGTATGTCATATGCTTCTGCCTCTCTAGCGGCCGGCCGGATGGTTGTAGGACCATACCTGTAACCTTTTTTAACATGTAATAAACGGTTTCAAAAAAAAAAAAAAAAAAAAAAAAAAAATATTGGCCAATTGTCCACATTTGGTGTCAGAGATTTTGAATAATTACGATGCAGATGTAATGAAGGTTCCAACTGCTGGCACAAATCATTGATGGTCTGCTTATTGAGATGGCATTTGCGGATCACGTCTCTCTCTTCCATGGTTTATAGGTCTGGAAAGGGCATGTAGATTGGAGGCTGTCTTCCTGCTCCTCCATGGTACCTATGTGTGGAGTGTGTACACATCGAGTGCTGCATCTCATTGTCCCCAGTAACATGTACTTAGACAAACACCATGGGCCATGTGACCACACATACCAGTATGTCAGTGCAAACAAACATTTAAAAATATGTGTAATAAACAAATAACTGCATACATACATTTCAAAATAGGTGGCAGTGTGTTTAAAAGCCAGGAATAAAAGGGCAGTATACTCATATTTTGCTAGTGACAGATTTGTGAGAGGCCAATTCAAGCAGTCGACAGTACAAATGGTTCAAGAAAACAACACATGACTTACTGATGTTTACTGGCTGACTAAGCTTTTTTGTAATCACAGTAGGATAATGTTATGAATACCATTCAGTAAACCACATATGTCTGTAGATGCACTCAGCACATCATTCCTACAACTATGGCATGCTAGACACTGTCACGTTGTGAAGTCTGCATCGCATACACAATTACATACACTTCTAGGATACACAGGACATTTGCATCAATCTGCACATTGACACTTAAGTATGAAACACACATTGGGGGCGCTAGAGGGCGCACGGCAAAATGGCCTCACCCTAGTGAGGCACTGCCTGGCTGAGCCACGATCCGACCAATATCTGCCTGCAAACTTAGCATCTGGTGGCACAGAGGGGTGCATCTGACGAGTGAAGTGCTCCTGCTTCAACTGGTGCCCATTGGTGCTGCCCACGATCGAAGACATTGCTGAATATCTGCTGTTACGGCCTGCAGTCGAGTGACCACAAAATGGCAGTGCCTGAGGGACTCTGAGACAGCCGCCTTCGCTGAATCGGTGTACCCTCTTCGGGTTGAGAGAGCTCGCTTGCCATAAGCGATCAGACTGGGGAGGACTGCGCTTTGCCCCTGACGCTATTGCGCCTGCTGGAGGAGCCGCTCCGGGCCCCATGAGGCTGTGTGAGGAGAAATCTGGTGCCTGCGGTGGTTGTAGTGGAGGCGGGCCCCTGTGTACCCGGCGCCGGAGGTGGTGAGTGCGGCGTGGCCTGGCGCAGGTCAGGGGCGGCGGCGGCGAGTGCGGGCCTGGTGCGGGTCGCGTCGCGTGAGCCGCTGTAAGGTGGTGGGGAGCGCGGGTGGCCTTGGATTTTACTGCGTGATGCAGCCGACCCATATGCGTCGGGGAGGACACGCTGCTCCTTGCCCTGAAGGTGTCCTGCCCGACGGTTCCCCTCTGGCATCGATTGGGCCGGACCAGCGTGGGCTGCCTCCTGCCAAGGCCCATGTACATTTCTCAGTGGGGCTTTCAATGATCGGCTAACTGCCAACCTATGCACAGCGTCTAACTGGGACGCATTAATGGCTACCTTTCTGGGGGACGTGTTGCAGGTATGCTGATCTGCCCGCCCCTTTTCACCATATTGGCCACTCACTTCCTATGGCGGGGCGGTGTCATTGGGGAGAACACGGCATTCATCTCGTGCTGGACCTGCTGCGGCGCTCTGAACTGCCCTGATTGCTGAGGTTGTGGGGCATGGCCCAGGGCCCGGCCAGTGCTTTACCTATAGGGCGCCTTGATCTGTGCTGCTCGCTCACGCCTGCCTAACACTCTCTCGGTGCTGCAGCTTAGCAAAGGGATAACTGGCACCGGGATCATAGATGTTGCGAGACCTACCTCCGTGAGGTGGGGCTGAGTGCTGCAGCTGGGGAGTCTGGGGTGCGGTGCACTCCCTGTGGCCTGGGATTCGTGCTGGATTGGGCCTCATGCAGCATCTCATCATTGCAGCACCCGTGTTGGGTGTGAGCACCCCACTTCAAGCTTGGGTCTGTATCGCCCCCTACCTCAATTAGGTTGCGGACTCTACCATCCTCCATGGGGCCTCTCCTCTGATCTCAAATAGACAATTCACTACTTGCTTTTCTAGGCCCCATGAGCTGAAGTGTGGGTGGGAGTTCACACATTTAAGCCGCAACCTTGCAGACGCTTGGGGTAGTGGACGGCGGTGGAGGTACTCACGGATTAACGCTTGGTTCCTACAGAGGAAGCTGTGGGGGCCGGACTCCACATTACACCTCGCGGATAACCCTTTCTGGTATCTGTGCGACATGGGCAGGACGGACAAGACCCAGTCTCGCCTCACGTTTGAGGCACGAAAGCCCACTAAGCGCAAACTTGACCTGAAGGTATCAGGTATCAGAGTGCTTTACATGAGCACCAGTTACATTACAGACGGACACATTATTCTTGTTAGACACAGGGAGATTAAGTGGTTTACCCAGAATCACAGGATGTTGAGTGTCTTTGCCGAGACTCAAACCTGGTTCCCCAGCTTCGAGGTCGACCGTTCTAGCCGTTAGGCCACACCCATACTCACTTAATACTCAAACAGTGATTGTGATCTGTCAGTTGCATATGTAAATAAATTGATGATGTGTATAGTCACTACAAATACTCAAAACACATAAGGCCACGTTAACGTTGCATCAGCCATGTCACAACACCTCACATAGCAAATCACATTGATCAACAATTGCCATGTCAGATATAGGATGGCCACCAGTTGTATAGGTTTGAATGTGAAATCAGCCCATACGATGTTCATGTTTGAATAGCAGTGCAAGCATGCAGAGCTGAAACACAGACAAGGTTGTTAGACCTGAATGGACCATTTCTTCAGCTGAAGACAGTCATGTGGCCAATGATACTGATGTACAGAGTAGTCGACCTGTAGATGTACCAAGCTTCTGTTGTGGCCTTACAAAGTTTTTTTGGAATATGGTTTAGCAAATATGCTCTTAGTGTAGCAAAATATGTACAGGTACACAGACTGAGTCACAGACCGAGTATGTACCCATTTTGTCCATCAATATGTTGGCATTTAAATACAAAAAAACCTTTACCATACCTGATGGCAGACTGTAATGAGTGATGCCTACATTGTATGTGCACATTTGTAATGTCAAACATGTCACCTGCAGATATTTTGAGACATCTGCATTGCAGTGCATAAGTGCATCATATGCTGTGTAGTACTGTGGCAATGATTGTTGTACAATGGTACGTTGATGTTGTCACCTTCACACTGATACATATGACATACGTCAGTTGGAAAACTGAGTTTCCAAAGGTTGGCACAGACAAACGTGATTTGTTGTCCTAATGTGTTGCACAAATGTCCATTGTTCCTCAGAGTGTGATCATCAAATTACAAACATATGCTACCTTACATTTTCTTCCAACAAAGTTTACTGACCTAAATGACAAGATATCAGTTTAGGTTTGAACAGTTTGAATCAGGTAAATAGTCAATACTAGTTAGGTGTATGTCCATTGCAGAACTGCTACAGATCAGGAGGACACAGTGATGTGCTGGGGTAGCTGGTAAAAGCTTACATACCACCTGTGGTCTGGTCCCATCCAAACTGAAATAAGAGTGGTTGCGTACTCAATCAGGACAAGGTCAGGATGGAGGGTGGTGCTAATGGGACCTGGACATAATTTCCCTTTTTTGGGGGTTTTTTGGTCACCATATGCAGTGCAAACATATGAAGTCTGCTAACTTGTTAAAAGCTTGAGCTCGCTGTATGTGACCTATGTGACAACTTAGCAGTAGATATACCTCTTGAATGTATACTAAGTGTCTCATTCCATTGCATCTTTACAGGTCAATGCCCATCAGAAGGTGTTCCTGTGGAGGATCATCGCCCGAAAGGTGCAGTCCCTGGGGTTCACACATTGGCGCAGTGTCTACAGTCGCAAATGGTGGCAAGACTTACGAGCTTGGAATAGGAAAATTGCTGAAGTCCAGCTGGGCCTGTCACCTTCAGGCAGAAGGGGCACATGCCACACATTGACCCTCTCTAATGGCCCGCATACTGGAGGTGGCCTGTCCCAGCCTCGATGGGAAGTTAAGAGCCAGATAGCGGCAAGGAGGGGGTGACTATGGGCCTTAGGGAACATTGGACAATACCAATTTTGTATTGTTTTCACAGCCAGTTCTTCCCACTTTTAGGTTTAAGGAGACTCTGGGCCCATGTAATGTGTTATATTTAGGGTATGCAACAATATTAGTAGGTGCATGTTAATGTTATGTTATGTTAAATCGATTTATAAAGCGCCCGTACACCGATGGGTTTCTTGGCGCTGATCATAGGATTTGCCAGAGTCCTGTTAGTTTATTGTGTGCTTAAGTTTCAGTCATATGCTTGGGTGAATGACCATGTCTTAAGGAGCTTACTGAATCTCAGAAGGTCAGTGCAGGCTCTAATATTAGCTGGAAGGGAGTTCCAGAATCTAGGTGCAAGCACAGAAAACCTGCATCTACCTTGACGCTTCAGTTTGTAAGAAGGTATGGCCAAAGGGTTGATATAGGATGAGCGCAGGTTGCGAGTAGGTATGTGCCTTTTGAATGAGGATGAGATGAATATTGGGCTTGTGCCTTGCAAGGCCTTAAAGATAAGGCAGCCAACTTTGAATGCTGATCGTTGTGGGATTCGGAGCCAGTGCAGCTTCCTCTTAAGAGGGGAGACATGTTGCCATCTAGGCTGCTGGAAAATCAATCTTGCTGCCTGGTTCTGCACCAGTTGCAGTCTTTTCATAAGGTATAATGGGATGCCAAAGTATAGAGAGTTGGCATTATCCATATGTGATATGACCATGTCTAGGACAGCCTGTATCAATGCCTCCCTAGTAAAGAGTCTACTGATCTTCCTTATATTTCTCAACTGGAGGAAGCAGGTCGAAGTAACTGAACGAATTTGGGTTTTTATGGTAAGGTTGCTGTTGATTATTACCCCAAGGCTCTTGGCAAAGGGGGATGGAGTGGGGGAGGAGCCCAACTCAATTGGCCAGAAATAGGAGCTCCAAGGGTTCTGAGTGCCTCCTATCACAATGAGTTTGGTCTTGTCCGGATTAAGTTTTATAGGGTTGCTGTTCATCCAGGTGCATGGTAATGTTTATTGACTATGGGCCATGAAGGCTAAAATAGGCACGGTGCTGCCAGTTGTGTCATTCCATGATAGAATGGCCATACGACAACACAATGTCTTGGAAAACATCTGTTAAGTATTGTAGTCATGCACAACAGAGATCCCAAAAAATAAATTTGTTATCCTACTCTCTGGATTTAAGCACCCCCACTTATGTGTTAAGTGATGCAGGACCACTTGACTGTGACATGCCATACAATACATTCAGGTAGCAGACAATGAGCAACTGCAGGGCTTGGTAAGTTATGTTATGTTATGTTATATAATTTTCTAACGCGCACAGCTACTCCAAGGAGTGTCCCGGCGCGAGCACAAGATGACTAAGAAGCTCGTCAGCACTAAACAAAGAGGTAAGTTTTTAACCATTTTTGAAAAGCCACAGGATCTTTAATGTTGCAAAGCGCAAACGGAAGGGCGTTCCATGCCTGAGCCACCATAACGGCGAGGGAACAGCCACCAAGCCTGTGCCAGAAGGAACGGGGCACTTTTGCCAGAAGAAGAGCGGAGGAGCGTAACTGTCTCCCTGGGACGAAAAAAGAGAAACGCTTCCGCAGATAAGCTGGCCCATGACCATGCAGGGCACGATGGGCGATGGTAATAGATTTGAATTTCACCCGGGCCGACATGGGAAGCCAGTGAAGAGAGCAAAGATGACCTCGCACACTGCTTCTTAAGGGGATCTCTAACAGGAGCCGAGCCGCCGCATTTTGCACCACCTGGAGTTTATTAAGGGAGTATGCCGGAATCCCCACATAAAGAGCATTAGCATAATCCAGGCGGGAAAGAATGAGTGCGCGGACAACTGTCTCTTTCGCCGGCCATGGGAGAAGTGGAAGAAATCTTCTTAAGATTTTGAGGAGACCAAAGCAGCACCCTGAAAGTCTCTTTACTTGGGTGGCGAAAGATAAATTATCCTCAAACCAAACTCCCAAATTCTTTGCGGTACTACTGCTAGAAGACGGTGGTGGGAACTCAGACGGCCAGATCAAATCTCTGAAACCAGGGGGAAAATTGCCATACAAGAGGATCTCCGACTTGTCTTCATTATATTTCAATTGGGCGCCCGCAAGCCACTTAAACACCGAAGACAGGCAAAATTGAATGGAGGCCACGGAATCCTCCTTTTTTTTCCAGGTGAAAAGTAACTGGATGTTGTCAGCATAAGCGATCACCTTAGCCCCCAAAGCCTCAGCCTACACGACTAGAGGAGTAAAATAGATATTGAACAAAAGGGAGCTAAGGGACGACCCCTGTGGGACCCCAGTAGTAACCGGCAGAAGGGCAGATGCTGCTGGTGGTAGCCAGACTTGTTGCACCCGTCCCTCTAGGAAGGACCTAATCCAGCCCCAGGCCAACCCTGATACACCTATCTCCGAAAGTCGGTCGAGCAGCAGAGTGGGGAACCGTGTCAAATGCAGCCGACAGGTCAAGCAGCACTAAGGCTGCTCTCCCGTCGGCATCAGGGCACTCTCGAATAGCCTCAGATACTTCCACCAAAGCCAATTTGGTGTTGTAAGAGGACCGAAAGCCCAACTGTGCTGAATGCAGAATGTCAGCCCTCTCCACAAACTCAGTCAACTGTCTATTCACCACCTTCTCACAGACTTTGGCGAGGCTAGGCAGAAGAGAAATGGGCCTGCAGTTCCCAGGAATCAAAGGATTGAGGGCAGGCTTTTTAAACAACGGAAGAATTTTAGCCTGCTTCCAGCCGTCTGGGACTCGAGCTTTGCGAAGAGAGTAATTTATGATGTTATTCACCTCAGGATTAATAACCTCTGCTACTGCAGCCATTAGTCTGTCAGGGCAGGGGTCGGCGGGCGAACCGGATTTCAATCCCTTCAAAATTTTAAGGGTACTAGGCAAATCTACAGGGGAAAAAGCACCCAGAAAAGGCCTAAGGGAGGTGGGAGCAGAGGCAGACGACAGAGGATCAGGTGAGCACGATATAAAGCTTGCTTGGATCACACGGATTTTGTCAATAAAAAAATTAGACAGCGTATTGCACCAGGCATCGGTGGCCGGAAGAGAACATGATTGTTCTATGGGTGACATAAAGCTCTGTACAATTGCAAAAATGTCCTTTGAGTTGTTTTGTGCCTGATTAATACGGATGGCATAATAGTGCTTCTTAGCTTGGGAAATGGCAGCGTAATAAACTTTTTGTCTCCGTCTAAGAATACCCTTTGCCACCGGGCAGTAATTGCTGAGGCGCCAAGAGCGTTCCAGTATTTTACAATCTCGTTTTAACGAGGTCAGCTCAGCAGTATACCATGGTTTAGAAGGAGTCTCCCTGGTGCGCCTAGCCAAAGTAGGTATAGCAAGGGTAGTCACGGTGGACGAAACACAGTTGGTGAAAGCCAGAAGGCTCCCCTCCAAATCCTGTGGAAGTGCAGGCCTACAAGCGGTCAAAGCCATTGCAAATTTGGAAGGCTCATTTCTTTTAAATGCTGATTTACGGGAGGCATGGGTAGGCATGCTGGCTGAGGCATCCTCCCAGGAGAAGAAAGTCAGGTGATGATCGGACCAGGAGACTGGAAGGGGGTCATCAGCTGTAATGAGAAAGTTAGAACAGATAGAGTCAAGAATATGGCCCCCTTGATGGGTCGGCCGTTTAACCCATTGAGTAAGATGGGTGAGCTGAAGGGTATCAAAGAACTCCAGTGAATCCTTGGAATACATCTGGTCAAGATGTATGTTAAGATCTTCCAAGGTCAAATAATGGTGAAGCGCAAAGCCCGCGAGGTCACTGCCTCACCCCAAGATTGGAGAAAGGCCTTAGCAGGGCCGGAAGGTCGATAGATCAGAGAACCCCCCCAGTGTGAAATGGGCCTAAAACGAATGCTAAAATCAAGAGCTTCACACTCGTCCCAGGCGCTGGAACCACACTCGAGTAGATCCCACTTGTCTTTAAACATAATAGCCACCCCATCCCCCATTCCCTCCGTGCGGTCTGCCCTACACACCTTATAGCCCCCAGGAGTGGCCAATGAAATGATAGGATCAGAGGAACTGTCCAACCAGGTCTCCGTAATAAACATAAGATCCAATGGTTTGTCAGACAACAACTCAAACATATCCAGATAATGTTTTTTTAACAAGCGAACATTTATCAGGACCGCAGAGATGATAGACGCCCCAGTGGACCTAATGATGGAGGTGGACTATTGACCCATCACTAAGGATCTAAGCATAGTCTGAAACAACATGCGGCACAGAGAAAATCCTTCTTTAGAGATAAATCAGAACAACCGTGGTGACTGCAAACTGGTGACCTTAAAAGCCTTAACGACTCACTGGTAAAGCACCATCTGTCCAAAGAGGCGGTAGATCGACAGGCAGCATCACTGGCCCTGGTCAAGTGATGCTGGTGAATGGTAAGTGGTGAATGATCTGTGTTGTGAAAGAGCCAACACCACTGGTGCTATCTGTTGTCTTATATAGAGGCTGGCAGGTGTGAACTTATGTGTAGTAATGTTACATGTCAGACTTAAATAAAGTAAGGGACTGAATGCATCCTTTCGGATATCTAGCTAATTGTATGTTTTGACCTATGTGTAGCTGACAAAATATGTCTGTGATAGGTTTACAGAGTAGGTGTTACCTTGCAACAGGGGTGTTAATACATGGATGTGACAGTCACACATTTCCAATTTTATAGATGGGTGTCACAAGGCAGATCAACATGTTGAAGCAAAAAAAATCCATATTTTCAAAACCTAACTGACCTGTGTCTGGAATTGTGCCTTAGCATACCTCTGAGAAGGGTAGATTCAGTCAGGTGAGAAACATATGTGCATCTATACGGGTAAATATGTGAATAATGACAATTATCAGGGAGGGATAGTCGAACATGTTGTGGTGAGATGAGTACATCAGCAGTATTCACAGGCTAGAACTGACTTGCCAATATGTAGAAATTAACATTATTTTCCCTTCTATTAGGGACACAATTAGGGATTCTATGTTGCTTGGCTGTATTGTAAGCCACATGTCCTTTCACTAATCTGCAATCATTGTATTTGGCTGAGTAATAAGCTGTACAAACATGCACCAATGGTGAATGTGTGTATTCCTAGGCAAACTCTTGTGCATTGGTCATCTGCGCTGACATGCCACACTACTTGGGAATTGATTTGGTGCCTTTCAAAACCAATATTGTACAGCTGACTTCCATACAAGGTACGCATGTGGCACTTATGACTGCATCATCTGCCAGTGGACAGCTGTGCAAATGTCATTTTAACTGTTTGTAATGGCTATTCCATTCCCCCTTCATCTTGATAGCCCCATTTTTAAATGGGTTCACTGTAGCAGGTGACCTGCTGTTCAACATGGTCTGGATTAGGGATACCTCACCATAGGTTGATTGTTGTTCATTGAAGTGGTAGTCATCTTTGCTTTCCATGTCTATTCTCCCTTTGAGAATATGAGGTAAGTATGATGTGCTATAGGGGAATAAGAGGTTAGAGTCAATATATCTGCTGACACATACATGATGTTACATTTTGGACAAGGTCACACATGAAGTCGTATCAGACTGTGGTTATGATACCATTAGGTGAGAGTGTTCACAGGACAGGTAGCTTTCATGCATGTGCTACTGGCTATATATGAACTAATGTAGTCATCCAAATACAAATTGTGAAATATGCAATTCAGGTAAGAGTTGTGTTTAGACCTATGTGGCCAGTATATATAGACAATTGGATTTAATTGTTTTGTACTATGTTTTTCAGCATCACACCAGGGCAGCGAAGAGACAGTGCCATGACTGATGGGGAAGCAGCTGGGCACAGTGGTTCACGTGCTGGCAGTGACCAAGAGTGAACCAGTGGAACAGAGGATGATGAGAGTGCCACGGAGGAGCTGACAGGTGTAACAACAATGTCATCTTTGTCAGAATCCAGCTCCAGTGAGCCCTCCCAGGTGGTGATGGATCTCCCTGGACCTGTGTCTACTCCATCTCAGCCCACCACCTCCCTACCATCTTCACCCTCACTACTGTTCCCCAGACAGCTGTCCGTGGCCGCTCCCCTAAAAGGGGAGGAGTCTCCTTTGCGCCAGGCACCTCACCCCCTTCCTCTTTCTCCCCTGCTGTCCTGAGTGTGGGGGCCTTTGACCTCCTGAGGCAGATCTCTGTGGGTCAGACAGCAGTGCTGAATGTCCTCCAGGTGCATACCAATCAGAAGGTGGTGTCGTTCCTGGAGTATTTTCACTCTGACATGTCTTACCTACAGAGATCCATTCAGGCTCTAGCATCCACACTCACCATGGCCTTCAACCAATTCCAACTTTCCACCCTCCCTCCTGCCTCTTCCCCATCCACAATCCCTATTCCCATACCTACCCAAAGCAAATACAAACATGACCACGCATCCACCTCAACATCCACACGCAGCACACAAACACACAGACATAAGCGAAAAGACAGTCACACACGCATTCAGCAGACAAGAGACACCCTCACTAGCACATCCACTGGCATGCAGACAGACTTCATGCCCACTGCACCACATACCTCCAATACAGACAAACAGGCAGACACCACAGTAGCAGACACAACCACTACAGACACAACACCAACAGACACAGACATAGCACATCCATCACAACCCTCTACCTCCACAACCCTAACCCTTGACTCACACCTTACCCAGTCTGCCCAATTGCTCTGCATGATTGCCCTTGACCTCTTTCCTAGCCAAACTGACCAACTCCCTTCCAAATCTAAGAAGAAGACCGGCCACCCCTACCATACCCTTCCACATCAACCCCAAAAACAAAAACCCAGAACCCTACTAAACCCAAACAACAACCCAAAGATCCCATAAAAGGAAGGGTACCCGTCCAGCCTGCGCCCCACCTCCTTGTAAAACCAAAAGATCATCTTCTCCATCCCACCACAGTACTTCCATGTGGAAGAAAAGTAAGCCTAAAAAAAGTCCCCCCATCCCATATTCCCTTCAACACCCTTCATGGACACAAAATTCCTAAAATGCTGAAACCCAGCCCCACCCAAAAGGATCCTGCCCTCCCACTGATCCAGCCAACCCTCCCATCCTGAACCCAGCCCTTCCATGGACCAACCCAGCCCACCCTAGTTTTGTCCTTTTGGTTCCTGGCCTGACCCCTAGTTGCCCCTTTTGGGGGGGGCAGGGAGGGTATCCCTGACGATGTATCTGAAGGTGAGTTTAGATGGGCAACAGTTTGCTGGCCGATAACAAAAACGTTTGGACTGGCCAGGCCATTGGCCTTTGTTTTCTATTGTTCTGAAAGTAAGAATGAATAAAGCACTTACTTGTTTTTGTATTCCTGTTTCCAACCATTGCTCCTGATGCTGTTAGTCTTGAGTAATTTGGGATGTATGATTACAGTGGTGTTTGTTTAAGGATGATAGCATTTGATTCTTAAGTAGGTAAGTCTATTGTGACCTTGTGTAGAATTATGTACGTGGCCGGGGGGGGGGGGGGGTCAATGTCCACAGGATGTATATGTAGGGTTTTGGGGAAAATGGCCAGACATTGCATTGGATGTTCTATGCATTCAAGGGTTTTGCCACTTTCTTTGGCTAGTGTCCAAGCATGTCAACTGACAGAACTCAATGAGGTGTATGTTGCAAATGTATTTGATGTGTACAAAGGAGGGATGTTTGTCTGCACACTTGGGGGGGGGTTGTGTTTGCATAAATGATAGGTACTTTGAAAACACATGTACCCAATGCTATTAACATTTCAATTTTTTTCTTACTAGATACGGGCCAATTACTGTTACTTCTGTGGCTATTGTTATGAACCTACAATTACACATTTGCAACATGTGAATGCCACATACCCGTTAGTCCCAGATGAGTTCTATATGTCCTGTCTACATAGAGACTAGGAGGTCAGTGCAAATGAGACTGTGTCCTGGCCCTGTTGGCTTCCAGGACTCCACCTAATCTTGGGAACCATTATATGCAAGGAGTCTATACACTGTTGGCTTCTGATGTTTTGGAACTTGGATAGTTGTAATCCCATTCACTTTAGTTCCCGATTTCATGTGGGCGATGTGTGTGTGTCCATTACAATGCTTTGTAAGTTAAGCTAGTTTGTTTCATTTGAAATTCCATACAGATGTATGTGTTGGATGCATGGGGACCTATCTTATAGTACAAACGTGTGTATCACAGGGGTTGATAGCTATTTCAATGATGGTGAGATTGTCTTGAATGACACTCCATTGCACACACATGTGCATCAGCTTCTATACATAACTCACAGTTAGAGTATGTCAGTCTGTGCCTGTACATTATCAGTAAACTGGACATAGGGCCCATCATGCAGATGTGATGTAGATTTACATTTTGTCTTGTGGCAAACGTGGCCCCACAATAGATCCTACAGTCAGGGATGTAATACCCTATACTTTACCATGGTCTCCAGCCTATAAGGGGGTGCATGTGCTATCAGAGGGCTATGATTGTTGCAAGGTGTGGGTCATGGTGGTCAAGGAGTGTTTGTGTGTCAAGTGATGTGGAGTGTGTGTATATGTTCAGGTAGGATGTGTCACCTGCAAGCAGTGGCACATTCACACACTCTTTGACTTCTGGGTTGTGGTACAGTAGATCAGTCTAGGGATGTTTGGCTTTGTTACTACTTTAGCTTGTTTGTCGCAACATGAATTTGAGTAGCTTCATATGACATGGAATTAGGGTGATGACTCATAGGGACGTGTATCATATTCATGTAGCCACCTTTTACAGCCATATATGCCACATAAATGTGCACACATATGGTATGTCACTACTTCTGGCTTTGCTCAAGATGTGGATAGGTGATTGTACACATTACATTGTACCTAAGATGCAAACGTGTTAGTTATTGGCAATGGGTGTTGTTTTCAGTCCATTTAGGTGACACAAAGATAGCTTTAATACATAGGTATTTGTACTAAGCTCATTTCTGATATTAGGACGTTGTAGTGTTCCGGATGTCTCATCTATTCTTTCTGGGGCAGTGGTAGGTGATGCTGCTGCAAAGTCAGCTTTATGTCTGGTCCTGATAGTTCTGCAATCAATGAAGATTAGATGGCAGCCTTCTGTGCCAACAAGTTTTACTACTGCCAATGCTATGCTTTATCATTACCAAAAGCACTTCTTGGTCTGCTATACATCTGTCAGTGCTCGCTCCTCCAATGCACCTTCCTGCCCCCTCATGCGGTACTTCTCAAGTTATACCTTTTCACCCTGACACTGTCCTGCAACAACCGCCTTCACGATGCAGAGCAGAAGCTCAGCTTGGCCCTCAGTCTTTGCTCCCAGTGGTGGTGAGGAGGGTATTAGGTTCAGGGAGGATGTTGCGTATTGGTATCAGTGGCACAACTTTTCTGTGTGCATTGATGTTATGTCATGAAATTTGGCACATATAGCAGTGATGAGCTTACAATACATGTCTATACATATATATATGTGGCTATGCACATTTTTATTCCTACCTTTATGTTGGGCCTATCCCTGTGTTTTATTTTCTAACTTTGGTCACCCGATGCAGAGATTCCTTCCCTCCTCCTGCTTACCATGTTACAGAGCAGTTTCTCATTGGTAGACCATCACTTTGTAGTCACTTCAATGTCTACGGGCAGGTGTCTCACTTACAGGCGGTGATGTCTGCCAGGGTTTCGATTCTGCAGGTAATCGAGTAAGTATAACAGCGGTATGACGTGCATGATGAGCACCGTGTCTGCACAGGAAGTGTAAAACTGTGTAGAGGTGAGTGTCGGACTCATATGCCTCCACTTCCGCCAGCTCTTATGAGATGGTTGGACCACCACAGACGGCACGTCGGAAATAAGCATTGTAATTAGGCGGGCGGTTCCTGTCTGAGTCGGACGAACCGCCGCGGTAGGAGAACCATGTATTAGAATGCATTAGGACCACAGAAGCCAGTGTGCCCTACATCGTAATGAGGCCCTTAGTTGAGATAACTTATTATTGCTTATCTGTACATTGAGTAAATCGAACTATGGATTAAATCATTCATTTTTAGGATTGTATATAAAAAGATTAGTTGTCACGGCACCATTGTAATGCAGTCAGGAAAGCAACTGACAAAGGAAATTATGCCGAAAATGTGTTTACTTTGTAGGGTTTCAACACCAATATTATAACAAACAACCCCATACCTACAGGTTGTATTGAATAATCAAGAAACAATTTAGAAACTGTATATATAGGCAATCTTCACACATTCAAGGAATTCAATCTTTTGCCAGATTAACGCTATACAAACAATGACGGATAAATCCATTGCTCAAGGAAAAGAGCGTTGCGGCATCTAATAAAATAGCCACCAATTTACGACCCAAATCAAGTTTCCCTGATGTATTCAGTAACCTCAAGAAGAGCTAATTCTGTGCTCAAGCCAGCTGTATTGGTATTGGACGCGGAAGTAATTCTGTCAGTGAGATGGCCCATTATTCAGCCAGTTGTCCACACACATTGATTACCAAGGTTCTTGTTGGTCTTTGATCACAGGGTCTTTAGCTTAGAGAATTCTGTTTACCATTGCGTTTACAAACCTCGGGCATGAATTGTCTAATGTCCTGATGATGAGCCTATGAATATTTAAGGATCGAAACGTCGCCAGCTCCTGCCCTTTGCACCTACTGTAATGTTTATAGTAATGAGCATAACGGCAGAAGTGTAGTTCCAAATTGTGACCAACCCATTCTTTTGATTTCTGTCACATACTAGTGTCTGAGTCTTCTAGTCAATTTGACGGTTTGTTGTTTTTGTTTTTCAACCCACCGATTTGATGATATTGTTTGATAATAAAAAATATTCTAATCTGCGTATAGGACATAATATGTTGGCATAACTGTATTCCCATTATGTTAACGGTACATGTTTTGCTGACGGGCTGCTGTTTCTTTGAATTTTTTCAACTGGAGATCACCTCGCCACTTTCTGAGTACGAATTCAAAAGGGCATTAATTTGCAGATTAATTGCACTGACAGCCATAGAAAGAAGGGGGGGGGGGGGGTCAAGTGGCAAGTCAGATTTGACTTTTTGAATAATATGTTCAGATTCGGCTGGCGAAATCTCTTCAAATGACATAAGCCGTGAACCAGCCATATCCAGAGAAAAGGTAGAATTCGTCCGAGAGGTAATATGTTCCACAAAGCTATTAAAATTGGAGCAGATTTTTTCCACTTTAGTACGGAAAAATAGGGAAATATCCTATGACAAAGACTGAGAAGTTGGAATGCTTTGTTTGTGAGCCTCCGATGCAAAAATGTTTTAACAATTTTAAAGACCATTCTAGGGGCATTATCAGAGGCAACAACTTGCTTGGCAAAGAAATCAATTTTAGCTTTCTTAATGTTTTTCCGGAACTATTTAAAGGCAATACTGTAACACTGCTGTGCAATTTCGGACAAGGGATTGTACCCTGGACCTGCCATCTACTGATCCATCAAAAATATTTGCTCTAACCAGATTTGCCGGATGAAATATCTGATGCCAATTGACTGTTTTATGATATTGTTTCCATGCTAAGTTATCAAATGCCTTGAGAAAGCCCTGGTCCTATAGACCACTATGGGGCAAAACACGTATTGGCTGCAGCAACACCAAAAATTTATTTTGTAGCACTCTGGACAATGAGGATGAAGCCTAAAAGCTTAAAAAAAAATAATAAAGATTTACAAAACTATACAAACTGGGACTTTGCAACCTTTCTTGACCACAAGAACCCCGAAATTGACTAAGGAGGAGCATATACTCAATTCTTTTTGTAAAGGGCAATACTATTAGCCTACTTTTTCTCAGTGTCATAATTCCGCCTCCACTTCCTTTCAAGTTGTTTACATTAAAGTTTTTCTGTCTGGAAACTGAGTGAAAATCAGCTAGCTCAAGGCGCATTTCGCGTTCTAATGCAGGTTTTTTTAGAGAAGCCCGTTTATCCAAACCATCATTAAAAGAATGAATCGCTCCATCTATTACCCCAGATACAGCTACTGTAATTTGTGAAAACAGATTAGATAGACTAGACTCCGAGATGATATGCCATGGCCTGGAAGTTCTATTGGCCTTCATTGATAGGACTGGATCCCAGCATCGAGTACGCAAAAGTGTGGTAAAATGTGATCTGTCCAGGGTGGTGGAAGGGGGGGAACAAGTAACAAAGGAACATCTTTTGGGTTTAGTGTCACGTCATACGCCGATGACACACAGATCGTCGTGTCTCTATACCCCGGAAGTGATGTGGGAATGGATGTCAATTTCCAGGCCTGCATGCGGGAGGTGGCCCGGTGGATGGCCAGCAACTGCCTCAGGCTAAACTCTACGAAAACTGAGGTAATGCTGTTTGGAAATAATCCCAGCTTTTGGACTCCTACCTGGTGGCCTCAGGAACTAGGAGCCTGTCCCAGCCCAGTAAGTAATGTAAAAAACCTCGGGATGGTGCTGGATGACAAACTCACTATGTCACTACAGATTAAGGCAGTAGCTTCTAAAACAGGCTTTATCCTAAGAATGTTGAGAAAGATCCTGTTTTTTCTTCCTCCTGAAAGTCGACAAACGGTGGTCACTGCTCTTGTGTCCTCCAGACTCGACTATTGCAACAGCCTTTATCTGAATATTCAGGAGAATCTGATGCATAGACTGCAATTATTACAAAATGCGGCGGCCAGATTACTTACGGGTATTCCAAAGTTCTCCCCGATTTCCAAGGCTATCCATGATTTGCATTGGTTGCCTATTCACAAGAGAGTTCAATTTAAATCCTTGTGTTTGGTGTTCAAAGCCTTGAAGGGTGAAGGCACAGGTTACCTGACTAAGTATCTTACCAGGTATGTCCCTGCCCGGCACCTTCGTTCGGCAGAGGCCGGACTCGTCTCCATTCCTACCATAAAAAAAGTCCGTTGGGGAGGACGCAGGTTCTCCTATGGGGCTGCCAAGCTCTGGAACAAACTACCTCCCCATTTGAGACTTATGGAGAATCTTCTCCAGTTTAGGAAAGCTCTAAAAACTTGGTTGTTTTAATAACTACGCCAGCTTAAAATTTCAGGATTTGTGGACAGCGCCAGGACACCTACTTGGTAATCGCGCGCTTTACAAAACACCATAACATAACATAACATAACAATAGTTGGAGAAAATCAGGTCAAGAGTATGGCCACCGCTATGAGTGGCACCCCCGACTAACTGAGGTAAGTTAAGGTCACCCATTGCTTCCCTAAACTGTTCCACCAATCTACAATTGGGATCATTCATATGTACATTGAAATCTCCCAAGACCACAAAATGTGTCTTTTGTAGATAGAAGGGGGAGTGTGCATTAATAAGTGCGTCTAGGGACAAAGGCTTTGAGAGGGCGATAGACTAAGGCACCTAAGAGGGAAAAATTGTCTGAGACCCTGAGGGAAAAAGTCCCTAAGGCCATTATTACTTATGGGAGGGGGTTACAATATCAGTAGTTGACCTTGTGTCGTGCTAGACTTACACCAGTTCCGAGCTGGAGTAATCTACTACTGTTTTGGGTTCCTTTTCGGCTGTCATAACTATAGAAGTGCAGCTTGTGAGTAGCTGTGATCTGACTCTTTTGTGAGTGGGATGCAATCCCACCCAACCCCCCTCCCTGGCCCTCTCCCTTCCTAAACCGCACCTTACACCTCCCTTAACCCAACACCTTCATCTATAATTATTCCCCATTTTCCAGCCACTCCCCTGTGTCCCTCGCATATTTACTAATAAAACGTTTATCTGTGCGGAGACTCCACAGTAGGGCCGTATATCTACGCCATATATGCATAGGAGAGAGGCGTAAGCGTCAGCTCCGCACCTAGGCTTGCGAAAAGCATTTGTACTACCTTTTGTACAACTATAAAATGTATGAAAAAATTGCAGTTTCTGAATAGCAACCGGTGTGTTTTTTTCCTTTCCATTAAGGCTGTGTTTTCAGAAAACGAGAGACATTTTATGGGCATAGCTAGTTTGAGCCTAAAGCTCTCTAGGGAAACTTGCCTCTGCCACATGACTCGAATATTGAATGTTTCTAATGTTATATTAAACGCGGTAAACCAGGGGGTTTATTTCAGTACAGCTGTCAGAGCTTGCATGTGAGTGCCTCCAGATTAGCTGTGCTGTCTCTCAAATCAGTAGGCAGCTGTGACCGAAACCAGAATTAAAAGCGGTGAGCGCAGGCTCAGAAGTGCAAGACCCAGTCTGACTTGTGCGTTGGCATGAGCTGATGGATAGCCCCGACCAGTGAAACTATCTCCACGTGCGCTTGGAAACCCCACATTTGCACTATGTATTGCGCACAAATGTCTCGAATATGGCTTCGCTGAAGGAGCCGAGATGGTTTTACACAGACATGGCGCATGTGAAGCAAAGCGATGCCATCACGGGTTTTAAAGTTAGCCTGTGGTTCCGATAGAAGCCACTTTCCGATAATGTGTTCTAGATAACACTACAGTAAAACGCCGCTGGCTTAATCTCCCCGCATCTTGTAAGAACGAGTATAACTCAATCTATGTTTTATTTAAGTTTCGAGTGGGTATTAACCGGTGGGTTTTGGGAGCAGTAAGTACCCAACATCCCCAGTAAATGCTGTCAAAAAACAGGTTTTAGTTCGGAAAGGACTGTGTCGACTGCATATTGCATGATATAAGACACACAACCACCAACTTTTGGCAGGCATCCTCTCTGTAGAATGATAGCATGACCATCGTCAGCTACATACAGTTGAAAAGTAGGGGGGAGAGCACACCCCTAGTTTAGATCTTTGTTAATGGATTTTTGATTTTATTAAGGACAGAGTTGGCATTCAATTTAAGCCCTTCGCTGCTAGACCTTCCCCCCCTCCCCCTCTGTGTGGGTAGGCTAGTGCCCGCGACAGGAAACGGCCCAAAACGCACCGTGGACACGCCACATTTTCACAGTAAAAACTGACAAAGTGCCTAGCTGTAGATTCTGAACCCTAGCTCTGCCGGCACCAAGGGAAACCTAGCAAACCTATACATTTTTGAAAACTACATATCCAGGGGAATACAGGATGGGGAGACTTGTCTGGCTCTCACCAGGTTCTGTTACCCAGAATCCCTTGCAAACCTCAAACTTTGTAAAAAAAACCACATTTTCCTCACATTTCTGTGGTGGAAAGTTTTGGAATCTGCGTGGATCCACAAAATTCCACCCACCCCCATTCCTCAAAGTCGTCAGAGAAAAATGGTACCTCACTTGTGTGGGTGGGTCAAGTGCCCGCGACAGGAAACGGCCCAAAACGCACCGTGGACACGCCACATTTTCACAGTAAAAACTGACAAAGTGCCTAGCTGTAGATTCTGAACCCTAGCTCTGCCGGCACCAAGGGAAACCTAGCAAACATATACATTTTTGAGAACTAGACACCCAGAGAAATCCAGGATGGGGTGACTTGTCTAGCTCTCACCAGGTTCTGTTACCCAGAATCCCTTGCAAACCTCAAACTTTGTAAAAAAAAACAACACATTTTCCTCACATTTCTGTGGTGGAAAGTTCTGGAATCTGTGTGGATCTACAAATTTCCTACTACCCAGCGGTAATGTTATATTATGTTATGTTACCAAGGTATTTGTAGAGCACGCAGCTACTCGCTGAGTGTCCAGGCGCTCGGAGCATGCGACGGGCTGAATTAGGATCAGACATTGCAGCCCTATTGCTGAAACAACCAGGTCTTTAAGGCCTTCCTGAAAGGGAGGAGATCGTGCGTCTGTCTCAAAGTAAGCGGCATGCCATTCCAAAGTTTGGCAACATGTGCCTGAAAAGATCGTCCTCCTATTTGAGAACGAAGGAACACAGCGGTGCTTACTAGCGACAGGGACGAGGAGCGCAGAGAGCGCCATAGATGATAGAGCTGGACTCTTTTCCTAAGATAGGGGGCTCTGTTGCCATGTAGGGCCTTAAAGGCCAAAACAAGGGCCTTGAAGTGGATCCTCTTGCGGATCGAGAGCCAGTGAAGAGAGCTCAAGTGGGGAGACATCCGCGTCCGTGGGCCAAGTAGAAGAATGGCCCTTGCTACGGCATTTTGGACCACCTTGAGGCGGGTGAGTAGGTAATCCGGTAGTCCAAGGTACAATATATTTACATAATCCAACCTAGATCCAATCAGGTCCTGAACCACTGTCGTCCTGTGGGGGACCTGGAGAAGGGGCAGGAACTGTTTCAGCATTTTCGGGAAGCCGAAACATTATCCGGCTACCGCTCGAATTTGAGATTTCATATTTAGGGTGTCATCCGTTTTCACCTCCAAGTTTTTAACTGACCTGGCCGAGGTAGTAGGTGGATACATGTCGTTTGATCACCACCGTCGTTTGATCACCACCGGCGCCACAAGTTGTGGGGGGCAGGCCAAAGAAAATAATTTCCAATTTGTCGGAATTGTATTTCAATTGATTAAGCTGTAACCAAGCACACACCTATGATAAACAGGAGTTGATCTCTTCGCCAATAAAATCAGTGTCCTTGTCACAAGTGAAGAGCAACTGCGTGTCGTCAGCATACAACACTATATTTGTCAGAGGGGATATGTAAATATTAAACAATGTAGGGCTGAGAACTGAACTCTGCGGTTCTCCCACCTTCAAGGGGGGAATGGGAGCCGTAAAAGGCGAAGCCCAGACTGTTTGTTGGCGGTCTGATAGAAAGGAGGCAAACCACTTGAGTACCGTCCACCCGAAACCAGACTCCTGGAGTCGGAGTAGGAGTCGATCATGAGGGACGGTATCAAAGGCCGTTGACAGATCCAATAAAATCAGCATGGCCTTGCCACCCTTATCAAGGACGTCTTTTATGGACTCCGAGATTTCCAGGAGCGCTGTTTTACCGCTCTGAGGAGGAGAATTCTTTCACAATTTTAAAAATCTCCTTACTTTTATTAACAGCAGCCTCAGTTTTTGAGGAAAAAAAGAGTTATTTCCCCTCAAGAATAAGTTTATGGTGAGAGTTAAGGGCTTGTTTGTAGACTCATTTGGCATTGATATCGAAATTTTGGCACCAAGCTCTCTCAAAGCGGTCCCCTTGGTTTCCCAATAAAAATGGTACCTCACTTGCGTGGGTAGGTCAAGTACCCGCGACAGGCAAGGGCCCAAAACGTATTGAGGCAACATCAAAATTACCTAACACAAAACAACCTGGTTTTGCAAGGGGGGTCACCTTGCTTTCTGGCCCCGTGCTCGGCTGGCATCTTGGGAAATCTACCAAACACACACATTTCTGAAAACTAGACCTCGGGGGAGTCCAGCGAGGTATGGCTTGCGTGGACCCCCCAACGTTTTCCTACCCAGAATCCCCTGCAAACCTCAAATTTAGCTGAAACAAATCATATTATCTCAAATTTGTGTGTGGGAAAGTTCTGGATTCTGCATGGATCCACAAATTTCCTACCACCCAGCGTTCCCTCAGGTCTCACGATAAAAACGGTACCTCACTCCAGTGGGTGGGTCAAGTACCCGCAACAGGCAAAGGCCCAAAACGTATTGAGACAACATCAAATTTACCTATCGCAAAACAACCTGGTATTGCAAGGGGGGTTCACCTGGGCTTCTGGCCCCGGGCTCGGCGGCCATCTTGGGAAACCTACCAAACCTACACATTTCTGAAAACTAGACCCCGGGGGAGTCCAGCGAGGTATGGCTTGCGTGGACACCCCAATGTTTTCCTACCCAGAATCCCCTGCTAACTTCGAATTTAGCTGAAAAAATCAAATTATTTCTCAAATTTCTGTGTTGGAAAGTTCTGGAATCTGCATGGATCCGAAAATGTTCTACCACCCAGCGTTCCCCAGGTCTCCCGATAACAATGGTACCTCACTTGCGTGGGTGGGTCAATTACCCGCGACAGGCAAGGGCCCAAAACTTATTGAGGCGACATCAAAATTACCTATTACAAAACAACCTGGTTTTGCAAGGGTGGTCACCTGGGTTTTTGGCCCCGGGCTCGGCGGCCATCTTGGGAACCTTAGCAAACCTATACACTTTTGAAAACTATGACACAATAATGAAAGGAAAATGCGTGACTATAGTCACATTTTGATGTTTGCATGGCATTGTGAGTAAAAAAAAACTTGTTGGGATGAATGAGAGGCACCCCACCCACCATTTTTTTTGCTTTACAGAAATATCTAAAGTTGGTAAATTTTCCCTAGAGACAGACTACACCGTAGCACAGAAAGACAGATGATACAAATATGACTGCCTATTCATCTGTTCCTCAAGTACACTCACATACTGGTTGGATTTGGCACGAGTGTGAGTGAAAGGTTCAAAATTTATATTTTATTAACAAGAGATTTCACAAAAAAGAGCTATGAGGGAGCAGCTAGCAGTTCCTCACTACGCAAGGCACAGCATTGTCCCCTCTGAAGCTTTTTGCAAACAAGCTCTTTTGGGTAACCTTTACGGTTAGAGCGGATTGTGCCACAAGCAAAAGTGTCCACTTTGAACAATTCCTTAAACAATTGCACAGCAGTGTAGAAGTTATCAAGCTACAAATGGTGACCTCTGTTAAACAGTCCTCCAGCAAGTTCCCACACAATTTTTTCTGAAACTCCAAAAGTGGACGGACAACCATGGGGGTCAATATAGGAATCCCTATTAGTGTACACCTGGAAATTATAGACATATCCTGTCCTACTCTCAGGCAACATATACATCTTAATTCCATAACATGCCCTCTTGCTAGGAATGTACTGCCTAAAAAGCTATTTCTTTCCCTTGGGTATAGATCTCTGAAAATCGGTCTACAAAGTGTTAAAGAACAGGCCGAATCTTAAAAAGACAGTCACAGTCAGGGTGATCGCGTGGCAACACCAAAGCATTATCAATAAAATGCAGCATTCGAAGCAAAAGTAAATACCGATCACGACTCATAATTGCAGGAAATATGGCCGTTGCCATCAAGAGACTGGTAGACCAATATGAAGCCAGGGACGACTTCCTTATCAAGCCCATCAAAAACAGTCAAACACAAAAACTTCTTCATCTCATTCAGATTTGTGGGAGTCCAGCCGGTAGCTATAGAGCGGGGCCTAAGTCTGGCACTGTTGTCCCTCAAAAACTGTTCAGCATACAAATTAGTCAGCTCAACAATCTCAGCCGAAAATACATCATTCATAAACAACAGAAAAAACTGTGTAGGCAAAAAAATGTCACAATCCACTCTACACCCAGCATCACCACTAAAGACAGGCAACACTGGCTGCACCATGTTTGGATCAAGCCAGAGTCCAGCACTTCCAGTAGGAAGCCGTGCAGCCTCAGGCTGCAAACCTGATGTCTCTTGCTGCACCATCGACACATCAGTGTCCTCCTCTAAAACAGGCACTTCATCCACACTGAGAGTAGCTTCCTTCACACTGAGAGTAGCTTCATCATCAGATGATTCCTTGTGGATAGAAAACTCACTGCCAGAATCTTGCACTCCCTCCTCTTGCTCAGACACTCTGTTAGTCTCAAAATCCTGCTCAAAGGAAAGGAAGATTCAAAAAGCAAACCAGCCACCTGCTGAGCAGTAATTCTACAGCTAACCAGAATCCTTACTAATAGAGGTAACTTGTCAAACAAGTCAACAAACACTATGTAAAATAAGCAATAAACAAAATGTGACTTTATCACAAACACCTATATACTCCAAAACTATACCACTCACTTGCCAGAGGCAGCTAGACTCACCACCACCTATTCTGCACAGACACAGTAAGGACCAACAATATCCCACTAAAAAAGGAAAGACAATTACACAGAACACAATGCAAAACACATTGCAAAGAATTTCATGCTCAAAAACCTACTAAATATGCTGCTATTATGACACCACTTACAAAAAATTCATACATGCATGACAATAATACTCATTTGGAGTGAACACAACAAAAATGTTTTTCTTACCAAACAAATGCAACTACGCAAAACTGCAGATCAACCATTGCCAAAACCGCTAAAACAAGAATCAAAAGCTTTGCACTAAAATAAAAGGAGAAATAAAACATTACAATCACATATGCAAATAATGCACTAGTCCACACACTATCCACCAGCCAAGCAAAGGTAGTAGGTGGGCCTAAAAGCATAAGGTCGATCTGCCCCCACGGGGAGTAGAAACAGCCAAATAAATTACCCTCATATAGGGGGAGCAACCCTTGCCCAAGGGGTCACTCCCCAACACCAACATTAAAAAAAACCTGGTGTCTAGTGGCTACTGCCCCCCTTGGGGACAGATGGGCCTGAAAACATAAGGCTGATCTGTCCCCAAAGGGGGCATAAATGGCCATAATAATCACCCCATAAAGGGGAGCAACCCTTGCCCCAGGGGCCACTCCCAACAACACTAAAACAATCCCTGGTGGCGTAGTGGGTACACAATAAAATTAATTGTTTATTTGGGCTGATCTGTCCTCCAGGGGTCAGAAATGGCCCAAATAAATGCTCCCCAAAGGGGAGTGACCCTTGCCTAAGGGGCCGCTCCCCAAAAAGCATATTGCTCCCCCAAGGGGAGCGACCCTTGCTCAATGGGCCGCTCACCAACAACACTAAAACAATCCCTGGTGCCTAATGGCTTCTGCCCCCCCTTGGGGGCAGATTGGCCTAGAATCACAAGGCCGATCTACCCCCATGGGGGCAGAAATGGGCAAAATAAATGATCCCCAAAGGGAAGCAACCCTTGCCTGGCTGCTCCCCACATACATATTTAAAAACAAATCCCTGGTGGCCTAGTGGGCACACAATAAAATGTATCAAAGCACAAGATAGAAGGTCAGGGCACTCAAGGCCTGCACCAGTAAGTTTTGAATTTAAAAGTTTGGGCAAGAATGGTAGTGCAAAGAGTTGAGAACTTGACTTTCCTAGTTCCCACAATTTTGGATAGCCAAAAACACAAGGTACAGGATAGCTCAGTACATACCTAAAAGTAAAAATATGATAACAAGTAATGCAGTACAATATCCAGATTAATGATTATCATGCATGAAATAATTTCCCAAAAGAATAGATTGAGTCTTCAGATTATTCGAAAAAATATCCTTCTTTTATTCCTTTATATGGTACTTCTTCATCAGACTTCGTTAATTTAAAAACACAATACAAAATTCATAGCCGACGCGGCGCGTTTCATCCCAATGGGACGTCTTTAAGGCTGTTTGTGTTTTTTTCCGTTCATGTTAGATTTGGGGGTCTCTAGTTGGCATAGGTAGGTACCTGTGACAAATAGGGACCCTTGCGTCTAGTCAGGGTAAGGGGGTAGACTCCTAAAATAACCCCTGATCACCAAGCAGACAGGCTTATCTCAGAGGTAGTGTGTAAAGCATTTGTGAACACATACAGTAATCAAGTGACAACACTACAGATGGACACCACACAGTTGTATATTAAAAATAAGTATTCTTCATATAGATTTAACACAAGACCACAAATGACAAAAATCCACAATACTGTACTTAAATGGGTAGAATTGGCTTAGTTCTCTTTAGATCTTAAATGCGAGACTTTGAGTCAATGTACCTTAAGATGCCACACGCAGGGCAACAAAAGTGTTGCAGGGAAGGTGATGCGGTAGGTCCTTACACGCAAAGGCGGTGATGCATTGAAGATCTGGTGCAAAGAAACAAATATGGCGTCTTCTTGTTGATGCGACACACTTCTCTGATGTTGCGAGATGTCTCAGCTCGATGCGTCAGCTGCAGCGGCGACACCCTTGTCCAGTGATGTGACGACAGCGGCTTTGGCGGCGAAACTCTTCTCCAACGATGCGAGACGCTTCCACTCGATGCAACAGTTGCAGCGGCGACACCCTTGCTTAGTGATGCGACGACAGCGGCTGCGACGGAGGCACGCTTCTCCGTGGATGCTAGGTGCTTCTTGTGATGCGATGCAATTCGACAGCTCCAGCGGTGACACCCTTGTTCAGTGATGCGACGGCAGCGGCTGCGACGGCGACACGCTTCGTCTTTGTGAGTCGCACTTCCAGCTCCTCTTGACACGCAGTCCCTCAGAAGGCTCAAAACAGCAGTAGGCACTTCCAAAGAACTCTGGGGAGCTGGGGGTTGAAGTCTGTTGTCCCTGAGACTTCAGCAGGAGGCAAGCTCTTTTCCAAGCTCTTGGAGATCCTTACACAAGTTGAATAAAAATGCACACAAAGTTCTTTCTCCTTACTTTGACAGTCAGGCAACCACTGCAGGCCAATCCCCCCAAGCAGCACTTCAGCTTAGGGATAGTCTCTCCTCAGTTTCTTCTGGTTCCACTCCTCAGCAAAGGTTTCTTCTTGTTTCCCAAAGTGTTCTAAAGTTCTGGGGTCTGGGTCCCCTTTTTATACACAGTTTCTCTTTGTTCTCTGAAGGCAGAGAGGCCTTTGCCTAGTCCAAATCAGTTCTGGTCAGTCCTGGAACACTTTGTCGACATGACTCCTTCTTTCCTTTCACAGTGCAGGGCAGAGACATCAGACGCACCACAGGAGGTGGAGCCAGCATTGTGGAGGGAAAGCACAGCCCTATTCAGGTCCCAGGTGCAACTCCTCCCACCCATCTACATGGAGATCTCTCTATTCAGCCCTGTGCTGACTCACCCTGTCTCCGGGAATTCCCCAGCACCCTGGGATTCCACAGCCCTTGTCACTCAAACTCCAGACAAGGAATACACAACCTAGCAGAGGCAGGTTTGGATGCTTAGACAAGAAAAGACCTACTTTCTAAAAGTGGTATTTTCAAACACAGAATGTTAAAACCAACTTCACTAAAAGATGTATTTTATCATTCTGAGTTCAGGCATACTAAAATCGAATTTCTACCATGTTCCCCGAGTCAGTTAGGATTATAAAATGTCATAATCAAACTGCCCATTCTAGCCTATGGAGAACTGGTAGCCTTGCAATAGTGAAAAACGAAAATGGCTGTAATTTACTATTAGAACATGCCACACACACCAGGGCATGTCCTACCTTATCCTTACAATGCACCCTGCCCTTGGGCCTACCATAGGGGTGTCTGATATGAAGAAAAGGGAAGGTTTAGGGACTGGCAAGTGGGTGCACTTGCCCAGTCAGCATGGCAGTACCAGATTGCACACAGGCTCTGCAATGGCAAGCCTTAGACACACTTTAACAGGCTGCTTCTTTGGGTGGCACAACCAGTGCTGCAAGCCTACTAGCAGCATTTGGATTACTAGCCCTGAGCACTCCTGGTGCACTGTACTAGGGTCTGACAGGTAAACCAAACCAGCCAATTATAGAATCACTAATCCATACATCAATATACAATATGGAGAGCATATGCACTTTAGCACTGATCAGCAGTGGTAAAGTGCCCAGAGTCATAAAACCGCAACAACAGGTCAGAAAAAATACAGGAGGAAGGCAAAAAGTTCAGGGATGACCCTGCAAAAAGGGCCAAGTTCAACAGTTCACAATCGTAGTGCACAACATCAATTCCTGGTGTACCAGGTTAAAATGCAGCAAGTATAATTCTTAATCAGAGTTGATAGCACGTTACTGTTGGTAATTGTGGGTATTCAAACGTTGACGAAAATTAATAACCCAACATTCTTACGATAAAAAGCACCACTTTCATAACGTCCGACGTTATTTTTCAGATCCGGACTTCGGACCACACGCGTTTCTGCTCTTGCAAAAATTGTGGGCAACTATACCCCTTAGAAGTATCAGCACACAAAAGTTATGAAAATTTATGAAAGTGGTGCTTTTTATCGTAAGAATGTTGGGTTCTTAATATTCGTCAACGTTCTTTTGGGAAATTATTTCATACACAATAAAATTTATATTTTACTTGGGCCGATCTGCCCTCCCAGGGGTGCTGAAACGGCCCAAGTAAATGCTCCCAAAAGGGGAGTGGGCCTTGCCTAAGGGGCCACTCCCCAAAAACATATTGCTCCCCCAAGGGGAGTGACCCTTGCCCAAGGGGCCTCTCCCCAACAACACTAAAACAATCCCTGGTGTCTAATAGCTTCTGCCCCCCTTGAGGGCAGATAGGCCTAGAATCACAAGGCCGAACAGCCCCCAAGGGGGGCAAAAACAGCCAAAATAAATGAATCCCAAAGGGGAACGACCCTTGCCTAAGAGGCCGCCCCCCACAAACATATTTAAAAACAAAAAATCCCTGGTAGCCTAGTCGGCACACAATAAAATTAATATTTTACTAGGGCCGATCTGCCCTTCCAGGAGTGCAGAAACAGCCCAAATAAATGCTCCCCCAAAACATATTCCCCCAAAAAATCCCTGGTGGCCTAGTGAGCACACAGCTACTTTTTAAAATTTTGTATTAATCCAATCTGCTCCCCCAAAGGGGCCGCTCCCCGACACAAAGGGCATTAAAAAAAAAAACAGGCATTCCTGATGCACGATTGCGCCCATCGGAGAAAAGGAAAACCCTTTCCTTTACTCCGATGCCTCTTTTTTTTAAAATCCCCCCCTCCCACGAGGAGAAACTTACCTCCTCTCTCTTGGACGCGCTGAAAGCAATGGTTTCCAGCACGTCCGGTATCCTCTAATGACGTCAGCGCGCCTCGCGTGCTGATGCCATTAGATGAATGGAGGAGGGGCAGATGGGCAGCGGAATGGCTTCCCCTGCCTTTCCCGGCGGTGGCAGCTTGAGGGGCGACCCACGGGGGGGGAGCTAGGATGGCTCCCAGATGTCCAGCGCACGCAAAGGGTTACGCAAAGGGTTACGCTGAAACTATGAATTAAATATGGTAAACAAAATGGAGGATGCCCCATATTTTGGCCTTTTGTCAAAGGAAAGGCAGTCTTTGAAATAATTGGTTATTAGTTCCTTTGATGGTTTGATTGATAAGTATTATTAGTGTCACCATACATCAATTGTGCTAACAGCTGGTTTAAATTCTGTTTGAAAACCAGAAAATGAGGTTTCTCTCTGCTGCCCACCCTAAGAGTTTCCTGCTTTAGAAGCCCTGCGAGCCATTTTGCTTCCACATCAATCAAGTAGGTCAATAAACCTATTATTTGAGGGGTCGCTCTTAGAGCCTTTCTTGTGAATTGGGTTATCATAAAGCCACTCCAAGAGTTAGGGACTGAAGGAGAAAAAATAACTTTCATTGTACTTTTATGTTATGGAGTGCATCCAAAAATAAAGATCACATTTAAAAAGTGCAGTAGTTAACCCATGCCTGGTTCGCCACCACTTCTGGCTGACTCAATGAGATGCCATTCTTCATCAACAGTGGCCCAAGACAACCCCTCCTTGGGAAAGCCAGGGTGATCTACGTCACCCTGGCCAGAGACAGGAGATCTCCCTTTGTCCTTTTGTTCTTCTACTATGGAATTTTTGATCTACAATATATGTCAGGTGTACTCCCAAAAGTATTGAGATGTTATGATCAATATTTTTGTTACTTTTCCCTCTTTGGCCTGGCTGTCGATGGGATTGATATAAGTTCATTGCCAGGCACTAGCATTAATCTCGTCAAGTGTTGCTGTCCCCTCAGTCCAAAATTGTTATCATCTTCGGAACAGCAATCCAGGTATCATCTGTATAATCCTTTTTTGCCTTCCAGACCGCTTTCTTACAGGAGATGTTAAAAATGCATGCTCTTCAGGATGAGCCTTGAAAAAGTGCAAGGCTGTTGCTGATCACCATGCCAGGGCCAGAAGTGTGGTGCTAAACCGAGGTTTGCTTCGGTTACATCTCGAGTTCTTGGTAAGTTGTTTACTGTTAGCACCTGTAAAGGCCTTTAGGAGGGGAGCGGAAATGATAAGTGACCATGTAGCAGCTCAACATGAGTTTCCCTCAGTCCCAGAGGTGGGAGGTAGCCCAGTCTGCCCTGCATCTGCCGATGTATTTTTAGAGGTGGCCTGCTCTGGTTTTTTTAGACACAGTGCATGCTAGGAGCTTCACTCGCTTCAATTTTCAGAGAGAGGGGTAGAGAGGGAGAAGAGAATAACGGAACAATAGAGAGAGAAGAGAGAGGAAAGAAATGAAAGAATAGAAAATGGTATGAGAACAGGGAGGTCGGGAAAAGGTGACAGAATGGGAGGATGAAATAAGGATACGTGAGAAAGAGGCAAAAGGAAGAGAAATCAGCCAGAAATAGGGGGAGAAGGGAGGAAGGAGATGACCGTAAGTGAGAGACAAAACAAGCACTGGCAAAGTCAATAGGTCTAGCCTATGAAAGAGCTATTGGCTTTGCCAATCTGCTTTAGCCATGCTGAACACCAGCATGGCTGCTGTTCAGCATGGCTAAAAGTTAGTGGAGTAGAGGAGAATAGTGTGGAGTGTCTTAGAGTGGAATGGCAAAGAGTAGAGTGTTGTAGAGTGGAGTAGCATAGAGAGTCGTGTATTGGAGTAGCATAGAGTGGAGTGGCAAAGTGTGGAATCACGTAGAGTGGGGTGCAGTGGAGCGGCATAGAGTAGTGTGCACAGGTGTAGAGTGCAATTGGTGTAGAGTGCAGCATTATAGAAATCAGTAGTGTACAATTCAGTATGGTGAAATGCAGTGGCATAGATTTGAGTGTTGCATAGAAGTGTGCAGTGGCATAGAGTGCAGTGCAGTGTCACAGAGGAGAGCGCAGTGGTGAAGAGTGCAGTGGCATTGACTCTATTGGCATTGAATGTAGTCGTGCAGAGTAGAGTGGCATAGAGTGCAATTTTGTAGAGTAGAGTGCCGTAGAGTGTAGTGGAGTAGAGTGCATTGGCGTAGAGTGCAGTAGCATTGAGTGGTGTTCAGTAGAGTGGCGTTGAGTGGACTGGTGTAATGTGTTGCAGAATATAGTGTTGTAGAGTGCAGTGGTGTAGATTAGAGTGGTGCATAGTAGAGTGCAGGGGTGCAGAGTGGAGTGGTGCAGAGTAGAGTGCAGTAGTGTAGAGTGCAGTGGCGTAGAGTGCATTGGCATAGAGTACAGTAGTGCAGAGTAGAGTGGCATTGAGTTCAGTGGCCAAGAGTGCAGTGTTGCAGAGTAGAGTGTCGTATAGTCAAGTGGTGTGAAGTGGCATAGAGCAGTGATGTAGAGTGCAGTGACAGAGTGCAGTGGTTTAGAATAGAATGAAGGCATAGAGCGCAGTGTAGTGGAGTAGCGTGGTGTATAGTGCAGTGGCATAGAGTGCTGTGGTGTAGAGTAGATTGTTTCAGAGTAGAGTGAAGTGGTGTAGATTAGAGTGACGCATGGTAGAGTGCAGTGACTTAAAGTCTAATGGTGTAGAGTAAAGTGATACGCAATGGTGAGAGTAGATTATGGTGGTGTATAGTGAATTGGCTTAGAGTGCATGGGACTACTGTTGAGTGTTACAGAGTAAAGTGCAGTGGCGCAGAGTAGATTGGAATAGAGTGCAGTGGCGTAGAGTGCAGTGTTGCAGAGTGGCATAGAGTGGAGCTTAGAAGAGTAGATTGGAGTGGCCTAGACTGGAGTGGTGTAGAGTGCAGTGACGAAGAGTGTAGTAGTGTAGCGTAGAGTGGCGCTGAGCGCATAGGCAAAGAGTTAATTGGTGCAGAGTAGAGTAGAGAGGCACAAAGTTGAGTGGTGCAGAGTGTTGTAGAGTGATGCAGAGTAGAGTGAAGTGTGCAGTGTGTGGCACACTGCCATTATAAACACATTTTTAATTGAAATTACCATTACATTTGCACAGACATACAGTTTAACTGATAAAACTATGCAGCGTACAAGCGATAATGTGTGGAAATGGCTTCACCTAGTGTATTGATTTGTTTTGAATTTATTAAAGTATTTGTTTCCAACACACTTCAGAATTAACAAAAAATGTGCTTCATTTTTGCGCTCCTAATCCTGATATGTTCTGAAATATTTGCACAGATCATTTAATGTTGTTGTGTACTAGAAAAACACCCTTTATTAACCCACAGCATGCAGCAAGTTTGCCACATAAATCCTCTCACTTTGCAGTCAGAGAAAGAAAAGAAAAGACAAAGCTCCCTCAAAAGACAGACCCTGATATTTGATCTCTGCCAAACCACAAAGCAAATGGTAAGTAATGGGTGGGATGCATTCCCAGGGAAGTATTATGTTCTCCGTAACAAATGACAGGATCCACAGAAAGGTTTCAGAAAGGTTTATTTAGATGGAGAGAAAGAGAGACAGCTTCTTCATGAAGCCTGGGCCTGCCGTCTCTGTGTGGAATCTGGACCATGGGCACCGTGTTCCAGATTCCACCCGAGAACAACAGGACACCAAATATCCCCCTTCATTAATAATACAAATATAAACATTAGAAATAAAACAATAAGAGACAAATATACCATTATAAATTTGCCAAAAGTAAACAATAATAAAGAGAAGTTATCACAAGATTTCACATGGCCAAGCAATAATCTGTACACCAAGATGGGCGCTGTCGCAGTCTCTGCACTCAATGTCTTTGCAGGTTTCTAGAATGCTGTCAGAACTGTTTCCGCCAATTTACCATAACCTTTGACAGCTTGGGATCCTGCAAATCCTTGGAACACACATTATCATGGACAGGCCATAACCTTTGAGGAACCTTCACAACTTTGGACAAACTCCAAACATTCCCATCAGTAAGTTCCACAACCTGCCTGCCAACTCTGACATCTCTCATAGGAGATGAAAACCTAGATTCAACCGATTTCACCAATCTTCCCTTCCTCACACACACCCAATCATTGACCTTTACAGGGAAAACTACAGGCTTGACCAGATGATCACAACCAGTATTGCATTTGTCATCCTTTTTACACACCAAATGTCTCATCCAACCTTGACTCATATTGCACACACCTTTAATTCCCCTCATTTTCTCAAAAGGAGACAAATCACCATCATTCCTAGGAGTGTTTCTATTACTCCAAAGTATCTCCTTAATGGCTTGATGACACTTCTTACCATTATAAATTGCTAGCTGTAAACCTTCTTTTAACACCCTGATCCACCTTTCCACAAAACTATTACTCTGGGTATAATAGACCAAAGAGCGCTTATGTGCAATCCTATGACTTTGTCAGTAAGCAACGATTCAGGAAAACCTTCCCTTTTAAATACTTCATTTAAAAACTGTATTATCACTCTCGAAGTGATATGAGAAACCAATTTAACATCAGGCCACTGTGATAATGGATCAACAAGGACGATAGCATACAAAGGATTGTGATCAAAACACATGGGACCAGCAATATCCAAAGACACACATTCCCAGACACGTGAGGGTCTAGAAAGCTGAACATGTTCAAACACAACAGTTTTTGGGGATTTATCACTGACACAACACTCTACACAACATCTAACTTTGCGTTTTATGCATCTATCCAATGCAGGCCACCAGAACTCACTCCTGATTCTCCTCTTCATACTAGTCATACCTGGATGACCTTAATGAGCCATGTCTAAAACAACTTGCTGAAGCTCAACTGGTACAACAAGTTGCAGACCGCTCATTAAAACATCATCCTGCAAAGATAACTTGTGAGCTACTTGAAAGAAAGGTAAAGGATTCTGCGGAACATCATTTTTTCTAGGCCATGAGGATTTGACAAAACCAGTAACCTCTTTGAGACACATATCCTTATCACATGCAAATCTTCACTGATCTTCCTTGATACAACCCTTAGATACTTCACACATGGAAACAACCCTCTCTAAATCCACATCATTCTCAACCACATTATCATCTTTCACTGGTAATCTTGATAAACAGCTAATACGTTCTTTACACCAGGAATGTACTGAACTTTTAAATTAAAATTTTGTAACTTGTATTGCCATCTTTCAATCCTAGGGCAGCCTTTCCACAACCTTTGGTTGTAAACAAATCCACAAGAGGAGGACGGTCTGTCCTCACTCTGAAAACAGTGCCATAAACATATTTCCGAAAATACTCAATACTCAACCAACATGCAAGAGTTTCTTTTTCTAGGGTAGAATATTTGCATTGAGCACCTCTTAATGGCCTGGGCGCAAAAGCAATTGCAACCAAATGGCCTTTCTGGTTTCGCATTAGGACAGCACCTATGCCAACATTGCTGGCATCAGAGACTATAACTGAACTACAAGTAGTGTCAAAAGTGACCAAAGCAGGTGCAGATGAAATACATTTCTTTAAATGTTTGAATTCACTGGTACAATTGTCATTCCATAAAAATGATTGGTTCTCTTTCATCAAATTTCTCATATGGACAGTTTTGACAGAAAATACAGGAATAAATTTAGCATAGTATTCCGCAAAACCTAGAAAAGATCTAAATTGGTCTTTGTTTTGAGGCTCTGGAGCCTCCTCAATGGCCTTAATCAAATTTCGGTTAGGAGAAATGCTATCCTTGCTGATGGTGTGACCCAAATAGTCCAAGATTTTACTCCAAACCCACATTTCTCCTTTGTCAAGGTCAAACCATTATCTTGCAAAATACAGATAACTTTGTGCAATGTTTCAGTGTGCTCTTGTGAATTGCATGCAAAAACTAGACTATAATCTTGAAAATAAAGCACATTTTTCATGTCTTTAAATAATTTGTGCATAATCCTTTGAAAAACAGAAGATGCAGAGATTAAGCCAAATGGCATCCTTTTGTACCTAAACGCACCTTCAGAGGTGATGAGAGGTGAGCTGTTTGCTATCTTCATGTAAGGAAATTTGATGATAGGCATTTGACAAATCCAGAGTCGAAAATACCGAAGCCCCTTTAAGTTTGGTGAACATCTCCCCAATATTAGGCCATGGATGTCTGTCCACCCACACATTGTCGTTAAGATCTCTCAAAATCACACACAACCTAACTTTTCAGTTGGGTTTGTGTGCGACAACGACGGATGACATCCATTCAGGGGATTCTATTTCCTCAATGACCTCAAGATGAAACAATCTCTCTAATTCTTTTTTAACAGCATCCCTTAAAAGTAATGAAACGTTCCTGATCTTATGTACCCTGGGTATGGCATTGTGTTTCAAAATGATCTTGTGAACAACATTTTTAAAGAGACCTAGTGTGGAGAAAACACACTGGGAAATAATTTTCCCCACTCAGTTGCTGGATCATTTCCCACATGAAGAATCAGATCAGAATAACCCAATACTTGATTGGGATGATTAGGATCAAGAGTTATCATCGAGTCTCTTTGCTGAGGCCAACCTAAAAAACATGAACCATCTTTGGCGACATACACCTTTGCAGAAATGGACTTGCCTTCGAGGTCGCAATTAACCTCCTTAATCTGATCTGAGTTTTGATTTCTAGTATCTATACTTTTACTTCTAAACCTGTTTTTGTTCTTACACATCCTAGCATAATGTCCTTTTATTTTACAATATCTACACACCTGACTGATAGCTGGACACTTTTGGCCTGAAATGCCACACTTGAAATATATATATTCTTTTCTTTCCTGACTAGGATAAGAAGTAGATACTTTACTCTTAATTTTGCTATTAATAGTCTCATCAAAGTTAGTCTTTTTAACTAAATGAATATCAATAGCATTCTTCTCTGATAATTCTTTCATGCCTAACTTCATGTCTTCAAAACGATGATCAATATCTATGGCTTTGTTAAGAGTCAAATCCTCAGCGGATAATAGTTTGTTTTCTAACTTGACATCAGCCACTTTATGCACCAATTGATCACGCACCATTTGATCAAGAAATGAGGAATAATTACATTTGGCAGCCAAGATTCTTAAATAATTGACAAAAACATTGATGGATTAATTAACCAACTGACCTCTGCTTAGGAATTTGTGACGTGCAACCACTTCATTAACTTTTTTTATATATAATTTGTCAAGTTGTTTAATAGCATTGTCAAATATGTTGATATCATCCTCATCACTTGAAAGGTTGGTAAAAATTGAAGGTAAATGGCTCAAAATTCATCTACCTTCAGCACCTAAGCAAAGCTTTAAAATAGCCAATTCCCGCTTGTCCGTGAAGTTATCGCCACCAATTGCTTCAATGTATGCTTCTAAGTGATCCTTCCATTATTTCCATTCCAAAATAGGTTCTCCTGGAGTAGCTAAAAATGGAGGTCGGGCACCAAAACCTTCCATATTAGAATTTAAATGAAAAGTTAACAGAGAAAAAAACAAAATAAAAAAAACATATATATATATATATATGTATATATATATATATATTCACTGAAAAAAACATAGGTTTCAGGCACGTTATAGTTAGGAATTAGCATTTAAAAAACCTTAGAAATTCACTGAAAAAACCATAGGTTTCAGGGGCGTTATAGTTAGCTGGACTTTTCACTCGTACAAAACCATTGAAATTCCCCGTTATAGTTAGTTCAGCTAACTATAACTTGCGTGCCCGCAATGCACTGCTGATGACGTCACATATTACATCACTCATGACATGGTCAGTGACATCACTGATGACATCACTGATGACATCTCAAATGACATCACTGATGACATCATCCTTCTGATAGAGTGGCAGACCTCCTCTCCCCCTAATATAACCTTTGATACACACATTCAAAAATAGAAACTAACATTTTCAAAACAATGGACTACCAATACCAGTTACAACAACCTATTCAGTAATTCTAAGATCCACATACAGTCCTATACAGTCACTCATACATGTACTCACTCATCATATGTACTCATACACCTATACATCCTGTTACACAACACCAGTCATCCATAGAGTTACTCACACACATAGTCACTCATGCTAATAAAGAATCAAACATCCATTTACTTGCATATACAGTTATACACACACCACCACACTTACTTCTACAGAAACTTACACATACTTAGTCTTTTAAACAATCACTTATAGAAACACATACTTATTCATACAGGAACTCTTTCAATCTCTCACTCTCACATATACTCACTTATATACACCAATAGTCACATATACTAGTTTAAAACATATGTAGTTACTCATAAAGACACTATTGAGACAGTCATTCACTCACTAACACACCCATGCACACACTCATCCACCCATACAGTCCTGCACACATGCTGTCTTCAACACATACAAACAGTGAGTCACTCATTCATGCACCTATGCACTACGTAATGACCCCACAGAACCATACAGACACTCAGACACTCATACTGATACTCAAAAAACCAACTAATAACCTATATAGATACTCATGTAGCTACTCACCAACCCATGCAGCCACTTATACACAAAGTGAGAGACTGATACAGATATTTACATATTTAAACATTACTCACTAAGCCATGTATTCACTAAGATACACTTAATCAGTCAGTTATACAATCAATTTTTCAAAAACAAATCATCCATTTAGACACTTATATACCCATTTATTCTTCCATCGACCTTGAGATATACATATATAAAACATATGTAATTATCAGAAAAGCATACATTCACTGGATGATGTCATCAGTGATGTCATCAGTGATGTCATTTGAGATGTCATCAGTGATGTCATGAGTGATGTCACTGACCATGTCATGAGTGATGTAATATGTGACATCATCAGCAGTGCATTGCGGGCGCGCAGGTTATAGTTAGCTGAACTAACTATAACGGGGGAATTTCAATGGTTTTGTACGAGTGAAAAGTCCAGCTAACTATAACGTCCCTGAAACCTATGGTTTTTTCAGTGAATTACTAAGGTTTTTTAAATGCTAATTCCTAACTATGCCTACAGAGATAGGACATGTGAAGAAAGAAGAAAAAACGCACAGAAAGAAAAAAAAGAAATGCAGAAAGAAGCAACAGAAGTCCTCAAAGACAAAGAAAAGTGCAGGAAGAAGGATAACGTGCAGAAAGAACAAACAGAAGAGCAGAAAGAAGCCTTGTTGCAAAATTATCCTATACCCTCAACTTTTTCAGACGGATACTGGTGGTAACTGAGTCTGACTAACCAGTCCTAGAGCCAGTGCTATGTTAAAAGACACTCAGAATACAGTGAAAACACCCACATACACTAGGGAACACTATGCGTTGGGGTCCCCCTGTGATCAGCATGACCTCCTCTGTAAGCCCCTAGTATGTAATAGGGCAGGGGATTACAACTACCTCTTAAAACGCGCCACAGGGCGTGTTTGCACACGTCACCTCAGGCCTAGTCCCCTCATTTCCCCACTGTGTAAACACGCCCTGTGGCCGTTTTAAGTTGGGAGATTAAGTCCCCTTGAATCCTGAGGGTCCCTAGGGTCCAACTAGACCACTAGGTACCTCCAGTAAGCGCCACAGAGCTGCGTTGCAGAGAGATGTAAAAAGGGGCACAGCCTAGACCACCTCTCTGCAACGCAGTGGAGTGGTGCTTACTGGAAGCACCTGGTGGGCTAGTTGGCCCCCAGGGTCCCTCAGGATTGAAGGGTAATTATTTCCCCAACATAAAACGCGCCACAGGGCTTGTTTGCACACGTTAACTCAGGCCCCGTCCCCTCCCTTCACCACTGTGTAAACACGCCCTGTGGCCGTTTTTAGTTGGGAGATTAAGTTCATTTGAATCCTGAGGGTCCCTAGGGTCCAACTAGCCCACTAGGTACCTCCAGTATGCGCCACAGAGCTGCGTTGCATAGAGGTGTAAAAAGGGGCGTGGCCTCAGAACACCTGTCTGCAACGCAGCTCCCTGGCGCACACTGGACATACCTGTTGGGCTAGTTGGCCCTCAGGGACCCACTGTATTGAAGGAGAATGAATTCCCCAACTTACAACTGGCCAGGGCGCGCATTTGCAGAGTGCTGCAAGGAGGGGGCATGGCCTCCAGCGCGATGCCGGTCTTTTATTTATTTTATTTTTCTAAGAAGGAGGGATGTGTGGCCCCCCTTCTTTTTCTAATTTACTGGCCCTGGGGACCCCATCCCCCAGGGCCTGCACCCTAATTTGTTTTGTTGAAAAAAATAAATTTGGCCCTCCCAAGGCCTTAATCGGCCCCGGGGACCCCAACCCCCAGGTCATGGCCTTTTTTTAATTTAAATTCTTTAGGAGGGGGCTGCATTGCCCCCCTCCTCAGGCCACTTATGGCTCCGGGGACCCCATCCCCCGGGGCCGAACTTTGTTTTTTATTATTTTAAAAATATATATATTTATAGAAGCACCTAGGACATGCTGGACAAACCGTATGTACCTATCACCATGACGATTTGCGTGATATTCATTAAAAGGCGACTATGCATAGAATGAATCCACATGGAATGTATTTACACCGCTAGTGAAGCTCTGACGTGTCTGACGCCCTACCGTGCCTAATCCCGGCGCCCCCGCCGGTGGGTACTCTCCAAGTAGACACCCTTGTCATTTATTTATACAAACATGGGTAGCTATTGATGGGCACATTTAATATACACGCACACCAAGCCATTCAAAGGGGATTCGACAAAAATTCAACCAAACTATGCAAGAAACCCCCCTCACGGTTAATAAAAAACACATCCACCGCCGGATGTGTAATACTTTTTATTTTACTCTCTGGAAAGGAGACGAATCTCACTTGAGAGTCACAGCGTGCTCCTGGCTGAGCCCAATGCTGTGTTACACCCACCAGTGCCTGTCGATTGCCTCACACCTCTGTGTTGTATTCCACCAGCTAATGCGTATGCTATGACACTCTCTAGCCCATGTTCACTGTAACACCACCCCGTGAATATGTCATGCAACACTTGCCTTCGCACGGGTTATATTGCCCTCCATTTAGCATGATGTATCAGTCCACTCCTCCTGCCCTCCATTGCCCAATTCTATGGCCCATCATTGACCTCCTGCTTAGCCTCTGTGCTTAGCTTGCTGCCCCTATTCTCCTTCCCCCTGCCCTCCGATGTCTTTGTGCATGCCCCTGCTCCATCCTTTTTGCCCACTATGTTCCATGGACCTGCCACTCATATCTACTCTGAGTGTTCTGTTGAGCTGCCACTCCCCTCCCACCTGCCTAGCATTGTCAGATGACTGTAACCTGTCCCTGCCACCTCCACCCTGCCTGTCCACATGCCATGCCCCTATCCCCTTCCTCCTGTCCTCCATGGTCCATTTTACTGCCACACCCTTCTGCCCTCCCTGATCTGTTGTGCTGCAACTGCTCCTCCTGCCTGACCCGCGCGGTCTGTTGTGAGGCCCCTTCCCCTGAACTCTCTTGTCTGTGCCCAGGTCCTGACCCTCCCTTCTATCCTCCATGGTCCTTTGTGCATGCCCCTGCACCCTCCTTCTTGCCCATCATAGCCATTGTGCTGCCACTAACCCTCCCGCTTCCCATCCATGGTCTTCTGTGCTGCCATGGCCCCTCCCACCTTCCCTGTGTGGTCAGCTAGCTGCCCCTGACCCTCTCCCACCTTCCCTCCATGGTCTGTGTGTATGCCACCATAGTCTCATTGTTGCTCTCCAGGTGTGTCTTGTTTCTAGTGCCCATCCTGCCTGACCTCCAGGGTCATCTTGCTGCTCCTGCCCTGCTACCTTGCCCCCAGCCCTCTGTTTCCATGTGCAGACCCCCTATTCCCTCCCTCCTGGCTTGTCTGTTCCATTGTAATGCCCCTGATCCGTCCCTCCTGCCCTTTATGGTCTGTTATGCTGCAGCTTTCTCCCCTGTCTGTCCATTATGGTCAGCTAGCAACCATTGCCTCTTTCCCATCTGTTCTCTGTTGTCCATGTGCATGGTCCTGTCCCCTCCCTATTGCTTTCTATGGATTGTTGTGCTGCACTCCCGTCCCGCATGCGCTGTGTGGTGTATTGTGCTGCTGCAAACCCTGATGCCTGCCCTGTAGGGTCGGTTTGGTGCACCTCTCCATGTCCCTCCTGTCCTCTGTTATCCGAGTCCATGTCCCTACCCCAATTCCTCCTGCCTACCATGATTCAATGTACCATACTTGCGAACATTTTGAACTTGGTAAGAGGGAGATTTTGAAAAAAAAACTGGGGTATTGATTTTCCCCTTTGAGTTACATTGAAAAAGAGGAGATTGTAGACAGGAGACAGATCAAATAAAGCCCATTTGAGCTTAAAAACATTGGCTGAAACGGGTCTGTTGGCATGTATGGTTGTACTACCACTGCCTCTTCCTTCTGCCCACAATGGTCTATTATATTCCCACAGCCTCTCTTGCCAGTCCTGTATTGTTGGTTTGTTGCCCCTGCCCCCCTTTCCACTGCCCTCCATAGTCTGTTGTGCTGCCACTGCCCTTCCTGCCTGCCCAGTGTGGTCAAATTGTTGCCTCTGCACTCTCCTACCTGCCTTCAATTTTCAGAGTCCGTGCCCCTGGCCTCTGCCTCTCAACAGTATCCCAATGAACAACTAGATTGCTAACATTCTATATTTATTACAAAAGTGTGGAACGCCTGACGTCATCTTGATGTAATCAAAACTGTAATACCTAGTGTTAGAAAGGATAGACGGACCGGGAGGGTCGGCCGGGGTCAGGAGGAGAGGTCTCCGGGGAGAGCCGTCTCCAGCGATCGTACAGATAAGTAACTTCCCCCCCACAGACAGATACCACACAAGGATAAGGTTCAGTGTTCTTTATAAGCACTTCTTAAGGTACGGTTGAATGGTACAAGGAGGTCTGGACTCAGGGGTCCCCTCGATTCAAGTCTCTCAAAGCAGGGTAAGGGGTAGCGGGACAGTCTGTCTACCAGTCAGGTAGTTTGGATGAGATGATGATTAGCTCACAATCCTCGAGCTTAGTTGGTGCGGGCCGCGGCAGCGCCAGCAGGTCCCGGAACGATGGTCGATGTACGGTCCGCGGCAGCGCCAGCAGGTCCCGGTGAGGATGGTCGTTACAACGGGCCGCGGCAGCGCCAGCAGGTCCCGACGAGGATGGTCGTTACAACGGGCCGCGGCAGCGCCAGCAGGTCCCGACGAGGATGGTCGTTACAACGGGCCGCGGCAGCGCCAGCAGGTCCCGACGAGGATGGATGTTGTAGAAGGCCGCGGCAGCGCCAGCAGGCAGGACGATGGTTCACAAGAGCGGGCTACGGCAGCGCCAGTAGTCCGTCAAGGCTGAGTTCTCTCGGTGTCTCTCGACTCCAGGATACAACTGCCTTCCTGCTCCGGAGTTGCCCCAGTTATAGGGCAGGCGCTCTTTGATGTCCGGACCCTCGCACTTGGAGGTCGGAGGGCCCGGGATGAAGGTGTCCAGACACCCAGCAGGGGGTGGAGCCAGCGCCTGGGGGAGCTGGGGGCGATCGGCACCTGGCGGGGGAAGAGCTCTTGACACTTCGTCTTCCCATTGACCTGCCAAGTGGTCCGCTCACCTCCTGGGTGGATGGTGGTGCCGGGATGTCGGGGCCGGTCAGGCCCGGGGTTAGGGTCGGGGCGAGGCCACGCGGCCTCGTGGTGCAGGGCCCAAGATGGCGGCTTGAACCGGCCGGGGAAGCCGGTGGGGCTGGGCCCCGTGATGAGTAGAGGTCCGAGGGCAGAAGATCCGTCGGGAGACGGGGTACGGGTGCTTTTCGTGGGTTATACCTGGTGGGCCGGAGCTCGGGCCCTGTCGTGCGGGGAGGGAGCAAGCCCTTCGTGTGGCCTGTCCAACATGCGTCCCCCCCAGCTGAAGACGGGGAGAGTCACCCATCTCCTTGGGGACTCTCTTCGTCGAGGCGGAAAAAGCGGGACAGGCCATCCGCGTTGGCGTGGTCTTGGCCTGGTCGGTGCTCCACAGTGAAGTCCATTCCCTGCAGGGAAATGGACCAGCGCAAGAGTTTTGGGTTCTCCCCCCGCATCTGCATCAGCCACTGCAGGGGCCGATGGTAGGTTTGTACCCGGAAGTGGGTACCGAAGAGATAGGGCCGGAGCTTTTTGAGGGCCCACACCACTGCGAAGGCCTCCCTCTCGATGGTGCTCCAGCGCTGTTCTCGGGCCAGGAGACGTCGACTGATGAAGGCCACCGGCTGGTCATGACCTTCGGGGTTTAACTGAGAAAGGACGGCTCCGATGCCGTGGTCGGAGGCGTCGGTCTGTACCATGAATTCCCGACTGTAATCGGGGGCCTGGAGCACAGGGGCGGTGCATAGAGCGGCCTTCAGCTTCTCGAAGGCCGCTTGACAATCGGGGGTCCAGTTAATCCGCTTCGGCTGGTTCTTGGACGTGAGACCCGTGAGGGGCCCCACGATGCTGCCGTAGTCTTTCACGAACCGCCGGTAGTAGCCGGTGATCCCCAAGAAGGCTCGGACCTCGGTCTGGGTGACGGGGGGCTGCCAGGACTGGATGGCAGCAATCTTAAGTTGTAGCGGGGCCACCAGCCCGCTTCCCACTTGGTGCCCAAGGTAGGTCACAGACCCTTGGCCAATTTGGCACTTGCCGGCCTTAATTGTGAGGCCGGCCCGCTGGAGGGCCTGTAGGACCTCTTGGAGGTGACGGAGGTGGTCGGGCCAGTGGTGGCTGTACACAGCGATATCGTCCAGGTAGGCAGCGCTGAACTCTTCGAGCCCCGCCAAGACCTGGTTCACGAGGCGTTGAAACGTGGCGGGGGCATTCTTCATGCCGAAGGGCATGACCTTGAATTGGTAGTGGCCATCGGGGGTAGAGAAGGCTGACCGTTCCTGAGCCCTGGGTGTGAGGCCGATCTGCCAGTAGCCCGCTGTTAGGTCGAAGATACTGAGGTAGCGGGCGGCCCCCAGCCGGTCGATCAGCTCGTCTGCTCGGGGGATCGGATGAGCGTTGGTCCGGGTGACAGCGTTCAAGCCCCGGTAGTCGACGCAGAATCTCAGTTCAGGTGCGGTGCCGGGGGCAGCGGCTTTGGGGACCAATACAACCGGACTGGCCCAGGGACTGTCCGAGGGCTCGATGACCCCGATTGTGAGCATCTTGGCCACCTCCTCCTGTATGCAGGCCCGTACCCGATCTGGTACGCGGTAGGCCCGGTGTCGGACAGGGGGACTGTCCCCGGTGTCCACGTCGTGCAAACACCAAGGGGTGACCCCGGGGGTGAGGGAGAACAGGGTAGCGAACTGCAGCAGGAGGTTCCGGCAGCCCTGGCGTTGCTCCGAAGTGAGGGTGTCAGAGAGCCGGACCCCGTCCACGGAGCCGTCATTCTCCTGAGTCTTCAGAAGATCCGGGAGGGGTTCGGAGTCTTCCTCTGCCCCACTGTCCGTAGCCATCAGGAGGCTGAGTTCTGAGCGCACAAAGTGTGGTTTGAGTCGGTTGGTGTGGAGGACCCGAAGGGGGTTCCGGGAGGTCCCCAGGTCGATGAGGTAAGTGACGGGGCTTTTGCGCTCGACCACTTTGAAGGGCCCCGTCCACTTATCTTGCAAGGCACATGGTTCGGTGGGGGACATCACCCATACTTGTTGTCCAGGCTCGAACTCAACGGAGGAGGCATTGTGATCATACCACCTCTTCATGTCCTCCTGGCTGGCCTCGAGGTTCGCCTTGGCCATCTCTCTGAAGCGCCGGGTCTGATTGCGTAGGGCCAGGAGGTATTTGAAGACGTCTGGAGGGGTCTTTAGGGGGGCCATCTCCCAACCTTCTTTTACTAGGCTGAGGGGCCCTCGCACAGGGTGCCCGTACAGGAGTTCGAAAGGGCTAAAACCGAGGGACTTCTGGGGAACTTCGCGGTAGGCGAAGAGGAGGCACGGGAGTAGTACATCCCACTGGCGACGGAGGGGCTCTTCCAATCCCCCAATCATCCCCTTGAGGGTGCGGTTAAAACGCTCCACTAGTCCGTTCCCTTGGGGGTGATAGGGGGTCGTGAATCTGTAGGTGACCCCGCATTGTTGCCAGAGGGACTTCATGTATTTGGATATAAAGTTCGTGCCTCGGTCGCTGACGACTTCTCGGGGGAAGCCTACCCGGGAGAAGATCCCCATTAGGGCCCGGCCAACCACCGGAGCTGTCACGGTCCGTAGGGGCACCGCCTCGGGGTAGCGGGTGGCATGGTCCACCAGTACTAAGATGAACCTGTGTCCTTGTGCCGTGCGGGGGTCCAGAGGCCCCACGATGTCTATCCCCACCCTCTCGAACGGGGTGGTGACCACAGGGAAGGGTTGCAGAGGGGCTTTCAGCTTCCGACCACTCTTCCCGCTGGCTTGGCATGTGGGGCAAGATCGGCAGTGGTTCAGGACGTCATTCCTCATCTTCGGCCAGAAAAAGTGGGTCACTAGGCGGCTGTACGTTTTATCTTGGCCCAGGTGTCCAGCCAGGGGGACATCGTGGGCCAGGTTGAGCAGAAAGTCTCTGAAGCGGAGAGGTACCACCAGTACTCGACCGGCCCCCAGCTCGGCGATTCTTTGCTCGCTGTATAGCAGGTCGTTATCCCAGTAGACCCAGTGAGTTCCGGTGGAGTCCCCTGCGTTCTGGGCGCTGGCTTGTTGGCGGAGTCCCTCGAGGGAGGGACAGGTCTTTTGTTCCTGGCGGAACTGTGCTTGGGTGGGCCCCCCCCCTTGACGCCACTGAGCCAGGTCAGGAAGGTCCTGGGGTTGCGCGTCCCCTTCGGCCGTCGGGTCTGGGAGGCTGGCCTCGTCGGTGTCTTCTACTGGGGCGACTGGGGGCGGAGGTGCTGGCCATTCTGGTTCTTCTGATCGAGGGACAGCACGGGCGGCCATGGACCGGGTGGTTATGCAGGCCCAGTCCGGGAGGCCCAGCATCCCCAGGTGCTCTCTTCTCTCAACGGTGGCCCACGGGGAACTCTCGAGGTCATTTCCCAGGAGGCAGTCCACGGGGGCATCGTCCCGGACCGTCACCTTCAACAGGCCGGAGACCCCTCCCCATTCGAATGGAACGCAGGCCATTTGACACAGACTTTCAGAGTTGTCTGCCGAGCGGACGGGGCAGAGAATGTTCGGCAGGATCTGCTCGGGCTTCACCAGGTGACAGCGGACGGCCGTCACACTGGCGCCTGTGTCACGCAAGGCCTCGGCTCGCTGTCCATTAATGGTCACCCACTGACCATATTTCCTGGTGTTAGCGGGTAGGGGAGCCCGCGGGACCATGTCTCTTCCCCCTAAGCACGCCAGGACCATGGCGGCCGGTTCCCACTCTTGCTGGGCCGGCTCATACTCCTCTGGTTCCTCCAATGATCGCTCTTCCCCCAGGGCGGCGGCAGCTACCTGGCGGGGCTTGGGTGTTTGGTTCTGCGGGCAGCTCGGGTCATTGGCGTAGTGGCCGACTCGCTGGCATCGGTGGCACGTGACGTTGGCTCGGACCCCAGGACGCCACGGGGGGTTGCCCCGACCGGCCGGAGCCGGGGTGCTGGCCACGGGTGTTGCGGGCAAGGCGTCTCTCCCTCGCCCCTGGCCCCCTCCTCCTCCCCGAGGACGGTGCTGGCCTTGGTTGTTTCTGTTCTGTTCGTGTGGCCCCCTCCGGCCCACTCGGGTGCTTTCCCATCGGTCAGCTTCGGCGGCGAGCTGCCGGGGGTCAGTCAGCTTACTGTCGAGGAGGTGCTGCCTGAGCTCGACGAAGCAGTTGTTCGACAGGTGCTCCCATACCATCAGGTTAAAGAGTTGTTCGTAGGTGGTGACCTGGCTCCCCTTTATCCAACCCTCGAAGGCACGGCTGAAATAGTTCACGTATTCTACCCAAGTTGTACCTGGGATCCGGGTGCAATCTCTGAACCTCTGGCGGTACATCTCGGGTGTGAGGCCGTAGCGGGTGAGGAGGGCAGCCTTCATGTGGTCGTAGGACGACATTTGGTGATCTGGGAGCTGCAGTAGGGCATCGCGCCCCTCGTTGATAAACCTCCCCCAGAGTCCGGCTCCCCAATCACTCCGGTCGATCCGGTGGGAGGTCATGGCGATCTCGTAGGCTTTAAACCACTGTTGTATGTCGTCTTCTCGGACATACTCGCGGACAACATCCTTGGGGATGTGGACTTTTTTCTCGATTGGCCCCGGGGTGTGTGGTCGCTCAGGCACCCCCAGTTCTTTATTCTGTTTCCGAAGTTCTATTTCCGCCAGTTTGCGCTCGTGCTCGAGCGTTATTTTTTTCTCCTCCAGCTCTCTCTGTCTCTGCTTCTCTTCTCGTTCATCTCGGAGCCGCATGTGCTCGAGGTTGAGTTTCTGTTCAGCTAACTTGAGTTCCCCATCCATCTTGAGTCGTGCCATTTCCAACTCGTGCAATCTGGTTCTTTCTCTTTCTCGGATCTCCTCCTGCGAGAGGCCCGTTCCCCGCTCCTCGGGAGCCGTGGCGTTCCCCTCTGGTGTGATGCTGCTTTGGTCGGAGGGTCCGGCGACCCCAGTTTCTGCCCACGACTCTAGGGCGTGCTTTAGATCCTCTTTGGTACTCAGGCCGGTGGTAGCAATGCCAAGTTCTATGCAGAATTGTCTCAGTTCGCGGTGGTTGTATTCTTCTAATTTCTCCATTTGGAATTTCTCGGTGGAGTTGCTATCTTTGGCTGACATCGTGTTGTTGTCGTGGGGTGAGCTACTCTCTGTACGATTACGCGTTGATTCGGATCGCGCCGCTGGCCACCAATGTTAGAAAGGATAGACGGACCGGGAGGGTCGGCCGGGGTCAGGAGGAGAGGTCTCCGGGGAGAGCCGTCTCCAGCGATCGTACAGATAAGTAACTTCCCCCCCACAGACAGATACCACACAAGGATAAGGTTCAGTGTTCTTTATAAGCACTTCTTAAGGTACGGTTGAATGGTACAAGGAGGTCTGGACTCAGGGGTCCCCTCGATTCAAGTCTCTCAAAGCAGGGTAAGGGGTAGCGGGACAGTCTGTCTACCAGTCAGGTAGTTTGGATGAGATGATGATTAGCTCACAATCCTCGAGCTTAGTTGGTGCGGGCCACGGCAGCGCCAGCAGGTCCTGGAACGATGGTCGATGTACGGTCCGCGGCAGCGCCAGCAGGTCCCGGTGAGGATGGTCGTTACAACGGGCCGCGGCAGCGCCAGCAGGTCCCGACGAGGATGGTCGTTACAACGGGCCGCGGCAGCGCCAGCAGGTCCCGACGAGGATGGTCGTTACAACGGGCCGCGGCAGCGCCAGCAGGTCCCGACGAGGATGGATGTTGTAGAAGGCCGCGGCAGCGCCAGCAGGCAGGACGATGGTTCACAAGAGCGGGCTACGGCAGCGCCAGTAGTCCGTCAAGGCTGAGTTCTCTCGGTGTCTCTCGACTCCAGGATACAACTGCCTTCCTGCTCCGGAGTTGCCCCAGTTATAGGGCAGGCGCTCTTTGATGTCCGGACCCTCGCACTTGGAGGTCGGAGGGCCCGGGATGAAGGTGTCCAGACACCCAGCAGGGGGTGGAGCCAGCGCCTGGGGGAGCTGGGGGCGATCGGCACCTGGCGGGGGAAGAGCTCTTGACACTTCGTCTTCCCATTGACCTGCCAAGTGGTCCGCTCACCTCCTGGGTGGATGGTGGTGCCGGGATGTCGGGCCGGTCAGGCCCGGGGTTAGGGTCGGGGCGAGGCCACGCGGCCTCGTGGTGCAGGGCCCAAGATGGCGGCTTGAACCGGCCGGGGAAGCCGGTGGGGCTGGGCCCCGTGATGAGTAGAGGTCCGAGGGCAGAAGATCCGTCGGGAGACGGGGTACGGGTGCTTTTCGTGGGTTATACCTGGTGGGCCGGAGCTCGGGCCCTGTCGTGCGGGGAGGGAGCAAGCCCTTCGTGTGGCCTGTCCAACACCTAGAGTATTTCCTTTAGAAATTACATATATGAGAGGGTCTTATTTGCATCAAAATTATGGTTAGTGCTCTAAAAAACTAAAATGAGGACATATTTTCTGAGTTTTCAAATAGAGACAAAGAACTTTTAAATTATTTGTAATCTTTATGTTTCTTTATCCAGTTGACCACTTGGTTAAATGTTGCACCTTGGCGAGAGGAGGTGGTGTTACTTTAAGGGATCTTTATGATCCGAAATGCAGGTATTGAAGCAGTGCCACAAGCGGCGGCGATTTCGTGATGGGGTATGGGGGTAGCGGGACAGTCTTTGAGTTCAGGGTCTCTGCGGAGTATCCTTCGCACAGCTCTCAATCCTTGAGCTGGGGGATGTTGTTTCTCTCGGCAATCTCTGCCGATTCTCCTGGAGGAGAGTGCCGCGAGTCACTCAGCAGGCACAGGTGGTTTCGGAGTCGGGGAGCGGCAACAGCGTCAGCAGGGCTCAGATGGTTCAGAGTTCGGGGAGCCGCGACAGCGTCAGCAGGGCTCAGATGGTTCCGAGTTCGGGGAGCCGCGACAGCGTCAGCAGGGCTCAGATGGTTCAGAGTCGGGGAGCCGCGACAGCGTCAGCAGGGCTCAGATGGTTCAGAGTTCGGGGAGCCGGGACAGCGTCAGCAGGGCTCAGATGGTTCAGAGTTCGGTTAGCATTCTTTGGTTCGGGGAGCGATCGAGCCGCGACCAGGTCAGCAGGCTCTCGTGGTCCAGGTCTTCTCTGCCTCCCGTCCCTTCAGCACCCCTTGTTATACTCCCCCTCCTCTTTGAAGTCCGGAGTCCTCGCTGAGAGGGGTCTTGGTGCCTAGGGGCGGTGTGTCGGGATTTCCTGTCGCTCGGCCCTTTGATCTGTTCAGGTGGGTCTGGGAGGGACTCCAGACGCCCAGCAGGCGAGGCGCCCGCTCACCGGGGGCCTGGTGGCCGATCGAAACCCTCCTTGGGGAGGAGACCAGAGGTGTGACAGGGACGGCGCCTCCGGGTCTGGCTTGGGGGTTTCTCTCTCCCTCGGCCGGGCATGCGTGGTGGGGTCTTGGGTGTTGCTGGGGCCCGGCCGGCCATCGGGATGTTAGGCCATGGTGGCCGGAAGTCTGTGACATCGGGGATCAGGTGCGGTTGCGGGGAGGCTTGCTGGTTGGGAGGGCCCACGCCACGAGGCCGGTCTCACACGTGCCCCCCCCAGCTGAAAGGCGGGGAGAACTACCCATCCACTTGGGGGTTCTCCTCGCTGAAGCGGAAGAATCGGGACAGGCCGTCCGCGTTGGCGTGGTCAGTCCCGGGGCGATGCTCCACAGTGAAGTCCATCCCCTGGAGGGAGATGGACCATTGTAGCAGCTTGGGGTTTTCTCCTCTCATTTGCATCAGCCACCGCAAGGGTCGATGATCCGTTCGCACTCGGAAGTGGGTTCCGAACAAGTAGGGCCGTAGCTTTTTGAGGGCCCAGACTACTGCGAAGGCCTCTCTTTCAATGGTGCTCCACCGCTGTTCTCGAGGTAGCAACCTTCGGCTGATGAAGGCTATGGGCTGATCTATGCCTTTGTCGTTGAACTGTGAGAGGACGGCCCCGATGCCGTGTTCCGAGGCGTCCGTCTGGACCACAAACTCCTGAGAGTAGTCGGGGGCTTTGAGTACCGGAGCAGTACATATAGCGGCTTTCAAGACGTCGAACGCTTTTTGGCATGGGGGAGTCCATTGTATTTTCTTTGGGTGCTTTTTGGAGGTTAGCTCTGTGAGGGGGCCTGCGATGCTGCCATAGTTCTTAACAAACCTCCGGTAGTAACCGGTGAGGCCCAGGAAGGCCCGGACTTCCGTTTGGATCGTTGGGGGTTCCCAGGACAGGATGGCGTCGATCTTCGGCTGGAGGGGGGCGACCTGCCCGCTTCCCACCTGGTGCCCCAGATAGATCAAGGAGCCCTGTCCAATTTGACATTTGCTGGCTTTGATGGTTAGGCCGGCCTGGCGCAGGGCCAGCAGTACTTGTCGGAGGTGCTGGAGGTGCTTGGTCCATTGGGAGCTGAATACTGCTATATCGTCGAGGTACGCTGCGCTGAACCCCTCTAGTCCGGACAGGACCCTGTTCACCAGTCGCTGGAAGGTGGCCGGGGCATTTTTCATTCCAAACGGCATCACCCTAAAGCGGTAGTGCCCGTCCGGGCTGGAGAAGGCGGAGCGCTCCTTGGCTCCCTCAGTGAGCGCAATCTGCCAGTATCCGCAGGTTAGGTCGAAGGTGCTGAGGTAGCGAGCGGCCCCGAGGCGGTCGATGAGCTCGTCTGCGCGGGGGATAGGGTGAGCGTCTGATCGGGTGACCGCATTGAGTCCCCGGTAGTCCACACAGAATCTCAGCTCGGGGGCGACACCAGGGGCGGCCGCTTTCGGGACCAGGACTACCGGGCTGGCCCAGGGGCTGTCGGAGGGTTCAATCACCCCGAGGGCCAACATCTTGGTTACTTCGGTCTGGATGCAGGTTCGGACCCGATCAGGGACCCGGTAGGCTCGGTGTCTCACTGGCGGGCTGTCGCCGGTGTCTACGTCATGGACACACCAGTCGGTGACCCTAGGGGTTAGGGAGAAGAGGTCTGTGAATTGTCTTAGTAGCCGGCGACAGTCGTCGGACTGTTGGGGGGTGAGGGTGGTTGACAGTCTTACCCCCTCTACGGAGCCATCTGTTTCTTTAGCACACAGGAGGTCTGGAAGGGGCTCTGTGTCTTCTTCAGCCCCATCGTTGGTGGCCAGGAGCAAACTCAACTCGGTCCTCACAAAGTGGGGTTTGAGGCGGTTCACGTGGAGGACCCGGAGGGGGTTCCGTGGGGACTGCACATCAACTAGATAGGTAACTTGGCTCTTCCGCTCGACCACCTTGAAGGGACCAGTCCATTTGTCTTGGAGGGCGCAGGGCTTCACCGGGGCCATGACCCAAACCTGTTGGCCCGGCTGAAACTCGACCAGCGTGACATTCTGGTCATACCAGCGCTTCATCTCTTCCTGGCTAGCCTCGAGGTTTGCCTCTGCGAGTTCTCGGAATTTCCGGGTCTGGTTGCGGAGCGCCAGGATATAGCGGAACACATCAGGAGGGGTCCCCCGGAGAGTCGTTTCCCAGCCCTCCTTGACCAGGCTCAGGGGTCCCCGGACGGGGTGTCCGTACAGTAGTTGAACCCCAGAGATTTTTGGGGAACCTCTCGGTAGGCGAACAGGAGGCAAGGGAGGAGGACCTACCATCTCCGGCGTAGGGGTTCTTCGAGGCCCATGATCATCCCTTTCAGGGTCCTGTTAAATCGCTCGACTAGGCCATTCCCTTGGGGGTGGTATGGGGTGGTGAACTTGTATGATACCCCGCACTGCTGCCATAGGGACCTCATGTATTTGGAGATAAAGTTCGCGCCACGATCACTCACAACTTCGCGGGGGAACCCCACGCGGGAGAAGATCCCCATCAAGGCCCGGCCTACCATCCCCATCAAGGCCCGGCCGTCACGGTGCGGAGGGGAATGGCCTCGGGGTAGCGGGTGGCATGGTCCACCAAGACGAGGATGAATCGGTGGCCCTGGGCGGTCTTGGGATCCAGGGGTCCCACGATGTCGATTCCCACCCGCTCAAAAGGGGTACTAACAACGGGGAAGGGTTGTAGCGGAGCCTTGCGCTTCCCCCCACTCTTTCCGCTGGCCTGGCACGTGAGGCATGACTTGCAGTGGGCCTCCACATTCGCTTGCATCTTGGGCCAATAGAAGTGGGTAACTAGTCGCTGGTAGGTCTTGTCTTGGCCTAAGTGTCCTGCCATTGGTACATCATGGGCCAGGCCCAGGAGGAGACTTCGGAAGCGTAGGGGTACCACCAGTACTCGGGCCGATCCCAGCTCGGCTGACTTCTGTTCGCTGTACAGGAGGCCGTTTTCCCAGTATATCCAGTGGGTTCCGGACTGGTCGCCTGCGGCTTGGGCTTCGGCCTTTTGCCGGGGTCCAATGAGGGAAGGGCAGGTGGCTTGTTCCTGGCAGAATTCTTCTCGGGAGGGACCTCCCTCGCAGTGCCACTGGGCCATCTCGGGCAGGTCCCCGAGCTCGGTCAGGGGTTCGGGATCTGGATGCACTGACCCGTCATCGGGAATGGTTTCTTCTTCCGGAAGAGGGTTGTCGGGCTCGGGTAGTACGTCCCAGCCCTCGAGGACGGCGACTGTGTTCAGCGGTATGGCCTCACCTCCCTCGGAGGAAGGCAATCGGATAGTCATAGAGCGCGTGGTGGCGCATACCCATTCGGGCAGGCCCATCATCTCGAGATGGGCTCTTCGTTCCACTTGTCCCCACGGGGAACTCTCAAGGTCGTTGCCCAGGAGGCAGTCTACGGGTTGGGAGGTTCGGACTGCCACCCTAAATTTACCGGTGACTCCCCCCCATTCGAAGGGTACCAGGGCCATCCGGCATAGGCTCTCGGAATTGTCCGAAGATATGACTGGACAAAAGGCGTCGGGCAGGATCTGGTCTTCGGAGAACAGGTGGTAGTGGACCGCTGTGACACTCGCCCCGGTGTCGCGGAGGCCCTCGACGCGGTGACCGTTGACCGTCACCTGCTGTCGGTACTTCTTCGTGTTGGCGGGTAGGGGTGTTCCGGGGACCATCTCTCGGTCCCCTAGGGAGACTAGGGCCATGGCGGCTGGTTCCCACTCTTCGGAGTCTTCCATCTCTTCTCCTAGGGCTACGGAGGCCATTTGTCAAGCCGGAGGGGTTGTCGTTGCGGGTCGTTGGTACATGGGACACTGGGGGTCACTGGCATAGTGTCCGGTCTGTTGGCAGCGGAAACAGGTGATCTTGACTCGGGGTCCCGACCTCCCCGGTGGCCCGGTGCTGGCTGGAGGTGGGGCTGGAAAGTGCGGAGGTTGGCCTCTGGGAGGACTGTGCTGGGAGACCCCCGGGAATTCTCTCGGTCGGCCTTGGTTCCCTCCGCCCCTCTGGCGGGGGGGTCCCTGACTGTGGCGACCGTAGTCCCCCACGGGAACACGGGAGGCCCGGGTGTTCACCCATCGGTCAGCTTCGACAGCCAGTTTTCGAGGGTCGGTGAGCTTGCTGTCCAGGAGGTGCTGGCGTAACTCCACAAAGCAATTGGCGGACAAGTGTTCCCACGTGATTAGGTTGAACAGCTCCTCAAGAGTGGAGACCTTGCTGCCCTTGATCCACCCGTCCAAGGCCCGGCTGTAAAAGTTCACGTACTCCACCCATGTGGTACCGGGTATATTTTTGCAGTCTCGAAACCGTTGCCGGTAAATTTCGGGGGTGAGCCCATATCTGGCTACTAGGGCCTCTTTCATGTGACTGTAGGAGTTCAGCATCGTGGAGGGCAGGTCCAGCAGGGTATCTCTCCCCTCGCTCAGGAACCGGCCCCATAAACCAGCCCCCCAGTCTTTCTGAGGAACTCGGTGGGAGGTCATGGCCACCTCGTAGGCCTTGAACCATTGCTGGATGTCATTGTTCTTGTAATATTCTTTCACCACATCCTTGGGAATGTGGACCTTTGTTTCCACGGTGGAGGAGGGTGGTTGATTTCCCGAGGGTCTGGACTCCTCACGTTTAGCCTTGAGCTCGATCTCTTTCAGGCTGCGTTCGTGTTCTAGTTGGAGTTTTCTTTCTTTGTGTTCTCCTTGTAGGTGTAATTGTTCTACTGCCAACTTTTTCTCGGCCAGTTTTAGCTCTCCCTCGATCTTCAGTTTCGCTAGCTCTAGTTCGTGGTTGCGGCCCCATTCTAGGTCCGCTAGCCCCTCCGGGGATAGGCCCCCCTCTGGGGCGCTGCTCCTCCCCGGGATGCTTCGTGGTTCGTTTGGCGGCTCTCCTGTTTGGACCCGGGAAGCTACTGCCTTGACCCAAGTCTTCAATGCTCCCTGGAAATCCTCTTTCGTGCTTAATCCAGTGGTAGCAATTCCAAGGTCTTTGCAGAATTGTTTTAATTCTCGATGCGTATAATATTCCAACTGGTCCTCTCGGAATGTCGGGCTTGTGTTGGTACCTGCGGCACCTAGGGAGGTTTCTCCTTCCATCTCTTCGTGGTAGTGCGTCAGCCGTTTACTGCACGATCTCTAGGTGTCGGCTCGGATCCCGTCATCTGCCACCAAATGTTGGAAAGGTGTTCTCTGGGGGGCTTCGGAATATGTTCCTGACCACCCGTTGACCCACCTCTTCCCGAGTTAGGCCGAGCAAGGGCGGGGAGGCCCTTCCTAGGAGGGTCTCGTACCTAGGATCGCACACACTGAGCTTGCACTCTCGGACAGAGGGACACCACACAGTAGTTCTTCGAAAGACAGTATACTTTATCCTTAGCTTTAAGGGATCTTTATGATCTGAAATGCAGGTATTGAAGCAGTGCCACAAGCGGCGGCGATTTCGTGATGGGGGTATGGGGGTAGCGGGACAGTCTTTGAGTTCAGGGTCTCTGCGGAGTATCCTTCGCACAGCTCTCAATCCTCGAGCTAGGGGATGTTGTTTCTCTCGGCAATCTCTGCCGATTCTCCTGGAGGAGAGTGCCGCGAGTCACTCAGCAGGCACAGGTGGTTTCGGAGTCGGGGAGCCGCGACAGCGTCAGCAGGGCTCAGATGGTTCAGAGTTCGGGGAGCCGCAACAGTGTCAGCAGGGCTCAGATGGTTCAGAGTTCGGGGAGCCGCGACAGCGTCAGTAGGGCTCAGATGGTTCAGAGTCGGGGAGCCGCAACAGCGTCAGCAGGGCTCAGATGGTTCAGAGTTCGGGGCGCCGCGACAGCGTCAGCAGGGCTCAGATGGTTAGCGTTCTTCGCTTCGGGGAGCGATCGAGCCGCGACCAGGTCAGCAGGCTCTCGTGGTCCAGGTCTTCTCTGCCTCCCGTCCCTTCAGCACCCCTTGTTATACTCCCCCTCCTCTTTGAAGTCCGGAGTCCTCGCTGAGAGGGGTCTTGGTGCCTAGGGGCGGTGTGTCGGGATTTCCTGTCGCTCGGCCCTTTGATCTGTTCAGGTGGGTCTGGGAGGGACTCCAGACGCCCAGCAGGTGAGGCGCCCTGTTAGAAAGGGTAGACGGACCGGGAGGGTCGGCCGGGGTCAGGAGGAGAGGCCTCCGGGGAGAGCCGTCTCCAGCGATCGTACAGACAAGTAACTTCCCCCCCACAGACAGATACCACACACGGATAAGGTTCAGTGTTCTTTATAAGCACTTCTTAAGGTACGGTTGAATGGTACAAGGAGGTCTGGACTCAGGGGTCCCCTCGATTCAAGTCTCTCAATGCAGGGTAAGGGGGAACAGGACAGTCTGGTTACCAGTCAGGTAGTTCGGATGAGATGATGACTAGCTCACAATCCTCGAGCTTGGTGGTTTAGTTGGTACGGGCCTCGGCAGCGCCAGCAGGTCCCGGTCGAGATGGTCGGTACACGGTCCGCGGCAGCGCCAGCAGGTCCCGGAAAGATGGTCGATGTACGGTCCGCGGCAGCGCCAGCAGGTCCCGGTGAGGATGGTCGTTACAACGGGCCGCGGCAGCGCCAGCAGGTCCCGACGAGGATGGATGTTGCAGAAGGCCGCGGCAGCGCCAGCAGGCAGGACGATGGTTCACAAGAGCGGGCTACGGCAGCGCCAGTAGTCCGTCAAGGCTGAGTTCTCTCGGTGTCTCTCGACTCCAGGATACAACTGCCTTCCTGCTCCGGAGTTGCCCCAGTTATAGGGCAGGCGCTCTTTGATGTCCGGACCCTCGCACTTGGAGGTCGGAGGGCCCGGGATGAAGGTGTCCAGACACCCAGCAGGGGGTGGAGCCAGCGCCTGGGGGAGCTGGAGGCGATCGGCACCTGGCGGGGGAAGAGCTCTTGACACTTCGTCCTCCCATTGACCTGCCAAGTGGTCCGCTCACCTCCCGGGTGGATGGTGGTGCCGGGATGTCGGGGCCGGTCAGGCCCGGGGTTAGGGTCGGGGCGAGGCCACGCGGCCTCGTGGTGCAGGGCCCAAGATGGCGGCTTGAACCGGCCGGGGGAGCCGGTGGGGCTGGGCCCCGTGATGAGTAGAGGTCCGAGGGCAGAAGATCCGTCGGGAGACGGGGTACAGGTGCTTTTCGTGGGTTATGCCTGGTGGGCCGGAGCTCGGGCCCTGTCGTGCGGGGAGGGAGCAAGCCCTTCGTGTGGCCTGTCCAACATGCGTCCCCCCCAGCTGAAGGCGGGGAGAGTCACCCATCTCCTTGGGGACTCTCTTCGTCGAGGCGGAAAAAGCGGGACAGGCCATCCGCGTTGGCGTGGTCTTGGCCTGGTCGGTGCTCCACAGTGAAGTCCATTCCCTGCAGGGAAATGGACCAGCGCAAGAGTTTTGGGTTCTCCCCCCGCATCTGCATCAGCCACTGCAGGGGTCGATGGTCGGTTTGTACCCGGAAGTGGGTACCGAAGAGATAGGGCCGGAGCTTTTTGAGGGCCCACACCACTGCGAAGGCCTCCCTCTCGATGGTGCTCCAGCGCTGTTCTCGGGCCAGGAGACGTCGACTGATGAAGGCCACCGGCTGGTCATGACCTTCGGGGTTTAACTGAGAAAGGACGGCTCCGATGCCGTGGTCGGAGGCGTCGGTCTGTACCATGAATTCCCGACTGTAATCGGGGGCCTGGAGCACAGGGGCGGTGCATAGAGCGGCCTTCAGCTTCTCGAAGGCCGCTTGACAATCGGGGGTCCAGTTAATCCGCTTCGGTTGGTTCTTGGACGTGAGACCCGTGAGGGGCCCCACGATGCTGCCGTAGTCCTTCACGAACCGCCGGTAGTAGCCGGTGAGCCCCAAGAAGGCTCGGACCTCGGTCTGGGTGACGGGGGGCTGCCAGGACTGGATGGCAGCAATCTTAAGTTGTAGCGGGGCCACCAGCCCGCTTCCCACTTGGTGCCCAAGGTAGGTCACAGACCCTTGGCCAATTTGGCACTTGCCGGCCTTAATTGTGAGGCCGGCCCGCTGGAGGGCCTGTAGGACCTCTTGGAGGTGACGGAGGTGGTCGGGCCAGTGGCGGCTGTATACAGCGATATCGTCCAGGTAGGCAGCGCTGAACTCTTCGAGCCCCGCCAAGACCTGGTTCACGAGGCGTTGAAACGTGGCGGGGGCATTCTTCATGCCGAAGGGCATGACCTTGAATTGGTAGTGGCCATCGGGGGTAGAGAAGGCTGACCGTTCCTGAGCCCTGGGTGTGAGGCCGATCTGCCAGTAGCCCGCTGTTAGGTCGAAGATACTGAGGTAGCGGGCGGCCCCCAGCCGGTCGATCAGCTCGTCTGCTCGGGGGATCGGATGAGCGTCGGTCCGGGTGACAGCGTTCAAGCCCCGGTAGTCGACGCAGAATCTCAGTTCAGGTGCGGTGCCGGGGGCAGCGGCTTTGGGGACCAATACAACCGGACTGGCCCAGGGACTGTCCGAGGGCTCGATGACCCCGATTGTGAGCATCTTGGCCACTTCCTCCTGTATGCAGGCCCGTACCCGATCTGGTACGCGGTAGGCCCGGTGTCGGACAGGGGGACTGTCCCCGGTGTCCACGTCGTGCAAACACCAAGGGGTGACCCCGGGGGTGAGGGAGAACAGGGTAGCGAACTGCAGCAGGAGGTTCCGGCAGCCCTGGCGTTGCTCCGAAGTGAGGGCGTCAGAGAGCCGGACCCCGTCCACGGAGCCGTCATTCTCCTGAGTCTTCAGAAGATCCGGGAGGGGTTCGGAGTCTTCCTCTGCCCCACTGTCCGTAGCCATCAGGAGGCTGAGTTCTGAGCGCACAAAGTGTGGTTTGAGTCGGTTGGTGTGGAGGACCCGAAGGGGGTTCCGGGAGGTCCCCAGGTCGATGAGGTAAGTGACGGGGCTTTTGCGCTCGACCACTTTGAAGGGCCCCGTCCACTTATCTTGCAAGGCACATGGTTCGGTGGGGGACATCACCCATACTTGTTGTCCAGGCTCGAACTCAACGGAGGAGGCATTGTGATCATACCACCTCTTCATGTCCTCCTGGCTGGCCTCGAGGTTCGCCTTGGCCACCTCTCTGAAGCGCCGGGTCTGATTGCGTAGGGCCAGGAGGTATTTGAAGACGTCTGGAGGGGTCTTTAGGGGGGCCATCTCCCAACCTTCTTTTACTAGGCTGAGGGGCCCTCGCACAGGGTGCCCGTACAGGAGTTCGAAAGGGCTAAAACCGAGGGACTTCTGGGGAACTTCTCGGTAGGCGAAGAGGAGGCACGGGAGTAGTACATCCCACTGGCGACGGAGGGGCTCTTCCAATCCCCCAATCATCCCCTTGAGAGTGCGGTTAAAACGCTCCACTAGTCCGTTCCCTTGGGGGTGATAGGGGGTCGTGAATCTGTAGGTGACCCCGCATTGTTGCCAGAGGGACTTCATGTATTTGGATATAAAGTTTGTGCCTCGGTCGCTGACGACTTCTCGGGGGAAGCCTACCCGGGAGAAGATCCCCATTAGGGCCCGGCCAAACACCGGAGCTGTCACGGTCCGTAGGGGCACCGCCTCGGGGTAGCGGGTGGCATGGTCCACCAGTACTAAGATGAACCTGTGTCCTTGTGCCGTGCGGGGGTCCAGAGGCCCCACAATGTCTATCCCCACCCTCTCGAACGGGGTGGTGACCACAGGGAAGGGTTGCAGAGGGGCTTTCAGCTACCGACCACTCTTCCCGCTGGCTTGGCATGTGGGGCAAGATCGGCAGTGGTTCAGGACGTCGTTCCTCATTTTCGGCCAGAAAAAGTGGGTCACTAGGCGGCTGTACGTTTTGTCCTGGCCCAGGTGTCCAGCCAGGGGGACATCGTGGGCCAGGTTGAGCAGAAAGTCTCTGAAGCGGAGAGGTACCACCAGTACTCGACCGGCCCCCAGCTCGGCGATTCTTTGCTCGCTGTATAGCAGGTCGTTATCCCAGTAGACCCAGTGAGTTCCGGTGGAGTCCCCTGCGTTCTGGGCGCTGGCTTGTTGGCGGAGTCCCTCGAGGGAGGGACAGGTCTTTTGTTCCTGGCGGAACTGTTCTTGGGTGGGCCCCCCTGCTTGACGCCACTGAGCCAGGTCAGGAAGGTTCTGGGGTTGCGCGTCCCCTTCGGTCGTCGGGTCTGGGAGGCTGGCCTCGTCGTTGTCTTCTACTGGGGCGACCGGGGGCGGAGGTGCTGGCCATTCCGGTTCTTCTGATCGGGGGACGGCACGGGCAGCCATGGACCGGGTGGTTACGCAGGCCCAGTCCGGGAGGCCCAGCATCCCCAGGTGCTCTCTTCTCTCAACGGTGGCCCACGGGGAACTCTCGAGGTCATTCCCCAGGAGGCAGTCCACGGGGGCATCGTCCCGGACCGTCACCTTCAACAGGCCGGAGACCCCTCCCCATTCGAACGGGACGCAGGCCATTTGACACATACTCTCAGAGTTGTCTGCCGAGCGGACGGGGCAGAGAATGTTCGGCAGGATCTGCTCGGGCTTCACCAGGTGACAGCGGACGGCCGTCACACTGGCGCCTGTGTCACGCAAGGCCTCGGCTCGCTGTCCATTAATGGTCACCCACTGACCGTATTTCCTGGTGTTAGCGGGGAGGGGGGCCCGTGGGACCATGTCTCTTCCCCCTAAGCACGCCAGGACCATGGCGGCCGGTTCCCACTCTTGCTGGTTCCCCCGATAATCGCTCTTCCCCCAGGGCGGCGGCAGCTACCTGGCGGGGCTTGGGTGTTTGGTTCTGCGGGCAGCTCGGGTCATTGGCGTAGTGGCCGACTCGCTGGCATCGGTGGCACGTGACGTTGGCTCGGAACCCAGGACGCCACGGGGGGTTGCCCCGGCCGGCCGGAGGCGGGGTGCTGGCCACGGGTGTTGCTGGCAAGGCGTCTCTCCCTCGCCCCTGGCCCCCTCCTCCTCCCCGAGGACGGTGCTGGCCTGGGTTGCTTCTGTTCTGTTCATGTGGCCCCCTCCGGCCCACCCGGGTGCTTTCCCATCGGTCAGCTTCGGCGGCGAGCTGCCGGGGGTCAGTTAGCTTACTGTCGAGGAGGTGCTGCCTGAGCTCGACGAAACAGTTGTTCGACAGGTGCTCCCATACCATAAGGTTAAAGAGTTGTTCGTAGGTGGAGACATGGCTCCCCTTGATCCAACCCTTGAAGGCACGGTTAAAATAGTTCACGTATTCTACCCAAGTTGTACCTGGGATCCGGGTGCAATCTCTGAACCTCTGGCGGTACATCTCGGGTGTGAGGCCGTAGCGGGTGAGGAGGGCAGCCTTCATGTGGTCGTAGGACGACATTTGGTGATCTGGGAGCTGCAGTAGGGCATCGCGACCCTCGTTGACAAACCTCCCCCAAAGTCCGGCTCCCCAATCACTCCGGTCGATCCGGTGGGAGGTCATGGCGATCTCGTAGGCTTTAAACCACTGTTGTATGTCGTCTTCTCGGACATACTCGCGGACAACATCCTTGGGGATGTGGACTTTTTTCTCGATGGGCCCCGGGGTGTGTGGCCGCTCAGGCACCCCCAGTTCTTTATTCTGTTTCCGAAGTTCTATCTCCGCTAGTTGGCGCTCGTGCTCGAGCGTTATTTTTTTCTCCTCCAGCTCTCTCTGTCTCTGCTTCTCTTCTCGTTCTTCTCGGAGCCGCATATGCTCGAGGTTGAGTTTCTGTTCAGCTAACTTGAGTTCCCCATCCATCTTGAGTCGTGCCATTTCCAACTCGTGCAATCTGGTTCTTTCTCTTTCTCGGATCTCCTCCTGCGAGAGGCCCGTTCCCCGCTCCTCGGGAGCCGTGGCGTTCCCCTCTGGTGTGATGCTGCTTTGGTCGGAGGGTCCGGCGACCCCAGTTTCTGTCCACGACTCTAGGGCGTGCTTTAGATCATCCTTGGTACTCAGGCCGGTGGTAGCAATGCCAAGTTCTATGCAGAATTGTCTCAGTTCGCGGTGGTTGTATTCTTCTAACTTATCCATTTGGAATTTCTCGGTGGAGCTGCTATCTTTGGCTGACATCGTGTTTTTGTCGTGGGGTGAGCTACTCTCTGTACGATTACGCGTTGATTCGGATCGCGCCGCTGGCCACCAATGTTATAAAGGGTAGACGGACCGGGAGGGTCGGCCGGGGTCAGGAGGAGAGGCCTCCGGGGAGAGCCGTCTCCAGCGATCGTACAGACAAGTAACTTCCCCCCCACAGACAGATACCACACACGGATAAGGTTCAGTGTTCTTTATAAGCACTTCTTAAGGTACGATTGAATGGTACAAGGAGGTCTGGACTCAGGGGTCCCCTCGATTCAAGTCTCTCAATGCAGGGTAAGGGGGAACGGGACAGTCTGGTTACCAGTCAGGTAGTTCGGATGAGATGATGACTAGCTCACAATCCTCGAGCTTGGTGGTTTAGTTGGTACGGGCCGCGGCAGCGCCAGCAGGTCCCGGTCGAGATGGTCGGTACACGGTCCGCGGCAGCGCCAGCAGGTCCCGGAAAGATGGTCGATGTACGGTCCGCGGCAGCGCCAGCAGGTCCCGGTGAGGATGGTCGTTACAACGGGCCGCGGCAGCGCCAGCAGGTCCCGACGAGGATGGATGTTGCAGAAGGCCGCGGCAGCGCCAGCAGGCAGGACGATGGTTCACAAGAGCGGGCTACGGCAGCGCCAGTAGTCCGTCAAGGCTGAGTTCTCTCGGTGTCTCTCGACTCCAGGATACAACTGCCTTCCTGCTCCGGAGTTGCCCCAGTTATAGGGCAGGCGCTCTTTGATGTCCGGACCCTCGCACTTGGAGGTCGGAGGGCCCGGGATGAAGGTGTCCAGACACCCAGCAGGGGGTGGAGCCAGCGCCTGGGGGAGCTGGAGGCGATCGGCACCTGGCGGGGGAAGAGCTCTTGACACTTCGTCCTCCCATTGACCTGCCAAGTGGTCCGCTCACCTCCCGGGTGGATGGTGGTGCCGGGATGTCGGGGCCGGTCAGGCCCGGGGTTAGGGTCGGGGCGAGGCCACGCGGCCTCGTGGTGCAGGGCCCAAGATGGCGGCTTGAACCGGCCGGGGGAGCCGGTGGGGCTGGGCCCCGTGATGAGTAGAGGTCCGAGGGCAGAAGATCCGTCGGGAGACGGGGTACAGGTGCTTTTCGTGGGTTATGCCTGGTGGGCCGGAGCTCGGGCCCTGTCGTGCGGGGAGGGAGCAAGCCCTTCGTGTGGCCTGTCCAACACGCCCGCTCACCGGGGGCCTGGTGGCCGATCGAAACCCTCCTTGGGGAGGAGACCAGAGGTGTGACAGGGACGGCGCCTCCGGGTCTGGCTTGGGGGTTTCTCTCTCCCTCGGCCGGGCATGCGTGGTGGGGTCTTGGGTGTTGCTGGGGCCCGGCCGGCCATCGGGATGTTGGGCCATGGTGGCCGGAAGTCTGTGACATCGGGGATCAGGTACGGTTGCGGGGTGGCTTGCTAGTCGGGAGGGCCCACGCCATGAGGCCGGTCTCACAAAGAGGATTTGAGAAGTCACTCAAAATGTGCCCTAATTTTTCTTTCTTCAGCACTAATCATAATTTCTATGGCAAAATGAACCCCCTCATTGTGTTCCTTTTTAAATTAAATGTTTTAAGTGTTACCAGTTTATTCCAATCAAGATGGCTTCAGGTGTGCCATACTTTTGTCATAAGTAAGACAGTAAGCGCTCTAGTTGTTCTTAAGAACACTCTGGGAGATTCTGTCATTAGGCTATTGTTGGACAGGCCACATGAAGGGCTTGCTCCCTCCCCGCATGACAGGGCCCAAGCCCCGGCCCTCCAGGTGTTACCCATAGAAACAACCCGCACCCCGTCTCCAGACGGAGCTCCTGCCCCCGGACATCTATGTATCATGGGGCCGAACCACTACCGGCTCCCCAGGCCGGACCAGCCGCCATCTTGGACACGGCACCACGAGGCCGCGTGGCCTCAGCTCGACCCTAACCCTGGGCCTGGCCAGGCCCCGACATCCCGGCACCACCATCCACCCAGGAGGTGAACGGACCACTTGGCAGGTCGATGGGAGAATGAAGTGTCGATGGCTCTCCCCCGCCAGGTGCCGATCGCCCTCCAGCTCCCCCGGGCGCTGGCTCCACCCCCCTGCTGGGTGTCTGGGCTCCCTCATCCCGGACCTCCCGACCTCCAAGTGCGAGGGTCCGGACATCAAAGGGCGCCAGACCTATAACTAGGGCAGCTCCAGAGCAGGAAGGCAGTTGTATCCTGGAGTCGAGAGACACCGAGAAGAACTCAGCCTTGACGGACTACCGGCGCTGCCGTAGCCCTGCCTTGTGAACTATCGTCCTGCCTGCTGGCGCTGCCGCGGCCTTCTGCATCCTCCCTCCTCGTCGGGACCTGCTGGCGCTGCCGCGGACCGTTGTAACTACTACCTTCATCGGGACCTTCTGGCGTTGCCGCGGACCGTGTAACGACCACCTTCACCGGGACCTGCTGGTGCTGCCGCGGCCCGTCCAAGCTAGAACACCGAGCTCGAGGATTGTGAGCTATCCATCATCACATCTACCAGATTGGTAACCAGACTGTCCCGCTACCCCCTTCCCCAAACCAAGAGACTAGAATCGAGGGGACCCCTGAGTCCAGACCTCCTTGTACCATTCCATCGTACCTTAAGAAATCGCTCATAAAGAACGTTAAATCCTATCCTTGTGTGGTGTACCTCTGTGGGGGGGAAGTTACTCATCTGTACGATCGCTGGAGACGGCTCTCCCCGGAGACCTCTCCCCTTGTCCTCGGCCGACCCTCCCGGTCCGTCTAACATTGGTGGCCAGCGGCGCGATCCGAATCAACGCGTAATCGTACAGAGAGTAGCTCACCCCACGACAAAACCACAATGTCAACCAAAGAGAGCGGATCCACCGAGAAATTCCAGATGGATAAATTGGAAGAGTACAGCCATCGTGAATTGAAACAATTCTGCATGGAACTAGGCATTGCTACCACCGGCCTGAGTACCAAAGACGATTTCAAGCACGCCATTGAGTCGTGGGCAGAAACCGGGGTCGCCAGATCCCCAGACCGAAACAGTGCAGCATCAGAGAGGAACGCCACGGCTCCCGAGGAGCGAGGAACGGGCCTCTCGCAGGAAGAGATCCAAGAAAGAGAAAAAAACAGACTACATGAGTTAGAAATGGCACGGCTCAAAATGGACGGTGAACTAAAATTAGCCGAGCAAAAACTGAACCTAGAACATCTGCGGCTCCGAGAAGAACGGGAAGAAAAACAGAGGCAGAGAGAGCTCGAAGAAAAGAAATTAGCATACGAACACGAGCGCAAACTGGCAGAAATAGAACTACGGAAGCAGAACAAAGAACCGGAGGTGCCCGAGCGACCGCGCACCCCGGGAGCGGCAGAAAAGAAAGTCCACATCCCCAAGGATGTCGTTCGAGAGTATGTCCGAGAGGACGACATACAACAGTGGTTCAAGGCCTACGAGATCGCCATGACCTCCCACCGGATCGATCGAAGTGACTGGGGAGCCGGCCTATGGGGGAGGTTCGTCAACGAAGGCCGCGATGCCCTGCTACAGCTCCCAGACCATCAGATGTCATCTTATGACCACATGAAGGCTGCCCTCCTCACCCGATATGGGCTCACACCCGAAATGTACCGCCAGAGGTTTCGGGACTGCACCCGGATCCCGGGTACAACTTGGGTGGAATACGTCAACTATTTCAGCCGAGCCTTCGAGGGTTGGATCAAGGGAAGCCACGTAACGACCTACGAGCAACTTTTTAATCTCATGGTATGGGAGCACCTCTCTAACAACTGCTTCGTCGAGCTCAGGCAGCACCTCCTCGACAGTAAATTGACTGACCCACGGCAACTCGCCGCCGAAGCTGACCGGTGGGAAAGCACCCGAGTGGGCCGGAGAGGGCCACACGAGCAGAACCGGAACAACCAAGGTCAGCACCGTCCCCGAGGAGGAGGAGGAGGCCAGGGGCGAGGGAGAGACACCGTCCCGGCCGCTCCCGCTGCCAGCACCCCGCCCCCGGCCAGCCGGGGCAACCCCCCGATGCGCCCGGGGTTCCGAGCCAATGTCACGTGTCACCGATGCCAGCGAGTCGGCCACTACGCCAATGACCCGAACTGTCCACAGAACCAAACTCCAAAACCCCGCCAGGTAGCTGCCGCCGCCCTGGGGGGAGAACAAATCTCCGAAGAACAAGAAGAATACGAGCAGGCACAACAAGAGTGGGAACCGGCCGCCATGGTTCTAGCGTGCCTAGGGGGAAAAGACATGGTCCCGCGGGCCCCCCTACCCGCCAACACCAGAAAATATAGCCAGTGGGTGAACATTAATGGGCGCCGGGCCGAAGCACTACGTGACACAGGGGCCAGTGTGACGGCCGGCCGCTGTCACCTGGTAAAACCAGAGCAGATCCTGCCGAACATTCTCTGCCCCGTCCGTTCAGCCGACAATTCAGAGAGTCTATGTCGAATGGCCTGCGTCCCCTTCGAATGGGGAGGGGTCTCCGGCATGTTGAAGGTGACGGTCCGGGATGATGCCCCCGTGGACTGTCTCCTGGGGAATGATCTTGAGAGTTCCCCGTGGGCCGCCGTCAAAAGAAGAGAGCACCTGGGGATGTTGGGCCTCCCGGACTGGGCGTGCGTAACCACCCGGTCCATGGCCGCCCGTGCCATCCCCCGACCAGAAGAACCAGAATGGCCTGCACCTCCTCCCCCGATCGCTCCAGTAGAGGACACCGACTATACCGACCCCCCAGAGCAAACCCCCGAAGGGGTCGCCCAGCCCCAGGACCTTCCCGACCTGGCTCAGTGGCGTCAAGAAGGGGGGCCCACCCAGGAACAGTTCCGTCAAGAGCAGAAGACCTGTCCCTCCCTCGAGGGACTCCGCCAGCAAGCCATCGCCCAGAGCGCAGGGGACACCACCGGAGCCCATTGGATCTATTGGGATAACGACCTGTTATACAGTGAACAGAGAATCGCGGAGTTAGGGGCCAGTCGAGTGCTGGTGGTGCCCCTCCGTTTCAGAGACTTCCTGTTAAATTTGGCCCACGATGTCCCTCTGGCTGGACACCTGGGCCAGGACAAAACCTACAGTCGCCTGGTGACCCACTTTTTCTGGCCGAAGATGAGAAACGACGTCCTCAACCACTGCCGGTCCTGCCCCACGTGCCAGGCCAGCGGGAAGAGCGGCCGCAAACTCAAAGCACCTCTGCAACCCTTCCCAGTTGTCACCACCCCGTTCGAGAGGGTGGGAATAGACATTGTGGGGCCCCTGGACCCCCGCACAGCACAAGGACATCGGTTCATCCTGGTACTGGTGGACCACGCCACCCGCTACCCCGAGGCTGTGCCCCTGCGAACTGTAACAGCCCCGGTGGTCGGCCGGGCCTTAATGGGGATCTTCTCCCGGGTGGGCTTCCCCCGAGAAGTCGTCAGCGACCAAGGCACAAACTTTATTTCGAAATATATGAAGTCCCTCTGGCAACAGTGCGGGGTCACCTACCGATTCACGACCCCCTATCACCCTCAAGGAAACGGACTAGTTGAGCGATTCATCCGCACGCTCAAGGGAATGATTGGGGGATTGGAAGAGCCCCTCCGTCGCCAGTGGGATGTACTACTTCCGTGCCTCCTCTTCGCCTATCGAGAAGTTCCCCAGAAGTCCCTCGGTTTTAGCCCTTTCGAACTCTTGTACGGGCACCCTGTGCGAGGGCCCCTCAGCCTAGTCAAAGAAGGTTGGGAGATGGCCCCCCTAAAGACCCCTCCAGACGTCTTCAAGTACCTCCTGACACTACGCAATCAGACCCGGCGATTCAGGGAAATGGCAAAAGCGAATCTTGAGGCCAGTCAGGAGGACATGAAAAAATGGTACGATCAAAATGCCTCCTCCGTCGAATTCGAACCTGGTCAACAAGTGTGGGTGATGTCCCCCACCGAACCATGTGCCTTGCAGGACAAGTGGACGGGGCCCTTCAAAGTGGTCGAACGCAAGAGCCCCGTCACCTATCTCATCGATATGGAATCTCCCCGGAACCCCCTCCGGGTCCTCCACACCAACAGACTCAAACCCCACTTTGTGCGCTCGGAACTCAGCCTCCTCATGGCTACAGACAGTGGAGCGGAAGAAGACTCCGAGCCTCTCCCTGATCTCCTGAAGACTCAGGAGAAAGATGGTTCCGTGGACGGGGTCCGGCTCTCCGATGCCCTCACCCCAGAGCAGCGCCAAGGCTGCCGGGACCTCCTGCTGCAGTTTGCTACCTTGTTTTCCCTCACCCCAGGGGTCACCCCCTGGTGCTTGCACGACGTGGACACTGGGGACAGTCCCCCTATCAGACACCGGGCATACCGCGTACCAGATCGGGTGCGGGCCTGCATCCAAGAGGAAGTATCCAAGATGCTCACGCTCGGGGTCATCGAGCCCTCGGACAGCCCCTGGGCCAGCCCGGTCGTGCTGGTCCCCAAAGCTGCTGCCCCCGACACCACTCCTGAACTCCGATTCTGCGTCGACTATCGGGGCTTGAATGCTGTCACCAGGACCGACGCTCATCCCATCCCCCGAGCGGATTAATTGATCGACCGCATGGGGGCTGCCCGCTACCTCAGCATCTTCGACCTGACAGCGGGCTACTGGCAGATCGGTCTCACACCCCGGGCCCAAGAACGGTCCGCCTTTTCTACCCCCGATGGCCACTACCACTTCAAAGTCATGCCCTTCGGCATGAAGAATGCCCCAGCTACTTTTCAGCGACTAGTGAACCAGGTCTTGGCGGGGCTCGAGGAGTTCAGCGCCGCCTACCTGGACGATATCGCTGTGTACAGCCGCCACTGGTCCGACCACCTCCACCACCTCCGAGAGGTCCTGCAGGCCCTCCAGCGGGCCGGCCTCACAATCAAGGCCGGCAAGTGCCAAATTGGTCAGGGATCCGTGACCTACCTCGGACACCAGGTGGGAAGCGGTCTGGTGGCCCCTCTGCAACTCAAAATCGCTGCCATCCAGTCCTGGCAGCCCCCAGTCACGCAGACCGAGGTCCGAGCCTTCTTGGGGCTCACCGGCTACTACCGGCGGTTCGTGAGGGACTATGGCAGCATTGTGGGGCCCCTCACGGGTCTCACATCCAAAAACCACCCGAAGAAGATTAACTGGACCCCAGACTGTCAAGCGGCCTTCGAGAAGCTGAAAGCCGCCCTGTGCACTGCCCCTGTGCTCCAGGCCCCCGATTACAGTCGGGAATTCATTGTGCAAACGGATGCCTCCGACCATGGCATCGGGGCGGTCCTCTCCCAGCTGAACCCTGAGGGACTTGACCAGCCGGTGGCCTTCATCAGCAGACGCCTCCTGGCCCGAGAACAGCGCTGGAGCACAATCGAGAGGGAGGCCTTCGCAGTGGTGTGGGCCCTCAAAAAGCTCCGGCCCTATCTCTTCGGTACCCACTTCCGGGTGCAAACAGATCATCGACCCCTGCAGTGGCTAATGCAGATGCGGGGGGAAAACCCCAAACTATTGCGCTGGTCCATCTCCCTGCAGGGGATGGACTTCACTGTGGAACATCGACCGGGCCAAGACCACGCCAACGCAGATGGCCTGTCACGCTTTTTCCGCCTCGACGAGGAGAGTCCCCAAGAGGATGGGTGACTCTCCCCGCCTTCAGCTGGGGGGGACGCATGTTGGACAGGCCACATGAAGGGCTTGCTCCCTCCCCGCATGACAGGGCCCAAGCCCCGGCCCTCCAGGTGTTAACCACAGAAACAACCCGCACCCCGTCTCCAGACGGAGCTCCTGCCCCCGGACATCTATGTATCATGGGGCCGAACCACTACCGGCTCCCCAGGCCGGACCAGCCGCCATCTTGGACACGGCACCACGAGGCCGCGTGGCCTCAGCTCGACCCTAACCCTGGGCCTGGCCAGGCCCCGACATCCCGGCACCACCATCCACCCAGGAGGTGAACGGACCACTTGGCAGGTCGATGGGAGAATGAAGTGTCGATGGCTCTCCCCCGCCAGGTGCCGATCGCCCTCCAGCTCCCCCGGGCGCTGGCTCCACCCCCCTGCTGGGTGTCTGGACTCCCTCATCCCGGACCTCCCGACCTCCAAGTGCGAGGGTCCGGACATCAAAGGGCGCCAGACCTATAACTAGGGCAGCTCCAGAGCAGGAAGGCAGTTGTATCCTGGAGTCGAGAGACACCGAGAAGAACTCAGCCTTGACGGACTACCGGCGCTGCCGTAGCCCTGCCTTGTGAACTATCGTCCTGCCTGCTGGCGCTGCCGCGGCCTTCTGCATCCTCCCTCCTCGTCGGGACCTGCTGGCGCTGCCGCGGACCGTTGTAACTACTACCTTCATCGGGACCTGCTGGCGCTGCCGCGGACCGTGTAACGACCACCTTCACCGGGACCTGCTGGCGCTGCCGCGGCCCGTCCAAGCTAGAACACCGAGCTCGAGGATTGTGAGCTATCCATCATCACATCTACCAGATTGGTAACCAGACTGTCCCGCTACCCCCTTCCCCAAACCAAGAGACTAGAATCGAGGGGACCCCTGAGTCCAGACCTCCTTGTACCATTCCATCGTACCTTAAGAAATCGCTCATAAAGAACGTTAAATCCTATCCTTGTGTGGTGTACCTCTGTGGGGGGGAAGTTACTCATCTGTACGATCGCTGGAGACGGCTCTCCCCGGAGACCTCTCCCCTTGTCCTCGGCCGACCCTCCCGGTCCGTCTAACAGCTATACTTGGGCTACATCTGGGTGATATTTCGGCTACATTTGGGCTCTTTTGTCTCTGGTGGCCATCTTGGGAGATTTATTTGTTATGAAGTTTCCTAATTTCCTCATTTACTGCAGTCTCCTCAGTAGGAAATACTTTCAGTTTTGTATTTGGTTCCATCAAGAAGGCATTCAGATGTGTCACACATTTGCCATAAATTCTGAATGTTAGCACTCTAGTTGCTCATTAGATCACTGTAGTAAAGCTACTGCTCACCAGGGAAGTCTGCTGCTGGTATTCAAAGTGCATGTTTCAGTCTGCATGTCAGAATTTTTTTATGACATAGAAGAGGATTTGAGAAGTCAAAATGTGCCCTAATTTTTCTTTCTGCAGCACTAATCATAATTTCTATGGCACAATGAATCCCCTCATTGTGTTCCTTTGTAAATTAAATGTTTTAAGTGTTACCACTTTATTCCATTCAAGATGGCTTCAGGTGTGCCATACTTTTGTCATAAGTAAGACTGTTAGCGCTCTAGTTGTTCGTTAGAACATTCTGGGACATTCTGTCATTGGGCTATACTTGGGCTACATCTGGGTGATATTTGGGCTACATTTGGGCTCTTTTGTCTCTGGTGGCCATCTTGGGAGATTTATTTGTTATGAAGTTTCCTAATTTCCTCATTTACTGCAGTCTCCTCAGTGGGAATACTTTCAGTTTTTTATTTGGTTCCATCAAGAAGGCATTCAGATGTGTCACACATTTGCCATAAATTCTGAATGTTAGCACTCTAGTTGCTCATTAGATCACTGTAGTAAAACTATTGCTCACCAGGGAAGTCTGCTGCTGGTATTCAAAGTGCATGTTTCAGTCTGCATGTCAGAATTTTTTTATGACATAGAAGAGGATTTGAGAAGTCAAAATGTGCCCTAATTTTTCTTTCTGCAGCACTAATCATAATTTCTATGGCACAATGAATCCCCTCATTGTGTTCCTTTGTAAATTAAATGTTTTAAGTGTTACCACTTTATTCCATTCAAGATGGCTTCAGGTGTGCCATACTTTTGTCATAAGTAAGACTGTTAGCGCTCTAGTTGTTCGTTAGAACATTCTGGGACATTCTGTCATTGGGATATACTTGGGCTACATCTGGGTGATATTTGGGCTACATTTGGGCTCTTTTGTCTCTGGTGGCCATTTTGGGAGACTTATTTGTTATGATATTTCTTAATTTCCTCATTTACTACAGTCTCCTCAGTAGGAAATACTTTCAGTTTTTTACTTTAATTCCATCAAGAAGGCATTCAGATGTGTCACAAATTTGCCATAAATTCAGAATGTTAGCACTCTAGTTGCTTATTAGATCACTGTAGTAAAGCTACTGCTCACCAGGGAAGTCTGCTGCTGGTATTGAAAGTGCATGTTTCAGTTTGCATGTCAGAATTTTTTAATGAAATAGAAGAGGATTTGAGAAGTCACTCAAAATGTGCCCTAATTTTTCTTTCTGCAGCACTAATCATACTTTCTATGGCAAAATGAACCCCCTCATTTTGTTCCTTTTTAAATTAAATGTTTTAAGAATTACCACTTTATTCCAACCAAGATGGCTTCAGGTGTGCCATACGTTTGTCATAAGTAGGACTGTTAGCGCTCTAGTTGTTCTTTAGAACACTCTGGGAAGCTGCAGTAGAACACAAAGGAATCAACTGACAGTCTCTGCCCTTGTTGGATGTACATGTTTTACTGAGAATGTCAGACTTCATTCTCACATGACTGAGAAAGATAATGTGAATTTACAGAAAATATGCTCTCAGTTAGCTTATAGATCACGTTCCAAACCTCTGTGGGAAAAGCATGAGAAAATAGTTTTCTCTCAAACATGATTCATGATATCACAGCAGAAGGCTTTTTCACATGGTAAAATCACCTTAGAACACACCACAATTCCTAAAATGAGTATGGTACCATCAACAAATGATTCATAATGTAACTAAAGTCTTGAAACCTTCTCTTAACTGCAATGCTTTTTAATGAGGTGCTATCATGTATATTGGTCCCAAGATGGCTGCCAACACTTCTTGGATGAAGTGCTGACAGCCAATCAGATCTCACGATGAGATGTGTGGTTAGGCTCCGCCCAGATCTATATGTGATTTTACTTTTGATTTTCTCAGGAACTACTGAACGGATTTACACCATTTAAGCAAAAGGCACATGCCTGACCTGAGGGCTACCTCTTTGCCAAATTTCAAGTAATTCTGTTCAGCCGTTCGGGCTGTACCTTCGACTAAAGGTCCTATGGGAAAATGCATGGGGAAAACGCGTTTTTGGACCCCCCTTTTTTCTCAGCCCCCGCTTGACGAATCACCCCGAGACTTTCAGGGTAGGAGCTGAGCGGAGCGTCCCATTAGTTTTGAAAATTTCACGAACATAAGTCAACCGGCGCCAAAGTTATTCAAAATAGAATTTTCAGATTTCCTATGGGAACTCGGTCCGAACTATAACTATCTACTGGCGACCGCAAGTAGATAATATATAATATATATATATATATATATATATATATATATATATATATATATATATATATATATATATATATATATATATATATATTTATAGTTGTACTATCTTAATGCAAGATAAATATCATAAATACTAATAATGCCTAGTAAAGTACCCACAGAAGGTTAATACACACAAAAGTTTCTTTTTTCTTTACAGGATATAGTAGTAAAAAGTGTGCGAATCACTGATGTAAGGCTATTGATGAAATGACTCGCGGTAAATGAAGTTTGCGAATCACTGAAAACAACTAAAGTTTTACTGATGGTGTGCAGATCACCGAAGAAATGATGGCCTCAAGAATAAACATACACACATCGTGGGAAAAGCTGATCACTTGTCTTTCACAGTGTATGAACAGCTGATTACTTGTTTTTCAAGTACAATAGATGATACTGAAACTGGCGATATTATGCGCACTAGCATGATTGGGATATTAGTGAAGAACAACTTGAACGCTGTTGCCTTTGTCGAGTTACGCGCACATGAACAGGAAACAGTGTTTATGTGACTGCACATAGGCCACAAACCGAGCAGAAGTAGTGTTCTAGTCTTTAATGACGCAGCCAGCGTGTGCGCGGCATCAAAACAAACAGATGAGGCGCGCAAGAACAGTGCAATAAAGATCAACAGCCTGGATCAGAAAACAGCAATAAATTGATAAAGTCTCAAAGCAACTTCAGAAACAAGCATTTGCAATGCAATAGGTCTCGCATTTATAAGAGTTTGAGCTATTGGCATTGTAAAATTACAATGCCTTTTTTTAATGTTTTGGTTGTAAAACAAATATAAGGCATTGTCATTTACAATGTCAGTAGCATAAACTCTCATAAAAGCAGTGTGTGGAGTGCAGCAGTTTGCGGCGTGCAGCAGTGTGAGGCGTGCAGCAGTGTGAGGCATGCAGCAGTGTGCGGCGTGCAGCAGTGTGAGGCGTGCAGCAGTGTGCGGCGTGCAGCAGTGTGCGGCGTGCAGCAGTGTGTGGCGTGCAGCAGTGTGCGGCGTGCAGCAGTGTTTCGTGTAGCAGTGTGAGGCATGCAGCACTGTGTGGCGTGCAGTGGCGTGCAGCAGTGTGCGGCGTGCAGCAGTGTCGTGCAGCATGCAGCAGTGAGTAATGCAGCAGTGTGCAGCAGTGTTGGGCGTGCAGCAGTGTGCGGCGTGCAGCAGTGTTTGGCGTGCAGCAGTGTGTGGCATGCAGCAGTGTTTCGTGTAGCATTGTGCGGCATGCAGCAGTGTGCGGCGTGCAGCAGTGTGTGGCGTGCAGCAGTGTGTGGCGTGCAGCACTGTGTGGCATGCAGGAGTGTGAGGCGTGCAGCAGTGTGCGGCGTGCAGCAGTGTGCGGCGTGCAGCAGTGTTTCGTGTAGCAGTGTGAGGCATGCAGCACTGTGTGGCATGCAGCAGCATGCAGCAGTGTGCGACGTGCAGCAGTGTGCTGCGTGCAGCAGTGTTTGGCGTGCAGCAGTGTGCTGCGTGCAGCAGTGTGCTGCGTGCAGCATGCAGCAGTGAGTAATGCAGCAGTGTGCAGCAGTGTATGGCGTGCAGCAGTGTGCGGCGTGCAGCAGTGTGCGGCGTGCAGCAGTGTGCGGCGTGCAGCACTGTTTCGTGTAGCATTGTGTGGCATGCAGCAGTGTGTGGCGTGCAGCAGTGTGTGGCGTGCAGCAGTGTGTGGCGTGCAGCAGTGTGTGGTGTGCAGTAGTGTTTCATGTAGCAGTGTGCGGCATGCAGCAGTGTGCGGCGTGCAGCAGTGTGTGGCGTGCAGCAGTGTGTGGTGTGCAGTGGCATGCAGCAGTGTGTGGCGTGCAGCAGTGTGCGGGATGCAGAAGTGTGCGGCATGCAGCAGTGTGTGGCGTGCAGCAGTGTGCGGCATGCAGCAGTGTGTGGTGTGCAGCAGTGTGAGGCATGCAGCAGTGTGAGGCGTGCAGCAGTATGAGGCATGCAGCAGTGTTTCATGTAGCAGTGTGAGGCGTGCAGCAGTGTGCGACATGCAGCAGTGTGCGGCTTGCAGCAGTGTGCGGCGTGCAGCAGTGTGCGGCGTGCAGCAGTGTTTCGTGTAGCAGTGTGAGGCATGCAGCACTGTGTGGCGTGCAGCAGCGTGCAGCAGTGTGTAGCATGCAGCAGTGTACTGCGTGCAGCAGTGTCGTGCAGCATGCAGCAGTGAGTAATGCAGCAGTGTGCGGCATGCAGCAGTGTGCGGCGTGCAGCAGTGTGTGTTGTGCAGCAGTGTGTGGCGTGCAGCAGTGTTTCGTGTAGCATTGTGCGGCATGCAGCAGTGTGCGGCATGCAGCAGTGTGTGGCGTGCAGCAGTGTGTGGCTTGCAGCAGTGTGTGGCATGCAGCAGTGTGAGGCGTGCAGCAGTGTGCGGCGTGCAGCAGTGTATGACGTGCAGCAGTGTGTGGCATGCAGCAGTGTGCGGCGTGCAGCAGTGTGTGGCGTGCAGCAGTGTTTCGTGTAGCAGTGTGAGGCATGCAGCACTGTGGGGCATGCAGCGGCGTGCAGCAGTGTGTGGCGTGCAGCAGTGTGCTGCGTGCAGCAGTGTCATGCTGCATGCAGCAGTAATGCAGCAGTATTGCAGCAGTGTGCAGCAGTGTGTGGCGTGCAGCAGTGTGCGGCGTGCAGCAGTGTGTACCGTGCAGCAGTGTGTGGCGTGCAGCAGTGTTTTGTGTAGCAGTGTTTCGTGTAGCATTGTGCGGCGTGCAGCAGTGTGTGGCGTGCAGCAGTGTGTGGCGTGCAGCAGTGTGTGGCATGCAGCAGTGTGTGGCGTTCAGAAGTGTTTCGTGTAGCAGTGTTTCATGTAGCAGTGTGCGGCGTGCAGCAGTGTGCGGCGTGCAGCAGTGTGCGGCATGCAGCAGCATGCAGCAGTGTGTGGCATGCAGCAGTGTGCGGCGTGCAGCAGTGTGAGGCGTACAGCAGTGTGACGCGTGCAGCAGTGTGAGGCGTGCAGCAGTGTGTGGCATGCAGCAGTGTGTGGCGTGCAGCAGTGTGAGGTGTGTAGCAGTGTTTCGTGTAGCAGTGTGAGGCGTGCAGCAGTGTGCGGCATGCAGCAGTGTGCGGCGTGCAGCAGTGTGTAATGCAGCAGTGTGCGGCGTGCAGCAGTGTGTGGCGTGCAGCAGTGTGTGGCGTGCAGCAGTGTTTCGTGTAGCATTGTGCGGCGTGCAGCATTGTGTGGTGTGCAGCAGTGTGCGGCGTGCAGCAGTGTGTGGCGTGCAGCAGTGTTTTGTGTAGCAGTGTGCGGCGTGCAGCTGTGTGTGGCATGCAGCAGTGTGCAGCGTGCAGCAGTGTGCGGCGTGCAGCAGTGTTTCGTGTAGCAGTGTGAGGCATGCAGCACTGTGTGGCGTGCAGCAGTGTGCAGCGTGCAGCGTGCAGCAGTGTGCTGCGTGCAGCAGTGTCGTGCAGCATGCAGCAGTGAGTAATGCAGCAGTGTGCGGTGTGCAGCAGTGTGCGGCATGCAGCAGTGTGTGTTGTGCAGCAGTGTGTGGCGTGCAGCAGTGTTTCGTGTAGCATTGTGCGACATGCAGCAGTGTGCGGCGTGCAGCAGTGTGTGGCGTGCAGCAGTGTGTGGCGTGCAGCAGTGTGTGGCATGCAGCAGTGTGAGGCGTGCAGCAGTGTGCGGCATGCAGCAGTGTGTGACGTGCAGCAGTGTGAGACGTGCAGCAGTGTGTGGCGTGCAGCAGTGTGCGGCGTGCAGCAGTGTTTCGTGTAGCATTGTGCGACATGCAGCAGTGTGTGGCGTGCAGCAGTGTGTGGCGTGCAGCAGTGTGTGGCGTGCAGCAGTGTGTGGCATGCAGCAGTGTGAGGCGTGCAGCAGTGTGCGGCATGCAGCAGTGTGTGACGTGCAGCAGTGTGAGACGTGCAGCAGTGTGTGGCGTGCAGCAGTGTGCGGCATGCAGCAGTGTGTGGCGTGCAGCAGTGTTTCGTGTAGCAGTGTGAGGCATGCAGCACTGTGTGGCATGCAGCGGCGTGCAGCAGTGTGCGGCATGCAGCAGTGTGTGGCGTGCAGCAGTGTGCGGCGTGCAGCAGTGTGCTGCGTGCAGCAGTGTCGTGCTGCATGCAGCAGTAATGCAGCAGTATTGCAGCAGTGTGCAGCAGTGTGTGGCGTGCAGCAGTGTGCGGCGTGCAGCAATGTTTTGTGTAGCAGTGCTTCGTGTAGCATTGTGTGGCGTGCAGCAGTGTGTGGCGTGCAGCAGTGTGTGGCGTGCAGCAGTGTGTGGCGTGCAGCAGTGTGTGGCATGCAACAGTGTGTGGCGTTCAGCAGTGTTTCGTGTAGCGGCGTGCAGCAGTGTGCGGCGTGCAGCAGTGTGCAGCGTGCAGCAGTGTGCGGTGTGCAGTGGCATGCAGCAGTGTGTGGCGTGCAGCAGTGTGCGGCGTGCAGCAGTGTGAGGCGTACAGCAGTGTGAGGCGTGCAGCAGTGTGAGGCGTGCAGCAGTGTGAGGCGTGCAGCAGTGTGTGGCACGCAGCAGTGTGTGGCGTGCAGCAGTGTGAGGTGTGTAGCAGTGTTTCGTGTAGCAGTGTGCGGCATGCAGCAGTGTGTAATGCAGCAGTGTGTAATGCAGCAGTGTGCGCAGCAGTGTGTGGCGTGCGGTAGTGTGCGGCATGCAGCAGTGTGCGGCGTGCAGCAGTGTGCGGCGTGCAGCAGTGTGTGGCGTGGTTTGTAAACAACAAGAAAAGCGGACATCAAAGGAAGGGTGGGAGGTAACGAGCATATGGGGTGTGAGTTATAACGAAAGTTAATTGTTGTAAGAGGGGATGCAGGAAGTGAGGCCGAGCGCATGCTGGCGAAAGCAATCTGCTGCTTTCAAGTCCGATGCCAGATGCCAGCTTCGCGCTTGAATGCCTCACATGCACTGGCCATTCCTAAGGTCTTGTGCCCCTTACTAAATCACTCTGAATGCGTGAGGTGGCGCACTCGCAGGAAGTAGCCGGTGGCAAATGGAATGCGCGTGGTTTTGCTCGTAACCGCCACCCAATTCGCCTGGGAAGCCTTTGGGAGCATTGCTGAAGCCCCTACATAAGTCTCGCTGTGCGATCGCTTACGCGATAGCCAGGCGACACCTAAAAAACGGGGTTTTCAGCACGATAGGCAATCTATGAAATTGCATACTTTACCCAGCTTCCGGTGCAATCAGGATACATAGTTTGGAACGGACTTACGATCTGCTCACCGCAGGGCTCCAGGCTTGATGTATATGTTGTTTCCCAGTCATCACCAGTGTTTTGTTCTCCATAACAGATGACAGGATCCCCAGAAACGTTCCAGGTAGGTTTATCTAGATAAAGAGAAAGAGATAAATCTTCTTCATCAAGCCTGGGCCAGTCGTCTCTCTGTGGAATCTGGACCACGGGCACCGTGTTCCAGATTCCACCCGAGAACAACAGGACACCAGATGAAGCTTTCTGAATGTCCCCAAAACGTCTGCTGATTGTTTAGTAGGCTTTTATCTACAAAGGGGCAAGACAGCAGAGGCTGAGGAAGAGAGCAGAGCATTAAATGGATAAAGGAGATGAGAGGAGTGAGGGACATAGATAGGGTGGAGAGAAGGAATGACGAGTAGAATGAGGAACTTCAAGACCCGTACATTACATTAGTGTAGCAGGTGCAGTGACACTGGGGTCAAGGGGTGTGATAGACGCGCTGCACCTCATCTATAGCAGTATTTTAAAACCAGCTGGGGGCCTAGTTTTGTTGCTTGCGCCAGAACCCATGACCCCCCGACTATGCCACTTCCTGTAAGAAGTTGAATAAAAACTGTTTGCTCTTTCCTTTGCTTTATGTATATATTTGTTATCAACAACTTAGCGAGGCGATACAACCCTTTTAAAAATGACCATTAGTGCCCTGCCATTAGGTGCCTCTAGTTGTATTTGGCTTCAGTCACTTTCATGCATGGACAGCCTTTCTTTGATGCCTTAGGGGCAGGCACAGAATAATACACATACCCCGCCTTAGAGGGGATCCCACAGCACCACGTTTCCTGAGTGCGTTACCATTGATGCAATGTATATGACTGCATCAGTTTTGCTTGGTAAACAGTCACAACCCACATTTAAAACGCAGATGTTAAGTCTCTCACTTGACTGGTAAGGTAAATTCTTACACAAAGTTGTTAGGGTTATATTTTTTGTTATTCACACTTTGATTTTCTTGACATTTGTCCTTTTTTTGTTGATTGCATCTGCGTACCAACTCACCTCCCCAAATCTGCAATGAAGGTGTGTTTTACCATACTTGCAGAACCTTGTCTATCTGTTCAAACAGACCGCCGCCCTTGAGCGGTTTCACAGAGGCCGCATGACTGACAACATATTTCTAAGTACATGAGTTTCCTTGGTTTCACTGTTCTTGCTTGTTACTTATTACTGGTTGGTGTAAGGTCATCTACTGATCAATCTGTTGTAACAGCGGAGGATCAAGTATTAACAGTATTGGGCGGTGGGTGGTGTACTCTACTTTGACCAGTAAGAGGTTCTTGGCTCTCGGGTCCACTGGCGGTGTACCATATAAGATTTAGGAGCCATGTATGGTGGCGCTTAATAACATTAGAGTGCTTCCGCTCCCATATAAACTAATCTGCGACTGTGGTGGATGCTCCGTGGGACATTTGGTAGCTTAGCAAGAATAGGAGAAGAGCTAGAAGATGGCCCAAGTTCTACTGCTTTGCTTTGACCCAGGCCTATCAAATGAGTTAAACTGCCCATCTTATTGTCAACCTCTGATGTTATCCAGAGTTTGCAGGGACTTCACTTGATCATCTAAACTCCTTGGCACATGGTGTTATGAAGTCCCACCGTCCTGAGGCACATGCTAGCTAATGGTAATTCAGCCATTTTCTTGGATAGTTAGTGTTAAAACAAAACCCAGACAGAGGGAGTCATTCAGTGTAAGAGCGGAAGTGCATAGTGTGGAAGTGTGCCGTTAATTACATGTGCTAAAAGTTTAGGGCATTATTTAGAGTCTGTCGGCCGGGATACCCTGTGGCAGATATTCCACCCGCTGTCTTACCAGTGCCATATACCAGATCGGATATCTGTCAGGTTTGGGACAGAGTATCCGCTCCCCCGAAGTCCAAAGAAGTCAATAAGGCTTGCTGCTTGGCATCTTGTAATGTGACCACAAAGATCTGTGAGAATACAAGGTAGAGGGGTCTTTTCTTGAGCAGTAACCAGGCAATATAGCATCCCCTCTGTCCAGATGGCACAATAGCAAAGCACGTTGCACACTGTGCACAACACGTGTGCCGAGCTTCAGGCCATTATGCTGGCTGGCTCACTTTGACGCAGGGAGTGTAATCATATGATGCATCAACTCGCGGCACATTCCCACCTCGTCTGTCTTCACTGCCTCAGTGAGCGTAGCTGCTGCAGGTGGACCTCATGTGTGGCCAAGAGTGGTTGCAGTGATGAGATCTACTATGTACACTTGCTGCAATTTGCAGCAAGAGCATCAATCATCGTGAAGTGTGTTGGACAGGCCACACGAAGGGCTTGCTCCCTCCCCGCACGACAGGGCCCGAGCTCCGGCCCACCAGGCATAACCCACGAAAAGCACCTGTACCCCGTCTCCCGACGGATCTTCTGCCCTCGGACCTCTACTCATCACGGGGCCCAGCCCCACCGGCTCCCCCGGCCGGTTCAAGCCGCCATCTTGGGCCCTGCACCACGAGGCCGCGTGGCCTCGCCCCGACCCTAACCCCGGGCCTGACCGGCCCCGACATCCCGGCACCACCATCCACCCGGGAGGTGAGCGGACCACTTGGCAGGTCAATGGGAGGGCGAAGTGTCAAGAGCTCTTCCCCCGCCAGGTGCCGATCGCCTCCAGCTCCCCCAGGCGCTGGCTCCACCCCCTGCTGGGTGTCTGGACACCTTCATCCCGGGCCCTCCGACCTCCAAGTGCGAGGGTCCGGACATCAAAGAGCGCCTGCCCTATAACTGGGGCAACTCCGGAGCAGGAAGGCAGTTGTATCCTGGAGTCGAGAGACACCGAGAGAACTCAGCCTTGACGGACTACTGGCGCTGCCGTAGCCCGCTCTTGTGAACCATCGTCCTGCCTGCTGGCGCTGCCGCGGCCTTCTGCAACATCCATCCTCGTCGGGACCTGCTGGCGCTGCCGCGGCCCGTTGTAACGACCATCCTCACCGGGACCTGCTGGCGCTGCCGCGGACCGTACATCGACCATCTTTCCGGGACCTGCTGGCGCTGCCGCGGACCGTGTACCGACCATCTCGACCGGGACCTGCTGGCGCTGCCGCGGCCCGTACCAACTAAACCACCAAGCTCGAGGATTGTGAGCTAGTCATCATCTCATCCGAACTACCTGACTGGTAACCAGACTGTCCCGTTCCCCCTTACCCTGCATTGAGAGACTTGAATCGAGGGGACCCCTGAGTCCAGACCTCCTTGTACCATTCAACCGTACCTTAAGAAGTGCTTATAAAGAACACTGAACCTTATCCGTGTGTGGTATCTGTCTGTGGGGGGGAAGTTACTTGTCTGTACGATCGCTGGAGACGGCTCTCCCCGGAGGCCTCTCCTCCTGACCCCGGCCGACCCTCCCGGTCCGTCTACCCTTTCTAACAAAGTGCTATGTGAGTTCAGTGTGTTTGCTGTGTGAAGTGGTAAGTCAGATGTTGAGAAGTTTGTTTGGGGTGGGTGTGGGTGGATGGCATGTGGGGTTACAATGTTTGTATGCGCATGAGATAGTTAGGATGGTGCAAAGCTATGTAAAGGGAATGGACATGGAGTCACTGATAAAAGAAACTGTAGGGCGGAGTGATATGTGGTGCCAAATATACAGTTCCTGGTAAGCAGCAGTCCCTAACACGACAGACCAGTAGTTTTCACTTCTTCTTCGGCCTTAGTTGAAGTGCTGGAATACCTTGGAAGACACGAAAGCAGGAGCATAGGGATAGGAATCCAGGGAGGCTCTAATAGGTCTTTTGACAAAAAAGATCTTGGCCTTGGAGCCACATTGTTTTCTGAGCACTTCTCACCTCTGTTGGGGGAGGAGAGGAGCAGATTGATTCATTTTTAAATGGAGCTGGATAGCAGCAATGGTGGGAAGTTCTGGTTGGCTTGTTAGTAGTTGGGGATCACGGAAACTAGAGTTGCTGTATTAAGTAGTACAGTGATCACTTCGATCACTGCACCAGTGTTTACTTTGGTGGTAATCACTTTGGTGGGTAAAGTAGTTATGATGGAGAGTGTTGGACAGGCCACATGAAGGGCTTGCTCCCCCCCCGCATGACAGGGCCCGAGCCCCGGCCCTCCAGGTGTTACCCACAGAAACAACCCGCACCCCGTCTCCAGACGGGACTCCTGCCCCCGGACATCTCTGTATCATGGGGCCGAACCACTACCGGCTCCCTCGCCCGGCCCGGCCGCCATCTTGGACACTGCACCACGAGGCCGCGTGGCCTCAGCTCGACCCTAACCCTGGGCCTGGCCAGGCCCCGACATCCCGGCACCACCATCCACCCAGGAGGTGAACGGACCACTTGGCAGGTCGATGGGAGAAAGAAGTGTCGATGGCTCTCCCCCGCCAGGTGCCGATCGCCCCCCAGCTCCCCCGGGCGCTGGCTCCACCCCCCTGCTGGGTGTCTGGACTCCCTCATCCCGGACCTCCCGACCTCCAAGTGCGAGGGTCCGGACATCAAAGGGCGCCAGACCTATAACTGGGGCAGCTCCAGAGCAGGAAGGCAGTTGTATCCTGGAGTCGAGAGACACCGAGAAGAACTCATCCTTGACGGACTACCGGTGCTGCCGTAGCCCTGCCTTGTGAACTATCATCCTGCCTGCTGGCGCTGCCGCGGCCTTCTGCATCCTCCATCCTCGTCGGGACCTGCTGGCGCTGCCGCGGACCGTTGTAACTACCACCTTCATTGGGACCTGCTGGCGCTGCCGCGGACCGTTGTAACTACCACCTTCGTTGGGACCTGCTGGCGCTGCCGCGGACCGTTGTAACCACCACCTTCATCGGGACCTGCTGGCGCTGCCGCGGACCGTGTAACGACCACCTTCACCGGGACCTGCTGGCGCTGCCGCGGCCCGTCCAGCTAGAACACCGAGCTCGAGGATTGTGAGCTAACCATCATATCATCGCATCTACCAGATTGGTAACAAGACTGTCCCGCTACCCCCTTTCCCAACCAAGAGACTAGAATCGAGGGGACCCCTGAGTCCTGACCTCCTTGTACCATTCTATCGTACCTAAAGATTGCTTATAAAGAACGTTAAACCTTATCTTCGTGTGGTGTACATCTGTGGGGGGGAAGTTACTCGTCTGTACGATCGCTGGAGACGGCTCTCCCCGGAGACCTCTCCCCGTGTCCTCGGCCGACCCTCCCGGTCCGTCTAACATTGGTGGCCAGCGGCGCGATCCGAATCAACGCGTAATCGTACAGAGAGTAGCTCACCCCACGACGAAACCACAATGTCAACCAAAGAGAGCGGATCCACCGAGAAATTCCAGATGGAGAAATTGGAAGAGTACAGCCATCGTGAATTGAAACAATTCTGCATGGAACTAGGCATTGCTACCACCGGCCTGAGCACCAAAGACGATTTCAAGCACGCCATTGAGTCGTGGGCAGAAACCGGGGCCGCGAGATCCCCGGACCAAAACCTTGCAGCATCAGAGAGGAACACCACGGCTCCCGAGGAGCGAAGAACGGGTCTCTCGCAGGAAGAGATCCAAGAGAGAGAAAAAAACAGACTACATGAGCTAGAAATGGCACGGCTCAAAATGGACGGTTGTTAGACGGACCGGAAGGGTCGGCCGAGGACAAGGGGAGAGGTCTCCGGGGAGAGCCGTCTCCAGCGATCGTACAGACGAATAACTTCCCCCCCACAGAGGTACACCACACAAGGATAAGGTTTAACGTTCTTTATAAGCGATCCCTTAGGTACGATAGAATGGTACAAGGAGGTCTGGACTCAGGGGTCCCCTCGATTCTAGTCTCTTGGTTGGGAAAGGGGGTAGCGGGACAGTCTGGTTACCAATCTGGTAGATAGCTCACAATCCTCGAGCTCGGTGTTCTAGCTGGACGGGCCGCGGCAGCGCCAGCAGGTCCCGGTGAAGGTGGTCGTTACACGGTCCGCGGCGGCGCCAGCAGGTCCAGATGAAGGTGGTTGTTACACGGTCCGCGGCAGCGCCAGCAGGTCCCGATGAAGGTGGTCGTTACAACGGTCCGCGGCAGCGCCAGCAGGTCCCGAAAAGGATGGAGGATGTAGAAGGCCGCGGCAGCGCCAGCAGGCAGGACGATAGTTCACAAGGCAGGGCTACGGCAGCGCCGGTAGTCCGTCAAGGATGAGTTCTTCTCGGTGTCTCTCGACTCCAGGATACAACTGCCTTCCTGCTCTGGAGCTGTCCTAGTTATAGGTCTGGCGCCCTTTGATGTCCGGACCCTCGCACTTGGAGGTCGGGAGGTCCGGGATGAGGGAGTCCAGACACACAGCAGGGGGGTGGGGCCAGTGCCCGGGGGAGCTGGAGGGCGATCGGCACCTGGCGGGGGAGAGCCATCGACACTTCTTTCTCCCATCGACCTGCCAAGTGGTCCGTTCACCTCCTGGGTGGATGGTGGTGCCGGGATGTCGGGGCCTGGCCAGGCCCAGGGTTAGGGTCGAGCTGAGGCCACGCGGCCTCGTGGTGCAGTGTCCAAGATGGCGGCCGGTCCGGCCGAGGGAGCCGGTAGTGGTTCGGCCCCATGATACAGAGATGTCCGGGGGCAGGAGTTCCGTCTGGAGACGGGGTGCGGGTTGTTTCTGTGGGTAACACCTGGAGGGCCGGGGCTTGGGCCCTGTCATGCGGGGAGGGAGCAAGCCCTTCATGTGGCCTGTCCAACAAGCGTCCCCCCCAGCTGAAGGCGGGGAGAGTCACCCATCCTCTTGGGGACTCTCCTCGTCGAGGCGGAAAAAGCGTGACAGGCCATCTGCGTTGGCATGGTCTTGGCCCGGTCGATGTTCCACAGTGAAGTCCATCCCCTGCAGGGAGATGGACCAGCGCAATAGTTTGGGGTTTTCCCCCCGCATCTGCATTAGCCATTACAGGGGTCGATGATCTGTTTGCACCCGGAAGTGGGTACCGAAGAGATAGGGCCGGAGCTTTTTGAGGGCCCACACCACTGCGAAGGCCTCCCTCTCGATGGTGCTCCAGCGCCGTTCTCGGGCCAGGAGGCGTCTGCTGATAAAGGCCACCGGTTGGTCAAGTCCCTCGGAGTTCAGCTGGGAGAGGACCGCCCCGATGCCATGGTCGGAGGCATCTGTTTGCACAATGAATTCCCGACTGTAGTCGGGGGCCTGGAGCACAGGGGCAGTGCACATGGCGGCTTTCAGCTTCTCGAAGGCCGCTTGACAGTCTGGGGTCCAGTTGATCTTCTTCGGGTGGTTCTTGGAGGTGAGTCCCGTGAGGGGCCCCACAATGCTGCCATAGTCCCTCACGAACCGCCGGTAGTAGCCGGTGAGCCCCAAGAAGGCTCGGACCTCGGTCTGCGTGACTGGGGGCTGCCAGGACTGGATGGCAGCGATTTTGAGTTGCAGAGGGGCCACCAGACCGCTTCCCACCTGGTGTCCGAGGTAGGTCACGGATCCCTGACCAATTTGGCACTTGCCGGCCTTGATTGTGAGGCCGGCCCGCTGGAGGGCCTGCAGGACCTCTCGGAGGTGGTGGAGGTGGTCGGCCCAGTGGCGGCTGTACACAGCGATATCGTCCAGGTAGGCGGCGCTGAACTCCTCGAGCCCCGCCAAGACCTGGTTCACTAGACGCTGAAAAGTAGCTGGGGCATTCTTCATGCCGAAGGGCATGACTTTGAAGTGGTAGTGGCCATCGGGGGTAGAAAAGGCGGACCGTTCTTGGGCCCGGGGTGTGAGACTGATCTGCCAGTAGCCCGCTGTCAGGTCGAAGATGCTGAGGTAGCGGGCAGCCTCCATGCGGTCGATCAATTCATCCGCTCGGGGGATGGGATGAGCGTCGGTTCTGGTGACAGCATTCAAGCCCCGATAGTCGACGCAGAATCGGAGCTCAGGAGTAGTGCCGGGGGTAGCTGCTTTGGGGACCAGCACGACCGGGCTGGCCCAGGGGCTGTCCGAGGGCTCGATGACCCCGAGCGTGAGCATCTTGGATACTTCCTCTTGGATGCAGGCCTGCACCCGATCTGGTACGCGGTATGCCCGGTGTCTGATAGGGGGACTGTCCCCCGTGTCCACGTCGTGCAAGCACCTGGGAGTGACCCCTGGGGTGAGGGAAAACAAGGTAGCAAACTGCAGCAGGAGGTCCCGGTAGCCTTGGCGCTGTTCCGGGGTGAGGGCATCGGAGAGCCGGACCCCGTCCACGGAACCATCTTTCTCCCGAGTCTTCAGGAGATCAGGGAGAGGCTCGGAGTCTTCTTCCGCTCCACTGTCTGTAGCCATCAGGAGGCTGAGCTCCGAGCGCACAAAGTGGGGTTTGAGTCTGTTGGTGTGGAGGACCCGGAGGGGGTTCCGGGGAGATTCCATATCGATGAGATAGGTGGCGGGGCTCTTGCGTTCGACCACTTTGAAGGGCCCCGTCCACTTGTCCTGCAAGGCACATGGTTCGGTGGGGGACATCACCCACACTTGTTGGCCAGGTTCGAATTCGATGGAGGAGGCATTTTGATCGTACCATTTTTTCATGTCCTCCTGACTGGCCTCAAGATTCGCTTTTGCCTCTTCTCGGAACCGCCGGGTCTGGTTGCGTAGGGCCAGGAGGTACTTGAAGACGTCTGGAGGGGTCTTTAGGGGGGCCATCTCCCAACCTTCTTTGACTAGGCTGAGGGGCCCTCGCACAGGGTGCCCGTACAAGAGTTCGAAAGGGCTAAAGCCGAGGGACTTCTGGGGAACTTCTCGATAGGCGAAGAGGAGGCACGGAAGTAGTACATCCCACTGGCGACAGAGGGGCTCTTCCAATCCCCCAATCATTCCCTTGAGCGTGCGGTTGAATCGCTCGACTAGTCCGTTTCCTTGAGGGTGATAGGGGGTCGTGAATCGGTAGGTGACCCCGCAGTGTTGCCAGAGGGACTTCATATACTTCGAAATAAAGTTTGTGCCTCTGTCGCTGACGACTTCTCGGGGGAAGCCCACCCGGGAGAAGATCCCCATTAAGGCCCGGCTGACCACCGGGGCTGTTACAGTTCGCAGGGGCACAGCCTCGGGGTAGCGGGTGGCGTGGTCCACCAGTACCAGGATGAACCGATGTCCTTGTGCTGTACGGGGGTCCAGGGGCCCCACAATGTCTATTCCCACCCTCTCGAACGGGGTGGTGACAACTGGGAAGGGTTGCAGAGGTGCTTTGAGTTTGCGGCCGCTCTTCCCGCTGGCCTGGCACGTGGGGCAGGACCGGCAGTGGTTGAGGACGTCGTTCCTCATCTTTGGCCAGAAAAAGTGGGTCACCAGGCGACTGTAGGTTTTGTCCTGGCCCAGGTGTCCAGCCAGAGGGACATCGTGGGCCAAATTTAACAGGAAGTCTCTAAAACGGAGGGGCACCACCAGCACTCGACTGGCCCCTAACTCCGCGATTCTCTGTTCGCTGTACAATAGGTCGTTGTCCCAATAGATCAAATGGGCTCCGGTGGTGTCCCCTGCGCTCTGGGCGAGGGCTTGCTGGCGGAGTCCCTCGAGGGAGGGACAGGTCTTCTGTTCTTGACGGAACTGTTCCTGGGTGGGCCCCCCTTCTTGACGCCACTGAGCCAGGTCGGGAAGGTCCTGGGGCTGAGCGACCCCTTCGGGGGTTTGCTCTGGGGGGTCGGTATAGTCGGTGTCCTCCACTGGAGCGATCGGGGGAGGAGGTGCAGGCCATTCTGGTTCTTCTGGTCGGGGGATGGCACGGGCGGCCATGGACCGGGTGGTTACGCACGCCCAGTCCGGGAGGCCCAACATCCCCAGGTGTTCTCTTCTTTCTACGGCGGCCCACGGGGAACTCTCAAGATCATTCCCCAGGAGACAATCCACGGGGGCATCATCCTGGACCGTCACCTTCAACATGCCGGAGACTCCTCCCCATTCGAAGGGGACGCAGGCCATCCGACATAGACTCTCTGAATTGTCGGCTGAGCGGACAGGGCAGAGAATGTTCGGCAGGATCTGCTCTGGTTTTACCAGGTGACAGCGGACGGCCGTCACACTGGCCCCCGTGTCACGTAGTGCTTCGGCCCGGCGCCCATTAATGTTCACCCACTGGCTATATTTTCTGGTGTTGGCGGGTAGGGGAGCCCGCGGGACCATGTCTCTTCCCCCTAGGCACGCTAGAACCATGGCGGCCGGTTCCCACTCTTGTTGTGCCTGTTCGTATTCTTCCAGTTCCTCGGAGATTTGTTCTCCCCCCAGGGCGGCGGCAGCTACCTGGCGGGGTCTCGGAGTTTGGTTCTGTGGACAGTTCGGGTCATTGGCGTAGTGGCCGACTCGCTGGCATCGGTGACACGTGACGTTGGCTCGGAACCCCGGGCGCAGCGGGGGGTTGCCCCGGCTGGCCGGGGGCGGGGTGCTGGCAGCGGGAGCGGCCGGCACGGTGTCTCTTCCTCATCGCTGGCCTCCTCCACCTCCTCGGGGGCGGTGCTGACCTTGGTTGTTCCGGTTCTGTTCGTGTGGCCCTCTCCGGCCCACTCGGGTGCTTTCCCACCGGTCAGCTTCGGCGGCGAGTTGCCGTGGGTCAGTCAATTTACTGTCGAGGAGGTGCTGCCTGAGCTCGACGAAGCAGTTGTTAGAGAGGTGCTCCCACACCATGAGATTAAAAAGTTGCTCGTAGGTCGTTACGTGGCTTCCCTTGATCCAACCCTCGAAGGCTCGGCTGAAATAGTTGACATATTCCACCCAAGTTGTACCCGGGATCCGGGTGCAGTCTCGAAACCTCTGGCGGTACATTTCGGGTGTGAGCCCATAACGGGTGAGGAGGGCAGCCTTCATGTGGTCATAGGATGACATCTGATGGTCTGGGAGCTGTAGCAGGGCATCGCGTCCTTCGTTGACGAACCTCCCCCATAGACCGGCTCCCCAGTCACTTCGATCGATCCGGTGGGAGGTCATGGCGATCTCGTAGGCCTTAAACCACTGTTGTATGTCGTCCTCTCGGACATATTCTCGAACGACATCCTTGGGGATGTGGACTTTCTTTTCTGTCGCTCCCGGGGTGCGCGGTCGCTCGGGCACCTCTGGTTCTTTGTTCTGTTTCCGTAGGTCTATTTCTGCCAGTTTGCGCTCGTGTTCGTATGCTAATTTCTTTTCTTCGAGCTCTCTCTGCCTCTGTTTTTCTTCCCGTTCTTCTCGGAGCCGCAGATGTTCTAGGTTCAGTTTTTGCTCGGCTAATTTTAGTTCACCGTCCATTTTGAGCCGTGCCATTTCTAACTCATGTAGTCTGTTTTTTTGTCTCTCTTGGATCTCTTCCTGCGAGAGGCCCGTTCCTCGCTCCTCGGGAGCCGTGGCGTTCCTCTCTGATGCTGCAATGTTTTGGTCCGTGGATCTGGCGGTCCCGGTTTCTGCCCACGACTCAATGGCGTGCTTGAAATCGTCTTTGGTGCTCAGGCCGGTGGTAGCAATGCCTAGTTCCATGCAGAATTGTTTCAATTCACGATGGCTGTACTCTTCCAATTTTTCCATCTGGAATTTCTCGGTGGATCCGCTCTCTTTGGTTGACATTGTGGTTTTGTCGTGGGGTGACACGACAAAACGCGTCGATTCGGATCGCGCCGCTGGCCACCAATGTTAGACGGACCGGGAGGGTCGGCCGAGGACAAGGTGAGAGGTCTCCGGGGAGAGCCGTCTCCAGCGATCGTACAGACGAATGACTTCCCCCCCACAGAGGTACACCACACAAGGATAAGGTTTAACGTTCTTTATAAGCGATCCCTTAGGTACGATAGAATGGTACAAGGAGGTCTGGACTCAGGGGTCCCCTCGATTCTAGTCTCTTGGTTGGGAAAGGGGGTAGCGGGACAGTCTGGTTACCAATCTGGTAGATAGCTCACAATCCTCGAGCTCGGTGTTCTAGCTGGACGGGCCGCGGCAGCGCCAGCAGGTCCCGGTGAAGGTGGTCGTTACACGGTCCGCGGCGGCGCCAGCAGGTCCCGATGAAGGTGGTTGTTACACGGTCCGCGGCAGCGCCAGCAGGTCCCGATGAAGGTGGTCGTTACAACGGTCCGCGGCAGCGCCAGCAGGTCCCGACAAGGATGGAGGATGTAGAAGGCTGCGGCAGCGCCAGCAGGCAGGACGATAGTTCACAAGGCAGGGCTACGGCAGCGCCGGTAGTCCGTCAAGGATGAGTTCTTCTCGGTGTCTCTCGACTCCAGGATACAACTGCCTTCCTGCTCTGGAGCTGTCCTAGTTATAGGTCTGGCGCCCTTTGATGTCCGGACCCTCGCACTTTGAGGTCGGGAGGTCCGGGATGAGGGAGTCCAGACACCCAGCAGGGGGGTGGGGCCAGTGCCCGGGGGAGCTGGAGGGCGATCGGCACCTGGCGGGGGAGAGCCATCGACACTTCTTTCTCCCATCGACCTGCCAAGTGGTCCGTTCACCTCCTGGGTGGATGGTGGTGCCGGGATGTCGGGGCCTGGCCAGGCCCAGGGTTAGGGTCGAGCTGAGGCCACACGGCCTCGTGGTGCAGTGTCCAAGATGGCGGCCGGTCCGGCCGAGGGAGCCGGTAGTGGTTCGGCCCCATGATACAGAGATGTCCGGGGGCAGGAGTTCCGTCTGGAGACGGGGTGCGGGTTGTTTCTGTGGGTAACACCTGGAGGGCCGGGGCTTGGGCCCTGTCATGCGGGGAGGGAGCAAGCCCTTCATGTGGCCTGTCCAACAACGGTGAACTAAAATTAGCCGAACAAAAACTGAACCTAGAACATCTGCGGCTCCGAGAAGAACGGGAAGAAAAACAGAGGCAGAGAGAGCTCGAAGAAAAGAGATTAGCGTACGAACACGAGCGCAAACTGGCAGAAATAGACCTACGGAAACAGAACAAAGAACTGGAGGTGCCCGAGCGACCGCGCACCCCGGGAGCGACAGAAAAGAAAGTCCACATCCCCAAGGATGTCGTTCGAGAGTATGTCCGAGAGGACGACATACAACAGTGGTTCAAGGCCTACGAGATCGCCATGACCTCCCACCGGATCGATCGAAGTGACTGGGGAGCCGGTCTATGGGGGAGGTTCGTCAATGAAGGCCGCGATGCCCTGTTACAGCTCCCAGACCATCTGATGTCATCCTATGACCACATGAAGGCTGCCCTCCTCACCCGATATGGGCTCACACCCGAAATGTACCGCCAGAGGTTCCGAGACTGCACCCGGATCCCGGGTACAACTTGGGTGGAATATGTCAACTATTTCAGCCGAGCCTTCAAGGGTTGGATCAAGGGAAGCCACGTAACGACCTACGAGCAACTTTTTAATCTCATGGTGTGGGAGCACCTCTCTAACAACTGCTTCGTCGAGCTCAGGCAGCACCTCCTCGACAGTAAATTGACTGACCCACGGCAACTCGCCGCCGAAGCTGACCGGTAGGAAAGCACCCGAGTGGGCCGGAGAGGGCCGCACGAACAGAACCGGAACAACCAAGGCCAGCACCGTCCCCGAGGAGGAGGAGGAGGCCAGGGACGAGGAAGAGACACCGTCCCGGCTGCTCCCGCTGCCAGCACCCCGCCCCCGGCCAGCCGGGGCAACCCCCCGATGCGTCCGTGGTTCCGAGCCAATGTCACGTGTCACCGATGCCAGCGAGTCGGCCACTACGCCAATGACCCGAACTGTCCACAGACCAAACGCCGAGACCCCGCCAGGTAGCTGCCGCCGCCCTGGGGGGAGAACAAATCTCCGAAGAACAGGAAGAATACGAGCAGGAACAACAAGAGTGGGAACCGGCCGCCATGGTTCTAGCGTGCCTAGGGGGAAGAGACATGGTCCCGCGGGCACCCCTACCCGCCAACACCAGAAAATATAGTCAGTGGGTGAACATTAATGGACGCCGGGCCGAAGCACTACGTGACACGGGGGCCAGTGTGACGGCCGTCCGCTGTCACCTGGTAAAACCAGAGCAGATCCTGCCGAACATTCTCTGCCCCGTCCGTTCAGCCGACAATTCGGAGAGTCTATGTCGGATGGCCTGCGTCCCCTTCGAATGGGGAGGAGTCTCCGACATGTTGAAGGTGACGGTCCGAGATGATGCCCCCGTGGACTGTCTCCTAGGGAATGATCTTGAGAGTTCCCCGTGGGCCGCCGTAGAAAGAAGAGAGCACCTGGGGATGTTGGGCCTCCCGGACTGGGAGTGCGTAACCACCCGGTCCATGGCCGCCCGGGCCATCCCCCGACCAGAAGAACCGGAATGGCCAGCACCTCCTCCCCCGGTCGCGCCAGTAGAGGACACCGACCATACCGACCCCCCAGAGCAAACCCCCGAAGGGCTCGCTCAGCCCCAGGACCTTCCCAACCTGGCTCAGTGGCGTCAAGAAGGGGGGCCCACCCAGGAACAGTTCCGTCAAGAACAGAAGACCTGTCCCTCCCTCGAGGGACTCCGCCAGCAAGCCCTCGCCCAGAGCGCAGGGGACACCACCGGAGCCCATTGGGTCTATTGGGACAACGACCTATTGTACAGTGAACAGAGAATCGCGGAGTTAGGGGCCAGTCGAGTGCTGGTGGTGCCCCTCCGTTTTAGAGACTTCCTGTTAAACTTGGCCCACGATGTCCCTCTGGCTGGACACCTGGGCCGGGACAAAACCTACAGTCGCCTGGTGACCCACTTTTTCTGGCCGAAGATGAGAAACGACGTCCTCAACCACTGCCGGTCCTGCCCCACGTGCCAGGCCAGCGGGAAGAGCGGCCGCAAACTCAAAGCACCTCTGCAACCCTTCCCAGTTGTCACCACCCCGTTCGAGAGGGTGGGAATAGACATTGTGGGGCCCCTGGACCCCCGTACAGCACAAGGACATCGGTTCATCCTGGTACTGGTGGACCACGCCACCCGCTACCCCGAGGCTGTGCCCCTGCGAACTGTAACAGCCCCGGTGGTCGGCCGGGCCTTAATGGGGATCTTCTCCCGGGTGGGCTTCCCCCGAGAAGTCATCAGCGACAGAGGCACAAACTTTATTTCGAAGTATATGAAGTCCCTCTGGCAGCAGTGCGGGGTCACCTACCGGTTCACGACCCCCTATCACCCTCAAGGAAACGGACTAGTCGAGCGGTTCAACCGCACGCTCAAGGGAATGATTGGGGGATTGGAAGAGCCCCTCCGTCGCCAGTGGGATGTACTACTTCCGTGCCTCCTCTTCGCCTATCGAGAAGTTCCCCAGAAGTCCCTCGGTTTTAGCCCTTTCGAACTCTTGTACGGGCACCCTGTGCGAGGGCCCCTCAGCCTAGTCAAAGAAGGTTGGGAGATGACCCCCCTAAAGACCCCTCCAGACGTCTTCAAGTACCTCCTAACCCTACTCAATCAGACCAGGCGATTCAGAGAAATGGCGAAAGCGAACCTTGAGGCCAGTCAGGAGGACATGAAAAAATGGTACGATCAAAATGCCTCCTCCATCGAATTCGAACCTGGCCAACGAGTGTGGGTGATGTCCCCCACCGAACCATGTGCCTTGCAGGACAAGTGGACGGGGCCCTTCAAAGTGGTCGAACGCAAGAGCCCCGTCACCTATCTCATCGATATGGAATCCCCACGGAACCCCCTCCGGGTCCTCCACACCAACAGACTCAAACCCCACTTTGTGCGCTCGGAGCTCAGCCTCCTTATGGCTACAGACAGTGGAGCGGAAGAAGACTCCGAGCCTCTCCCTGACCTCCTGAAGACTCGGGAGAAAGATGGTTCCGTGGACGGGGTCCGGCTCTCCGATGCCCTCACCCCGGAACAGCGCCGAGGCTGCCGGGACCTCCTGCTGCAGTTTGCTACCTTGTTTTCCCTCACCCCAGGTGTCACCCCCTGGTGCTTGCACGACGTGGACACTGGGGACAGTCCCCCTATCAGACACCGGGCGTACCGCGTACCAGATCGGGTACGGGCCTGCATCCAAGAGGAGGTATCAAAGATGCTCACGCTCGGGGTCATCGAGCCCTCGGACAGCCCCTGGGCCAGCCCGGTCGTGCTGGTCCCCAAAGCTGCTGCCCCCGGCACCACTCCTGAGCTCCGATTCTGCGTCGACTATCGGGGCTTGAATGCTGTCACCAGAACCGACGCTCATCCCATCCCCCGAGCGGATGAGCTGATCGACCGCATGGGGGCTGCCCGCTACCTCAGCATCTTCGACCTGACAGCGGGCTACTGGCAGATCGGTCTCACACCCCGGGCCCAAGAACGATCCGCCTTTTCTACCCCCGATGGCCACTACCACTTCAAAGTCATGCCCTTCGGCATGAATAATGCCCCAGCTACCTTTCAGCGACTGGTGAACCAGGTCTTGGCGGGGCTCGAGGAGTTCAGCGCCGCCTACCTGGACGATATCGCTGTGTACAGCCGCCACTGGTCCGACCACCTCCACCACCGCCGAGAGGTCCTGCAGGCCCTCCAACGGGCCGGTCTCACAATCAAGGCCAGCAAGTGCCAAATTGGTCAGGGGTCCGTGACCTATCTCGGACACCAGGTGGGAAGCGGTCTGGTGGCCCCTCTGCAACTCAAAATCGCTGCCATCCAGTCCTGGCAGCCTCCAGTCACGCAGACCGAGGTCCGAGCCTTCTTGGGGCTCACCGGCTACTACCGGCGGTTCGTGAGGGACTATGGCGGCATTGTGGGGCCCCTCACGGGACTCACATCCAAAAACCACCCGAAGAAGGTCAACTGGACCCCAGACTGTCAAGCGGCCTTCGAGAAGCTGAAAGCCGCCATGTGCACTGCCCCTGTGCTCCAGGCCCCCGACTACAGTCGGGAATTCATCGTACAAACGGATGCCTCCGACCATGGCATCGGGGCGGTCCTCTCCCAGCTGAACTCCGAGGGACTTGACCAACCGGTGGCCTTCATCAGCAGACGCCTCCTGGCCCGAGAACAGCGCTGGAGCACCATCGAGAGGGAGGCCTTCGCAGTGGTGTGGGCCCTCAAAAAGCTCCGGCCCTATCTCTTCGGTACCCACTTCCGGGTGCAAACAGATCATCGACCCCTGCAGTGGCTAATGCAGATGCGGGGGGAAAACCCCAAACTATTGCGTTGGTCCATCTCCCTGCAGGGGATGGACTTCACTGTGGAACATCGACCGGGCCAAGACCATGCCAACGCAGATGGCCTGTCACGCTTTTTCCGCCTCGACGAGGAGAGTCCCCAAGAGGATGGGTGACTCTCCCCGCCTTCAGCTGGGGGGGACGCATGTTGGACAGGCCACATGAAGGGCTTGCTCCCCCCCCGCATGACAGGGCCCGAGCCCCGGCCCTCCAGGTGTTACCCACAGAAACAACCCGCACCCCGTCTCCAGACGGGACTCCTGCCCCCGGACATCTCTGTATCATGGGGCCGAACCACTACCGGCTCCCTCGCCCGGCCCGGCCGCCATCTTGGACACTGCACCACGAGGCCGCGTGGCCTCAGCTCGACCCTAACCCTGGGCCTGGCCAGGCCCCGACATCCCGGCACCACCATCCACCCAGGAGGTGAACGGACCACTTGGCAGGTCGATGGGAGAAAGAAGTGTCGATGACTCTCCCCCGCCAGGTGCCGATCACCCCCAGCTCCCCCGGGCGCTGGCTCCACCCCCCTGCTGGGTGTCTGGACTCCCTCATCCCGGACCTCCCGACCTCCAAGTGCGAGGGTCCGGACATCAAAGGGCGCCAGACCTATAACTGGGGCAGCTCCAGAGCAGGAAGGCAGTTGTATCCTGGAGTCGAGAGACACCGAGAAGAACTCATCCTTGACGGACTACCGGCGCTGCCGTAGCCCTGCCTTGTGAACTATCATCCTGCCTGCTGGCGCTGCCGCGGCCTTCTGCATCCTCCATCCTCGTCGGGACCTGCTGGCGCTGCCGCGGACCGTTGTAACTACCACCTTCATTGGGACCTGCTGGCGCTGCCGCGGACCGTTGTAACTACCACCTTCGTTGGGACCTGCTGGCGCTGCCGCGGACCGTTGTAACCACCACCTTCATCGGGACCTGCTGGCGCTGCCGCGGACCGTGTAACAACCACCTTCACCGGGACCTGCTGGCGCTGCCGCGGCCCGTCCAGCTAGAACACCGAGCTCGAGGATTGTGAGCTAACCATTATATCATCGCATCTACCAGATTGGTAACAAGACTGTCCCGCTACCCCCTTTCCCAACCAAGAGACTAGAATCGAGGGGACCCCTGAGTCCTGACCTCCTTGTACCATTCTATCGTACCTAAAGATTGCTTATAAAGAACGTTAAACCTTATCTTCGTGTGGTGTACATCTGTGGGGGGGAAGTTACTCGTCTGTACGATCGCTGGAGACGGCTCTCCCCGGAGACCTCTCCCCGTGTCCTCGGCCGACCCTCCCGGTCCGTCTAACAGAGAGGATAAACCAGCACCTCAAAGGGAGCAGTTCTTAGGGAGCAAAGTTCAGCAGATATTGCAAATTCTGTAGTAAAAATTATGGGACTATTAGTCTAGACTTTTCTTCTCAGTTTGAATACTTACAGTGCATGGACAATGAATGAGCAAACTCGGAAGCCTTTTCCTGAGATCACACTGTGATGGAAAGTTTGCTTTATTGGCATATGAAAGCTAAGGCACTATTTTGAATCACCTAAAATTTATCACACATAAGTTTGAAATGTTAGCCACTGGAGTCAGGAAGGCTACAAGATACGGCAGCGAGAAAGTAGCAGGACAGATAGAAGGTAGGACTTGATGCAGTTCCCTTCGAGATACTGGATGCTAATCCGCTCATTAATGGGGAGCAAGCTAGATAAAACAACATACATTATTTCAGGGCAGTACACAAAATTCTAAACCAAAATCCAGTCCCGCTTATGTAATAAAAACATTATTCTAGGAGAAGGATACGTTTCACAAGCTGGACTACAAACATATTGAAAATGACAAAAAGGACCAGCTCTACAGTATGCCACATGTCAGCGTTTGAATACAGGATTGGAATAGGAGTAACAGCACTACCAGTAATTTGCTGGAAAAGGATCTTAAAGATTTCAGTATTATGCCCGGAGTCTAAGATCACGGAGCCTTGGAGAAGAATAACAAGGTCAGCAGCATCGAGGCAGCGGGCAGCGCCCACAGAGCTCCAGTCGCAGGTTATGTAGGATCTGTGTGATGTCTCAGGGGCGTAACAAACACCCCCGCAGCCCCAGCGGTGTGGGGGGCCCCCAGTCTTCAGTACATGAAGGGGGGCCCCCTCAGCTCCCCTCAGCTCATTGGTAGAAAGCTCTGGGAGGTTAGCTCTAAGGCAGCTGCAGTCTGCAGCCTGCTCTAAGCTCCTCACGCTGACCCAGGACTGAAGAGAAACAAGTTACATTGTTTCTCTTCAGTCAGAGCGCCCCAGGCCCTGAAAAAGGATGGGGGTGGGGGCCCCAGAGACAGCATTCACCACAGAGCACTGCTCCTCTGAGGCAGCACAGAGCTGACTTCTGCCCGAAAGTTTGCAGCTCCAGAAACAGGATCAGCTGGGACGCATTGGAAGGTGAGAGTTAGAGCTATTGATGTTGCAATGGACAATGTATTTTACCTATGCGTTTTCTGTTTGGAGTGGAGGGAATGTGTGTGGTGTCAAGTGGACATATATGGTTTGGATTGGAATTGTTAGTTGTGGAATCGTGTTGCGTGGATTGGATCTGTGAAGTGAAATAATGTGGCATGGTGTGGTATTGTGGATTGTGTGTCGTGGAGTGAGATTATCTGGAATGGTATTTGGTGTTGTGGAGTGGTATGTAGTGGAGTTTACTTATGTGGTGTGTTGTTAAATAATGTAGCTTGATGTGGAATTATGTGGTGTAGATTGGATGTATGTGGTGTGTTGTGCATTTGTGGTGTTAGTCTGAATTATGTAGTTTGTTGTGAATTATGTGGTGTGGAATGGAAATGTGTAGAGTTGAATTGTGTGATGTGGAAGTTGCGGTGTGAGTGAAATTATGTTGAGTGGTATTATGAGGCATGGTTTGAAGTGTAGCTATGTGGAGTGTTGCTACGTGGCATAGACTGGATTTATGTGGAGTGTATGTATGCAGTATAGAGTATGGAGTAGAGCATAATTATGTGGAGGTTAATTATGGGGAGCTGAGTGGTATTATGTAAAGTGTTATTATGCTGTGTGATAAATTGTGTGGGGATGAATTGTGGAATTGTGTGACATGTGGAATTATGTGGCATGGTGTGGTGTATAATTATGCGGAGTGGAATTATGCAACATGTTGCAGAGTTGTATTTTGTGGAGGGTAATTATGTGTTGTAGAGTTGAGTGTAAATATGTTTTGTGAAGTGTAATTATATAGGTTGAAGTGGAATTATGTGTAGTTGAGTTGTGTGGAGTGTAATTATGTGGTTGGGAGTGGTATTAGGTTGTGTGGAATGTTATTCTGTGATGTGAAATTATGTGGTATGGAGTGAAGTGGAATTATGTGTATTTTTAGTATTGAAATTATGTGGTATGGAATGTTGTATGGTTAAATTATTTATAGTTGAATTGTGTGGCGTGGAATTATAAGTAGGGGCGTAACACAGGCCCCAGGGACATAACACAGGCCCCCGCAGCCCCCGCGTTGCGGGGAGGCCCTAGCGCTCCAGGGGCCCCCTCAGCGGTGCCAGCAAGCACTACAAATCCATGACCGTCTGGGATAGGTAATTAATTAATATAGGTAGGTTATGTAACTTACGCTTGCTCTTGACTTCTTCATAAATTAAATGGTAAAATAAAAATAAAATGGTAATGGTGCACACTGCGCAGCGAGCAAATGTCTCCGCCGCCGCGTCTGCGCGGTCTTACTCTTCACCCTTAGGGTGGGGCTGTTGACCAATTGTCATGCGCATTGCTGACTGGTGAAGCGAGGAGGCATCCCAGAGGCCAGAGTGGAGACAATTGAGAGGTAACGTGTGACGGCGACCACCGGCCATAATTTAATTATTTCTCTGGCTAGCCTTGTTTGCCCTGACTTCTGCGGCACGCGCAGGTGAGTCTGTCTGTTCCCCCAGTCTATGCCCCCCCGCAGACAAGTGCACCCACTCAAAATTCATTGAGACGACCACTTGTGTGCATAAGGTCTCCAGTTTAGAGTGAAGGCATTTAGTAAAATTAGGGCGCCTATGGTACATGAAGGTTGTTTGGAAAAGAGGGGGGGTTATGTTGATTGAAAGTGTGTATTCTCACACAAGAGGGTCAAAAGAAGAACTATGCTACTAGATAGATACTTCTAACCTATATGTCTTCTACAATATAATACTCACACTTAATATAGGGTAGCACTCGTTTAAAAAGCAATGGGAACGGGCATAACAGTGTTATGGACGAAAACCCTCACTCACCGGAGGGTGACATGCTTCATCATTGGGTTCCTCCAACACACGAGGACCGCAAGGTCTCTCGTGTGGGCTACGACTTCACCAAAGGGGATGGAGCGGGAGTGCAAAGCACAGGTTGGATGTACCAACTCTATATGGTGAGGAGGGGCAGAGTGCAAAAACAAAAATGTGTGAATTAAAAGACTCTCTGTATAGGGGCAACAACTTTATTCTTCCTGCCTATATAGTAGTCGATTAAAATGCAAGTGATTATAGGGTCTAAGAGTACCCTAACTTAGGATCAACATGTTTCTGCCCTAGTGACAAGATAGTTCGGGGCATTCATCAGGATCATAAGAAAGTCACTCTGCTATCAAGGTGCATAAATCATAATAAAATACTTAGGCCATCATATCTCGACCATCGGACGCAGTATCGTTTTGAACGATGGATCGGAAGGCTTTGTAAAATAATAAAATGTTTTTTATTTTTGAACAATATTCGAGCATACACCCGTGTACACCATAGCCCAATATCTAGTGGTAGAATCCAAATTCTTACCTATAGCATGTAATTTCTGTGTTTACTCAATCATCAGCAGAGTCTCACACCAGTTCGTCATGCTATTGGGGAACGTTATTACTGGTTAGCAATATCAAGGAGGTACAAATTGCAGACACCACAGTAAAACCACACCACAAAACCAATGAACCCATTCTTATCATGGGCTATTCCTATCTATTCTCTAAACGTACACAGTCTTGTATAGTGTTGTAGAGATTAATGATGTGTGATTGAAAGTGTGTGTCATCAGTTTTACCTGCGATTTATGTTGATTTGAAATTTTACAGAAAACACAAAAATCGTTATTGAAGTTCGTGGACACAAGAAAATGTACCCTCTACCTATGAATTTACACCTTCTTCTGTGACTTTGGGAGAAGTTTCCCGGTACCCACTTCCCCCCAAAAATGACCCGATTTCTTGTCGCTGATTTCTAGTTGCCGAGTGACGTCAGTTCTGAAGGGGCGGGTCCAGCTGAACTGGACATCATGGTGTGAGTGGGTGGAGTGGGGGGGTGGGTTGGGGCAGAGAGGGTGAGGATTGGGGCTGTGGTGGCAGTGGTGCTACATAAATTGCAGCTTGCATAAAAAATGGTTTCTAGCTGAAACAGATAAAAGTTACTAAAATACAGCAACATGCATTGCTGCACAGTCGAATGCCCTTCGCTAAAATTGAAAGGCCACCTTTCAGTTACTCTCTGCTGTTTGGTTGTTAAACTGAGACTGAGGTGAAACATTTGCCAGAACAGTCTTAAAAGGTGCAAAAATTACAAAACATTAAGTATAAGTATCACAAAATGTGCTGCATTAGACCGCATAATTTGCCTTTTCCTGCTGCATAATTGAGTACCTGCAGCATAATTCTCATAGCACTGCATACCATGTACTTCCACTCTGTTTACTGCTGTTACAAATAGCCACCAATCCTACCCCATTGATATGAAAGGAAAAAATAACATTTACAGCCTTTCTACGTTACGAAGCATGTTCAACCAGAGGTTGCACGTGACTTCCGTGGGAACAGGCACCAGCGCGTGTAACTCTCTTCTCTTTCTGTACTTTTTTTTTTTTAACACCAGCACAACCTACCTCACTTGCGACCTTTGAACTGTGGGGCGCTCCGTGCACTTTTCCACCCTGAAGCCGTCGTACTCCGCTCAGTAGCAGTAAAAGGATCAATGTTTCTAGTCCATAAATGGCTCCAAATACCTGACAAGATCACCCAGCATCCTGCCCCAGAAACCTGCCAGCCCCACAGACCTCTCCAGGCAGAGAAACCTGCCAGCCTCACAGACCTCTCCAGGCACAGAAACCTGCCAGCCCCACAGACATCTGCAGGCAGAGAAACCTGCCAGCCCCACAGACCTCTCTGGGCACAGAAACCTGCCAGTCCCACAGACCTCTCCGGGCACAGAAGCCTTCCAGCCCCACAGACCTCTCTGGGCACAGAAACCTGCCAGACTCACAGACCTCCCCAAGCAGAGAAACCGGCCAGCCCACAGACCTCCCCATGCAGAGAAACCAGCCAGCCCCACAGACCTCCCAAGGCACAGACACCTGCCAGCCCCACAGACCTTCCCAAGCACAGAAACCTGCCAGCCCCACAGACCTCCCCAAGCAGAGAAACCTGCCAGCCCCACAGACCTCCCCAAGCACAGAAACCTGCCACTCCCACAGAACTCAGGCAGAGAAACTTGCCAGACCCACAGACCTCCCAGGCAGAGAAACCTGCCAGTCCCACATACCTCTCCAGGCAGAGAATCCTGCCAGTCTCGCAGACCTCCCCGGGTAGAGAAACCTGCCAGCCCCACAGACCTCTCCAGGCACAGAATCTGCCATCCCCACAGACCACTCCAGGCAGAGAAACCTGCCAGCTCCACAGACCTCGCCGGGGACAGAAACCTGCCAGTCCCACAGACCTCCTCGGGCAGAGAATCCAGCCAGTCCCACAGATCTCCCCAGGCACAGAAACTTGCTAGCCCCACAGACCTCCCCGGGCACAGAAATCTGCCAGTCCCACAGATATCCCCGGGCATAGAAACCTGCCAGCCCCACAGACCTCCCCAAGCACAGAAACCTGTCAGTCCCACAGACCTCCCCAATCACAAAATCCTGCCAGGCCCACAGACCTCCACAGGCAGAGAAACCTGCCAGTCCCACAGACCTTCCCAGGTAGAGAACCCTGCCAGTCTCACAGACCTCCCCAAGCACAGAAATCTGCCAGTTCCATTGACCTCCCCGGGCACAGAAAACTGACAGCCCCACAGACCTCCCCAGGCACAGAAACCTGCCAGTCTTACAGACCTACACAGGCACAGAAACCTGCCATCCCCACAGACCACTCCAGGCAGAGAAACCTGCCAGTGCCACAGGCCTCCCCAAGCACAGAATTCTGCCAGCCCCACAGACCTCCCCAGGCAGAGAAACCTGCTAGTCCCACAGACCTCCCCAGGCAGAGAAACCTGCCAGTCCCACAGACCTCTCCGGGCACAGAAACCTGCCAGCCCCACAGACCTCTCCGGGCACAGAAACCTTCCAGCCTCATAGACCTCCCCGGGCAGAGAAACCAGCCAGCCCCCAAAGACCTCACCAAGCACAGAAACCTGCCAGCCCCACAGACCTCCCCAAGCACAGAAACCTGCCAGTCCCACAGACCTCCACAGGCACAGAATCTGCCATCCCCACAGACCTCTCCAGGCAGAGAAACCTGCCAGACCCACAGACCTCCCCAAGCACAGAATCTGCCAGCCCCACAGACCTCCCCAGGCAGAGAAACCTGCCAGTCCCACAGACCGCCCTAGGCAGAGACACCTGCCAGCCCCATAGACCTCCCCGTGCACAGAAACCAGCCAGTCCCACAGGCCTCCCCAGGCACAGAAACCTGTTAGCCCCACAGACCTCCCGGGGTACAGCAACCTGCCAGTCCCACAGACCTCCCCGGGCCCAGAAGCCTGCCAGCCCCACAGACCTCCCCAAGCACAGAAACCTGCCAGTCCCACAGACCTACACAGGCACAGAATCTGCCATCCCCACAGACCTCTCCAAGAAGAGAAACCTGCCAGCGCCACAGACCTTCCCAAGCTCAGAATCCTGCCATCCCCACAGACCTCCCCAGGCAGAGAAACCTGCCAGCCCCACAGACCTCCCCAAGCAGAGAAACCTGCCAGTCCCACAGACCTCCCCAGGCAGAGAAACCTGCCAGACCCACAGACCTCACCAAGCACAGAAACCTGCCAGCCCCACAGACCTCCCCAAGCACAGAAACCTGCCAGTCCCACAGACCTCCACAGGCACAGAAACCTGCCAGACCCACAGACCCCCCCAGGCAGAGAAACCTGCCAGTCCCACAGACCTCCCCAGGCAGAGAAACCTGCCAGCGCCACAGACCTCCCCAAGTACAGAATTCTGCCAGCCCCACAGACCTCCCCAGGCACAGAAACCTGCCAGTCCCACATACCTCCCCAGGCACAGAAACCTGCCAGACCCACAGATCCCCCCAGGCAGAGAAACCTGCCAGTCCCACAGACCTCCCCAGGCAGAGAAACCTGCCAGCGCCACAGACCTCCCCAAGTACAGAATTCTGCCAGCCCCACAGACCTCCCCAGGCAGCGAAACCTGCCAGTTCCACAGACCTCCCAAGGCAGAGAAACCGGCCAGACCCACAGACCTCCCCAGGCAGAGAAACCTGCTAGTCCCACAGACCTCCCCGGGCACAGAAACCTGCCAGTCCCACAGACCTCCCCAGGCACAAAAACCTGCCAGTCCCACCGCCCCGGCACATGAGAATGTTTTTCTATTTTTGTGCTGTGGCCAAAATAGAATAAGCTTATTATGGGCTAATTATTGTTGCTATGTCAATGCAAAATTAATTTGTTCTGTTTTTTTACCTGGTGTTAAAGTGGATGTCTTATGGCTCAAAGTTGTAGGTCTGTTGTTTTTCTAATGAGATAGCTCCATAACTGAAATAAGAGGCATTTCTGGCATCTTCACAGTGGCGTAAAATAATCCCCTGCAGCCCCCTCGGTGCAGGGTGGGCCCTCAAGCTCCAGGGGGACTCCTCTGGAAAAGTGGTAGGTGGTGGTCTGGGGAGAGGGCCCCCTTTGTGTACTTTGCAGGGGGGCCCCCTCAACTTTCGTTACGCCACTGTGATGTCTTATTTAGTGCCTCGTGCCCGGCACAAACCCACCTAGACAGAGGCAAGGAGGTAGTCCTCTTCTAATAAATACTGCATTTGGTCATCGACCACCAATCCCAACTGCGGAGCTTTATATGGCAGGTTGCAAATAGGGCTATAATATGTCAGGGCAGGTGGCTTATTCTGCAGTTTTATGAAGAGCTGTGTCAAAACCATTTATATTGGTGAGACAAGGCTGATGAGAGAGAAATGAGGGAGACATTAATGAGTTCTGTAAGAATGTTTGAGATTTGTTGCGCAGCAAGAGGTCATGATTATAAATATTGTCTGAAAAAATAGACAGGAAGACATCTGATTCTTTCCACAATGTGCTGCTTTGGTATTATAGAATTAAAACAATACCGGGCTTAAAAGATGATGGACATAGTGTGGTCTGGTCCACTATAATCGATTCAGCATTGTCAAACTGGCTGAGTCATAGCATAAATATTGGTGGTTTTGATAGCAAAACATTTGCTGATTGAATTGTATACATCTTGTTTGGGGGCAGTACATTAAACATAGTCAGAACTGCAGACTTCTTTCGAAATTATTCTGTTCTTTTTCCATTTAGATTAGTATATTAGGATTGTGACAGTTTCTTTGATACTTTGCTGTTAGTAAAGGAGCACAGTTAGCGCTCTAATCCCATCCTGATGTTTGCTTTTCTAGGTGGCTTAGAGTCATTTTGCATTTGGTAGGGGGATTGTTTTGCAGGGCAAAATTCAGCCAGAAAGTTAGCTTGTATAAACTTTTAAAATGTATTGGATATTCATTGAGGCTGGGCCAGATTTAAGTTGAATTTATTATTATACAGAAATTTCCTTCACAGGTTAGTCACAAACAAATTAAATGTATGAGCAGAGGTGTGAGCTAGGTGGAATTTAAAAACTCATAGGTGTGTGATCAACAGAAGTGGACGCTAACATTTCTAGGCCTGATACCAAACATAGAGCACATCCTGTTATGTTATGCACATTTATAGAATGCATTATCAAGTATATCCTGGCGTTGAGTAGAAGTGAGCCCTTGTAGTGGGACTACACGAGAAGTCGGGTCTTCAGCTCTTTGGGGAATTCAAGAAGTGAGTGTAGTGGCAAGTCGTTCTAAGCTTTAGGGGCAGAGTAGGAGAAGACTCGACCTCCAGATCTGGTTTTCCATTTGCATGGGATGCGTGCAATTAGAAGTCTGGATGAGGGGAGGTGTCTGGAAAGCTTGTGAAAGCAGATAAAAGCAGACGCAATTGTTGAGGTATGCTGGACCAGTGTTATGTAGTGCCTTGAAAGTTTGAGTGAGCAGTTTGAATTGTGCTCATTTGTGTATGGGGATCCAGTGGAGCTCTTTCAGGTGAGATGTGATGTGAGTGCTGCATGAGAGGTTAAGAGTGATTCTGGTCACCAAGTTCTGAATAGTCCGCAGCGCTCTGGTGAGTTTTTTGTTGATTTCAGCATAATGGATTTTCCCATAGTCCAGCTTGCTTGAGACCAGGGTTTGCATGAGGATTTTCTGAGGGCTGATTGGGAGCCATTTTTTAGCATCTTCAGAATATGGAGGGAAGAGTTAGTGATGGCTTTGACTTGGGCGATCATGTAGAAGATCACAATTTTGGTCTTGTCAGTGTTCAGCTTTAGGCAGTTGGTCTTCATCCAGATGGCAGTTTCAGTCATGCAGGCATTGAACTTAATACGGGTACTGGGATCCTGTCTGTGAGGGAAAGAATGAGCTGCATGTCTTCGGCGTAGGAGAGGATGTTGATGTGAGAGCAGATGATGCTGACAAGAGGAATCATGTACGCGTAGAAGAGGGTCGGGCTCTGGGAGGATCCTAGCGGAACTCCACGGATGAGGTCACGGTATGTCAACAGCAGAAAGGATGGAGCAGATCCATTTAATTGCATACCCTTAGATTCCAATGTTGTGTAGGCGTTGAATGAGGATGAGGTGGGAGACCGTGTCAAATGCTGGAGGAAGCCCAGGAGGATGAGGCCCATCGTGTCTCCTCTATCCAAAGTCATACTGATGTCATCTGTGGTGGTTATGAGGGAAGTGTCCATGCTGTGGTTGGGTTTGAAACCAAACTGAATGGTGTTGAGGAGTTTGTGCTTGTTTAGGTATTCAGTGAGGCACCTATTAATGATATTCTCTAAGTCCTGGTTGGTAATGGTACCAAGGAGATCAGTCTGTTGTTGGCGATATGTGATTGATCCACGGAAGCTTTCTTCAGCAATACGAGGAAAGTTGTATGTTTCCAAATGTCTGTGAAGGTTGCCAAAGAGGTAAAGTCAATCAGAATGGGTATGAGGATGGCACTGATGGGTTACAGTCCTCTGGAGTAGGCGTGGTTGGGACAGGGATCCAATGGGGCCCTGAGTGGATGGACTTAATGATAGCAGTGGTTTATTCTGGGGTGATGACAGACCATGTGATTAGCATTCTTCCTTTGGATGAGAGCAGGAGGAGTTTGGTGAGGTATGTCAGGTCTGATTGCGGGTTGAAGTTGCTGTACATGGTGGTGATTTTTTTGCTGAGGAAGTGAGAGAGATTGATGTAGAGGACATGCGAGAAGGTGACTGAATTGGTGGCGGTGGCTGGTGAGGAGAAATTCTTCACAATGACAAAGGTTTCTTTGCTTCTGTAGATGCTGCCATCAATGCAGTCTATCATAGCGCTGTGTTTGGTCATCTGGATCGTTGGTGATTTGAACATGCTTCTGTGTGTATTGTCCTGGTTCATTCTCCATTTGCGCTCCAGTTGTTTGCAGTAGCGTTTCATCAGTCTGAGTTTCTCCATGTACCAACTGGCTCGGGGTCTATGTCTTGTTGAATTGCTATGTTTGAGGGGGGGCCAGAGAGTTGGCGCAGTAGGTGATCCAGTTGTTGAAATTCTTGACAGCTTTGAGGAGGCTGTTGCTGTGCTGAGGTTGGCGGGTGTTAAAAACGGTGTTCCAGTCCTTATAAGTGATGCTGTTACAGTTTCGACAGGCTGGTCTGGCTGTGGTGCATGTGCGTTAGGCCGTGACAGGACTGCTCAACTTGATGAGGGCATGATCTTTCCAGGAGACTGGTGTTGGCTTGTCGACTCTGATGCTGTCGAAGGTTGAGAAAATAGGGTCAAGGAGGTGTCTAGCGACGAGAGCAGGTGCCTGTACTCTTTGGATGAGGCCTAGACTTCCAAGGCCTTCAATGAGTGCTTTTGAGTTGGGGTTGGCATGATCTTCTAAATGGAAGTTCAGGTCTCAAAGTAGGATGTAATTGCTAGTAGCGAAGGCGAGTTGTGTGATGAAGTCTATGATGTGTCGGTGAAGTTGGTGTGTGATCCAGTGGTCTGTAGATGAGAGTGTCACTTAGGGTAAAGTTGGCTGTGACAAGGAACTTAAACAACAGATGTTCCACATTGGAGGATAACGTGTGTGTGTGTGGAGGTGGTGCAGCTGATGGTGTTCTTGTGGATGATGGCAATTCTGCCTCTGGGCTTGTGAAGTCTGTCTTGCAATCCTTTAGCCGGGTGGGGGGGTGTGTGCTGAAGCAGGGTTCAGCCCGGGTTCTTTGAGGAAAATTAGGTCTGGGACATTGTCATGGAGCATGTCCTAGATCTCTGTGGTGTGTCTGGTGAGAGAGGGGGTGTTGAGGAGCATGCATCTGTGTGCGAAGTGTTTTAAGGGTGGTTGCATGACTGTGTGAGAGAGTGGGGTGTTGGGTGCTGTTGGTGCGGGTGCATTGAGTGTTTGTTGTGGTTAGGAGCATGAAAACTTGCAGGAAGTGCAAAGAACACTCCCTCATTGTTGTGTGGTGCAATAAGGCAGCAGCATGTGAAAGAGCCGAGGATGGTAAACGCTTGAGCCTGCTGCTCCATGCAGGCCCATCAACAATTCTGTAACATTCGTGACCCGGCCAGCAACAGATCGGCCACAAACACGCTCGTGGAGACACGGGCCCAGTACCAGCAGGCTGGTGACAAACGCTGCCTGCCCAAAGGTGGCTCCTTGGGTAGCGGTAGGCCATCAGACCTGGCCCTCCCAAGCTGGCAGTGCGCATCTAAGGCAGAGGAAAAGAGACCAGACCTGTGGCCATGATATCAGGCAGGTGATTGGCAACCTCCCTCCTCGCCCTGGGGTGCAGGGCGCCTTATAGGTCCCCCTTCACTCCCTCGGAGCCCAAATCGGGGCTATGTGGCAACGCTGGAGGTGAAGGGGGTGTGACCCCTAAATTGCCTGGAACCCGGACCACTCCTCGGGCTTCCAGCAGACCAGCCTGTGGGCCCTGACCAGCATGGGTGTCCGGCCTGGAGTGACTGGGCAGAGGAGCCCATTGAAGTATAGGCCCCCGCCACCTGGGTGAAAGCCACAGCCTCTATTGATGATCCCAAGAGGAGGCGTGGCCTGTGTGGTGGATCCCCTGTGGGACGTGCTCAGACACAGGCCAGGTGATTGTCTGGTAGGTGGTCTACTGGAGGCAGCTTACAGCAGCGAGTAGTGCGGGGCAGGAAATCGGGGCCCAGATCGAGGCTCAGGGCGGACTGCCCCTTAAACAGCAACTGCAGTGCCTGACTTCCTTTCTCTCACTCCCCGTCGGGGTGGCCTGGGCGATGACGGGCATGGAGGAACTGATTTTTGGTTGGCCCTGATGGGCAGTCTCCCATGATTGAGGGCGTGGTTGTCGAGAGTTGAGTTGCCCTGTTGACTCCCCCTGAGGCTCCCCCGGTTTAGGCATAAATTCCCATGCACCCTGAACTGACAACCCAGAGGACCATTGTATATTTGATGAGGGGTTTGGGGCCCCTGTGACTATGTGATGTCCTCGTTGGGTACCGGAGGGCCCATAGTGAAGCCCCCCGTCCCAGGGAAAAGACTTTGGTGAAGAAGGGGAGGCTGTCTCCAGATGTGGCCCAGTGAACGGCACCACTTTGGCTGATACAACCACGGGAGGTAGCTCGCACCCCTGTGAGAGACACACATGCTGCTGCTTCCTGCACCAGCCTGCCCCCTTTTTGTGCAACATAGTTGATAAGAGTGGGGCTGGCCTCCTTGGTGACTGTATGTGATAACAGCTGCTCACCCACCTTTGTCACATTGGAGCAATTAGAACACCCTTGGGTACCAGATTGACTTTGCCACAGGTGGAGAGTGCCTTTAGGAGCATCTTCCCCCAATCAATCTGCCTTCATCCGATGGACTTTCTGAGCCCACGGCTTGCCTCCTCCTCTTAGATCTAGCTTACTTGCAGGATTCTCCAATCAGCCCTTGCTACTTCTAGAACTGGTGTGACTATACCCTAATATAAGGGCGATCGATACCACCACCATTGGGAAACCAAAGGTCAAGCCACCAGGGACACAGCCCAGTACTCGGGAACGCTCTCCACCACTGGCTGGGGGGGCTGAGGGACCAGAACCCTGGGAGGCCTCCTTACACTTCCATCTTGATACTAAAGCCACCCTCCAGCAGGACATTAGCGCAGTATCAATGAGGCTGGGTCTAATGCAGGCCGATCACTGTAAACTGACTGACAGAGTTAAGGAGGTTGAGACCTCGGTGGGGGAAATGCAACTGAAACATAAGGCATTGACTCACAGTGTGAATGGTCTATTGGAAAGGGTGCGCATTCAAGAAAGGCAAGCCGAAGATGCGGAAGGCGGTAACTGCTGCAATAACATCAGAGTGGTGGGGCTCCCGGAGGGCATAGAGGGGAATGATATGGTGTCATCCTTGGAACACTGGCTCTGGCTGGAGGTGGAACTGACCCACCTTACCCCTTTCTTTGCACTGGAGAGGGTCAACAGATTACCGGCTTGCCTGCTGGTGCCAGCTCGCCCGCTCTGCCCTGTGGTGTCTAGACTGCTTCACTACAAGGATAGGGACATTATTCTCCAGAGAGTGCGGTCTGTGGACAACGGCAAAGTTTCAATGTTCCATGACTGTACAGCATCAGTCCTGGCACAGCGAGCCTCTTCTCTAGAAGTTAACAAGGCTCTCTGAGATGAAGGGCTGCAATACTCCCTGATGTTTCCCGTCAAACTTTGGATCAACCTGGATGGCATGACTTACTTTTATGATGAGCCGGAGGTAGCTTGAAACTGGCTGGAGGCCTACAGGGCAGGATCGGTGCTTCCTAATACCCAGCTTAGACCAGGAACAACTAAACAAAGACCCAGGAAATGCACTCGAAGGGCCCCTCGTGGAAGATTCTTGAAGAAACTTTTTTCCCTTTCTACTGAACTGGAGGGAGCAGCAGCGCTGCTTGCAGTGACTGAGAGAGTGACCTAAAGCCGCAAAAGATGGATGCTTAAACTGACACCCCCTCGGAGCACAGATCAATGGCCTCAGAATCTGACATTTAGTTCTGCTGCACGACCTTATCTGAGCGACCTTTGACCCTGCCACCAGGCATGTTACTCCCCTAACCGCCACGCAGCCCCCTGTTTGAACTGTGACCCTGTGCTACCGCCGCCCGTGACCAGCCCGCCTCGCCGCACCTCCACTGGTATTGTATTGTCTCCTCTCTGCCCTTTGCTGGTTGCACCCTCTCCTCTGTGCCCCGTTTTTGATTCTGTACCCCTTCACTTGTGCCCTTTTTCGCTTGCACCCTCTCCTCTGTGCCACGCTTTTGATTCTGTACCCCCCCTCGGTGCCCTTTCGTTTTTGTGCCCCTCCCCTCGTCGTCCCCTGCCTCGGTTTTTCCGCCGCTGCATCCCTGTGGCCCCGCTCCCTCGCCTCCCATTGGCCACCCCGCTCCCACCTCCCAGCTGCTCCTCCCTCCCTCTGTCCCTCATATGGAGGCCGCGCAGCGGGTGCGGCATTGGCGCGCCGCTGGCGCGCCAAAGGCAAGCCCGTCTGCGCCCGTCCGAGCCTGGACCGCGCCCAGCGCCAGAACCCCTGGCCTCAGCCGATGCCAGGGCACCCGTCTGAGATACGATACCGCCGCCCTAAATGCTCTTAACACTGGACGACCACCTGCCTGCTACCAAGCTACGCCGAGGCGCACCCACGGACCCTTCGCCTGTCAAGCCTGCAAATCCACCTGCCTCCGAACCTGCCCCCCACCCGCCAGACCAAGCAACAACAACAACCACCTCAGATGCATCCTCCTCAACAACACACTCCGTCCACAAGCACGCCGTCGAACTCTGGGACCTCCTCGACACAACAGCACCCGACGTCGCCTTCCTCACGGAAACCTGAATGAACACTTACTCGGCCCCCGACATCGCCATAGCCATCCCAGACGGCTACAAGATCACACGGAAGGACCGGGTCAACCAAACCGGAGGAGGAATCGCCATCATCTACAGGAACACCATCAACATCAGGACCAACGCCGAAGACACATTCTCCGACACCGAACACCTACACTTCCAGATCCACACCGACCCCAAGACCACCCTTAGAGGAACACTCATCTACAGACCCCCGGGCCCGCGCACACAATTCAGCGAAACCATCGCCGACCTCGTCAGTACGCACGCCCTAGCCTCACCAGAATACATCCTCCTAGGGGACCTGAACTTTCACCTGGAGAAAAACAACGACAACAACACCACCACCCTGCTTGACAACCTCGCCAGCCTCGGACTCAAACAACTGGTGAACACCCCCACCCACCTCGCTGGCCACACACTCGACCCCATCTTCTCCACCGGCAACCACGTCTCCTTCAGCCACTCCACCGGACTACACTGGACCGACCACAGATGCCTTCACTTCACCTTCAAAAAGACCACATCCCACCACCGCACGTAACGAATCCCCCGCAGATGCTGGAGCAAAGTCACCACTGACCAGCTCCTCTCATCACTGGGCCAGAACCAGCCAGCCAACACCGCTGACACTAACGACGCAGCCCACAACCTCACACAGTGGATCATCAACTGCGCCGACGACCTCGCCCCATAGAAGAACCCCCCAGGCAAGACCGGCAACAGGAAAACCCCCTGGTTCACAGACGCCCTCAAAGAATCTAAGAAAACCTGCCGAACCCTTGAAAAAACCTGGCACCACGAACGGACAACAGAAAATATGACAGCCCTCAAGAACACCACTTGCGAACACCACCAGCTGATCCGCACCCCTAAAAGGACATCGTTCAAAGAGCGGCTAGACAACAACAACCACAACAGCAAGGAACTCTTCAGCATCGTCAAAGAGCTCTCCAACCCCAGCGCCAGCAACAACGACATCACACCGTCACAAGACCTCTGCAACTCCCTCGCCACGTTCTTCCACCGCAAGATCACAGATATACACAACAGCTTCGGACCCCAGACTCCGCCTCCAATCACCGAACCAACGACCCCCGCCAGCACCCTCAGCGCCTGGACCCCCATCAGCACTGAAGACACCACCCACATCATGAACACCATCCACTCTGGCTCCCCCTTCCGATCCATGCCCCCATCATATCTTCAACAAAGCCGACATCATCCTCGCACCCCACCTCCGGAACGTCATCAACAACTCCTTCACGTCAGCCTCCTTCCCTGAGAGCTGGAAGCACGCAGAAATCAACGCCCTTCTGAAGAAACCCACAGCGGACCCCAAAGACCTCAAGAACTTCCGCCCCATCTCTCTTCTTCCCTTCCCAGCAAAAGTCATCGAGAAGACCGTCAATAAACAGCTGACTGCATTCCTCGAGGCAAACAACTCGCTCGACCCGTCCCAATCCGGATTTCGAGCCAACAACAGCACCGAGACCGCCCTCATCGCAGCCACCGACGACATCAGGACCCTGATGGACAACGGAGAAACAACCGCTCTCATCCTCCTAGACCTCTCGGCAGCCTTTGACACCGTATGCCATCGCACCCTAACAACCCGCCTCTTCAACACTGGGATCCAAGGAAAGGCCCTGGACTGGATCACCTCGTTCCTCTCCGACAGAACCCAGAGAGTCCGCCTCCCTCCCTTCCGCTCAGCAGCCACCGAGATCATCTGCGGTGTACCCCAAGGATCCTCACTCAGCCCAACCCTCTTCAATATCTACATGAGCCCCCTCGCCGCCATCGCATGCAAACATAACATCAACATCATCTCCTACGCCGATGACACCCAGCTGATACTCTCCCTCACCAAAGACCCAGCCACCGCCAAAACCAACCTCCAGGAAGGAATGAAAGACGTCGCAGAATGGATGAAGATCAGTCGCCTGAAGCTGAACTCAGACAAGACGGAGGTCCTCATCCTCGGGCAATCCCCATCCGCCTGGAACGACTCCTGGTGGCCCACAACGCTGGGCTCCGCGCCGACACCCTCGGACCACGCACGCAACCTGGGATTCATCCTGGACTCCTCCCTCACGATGGCCAAGCAAGTCAACGCCGTCTCGTCCTCTTGCTTCAACATCCTGCGCATGCTCCGAAAAATCTTCCGATGGATCCCCACCGAAACCAGAAAGACCGTCACCCAGGCCCTCGTCACCACCGATTGGACTATGGTAACGCCCTATACGCAGGAACTACAGCCAAACTCCAGAAACGACTTCAGCGCATACAGAACGCCTCCGCGCGACTCATCCTCGACATCCCTCGCCACAGCCACATATCCACCCATCTGAGAAACCTGCACTGGCTCCCCGTCAGCAAGAGGATCACATTCAGACTCCTCACCCACGCACACAAAGCACTCCACGACATGGGCCCCGAATACCTCAACAGCCGGCTCTCGTTCTACACTCCCACCCGCCAGCTCTGCTCCGCCAGCCTCGCCCTCGCCACTGTCCCTCGGATTCGCAGAACCACTCTCCTATCTGGCAGCCAAGACATGGAACTCCCTCTCCGCACACCTACAACTGACCCAGGACCATCTCTCCTTCAGGAAACACCTCAAGACTTGGCTATTCGAGCAATAGCGGCACCCCCCCACCCCCCAGCGCCTTGAGACCCTCACGGGTGAGTAGCGCGCTCTATAAATGTATTGATTGATTGATTGAGTGGGGGGCTTTGGGGTGCGGGGGTTCCTATTGTTATTGCATTGTTTCTTGTGTCCAGGACTTGACAGCTTCTGCAGCCAGGTGTGACTTCGGATAGGGCTATTGTGTCTGATTTATGATAATGACCCCTGCCTGTGGTTGCGGTATGGCTGTGGGCCCTGTCTGGGTGGCTCTCTGGATCTGGGAAGCCAACTGGCCTATGCACCGGGGGAGACATAGAGAGATTGGCAGGCGAGGCATGGATAAAGCCTGTATAGTTTAGCCTCCCTGCCAGGGAACAGGAGCTGGTTTTCTGGCAACAATGTTTTTACTTTAAAGGTTTAGGTGGCTGGCCTTTTTTAGGCTGCTCTTAGGATGGGCTGTCTGTGGTTGGGGTTTTGTTTATCTGTCTCGGGGGTTCCAATGTTTACTAGTGGGGGCCGGGGAGGGGTCGGGGACTGCCCTGAGGTCCATTTACAGCAGCTGTCAATATGGCAGGCTCTAGAGCTACATTAATCTTTATGTCCTGGAACATTAGAGACATAGGATCTGCCTCTAAATGCCCCAATATGCACAGCTACTTGAAGAGGTGAGATGTTCAGATGGCTATGTTACAAGAAACTCACCTTATGGGGGTAGAGACTGACTGATTATGATGCAGATGGAGAGGGCAGTTGTTTGCTACCTCTTACTCGGCATATGCCAGAGGGGCTCTTACATGAATTAGAGCGGGGACACCTTTTGTGCTTACTTACTCAACAATTAATGAAGAGGGAAGGTATGTCCTCATTAAAGATAAACTCTTAGGCAAAGATAACATTTTGGGGAGCATGTATGCTCCAAACCAAGACCAGGTGACATTCCTCTAGCAGTTGTCAGTTTCCCTGACTCCTTTCATACCAGATGACCTCCTCCTCGGAGGGGATTTTAATTGTGTGGCTGACATAACACTTGATTGCTCCTCTCCCCCCCCGCCCATGGCTTTGGCACATAGGACTTCTGAGGGTTTTAGAGATTGGTTGGGACACTGCGAGACATCGGATATCTGGAGAGTCCAACATGGGCAGACGTGAGATTATTCCTACTACTCCCACATCTAATATCTACATACAAGGCTCGATATGTTCTTAGGCTGCAGTAGGCTTAGCCAGTATATGACCCACACTGAAAACTTTGGTTGTACACTAGCCGACCATAGACCAATTCTTCTGAACTTCCATCCTGTAGAGGTTCGCTCAGAAATCCCCACATGGCACCGGATCTATAAAGATGCACGCTGCGCGTACACAGGTGCTTAAGGGGCTGATGTAATTTTGCATTTGCCCATATTATTTTACTTGCTGCTATAACTGTTCTGCTACTTTGACATTGACTGTATTTTCTGATTGACTTTTAGCTCGTTTTAAAAAATATATATTTTATGCCTGCACGTAATTTGGAACTTTTAATACTTACTTTTCTTGCCGCTGGCCCGGGGGCTTCCTCACTTCCTGTTTTTCCAGTAAGCCAGTGAGGGACGCCATTTTGTTTTGATCGGGCGCTCTCTAGTGTTCTGGCTACCGGATCTATAAAGATGCACGCTGCGCGTTCGCTGCGGCCAGGGCCAGTAATACTGCCTGTTGGCTCATTGCCACTCCAGACCACGAGTCTTTAAAGCTTCTAAGGTCAGTAACCTGTAATCACCATGTTTATCCTGATCTATTTTTGAAGCGGGATTTTCTTTGTGCTGCATGTGGGTTTAGACTTTGTTTGGATCCGGACTCCATCAGCAGGTCCACTGGGGCGCCTACCATTTCAGAAGCGCTGATAAATGCTCGCTCATTGAAGAAACATTATCTGGATGTGTTTGAGCTGCTGCCCGATAATTTATTGTATCTTTTGTTTATTACGGATACCTGATTGGATAGTTCCTCCGATCCTATTATTTCATTGGCCACTCCCAAGGGCTATAAGATATGTAGATTGGACCGCCCGGAGGGAAGGGGGGGTGGGGTGGCTATCATGTTTAAAGAAAAGTGGGATCTTCTTAAGTGTGACTTTAGTGCCTGGGGCGAGTGTGAAGCTCTTGACTTTAGCATTCGCGTTTCGGCCCATTTCACACTGGGGGGGTTCTTTGATTTATCGTCCCCCTGGCCCTGCAAAGGCCTTTCTTCAAGCTTGGGGCGAGGCAGTGACCGCACGGGCTCTGCGCTTTTCCCACTGTATGATATTGGGCGATCTTAACATACATCTTGATCAGATGGATTCTACGGATTCATTAGAGTTCTTTGACACTCTTCAGCTCGCCCATTTTTCTCAATGGGTCACTCGGCCGACCCATCAAGGGGGCCATATTCTCGATCCCATCTGTTCAAACTTTTCCATCATAGCTGATTACCCCCTTCCAGTTTCTTGGTCTGATCATCATCTGACCTTTTTTTCCTGGGAGGTGGCCACAGCTAGTTTGACGATCCCTACTTCCCGCAAACCAGCATTTAAAAGAATTGAGCCCTCCAAATTTGCAATGGCCCTAACCGCTTGTAGGCCGGCACTCCCACAGTATTTGGAAGGGAGCCTTTTAGCTTTTACCAACTGGGTTCGGTCTACTATGACTATCATTGCTATTCCTACTTCAGCGAGTCACTCCAGGGAGACTCCTTCTAAACCGTGGTATACAGCTGAGCTGATGCTATTGAAACAAGACTGTAAAAAATTGGAACGCTCTTGGCGTCTCAGCGAGAATTGCCCGGTGGCAAAGGGTATGCTTAGGCAGAGACAGAAAATTTATTACACGGCTATCTTGCAAGCTAAAAAGGACTATTACGCTGTCTGTATTCATCAGGCTCAAAACAATTCAAAGGAAATCTTTGCAATTGTGCAGAGCTTTATGTCACCTATAGCACAATCAAGCTCTCTGCCAGCTACAGATGCCTGGTGTTAGACGGACCGGGAGGGTCGGCCGAGGACAAGGGGAGAGGTCTCCGGGGAGAGCCGTCTCCAGCGATCGTACAGATAAATAACTTCCCCCCCCCCCACAGACAGACACCACACAAGGAGAAGATTTAGCGTTCTTTATATGCACTTCTTAAGGTACGATGAAATAGTACAAGGAGGTCTGGACTCAGGGGTCCCCTCGACTTAGGTCTCTCAGGATAGGGAAAGGGTAGCGGGACAGTCTGTTTACCAGTCTGGTAGTTCGGATGAAATGATGATTAGCTCACAATCCTCGAGCTTGGTGGTTTAGCTGGTACGGGCCGCGGCAGCGCCAGCAGGCCCCGGTAGAGATGGTCGGTACACGGTCCGCGGCAGCGCCAGCAGGTCCCGGTGAGGATGGTCGATACAACGGGCCGCGGCAGCGCCAGCAGGTCCCGACGAGGATGGATGTTGCAGAAGGCCGCGGCAGCGCCAGCAGGCAGGACGATAGTTCGCAAGATAGGGCTACGGCAGCGCCAGTAGTCCGTCAAGGCTGAGTTCTCTCGGTGTCTCTCGACTCCAGGATACAACTGCCTTCCTGCCCCGGAGCTGCCCCAGTTATAGGGCAGGCGCCCTTTGATGTCCGGACCCTCGCGCTTGGAGGTCGGAGGGCCCGGGATGAAGGTGTCCAGACACCCAGCAGGGGGTGGAGCCAGCGCCTGGGGGAGCTGGAGGCGATCGGCACCTGGCGGGGGAAGAGTCCTTGACGCTTCGTTCTCCCATTGACCTGCCAAGTGGTCCGCTCACCTCCTGGGTGGATGGTGGTGCCGGGATGTCGGGGCCGGCCAGGCCCAGGGTTAGGGTCGGGTGGAGGCCACGCGGCCTCGTGGTGCAGGGCCCAAGATGGCGGCTTGACCCGGCCGGGGGAGCCGGTGGGGGCTGGGGCCCTGTCATGCGGGGAGGGAGCGAGCCCTTCGTGTGGCCTGTCCAACATGCGTCCCCCCCAGCTGAAGGCGGGGAGAGTCACCCATCTTCTTGGGGACTCTCCTCGTCGAGGCGGAAAAAGCGTGACAGGCCATCTGCGTTGGCGTGGTCTTGGCCTGGTCGGTGCTCCACGGTGAAGTCCATTCCCTGCAGGGAAATGGACCAGCGCAATAGTTTTGGGTTCTCCCCCCGCATCTGCATCAGCCACTGCAGGGGTCGATGGTCGGTTTGTACCCGGAAGTGGGTACCGAAGAGATAGGGCCGGAGCTTTTTGAGGGCCCACACCACTGCGAAGGCCTCCCTCTCGATGGTGCTCCAGCGCTGTTCTCGGGCCAGGAGACGTCGACTGATGAAGGCCACCGGCTGGTCATGACCTTCGGGGTTCAATTGGGAAAGAACCGCTCCGATGCCGTGGTCGGAGGCGTCTGTCTGCACCACGAATTCCCGACCGTAATCGGGGGCCTGGAGCACAGGGGCGGTGCACAGGGCGGCCTTCAGCTTCTCGAAGGCCGCTTGACAATCGGGGGTCCAGTTAATCCGCTTTGGTTGGTTTTTGGACGTGAGACCCGTGAGGGGCCCCACGATGCTGCCGTAGTCCTTCACGAACCGCCGGTAGTAGCCGGTGAGCCCTAAGAAGGCTCGGACCTCGGTCTGGGTGACGGGGGGCTGCCAGGACTGGATGGCAGCAATCTTAAGTTGCAGCGGGGCCACCAGCCCGCTTCCCACTTGGTGCCCAAGGTAGGTCACGGACCCTTGGCCAATTTGGCATTTGCCGGCCTTAATTGTGAGTCCGGCCCGCTGGAGGGCCTGTAGGACTTCTTGGAGGTGGAGGAGGTGGTCGGACCAGTGGCGGCTGTATACAGCGATATCGTCCAGGTAGGCAGCGCTGAACTCTTCGAGCCCCGCCAGGACCTGGTTCACAAGGCGTTGAAACGTGGCGGGGGCGTTCTTCATGCCGAAGGGCATGACCCTGAATTGGTAGTGGCCATCGGGGGTAGAGAAGGCTGACCGCTCCTGAGCCCGGGGAGTGAGACCGATCTGCCAGTAGCCCGCTGTTAGGTCGAAGATACTGAGGTAGCGGGTGGCCCCCAGCCGGTCGATCAATTCGTCCACTCGGGGGATAGGATGAGCGTCGGTCCGGGTGACAGCGTTCAAGCCCCGGTAGTCGACGCAGAATCTCAGTTCAGGTGTGGTGCCGGGGGCAGCGGCCTTGGGGACTAATACAACCGGACTGGCCCAGGGACTGTCCGAGGGCTCGATGACCCCGATCGTGAGCATTTTGGCCACTTCTTCTTGTATGCAGGCCCGTACCCGATCTGGTACGCGGTAGGCCCGGTGTCGGATAGGGGGACTGTCCCCGGTGTCCACGTCGTGCAAACACCAAGGGGTGACCCCGGGGGTGAGGGAGAACAGGGTAGCGAACCGCAGCAGGAGGTTCCGGAAGCCCTGGCGTTGCTCCGGGGTGAGGGCATCGGAGAGCCGGACCCCGTCCACGGAACCGTCATTCTCCTGAATCTTCAGGAGATCCGGGAGGGGTTCGGAGTCTTCCTCTGCCCCACTGTCCGTAGCCATCAGGAGGCTGAGTTCTGAGCGCACAAAGTGTGGTTTGAGTCTGTTGGTGTGGAGGACCCGAAGGGGGTTCCGGGAGGTCCCCATGTCGATGAGGTAAGTGACGGGGCTTTTGCGCTCGACCACCTTGAAGGGCCCCGTCCACTTATCTTGCAAGGCACATGGTTCGGTGGGGGACATCACCCACACTTGTTGACCAGGCTCGAACTCGACGGAGGAGGCATTGTGATCATACCATCTCTTCATGTCTTCCTGGCTGGCCTCGAGGTTCGCCTTGGCCATCTCCCTGAAGCGCCGGGTCTGATTGCGTAGGGCCAGGAGGTATTTGAAGACGTCTGGAGGGGTCTTTAGGGGGGCCAACTCCCAACCTTCCCTGACTAGGCTGAGGGGCCCTCGCACAGGGTGCCCGTACAGGAGTTCGAAAGGGCTAAAGCCGAGGGACTTCTGGGGAACTTCTCGGTAGGCGAAGAGGAGGCACGGGAGTAGTACATCCCACTGGCGACGGAGGGGCTCTTCCAATCCCCCAATCATCCCCTTGAGAGTGCGGTTGAAACGCTCCACTAGTCCGTTCCCTTGGGGGTGATAGGGGGTCGTGAATCTGTAGGTGACCCCGCATTGTTGCCAGAGGGACTTCATGTATTTGGAGATGAAGTTCGTGCCTCGGTCGCTGACGACTTCCCGGGGGAAGCCCACCCGGGAGAAGATCCCCATTAGGGCCCGGCCAACCACCGGAGCTGTCACGGTTCGTAGGGGCACCGCCTCGGGGTAGCGGGTGGCGTGGTCCACCAGTACCAGGATGAACCTGTGTCCTTGTGCCGTGCGGGGGTCCAGGGGCCCCACAATGTCTATTCCTACCCTCTCGAACGGGGTGGTGACCACAGGGAAGGGTTGCAGAGGGGCTTTCAGCTTACGGCCACTCTTCCCGCTGGCTTGGCACGTGGGGCAGGACCGGCAGTGGTTCAGGACGTCGTTCCTCATTTTCGGCCAGAAAAAGTGGGTCACTAGGCGACTGTAAGTCTTGTCCTGGCCCAGGTGTCCAGCCAGGGGGACATCGTGGGCCAGGTTGAGTAGGAAGTCTCTGAAGCGGAGAGGTACCACCAGCACCCGACCGGCCCCTAGCTCCGCGATTCTCTGTTCGCTGTATAGCAGGTCGTTATCCCAATAGACCCAATGAGTTCCGGTGGCGTCCCCTGCGCTCTGGGCGCTGGCTTGCTGTCGGAGTCCCTCGAGGGCGGGGCAGGTCTTTTGCTCCTGGCGGAACTGTTCTTGGGTGGGCCCCCCTTCTTGACGCCACTGAGTCAGGCCGGGAAGGTCCTGGGGTTGCGCGACTCCTTCGGCTGTTGGTTCTGGGGGGTTGGCCTCGTCGTTGTCCTCTACTGGGGCGACCGGGGGTGGAGGTGCTGGCCATTCCGGTTCTTCTGATCGGTGGACCGCACGGGCGGCCATGGACCGGGTGGTTATGCAGGCCCAGTCCGGGAGGCCCAGCATCCCCAGGTGCTCTCTTCTCTCGACGGTGGCCCACGGGGAACTCTCAAGGTCATTCCCCAGGAGGCAGTCCACGGGGGCATCATCCCGGACCGCCACCTTCAACAGGCCGGAGACCCCTCCCCATTCGAATGGGACGCAGGCCATTTGACACAGACTTTCGGAATTGTCAGCTGAGCGGACGGGGCAGAGAATGTTCGGCAGGATCTGCTCGGGCTTCACCAGGTGACAGCGGACGGCCGTCACACTGGCGCCCGTGTCACGTAAGGCCTCGGCCCGACGCCCATTAATGGTCACCCACTGACCGTATTTCCGGGTGTTGGCGGGTAGGGGAGCCCGCGGGACCATGTCTTTTCCCCCGAGGCACGCTAGAACCATGGCGGCCGGTTCCCACTCTGGCCGGGCCGGCTCATATTCTTCCTGTTCTTCGGATAGTCGTTCTTCCCCCAGGGCGGCGGCAGCTACCTGGCGGGGCCTTGGTGTTTGGTTCTGCGGGCAGCTCGGGTCATTGGCGTAGTGGCCGACTCGCTGGCATCGGTGGCACGTGACGTTGGCTCGGAACCCAGGACGCATCGGGGGGTTGCCCCGGCCGGCCGGGGGCGGGGTGCTGGCCACGGGCGTTGCCGGGATGGTGTCTCTCCCTCGGCCCTGGCCTCCTCCTCCTCGAGGACGGTGCTGGCCTTGGTTGCTTCGGTTCTGCTCGTGTGGCCCTCTCCGGCCCACTCGGGTGCTTTCCCATCGGTCAGCTTCGGCGGCGAGCTGCCGGGGGTCAGTCAATTTACTGTCGAGGAGGTGCTGCCTGAGCTCGACGAAACAGTTGTTCGACAGGTGCTCCCATACCATAAGGTTAAAGAGTTGTTCGTAGGTCGTGACATGGCTCCCCTTGATCCACCCCTCGAAGGCTCGGCTGAAATAGTTAACGTACTCCACCCAAGTTGTACCCGGGATCCGGGTGCAATCTCTGAACCTCTGGCGGTACATCTCGGGTGTGAGGCCGTAGCGGGTGAGGAGGGCAGCCTTCATGTGGTCGTAGGACGACATTTGGTGATCTGGGAGCTGCAGCAGGGCATCGCGACCTTCGTTGACGAACCTCCCCCATAGTCCGGCTCCCCAATCACTCCGGTCGATCCGGTGGGAGGTCATGGCGATCTCGTAGGCTTTGAACCACTGTTGTATGTCGTCTTCTCGGACATACTCTCGGACAACATCCTTGGGGATGTGGACTTTTTTCTCGGTTGGCCCCGGGGTGTGCGGTCGCTCAGGCACCCCCGGTTCTTTATTCTGTTTCCGAAGTTCTATTTCCGCCAGTTTGCGCTCGTGTTCGAGTGTTATTCTTTTTTCCTCAAGCTCTCTCTGTCTCTGTTTTTCTTCTCGCTCCTCTCGGAGCCGCAGATGCTCTAGATTTAGTTTCTGCTCGGCTAACTTGAGTTCACCGTCCATCTTGAGTCGTGCCATTTCCAACTCGTGTAATCTGGTTCTTTCTCTTTCCTGGATCTCCTCCTGCGAGAGGCCCGTTCCCCGCTCCTCGGGAGCCGTGGCGTTCCCCTCCGGTGTGACACTGTTTCGGTCGGAGGGCCCGGCGATCCCAGTTTCTGTCCACGACTCAAGGGCGCGCTTCAAATCATCTTTTGTACTCAGGCCGGTGGTAGCAATGCCTAGTTCCATGCAGAATTGTTTAAGTTCGCGGTGGCTATATTCTTCCAACTTATCCATTTGGAATTTTTCAGTGGAACCGCTATCTTTGGCTGACATCGTGGTTTTGTCGTGGGGTGAGCTACTCTCTGTACGATTACGCGTTGATTCGGATCGCGCCGCTGGCCACCAATGTTAGACGGACCGGGAGGGTCGGCCGAGGACAAGGGGAGAGGTCTCCGGGGAGAGCCGTCTCCAGCGATCGTACAGATAAATAACTTCCCCCCCCCCACAGACAGACACCACACAAGGAGAAGATTTAGCGTTCTTTATATGCACTTCTTAAGGTACGATGAAATAGTACAAGGAGGTCTGGACTCAGGGGTCCCCTCGACTTAGGTCTCTCAGGATAGGGAAAGGGTAGCGGGACAGTCTGTTTACCAGTCTGGTAGTTCGGATGAAATGATGATTAGCTCACAATCCTCGAGCTTGGTGGTTTAGCTGGTACGGGCCGCGGCAGCGCCAGCAGGCCCCGGTAGAGATGGTCGGTACACGGTCCGCGGCAGCGCCAGCAGGTCCCGGTGAGGATGGTCGATACAACGGGCCGCGGCAGCGCCAGCAGGTCCCGGCGAGGATGGATGTTGCAGAAGGCCGCGGCAGCGCCAGCAGGCAGGACGATAGTTCGCAAGATAGGGCTACGGCAGCGCCAGTAGTCCGTCAAGGCTGAGTTCTCTCGGTGTCTCTCGACTCCAGGATACAACTGCCTTCCTGCCCCGGAGCTGCCCCAGTTATAGGGCAGGCGCCCTTTGATGTCCGGACCCTCGCGCTTGGAGGTCGGAGGGCCCGGGATGAAGGTGTCCAGACACCCAGCAGGGGGTGGAGCCAGCGCCTGGGGGAGCTGGAGGCGATCGGCACCTGGCGGGGGAAGAGTCCTTGACGCTTCGTTCTCCCATTGACCTGCCAAGTGGTCCGCTCACCTCCTGGGTGGATGGTGGTGCCGGGATGTCGGGGCCGGCCAGGCCCAGGGTTAGGGTCGGGTGGAGGCCACGCGGCCTCGTGGTGCAGGGCCCAAGATGGCGGCTTGACCCGGCCGGGGGAGCCGGTGGGGGCTGGGGCCCTGTCATGCGGGGAGGGAGCGAGCCCTTCGTGTGGCCTGTCCAACACCAGGTGTTACACGCTGTCTAATTTTTTTATGGATAAAATCCGAGGGATTCAAGCAAGTTTTATACTGTGTCCACCTAACTCTTTGTAGTCTTCCTCTGATCCTACCTCTCCTAGGCATTCTCTGGGTAATTTTTCCCCGGTCGACTCGTCTAGCACTTTGGAAATTTTGAAGGGACTAAAATCTGGTTCACCTGTTGACCCTTGTCCAGCAAGATTAATGGCGGCAGTAGCGGAGGTTGTCAATCCTGAGGTGAACAGCATTATAAACCATTCTCTGTTAGAAGCTCGAGTCCCTAGTAACTGGAAGCAGGCTAAAATTCTTCCTTTATTAAAAAAGCCTGCCCTTAATCCCTTGATTCCTGGGAATTATAGGCCCATTTCTCTTCTTCCCAGTCTCGCCAAGGTTTGTGAGAAGGTAGTGAATACACAGCTGACTGATTTTGTGGAGAGAGCGGATATCTTGCACCCAGCTCAGTCGTGCTTTCGGTCCTCTTACAGCAACAAATTGGCATTGGTAGAAGTGTCTGAAGCTATTCGAGAGTGCCTTGATGCCGGCAGGAGAGCAGCCATAGTGCTGTTCGACCTGTCGGCTGCATTTGATACGGTTACTCATTCTTTGCTGCTTGACCGACTCGCGGAGATTGGTGTTTCAGGGTCGGCTTGGGACTGGATTAAGTCCTTTTTGGAGGGTCGGGTACAACAAGTCTGGCTTCCACCGGCAGCGTTTTCCTCTCGGCCACAGGGATCGTCCCTTAGCCCCTTCCTGTTTAACATCTATCTCACTCCTCTAGTCACATTGGCTGAGGATTTGGGGGCTAAGGTGATCGCCTATTCTGACGATACCCAGCTACTTTTCACCTGGAATAAAGATGAGGAATCTGTGACGTCTGTTCAATTCTGCCTGTAATGAAGATAAGTCGGAGATACTCTTGTATGGTAACTTCTCCCCTGATTTTAGAGATGTGATATGGCCATCCAAGTTCCTGCCACCATCTTCTAGCAGTAGTACTGCTAAGAACTTGGGAGTTTGGTTTGAGGATAATCTATCTTTTGCAACCCAAGTAAAGAGACTCTCAGGGTGCTGCTTTGGCCTCCTTAAAATATTGAGAAGATTTCTCCCACTTCTCCCACAGGCGGCGAAAGAGACAGTGGTCCGCGCGCTCATTCTCTCCCGCCTGGATTACGCTAATGCGCTGTATGTGGGGATTCCGGCATACTCCCTTAATAAACTTCAAGTGGTGCAAAATGCGGCGGCTCAGCTTTTGGGAGAGATTCCCTTAAGAAGTAGCGTGCAAGGCTATCTGCGCTTTCTTCATTGGCTTCCGATGGTGGCCCGGGTGAAATTTAAATCCATCACCATTGCCCATCAAGCTCTGCAAGGCCTTGGGCCAATTTATCAGCAGAAACGGTTCTCTTTTTATGTTCCAGGGAGATTACTACGCTCCTCTGCTCTTCACCTGGCAAAGTTTCCCCGTTTTCATCGGCATAGGTTGGGTGGTTGTTCCCTCGCCGTTTTGGCGGCCCAGGCCTGGAACGCCCTTCCGCTTGCACTTCGCAGTATTGAAGATCCTGTGGTTTTAAAAAAATTGCTAAAAACTCATCTTTTTGTTTAGTATGGTTATGCTCTCAGTTCCTCTGTGCTCGCGCCGGGACACTCCTCGGAGTAGCTGCGCGCGTTAGAAAACAAATTAACATAACATAACATAAATCCCCTGACCCTGGAAGACACAAACCTTAGGGAATCTCTGGGTGCTGCTATCACTGACTATTTCGCTCACACCGCATCAGCTGGACTCCTTGAGTGAGAGGCATTCAAGGTAGTGTTTCACGGCCACTGTCTGGGTCAGTCTGTGGGAGTGAGGAGGGAGCACAACAAGGAGCTTAGCCTATTAAATGGTAGGCTACTCGACCTGGATAATGCACTGGGGTTGGACTCGAGTGCACGGGCATGCCTCCGGGAGGCCAGTGAACAGTATAATACTGCACTTGAGTGTCTTTCCTGTCATGACTATAAAGACTGCATCACTAGTGTTGTATGGCTTATACTTTCTCAATAAAAACTGTGCATTTGCTAAACATCAGGGCTGTGCAATACCAACTCCACACATACCATCCGGATATGTTGGCCTTAGTCCTGTTAGCGCACAGTGCACCTTCTGTACCCTTAACCTCACAAGGTAACAAATAGATTGTGCAACCTCAGAACATGACAACCCTGACTCCCCAAGGAAATCATGGTAACAGATCTAGAACCTTTTCCTTTGGTTACTTATGTATACCCAAAGAGATACACAGGAAATACACAACATGCAGTTTCAATATTTATTGAAGCATTGTGATTCTTGAGTAAAATACATGAGCTGCAATAATCAATAGAAGGAAAAAGAATAATGTTATTAACATAACAAGAATGGTGAAAAAGATAAACAGTTCAGAACTATTTTGCTATTACACAGAAAATATGCTCGCGTATAAGTACTATAATATAATGTACTCCTACCTAGCGCTGCCTAACCTAGTGTGCCTAGGGTGAGTGAATCTGCCAAATCCCTGTAGGGTGATCTAACTCCCGGTTACCTGTGGGTAAGTGTCATGCATGGGTCGACCTCTAAGGTATGGGACGACCTCTAAGTGCAAGCAAAATGCTCCTCTGTCTAAACAAGGGAGTGATGTTTACATAATAAACATCTTCCACGTTGCCATCCTGAAGCCCCAGTCAGGCTGCAATTCGGTATTCTATTGTGATAGCTCTACCACCAAACAGACAATAACAAATAACAATTTGTGTAGTGAACTTAGCCCTTGTACAGAATGTTCAAGGTATTTGATAGTGTGCTTACGAAGTGGAAATGTGGAAATGTAAGCCACACTAATTAAGGCAAAGGCACGCAAATTAATGTGTCAAGTGTCATTGTGTTTAGGAAGGCAACTTAAAAACGTGAGCATGTAAAATGGTGGTCTTTCTATCCGGGCCTAGAATGTGACCACAAAATACTAGGGCATATGACGAAGACGGTAATCTGGGCAGACTGATGGCCTGGCTCACCAGACCTGAATCAAGGGGGGCCCCTAGCACACAGTCCTGTCAAGCGAGGACACCACACTCTATTCACCAAAGCGATTAACATGTAATTTCGGGAATACCATAAATCTCTATAAGTGCCCAGAGCCTCTCCCCTTGGGAGCTCTGACCACCTTCCTGGCCACATTGCATTGCATGTACTGGACCCTGGCGCCCTGGAGGCTCTGTGACACCCAGTCTTGGTCCAGGAGATGACATTTGCAATAAAAGAAATAGTATCAGGGAAACCCCGAGGTCCCGATGGACTACTGGCAGAGTTGTATTCCACATTTACTTGGCCCTTGGCTGGAAGCATTAGATGCTGAGTTGTTGCAACTGGGGTTCCCTGCTTCCATCCACCAGAGATGCCATGGTGATTCCCCTCCCCAAGTCCAAAGACGCGGGAGTCCGCGTTCTGCTTTCCACCGTCTAGCCACTTTAAACATGAATATTAAAATCCTTGGTATGATCCGGCCCCCCAGATTCTTCTCCTCCATATGCCGGCGCTATAACATGGGGACCAAAACTGGTTTATCCACAAAGCACCTCTCTAAACCTCCTCAGATTATACCACGTTCTATATCACCCAGATGTATTACACCGCCCCAGCGCTGAGCCCAGCAGGCCACCATCCCTGGGAGGGCATGTCATTCCCAATGGGCTCGCAAATTGCAAGAGCCTCATTAATATTCATGAGCCTCGCAATTTGCGACCCCATTGGGAATCGCAAACAGTGTTAAACATACTGTTGTACATGCCAAATAGTGCCTCACAAATTGCGAGTCACAAATGCGAAACAATTTGCAAGGCCCTATTGGGCAGGTTGTACATCTGGCCCAATATGAAATTAAATTAAATGAAAGAGCATTTATAGAGCACATGGTTACCCGGAGGCATCCCCGCGCTGACAGACACTCAGCAGGAAATAACAGGATCACTGAAAAAGAAAGGTTTTCACCAGTTTTCTGAACATAAGATGATCTGGTTCAGAACGTAGATGAAGTGGAATACTGTTCCATAATTTGGCCCCATTGTATGAAAACCTTCGGCCACCAGTACGAGCACGTTTGATCTTCGTTATAACAATTAGGCCTTTACTCCCTGACCTAAGATTACGATTGGGGGCATATCGTTGATTCCAAGCGCGGATCAGGGAGGGCCCTTTCCTGATAAGGATTTGTGGATAATACAGAGTGCCTTGAATTGTACTCTTTGCTGGACAGGAAGCCAATGAAGAGAATCAAGTGCCGGCTTAGCCGAGGACCGTTTCGGGATGTTTAACAGCATCCGGGCTGCACAATTCTGTACAATTTGGAGTCTTTTTATTGCAGCCAAAGGGGCTCCAAGGTAAATCGCGTTAGCATAATCCAACCGGGACAATACAATAGCTTGTACAAGCAAACATCTTGCCAGAAAGGGCAGCAATGGCAATACCTTTCTGTATCTCCTAAGCAATCCGTAGCAATTTGCTGCTACTTTACGCGATTGTACCTTAAAGTCCAAGTTATTGTCCATCCAAACCCCTAAGCTCTTGACGCAGTCCTTTGGGACTGGGGGGGAACCCAGGCAGCTAGGCCAAAGATGAGAAATGTCAGCCGGAGCCGCTATCCCGAAGAGCATTAGCTCAGTTTTAGAGCCATTCAACTTCAAGAAGGAGCTGCTCATCCAATCGAAAACAACCTGAAGACAGGCTGCAAGATTGGGGTCTGAGTGATTGGGCTGGTTCAAGGAGACGATCAATTGAGTATCGTCGGCATAAGAGACCACCTGTATCCCAAAAGGGAGGATGGCCTCAGCCAGCGAACTCATATAGACGTTAAACATAGTGGGTCTAAGGGAAGATCCCTGAGGCACACCACAAGTCAACGGAATAGCCTTTGATGAGCAGTCTCCTTCAAATACCGAGAAAACTCTGTCTTGCAGAAATGACTGAAGCCACTGAAGAGCCAACCCTGTCACTCCCGCAGCCCTTAATCTCTGACCCATAAGAAGATGGTTGACAGTGTCGAAGGCTGCGCTGAGATCCAAAAGGATAAGCGCAGCGCAGCCTCCACTGTCAAGAGTTTTCCTAATATCCTCTGTCGCCGCCAGTATGGCCGTTTCTGTTCCCTGGTGATGCCTAAAACCAGTCTGGGTAACATGCAGCCGATTGTTATTTTCTAAAAAAGCAGACAAAATCCTATTAGTGTATTTCTCCGCTAATTTACTGACCCCTGGCAACAGCGAAATAGGGCGATAATTTCCCCAGTTCCCTCTGTCAAGATGAGGTTTTTTTAGGTGGGCCTTGACACTCGCAAGTTTCCATTGGGCAGGCACCACCCCAGTCGAAAGCGAAGAATTTATACAGTCCAATAAGACCGGGGACACTACCTCAGCTACTTTTTGAAGAATCCTAGGAGGAGCAGCATCCAAGGGAGAACCTGATTTGAGCTCCTTTAGCAGTTTTTGCAAAGTCTGGAGGTCCAATGGGGGAAATTCTTCCAGTAGCGCAACAGGGGGCAAGAGATCAGCTCTACTGCCTCCTCCCTCAACTTGTATACTATCAGCCGATGAAAAGGAGTCATAAATACTCCGAATTTTTTCTGCGAAAAAGTCCGTAATTTGATCGCATCGCTGTTGCACATTGTCAGTAATAACAACAACAGAAGGTGGCGTGAGCAGATTATTTGCGATTTTAAATATCTCCCGCGGGGAGTTAGCCGAGAGAATCTTTCCCTGAAAGTAGAGTGTTTGGGCGGTTTCCTTTTTATATATTTTAATCGCTTCGCGATATTTGAGTTTACTTGTTGCTGAGAAGTCCTTCCTCCAGAGTCTCTCTTGTATTTTGCAGATTTGCTTGAGCTGACGTAGATTTTGAGAGTACCATAGGTTTTGTTTAGCTCCCACTTTTTCTGACATTTTAACTTTCAGCAGAACAGCGTTAAGTGTCCGCTCTATCCACTTGTTGAAATTTTCAGGGAGGGACTAGAATGAGACAGAGGAATTGTATCAATCAGTTTACTAATAAAATTATCTAATGGGAGTTTTGTCCATTGCCGTATAATTTTTGTCGCTCGCACAGTTCGTGTATTTACCATAGCTAACCTAACACTAAAGGGAAGTAGGAAATGGTCCGACCACGGAATAGGGACCACTTCCTCTACCCACATCTGATCTATGTTGGTAAATATAGTGTCAAGCATATGACCTTTAATATGAGTTGGACTATATCCTTTCAATAAAAGTTGAAACATTGCTAATTCTTCAACTAATTCTTGGGTGCAGGCTGAGGAATGATTGTCAAAATGTGCATTAAAATCGCCCAAAATTGTGAAATTGGAAGCTGAAGCGGCCAAATTTGCCGCTATTTCTGGTAAGCCTTGCTTAAAGCCTCCAAACGGGCCAGGCGGCCGATAAACAAGAAGCCCTGAGAAAGTAAAAGTGGGTGCTAAATCGATCATAAAAGAAAGACTTTCGCAGTCGGGGAGAGGGTGGGCTATAACTCTACAAACCAGGTCAGAGTTATGTATTATGGCTAAGCCTCCACCTCGTCCTAAACGGCGATCAAGCCTTTGAATAGCATAATTTGAGGGAAGAGCTTGGGCAATATCAAAATCCAAGTCATCATTTAGCCAAGTTTCAGTTAAAAATAAAACATCCGGCCTCCTCTCTTCGAGGAGTAGATGGATCTCTGTCGAATGTTTGGGCAAGGAGCGGCAATTGAGTAACAACATATCAATCATTTTATCCCTATGTGTTTCCCGTAGGATGGGAGGAATATTTTGCAAATAATATTTACACTGAGGGCATTGATGGCTAACATCAGGCAATAAGACATGAGCACATTTGTTGGATACCTCTTTTCTCATGGCATGCAACTGTGCTGCCTCGAAAATGATCCTTTGTTTGTCAGCTTCTGGAGGGTTTCCTGCTCCTGGACCCTGCCAGACGCGGACGGGCGCAGACGGGCTTGCCTTGAGTGCGCCTTCGGCGTGCCCGCGGCGCGCCCGCTGCCACGTCCGCTGCGCAACCGCATCACGGGTCAATTTAACGTGGCCGAGGTGACGTGAGCTAGCGTCAACAGCTAGACCGCTAACCCCTCAATTCGTGCCCCAAACTCCCCCTGAGCGCTCTTACCGCTCGCCAGGAGAGAATACACAGTGTTCCCCCAAACTTAATACACAGTTTAAAATCAAATTAAATGTCGTGTTTGTTCCGTAATATTTTAAAATCATCAAGAAGCATGCAGGCATCAAAGATCGCATATGCTTGTTCAGTGATTTAGTTAAGAGCCGGCGCCGCTGCGCGGCCGCGTCACGGGCCAATTTAACGTGGCCGAGATGACGTGAGCTAGCTTCAACAGCTAGACCGCAAACCCCTCAATATCTGTTAAATATTGACAATTTTGATAGGTGTGCACCATAAATATTGAACCCAAAATATCGGTGGGTCAGAATCATAATTTCGATATCAAAATATTGAAAAAAAATATCGACATTCAAGTTAAATCTAAATTTTCTATATCTAACCCTACTTGTATACCTATGTGGTACATATATCTTCAACGTACGTAGATGTGGAGTTAGGAACAGTTAAACTCTGCCTCCTATCTGGTCTTACCTTTTGGTATTTTGCCCTTTGATATTCTGTCCTCAGTATTCTTATACAATTATATTGCTGGTGTTGATATTATCAGTAGTACAGCCATTTCGAGAGTACTCTATTAAGCAATCGATTCACATAAATCTTCTCCCAGAAACAGCTAAGGTTGTGAATGGTCAGAACTGACGGCTTCTGTGATCTGCCAGAATATTTAAGTAAACCAGGCCCTATTTTGGTCATTGAACCCTAAAGGGCCTTAAGGTAGAATCTAATAACTCCAAGAGGTAAAATAATCCTGTTATGTAGAGTGCAGCTTGGCTGAACCACTCTCTCATGCAGATCAAAAGAACATCATAGCCATTTGTACCGAAGGCTGCCAACAGATCTACAAGGACAGAGATCAGTAGTTGCCAATTGTTTTATTCCTTAAAGAAGTGATCTGAAGGCGAGCAGATTCCATGGCATGCAAGAGTCTGAATCCTGACTGGTGATCCTTAAACAGGTGGTGTTCAAAGAGCTGTCTACCCTCACAACATGCTTGTAATTGCTTCTTGCCTACTTACAAGAATATTTAAATCGTAACATTCTCCACAAGGGTGACAATTCCAACCCAATCTAAAGCCCTCATTCGCCACAGGGAGATACGGGTGCCGGAATGAAGGAGCCCAGCCCGTTTCTAGCTGCGACTCAACAGGGATCATGCGTTGTTTTGCCAGGAATGGGGAATAATATGGACACTTGGTAATACCAGGTCCAATTTGGGGGGGGAAACAGCAACCCCAAACCAGAGAACTTTTACCACTGCTTGGAGCGAGTGGAACAACTTCTGAAAGCTTTTTCTGTTGCCTGTGGGTGGGCAGAAGGGGACCACGGGGTGGTGGAAGGGAAGTTAGTCTTTTTAATCAGCTGGGGGAGCTTCTTTTGCTTCTCAATGCTGAAATGTGGGTGCAGGTGGGGCTGGGCCCAGCAGCTGCCCACAGGCCCGCCAGCTCCACTGATGTTTCCAAGCCCGCTGTCTCCAGGCCCGTAATTCTCAGGTCCATAGTTTGAGAACCCAATAATTATGCCCCTAAAGACACCGCAAAACTTGTTGTCTCCAATCCCATAATTATTGGTTACCATTCCCCTCCCCACCCCCCGCAGCTGACTGAGGGCCTTGGTAGGAGTTTTATGAGTGAGGATTTATCGGAGTTTAAATGATTGTATTAAGGCAAAGGCTTGTGTCAATGGCTCAAGCGCCTCAAGATAGTCTCAGTCCTCACTGAGAAATATGACAGCAGTGAGGATCACTCGTGGCATACTAAAGCTCTCTTCAATCGGAGACCACAAGGTGGTGAGCTAACACAAAGTCTATAATACTAAGGGAGGGGTATTTGCAGTGAATGAACGTCTGCGCATTCTACCAATCACTGGAAGACGAGGAAAGCTATCCTTTGTCAAGCCTTTTAATTGAAGTAGAATTGCGTTCAATTCAGGTCACCAAAAACATCTCCAAACACTTAGTGTTTAGAGGAGTGTTTAGTGGCGAGGTGACAGGGGTACATCTACGATCCCCAAAACTACTGTAGTCTTCAATGTGTGAGGGACGATGAAGCACATCTGCCTCCACCACGTTCAGTGCAAACATTGGCCCCCTTTTAAACAGCAACCATTAATCTTGAACCGAAGCTGTGGTTAATCCTCTTGAGTGCTGACATTATGAGCTTTCTATTTTCTCTCATTTTGTAACTTGGTACTGTATTATGTCTCTGCTCATTCTTACTAGGTCAGTGGTCGAGTGCACATATATCTTTTCTCCAAATGGTGCACATACTATCCATTACCGCTCTGTGTGCCGTCCTTTATTAAACCTGCTTTATAATCACTTCATTCCTCATCATGTTTCTCACCACCTACCTTTCTCTGGACTCAGTACTTACCTTGCACTCTTAGGTCATATATATATTTGTAGGTCGTTGTCCATTTCCTCTATGTTTTAAATTATTTTTGTGTAAAGTCTCAGATACATTATGGCTGGGCCAATACCACGCAAATTCATTATATAACAAAATATGACACAGAAGTTACTTCATTTATCCTATCCTTTCAGACCAACTCAATGACACATTCCTGTAGTGACCGGCCGGTCAAGTTCTAGTGTTCCTAAGTAATGTGTTTTCACCAGCCATTCCTAGATGCCTGGCTGCCACACTCACCCCAGGCCCATCTATCACAGGTGTCACAGTTCATGTGACCCTGCCAACAAAAGGGGCTGTGTGCACGTGCCCTTGACCAGTCCCCGATATTATACCACTGTGTTTGTGTGGTCATTTATACTGTGTGGGGGCATAGGGTCCAGCCCTTACTATTCCTACTCCCACCTAAACTCTAAGCCTGTCTCAAACTTTGGCTTCCGCAGAGCTCTTTTATTGTTCAGATACCACCTAACTCAGTCAATAAGATAATTCAGTCCTTTTAGGATTAATTTCATAATTCTGCCAAACAGACTACATGAACTAAGGGCCAGCCTTTACACTGGCTCCCTTGTAACCACGAGGGTGCCGCTTCACTGTCATCATGCCCTCAATGGCTGACGTCGGCAACATCTGTTCAGGCTCAGGACTGTGCTCCTCTGCTTCCACCCTGGTCCCTCCATCACATACTAGAGGACGTTTAGTAGGTCCCCTCCCTTCATGCCTTAGCCCTCTACGATCACAGAGCCACTAAAACCGCTGAAGGCCATGTGTTGTATAAGAAGACTCATTCTTAGCATATGTCCCCTCTATAAATGTTTCAACATGGACATTAGATGTGTCACAACGTGTATGTGATCCCTGCGCCCTGCGTTTATTTTTACTTGCAGCTGGCAGGGTTGGCTGAGCGAAATTTGGTAGACTGAATTCATGAAACAAATATTAATTCACAGCCTATTGAAAAACAGCAATTTTTAGATTTTTTTATCATTAAAATCATAGACTTAGACCCAATAACAAATGGTCCAGTAAATGGCATGGATTTTCCACATCCTGGGAGTTACAAACATCGGGCATACCAGAAATTCAAGGGTGGGGCAAAACCTTCTCATTACAAGTTGGATCTTGAAGGTGCACTAAGAAATGAGGAATTAACAAGGGAAATGGTGACTCAAGGTCCGATTCCCCCTGAAATCCTTTATTTCGGGCAAGACTTTTACATAGTTTTTGGCTCCTTTATGCAAGACAAATCTTCGGGTCCAGAGAGGAGTTCCTGCACATCTCATAATTCTGATTGGGTCAGTAACAACTACCAGAGGAATTAAGAGGCCACTTTTAATGAGGGTTATTAAAGTCCATTGACATATTAATTGGGGACATGTTTTTAAGAAACATTCAGAAGAAGTTGAAAACGCGTATCATATATATCTGTCAAGAACCGTGCTCAGAAAACAACGTTAGCCTGATGATTTTGTTCGAATTATGAAGAATTTAAATGGTACAACCATGTAAAGTGACAGCAGACAAAATATTATGCATAATCATTGAATGGACTAAAATGAAGACTGAGCAAAATTCATTATAATTTAATGCAGTAATTGGATTCATTTACTTCACTGACTTCCTAAAACGACGTTTAGCTACCAGAGACAATAAAATGACTTGTCATGCATCAAATTCACAAGGGAAAATATAATTATAGATAATAAAGGAAAGTGAAAAAACACAGTGGCTGTCATGAAAATCAAATCCCGGAAAGAAGAGAGAAAGTAAAATGGTTAAGGAAATTCAACTGGAACAATACCCATTGCATTATAATATATATGAGCATCATGCCACACAAACAACACAATTCCCACTTGTAAATGAATGTAATGCCCACCCTAGCAGTATCATTAATACTATTATAAAACATTTAACCATTAGTAAGTAGATTGTGGCGTAACAACAGATTTTTATTCTCACCCATAGTTCAATGTGATCGTTAAATAAAAGCAAATATTATCTTACTGGATATTGATGGACAGTCTTAAACTGCATCTTAAAATGCTTTCCAAGTACACTTGTTTACAATGACCATCCCCAATGTATCAATCAGGGCACTCCTTTGTGAAATGTTCATGATCAGAACATAAACCACCTAGGTCGAGTCGATTAGTAGTACCAGAATAGTGTACAAACTTTCAAAGACATAGATAATGTGTTCTCTTCAAGTTTTCATGTTAACAATATGGAAGAAGTAAATTCATAGACCAGTGGAGTTATGGATAAAGTTGAACAGTTCATACCTTGAACTTTCTATATCCACCATTTTATGGGTGTGAAACGTTTGAGGACAGTACTGTGTAGGCATAAAATAGTGTTGTGTGAGTTAGTCTTTGAATGAAATTTTATTTAGGGCTAGCCACAAACAAAGTAGGGAAACCTCCAAGCAAATGAATCAATGAAAGCAGAGAGGATGATCAGTCCGCTCCACTGCTTCTCGGAGACCACCTGATACTTATAACAAGCCTGCCTCAAAAACAGGAACGAGTATCAGTGACAGCCAGTAATTTGAGCAGGTGGGGGCCGGGCAGGCCACACAAATGGACACTCACTCACACTCATCCATTCACACACACACCCATTCACATCTTGAACTCACAAATACACATACATTAATACATACATCCATGCATGCACCAAACATAAAAAAATTAAACTTACCAGGCCTCCAGTGGTGACATTGCGATCGGGAGGGAAGTATTGGTGATTGTTGGTGATTGGGACTGCCACCTCCTCTCACTGGCTGGCCTTGTTATGGGTCAGCTAATGAGAGGAGGCAGCAGTTCCTACTTTATTACAGAGTGGGATGGGGTTAGTAAGACTGCTGGCCCCACCCCACTCTGTGGCATGTGTCACCAATAGACAATCAACCCAGAGCGCTTCGGGTTTAAAATTGAAGCACCCAGGTTCGAGGCTGTCAGTGATACTCTCCCTCGTCATGAGGGGGAGGACCACCAAGCGCTTTGCTGGGCTGAGGAGGTCATTCCTACAGGGCTGTGACATCTTCAGCCTGACAAAGTTCAGGTCAGGTAGGCAAATGCCTGCTTGTTTAGCACCTGGCTGCCTGACCAGAACATAAGGAACAAAGATCAGCCTGACAGACACTCTTGATGTTTGGAAAAATGTGAGGATGGGCTGCTGCTGATGAGTATAACGCTACAATGAGAGGATGCTAAAGATAGGAAAATAAAATATAGAACTTGTCAGAAAGGGAATTTAAAAACTGCTTGAGAAGTGGGCCTCATAGGGGTGAGATATTCATTGGCAACAGATACCTAGTACAAGTCAGTAGCAACATTTAATTTGTAACAAAAATGTAGGAAATCCATACTCAATAAACAACTCCAAAAAAGCATCCATCCTAACCTAAATGCCAAGGTAAAGTGTAAAATAAAATCCAATAAAGAGTTCCATCATAATTATATAATTTTATTTGATTAAGAGACCTTGAAACCAAATGAAAAGATGTAGTAGACATATTAATCCCGAAGATGTATCATGGAACAAGTTAAGATTCACTCGCTTTAATACCAGCACATAAACAGAAACGTAGTGTAGAAACTGGAACTTGATTAGTACAAGATCTATTTGGAACAATAATTACACCTGTAGGTGTCATTGTAAACAATACAAATGTTAGGAAATTTGCCCCAGTAGTCGACAAAATGGTGACCAGAATATCTGGAGCCTTGCTTGTAATTAACACAGAATTAGTTGCTATAAGACCCATGGTTTTGGAGGACCATCTTGCTTTAGACATACTACTTGCAGAGAAAGGAGGAGTTTGCCACAAGGTTAACTTAACTCACTGCTGTTCAAACATACCTGACAAAAGTAAAGAAATAGAAATTATGCAAAGAACATTTCAGACTCAGAATCTGAATACCATCAATTGGAAACACCAAAGGGTCGATTAGGATGGCAGTCGGAAAACCATTACGACTGCCATGGTAGCGGAAAGGAACCGTCCGCAGGCACCGCGGGAAAACCGGCGGTCAGATAGGATCAACCGCCAGAAAAAAACAACCGTGGCGGAAAGATGCCACAAAAGACCGCCTGTGGCGGGCGGAGCAGGTGAAAATTTGTCCGTGGCAATCGGATACGTGGCAGAGAAACCCACATCTGCCGCAAGGCCAGCGGAGTGACCGCACGCACATTTAGAATACTATTGAGGTGACAGCAGAACGATCCGCTGTTTCCAGCCACCGCGATCGCTAACAGTGATGAATGGGAGAGCAGGCGGAAGGGCTGTTGCATACCCACCGCCGCGGCCGCTCCAGAACTATTATGGCGGTCAACAAAATAAACACACAACAAGGCCACCAAGTGTACACATCAAACTAGCTCAGCCCCCAAAAACACCCAACACACCCCAAGGACACACCCACATGGCAACAACAAGGCCACCAAGTGTACACATCAAACTAGCTCAGCCCCCAAAAACACCCAACACACCCCAAGGACACACCCCCATGGCAACTAAAAAAATACAAATCCCAGGACAACCCACACAACACAACAGACAGCAATACTCCATTTTGACACACCCTCATAGCTGATTATAAAACCAGCCCCTAACCTGACCAGAATCCTTTGCAATACTCCAGCTCTGAATGAACTAACCCCTACAGCACAAAGGAGAGGCAAACCACCACACATCTCACCAGCACAACAACACACACACCTCACTTACATTACCCCCACCACCCCCACACCTGCACCTCAAACCATTTGCACATCACACACCGTGGCACAAAAGAAAATGCCCAAGTTGTCAGTGATGGTAGATGAGATAATCAGAGTAGAACCCCAATTGTTTGGTAACCTGGTCCAACAGACACCATTAGCCACAAGAGCACAAATGTGGGGAAAGATAGTCAGCAAAGTCAATGCAGTAGGGACCACCCTGCACACCAAGAAGGAGATTATGAGGTGGTGGCATGACCTCAAGAGGCAGGTGAAAGAGAAGTAACAACAAGAACCGTCAGCTGGCTCAGATGACTGGCGGTGGCCCTCCCATTCCACCAAGAACATTCACTGCATGGGAGGAGAAGGTGCTTGCCATACTGCATCCAGAGAGTCTCACAGGAATAACCGGAGAATGGAGGCTGGTAAGTTCAAACAAATGTCTACCATCACTCCCTCTCATTCACCCCAAAGGTAGCTAGCAACATGCCCTGGGTTGCATGTGTACAGGCACCCACCAGGCCCCCTGTCCCACAACTGAGCAGGAAGTAGCACTCCCCCCCCACCCAAGAGCCATGTGTAACCATTCCCTCCCTCTGCTCCACAGGGAGCCAGCAATCTTAGCAGGGAGGGGTGTCTGTGGAGAGGCAGCCATTACTACAACTCCCACCAGGCACCCCTGTCCCACAGCTGAGCAGGATGGAGCACTTCCACCCCACCCAGAAGCATGTGGCAGCCATTGTATTTCCACAGCCAAACTTACAGGTAGGTAGCCCTCTCAACAAGGAGGGGTGTTTTCTCACATCAAACTTACAGGTAGGTAGCCATCTTAACAGAGAGAGGGGTTTGTGGGTGGCAAGCCAGCACTACAACTCCCACCAGGCCCCCATGTCCCACTGCTCAGCAAGATGGAGCACTCCCCGACCCAAGAGCCATGTGTAACCATTCCCTTCTTCAGCTCCAGAGGGAGCCAGCCATCTCAACAAGGAGGGGTGTGTGTGGATAGGCAGTCTGCACAACAGCTCCCTCCAGGCACCCTTGTCCCACAGCTGAGCAGGATGGAACACTCCCCTTCCAGCCAGAAGCATATGACAGCCATTACATTGCCCTCATCAAACTTACAGGTTGGTAGTCATCTTCACAGAGAGGGGTTTTGTGGGCGGGAGGCCAGCACTTCAACTCCCAACAAGCCCCCTTGTCCCACCCCTGAGCAGTATGGAGCACTCCCCCTCAGCCAGAAGCATGTGGCTGCCATTACATTGCCCTCATCAAACTTACAGGTAGGTAGCCATCTTCACAGGGAGGGTAGTTTGTGGGTGGGAGGCCAGCAATTCAACGCCCAACAGGCCCCCTTGTCCCACCCCTGAGCAGTCTGGAGCACTTCCCCAGCCAGAAGCATGTGGCATCCATTACATTGCCCTCATCAAACTTACAGGTAGGTAGCCATCTTCACAGGGAGGGGGGTATGTGGGTGGGAGGCCAGGACTACAACTCCCAACAGACCCCCTTGTCCCACAGCTGAGCAGGATGGAACACTCTCCCACCCACAACCATGTGGCAAACATTGTACCTCACCAACCAAACTTACAGGTAGGTAGCCATCTACACAGGGAGGGGGGTTTGTGGTTATGAAGCTTGCACCACAACTCCCACCAGGCTCCCTTGTCACAAAGCACACCAGGATGGAGCACCCACCCCACCCCACCCAGAAGCATGTGGCAGCCATTACTTTGCCCTCATCAAACTAACAGGTAGGTAGCCATCTTAATAGGGAGGGGTGTTTGTGGTTGGGAGGCCAGCACTTCAACTCCCAACAGGCCTCCATGTCCCACAGCTCAGCAGGACGGATCACTCCACCACACCCATAAAGATGTGTCAGAAATTCCCCCCAAATGTGCCACAGAACAGGTAAGTAGACACTGCAAGCACCCCGCCATTTCTCTCAAAAAGCATGGAGCCATATGACCACACCAGCCCTCACATCTCATCAAACCTGACATAGATCTAATTGCCACTTACAGTGTGCAGACAGCTAAGCTTATGTAACTGTCACAGAGAGCAAAGTGTGACTCACCAAATAACATGTTGAAGAAAATCAGGGCACAATCATGCACATCACTGAATGCTATCTGTAAGTGCCATGGGGCAGAGCATCAAGGCCCATATGAAAACAAAACACGGATGGTCAGTAGTAAAAAGAAAGCAAACCACATGACATGACAAAGGTATGCATGAGATTACAATGTCTAGTTCATGCTCAGATGTAATGTCTTCCATGCAGAGTAATCAACAAAGATGCGTCACATAAAGTTGTTGTGCTGCTAGTCGTTAGATGACATGTCATTGTAATCATAAAATCTGCACGTGGGGCATGGTAGCTATTGACAAGTCACACCATGGACAAGTAATGTATGTACCTCCACATCATGTCATGATGCACAGTACTGTGCAGACATACAATGTGATATCAATGTAAACTGTGTGGTGTCTAACATGTAACAACAAAACATCTAACATCAAGCTTGAGGTGTGCACTTCAATGACCATTTCCCCTCTGTGACCAAGAACTGACAGCTGCTGTGGAGGACACCAACCTGCAGAGCCAGTCTCCACCCACCCGGAACATGGACCCTTGGATGCAGACTCCCTAGATTTCTTGGATGCGGAGCCAGAAGCCGGCCCATAAGGCAGGCCAGGGCGCAACAGGTCCCAGGACCCTACTGTCCCCACCGCCACCACCTCAGCAACAACAACTACGCTGAACCCTGCTGTAACGACCTGTGTGGCCTCCATCACCACCACCAGTGCTGCCTGCAACACTGTGCCTGCCTCAGAGTGTGACCACACCACCCCACAATCTGAGGAGGGCAGGGAGAGTACGCAGGTGCGTAGAGGGGTGACGCCACAGGTCCGGCACAGCAGGGCAGATGGTAGGGCAACTAGGCGTCAAAACCAACCAGACACTGGAACCAAAGCCCTGGCCAACATCGCCAGACTCCTTGGGGCCTATGAACGAGCCCAAGGACACACAGGCCAGGCTCTTGAAGATTCCCTTGAGCTCCGCCTACTGCTGAGGTCCATAGACACACGCATGGGCCAAATCATGGACTTCTTGGGCCAGCTTGTGGGTGTCCTGAGAGACAGGCCTGTGGCCCAAACAACAGCTCCACCTCCCTCCAGTGGCCCCCAGGATGACAGTTCCCCCACCTCCCCTGCGTCCACAGAGAGACGTGAGTCCTCAGACCCCGCTGAGCCCGCAGCAGAGGCCCCCTCTGCCAAACGCTCAAGGGGCCATTCAAAGAAATCCCAGGGACGATCACGTGGCAAAGCACCAGCCAAACACCAGTCAAGGAGCCAGCCATGATGGCACCCCTCTTCAACTTGCCATTGACTTTGTTGACTGTCCTTACCCACACTGCCAGGTTAATGGCATGCGTGTGTTGGACTGGGTCACCACATCAATGTGGTGATGACTCTATTGTCTCATATACCATCACTGACAACTCATTGATTCTCTTTTCACCATTTTGTAAATATTTACTTCATTTTCACATATACCCATTGTAAATAAACACTCCTTACACACCTATTTTTTCGTGTCAGCACCATGTTTATCACAGGATGCACAATGTTGACTCTGTTTACAATGTACCAGGAGCACTGATTGTTTGGAGTCATTGAGAGGCTGAAGGGACCTCGGAAAACACAAGAGAACACTATTCACTTGTAAGATGATGGCATCACAGCCACTACACAACACTTGTCATCAAGGTACTCACATCTGCACACATTACAATGAGCAACAGTACCGACATAGACATCCTGTAGCTGTGCATAACTACCCTGTCCCAGAAACATCACAGAACCAACAACAGGCAGCAGTCAAAGCTCACCTAGGCCTTTTCACCAACAAGAAAATCAGCAGACAATGGTACCGTTGTACATTTTCACTCACCTTCAAGGGAATTAGCGGTTGATGAGCTGTTGACGCAGGTCGACACCTTCCTCCTTTCCACTATCCTCGTCACTGAACATGAGTGGGTTTGCAGGCGGGGGCCTCGGCTGCTCATCATCGTCCAGGAGCAGGGGAATTTCCTTGCGCAAGCCAGGTTGTGGAGCATGCAGCATGCAGCATGCAACTACGATCTGACACACCTTTTGGGGAGAGTACATCAGTGCACCTCCGCTCTTTTCCAGGCAGTGAAATCGTGATTAAGTAGACCAAAAGTACACTCCACACGGCGTGTCCTGCCATGGGCATCATTGTAGCAGACATCACCCGGGGTCCTGGGATTCCTCAGTGGGCTCAGCAACCAAGGACGGTTGGGATATGCAGAGTCACCTAGGTGTGAGATACACAGAGCAATTTTGTAAAATAAGGAGTACCTGAGAACAGCATGTCACACATACAGTCCACTACTTGACTCTCCCACAATCCACACACGCTCTGGATGCAGATTTGCCATCAGCTGTGGTACGGTAAAGTTATGCAGGATGTAGGAGTCATGGGCTTATTCCGGAAATTTGGCACAGAAATATGAGATTATCATATCCGCCTGGCATACCACTTGCACATTAATGGAATGGAAATGCTTCCTGTTCCTGTAGATGTTCTCACATGCCTGTGGTGGAACCAGGCCAACATGTGTGCAGTCAATGGCACCAACAACATTAGGGATGTGGCCAAGGACATAAAAATCACCCTTCACAGCCGCCAATTCATGCCTCCTGGGGAAATGGATGTATCTGTCCTTGTAAGTCATCATAGCGGATAGGACATCACGTAGCACCATGCTGAACATAGGTTGCCACATCCCACCTGCGGTGGACACAGTGTACTGGAATGACCCAGTAGCAAAAAAATGCAGTGCCGCCATCACCTTACACGTTGGTGTCAAAGCAGTCAGATAGTTTTTGTGAGGCCTCAGATGGGGCTCCAACAGAGCACATAGGTCTTGTAGGGTAGGTCGATCCAGACGGAAATTCCGTATGATGTCCTCATCCTCCATGTCTGCCAGTACTGTGAATGGACGATGCACATTTGGTCGCCTCCTAGGTGAGATGAAAGAGGTCACATGTCAATTCAATTCCCCTATGTGATGTGTCCCAACATCTTACGCATTGACTGAGGCAGCGCCAACAATGACTGGCAAAACACACTTCAGGTTACAGCACAACTCACATGTAGGGACACCTTGATCTGAACTAGTCGCACACTTGTCCAGTATTCACACAGTGATTTCCTCCAAAACAGATTCAGACTATGTGAATTCCAAAAGGTACATTTCAACATCTTGTGTCACCAGCCCTGAGAGTAGTTGACACAGAACAAGTGTGAGACAGCAACAATGCTAGCTTCTACGTAGCTGCTGTACCTGCCACATCTCCTTGCGTAAGTCAGACAGGGTACACATTAACAACACAATGTGCACAGTGTGTGCACAAAGAGCAAGTATTAACATGAGTACAGCAATCTACACAGTGAAATAGACACATTATGTGGTCAGACCTTCATTACTGTGTGTCGCTTAGCCATCTCACACATTGAAATGTGTACACATGTGAGAGTCCATCACACCACAGATCTGTGTACATGTACAACAATTTCATAAGTGACATGTGAGGGAGTACATGCCCGTGCATGTAATCCTCTCACTGAAATATCATGTGTAGACATCAGTGGGTTAAATGTCACACTAGCATTGGTCAGCACCATCTGGTGGCATGATTCATGTGTCTACTGTACAATGTTGAGAACTGGCCATTGACACTGCCAAAGCATGATATGTCCATAGGTGCCATAAGCGTGCACCGCCACCACAATCACGGCCATAGGCACCAATATCAAACGGGCAAATGGCGGTAATGACCACCTGGTCCCTGCGGTGTGTAACCGCCAATGCCCATGCCCTCACAGCCAATGTGAACCGCAACCGTGGTAGTGATATACACATTTGAAAATGGCGGTTGGCATGCTCCGCCACCACAATCACGGCCATAGGCACCAATATCAAGCGGTCAAATAATGGTAGCGACTGCCTGCCCCCTGTTGTGTGTCACTGCCAATGCCCATGCCCTCCCAGATAATGTGAACCGCAATCAAGGCAGTGATATACACATTGGAAAATGGCAGTTGGCGTGCTCTGCCACCACAATCACGGCCATGGGCACCAATACCAAGCGGCCAAATCACGGTTGCGACCGCTTGGCCCCTGCGATGTGTCACCGCCAATGCCCATGTCCTTAAAGCCAATGGGATCCGCAATCGCGGTAGCCAAATGCAATTTTGAAAATAGCGGTAGGCGTGCTTTGCTACCAAGGGGCCGGTCTCTGGATACAATTGTAAGATGCACGATCGCAGTAGTAACCGCCTGGCCCCTGCGGTATGTCACCGCCAATGCCCATTCCCATACAGCCAATAGGATCCGCAATCGCGGTAGCCAAATGCAGTGTTGAAAATAGCGGTAGGCGTGCACCGCTACCGCGGGGCCGGTCATTGGATGCATTTGAAAAAAGCTGACCTGGAACACCAATTGCAGCAGCTCATTACCACTGAAACAACCCTATGGGGCTCTATATGTCTGTGAGAGAGTCACACATTTCCACTGCTTCCAGACACTGCTGACTGACACACTTCACCACCAACTGCTGCTGTTCCTGTCTCCTGGACCCAGTGATGGCGAGGACTGAGAACATCAGGGCCTGTCTCTTCACCACAGAGGAACTGGAGGTCCTGGTGGACGAGGTGCTCACACAGTATGGGAGGCTATATGGTGCCCCTGATGTCATGGTAAGTGTTTCAGAGTAAAAGTAGGGGAGTGTACGAATGAAGTTGATCTGCTGCAGTATGTGCCTAAGAGTGAGGGTTTGTGTGATACACTGCCTAGCATGCTGACTTCAGGGGAAAGGGGGTTGTAGCCTATTTTACACATTTTCCTGGCTGCATATCAGGATGGGAGGGACATGCAGTGTTTTTGCAGCCATACAGTGACACTGCAAGGTTGGTAAGTGGGAGTCAGGACAGAAATTACCTGTGCTAATGGATGTTTGGGTCCATGAGGTTCTTCACAAGCTCATCTGTGACATTACAAAGTTTCCGCCCAGAGGGTACTGATGGGAGTGTGTTTAAATTTATATTGCCACCATGGATATGTCAGCATTATGCACAAGAGTGAAATGCCTGAAGGTGACACTCTTGGTGGAAATTCACCTATGACACAGCAGATTGTTGTACCTATGAAACTTCCCCCTTCCATTTTCTTCATAATGTGTACTGACTCGCATGTGTAGGCACTGTTTCCCTCTCATTTTGTACATGCATATGACAGTTCTGATGGCCCACGTTAGACCGCAGTGTGAGCCCCCCTATCCTGCACAGTTACTGCCCAATTTGTCAGGGACCCATCACTGAATGGACAGAGTGAGACATATGGGTTGTCTGCTACCCTATTCCTCAATGAGCTATCTTAGGCCTGTGGATTGCACAAGACAAACCTTGTGATAAGGGTGTGAGATTGTAAAATCATGTCCAAATATGTGACCACCATGACACAGGTAGCCATTCACAGGCCAAGGACATTGAGGGTTGTGCAGTGTTGGACACAGTGAGTCTGCCCCAAAACATCATTTGCAATGTAATGTGTCTTGCTCCCCTCACATACTGCATTGCAGATGTGGGCAATCTTCACCTTGCTTTCTGTTATGGCATTCTGCATGTGTATGAGATGTCCAGGTACTGTGTCCATCCTCATACCTGCATGCATTTCTATACAATTATCTGATGCTAATGTACTACGTGTCATGCTGTATTGTCTCTGCTAAACATATCTGAATAGCTGTGCTGAGTGTGTGCATGCTCCTGTACTGAGACACAGTGGTATATAACCCAGTGTCACTGACATTTTCTCTCCTGGTCTCCCATGCCTGCAGCTCAAAGTCCACCAGCGTAAGGCCGTATTGAGGGAGGACCATTGCACGCAAGGTGCGGGCTCTGGGTGTCTCCAACCAACGGCACACAGACTGTCACAAGAGGTGGGATGACATCTGCTGGCTGAGCAAAAACATGGCAGAGATGACGCTGGGGCTGGTCCCTCGGACTGGCAGGTTGGAACGCAGGAGCATGACACCACTAATGGCCCGCATCTTGGCAGTGACACAGCCAGAGATGAATGGACGTTTGAGGGCCAATCAGCAGCAAGCTGGGGGTGAGTATTCTGGGAAGTGTGACTTTGGGTGTGAGTGACTGCATGTATTCCATCCCTGAGTTAGTGCGTAGCTCTGTGATGTTTTTAGTGTGATGCAATGGCTTGTAAGTGGCCTCTGTGTTGAGTGCAGCTTTCATGCATTTACGCCACATGTACTTTTTCGTGTCTTTAATGTAATGGACTTTGACATTGCATGCTGAAATGTGGCCTTATGGCATCTGCTGCATCAGGGGAATCCTGGACATCACTGGGCAGTGAACTGCAGTGTGCCTCAGCTGAGTGTTCTTTCGTCTCTGTGTGCAGCGCCTGAACTCAAAATTGTGAGAACTACACATCTGACACCAATGTGCAACTGTAGTTATGCACCAAAGCACAACATGGTGGATGGTAGGAGCTCAAGGTCATTGCTAAATGACATTTTGGAGTCTGTATCTGTGTTGTCCCCTTATGGTGACTCCATATGTGACTGTGACAACATGTTGAGATGTATATCTTTTTCACCTACAGGCACATAGGTATGCTTACAGGAATTTCTATGTCAGGTTACATGGAGGCACAGGCAGGCTATTTGACTGTGTGGACATCACATGGGTCATTAATGCCAAGTGTGTATGTTACCATGCATGTTTTGAGTTTTGAATTAAGGTGGTACATGCAGACTGCACATTGTTGTGTGCAACATGGGGGTATCATTATCTTGTTTAGTGCTTTGCTTGCATATGATGTTTGTGTGTATGGCACTAAACTGAACCTACGTCTCTGTCTCTTGCAGCATCTACGCAGGGTACAGAAGGACATGGGACGAACATCATTGGTGAAGCTTCGGGGATGACTGCTACACATGAGCTCACGGACACTGACGTGACCAGCGCCTCGGAGGGGGACAGGAGTGCCCTCGAGGAATCACGCCCAGAAACACCAACCTCAACGTCATCTGACGCCAGCGGTGACTCCTCAATGTTGGTGGGGAAAGGGAGTGGGAAATCTGCCTCCTCTTCCACCACACATCGTCCAATGCCCACCCTCCCAGCCACTTCCACTAGTGCTGCACGTGCTCGCACCAGTAAGAAGGGAAGAGTGTCCTTCCCCAGAGGCACCGCTGCCCCTGCCTCTGTCTCCCCTGTTGCCCAGAGTGTTGAGGCTGTGGACCTTTTGCGCCAGCTGTGTGTGGATCAGACAACTCTCATGAATGCCTTCCAAGACTATGACAAGAAGTTGGCACAGGTAGCCTTCATGGAGGGCATTCATTCAGACGTCGGTGGGCTACACAGGACTGTCCAGTCTTTGCCCTCCACCGTGACGGCAGCCATTCAGCTGTCACAGGCTCAGAGTCCAGCTCCAGCCCCTTCGGCAAGTCCCCTGCCAGTGGCTACATCTGACGAGAGTGACCACACACCACAGCCCACAGGCTCCGAGTACACCACACGCTGCATACAACAGCAGCACCCCAAGCAGGCTTGAGCGCAGACACCATCCCCCAAACAAACTAAAGTCACACAGGAGAGCAAAGGCAAAAGCCCTTCAGGTGACACTCAGGGGCATCAAGCCAAGAAGCAGGCCTCAGGCTCACATGCCTCAAAATCTGCCACATCCAAGGACACTCCGTCCCAAAAGCGTCTCCCAAAGACAGGCAAACAGTTGCTGTGCCTGCTGTGAAGCTGGTGCCTTCTAAGAGTCTGCAGAAAAAGCCCTCTAAGGCAGATTCACCCACAACCTCAACTCCCACCCACACCCCTGTGAAGCTGGGACAGGAGGGTACTGTGGGGGGTTCACCTGGTCAACAGGGGATGGAGGGGAAAAGGCGATGCCAGGCCAAGTGTACCGCCAGATCCAGTAGATCCCCAGAGGGAGGGCCACCACCTGCACCTGATGTACCTGTGGTGGAGAGTGAGACTGTTGTGCCCGCCCCACTTCCCACTCCTACCAAGACAATCATACCCTATCGAATCCCCAAGAAGTGGAAAGGCAGCCCTCCACATTCTCCCTCCCACACTGTGTCTCACGGCAGCATGTCTCTGCCTCCACGTGCCACCACACCACTAGGTCCAAGCAGCCTTCTGGCTCACAAAGCCATTCATGCCTCTACCTCAGCTGGTCCTCTCTCTCCCAGGTCCAGTCCTCCAACTGGAACTGCCAATCAGCCACCTCTCAGTTCGACTGACAGCCAAGTCTGAGGAGTAGTCCCCCTCCCAAACCTATCTCTCCCACAGCGGTGCCTGGACTGCCCATAGATATCATCTTAGCTGTGTTGCTGACCATGGCAGTGTACGGTGTCACCCATTCCCTGTGCAGGTTCTCATGCACACATGTCCCTCCTTGGCACTATGGACTGTCCACTGGCCTTGCTGTTTGTAATTTGGATGCCCATCCCCTGAGCAGGTTCTCATGCACCCATGTATCTTCTTTGAACTATGGACTGGCCACTGGCCTTGCTGTTGTCTACTTTTGATGCCTATCTGGGTAATATGTAATAAAGGCAGTTACTCCTGCTGTCTGCTTTGTCAGTGTCCCTGCTAAATAAAAACGTTTCTGTATGGGTATGGTTCCATGTGACACATGCTCTGTATGCCACTTTAGTTCTTCTTGACTCTGAGGCTTGAGGGTGCAATGATGGTTGTTTGTGATGATCTACGGTTACCCTCATCATTCTATGGTCAGGTTTGCTAAATTGTACACATGTCATGATAGGATGCACTCCCAGCACAGAGGGGAATTCTATCCACAGGATTACATGCGGGCTGGCCAGGGTCCATCATGTCTGTGTGATCTTTCTTGGTGTGTGAACAGCAGTGTTGATTGTTGATGTATGGTCATCTTGTGATGGCCTGTCTTCCTAGTCACATGGGTACATTTGAAGGTGTGCACTTGAGTGGTCATGAAATGTGAAGGGGGTGACTTTGTCAGTAGTGTTGACGTGTGTGTGCCCCTACAATGCCAACTGCACACATTTATGACCCAGGAGCTGAGTGCCTGTTTGAATTGTCAGCCCTGTCCTTGTGATTGTGGGCACATGTAGGAGTTGTAGGTTGAGCGCTGTGCAGTGTGTCACTCCTGGGGGACACCTACTTGTTGTTGCTGCCAGTAGTGAGTATGCAAAGTGTGTGACTGCTAAGTCTCTGTTGTGTTTTGTTTATCTGCCAGGTGTCTTGTTATTGTTTATGCTCACTGTGCAGACCTGCTCAGCCACACTCACATTGTTGGTGAGTTTTCTCATACATTGCTGTCACTTGAGCTATTGTTGGCTCCAGTATGGTATGTGGGATGTGGAGTCATACCATCCCCTATCTGTGCTTCTGATGCCTACCCATTGTGAGTGACTCATCTCTGTGTTTGTGTACAGTACGCTCCTGACCTGTCCACTATTGACGTACACACCACTTCAATCTCGTCACCTACCCCTTGGCTTGCCAGTGTGTGAGCCTCAACCACCACTTCATTGGTTACACTATGGTTTGTGGTGCTGATCTGTGCACAGGACCAATGTGCCACTCAGGACAGTTTCCCATATGGTTGTGTGTGATTTGCTTGTACTGGGTTGCAGTCAGGGTTGCTCATCTGCAGTGCAACTGTTTGTGCTGCACAGTCTTCTAGTCATGTTGTTTGTACCTGGGTGTCCCTGAGTTGTGCATCTGTGGGTGTTGGGTAAGCTGTATGCGTGTTTGTTGAGGTACTGCTGCCCTTCCTGAGTGTGATGTTGTCTGTGTGCTGTGCTGATTTGTGTTGTGAGAGTACATGTTGTGGCACTGAGATGTGTGTGCTACTGATTTGATTGGTGTGCACACACTGCTTGGCCTGCATGCAGTGCTGTCAGGGTATGTTGCCTTGTACTTGCCTGGTGTGCATCCCCCTGTTGTCTAGCTGAGTTTGTAATGTGATGGATTGGCCTGTGCATCTGTTGTGTTTTTGATGTGGATGTATGGAGTGTTTGGGCTGTATTGTCTCTTTCTACTGACAGATGCTCTGTGTGTGTGTGTGATGTTCTATTTGCATGACATTGTGTGTGAGTAGTTTGTGCATTGTGATACATTCAGATGTGTGTTGCAGGTGGGGTATGCATTACTCTGTGTCTGTCACATGCAGCAAGGGGTATTCTTGTTACTGGGCCTGTTTTTAGTGCACAGTAGTGCTATGTCCTCCTATATTTGACCTGTCACTTGTCAGGATTGTGCATGTGCATGCTTGTGGTACACTATGACACCATGTTGACTTGATAGGTGGTGTGGCGTCTCTGTCTGTGATAGCTTATTGTCCCATTGATCCCAGTTTGTGTTCATGATTGTTTTGAGATGATGCTATTCGTGTTTGTGTTGGGGTATGGTGTCTGTGCATAGGTCCTGAGTGACACTTTTGTGTGCTCCTGTTCTGTCTGGGGTCTCATTGCCTTTCCAATGTCTGGGTGGCCATATGTGGGCTTGTTGGACTTCTGTGTATGTTGTTTGTGCGGTTTGTGTTTGGCTATTGTTTTTGTGTCTGCATTGGCTCAGGAATCCCTGAGTGTGGGTGTGATGTTTGTGGATGCACCCCAGGGATTGTCATTGGTTGTCAGTGTACTCACAAGACATCATTTGCACCATTCTGTGTGTTTAACACTGGTGTTGAGTGCTGCAGGTGTGAGGTGGGCAGAGGAGGGGTATGTGTAAAGGATCCAGCTTGTGTTTGACATTCAGGGAGTGTGACAATGAGCCATGTGTGTTGTTGATGATGACATACATGTGTCAAGTAAGTTGACACAGATGTGTGGCTGATCACTGTTTGACTTCAGACACTTCCTATCATTCCTGTGCCTATGCATGGCTTGCCATGATGTCTCCCTGAGTTGTTGAACAGAGGTCACTTTGATTTAATTTCACTCACTGTGCCACCCATGTCTTATTTGATGGCCTAAGGGTGACATGATATGTTCCTTCTCTTGCATGTGATGTACATATGCTTTGTGGCTTGCTCCGTGGCTTTCATGCACCGTCCCCTTCACTTTTGGCTAGCTCATTTATTATCCTCCATTGCTGCTGATATCTGGTGTGTGTATGTGGCTGTGTCAGTGTGGGGTGTGTCTGAGTGACTTGACAGGCAGTGTGGACAGTTCAGTGGTTGTTCATATGCAGTGTAAGTCTTCATTTTGTGATTGGACTCAGTTTGCTTGACATGAGTGTAGGGTAGGTGGGAGGAGGCGGAATGTCCTGCCCCTGAGCTTCTGTGCAGGGTGTTCCTCTTCACCCCTACCTTCTAAGACAGGCTCCCTGGTTATTTGGTGTGTGTGGTACAGGGTCTGGGTACACCTGGCTGGTAAATTGTGCAGGGGGCACAGGAGGAGAACACAGCATGTCCCCAAATGGATGTAAGGGGGTGTAGTGTGTGAAGGGTGGAGGTGGGGCCCTGTAAATCTTTGTCGACTGCCCATGCCTGGCGCTGGCCCTGCCTGCTACATTCGGCGCAGGTTTTCCCACGTCTGCACCGCTGTGGTGACGTGACCAGGACATTGCAGTGATTTCGCGGTTGATGGGTGACCCGGATGCGGAGGGGTGATTTTCTTAAAGGTAGGATATGTGTGGGTACACTTGGGGATGTGTTCCTGTCAATGTCAAAAGAGAAGGGAGGGGGGACCAGGAGCTAGTTATTGGTCCAGTGTCTGTGCTCCACATTAACTATGAATGCAAAAATGCAAAAAAAGGGGGGACACTGTTCCAGTGTGAGTAGAGCAAAAGTCACTGACTTGCTTCCTACCAAGTGGGGGAAGAGAAACAAGAAGGAAAGAGAAATGTCCAAGGTCTGGGACTCAGTGGGGAAGAACAAGTCTTGTCTCTTGTTGCCCTCACACACCCCGAAGGATGTCATGCTTCATCGTCGGGTTGTTGCTCCTCGTCGGGCCAGCACTGCAATGCCCTACGGGTCCCCCAGAGTGTCACTTTTTCGGAGATCTTTTAGAGAACCGCCGTTTGATGCGTGCGGGTGTGTGGAGTGAGTCCTCAGTGAAGAATGATTAAGTACGTGCAGAGCGTTAAAACTGTCGAGATACCAAAAAATGTTTTTAATAAAGTGGGCCTAATGTGCCCAGATAACTATAAGGTCAACATGTTTCACGCCTTTATGGTCCTAACGATCCTTGGCGTTTCATCAAGACGTTAAAATAATGGTTGAGGGGTAAGTTATTCTCACTGATCGTCCAGAGGGAATAACTTAACCCTCAACCATTATTTTAATGTTCACTACACCACTATCACGATTCACTCTGGTCTGATGTGGACAGGAACCGTATATCAGCACAGGAGTTGTGTGTAGCGATTTTGTGTGCAGAGTTGTGTGATTGCGTACATGCGGCGTTGTCCGCGACGGTCCATTATTTGCTGGTAGTCGATCAGGTACAGCACCGCAAAAGCTGGAAGAGCTGGATCCATTGCGGTCGGGACCGGGTGGAGGGGACCGGGAGTCTGGTTTCGCGCTCCGCTGACGTGCTTCCGATGTCTCCGGTTAGGTGGTTTCTCCGCTGCGGTGTTTCCCGGGCTGTTTGGGGCATCCTGATTTGTACAGCAGATGGGACGCCATTCTGCATGGTGGTAGGTCTCTATCGGCTCCCACCGCCGCGGTGGTGGGCGCATATTTGTGGCGGTTCACGTCGCACTGCCGCAGAAGGGAAATGGGCTATGTTTGCCCATTGTAATATGGCGGGCGCGAGGACCGCTGCTGGAGTGCGGAAAATGGCATTTTCCGCCAGCACCGTGGATGTGCCTCCGCCCGCCATCCTAATGAGCCCCCAAGTCTGTATCAAAATTTTGGTAACGGATTAAGAACCTTTGGGTACTGGTTTTCAACAGCTGGGAAAAGTATATTGAAAGCTATATTAAGGCTAACAGAAATAGTGGGTATTTGTTTTATATTTCTTTATGCCCTATAAATGAGTTGTAAATATTTCTTACGCAAAAGACAAATTATATGAAAGGGATAAGGGAATGCATGGTATTATGAATGATGACTACATGAAATCTCTAAAATTTAGAGGAACAAAAAGAAAACAATAGGATTCACCTGATGACAAAAGGGCATTTTGAAACAAATTTCATGTCATGTAAAACCTTATTGAATGATGATGTAAAAATTATTAGAAGGGAGGGGCCGTTAAAGTAAAAGATTTTCACACATTTTTATTTGTTTACAGTGGAAGAAAATGTTCCTGACATTAGAAAATGCTTTTAACTTTGTCTTATTTGTAGAATAGAAAACATAGAAATGCTTCTTTACAATGTGATAAATAAATCATGTAGCTTTAAACAGTAGGAGAAGATGCTGTCACTAAACAATGTAGTCTGCTATATTTTATAATTGAGTATTAGCAAAGTTGAGCTTACTGAAGTTATTGTTTTGCATGGTCTCATCAAGACTTATAGAAAGGTTTTATTGCTTTAGACTAGTCCTTTGTCCACACAATGGGATACTGACAACAGCTAACAAAATAGGCCTGCAAAGGTTCTCATGAAAACCTTCCCTCATTTATCAAGTGCAAGACATATTAGAAACTTTTAGATAACTGCTTACCGGCATGCATGTTTACTGTGGGATTGGAGGCGAGACGACAGGCCATCAGAAGACCTGTTTCCATTGGACGAAGATGATTCAACCATGCTGAATGTTGCAAATGTTTTATGTTTTTATATATACGTGTTCCTAGTTAGAGAGGCTTAGCCACTCTTCCTTTCCACGCTACCTTACCCTCAATGCTTTATGCATTATTTTAACTAATTCTTGCCTGGATTGCAGTATGGTACTGCTAACGTAGATTTCCATTTATCAGGATCTTTTTGCGGACAGACTTTCTCCTACAGTTGATCATAGCTACTGCTGTGATCAATTTTCCTTGATTTAGTTAACAGTTGCTACAGCAACTTGTTGTGGAACTCAACTGAGTTTCTGGAACTACTCTTTATGGGGAGTTCATTATTTGAATAACTAGAAGCTCCAGAATCCTGCTCTTTTTCTCTTTATGGGTTATTTAGTTTAGGACTCTTGGACTACGATAGGGACTATTTCCTTTATGGAGCATGCGGTCTATATTATGCTGACTCTATTGAAACATATTCTCAATATTTCTGTAATTTGACTAATCTGAATAAAAACAAAAAAGACAATGCTAATCTCTTAATGAGAAATAAAGATTTAAAACTATTCCATTCTCTCATCATTGACTGAACATTACATTTCTGAAAATTGATGATTATATTTGAAATGTAATTTGTTACAGCTCCATTCTGCCACTGCGGCCAAGATCCGTTGGCCCAAAAATGGAGGAACGCCAAAAATAGGAGGCCTTTGTTGTAAGTGTTTTGGGCTTGCACTATTCTTCAATTCGAACTTTCAAATTTTGGGTGCTAACACTTGCTAACCATTTCCTCTTATTGCTTCTTTATGTAGACAATGATATAAGTATGTATGTGTACTATTACATCGAAATGCCAATAAACATATGTTTTAAAAAAAGGCAGCAGCATGTGGAATGGCAGGCTGGGCTGAGGGCATGTAGGGTTGCAGCGGGGTAGTGGCTGGAAGACCAGGGATCCTGGCACTGGGCATGATTCATGCATGCATAGGTGCAGATGGGGGAGTCCTTAGCACACCTTTCGTGCATCATCGGCGTGTCTGCTCAAGCCACTATTAAGTAAGTCCTGTGACATGAGTAGGTCCTATTACTAGTTGTGGAAACTGCTTGTCTGGCATGTATTAAAAATAGTTTTAGTATTTGTTAAATTCCCAACACTCTACTCATAAGATAAAATCCAACAGAACTCTGAATCTACTCCGAAGACCTCAAGGATAAAAGTTTAAAATATTTTAGAAATTTGGTGTTTGGACATGCAGGCGTGTGTTTCAGAAGAAGCTTTTCACTTTACCCTCTCTGTGGGACACACAGGTCAAAAAGTGTGACAGCAAGGCCAGATGCCGACGTTTAAACATGCAATGACATTATGTTGACAAGTTTTAAATATTTGTTAAATATTGACATCAAAAGTGGTGTTTGAAAATACCACTTTTAGAAAGTAGCTATTTTCTTACTTAGCCATCCTGTGTGCCTCTGCTAGCATGTGTGCTGACTGTCTGGCTTTGGAGTGACAGTAGCTGCGGATGTGCAGTGGCTCCAGAGAGTCTTGATGAGTCTTTGCGGGGTTGAACAGACCTGGGCTGCATTCAGAGTGGTGGGCGGAGATTTTCCTTGCACCTCAATAGGCTCGGTCTGCATTGGACAATGCTGCCTCCACCTCCTGCCGGGCAGCTGCACCAGAGAGGACAGAAATTGTTTTGGCTGAGCACATAGCCTCTTTGCACCAAGAGAACAAAGGCACTTGCTGTATAAATAATGGAGCCCTGCTGAACTGAGGAACCTGACAGGAAGAAGGACCGGGAAAGCTGAAGGAGGAGTACTGCCCCGTGCTGTGTGCTGTTGGGGTTGGCCTGCAGTGGTTGCTTCTGTCTTGGGCAGGGAAAAGACTGGACTGTGCTTTCATCATCCTGCTGTTAGAGTTTTATCCAAGGGCTTGAAGTAGAGCTTGCCTCCTGTTGGAAGTCTCAGCGATAGAAAATACTTCAAAGATCACTTCTGGGAATCAAGAGGAACCTATGCCAAGGAAAACAGCTGGAGATACTGAGGAGGAATACTGCACTTGTGCTGTTTTCTGTCTGGGGTTGGCCTGCAGTGGCTACTCTCTGCCAGGGAAAGGGAAAAGGACTGTGCTGTTGGCTGTGTGCCCTGCTTGAGGAAGATCTCGAAGGGCTTGAAATAGAGCTTGTCTCCTGTAAAGAAGTCTCAGGGACACAAAAAACATTCTGCAACTCTGCTTGTGCTGCTGGACTCTGCCATCTGTGAGTCCTACCCTTGCCTGAGGTGCCTCCTGCAGTCAAAAGGCCTCAGAAGTGGGTTTTGCAGCTAATCTCTACAGGAATGGGCAAAAAGTATAGCAAAACCTGCAAAGCCTCTAGGAATCGGCGCCGGGCAACTCGAAGCCTCACCGCGCAGCCCCCAGCACCAACGCTGGACGCCAAGAAGCCTTGCAAATCGACACCTCACCTCCTGTGCGCAACACATCGCCCTTGGGCACCAAGTCTACATGAACACCAGGGCCACAGTATTATTATTATTTTTTTTCGGAGTTTTATATAGCGCTTACAAGACCCGGGGGTATCGGAGCGCTTTACAACATACAATGAATAGAAAACATAAGCAAAAATAGTACAGTGAGTATCATCTGTGATATTGGTGTCCAAAAAAGATCGAGGTCATTGGCCAGATGCATAGAGATGGCGGTTGAGGAGAAGTTATTTTAATTTTCTCTTGAAGATCGTGAAGGAGGGATTAGTCCTGATTTGGGTAGAGAGAGTTCCAGATTTTTGGGGCATTCCCAGAGAAAGAGCGGGAGAGGGCTTTTTGTTTATGTCTCTTTGGGGGGATTAAGAGGAGTGAGTTGGAGCTTCTTAGGTTTCTTGATTGTCCAGCTTTTGTGAGTTTGGCAGCTAGGTAGTCCGGTGTGCCTGTGTGCAGGGCTTTATGGGTGAGACAGGCAGTTTTGAAGGCACAGCGTGCTTCGATGGGTAGCCATTTTAGGGCCTGTAATGCAGGGGTGATGTGGTTGTGTTTCTTGGTACCTGAGACCATTCTTGCTGTTGCGTTTAGGGTGGCTCTCAAGGGGGCTGTATATGTTTTTGCTGTCCCAGTTAGTGTGGCATTACCATAGTCAAGTCTGGACAGAACTAGAGATTGGCTGCAGTTTTTAGGTCATTGGGGGGTATGAAAGGTTTGATTTTGTTGTGGAGTTTTAGGTTGTAGAGGGCGTCTTTTGCTGTGGATTTGATGTGGGAGCTCATGTTGAGGCTTGAGTCTAGAGAGATCCCTAGTGATTTGACTGAGTTTTCTGGAGTGAGTTTGCAGTTTAGGGAGTCAAGGTTGTTTATCCATTTTTGGATCTGAGGGGGTTGTTCGTGATTGGAGAAGACAAGGATTTCAGTTTTTTCTTGGTTGAGTTTGAGGTGGTTGAGAGTTAGCCAATTTTCTACTTTTAAAAGAGTAGAGTTGAGGCGGAGGAAGTCATTGAGGGAGGAGATCTCGAGGTACAGCTGGGTGTCATCAGCATAGAGGTGGTAGGCGATGCTTGCTTGTTTTAGAATGGCAGCGAGCAGTTCCATGTAAATGTTGAAGAGTGTGGGGGAGAGGACTGATCCTTGAAGGACACCTCGAGTTGGGGGGGAGGTGTCGGACATTGAGTTTTTGATTTTTATGAGTTGGGAGCGGTTATGTAGAAATGAGGGGAACCATTTTAGGACAATGCCATCTGCTCCGACACGTTTTTGTAGGGCGTCTAAGAGTAGGTTGTGATCAACCATGTCAAAAGCAGCTGATAGGTCAAGGAGGACAAGTAGGCAGCATCTGTTGGAGTCAAGGGCGTTGTGAATGTCGTCCGTAATGCTCAGTATAGCGGTTTCTGTGCTGCATCCCTTCCTGAACCCGGATTGGTGTGAGTCAAGTAGGTTGTTAGATTCCAGGTGTTGGTTCAGTTGGGAGAGAACACATTTCTCCAGGATTTGGGCTAGGAAAGGAAGGTTGGTGATGGGCCTAAAGTTTTTTAAGTCATTTCGGTCAGCATCCATTTTTTTTAGAAGGGGGTGACTTGGCCTTGTTTGAGGCAGTCGGGCATCAGTCCGTTGTTTAGTGAGCTGTTGATAATCTTTGTCCACAGAGGGGTTAGGGTGAGGTTGAGGTTCTTAGCTAAGGAGGCGGGTAGAGGGTCTGGGTAATGGTTGGAGGGTTTGGAGTTGGCAATCACATTAGAAATGTCCTCTTCGGAGAGAGGATTGAAGTCTTTCTACCGCTTGGGAGGGGATAGGGGACTAGGGTGAGGGGTGACTTTGGGGGTTGACAGAGGAGCGGTCTCGGCTTCCGGGAGCATGTTGTGAGCTGGGGATGGGTGAGGTTCCAGTACGGGTGAGGATTTGCTGTGTTGGGATTGAGGGTGGTGGTCTAGGGAGAGTTCAATATTGGAGATTTTGTCATCGAAGAATTTGGCCCAGTTATCACACTGAAGTTTGGAGGCAGGGGGGTTAGCTTTGGTGGGCTTGGAGGTCTGTTTCTGCATGATGTTGAAAAGTTCTTCGGGGCGGTTTTAGGCTTTGTCTAGTGCGTTCCGGAAGAAGGAGGCTTTCTCCTTGATTATGTGTTTTTGTAGTTACTGCGTTCTTTCCTGAGTTGGGAGAGATTGATTGTGGATGGGTTCCCTCTCCAGAGTCTCTCAGCGGTTCTCACTTTTCTTCGTTAGGAGTTGAGGTCATTATTGAGTAAGAAAGCAAAGCATCACCTCCCCAGCGTGGCAGTAAGAAACCAACACATCACCTCCCCAAGAGTCAGGAACCGACACATCACCTTCCCTGTGGCTGTTTTTGTTTGTGACTGTGATGCATCCAAGGTACTTTGTGTTAAAAGTACTGCATCCATAGTTTGCTATGGACAGAACTGATCCTACCTTTTGAAAGTCATATTTTGATTACTGTATTGTTGATTTTTGTCATTTTGGTCTTGTTTGGTTTAGATAAAGATTACTTATTTTTCTAAACTGGTGTGGTGTCTATTTTTAGTGGTTTCCCTGTATTACTGTATGTGTTCACAAATGTTTTACACACTGCCTCTGAGATAAGCCTATCTGCTCATGCAAAGCTACCAAGGGGGCGAGCAGGGGTTATTTTAGAAGTGAATCCCCCTTACTCTGACTAGGAGCAAGGGTCCCTATTTGGACAAAGGTACCTACCTCTGCCAACTAGAGACACCCATTTTTAACATTTGTTATTGAAAGTCAGGAGTTTAAATTATTGTACCAAGGCATGTGTCAATGGCTCAAAGCCTCAAATGACAAGGTAGTCTCAGTCCTCACGGAGTAATATCCAGTCCTGTAGTAAGGATCAGTCATGGCATACTAAAGCTCTCTTCAATCGGAAAGCACAAGGTGGTGGGCTAACACAAAGTCTATAATAATAAGGGAGGAGTATTTGCAGTGAATGAATGTCTGTCTGATAATTCTACCAATCACTGGTAGAAGAGGAAAGAAATCCTTGTTAAGCCATTTCATTGAAGTGCGACTGCATTCAGTCGAGGGCTGGGCCCATAAGCTGTCCACAGACACACCAGCTCCACTGGTGCTTCCGAGTTGGGTGTCTCCAGGCCTGTAATGATCAAGTCCAGAGTTTGAGGACCCAATAACTATGCCCCTGAAGGCACCGCAAAACTTGTTGCCTCTGAGCCCATAATTATTGGTTATCACCCTGGGCAACTTACTGAAGGCATAGGTAGGAGTTTTGTGAGTTCTGATTTATTGGAGTTGAAATGATTGTATCAACGCAAAGGCTTGTGTCAATGGCTCAAAGCCTCCAATGACAAGATAGTCACAGTCCTCACTGAGTAATATCCAGTCCTGACAGCAGTGAGGATCAGTCATGGCATACTAAAGCTCTCTTCAATCGGAGACCACAAGTTGGTGAGCTAACACAAAGTCTATAAAAATACGAGAAGAGTATTTGCAGTGAATGAACGTCTGTGCATTCTACCAATCACTGGAATAAGAGGAAAGCTATCCTTTGTCAAGCCTTTTAATTGAAGTAGAATTGCATTCAATTAAGGTCACCAAAAACATCTCCAAACACTTTAGGTGTTTAGAGAAGTGTTAAGTGGCGAGGTGACAGGGGTACATCTACGATCCCCAAAACTACTGTAGTCTTCAATGTGTGAGGGACGATGAAGCACATCTGCCTCCACCACGTTCAGTGCAAAAATTGGCCCCCTTTTAAACAGCAACCATTAATCTTGAACCGAAGCTGTGGTTAATCCTCTTGAGTGCTGACATTATGAGCTTTCTATTTTCTCTCATTTTGTAACTTGGTACTGTATTATGTTTCTACTCATTCTTACTAGGTCAGTGGTCGAGTGCACATATATCTTTTCTCCAAATGGTGCACATACTATCCATTACCGCTCTGTTTGCCACCCTTTATTAAACCTGCTTTATAATCACTTCATTCCTCATCATGTTTCTCACCACCTAGATTTCTCTGGACTCAGTACTTACCTTGCACTCTTAGGTCATATATATTTGTAGGTCGCTGTCCATTTCCTCTATGTTTTCAATTATTTTTGTGTAAAGTCTCTGACTGGGCCAATACCATGCGAATTCATTATATAACTAAATATAAAACCAAAGTTACTTCATTTATCCGATCCTTTCAGACCAACTTCATTGTATTCAATGACACATTTTTACTCCCACCTACACTCTAAGCCTCATTCTCCAAACTTCGGTTTCCACAGAGCTCTTTTATTGTTCAGATACCTCCCAACTCAGGGGCATACGGCGTTACAATTATCGCCGCTTTAGCGGCAGAAAACTGCCGCTAAAGCGGCGATAATGGGCTTGATAATATGTCGGAGAGAATTCCAATAGAAGTCTATGTTGACACCAGAACATGGGCTTCTATTGGAATTCTCACTGGCATATTATCGAGCCCATTATTGCCGCTTTAGCGGCAGTTTCCTGCCGCTAAAGCGGCGATAATTGTAACGCCGTTTCTTGATAATATGCCCCTCAGTCATTAAGACAATTCAGTTCTTTTGAAATTATTTTCAGAATTCCACTAACAATCCTCAAACAAACTACATGAACTAAGGGCCAGCCTTTACACTGGCTCCCTTGTAACCACAAGGGTGCCGCTTCACTGTCATCATGCCCTCAATGGCTGACGTCGGCAACATCTGTTCAGGCTCAGGACTGTGCTCCGCTGCTTCCACCCTGGTCTCTTCATACAAATACTAGAGGACGCTTAACTGGTCCCTATTCCTTCATGCCTTAGCCCTCACGCATAACAGAGCCCCCTAAAACTATGAAGGCCATGTTGTTGTCTAAGAAGACACATTCTTAGTATACGTCCACTCTATAAATGCTTCAACACGGACATAAGATGTGTCATAATGTGTATGTGACCCCCTATGTTGATTTTTAGGTCTTCCCTGGCAAAAGCAGCGCATGTGCTGCTCTCGCTTTTGCGAGCACCTTTTGGAATCAATTCTGCCGAGGAGTTTCGGACAAACATGGCTGCTCTGGAGAGCATGGCGTGTCCATAGGGACTGTGGACAGTCCCACGCCATCTTGTTGCCATAGCAACGAAAATGCCGCTTTGTGTGTGTTTTTATTTTTGCTGTCCTGCAGTTCCCCCAGGGCACAAGCAGGCACCCACTTCTGTCTTTTTGCTGCAATCAGCTGTCCTGCAGTTCCCCTGGGGCACAAGCAGGCACCCACTTCTGTCTTTTTACTGTGATCAGCTGTCCTGCAATTCCCCGGGGCACAAGCAGGCATCCACTTCTGTCTTTTTGCTGCGATTAGATTGTTTGTCAGCTGCCAAAGAAAGCACTCCCTTTCCTGTCAGAGGTTGATTCTTGTGCTTTAAAACTCTGGTTGATGCCCCCTTCCTTCCGTTCAAAGGCCGTGAACACGTCTGGCTGATTGGCTCACACTCCTCCTGTTCTCTTTTCTTATCGTCTGCTCCTCTGAAGCATTCCCCAAATATAGACACGATCCTCCCGGCCCTGGTGCCTTCCCAGCAGGCAGGGCTCGGTGCAGTCCCTTCATGATATTTTTAACCCACCCTTCTTGCGCTACCTTCAGCCCTGGCCTTATTTTGGAGGCAGCTTCGACTGAACCAAGATGCAGTCCTGCCAAGTATCACGCATCACGCGTTAGTCTAATGCATTTCAGTGTGGTGATTCGCATCACTGCACTGAAATGCATTGTCACGCATTATAGGGCCTCATCAGCTGCTACCCGGAGTGCTGCTATAAGACCTGAACTGGGCTGCAGCACCTGTCAGCGCGGTGCGCACTGCTCCCAGCAGGCCAAGGCTAATCGGGCTGACTAGATCTGCTGAAGCTCTGCAAGTACTGCTACAAAGTATCCAAGTTGTAGAGACGCACCTGGGCCGACGTCTGGCGGCAAAGTTAATCTGATGTCACTGTAGTCAGTGCCCACTGGTGAAGCGGATTTCCTCCCGCCCGCACTTCTTGAAGTTCTGCGCAGCTCATGCTCCGCAAGTACTGCTACAAAGTATCCAAGTTGTAGAGATACACCCGGGCAGACATGTGACGCCAAACTTAAACTAACGTCACTGCAGTCAGTGCCCACTGGTGAAGTTAATTGACTTCCTGCCGTCCACGCTTCTTGAAGTTCTGTGTAGCTCCTGCTTCTTCTGTCGTCGCTGCTCTCACCCCAGCAGGGCGGCAGGATGAGGGGACAGATTTCCGACATAATATCCAACGTCGACTGCAGCTGACTTTCGAGAGGCTCAAAGTGATTTCTGTGGGCTGGCGTTTCTGACCTCTCTAGACAGACACGGTGTACCTGGATCAGAGAGGCAAACCTGTTTGGTAAACTTGATTCAATCAGAGATTACTTTTGAGAGTGATACATTTCAACGTATCAATTGTTCCAAACTTCTTGCAATGCTGTCCCGTTTTCAACGCTATACAGAGGAGTAAAAATACTGCTTTAGGCAGTGCAGGGCTGCAGGCCAAGCTAAAAGCTGCTGATACCGCCATCTGCGGTAAAGATGTAATATCTCACGCAACCGGGACCCAGAGCCCCCAGCCGAGCACAGCTGTCCAGTGACAATCATGATGAATAATCAGTAAGATCCTGGGAGAACAGGTAATGTATTAACTGTAGTGATGAATGAATTGCATCTTAAAAACACTTCTCCGTAACTGCATATATAAATTGCAGTTACAGTACTGAGCTATGTGACTAGGTCAGTGTATAGTGCGCTAACATTTGCAGTGCTTGCCGATGTTTATTTCCTCCCTCAGCCTCAGGCTCTGCCCGGGCCCCTGGTAACTGGAGTTGTCTCCTGACAACATTCAAACTCCTCATGAACACTGCTGAGTCAGGGAGAGGCTGAGCATGCGGTGTGTTTAGGGCAGGCACGCCTCTCATACACGCCTAGCAGGGAACTGCAAATCTAATTAAAGCCATTTTTAACAGAAACCATGCAGGTTTGAAGCATCGGTAATTCAGAGAAAAAGTTCCCAGTAATGTGCAAAATACCAATATGCGTCTCAGTGACCTATTTTGCACCCAGAAGTCCTCACCAGAGTCGTGACTGGGGACAGACTCACTTTGCTACTTTACAGCAGCTGAGTGTGTGTATGCAGCCGGCTGAGCCAGTGAAGGTAAAGGTAAACACACATAGAGACACTTCTCAAGGACATGGCAGCTCTATTATTTTTTCCCCATCTAAGTGCAGTGTTGTGACTTTATCATAGACAAGGTATAATTTAATTAACGCTAACACAGTGATTTCGAACAGAGAAGGGTTAAATGTCCCTGTTGAAAGCACTTGACTGTACGAATGATACATTGCATATTCCAAAAACTATGATCAGTTTACAAGGGCAGGCTTTAGTTTCCTTCTATTTCTGTGATTTCCAGCAGTTTTAAGATATGCTTAGTTTCTTGTTGCTCAAATGGGTGTAATTTTTGATATTTATATATGTTTCCCTCGTCTTTACTGCTTGATTTTGCTCGTGAGAAAGTGTCACTCATGGTGTTTGAAATGTCCCTCATAATTACACTGAAATTATAAAAACGTCACACATACCAATCGGAAACCTTGGGAGCTATGAAGATACAGTATCGGAGCGCACGTGCGCCGTGGCGCGGGTCCGTCCATTGAAGCTGGGAGAATGGGGGGGTTTGCACTACAGATCTCTCCGGGCCTGCGCAATTTCCGGTTGTTTGTGCTAATCTTCATAATCGGGGGTTTGATGCTACAGCACCCCCGTGTTCAGTGAATTTGGTGACTTCCTATTCTCACAGCTGTCTAATAAGGCAAGGTTCGAAGATAGCCTGTGAGCCGGGTTGACAATGTAAATCGGAGCGTGGGCCTCTGCCGGCAGTCAGTAGCATTGCAGTCTTTAGCCTGAAGGAAATCTCAAATGAGTGTAGAAAGAGATGGCAAATCCGGCATACCCATAATGCATTTGTGCAAGCATAGTAATGTGGGAGCAGTGAAAGACCCTTATAGAAATAATCATTGGATTTTGAAACTGTTTTGTAACATAAGAGCTGGTTCTTTTGGTTGTACCCAAGTACTTGGACTTCGGCTGCTCTAACTGTAACATGTAAAACAAACATGTAGTATCCGTGTATTTAGTCACAGTAAACAGAACACTTATTCAGATCACTGTAGTGATGTGTGTGGGGCTAATCATCAGGTACAAAGATCACTCTCAGGCAGGAGTGTGTTTATATATAATATATCGGGAGCGCTGATCGGCGCTCTAATGCTGCTGTGGATGGCCGCTGCCGGATCCGGGGCAGTATGATTCTCCTTCCGCGCTGTGTCCTCTTACTGCCTTCACCAACTTTCAGAGTGGGGGCGACACCTCCTGGGCTGGGTGCCTCCTCACTGCTCCCAAGTCCTGCATCTCTCCTCTCTTCCAGCTCTGTCCCCTCCTGGGTGTCGGACGCCTGACCACTCATTTCCTCACTCACTCTGTGTCCGGTTCCCACCCGGGGACTTCTTTCTTCTCCTCCCTGGGGGCTCTCCCGTTCTGCCTTCGGACTCCTCCTTGCGCTGGGTGTATCGGTGTGGTTTGACTCCTCATTTGTCTTCCTCCCGTCCGTAGGGATACATCTCGCCATACGGTCTTGGGACCATATCTTCCCGTCACTGAGAAGAGCCGACCTTGAATACGGTTCCATCACTTGGAATGGGGGAGTGAATTTACTGTCTCCTTTCTTCTTCTGGATAGGTAGCTTAACTCTTACCCATTCGCCCTTCTCAAGTGCGACCTCTTTGGTGTTATGCTTCCGGTCGTAATGTTCCGTGTACACTGCCTGCGCCCTTTCCAAATTCTTGCGCACCACGGCTGGGGACCAGTGGCTTTGGACCGTAAGGCGTTTCCAGGCCACGTTGTCCTTAGTGAAGGGTTCTCTTCCTCTCAACACTCGGAAAGGACTGTACCCCGTGGTGGTGGGCGTTATCCGATAGGCCCACATCAGCCGCTTCAGCTCCTTCTCCCAGTTGCTACCTTGGCTGATCGCAGCCTGCACCGACCCCATGATAACCCGGTTAAATCTTTCCGCCGCTCTGTTTCCTGCGGGGTGGTATATCGGGGTGTGTCGTACTGCGATGCCGTTCCTGTCCATGAAGGTTTCCCACTTGCTTGATGTGAATTGCGGGCCATTGTCACTCAGGATCCCTTTGGGGATCCCTTCTCTTATGAAGACATCCGTCAGGAATTCTAGTATTGTCTCTGTTTCCGCGTTGTCCGCTACGTGGACTTCCGGCCGCTTGGAGTAGCGATCAACGACCACCGTGATGTATTTCTGGATTTCATTCGCGTCCAGTATTGGACCCAGGATGTCGATGGAAATCTCTTCCCATGGGTTTTCCGGACATTCATATCGGCCCAGGGGCGGCCGTAACACTTTTTGGGTCTTGTCCGCGTTGCTACATTGCTCGCATTCCCTTACGTGGCGTTCCAAGGCCATGTCCATCCCCGGCCACCAGTAGTCTTCTTTAGCCCTCCATTTAGTCTTTACTATTCCTAGATGGCCTTCATTTGTGATGGCTACAATGCGTTGCCTCAACGAGAGCGGTGGGACCACCTTACTGCCTCGTAGCAGGAACCACGGTTTGTCTCCCACTGACAATTCTTCCCTTACTTCCCAATACTGTTTCAACTCTTCCTCCAGCAGTCTTTTGTCTGGCCATCCGTTCGTTACATACGCTTTTATGGCACTCAGTTTCTCATCCTTCTCGTATTCCGTCTCCCATTCTTGGGCACTTATCGCTCTTTCATGATCACCAGCGAACGCTACCGCGTAGTCCTCCCATACACCTTCATCCTGGACTTCCGAGACTTCTTTAGATGCTGCTCTACTCAAGAAATCCGCCACTTTGTTCTTGTGTCCTGGTAGATACTCCACATCGTAGACGTAGTCCAGTAGCCTGAGCGTCATCTTTGCAATTCGTGGGGTGGCATGTTCATGCCCGCAGGATGTGAGGACCTTCACCAACGGCTTGTGGTCTGTGCGTAACAGGAACCTTCCGCCCCACAGGAATTGTCGGAATCTCTCCATTGCCCACACTGCTGCAAGCATTTCCTTTTCAATGACACTGAATTTACTCTCATTCGGAGCTAGCGCTCGGGACACGAAACTGATCGTGGTGGTCACCCCATCTGAGGTCCTTTGCATGAGCACAGCCCCTAGTCCTCAGTCGCTGGCGTCCGTGGTTAGCATGGTTTGTGCGTTTGGGTCGAATCCGTGTATGGGCACAGCCTCACTGATATGTCTTTTCACCTCCTCAAATTCTTGTTGTTGTTCTTCGGTCCATTGGAACGTGGATTTGTCCTTGAGAAGCGACCATAAATGATGGGTCTTGGAGGCGAAGTGTGGTACAAACTTACTATAAAACTCCGCCATCCCTAGGAAAGTTTGGACATCTTCTTTGTTCGTTGGTGTGGGACTTTCCTTGATTGCCGCGACGTTGGACGCTTAGGTTCGATGCCGTGCTGACTTATCTCATGCCCTAAATACGTGACTTTGTTCATTCCGAACTTACATTTGTACCATTGGGCAGTGAGTCCGTTCTGCCTTAACACGGTCAAGACTTCCACCAGTTTCCTGTTGTGATCCGCTCTGGAGGTGCCCATCACCAAGATGTCGTCCTGGAAGTATTGGATACCTGTTTTCTTGTGGAACAACCTGTGCTTCAGCTTTTGGAAAACTGCTGCCGCCGAGGCAAGTCCGAACGGCATCCTCAGGAACTTGTAGCACCCGAACGGCGTAATGAACGACGTCAGATGGTTGCATGATCGATGTAGGGCAATCTGATGGTAGGAGGACGTCAAGTCTATAGTGGAGAACCACTGCGCCCCTTGGGTCCTGGCTAACATTTCGTTGATCCTGGGAAGTGGGAACTTGTCCACCACGATGTTCTTTTTAAGTTACCTTAGATCAACACATAGCCTCACCTTCCCATTGGGTTTCTGTGTTACCACTAAGGGGGCCAACCATTCCGCGTTGTCGATCGCCTCGATCGCCTCTATCACGCCGTTGTCTTCCAACCTCTGCAACTCTTCCTGTACCGCAGCCCTTGTTCGGAATGGGATGTTGCGTACCTTGTGGGACACTGGTTGAGCTCCCGCTCTGAGATGGATCCTATGTGTGAACTTCGCCATGCGGCCTATGGAGTCTTTGAACACCTCCGGGAATTCTTCCTTCCATCGCTGAGCTTCATAGTCGGGTCCGTCTTCGGTCATGAGGACTTGCGTGTGCCCCCCTGGGTTCAGCTTCATTCCTAAAGCTCCCTGGTCTCTCCAGCCCAATACCGATGGTCCTTTTTCTGCCACATACAATTTTCCATCACATGTTCTGCCCCTAAACTCGAAAGATAGCGGACAATATCCCACCATTGGTATGGGCTCTCCCGTGAACGTTACGGGATGAATGTCGGTGGGTCTCAAGTGATACTTCGTGCTTGTAGCGAAATCTTCCTCCCATATCTTCCGTCGTATAATCGTGTAGGGTGATCCCGAGTCCGCTACCATGGTGACTCTTATGCCGCCGATCATCATTTCGCACTTTGGCTTCTTGTCTGATGAGCTCTCTATGCCCAGTACTTGTTCTTCCACTATCAGTATCTCGTCGTCCTCTTCTTCGCTCTCTTCTTCGTCCTCTTTGCGTGTCCCTTGTGCCACGTACTTTACTTCCTGTCTCGGGGTCTTCCTTCTGCACACCTTTTCATAGTGAGAGAAAGTAGGTCGCACACCGCTCGTCACACCAGCAAGTTGCCCCAAAGGACTGTGGGAAATGTAGTGGCGACGGCGGGTACGCCTATGCCACAAAAAGTCAATAGAACAGTATGTGTATGCGTTAGCCATCCCTGGACACGTGTTTCGAGGTAGTTGCCTCTCGTCAGCAGGGAGCAGGTCAGTGTAAAGGGGTGCCGCGTGGACTGCCAAATGTAATTAAAAGCAGGTCAAGTACCTCTCCTGGCGCGCAGGTGCAGACTCAAGGCTCGTCAGCCCGCCGGCCGAAGTCGTTTAAATTGAGAGAAAGTAGGTCGCACACCGCTCGTCACACCAGCAAGTTGCCCCAAAGGACTGTGGGAAATGTAGTGGCGACGGCGGGTACGCCTATGCCACAAAAAGTCAATAGAACAGTATGTGTATGCGTTAGCCATCCCTGGACACGTGTTTCGAGGTAGTTGCCTCTCGTCAGCAGGGAGCAGGTCAGTGTAAAGGGGTGCCGCGTGGACTGCCAAATGTAATTAAAAGCAGGTCAAGTACCTCTCCTGGCGCGCAGGTGCAGACTCAAGGCTCGTCAGCCCGCCGGCCGAAGCCGTTTAAATTGAGAGAAAGTAGGTCGCACACCGCTCGTCACACCAGCAAGTTGCCCCAAAGGACTGTGGGAAATGTAGTGGCGACGGCGGGTACGCCTATGCCACAAAAAGTCAATAGAACAGTATGTGTATGCGTTAGCCATCCCTGGACACGTGTTTCGAGGTAGTTGCCTCTCGTCAGCAGGGAGCAGGTCAGTGTAAAGGGGTGCCGCGTGGACTGCCAAATGTAATTAAAAGCAGGTCAAGTACCTCTCCTGGCGCGCAGGTGCAGACTCAAGGCTCGTCAGCCCGCCGGCCGAAGCCGTTTAAATTGAGAGAAAGTAGGTCGCACACCGCTCGTCACACCAGCAAGTTGCCCCAAAGGACTGTGGGAAATGTAGTGGCGACGGCGGGTACGCCTATGCCACAAAAAGTCAATAGAACAGTATGTGTATGCGTTAGCCATCCCTGGACACGTGTTTCGAGGTAGTTGCCTCTCGTCAGCAGGGAGCAGGTCAGTGTAAAGGGGTGCCGCGTGGACTGCCAAATGTAATTAAAAGCAGGTCAAGTACCTCTCCTGGCGCACCTGCGCGCCTTGAGTGGTACTTTACCTGAGAATATTTTTTGGCAGCCTACGCAGCAACCCCACACACATACCTACTCCCTGCTGACGAGAGGCAACTACCTCGAAACACGTGTCCAGGGATGGCTAACGCGACACTCACTTTCATTTTAAACTTTTGGCATAGGCGTACCCGCCGACGCTACTTCATGGACCACAATTCTTTGGGGCAACACGCTGATAGGACTAGCAGAGTGCGGCCAATCGGATTTTTGTTTATATTCAGGCTCCCTTGAGCCGGTGGGGCTGACGAGCCCATGGCTACGCACCTGCGCGCCTTGAGTGGTACTTTACCTGAGAATATTTTTTGGCAGCCTACGCAGCAAACCCACACACATACCTACTCCCTGCTGACGAGAGGCAACTACCTCGAAACACGTGTCCAGGGATGGCTAACGCGACACTCACTTTCATTTTAAACTTTTGGCATAGGCGTACCCGCCGACGCTACTTCATGGACCACAATTCTTTGGGGCAACACGCTGATAGGACTAGCAGAGTGCGGCCAATCAGATTTTTGTTTATATTCAGGCTCCCTTGAGCCGGTGGGGCTGACGAGCCCATGGCTACGCACCTGCGCGCCTTGAGTGGTACTTTACCTGAGAATATTTTTTGGCAGCCTACGCAGCAACCCCACACACATACCTACTCCCTGCTGACGAGAGGCAACTACCTCGAAACACGTGTCCAGGGATGGCTAACGCGACACTCACTTTCATTTTAAACTTTTGGCATAGGCGTACCCGCCGACGCTACTTCATGGACCACAATTCTTTGGGGCAACACGCTGATAGGACTAGCAGAGTGCGGCCAATCGGATTTTTGTTTATATTCAGGCTCCCTTGAGCCGGTGGGGCTGAAGAGCCCATGGCTACGCACCTGCGCGCCTTGAGTGGTACTTTACCTGAGAATATGTTTTGGCAGCCTACGCAGCAACCCCACACACATACCTACTCCCTGCTGACGAGAGGCAACTACCTCGAAACACGTGTCCAGGGATGGCTAACGCGACACTCACTTTCATTTTAAACTTTTGGCATAGGCGTACCCGCCGACGCTGCTTCATGGACCACAATTCTTTGGGGCAACACGCTGATAGGACTAGCAGAGTGCGGCCAATCGGATTTTTGTTTATATTCAGGCTCCCTTGAGCCGGTGGGGCTAACGAGCCCATGGCTACGCACCTGCGCGCCTTGAGTGGTACTTTACCTGAGAATATTTTTTGGCAGCCTACGCAGCAACCCCACACACATACCTACTCCCTGCTGACGAGAGGCAACTACCTCGAAACACGTGTCCAGGGATGGCTAACGCGACACTCACTTTCATTTTAAACTTTTGGCATAGGCGTACCCGCCGACGCTACTTCATGGACCACAATTCTTTGGGGCAACACGCTGATAGGACTAGCAGAGTGCGGCCAATCGGATTTTTGTTTATATTCAGGCTCCCTTGAGCCGGTGGGGCTGACGAGCCCATGGCTACGCACCTGCGCGCCTTGAGTGGTACTTTACCTGAGAATATTTTTTGGCAGCCTACGCAGCAACCCCACACACATACCTACTCCCTGCTGACGAGAGGCAACTACCTCGAAACACGTGTCCACGGATGGCTAACGCGACACTCACTTTCATTTTAAACTTTTGGCATAGGCGTACCCGCCGACGCTACTTCATGGACCACAATTCTTTGGGGCAACACGCTGATAGGACTAGCAGAGTGCGGCCAATCGGATTTTTGTTTATATTCAGGCTCCCTTGAGCCGGTGGGGCTGACGAGCCCATGGCTACGCACCTGCGCGCCTTGAGTGGTACTTTACCTGAGAATATTTTTTGGCAGCCTACGCAGCAACCCCACACACATACCTACTCCCTGCTGACGAGAGGCAACTACCTCGAAACACGTGTCCAGGGATGGCTAACGCGACACTCACTTTCATTTTAAACTTTTGGCATAGGCGTACCCGCCGACGCTACTTCATGGACCACAATTCTTTGGGGCAACACGCTGATAGGACTAGCAGAGTGCGGCCAATCGGATTTTTGTTTATATTCAGGCTCCCTTGAGCCGGTGGGGCTAACGAGCCCATGGCTACGCACCTGCGCGCCTTGAGTGGTACTTTACCTGAGAATATTTTTTGGCAGCCTACGCAGCAACCCCACACACATACCTACTCCCTGCTGATGAGAGGCAACTACCTCGAAACACGTGTCCAGGGATGGCTAACGCGACACTCACTTTCATTTTAAACTTTTGGCATAGGCGTACCCACCGACGCTACTTCATGGACCACAATTCTTTGGGGCAACACGCTGATAGGACTAGCAGAGTGCGGCCAATCGGATTTTTGTTTATATTCAGGCTCCCTTGAGCCGGTGGGGCTGACGAGCCCATGGCTACGCACCTGCGCGCCTTGAGTGGTACTTTACCTGAGAATATTTTTTGGCAGCCTACGCAGCAACCCCACACACATACCTACTCCCTGCTGACGAGAGGCAACTACCTCGAAACACGTGTCCAGGGATGGCTAACGCGACACTCACTTTCATTTTAAACTTTTGGCATAGGTGTACCCGCCGACGCTACTTCATGGACCACAATTCTTTGGGGCAACACGCTGATAGGACTAGCAGAGTGCGGCCAATCGGATTTTTGTTTATATTCAGGCTCCCTTGAGCCGGTGGGGCTGACGAGCCCATGGCTACGCACCTGCGCGCCTTGAGTGGTACTTTACCTGAGAATATTTTTTGGCAGCCTACGCAGCAACCCCACACACATACCTACTCCCTGCTGACGAGAGGCAACTACCTCGAAACACGTGTCCAGGGATGGCTAACGCGACACTCACTTTCATTTTAAACTTTTGGCATAGGCGTACCCGCCGACGCTGCTTCATGGACCACAATTCTTTGGGGCAACACGCTGATAGGACTAGCAGAGTGCGGCCAATCGGATTTTTGTTTATATTCAGGCTCCCTTGAGCCGGTGGGGCTGACGAGCCCATGGCTACGCACCTGCGCGCCTTGAGTGGTACTTTACCTGAGAATATTTTTTGGCAGCCTACGCAGCAACCCCACACACATACCTACTCCCTGCTGACGAGAGGCAACTACCTCGAAACACGTGTCCAGGGATGGCTAACGCGACACTCATTTTCATTTTAAACTTTTGGCATAGGTGTACCCGCCGACGCTACTTCATGGACCACAATTCTTTGGGGCAACACGCTGATAGGACTAGCAGAGTGCGGCCAATCGGATTTTTTTTTTTTTCTTTTTTTTTTTTTTTTTCACCTTTTCATAGTGGCCTATTAACCCGCAATATGTGCATTTGGCGCCAAATGCCGGGCATCCCTTGTCACTGGCGGTGTGTGTGCCGCTGCCACACCTGTAGCAGGCGTTCCTGCTCCACTGCCGTTGCCCTTGTGGTCTTGTTGCCCTGGCATTAAACCTTTTGTAGTTCCGCGTCCCTTGCTGCCCCGCCCGTTGCTTGCTGTCCACGGTCTTCCGGTCTTCCACCTTGCACACCGCTTGCTCTGGGTGGCCTTCGCGTTTGGCCGCTTCCGCACACCCCCTGGTCAATTCCGCCTTCTTTACTAAGGCTACGACTGTCTTCAACGGTGCGTCGCCGTTCGTCCACAGTTTCTCTTGAATGGAGGTATTCACCGTATGCATGATGATTTGGTCCCTTATTAGATCTTCTTGTAAGGTTCCGAATTTGCACGTAAGAGCCAATTTCTGTAAGGCTGCCACGTATTCATCGACCGATTCCCCTTTATTTTGTTTCCTATGGTAGAAGTTATACCGGTCTATTGCTGTGCATACCACCGGGCGGTAATGGACGTCCAGGTCTTCTATTGCGTGTCGGAACACATCATCATCCGCTGCTGGTCTATCCTCCTTCACCAGGTCTTGGTACACTCTTTGCCCCGCTGGGCCCAAATGATGGAGGAGAATTTTCTTCCGCCGCGAACTCGCGAACGGAGCCTCGCCCTCTTCTTCCAGAGCTGAGAGGTAGTTTAAGAAATAACTTTTCCAGTCCTCTCACGGCATCTCGGGCTCCCCTGCTTTAGCCAAGCAGGGCACTGGGTTTGTCAGCGAGAAGGTCTGAGAGGTCATCTTCTCACCGCCGCTGGCGCCCATTCCTCTAGGTGTGGAATTGTCTGGTGTCTCCTCCTCTTGGGTGTCCCTGTCCCTCTCGTCGTCCTCTTGGCTGGATTCCCCACTCTCCGTGGGACTTCCGCTGACCTCCTCCAGGGTGCTGGACACCTCTCTGCTCGGGGATTACAGCACGCACCTGCTTCTCTCCCCAGGGGGGCGTAGGAACAGTTGCCACATGCCCTCCTCACCGGCGACAGGAGCCTGGTGTGTCTGGCACGCAGTGTACTGCACTCGTTGCTGTTGGCGCCTTCCCCGCATCTCTGCCGCGCTCCCTGTCGTAAATTGGCTGCGATTAAATTAGCGTTAGCAGAATCCATCTGGTATTTAGAGGCTATCCTGTACATTTTGTGGAATCCATTTTGTATTTCTGGCAGCCATTTTGTCTTCCCTTGTGCTCTGTTTAAAGGACTGGCTATACTTAGACTCTGCTACCCTGCACATGCGCAGGAATATCTAACTGTCCATGCATCTGTTTTTAGTCTGTAACTATCAGGTTGTTTCTACCAGAGTCAGCAACTCCTCCTTTGCTGTTGACGGTGCATTTCTGTATGACCATCTATGTATGTAACTCTTCTCATGATTGCTTGCACCGTCCTTTTCCTGAGCCCCTGTGTGGGTATAAAAGACCCATGGTTCTTCTACTCTGGGAAATACCTTCATTCAGCACCACAGGGTGCTGGGTGAATGTGGTTCCACCTCCTGAGGTTTAATAAACTATGTATTTTCTATTTCAGTTTCTGTGCCAACTTCTTTCTAATAGTCTGAGGACTCTGTGCAGAGAAGGGCGAACCCCTTCACTGGTAGGCCTAGCTGAGGCCTATTTTCTACAATTGGCGCCTCAACTTGGGGCTCATCGGTGACTCGGATGCCCAAAGGATTGGTCGCGACGAAGGATTGGAATCTCGCTCTGGACGTGATCACTGCCCGATAAGACCAGAGTCTTGGCATCCAAGGCGACTTTTCCTTTCTTTCTGATCTGACCATCCAGGTGGCACCGGTTCTCGACTGAGATCTCTTCTGTTGATTCACCGTACAGTGACCATTTGGTCGATTTTAGAACTTGGCAGGATGAATCTGAACACCAAGTGATTGATAAGTGTCTGCGGCGCTTGCTGTTGGTTTTGATGCCTGTGATTGGTAAGGTAGTTTAGTAACGCTTACTGTGGCTTTGAGTATGGTATATTTTGTGTTGGCCAACTTGGTTTGTTTTGACATATGTGACTTGCAATTCACATAGGCAGGTAATGAGGAGAATTTTCTCTAACTGAATTGATTTGAACGGCACATCGTACTAAAAGTACCTTAAGTGCTACTTTGATTATAATATTGCATATTCTGCACTATTTTTGGCATGCCTGTCTTTAAGCACACTTCAAAGGATGTGGTGCTTTTTGGAATGGTACCAAAATGAGACTTGATGAAGCACAAACTGGCCCCCCCCCCCGGAGGGGACGCCTAATAGGGATATGTATATTAAGTATGGTCTTTCTTCTATAATGTACAGCGCATTATGGAATAAAAATACTTGTAAGTGGTGACTAGTACCCCGAGGAACTAACTATGTACATAAAAAGATCCTGGTCTGTGCACTTAGTAACATTCATAAGTGATGAGATGCAGAGCGTTTTTTTGGTGTTCTGCCAGCCAAATCTGGTGAATATGACTTGCAATTAGTATTTACAAATGGTTTGGTTTAAGTACAGTCTGTGGGCTGTCTTTTGTTTCTGTCTTAAGTGTTGATCTGTGGGTTAAATGTGTGTTTACATGTTATGGTGTGGTAAATTGTGTTTTGGATGTTGCTAGCACTGGAAAAAGCGTGTGATTGAATGACTGTGAATATGTGAAAATTCTGAGAAGTGAAATTGTTAAGGAGTAAATTTAATTTGGTCTCATCACCATCAATAAGTCGCAAAAGGAAATTGAGAGGGGTGTAGCTAGTGAAAGAGCAACCCCTGTGATTTGATGACACCCTTAATGTACAAAAGTATTAATGAAGAGTAATTAGGGACCTGTTAAAAGTTTAGCTTGAAAAAAATTGTGGGTATTTCGAATTTGCAAATTGTTCCTATGCAGCTTTGTGTTCTTGGTGGTTCAGTGAGCCAATGTGCTGGGTCCACAGGGTTGTAGGTTCTAATTTAAGCTGAACCTGCTAATCTGAGAATTGAACCTAAATTTATGACCCTTGAAAAGAAATTGTATATTAAAATAAATTTTTCCATAGGGCAAATTATTGCGGTTTAGATCAAATTAGGAAGGCTTTTTGTCTTTGACAGCTTCAGGGCTGTGCAAGGCAGATTTTGACCTTGCAGCCTGTAAGGTGGGGGCTAAAAATAGGGGAGTGAACAGGAGGTGAAATCACTGCTTAGAAAGCTTCACTGACATGAAAATGTGTAATGCTTGCAGCAGGACAGCCTTGGAGAAAGGTGGGGGCTAGGAGCACTCGCTGTGGCCCGGTTCTGCGCTGAGGGGCTATTTTTAGCTTCTCTGATGAGACAGGGCAGCTGAGGAACAAAACCCAAGGAGCCTTCCTCGGCCCTATTTTGTGCAAAGACTAGTTAGACTTTCCATAGAAAACTGTTTTTATTTGTTTTAAAACTGTTGCATTAATCCTAGATAAAAAGTAAAATGATGCTCTTGCTTGAAATTTTAAGGGCTATATGCCTATATAAAAACGATTTTCCAATTGAGAATTAATTTTCTCAGTGGAAATTGTGGCGCAAAGTTAACATAGATTATCAGATAAGAGTTTTACCTTTAGAAAGTTAAAATTAAGATGACCTGTGTAAAGAGAAAAACGAAATTGTGTGTTTTACAATAGACTAAATTCAGATACAAAATGTCACAGCATTTATCTTTTGTATAGGGTATTCAAAGGCATTCACATTATACAGCACGACAGATTTGTGTTGGCTTGAAGGGTTGACTTGCAAGGCGTGTGAATTTCGACACCTTTACGTGTTAAACAGCTGTGTCAACAAGACCATTTCTATCTCGGACTCCGGCCACAGAGAATAGTTGAAGTCAAAAACACGGAGTAAAATTATACATTTCAGACTGCTGTTTCCAAAGTTAGAAATGTAGTTTCATTATTTTTGCAGATTGACAGTAGGGATTTCTTTTCTTAATGCCTTTTTTTTAAAATAAGGATAAGAGTGGTTTTTGATGTTAAATAATAATGACTGTCCTTCATTTAAAAGTGGCGCAGACTTAAGATGTTTCAAGATAAGCTTCTGTGCTTAGGGCTAAGAATTAATGTGTTTCAATATAATAGGCAAGGGATGCAGCTCGCTTTTCATATGTAGACTCATCAAAATGATTAGATTTATTAACATAAAAAAATATATTTTAATTATATAAAAAAAAATGTTATTTCAAATAGATGCAAAAAAAATTCGTTTTTTACTATTTATAATGCCTAATAATGATACTGTGACCTCCTAGCATCCAAATTGCATTTAAGCCGTGCTATACAGCAATAGGGGGTCAATTACATGTGAAAATGTCACTTTACCCAGGCGTACAAAACACATTTTTTATAAGGGTATACATTATACATTTTTGATGCCACATCTCTGGGATATGTAGAGGACATTCTGGGGATGACTATTATGCAAAAACATTGTAGGATATTCATTTTTAAATGTCCTAAAAAATCAAAGTCGAAATTGAGTAAAAATTCACTATTTAAATGAGTTTTCTCCAGTCAGATCAGTTTTTAAACTGCCTTACGCCCCAGTAAATGCACATATGTAAGCATAGACCATCTATACTGCTAGACAAACGCTTGGCACACTGCTTACACATATCAATGTACAAAAATTGGCAGAAGTTATTAAGCTTACCTCTGAAATTGCTGGTAGACACACAGCGTGGGTTTTGCTGCTCTGCCTTTGGTCTTTAGGGTCACTTTGACTTGGAAGCACCGCATGAAAACCTTGCATGCATGCTGGGACAGCTGCATAGGTTATAGGTCAAAGTCCTACATTTAGAAGCCTGCAGGGCTCAGCACAACGTTGCTTTGACATTTTGATATTTGCAAGACGAAATGGCAGGGCAGGGACAGAAATATGTTTTAACCTACCTCTTTTTTTGGGGCAAAAGCAAGTTTTTGTGCACTCAATGAACATAGTATATGTGACCTCTCTTTAAAAGACAATGGCTCTGCCATATATATATAGTATAAATGTTTTTAGGGTTGAATTCAGGAAGCAATGGGATTCAGTTTGAATTCATGCGGCCTCATGTTGCACTAGTACATTTGCTAAAGGAATATGGTCTTTGAGTAGCTGAAATGTGCTATTTCGCTCCTCAGAGTTTGTTTGTACCCAGTTGCTACAAATTGGGGTTGATAGTGTTGACAGAATGAAACCTGGTACAGGTTTCTTACTGTCAAAACTGGGGAAAGGAGGCTAGCTCCTCTACAGATTAAGGGTAGGCAAATTCATGTGTTCTCTCTCTTTTTCTTAATTTTTTCGAGCCTGTCTAAACTGTCTGTGAAATAACCATGAGACATTTAATTGGCTATTCAGTAATACTGTTTTCAACATTATTAGCATTAATAAAACGAATAAATATATTTTGCTATGTTACTACCCATCCTCTCTGATGGAATTATGAGAGGATGAGTAGTCTAGGTTGCTGCTTCCTTATTTGATCTTTAAGGGGAACTAGCTGTGGGTAGTTTTTGTTTGAAAATTCTCAGGTGACAACACCACTATTGTTTGTTATTCTCATGCTACATACAGTTTTGCAAGGGCATTGCTAGTTTTATTAGCTAGTCTGTGTAAATAAACTGACAGTCCTTACTAGAACTAATGTTGCATAGTTTGGATTGTGAAAATGTAGAATGCAGGGAAAAGGTCTATGTGATCCTTAGCAAACATTTTTGAGGAAAATATTGTTTTATAGGAGTCTGTTAGTCACAAGATGTTCCACTGGAGAACGTGTACCCATTATGTTGAAGTTTTTAGTTCTTTATGTAATAAGAATCTTTGTTAAATTAGCAGTGTTAGATTTTCCTGTTGCTCCTATAACATGAGAGCATGGTCCTGAGTATACAATGTAGGTGCTTTAATTAAGAAAAATCATTTTAGAAGTGTCTGCAGTCCTGCACAAATAATGCAATGTTTAGGAGTAAACGTGTATAACATTTCCTTTTTTTTGAGGGTCTTTAGAAATGAACACAGACTTCCTTGACTGCTTGGCATTGGGTGACGTATTACTCTTGTCAGTTCACTAAAGAGTTCTTTTTATACTTGCCAATAGGTCCAGACTGTTGTTTTATTTCCTCTCACATATATGAAAGTGGTTCCAGGGTGCCTTGTTAATATATGGGGCGTCCCTGGACTAGGAAGTATTCTGAGACTATCCTCTCTGTTGATAGATTATTTCTGTGCCTTGTCTAAAGACCTTTTGTTCTGTCCACCAATAGATATTTGCTGCTTTACAACCATTGCCAGAGGGGCACGGACATTAGATCCAGCTTGAGGAGTCAGCACCAGTCCAGCTTGAAGTCAAAGTGAAGGTAACCAGCACAGGCATTACTGGCAACCAGGACCTCAGTGAAGGTAGAAGGCCGGAAGCATTGTGATGAGAGTACCCCTGCTACTATCTTGGGTGAAAGACGGGGTCACAAATCAGAAAGGAGAAATCGTGGATCAAGCTTTTGATGCCCAGCCGAGAGTCACAGACCGACCAGGAAGGCGAGAAAGTTTTTGCTTGAGGTAACCCCCTTTGAAACAAGGGTTGCTTCAGAGATCCTAGCATCAGGCCTCTGAATCCTGGTCCTAAAGTGGCTGTAAAGTTTTCACCTTTGTTGGCCGAGATCTATGGCCCCAACGAAAGAGCAGTGTGCCAGCAGAGCAATACAGGAGTTAGGGAAGGACTTGAGTTCAGGGTACAGGTGCTGTGTCTCTGGTGCCTGTTAGATTGAAATGAAGAAAACTGGTGCACTGCCTGAGACACTGGACAGGATCGCTGAGCGCATTTGCCCTGGTGGGTGATTGCCCTATCCTGAAAGAAGAAACTTTTCCCTTGAAACTAGGCCATGATTCCTGAGTTGCGAGTTGTGCAGCTCCACCGTGGGAACAACAAGAGCCTGCCTGTGAGGCTCAAACGGACACAGGGAGAAGACTCCCCTCTGGTTGGTTGTGCAGCGGCTTTAATTTCCCAAGGACTTCTTTTTCTTTTTGTTGAAAATGTACCCCATTGATCGTCCCATTTTTGAGGAGGAGCAACCCTTTGCAGCTCTTCGTCCTAATTCTCATGGTCCCGTGTAGTTCTCCTGGTCCTCTGGATCCAGGATCATTTTTGTAAATAATATGTCTGACTGCTTTAATGTTTGTATTGGGTATAATGATAGATACTCTAGCCCTCATAAAGGAAACAATGGAAAAGTCTAGCGAAAGTGTTTTTGAAGTTGAAATTGATGGTAACTGAAATGCATAGGAGCCTTGAAAATGTTTTACTGGATGATTCTAGGATTTGCTTAGGACTAGAAAGCTAATAATTCTGTTCTGATAATAGTAATTACTCTCTCCTGCTATCTGTATGACCCAATTCTCTGTTCCCTTTGTACTTCTGTTTATACCTCATACATACCCGCTTAACAATATTTAGAATGAGAAATGCCCACCTAGCAATGAATTAGGAAATTTATGGGGGAAAAAAATTATTATTAAAAATTAATATGCATATTTTTCATTTTTCCTACTGGATTATGGGAGATGTCTTCAGCTAACGCTAAAAGGGTCGTCTGTCGTAAATTGGCTGCGATTAAATTAGCGTTAGCAGAATCCATCTGGTATTTAGAGGCTATCCTGTACATTTTGTGGAATCCATTTTGTATTTCTGGCAGCCATTGTGTCTTCCCTTGTGCTCTGTTTAAAGGACTGGCTATACTTAGACTCTGCTACCCTGCACATGCGCAGGAATATCTAACTGTCCATGCATCTGTTTTTAGTCTGTAACTATCAGGTTGTTTCTACCAGAGTCAGCAACTGGTAGCTCCTCCTTTGCTGTTGACGGCGCATTTCTGTATGACCATCTATGTATGTAACTCTTCTCATGTATGCTTGCACCGTCCTTTTCCTGAGCCCCTGTGTGGGTATAAAAGACCCATGGTTCTTCTACTCTGGGTGCTACCTTCATTCAGCACCACAGGGTGCTGGGTGAATGTGGTTCCACCTCCTGAGGTTTAATAAACTATGTATTTTCTATTTCAGTTTCTGTGCCAACTTCTTTCTAATAGTCTGAGGACTCTGTGCAGAGAAGGGCGAACCCCTTGCACTGGCAGGCCTAGCTGAGGCCTATTTTCTACATCCCGATGTCGTGCACGTGGTGTCTCCTGCTGGGTACACTGCTCCCCACGTGGTCTGGGTCCAGAGTGTCTGCCACCCCTTCACCACCTCGTCGCCATTGTAATGATGTGTGTGGGGCTAATCATCAGGTACAAGGATCACTCTCAGGCAGGAGCGTGGTGCACGTTCTTTATTTATATATCATATATCGGGAGCGCCGGAGCGCAGCTCTTTACACCTTGAAATCGGCGCTCTAATGCCGCTGTAGATGGCCGCCGCCGGACGTCCGCTGACGTCACGCGGCGCGCGTCCCAGAAGCTAGACCGCTACACCATAATCACTAAATGTGATAACATTGTAACCCCCTTTGAACTCGAATTTGGACTTTGAAAACAAGCACTGATTGCCACAGAGTAAACAAGCATTGGCAAAGCCAATAGGTCTCACCTTTGAGACCTTATAAGTGTTTAGCCATGCCACAGTTGATGTTGTTGCACCAAGGATATTGTGCTGCATAACTAAATAATTATAAGGTCCCAAAGGCGAGGAACGAAATTTGATAGACTGAAATTTATGATACGAATATAAATCCACAGCCTATTGAAAAAAGCTATTCGTAGATCTTTTTATCATTATAATCATAGCCATACACCCTATTATAAGTGGTCCAGTAAATAAAATGGATTTTCCACATCCTGGGAGTTACACACTTCGACATACCAGTAATTAAAGGGTGGGGCAAAACCGTCCCATCAAAAGTTGGACCTTGAAGGTGCAATAATAAATGAGGCATTAGTAAGGAAAATGGTAATTCAAGGTCTGATTACCCCTTAAGTTCCTAATTTCGGGCAAAGACCTTTACATAGTTTTTGGCTACTTTATGCACAACAAATCTCCAGGGTGCAAGTAAAGAGAGGAGTTCCTGCGGATCTCATAATTCTGATGGGGTCAGTAACTGCTATTACCGGCGCCAGGGAAATTAAGATGCCACTATTAATGAGGGCCATTAAAGTCCATTGACATGTTATGTGAGGACATTTGTTTTACAAATGCTCATCAGTTGAAAAAAGGCATCATCTATCTGTCATGAACAATGATAGCCTGATAATTTTGTTCGAATTACTAGAATTTGTACAACCATGTAAAGTGATAGCAGACAAAATATTATGCAAAATCATTGAATGGCTTACAATGAAGACTGAGCTAAAATAATTATAATTTATTGCAGTAATAGGATTCATTTACTTCACTGACTTCCTAAAACAACGTTTATCCCCCAGAGACAATAAAATGACTTGTCATGCAGCCAATTCACAAGGGGAAATATAATTATAGATAATTAAGGAAAGTGAAAAAACAAAGTGGCTGTCATGAAAATCAAATCCCGAAAAGAAGAGGAAAAGCAAAATAGTCCAGGAAATTCAACTGGAACAATAGTCATTGCATTATAATACATATATATGCATCACGTTGCCCAAACAACACAATTCCCACTTGTAAATTAATGTAATGCCCACCCTAGCAGCATCATTATTAGTATTATAAAATATTTAACAATTAGTAAGTAGATTGAAGCATGAAAACAGGTTTTTTTTCTCACGCTTCAATGTGATCGTTGAATAAAAGCAATTATTAACTTACTAAATATTGACGTATAATCTTAACCTGTATCTCAAAATGCTTTCCAAGTACACTTGTTTACTATGCACATCCCCTAATGTATCAATCAGGGCACTTCTTTGTGAAATGTTGATGAGCAAGTCATAAACCACCAAGGTGGAGTTGATTAGAATTATTAGAATAGAGTACAAACATAGATAATGTATTATCTTCAATTTGTTATGCTAACAATATGGATTGCTAAATCCATAGACCAGTTGAGTTAAACTTACCTTTTTACCACATCTCTTCTCTATCGTCACTACGTCGTCCCTCCAGCCGGAACAGGGAAGCAGGAAGTACCCGGCTCACGGGCTCCTCTGAGCCAATCACAATGCTCCAATGCAGCGTTGTGATTAGTCTGAACGCCGTGGATCGGCGCTCAGCTAGGGATTGGGGGCCTGGGCATGTTCTCAATGCAGGCTGGAATGCAGCCTGCATTGAGAAGTGGGCCGACCAAACATACATGCGCAGGTTGGGAGTCTAAATATCCCCTCCCCTGCTCTGTAAGCAGAGCAGCCCCGCCCGCCCACAAAGCTGCCACAGCAGGGAATCATAAAATGATAACAACGAGTTATCATTTTATGTTTTCTTTATTTCACTGCTGCAAGCAGTGGGCCAAAGCTCCTCCGCCTTAGCAGAAGAGCCGCCACTGACTGTGTAGGCATAAAATAGTATTGTGTGAGTTCTTAAATTACATTTTATTTAGTGCTATCCACAAACAAAGAAGGGAAACCTCTAAGCAGATGAGTCAATAAAGGTAGAGAGGATGATCAGCCTGCTCTACTGAGTATCGGAGACCACCTGATACTTATAACAAGACTGCATCATAAACAGGACTGGGATTAGTAAAAGGACAGCCCATAATTTGAGCTGGCAGGGGTCAGGCAGACACTCTCACCCACACTCATGTATTCACATACACACCCATTCACAGCATGAACTCACAAATACACATACATTTACACATACATTCATGGACGCACCAAACATTTAAAAAATGTAACTTACTGGGCCTCTCCTGGTGACATTGGGATTGGTAGGGAAGTATCTGTGATTCCTGACGACTGGGGCTGCCGCCTGCTCTCACTGGCTGACCTTGTTATGGGTCAGCTAATGAGGGAAGCCGAAAATTCCTACCAGATAACAGAGTGGGATGGGGAAGTGAGACTGCTGACCCCACCCCACTCTGTGGCGAGCGTCACCAATAGACGCTCGACCCTGAGAAATTCAGGGCTTAAAACTGAAGCGCCCAGGTTCGAGGCTATCAGTGACGCTCCATCCTCCTCCTCAGGAGGAGGAGGACCACCAAGTGCTTTGCTGGGCTTAGGAGGTCATTCCTATAGGGATGTGACATTTTCAGCCAGACAAAATTAAGCTCAGGCAGCCAGAAACCTCCATGTTTAGCGCCTGGCTGCCTGACCAGAACATAAGGAGCAAAGGTCAGCCTGACAGACCCTCTTTATGTTTGGAAAAAGGTGAGGAGGTAGATCCCCTCTGGCCTTAAGGACGGGTCGCAGTGATGAGTATAACAATACAATTAGAAGACACAGAAGATAGGAAAATATAGAACTTGTCAGCCTGGGAAATAAAAAATGCTAGAGGAGTGGTCCTCATAAGGGATGAGATATTCATTGACAACAGCTCCTTAGTACACGTCCATAGCAACATTAAATTTGCAGCAAAAATGTAGGAAATCCATACTCAATAAACAATTCCAAATTCCCAAACGAAAAAGTATAAATCCAAATCTAGATGCCAAGACAAAGTGTAAAATAAAATACATAATTATATAATTTTATTTGATTGAAAGACCTTCAACCCACATGAAAAGATTTAGTAGACACATAAAGGTATTTTTTAAAATGCCAATCTAGAAGAAACATTTTTTAAACCATAGCCACATTTTCATAAGTCAACCTATTGACACAACATTAAATTACACTGAGACGGCCCAATTTATTCTCTAGAGCCAACAGTTTGATAATAAGTTGTCCTAGAGCACTAGAGCACCCTTAAATAACCTGGGATTAGCCCTCTCTAGATGTAAACCGGCTAATCTCATAATCAATAATTTCCAGAAAAGCCAGTCCATGGACCATTCAAGACAATCAATGAAAACTGGTTTATGCGAAATAATATGTATACTTGTCTACAATGTTTATTTGTTTAGAAGATAATGAGTGAACACAAAATATACTCAGACCACTTTTCTATAGATATTATAGTGCCACCCAAGGTCTCAGGATATGAAAAATAAGAATTACTGCTAGAGATACAGAAAATGCAAATGCATGCATAAATATCAATTATTAGAGCTTGTTAGCTGTAAACAGAATCATTAGTAATCTGAAATATGTGACCTCAACCCATAGCAAAATGTATATATCCCACAGGGCCTTAATCCATCTGAACTTCAACCTCAAATTCATTTGTGTTACAAAACATGTTCAACTGGGGCAGTAGAGTACCTGGCCCCATGATGGCAGCACTTGTGTCAGGCTCCTTGTGCTGATGGTATGATCCACCTATAACTTGATGAACATAAAATCGTCACCTAAGTAGTGCAAGTACAGAAACAAGTTGCCCACCTCAATGATCAGCTGCTCATTGATCAAAATATAAACATAACTTGAAAAAAGGATGAGAAGCAACCATAAGTAAAGATGTGAATTGTAGAAACAAAACAACAAACAAATATTTACAAAAGACATTGCCAGTAAAGAATCTCTTAGAAAAGGACCCACAAACGGATTTCTCAAAGATCTTAAGAAGAGTTGACAATTTTTTAGATTATTAGGTACATGCAAAATGAATATATTTCATAACTTTATATTACCACACTAGAAAATGATACATACGCAAATACACCCGAGTGTTGTGATCCAAAAAAGACACACAGTCAAAGCACTAACATGAGCCCCCAAAAATTAAGGACCTCATTCAACAAGATACAGAGTGACGGGAGGGCAGGGAAAAACACCAACAACAAAAAAATTAAAAACAAAAAATTAAATTACAAACAGTATATAAAAACAGAGGCACAGTCTTCAAAGGTTTCGCGACTATCCAAGACCAAATTCCTATATTTGTGAACTACAAGATAGATGGTGAATCTCCAAAGTATAGGGGTGAGATATATGGATAAGCAAGTCAAGTATCTCATGGATGGGCATGCCAAAATAGTCCTTCACCGCAAACCCTACACAGAAGTGAATAGAAGAAGACCCCAGAGATTTAGTCAAGATTTTTTAGGTCTTGCCTACACAGCGCGCATGCGCTGCATAAGAGGACCTTTAGCCGTCGCTCTGCTCTGCTCTTTTTGGAAGCACATACTCGTGCTTGTGGCGGCATCCACCTTGCGGGAGCGAGTAGGGGCGTGCCCACAAGCACTAGTATGTGCTTCCAAAAAGAGACGACTGCGCGCGCACGCAGGCACGCACCACTCCCGGGCCAGCAAACACACGATTGCAGTGCCAGCAGTGTGTTTTGCTTTTACTGTGACAAGTACGCGTGTGCTTTAAAATAGCAGCATTAGTTATTCACTCCTGCAGGGCAATCATTTACTTTGTGTTTGCTTTTACTGTGACAGTTTTCTCATCACTTCTTCCCTCGTGCTCTATCTTGCATTCTTTTTTTTATCATTCACTCTTTTCTCACTATTTGTCACCACGTCCACCACCACCACCATGTACACATCCACCACCATCACATCCTCCACCTCCACGTCCAACACCACCCCCACACCCATCCCAACGTCCACCACCACCACCACGTCCACCACCACCATGTCCACCACCACCACGTCCACCACCACCACACCCACCACCAGCACCACATCCCCCACCACGTCCCTCACCAACACGTCTACCACCACACCCACCACCACCACGTCCACCACCACATCCACCACCACCACCATGGCCACCACCACGTCCACCACCACGTCCACCACCACCACCATGGCCACCACCACATCCACCACCACATCCACCATGTCCACCACCACATCCACCACCACGTCCACCACCATCACGTCTACCACCACCACGTCCACCACCACATCCACCACCACGTCCACCACCACGTCCACCACCATGTCCACCACCACCATGTCTACCACATCCACCACCACCACCACCACGTCCACCACCACCATGTCCACCACCACATCCACCACATCCACCACATCCACCACCACCATGTCCACCACCACGTCCACCATCACCACCACATCCACTACCACCACATCCACCATGTCCACCACCACCATGTCCACCACCACATCCACCACCACCACCATGTCCACCACCACCACCACGTCCACCACATCCACCACCACCATGTCCACCAACACCACTACAGACCAAAGATAGATTTTGAAGAGGCGCATTGTCACAGGGGCTCCTGTAAAAGCACTCGCAGCATCTCTACCTCACAGTGGCATACCTGCACAAGCCACTCACTCAAAACAAACATTGGCATTGTCAATAGGTCTCGCCTTTGGGACCTTATAAGTGTTTAGCCATGCAACACGATGTTGTTGCACCAAGGATATTGTGCTGGATAACTAAACACTTATAAGGTCCCACAGGCGAGACCTATTGGCTATGCCAATGCTAGTTTTATATTATTCCTAATATATCCCTAACCAAAATGTGTCAAACGCTCTGAAAGAAGATCGATCTTCTTCAATAAGCAGTCACGCATAATCACATCTCAGAAAGGAGGTGGAGAAAGGGATAGTGGGAAGATGGGGGATTTAGAGTAGGGGGAGTCTCTAGTGTGGTAATATAAAGTTATGAAATGTATTCATTTTGCACGTACCTAATAAATTGTCAACTCCTCTTAAGATCAGGAGAACCCCGTGTGTGGGTACTTCTCATTCAGATTCTTTGCTGGCAATGTCTTTTGTAAATATTAGTTTTCTGTTACTGTTTCTACATGTCACGTCTGTATTTATGGTTGCCTCTCATCCTGTTTTCAAGGTCAAAACAGTGTGTCTGATGGATGGAGCTGTGCTTGGAGAGATCCAATGAGCTGTTGGAGTTGTCTGGAGAGGATTCCATGCCATGTTTTCTGGCTGACTTGTGTGGGCCAAGATGGCGGCTCCTGCGAGCTGAAAACTCAGAGCAGTTCTGTGCCAACATGGTGAATGAGGTAGACAGCCTGCCCATACTTCCTGCACAGTGCGGAATGAGTTGCAGGCTGGTTCCCTAAGGGAGCTGAAATGTGTGGGTCCAGCTGGGGACCACTTGCAGTCAAGGCGGCCTGCTAGGACCAATCGGAGCGGTGATACCCCGTGTTGCAGAGGCAGGAGGCCGGGATCTGTGGACGAGCTGCGCATTAGGGCAGCCCTGTGAACACCCGCTGAATGAAGTCTGTGGGGTTCTTGGACATTGGCGAAGAGGAGTTGGGCCTGCAATGGGCTGCTTCCAATGCAAGCCATTCTAGTTGCTAGTTGGATTTTATTGACCACTGCAGCATAATAGGTGGACTGCTTGACATCTCACGTAGCCTGCACTTGCCTGGGTTCATGAGCTGTTAAACGTCTGAGGTCAGTGCCCTCTTAACCTCACCAGGGCCCATATGTCAGCCAGGTGCTGTTTCTGCTGGTGACGCACAGGTTACTCCACACTGACTTAAATACAATCACCATTACCTAAAGGGCTTGATAGACCCAGCACCCTGTCCTTGTGGGCACTTACATAATAGAGGAGGGGGAAAATAAGCGAGCTAAACTCCTGATCAAGGCAAGGTGCATCAAGGGTGCCCAGCCAACAGACAGCTTGGAGGTCACAGACGGCATCGGGCGGAAAGGATGTCCCAGAAGTAAAATAGCTGCTGCTCCATATGAAAAAAAGCCTTATCTCCATTGATAGGAAGCTGGACACCCTAACGGTGAGAGTAGATAAGATATCTGCCAAGCTTGACAAGCAAGAAAAATGGCTCTCAGATGCTGAGTCAAGGATTTCTTCTCCGGAAAAATGACACTGCTGAACATGGATAAAATCCTACAGCCTATCCAAGCAAAGAATGAAGATCTGGAGGACCACTGTCAACATGGCTTACTACATGAAATCCCTCCTCAAACATTGTGTGGTGCAGACAGTTTCTTCAGTCGCAGCCAGCTTGACTCGCCGATGGGAGAGGTCACACAGGCAGGGGGGTTAGATAAATAAAATAAACGTATCTTCCCGAGTCCCGCGCCGTATCGGCGCCTAGCTGGGTCCCACGTTTTCCTGCTCTCCTGCCTCCAGCAGGAACAGGAAGCAGACAGCCTCCCTCCCCTATCCCAACAGACAGCTTGGAAGGCACAGACGGCATCGGACGGAAAGGATGAACCAGAAGTAAAATAGCTGCTGCTCCATATGAAAAAAAGCCTTATCTCCATTGATGGGAAGCTGGACACCCTAACGGTGAGAGTAGATAAGATATCTGCCAAGCTTGACAAGTAAGAAAAATGGCTCTCAGATGCCGAGTCAAGGATTTCTTCTCCGGAAAACGACACTGCTGAACATGGCTAAAATTCTACAGCCATCCAAGCAAAGAATGAAGTTCTGGAGGACCACTGTCAACATGGCTTACTACATGAAATCCCTCCTCAAACATTGTGTGGTGCAGACAGTTTCTTCAGTCGCAGCCAGCTTGACTCGCCGATGGGCGGGGGGGGGTTAGATAAATAAAATAAAAGTATCTTCCTGGGTCCCGCGCCATCTCAGTACCTAGCTGGGTCCCGCGTTTTCCTGATCTCCTGCCTCCAGCAGGAACAGGAAGCAGGCAGCCTCCCTCCCCTACCCCAAGTCAATCACAACGCTGCAATGGCAGCGCTGTGATTGGTGGGGACACCGACCCACCAGGCGGTTATGAGGAGGCCATTTTCTCCATGTAGGCTGCATGCAGCCTACATGGAGAAAAGTGAGAGTGTGCATGACAGTCAGGGCCCGCAACATTGGGCAAGCCACTCCTCGCCTGCCCTGGACCACACCCGCCCACCCGCCTCCCCCAACCAAACCCTTCTGTCTTCTCGCAGTGTGAAAAGCAGAAACATAAAACGGTATTTACCATTTTATTTTTCTGCTTCTCGCACTGCAAGAAAGCAGTGGGGCGACGCTCCACCACCCTAATGGAGGAGCCACCCCTGAGTTTCTCACCTTTATTCACAGTGGAACTGGTGCACCACTCCTTAGGCCTATGGCCCCTACCAGTGTTCTAACATAGCTTGCCTTTTAAAATTCAGAGACCAAAACACTGTGCTCCGGCTGGCGAGGGAGAAAAGGGCTATCCTACATGAAGGCAATACTCTCTTTATTTTCCATGACTTTACTCTTGCAACTGATCCAGTGCGAAATGGGGCAAATTTACATATACTCCCTGCGTCACAGATCCGTCACCACACAAGCTCATTCACACGCGCATTCATTGGTGGGGCCCATAACACCAACAATCATACGTTTCTCACTCAACTCTGCACACAGGAGGAATGATAAATCCGCTGGACATGTGGGGGGGGGGTACCTTATTACCTATAGGGAAGGAAAATATTATTACAGAATATACATTTTTACATCAACACCTATAGGATCCTAACCTTAACATCAAGGCACTCCACCACTTGGTCGATAGACCAATTAGTTGGACTGGTTGATGGTGATTTAGAACCAGCTAAAACACATTAAAGCTTCAGAATCCTTTCAGTGACATACTTGAAGAACCACAAACTCATTTCCTGTTAATCAATATTTAGTTTATCTAATTTCTTACTTGCAATTATATAATTCGCATTTCGGTCAATCAAGTTTGAATTTTAGGCAATCAACACAAATTGCATGACATTTTATATTTACCTATTCTTGCTATCGGGTCTTTTCTAATTCAATTGGCGCTGCATAACCAAATCCGTTTGAATAATCGTCCCAATCGAATGCAGGCCAAGCTCAATAAGTCAGAAAGTTCTTTTTGCTCAGCATGGCACAGTCCTAAAGATATCCAATGGACCATGCAATCGTGAAAGTAACTCAGGACACCTCTCTGGAACGCACTAACACCTCCAGAAAGCACGCTGTACGCTGTCGTGCACTCCCTACACTGTTGTGTCTCCTCCCTTTTCTACTACTCTTTTTATAATAACATCTGGGTAACATGAAACATTTATTGAGCTGGGAAACACTATGATTGGTCCATCCGGCAAATTTTGTTATATGATCCAGTTTTCTCACTGTCTTGGGTTCCCAGAGAATTCGCTTGGTCATGTCCTTAGTTTATGTCATGTTCATGCAACAATGCTGATTCTTTAATATAGGTGACTACTGTTTCCTCCGGGTAAATTTTACTGACTGAAATCTGGCAGTCCTCCACGTTCCTATCCTTGACCAGGAACACTGTGCTCTGAATTGAGGATGCCTGGAGATCTTCGGAGCCATCCGAGTCTGCGCAGAAGACATCGCGCTCACAAGATGGTGGCCACTTCCAAACTCCATTTTGAATATCATGGCTTGGTAGGTCCGAATGCCAACTTAAGCAAAACAAATACAAAAGAATAATTAATATACGGAAATGAAGATTCTAATGTTAAACCCACACTAATCCCTTTATAGATTAGTATTTTCCTAGCTTATAGCGACATTTAAAGCAATAATACTCACCATTCAGCCCATAGAGGAATGCAAACGTCACCAAAGCAACTTAAATCATGCAATATTCTATCACCACACCTTCTATTGTTAATAGGCGTACCACAATTAGTTATTAAAGTTATTCTGCCATGCAAATAGCAATGAGTCCCGCGTGTAATTTGTGTTTATCAAAAATGCACGTTGTTGATTAGTATATCACAGCACTCACTTAATTCAAATTAATATATAAATTGATTAAGTTTTAAGTATTTTAATGCAAAATAGAGATGGTATACAAAATTTTGCTTTACCTGCTCCACCAATCCCCCATTTGATGATTTTTAATATCACCACAAATTCCCTTAAATTTTTTTGATAACATTTTTCATGGAAATTAATTAAGTTCTCTTGGGTTTTGTCATGTCACATGATTGTTTCCCCTGTTTCATCCTCTCTTGTTTTCTTATACACATTCTCTTTCCATTCTTCTAGTTCTATATCTTCCATTTATCTTTCCTTTCTTTCTTTCTCTCTTTTCTTAGCAGTTTCTCATTTTATGTGATTTTGTAATTTTCTTCTTTTGCTACATAAACATCTTAGTCTCAGAATTAATACTAAAAATATCACACAGGTTACTGGAATTAGAACCGTACCAATAAATGTACTACCTAATTTTATTTAAAAGTTTTTAATAGTAGAAAACCCTTTTCCAATCTTCTCCCAAACACTTTCAACCTCCAATGGAACAATCTCCTCGTGCAAGTCAGTTATATTCTAAATATATGTCTTTAGATCTTGACTTTCGTCAGGAACATAAGTACAACAATGTTGCACCTTCAGCATTCCACAGACTCCTCCTTCTTTGGCCAAAATAATATCAAGGGCAAGTCAATTTTGCATCACCATGGCTCGCATGGCAACCATTTCTGTATTTACTAATAAAAATCCTCCAGCAGTGCTGGTCGATAAACGATCCACTACTGTAGACAATTTCCTAATTTTGTGTGCATTTAGAGATACTCCAACGGCTGGTATCAGTACTCCAAAAATATCCCCTACAATTTCTGACCAACTTTCCCTCCTTCTACGTGTTAGTTGTCTACCTATCTCATGCGCACCATCTTTTCCCCTTCCCACATGAAATATCTTTGGGAAGAACAGACCTAGGTAACATGTGCCATACCAATGGTCCGATAATCGATAATAAGCTTTGTTCCCACAGATAAAATATAATCCAGGGAATACCAGATCATTTCCTCCTTTAAATCCCCATCCTCCCATGATTCTATAGGTATCATGGCAATCACTTGCGCCTATAAAATAGTTATCATACACAGTTGGATTTCTTCTAATACACAAGTTCCCTTTCTGAGGCCAATCTAAAGCCATAGCTGGACTAGTTTCTCCTTTCAAATGTTTTTCTCTTTCAACGTCCCAGTCTGTCTTTTTTTCCTTTCCCTCAGGTATCTTCCTTTGCATCTTGATTCTCCTTTCTTCTACCATATCTAAAAAGGTAATTTCTTACCCTTTTTAGACTACAAGTGAGATTATTTTTAAATACTGATTCTAAAGTTAATTCTCTAGTTTCTAGGAAAAATTCACCTAAACCTTTACCCGGTTTTACCCTATTCAATTCAGGAACTACAGGTACTTGTAAAAAAATGTTATCTACGGCAGAAAAATAATTTTCTAGTTTCCCTGTTTTATAAAACAAACTTGCTAGTACACTACTTGTTATTCCATATGTCACTGGAAGGTGGTGGTATGTGACTCCCTCAGACACTGATGCAGATAACTGCATGCAGACGTAGCAGTCTCTCACATCCATGGTTTTTACAAATTCATACAACAATTTTGAGAAGACATTGTTAGAAAAATCAGTTATGGACCTATCCTTATGTAAGTAAGTTCTATCTATTTCTCTAGTTGGATGAATATCATGAATCTTTTCTAAATTAGATTTATTTTCACTGTGACCTTCTATTGTTTCAAACGTTACTTTAAATGAAACTTTTAAAGCTAATACACTCCACAGAAGCATTAGTAATCCTGTACAACAACAACACACCTTGCACCATCTTCGAAGGAACACGCATGTAGATTTTCTACCTTCTGTGTTTGCCATTTCTGAAAATGATCAGTGTCTTTTGACTTAGCCTCGTCTACTTCACAACTAGTTTTGTCTAAACCCAAGGCTCTAGGCGCCTACTTGGTTCCTTTCGGGTATGTCTCTTTCCTAGTATTTTCAAAAAAACTTTCACTTTACTCTCACAGTCTTGGTTCAGAATTTCCTGAACATCCGTCACTTCTCCGATGTCTGACAAGATAACTCTCAGGATTTCCGAATCTTCGTCTTCCTCAACCACTTCTGGTATAGTCACACCTAGATCCCCTTGGCTGTCTGCTTCCTCTTGTACCTCAGGAAGTGCCACGTATGTCCATTCTGGTGACTTATACTTCTGGTTGGGTTTCTTAGTCTGTTTTCCCTTCTCCAAGGGTGTTTGATCAATGTCTTTTGACTTCTCTTGGCTAGACACCTCATTCACTTGTTCAGCCCTAGATGACTTTACTCGTGTTAATCGGTATCTTAATCTCTTTACCTTGTTTGGCCAAACTTCCTCCTTTGCTGGCCTTTTCAACTTACTTCCTTTTTCACTTCTCTCTTTTCTCCATGCTTTTTTTCTCAGAACTCGACCTTCTTGTACTTGTTCGTCACTGTCCTCAGATTCAGTTCCACCTTGACTCTTACCTTCTGTCATTTTTCTTTTCACAACTTCCTGTTCCTTATCTACTTCTGTCCCTCCTCGTGTTTCTTCCACGCAATCTTCCTGCTGACTAACTGTCCCTTCTTCTACCTGGATGTGTGGTTTCCCTACACCTCCTCGGGGTTTTTCCGCAACAATCTTTCCCTCTCTCTCTGTATCTAGTACCTCCTCATCTTCTTCTGTGATTTCAGTTGGAATTTCTATCGTTTTTTCATGTGGAGCTTCTTTATCGAGAATTTCTTTGACAGTCTCTTCACTGTTTTCTTTTACTCTTTCATGTACTTGTATTTGTTCAGTATCTGACTCTGAGCTAGTGTCAGAAATCTCCAATCTCCTTCTCAATGGTAGATTCTCTGGTGCTGTAACTGGACTTGATTCTAACTCCACCATTTCAGGAGTTGGTCTTGTTCTCGTTTCGTGTGAATCTGACTCGGAACTGGTATCAGATTCTTCAAAGTATTCTTCTTCACTGTTATTTGCTGGATTAGGAATTCGCAAGGTATGACTAGCATGAATCCAATTCTTCACTCCGGCACATTTTACAGCTGTTGTCGTGGTCAAGATTACTTGACGCGGTTTACCCCACCGTGGGACCAGACAATTTCTTCTTCTATGCACTTTAACTCTCACCCAGTCGCCTGGACTTCGATCATGAGCTGGCTTCTTTCCAAGAGTGGTCTTTCCGATCCAACCTGATGAAACACAGAATGAACGGAATCAGCCAACCCCTTGCAATAATCCAACACCAAGTCATCAGATATAGGCAGTAGTTTGTTTACAGGAATGAAAACATGTCTCATTGCTCTCCCCAATACTATTTCATGGGGACTCAATCCAGTATTCCTATCAGGAATAGATCTAATAGTCATGAGCACTAGAGGCAAGACAGCAAACCTGTGGCTAAACATATTTTTCCCAATCTATTTTTAATGGTGCCATTCACTTGTTTCACCACACCAGAAGCCTCTGGGCGATAAGCACAATGCAGTTTCTGTTGTACATTCAATGCTTCACAAATCAATTTCATGATTTCATTATGAAAATGCTTTCCTCTATCTGATTCAATCGTGACTGGGAAACTGAATCTGGAATGAATTCTCTCAATAGTAGTTTTTCTACAGTAATTCCATCACTCCTTCTAGTTGGGTATGCTTCCACCCATCGTGAAAATAGGCAAACTACCACTAGAACATACCTCAGTCTATTGCAGGGGGGCATTTCAAGGAAGTCAATCTGCATTCTAGTGAAAGGCCCTCCTTCCCGTCCTATCGTTCCTAGGCTCACCAGTGTTTTCCTTCCAGGATTGTATTGCTGACATATAAGGCATCTCTGACACAGGCTCTCTGCTACCAATCTAAACTTGGCATTATACCATGTCTGTTTGAAAAGCCTAATCATAGCATCCCTTCCTACATGTGCTTGTCCATGATACATCCGTGCCATGGTAGAGACCATGCTACCAGGCATGACTGGTCTTCCTTCCCAATAAACCCAAACATGATCTGTCTCTTGGGGTGCACATCCTGATTTTATCCATTGTTTCCGTTCCTCATCTCCTGCTTCTTCTTGTAACTGCCTCCCCTCCTCCCATGTATTCACGATGTTAGTAAAAAGCAAGGGACATGAATTCATTTCCTTTTCCCTGCCTCGATTAACCGAATTCTGATTGCGTGCACATATATATAATCAGCGGTCTTTGAGTGTGCAGCACATTTTACTACTGCCAATTGCTTAGGCAGCTGTATTGCCTCAAGCAATTTTCCAACTACTTCAGCATTCCTTATAGGAGTTCCACTCGATGTCAAGAATCCTCTTTGGGACCAAATTTGCCCAAAGTCATGCACCACACCAAAGCCGTACTGACTATCGGTAATCACAGTGACTCTCTGATTTTTTCCCAACTTGCACGCTCTTGTTAATGCAAATAGTTCAGCGACCTGGGCTGATTTCACTCCTTTCAGACAAGAGGCTTCCAGTACAGCTGCTACAGTACATACTGCGTACGCTGCACTCAAAATCCCCTCGTCTGTTCTCAAGCATGACCCGTCCACAAACATCACATAGTCACTTTCTTTCAGAGGTACATCTTTTATATCAGGGCACGGCTTAGTACAAAAATCAAGCACTTCCAGACAATCATGATCCACATCATCCCTGACTTCCACATTCTCAGCATCAGGTAACAATGTTGAAGGGTTCACATTGAGACATCTCACAAGGCTCACATTTGTTGCACCTAAAATGACCGTCTCATACTTAGTTAGACGACTATGCGCCATGAACTGAGTGCGACTCCTAGTTAAAAGGATCGCCACGTCATGAGGCACAAACACTCTCACTGGATATCCCATCACAATTCCTTCACTCTGTTCCTGGCTCTTACAGATAGCTGCTACAGCTTTCAAACAACCAGGTAATGCCACAGCTACAGGATCTAATATAGCCGAAAAATATGCAATTGGTCATCTCAATTTTTCATGTTTCTGTACTAGTACAGAAAGCGCACATCTATTTCTTTTGCTGCAAAAAAGCTCAAACTCTTTTTCATAGTCAGGCATGCCAAGAGCTGGGGCTTCACACAAACCATCTCTCAATTGTTTAAAAGCCTTCAACTCCTCCTTATTCAATTCAATGGGGTCTTTTACATCACTCTTTGTCAAACGTACCAGAGGTTATGCAATCAGTGAGAAATTACTGATCCACTGGCGGCAGTATTCAACCATTCCAAGAAACATTCTCACCTCTCTTTGTGTCATTGGGGCTCTTATTCCTTTGATTATCCTGATCCTATTTGCAATCACTTTTCTTAGCCCTTTTTCGATTGTATGGCCTAAATACTGTACTTCCTTTTGACAAAATTGCAGCTTTGATGGGGATACTTTAAGTCCTCCATCTGCTAAATGATTCAGCAATGCAACAGTATCCACTACGCAGGCTTCTCGAGTTCTCAATGCCACCAGTAGGTCATCGATATATTGGACTAATACCGAACTTTCGGGCATTTTTAAATCTTCTAGGGACTTCTTCAGAATCTGATTAAATATCGATGGACTTTCTGTATACCCCTGTGGGATTCGGCACCATGCCAAAGTACGTTCGCCAAACCGGAACGCAAAAATCTGTTGGCTGTCAGGGTGCAATGGAATGGAAAAGAAAACATGACACAGGTCAATGACTGTGTACCATTCTGCATCATGTGGAATCTGGTATAGAATCACAGAAGGGTTTGGCATGATGGGACAACATGATACAACAATTTTATTCACTTTTCTCAGGTCTTGCACTATCCCGAAAGTTCTGTTAGGCTTTTTCAGACCCATGACCAATGAATTACATGGCCTGCTCATTATTTCTCTCAAAATACCTTGTTCAATCATTTTGTCTATTATAGGAGTAACCCCTGCAATTATTTCGCGCATCAATTTATACTGCGGAATAATTGGATAACGTATTCCTTCTTTTACGGTGATCTTTACAGGGTCTACATTTTTCATTAATCCCATATCTTGTCCTGTGAAATCCCATACCTCTGTTTTCACTGTTCTCTTTGATTCCTGAGGCAATTCCTCTGGGTCAAATACAGCAAATGCCTCAGTAATCTCAGGTTCCATATTGACTATAATAATTTTGTACAATACATCCTCATCAGGAGTCTCAAAGGCTATGCCATCTGGAGTACAAAACATCGTGCAATTCATCTTACACAGCAGGTCCCTCCGTAACAAATTTAAAGGACTTGTATCACACACAACGAAACGGTGCATGTCTGAAAATGCCCCTATCTTAACTTTAACTGGTTCAGTAAGGTATGTTTTTATCTGTCTGTTTGAGACTCCAACTACTTGGATTGTGTCGTCCGAGAGAGGAAGGTTTTTAACGTCAGCTGATCTAACAGTTGAACGAGTAGCACCAGTATCTACTAAGAAAGTAATGTTTTCATCATTTATCTTTCCATCCACAAAAGGGACTGTCTGGTCTACTTCCAGAGTTGTGCCAAGTACTCACTCTTCTTCCTCTCCTCGGCACCGTCAATAACTCTCTTCTGACTCACTCTCATCGCGTTGCAGCCAATACTGCGAAACAGCACTAGCGCGCGGCAGCTTAGTTACCTGTTCTTCGGTGTAGAATCCTGTCTCATTACTGTATCTCTGAGGGTTTACACTCTGTGGAAAAGGCGGTTTTGGCACCTGAAACTGTTGGGCAACAACCTGCTGCTGTTGCTGTGGTTGACAACTCACCTCATTCTGCACCTGTTAATTTAATGACGCATTATTGCCATAACACTTGGGGGTAGTTTACACTCGGATTTCCAATGCCCTATCTTTCCGCAGTTATGACATGGCCACTTCTTTTTGGCTTCTTCTATACTAATCTGTCCTTTTCCTGTCCCAATATTGGGTTTTTGTTTCAGATGGCTCATGCCATTTCCCTATTCAATCAGTTGGGCTTCTTGTCTTTCTGCCACTTTAACCTGAGCCCACATGGCCTTTTCTTTTAATTTATGTTGCTTGGCTTCAATCTCATCGCTAAAATACTTTGCATGCCTCAATACTTCGTCTATCTTTTTATTTTGCCAATCCACAGTATGCTGTTTAATCATTTCACTTACTTCAAGTCGCAACCCGTACACAAATCGATATACAAAATGACTTAAATCTTTCTCACTCAACCTTTCATAACCACTGTATTGTTTAAAAGCCAATAACAATCTCTCATAATAAGCATGCACAGATTATTTTACTTCTTGGTGAGTTCTATCAATCTTTACCCAATCTGTTTCTTTCGGAGGTACTTTATTTTTCAGAAAGGTAACTACCTGTTCGTATTTTCTCATTACCTCTAGATCAGGGGCACCTGTTTTAGGATCTCTAGGGTATTCCTGAGTAGGTCAACCAATTGTAATCTTACATTCTGCCCATAGATCTGCTGGCACAATTATGTCAAATAGACTGTTCAAATCAATCCACAGTACTTTTGATAATTTGACAAACCGGTCTACCTGCCTATACCATTCCACCTGCTTCTCGCGAAGACGGGGGAAGTCATTTGTAAATGATAAAATGTCTTGCCTAGTCCAAGGAACATGTACATAGCCTCCTCCTGGGATCTCCCTCATGGGACACTCAGTTACCACTTTTGTCTTTTACATTGTCTCGTTACCGAAACCACCTGCTCTTCCATTTATCTACATCGCCCCATTTTCTTAATAAAACAATTAACTCTTTAATTTGAGTTATTCTTCCTGCGGAATTTAAATTCTTAATGTCTTTTTCAGCAAAATCTACTCTGTATGGCTTCTGTAATGATTTTATTTTCTCAAAATCGATACCCATTTCACTTGCCATGTCTTCCAATTTTTCATGCAAGTTTCTCACCCTCCATGTTATACTTTTACATAGAAACATTAGCTCTTCATCCTGATATGCTTTTAACTTTTCTGTGGGAACAGTCCCTACTATCAATTCTTCCAAAGTTATTTTTAATTTGGCCACATCTAACGGTCGAGGTTCGGCATCCTTTTGCTGTAAGCTCCTTAACCACTCACTTAGTTCATCAGAAGTGGGACCTACAGAAATTATTTCATTCCTCACTCTTTGGTGATCCTGGTACTGATTCTGTTGTCATTAGTGTTTTATTTGTTGGACTCTGATTCACTGTCAAATTTTTAGGTATACTCAATCCAGATGTTCCTACCAATTGTCCCCATGGATTTTCTCCTGAATTCCTTTTTTCCGTTTCAGCTTGTTTATTACTGTTGTAAGGGATCGTTAGACAATGCTCACTATCCTTTTGCTTATCAAAAACAGGCATCACTGGTCCTATTGTCACAGGAACAGTTACAGCTTCCATATTTTTGGTCAATTCCCTAATCTTTTCTGTTAATTCCAGGGTAGTTCTGGCTAATTCAGCTGAGTTTTCATTTGCTATTCTACCGGGCTGTGTATTTTCTGATTCTCTAAAGGGATTATTTCTCCCTACCTCAGGTGGCGTTGGTTCAAATTTTATATTTTGTGGTGCCTCTTTTACTGGCGCACTTGGTGTCATGTAAGTAGAATTTGGTTGGTACGGGGGAGGATTTTTATAAAACATGTCCTCGAGTACATCATCCTCCGACTCATTCACACCATACTTGTAGCCTTCTGATCCTGTATTGTTTCTTTTTTCTGCACACTTTCTACTACTAGTTTCTTCAGCATTTCTCTTAAGGAACATCCCATCAGCCATATTCGCACCCCGCCATCTCCTCATTCTGTCATCATGATTTTCCTGTCCACACGGTCTACCAAACATGTATTTATACCTTCCGCCACTCCGCTGTCGCTCCCTTTCATACATCTCATCTTCCCATTCTGTTAATGCTTCAAACTGAGTAGGTCTAGGTTCTAATCTCATCATCTTTTCTCTCAAGTTCCTTAATACCGCTAAATTAAATGAAACATTTTCTGGAAACGCTAAAACTCCATCATCTTTTGTATACTTTGCCCAATTATCTAGCCAAATACATGTATGATACCCATATTTCGCAACCATGAAGGATGTGGACGATTTCGGTGGAGGAAGCAACTGTCCCTCTCTTGTCACAATTGGCTTATCCTTTTTAAATAAATTCTTAATCTTCCCAAACCATGACTTTTTCTCCTTTTCTGGTGGATCGTAATACATCATTTTCCTTATTCTGTATCGTTAGATTTTCTCTACGACTATTCTGTGGTCTTATCCAATCATAGCGCGACTCACATTAACGCACCAATCGGGAGCGTCTATGTCACTTTTGCAACTCTCCAATCCCAACGCGACTCACACTAACGCACCAATCCGGAGCGTTCATGTCACCCTGTCACTTCTCCACTCCTAGCGCGGCGTATACTAATGCACAAATCCGGAGCGTTTAAGTCTCTCCACAGCTGGCCAATCCCAGCGCGGTCTTTCTGACGTCAACTTTTCTCGCTACTCCTGCTTTTGCTGACCCCTCCTTTGCAAAATATATCGGCAAACTTTCTCTTACGTTCTCTTTCACTCAAAATCTGTTAGTAACGACATAAAAACACCACCAGTGTCCTCTTCGCTAAACCAAAGAGATAGTTTTTACCTTTTTCAAAAGAATTCCGTATTTCTCAAGAACAGCGCTTACCTCTGCCCTACCACGGAATTATTCAATTCGCCAATAAAGTAGCACTTCCCTCTACCTTACCCTTCTAGCAAGCATTAGCTAACCGTTTCTCTGGAGATAAAACACATGTGGAGACTACACTGCTCCTGAGAATTAAGGCCAGTTTCACGACAAAACCGAATGCTATTTCACTTACACACATTCATACGGAAAATGTAGTCCATTTACACAAGAATCCTGTATTTCTCGAGAGCCACGCTTACCTCTGCCCTACCACAGAATTATTTCATTCATTGAAAAAGTAGCACTTTCCCCTACTTTACCCTTCTAACAAGCTTAGGGGAGACCTATTACCTTTCCAGTGATAAGTGTAATCAGACCTCACAATTGACTCCTGTTCTTAAGACCGAAATTTCACAGGTGGCCTTCGCTACCCATACACCACTTTCACACAGAAAATGTCCCTACAGATAACACACGGCGATGTTACCAATTCGAACCCAGACAATGCGTTGTGCGACTCCAATCGTCACACGTTTTTCCCGTGTACCTACAGGGCAACAAGACAATACACCGTGTGACTTCACTTGCCACACGTTTTCCCTGTGTACCTACAGGGCATCCAACTTCCTACATCCCGGAAGTCTTCAAAACAACATAAAACGCGATGGGACTCAACATAGAATGTTAGAATATAAATCAATAATCAATCAATCATTCGATCATCAAAAATCAGAAATCAAAAATCAATAAGCAATAATCACCAAACCAATGCAATAAAACCAAAACTCTGCTACCGGAAAAACTGATCCAGTGCGAAATGGGTCAAATTTACATATCCTCCCTGCGTCACAGATCCGTCACCACACAACCTCATTCACACGCACATTCATTGGTGGGGCCCATAACACCAACACTCATACGTTTCTCACTCGAATCTGCACACAGGAGGAATGATAAATCTGCTGGACCCGTGGGAGGGTACCTTATTACCTATAGGGAAGGAAAATTCTATTACAGAATATACATTTTTACATCAACGCCTAACCTTAACATCAAGGCACTCCACCACTTGGTCGATAGACCAATTAGTTGGACTGGTTGATGGTGATTTAGAACCAGCACATTAAAGCTTCGGAATCCTTTCAGTGACTTACTTGAAGAATCACAAACTCATTTTCTGTTAATCAATATTTAGTTTATCTAATTTCTTACTTGCAATTATATAATTAGTATTTCGGTCAATCAAGTTTTAATTTTAGGCAATCAACACAAATTGCATGACATCTTGCTATCTGGTCTTTTCTAATTCAATTGGCGCTGCATAACCAAATCCTTTTGAATAATCGTCCCAATCGAATGCAGGCCAAGCTCAATAAGGCCGAAAGTTCTTTTTGGTCAGCACAGCACAGTCCTAAAGATATCCAATGGACCAAGCAATCGTGCAAGTTATTCAGGACACCTCTCTAGAACGCACCAACACCTCCGGAAAGCACGCTGTATGCTGTTGTGCACTCCCTACACTGTTGTGTCTCCTCCCTTTTCTACTACTCTTTTTATAATAAAATCTGGGTAACATGAAACATTTATTGAGCTGGGAAACACTATGATTGGTCCATCTGGCAAATTTTGTTATATGATCCTGTTTTCTCCCTGTCTTGGGTTCCCAGAGAATTCGCTTGGTCATGTCCTGAGTTTATGTCATGTTCATGCAACAATGTTGATTCTTTAATATAGGTGACTATTCTTTCCTCCGGGTAAATTTTACTGACTGAAATCTGGCAGTCCTCCACGTTCCTATCCTTGACCAGGAACACTGTGCTCTGATTTGAGGATGCCTGGAGATCTGGTCATACGTCGCAAGGCATGGCTGTTCTGGTCAGACGTCGCGAAGCAAGGCTGTTCTGGTCAGACGTGGTATCCAGTTCTATTTTGCTTCATAAGCTTAATGATCCCAAGGGGCAATATAACCCGTTTCAGGCCATTGATAATGGCTGGCAAATTAAGCTTCTCACAGTAGTGGCTGGGGTTAGGGCAGAGTGGCGGGGCAGGGGTGGGAGCAGGGGTAGTGGGGTGAGAAAGAAAGAAGAAAAAAAAAACGTACCTGCTCCTCTCGTGGCTGCACTGCAGGCAGAGGCTCCCAGCCTCCCCTGCTGCCAATCCTGAGGCTGCTCTCATCCATGATAGCAGCTTCAGGATTGGCTGGAGTGCCCTTGATTTGTGCTCCCAGGGAGACTGGAATCCTCTCCCTACTGTCTCCACCTCAGCAACGCAGCTAGGGTTGGAAACTGTTCAGTGCACATGTGGCCTGAGACGGCTGGCCAAACCCACACGCGCACTGATAGCGGTGCCTTCCACTCCCCTTTGTGACTGCCTCTGTGATGGCCCTGCTCCCAGGATACAGCACTAAGAAGTTGAAAAATAAAACAATAATAAACCTGTTGTATTATCGTTTTATTTTTCAACTTTTGAAGCTGCTGGCAGGGGGGGCCATTGCGGAGAAGCTGCCGCTGGTTTCTCATTGCATACGACCCAAAGACGGCCAATGCAGATTTTGTTTGGCAGGTCTGGCTTGCATGCACCAAACTCGATCTCCACTGCCATTCTTAAATTAAACAAATTCTTTTTAAGGCCCTATGTATAGTTTATAGGGCACTTCACAATACTGGTCCAGAAGGAATTAAACATCTCTTCCATCGTTACATCCCTATTAAAAAGCAGCGGTCAGCCAACAAAAATTGGCTGGTAGTGCCCAGGTTTAGGAGGGCAAGATGGGGAGGAAGAGCCTTTGATGTGGCCGCATCTAAGCTCTGGAACACTCTCCCCCTATCAAGCTCCTTCCTAATGTCTTACCATCTCTTTCGTTAATCCTTTAAGACCGGGCTTTTTGCCCTTTAACAATTTAGCGGACTTGAGCCTCCGATTTCATGACCGTTGGTTCTGTCTTAGCGCCTCGACGCCTTTGGGCAAAGTTTGCGCTTTATAAGATGATCATTTATTCATTCAGTCAAACTATTCCCTCAGACTATGCTCTGAGGTAGAGATTTTAATCTGGTACTCAGCACTCAGCAGGGCTGTCTACTATCCCCCGTGCTCTATGCCCTAGACTCCGAACTGTTGACCTGAAAGATTAGACAATTACACACACAGCCTGGCCTTATTTTCACCCCTTTTAATCTCATTGTGTCATTATACGCAGATATCACTTTATATCTACGACCTAGCCCGTAATCTTGGTTCTGTCAATATGGAATTTGCGCTGTTTAAAGCATCGCCATCAACAGGAATAAGGTTGGAATAAGGTTGCGCTTGAGTTCCCCATCCTTTGGTGCACTATGTCAGCCAAAGATTTAGGTGTCTGCGTCAGCCAGGACAAAACTGCTGTGCTGTTGAAAAACTACAGAGTGGCCATGGCCAAGGTAGAGAACCAGGTCAATAAGGGGCCCCATCATTCTAACCAAACAATTCTTTGCTACACTAAGATCGCACATGATTTCCCGAAGGTTCGCTTGGAAACTCCTATCTTACCATATGCCCGGGATGGCTTAGCGGCACTAGATTTTGAGCTATACTATGCGTTCAGGTGCATTTTGATCACTATTGGCTGCATCCCCCACTGCACCAGGCATATATAGCAATCGTACACAACACAGCGCTACCATACCACTTCGGGGCACTTATCAGTTAGTGGCCCACTTACAGCGGAGGCCCTCCCAATAGGGTGGCGGAGTGCCACCCCCCAGCTGCCAGTGCAGCAAAGGTGAAAAATAAAATGCTCATAAAATGAATTACCATTTGAGTTTTTTACTGCTCCCAGCCTGAGCAGTGTTTGTGGGCGGGGCCATTGCTGCTGACTAGCAGCAGTGGAGTTGTGCTCACTCCAGCAGTTTACACTGGGCAAGTCACTTTGGCCGACTGTCTTGCGACGGCCAGCCTGACATGCGCAGTGTAAACCTCTCCATCTAGCTGCCTTAGACAGCTGGGTGGAGATAAGCCACAGGCACCCAATGCCTGCAGAAGCGTCGAAGGCAGCCTGCTCCAGCCGATCCTGGCTCTGCTCTCATGCTGCTCATCTGCATTGGGATTTGGAGAGGGGAGTTGCCTGAGGCTCCAAGGTGCCATCACGCTGACAAGGAGGGCGAAAAAGTCTTGGTAAATACATTTTATTTATTAACTTTTTGGCCCACTGATGGGCACAGTGAGAAAATTGCATTGCCTTGAGACTCAACTCCTTGACTATGCAACCATTCTGGCCACCCAGGATTGTGCAGTACTTGACAGGTTCACATACCGTTGGCTGCGTGCACTCTGAAAAAAAGTACAATCCCTTTTTTCCGCAGAAGCCCCCTTTTTGCAGGGCCCTTGTTAGACTTGGTGGTCTCTAGTTGGCACAGGTATGCACTTGTGACAAATAGGGACCTCCTCCTCTAGTCAGTGTAAGGGGGTACACTCCTAAAATAACCCCTGCTCACCCCCTTGGTATCTTGGCACGAGCAGACAGGCTTATCTCAGAGGCAGTGTGTAAAGCATTTGTGAACACATACAGTAACCAAGTGACAACACTACAGATGGACACCACACAGGTTTTATATAAAAAATAAGTATTCTTTATATAGATTTACCATAAGACCATTAAACGACAAAAATACACAATACTGTTACTTTAGATGGTAGAATTTTGCTTAGTTCTCTTTAGTTCTTAAATGCGACACTTTGAGTCAATGTACCTTTTAGATGCGACACACAGGGCAACAAAAGTATTGCAACGATGTTGATGCGTTGAAGATTTTGGTGCAAAGAAATAAAGACGTGAAGATCTTCCAGATGCGGCACGCTTCTCCGATGTTGCGAGAAGAATCGGTTTGATGCGTCGGCTGCAGCTGCGACACCCTTTACGTGATGCGATGACAGCGGCCTTGGCAGCGGCACTCTTTTCTGATGTTGCGAGACGCTTCCGCTCGATGCGATGCTGCAGCGGCGACACCCCTTTATGCGATGCGACAACAGCTCCGACGGCGGCACGCTTCTCCGTGGATGCAAGGCGCTTTTCTTGATGCGGTGCAATGCGACAACTACGATGGCTGCGATGGTGACACGCTTCTTCCTCGATGCGAGACTCTTTTCTTGATGCGGTGCAATGCGCCAGCTACGATGGCTGCGATGGCGACACGCTTCTTCGGCGTTGCGAGACACTTCCTGGATGATGCGAGACGCTTCCGCTCGATGCGACAGCTGCAGCGGCGACACACTTTACGCGAAGCTCCATGCGACACGCAGTCCCTCAGATGGCCCAACAACAGCAGCAGGCACTTCCAAAGAACTCTAGGGAGCTGGGGGGTGAAGTCTGTTGTTTCTGAGACTTCAGCAGGAGGCAAGCTCTTTTCCAAGCCCTTGGAGATCCTTCACAAGTTGAGCAAAAGTACACATAAAGTTCCTTTCTCCTCTCTTTGGCAGTAGGCAACAACTGCAGGCCAATCGCTCAGTTCCTCCTCAGCTTCTTCTTGGTTCCTCTCCTCAGCAGAGTGTTCTTCTTGTTTTCCCAAAGTGATCTAATTTCTTGGGATCAGGGTCCCAATATTTATACTCAAAAATCCTTTTTCCTCTGAGGGCAGAGGGGCCTTTGACCGGTTCAGGTCAGTCCTGGAGCACTTTGTTTACCTGACTCCTTCTTTCTTTTCAGAGTGCTGGGCAGAGACATCAGACGCACCACAGGAGGTGGAGTCAGCATTGTGGAGGGAAGGCACAGTCCTATTCAGGTCCCAGGTGCAACTCCTCCCATCCATCTAGATGCAGATCTATCTATTCACCACTGGGACACGTCACCCTGTCTCCTGGAATTCCCCAGCCCTGTCACTCAAACTCCAGACAGGGAATACACAGCCTAGCAGAGGCAGGCTTGAATGGTTAGACAAGAAAATGCCTCCTTTCTAAAAGTGGCATTTTCAAACACAGAATGTTAAAACCAACTTCCCTAAAAGATGTATTTTATCATTCTGAGTTCAGGCATACTAAATTCGAATTTCTACCATGTTCCCTGAGTCAGTTAAGATTATAAGATGTAATAACCAAACTGCCCATTCTGGCCTATGGAGAACAGGTAGCCTTGTAATAGTGAAAAACGAAAATGGCTGTAATTCACTATTAGAACATGCCACACACACCAGGGCATGTCCTAACAATGCACCCTGCCCTTGGGCCTACCATAGGGGTGTCTGATATGAAGAAAAGGGAAGGTTTAGGGACTGGTAAGTGGGTGCACTTGCCCAGTCAGCATGACAGTACCAGACTGCACGCAGGCTCTGCAATGGCAGACCTTAGACACACTTTGCAGGCTGCTTCTGTGGGTGGCACAACCAGTGCTGCAAGCCCACCAGCAGTATTTGGATTTACAAGCCCTGGGCACTCCTGGTGCACTGTACTAGGGTCTGACAGGTAAACCAAACCAACCAATCATGGAGTCACAAATTATACATCAATTTACAATAGGGAGCACTGGCATAGTGCCCTGAACAACTAACATCAGCAAAACATATGAGGCAACAGTGAAAAATGGAAGGGAGACCCACGCCAAGGTGCCAGGTCTAACAGCCCTGAAAACACTGGTCACAAGGCGTCCAATTATCAGTTAGTAACTAAGTTGTACACATTACTGCAGGCTAAGGGCCCCTGTGGTAATGCTTGAAGCCAGATTAGCCTGGGAGGCAGATGTCGGGGGACTAATGTCAGACCAGGGATGGGCAAATTGCTGCGAGCAGACAATGATGTTGTCCCCAAATGATGAACTACCTGTCATTCGTTGTAAGTTTCTGCACCAGGTTTACCGCACAACTCTTTATCTGGCAAAATGCTGGATTAGTGAAGACTCCAGATGCATTAGATGCGCGACCCTGGATGTGGACTTCTTACACTTTACCTGGCACTGCCCCTCAATAGCCGAATACTGAACTAAGAAATTTGCCACTCTCTTGGAGATTACAAACTTAGCATTGGAGCTCTCCACAGGATGACTCAACAGGGTTTTAGGCTAAAGTCCAAAGTGGGGTACGGCATTTTGTATCTATCACTCTTTTGATGGCCAACAGGCGGGTGGCATACATAAGAGGGCGGGATAAAACCCTCACTATCTGGCAATGCCTGCTCTACATGGCCTACTGCAACGAGAAACTGGAACTGTATTATTCTACCATGCCCGCCGTCAGTAGGTCGAATGCAATTTGGGGCCGCCTACAGGCTTACTTGTTGGACAATGAGCCACTTACAGATTGATTATGAGTGGGATGTGGCAGGAGGAATAGGTTGGCAGCAGGAATGTTATGGATGATTCATCTGTTTAGCAGTGGGGCTGGCTGACTGTATGTGGCGAAAGTGGTGTTATAACTGCTGGATTGTGGTTGGGAGACATTCGGCCTCTGAGTGCGAACTTGGAACTGCTATTGAAACACTGTCTCCCTGCCCGGAATGGTTTGCTTTCCAGAGGATGCCCAATGCGTGCCAATACAGAGGAGGTGCCAGTTCAAGATCCTCATGCATGCATACAAAGCTCTACACAACCAAGGACCATCCTATATCAAATAAGTTTCCACCTGCCAGCAAGACACCTGCATTCTGCCTCGCTCACCCTTGCACATACCCCACGCATCCATCGCTGCTGTAGTGGGGTCCGCTCCTTCTCCTACATCCCTACCAAGACCTAGAACAACCTGCCACTCAACCTCTGAACAGCACCCTCATTGGCGGACTACAGAAAGGAATTCAAGACCTGTCTTTTCAACAGAGACATAGCACCCTCAGCGCCCACATACCCTTAAGGGGTGACAGTGTTGTGCTATACAAATACTAATTGATTAACTAACTAAATGTATACTGCATGCGAAATATGTGGTCCTCCGCATGTACTGTTTTGCCTCATTCTGTACTACGACATGTTGTGTTGTGCAATACAAATGTAATTTAAAAAAACATGTTCCACCATTTTACCAAGCTTTTTGATAGAGGACAAATCCAATCTAAAGCGATATTTAATATAATTAAGTATAATTACATGATGGTAATATTAGCAGGCAACCTCTAGCTGATTGTCAATCAGGCAACAGTGTTTGTCATTTAATCTCCATCCAAACTGCACTGTCTTGAAAACAGTTTAACCTCTTCCATGCGTCGGACGGCCGGGAGCCATCCTAAGCCATAGTGCTCGTGTGCATTGGATGGCTCCCACCACATGGCACTGGAAATCCCTCTGGTGCGGGTACCAGAGGAATTTTCTTTCCCCCTAAGCAGCCTCAGGAGCTGGGGAAGAGCTACCCCAGCTCCTGAGGCGGTTTCATTTGTTTCACTGAAATGACGATCAGCGCACATGTCGGGCTGACTTTATTATAGTGAAACCAAAACTGAAATGAGCACGTAGAAAGATAGGAGAAAGTATCATTGGAAAGGGGAGCATCTCCCCTTTTCAATGGTACCCCTCCCTAGTGGATCCCTACTTAGGGATTGCCTCAGAAGAGTGATCCCCAAGCAGGGATCCACCACTAGACACCGGGGAGGGGGAGCAGCCTCTTGGGCAAGGGCCTTTGCTCCCCCCAAAATAATTTGAGCAAATTCAATCTTTCTGCCCCCCTGGGGGCAGATGGGAGCAGTATCCCCCAATCTGCCCCTGAGAAGGCAGAAAGCACACTAGATACCAGGGATTATTATTTGTATTGTAGTTAGGGGTGGGGGCGGTCCTAAATGGGCATGCCAATGCCCCCCCAAACAACCTCCACAGACTTTCTGCCCCTCCTAGAGTGCAAATGAGGGGTATTACCGCCGATCTGCCCCCCAGGGGGGAAGAGAGCCCACTAGACACCAGGGATTTTTAATTTTATTTTTTATAAAAGAGGGTTGGGGGCTGTACAAAAAGGGCAAGACCATACCCCCACCCAAATATATTTGGGAGCAGTCTTTCTGCCCCCCACTGGGGGACAGATGGGGGGCATAGGCACCCAATCCGCCCCACCGGGAAGGGAGAGGAGAATGCACACTAGATACCAGGTTTAAAAAAAAAGTATTTAGGGGTGGGAGCTGCCCTAAATGGGCATGCCAATGCCCCCACTCCTCCCCAACAACCTCCACAGACTTTCTACACCCCCCAGGTGGACATATGAGGGGTATTAATCTCCAATCTGCCCCCCCCCCCCCCCCGGGGAGATATTGTTTTTTTATACGTAGGGATGGGGCTGCCGAGAATGGACATGCTAATGCCCCCACCCTCCAAAAAGTATTTCTGCCCCCCGGAAGGCAGATCAGGGCAATAGCCCCTTATCTGCCCCCAGGGGGTGAGGAAAGCCCACTAGGCACCAGGGATATGTTTATGTGCATGTCATGGAGAAGCCCCATAGGCAAGGGTTGCTCCCCTTTTTTTAGGCACACATTTTGGCTGTTTCAGTGATATTTTTAGTCTCATCTGCCCCCAAGTGGGGACAGAAAACAACTAGAAACCAGGGAGGGCTTGTGTGTGTGTGAACTGGAGTTTGGCTGACGGTCTGCGTGTACTGACCTTTGTCTGGCAATTTGCTTTCGGTTTGTGTGTGTGGAACTGCACTTGGCTAATGTTGTGTTTGGACTCGCACTTGATGACAGTGTGTGTAGATTGGCGCTTGCCTGGTGGTGTGCATGGAGTGGCACTTGGCTGGCGGTGTACGTGGACTGGCGTTTGGCTGATGGTTTGAATGAATGGTGCTTGGCTGCAAGGCTGGACTGGCCATAGATGGCACCGGGCTGTGGTGGCCGGTTTTCTGGCTGTGGGGGCAGGTTTTGTCATTGGGGGCCTGTTTTTCAGCAGTGCCACAACATTGGCTCCCAGTAACAAAGGCATTAGCAGTGCTTTTTACTAGCATGCCCCTCCCATACCAGGGCCGGTTGAGCAGCATTCTGCCAGGGCTGGTTGCTGTTCCCAGTCTGGCCCTGCTTGGCTGGCGGTGTGCGGGGATGGCGCTTGGCTGGCAGACTGCATGGGTGGCACTTGTCTGGCGGTGTGCATGGAAAGTACTTGGCTGACTGTGTGTATGGATGGCATTTGGCTGGCGGTGGACGTGGATGGAGCTTGGCTGGCGGTGTGCGTGGATGGTGCTTGGCTGGCTGTTTGCATGTACTGACTCTTTGCTGGCGGTGTGGCTTACATGGATCCCCCAGTGTTTTCTTACACAGAATTCCCTGCAAACATAAAATGTACTTACAAAGTCACATTTTCCTCACATTTCTGTGGGTAAGTTGTAGGGTCACCGCGCAGGCACAAATTTCCTACCAATTAGCATTCCTCTTGGTCTACCGAGAAAAATTATACCTCACTTGTGTGGGTGCTCAAAGTAGAGTCAGCCTAAAAACGTATAAACAAACTGCCCTTTTGGACCCGCTTTGGGGCCCCTCAATCTCTACATGTTTTTGGCCCTTCCATGTCGTAGGCACTTGGCCCATCCACACAAATAAGTTATTGTTTTTATTGAGAGACTGAGGGGGAACACTGAGTGGTAGGAATTTTGTGCCGTGCCGTGATCCCACGACTTTCCCACACAAATATAGGAGGAAAATTTGACTTTTTAGCTGAATTTGAGGTTTGCAGCCGATTCCCGGAAGGAAACTTTTGAGGGATCATCGCAAGCCACACCTCCCTGGACTCCCACGGGTGTCTAGTTTTTAGAAATGTCTGGAATTTTTAGGTTCCCTTAGATGTCTGCATGCCCGGGTCCAAAAACTCACGTGCCCACCAATCTATCAAAGAACAACCTGGTTTTTCAGGGAGTCACCAGCAATTTTTGTCCCGGGCTCAGCGGCCACCTAGGGAAACCTACCAAACCCAAACATTTCTGAAATCTATACACCAAGGGGAGTCCAGGGAGGTGTGGCTTACGTGGATCTCCCAACATTTTTCTACCCGAATCCCCTCCAAACCTCAACTGTAGTTAATAAAATCAAATTTTCCTCACTTTTCTGTGTGGGAAAGTTGTGGGATCAATGGGCCGCCACAAATTTCCTACCCACCAGTGTTCCCCCAGGTCTTCCGATAAAAATGATACCTCACTTGTGTGGGTGGGCCAAGTACCAGCGACAGACAAGGGCCCAAAACATATTGTGGAGACATCAAAATTACCTATCAGAAAAACAACCTGGTTTACTAAGGGTGTCACCAGGTTTTTGGCCACAGGCTCAACGCCCATCTAGGCAAACCTACCAAACCCAGACACATCTGAAAACTAGACACCCGGGAGAGTCCAGGGAAGTATGGATTGCATGGACCCGTCAACATTTTCCTCCCAGAATCCCCTGTAAACCTCAAATTTAGCTGGAAAAAAAATCAAAATTTTCTCATGTTTCAGTGTAGGAAAGTTGTGGGATCACTGGACAGACACCAATTATCTACCACCCAGTGTGCCCCTCGGTATCCTGATAAAAATGATACCTCACTTGTGTGGGTGTCCAAAGCAGAATAATCTAAAAATTTATTTAAAAAAAATATATAGCGCTTAGAGTTCGCTGTGCTATCCCCTCAATCCCTATGTTTTTGGAGACTGGCTGGAACCCTGAGGGGTAGGACATTTTGGCCGGCACGGTGATCCCAGACAGAAATGTGAGGAAAATTTGATTTTTTCAGCTAAATTTGAGGTTTGCAGGGGATTCTGGGTAGGAAAACTTTGGGGGATCCACGCAAGCCACACATCCCTGGACTCCCCCTAGTGTCTAGTTTTCGGAAATGTCTTAGTTTGGTAGGTTTCCTGAGCCCGGAGCCAAAAACCCGGTGACCCCCCTTGCAAAACCCGGTAATTTTGTTATTGGTAATTTTGATGTCTTCACAATATGTTTTGGGCCCTTCCCTGCCACAGATACTTGGCCCACCCACACAAGTGAGGTACAATTTGTGTGGGTGGGCCGGAAAGCTGGGTGGTGGGAAATTTGTGTCAGCCCGGTGATTCCACAACTTTCCCACACAGAAATGTGAGAAATTTTGATTTTTTCAGCTTTATTTGAGGTTTGCAGGGGATTCTGGGTAGGGAACGTTGGGGGATCCATGCAAGCCATACCTCCCTGGACTCCCCCAGGTGTCTAGTTTTCAGAATTGTCTGGGTTTGGTAGGTTTCCCTAGATGACCGCCGAGCCCAGGGCCAAAAACCCAGGTGACCCCCTTGCAAAACCAGGTCATTTTGTGATTGGCAATTTTGATGTCTTCACAATGTTTTGGGCCCTTCCCTGCCACAGGTACTTGGCCCACCCACACAAGTGAGGTACCCGTTTTATCGGGAGACCTGGGGAAAAAGTGGGTTTTGGGAAATTTGTGCAAAAACAAGGAGATGATGGACGGAGCGCTGAAACTTTTCAGACACTCACCCCTAGTCACAGATCTGGGATGAATCCATCATCATTCTTTAGCTCACTTCACCACCTCAGGTCAGACCCAGCTATATGCAAATCAGTCTTGACCCTGTGCCTCATGGGAACAGTCCAGCCCGAACTGCCAAGTCAGATCTTCCCTGAACCAGAAACAAGCATCCTGGAACCAGTTTCTGGGTAACACCCTTCATCAGCCACCCTTGCTTGAATCCAGTGACAAAGTGAGCAAGGGACCCACGTCATACCCTGCCAACTTAGGGCGAACAAAGCAAACACAAGGAGATGATAGACGGAGCGCTGAAACTTTTCTGACACTCACCCCGTCACAGATCTGGGTTGAATCCATCCTCATTCTTTAGCTCACTTCGCCACCTCAGTTCAGACCCAGCTATATGCAAATCAGTCTTGACCCTGTGCCTCATGGGAACAGTCCAGCCTGAACTGCCAAGCCAGGTCTCCCCTGAACCAGAAACAAGCATCCTGGGACTGGTTTCTGGGTAACACCCTTCATTAGCCAGGCTAGCTTGTATCCAGTGTCAGCCCGGTGAACCTACAACTTTCCCACACAGCAACGTGAGAAAAATTAGATTTTTTTCAGCTAAATTTAAATTTGCAGGAGATTCTGGATAGGAAAACGTTGAGGGATCGATGCAAGCCATACCTCCCTGGACTTCCCTGGGTGTCAAGTTAGCAGCAATTTCTGGGTTTGGTAGGTTTCCCTAGAATGCCGCCAAGCCCGGGGCCAAAAACCCAAATGACCCCTCTTGCAAAACCAGGTCGTTTCGGTAATTTTGATGTCTCCAATATACGTTTTGGGTCCTTCCCTGCATGTGCATTTGGCCAACCCACACAAGTGTGGAACCATTTTTATCTGGAGACTTTGGGGAATGCTGTGTGGGTGGAAGTTTGTGGATCCACGTAGATTCCAGAACTTTCCATCACAGAAATGGGAGGAAAATGTGGGGGGTTTTGTTTGCAAAGTTTGAGGTTTGCAAGGGATTCTGGGAAAGAGAACCTGGTGAGAGCCATACAAGTCACCCCATCCTGGATTCCCATGGGTGTCTAGTTTCCAACAATGTATAGGTTTGCTATGTTTCCCTAGGTGCCAGATGAGCTAGGGTTCAAAATCCACAGCTAAGCACATTGCAAAAAATAGGGTCAGTTTGCACTGGAAAAATATGATGTGTTCACGTTGTGTTTTAGGCCGTTTCCTGTCGCGGGCGCTAAGCCTACCCACACAAGTGAGGTAGCATTTATATCGGGAGACTTAGGGGAACACAGAATGGTAGAACATGTGTTATTATCAATTGACTTTCTTTGCATTTCTGCCTTCCAAATGTAAGACAATTTGTGAAAAAAATAAGTCATCTTGAAAAATGACCTCTTATTCACATGCTTGTATGGGTACGTACAATTTTGGAGATGTGCAAATAACCACGGCTTCTAAACTCTATATTTTGTTCTCATTTCAGAAATATATATGTTTCCTTGGTGCCCATTTTTCACTCATTATATTTTATCAAATGAATTGTTATATAGCTGGTACACAATGAAAAACAATTGCAGGATGCAGCTCAGTTATTGGCTCTGGGTTCCTCAGGTTCTTGGTGAACCTACAAGTCCTATATATCCCCACAACCAGAAGGGTCCTACTGATGTAACAGTATATTGCTTTAAAACATCTGTCATACTTAGAAGTTTTTACATGTGAAAACATTGGCACAAATGGCTGTTTTTTCAACTCAATCTCAATATTGTTTTATTTCAACTGTTAGTTTCTATAACAAAACTTTGAAGGATCTACACAAATGACCCCTTGCTGATTTCAGAATTTCGTCTACTTTTCAGAAACGTATCCATTATTGCTTTCACACCGATTTATACCGCTAACTGGAAGGAGGTTGAAAGCACAAAAAATAGCAAAAATAGGCTTTATCTCAGTTAAATGCCAAAACTGGGTAGAAAATGTTGGTTTTCTGACAAAAGTCTGCCTGTCCCTAAAAGCTTAGAAGATAGTGAATTCAGCACCACAAACCCTTTGTTGATGCCATTGGCAGGGAGAAAACAGACGCTTGCTTATGTAGCCCTTATTTCCCATTAAAAATAAAATTAGCTGTATTTTGGCTCATTTCTGGGTCCTCTTCATGGGAATCCACAAACCCTCTGCACCATTAGAATCCTTAGGGTGTTGGGAAAAAAAAGGACGCAAATTTGATGTGGATACCTTATGTGGACAAAAAGTAAAGGGTGTGTAAGCGCAACCTACCACAAATAGCCAAATAAAGGCTTAGCACGGGGGAGTCCTGGCAGCGAAAGAGTTAATGCTGTATCTTACAATCTACCACCGCTGTGTGGCTCTGTTGAAACATAGGATATGCATTCTTTATTGTTGGATCTGCAAAGGACAGCGCTGGAGGTAGCCTGCTTTACCCCCTATTTGATTGAATAAACTTCCTTTATTAGTAAACCTTTTGAGAAGATTGACTAATTTCACAATGGGAACGAGTGTAGAGAACCCTTCAAGTTCCCTTAAATTTCATTGTAGGAAGAAACTCTGTTAAACAAATTAATATGAAATATATCTTAAAGTACTACAATATACTAATCTGGGCCGAATCTTCAAGCAGCGTACTACTATGACCAGTGGGAGAGTAGGACATCATGTAAAATTTGTAATTTCAGAATTAGGGGACTTAATGAGTGGTTGGAGAGACGCACCACAATGACAACGGTATGCAGAAAAGGCAGCATTACTGAGGATATTTCAAGTATCCTGACATAATCGTGGTTAGCCATTTGCATTTACAAGCAAAACCACTAGTGTGCTGACACTCTTATGTGCTTGGCTATCTTGGATTTACTTTATTAAAGCAGAGGTGAACATGTTTTTATTAGAGGAGGAGTATCTGATTGGATTAAGTATCCAGGTTTCAGATAGCCCATTGGACCTCCTGTAAAACAAGACGCTGGTCGAGTTTGGGTAGTGGCAAAAGTGCATCCTGTCCCATGTACTCCCTCGGCCTAGAATGGACTTATGTTTTGTCACAGAGGAGATTTGATTTTGGATACTTTGCTGCCCTCTAAGGATCTAATGGATTTATTCCCCTATGGTCAAATTTCACAAACAATTGATATCTTCAAGCATGAAGCGGAGTACTCGTAGAGCAAAATTCAGCTTCAGAATGCACAAATTCATCCTTAGACATTAACAAAAATCTTTAGATTATGGATTTTTTTTATTAGACTGGCAAGCTGACAAATTGGTTAAGCAAGTGAATTTGTTACAAGCTTTGACCTCCTTTATAGTTTCCATAGATAAAAAAAGATAGTGTAATCAGACCAATCTCTTTTAGACAATTCAAGACATCACTTCCCTGCATGCCCACCACTCTGGTAAATGACTGTAAGGAGAAATTAGCTAATAAATTCTTAGAAATAAATGTGTGATGAAGTTGGTACTAGAAGTAAACAAGATCATGGGGTCGTTTTTTAGGGGGGGTGTAACACTTTCTTTTGTGAGTGAGGAGGTTCACCTTTGCCCATTGAAGCAGACCAAAAATAGGTAATCAAACAGAAGACTTCAATTAACTAGGCCTGCCCATCAACTCAATCACAATTTATAGCTGAGCTCTCTCAAACAATAAGATAAAAGTAACAAAATTACACAAATCCCAAAGGGCTTTGTGCCACATTAGTTACAGTAACTGCCCCCTGGAAACCAAAGCAACCACGCATTGTTTCCTATATTCAACAGCCCCTTTCCATCAGGGCCCCATGTATCAATGAATGCTAAAGTGGTGAAATAAGTTAACAGTTAATTGTTTAATTAAGTAGCAAAAAGAAACATTAGTATTCCCTAATGGAACAAAGAAAACAGCTGGTGAAATGAAGGGAGAAGTAGCAGTGAGAATTTGTGGTGGAACAATCTATAATTCCAAGGGACCTCATAACATTTTAAATAGAGGGAAAATAACACGTCTGCTTTTAGTCATTCTTAACTTAATCCCGGTCAAAATATTGATTACTTTCAGTTTAGACTAGTGATTCTAAGTAGTATGAGGGAATCTAATATAGTTGTCTGGCTACATCATCACACAATTCACATGGTAGGGTGTTAAATCAGATGTATAAAGCTTGATGTGTTACATCTTAGCTTGCGAGCCATTGCAAAATGATGCATAAAGGTACGCAGGGTATAAACTGAAAGATACCAAAATATTTTGGTTCGCTAAAAGCAGAACATAGGTAGGCAAATTGTAACATTGATGAGAAACTTCCCCGCATTTGGAATTTCCGAGATCAGGTAAATTAACAGTTTCATGGGAACGGAAAGAAAAGGATAATGGTCTATTTTATTGAGGCCTCCACAGAGATCTCTCCCACAAATGATTGAAGTGGGCTTGCAAATACCCTCCCCCAAGACCAGATAATCAACACAACTCACACCTAGCAACCATTTTTGTACTATTAACGTTAATTTAAAGATGGTCTCATTGAAAATGGGGGATGGGAGAGGCACTTGAAGGATTCAACCACACTTTCTAGTGTGAGTTTTTGTCATATTACGTTTACAGAAAACTTGGTCCACCAGTTGTGCTTTTATTCAAGGCTACCATGAATATTCTATTGGTGTAGTGATCACACAGGGAAAATTTGGCTTATAGGGAAATTGAAAATCTACATTGCTATACAACTGGATTGTGAAACTGCAGATTGGTAAGTCAATTTGTACAAACATTAGTTCTAAAAGCTCCACTTATAAATGGTAAAACTGGGTAATTGTTAATTATAGCTAATGTTTATCTACGCTTTGCCACTAAGATTAAACATCTGGTGCTTAAAGAATTTAAAAAGTGTCTTCCCACTTTGAGGATGGAGGCGGAAAATATATACCTAATATATACCCCACCTCCCCCTCCTGAAGATGACCACAGGGACAATGCAGCTAATCACTGGAATATTCCTGAATTAAATGGAATGCTAAACCAGAAGATAAGCTGCCCATCTGGGCATCGTAAACAGGGACTTTAGGTAGGAGTTCACAATTGAGCAGCTCTACCAACTCTAAAAAGAAGCACATACTATTTGGGGGGATCTAATTACCTTGCTTTTGGTATATTTGTTCCTCAGCGTTATGAAAGGGTAAGCACAGACACGTTTCCAATACACTCCTGGGTCTATATTAATTTACAACAGGAGAAAACAAACATTAGTAGGCAAATCAAATGCTTAAGGAAAAGAAAAAAATCCAACAATAATAATTTGGGAGAACAAATTTGCTTTTGGTGAAGATCAATTAATTGGCTAAAGGGGAAGGATAATAACATGGCCTATTGAATTTCCAAAGAGGGATGGGTAATTATATTAAACATCTTGACCTGAACCTGGTACAGCAGCCACGGTCCTAAAGTACAAATGCTAATGAAGGCATGAGATTATGGATAGTAGGTTAGAATTTTTTTATATATATTTTTTATTATATTTTGTAACAAAAAAACATTTTGCGGTCTGTAACAAAACACCTGAGAGTACTACAGCATGACATATCATTACAGGTAGCCGTGAGAAAAGCATATCGGAGTACATACCTAAGCATGTCCAGAAATCTTGGGGTGCATCAACGTATAGACCACAAGAATACATCCTGAAAGTAGTCAATCCATTTGCCCCATATCTTTTGATGCTTCCCCGGGCAACCACAGAGCTTATAAACCAAGGCCACTACCAAGGCACAGTGATCTATTCTGGTGTTTTGGGGTCCGTCGTTGAGAGACAGTGCTTAGCAATAACCCTCTTGGGTATCAGACAACCAATATTGTGCAATATCTTGTCCCTGGTTGGACAGTACCACCCTCTGTTGACGCCCAGCAAAGCCCTTCAAGGATAAAGCTCGACTGGGTGACCCAGGACACTGCGTTGAGTGTTGTGCACTCTAAACCATTACGTTTGTATCAGTGGATAACCCCAAATCATAAGTTGAGTTGGGGACCTGTGTATTTTATATATTTTCTCTGGGATCTAATAAATACAATGAAAGTCTCTGAATTGAGTCCCCAACAGTCTTCTGGTCTCTGTGTGATGTGTATTCCCAGATATTTAAAGGGGCCCGGGGACTGTCAGAGGCCCAGAATCGTTGGCAAAACCACATCATTGATCATTCCCACTGGGTTCACCACCGATTTATGCCAGTTAACTTTGAGGCCTGAGGCTTCTCCGTAAACCAACAGCATCTGATTCGAGGAATCGTCAGACATGCGTGCTCCTTGACCAGTAAAACATCAGCCTTGTACAGGGAAACCTGAGCCTATACCCCACCTCCCACCCAAGTCGATGCCCCATTCTGCAAGCGGTTTAATAGGCAGGGCAAATAGGAGTGGGGATAATAGGCAGCTCTGCCTAATGGGAAAGGGCGAGAAAGTAGGCCGTTAAGGCGCATCTGAGCAGAGAGAGAAAAATGCAAGAGTCGAAAGTACGAGATAAATCGTGGTCCGAAGTTCATTTTATTGAGCACCTGGAACATGAAGGGCGAGCTCATGCAGGCAAACACCTTTTAAAAACCTAAGGCTAGGGGGCGTGGTTTGGCCGCGGACAAAGATGGCCACCTAACTTGTGGGCTCCGCTGTGAGGGGGACTTCAAACGGAGAAGGCGTCTAATTTATGCAAGACCCGCAGTATAATTTTGGTGTTGCAGGTCTTTTGGTGAACCCGGGAACGGATGAGCCGTTTCTTTGGAATGCGAGCGGCGCAGTTCCTGAGTAATGGGAGCTGCGTATTATGAGAGACTCTGGGCCTGAGAGTCTGCCTGCAGCCTCGATTCTGGAGTTTCACAGCCTTCCGCCCTCAATGTTCCATTGCTCCTGTCTCCTGTCTTCTCTGTGACGTAGCTGGGCCTGTGCACTGCATGACCTTGCTGGTCGACGATAGCGCTGTTTCTCGAAGGTCCCATGAAGCCTGAATATTGCAGAGGCATTAATATCAGTAGCTTTAAAGCGGGTGAGTGCTATGACTGATGTTAAAACTGGCACCCTGCCCCTTTTGCTGGCTAATGCAGAGTGCTGTTTCTGAGGAGACATTTTGGTCTTAGCTTTGGAAGAATTTAAATAGTAAACTTTACTCTGTTTTCTGACTGTTGCCTAAAAGTCACCGTCCTTTTCTACTCAGACGGACTTGAGATGTTCGTGAAGTGACTAAATTAAAAATTTACTTTTATTCATAAAGTTCGCATTTCCGGATTGAATGAATGTATAAAGGTTCTTATGTCATGGTTGAATTTTACGGCTGCCACGCAATATTTATATTTACTTTGTAGTTTTCACATTCAATCACTTTATTGAAATGCTCAGGAAGTTCTTTCAGCATACACATGCAATTATTTTTTTTTTTAAATATTTTTTATTTTGAAATAAGCATTAAGCAATACACAATTATTACGCAGTAGACAGTACAAGTAATGAGCACAATCAAGCATATAGTATCTCACTGATTCTTACAAATCCCCAATAATCATAAAACTGAATTGCGGGCACATAGTTGCAAAACGCCGTCTTTAAGTGTGGACCATTGTCCCCATGAACATCATTAGTCGCTGTCATCCGTTGGATCTATCTCCTGTAGGGGTTAGCATATATTCCCGCAAAAGGTATTCCAATCACCCCAGATCCGAGTCCATTTTTTGGGGCAACCCCTGTGTACATAAACTGCCCTTTCTGTGACCATAGCAGTGTCCATGTCTCAACACCAATGTTGCAGTGTGGGAGTTTGTTGCGATCCCCAGTTGCTCGCTATGTTCTGTTTCACCAGCGCCATGCCCAAGGTAACCCAATCTTGCTGCATGTGATTAAGATCTGTGGGATCCCAGGTATTGATCAGGCATTGTTTGGGTTCAGGAAGAACCTCCACCCTCGTGACCTGTGAAATTGTGTTCATGACCGCCACCCAGTACCCCACAATTTTAGGGCATTCCCAAATAGTGTGGAAAAAAGTCCCTTTTAAACCGCACTGTCGGAGGCAAAGTGGTGTGTCAGCGCCTCCTAATTTGTGTATTAGCGCTCGCGAATAATATGTTCGATGTAGAACTTTCAGTTGTATTAATTGCAGTTTGGAGGGAATCGCTATCTCTCGGGGAGACGACAGCGCCTCCTGCCAGTCCGCCTCCTCCAGTATACCCAGATCCTGTTCCCATCGTACCTTAAGGCTAAGCATGGGATCCAACAAGTTATTTATGATTTTCTTGTAAACCAGGGAGATGGCTTTCTTACTTAAATGGTCTGTGAGGAGGCGATCTTCCAAGGGTGAGGCTTCCGGCAGTCTTGTGCCATGTGGAATAACATCCATGAGTGCTTGCCTAATTTGGGCTAACTCATACGTTTTCTGCAATTGGGCCGGGGGACCACCTCTCCCTTTTTCCAAAGATCCCCGACCTTGGTGATGCCTATCAGATCCCACTGTCTGAAGCCCTTTGTGTTCTTCAATTTACCTAGGCGCCGGGTGTCCCATAGTGGTGTAGCCTGTGTTAGCACTCCTTCCCACCCCATCTTGCGCTGTGCCTCAAACCATATTCGTACCGTATGTGCCGTTGGACCCGTGAGTGTCAGTCGACGTACATTATATTAGAGTGTTCCCATGATCCCATCCTCATCGAGGAGGTGTCTGTCCATTCGAAATGCCGGCTCATCTTGTGGCACATGAAGCCATTGGTTTATGACCATAAGGTGCGATGCCCAGTAGTACTGTTGTATATTGGAGAGGGCAATCCCACCATCGTACCATCCCCGCATTAATTTATGCAGGGCAATCCCATAAGAGGCACGTTATGTCCGCGTTTATTGCCTTGAAGTATGCAGGAGCAACTGGGAAGGGTGTGTTTTGTAGGGCACAGAGGAATCTGGGGAGCGCCATCTTGAAGAGGGCCGCTCTCCCGAGTAGTGTCAACGGCAAGGGGCGGCAATGTTTGACATCGTTGTGCAGTCGCGTCAGGGGTTGCGTAAGATTTTCTGCTATGAAGCGTGTATGGTTATGCGTAACATAGATACCTAGGTATCTAAAACCGTCCGTCGTCATTTGCGTTGCTCAGTGACGTGGGAGCCATGGGGGGGGACCGCTAAGACCATATAGGAGCGACTTCTCCCAATTTATCGTATAGCCGGAGACCTGCCCGTATATGCCGCACATATATCTAGCAGCACATTTATGGAGCGGGCAGGTAACGCCATGTAAAGGAGTATGTCATACGCATAAAGCGAAATGCGGTCCTCCCAGCCCATCGTTCATTTCAGTCCACGAATAACCGGATCCTGTCAGATCCATGCCACCAAGGGCTCCAGCACTAGCGCAAAGAGTAAAGGGGATAAGGGGCAGCCTTGTCTAGTCCCCCTGCCCAGGGGGAAGTCTGCCGAGATGCGGCCATTCACCAACACATGTGCCAGAGGTTTTGCGTAGAGGAGCTCCACCCAGGCGCAGAATTTAGGGCCAAATCCCATACGGCGTAGCACTGCAAAGAGGAAGGGCCATTCAACCAAGTCAAATTCCATTCGGGCATTTAGGGACAGGTTGACCGCGTCTTCCTCAATCGTGTCTTTGCGAGCTATGACACTGTGCACTCTGCGCAGATTAAGTGGCGTGTTACGGTTCGGCATGCCGGATTGATCCGGGTGGATTAGTGTCGTAAGGTGTGGCTGGAGCCGGAGGGTCAGTACTTTGGCGAGTACTTTTGCCTCAGCGTTTATTAGCGAGATCGGTCTATACGACCCGCACTCTTCTGGTGGTTTGCCTGGTTTTGGTATCGTCACTATTGTTGCGAGACGTTGGTCTCTGGGTAATTCTTTTCTGTTCAGACTCTCCATAAACATATCAAGCATATGCGGCACCAGGTGAGTCGCTGCTCTTTTGTAGAGCTCTACTGGGAGCCCGTTTGGCCCCAGTGCCTTCCCCGTGTGTAAGGCCCCTAATGCTTTCAGCAACACACCGCTCGTCAGCTCCGTCTCCAGGTCTTGTGCCACGGATGGCCGCAGTGCTGGCATTTGTATGTCTCTGAGAAAGACTAGGTTATCAGCAATCGTAGTCGCGGCCTGGGCAGTGTATATCCGCTGGAAGTGCATCGCAAAGGTTTCAACAATTTGCTCCGGGTCGTGTGTGAGCTCTCCTGTTGCCAAGCGGAGCTGCGCCACCCACCTACTAGCCTTTTCCTTTTTTTCCAGCCAGGCTAAGAGTTTACCAGCCTTATCCCCCATTTCATAGATGACATTTTGGGTGCCGGACAGCTTAGATTTCGCCTCTTCCCACAAGTATGCCCTATATTCTTGTTGAGCTAAGTGTAACTGTTGCTTCTCTGACTCTAGGGTCCATTGAGCATTCAGTTTCTGCCTTAGCTAGGGTCTCGATCTGGTGTCTTTTGTCCCGTTTGTGTTCTGTCACTAGGGAAATAGCCTGCCCCCGGATCACTGTCTTGTAGGCTTCCCACAGCATTGTCGGAGATGAAACTGTGTGCACATTTTCATTGAAATACTGTTTCGTAGTCTTGACCAGTCCCTTCCCAATTTTTGGGTTCTTAAGGAAACCGGCATATAGAGGGAATACACGACGTCGCCCCGTGGTATGTGAACTGTAGGTGAGCAACACTGGGGAAAGGTCTGAGACACACCGGAGTAAGTGTGCGATCTTCTGCATGTTGCTGAGCCCCGCTGCCAGCATAAATATATAGTCAATCCTGGATAGGCTGCCATGTACCCCAGAAAGGAACATGTACCCCTTCTCCCCTTGGTGACTAAGACGCCAGATGTCCACTAGACCAATCGCTTCCGTGAATTCATGTAGTTGTCGATTCAGTCCAGTAGAGTCTCTAGGGGGTTGTCTATCTAGTGACGCATCCATTGTGGTGTTGAAGTCGCCCCCTATTATGAGTTCTCCTGATGGGAGTGATAAGAGAAATTTAGCCAGGGCCGGAAATGTCGTCAGGTGCAAGGTCGGGGGGATATAAACTGAAACCAAATTATATGGTGGCCCTCCCATTGGCAGGCGACAGCTGCGAAGCGTCCCTGGTCATCTGTCCATGAGTCCTGTACCATGAGAGGGAAATGTTTATGTATTAAGATGCCCACTCCCCGGGATCCTGAGGTGAAGTCGGAGCATGCCGCCATTTTGTAGCCCCATCTGTCCATGGCTTTGCGTGTCAAGCCCACCAAGTGTGTTTCCTGTATTAAATCGACCGCGGGGCCCTTACATTTGAGGAATTGCAGGACCAGTCCCCTTTTTATTTTATCCCCAAGACCATTTACATTCCATGAAAGTATGGTAAGGGGAGAGCAGGTCATGTGGTGCGTCACATCCTGTGTTTTAGGGTCAGGTGTTGACAGCTCTGAAAGCTCCCTACGTGCCATCTTGCATAGAGGTGTGTGTCTTATCCCTTGTGCCATATCCCACCAAGCCTGTCTGCGTATTATGCCTGATCTGAACCTTTGTGTGTACCGGTGTGAACAATAACCCCCTCAACTTTCCCCAATTCCCCCTCCCCCACCCTTCACCCCTGCCTAGCGGATTTAAAACTACCCACCACCCCAACATAGCAGTGTGCTTCCGTCCCATAACTTTGTGCTTGCCGTGGGGGTAGAGCTGTATAGCGATTGTCGTACTTCCTCCCCTCATAGGATATTTAGTCTATGGCAGCAGATTGCACCGTGGAAAGCAAGTATGTCCTCGAGCGGCCGCCACGATAGGCGAACAGCCAGGTCCCGGATCAGTGAATTGTGCTGCGTTCTCGTTAGGTTACTGTGTCTCTAGGTCGTTGTCGTTAGCCCGGTGTGCTGGCTGTGTTTGCCCAGCAGGCAGGTGGTGTGTTAGTCGGAGTGGGCTTCTGTGGATCGCTGCGTGCCGGCCGATGGAACCTTTTCTCGAACCGGTGATGACATTCCAGGTTTTATGGTGGGATGCTGTCGGCGCCGGTCCTGTCTATGAGGGTCCGTGGCTGGTCGCTATCCCTCCATCCACTCCTGCACCTCTTCCGGAGTTGAGAAGAACCAGCTTTTCCCCTCTGCTTCCACCCGAAGCTTTGCCGGGAACAGCATCGCGTACGTCAGTTCTCTGTTCCGCAGTTCTTTTTTGATGTCCAGGAAATTTCTACGCTGGTTGGTGACCTCCGCTGTGTAGTCCGGATACAAGGCGATCGTGCTATTATCTACCTTTAACGGGGGTGCCACTCGTGCCGCCTGAAAAATCGCATCTCGGTCACGGAAATTGGTCAGGGGGGGCTCCCGGCCTGGGTCGTCCCCCCGGTACACGGTGGGCCCTTTCCACCGAAAAGAAGCTGGAGAGACCCCGCGGTTGCAATTGTGTTTTAACTAGGTCTTCAACAAACAGGCCCAGGGCGGGCCCCCTAACGCTTTCAGGTACTCCAACTAGGCGGACATTATTGCGCCGTGACCGGCTTTCCTGGTCATCGAGTTTGGCAGCCATTTGCTTTGTGACTTGTTCCAGCTGTCGCACTTGCTGTTGCAGTGTGACTGTGTCTGTCGAGAGACCTGCCGTCGTGGTCTCCACTTCCATTATTCTAGAGTTCATCTTTGAAACATCTGCCCGGAGGAATGTGATGTCCGTAGATATAGTACCAATCGATGTTTGCACTTGGTGGAGGGTGGCCATAATGTCCTGTAATGTAATCTCCTTCGTTCCTTCGGTCTTTGGGCCATCTGCAACTCCAGAGGGGCCAGCTGGCGGAGCCGAGTGGTCTTTACTGAATGCATATTTATCCAGCTTATTGGTCTGTACTGTCCTTGGACCGCGACCTCCCATAATGCCGTCGTCACTGGGGTCTGTGAAAAAGGGAGGGGGGGGGTTTCCCTGCAGTAGTCACCATTGCCTGACCATGAGAGTTGTGTCCATGTGCGGCCTTCCGGTTTTCCTGCGTGTCGCCTCCCCCGCCCGAGGTGCTGGCTTTGCTACTTTACCCCGTCTCTGAGTCCTTCCACGGTGCACTGGATCTCGTAGTGTGAGGCGCCGAATGTAGTTTGGAAGAGCGGGGTAGTGGGGTCCAGGCACTCCGCCCCCAGAGACTACCTCGCCGCAGTAGTTGTGCCCGTGCAGCGTTGGGATCAGTGGTTCTTGCAGTGTGGGTACGGAAGCACTATTGTCCACAATTTAGGTATGCGGCGCCATCATGAGCACTAGGGCCTGAGGGGGAATGTGGCACCCAGCGCCAATCATGCACTGTAGGAAGGCAGGCAGCGCGATGCTGGGGGAGTCCGTCTGGGGGAGAGATGTGACGTTGTGTACCTTAGTGTGCCGGCCCGGCTGCGGTTGTGGCGCGATTATTGTCAGCCCTTAGCCTCTGTGCACGCTCCGTTGTCAATCGTGCGGGATATGAGACGCCGTGCACCCCGGTGCATCGGCCCGGCTGTGGAGGTGGCGCGGTGAGTGGCAGCCCTTGGCCTCTGTTTGCGTTTCGGTCACAATGTTGGGATTGCGGGTGCCAGCCGCCGATATTATTATTTGTGGGCCCGAGGGTGCAGACTCGGTGTTCCGCCCCAGGCACTGGGTTCCGTGGCTGTTGCAGCGCCCCGGAAGCGGACGCAGCCGGTGCAGTCGTGGGTGGCGTCACCCGGAGGATCGCCGTTTGGAGTCGCCGGGCCAGCTCGCTCCCGCCGGCGGTGGCGCTCACCTCACTCCTCGGCTTTTGCAGTGTAGCTAGGCCGCCGTCCCTTCACTCGGTGCCGCACCACAACGGCCGCTCCAATCAGTCCGTAATTCAGGACCGGCATGCAGTAGGCATGGGTGTACCCTCGGCTTCACTTTAAGAACTCCGGCTGCCGGATTCAGTACAGGATTTATTGGGAGAAGAATCGCCGATCACAGAGCTCTTTCAGGCTGCAGCCATCTCCGTTGGCTGCTAGCCACGCCCCCCACACATGCAATTATTGTCTGACTGACCGCTTCAATCTGAGAGATATTGGAGTTGTCCGCAAGCCACCTTAAAGCAACCTGACACAGAATACTTGTCGTCACATTTATAAAACTTTAGGACCTTAACCTGAACCCTGACAAGCAGGCTAAAAGGATGATATTCAAAGTAGAACTCAGATATTGAGAGACTGATAATTTAAAGCGATAAATTGCATGTGATTTTGTCGCCACTTTGTATCTCTGCATTAACTCATTGACTCAGTAAATTGTTCTGGGACCTTTCTATAAAAAACGGAAGTCAAAATGTCTATTGCCAAGCATGGAAGTAAACCTCCTAAACAACCTCTTTTCACGGATGTACTTAAACAGCCACAAAACACAACCTACAGCAGAAGGTTCACTACAGACTAACCTAACCATGTAAGGAGATACTATGGACCGTATACTACAAGAAATCTCTGCGGTCAGTCGACGACTTGAAGGAATGGATTCAATTATATACCTCTTTAGCAGGAGAAACTAGTTCAATACAATCAGACATTGCAGGATTCCATGCAAAAACAGAAGGGCTTGACTATAGGTTAACAGTCGTTGGAACACGTCTAGATTCGGTGCAAAGCAGAGACCAAGAGCTACTATTTCTACGCAGTAAGCTGATTGACTTGGAAGATCGAAGTAGGAGGGATAATGTTTGCTTTTTCAGTTTTCCGGAAAAAATAGAAGGTCCAAACGCTGGAGCATTCCACCGAAATATTCTTCAAAAATGAGTGGATATTGCTTTTGATCTTCCACTGGAGATACAGAGTGCACATCGAATTGGTTCATTACGCAAGAACTCTGCAGTATACCCACATTCTCTCATTGCTTGTTTTTTAAGACATGAGCAGACAAGACAACTATTGATATCTGCACGCACTCATTGTCCATTTACATATGATGGACATGAAATTCGATAATTCAATCACTTTTATTTTAATTGTGTTGTTTAATTATATACATGCAAATCCTTTTAACTCAATGGTTCAATAATATGTTTTGATATCATATTATAATGTTACATTTTCTATTAATAATAACATACACTCCGTTATATGCATTATAATGACCCTTTTGGTCCTATATTTGTCAACCATTGTTTCATTCTCCCGATGGAGCCCCTCCTCGTAGCGATGCTCCAAAGTGTCTGGACCCGTGGTCAGAAGTTTTGAGGTCCCCTGTGCCATCTAATAATTGGCACTCGCTCCTCCCTATTATCCCTCCTTGTCATCCTCCTTTATTCCTGACCTTTCCCTTTCTCCCTTTAACAACTTGCATTACATACTACTCTTCTTACTGATATAGACCCAGCTTCATACACATACACCCTCTTTGGTTAACAATTATCATTACTCATTTGGTTAACCCATTATTCATTTGACTCCTGTTACGGACCAGGGTTCCTCTGCTATCCACTCTCCCCCACCCCCTCTTCTTGCTCTTTTTTCCTTTCTCTTTTTCATACTTCACTTTTCTCTTTTCACATATCTAACAATACCTTATGAATTCTTTTAATTTATCATGCCACACTCTGAGATTTATAGTAACCACTTACTATTAGCTTTTTTCCTTTCTCTGTTTGGCATGGTTATCACACACGCCCTTCGTATAGTAACATGGAATGTTCATGGATTAACACACTACATCAAAAGGAAAAAAATACTCTCTTATTTACAATTAAAACAGATGGACATAGCTCTCCTCCAAGAAACCCACCTTGATGCTAAAGAATCTGAAAAACTGCGTAGAGACTGGGTGGGGAGGGTGATCCATAGCAATATACGAAAGGGAGAAGATACAGAAGCGAATCCTACTCATAAATGTGGAGTTGCAATCCTTATCTGTAAATCCCTACCGGTGACAGTGTTAAAAACTTGAATTGGTGAAACTCATATTTGCTTTGGCTCAATATACGCTCCAACTGGAGCAAAAAAATCATTCTTTCTCCAGTTGAACTGCCTTCTAACTGAGATAGGCGCTTCCCAACTCCTTATCGGCAGAGATTGGAACTTACTACATGACCCAGTTCTGGACAAAACAGGCCCTCTAGATAAATTTAACGCAGCAGACAGAGCTTTGATGAACGATATGTTAGTAGACAATGGTTTGGTAGATCATTGGCATCTCTCTCATCTGGCAGATATAGAATATATCTTCACCTCACCTACTCATGGTACACTTTCTTGTCTTGATTACTTTTTATTCTCTCAAAACGTGGTTCAACTGACACAAGACTCCCAAATATTAGAGGCAGCACTTTCTGATCATTCTCCAGTCCTACTCTCACTGGAAGTTGGCTTGGCCAGGCCGGGACGCAAGCCCTGGCCTATGAACATCAAGCGTTATAAAACCCCCAAGAACAATGCTCTATTGCAATCTCACCTTCAAGATTACATTTCGGTCAATCGAGGAACCGTTGACTCTGGCAGAATTCCATGGGCAACAGTAAAATCTACTATACGTGAACATCTCATGAGAGATGCAGCACAAGCTAACAAACAAGCTGCTGCCCGACAGAAAGAATTGGAACAAGATATTGCGTCTTATACTCGTCTATACACAGATAATCCAACACTTTCATATCGTAAATCCTTGGAACAAGCTTGCATGGCCCTAAATAGTCTTTTCACCTCTAAGGCAGAATATGCCTTACACAGAATGAAGGGGAGACATTATGAACAGGGGGGAAAAATGGGTAGATTACTGGCAGCGCAGTTACGACAAAGAGAAACTGCCATGGCTGTACCAGCCATAAAATCAGCGGTAGGCACTACGTTAACTAGACCTCAAGACATTGTTAACGAATTTGCTCTGTTCTATAAATCTCTATACACTGCTGAAACTCAAATTGAAAGTGATAAATTAGATACCTTCCTTACACAGGCAAATCTACCCTATTTATCAGATGAAGGCAGAAATTTATTAGAGGGAGAAATTACCAAGGAAGGGATCTCACATGCAATAGCTGATTCTCTTCACTCTGCGTTCCAGGAAGCAGAACATGAGGCTTCCTTGGGTCCCATATCTAATAAAGCTATAATTGCTGTATTACACAAGCCTGAGAGAGACCCTTTACTCTATGGTAGTTATCGCCCTATATCGCTACTGAATTGTGCCATCAAACTTTTAGCTAGCAATTTAGCTTCTCGCTTACGTAGAGTTTTACCCTCTTTGATCCATCATACACAAGTCGGATTTGTTCCAGGACGTTCTTCTAGGAACCGTCTTCGCACTTTAGCCCACACACTATGGTATGCCAAAAGCCTTCAAAAGGATGCACTAGCCTTGTCGCTTGATGCAGAAGAGGCGTTTGACCGCATTGAAGGGGACTATCTTTTAAAAGTGTTGCAAAAATTCGGGTTGGGTGACCAATACATAACCAAAATACGCCTGCTATATGATAATCCTACTTCACAGGTAAATTGCGGGGGCTTTATGTCAGAATCATTTCCAATCCGCAGAGGCACTCGCCTGTCTCCACTTCTCTTCCTTTTAGCTATGGAACCTTTGCAGCCACAATACGCCAAAGTGTTGCAAAAATTCGGGTTGGGTGACCAATACATAACCAAAATACGCCTGCTATATGATAATCCTACTTCACAGGTAAATTGCGGGGGCTATATGTCAGAATCATTTCCAATCCGCAGAGGCACTCCCCTGTCTCCACTTCTCTTCCGCTTAGCTATGGAACCTTTGGCAGCCACAATACGCCAAGCTACCAATGTTACGGGTATACCCCTTCCGACGGGAGAATCGGAAATCTATTTATACGCGGATGACATCCTACTTACACTCACAGATTTGCCTAATTCTTTAACGTCTATACTTCAAATTATAGATAATTTTTCCTCCTTCTCCGGGTACAAAATTAATTGGGATAAAAGTGAAGCACTGCCCATTTCAGATGGGACCACAAAGACGGCCATACATGGATTTCCCTTCCGCTGGCAACCCCCATGCCTCAAATATTTAGGTAAATTGGTGAACAACCGTCTGGAAAGGATGATTATGGATAATCTACTGACTTTGAAAAATGGAAGGTAGTGGGTCTCTCAATATGGGGCAGAGTGCAAGCCATTAAAATGGTTACTCTCCCACGCTTTTTATAGGTTCTTGGTATGCTGCCCGTTCAGATCCCTCTAATCACATTAAGTTCAATAGATTCGAAGATAAAATCCTTTGTATGGAACTCAGCTAAACCTCGTCTTTCAGCCCCGAAATTAAAGGCTCATTGTTCTTATGGAGGAATGAGCTTACCTTCAGTGGAACATTATGCCCTCGCGTTGCAATTATCTCCATTGACTTGCATGATTTCAAAAACATCTGACAATGGGTGCATCTAGAAAGACAACTTTCATCAACAGAAACAGGTCTTTCCATCTTATATGGGACAGTGATTCATCACAATGATTCCATGAATCCGATTTTATCAGCCATGCGCGGGTCTTGGCAACGAGCGCACTGATTATTGGGTTCACACCCTCGACTCCACAGAAAAGCCCCCTTATGGGACAATGCGAGCATACGTATTAATAGACAAACAATATCTTGGCCCCTCTGGAAAGCAGCAGGCGCTCATACCCTAGGTCAACTCCTCTCTGATGGGGAACTTAAGATATTTGTACGACTACAAAAGGAATTTGATTTGTCTAATATACAATCTGCGAAATATACACAGCTTCGACAATTCTTGCGGACGAGCTTAGGACCCCAACACTGGCTACTACAGGCTTCGCCAGTAGTAACATATCTCCATACTTGGGGAAAGAACAAGCATTTGCAATGCAATAGGTCTCGCATTGGCGATAGTTTAAGCTATTGGCATTGTAAATGACAATGCTTTTTATTTCTGTTTTGATAATTAACACATAAATAAAAGGCATTGTCATTTGCAAAGCCAATAGCTCAATCTCTTGTAAATACGAGACCTAATTTCGGGAAAAGAAACGGACGCCATTGTCCCTGGCTGCTTGGAAAGTGAAAGCACGCGTGGCACACTGAGGTGCCAATTACGATCCGGCAAAAAAATTCCCCGTACGACTCGTATCCGGTCTTTTTACCGTACGAATCGTACAAGTGCCGTACAAACTGGCAATCACGATTCGCATGGTAAAAAGTCCATACGAACCGCAGTCGGAATATTTCCCCACACGTCCTCGGGTCGGAAAATGTGTCCGACACGTCCTCGGACGATTTACCATACAAATGTGAAAAGTCAAGTCCGACCGAGGAATCACGATCCAACCCGTGCGTCCGATCTCACAACCGTATGGTAAAAACACCGTCCGCACCGAACTCCCATTGCAACCATGGAGACATGTCCTCGCATACGCGCCCAACACTCCCCCCAGCACCCATACGTTCGAGTCGCACTCCCCGTTAATGTACACACCCCCCCCTGTATGTACACCCGTGTACGTGTCGAACCCCCACCCGTGCATGTACACCCCAGTACGTTCGCGTCGGACCCCCACCCGTGTACGTGTCGTACCCCCGTGTATGTACACCCCAGTACGTTCGCGTCGTACCCCCACCCCTGTACGTGTCCTACCCCCGTGCATGTACACCCCTGTACGTCCGAGTCATACCCCCCCCGTACGTGTCCTACCCCTGTGCATGTACACCCCTGTACGTCCGAGTCGTACCCCCACCCCTGTACGTGTCGTACCACCGTGTATGTACACCCCAGTACGTTCGAGTCGTACCCCCACCCGTGTATGTGTCGTACCCCCGTGTATGTACACCCCAGTACGTTCGCGTCGTACCCCCACCCCTGTACGTGTCCTACCCCCGTGCATGTACACCCCTGTACGTCCGAGTCGTACCCCCACCCCTGTACGTGTCGTACCACCGTGCATGTACACCCCAGTACGTTCGAGTCGTACCCCCACCCCTGTACGTGTCGTACCACCGTGTATGTACACCCCAGTACGTTCGCGTCGTACCCCCACCCGTGTACGTGTCGTACCCCCGTGTATGTACACCCCAGTACGTTCGAGTCCTACCCCCACCCCTGTATGTGTCCTACCCCCGTGCATGTACACCCGTGTACGTCAGAGTCGCACCCCCACCACAACCTCTTAAGTACGGAGTGCACCCCAGGCCCCAACATCACAACCGCATGTACGAGTCGTACCAAGCCACACACAAGGACAGCACCGTACAACCAAATGGCCCATATACACACCGGACACACGCTCAAAACGCACGTACACAACCAGGACAAAACAAAACAACACAATAATACACTATTCGAATGGCACAAAGCCACTAAACATGGCCAACAAACACTAAAAAAACCACATTCACTGACCTGCAACTGCCAAAAACAAACAGAGGCCCAAAACACCACCACTCCTTATAACACACCCACCCAAACTTCAAACACAGCCACACCCACCAATGGACCAATAAAAAGGGCCCACACACACAAACCATGAGCCTTTGCAACAGACTCACTGCTGCCAGACACCACAGAACCATACTACAAGCTTCACCACACCTTACACTTGCACACCTTCACACAACCACCTTCACAAACACCCCCTCATCACATTCACACACACACACCTGCACAACCACACCCACAACCATTCACACCCCCCCCCCCACCATCCACACCCACACCCCTCACCATGCCCACTAACAAGAATCCAAAGTTCAGTAACCGAGAGTTGGAGGTCCTTGTTGATGAAATCCTCAGAGTCGAGCCACAGCTCTTTGGAACATTGGTCAGACAGACCAGCATGGCAGCAAAAACAGCCATGTGGCAGACCATCGTCGATGCTGTGAATGCTGTTGCGGACACCAGAAGGACCAGGCAGGAATGCCAAGCCAGGTGGTACGATCTGCAGAGGAGGGTCCGAGCCAAGATGCTGGAGGAACACAACCAGGCCAACGCCACTGGAGGAGGGCCCTCCCGCAGACCCGTACACTACCAGCCCTGGGAGTAGAGGGTGATGGCCATACAGCCGGTGTAGGCAGTCGAAGGATTAGGAGGACTCCGAGACCCGGGTGAGTACACAAACAACGCACCTCACATGGGGGGAACGTCATCCACAACCAAAATCACTAACAGGCACGCAACCACCCCAAGCTATCGCATGACTCAACCACACTCCATGAACACGCACATGCCACTGCCGCCACCATGCCCCATGCACCCAGCTGGACAATGTCAAGTCACAGGCCACAGAAGACACCAACACATGACACGGTAACCCGGATGGCGGGAGGGTGGGCCCCAAAATTCACATAGTGCAACTCAGAAGCAGACAACAATGCCCTCTGCCCATATGGCCTAGGTCACAGCCATACAAACACTGTGTCCCCACACAGGAAAGACTCGCCAGCAAATGGCGGACGCCTTGCATCAACACATGGGGGTGAAGGCACTGTTTTGCACATGACAGCAGCTAATGAACAGCCAACATTGTGAAAGAGTGGCAGCACACACCACCACAGCAGCAGCGCAGAGACACACACTACACCCAATGGGTGCCTGGAGATCAGAAACAAACTCACATCTACAAGCCAAGGGCCAGTCAAAGATCTGCTGACAGAGGGTGACACACAGAGGGAGGGAGAGGGGGATAGAGAGGGAGGGAGAGGGGGACAGAGAGGGAGGGAGACAGGGACACGGACAGAGGGAGGAGGCTGACACACGGAGGGAGGGAGAGGGGGACAGAGAGGGAGGGAGAGGGGGACAGAGAGGGAGGGAGACACAGGGAGACGGACAGAGGGAGGAGGCTGACACACGGAGGGAGGGAGAGGGGGACAGAGAGGGAGGGAGACACAGGGACACGGACAGAGGGAGGAGGCTGACACACGGAGGGAGGGAGAGGGGGACAGAGAGGGAGGGAGAGGGGGACAGAGAGGGAGGGAGACACAGGGAGACGGACAGAGGGAGGAGGCTGACACACGGAGGGAGGGAGAGGGGGACAGAGAGGGAGGGAGACACAGGGACACGGACAGAGGGAGGAGGCTGACACACGGAGGGAGGGAGAGGGGGACAGAGAGGGAGGGAGAGGGGGACAGAGAGGGAGGGAGACAGAGGGAGACGGACAGAGGGAGGAGGCTGACACACGGAGGGAGGGAGAGGGGGACAGAGAGGGAGGGAGACACAGGGACACGGACAGAGGGAGGAGGCTGACACACGGAGGGAGGGAGAGGGGGACAGAGAGGGAGGGAGACACAGGGAGAGCAAATCAGCCGTGTGGTGTGTGGGAATGTCTGCTCGTCAGCAGGTAGACTGCGTGCATGTAGCCAAGGGTGGCCAGTGCCAGAACCCCCCCTCTTCTCCATGGCCAAACACAGGGCCATCTCACAACCTGTTCACGAGCACAACGACAGCTACCTGCATTATATAAGTGTGTGGATCCAATCCATGTGCACATGTACAGTGCTACACGGAAGGCGCCAATGCATGGCTCGCCACATCCGGCCCACTCCACTGCTGACTGCAGTCACACTTGACGCAGCAAGTAAGACTGTGCCACACATAGTTTAAGGGGCCAAAGTGCTGCACAAGGGACACACCCATGCACAAGTGCACTGTGAGTGGAATGCAAGACAGATCCTAATTCCAAGAGGAAATGTGCCAACGTTGAAACTGATGAAACATGGATGTTGCATGGACCAAAATTAACATTGTCTCTCTCACACACAGGTCAACGTCGTGGTTCACCCCCCAACACTGGGGGGGAAGACTCACAGGACCCGGATCTGCGGGAGGCCGATCCCACCGGCAGCGACGACTCTCACCACTCTGTGGACGACCCCGACCAACCTGGCCCCTCTGGTGTCCAACCACCTGCAGCACCTGCGTCAGGTACAACGGGGCCAACCACCACCCCCACTCCTGCCACATCCCAGGAGACACCCAGGATCCCTGCCCCACCACCACAAAGCAGCCAGGCTGGCCAGGAGGGACACGGTGTCCCGGGCACCCAGGAGGAGGCAGGCGACAACGCAAATGCCACCCCTCAGGGGTCCCGGAGACCCGATGTGCCCACAAGGGCAGGCCAGGTGCAAGTGGGCAGGGGTGGTGGGAGTGGAGGACGGCGGAGGCGCCAGCCTGACCAGTTGGCTGTGGAACCGGTGTATTCCCATGTCCGAAACATCCTGGACACATACTGGCAGGACACCACGGGCCGGGCCCAGGTTGTGTCCGTCCTCGAGGGGATCAAGACCCAGCAGGCCCAGCAACATGCGGAGCTACATGCCTGTCTACTGCAACACCAACGGAGGATGGAGGACGGACAGGCTGAGCTCGTGACGGCGTACACGGGAATTCACGATACACTCCGTCGGATGGCCGACAACATGGCCGACCCTCCCTGTGCCAGAAGGCGGAGAACATCACCACCCACAGGGAGGGATCATGAGGAGGAGGAGGAAACATCCGATGGAGCATCCCAGACGTCGTCACGGCCTGCTTCTGAGGGTCCCCGCAGGAGGGCGGGTCGTCCACAGAAAAGACCGTGAGGGTCGGCGCAACATCACCATCTCCCAGGACACCTGGCCTGGCACCTGGCCCACTGGAGCAACAGCATCACAGCATCAAGAGACATTCTCTGCCACATGGCCTTGCTGGTCACTGTCTGACCAATGTAGACAAAGACTGTGGCATGGACTCTGAGGACTTCCAATGGCAAGGACACCAACTCCCCTACTGAACTTTGGATTCCAAACTCCCGGAAAGCCCCTCACGTCATACCCCCCCCTCCCCCAAAATAAAAATTCACACCATGAAGAGAAGATGCCTGCTGGTTGCATTATTACCTTACATGTGTCTTGTAAAGTCTAAACATGCCAGAGTTCTCTTTTTACTTCAACCATCCACACCCTGGGGCCTGAGTCTGGCACAGGACACACGGGCCACAGTGTATTAGGCAAGACAGACATGGAGCACCACACACACCCGTGATGGGCCCAACCAGCTGAGGGGGTGGCCGCACAACCGTGCTGACAGACACATTGAGTACAGCAACAGTCATGCGCAGAGGTCAGGGATCCAGTCCAGTGTCCTGGGGGGCACCCAAGTATGTGTAGACAGGTGGCAGAACCATGTCCTGCAAGCTTGAGTCCGGTGGATGCAGAGAATGGGGGCCTGGCCAACGTTGGATGCATGGGGATGGCACATGTCACTATACCCACACAGTCATGGACATCATGCATACTACACAGTCTCAGCTCACACACACAGCTTGCATCTTGCTACTCAACACATAGACACATAGCCTCTATCAGGGGAAACCATGCCAAACATGCTGGATGCACCGTGGCAACACACCAGCATTGACTGAGAAGAGGCACCTTGGAGGCATAGGGACACCTTTATTAGTCATGTTTTCGGGATTGCAGAGGCAACTTGAAGTACACATGAACACTTCATGTGGAGTAACATGTGGGTCCAACACTGGCACCCCCCTTCTGCAGCACAAATGCGTGATAGCCATGGAACTGGCACACAATTGTCGGCCAACAGCTAAACACCCACAGCTGCTCACGGAGATCCTGCCATACACCATAGATCCGCTGATGTAGAAGTCCCACACCATGTCAAGCCAATGCAAACCGTATGTGAACGAGGGCAGTGTTACACACATTGATGCCATCATCACAATCCACTATCCCATCACTGATGACTGTCAACAAGTCTGACCATCTATTCAGGTGTACCCAGCTGCATGTTATGTGTACCATGGTGATGCTACATGTCTGCAGAGGAACCAAACATCGACAGGGGCAGTGTGCATACATCGTGAACAACTGCCACACCCAATACACCCCTGATGCATCCCTTACCCTATGGAGACTTCCAAACGTGTCCGTGCGTGTAACGCTCAGTCAGCACACGATGATGTGTCCATGAGGAATAGCAGTGCCACAACAATGCAACCAGCAGACGGCATGCGCAAGTACCTGGGGAAGAGAGACACACAAGAAGTCAGCCACAAAAAGCACAGCCACTTGCATGTGCATTTACTCGACACATGTATGGATGACAACATGCTAGGTCACAATTATGACTGGGGAAATACAACCATCACTGGCACCATCACTCCAGTGACACACCCACACACACCTCTGACTCACGTGCCATACATGCAGGTAGAGACACACATCACAACACATGCCACACGGGGACCAATGCGTGCACACACAGACACTGGTACTCACCACTAAGCAAAGAAGTCGCGTATGAGCCGAGTCCGGATGTCCTCTTGCGGCTCCACATCCTCCACATCACTAGCCCCATTGCCAAGCCCTTCGTCCTCCACGGGTGGATGGTCCTCATCATGTTGATCCAGGATGAGTGGCACAGCTTTCTCAACTGCCATGTTGTGCAGCATGCAGCAGACCATGAAGATTTTGCAGACCTTCGCAGGGGCATATGGGAGTGCGCCGCCGGTCTTGTGGAGGCACCGGAATCGGCTCTTCAGCAGGCCAAACGTCCTCTCTATCACTCGCCTTGTCCGGCCATGGGCGGTGTTGTAGCGGAGCTGGGCCGGCGTGATGGGGTTGCGGAGAGGTGTGAGCAGCCATGGCATGTTGGGATAGCCAGCGTCCCCTACATGGGAAGCACATGGACATCGTTAGAAGTGGTGAAGCGGTCGTGCTGGTAGGCTATGCAAAATACAGGACAGACAGACTGTACCCACCAACAACACATGCTCGTTCGTTGCGCAGCTGCATCATCATTTCAGGCATCCTGCTATGCCTCGTGATGTAGGCATTGTGTGCTGATCCTGGAAAACGAGCACAGACATGTGAAATCACCATGTTGGACAGACACACCACAAGGGCATTGATGGAGTGGTAGTGCTTCCGATTGCGGTACGCTACCTCCCGTGCGTGTGGTGGTACCAAAGCTACATGTGTCCCATCTATGGACCCAATGACATGGGGCATCCCTCCCAGGGCATAGAATCCACGCTTGACCCCAGTCATCTGTTCAGGGGTTGGGAACTTGATGAAGTCATCCAGGTGAATCAACATGGCCTCTAAGAAATCATGCAGCACACGGCAGAACATGCTCTGGGACATGCCACCAACATGAGCTATGGTATTTTGAAAGGTACCCGTGGCTAGAAAATGTAGGGCTGCCATTACCTTCAGCTTGGGTGTCAGTGCCGTAGGATACCTGTGCAGCGGTTGCAGGTGTGGTGCCAGTCTCGCCGTCAACTCCAGAATCAACCGTCGTGGGAAGCGGTAGCACCGGATCCGATCATTCTCCCGCATGGCAGCCAAGTCCGGCATTGCTCGGGGAAGAGGCGGCGCTCTGCAGTAATTTGGAAGTGACAAGGAAGAGTGAGTGCACCACAACAACAAATCATTTGTACTGAGCACATGTTATTCTGTCTATACACATATGCTACATACAGAGTGAGGTATGTGCCACATGCCCTGGACACGTATGCCTGCCAGGTGACATTCCTACCAAGACCCAGCTACACACGGAGATTGAGAACCTCCCCATGCCATGCCATGGGATTAGCTGTGTCCCAGTGCAAGTGAACAGCCAGACGCAAGACAGGAGTGACATACACCCACACATCAGCAGAAGTAGGAGGCCGATTGCAGAGACTGGTAGCGGAACACTAGAGCCACAGGTCACATGACATTACACTAGGACAGCCCACACACCTTGCCATAAAGGTGCACATGTCATGACTCACCACCCATTCATTGAGAGGATGCAGACATGTCCTTGTCACGCTACTCCGTGTCCCATGCATACATGCGCACCTCACATCCGAAACCACATGTGGCATGGTGTGCGGAACAGTGTGCAATGTCAATCTACACACAGACACATGTTGGTTGCTGCAACAGCTGCAGCTTTTGAGGGTGCTCCAACATCAACCAAATGGGAAGCCCCCACACATACATGACATAGTCACATCGTGCACCGTGGGTAGTGACAAGTCAGGTGTGGTAACCCCTGTAACGGGCATCAGGGGACACTTCCGTGTGTTGGTGTCCGTGCCATGCCAGTGTCGGTCATCCCAAGTGTGCAGTACGACATGCACACATGTCCAAGGAGTCAAGGGCATGCCTGGCACACATTGCACCATCACACATTACATCTGTACACATCTCATCATACATCTGGTGCCTTCTCGACTCAGGAGTAATGTGCCACATCACAGCCTGTCACACCTGTGCCCCACACATGTAGTAATGCACAGACAATGCCTTGATGTCCATTCATGGACAAGTATGTCCATCCATGGACAAGTATGTCCGCCCTATTCCTTCCTGTGTGCTGCCTGTCACCACGGTGATGTGTGAAAACCGCCGTACTGCTGCTAAGAGGGCCTGTGTACGTTCCCATATCACTATGGGAGTGCTGCCGTATGTGTACCCATCGTGATGGCGAGCGTACAGGCATGTGTACGGTCCGTACCACTACGAGTACGCATACGCAAGAACACCCATAGTGGTACGGGCCGTACACACGCCTGTACTCTCCCTATCACTATGGGTGTCCTCGCGTATGCGTACACGTAGTGATAGTGAGCGTACAGGCGTGTGTACGGCCCGTACAACTACGAGTACGCATACGCAAGAACACCCATAGTGGTACGGGCCGTACACACGCCTGTACTCTCCCTATCACTATGGGTGTCCTCGCGTATGCGTACACGTAGTTGTACGGGCCGTACACACGCCTGTACTCTCCCTATCACTATGGGTGTCCTCGCGTATGCGTACACGTAGTTGTACGGGCCGTACACACGCCTGTACTCTCCCTATCACTATGGGTGTCCTCGCGTATGCGTACACGTAGTTGTACGGGCCGTACACACGCCTGTACTCTCCCTATCACTATGGGTGTCCTCGCGTATGCGTACACGTAGTGATAGTGAGCGTACAGGCGTGTGTACGGCCCGTACCACTAAGAGTACGCATACGCGAGGACACCCATAGTGATAGGGAGAGTACAGGCGTGTGTACGGCCCGTACAACTACGTGTACGCATACGCAAGGACACCCATAGTGATAGTGAACGTAGGCACGCGTGTACGGGCCGTTGCTATGCATTTGGGGTGCCCTAGGGCCCCGGAACGCACCGTACCTATGTGTGAAGCTCCAAATTACATAGGGGACACATGAGGGACAAGTATTAAGGCCTACATGCATGCTGGTTGTCATGGAGACCAAGTTCAAATTTTGATTTTGTTCAGGAAGGTGCACAGCAGAAGTCAGTTGGAATGAATCTACTTTGTTGCAATGTGTTTGTGGGGCTGACATCATGCAGGAGAAAAAAACAGATTGAGAACCCACAGACTGCTAGGTTTGAAGGGATTGGAGGAAACATAGGATGCATATGTGAGTGACCAATCACTCTGTACTCCTGTGCATGAGATGGGCCAGCAAGGCAGATATAAGGCAGCCAGGTCCCATGAGGGAGCACTTGCCTGCACATCTCTGTATTCCACGACCCAGCTGCTGCTACTGATTCCCTGGAACCATGTCAAGGGCTGTGGAGAGGTCACAGCCATTCACCCTGGAGGAGAACATGGCTTTGGTGGATGTGATCCTCCCACGGTACCCCATGCTGTATGGGCGACCAGGTTATCAGGTGAGTTCAGTGTCCACTGGCACAGACTGTGTCCCTTTTTTGTGACTGTGACTTCTGCCATTGTGTCCAGGTGTGACACACATGCTATGTACTGTAGGGGGGGTACCAGGGGGGGAATGCCTGATGTCTCCCAGCAGTGCCCAGAGACAGGAGGGATGGGGGCCTATCACTCCCAGCAGTGCCCTGAGACAGGAGGGGTGGGTGCAGAGTCCTCCCAGCAGTGCCCAGAGACAGGAGGGGTGGGTGCAGAGTCCTCCCAGCAGTGCCCTGAGACAGGAGGGGTGGGTGCCTAACACTCCCAGCAGTGCCCAGAGACAGGAGGGGTGGGTGCCTAACACTCCCAGCAGTGCCCAGAGACAGGAGGGGTGGGGGCCTATCACTCCCAGCAGTGCCCTGAGACAGGAGGGGTGGGTGCAGAGTCCTCCCAGCAGTGCCCTGAGACAGGAGGGGTGGGTGCCTAACACTCCCAGCAGTGCCCAGAGACAGGAGGGGTGGGGGTGATGCACAGTGTGAGCCTGGATCATTGCTTGTGTAGTTGCCCTCATTCCACCTGTGTCCTTTAAATGGCACGTACTGCTTTTGGCCTTCCCCCAGAGGATCATGTCCCTATGACAAAGGTGCAATGCGTTGGATGCATACTATGCCTTGTTGGAAACAGCAAATGTGTTATAATCTGTGTCCCTGTGACATGTGCCAGGTGTATTGAGGTAGTGTCACTTGTCCATCCTCACAGGTAGACGCCTCTGCCAAGGAGAAGATATGGCTGGACGCCGTCAGCGCCGTGAGGAGTGCGGATGGTCGGAAGTGGCGCCTACCCCAGGTGAGGAAACGCTGGCAGGATATCCGGTGCTGGACGCGGAGGATCGCACGGGTCCTGCTGGGGGACTCACCTGAGAGCCATAAGAACCGCGGGTGCCGCCGTCTCTCCCACATCCAGAAACGTGTGCTGGCGGTGGTCTTGCCTGACTTGGACAGGCGCCTACAGGAGATGCAGCAGCCGGAAGGGGGTAGGTACATGTGTGTGTTTGTTGTGTTTCACCAGCATTTGTAAGTGCACTGTTCCATGGATACACTTCCAGGGTTTATGGTGCTGTGCAGATCCTGTTACCCACAGTGTTGCAGGCCTCTCCTGCCTCCCTTCCCCACCTTGCAATGTGTTCACTGGTCTCTGTGTAGTCACTCCATCACAAAGTTATGTAGCCTGACACATTCTCCAAGTGTACAATGCCTGCAGCATCATGTGTGGGGGTGGTGTGTAACAGGTTTAGTGACCTTGCCTGTGCCCTGTCCAGTTCTGGACTTGTGGGTTCCATGTAAGTTGGCACTAATGCTGATTGCAGACATGGGAGTTAATCTCTTGAGTGCGAGGCCTTCCAGCAGGCATGTCCCATGTGGTGGCCTGTGACATGATGTGCATGAGTGTGCGTTACGCATAGTGCAGGGATGTTAGCGTGTGTTGCAGTCATTTCCATTCAGGAGCATGGAGTTGTGTGGCCACTACTATCCCCAGGGGCATCTTTTCCTAGGTATCATGTGTGTAATCCGAGAATGTCGACAATCTCTGTGTCTACAGCATAGGTTGTGCTCTGTGCCATTGTCCCCTGGCACCATGTTTATTGACGTGAGATGTATTACAAGTGTCCACTGTCCAGCCTGACCTGATTTTCCAAGTACATACTCACGGTGGCCATTGCCTGTGTGTCTTGTAGCAATCATCTGATGATGCCCATTTGTACATGATTATTTGGACAGGCGCACCTTGGGTATTTGGTGTGCAATCTTGAATTATTGCATCCCATGTGTATTTCACCCAGACTAAGAGATGTAAGTGCTTCCTGTGTCTCCACAGATTTGTCTCATGTAGGGGGTGGGTGGTGCGGCCATGGCCTACATGTCAAGACCTGTAATCTCCTTGCTCGGACTGGCCAGTGTGTGATCTTTGTCTGGACATACACTCAAGGTGCAGCGTGCCAGTCAGGGTGGGCATGTTATCAGTATTACCTATGCTGCATGTGCCTCTAGTTCCTGGATATGGTCCCTGCTCATCCCAATTTCCTGCCACGCTGTGTGGTGCAGATGCAGTGCTGTATTGTCCCCAGGGCCTTGCTCCTCAGTCAAAATTCCATGTCATCTCATTTGCTATTGTGTCATGCTCTCCATAGTTTTTCCATGGCATGGTGGGTCACACAACTGTGTCTTGCAGGGCCTACATATGTACCTTGTTTTGTAGTTGTAACTCATCCTTTGTTTCAGGCTATGCACTGTAACCTAAGTAGATTTGACTCATGTGACATATGTATACAGGTGTATGATTAATTTCTGTCTCTTCACCCTGCCCACAGCATCGTCGGGGGACACGGAGGGAGACATGGACACAGACGGCGCGGAGGGACCGAGCACCAGTGCCAGCGGTGCCTTCGCGGCTGGCACTTCGAGTGGGACTGAGGCGGAGGAGAGTGAACCCGGGGACCTGTCGACTGGCACAACAGAGTATGAAGCTGACGGGTCCGAGGATGATCTCTCCGAGTGGGCGGTGGCTGCACCACCATCTGACAGCAGCCCTACATCTGGCACCGCCCCCTCCATTGGCATCAGCCGCCTCCCACGTGCTCGTGTCCCTTCCCAACGTGCCCGGTCACCACATATCTCCTTCCTGCCAGGCACCGCACCCCCTGCCCCTGTCTCCACTGCTGCCGCCAATGCTGAGTCTGTGGACATCCAGCGGCAGTTGCAGATTGGTCAGACTGCGATCCTTAATGTCCTCCATGCCCACAGCCAGGTCCTCAACAACATGGAGGCATACTTGGAGGGCATTCATTCATCGCAGGCTGACCAACGCAACTTGCTGAGGTCCATAGACTCCACACTGACTGCAGCAGTGGGTCTCCTGCAGCGCTACGTACCACCCCCTACCCCTGCTCCTTCTACACTTCCCACTCCCATGCCTGTCCCACATACACCCAGACGTAAGCATGCACCCACCACAACAGACACAGGCACCACACCAGCAGGGAAGGTCCGCCGCACACCTCCTGACACGCACACACAGGGTGAAGTAGGCACACCCACTGGGTCGGGGGACAAACGTGTGACACGCAGCCAGAGTGGGAGTCCGCATTCCACCCAATCCACTCCCTCCAAATCCCCTCCCCTCAGCTCTCCTGGCCGCATCTCCCCCAAAGACTCCTTCATGGCCGCTCTGTCCCTGAGCCCCACAGTGACACCACCCCGCAAGCGGTCAAGGAGGTCCACGGTCAGGGTGCTTGAGTCCCCCCCCTGTCCACACCCTCCCCCAGTGGCGCTGCGACCCATCCCTCTGACCCCCCCCCTCCTTGGGGCCTGTGGTTCCTTCGGGTGCAGGGGAGTCCCTGGAGGACCTTGCCAAGGTGTGCAGCGCGCTCCTAGAATCCACCTTTGGCCCTGCCCCACCCCCTGTGGTGGAGTCCTCCATCCCTGCACCCACGTCGCCTACCCTTCGCCCTCCTGTCCCTGCGGTGCCTGTTCCTTCCCCCCAACATGATGCCCTGACCCCTGTGGAAGACAACGGCTTGTAACTGTGCAGGCAAGCTAGGGGACACGCATCCCACTGTGTCCCCCATCCAGCTGGGACTCCTGGACTGCCCTATGGGCTTTGTTAATATTGGACTTACTTCATACTAGTTTTTTGCTCATGCTGAATAAAGCTATTTATTTTTTGCCCTTGGAACACTCCTGCATTGCTGGCATTGCTGTTGGTGGGGCTGCTACATGGTTGTGGGTGTTGGTCATGTGTTGGGTGTGTGGGAAATGTAGTAGTGTGCTGCTCATAGGGGGGACCCTGGGATCTGTGTGCCATCACACGGTGTTAGCTACCTTTCTCCATTCATGTAAGCAGTTGCTGCATGTTGCAATTGTCCCAAGGTGTATTCCTTCCTCTGTGTACCCTGACTTCTTCCCTGCAGGGTGTCCCCTGACTTTAGCGCAGAGCTGTGTGTCCATTAGCTGGGGGTGTGACGTAGTCCTTCACCTTTGCACATGCATGCTGAGCCATTTTCCACCTGCATCATTCGTGGCATCCTTGGTAGTCATTGTACTTGTGTATGTGGTCTATTGACATGACTTCATGTGGACATGTTTTCTTTTTGGCCCTATGCATGCGTATACTCCCAGCCTCGCACACATGTGGTACATGTACTGCAGGGTCTTTTTGCACCTGACTGACATTTGTGGGCATGGTATCTGTGGCTACTCAGGCACTTCAGGGCGACGTGCAGCGGACCCAGCGCTGTCACGGGACACCCTCTACCTGCCTTCATCGCCGCTAGCCACGCCCACTCTGTGGCCACGCCCCCTCCCCGCCCTACTTAAGGGCTGAATTCACGAGCGTTCATTTGGCTCCGGTCTCCTAAGGCGAAAAGCCGGGAGGTGACATCGCTGTTTAATTATTGTGTTTTTTAACTGGTGTGTTCTGATAAATAGCATCCTCGCACTCAGGCACTTCAGGGCGACGTGCAGTGGACCCAGCGCTGTCACGGGACACCCTCTACCTGCCTTCATCGCCGCTAGCCACGCCCACTCTGTGGCCACGCCCCCTCCCCGCCCTACTTAAGGGCTGAATTCACGAGCGTTCATTTGGCTCCGGTCTCCTAAGGCGAAAAGCCGGGAGGTGACATCGCTGTTTAATTATTGTGTTTTTTAACTGGTGTGTTCTGATAAATAGCATCCTCGCACTCAGGCACTTCAGGGCGACGTGCAGCGGACCCAGCGCTGTCACGGGACACCCTCTACCTGCCTTCATCACCGCTAGCCACGCCCACTCTGTGGCCACGCCCCCTCCCCGCCCTAAAGGCCCACTACTTAAATGTGCATTCTCAGAACGCGCAGCGGGCGAGCGCAGCGGGCGCGACGAATGCGCGCCGAAGTTGCGCCTAAGTTAAGCCCGTCTGCGCCCGTCCGCGACTGGCCGGGACTAGGGGCGCCTCACCCTGCCCCACTCACCACCTACACCCCGGACCTACTTCGTAGCTACCAGGGCCACTGGCCCATTCCGGCCACAACAATTTCCCGGATATCTGCTCTTGGCATAACTCCCCCCACCCCCCTGTCTTGCCCTGTTCCCACAGGTGATACCTCTCCTACGAGTTATGAGTCAGTCCCTTTGCCTATTCCTAAAAACTTCACTGCCTTCTATCTTAATACTCGGTCCGCTGTTGCCCATGCGCACGAACTCTCGGTCCTGTTGGACCTTCATGCTCCCGATCTTCTCTTTTTAACCGAGACCTGGTTCGGCGATGACTCCCTCCCTGCCCTCCTTTCCACCTTACCGGCCTCCTACTATGCCCTTAGGGCGGATCGTTCTTCAGGTAGAGCCGGGGGCGGCGTGGCGGTCATCGCACGTACCGATCTCCCTTTCCAAGTTCTATCCTTACCTACCATTGCCACCACCAAATTTCTGGTGATTCGCACAGTTTCCACCTCTCCCCCTCTAACCTGCTTTCTCACCTACCGTCCTCCTCAGTCCCCCCTGCAGTTTCTCCCCGACTTTTTGGAGGCCCTGGCTACCATTACAGTCAATAATTCCTCCATCTTGCTCCTTGGCGATTTTAATTTCTGGCCCTCTGATCCCGCCGAATGTCCGTCATCAAAGGAATTTTCCGAAACCCTTCACTCCCTAAACTTTATATCTCACGTTCACTCCCCTACCCACATTAAAGGTCATCGGCTTGACCAGATCTGGTCCCTGAACTGCCCTTTGGAATCACTTTCTAACTCCCCTTGTTCTTGGTCTGATCACCACCTGATCTCCTTTCTCCTTCCTATTCTCCCTCCAGCTAAGCCCCCCCGGCCCAAAAACACCTGGGTCCGCTCATGGGGCCGTGTCAACCTCGAGAATCTCTCCTCTCTTCTTACCCGCTCTCTCCCCTCTCTTCAGGGCCTTACCACCGCCTCCCAGGTTGATACCATAGATCAGTGGCTCTCCCATGGCCACGACTCCGTTGCCCCGCTCAAGCGCATCTCTTCCAAACGCGACAAAGACGCTAATCGGTGGTTTAATAAAGAGCTCAAAACCACCAAATTAACAGTCCGTCGCGCGGAGCGGGCCTGGAGGAGAAACTATTGCCCCACTTTGAAACTGGAATACTCTAACATCCTGAGCCAGTACAAAAAAGACATCTTGGAGGCTAAAACATCTTATTTCTCCTCCAAGATTTTAGCAGCAGAGAACCAGTCTAAGGAGATTTTTACCATCGTTCACAACCTGGCGTTCTCAGACCGAATTACTCTAAAACCAGTCCCGTCTGAAGATCTTTGCCTCTCTCTCAATGATTATTTCATTCACAAAATTTTAACCATCAAGGCCAACATCCCTCCTCCTTCCCCCTCTTTTGATGCCCCTCGATGTCCTCCCCCCAAGGGCGCACTGACCACCCTTCCTCCAATCACTAAGGAAAATCTTACCTCTTTGATCCCTTTGATCAAATCTGGCTCCCCGCACGATCCCTGTCCTGCCCATATCCTCCGCCACATCTTTGTCTCTTGCCCAGACCCTCCCCTTCATCTCCTAAATAGCTCCCTCTCTCAAGGCATAGTCCCCAGCTCCCTGAAATCCGCGGTAATTGTGCCCATTTTGAAAAAACCGGGGGCAGATCCTTCTGTCCCAGCCAATTTCCGCCCCATCTCCCTTTTGCCATTTTTGGCTAAAGTGCTCGAGCGCCACGTCACTCGCGCCCTGAGTTCCTTTGTGGAGAAGCACGAAGCCCTTGCCTCCCGCCAAGCTGGCTTCCGCCCCGCACACTCTACGGAGTCCGTTGTTATGTCGGTTCTAGACACCCTCAGGGAGGGCATGGATACTAATCAGCACCAGGCCCTTGTGCTCCTCGATCTCTCAGCCGCCTTTGATACAGTGGATCATAACATTCTACTCTCCCGTATCGGGGCGGCGGGGATCGGGGGGACTGCCCTGGTCTGGCTATCCTCCTTCCTGAGCAACCGCACCCAGGCTGTCCGCCTGGGTGAATTCACAGCGGACATCCGGAAAGTTCAGTGCGGGGTTCCCCAAGGTTCCTCTCTCTCTCCCCTTCTGTTTAATTTGTATATTGCCCCTTTAATTTTTTCTCTTCAACAGATGGAGGTCACCGTTTTCAACTATGCGGATGACCTCCAGCTGGTCCTTAATCTCTCTTCTCCCTCTGCTGTTCTTAACTTCCAAACTGTCATGCTTCATATCAGGGACTGGATGAACCACAACCACCTGAAACTCAACCCTGATAAAACCGAGTTGGTGCTGACGGGTGGTTCATCCAGCCCCTGGTCCCCTCTCGTCTGGCCCCCCGCCCTTGGTCCCTCTCCTGCTCCCTCTTCCTCAGTTAAAACTTTAGGCATAAAACTTAATTCTCAACTCACCCTTCACTCCCAGGTCAGCTCTGTGGTTTCCTCTTCTTTCCTCTCACTGCGCACTATACGCAGGGTGTCCCGCTTCTTCACTTTCTCTGCCCTCAAACTCATTATCTTGGCCATGGTGATGTCCCGCCTGGACTATGGGAACGCCCTGTATGCCGGTATCCCCGCATACAGTTTGCGTCGCCTACAACAGATACAAAACCAGGCGGCTCGCCTGGTCTTTAATCTCCCTAAATTTCACCATTCCACCCCACTTCTGAATTCACTACATTGGCTCCCCGTGCGAGCTAGAATTCAATTCAAGCTCGCATCCATTACCTTTTTGGCCCGATCAGGCTTGGCGCCAGCCTTCATTTCTTCTGAAATTGCCTCATATATCCCCACCAGGACTTTACGTTCCTCCTCCCAGTTCCTCCTCACCATCCCACGCTTCCGGAGAAAGAAGTGGGGAGGATCTAAATTTGCTATCCTTGCCCCTACCCTCTGGAATTCCCTTCCCCTTGAACTTCGTTCCATCACCCTCTATTCACAGTTCCGCAAATGCCTTAAAACCCACTTATTCACAAAATCCCTTGTATAAACGCTCCCCCTTCCCTCCCTGTTTTTAACCTCAGTCTCCCGTCAGCCATAGCGCCAAGAAACCGCTGGTATACGTGCGCTCTATAAATACTTTCAAACTCAAACTCAAACTCAATCTGTGGCTACTCCACCCTTTGCGTTCCATGGGCACTGCTGGGAGTGATGGGCACCCACCCCTCCTGTCTCTGGGCACTCCTGGGAGGACTCTGCACACACCCCTCCTGTGTCTGGGCACTACTGGGAGGACTCTGCACACACCCCTCCTGTGTCTGGGCACTGCTGGGAGGACTCTGCACACACCCCTCCTGTGTCTGGGCACTGCTGGGAGGACTCTGCACACACCCCTCCTGTCTCTGGGCACTGCTGGGAGGACTCTGCACACACCCCTCCTGTGTCTGGGCACTGCTGGGAGGACTCTGCATACACCCCTCCTGTCTCTGGGCACTGCTGGGAGGACTCTGCACCCACCCCTCCTGTCTCAGGGCACTGCTGGGAGTGATAGGCCCCCACCCCTCCTGTCTCTGGGCACTGCTGGGAGTGATAGGCCCCCACCCCTCCTGTCTCAGGGCACTGCTGGGAGTGATAGGCCCCCACCCCTCTTGTCTCTGGGCACTGCTGGGAGTGTTAGGCACCCACCCCTCCTGTCTCTGGGCACTGCTGGGAGGACTCTGCACACACCCCTCCTGTGTCTGGGCACTGCTGGGAGGACTCTGCACACACCCCTCCTGTGTCTGGGCACTGCTGGGAGGACTCTGCACACACCCCTCCTGTGTCTGGGCACTGCTGGGAGGACTCTGCACACACCCCTCCTGTGTCTGGGCACTGCTGGGAGGACTCTGCACACACCCCTCCTGTGTCTGGGCACTGCTGGGAGGACTCTGCACACACCCCTCCTGTCTCTGGGCACTGCTGGGAGGGCTCTGCACACACCCCGCCTGTCTCTGGGCACTGCTGGGACTGATAGGCACCCACCCCTCCTGTGTCTGGGCACTGCTGGGAGGACTCTGCACACACCCCTCCTGTCTCAGGGCACTGCTGGGAGTGATAGGCCCCCACCCCTCCTGTCTCTGGGCACTGCTGGGAGTGTTGGGCACCCACCCCTCCTGTCTCAGGGCACTGCTGGGAATGCTAGGCCCCCACCCCTCCTGTCTCTGGGCACTGCTGGGAGGACTCTGCACACACCCCTCCTGTCTCTGGGCACTGCTGGGAGTGATAGGCACCCACCCCTCCTGTGTCTGGGCACTGCTGGGAGGACTCTGCACACACCCCTCCTGTCTCTGGGCACTGCTGGGAGTGATAGGCCCCCACCCCTCCTGTCTCTGGGCACTGCTGGGAGGACTCTGCACACACCCCTCCTGTCTCTGGGCACTGCTGGGAGTGATAGGCACCCACCCCTCCTGTGTCTGGGCACTGCTGGGAGGACTCTGCACACACCCCTCCTGTGTCTGGGCACTGCTGGGAGGACTCTGCACACACCCCTCCTGTCTCTGGGCACTGCTGGGAGGACTCTGCACACACCCCTCCTGTGTCTGGGCACTGCTGGGAGGACTCTGCACACACCCCTCCTGTCTCAGGGCACTGCTGGGAGTACTCTGCACCCACCCCTCCTGTCTCAGGGCACTGCTGGGAGTGATAGGCCCCCACCCCTCCTGTCTCTGGGCACTGCTGGGAGTGATAGGCCCCCACCCCTCCTGTCTCAGGGCACTGCTGGGAGGACTCTGCACACACCCCTCCTGTCTCAAGGCACTGCTGGGAGGACTCTGCACCCACCCCTCCTGTCTCTGGGCACTGCTGGGAGTGATAGGCCCCCACCCCTCCTGTCTCAGGGCACTGCTGGGAGGACTCTGCACCCACCCCTCCTGTCTCAGGGCACTGCTGGGAGGACTCTGCACACACCCCTCCTGTCTCAGGGCACTGCTGGGAGGACTCTGCACACACCCCTCCTGTCTCAGGGCACTGCTGGGAGTGATAGGCCCCCACCCCTCCTGTCTCTGGGCACTGCTGGGTGTGATAGGCCCCCACCCCTCCTGTCTCAGGGCACTGCTGGGAGGACTCTGCAACCACCCCTCCTGTCTCAGGGCACTGCTGGGAGGACTCTGCACACACCCCTCCTGTCTCAGGGCACTGCTGGGAGGACTCTGCACACACCCCTCCTGTCTCTGGGCACTGCTGGGAGTGATAGGCACCCACCCCTCCTGTGTCTGGGCACTGCTGGGAGGACTCTGCACACACCCCTCCTGTCTCAGGGCACTGCTGGGAGGACTCTGCACCCACCCCTCCTGTCTGAGGGCACTGCTGGGAGTGATAGGCCCCCACCCCTCCTGTCTCTGGGCACTGCTGGGAGTGATAGGCCCCCACCCCTCCTGTCTCAGGGCACTGCTGGGAGGACTCTGCACCTGCCCCTCCTGTCTCAGGGCACTGCTGGGAGGACTCTGCACACACCCCTCCTGTCTCAGGGCACTGCTGGGAGGACTCTGCACACACCCCTCCTGTCTCAGGGCACTGCTGGGAGTGATAGGCCCCCACCCCTCCTGTCTCTGGGCACTGCTGGGAGGACTCTGCGCACACCCCTCCTGTCTCTGGGCACTGCAGGGAGGACTCTGCACACACCCCTCCTATTTCACAATATGTACGCTCATGACATACACGGATGTGGGTACACTCCATGCATTCGGGGTGGGGGTACGTGTCCTACTCACACTGTTGGGGTGGGGGTACGCTCCATATGTACGCGGGTGGGGGTACGGGTCATACTTACACTGTTGGGGTGGGGGTACGCTCCATACGTACGCGGGTGGGGGTACGGGTCGTACTTACACTGTTGGGGTGGGGGTACGCTCCATGCATTCGAGGTGAGGGTACGGGTCGTACTTACACTGTTGGGGTGGGGGTACGCTCCATGCATTCGAGGTGAGGGTACGGCTCGTACTTACACTGTTGGGGTGGGGGTACGCTCCATACGTACGCGGGTGGGGGTACTTGTCGTACTTACACTGTTGGGGTGGGGGTACGCTCCATACGTACGCGGGTGGGGGTACAGGTCGTACTTACACTGTTGGGGTGGGGGTACGCGGGTGGGGGTACGGGTCGTACTTACACTGTTGGGGTGGGGGTACGCTCCATACGTACGCGGGTGGGGGTACGGGTCGTACTTACACTGTTGGGGTGGGGGTACACTCCATACGTATGCGGGTGGGGGTACGGGTCATACTTACACTGGTGGGGTGGGGGTACGCTCCATACGTACGCAGGTGGGGGTACGGGTCATACTTACACTGTTGGGGTGTGTGGAAATTTAGCTTGCAAACTGAACATTATCTGCGCCATCTTGTCTCTCCCCAGCGCGACACACAGGAAAGCGCACGGCAGCCATTTTAGGCACCCTGGTCTCTCCCTGCTCATTGCCGATCGCCAGCGCGTCCCCCTGGCGCTGCAAGCATCCCCCGCGCGCCGGCCACCCCCGCTCTCTCATACACAGGCCATAAACCCTCTCCTTCTGCGCGACCCTGCCATAGAACCACATCCCACGCCCGACCGACATCCCATACATGGTCATGCATCTCTTTGATAACCCCCTTCCTCTGCGCCCCATTGTCCGAACCGATCCCAGGCCATCACCTAGCCCTGCGGATGCAGTTTATTACCCCTACTGTAAGGGAAACACCCCACATCAAAGGGATTACAGTAGATCAAAGCCCCTACCCCCTGAGACCCGGCCGGTCGCACCCACCCCCGGGAATTGGCGGAATGTCCAGCTGTGTGATAGCCATCTCCTACTGTGGATGGGGTGGGGACTTCCACTGTAGATATGTGTGGGAACGAGCTCGAAGTAGGGATTCCGAGGATGTTCTTTTATGTTCCAAAACAATCTCAAGAATGTGCCATGTATGATAACTCTGCAATAAAGTCATAAACCTGTGTATAAGATGCCAGGCCTCAGAGATGCAGTTAGAGCACCTCGTGACGATACCTTGCTGTCTGATCTGATGTGTTCTGCTCCGACGGAATAAAAACTTTGTTTCCTGCCTTCCAGTCTCCGGCGCCTGCCTCTTTCATTGGTAAATTATCGAATGGTATAAGAGGCGATTACCGCCGGGCAATACTTGAAGGGTTATCGACTGAAATTGCCGCTACCATTTAACAATTGGCGTCCCAAACGTGGGGCCCATCAGCGACACGTGGATCCAGTGGGAGAGGTCCTGACGACAGAGTGAACGAGTGCAACGATCGGGAGAGCTCCTGCCCGATAGACCCTCGTCTGGCAGCCGATCATCCGAACTTCACTGGTTCCGAGCAGACCTCTCTCGAGTGATCTACGGTCCTGACTGGGAACCATCAGGAGTGCCGCGGCAAATACGGAAAGTAGAGGACGATCGGGCGCTGGAAGCGGAAGACGAGAAACTGTCCACGCGGTCCGGGTAAGGTCGTGAAACACGACAAATTGCGAAATAATTGATTGATTATCTGAAATACTAGTATTGCTCATTGATTGTTCTCTTTGAGATATTCGCTGTCTACAAACGGGGAGGAGTAGAAACTCTCTCTCTCTCTCCCTTTGCAGATAGTGAAGGGTAGGTAACGCAGACTTTTGTCCCTGTTGTAACCCGTCGTGCCTATCTTTATCTCCCCACTGATTGATTGTCCGAACATTGATTGTTTTGAAGAATAGTGCTCTTTGAGATATTCTCTGTTTGCAAATAACGTAGAATAGAAATATTCTGTCTAGTCTTTGCAAATAGTGAAGGGTAGGTAACGCAGACTTTTGTCCCCGTTGAAACCCGTCGTGCCTATCTTTATCTCCCCATTGATTGATTGATTGATTGATTGTCCGAACACTAGTTGTTCGATATTGGTTCTTTGGAGGTATTCTCTGCTTACAAATAACGAGGAATAGAGATATTCTGTCTAGTCTTTGCAAGCAGTGAAAAGATAGGTAGTGCTGACTTTTGTCCCCGTTGAAACCCGTCATGCCTATCTTCTCCCCACTGATTGGTAGTTGGTTCTGCCCGGACCGCTTATTAGAGGTGGACCATCCGGCTCCACTGGAAGGCACCCCTAATAAGGACATGTTCACTAAATATGGACTAGTCGCCGTAGCTTATAGCAAGCTATGGCATAAATATACAAGGAAGGACCCCGAGAGTCAGTGGCCACTGATGGGATCCTTCGACGACCATAAGATAGAAATGCTAGAAATAGCTCTGCGTAGCAATAAAACGACGCCTACTATGCTTGACAGTATCGGCATGTGGCGCAAAGAAGCAACGCAACGGAAAAAGAGGGAAGAAGTAAAAGCAGAAAAGGAATTACGAAAGGCAGCTCACCTTGCCGCTAGAAAGTTAGAGGAAGAGATAAAGGAGAGAAGGAAAACTAAACTAAGACCGGAGCCCGAAACATCAGGCCAGTACGCTGTTAGGACCCCCTCTATGCTCTACCCTGAGTTGTCCTCTAAGCAACGGACAAATTATGAATTACTATTAGGTCCCCCGATCATTTACATGCCCCCTCCATACGCACCCACCCAATCGGTAGTGCAACACCCACAACCCCTAAACACAAGCGAAAGCAGTACAGGGGCCTCGGTCCTCACGGCCTCCGCGCCGGCCGAGCCTCTTGTACTGAACACAACGTCGGCAATAACGTTGGATGACCCTGAGATGAGAAAGAAAGATTCCACCAGAATGAATCGACTAACAAGGGAGGAACGAGCAGGAATCGACAAGATAGTAGGGACACTGGTGGAGCGAAAGGAATGTGAGGAGTATATAACAGACGTGTATAACTCATATGCCGACAGCCGCAGACGACACTTTGTCGTGCGACTCTGTTATCATGCCCTGAATACATATGAGGATAGGTACCACGATAAAGGTCCCGAAGGCTTAGCGGCCCTATATAGGAAGGTAGACATTGGGGAAGAAGGAGAGGGCGATGTGACGAACCTCTTCACTCGTACACTCGAGGTCTATCGACACCTTAAAGAACACAGACAGGCCACTAAGGCAGAAACCCCCATAGCAACTAAGCCCCAGGAAGGAAGGACTGATACCATGATGCCCATCAAAGAGGCCGCCCCCTACTGGGTCCCCCCACGAGGTCTGGGAACTCATGACGACATCAACCACCAAGATGCGAAGGGAAGGGTTGTATATAATTGGGTCTACCAGCCATGGGCCCGACAAGATATTTTGACCTTTCGAAAAACTCTACCCGACTTAAGAAAGAACCCGACTGCCTTCTACACCGAACTAGGTACAGCCTTAGGCTCAACAATAATGACTTTAGCAGATATCGACTTGTTCTTCGGATTATGTCTGCCGGCTGATGTGTGGAAGCAAATCCGGAAAGTCGACCACGCTGAACCGTTCGGATATACCTGGGTACAACTCGATACCATAGATAAACAGCGAGAACCGGGACAGAAACCCCCGAAAGCCATATTGGAGATCCCAGACAAGATTGTACAAAAATTGAAGACTCTAATCCCAGAAAGAAAGGTAGACTGGTCGATAGTGACGGCTTGTCGCCAGAAACCCCAGGAGGATGTGTCTGAATACTTCTCTCGATTCGAGACTGTGTTTTCCGATTATAGTGGCCAGGACATGACCACTGCAACCGGACATCACCTCTTTGTCCAGAATTATGTGAAGGGTCTGTCACAAGAAGTCTCCCAGAAGCTACAGACCAGCGAGAGTAGTTGGGCAGCCTCTAAACCCGCAGCAATCCTCCAGATGGCCCAATACTACGAAAACCAAAAGAATGAGAACGATAGGGCGTCCGAGAGAAAGAAAAAGGAACTGAAGGAGAGGGTAATGATAGCACAGTTGCAAGGGGTGACCATAGGAAGGGAACCCCCGAAAGGGAATTACCAACCAACCGCCCCTAGAAAGCTACCCCCTAGAGACCATGCACCTGCACCCTACAACGGACGGAGAGACTTAGATGGGAACCAATGTGCGTTCTGTAGAGGGTTCGGACACTGGAAATCCCAGTGCCCGGTCCTTCTGGAATTGAACAAAAATAGGGACCCCAGAGACACAGCATATGACCCCAGAAATAGAGGACAGGGACGAGGGTACACGAACGACGCCATCAACGACAGGCCAGGCAGACCAAACACTTTTGATCGCCCCCGACAAAACCAGTGTCAGCAGTCCGACTACAAAAGCACCCATGACTTCGCATAGGACCGCCAGGGACAAGGGAGGGATCCAGTCGAACTCCGTGTTGACCAGCAAGGTCCTTACGTCACTGCTAAGGTCTTGGGCACCAAGTCTCCATTCCTGGTAGATACTGGGGCGACACGTAGTGTGTTATCTAAACGACTGATTCCTAGGGCACCGTTGTCTGGCTCACATGTAACCTCAATAGGCTTCGATGGAACGCCCTCCACTAACCCCTTATCAGCACCAATCTCCTTTGACTTAGAAGATAACGCCACTGACACGACCTTTCTACTCTCCTCCAACACCCCTGATGCTATTATGGGACTTGATTTGCTAAAACATTTTCGGGCTACCATCAGATGCTCCCCAGACGGAGTTCGAGTCATCCTGCACGATAACCCAGATCCATTCAGACCTTGTCACACACGACGTATGCTCTCTATAACCGATGCTGACCTGTCCCTACTCGACACGTTACCTTCACATCTATGGGCTAAAACCGACTCAGATGTAGGGCGCATGGTGATCGACCCAGTACGACCGGACGCAGGGCTCCCAAAGCTCCCACAGTATCGGATATCGCCCGAAGGCGAGAAGGCATTGGTGGAAATCATCGAGTCCCTAGTCGATGCAGGAGTGGTAGAAGAAGTAGTCAGTAATGTTTGCAACAGCCCTATCCTACCCATTGTAAAAAAGCAAGGCGAGGGGGATGAGAAAACATACCGCTTTATTGTTGACTTACGAGAAGTTAACAAAGTAGTCATACCTCAGTACCCCGTGGTCTCAGACATCACCACCATCCTCACCCTGATTCCGTCCACTGCCACCACTTTTACCGTTATTGATCTCAAGAACGCATTCTTTTCCATCCCCATCCACCCGGACAGCCGCTACCTGTTCGGCTTCACCTTAAAAGCCCGTTCGTACAGATTCTGTAGGGCACCCCAAGGCTACACTGAGAGTCCCAGCATTTATAGCCAAGCCCTCAAGAGGCAACTAGATGCAGTCCAACTACCCGATGGAGTGGTGTTAATACAGTACGTCGATGACATTCTTTTGGCGGCCGACACCACTCCACTTGCCGTCACAGCCACCATTCACCTCCTCCACTTCCTTGCGGAGAACGGTCACAAGGTCTCCAGGAAGAAATTGCAATTCTGCCAACCCCAAGTAACATATCTAGGCCACCTACTATCCAAAGACGGGAGAAAACTTACCCCTGACCGAATTCAGACCATCCTAGAAACCCCTGTTCCCAAAACTCAGAAGCAAGTGGGGTCCCTAGTAGGCCTCACCTCCTTTTGTCGACAATGGTTGCCAAACTTCAGTCTTATCATAAAACCTCTGCTTTCCCTGCTGGCTAAAGATGTCCCCTTCCCCCTCCCCTGGACATCCGAATGCCAATCCTCCTTCAAAGAATTACGAGACGCCCTCTGCTCGGCCCCAGTCCTAGGAACCCCAGACTACACTAAACCTTTCTCCCTCTACACCCACGAAAGGGAGGGATGTGCGTTGTCTGTTCTAACCCAGTCCATAGGCCCTAAACAACGCCCTTGTGCCTACTTCTCTGCCACTCTTGACCCTGTAGCCAGAGCTGTGCCCGCCTGCCTTCGAGCAGTAGCCGCCGCTGCTGTCTCTATCCGGCAAAGTGAGGGGATCGTGCTCTCGAACCCTCTCACAGTATTGGTACCCCATGCGGTTGACACCCTCCTAAACCAAACCAAGACCCAACACCTGACTAGCGCACGACTGACTGGTTACGAACTAACTCTGCTTGCACCCCACATCACATTGAAGCGATGCACCACTCTGAATCCAGCAACTCTACTACCTCTCCCTGACGCTGACCCCAATGCGTCCCCTATACACGACTGCGTGACCCTCACCGACGAACAGACCAAGAGTAGGGTTGACCTCCGGGATACTGCCTTCCCGGACCCTGACGGAGAACTGTGGGTGGATGGCTCATGTATCAAGCTCCCCGATGGCACCACCTCAGCTGCCTATGCAGTCACCACAGCCCGAACAGTTGTTGAGACAGCCCGCATCACACAGCGATCCGCACAGGCGGCGGAACTAATTGCCCTCACACGAGCATGCATCCTGGCAGCAGGGACAACCGCAAACATTTACACAGACAGTCAGTACGCCTTCGGGGTAGTTCACCACTTTGGGCTCTTATGGAAAGAGAGGGGATTCTTGACTTCCCACGGCACACCCATCCTGCATGGAGATCTAGTCTCTGCCCTGACCGAAGCAGTCCTCCTCCCCACACGGCTGGCCGTGATCAAATGCCAGGCGCACAAGAAGGTGACAGACATTATAGGACAGGGAAATGCACTAGCTGACATTACTGCCCGAACCACAGCCGAGAATAGGTCCACGACCCGTATGTACGTGACCAGGTCACAAACTGAGAAATGGAAGGATGCTAGGGAAACGATTAGGGATATCCAACTAGCCAGCACACCACACGAATTAACTGAATGGGCCCAGGTGGGATTGAAGGACGATGACGGTTGCTGGCGAACTAAAGACTCGAACAAATGGTTGCTACCCGACTCATACTTGATCCCCATGCTGACCATGGCACACTCCCCCGCACACATAGGGTCTGCCCCCATGATCGAACTCATCTCCAAAGTCTGGCACAACGACAAAATCCCAGACTCAGCCAAACATCTGGTCCAACAATGCCTAGTATGCCTCCAACACAACCCTGGGAAAGGAACTGCTGTACCCCGGGGAGGGTTTGGGGTTCCCAATCACCCCTTTGAAGTCCTACAAATGGACTATGTCCAGTTAGAAAGGTGCCAAGGTTTTAAGTATGTACTTGTCGTTGTGTGTGCCTTCAGCAAGTGGGTGGAGGCCTACCCAACCCACGACAACACCGCTATGACAACTGCAAAAGTACTACTGAAAGAATTCTTACCCCGATACGGCCTTTGTCGAATTTTGTGGAGCGATAATGGCCCCCACTTTGTAGCCGAGGTTATCCAACTCATCCTAAAGGGGCTGGATGTGAAACAGAAATTCCACGCGGTCTTCCATCCCCAATCTGCAGGCCTGGTTGAGCGACATAATGCCACATTGAAGCTTAAGATAGCAAAAATAGTTGCCACCACAGGACTGAAATGGCCAGACGCTCTCCCGCTGGCATTGCTATCAATGCGTTCCACCCCCACTAAACACCACTTAACCCCCTACGAGGTCGTTTTTGGGCGGCCCATGAACCTTTGGACTGCACCAAAACCAACATCCATCCACGACGTCCCGGACGTCCTCATGTCTGACTATTTGTATAACCTAACTAAAACGTTGTCTGTTATCCATCAGCAGGTGCTGCAAGCCATTCCCGATGTTTCCAGGGGCCCCGGGCACGACATCCAACCCGGCGACTTTGTCTTAGTGCGTAACTTCCAGCGCACCAAGAGTCTGGAGCCCTGGTGGACGGGCCCCCTGCAAGTCCTAATCACCACCCGAACAGCTCTTCGAGTGGAGGGGAAACGCAATTGGCTGCATGCACACCACTGCAAGAAGGTATCACCGACCCTGACGACCACGGACAACATCACCGCCCAAGAAGAACTTCTGGATAGAGACCGACCATCCCTGAGCCGCCGCCCAGATACGGAGACACTTGAGCTTGTGAAATATCCCGATCCCACCGTGCCATCCAAGGAAGGGTATAACTTGCGACGAAAGGAGAGAACTTCGGCTAAGCAGACCACAAACTAAGTGGAAAATCTCAGAGCGGTAGCCTAGTCACCTCAAAGGCCACCAGGAGAGAAACTAAACAAAGTCTGTGGTTCTGCCCGCTACCGAGTCTCTTGAAGGTGATGGAAGCGCCCGACATGAAGATGATGGAAGCAACCGGACGTCCGAAGATCCACTACAAAAACCCAAAGACTGACAGAATGCACAGCTCAAAGACTATTACACTTTTCATTACCCTTCTCTTTTGCCTTCTCCTCATGGTCACCTTCTGGATCATGGAGGAGAGCACACCCGCTCATAAGACATTGCTGACCACCGTTCAACCTACCACCATGAAAGAACACCATCTGATCTCACTTTCACCCCAACTCCGAGAAAGGCGTAAGGAGTTCTGGAATAACTCTTTTGTGCAGCTGCTCCACCAACACAATCTTGCCGCCAACGCCACTAATTGCTGGATCTGTGGGTTGCTACCACATGCTACTGGACACTCTATCCCTTTCATCCCTTCACCTTTTTCTGTCCATGGTTCCTGCCTCGCCTGGCTAATCCTCCTGCAAGAAAGCTACAAGGACAATGCCACTTCCGGCAGAACCATGTCACACTTCTACCATGGGTTCTGGCTGAACAAAACTGGAAGAACTTCTGCCCTCTTCTGCCCTCTGAGATCGAACACTTCCTTTCACATGGACATCCCTGCCAAAGAACGAGTTGAAATGCAAGTGTTCAACAACCCAGCCAGACCCACCTTCTCTTACCTCCGGAAACGGACGGCCGCCACCCTAACAGTGGCCCTGTCCGTCATCAACATCACTGGATTTGTGTGCCTCGAAGGCCTGGGGGCGCAGCTGGTGGGCCACAGCTCCTGCCTCATCACCCGAACATTGGACTCAGTTGATCCACCCTCCTTTGTTGCCTCCCCGAATATGTACTTCGTCTGTGGTACTAAGGCCTACACCTGGCTTCCGAAAGGTTGGGGAGGCACCTGCTACATCGCCTTTGTCCTTCCTCCGACATATGTGGCTCCAGCAAACCATCACCGACAGAAACGTGCCAAAGACATTGTGCAAGCCGACTCCACCGGAGCACAGTTCATGGACGCAGTAAAGGGTCTTGTTCCACTTTGGGGTCCAATGGCAAACAGCCGTGCCATCCGCTACTTAACCCAGGCAGTCGAAACGGCGATGAACATTACGGCTGGCGCCCTCGCCAACAACACCGCCGAGCTCCAGGCCGTCCGCTTAGTGGCCCTTCAGAACCGCCTCGTTCTAGATGTGGTTCTGGCTGATCGTGGAGGAGCATGCCGCATCATTGGGTCCAGCTGTTGTACCTACGTACCGGATAACTCACCCTCAGTCTACAAAGCAATTGAACACCTCCACAGACTTTCCGCAGAGGTTCATCAGGAGCAAGAAGAATGGTCACTGGGGAGTTGGTTTTGGGACACTATTAGAAATTGGGGATGGAGGCTGTTCTCATTTATCCTAATACCAATTGTGATACTATGTGGATGCTGCTTGGGGATTCAGTGTCTGCCACCTTTATGCTCGCTTTTTATGAACTGCATCTGCCCTAAGACTTTGAACTTTGAAGCGGAACGAATGAAAGCTCTGTATTAGATGGAAGTTCGTAGTATTATGGGGATAGATCCAAACTAGACAAGCTGGCGAGACATGTTAAAAGGGAGGACTGTGGAAATTTAGCTTGCAAACTGAACATTATCTGCGCCATCTTGTCTCTCCCCAGCGCGACACACAGGAAAGCGCACGGCAGCCATTTTAGGCACCCTGGTCTCTCCCTGCTCATTGCCGATCGCCAGCGCGTCCCCCTGGCGCTGCAAGCATCCCCCACGCGCCGGCCACCCCCGCTCTCTCATACACGGGCCATAAACCCTCTCCTTCTGCGCGACCCTGCCATAGAACCACATCCCACGCCCGACCGACATCCCATACATGGTCATGCATCTCTTTGATAACCCCCTTCCTCTGCGCCCCATTGTCCGAACCGATCCCAGGCCATCACCTAGCCCTGCGGATGCAGTTTATTACCCCTACTGTAAGGGAAACACCCCACATCAAAGGGATTACAGTAGATCAAAGCCCCTACCCCCTGAGACCCGGACGGTCGCACCTACCCCCGGGAATTGGCGGAATGTCCAGCTGTGTGATAGCCATCTCCTACTGTGGATGGGGTGGGGACTTCCACTGTAGATATGTGTGGGAACGAGCTCGAAGTGGGGATTCCGAGGATGTTCTTTTATGTTCCAAAACAATCTCAAGAATGTGCCATGTATGATAACTCTGCAATAAAGTCATAAACCTGTGTATAAGAGGCCAGGCCTCAGAGATGCAGTTAGAGCACCTCGTGACGATACCTTGCTGTCTGATCTGATGTGTTCTGCTCCGACGGAATAAAAACTTTGTTTCCTGCCTTCCAGTCTCCTGCGCCTGCCTCTTTCATTGGTAAATTATCGAATGGTATAAGAGGCGATTACCGCCGGGCAATACTTGAAGGGTTATCGACTGAAACTGCCGCTACCATTTACCAGGTGGGGGTACGCTCCATGCATTCGAGGTGAGGGTACGGGTCGTACTTACACTGTTGGGGTGGGGGTACGCTCCATGCATTCGAGGTGAGGGTACGGGTCGTACTTACACTGTTGGGGTGGGGGTACGCTCCATGCATTCGAGGTGAGGGTATGGGTCGTACTTACACTGTTGGGGTGGGGGTACGCTCCATACGTACGCGGGTGGGGGTATGTGTCGTACTTACACTGTTGGGGTGGGGGTATGCTCCATACATACGCGGGTGGGGGTACGGGTCGTACTTACACTGTTGGGGTGGGGGTACGCTCCATACGTACGCGGGTGGGGGTACGGGTCGTACTTACACTGTTGGGGTGGGGGTACGCTCCATGCATTCGAGGTGAGGGTACGGGTCGTACTTACACTGTTGGGGTGGGGGTACGCTCCATGCATACGGGGTGGGGGTACGGTCCGTACATATCCGTCCCCACGCTATGTGATGCTTGTGCGGCCCGTACCCAGGCCTTTGCCACGTGGGTACGAGCCGTCCCGCCATTGTTGGGGTGACGTGGGTGTGGGCGTGGTACGACTCGTACCCACGCTCTTCAGGCGTGGGTACGGGACGTACCTGTCTGGTTGTGTTGCCGGTTCGTGTCGTGAAGGACTTCCATTGTGGCGGTCGCTGGCTTAGCTGGACACGCCCCCACCCCCTCGTAGTGACCAGGGCCTGGGAGTCAGGTATGTCCAGGGCATGTGTGCTGTGTGACTTTGGTGGGGGGTTTGTGGCCTGCCCTGGTCCTGCCACCCCCCCCCCCACTTTCCCTCCTCCCTTAGTTGTTCTGACCTTCTGCGGCGTCTGCCTTGTTCGCGTCGTCCTGTCTGTCCGTCGCGTACTGGTACTCCTTGTTCACGTCGTCCTGTCTGTCCGTCGCGTACTGGTCCTCCTTGTTCGCGTCGTCCTGTCTGTCCGTCGCGTACTGGTAGTCCTTGTTCGCGTCGTCCTGATTTCCCGGCAGTTTTTGGCAGCCGGAAAATATTCACCGTGCGGGATGACGTCGGTGCGAATTGTAATTCCTGGTTCGTGAATGGCAGGCTGCGAGCGTCCCGACGTCAGGTCGGCGCTTTCCCGGATCGCATTTGTAGGTTTATTTTGTTCGGTCGGGGTTTTTTACGATTCGTACGGAAATGGTGTTCCCGTGCGAATCGTAATTCCATGTTTGTATATTTTGATGACCGGGTACGCGTCGGACGGAGAATATGCTCCATCCGACGGTTCGTACCCGGTTTTTACAGGATCGTGATCGGCGCCTGAATGTTGCAGGAAAGCATGTTGTGCCTGCAGTAGGAGAAACTAATTTTAAAACTAGCATTCGATTGTGCTGTGCAGCATGAGACACGAACCTTTCACCAGGACCTGTGCATTTAAACCAGTCCTGTGGAAAACCAGCATTAGTGTGTGCTGTGCAATGCGAGACACATGAGCCCTAAAATTCTTTACTTTACACCTCTGACGCGCCCTTGCACCCCCGCTCTATGCCGCTTTCATTGTCTCTCCGTCTCACACTTCACCGTCTCTCTCCCTCTCTCTCTTTCTTCCCTCCTTCCTCCACGGGGGTCACTGTTTATTCTCCAGTTTACCTTGTGGTGTTGCAGGGAGGCGGTGTGCTCCCCGGACTTCAGTATGGGCTCTCCCCTCTTGTAACCGTGTGATCTTGATGTGGTAGAGTCTGTGCTCGCAGAGTGCTGCTCGCTGCTTCTGTGACCCCCCCCCCCCCCCGGTGAGCTGGGCAGAGACCCGGTGCTCCCTGTGGCGCTGCTCGGTGACACCGTGCGCCCGAGTTTCCTGCTGGGAGGATGTCTGTACTTCAGTGCGCTATCTGGAGGCTGTGTGCTCCCCTGCACCTCAGTGTGCTACGCCGGGTGTCCGTGCTTCCTAGTAAGCTATGCACAGTTTAAGAGTTTCCTGGTGCACTGCCCACTGCTTTCGATTCTTGGCGTTCTGGGGACATGTTCTATCTGATCCAAAGTTTGCTCCTCACCTGTGTGCTGCTCAGACCTCTACCCCGCATTGCGCTGCTCTATGGCTGTTTGACCCCTGCGTGCTCTTCCAGGTGACAATGCTCCGGGGATGCTGTCCCGGGGCTCCGGTGACTTGCACTAAGGCTGTGCGCTGCCCGAGGTGCTACAATATTTCTGCAAGCCCCCCCCCGCATGATGCTCGAAGGTCTGGGCTCCCGCAGTGCTGCTCTGAGAGGCTCATGACACAGCGGTGCCTTGAGGTCCCCAGAAATACTCACCCTGGCCAGAGTGCCAAAATAGGACTGTGCTCGCTGGTGTGAGGCCCTGGTGTTCGGGTATATGTTGTTCAGAGGCCCCAGAAGCTACACTGGGGCTCTTCCCTCGCTAGAGTAGCTTCGTGCTCTAGGGAGGGCTTCTTTGAGGCTTTCATCGCTGCTGGGGCACCCAGAGACGATGCTCCCCTATTTGCTCTGCAGACTTTGTGCTCTCCAGTGCACAGCTTAGCGGTTCAGTGGTATGTATGCCCAAGGCTTTAAGTGGGATGAAAAACCTGTGGGGGCAGGGGGCTTTTGGGGAGGGTCTCTTAAACAAGCATGGCCGATGTAGTTAAGGGCGTGGCTTATCAACACGTGAACTGAAAATCTGTGCTTAGCATAGTGTGCTGCCCATCTCATATTTTGCTGCATCTGTCATTGCATCCAGGTATATAATACAGCAAGTAACATTGCACCTACAACAAGCCAGGACTATTGGCTTCCACAATTGGTGTTAGTTGCACAAGATAAATAAGCAACAACTATGACTTCCTTGTATAGCATATTGCAAAAGCTTCCTTTCTGAAACGATGAGACTGTAAAAGAACTATAAAGAGTCTCTCTGAAGTTACATCAAAGGTAGGGAAGGGTGGCACTGCTGTAGAACTAATATTATTTTTTTTATATAGGGTGAGGGCAAAACTAGAGAGCCCTATAGGAGATCCGTGATCGTTTCAGCATCTGCTTTTTAGTAGTGGCAGGACCCGGCCCACTTAAAGCCATGCGAATGCCGTCATAGGCTCTGTGCTCTGCTGCGCAGACCTCTGCCCATCTAAGGCTCGCTCTCTGAACTATGTGCTTTTCTAAGGCCCTGTGCTCCCTTCTGCACTGCGGGCAGGCTCTCTGCTCTCCTCTGTCTCATACAGAGGCTGAATGCTGCCTGATCTCTGCACTCTGTATATGGGTATATGTAGATATTTTACTTCAGTGTGTGTAACACAAATGCCCCGATCCCCACCGCGGTGCCCTATCAATAGGTTCCATGCTCCCTGCTGTATTGCACAGATGCCAGGAGCTCCATGGTGCACTACGAGGGGGCTCGGTGTGTTGCACAAATGTCCTGATCTCACTGGTGAGCTGCAAGGGGGCTCTCTCTTCCAGGTGTGTTGCACAAATACCTTGATCTTACTAATGCGCTGCGAGGCGAGGAGTCTCTGGAATGCCTCGTGTGTTGCACGAATAACCTGATCTTACCAGTGCGTTGCGGGGAGGCTCTGTGCTTCCAGGTGTGTTGCGCGGATTCCTGCCCTGATCTCACTAGTGCGCTGCGAAGAGGCTCTGTGCCTCCTGCTGTGTTGTGCGGATGCCTGCCCTGATCTCACCACTGCGTTGCTATGAGGCTCTTTGCCTCCTGGTGTGTTGCGCAGATGCCTGCCCTGATCTCACCACTGCATTGCTATGAGACTCTGTACCTCCTGGTGTGTTGCACGGATGTCTACCCTAATCTCACCAGTGCATTGCGAGGAGGCTCTGTGCTTCCAGGTGTGTTGCGCGGATGCCTGCCCAGATCTCACCAGTGCGCTGCTATGAAGCTCTGTGCTTCGTGCGCTCTGCTCCCTGTTGCATGTTGTGCGCCCTGAAACATCGAGCAGGTGCTAGGTCGACCCCAGTATTTGGCGACGGAGTCCTCTGTGCCCTGGAGTGCTGGTCCCGACGGTGGCAGCGAACATTGAAATTTAATATTCAAAGCGCTGGGGCTTCGTGGGCTGAGGCAGGGATAATCTGCCGGCTCCACGACAAGCAAACATCATATTACATGGGCTGTTTACTAATGATTCGGGACCATGCTTTTCTCTCGCGGTAAATAAATCCAACGCACAGGTAAGTGTTGTTGGGTCACATATCAACAAACACCATTTAGGTGACCGGAGGCTATGAGAGCCCTTAAAATCTATCTTAACCCAACTTTCAATGTCAACAAGCCGTCGCCATTGCGCGAGTGCAAAAAAGTAAGTGCTCACCCACTAATTAAAGGGGACAGTCTCAAGCCGCAAGCAAACGATTCAGTCTGGGTGGGCGGCGCCTAAAGGAGACAGGGCGGTCACCAAAAAGCCTCACTTTCAATCGGAGGCCAGCGTTTACCATAAAGGAGGACGCCAGCAAATAAAAATGATGGGCAGGGCTTCCACTCCACTTCCAAAATCGCCTTGATTACAATAGATCTCGCAGAGCGAGCAGCGCATGCGCTGCAACGCTAGGTGAGACCTAATAAAGGGGTTATGTCTGGTCTATATCAAACACTTATATCCCACCTTTTCTCACAACCTCTCTCGCAGGAGTTTCGTATTAGATGGCAAGCCAAATTATCAATTTCATATGAGGATGATGAGTAGACAGAGATCCTAGATGACTTAAATAAGGGTACACGTAAAGCAAGGTTGAAATTTTGTCTGTTCAAAATCCTTCATGATTGGCATTGGTCCCCAACAAAATTAAACAGAGCTGGCTTGCTTTCCCATGCTAATTGCTGGAGATGTGATAATATTGCTTGTGACATACTTCATATTATTTGTGAGTGTCCGTTGATACAATCTTTCTGGAATTATGTGGGTAAAACTTTACATTCTATGATGCCTTTGAAACTTCCGCTCTCACATGCCACTATTCTTTTGCATGATACAAGTCAATCACAATCACTCTCTAAACCTCAACGACGACGTTTGCACACAGCTTTAGCTACAACAAGAATATGTATATTGTGACAATGGAAATCACCTAACTCACCGTCACAGGAAACTTGGATGGTAGCCATGATTCAAACAGCTTCTTATGAACGTATAATATACAATATACAGGGCCAGACTGGTTTGTTTCTTCAAACATGGTCACCTTTTCTAGGTCCAGGCAATGATAATAATAATTAATTTCTGTTGTGAATGACCCAAATTAATAAGTGATCGTATTGAGTACTAGTAGATAATTCCTAAAATATATCATATCTAATGCTATCCTCCATCGCTTCTGGAAATTATCTCTATGAATTTATATGTATATGTTTGCATATCTAAGTATTTGTATGCATGTGTATGGATCCACCTTTATCCTTCTCCATTCCCACATGGCTTGATTGACAATGTTTTGAACTATTTAACCTGTTTTCTCTCTTTTTCTCTCTTTCTTCTTTTCTTTTTATTTCTATTCTCTTCATATTAATCTTTTCTTCTACCCCTTCCTCCCTGGATCCGTAACATTATACCAATGGGGTTGTAATATTTATTATTGTCTAACTCCTCCTCCCTCCTCTCCCCTTAAGGTTAGTGCATACATTCTTCAGAATGGTAAGTATTCACTTAATTTGTCACCTAGATTATCACTTATATTATCACTTATTATATTACCATGCACAAGATACATCTATTCATATTCATCCTATGTTTCTTCATATCTCAATGTTCTAAAATGATTTATTATTACATACATTTTACATTAATTTCTATCAATTATAATCTACTGTTTTTAATCCTATTATAGGTCAATTTTGATGTTATTGTTATTGATATATGTATATTCATTAACTCTTTAACTTTCTTATATCACTCCCCTTTTCCTTTTTGTCTTCTCTTTTCCCTTCCTTTTCCTTCTGGGATTCAATATCAACTTAACTATTTATATATTTGTATATTTATATATTCTTGTTAACTATGAAAAGACTTAAATTGTACCTATTTTTTATCAACCTACTTATCTTTTTTTTGTAAAATATAATTTAAGTCATTGGCTTTATTATGAAATTATATGCATAAGTCTGAATAAAAAATTACAACACAAAAAAAATCTAAGGCTAGTAGCGCTGGCCTTTAGGGTAGTCTTGGGGAATGACAGAGTAGGCCGAGGGCTATATCCAGGCACCTGAAATTATGCCTGGAGCCTCATGGCAGCATGAAGCCATTTTGGTCCGGATGAACTGCAGTGCGGATCACACCTGCTGACCTGGAGCCTAGAATTTTGGTGTGCTTTTTTACCTCAGAGATGATAAGGGAGATGGGGCGATAAGATGTACAGTCCAAAGGGTCTCTACCTGCTTTGAAATTTTCCACTATGGTCGCCTCTTCGAGTCTCACAGTCACTCTCCGTTACGAAGAGATACTTGATATAGAGCTTCACTTCAGTAAACTGGCAAATCTTTTGTAAAATTCAGACGGAAAGACGTTTGGGCCAGGGCTGTGACTCGATGGCATGGCACTGATTGCCGCATATAGTTCAGAGTACATGACTGTATAGGGCGTCTCTATCTTCTGGTTGTAGTGAGTCAACAGGAAGATCACCTATTCGGATGGTCACATTCCGCCACAGGGATGAGGAGAGCTATATATAGCCCACTGTAATAATCTGCAAATATAATGGCGACATATGCGGATGCAGTCACGGCGCTACCCTTAGGGTTGTGGATTCCAGTCACTACTTCATGCTCCAAGTCACAGTGTGCTAATTACCCATTTTAACGCCCATATTGTATATTCAGTGTTGAGAGGAGACTCACCGCTTCCTAGTCTTCTCCAGTTATTTACCCTTTAGCTCCAATCTGACTGACTCGTCATGGCCGAGCACCTCATCTTTGACGTCATGATGTAGGGTCGCCTCTAGGCTCACGAGATCCGCGCTCAGTCAACCGATATCCCTTTCCATGTCCCAACAGTGTCCGGGGGCGGAAGAGATAATGTGCCACAGGACTGTGACTTTCAGCACCTTCCAAAATGCCCTCCCGAGTCCGGTCGGCAAAACATCTCTCATTCAGTCTATATTTGATCAGAGTCACTGGCGATCTCGACTGTGCTCGGAGAGGCATCTGGGGAGAATAGCTGTGGACTGTATTGCCAGCCTGTTGGCTGCGGGGGACAAGGAATGGTCTAGCTTGGAGTGCGAGCCGTAGGCGCCAGAGTAAAAAGGGTATGCCGGGGGTGGTGGGGTGATATGTTCTCCATGCTTCTGTGATCCCCAATGAAAACGCCCAGGCTGGCAGCAGGATAGTACGAAGGTGGGCTCACAATAAAAGGACGTCCAGTTCCTGGTCCCCAATAACGTTGAAGTCCTCTACCACTGTCACGAACCACCGTGGCCTCCGTAGAACACTGACGACCCGCGCTGTCGCAGCGCGACGTTCTTGAAACTACAAAACTTCATTTCCCAGGTTTCCCGGGTACCGGAAGCCAGCGCCGACGTCATGACGCTCGGCAAGGAAATCCTGAAAAGCTTCCGGGTTCCCGAGGAGCGGTGCTGCTAATTCAGAGTTCGAGGACGGCTGGAAGAAGACAACAAGAACCGGTAGGGGTGCGGTTGCACCAAAAGAGAACTTGTGGTCTTTCTGTTACATGCTTGAACGTTTCTGGTATTTTCAGTATTTCGACGGCTCGTAAGTCACGAGGCCTGACAATTGCACTACGTATTCATCGTCAAAGGGATTCTCTACTCCCTCCTATTTTGTGAACCCTTCCCCTGTGACTCAAGGGGATTCCAGGTACTTTGTTGGTTACTGGAAGCGAGCCGCAGGCCTGTTGGACGAGCCGGTGCCGGCTCTTGCAGGCTTGTGTTACGCTTCTTCTTTAATCGGACCTGCATGGTCCCAACCGCCGTGGCGGCATATTATTTGGTTGAAAAGCGAGAGAGGGGCCTAGGAGTTTCTGGCAGTATGACATTAATACCGTCTGGGGAGTGCTGGGCACAGTGACACTAGAGGGTTGCCATTTCTGACTCCTTGGGACATTGAGCTCCGGGTCTGATAGAGCTCCTTGGAAGATAGCTCCTTACCTGTTGCTGTTTCTTCTAGGTATGTTCTGTTTGTGTCTGTCCTCTGTATCCACTCCTTAACTCCCGTGGTTAGACCCTGTAGTAATTGTGCTCTCCCCTATACAGGACAAGGCAGAGACAGTGGCTTCCCCCAAGTTACTCCCTCGCTTCAAGGAGCCGTTCTATGTTATTTTGTCTTTACAGATCTCCCTCCCTGCTGTTCCCTTCCTTTCCTTCCCTCGCCTGATCACTCGATAGCGTCTGTGTGTTCAATCAGGCCTTTTGAGGTATCAGGAGGTGGACCCGATTGAGCATCGTACGTCTCCGAGGATCTGCAGACCTGACAGAATTAGCAGCCCAAGATTAACACATCCTCCCGGACGTACGGTGCCATGACCACCTTAGAAGACGTGATGGCCGCTTTGGCCGTTATGCAGACCGAGTTAAGCGCGTCTAGGGCAGAAACCGCGGCGCTACAGGCTCAGGTAGATCGGATGCAGCACAATCCTTTTAGCATAGGAACTCCTTCTGGTCCAGCCCTTCCTTCAGTGGTCGTGGAAGTTCCTACCCCGATTACATTAGCCTCCCCAGAGAGATACAATGGGGACCCAGTTAAGGTACAGATATTTCTGACGCAAGTAATGCTGCACTTCTCGTGCCGGCCAAAGGCATTCGTTACCAATCAGTCCCGGGTGGCCTTTTTAATATCTTACCTCGTAGGACAGGGGTCTTCAAAGTGTGGGGCGCGACCCCCAGGGGGGCCGTGAAGTGATGGAAAGGGGGTCGCGCATTCCCGGTCACACTTCTGCGAGGCACAACAAGGGATTCAGCCCCCCCCTCCCCCGTAGTGTGTCTCAGCTCGAGCTGCTGTGGGCTCCGCTGGGCTGTCTGCAGTCTTATCTCCTGAGTTTTTCACAGGTCGTTAAGGACCATTTGCAGATTTACATACCTTTTGTAAAGTGCTTACTGATTTTTTCTAGTTCCAGTACCCCCTGGGCCCCAACTCTGCCTTTTTCTTACATTTGTATTTTACAGTTACTGCAGTAGTGTGAGAATGCATTTCATGAAAATAAATATAAAGTAGGGTTGCAAGAAGAGAAATACCAGCCATTTGATGTTTAAAGAGCCTGCAAAGGCCTCCTCTTGACACTAAATGGGATTGTACATAAAATCATATGCATTCATTCGTAATGTGATTTTTCTGTCTTTGTTCCCTTTAATTATCAGTCATGGATCATTGAGGCAGCCCTAGAACACAATTAAAAGTGCTTTTATTTATATTTGCTGTTCCAAGTACGCACAGATGAGTGCTGAAATATACATCTTTGGTTGACTGCTTATTTTTGTACTGTCTGGGACATCAAAATAATGAGCAGGCAACCCTAACCATAGGACTGGAAGTGTGTTGCAGGATCAGCATATTATTTATTTCCTCCACCCTCGATCCCTGATTAATGCCAGAATAGCAATAGTTTAACTTGTATCTTAAACCCTACGCTGCCGTCAATAATATGCTGAGTTACTTCAAGTGTTTGAGAATGCACCCTGCATTCAGAGAACTCACATCTCATTCTCACACTTCACTTTCACGCTCACCCTGCACTCACAGCGATCGCAATGCACTCACACTGATCACCATGCACTCACATCATTCACCCTCTCACACTGCACTCACAGTGATCACTCTGCAATCACAATGCACTTGCGTTGTTCACCCTGTACCTCAGCCTGCAGTCACACCACTCATATGCACTCATGTGACACCTCATTCACCTGTCCCCTCACTGCTCAATTTGCAATTTGCTCAAACAAGCCCATCATTAACCATGCATTCATTCGTCCCACTTTGCACTTACATCCGCACCCAAATTCATGGTCACCTCACTCACCCTGCAGTCACTCCTCTTTCCCTACTCTCACACTGTTGCATCACTCACCGTGCACTGACATGGGCACACTTCTCATCCACAGAGTGCAGAGGGTTAATGTGCCTGCTACAAAGAACATGTACTATGCAGATCACAGAACTGTGAGTAAACTGAGTAGCACTATAAAAAAAAATGTTTGTCAGAAAGGTGCTACAGAGAGATGAGGTGCTTTGTTGGTGAGTGGTAGTGAGGGAATTTACGGAGAAGGAGGAAACGGGGATGGGGCACCAAAAAAGACTGTTGCGCCATGTGTGGCCAGTGCTATGGCCAGCCCTGCCTGGGAGTGTAGGCCCCCTCGCGAAGTTTGGGTCTAGTCGCTCCCATGCTTCTGCCTACTACTATTATTATTTACATTTGTAGTGAGGTGCTATTACCAAAAGGTGTCCTGGGGCTAATAGCCATCTGCTGCCTGAAGGCAAATGAGAAACATACAGAAGGGGAGGGAGAACCAGCCAAAAGGGGTGACCTACAGAGCATAGAGCCAGGTTTTTATATCTTCCTAAAGGATAATAGAGTCTTGGTGGAGCGAAGCAAAGGAGGGTGCACGTTACATAACTGTGTGGCCTGCACCAAAACAGCAAGACAGACAATTCGTGCCTTCCTGAATTAGGGAACAATAAGCAGAGTGGCACAGGCCAAGAGGAGCATACGGGTCCGACCCGTGTGCTCGGTGAGGAGAGATGAGAGGATGAGAAAGTACAGCAAGGGAGTGAGAGAATTCGATTGAAGAGGTCAGGGACGAGGAGAAATGTGAAGTGCCGAAGGGAAGTGCAGACACGCAAGAAGTGAGTGTGAGGATAAGTTGCGGGCACAGAGGAGGGCTACTGTCAAACTGTGAGAGAAGATAGCTGAGAGATGATCTGTGACCTAAAAAGTAATTTGATGCAACATTGGTGAGGGACAGCAGCGATAGGGGAAGAGAGGGAGTACTGGGGTGGGTGCTGAGCAGTGATTTGTAATTAAACATGTGTCAGGGACCTCACCAGTAGGCCACTGCAACTTTAACCGCCCACCCATTGCCTTGCATGTGCGGCCAATGACAATACATATGCAACTACCGAGCATAACACTGTACAAGTGTGACTATTTCAAGCCCCCAAAGCTATAAGAATGGCCTGGATGTCAGGAGTTTATAGTTTTTAATGTATATTGAATTAATAAACAGCTGTTCGGCTCATCTCTAAATTACACAGACAGAGCCATCAAGTGGCAGACGGTCATAGTGCCAGTGTGCACAATTAGGTGCCAGTGCGGAGCACCGGAAACCACCTGCTCAAATTAAGCACTAGTGCTGAGGTATCAGGGGAGAGGGACATTGGTTCAAGAAGGTGTGAAAAAACAAAGGATAGATGTGAAAGATGAATGGGGGACTGGAGAGGTGTAAGATACAAATAGACAACAATTTGAACGGAGAGACTTGAGATGAATGAGAAGTGCAGATGGGCACGGGAGGTGACAGGGCCAGAGAGGCCATGAGATAAATGCGAGAAACTGTTAGAGATGAGGGCAGTGAAAAGGCAGAATGGCAAGAGGTGATTAAGGGTGAAGTGAGAAGTTGAATGGGGAGAGTTTAGAAGTTGTAAGAAGGGGTGAAATAAAATGGCCTGCAAAGTGAGAGAGGTATCCAGGAGAGGAGAGGAGAGAGGGATGGAAGGGAGGGGTGAGAGGAAAGTGGCATGGGTAAATTGCTTAACTCTGCACAAGACCGCCAGGGTTTTAAGGGACCCCTGCTGCTCCCGGACAGGGCCAAGTGAGCTTCTAATATGGCAGCACGTATTCCTGCGGAGTGGAAGGCCCATCTCAAAGGTTGACTAGACATGTTTCTGATGTTAATTGCTGTATTTTGGTTATAAACTGGTATTGATGGGGTGAAATATTTCCTCAGTGTTACTGTGTGCAAAAAAATTAAAAATAATGAAGCAATTCTATCCCAAAATAACGCTGCATCACATAACATTATTTAAATTTTCTTCCCACACAATTTAGTCAAGCCTGTCGTGTAATTTGGTCCTCACCTGCCTCGTAATTCCAGAAGCCCTGCCTACAGGTTTAGAAATGTTTATCAGGAGGGGGTCCTTACGACTGAAAATGTTGACAGGGGGGTCTCGGCACCCAAAAGTTTGAAGACCTCTGTCGTAGGAGATGCAGCACAATGGGCAGTGCCACTAGTTAGACGGGACGATCCAATGATGTACGACTGGGATGCGTTTCTAGTAGCTTTTGAACAAACTTTCAATCGACGAGCCGCTACCCTCTCCGCGGATAGGGAACTGTTGAGCCTACGGCAAGGCAATCGGAATCTGATTGCCTATCTTAATGATTTCCGACGCCTAGTTGCAGAGACCGATTGGCCTGAAGACAAACAATCGGCCATCTTTCACCAAGGGCTGAAGGAAGACATGAAGGATGTGGTGGCCCAAATCGACCCCCAACCTCGCTCCTGTGAAGACCTTATTCAGTTAGTCTTACGACTAGATCATAGATTGAGCGAACGTAAAGGAGACTACAAGAAAAGAGACAGACCTGCCTATCGGGCAGAAACGGGCCGCCCTTCATATAGTACCCTCGGATCTAAGCCTGAACCCATGGAAATAGGAGCGGTACGTGCTCCCTTAACCTCGGAGGAGCGTGATTATAGGCGAAAAAACGGACTGTGCCTCTACTGCGGAAAGAAAGGACACTTCCTCAAAGAATGTACTCTTCGGTCCAGATCGCAGAGAGAAGATTATTGAAAATCGGCGGCTGCCGTAGCCGGACCATCGTCGGAAAACTACCAAGCTTGAAGAAGAAGGAAGGGACACCTTCAAGCTATGCCGTCATCCCTTCTCTGGACTACATTTCTGCTAACAGCCACAATCATCTCTATATTGACATTCACTTGGAAATACATGACAAATGGCACGTGGCACAGGCCATGGTAGATTCAGGAGCGACCGGCTGCTTCATGGATCAACAGCAAGCCGCTAAGATGGGGATCACCTTACAGGAAAAGAAATCACCCGAAGCAGTGTTTGCCGTTGATGGGAGACCGTTGACTGCAGGACCCATCAATCACCATACCGGACACCTCAGGATGAGGACAGAAACTGCTCATGAAGAGCGCTTGGATTTTAATATCATTCAAGCCCCCCAATACGGGGTGATACTCGGCCTACCCTGGCTAAGAACGCACAATCCTATGGTAAATTGGGTGACAAGAACCCTTCGGTTCACGTCTGATTTTTGCGAAAAGCATTGCAATCCTCTCCAAGAAACTCCAGCGACGTCTTTGGCCCACTGCCATCACATAGCCACAGCCGAAGAACATGAGGTGAATCTCCCGGAGGAATACCAGGAATATGCGGGAGTATTCGACGAGAAAGAGGCTGAGGTCCTCCCCCCGCATCGATCATACGACTGCCAGATTGACCTGGAACCCGGTGCCGTAGTCCCCTCCGGTCGCGTGTATGCTCTTACCGAACCAGAGACACAGCATCTTCGGGAATACCTGGATAAGTATTTAAAGCTGGGATTCATCCGCGATTCGAAGTCGCCCGCGGCCTCTCCCCTATTCTTCATTCCGAAGGCCAACGGCGAGCTCCGTGCGTGTGTAGACTATCGCTCATTGAACGCAGTAACTATAAAGAACAGATACCCGTTGCCCCTTATTAATGGAACAAGTTAAGGAGGCAGTGATCTACACACGTTTGGACTTAAAGGGGGCGTATCATTTGGTCCGCATGCGAAGTGGAGATGAGTGGAAGACGGCCTTCAAGACGAGATTCGGCCTCTATGAATATCTGGTCATGCCCTTTGGGTTGTGTAACGCTCCCGCCGCATTTCAATACTTCTTAAACGATGTCTTGAGGGAATATCTGGACAAATTAGTTGTCGTTTATATAGATGACATTTTGATCTATTCATCGAACCAAGAAAAACATACACAACATGTGGAGACCATTTTGAAAACCCTCCAGAAGCACAGCTTATACTGCAAACTCAGCAAGTGTGAGTTCAATGTAACATCTGTTGAATTCTTGGGAGTGATGTTGACGCCAGAAGGACAGGAAATGTCGGACAGAAAGGTGAAGGCTGTCCTTGAATGGCCCCGACCATTGACCATCCGGGATGTCCAATGCTTTCTCGGGTTCGCCAACTTTTACCGTCGCTTCATTGAACACTTTTCAGACTTGGCGGCCCCATTGACACACCTATTACGAAAGAAGACAACCTTCCAGTGGACCGACTCAGCCCAAGAAGGGTTTAACGCCCTAAAACGTGCATTCGCGTCAGCACCGGTCCTTATGCATGCCGATCCTGAGAAACCGTATATCGTGGAAGCAGACGCTTCTGACACTGCTGTGGGAGCAGTACTTTCCCAAAGACATAAAGAAACAGGACAACTGCATCCGGTTGCCTTCATGTCACGGAAGCTAAACAGTGCGGAGAGCAATTACACAATTGCAGAAAAAGAGCTACTTGCCATCAAGGAAGCCTTCACGGATTGGAGACACCATCTACAAGGGGCCCGACACATCGTGACGGTGTACACAGATCACCGGAATCTCCAATTCATGACGGCTGCTCGACACCTCACACCACGTCAACTGCGATGGACTCTGTTTTTCGCAGGCTTCAAATTTGTGGTGGCCTACAGACCGGGGAAGGACAACAAGAAGGCTGATGCATTGACTAGGCAAACCACTGCAAATTCCCCTACAATCGATCCCAAAAGAGCCATTATACCACCAAGTAATGTGGTAGGGGTTACTTATACAGATGCATTTCTGCGGAGCGTGGCCAAGAACGTCCGGACTAGAAAATGGCTAGACTGGCTAAAAGAGAACTCGGATTGGAAAATAAAAGGAGGACTACCTTTGCGGGGTAGACAGTTACTGCTACCCATTGTAGCGCTTCGCAAACGTGTGTTTGAGTGGTGTCACTCCCTTCCAAGTGCAGGGCATAATGGGGTGTCCAAAACCATTGACAGAATCTCCAGGCAATTCTGGTGGCCTTCCATGCGAACTGACATCACAAAGTGGATAAAGGAATGCGAGATCTGTAACCAAATGAAAACCAGCCACATGAAGCAAGCCGAAATGCTACGTCCGCTCCCTACTCCTGCGCTTCCATGGGAAAGCATTTCCATAGATTTTATCGTCGGAATGCCAGCCGATAAGGGACATACAGTGATTATGGTGGTGGTGGACTATTTGACAAAAATGGCACATTTCGTCGCCTGCAAAACGATACCCTCGGCTAGTACGCTAGCTCACTTGCTCTTGATACACGTAGTAAGGATACATGGACTGCCAACTCGTATAGGTTCAGATAGGGGGTCCCAGTTCACCGCAAACTTTTGGAGAACATGGTGTTCGGCACTGGGTATAGTTCCTAATATCTCAACCAGCTTCCACCCCCAGACAGATGGGCAAACAGAGAGGGTCAACCAGTCCCTAAAACAGTACCTCCGCTGCTATGTCAACGTCACAACAGAAGAGTGGGTGGACAAACTATGGGTGGCAGAAGCAGCATACAATAGTGCAGTACACAGTTCCACAAAAAAATCCCCGTTTTTTTGCACCTATGGTTTCCATCCCAGATTCAATCCCCTGGTGTTGCCTGTAGGGGATACACCCGTTCCTGAAGTACAGGATAGGATCTGCAATATACAGAAAACGCTGAGGGCAGTCCAAAAAGAGCTAGGGGCAGCGAAAATGAAATACAAGGCATATGCGGACAAACATAGACGACCCGGTCCGGTGTACAAAAAGGGGGATTACGTCTGGTTGTCTACAAGACATATCAGATTCAAACGCTACAGTGTGTTTAACCCTAAATATATTGGGCCCTATAAAGTGATTCAATTGATCAACCCGGTTGTGGTTAAGTTAGCCCTGCCCTCTTCTCTCCGTATCCATCCAGCTTTTCATGTGTCCTTACTGAAGCCTTCTCACACACCCGCTAAGAAAGGAGCGGTTCCGGTATTGGTCGATAATGAACCCGAACATGAGGTACGGGGCATTCTGGACTCTAAAATACACAGGGGTAAGCTGTGGTATTTAATTGCATGGAAGGGGTACGGCTCAGAAGAAGACTCCTGGGAACCAGCGTCGGGAGTGCACGCACCTAGGTATACGAAACTTTTTCATAAGAAGTACCCTACGAAACCTTGCCTCTGTCAGTGTTCTTCGGGGGAGGGATGTACTGTCACGAACCACCGTGGCCTCCGTAGAACACTGACGACCCGCGCTGTCGCAGCGCGACGTTCTTGAAACTACAAAACTTCATTTCCCAGGTTTCCCGGGTACCGGAAGCCAGCGCCGACGTCATGACGCTCGGCAAGGAAATCCTGAAAAGCTTCCGGGTTCCCGAGGAGCGGCGCTGCTAATTCAGAGTTCGAGGACGGCTGGAAGAAGACAACAAGAACCGGTAGGGGTGCGGTTGCACCAAAAGAGAACTTGTGGTCTTTCTGTTACATGCTTGAACGTTTCTGGTATTTTCAGTATTTCGACGGCTCGTAAGTCACGAGGCCTGACAATTGCACTACGTATTCATCGTCAAAGGGATTCTCTACTCCCTCCTATTTTGTGAACCCTTCCCCTGTGACTCAAGGGGATTCCAGGTACTTTGTTGGTTACTGGAAGCGAGCCGCAGGCCTGTTGGACGAGCCGGTGCCGGCTCTTGCAGGCTTGTGTTACGCTTCTTCTTTAATCGGACCTGCATGGTCCCAACCGCCGTGGCGGCATATTATTTGGTTGAAAAGCGAGAGAGGGGCCTAGGAGTTTCTGGCTGTATGACATTAATACCGTCTGGGGAGTGCTGGGCACAGTGACACTAGAGGGTTGCCATTTCTGACTCCTTGGGACATTGAGCTCCGGGTCTGATAGAGCTCCGTGGAAGATAGCTCCTTACCTGTTGCTGTTTCTTCTAGGTATGTTCTGTTTGTGTCTGTCCTCTGTATCCACTCCCTAACTCCCGTGGTTAGACCCTGTAGTAATTGTGCTCTCCCCTATACAGGACAAGGCAGAGACAGTGGCTTCCCCCAAGTTACTCCCTCGCTTCAAGGAGCCGTTCTATGTTATTTTGTCTTTACAGATCTCCCTCCCTGCTGTTCCCTTCCTTTCCTTCCCTCGCCTGATCACTCGATAGCGTCTGTGTGTTCAATCAGGCCTTTTGAGGTATCAGGAGGTGGACCCCATTGAGCATCGTACGTCTCCGAGGATCTGCAGACCTGACAACCACAACCAGCCTAACGACAGGGAGCTCCACAACAAGGCCAGATAGAGCAGTCAATGTACTGTCAATCAATGCCGGTGAGACATATTTGCTCACAAAGGATCTGGTAACTCCTTCCAACAGGCCCGGCACTCACACATAAAGGCCTATGGAATCTATGTATGTGTCGGTGACTATTAAAGGAAAGATACAATGTATTAAGATTGCCACTCCTTTAGAGCCCTTTGTCAACCATGCTTGATAGACCCTGGAGAAGCTGTATCTACCTAGAAATCCACACCTGGTACCCAGCAGATGGGTTTCCTGCAATAGTATTAACTGTAGGCTCTGAGTTTAGAGGTATTGCAGAACTGCACCTTGTTTGTTCTTATTGTTCAGGCCGCTGACGTTCCAAGAAATGGTTCTGAAATCAGCTGACGTGTATAAAAAAAATCCCTGTGTTGCAAGAGTGCATTCCTCCCCACAGGTTTTAGGCCAGTACTGCACTAAACTGGTGAAAACTAGAACAACCCCCAAACTCGCCCAACTCCCCTCTACCCCGTACTTCCTAATTCGAAGCATCTATTACCCCAAAAACTAAATTAAGTGACTTCAGGTCCCAGGCATGGCTGGCTAAGCCGCCAAAACGAATTGAAGTTCATGCAACGTGGTAGCTTTGCCATTTTGGTTGGTGACCCAACACCCCCCAAACATCATCCTGATCCTCCACACCCAATCCCTCCTCAACACTACAACCTGAGTATCACTATCACCACTGGAAATACGTGAACCAGAATCAATATCTAGTGTCCATTTTTGACGCTGCGGCTGGAGTCTTCGCCAACTTTAACTCCCAGTTTGAGAGCAATCCAGAGACCTCTTAGTGCTTCCTAGGTGAGCCTTCAAAGAGGCCAAGGGATATTTACCTTGCTGTCCTTGGAAGTCATGCTGCTCCTCCATCTACTCCCATGCACTCTCAGGTGTCTCAAAAAAGTGTGCTTTCCCATGTGCATGACTTTCAATTTTGCAGGATTCAGTAACGAATACTGTAGTTGCATGGCTCGCATCTTTTGCTTGGCTTCCATAACCTACGTTGCTGCTTTTTCTTGACTCTATGGTCCAGAAAGAGTAGGATTTTGAAGGCATTGCAGAAAACCTCTTTACTCTCCCACGTCTCCCGAAGTTTAGAGTCTCTGTCTGCATAACTGAGTAGGTGTATTATTATTATTTGGGGAGGAGTGCCAAACAGGTGCTGCGTACCGTGGCCTGGTGGGCATGTGCCACTATAAAGCAGGGAGAGAGTGCTTTAGGTGGCATCTAAGATCTGAACTAATCATTCAAAAACGTCTTAAGACGTGGGGCCTCCTGGCTCTAATGCAATCCCACTAACTAGAGGTTCATACGGCGTTATTTGGCCTCCGCATCCTCTACATGCAGTTCCAGACACTCTGCAGTTTATATACGTTTAGTATTGTTGGCCGTGAGAGCACAGAGTTGTTCCTCAATTGATAAAATAAGGTCCCTCACTGGTGCTGTTTGATAGGTTGTGCAAATCCTACCTCAGCAAGGATACCTCCAGCACCTCATATCCCTCCACAGCCCTCCCCAATTCGATCCTCTAGGGCGGTCCTAGGAGCCCGGATGGCTTGAAGAATCATTTCTTAGAACACTTGGTCGTCTGCGGATCCCGCCCATCGCCTTTGCGGGCATGGTGAACTTGTTGATTTTGGTTTCCTGACCAAGGTCTGCATGCTTGCCCTTACCATTGTAGCTTAGCAGCGCTAAACGGGAAGGACCATGGAGGGACGTAGCAGCAGCTTCCCCGACTCCACTGCCAGTGAGAAGAGGGGGGGAAGGGGGCAGACCGTTAGGCCAGGCTCCCAGGACTAGAAGTGTCTCCAAGTGTAGGAAAGGGGAGAGGCTAACACGAATCAATTACATGTGCCAACCGCAACAGAGCACCCGACTGGGCCACGGGGAGTGCGCACTGCTAAAGACCGAGGGGAAAGAGTCACCTGCACCCCCCTCAGCAGCACCAAGCCTGCAGATCTGATGGGGTGTGCAACCAACAGCGCAGTGTCAATGAGGAAACGTGGCTGGCAGTGTGGGGCCCAAAGCACTGAGTTGATCCCAGCGCCTCCTCAGTCTCGGCCTCCTTGACCGTCAAAATGATGTCCTGCAGGCCTTGGTGTTGCAGTATGTCTGGGCACACTAAAGTGCCAGCCACTGCTCCCCTGCAGGCACAGGGTCACCCATGCCGAGGGAGCAGTTGCTCAACAAGAAAAGGGGGGGGGTGATATATAGACTGTCCTCATCCCCCCGACAGTGCCAAGCATAGAAGACCGACAGGGAGCATGTCATGCAGCAGGAGCCAGCAATGAAGTCCCGTTCCCCTTGCCTGCCCAGCGCATAGCCTCCCAGACTGCAACGGTGGTAATCTGTCTTCCTCTGTGGCCACAGCGTTCCAGGCTCACCACCGCCCTCCTCTCCTGGGTGGGTGCAGCTGCTTCATCGGGCCAACATCAGACGTATCTGTGGCTCTGGCAGCAGCCAATGATTTACAGGTGGTAGGCCCAGCCCCGGCCCACTGGAAAAGAAACAACAATCGGGTGGGTGGAGGCGAAGTCCCCGATTTTGCCCTCTAAGGTCTCTGGAGTGGAAGGTGTGGCCCCAAAAGGTTGGATGGACACCGGTTATCAAATACATTTTAGATTGTGGGCGGCTAAGCGGAACTGCTCGTGATTGCTAACACCATCTTGCCCCAACACCAACGTCCCGTAGATCAGGATATTGCTCACTTGGTTAGAAAATCAAATATAAACTGGGCATCCAGACTCAATAGTATACCTAATGCTATATGTACTGGCTTTTTTCATGGCTTTTGTTAAAAGTCAACTTCTTCTCCCCTAAGTTAGTACCAACTCAGATAAACATTTAAATGACATCATCATTAGGTTGACCAGCTGGCATGGGTGCAAATTCAGGACGGTAAGTGTAAAAATTCAGGACAAAGGGTCAAAATTCAGGACAAAAGTTCAGGACAGTAGGTCAAAATTCAGGACAAAAGGTAAGTTTTACAGACACATAAGAGGAAATTGCGCGATAGTATAAAATTAAGTATATACACAACCACTTAAGTACAAGTCAAAATAAGTTTATATTATGTTGAGACAGTCGCACACTTTACGGTTTTTCGGTATGCGTGCAGCTTTGAGCAACTGTGCCGGTCTTTTTGTGGTATTTCTTATGCTAATAATCTATTTCTATGGTTACTGCACGGGTTGTCTAGACTGATATTTTGTTTACAACTCATGGTCTTGAACAGGCATGTTTGGTGAGAGAAGTAGTCAAGAAGATCTGCTCGGATAGACTTTGTTACTAGCATCTCATATCTGAGTGCCATTGCGAGATGTAAAGCGGCACGCAAAGGTGAACTAAAGGGAGGATTGCTTTGATGAACCCACTATAGGGAACGCATTATGGGTGTTTCAGCAACTGGAACTTAAATAATGGAATCTGACGTTGCTTATGGGGGCTTCACAGACAACTGCACTAGCTGACGGAAGTCAAAAAGGCGCTTTTTCCTACAGTTTTCTTAAAGAAGGCACTGTCGATACACTAGTACACAGTTTATTTTTTACGTCTTGCCTGTTGCTATAAACACAATATACATCTCATGCACAGCTCATTGCACTATGATGCTCTTCCTAAAACCTTACACCTAAAACAAAAAATGCAAACATTTACAATTACTAGTGTAACATTCAAGCAACAGTTAGGTGTCACTCAAATGTTATATGCATGATGTATAGATCCCACACATAAGCACACAGCAAATACAGAATAGTAAAACATAGGCAAGGGAGTAGCCAGACAATTTAAGCAAAGTCAGTCATTACAACCCTCCCCAGAGGAGCTCTCTTGTCCAAGGATCTAGCCATTAATCTTTCCATCAAAACCCTGATATCCACCATTTCAAATGTACTTACTGTCATCTATTAATTTTTTCATCCATCATTCAGTCTTTCAATCAATCAGGGGATTATAAAGCGCACTACTCACCCATGAGGGTCTCAAGGCACTGGGGTTGGGGGTGGAGGGGTGCAAGTCAGGGTTGTCCGAAAAGCCAGGTCTTGAGGCTCTTCCTGAAGGTGTGCAGGGTGGGGGAGCATCTGATGTTGACCGGGAGTTCGTTCCAGGCTTTAGCTGCGATGTGGGAGAAGGCTCTTCCCCCGGTTCTGGTTCTGCGCATGCGTGGGGTCGTAACTAGGGTGAGGTCAGCGGGGGTTTCTTTTGGGTGAGTGGAAGGAGATTCTTTCGTTGAGGTATTTGGGTCCGATGTTGTGGAGGGATTTGTAGGTGTGGGTGAGTAGTTTGAAGGTTACTCTCTTTCTGACGGAGAGCCAGTGGAGGTCTCACAGGTGTTTGGTCATATGTTCATGTTGTGGGGTGCCGAGGACAAGTCTGGCAGCGGAGTTTTGGATGATCTGGAGTTTCTGTCGCAGGTATTTGTTGATGCCCTCATAGAGGGCGTTTCCGTAGTCCAGTCTGCTGGTGATGAGGGCATGGTTGACTGTCTTTCTGGCTTCGGGTGAAATCCAGTTGAAGGTCTTGCGGAGGGAGTTGAAACAGGTGGAGGCGACGGCATTGACCTGGCGGGTCATGGTGAGGAAGGAGTCTAGAATGATGCCGAGGTTCTGGGCGTGGTTCGTCGGGGTGGGTGGGTTTCAGAGGGGGGAGAGCTGTCCCACACGGAGGGGGAGGGTCTATGGATGAGGACCTCAGTCTTCTCAGAGTTCAGTTTTAGGCAGCTGTCGCTCATCCAGGCAGCGACGTCCTTCATTCCTTCTTGGAAGCTGAGTTTGGTGTCTTTGGGTTCTTCGTGAGGGAGAGGATGAGCTGGGTGTCTTTCACAATTAATTCTGTCCATCCAACAGTGTGCCCATCCATATCCATACTAGTCCAACCAGTTGCAAACCTATCCATCATCTATCCTTCCATCCATCATTTCACTCATCCATCCCTCAATCCACCCTTTCACTCAACCATCCTGTCACTCATCCATCCACTCTTCCACCTATCCATCCACTCATCCAACCAACAGGTTACCCTTTCACCCAAGCAATCCTTTATCTCATCCATCCACAATTCCATTCATCCATTCACTGATCTATCCATCCATTCCTCCTCCCATTCTCTCTCCATTTCCCTTTCACATAGCCACCCATCCTTCTATCCACCCACTCATCCATTTACTCATCCACTCATGAATCCATCCATTGACCCAATCACTCATCCATCCTTTCACTCATCCAACCATCCTTTCTCTCATCCATCCACCCTTTCATTCATCTATCCATCCTTTTGTCCATCTACCTTCCCTTTCACTAACTCATCCATTCACTCTTCCACCCATCCATCCACTCATCCATCTAACCATTTACCCTTTCACCCACCCAGCCATTCTTTCACTTACTCGTCTATCCACCCAGTCACTCATACGTCCACCCATTCAACCTTTCACTCATCCATCCATCCTTTCTTCCAGCTCTCCACCCTCCCTTTCACTCATGTATGCATTCTTTCACTCATCCATCTTTACATTCTTCTTTTCACTCATTCATGCACCCATTCGCCCATCCATTCTGTCAAATCATTCATCCATGCTTTCACTCATCCATCCATCCTCCCTTTCTCTCTCCATTCCCCTTTCATTTAGCCACCCATCCTTCTATCCACCCTTCTCCCATCCACCAACTCATCCAATCATGAATTAATCCATTGACCCTATCACTCATCCATCCACCCTTTCACTCATCTATCCATACTTTTGTCCATCTTCCCTCCTTTTCACTCACTCGTCCATCCTTAAATCCACCCTTTAACTCATCCATCCATTTACCCTTTCACTTATCAATTCATCAATCCATCCATCATTTCTCTCATCCATCCACCCATTCACCCGCCCATCATCCACCCTTGCACTCATCCATCCTTTTACTGATCCTTCCACCCTTTTGCCCATCCATCTACCCTTCCACCCATACATCCATCTATTTACCCTCATCCATCCTTCCACTCACGCATCCATCATTTCTCTCATTATCTATCCATTAACCCTTTCACTCATCCATTTATCCTTTCACTAACCCATCCAGCCATTAACCCATTCCTTCACTTATTCACTAACCCACCTTTTCACATTAATTATTAGCTGAGCCTTTGTCTACTGAGTTGCAGACAGAAGAGGTCCATAAAAATCTTCACCCTTGCTGTAGTTTCTTTTTTTTTTGATAAACAAATTTTTATTTTCTTATAGAGAGCAAAATCAAGGAGAGCATACAACAATCTGATTAACTTTGGCATCAATAAAAACCTATCACAGAAGTATTGACAATCAATCACTTGACCCCCCCACCCCTCCTCCACCTCCGTCCCTCGACCCCCCCCCTAAAACAAGCCCCCAAGCCACTTCCCCCACACTCTGCGAAACTTTTTGGGGCAGCCCCGGGCAACGTACAACGTCCGTTCCTGTGTGGCGCACCAGTCCACCCCTCTTCTCCATGTGGCACCTTTGGGTGGGTCAATCTGCTTCCAAGCGGCTGCGATATCTCTTTTAGCCACCACCAGAGCAGTAGTTAGGAAATATTGTTCGTTACGGGATCCGTCCAACCCATCCGTTATCCCCAGCAGTGCCAGCTTAGGGTCATGAGGGACCTCCCATCCTAGGACCTCAGTTAATTTGGCTTCAATCTCGGCCCAATAGTTCCCCAGGCGTGAGCAAGACCAGACCATGTGAAAGAAGTCCGCCGGATCAACCCCGCACCTAGCGCATGAAGCATCCTGACGGAGGCCCGCTCGATATAGGCGTTCCGGGGTCAGATATGCGGCGTGGAGATAGTACAGCTGGATGAGCCGCAGTCTAGCCGAAGTGGTAATCGTCCTGGGTGCCATAAGGGCATCCCTCCAATCAGCCTCGTCCAGAGGACCCACCCAGGTCTCCCACCGCTGCCTCAGTCCGTTCCAATCCACCGGGGTGTTATTGATCAGGGACCGATAAATACGGGATATTCCTCCCCTCCCAAGACACCCCAGCATCACTTGGGCCTCGGGCGGACTATGGTCGGGTATCCTGGAGTCTAAAGGGACGTGAGATCGGACTGCATGGCGCAGTTGGAGATATTTATAGAATTGCGAAGAGTGTAGAGAGAACCGGCTCTGGAGCTCCTGGAAGGAACACATGTGGCTCCCCCGCCAGATATCACCCAAGCGGGAGATCCCCAGAAGATCCCACGCTCGAAATCCCTCAAGCCCCGCCACCTCCCGCAGCCAAGGACCGTGCCAAAGTGGTGCGACCAGGGTCAGTGTCTTCGACCAATGGGTGTGCCGCAAGGCGGCGCGCCACGCCAGAAAGGGGCCCCGCACAACATCCGGAAGCGACCGAGGGATCGCCGCCCCATAGAGTATGTTCTGAATAGCTGAGAACCCGGTGAGCTGCACCTCGAGCCTATAAGCCGGATCATCCCACCCGCCCGAGAACCAGTCATGAACCACCAGCAGCTGAGTGGCAAGATAGTACAAGTACAGATTAGTCATGCTCAGGCCTCCGTCATATGAAGGAACCCGGCAACGGTCCAATGCGAGACGGGGTCTGCCACCCCCCCCAGAGAAATTTAGTCGCAATTTTATCCAGGTCCCGGAACCAAGGGCGGGAGAAGGAGCAGGGCGTGTTCTGTAGCATATATAGGAACTTGGGAAGGGTCATCATCTTATAGATGGCAATCCTCCCCAGTGGGTTCAACGGAAGCGACTGCCACCTCTCCATATCCGATCTGGTCTTATTGACCACGGGGGCCACATTGAGAGCCCAGCAGAGTTCCGGAAGAAGGGTGACCCAAATCCCCAAATATTTAAAGGAGAGCCTCCGAAGGGGAATATCAGACTGCCAGTCGAAACACTCCCTAGATGGGTGCAGCGGGACCAGTACAGATTTCCTGGGGTTTAGATGAAGACCAGATGCCTGACCAAACCGGCGAAGAATCCAGCGTACACGGGGCCCCGAGACAGCCGGATCCGAAAGATAGAGAAGGACATATAGAGCAATTTTATCCGGGGCCATGCCCGGCCAGTCCCAACCACGGAGAGTAGGATCCGACCGTATCATCATGGCCAGGGGCTCCATTGCCAGGTTGAAGAGGAGGGGTGAGAGCGGGCAGCCCTGCCGCGTCCCCCGTCCTATGGAAAATGGGCGGGAGAGAGCCCCATTGACCAACACTCGGGCTCGCGGGACCGCGTACAGGACACGGACCATGGCGCGAAACTGGGGGCCAAAGCCCATTCGTTCCAAGGTCTTACCAAGATAGTCCCACCCCACCGAGTCAAAGGCCTTTTCGAAGTCAACCGGCAGAAGGGCCAGGTAAGGAGAAAGGCGCTCCCGGTGGAACAGGGCGAGGTGCAAGCGCCGTAAGCAGTGTCTGGTACCCCGGTTCGGCATAAATCCACATTGGTCCGGGTGAACCAGTGAGACAAGAAGCGGGCGCAGCCGCTGCGCGAGGATAGTGGCGTATATCTTAAGCTCGGTATTAATGAGGTATATCGGCCGGTAATCCGAACAGGACTGCGATGGGGGTTGTGTCTTGGGAAGGATGACTTTAGTGGCTGTGTCTGTTTCCTGTGGGAACGAACCCTTCTCCACCACCTCTGCAAAGAGATCCAGAAGCCTCGGGGCTAGGGTCTTGCGGTAGTAAGCATAGTATTCCTGTGGGAAACCGTCTGGTCCCGGGGTCTTCCCGGAAGCCAGGTGGCTGATCGCCTCATCAATCTCTTGCAGCTTGATGGGCAAGTCAAGGGTCTCACACGCCTCCCGTCTCAACCGCCCGAGGACCACCCCGCTCGTCCCCATCAGCTCCGCCAGGGAGATCTCCGGCGCCCGAGTTCGGTATAGTTGGGAGGAATAATCTGCAAAGGACTGAGCCATTGCCGCGGAGACCGTGTGGGTCACGCCTGTGGAATCCCTGATGGCAGGATTGATCCGGCCTGCCCGGGGGTAGGTAGCCAGCCGATGGAGAAGCGTACCATTTTTATCCCCCCAGCCGTAAACCCGGGCCACCGAGGAGCGCCAAAGAGTCTTCGCCGCCTCCAGAGAGTGCAAGCGTATTTCTTCCCGGAGGAAGGCCAGTCGGCGCGCCCGTGTGGCATCTCTCAACGCCTCCTGGTCCCGCTCAAGCTCCAGGGCCTGTGCCTCGCAAGCTGTGAGCTGCTGGATTTGTTGTCGACGCTGCTGCTGCACATGCCCCTTTGCAGCCCCCCTAATAGTCGCCTTGCCGGCCTCCCAAAGGGTGGCCGAGGAGGAGACGGAACCTACATTATGAAAGTAATAATTCGCAATCTCACCTCCTACCATATTCCGAAAAACGTTGTCTTGAAGGAACCAAGCATTCAGACGCCACATCGGGCGGGCAGACATGGGAGGCGTGCCAAGAGCGAGGAGCACTGGCGAGTGGTCCAACAGGCCCCTTGGAAGAATGCGGACATCCTGAACCCCTGCGCATTCGGTAGACGGGACGAAGATTAGGTCGATCCGGGCGTGAGAGTGATGCGCCGCCGAGGTGTGGGTATATTGGCGAGCCTGTGGATGCCAGACCCTCCATACGTCACACAGGCCCTGGGTTTCGGCCTAATTCGACCGTTGCTTCGCGCGAGCGGCTCGGGCGAGGGAGATCGGACCCGTCGAATCCAGACGGGGCATGTAAACAGCATTAAAGTCTCCCCCTAGAACGAGCGACCCCGCCGGAAGTGTTGGAAGTAGATCTGCGGTGTGGGAAAGGGCAGTCTGCAATAGGGATGGTGCCGCATAGAGGAACAGCAAGGTGAGAGGTCGCCCTTCGAAAGTGCCACAAACCGCGACAGCCATTCCGTGGGAATCTCGATGCACCTGAGCCAGTACAAAGGGAAAGGACCGTCTAAGCAAGATAGCCACCCCCCGGGAGCCCTTAGCAAATCCCGTATCCGTAACGGGCGAGAAAGGGACATTTATTGCCAAGAAGGTGGGTCTCCTGGAGGAGGAGCACGTCGATCTCCGCACATTGTGCATATTTAAGGACTGCCATGCGTTTAAAACGGTCCAAAAGATCATTGACATTCCAGGACAATACGCGCATGGCGGCCTTAGGAACGGATGTGTCAGCCATGGGTATATTCAGAGGCTGGAGCCGAGGGGGGGCACACAGGCGCGCGAGCACCCAGAAAGGAGGGACATCGGGAAATCGGACAGGAGAGCAGGTCAAAGGTTACATGATGCCGTGGAACAACAACAGAGAGAAGTTTACCCTCCACCAACAAAAACTTCTCTAGGAGGAAGAAACAACCCCAAACCAACCCCAACCCCCCACCCTATACTTCGAAAACAGAAGCATCTGTCGCCCTAACAAAGTGTAACAACAACCAAGCTAGAACGCTCGGGCCTGAACACCAGTGGACCCCTTAATAGATCGGAACCAGCCTGATTCACCTGCCCTGGCCGAGAGCAACGAGTATAACGGAGCACCGCAGCCCGGCCCCCAGTACCTGCAGCCCGGTAGGCCACCCCCAATCCCCCCTCCCGACAAGAATACAAACAGAAGAAAGAAGTCAAATGAGAGGGCTGTGGGAAAGGTCCGAAGTGTCCATCTGTGCGGCAGGCCGGGCCGCGGAACCCGCCTGCTGGGGCGACACGGCCCGCCGCCCGGTATCTGCGGGACTTGTAGGCGCCGCTGAAGAGGCAGAAGAGGCCCCAGACGCTCGGCGCGGCCGCCCCATGGAGCGCGTGATGACCACCTCTCCCTCTGCGCGTCTCCGGGGCAGCATGCGTTGCCGTCAACGGGATCTTGATGACTGGGGCATCTCCCGCCCCCCCCCCGCCCACCCGCTGGCGATCCTTGCCCAGATCGATGTAAGGGACGTTCCTCCGTCAGCCAAGTCCAGGCCGCTCGTGGTGTGTCAAAAAATATTGTCTTATGCTGAAAAATGACACAAAGGCGGGCCGGGAACTGAAACTGATACTGGAGGCCCAAGGATCGCATCTTCTGCTTCACCTCCGTATAGGATCGCCGTAGCTCCTGGACCTCCCGGGTGTAGTCCGGGAAAATCATTATAGTGTGGTTTTGGTACTTGAGAGTTTCTGTGCGCCGGGTCTCACGTAGAATCGCGTCTCTGTCCCTGAAATTAAGGATCTTGAGGATGAAGGGACAGGGAGGTGCCCCCGGAGGCCTGGGCGCCAGGGAACGATGGGCCCTCTCCACCACGAATGAGGCAGACAAGCTGTCCGCCGGCAGCCAAGATTTAAACCAGCGCTCCAAAAAGTCCGTCCCCTCCGGGAATCCCACCAGGCGGAGGTTACTACGCCGGGCTCGGTTTTCTGCGTCCTCCACCCGGCGGTGCAGCTCCTTAGAATGGGTGGTCAGTTCTCGCACCTGGTCCTGCAGCTGACGGATATCATCCTCAGCGGTAGATATTCTCGATTCAACTTCAGAGATGCGGGTGGTGGCGTTACGCAAATCTTGCCGAAGGAGGTCAACATCGACCCTGACCTCCCCCACCATGCCCTCCAGGGAGGAGCGGGACGCATTGATGGCCTGCAGGATGGCAGCAAGGTCCATGCTAGGGGCTGGAGCCGCCTCCGTGGTGGGGCCCGCCCCCCTCTCGGAGGTCGTGAATTGGTCCATCCTGGTTTGGGTGGCCGCGGGCGTCGGCTTGGATGCCTTGTCCTTACCCATGGTGGTGGCGCCTCGGGCAACGGGGACGTCGAGATCAGCCGATGAGCCACGTATGCACCCCCAGTGCTTCCACGAGGGCCGGGGAGGCAAAAGGCAGGAGGGAGGAGACACGGTTAGGGCATTCCGCCTGGCCAGAAGGTCAGTCACCACAGGTACCACAGGGCACTTCCCAGCGTGCTGCCCGATATGGCAGCCGGTTATCTCTCGGAGTCCCTCACCGATCCGTCACCCGCTGATATCCATGGAGGTACGCCGCCATCCACCGTACACCGCAACCAAGGCAGGCCCCACAGCTCAAATCGAGGGCCCGGGCCCGAACACCCCGTACCGACACTCCCGCACTGGAAAGGCCTCCAGGACACAAACGAAGGCGCTCACCCACGCTGCCGACCCCTCACAGGGGGCCCCTCGCCACCACGGCCTGTGCTCAATCCAAAACCATGGGTTCCAAACAGTTCGGACCCCCCCCCCCGGGGGTCCCGACAGTGTCACCCCCAACACCGTCAACTTCGTAGCCCAGAGAAGGGGGAGGAGGGGAAACGGGAAGCCACACACACCTTGACCGCCGGCCCGCGGCCCGGTTTTCAAAGGCGGCTCCGCACCATCGGTCGTCCCCCGCAGGCCGCGGAAGACCAGATCCAGAGTCTGCGATACAGGCGGAGGGAGGAAAGGAGGGGAGCCGGAACCCCCACAGCAGCTTCGGTAGCCCCACTGATGCTTCTCCCCACCGCCGCACTCACCGCTTGGTCATCGGTGGAAATCGGCCACTCTGGGCCCGCTCCACACCTCCAGCACCCCAGCAGATGGACACCAGGCAGGAGCTCCTTTATCACTCTCGCGGGGGGGGGGGGCCCGCAACGGCAGCAGAGACGCCTCCTCACGGCCGCCGGCAAGCCCAGGCCCACACACCTCGTGGGCGCCGCGGGCTCAAGTAGCCGCCCGCCCGTGCCACGGCACCAGGACTGCTGCCTCCTCCCACCGGCCTGCTATCAAGACGCCGGGTCGGGCTCTGAGGGGGCAGAGGCGCGCCAAACTCGAGCCAGGGACAGCGGGACAGCTCCGCACTCCAGCGCGCACGGATGGAGCCGGCCAGGGAAGCTCCGAGCGGATCAAGAAGGATTTGTGGGGTCCAGCGGCCGGAGCTTCACCGCAAGGCGGCCATGCTGGTCCCGCGCCACCTAGCGCTCCCCTTGCTGTAGTTTCTAAAGCAAGAGGTGGGGTAGGGGATGCTTCACTATGCCTCTGCACATAGGCAATCTGAAATCTTGGAAGTCACGAGCCATGCATGATGGACAGTGCCAGGACGTGAGGTGACTGTGACATGGTGTTGCTTCCAGGGCTTTAAGTGGGATGAAAAAACTGTGGGTCTCTCCAAGGGGCGTGTCTGATGTAATTAAGGGTATGGCTTAAAACACCTAAGCTAAAAGTATGTGCTGAGCATAATGTGTCACCCAACTGGTATTTTGCTGTTTCTACCATTGTATCCATTAACATTAGACCTACAACAAGCCATGACTATTAGCGTTGTCAATGGATGTTAGTTGCATAAAATAATAAAAATAGCAGCAACTATGACTTCATTGTATATAATATTAAAAATGCTTCAGCTCTAAAACGATGAGACTGTGTAAGAACTATAACCTCTTCTTTTAAACTTCTTTCACCAGTTTCTTTTCATGAGCTGGCACATAGCAGGATGGGCGGTTTTGTACGTTTGTTTTGTACATTTCTTCAATATAACCTTAACAGAATGCCCTGCCCTAGACCACGGCAGGAGTAGGTCACCACATGCTGTAAGAGCCCAAACTGGCCCATTATCATTCTGTTTGGGACAATCGGCCAGCATACAGAATGACAACTGGCGGGGTGGGGTGCTCTTCTGCTCCGAGGAGATGTGCGAGGCGGCCCATCAGGGAGCTGAGGCAGGGAAGTAGTTGTGCTCCCTGTAAGGCCCAAAATTACGGACAAAAGACGTCTGTAAAAGGAATCCTCACGGACAACGAATGTGAGGTCTAAATTACAGACGGTCCGTGAAATTTATGGACGGTTAGTCACCCTAACCATCATCCTTGAACAAACATCTATTGGGCTCCAAAGGTAAACAGCACAAAATCGGTAGTGGTGATACCAACAGTATGTAAAGTGTATTTGGGCGATCAGATAGTACAGATAGAAATTCGGGACACCAATCCCTCCACAATGATACGGCATGACTAGTGGGTTCCACCCTATGCGCGGCTGCTTGCCTGCCCATACAAGCCGGATAAGTAATGCACTAAATGTGTCAATACATTTTGTAGTGAGCACAATGGCAATATTTAGAAAGAGATATAAAAAACATGAAAGCACCACCATTTGTATGATGGAGTTTGATCCATCACTCAACTTGTGTTGCAAGGTTGTCGATCGCCGGCCTGTATTAGAGGCGAATCACCTCAGAAGCAGTACAGTGCAGAAAGATGCCCAGGTCATTAGGGTGTCAGTGCACCACCGTAATGGAAAGTCTATATCGATCTGAATGGTGACCGGGGTCAGCGGAAAGATTTCCGACCTGGTCCAATTGATAGTGAGTCCTGAGTATACTCCAAATTGTACCACCTTGCGCAGTTGCAGAGAGAGGTAAACACTCGGCTCCCTCACACATAACATCACATCATCAGCATAGAAGGAGGCTACGAGTGGTCTACCATGGAATTTGCCTCTCCTGGATATGTCGCGCCTGGGGGTCCATGGCAAGAATGAATAACTAGAGCGAGATTGGGCTTCCTGCCTGGTGTCTCGCTTGAGAGTGAATTGAAGGGATGTTTTGCCATTCAGTTTGAGGCGGGCAATAGGGTTAGTATACAGAAGCTGAATTAGATTGGCGAAACATACCCGGATCCCCAGTTTTTGCAACACCACGTATAAAAAGGGCTATTCTAAAGAACCAAATGCCTTTTTGGCATCTAATAAGATTGCTGCCGCTAGGAGGGTGGGCTCCAATTGGTTAATGACCGCAAAAATAGCGCGCAAATTTACCGTAGTGGAGTCGTTGGGAACAAATTCTGCCTGAAAGGGGCATCTGATCTTATCAGTTAATAAAGAGAGGCAGGTGGCTAGAAGTTTGGCTAAGATTTTATAATCTTGGTTGAGGAATGATAACAGCCTATACGATGTGCATTTTCGGGGTGTTTTGACTGGTTTAAGTGTGAGTGTGATTATAGCTTCCCGCATAGTGGGGGAAAGAGAGCCCTTCCGCAGATCTTCCACATATACCTCTAGCAATCAAAGGGCCAATAGGGTTTTGTAGGCTTTGTAAAATTCGCCCATTACGCCATCCGAGACGGGGGCTCGGTTGCCGGAAAGATCTTCAATTTCTAGTTTAATTTCGTCTTCATCAATGGGGGCTGACCAGTGTGAGGAGGACAGGGGAGTGATATGATAATGTGGGTGGCAGATAGTCAATTGCCTGGCCCGCTAATAAGGTGACAGGGATTGAGATACAAGTGGTATATTCTTGAACATGAACAGTGTGGGGCTGAGAAAAATTAGTAGTCGCGACCTGTGGGGTGCTGAATCCTCCAGGGATCTTTAAGGAGTGAGGAGCGCAGCAGTGAGACGAGAGCTTGTACAGCATGTTGTTTAGTGATGTGTCCTGATACAGTTGTGTCCGCAACGGGGTTTAAGGTTAGATTGAAGTCTCCCCCATTAGTATGTTATCGGTGTCTAATTGTGTAACATGTGCGGTGACCTTGGGATAGAACTCTGTAGAGTCCACATTCGGGGCATAAATGTTAACCAGCAGAAGTGGTTCGCTAGGCAGCGCGCCTATAACCAGGAGGTACCTACCCTCCTCATCTGCCACAACTTTCTGCTCCCATTAAGGGGAGTGTCCGATGTACTGGAATGCATATGCCCTGGGAAAATGTGCTATAATTGGCAAAAAAACGATTGGTACTCCAAGCCGTTGCAGATCGGTGTGATGGGAGCGGTGCATAATGTGTCCCCTGCAAGAAAGCTATTTGGATGGTATGTCTGGCCACATACGCTAAGACTTTGCGTTCTTTTAGAGGGTTTGAGAGCCCTCCAACGTTCCAGTAGAGACATTTTAGGTGCAAACCCTTACGCTTTACGTCTAGTGGGGACATACAAGTGGTGTGTTACACCAGGAAGCATGTTGTGAATGTGTGATATCCGTACAGTCATTTAGTCACGGAAACAATGCTCTGTTTTGTAACATAAAAAAACAATTTTTATAGAAACATTTCCTACAACCCCCCACCCACATTGGATACACGTGAAACAGCAACCAGTGAATCCCGAGAAAGAAAGGGAACTACTAGTTAAACAAACAGGAAAAAACTTCCAGGGGGTGTAGGCAACACTCCAGGGAGGTCACCATTCAAAGTTTGAATAAGTAAATGAGTTCTATACCACCTTGCAAATGCTAGTCTCTCAAATAGCAAAGGTTGCTGTCACTCAGCAAATATTTCACATTTATAACTCACGGAAGTCTATCAGTGATCCATCATCTTGGCTGGCTCACCTGGGTCAGTTCCAGCATAGAGGTCCGATGAATAAGAAGAAAGCACACCTTGTATAAAGTTTGTGAGGCAGCCAGTCGCTGTTATGATCCCGATTCATCACCACCTTCCTGTGCTTAGGTTTTCTACGTGCTTTGATGATGCTTCCAGAACTTCATGGCATACTCAGGGGTCTCAAAAATCTGCGCTTTCCCATCGATCTGGATGCGAAGTCTCGCCAGGTAGAGCATAGCATATTGCACGTTTGCTTTTCGTAATGTTCATTTAATGTCTACATATTTGCACCCTGCCTCTTGCACCATCAGCGTGAAGTGTGGGAAGAATGCCAGTTCTGTGCCTAGGTATTCTAGTGATCCCCTTTCTCGGGCCAGCCGTAGCACCACATCTCGGTCTTGGTAATTGAGGAGTCGTGCTATTAATAATCTTGGAGGTGCCCACTGCGCTGGACACGGTCCCAGTGTTCGATGCGCTATCTCCATCGCAAATGTACTGGAAAAAGCCTCTCTACCAAAGACGTCCGTCAGGACCATTTCAACAAATTTGGCCATGGGACCAGTGTTCGTGGACTCGGCCACGCCCACAATGCAAATGTTATTGAGGCGTGAGCGTGCCTCCAAATCTTCAGCATTGGAGGTCATTGTTCTTTAGCAAGCATTCAGCCCTCTCTAGCGTCTTGCTGGTAGTAGGTTATGAGTCTTCCAGAGTTGATACCTGCAGCTCTACTTCTCCAATGCGGGTTCCGTGTTGCTGGAGGCGCTCATGGATATTGTCAAGTCTGGCAGTGAGGGTATCTAGTCGTGTATCGATGGCCCTGAAGCCAGCGTGCAGTTCCGCCATGATGGCGGCTGTACCATTGAATGTGGGGACCTTGGCGCCCAGCGGCCTCACCGTATAATTATGTCTGGGGACCTTTGTGGTGTAAAATGACAGTTGGCACCACTGTGGGTCTGTTTGCCCCATTGTGAGATGCGGAATCTGGGAGTATGAGTGGCACAGGGAGTCTGGGCCTCTCTGTGGGCCTTGCAGTTTAGGCTTGTAGTGTGGGTCTAGTGACTTCCAGACAGAGGGAAAGCGCAGTTCAGTTATGTGTGATGGACCGGCTGTACATGCCTATGTAGGCCTGGAGTAAAAGCCCGGCAGTTTAATAGGAGAGATGCAGCTGGTTTATATAGCTGCCTGCTGGGGGGTTGGGGGGCTTCTGCAATGAATATACATTACTCCGTGGTATGGGAACTGGAGTTAAGACTTTATGCGCACCGAGTCCTGCTGGCAGGCGGGGCGACTCGGCGTTGCTTGAGGCATGCCTTGGAGGCCTAGCACCCACGTTTCCTGCCAAGCCGTTGCTCAGCGTGTCGTTTGGTGCACCTCTCTCACCCCGAGTACTCACTGCAGTGTCGCTCTGCTTCTAGCGTCAGATGCCATCAGGACCGTGAGCGGCGATATCTTCGCTCCTCTGTCTTCAGGCACGGCCAGGTGCCAGGTCCTGCACTTGCTGCAGCGCCTCGCACCCAGGACCCTGCCCTCATGCTCACCCGGGGCCCCTGTCGTCCTGGGCCTCGCCAGGCGCAGCATCGTCAATCCAGGGTCATTCAGAGCCACTGATGGCTCATCTTGGAGCCGCTTGTTTGCAGACTCTTTTCAGTGCTCTGTGCACCGGGACGACGGTAGGAAAAGCGGCAGCAGGTCGGCCATGAAGTAGGTGGTTCCGGAGCTTCGGAATCAAGCAGCCATCGTGGTCGCCGGCTCAACCACGCCCCCCTGCACTTGTACGGCTTGACTTGTAGCCTCACAATGTGTAATATTATAAGGTAAACAAATATGAATACTTCCTCAAATCACATGACCATAGTCCTTAATTCATACACCAATCACCCTGCAGAGAGCACTCACACCATTCTCCCTGCACTCATACACTGCTCCCACACCTCTTAACATATTATTAATTGCATATGCGAAACCTAATGCATTTACCAATGCTTTTTGCTTTTAAGCCTTGCCCTAAATCTTTACGTAAACATACACCTACATACCTAAACTAACAACTACAATCTATGTGTGGTGAAACTTTGTACCCGAATTATAGTTGGGTGCAAAAAGTGGTCATTATTGCGTGCACTTATTGTTTCTGTATACATTATTACATTTTCTGCACGTGCTTTTATCCCCAATTAAGAGGTAGTGGTGACAAGTGTAAAGTCATAGAAAAGGACAATGTAAATCACTCTTCCCTCTTAATTTGTACTAATGATAATAAAGTCGACAATCTCTTTTTAACTCTTTAAAAGTGCAACATGATTTTCATAAAGAACAACAAACGGAAGGGTGTGTAATAGATGTTCCCCTCTTTGTTGTGATTCGCTGTGGAACGTGTCAATGCATTAGCAGACCCAAACCATTTATACGTTTCTGACTATCAAAAGCGGGTGGTAAACCATTGGCAAAGCAGATGCTTTCACATGTCAAACAAAATTTGGCTGTTTTACAAAAAAAAAATCAACATTCAATAAATGTGAATGCAGAGATGACATACATGGTCTGGAATACTTTAAAACAAAAGTCAACATGACAATGCCTTTTATTTATGTGTTTTAAAAAACAGCAAGCAGCGCGTAAACATGCATTTTGTACTATAGTCGTTGCTTACGAGAATTAAAAAATGTGCATCTTTTACTGCCAGCCTTGTTTCTCGTAAGTAAGGACTATAATTACAACATGCATGATTACGCACCGCTTGCTAGTTTTCAAAACACATAAATAAAAGGCATTGTCGTTTACAATACCAATAGCTCAAACTCGAGCAAATGCGAGACATATTGCATTGCAAATGCTTGTTTTGTTTGTTATCATTGTGGTGTTGTTTAAAACACTCTGGCTACATTTATGAGCGTAGAGTGCGGTATACTTAAGAGGTTGGTGCACACAGCTGTTATTGCAATTAAAATACACATGCTTCAGGTTAAGATAGGATAGGATACGTTTTTTTAAAGCACTTGAATGCCGAGGCGTCTTGGCGCTGAGAGGGGAGATAGAGGGACGGCAACAACTATATCAGGTCTTAGATTGCGGGGAACAGCCAAGTTTTTAGCAATTTTCTAAACAGCAGCCTTTTCGATAGTAATCTCAAGTTAATAGGCAGCTGGTTCCACAGCTTGGCTGCAAAGTATGATAGATATCTGCCTCCCCAACTTACTCTGCGAATTTTCGAGATACAGATGAGACCTGTATTTGTAGATCTAAGGTTTCTCATGGGAGCATACCATGAGAAAATTTTCCGAAAATCAGCTGCCCCTCCGCCATGTAGTGCCTTATGGACCAGGCATAGGGCCTTGAATTCTACCCGTTGCTGAATCGGGAGCCAGTGTAGTGACCTGATGGCCGCAGAGGTGGAATGGCATTTGGGAATGTGTAGTAATAAACGAGCAGCCGCATTTTGTATTGACTGTAATTTTGCCCTCTGCGCCTTATCAATGCCTATAAAAATCGCAATGCAGTATTCTATCCTCGAGAGAATAAGGGCCACTACAACCGTTTTCCTTAGTTCCTGCGGGATAAAGGTGGAAATCTTCCAGAGAAGCTTCAATACAAAGAAGCAGGAAGAAGTTACACGGTTAATCTGGACCGCAAAATTAAGTTGGTCATCAAAGATGACCCCCAGATTCCTAACTTTGTCAGATGGAACGGGACATTCACCCGCCTCTGTCGACCACCAGGTTTTATTCCACAGGGATGGACCATTGCCAAACTCCATCACCTTTGTTTTGTCCGTATTGCTCTTAAGGTAGCTATAACTCATCCAGCTCATGATGTGAGTCAAACAAGCGTGAAAGCTGATGGCAGTGGACTCAGACTATTTAGATACAGAGATGACAATCTGGGAGTCGTCCGCCTACGAAACCAGAGAGAACCCATGGTCTCTGATGTGTCTGGCAAGTGGTTGAACTGGAAAAAACATATAAACACTTAAAAGTGGGTACTGTAGAGATAGACTGCGTTTAATTATTGTTAGTTACTGTTTTGGTGTTGTTTAAAAGACTGTGGCTACATTTATGAGCGTTGAGCGAAGTACACTTAAGAGGTTGGTGCACACGGTTGTTACTGTAATTAGAATACACATGCTTCAAGTTGAACTGGAAAAAAACATAAAAACTTAAAAGTAGGTACTGTAGCGATAGAGTGCATTTTGTTTTTTATGTTTGCTATTGTTGTGGTGTTGTTTAAAACAATGTGACTACATTTATGAGCGTTGAGTGAGGCACACTAAAGAGGTTGGTGCACACGGTATTCTACCACTCCTGGGACGAACATGCAGAATGCATCACCGGCACCATTTTTCTTAGGCAGCCCTGATGACCCAGTGGTAAAATGGAACAAGTGGAAAAAGATTTTTATCAACTTTGCTAGAGTTTGCGGAACTAATCTCAGTGCTGAACGCAAATACCTACTTGTGCTGCACTGTTTAGGACGCAAACGGCAAACAAGTTTTAGATACTCTACCTAGTTTAGATGCAGAATAACAAAGAAAGTTGAATAAATATGGGGTCTGCATTCTTAAACAGCGTCATCACTATCCTCAGTGTGTCAGTACAATTATGGGACGTTGTCACTTTGGATTCAGAGAACAAGGAAAAGATGAAAATGTGGAACACTACATTACCAGTTTAAGGAAACTACACTCAAGCTGTACGTTTGGTTGTGCAACAGAGGAGAGAATTTAGGAACAAATCATATTGAAGTGTGGTAGTGACAAAATTAGGGAGGAACTAGGACTAAAAATCTCCTCTAGAGGAGGTTCTAGTGATAGCCAAAAGAGAGGAACACATGGTGAAGTGTGTGAATGAACTCAGTGGTACTAGGAACAAACACATTATTCACCAGGACAAGGTGTATGAAGGGATAGGTTAAGTAAAACAAACGTCAGTAGTTGAAAAATACAAAAGTAACTTCAGTGGTGTGTGTTTTCGTTGCGGAAGACAAGGTCATACTACTAATGTGAATGTCTATTCTGCCTTATATGTGGATTGAAATAAATGTAGTTAAAAAAAGGGCACTTCAACAAATGATGTAAAAGACAGAGCAACATTGTGATGTGAAAGAGGTTTCAAACGAGCTAATATTCCAAGTTTGAGAAGCAGACAATGATCACCCAGTTAACAGGGTCAAGGCAGAAATGTGGATGTACTAATGAGGTTTGGTTTCCGTTCAAATGTGACCATAGTTACAAAACCCTAGTTTGAAGGAAACTTTAAAGGAGAGCATAATTGTAATCCCATAAAAACGTTGGAGTGTTTTAATGCTTGATTTGGAACTGGGGAGCAGATGTTTGGTTGGTAATATATACGTTTCAAACAAAGTAGACAATTAGATAGGGTTGCCACATCAAAGACTGTTAGGGGCCACAATGACTCTCAACGTCAGTCCTCAAGTGAAGATTAAAAAAATGGAGCAATACCGGAACAATTTTGAGAAAGAGTTTGAACATGAATTCAGCACTGAATTGGGATACAATACAGGGAGGGCACACACATACATCAGGCCTCGAGAAATCTACTCGCCCACTAGCCATGGCAAGTAAGATTTTATCAGGGTAAGCTATTTTTAGAGCATACTGGCCTGTTCTGGCAAGCTGACACATGACAGGTGTTCTGTTCACTCAGAAAGTGAATGACCCATAAAGATGTCTCTAAATCGTTTTTGAATCTTCTCATATTTGCTCTGTGTTAAGAGACAGAGGTCAAATGTCAGCTTATGTCTTCTTACAATTTGCTGCAAATTTTATCGTGGAGGTTTTCTTTCTCCAACTGCAAAATTGGAAGATTTTGTAAAGTGAACCTTCTGATAATCCTGTTGCATAAGAGTGTGAAATGAAATACTTTAACGTTTTTTTCTAACACACATCATTTAAATAGCTTGGAAATGTACTGTACAACATGTTTTCCTTAGTTATGAAAGCAACTACTTGTAATTCTGAGTGATGAAAAAGGGATTTTAATAGGATGAAAACAAATCAGAACACTTTAGTTGGTGATGTGCAAATTATACCTTTTTTGTTACACAGATTATTGTTTATATGCTATATAGTTCTATCAGTAAGGCTGCATGTTAGTGGGAAAGTTTGAGGCCATTTAAATGGAATATGTGCTGTTTGTAAATGACTATGTGCTACCACATCATGCTTTGTAATATATGTATTACAAGTGAGTTTTTAAACATGAACTGAGAAGTCAAGGGTCACGTGAAGCCTATATGTTGGCTAGAATTTTAATGTTGTAGCAAAAGTGTAATCTATTAAATTAGACAAAAGAGTTATTTGTACTGCAGAAATGCTGAACTTGCATATTTGAAGGTGCTCTCATATATGATAATGAAGAAAAAGGCTCTGTAAAATAAAATATATTTGCCTAAGATCACACAACTTAAGACCGGTTTACGGGTCAAGTACATTTCAGTTAGGTGGAATAGATTATTTAAGTCACTAGACCTGCAGGTCTGGTAAAATGTTTATGATTTTTGGAGGCCTGTTAATGGTCTTGTAACAGTAAGACATGTCTTTAAGAGTACAACACAGTGTGAGTAAAGAGCTAGACTGACTTAAAGACATCGGAGTAGAAGAATATGTGGAGGCAACAGAATGGTTGGTGCTGATAGTTGTAGCCAAGAAAGCAAGCGGTGAAATCTGCTTATGCATCAACCTTGGAGAACTTGGTGTGGGGCACTACATTTAAAGTTTGTTTAGACCATGAGGAAAGGGCTAGACTCAACCTCTTCACTAATAAGGAGGTAGGTCATTGCTCTTCAAGAGTTTGATTTCACTGCTGAGTGTATACCAGCTGTGAAGAGGTTTTCAGCAGATTGCTTGTCCAGTTTAGTGCGAACGATGACAATGATGATGCTCAGGATGAGTCTGAAGAAGACCTAAGGGTTTGCAAGGTCACACGTGGGAGCTTTGGCTAAGGATGACTGAAGATTAGAAATGGAAAAGTAATCTGTCTTGTCCAAAGTGCTAGAAGTGTTAAGATCTGGAATACTATGGTCCATGGTTAAAGATGAGTTGTCAGCATATAATACAATTTTGCTGAGGGGAAAAAGTCTGGTACCTCCAGAGGTTTATAAGAGAAATTACTGTGTTTGGCTTACGAAGGTCAAACAGGAATAGCTAAGACCAAAGAAAGATTACGCTCAAATGTGGACATACAAGAGGCTGCATGGAATGCAAATACAGCAACAAAGTGTTGAATGCCAGAAAATGCCCAAGGTGTGAAGAAGCCTTCCAAAATTTCCATGGGATGAGGTAGCAATAGATTTAGTGAGACCACTGAAAGGAAAACATCACACGCTTCATCTTATATTGTTAATAGATCCTTACTCAAGGTGGGTAGAGATTGTCTGCGTCCAGTACATCTCTTCCACCGGCATAATCAAGTTTTTGGAAGACAAATTTAAAAGAGGGAGTTATCCCAACTTTATTTTGTCTGACAGGGGTCCCCAATTCTATTAATTCGAGAAACATATAATTAAAGTTTTGTGAAATACAATATAAATAGAGTTCAATCTATAGAGTTCAATCTATCACCCTGAAACCAATTATGGAGTGGAGCGAACAAGAATTTTAGAGGCTACAATTGTCCAGAATGAACCGTTTGAGTTGGAGAGGGGCATTATATGAGCGGATTACAGCCTATTGCATGTTTCTTCATTCATCCACAGGAAAAACACCTTTCTCAAGGGCCAAAAAGTTGGGAAAAATTTTAAGAATGGAATCAAAAATTGATGATGGAAGGATTTAGAACTAGAGTTGTGTTCTTGTAGTACACTTCAACAGCCCATGCACTTGAATGCATAGAAAGGAGTATGTCAACAAGGATGTAGATGTAGATACCTGCAGCAATGGTAGTAATGGTGTTGGTGGTAGGAAAGGTTGTAGAATGTGCAAGTGTCCCAGTTATCTGAATGATTACGTCAGTAGTTGGTCTATAGAGTTGTGGTTGATAAACACGCATCGTCTCCTTTTGTATGAACAACACACCACGGCCCAAAGATGCTTTCAAGCAAGTTTTATTCCTAGCAATGCAACTCTACGCGTTTCGGAGCACGAGTCTCCTTGATCACTAGTAACAATGTTGCAGCGTGATGAAGTTAAAATAATACATCATATGACAAGACAGTGCAGTAGACAGTGTAAACAGACTTTCCGTTTTCCCCAAAATACAAATTCTCGTTAAATTCACAAATTGTGTTGCTGTCAATGCATTTACAGCTTTCTTTATTGTGGCAAGTGTGGCGCACATATGCAAACAATTCATCATTGTTTAAACGAGAAGCCATCAACTCATTTCTTGGTTGCTCAATTAAAAAAAGTTATTCATTCAATCGTGCCAAAACTTTAAGGGTCACAAGGCATACAATGGACAGCGATTCTGTCCGCTCTGCTGTTATACGCTTGTTCATTGCGCAGGTGCGCATTGCAAACACTTGTACAGCCCGTTTGTTGTTCACCACACTGAATCATTTTACAAGCCTAACATCTTGCCTGAACTGTGCTAGCAATCGCTTAAGCCTCTGCGATCGTTCACAGCACAAGTGCGCCGTGCTCAACCGTGCCATTCATTCACATATTCCACAAATAAGGAATTAATACACCACAACGACATCCCTTGGTAATCCACAGTGAATACAATGATTCAGGGGTAAATATAGTACAGTAAGCAAGGATTTCTCTCAGCGATGCCCCTGTCTCTTACCGGGTATTTCCACTAGTGTGTATAAAACCAACAAGGGGCTTGAATATGGTTAAATAATTCCATGTTTAGGTAGCATGATAACGACACATAGAAACAAGGCGCACTTGTGCAATAATAGACCGGATACAATTAAAATTAAGATTAATGAGTTTACATGGTATAGCGAACATTGAACTATGCCCACAGATGTTGAACCACGATGGATATGCCCTGTTGTTCCAGCCAAGTCCAGAGACGCAGGGCCTCTTGACAAAGAGTCCAAGACACCACTCCGCTCTGTTTGTTGCAGTACCACATGGCGGTAATGTTGTCTGTGAACACCTGAACTAGCCTTTCCTTGAGGGATGGTAAAAAGGCTTTCAGTGCCAATCGGATTGTACGAAGCTCCAACAGGTTGATATTGAGCCTGGTTTCTGCCAGAGACTAGAGTCCGCTGATTTCCACCACTCCCAGATGGCCACCCCATCCCAGAAGAGATACATCGTCACTACTGTGAGATCTGGGTGGAGAAGGGAGAGGGGTCTGCCTCGGACCCAATCACCACCGCCGCAGGAGTTTTTTTCACAGTGCCCTCCGATATCTGAACCAGGTTGGTAACATTTCCCCAATGCTGTGCCATTTGGAACTTCAGATCCTACTGCAAAGCCTGCATGTGCCATCTGGCATGGCCCACTAGCAGGATGCAGGAGGCCATGAGGCCCAACAGCCTTAGAGTCATTCTCACCGAAATCCAAGATCGAGGCTGAAATATTGGTATCGTATCCTGAATATCCTGGACTCGCCGCTCTGGAGGATAAGCCCGAAATTGCACCATGTCCAGAACTGCTCCGATTAAAGTGAGCGTCTGAGAGGGAGTCAGGTGACTTTGGCACATTGATAGTGAACCCCAGTGAATGTAGGAAGTTCGCAATAGTCTGGAGGTGGGAGACGGCTGCTTGGGACAAGCCCCCATTCAACAAACAGTCGTCGAGATAGGGGAAGACTGGAACCCCTGATTTCCGCAGATGGGCTGCGACCACAGCCATCACTTTGGTGAACACCCGAAGGGGAGCACGATAAACTGAAAGTGCTCATGGTCTACCACAAACCTCGGGTAGCGGCGATGGGCATGTGGAAATAGGCATCCTGCAAGTCCAACGCTACCATCCAGCCTCCCAGGTCCATGGCAGACAGGACCTGAGCAAGGGTGAGCATCTTGAACTTCTCCTTTTTGAGGAAGTAGTTGAGGGCCCTGAGATTGAGGACAGGACAAAGGCCTCTGTCCTCCTTTAGGACCAGAAAATAGCGGACATAGCAACTACAGCCTATTTCTGGCCCGGGAAACTTTCTATAGCTCCCTTGGCCAAGAAAGTCTTGACTTCCTCGCAGAGTAAGGCAAGGTTATCCTCCGTCAGCCGATCCTAAGTTGGAGGCATGGAGGGAGGTATAGTCTCGAAGGGGAGGGAGTAGTCCTTTTGAACTATTTGCAGCATCCACCTGTCTGAGGTGATATCTCACCAGTGGTGGAGATGATGGTGTATCCTGCAACCAACTGGACGTCCATGGTCCAGAGGGATCGGACTAGGAAGGTTTTGGGGTGGAGGAGGGGTTTGTGACTGGACTTGTGGCCACCCAACTCGTGAGGTCGAGGTAAACCATGTTCACAGCCCAACATATGTTGCTGGACTTGCGGGGTACTCTGGCTGGAATAGGGTTGGCGCACTTGGAAACCCCTTCTGTAGCTTCGATAGGGGCAAAAAGCAGACACAGGCCGGTACGACGTGGTAAGACCTAAAAACGTGGCCGTAGCCTGCGAGTCCTTAAAGTCCTCAAGCACTGCGTCTGCCTTGTCCGGGAGAGACGGGAGCCATCAAACGGCATGTCAATAATATTAGCTTGGACATCCCCTGAAAAACCATACATCCTCAGCCAGGTGTGCCACCATTGAGGAAATTGCTCTGCGTTGCGAGTCTGTTGTGTCTACGCCACATCGTATGACAATCTTCGCTGCATCTCTCCCGTCCTGGGAGAGGAGAGCCCAGTCCTACCCCGAGACTCTTGGCAGCACTTGCGTAATCGCATTCCATTTCGAATGGGAATAATGGGCCGAAAGGCAATGCTAGGCTGGCGGACGAAAAGATCTTCTTACCAAAGCTGTCCAGCCTTTTGGATTCTCTGTCCGTGGGTACGGAATGGAATGCACCACAAGAAGTGGATGCTTGGACCACCAAGCTTTATGGGTGGGATGGGTGGAGAGGAAAGCTGGGTCGCCCGGTGCAGGGCAGTGGCATCAGGCAATGGTTCTATTCACCAGAGCTCCTGTGCTGGGCTTGGACCAGGTGACCAGCAGAACGTCGGTCAAGGCGTCGTTGAAAGACAGAGAGGGTTACAAGGTGGAGGCACCAGGCTGCAGGACCTCCGTTAAGACGTTAGTCTTGACTGTCACTGTACCAAGCTGCAGATCCAAGACCTCTGCAACCCTAAGCACCATCACTGCAAACAAAGCCCCCTCCTCTGTAGCCAGGTTAGGGGTACACAGCATGCCAAAATGTGTCCAGGCCGCTGGCATCACCCAGGTCCTCATACCAGTCCCGATCTTGATTTGGTTGTGGGATTTCTAAGGGATCTAGCTGCCCCTCCTAATCATCATCATCCATTCCTAACCTTTCAGAATAGGGCAGGGTGAACGGCATGGAGCCGTACGGTTTCGTCAGCGTCAGTTCGGCAAACGCCCAACCAGCACCGTATCGTCTGGAATGACGAAGAGTGAGATGACGCAGAGGGTCTCGTCATCACACGTGGCACCACGGAAGGTCACAGAAGGATGACCGGCGGGGTCCTGATCCAAGAATCGATCAAAGAGGAGGCTGTGGCACCAGGGCCGGAACCAGAGGTGCGGGTTCTACTTCTGCTGAACCTGTGGGGCCCGAAGGCACACCAACAGGTTCAGGCCACCCAAATATGGTGTAAATGGAGCCATACAATTCTTGTAATTGGGCGGGGGTCGCTCCAGGCCCTAGAAAGGGAGGGAAAAGCACAGCCGATCCAGGCACCCGCTCTGTGGATCGGGGCCTGGAACGCAGAGGCTCCTCCATCTCATCACGTGACGGACAGGGTGAAGTAGAAGCGCACTTTGACTTCTTGTACTTTCTATGGTGCTTCTTACCTGACTGTGACTGGGAGGAAGAAGACTTCAACCCCCTGGAGCGGCGCTCGGACCTTCCTCTCAACTGGGATTGACAAAGCGACCTCCGTGGTGCCGTACACTGGCCCGCGATTAGCTTTAGGGACCTCAAAGCTTTCAGCACCATGGCCCGGCAATCAGAGCACGACCTTGTGTAGTGGTAAAGCTCCATGCACCAAAGACACACTAGGTGGAGGTCCGTGACCGGCATGGCGTGGTGACAGGTGCTGCACAGCTTGAACCCCGAGGTATTCTTGAACTTACCTACACACCAAAAGGACTTGACAAAAAGTCGAGAAAAGTCTGTCAAAAAGTGATTGGGGGTAGCTCTCTTCGACAGATCTCGGTTGGCTGGCACGAAGAGAAAAGAACTGATGTCAGCAAGCCAACAGCAATGCCGTGATTGGCTGGCTGCAACCGGAGAGAAAAGTTGTGCCCTCCATTTTGTTCATCGGGACTCAGTCCCCAGCATGGAAAATAAAGTTAAAGAGTGATAGAAGGGATCAGGGTAGAGGTACCCTGACCCCATGGGAGTAATGGGGTGTCTGGGAGGGACCCCTTCATGGGCAAGAAATTGTCCAAAACCTTTTTTTTTTAACACCAAGCGAGGATCTATGGGTCCTCCCCTGTTCCTCTTGGATTCGGGTGAATCCACACACCTACTCACACACCAATGTAGCCACTCAGAGACCCTCAAAACCACTCATACTCCCACTCACAGAGCTTTCACACACCCACACAGCCACTAACACACCCATACAGCCACTCACAGACCCTCAAAACCACTTGCACACCCACAGCCACTCACAAACCTACTTACAAACCTACTCACACACCCACTCACACACCCACTCACAGACTCACAGTCAGACATACACACACTCACACACCCACCACACACTCACACACCCACCACACACTCTTACACACCCACTCGTGCCCTTAGGTAACTATACCTCACGCCCTTGGTTAGAAAACTGTGAATGGCAGGGGCTGAAGTTATAGTTACCTTAGGGCACGAGTTATAGTTACTTGAGAACTATAACTGCTGAATTTGTGTGGTTTTGTGTGTGTAAAATATGAACCAAACTAGAACGTCTCTGTGACCTTTGTTTTTTTCAGTGATTATATATATACCGTAATCAAGGCCCCACTGCGCCAGTTCCGCCCAAACGCCCTATCCCAATAAGATTCCATTTATGGAAATCCTTTAGCTGCCCAACCTCATCCAGAAGGTCACTATCCCATAGCGGGGTTAGTTCTGTCAATTTGTTTTCCCACCCCAGCATTTTTCGTGGTCCTACGCCACACCTGTACCACCGTCCGTGTGTGCCTCAGCAGCAGCCCATCTTGCTTTTTCTTGTATAGTATGCGCTGATAGCCGCAACTACCCATGGCTAATTGATCTACTCGATATGCAGGGTCATTATGTGCTGCGTATACCCAATCATTGACATTAACAAGCTGATATGCTAGATAATAGTCCCTGATATTGGGGACTGCCAGGATGCCCTCATACACCCTACACTGCAGCTTACGAAGCGCTATTCGCGGGCTGCCTCCCCCCACAGCAGGGTGCGCTGTTTGGCCCCAAGTGCCTGGAAAATTGCAACACATATAGCAGACGGGGACGGCCCTCATCTTAAACAGTACTGCCCTACTCATAAGGGAGACTGGGAAGTGCCAATGGGCCACGTCCCCCCGTAGCCTCTCAAACTAGGCATATACATTCCAGGCCATGAAGTCTTCTTCTGTTCTGGTAATCCAGATACCAAGGTATTTTAACTCCTCCCAGTTGCCAGAGCCACGCAGTTGGACGTGAGAACCGGAGCCGCGCCCGCCAGGGAGAACACCAGGGACTTATCCCAATTTATATGGTAACCTGAGTAACTGCCAAAAAGATGCAGTATGTGAATAAGCCTGTGGGAAGTCTGGTGGGGCCTAAGTGCGTATAGCAAAATGTCCGCTTATAGGGAGATGCGCTCTTCGCAGCCACTCCCCCATCTATACCCCATACAAGCGGGTCACCCCCGACCCAGGCAACCAGCAGCACCAGCACCAGCATGAAGAGCCTGGGGGGAAAGTGAGTAGCCCTGTCTCGTACCCCTAGGTAGCCGGAATGGTCTTGAGACTGTCCCATTTACTCGGACCCTTGCCATTGGTTCAAGATAAAGGAGTCTGACCCACTTACAGAACTTTGGTTCAAGTCCCAACCTAGTTAGGGCCTCAAAAAGGTATGGCCATTCAATGCTGTCAAATGCCATTCGCGCGTTAAGTGGCAGCCTTAGTTGGTAGGGTTGCTGCCGCCCACATTACCCCATATAGGCATCATAGATTCAGTCTGGTGCTTCTGTGTGGCATAAAGCCTGACAGATCAGGATGGACTATGGTTGACATCATTTGACACAATCGATTGGCTAACACCTTTGCCAGTACCTTCACTTAAAAATTAAGCAGCAAAATTGGCCTACAGGAGTTACATAGTTCGGGGGGTGCTTCCTTTCTTTGGAATATTTCCTCGTAGTAGGTTGCATAGGCCCTTGCTATTTCCGCTCCTGTCTTACTTGGGGGGGGGGGGTGGGGGGGGGGGGAGCGCCTGGGTTGCAAAGCTCTACAACCCAACTCCGGCCCTTTTCTCTCCTCTCTAGCTATGCTATCATCTTATCAGCTTTGTCGCCAAGATTGTATGTACGCCTTTGCGTGGCTATCGCATTTGTACGGACTGCTTCTTTCCCCAAATCCCTAATCTTTCCCTGTTTCAGTCGCAGTTTGTGTTTCAAAACCGTCTGTCACCCCTCCCTTCCATATTTGCATCTCTGTGTCAGTTATTTCACGCTCTAGCTTGTCGCAGTGGGAACGTCGCTCCTTTTTTCCCCACCAGCCACCGCCTGTACATACCCCCTCGTTACCACTTTAAACGCTTCCCAGAGAGTACTGTGGGAGTCCACTGACCCAATGTGTTCATCAAAGGATTGTTGCGTTTGTTCACGGAATTCGTCCTGGAACTCATGGTCTCTGAAATACCATGGATCAACTTGTGGCAGGAGAGTGTAGTCCCGGAAGGGGCCGTGTAGCGTTACCTCAACTGGAGAATGATCGGATATGTCCCTCACTCTGTGATGCACCCCTGGAACTGTCCTGGGTACAAGGTCTGGATAAAAATATAGTCTAAACGGGAACCACTGCCATGGGCCGCCAAAATTAGTGTATATTGCCTAGCATTCAGGTTGTCCACAAAGCTGTTAGTCCCTTCACTTCTGCAAAGACTTGTAGTGGTTGTGGACCCAACCCCCGCATAACACCCTTTCCCTATATTGCTCCATTGACATTGTGGCATTCATGTCCCCTCCTAATATTAGGGTGCCCTGTGGCATAGCCAATAAAAGGGTACTTAGGTCAGGGAAGGTCTCTGTGTGGAGTCTTGGTGGGATGTAGATGGAACAAATGTTAATGTTGCGGCCCTCCCATGTCCCTGTAATCCGCACGAATCTCCTGGCTGGGTCATGCCACTTGCGCCCTGGCAGAAAAGGTAATGTGTTCTTGGCGAGGACTGCCACCTTCCTAGAGCCTGTTGTAAACCCTGCATGGGATAGGTGCATATATCCAAACCTGTTTAATGCCAAATACTTGTTGCCCTTCAAATGCGTCTCCTGCAGGAGAACTATCTCAGGGGAGTGCCTGCGGAAGTATCGCAGGACCATACTGCGCCTAATTTTGTCCCCCAAGCCATTGACATTCCCCGTCATAATCTGCAGGGCCTTTTTTGTTGGTATCATTGTAGGCATTTTGTAGCAAGTGTTGTTCCCCCAACCCCTCCCTAGCTTCCCCCTGCTCAAGCCCCCGGTTGCCATAGATTCGGATAGTACATGTGATAGTTGGTAGTGGCTCAGAAGCTAGAACATAGAAAATATGTAATTGATACAACTTAACACAAATCATGGTCCTCCTGAACAACCCCCACCCTGCTACCCTGCACCGTAGGTCTAAAACTACCCACATCCAAATTTTGCAGAGCGCCTGTCGCCCACTAAGCAGTCTCTAAATATTGGGGTCAGCTGGCGCCGCTTCTTCTAGCTTCTCTGCGCCCCCTGACTTCTCCCATTAGAATTATCCAGTGTCCAGTATTTAACCATCCATGCACTTGCATATTGGAGCTGCTGTACTTAGGTAACCTTCAAGTATGGATGAGTTCATATCACAGTCTTCCATTCTTCATGCCCAGAAGTCAGCCAGAACCTTTTCCCTCGCGGGAGAAGACCAGTGACTCTTTGCGTCCGGAGCGTTCAACGGGCCGGGCTTTTCGGGCGAGGTTCCAAGGAAAGACCTCCTTTTGAAGCTGCGTCTTGTGTCTCTTGTGAGTCGTCCCCTCCTTCCTTGTTGCTGCCCAGCCATTCTCGTTGTCGATGTGGTTTGCCTCCTTGCCTGTTTTCCAGCCAATCCCATACCTCCTTGAGCTCTGTAAAGTACCACGATTTGTCATTGTGCAACACCCTTCACTTAGCTGGAAATAGCATCATATATTTGAGGCCTTCAGCTCGGAGTGCATGTTTTGCCTCATTGAATGTGCATTGTTGCCGATGTACCAAAGGGTGAAATCTTGGGAAAACCGGATCAGTGCATTTTTGTAGTGCAGGTCCCTTTTTAGGCACGCGGCCTGAAGTATAGCATCTCGATAGTTCAATATCCTGGCAATGATTATCCTAGGTGGGGCCCCCGGTCTCAGTGGCAGCACCGGTGCCCTGTGTGCTCTCCCAACTGAAAAGAAGTTTGATATACGTTTTGGTTTTAGGTGCTTCAGTATAAGGTCCTCCATTAAAAGGTCCATTGACGGGCCTTTTGCCCCCTCTGAAACCCCCATCACCCTTATGTGTTCCAATGGGCCCGGCCCTCTTGGTGGTCGAGTGTTGCTGCCATTATCTTTTGTTGATTGGCTAGGTGTTTGACTTGATCTTCCAGTCTCCGGGTGGCCACCTGGAGGTTGGTAATATTCCTTTCTGCCACTGTGACCTTCTCTGAGGTTTGTTCATGTCCGCCTTGAGGAGAGTCACCTCTATTGTGACCTCAACTATTTTTGTTTCGAGGGTTGCTCCTAGTTCATGAATAGCTGCCATGATGACCCTAAGCAAGGGCTCAGTCTCCTCTTCCTCTTGTCCCCCCGTCGCACCTCCGTATGGGCCCGCTTGCCTGGGCACCATGGATTTGTCCAGCTTGCTGGACTGGGTGGGGAGCTCCTTTTGGACGCGTATTTGGCAGCACTTTAGTGGGCTATCTTTCGTATTACTACACCCCACCCCCTGTTGAGGTAAGGGTGGCACAGCTGAGGAACGCTCAGTGTACTCTTAGGCTCTTGTTTACCACTCCACTCCCTGTTGGGCCCGGGCACTTCAGAGCACTCTCAGGACCTATGTGGTTCACCTCACCTAGCTCTATTAGCGGACTTCACTGTGTCACACTGCCCTGTCCCGTGCTTGCCAGTTGACACTGTTTCTCACTTTCCTAGGATCAAGCAAGCCGGGTCTTGTATTTTTGTCTGGCACCCATTCTCCAGTGTGATTCCGGCAGCATTTTGGGCCGTTATGGAGCCAATATAGGTCCACTGTGTACCAGCAGTTCAGGAGCCGGCAATTATTTACTAGACCGGAGCGGCAGTCTCTGTTCTTGTTGTACGCTCCCGAGGGCTCCCAGCACCTTCCCTCCTCTCTGGATGTTCTCAGGGTTCTGCCTGGATGTGCAGAATTACTCACTTGTGCTTCAGGCTTCCCCGCTGGGGTATGCAGTGCTGCTTCTTCTACCTCCCCCCCCCCTCCGGGTCGTTCTGCTGCGGCTCACTGTGCCAGCCGTCGCTCCCCTCTTAGCGCAGATGGCCTTCACCCGTGCTCACTATCGGGCAATCAAGGATGAAGGTGAGAGGGAGGGAGGACGTCCAAGAGACCCTGGTGGATCAGCTCGTGGCCACCTCAGCGGCCCTCAGAAACCCTCAGCAGTCGCCATTCGGGCTACCTTCCGGCACTGCGGAGCTCATCTCCGGCAAAGTCTCGTGCCGGCGCAGCCCAAGTTGCTTCAGTCACCTCCGGGCGGGTCCTCCCCGCCACCAACGGCTCCCCTGCTGCTGTTCACTTTACTGAGCCCCCGCTCCGCTGTTCGAGGCAAAGCAGGGTGGATTTGGCCGTATTTTGAAGGAGGGCTGCAGCGGAGCTCCTAAATTACACGGCCCCCCAACAACACAACTATTTACCACTACACTCCTATAGATGTGACAACTCAGACTATTACAGGCTCCCAAAGCTATAAGAACGGCTTGGTCAGCATGTATTAGTTGTTTTTAATGTATACTGAACTAATACACAACTTTAGTTGTTCCATCTCCAAATTACACCAGATGCACCACCATGTGGCAGGCTGTCATAGGTGCGGGTGTTGTAAATGAAATGTCAGTGCTGATTACAGGAAAACATCGACTCAAATTAAGCACCGACTAAAATTTAAACTTATTTTAAGCAATTCTTACTACCAGGATTCCTCTCCCAAACACACAAATTTAAAATTTTTCATAATAGGACAACAGGTACCTGCAAATCCAGCGTGTTTCACCCCTATAATGCAACTGCAAAGGTATTGGCATTGCCAATGCTTCACCATAAGGCATTTTTAAAAAAATTAACAATATCAAACAAGCATTTGCAATGCAATAGGTCTCGCATTCACGTGAGTTTGAGCTATTGACATTGCAAATAACAATGCCTTTTATTTTTATTTTCGTTTTAAAAACCTAAATAAAAGGCTTCGTCATTTACAATGCCAAAAGCTTAAACTTGTGTAACTGCGAGACCTATTGCGTTGCAAATGCTTGTTTTTTTTGGCTGACACGGAACAATATCGCAAAAAGCAGTGACAAAACAAAATGTTTAAGTGATGCCATTAAAAAGCGATAATTATCTTCTTTGCCACTCGTGGTTTCATGCAGTGTCGCAGGAACAGAGTGCTTCACAAAGGGAAATTGTCCCATATAAAGGAAATTAATAAGATAAATATGAAAATTTACAGTACCCCTCCCTACCAGTGCAATGGTAATTTATTCTCTCCATACACAGTGCTTATTTGTAAAAGTAGGTATCACAAAAAGTGGTAGATGTCCATGGCGTTGTGGAAAAATGTGTGCAGGAATCTGAAGTAAACAGTACGTGGATCTGCTTTGGAAGTGGTGACGTCACACCTGAAGTGTGATTGACAGCGCAGGGCCTGGTTTGTGGTTCAGTAGAGCTTTCCATAACATTTGTAAAACGTCATGTAATATTTGTTAGTTTATTTGACATGTTTTGTGTAGTGCTTCAATGTCGCCTTCGAGGCCACTTCTGAGCGCTAGCCCAGTAGGCTGAGTAAGCAGTTAGGAGCTTTAGTCTTACTTCCATTTTGTTTGCAATATATTTAAAGTCCATTTTTTTTGTTTCCAATTTAACACCGAAGCGCCGCTCCAACTCGCAATATCTGAGTATTTAACACCTCTTTGTAACCTGCATTCAGGGCTCAAAAGGTAAGGGAAGTTCTACAAAGCGCCTGGAAGTATCTAATATTCGGTGAGCTGACCGAGCAGCCGGTGATCCATTTAAACCAGTAACATGTGTGCTTCGTTGAAATCTACAGTGTGTCTCAGATGGTGGATTACCTGGACACTAATCTAACTACAAGTTGAATTATTAAACCAGCCGGCCTGACGGTGCCTTGCGGCCTGTAGGTCAGAGGTTAGAACCCCAAGAGGGGGCAGATGAGAGCTGGACAGTAAGGGCTGCTGGGGTTGGGCCTTCTGTGCGCAGGCGACATCTAAGGTCTGGAGAGCAGGGGCATAGCAGGTTAGGGCTGGTGGGGTGGTGCGCTCTGCACAAGTGGCAGGCCAGGTCAAGAGAGAAGGGGCCAAGGGCCCTGGTTCAAACCACACTCACAGCTGGGGCAGTCGAGTACAGCAGTCACTGGGGTTCAGAGACCCCTCGGGCCTTTGGTGTCCGGTGCCACTGCGCCTGCTGCACCACTGATAGCCACACCCCTGCTGATAGGGTGAATGTAGGCCATGGAGAGGCAGGGCGTGGTTCGCTGGTGGGCTGCAGGTGTGGCCGTCACTCCTGTGAGCAGAGATGTTTTTAGGGCCGGGGTGAAGTTTAGCGTAGAATGGTGACACTTTAGACCTGGCGATCGGGCCAGGGTGTCGTCTATGGTTTTGGTTTGTTACATATTTGTAATAAAGGTCTTTTCTTCCCACCTCAGGCACACTCCTGTCAGTAGAACAAAACCAAGGGATGCAGTTCCTCTGGGAAGGAAAGGGGGAGAGCGATTAGTCTCTATATAATGCCCTCACACACCTAGCAAGGTGTCATGCTTCATCATAGGGCTGTGCTCCTCGTCGGGCCGGCGCTGCAATGCCAGACGGGCTCCCGCGAAGGGGCTCTTTTTCGGAGATCTTTTTAAGAGACAGCCGTATGGGTGCGTGGGGGTCAGTGCAACAAGTGTAGTGAGTGGTGGTGTAGTGAGTTAAAATAGGTATGGTATTGCCAGACAATGAACCATTTTATTCTGATGGTATACCAGCCTAAGTAAAAATAGGTGATCCCAAGGGATTATGATGATCCCTAGGGAAATCAGACGGTCGACATGTTTCTTGCTCTATGCCCAAGTGGGTCGGTGGCAATTCATCAGGACCACGTGAGAGAGTGCTCAAAAAATAAAGTGTGTAAACTCTACTACATAATTTAGTGATGCAGAAATTGTCAATACATCACCATGCAATCCAATGGGGTCCCTAAGGGAAGTGGACCCGTTGTTGCGGTACCTGGAAAAGAAAGGGGACAAGGGAGGACAACACAGACATATAAAACACAATTCGAACATGTTCTTGGGCTCCTGAAGGGAACCGTGCGTATGGTGTGGCTACCATATGGAAGTGCTCACACAGTGACCCAAGCAGAGTCATATCTAATCCATTCAGGTGTTGACCAGATAAGTGATAGGTGCAGATGCTTGGCGGATGCTAAGATGTGGAACACATAGTGAAGAGCTGGCACAGAGAATTACCAGGCGTGCGGCATGCTTTTGCGGAACTAGATACGTGCGACTAAGTGCACACAGAATCGAAAATATGCCGCAGTTTTATCCTGTGCGCTACACATGCTCCGAGGTGGAGGATTAAACGTGGTACTATATTCTGGTGTGCCGCCCTTAAAAAGTGAACTCACGCGCTAATGTGGGGGTTTTTTTTTAAACGACTTGGGGCATGCCTTAACGTAACTAGATACGTGCGACTAGGTGCACACCGTAACGAGAATATGCCACAATTTTATTCTGTGCGCTACAACATGCTCTGCCACGGAGGAGTAAGGCGTGGTACTATATTCTAGTAGACCGCCCTTCAAAATAATCACTCGCGCTCATGTGGGGGGGTTACAATAACAATCACGGTAAAAGACACTGTTTCAATGGAAACTACTGTGCCCAGCTCGTGGGTCTGTCGATCATAATGTAAGTTGTGCGGAGCAGACTCACCCCCATTTGGGAAAGAACTTGTAGTACGGGTTCGCCTGGCGGCCAGGGAGCGCCTGTCCTAAAACAATACGAACAAGAATAGTTTGTGATGCCTGGCGAGTCAAATTAGCTATGGCGGAACCCAGGGGTGGAGGATTACTTACAGAGTGTCGGCGCGTTCACTGCCGGGGACCTACTGCGGCTCAGGCTTCCGTAACACACTGCTGGGCGTGTGTGGCTGATAACGGAAGTGAGCAGGCGTGGCACAAGCGAAAAGACTAGACCGCAAGTCACGGCCGCCATAATGGGAGTGCAAAAACAACTTTATTGTTCAACGAGGGCGAAGATGAACAGTCGGCCCGGTTTAAAATACAAAACTCGAGCGTGATAAGGAGAGATATGTAGGTGATTATTATGTAGGTGATTGGAAGGGATAACATGTGATTTAGTATCCCCTGGACAGGCATAGGTATAGATTCTGTCGCAAAGATAATAAAAAAATTGTAAATATTAATAGGAGATGTTATGTATTCTCTGAATCTCCGGCTGGCAAGCCAAAAAATGGATTATATGTTAAAGCTGAATTTCGGACTGACTAGCCCATGGGGCATGGCCTGGGTTATCCCCAATAATCACTGTTGCTTATCGCAATTATCTGCAAAACCCAAGTCACAGCCCTGAGCACTCTCTCACGTGGTCCTGATGAATTGCCACCGACCCACTTGGGCATAGAGCAAGAAACATGTCGACCGTCTGATTTCCCTAGGGATCATCATAATCCCTTGGGATCACCTATTTTTACTTAGGCTGGTATACCATCAGAATAAAATGGTTCATTGTCTGGCAATACCATACCTATTTTAACTCACTACACCACCACTCACTACACTTGTTGCACTGACCCCCACGCACCCATACGGCTGTCTCTTAAAAAGATCTCCGAAAAAGAGCCCCTTCGCGGGAGCCCGTCGGGCATTGCAGCGCCGGCCCGACGAGGAGCACAGCCCTATGATGAAGCATGACACCTTGCTAGGTGTGTGAGGGCATTATATAGAGACTAATCGCTCTCCCCCTTTCCTTCCCAGAGGAACTGCATCCCTTGGTTTTGTTCTATATTCCTCGGAGCACGGTGCAGGACCTCATTAAAAAGCTCTTGGTTCCTCCTCCTTTTTGAAGCATTACGTACGGCGGCTCAGCCGTGGGACCTTAGCCCGAGTGGCTAGCGGATAATTACCGCTTCCCCCCCCTTTTTCTCCCTTCCCTTCCCTTGGACAACCCCGACCATGGAACAACACCAAGGTTTATCCTTTGATGACGATCTGGTGACAGAAATTCTCAGAACACCATCTTTACTAGACGCAGATGGAGCCATGGCCACTACGGGCATGGGCAGTGACTGGAACAGCATTACCAACATGAAACGCCAACTAATGAAGATCATAATGCACGGGGCAATCATGACTGAATACCTTCGCGCAAATATAGCCCCCAATGGGCTTATTGTGTCAAACATGCCAAGAATCTTCCTTGAGGATAAGCAATTTAAGGAAGAATGGTCCCTAGTTGCCTGGAAGTGCACTAGGGACTGGTTGATACTGATTATTAAGACCGCTAAACGTCTTGCTGATGACCTAATCATCCAGATCACCATTGCCGAAGGAGCATTAAAAGCGACCATCACTATCGCGGCCTTTAAAGCCAAATTATCAGAAATCAATAGCGAAATCGCAGAAAACAAGGATTATCTAATGAGACAAAAAATCAACAAACTCCAAAAAGATATCAATCGCTTCAATAAAGAAAAAATCTATCCTTACCTAAAAGACGATTTCCAAAATGCACAGAGTGACTATTCGTCAGAGGATAGTTCTAACTCACGTCGAAGAACGAATTCAAATAGCAGCAATTCTAGCTCTGAGAGTTGGAGAGGCCAACAACCTTACCAGCAACACGGACCACCGAACCCACAGTATACCTATCCCATGCCCCCTTTTCCAGGCCCACACATGTGGCAACCACCCGGTTTCCAACAGGGACCTGTTCCATTCAACCCCTACCTACCACAACCTTTTTTAGGCAGAGGCTGGGGCAGGGGCAGAGGAAGAAGAAGAGGCGGGTACAATCAACAAAAACAGGTCCACTGGAAAGACCAAACAGACCAAGGCCCGATGGAACTCAGGAGCCACAGAGGGAAGAAAAACTGATAGTAAATCTATCAGATCGACAGCTAAACCAACCAGAGATCAAGATCCTCTCTAAGGGTCTGGGCTTCGTGCCCACACCACGACACAACGAATTCAGAACTCATTGTGAGGTACATGACCTCTTTCGGAAAATCCGCTTGAGGAATTTCTTCACAGGCCAAAATCCCCCTCCTTCATCTGACTCAGGCCTACGCAAACCATCCTCCTTCACTCCTTCATCCGCAATGGTCCCTCCGGAAATCTTGGCTTTTGAGAAAGCAGTCCTCAATGACATTAACAACATGACAGAGAAAAAATCCTTCCACAACATCACTCGCCTTGAAAATTTGGCGATAACTGATCTGAGCCAAGATACCACTATAACCATCAAAGAGGCTGACAAGGGGGGAGCAATAGTGATCATGTCCACCCCCGATTACAGAACAGAATGCCTAAGACAACTAAGTGACACACGGTATTACGAACAAATCAAAGAAGATCCAACCAACAAACTGGTCATTACAATAAGAACATTAGTGACCAGTGCCTTAACACAAGGCTGGATTTCGAAAAATGAGTCGGAATTCTTGATGAATAAGGATCCTCGGATACCTTACTTTTACACATTACCTAAAATCCACAAAGGTGTCCTGCCCCCACCTGGGAGGCCAATTGTGTCAGGTATCAACTCGGTGCTGGAACCCCTCTCGCGGTTCTGCGACCACTTTTTACGCCCTCTGGTACAAAAAACGCCAACTTTTCTACTAGACACAAGGGACGTCCTAAACATCATCAAACAAATTAACGAAACTGGCAGTAGTGTGGATGCTCTGGTCACTATGGATGTAGAGGCCCTCTACACCAACATTCCTCAGAGGGCTACCTTGGATGTTGTGGAAGAAGTACTACGAGCACAAACATGGAACTCACCCACCCCAATCTCCTTTATTATGGAGTGTGCAGAGATTGCCCTAACTAAAAACTATTTCCAATTTGAAGATCGGATGTACCATCAAGTCCAGGGCACTTCGATGGGGAGCACATTTGCTCCCAGCCTGGCATGTCTCTACATGGCTCATTTTGAGGCCAACCACATCCTTTGTGAGACCAACATCTACCAGGGTAACATTACCCTTTGGCGGAGGTATATTGACGATATACTCATTTTTTGGAAAGGGGATCTAAATACCATCCCTTCTTTTGTAGCATGGGTGAATTCCCTAAACCCCTACTTGCGGTTTACAGCCAACTCCTCTGTGCTTGAACTGCCGTTCCTGGATCTGCTTATTCAAAAAAGCACTTCGGGGTTGAATACTAAAACTTATAAAAAACCAACTGACAGCCATAGCCCACTACTTTTTAGTAGTTTTCACCCCAAGGCTTTACGAAACAACCTGCCATACGGGCAATATCTCAGACTACGTCGAAATTGTAGCGCACTGGAGGATTTCAAATCCCAGGCACACGAACTCACTGACCACCTAGCCCGCAGGGAATATCCGGACATTATAACACAAACGGCCTACAAAAGGGCTCGCAACACCAACAGAGATGTCTTGCTGGCCTCTACAGAAAGAATGAAAACTGACCTAATTACTTGTGTAAGCACCTTCACTCCAGAATCCAACACCTTCCAAAAAATAATCAAAAGGCATTGGAAACTTCTATCGGTAGGAGGCTGGGAAGCTCCAAAACCACGTTTCGCATTTAAAAGAACTGACAATTTGAAAACTATGCTTATCAGCACCAGACCCAAACCAGCTCCACGAGCTGAGCCAAGACTGTGGGGACTTCCTCCTGTGACAGGCCACCATCCATGCGGACAATGCACAGCTTGTAACCTTACAAAAACGAGTAAATCTGTAACCTTCTCGGAAACTCTGAATTGGCAACAAAGATCCCATACTAATTGCAATACCCGCAATTGCATTTACTTAATCCAGTGCCCATGTAAGCTAATGTACATTGGCATGACGACACGTCCAGTAAAGATCAGGATCTCCGAGCATCGGAGTAACATTAGATGCAAAAAGATCAGTACGAAAATGTGCACACATTTCTTGGAAGCAAATCACACTGCCAACGACCTCTCATGGACAGTCCTTCAAGCCTTCCCAATAATCAGTAAGGAAGCCCTCTTCCACAAGGAACAACATGGATCTTTAGAATTTCGAGCCACACCAACGGCCTCAACGATGATATACCGTGGGCCACTCTCAATAATACATGAACATCTGGCGATATGAGATGGCCGTTAAAAAATCTATGATGGGCATACCTACTCAGGGCTGTGACTTGGGTTTTGCAGATAATTGCGATAAGCAACAGTGATTATTGGGGATAACCCAGGCCATGCCCCATGGGCTAGTCAGTCCGAAATTCAGCTTTAACATATAATCCATTTTTTGGCTTGCCAGCCGGAGATTCAGAGAATACATAACATCTCCTATTAATATTTACAATTTTTTTATTATCTTTGCGACAGAATCTATACCTATGCCTGTCCAGGGGATATTAAATCACATGTTATCCCTTCCAATCACCTACATAATAATCACCTACATATCTCTCCTTATCACGCTCGAGTTTTGTATTTTAAACCGGGCCGACTGTTCATCTTCGCCCTCGTTGAACAATAAAGTTGTTTTTGCACTCCCATTATGGCGGCCGTGACTTGCGGTCTAGTCTTTTCGCTTGTGCCACGCCTGCTCACTTCCGTTATCAGCCACACACGCCCAGCAGTGTGTTACGGAAGCCTGAGCCGCAGTAGGTTCCCGGCAGTGAACGCGCCGACACTCTGTAAGTAATCCTCCACCCCTGGGTTCCGTCATAGCTAATTTGACTCGCCAGGCATCACAAACTATTCTTGTTCGTATTGTTTTAGGACAGGCGCTCCCTGGCCGCCAGGCGAACCCGTACTACAAGTTCTTTCCCAAATGGGGGTGAGTCTGCTCCGCACAACTGACATTATGATCGACAGACCCACGAGCTGGGCACAGTAGTTTCCATTGAAACAGTGTCTTTTACCGTGATTGTTATTGTAACCCCCCCACATGAGCGCGAGTGATTATTTTGAAGGGCGGTCTACTAGAATATAGTACCACGCCTTACTCCTCCGTGGCAGAGCATGTTGTAGCGCACAGAATAAAATTGTGGCATATTCTCGTTACGGTGTGCACCTAGTCGCACGTATCTAGTTACGTTAAGGCATGCCCCAAGTCGTTTCAAAAAAACCCCCCACATTAGCGCGTGAGTTCACTTTTTAAGGGCGGCACACCAGAATATAGTACCACGTTTAATCCTCCACCTCGGAGCATGTGTAGCGCACAGGATAAAACTGCGGCATATTTTCGATTCTGTGTGCACTTAGTCGCACGTATCTAGTTCCGCAAAAGCATGCCGCACTCCTGGTAATTCTCTGTGCCAGCTCTTCACTATGTGTTCCACATCTTAGCATCCGCCAAGCATCTGCACCTATCACTTATCTGGTCAACACCTGAATGGATTAGATATGACTCTGCTTGGGTCACTGTGTGAGCACTTCCATATGGTAGCCACACCATACGCACGGTTCCCTTCAGGAGCCCAAGAACATGTTCGAATTGTGTTTTATATGTCTGTGTTGTCCTCCCTTGTCCCCTTTCTTTTCCAGGTACCGCAACAACGGGTCCACTTCCCTTAGGGACCCCATTGGATTGCATGGTGATGTATTGACAATTTCTGCATCACTAAATTATGTAGTAGAGTTTACACACTTTATTTTTTGAGCACTCTCTCACGTGGTCCTGATGAATTGCCACCGACCCACTTGGGCATAGAGCAAGAAACATGTCGACCGTCTGATTTCCCTAGGGATCATCATAATCCCTTGGGATCACCTATTTTTACTTAGGCTGGTATACCATCAGAATAAAATGGTTCATTGTCTGGCAATACCATACCTATTTTAACTCACTACACCACCACTCACTACACTTGTTGCACTGACCCCCACGCACCCATACGGCTGTCTCTTAAAAAGATCTCCGAAAAAGAGCCCCTTCGCGGGAGCCCGTCGGGCATTGCAGCGCCGGCCCGACGAGGAGCACAGCCCTATGATGAAGCATGACACCTTGCTAGGTGTGTGAGGGCATTATATAGAGACTAATCGCTCTCCCCCTTTCCTTCCCAGAGGAACTGCATCCCTTGGTTTTGTTCTATATTCCTCGGAGCACGGTGCAGGACCTCATTAAAAAGCTCTTGGTTCCTCCTCCTTTTTGAAACACTCCTGTCAGTGTCAGCCAGTGTGGCCCTTCTTTCCTGGGTTCTTGCATGTTTACCAGCGGCTTCTCTGAAGCTGCAGCAAGTCTGTTTACTCCCAGGACAGCCTGGTCGCCACAGGAGTCAGGGTGGGACAGCCGTGCCTCTCTCAGGCACGACGGCCCCGCCAAGTGCCAAGACTCCGGTCAGAAAGCGCTGAGCTCAGGCAAGTGCCAAGACTCGGGCCAGGAAGCGCAGGGCTTGGCTAGTGCCAAGACTCGTGCCAGGTAGCGCAGAGCAGGGGCTAGTGCCAAGAATCGGGCCAGGAAGAGCGGGCGGTGGGTGCTGAAGCCCGTGGTCCCGCAGCCCTCTGGCAGACGCTGTCCCGTCTGAGAACCAAGGCTTTTTCCTGCAGGCGATGGGCAAGTAACTGACATATTTTTCATCTAGCGCTTGCACCCGCAGCTTCGTGGCGCTGTACAACCGCTGTTAGAGTCAACATACCTGGATTCTTGTTGGAGGAAGTGCTTTGTAATATGTGCCCGCCTTTATTTGCGTTGCCCCCAGCAGTCCTAAAACAAATCCCATTATTGGCAACACATCTATGGAAGCTGAAAGAGGACGACCTTATTGGCCGTTCTGCATCCAGTGTGTTAATCGTCATCCTCCCCAAAGGGCCTTTAAGCAGCAGAAAAAGTCTGTTGACTCTGTGAGGGGTGAAATTACCGGCAGATGAGCCCATGACTAGGGCGAGAATGGGAGAGACGCCGGGGAGGGGGTGGAACAACAAAGGGAGGCTCACAGCTCAGTTCTGCGCAGAGCACATAGTGAATAACTTCTGTCATCGAATTATGGTTTTGGTCTCATGTGCCTCACAAGGAAGAGATGTGTTTCGCTGATAACTGCGTATCATTGTCGTCGCATTGTAGAATGAAGCGGGCGCCGTAAATCGCCACATCCCATGAAGCGGGCGTCGTGGCGAAGTGAGATAAACTGGTGTGAAATAGCAGCAGGGAAGGGGGCGGAGAGGGGCTACGAGGGAGAGCGACGTGAAGCCATATGGCTGCTTTGCGCGCGTGCACGCCTCGTGCAGTGTCGCATTGTAGAATGAAGCGGGCGCCGTAAATCGCCACATCCCATGAAGCGGGCGTCGTGGCGAAGTGAGATAAACTGGTGTGAAATAGCAGCAGGGAAGGGGGCGGAAAGGGGCTACGAGGGAGAGCGACGTAAAGCCATATGGCTGCTTTGCGCGCGTGCACGCCTCGTGCACTGTAGCTCTATGCCAGGGGAAGCACTTTCAAAAATCCACTTACAAAATGTCTCAAAGAGACAGCTTTCGCTGTCTCAGCGAGACCTAAAAATGGCTCTGGATGCTTCACAACACATACTTACACGTGCACCAAAAGGGATCTTGGAATGCTTATTGTTTCAGGTAATCTATTCCCAAAATGACCGACGGCACATGAGTACCCACACTGGAGGGAGTTTTCTGAAACAAAAAGCATTCTAAGGTGTCCACTGGTGTCTTTGCACAAATTGTGATGCAATGATGCATGTGCATGTACTGCATTTGCTGTCCACAATACGGCTTCCTCTCCTATTACTTGCTGACTTCATGCTTGTCTTTGACCTTGTACAGCGCTCTGCTTCCTTTTGGCTAAGTTTGGACTATAGAAATATTGAATACATACATACATTGTCATACACTCAAGACGATTATGACTTTTGGTTTTAAGTTTAATTCAGTGTTCCAAGATAGCAGACAGATATTTTCAAGCAGCAAATTAAATAACAAAACACGGTAGGGAAGCTCAAAAAGAAAAAATCAATTGGTTTGGTATTAGTATAAAGCTGCAGGGCACTCATGAAGAAAACTTTTTTCTTTTCCTTTTTTTATTTAAAAAAACTGAAATTTTTAAAAAAGCAAGGAGGGGTGAGGGAACTACAGATTAATGGAAGTAGGAAGGAGAAGTGGACAGGGTGACAACAAACAGTGTATGTGCAATGCTGTTCAAAACAAACAAAGTGAGCAGCCCGGTAGTAGCGTGAAGCTGTGGAACTCTCACATAATTAATTATTTTAAAATATATCTATATATATTTATAAATATATATACATATATATTAAAGAAAAAAATTATGAAGCAGGGAGTGGCAAGGGGCAATGGATTAGCAGGGGTTGGTAATTATACTGGGAAACAGAATAGGTAGAGGCAATTCATAGGCTCCCTTGGAGTGCTCAAGAACAAATAAAAAATAGTTCTGTGATGTCAGTAGTAGAAGGATAAAATGCATCCAATTAAGAGGATGGTAAAAGAAGAAATGCTTCCGGGGCAGGACAAACACAAGCATTGGCATAGCTAATAGGTCTCGCCTTTGGGACCTTATAAGTGTTTAGCCATGAAACAGTTGATGTTGTTGCACCAAGGATATTTTGCTGGATAACTAAACACTTATAAGGTCCCAAAGGCGTGACCTATTGGCTATGCCAATGCTTGTTCATCAAAGTAGCATACGTCTTCTGCAAAGCACATCTGGTAATATGCAGAGTTTTATTTTATGTAGCTAGGTAAGTAGGTTAATGCTTTTAACACAGAGATCCTTTTGTTACTTGCAGTTCATAAATTGTACTCGTTATATAGCACAGTGAACTATATAGGACATGTGACTCCTACACCATGTAACCCTCACTGCCTTATGTAACACATCCTGTACACTGATTTAGACATTTGAATCATTTATGGTCAATGTGATGTAAAGCGCTCTGACACCTTGCATTGAGAGGAGTAGCGCTATAAAGAAATAAAACAAAATAATGTTATGTAAATGTTTGTGTAATTACTGTGACAGATCAAGACATCTGACATTCTTACAGTGCATGCATACCTCAGTTACAGGGACTGAACAAAGTCAAAACCATGGTCTCTTAAGTACCTGTGAAGTAATAAGCTGGGAGCCTTTGTTTCCCCTCCACTGCGTTTGCATCTAGGTGTGAAGCTCCAGATAGCTACTAGCCAGGATACAGGGACAAAAGGAGGCCTGATAGCCCCATAACTTGAGGCTTTATGGGCCGAGTTGGAATCTGATAACAACCCCCTCCACCCCCCCACTTGCTGCTCGTTAGGAAAGCAGACAAAGTGCAGGCACTGCGGAATGTGTCCCGGTGTTTGAAACTTACACCGGGACAAGTTCAGCATATTTCTAGCGGGGGGCAACTTATTGGCAGGGTAGATGGCATCTACCTTTGAAAATAGTGAATCTACCTGCGCGTACCCCTCGACTTGTGCCCCGATTCATTGGCTGAAAAGAACTGAAATTTGCACTATCCTACTACTTTCACCTGAAATGTTAAGCATTTTGCAATACGCTATCGTCACAAAACGCATTTAGGCTCTTATTTGCTAACAAAGTGAAACTTCTAAATTATACGGTGCATTTGGTGGCGCACAGGCTGTGGTACATAACGTTTCTTTACTTAAGCTACACAGAAGTTGAGTGATGATTTATACTGTCAGAAACAGCATTTGATACAAGCAGCTTTCTCAGCTAACACTAACTTATGAGCCAACGCTGAAGACTCTGCATCATCATCAGCAACGGCTTCAGAACAAACATGAGTTACTAAGGGTGATTCACCTTCTCGCATACACATTAGACACAACGTAGCTCCTACTAGGTCAGACAGTCGGATTAGTGGATCTGCAAACAAGGAACTAATCAATCAACCCTGTTTGCACTTCAGACTGCATATCTAACCTGGAAGCGAGACCTTCGTAGGCACATTGGCATTTGAAGACAGTACAGATACTCTGTAAATGATTACATACCCAGTAATAGTGAGGTCTTCTGGCACTTCGGCAGCTCCTGGTCTCCAATGCTGGGTTTCAGGATCAGGCTTAGATTGGCATAGACATCTCCGAGATGAGATGAGTTCAGGTGGGCACCAACTGCAGGACCCGCTACGGAAGGGGCACCCCCTTTGTAAAGAATTCCAAAGGAGTAGGATATCCTATTCCGGTAATTTTCCCGGTACAGGAAGGCCATGACCACGAGCTAGACACACAGAAACATCAGCAAGTAGCGCCCTTTGGCAAAGCCCATTTTTACTTGAACGTGTGGATGTCTAGTGCGGAGACAGTGTGAGCGATCCTGAGAGGGCAGTCTCAGAGAAGGCGGACAAAATCAGTGTTAGAAGATATTTTTTAGAAAGCCGCTTTTGTAAGAGCACCGAACACTGGGGCCAGCAACGAAAAGAGGGAGAGGCGCGTAAGCAACCCTAGATTTCGCTGATTTTGGGGAGCACAAAGTCAGGGTTCCAAAAATTCCAAGGCACTTTGTCTTTGAGCGGTCAGGTAGGAGCTCCAGAGAGACTAACTGGAAGGGCATTCCTCATAGCTTTCTCCAATGCACAGAAACTTCAAAGTGGGTTTCGAACTGTCAATGAGTTACCTTCATTCACACAGAGCGGTTCGGTCTCACACCAGGATAAAGCGAGCTTGAAGCCCACAGTCGGCGGCGCTCCTGCGCTATCGCTAGTGTCTGCCTACTCACCGCAGTAACAAGTGCGCAGCGGTTTCACCAGCGAGGCAGCCCCCTGCCACATTCCACACAGGACTGTGTCCGAATACATAAACCGGTTCAACAGGAAAACCAAGATATTAACAACAAGGGGCACAACACCTCCCTCTACTCCGTCCGTGTCTTTACGCTACAAGCGCACGCACGGACAGAATTAAACATTTTCTTGTCGAAGTGCAAGTAAAATGCATTTTAGCTTCAAAATTAGCACTTGTTTATAGAGGTGTGACTGTTACAGCAGATGAGTGATGAAACACTGCAAACAGTTCACAAAAACACTGGACACATTCTATCCCCGTTGCACTGAGATTTGGGTAGCAACATGGAACCTATTTGCCACACCCAGCTAAAAGATGTAGCAAAAATCTAAACAATTATGAAGTATTACAAAAGTAAAAACAACAACGATAAAGAAAGAACGTGGTCGGCGGCGAAAGTGAACCACTGAATTTGTAGCTAAAGTGCACCAGAGCAAGCACGAGCTCCATCTGTTTCCAATTAATGCGAACGCGAGAAGCGGGCGCGATAATTGGAAACAGATGGCACTGATGGCCAAGTGCATGCAGTCTTTCTTAGTAAGACGCATGCAAAGCCCAATAGCAAGTGATAAAAAAAGCACACGCCCGAGCGTGTGTTTGGAGTTTAAAAGCCCTCACTAAATGCCTCGCATAGCAGCGCATGCGCGCTGGTTCTGGTGAGACCTAAAAAGGAAAGCCAACAAATCAGGATCATTGTAACTGAGGAAGACAATAAACAATGCCCAATGGGCTGACCTAAAAGCACACTATGCATTATTGAACTTGAGGCAAAAGGTTTTCGACAGAAAACAGAAAAATATGACTGTGTTTAGCTACCATACAAACAGCTAATAGGCCTGAAATGTTTTACTTAATAGTGCAATTAAGCACTGACGAATTATGACACTTCGCTTTTAACAGGCGTTATATTTCCATTTACTGACAAGAATATATTTCAAATTTGTCTTTATAGTGACTGGGTTATAACACTCTTATAAACTGCAATAGGTCAAAATTGTGCATGGGGGAGTGGCTTCGAAGCCAAGGAAAATGGCCGCTCTTTTGCGGAGCTCCGCATCGGCATGAGGAGCCGAGATTCCTCCGGGCATGTTGTCGACACTTTTGGACCTCGCAAAACATGGCAGATGTGTGTGAGGACCAGCGCTACCGGTTGTTCTACTTTTCAAAGCCCAGGGTGAGCGCGGTTTTCTTTTTTCTGTCTTTTTTGGACGCGCTCGTTTCAATGTGGCCGCCATTTTGTTTTTCTTTAAAGCGCCGCTGGGGCTTCTCTCCTCACCGGTGAACTACTGCAAGTATGTGTTTACGCTGCCTGCATAATTTGCTTCATATTTGCCACTTCTCTACATTATTCATGCTAATTGGAAATGTTTACTTCAATTTTTATTTTTCAATGAGGTAATTTTTCCTCATATCTGACTTGTCTTTATACTATTCGAGGAAATCAAGGATAACATTTTTTGTCTTCTGAGGAAGAAAATATTCTTCTCATTTAATTGATACTCCACAGAGTCCGTTTTTAACTTTGTTATAAGGCAAAGGCAAGCTCTACACGCAATTACGCTAATTCTCTGGACAGTAATTCAGTGGAGGACTACAACCCCTTCAGTGTCTTGCAAGAAAACATGGCAGATGCAGACCCTAATCTTCCTCACACAGGTGATGCGATTCCTACTATGTCTAGCAATACTCCCAAGCAGGCATCAAAAATTACTTCTGCCTCAACAGTAGTCTCCACTAAACGCGTTAAGAAGGATCCACCTTCACCTCCTAGCACTTCATCGGCATTATCCATGGAGTTGCTTCTTCAGGAAATACACGCTCTCAAGCCTTACATGGAGGAAACAAATATCCGTCTCCAGAGTCTTGAAGATTAATGGTCTCATATGGAGCAAAAGACCTTACTTTTAGAACAACGTGTCGATTCTGTCCAAGATGTTATTAGTCAAATTCCTCCTCTACAGTCGGAGATTTCACACCTTAAGCAACAAGTGGAAAATTTGGAAAATCGCAATAGGCGTATCAAAAATTACGCATTTATGGTCTTGTGGAAGGGCTTGAAGGTTCGGATCCTCCCGCCTTTTTTCAATCTTTTCTACCGACGCTTCTGGGTCTTCCTGACTCCCCAAGACTGAATATCAAAAGGGCTCATCGCTTGGGACAAACCCTAAAATCGGTATCTTCTACCACGAAACCAATAGGTATTATTCTATATTTTTTAGAATATACAGATTTGCTCAAAGTCCTACATGCTGCCAAAGATGAGGGGAAAATTTCCTGGCAAGGTGCCAATCTCTTTTTCGCTCAGGACTATGCCAAAGCGACTGCTGATAGACGGAAAAAATTCTTGGACATGAGACCAGCTCTATGCAGTTTGAATGCTCGTTATGGGTTATTTCATCCTGGTCTTATGAAGGTGACATTTAACAACAGAACACCTACCTACGAAGAGCCGGCTCGTTTACAATACTTCTTGGACTCCCGCAAAGAAGAAAACATGGAAATTCCTCGTTCATCGATGTTTTGAGTGTCTTCATGTTGTTCTGTTATGATCTTATATTTTATGTATCTTGATGTTTGTTATTGTTCATTATATCTTTTGTAATAACTTTTCCCTTTTACTTTTAGGTGCAGTTTACTGTGATCCTCGGTTATGTGATCCTATTATCTCGCCTGGACGTTGTATCCCTTATCCATTGTCATCCTGGAGTTTTCCTGCTTGATCGTGCAGTTTTCCTCATGTGGCTTCACCATCCCCATGTTTCCGTGTTTTTTGTGGTATGTTCTTTATTAATTTTTAATTCTTTTCTGTTTTGTATTTAGTCAATTCTTGTTTCTTCTATTATCTTATCTATTTGCTACATTTCTTTTTCCCCTCTCTCTTTATCTCCTTACTTTTTTCTTTTTATTCCATTCACTGGGCTTTCTTCTTTCTCTTCTTCACAACTCAGTTTCTATTTTATCCTATCTTTTCCTACTGTATACTCCTCTTTCTCTACATTTATCATTACTTTACGAAAGTTCTTTCAATTGAAATTTTGACTCTTCATGAATCATTATACTGGTAATTGTTTAGATCATAGTTTAACATTTATTATATATATTTAGATGGAACGTTAAAGGTTTGGGTTTCCCCATGAAACGTCAACGTGGTTTATCACCTATTGCAAATCTAAAGGGTGATATTGTTTTATTTTGCGAGAAATTTATGTGACTAATATTGAAATAGCTAAATTGCATCGCCAATGGGTAGGTCATGTTTTTGCATCTCCAGGCTCAGGATAGCGAAATGGTGTAGCTATTCTTTGCCATAAACGTTTGGATGTCCAACTTATAAGGCAAGATAATGATTCTGAAGGTAGATGGGTTTCACTCTCTTTCAATAATTAACAAAATTCCTTTAACCATTTTTAATGTATACGCACCTACCACCCAAGATAAAATTTTCTGGCCTCAAATCTTTTCCAATGTAATGACCTATACTGATGAATATTTAATCTTTGGTGGTGATTGTAACATGATTATAGACCCTTTTATAGATAGGCGTTCCAATTCTAGACTATCTCCTTCCCTTGCCCATACCCAGTTTACTTCCACTATAACTCAAAGGTCTCTTGTTGATTCCTGGAGATTATGTCATTCTACCTTGCAAGAATACATTTATTTCTCACCAGTACACTCATCTCAGTCCCGAATAGATTATATTTTTATCTCCAAAGCTCTGACACAACATATTTCCCATGCTGATATAGGTTCTATTTTAATTTCTGATCATGCCCCTGTCTCCCTAGGTTTGGATTTACTTCCCCCTATCAAAGGCACTAGGAGGTGGAGATTTAACAATTCCCTTCTTTTGGACTCAAAATTTACACCCGCCTTTCAGGATTTTGCAACCACTTTTTTTTTTTTACAGAAAATGAATCCCCACAGACATCTCCTCAACTTGTTTGGGATAACTTTAAAGCCGCCTCTAGGGACTTCATTCTTTCTTTTGTAGCCCAGAAACTAAAGGCATCTTCCCAAACAATACAAGCTCTTGATGCACAAATTAAACGATTGGAGCATACTTACTATCTAACAAAAACTCAATCGGATTTGAATGATCTTATCAAAGCCAAACTTTCCTTTAATAAACTCTCAACCGAATCCGCGAATATATTCTTAATCAAGTCTACTCAGTGTAATACTTAGTGCTAAGTATTACACTGCGCAGAATAAATCTAGTAATGTTCTTGCTAATTATCTCAACATTTTAAACAAAAGCACTAAAATTGAATCTATTTTAACGTCATCTAACGCCACAGTTCATAAAAATGAAGAGATTCTTCTAGAATTCACTAAGTTTTATCAAAAACTTTATACACCTGAGTCCACCTCTCAACCGACTGCTATTTCACAATATTTATCCTCAATCTCTCCACCATCTTCTCATGAGGTGGATTTTTCTTCCTTGGAGGAAGATATACAAGTTAAAGATATTCTTAACGCCGTTCATTCCTTTAAAAAAGGGAAAGCGCCGGGGACCAATGGATTTACAATTGAATTCTACACTCATTTTTCTCACATTCTTCTTCCCAAACTTCATCAATTACTTTTATTCTTTATATCATCCCAGAAATCAGAAGGTTCCTTTCAGGAAGCTTTGATTTGTCTTCTCCCTAAAGAAAATAAAGATCACACATTGTGCAAAAATTATAGACCCATTTCTTTAATAAATTTAGATTATAAAATATTCGCGAAAATTCTTGCCCTTCGCCAGGATGGTATTCTATCTCATTTCATTAGCAAAGAACAATGTGGTTTCATCAAAGGCCGACACCTATCCGACAATACTCGCCTCTTTTTTTAATGTTCTAAGTAAATCTCAATCTCATAAGCAATCACTAGCAGCTGTTACTTTAGATGCTGAAAAAGCATTCAATAGGGTTAATTGGCAGTTTATTTTTTCAACACTTGTTTAGTTTGGTTTTGGTCCCAAATTTCTCACTTATGTTTCCTCACTGTACTCTTTTCCCTGGTTTTGTATTCTGGCTAGTGGTCTCCTCTCTCCCTCCTTTCCTCTTCACAGAGGTGACCGACAAGGTTGTCTGCTCTCTCCACTTTTATTCATTCTGACCCTAGAACCCTTTTTAATAAAAATTTGTTTGAATAAGGATATCTCAGGTTTTCCATATGGTAATACATCTTTAAAACGTTCTGCATATGCAGACGATATTGTTTTATTCATTTCCAATCCACAAAGTTCCATATCAGCTTTCTTATCTGAAGTATCAGCTTTTGCTTTGGTTCAGGTTACAAACTCAATATTGATAAATGCGAAATCCTTCCTTTAAACAAACATTGTTTTCACAATGATTTCTTGGGGTTTTAAATACTTCCACAGCGCGCTGGCATCCCCTATTTCTATCCTGGTGGGGTAGATTAGACTCTATAAAAATGATGCTGGTTTCACTAATTTAATTTTACTTATCCAATATTCCAGTTAATATTCCTAAATCTTGTTATAAACATGTTTATACTGTTCTCTCCAAATTTTTGTGGCAGAATAAAAAATATAGGATGTCTTTTTCTAAACTTAAACTCCCTATACATATGTGTGATGTTAATTTTCCTGATTTTTCTTCTTATCACACCTCATTCTTTCCTAAACATTCTTCTTTTTTGCTGTCTGGCAATATGATTGATTCTCAACCCTTGTGGGTGGAGATCAAAGAATCCTTTTTTCAACCCTCTACCTTAGACGAATATGTTTCTTTAAACCATACTCCACCATCTTTATCCCTACCTATTCTTAAAAATGCCCGTCAACGTTTTCAGCCTCTCTTTTTGGATGGCCTAGATGAACGTACTAGATTTTTAAAATCCCCAATTTGGCATAATAAACATATTACATTTAAAAATAGGACCCTTTCCTGGAAAGATTGGTTCGATCTTGGACTTAAATGGACTCATCAACTCTTTCAGGATGGTATTTGTATCCCCTTTTCGGTAATTCAATCCTCGTTTTCTCTTACTCCATCTTATTACTCCAAATATTTGTCCTTAATTACAGTCGCTCAAGCTTCTTACAACGCTTTGGCGCCTTCTTCTACACTTACAGTCTCCTCCCCCAACATATTATCGTCTTTCTATACCTTTCCTTCGGCCTCTCACATATGTAGGAGTTTAAGGGATATCCCTACTACTCGCGATAAATCTAAGGTGGAATGTAACTAGGAATCTGATTTAGAAGAATCTTTTCCTATTTTAACATGGAACAAGATTTGGAATAAAATAAGGAAGTCCTCTAGAGCGGCGAACACCACCCAAACTTTATTTTTCATATATAATAGACTTCTCCTCACATCGGCTAAATTACATCATATAGATGCCACCATCACCTCTACTTGTTGGTCTTGTCCTGCCCCTTCTGCAGATCTTAAGCATATGCTGTTTACATGGCCACTTATTCACACTTTTTGGCTAAAAGTCTGGCAACAAATTGATACTATTTTTCATACATGTATTCCTTTTTCGCATATTTTTCTAGGCAGCGTCTCAGAGGTGTGGGCCTCCCATGATACTAATGTCTGCATTACTGATTTACTTATAGCTGTAGCATTTCAGCAAATTACTAAATCATGGAAAAACACTTCAAATATTTAATTTCAAGCATGGAGGTATTGCATTTGTTACAATCATAGATTAGATAGAGCTTATGTTTACCCAATCACACTCGCTATTAAACGTGACATATTGTGGCTACCTATTACTAATTTCCTAAATATGTCTGCGCGAGCCCTACCCTTGCATAATCCTCGCAATTAATAAATTTCCAAACCTCCTTTATGTGATAATTACTAATATTTTTCTATCTGGTTTTTCTTACGGTTAAGGATGAAGTTATTATAGTAGGAATTACTGTTACATAATCGTTGTGTTTTGAATACAAGTCCCATCACAGAGTTATTTTCCCCTCTTCTTTCTTACTATCCCCCTTTCTTTTCTTCCTTCCCCCTTTCCTCTTTCTGTTCCTTTATAACGTATTGGTATTATTTCATACTTATCTAACACTTTTACAAATATTGTATTATGTTTACCTTTTCATCAAATAAAAATGTTCTTTAAACTTAAAGAAATTGTGCACAATTCTGCTGTACGGGTTTATAACTTCAGTAGTACACATTTGAAAGTATGTTCCTCAAGCAAACAAAACAGTATTCTTTTTCTGGTGCTAAGGAGTAGGCTTAATAAATCGAGTTTATAAAAGCGAACACAGTCCTTGCCCTTTAACCATCCTTTTCATGTAGACTATTCAGCTTGAAGCACTGCTCAGCGAAACATAAAAGGAGACTTTTGTTCCCAGGGTTGTAATCCCATGGGACTCCTTAGCTGGAAAATATATGATATATTTCGAACATAATTCACACTCTGGGGTGAGTGAGTGCCTGAACAAAGGTCCGCGCCTTCTCTTCAACAGCAAACTTGTGGTAAAGACTTGTCAAAAAATAGGATCTGGTCCAGGGTATTGTTTTATTAAAATGAATAAACGATGAATTCGTTCTAAGAACTCGCTGTGGACCTTGCAGAGTTGAATAAGGCAGCATCACACAAAACGTTTTTAGTAGGGATGATTTCCAGACCGGAATAAGGGTTGCCTAGCAATCCTTGACACATGTACAACAAGGCAAGTAGCCTGTTATCAAGGAATCAGGCCAAGGCAAACAAGCTGACGGCCTCCTCATCAAAGTGGCACAAAGGCTGCTCTCTTGTCTGTGCTCACTTCACAGCATCGCCGATTCATCTTGTGGTGACTGCGAAGAGGATCTCACTCTGGAATAAGAGCCGGGGGAGGCAGGGTGACCTAGAATGTGCAGTTAGGATTGTTGCCATACGAACGAGGGTTTCTGTAGCAACAGTGGTCCGTGTGTGCAGCAGAGTTAGTTCGCCCGCCAATCACGCCTTTCTCGTGTTTATCCCAAAACATCTTATTATTGAGCCTGAGGGGTGCTGTCACGGGACTCCTCCTCAGCCAAAACCCACCGCCCCCAAATAATACTGCAGAAACAACATTATGTGAAAATGCACATTTTATTTTTCACAAGTTTCCTCAACTGCGACAACCTTAACGGTACATCAGAAGGAAAGGAGCAGATGTTTATAAACTGTAAAAGGGTGCACGATGGAAGAACTCACGTGCTCATCTGAAGTCATGCAGTCAAGCTGGCAGAGCTGCGCGAGGATGGAACGCTGCTGGGAGGATGCACAGCTGAGGGAACTTGTGAGGATCAACAGCGCGATCATATTCCTGCATTCCAACAGGTAATCTTCGAGATGCTGTATCAATACTTCTGCTTCCTAGTAGGGGCGGTGCTGGGAAGCCTGTGCTGCGAAACATACTGTATTCATTATGAGATTCGCAATGTTCATTGGACGTTTCACTCAGAATAACACGCGGGTGCGTGAGAGAGCGAGAGCGCCAATGGAGATCGGAAATGTCTCTTAATCGCCTGTCCCCGCTGACATAAAGTGAATAGATAGGTTCGCAGGAGAAGCACGGAGGCGCTTACCCGCTTCCCTCCCTCCCCCCCCCGCCCCCGCCCTGCGAGGTGCTCAGGCCTCCTCGAACTCCACCAGGACTCCGTCACAGTCTTTGGGGTGCAAAAAGATCACAGGTTTCCCATGCGCGCCTATTTTTGGCTCCTCGCTCAGGATGCGGATGTTTCTTTCCTTCAGAGCTGCGATTGCTGCTTTTATATCATCAACCTAAAGCAAGGGGCGACAGAAGCACACGTGCGTTATTAACCCTGCAGACAGAGCACTTCACTGGTGATAGAATCCTGCGAAAGGGTCCGCATAGCAACAGAAGTGGGAATTTACAGTTGGGAAAGTTCCATCACCTGTTTACAACTGCTGTTACATAACCATTTTATGTTTTGGAGAAAATTAGTCATTAAATAAGCAACTCAGTATTTGTGCGCTCGGTGTTGCCTCCGACGACAACACTGAACTTTAAATTGGTAGTCATTGTTCTGCAAGTTGCACTGGGACACACATCTCACTATGGAACATGCCAAGGTAACTACAATGAATGTGACGTTCATGTGCTCTGGAGTCCAGTAAGAATGCTATCTTTGCAGGTGTACTTCCTGGGCATGCCATGCTGGCGATCTTGTACTTCCAGGTGAATTGGTCATCAGCAGGATGCTTTGTAAAACGTTTTGAGCTTCTCCTGTGCAGGCATGTATGTCATACTCTACTGCATCAGGGGGTTATAGATTTGTACAACACAAAGTGGATGCAGGGGGCCTAGTCGTAGCAATCGACGAGCAAGTCGTGCTTACACTGTACAAGTCTCTTTGAAGAAGCAAAAGACATTTTTGTTTTAAGGACGAAAAATCCCTCGCCCACTATGTGTCCACTTTGTGTTGTATTAGTATTTGGGAGGGATGTAGGCTGTGTCTTTAAATGCTCTCCTTTGGTCCTCTTTGTGTTTGTTGCTTACAGATTTGTCCCGTGGTGTCAAACAACAGTCACTAAAATGGTGGTTGATGTGCTTTGTACCAGTGATCAATTTGAGCCGGTGCATTCTAGTGCTCAGCTCCGCCAGAGATTAAGTGAGATTAAGTGATTTGCCTTGAATCACAAGATGTTGAGCCGATGTAGAGGCTTGAATCTGGTTCCCCAGCTCCGAAGTCGGCAGCTCTGGCCATATCTTCTCCCCACTTTCTGGTTAGTAGTTGGCTCTGTTTTAGGTGGCATTATAAGAGAAATGGGCTTGTGCAAGTTGCCTCCTGGTGAGAGCCCCAGCACATATTTTTATACAAATTAACCACCGTTTTGTATCCTGAAGATTCAAAAGAGAACTGTTATAATCTAAAGAACCACGGATTCTAAACTGGCATGAGCCCATGAGTTGCTTGTTGGCTTACAGTTGGCCATCCCACCCTCATAAGCACTCTGGTGTTTCAGTGACAATTAGTCCCACAGGGTTCTATATGGTCTACTGCCATCTTCAACCTTTACATTTAGCTGCTTGGTGCCCTACACATCAATAACAGGCCTGCGATTCATCGATACGCTGATACTACACAACTCTACTTGAAGGTCTCTTCTGCTTCAGACATCCAACGCCTCAAACACTGGTTGTACAAGGTCTAACTGAAGCTCAACCCAACCAAGACAGAATTCCTATTATTTGCTATAAACAATTAAGAAAACACATTACAAACCTGGCTCAATGACCGGATTCCTGGCAGCTTCAAACCCCAACTTTCACTGAATACCAAATCGCTTGGACACCAGCCTCACTCTCAAGGACCACGCTGCCAAAAACAAAGTCGGCCTCTTACCAGCTCTCTCTTCGAAAGAAATTCAAAGTATTTCTTCCAGAAAATAGCTTCAGAACTGCTGTCCAAGCCCTTGTATTCTTGCATTTTGACAGTAGTAATGCCCTGGTACATGGCCTCCAAGACTCACAGGAGCACCACTTCAAAGCATCATACTGGGCTGCAGCACGTCTCCTCTAGGGCCTGAAGAAATATAATCACATCACCCCATCCTGACGGAACTCTACTGGCTTCCTTTACAGCACATACACCCTCACTTATCTTGCAGATAAGCTCACTCTTGTGGTTCTCGATACACCCGCTGCCAGGACTACATTAATCGTCAGACTAAGAAGTGTAAAAAATAAAAAATAAACCAGCAGGCCCTTTTCATCTATACACCCAGGATCTTGACCAAGATCCCCACCTTCGATCAGGACTGCCGCAACACTGCTCCAATTTACGAACTAGATGTAAACTCGCCTTTTAAAGAACACTATAATACAATGAATTAACCCTCCACAGCCCACCTACTTCTCTTATTACTTATTGACTATATGCTTGTCTTCGACCATGTACAGCGCTTCGGTGCCTTTTGGCTAAGTTTGCGCTATAGGAAAACCATACACATACATGCAGAATTGTACACAGAAAAGTTAGGAAGGGTCAGTCTATCACTTATCCGGTTATGTCAGGGTTCCTCAACCTTTTGTGGGTAATAACCAACATTTACATATCAGTGAAAATGGAAAACATCGTGTAACCTCCATACAACATGTCAGCATACAGGACCTGGCAAACAACCACTTAACATGATGAAAGATCAGGGATGGTTGTGAATTTTCGTTCCAGGAATGTTTGAAATGTGCAATCAAGGAGCCTACCAGGACAGTGATGAAGAATAACTTGGTGGGATTCAAAAACGACTTTGGAGTAGGGTCTGCTGGGTTTTCCAATTAGATTTTGGGGAATTTATTAGCAAATTATACATTTCAAAACAAAAAGTCACTAACATTTGTCAGTATCTAATTGAGCTTAGAAACCATTTTATAGGAGTGCTTGGGTTATTTCCCCTAGAAGTAGATTATTGTAAAGTTTTACACATATTAGCCAGTTCCATTGGCGAAAACCTTGAAATATTTGCACACCACATTACTGGGGATTCGGGAACTGTTACATCTTCAAAGCATTTCAACATTTGTATTGTCAAAAAATGAAATATTAAGTACTTTCAGAGAGTTACACTTCTGAGGCACACACAATTCACATCATCATGTACAATTCAATTTATCACAATTCAATGAATACAGAGAAATTCTGGTCTTGACGTTTTGGGTTTATTTTCTGGCTTTTTCTTTTTGCCAAAAAGATCTCCTTTGGCCAATATGTGTTTCGTCGTCTCGGGGAATTATCCCTAGGACTTCATAAAGGCTATTAGGCTCGGATTAAGAGGTGTGGCGCAGCGGCCAAGGCGACAGACGCCGGACGCTGGGGATCGAACCGTGATCCCCAGCGTCCGGCGTCTGTCAGCCCGCTTAATCTTCCCGACGGCCCCTAGCGCTGGGATACCTACGGGTAGCTGTGCGCTTTGCAAATACTGGATTGACATTGATTAATGTTGGGGTTCGTCATCCTTCTCGGCGTATTAGTCCAAGCCAAAATAATCAATTAATTTGCCTGTTGATGGCACTGTTGTCAAATTGTGAACTCCTTCAACCATAATGAAACAAATTTTTGTATTCACTGACATTACACGAGGAGTATGAATTAACCTACAATAGAATGCTCTCCAATTTTTATTCACAATACGAAACCTGTCAACTGGCTCCAGCTCATGTATTTATCATTTAGCAACAGCAACATTTTGATCAGAGACGGTTTAAAGGAATCACGCTAATCTTAAACAAATCAATGATGGCGAAATCGTTCAAAGAAAATAAAAAAAGTAACATTGATGGCGCTGTTTAATTTCACCAGTTTTGTGGTTATGAGTAGCAACGCCAAACGCAAATCTACAGGAACTTACACTTCTACAAGTGATTAAGCATAAAAAAGTAATATATACATATTTACATCAATATCAAAGGAGAGAACTCATTCACGTTATTTAAGTTGTATTAGATGATTTCCATATGGGTAACCTTCATCTAGTCCTTTGGAATTTGAATGTTACTTCAATTTTATTTATGGACTTAAATCACACCAAGTTCCCTTGTGTAACAGCAATTACTGGGTGAATGTCATGAGTGTATGCAGACGGTCTGCAGTTATGCAGAGTGCACGATTTCGGACTTTACATTGCAAACACCTTTTTGGGCTAGTCCAGTTGGTTTAATTTAAAAAAAGATAATTCAACAAAAGAAAGAGCTTAAGTCCTATCAATACAGCAATTAGTAAAAGTAAACCTTACAATTGAAATATAATGTCACCCTTTTTCCATTAACCATGTGCTTTTTTTGGCGTGAGGTCCCTGACATTTAAAAAATGTACTACGATTTCACAATCTCATATTTTCCCAGTTTCTTTCACTCTTTTCCTTCGTTCCTATTCCTCCCCACTCAACTCCAGCATCCACTTTACTCCCTATGTTTCTTTTCGTCACATCATTGGAATGTTTCCTTACTCTCACGAATTTCTTCCTTATTTCACTACCCTTAATTCTCTCCCCTTCAATGGTTGCCACTCATACTTCCACGTATCTCTGTACCCCCTCAAATCCTTCAAACAGTACCTCTCTGATTTCACTCTCTTGCCTGTCCAGCTTTTCACATCTCCCTCTTCAACTACTCTAAGAATTGTTTTCTTTTTTAATCCTTTCAAGCTGTCTTCCATTAGTTTCCATTATTTATTTTCTAACTCCCATGCATTTCCACTGTCCTTCCTACTCTTTCCCCTTTTTCTTCTCCATTTCATTATTTCTAGTTGTGCCCCCTCTCTTTCTGTAACCTTTTGCATTCTTGGCCCTGTCCTCTCATTCCATGTTTCCCAATTTCTGTCCTTTCTCAGAACCCCTGGCCCTTCTCATACTTTGCCACTCACGCCATATGTTTGTTTTCTTCATCATACTCATTGCTCCTACAGTCTCGCCATCTTTTAAGCTCTCTTTTTCTTTTCACTCTGTCACCCACTCTGGTTTGCTGTAACACCACAAAGCACGCTGGAGGACTCGAGATCCGTGCAAAATACGGAACGTAAACGGTAGAAAATACTAATAAGAGAAATTAAAAATCATCAGTTTCCAAAACAGTTACTATTTTGTCTGAAGTTCAGCCAGTAAGTACATTCTTTAAATTTTTTTATTTTTATTAATAATCAAAACAATTGGCTTCACAAAGCATACCGATACCACATGGTAGGTTATTACAAAGACACATTGGTACAGTCACCCTTTCCCAGTGGAAGGTGTATGTTCACAGGTCTGACTTTCAGACAGCTTTTCGAAATCTATCATTCGGTTCAGAGTTTAATCTTTCCCTGCTGACCATGTTGGGACCACAAGCCAGTAAGTACATTCACTCCAGTGTGATGCACTAGACAACCTTCTTTGTTCATACAGAAATCAGCATAAGGACGGACTGCATAAAAGTCTCGGATGCTAACATATGTAGAGGGACTGATTTGCAATCTGCTCTGTGACAAACATGAAAGGAAATACGCTTGTCCACGTTTGAACCCTGGTCTATATGTGATGGCATAAAAAAGTCTTACAAGGGAGAACATTCAACGAGCATTGCTTGGACTAAGACAACCTGCCAAAAAAAAGTCAGGATTTTATAATGCATGAGGAATTCAATCAGTTGTTACCAACTTTCCTTTCTAAGTAATTTTCTCAGTGGACGATTTATCACAGAGTTGCAAACGTTCATGTCATAGATGGTATTATTTTCTTCAGGTAAAGTTAGTTTACAGGAGTAGGTAGGGTGAAGACTGTCATCAGAACTCCACTGTGAGAATATCATTCAAGGACCAGTACACAATGCATCCCTACTCAAGAGGTAAGCTTGCTGAGTAGGAATGGGAGCAGAACAAAGGTTAAAGTAACTCTTGTTTCTAATGGATACTTCTCTCCCTGCAGATTCCTCACCCTATGAAAATAAATGAGTTCCAAAGCAAACGTGGTGGTATTAAGTAGTACCAGTTTTCCAAGAGAGTTATACAACACAGCCATAGTAAAGTCAAAGTAGGAGTCTGCATGTTTGATCTTTGAGGCTATAAGCTTTAACAAAAGTATATAAAGATGACTATTGCCACCCGTCAAATCAACTGCCGAATGTCTCTGATGAGAGCAGTGGAAGCAGCCTCGGTCCTAGCTAAGAGGACGCAAATTACAGTTGTAGGGTCTTTCTTGGACAAGGCATTATACGTCTTAATGCAAAGGGTAACTCAATGCAAAATTGGTGACCAATTTTCCCTTCTTAGGTGTGGAAAAACACACAAGCTGATCACACACTTTGTTTCGTTGTGTCAGGTCAATACCGTAGGACAGTCCATAGCTGGGTCCAGTGTGTGCAGCTGCTCCTCATCGTCGTTGTGTTTGGGAGGATGAAATTAAGATGGGATAGTGTGGACTGGCCCATGTGAAAAGCATATATCAATTTTGGCAGGAAGGATAGGCAGGTGCAAAGACACCGTTTACCTAGGCACGAATCTGTAAATGGTGGTCAGACCGATAAGCCCTGGAATTCACTGGCCAAAGTAATTCTAAGTCAGTACCCAGAGGTAAGAATTAGGCTTTTCTTTCTTCTTTAATTTTAACCAGCAGCCATTAAAATCAATAGCAAACACAACCAAAGACTTCATTTCTAATGAAGCTTAGAAATCAAACAAAACATCAAGTTTGTGTTACAGTCTCTCAACCAATCAGGCACCTCCTGGTATAATAACTGCAACGATCCCTGCTGGGCTTCCTCTTTCTTCGCTGCTGGCAGCCTGCGTCAGTTAAGTGAGCACTTTCCCTCAGTACTGCTGCTTGGGATTGTTTTGTCAGCACCTGTTATTTATTATATTTTCTGTTGCCTAATTGTGTTCAATCGAAGCTTCCACTCCTCCTACGTGGCTGCGGGAATGCTCTGTTGCTCCTACGTGGCCTCAATCGATTTTTTAATTGCCGGCGAGGAGTGCGCGGTGGTCAGCCGGCCGCCTGAGTTAAGGTCACATGTGTTTTGACCCCTCCGTCAACGAAATTACATGGAGTGGATGTTTGTGTGATACGTTGCCTGAGTTAAGGCCACACGTGTTTTGGGTTGCACAATGAACACAGACTACTTCAAGCACGAGGTGTTTTACACTTTAAATCCTCTGTTCCATCTGATGAGTAATATCACAGTTGTCATGCAGTAGTCGTGTGTTTATCATGTTTGTTCTCTCTTTTTCAGAGTACAGCGGCTTTTTGGAAATCCCACAAGGCCGCAATGGCCAAACCATGAGTTTTGCCTTTCACACAACCCCCACAGGTTGGGATACGCCTTAGCATGCGTATACCGCCGGAGGGATCCTGGTCCTGAAGAATGCTTAGCTAAAAGTGCATCCATAAGCAGAAACATGTTGACCAACTTTCACTTCATTGATTAAATCGGACTATTCTGGTAAACCTAACCAGCCAGCTCACGTCCGTCCCACTTGTTTTAAACGATCACTGGTTTTCCACCATTAAAATTACTTTGGGATAAAACCCGCGATCTTTTAACCTGCACTACCCTTACACTTACACCACCCCCCCAAAAAAAAATGAAAACGCTCCGCTGTAATTCAGGAGTCGTAGCACACCAGAGGGACATTCGGTCCCTCTGGTGGGAACCCAATGATGAAGCATGTCACCAACTAGGTTGGTGAGTGAGGGTTCTTTTAAAAAAAGAGGTTTCTCCTCGTGCTGCCCTAGTAATTCCCTCTTTTCTCGCTCTTTTGTTGTTATAAAGTATAAGCACTTTCAGCTTGATTGTGTGGCAGACAGGCCCAGGCTTTTCACTCTACCTAGCCCGTCTGTACTTGAAAATTATTCTTCAAGATAGCACTAACATATATTATTAGTAATTGAGTTTCTGGTTGGCAGAGGTATGCACTCTGTTCGAGCAGGTACCACAACTTTTGTCAAGGTAAGTAAGATACACACTAAAAGTTACTTAAGATGCAATATGCAAAGTATTTGTGCAACACAGACACACTCTCTCTCTCTCTCTCACAAAAAGACTCCTTGCCAGTTTAGAAAAATAGATTATGATTTTAATAAAAGAGGTCTAGAGCTTAGAAGCAATAAGCACAAATGGGGGTTATCTGGTCATACTGGAGCGCGATCAAGTCAAGAGTTCAGGCCGCCTGTGATGGAGTTCAGGCCACCTGTGATGGAGCGAAGGCCGACTATAGGACCCACGCAGGGCCAGCTGAGCAAAAGTCCCTTAATCGTTGTCACAACGAGAGATGCAGCAATGATCCCCATGCAGTGGGGGTGTTGTGCCGGATTTCTCCACATAACTACAGTGATGCATCGGGTTCATTAAGCGAAGCACCAATTCACAGTGCGCAAGTTCTGAAGGCGATGCGCCAGGTTGATCCACGCTGGAGGGGCGATGCGTAGATCTTCTCCACGCAGTGGTGGCGATGTGTTGGTTCTGAAGCAGTGGCTCCGGATGACGCTACGGTTCTGAGTGCAATGCACCGATTCTACTCCCGCAACAGAGTTGATGCGCCTGTTCTGCTCCAAGCAGACTGGAGATGCGTTGATTTCTATGGTGCATGTATCCAGGTCCACTTCCAGTAAACCAGGCACACGTGGAGGGGTAGACACTTTGATAGCCCTGAGACTCTGGGCTCAAGGCAGAGTCCAGCGCTCCCTCAGAAGGGTCAGAGAGCAGCAGGGCAGCAGCAGTATATCACTTTACAAAGGACTTACAGGAAAATTAAATATGCCAATTGGGTATACTCCAATGTTACCATATTTAGGTGAGAAATACATTCACCTTAGCACTGGTCAGCAGAGGTTAAGTGCTCAGAGTCCCAAATCCAACAAAAAGAATCAGCAAAAAATGGAGATAAACAGGCAAAAGGTCTGGGGGAAGAACACCCTAAAGCTGACAGGTCTAATGCATATCCACTCATATGCAATACAAGACATTATACATAAACAACGTGCAACCAAGCAAATTCTCGATTACGTCTGAAGGACAGAGTCCTGAAAGTAAAGATTAAATGCAAGTCTATTTGCCGGTCAGCGATTTGGAACACAGTTAAAAAAATCCAATTATGAGGGGGAGAAAAAAAAGAGTCTTTTAGAACAGGAGGCCTTTCTGCTCAAAGTTTTTCAGTCAGGTTTCGAAGAAATTTTGTAAAATGAATTTGCTCCTCAGTCTAATATGACATGCAAACGAGTTCTGACCTCTGGAATAGGAACGACATTTTGCACAAGGTTTTTCTCAGGGCAATAGCCAAATTACACAGCTGGACACTACATAAAAACAATAGTGAAATAAATTCCATACCTATGTTTATGAACAGAAAGTTTGGAAAAAAGAAGGCTTTAGCGTGTGCCCAAGAGCGTGCAATGTGGAATGAGACCAGTACAGAGCAGAAGACAACAGAAACGGGTAAGACCTATCCCTTGCAGATTAGCTGGATGACCCAGCAATCTATCGCCATCAGCACTTAATTGGTGGAGAAATAGGAGATGCTCCCACACCAGATATTGGTGGGGTGGGGGCAGTCAAAGAAGTTTTGAGACAGTATAGCTGGCGAACTAGGGCTGCTGCAGTAGGTGATCTACCTCTACCCCAAAAAGTGCAATACATTGCTTGCAGTGTCCATGAGAATAACTGAGACATCTCCAAACTCACAAGAATCGAGTAGAATGCATCCAAGCACCCTGGTGTAGTGTGTCAGCACTGCCTATGGATTGAGCTTCTATATCCACAAAATCCACACCACACTGCAGGATATATTTGGAAGCATCAAAACACTACTGACCAGATCAAAGAAAGGCATTTCATATTGTCAGGAACACTCACAAGGTTCAGTTTTGCTAGTTTCCAGAGGGAGTGGACACAAAGGCCTAGAAGGCACTGGCATTCACAGTGTGAAAGTAGTGGCTGCCAGAAGACTTTTTGTCCATAAAGTCCAGTCTCTCTGACTCAGACCTGAAAGCCCCAAATCAAAGAGATTTGGGTTTAACTTAACAGAGAAAGTTTTGAAAGCAGACTCTTCAGAGAGGGATGTGATGACAAGAACTTCATGCTGAAAGAGGTGAATTAAAAAGAGAAGGCTGGATGGGTAAACACAAAAGGTAGCCAAATAATCTTTTAAATTAGCCAATGCTAAGCTCTGCCTGGCAAGGGACAAAGGGAAGTGTAGAACAACAGAAAGGCGAACTGAAATGGTTTAAGACCTTCAGATTGGCACCACCGAATTTCAGGTCACAAGGTACACGCTGTGTTGCTCAGTGATTTGTCTGTGGACTGTCGAGCCCAAAATGGCTCCTCCAAGACAGAAAAAACATGCCAATAGTGCCTTAATGAAGGGTAGGACAGGCTGTGAGGCAGAGGAAGGTTGCAGGAGCTCGGTCAAAATGTCGAATTTGGCCGCAGTGGTGGACAAGATTAATTACAATGCGTATGTTGGTGTTCAAACCACCGAAGTGAATGAAGAGACTTCCTCTGTAGAGGCCCCGGTATGCTAAGAAATATCACCTTTTGGAGATGCACCCAGACCACCTGCATTTTTTAGGTTGAGGAAAAGGCCCACATCTGGGAAGAGGTAATCTGCCTTCGAATCATGAACCTCTGTACAGACATAACTTTTATCGGCCATGGCAAGAGCATCAGAGTTGGATCCAAAGAGTTCTTTGATATGAGCAAATAGTTGTACAAAGATTCATCATCAAAATAGGTCCACTCCGACAGTTGAACTGCGAGGTGACAAAATGAGACCTGACAATGCGCTTGCTGTTGATGGGCCACCCCCGAGCGGGGACCGTGATTTTATTTATGTAATTTATTATAATGCTATTAATGTATGCCCACCAATTCATAATGCTTATGTACATGTTCATCTCATGCAGACCGTAACTTCAACGCATTGCTGTATTGTTGTCTATGTTTTCATCAATAAAACAGTTTGTGGGAAAAAAAAAATAGGTCCAAACCTCTTCTTTAACCACTTTGATAATGTCAGCTGACTTTAAGGGTTTCAAAGGCAATACTGAGCACATATCAGCTGCACCTTGGAGGGCACTTGATTTGTCAGAAGCAAATTCAGATCTGGAGTGTGTGTAAAGGCAGAGTCTGATTTGGTTGGTTGGAGTCACTGGCATCGGCAAACAGAAGCAGGCTCGGCCATGGGGATTGGCCTACAGGGTAACTGAGCCTTCTTGAAGATATCCAGCATGGCTTTTTGGAGCCCCTTTACCCTGATGATGTCAGCTGATGAAGTAGAACATTCCGGCTTAATTGTTTTTAATGTTGAAATCAGCTTCAGTACAAGAATGACCACAAAAGCATTATCATTTTCCGTAGATTTCTCCTTTCTCTAGGTCCTTTCCCTAGAGTGTTGTGTGTTTTTTTGTGGGAAGATCTTGTGGGTGATCATATCCATTTGTACACTTACCTGAAGGGGTTGATGACCACTTCAGTGTTGCTCTCCGAATGCCTTTGTGTACATGAATGAACAGAAGTTGCAGCCCAAGGACTCATGTTCTGATATAGGACACCACATGCAAATGTTATACAAGTCTAATAAAGACATCTTCTTGGGTTATCTTCTAAAGCATTTAAACCCCAAATTAATAGGAGGCATTTTTCCTAGATGCTGTCAAAGATCAATGAGCATTCCAGGCATCCTTGTTTGGTTTTTAATATAGTCTTCAAGTCTTACCAGGAGCAGATTAGTCAAACCCAGTTTTGTGAACAATATACCTTCCTTTCCTTCATGTCAGAAGAGGGTGCTTGGTCTTTATTATGATTCTACAGATTTGCCAAGAAATCAACACAAAGTCTCATATTACCCGCCTTCTTTTCAATAAACTAGACTGCCGCCCCAGCAAGTGAATTTAATGGTTACATACTACTTTCAAAGTCTGTTGTCTTTTAGAATAAAGAATTTGGTCTGTCTAGTTCAAGAGGATAATTTAAAGGTCTGGTGGAATACAATGGTTCAACTTCAGTGAGACAAAATATGTCTTCATATACAACATACTGAAAGGATCGCGCAATAGCATACTAAAAGAACAGTTATCAGGGGCCACACCAGCGGACGGGACAGAGCCCAAGGCAATTGATGTGCTGCATGGAAATACAGAGTTTCTGAATCCTTCAGTAAGATAACAGTGAAATTGGATTCAATCATTAACTCGAAACCTAGATAGTCCTGGATGCTTTAGTTTCCTGTGTAATGGCTCCAGAGATCAAATAGGACTGATTAAGTGAATAAATAGGTTCTGGGGTTTTTAATACCTGAGAATGTGAATACATGAGAGTGAATCAGTGCAAATCCCTTATCCTTGTAGCCACTGAATTAAATTGGACAGCCACTTTTAACTATCACGTAGTTCCTACCAATGCAACAGGATTGTAGATATGTGTATGCATGGGAGACAACAGTGGATCGAAAGGTACAAGTGTATGGCCTAGAACTATACACTCTGTTCTACTCACAAGCTTGTTTGCTTCCCAAACATGCTTTAAGGAAAGTACATCCATTGTTAGTTATTTTTAACGTTGAACGTTTTATTTATCATTTCATATCATATTCATATGTTGAATCAACAAATGTATTAAGGTATTTAAATCATATTCTCTTTGGACTAGCCCCAAGAACTTTCACCTACATGCAAACAAATCCACCTGACTGAAATGTAAGTTCAGTATTATCACTTCTAAAGGAGGAGTAATCTGAGGAATTCTCTGGACATCAGCATACTGGAGCATCTATCTCAAGGCAATCCTTTCGTAAGGGAGGCAGTCATCTGGTAAAGAAGACAAATATATGGTTTGCAAGGACCGCGGTGATGTGCCTTCCAGGTGTAAAATTCTTCAGACAGGTTGTTGATGTAAAGCAATGGATGTGGTGTTTTAAAAGTGGTGATGAGAAAGTGAGGCATTTCAAAGAATTTGAAAAAGCTAGAGTTTGGGACATGATTCGCTGGGGAGACAAAGGGTCAAGATTCTTCAATAGTGTCACAAGAACCAAGCATTCACTTCATCAAACCAGTACACTCCCAGCACCCTATCAACCCTATTTGTCTGTACTATATACAGCAGTATTGTTAAGTAGAGGAAATAAAGAACCAATAAAGAAAGGTATAAGACTTGAACCACAAAGTCCATCACACAGCTAGAACAAGGTGGGTTCCACAGGCCCTAGTTGCTTGTATATAGTTTGTTACCTCCACTAGGAACTAGAAGGAGTGAAGAGTGCATGCTCCAATGGACATGAAAGGGTATAGTGCTACCTTCCAACCACTTCAGAGAGCAGATGTTGCATGAAACAGGTTATTGCACCTGTAATGCTATCTGCTACCTTTCATTACCAATTCTTTGAAGAGCCAGCCCCTCCTCCCCCCACATCCATATGTGCAATACCTGCAAGATGAAGTTTATAAGACAGATCATGGGGGAAAGGACAAGATAGTCTGTGGACAGCTGATCTCAACTTGATCTGAGCATTGCAACTACTGATGTCTAAAAAGGATACGTTGTTGTCTGACGCAGATGTACCATTCCTGATTGGAGAAGATAATTGGAGGGTCACCCAAAGTAGGATTAGAGAAAAGGCTCTGGAGTATGTCTATACACAAAAAATGTAGTAGGGAAGCTAGATGAATAAAGATAAATTTAGATTAAGTACTGTGGAAGGTGTCAACCTGTCAGAGATGCGATAATCTCAAACATACCTGTGGGTTCATAGGGGTTCATAAGTGTCCTGTGCGAAGTAGACCACTGGTAATCTAAATACAGAGTATTAAGAGTCCTACAGCAAACTAATTTTAATTTGGGAAACAGTGGGTTAAAAAACTTGGAGGACAGCACTCAGGAGGTGCCCATTGCAGTAATGGCTGGTGCCTTAACGGGTGAAGAGGTCCCCTAAGGGCCTCTCAAAAGACATTTAATAAAAAACAGATGTTGGGATGGTAATGTCCCTTGCATGGATATACCCGTGGGTGTACCCGTGCCATGAGTGCTTTACTACATATGAACCCGGTATCCTAACTTTTTATTTTGGCACTGGTGGTGCCCTTATTTATCATAAGTGCAGACGCCCAGACCTGTCTCTGACTATGCATGGTCCAGGACCTGTCCTGTGACCTGGGAGGGTCCCATGGTTTAAGTTGCGGTAGTAGTTGGGTGAGAGAGAGAAAAAGATAGAGACAGAGAGAGAGAGAGATTGACAGAAATAGAGAGAGTGTTTGTGTGTGTGTGTCTGTCTGTCTGAGTACCGATACAAGTGGGATCCATTTTGGATGCCTATGATTGTAACAAGCCACAAGAGGGAATATGATGATAACTTCCCAGATAGTAGCATGTATTGTCTGCATTCCTGAGATAGGAGGGAGGAGATCCTGACAAATAAACGAGAAAGATTGAGACAGGGCTACCTTTAGAAATTGAAGACTTTGTTGCAAGGGGCTTCCGATTAATTCTTTCCAAGCACTGATAACTAGTGGAGGTGACCAGGGGGACTGCAGTTTCCATTGTTCAAGGTGATTAAGTGTCTAGGCCAGGCCTGCCCTTTTGTCTGTCTCTGAATACTGCCTCAGGAAGACTGATGACAGCTAGGAGCAGGAAGGTCAAACATCACTCTGTCCATGTTGTGCATGCTCCTGCTTGGATCCAGCCCTAGTGCTACCTGCTTTGAGAACCACCACTTTACACAAAGGCTCAGTTGGAGAGCAGCCAGAGAAGAACACTTGCCAGAAAACCAACCAAAACCATTTCTGAAGCTTGAGACAGTGGCTCCACCTCCACAAATGTGTATAAAAGCGATGTACAGAACTATCCACTGTGCATTCTTTTAGGTAAAGTAAACTGTAGGGAATAGAGTGGCACACCGTGTCCACTAGAAACTTATTGTGGTTGTAAAGAAATGATAAACTGTTAAACTGAGCTGCCTATTGAAACCAGTGAGAATGTGTGAATTAACTACACCTGAGTCTAATCCTTCCTCAACCTATAAAAGAGTGGGGACGTTAATAGCGAGAGTTTTGTCTCTAGTGAGAAAACGAGGATGATTAGTGGAAAAGGAAAGTGTTGCAGCGCCTCTCTATAGAATGCAGCATTTTGTAGCCCTGAATGTAATATTCATTGAACTGTACAGTTTTGAGGTTTGCTGTGAGGTTAAAAATATTTCTTTTTCTCTAAAGACAAGAAACCTGACTAGGTAATACCTTAATATGTTTGCTGGTTGGTTACTTCAGTTCGGAGCTCTTGATCGCCCTCCACTACTTCCCTGAGAAGCTGGTGACTGCTTGCCCTCACTACATTTGCAGAGTCATTACAGCAAAGGTACCAAGACACCTATGGCAAACAACCTTAACCACCACAGCTAGACCCCAGGAGTCCATATGCCCTGTGGCCCCGGCAAGGGGTCTGACAAGATCTAAGTAGTAGCTCCTTTTCCATCAAAGTGATAATTGGATTCTATACACCAAAAGATTGCAATAAAAGAAAGAAAAATCACGTGACTAAGCACAACATAATGCTCAAAACTGTACTAAATAAAAGCGTTTGCGAGTTATTAGAACATTGGAATGTTAGGAGCTCCTTTGAAAACAATGGAGTGCTCCAGTCTTTTAATGGCCGGTCGAGGCACAGAGGTCTAACATTCCAATGTTGTTGTTCACAGTTGTTGCAGTGAACAAAGGCCTCATGGAGCCTGAGGGATATCAGTCCCCTCAGACTCTACAAGGCCTTTTTTGTATTTGTTAAAACACTCTGCCATCTAGTGACAAAATGTTCTAATATCCCTTTAGCCCTCCGTAGCTGGGCTATATCGGCATTAAAGTCCTGCTCCCTTGTTAACGCTGGAACGGGCCTTAAATGGCCGGTATAACCCGCTACAGCAGACTATAAGGCTATATAAGTGGAGCCCGCCCAGCTACCTTTTGATGCTGGAAGCTAAAACCTGAGTAATATACAAATAGTAGTCACAGTGCATGCTCTAGGCATGGCGGCAGAAGTAGTAGGAGACAGCCTGACAGGATGTGTTTAAGATTTTTTCACAAGAGTACATTGCTACAATTACTCCAAGATTAATCGGAATCTCATGAGAAGTTGGAGGATGGGTCTTGATAGAAATGAGAAAATCATACTGGGATTAAGAAAGACAGACAACAGGAAACAGGGGGCTGAAAGCTGTGGCTCCATGAACTAATTATTGTTACAAGAAATAAACCCACTTTTTCTTTACATGAGCCCTGAGTGTGAGGTAATAATTACAGGCATTAAGAAAGACGGAGTCGAAGTGTTTGTCCAGACGTCTATGTGCATGTCAGTAAACCACAGAATTTATCACCATGGGAAGTTCTAAATCTTAATTGGAAAACTGGAATGTAGGGAGCTCCATTGAAAATAATGGAGTGCTTCGGGCTTCTATTGGCTGGCAGAAGCCGGAGCTTCAACATTCCAATATTGTTGTTCACAGCTGTTGCTGTGAACAAAGGCCCCACGGAGTACGAGAGGATTTTAACAGTAGCGGCTGCTACCAACATCTAGTGGTGAGCAGCACAGGGGTGAAGGGGGCTAGGGAATAATTGATATATTTTTTTAAAAGGACTTAAATGCCGCTGCCGGAGTCCTGCTTCTTCCACGATCGAGCAATGCACAGGCTTCCCACCCACTCCAGACACTGCCCTCATACATGAGAGCAGCGTCGGGACTGGTCTGAGTGGGCTGGACTGACGCTCACTCAGAGACAGGGAGCCTGTGCTTTTTCTCCCACCCGGCTGTACAATACAGCTGGGTTAGAGAAATGTAAGTGGGCATGTCGGTTTGGCCGACCTAAGACGGCTGGCCAAACCGACAAGCGCACTTACTGTGTGCAACTCTCCTAATTTCTGATCAGTCTGCTGCCATAATGGACTATGGCCCTGCCTGCCCTAGAGCCGGGCCACTCGGCTCAGCCAGGGACAATAAAAGGATAACAAATAGTTTCATTATCATTTTTTTTTTTAGTGGGACGAAACTCCTCCCCCATAACGGTGGAGCCGCCACTGGATTTTAATTCCCTCAGGCTCCACGAGGTCTTTGTTTTATTTGTAAGAACCTTCTGCCCTCTAGTGGCAGAATGTTCTAATAGCCTTCCAGCCCTCGGTTGCTGGGCTATACGAGCGTCAAAGTCCTGCTCCCTTGTTAACGCTGGAACATGCCTTTACTGGCCGATATAGCCCCCTAGAGCAGACTATAAGGCTATATTAGTGGAGCTCGCCCTGCTACCTTTTGAGGCTGGAAGCTAAAGACTGAGTAATATACAAAGAGTAGCCACAGTGCATGCTCTAGGCTCTGCCCTTTTTCGCTGGAGTGGGCCTTTAATGCCCAGTATAGCCCGCTACAGCGGGCTATAAAGCTATACTAAATGCGAATTACGTAAAGGCTTTCCTCAGGAAGTTAAAAGAAACTGCTACCTGTCACTACCAAGCACACCGCTATCTGATTAAAATTTACAGTCTATCACACACATCTACAATATGGCGTTCAATGTTTGGTGTTCTTTTCTACCTCATTTGTTGTGGATCGCGGACATTAATGGGTCGTTTACCGAGCAAATTTGTTGAGGGTTTCCCGCCACCAGTTTCCAACAACATGGTAACAGTGAATTGTTTGCAGACATGGATGATGGATAAATTCTCATGACATGAATGTCATATGTCAATGAGACATTAGTATAAATAAATAAATGCAATGTTTGTTTAAGCTTAAAGTACCAATATAATGCCTAAAAAACACAAATCTATGAAAGAGAGTACAAAGGCTTTTTGCGGTAACAAACCCTACAAGTCGCAAAATCACAGAGTTTGTGACTGCATCTGTTATCGTAAAACCTTTTCCAATAGGATTTTTGAGGGAAGTTTTATGAGCTTGCTATAACTATCCTTTAAGAAAATAAAGACTCTATTGATTTATAGTCAGAAGAAAACAGAGAACATAAAAAGAACGCCCCTTATTCCAAACCACTGCTTTGTATATGCTGCATACCCATAGACAAATAATTAAAGTCATCCATCAAGAGCTCAATAATTCATATTTCGTTGCAGATAAACAGTCACAAACTGTACAGTCTGTAGCGGATTCTGGGCGCTTGTTGTAAATATGACCACAACTTACACCGTTTCTCATACTCCTGGAATGCTCTGCGCATAGCTCGTGGGAATAGCTCTGGGGCAGGCTTTTGCAGAAGGCCCCACCAACCAATACAATCGGATAAAATTCCATTGCAGACAGTCCTTAGTTTTGCTGAATGGGAGGTGGGCACAAACTCTGGCTGAAGAACTTATCACCTCACAGTAGGCTCAGTGCATCTTCCACCTAGCCCTGATGAAAACAGTGGTACACAGACCCTGATTTAAGGTCAGGCTTGTGGTATCTGGGGCATAAGGCTGTGTACAAGAAAGATCAAGCCTGATCTTGCCTGATCAAATCTTTGCTCTCATTACACACAGTAGGAACTGAACATAGGACTTTGCCCGGTTGTTTGCATCTCAGCCCATAAGACAACAGGAGCTGCAGCTCAAATGGCTGCAGCCAGGAGCAGCAGGATTGGACTCAAGATGTGATATCCAACAACATCCTACACTAGTGGTTCTTAACCTGTGATCCAGGGACCTCAAGGGTCTGCAACGAATCTGGAGGTATGTGACAGTTGTGAAAATTAAATATTATCATATTAATAAAGTGTATACAAATAAAGAAGCAACACTGACGTTTTTTAGATTTTCGGTAAATGTGAAGGAATTTGAAACTGCTCGGTATCTTTAGATTTATTCATGGGAGCAGTGCAAGTGAAGCAAACAAAATATAGTAGGGTTGATAGGTGGTCTTAGAAAATTTGGAAAAGCTCTAACCTTTCCATTAAAATATAAATGCTGATTTTTTTCTTTTTATACATGTCAATTAAATAAAACATTTAATATTTTATTTGATTAATGCCTGTTTCAGTATTTGTGTGCATTTGTTTAGCATGTCAAATCATCAAAATTTCTTAGGATGGGGTCCTGGGACTCCAATAATGACTCAGTTGGGGTGTCATGTAACCGGATTGCAATTTGGTGCTTATTCCTTGCAGCAGAATATGGCCACAGTATCAGGCGTCAGACATGTCATGCACCCATTCCCCAAACCCGTAAAAAAAAAAATCACACTAAATGCCTTAAGCCATGTGCAACAGGATTTAGATTCAGGGTTTTGCAGCAAGCCTCACACCCCCAGACCCTACTATTCATGACATTTCGCTGTACAAAGTGTGTTCTGTTCCTGGACCTGCTCAGAGTGCTATTTGAACACATGATGTGGCTGTGCACAGCACGATCAGGCCCTACACCAATGTGCAGAAAGATGGTGGTGCATGTTGTAACTCAGGTCACATTCATGACTGCACAGCCAACAGTGGTAAATCGTGAACAGTTTTCAGTTGATCTTTTTTTATGTATTTATTTTAAATCTGTGAATTTTGAATGATTTACACAGATGCAAGACAATGCCACCATAGTTACAGGGATCCGCGGTGGCAGCACAGGTCTGTGAGATTCACAGATCCCCAGTTGGATATGCTGATCTAGCAACACCAATTTTTGTTTATATTCTCGGACATGATATGCCACTCTGGCATCACCCCTCAACTTGGACTGATCCTCAAATTGCTTAATGATGACCACGATAAAATTATGTTGCAGACAACCAATTAGATTGCTGGCTTTTCCAAATCATATTTAATCTGAGGATCTTGACATTAATGATGGGAGAATGTGCTACCTTGGGCAATCAGATTCGAATTATCTTTGAGCTTTTAATCCTTGACTATGGATCCACAATTTGTTTATTCCATCCTTGAATAAGGGTCCACAAATACGTCATAAATTAATCTTTTAAGCAATAAAACACTTTGAAGCTTGACCAGCATCATTTTGTAATAGGAGTATACAGAAAAACACTAAACGGATCTACACCAACCCCATTCTGGTTAATGGTCAATCTTCATACCGTGCTTGGGTTTAAATCTTTTAAGCAGGTTTTGCTGTAGTGCAGAACAAAAATACGAAATGCTTTCAGATCATCTGAATATAGTAATCACTTTAACTGAGTTGCACAAAATCTAAAGTGACAAATTTGTGATCACATGTTTACAAAAAGTTCGTGCAGATTCAGAAAACTATGCCGAACTTATTGACAAATAAACAAAAAAATGTGGAGGTCCCAATTTAATCAGAACTACAAGGTCAATATCACCAATGCTAATAAGATATTCATACAGATACTGTAAAGAGAACTTTGCAAGTATGACAGGGTGATCTCAAATCCATTTTTATCGAAAGGAAACCTTTCAAACACTAGTCACAGAGAACAGCATGCATTTCATATGAATGTTACTTTGTGTGTAGGGTTGAACAAACATTTTAATTTCGATTTATGCTTCTGTGTCAGCACAAAAATGGACTAGTGTGATCAGTGTGTTTCAGTAATCAACACTATTATCTTAGCAATTAACACAGTTACACAGAGTATCAATCATTTTATAAATTGGATCTCTGTACAATTTTGCTTTCATTATAGTTGCCTTTACAGCTTAGTGATATGAAACGCCCGTGGCATGGTACTGAAAATCTGAAAAGGCAGTATTGAATCAATAAATAATATTGTTTTAACTTTAAGTGAACAAAAAGATAATATGAGTGTAGCAGTTGTGTTCCAGTACATTAATCGATTTATATTAAATCATACCTCATTATTGTGTTTGTCATTAAATAACACAATCCCAAAGAAAATATGCTGTCCATATTTTAAACTTGCAGTAGTGCCCTCTCTGTATACCTGAAGTTCCTGGACTAGCTGCAGCTCTGCACAACACTGTAATTCAAGATGCATATATAGGTTCTCTATGGTGTTGACCCAGACTAGCTCAGATATTTTGTTTGGAGAGGACCATCTTTTGTGTGCTATTCCTCCAGATTTTAGCCTTCTAATGCTGAACTCATTTTTGCTGGCACCTGGTCTCTGCAATTTACCCTTGCCAACCAGCGATAAACAGAGTGTGTTCTCCCTTATACACATAGCCAAATTGGCATGCACCTAATTGGCACATTTTATTTACGTCTATATCCCCGGTATATGATACTACATGTTCATAGGGCCTTCACATTGAATACTACAAGTGTACTACAATTGTCCCACCCACTAAATTAGCCAGTAACACACGTTTCCAGGTCTGCCCTAGCACCCTGTGTGTGAAGTTTCAAACTTCCATTTCATCCTGGAAAAATAACTTCTTGCCAGACCTAAAGCTCCGTTTTTAATACCTATATGTCACCACAAGTTAGGTCCTAAATGCCCATAGGGCAGGATGCATGTACTTAAAGATTAGGACATGTATATTTAATGTTTTACATGTCCTGGTAGTGAAAAAACCTCCAAAGTTGTGTTTCACTGTGGCAAAGCTAGTCCTCCTATAGGAAAATCTGGGTTACATTACAACAATTTATAATACTTAACTTCAGTTTGGGAAAAGCTCGAACAGTATTCAAGAACTCATTTTACTAGAACTTTAAAATCCACCTTAATGAGCAAGTCGAATTCTATATTACTATTTTAGAAATGACACCTTTAAAACGGTCTTCCTAAGCCAAATTGCTCCCAGACAGTGGAGAAAAGGCTTGGGTGTGGACAGTGTTTTTTTCCCCTTGAGTTGGATGGCCGGGGACTACCAATCGCTTTGTCAGCTGCAGAGAGTGCCTTCCTTGTCACTAGCAGATGTTGCTTGCACCCGGCCTGCCTCCCTATGTTTTCCTAGTAAGTTTGGCTCCGAACCCAGTGGGGGGGGGGGCTGCCCCACAACTGATTTGGAGTAACCACTAGAGATGGTTTGTCCGTAATCATAGGCACACCTCTGGATGGGCACAGGGAGCTCTGACCAAGGGAAAAAAGGTTCTGCCATGTTGGATTTAGATAGAGAGGGGCGCTGTGGGATAATTTACAGTAAAGCACACAGGAAATGCCTCAAACCTGGGTAAGGTCACCCCTGGAAACTTTTGGCCCATTGTTTTAGAGTGGGCTGGGCTTTCCCCCCACCCACAGCCTGATACTGGGCATAAATGTGGTATCCCCAGTACCTCCTCAGAACACTGGATCAGAGGAAGGACTATACAACTGTCTTAAGAACCTGAAGAAAGACCAGACCTGCTTACATTGAACCAAGGACCCTAGAAGCGACTCCAAGGATCAGTTGGCTGACCTCCTGTTTGAGTTACAGGGACTCAACTAGCTTCTAGTGGTTGCTCTACCGGCAATGGCCCAATTGACCAATTCCAACTGGACCTACCTTGGACCCTGCTGCTGGCCTCTGCTGGAGTGCGTCCTAACCCCCAGTTCCTGGGATCTTGGGATCTTGGTTGGTGTTAGAGAATACTCCACCTGCCCACACTGCAAAAGCTGGGACTTAAAATCTTTTTGCCAACTTTTACTCCAGAGAATATGTGGGAGACAGGGACCGCTGTTGAGCTAAAGCTGTTGAATAACAGGTTGAATTCAACTAGCTGGTTTCACCCACTGAAGAAGATCTGACTTCCAGAAATGTTTCTAAGTCCAAATATAGCAGGCTCCATTGGAACTGATGCCGAGCAGCCACGAGTTGATGTTGAGGTCTTGCTGGGCACATACCCAAGACTTCACCTGCTTTGAGCTTTCCTGCCTCCGCTAACCACCACTTTTGCTCCTAAAAAGTTTCTGAGTCAGAAAGTAAACTTTCCACCAGGTCAAACCTCGAACTGTATCCAACCCGCACTCCATTGCCTTTGACTTTGACCCAGTCTAGCGCAACCACATAACCGGAGTTGGTGTTTGTCTTTTTGCCACTATTTTTTATTTCAAACTTTAAAAATTCATATCCCTGGTTCTACTCATTGGATTTTTGTAGTTTTCTTGTCGCTTTTATTTATTAAAATGTAATCTATTTTTCTCAATTGGTTTGGATGTTGTTTGTAATGTATTTCCAATGTATGACTCTCTGAGTACTGCATAAATATTTTACACTTTGCCTCCAAGTTAAACCTGGCTGCTATTGTGCCAAGCTACCAGACGGTTAAGCACAGGCTTATTTAGAGACGTTTGTGGCTCCCCCTGAGAAGAGTTGTAATTATTTTTTGAAGTGGGTTCTCACCGTCCTCAACTAATACTTCACTCTCTTACACACTTAATTGGCACACTGTTTTCTTACTACAAAGTCAGGCTTTTTCAGATTTGTAATCACATGATGTAACAAAATGTATTTGTAGTCAGAGACTAAATATATCATTTTGCACAACCAGAGCATTCTACTTGGCAGTTGCAAGGACAATTAGATAATATTTTCATAAAATTGCTCACTGGGTCAAGAAACGAATCACTAGAAAACATTGCATGGGTTTGTTGACCTACAAGGGGTTGTTGTCCTCCTGACAATAAAAAAATGTATTGCTTGTATTAGTGCAGTGGACTCCATAAGAGAAATTAATTACGTGCCTGGAGAATAAACATTATGGGGAAAATATTCTTATGTAAAGATAAAGACTGCGGGTCCATCACTAAACATAGTTCATTCGCAGGTTTTGTGTTTCTGTGCTCCTTAACAACTCTATTGATGGTAAGCAGACCTTCCCATTTCAGATTATCTAAACAGGAGACCTTCCTGCAAAAAGGAAGGAGTTTTAAATGTTAGCCAAAACTTTTAACAACAGCTACCAGTTTATTTCTCATTCTCAGGCTGGACAGACAGGAGGGCCAGGCTAATCCACATATATTTACCTGAATCTCCAGATATGTGTTGGGTAAGACACTGATATGGTCTCAACAGTCAGCAAGTTTTCAGAGATATAAATGCCAGGATTAGGATTAGATAAGTGAGTAGCAGAACTCTCCCCTCCAGATTGTGTGGCTAAATGGTCTTGCCCACACTGGGGTTCAGTTTGTTGATTTCCCCTTAAGAAAGTTGTTATTCTCTCAGGTAAGCACAGATCAAAGAGGTACACATTTATTCAAATGGAGTACCTCAAAAAAGAAATGTACATACTTGTACATGGCTTAGAACTCTCAAAACACAATATAGCAGACGAAACATATGTTAGTGGTCTTAGAAACATTTTCCAAAATACTAGATACAGCTCTTATCAGCTGATATCAATAGTGAATCTGGACATAAAGATCTAGACTAAAATCATAACAACCTGGCGGCAACTATTGTTGCCGATCAGGCACGATTATTCACCAAAAATTGGGTACGGGACAACACAAAGTAGGTTCTTCATTTGATCGATATGGAAAGGAAAAAATAAGGCTATCTTGCTATCATTGGCTACTGAAAAATTATTTGACTGAGTAGAATTGAACTTCCAGAGAGAATCCATAAAGTGTAGGAGATTGAGACTGATTCATAAATATAGCTATGGCGCGTTACTGCAAGCCAACAACGATTTGGGTAAATGGACAAGCCTCCATGGTGATGCAGGTGGAGCGGGGCATGCAATAGGGATGGCCTTGTCCCTGCTTTTTCATGCCACACTTGGAACCTTTGGCTCAGTATATTCGGAACACAGTCAATATATGCCATCTATCTTCTGTCCAAATCCCAATATCGGGCTAAATTCCAGTCATATTATTTCCTCTTGCGTGTACCTTCTTATACCCAGGAACTTCAGCTAGAGCAGCACTTCAAGTTAATTAGGTAACAGTCAGGAATGGGGTTATTAATTTGGGAGTGGAAAACTCATATCAGCTTAATAAATCCACTCTGGCTAGTTTAAAAACAAGTCTAGATGATCTCTGCGTAATACATGGTAGCTTTGGAACAAGCATAAGTCTATTCTCCAGAGAATCAAGCTAAGTTCAAGTATTACCAACTACTCTAAAAGCAAGACAAGAACACAATAAAACCATCAAGATCATTAAAATCCGGTAAGAGGAACCAGAGTGATGATTTTTTAAAGTTTTAAAAGAAAAGGCATCAAGAAAAAGTAAACTATCAATCATAAGTCGCTGTACATGGAAAACTGGAAATTAGGCACCAATTATGCTGTCTGCGAGTGCACTAAGCAGATCATCTGGACTTAGTCTCTGAAATTGAAGTCAAAACCTTCCAGCTTGCCTTGTCCAAGGCTAGGGCTGGCAAGTGTTCCTCAAAGTCACATATGCTATCATCAAGCTCCCCCTGAATACGTTGGTTTTAATGCTAAAAAATACATAACAGGACAAACCTAGATTTTTTAGCCACTGAAGCTGCTTCGCTGGATGGACAGATTTGCTGTCACGCCCAGTCCTAGGTTTTACCTTGAGATTTAGTTACTTAGTGGAAGTCAAAATCCTCCAGACGGGAAAGGCTGGAAGCTGTAGCATGCAGGGCTCAACGAGCCAGACACCTTTTTTGCAAGGTTCCACTCAACCAGTTTTCAGCACAACAAAATGCTCTGAGCATGCCAAAACAGTTTTTCTTGCCCATCTAAGGAGTGGCTTGACAAGCCACAGCAACTTTTCACAGTACTTCGTAGGTAGAAAACAATTGCAAAGTCACACTTTTTTCCAACTGCTTGGAAGACTTTCTAGTTAATCCGGTAGCCCCCAGATCTATGGGACAGGCTTCTAGGCACTAGATCACTCCTCAACCATGGCTCATGCAACGGTTCAGTCCACTGTGGCCAGTTGGGCCCTCATAGAGTCAGGAATTCTTCTATTGTTGGTGTCCCTGGATCAGACAAAATGGAAGCCTGCCACCTGGCCTAGAGCCAGTAGAGATTAGGTATCTTTCTTACTGCAGCAGACAATTGGAGCCTTTGAGACATTACCTTCTAGCAGAGTCAGGAGTCCTCGAGTCCTAGTCTTCCAGTAGGGCCTTTTTCTTCAGGTATAGCCTTCCCAGGCATGGGATGCTCTAAGGACGTGGTAGCTGAGGTGCCTGATTTATCCTGTGCACTAGCCAGTGTTTGGAGGAATTCTGTCTAACTATTTTCTTGCAGTATCCCCACCTTCTCTTTGCCTTACTGTAAAATTACCCAGAAGCCCCTGTTTCGATACGGCAGATCCCTTTGTCCACCAGGCAGGCCTGTCTTCAGTGCGTTCGCAACCCCTCTATTTAGATAAGCTCTCCATTAATCTGCGAGAGAGGTTGATCTGCGGGAGAGGTCTCTCGACTTGGAAGACCTGAGGAAGAAGCCGTCTATCAGCTTCTCTTTTAATACTCTGTGCATCGAAACGGTTTTGCCTTACTTGGCTCAACTGCCTGGCCCCAGATTGCAGAACGAAATTTTAAGGGTGAGAGTGAGATGCAATCTAATTTACTTGTCCCGCATCCAGTAGAATATGATTCGGGACGGTAATGGTCTCTGCCCCTGCGCTCTGAATGTAAAATGTTCCCTATTGCATGTACTATTGGACAGTATTTTTTATATTGCCATTCGTATCACGTTTTAAAGGCCCGTACTTTTAAAATACAGAACATTTCAAATACTGCAGGCTACAGAGTTGCTGTCAGAAATGTGCTAACTTGATGTGGCAGTAGGAATTTCTTGTTTTATGCTTACTGTTAAGCAGAGTCTCAAGGATAGGTTTCAGTAGGGCGCAATGTTGGAGGTGGGGTCGCTTGGCTTTAAGTTAATTTTATATTGTACAGGTGTTTCTAAGGTTTTAGAATGTTTTATGGATAATTGTCCTAATAGACTTGTTTTCTACTCTACTCTAGATACGTTCCCCTTCCACCTGTCAGAGTTGAAAAACTGCTTCTCTCTTTTGCTGCACCTTGAGCCTGGCTATCTGAGAGGATTATGGAAATGAATAGGAGAAGCCCTCCCTGACAACTCAAAGTCAAAAGAGGTAGTGTTTAAGCTACCCTTCGGTCTGCCACTGGTTCATGCCCACTCTTGGATAGCTAATCCCTGTTAAGTGTTTAGCAATTTCAGAACCCTGACCATAATCCAATCTATAGTCTTAGGATTTCTCTGGTGCCATAATAATAGGAAACCAGTTATCCATTCCCTACTGCCATCTTGACATTTACCTTTAGAATTGCAGTGGCTGCAGAGTCTGCCCAAAAACCACTTTCATTGGTCGTCAGCTAAAATGGTTTTGGTATCCTTATCTTTGATCAGGTGGCCAGCAGAGGGGGCCATAGTGATAGCTGATCCATATATAAAGAAATGTCAGGTTATTGCTCTCCTTAGGTCTGGTCCCGGGCTCACTTCAAATGCAGAATACTCTTATTTGGAGCAAGTCACATTTTGTGCAATATTTTATTCTAATCCAGTTTCGGGATTATTATAGTTTTGTTATATGAGGGGTTTAAGCTCCTGGATTTCATGCACAAGTGGACAGGACCCTAGTTAGTGATCCAAAGGCAGGACTACCTGTCAAGTGGCTACACCCCAAAGATCCACTAGACTGAAAGAGATAACTGTACAAAAGACAGGTTGTACTGAATGTGTATAGTTTCATTTTTGGAATAGATTCTTAAATATCCAAAAGGTCATATGTGTTTTTCTGTATTTATTTCTAGCCAATTAAGTAGTGTATGTGATATCATTTCCCAGTTCTTGAGCTAAAAAAAAAGGTGATGATTGTTGGTCATTTGAATCATCAAATTATGTTGTCACTAGATGCATGTTGTCCAAGTCCTGGACCTGTAATGAGCTAGTTATCGCAGGTCGTATCGCTCCAGGTTCTTCAGGTTTGTCATGAAAAAAATTAGGTAAGTTTTAATTATTTTTATTTTTTTTATTGATAAGAAAAGCATCGGTGCAGATAACATACAATCGTATTGACATGTCCACAGTTGACAACCAGACATTGGCATTGTCCAAATACATACAGCGTACAGAGTATGTCATACATTCGCTACCTCCGGGGGGTCCCCCCAAGTATACTCAGTGTACATATTGGAACCGGAACCATTCCCTCCATACCATGGTGCTATGTTGCGGTCACGCAGTTGTCTATGTGTCACACCGCTGGTAGGAGGGGCCCAGTGTCATTCATAAGGCGGGCGGGCCATTAACTCTTGCCTCTCTCGTCGCATTTTCACTGTTGGGGAGACACAGATTTCCCCTCGGTATTTGTTCCATTTCCCCCATTTAGGATCCCATTTCCCGGGGCATCCCCGTCCTTTGAAAACCGTTTTTTCAGCTATCATGGCCTTGTCCATGTCTTTGGCCCAGTCTGATACTAGCGGACTAGTGTCCCGTCCCCATTTCTGTGCAATATTACGCTTAGCAATCATCCATACCATTGGGCCCAATCTTGGTCCATCTGTGAGAGGTCGGTCGCGTCCCATATGTTGAGGAGGCAGAGTTTAGGAGAGGGATGCAGGGGCTTATCACACGTCCTGGCCAGTTGAAGTGTCACCCTTTCCCAATAGTTTTGTACGTGTGGACAGTCCCAAAGTATATGTAGGAAAGTACCAACTTGGTTTCAGTGACGAAGACAGAGTGGTTCTGGTCGCCTCTTCAGGCGGAACAGTAGTTGAGCATCAAAATATACACGATAGTTGATACTAATCCGACTGCAGAATTTTCGCTGCGCTACTAAACTTAACAGAATAAACTTCTTCAATTGAGAAGTTGCTGGGGACTGGAAATTTAATTACACCGTCCAAAAAGCACCAGAGTTCACTTACCTGCATCTTTTGACGATTATTCACCTTAAACAAAAGCTATAGAGCGACGATCGATTTGACATATACGTATCAATTGTATTCTATAATTCTTGAATCTTTGGAAACACCATTTAGGGGTCAACTGTTAAATTTATGATAGTCCTGAAGATGGTCTCATGGACAAATACATAGAGACTGAAACGTCGACATTCACACTCTCTTCTGGAAAATAATGTACAATGAGAAGAAGTGTTTACAATAGTTACATTGAAGGATTATACAATTGTATTTATTTTCCTCTTGTTACATTGTTTGTATAACTGTGTAGTACCCTTGATAAATTTCAAAAGATAAAACCTTTTTCTATATATACACCCGTGTTTTGAATATTTATTGTTTTGTGATTGGTTCATTGGTTCTTATGTCCTCAAAAGGAACAAAAATATTTCTTAGATAAAATACATTTGAATAATATCTCTCTGGCGAGTTTATCAATAATTCTTGCAGTTGAAAATATATATCAAAAGCAATAAAACAGAGTATTCCAAATAAATCCCTTGAAGGCGCCTTTTACCTGTTCACCTCTTGAGGAGAGGCAAGGACGTCCCCCCAGTCGTCGTCGTCTCTGTCCCCAAGTCAGATTCCCAATTTGTGCGTACTTTATGCATGGGATCCATACGATTATTTACCAGTTTTTTGTACGTTAGGGAGATGCCTTACGTTCCATGGGATCCAATAATAACCGGTCCTCGAGAGGAGACGAGTCTGGGAGAGGGGTTCCCTTCGGTAAGGCTGCAGAGACAGCGTGTCGGATCTGAAGATATCCAAACGTCTCCGAGAGCTCGAGGTGGTATTTAGTCTGGAGGTCAGAGAATGTAGCCAGTTTCCCCTTCACCCATATGTCTCCCACTGTAGAGATCCCAATAATTTCCCACTTATCAAATCCAGGGCAGCAACTTAGACTACCCAGGATATCTCGTTTCCATAACGGAGTTGTTTTCGTTAAGCGATTGTGCCACCCCAGTCTCCTCGTGATTCTGTGCCATATTTCAACAGTACGAGCCGTGGGGCCTGTCAAGTGAAGCCTACGGGGGTTGGTATACAATGCCCTGTTGTAACCCTCGCTACCCATGAGCCAGTGGTCGGTGCGGAAGTTGGGATCGTCGTGGGGGCCGAAAACCCAGTTATTAATTGCAGTCAGTTGGGATGCCTGATAGTAAAGCCGTATATCAGGCAACCCTATCCACCCGTCATACCATCTAATGGTGAGTTTGTTCATGGCGATCAGAGGTGGACGGTCCTCCCAGAGTAAACCCTATACCACACTGTCGATTTGGATAAAGTATGATTCAGGGATCGGGTATGGAGCATTCTGGAGAGCATAGAGGAAACGCAGGAGCGCAAGCATCTTAAACAGGGATGCCTATCAAGTTTTAATTTTTGAGTAAACTTAAAAAGGTCAATCCGAGTTCTGGTAATATCTCAAAATGCTGTTGGACAAAATGAAAGGCTTCTATTGATGATCATTTTCTGTGATAGCCTACTATCCATTCTAGATACGTTATTCATCAGTTGGTTTGATTCCTGGTCTCGGTTTCTTGTTTTCTCCTGGCTTGTGTCGTTACTCCTGTGGCAGGGTTTTGTGTTGTAGTATTTGGTGGATTTTCTACTCAGTTCTGGTATCTTAATTGTTTTGGTTCTGAAAACCAAGAAGATGTCTTAAAACTTCCTCCCCAAAAAATAACACCAACTTTAGAAGTGGAATCTGCTACTTAATTGCTTGGGGATTCCATGTCTGAGCTGGTAACTGATTCTGGAGGACGTTTTGTTTGTGAAGTTACTGCCCCTCGTGAAATATTGTCATAGCGTTTCAGTTGGTAATCCAACTGATCACGTCAAAATTGTTGATTCTTACATTGAATCAGGTCTTCTTCATAATTATCAATAACTCTGTTAAATATCTCATAGTTCTTTTTGGTAATGTACCCCCAATTGGAGTCATCAATTTTCTTGGTCAGGGCGTCAACGTCTGTTTTGTGTTTATTATCTTTATCTTCAGCATTATCTTGCAGCTGCAATATCATACTATTAGATGCAACTGTCAAATTGTCTTCCCATTTTAAGATTTGTTCAGGGTTTGTTGTTTCTACTGGGGGAAATATTAAGATGCAAAGTCCTCTTGGTATTCTATCCGCTTCCAAGTACTTTTAAGGAAAGCTGCTTCCCACCATTTGACGGTTTCAATTTTTACTGCCTTTTCCAATGCATGGAAAGTTGATTTAGCAGATGGGCCTGCTATACCTCGTTAGACCTCCTGGTGAAGAGAAAATTTCTGGTATCCGAAGGTTACAGTGTTTTCGATGATCCTTGCAACCTGCCATAGGTCTTTCTGCCAAAAGTCAATAAGTAAAATTCAGGGTCGTGTTGGAGTGATAAATCCCCTCAGCAATCAAAATACTTTTACTCACATGATGATGTCATTTGAGACGTCATGAGTGATGTAATATGTGAGGTTATAAGCAGTGCATTGCGAGGGCATAATTTATTGTTATCTCAGGTAACTAGAACTACTGAATAACAGTGGTTTTGTACGAGTGAAATCTGAGCCTAACTATAACGTCCCTATAACCTTTGTTTTTTTCAGTGAATTTCTACATTTTTTCAACTTTTTAATCCTAACTGTAACTGGTCACCTTTGTGAGTGGCTGTCTTAGTGTTTGTATGGGTATGTGAGTACCAGTGTGAGTGGGTGTGTGAGTGGGTCTGTGAGTGCCTGTGTGGGTCTGTGAGTTGGTCTGTGAGAGGCTGGGAATGGACAAATTATCCCCCCTTCGCTCCTCTAGACACATGACCGGAGTGTTGGTGAGCGGTGAGGAGTTATTGACTTGTCGGCAACACATTTTTATCATGATCCGACCCCCTTGGGGCAGCCAAAATTGCTTGCACTGGAACTGGCAGGACTCGAGACAGAGAGGAAAACAACATGATCCTGCTAGTTCTACCTCCTCCACAGCACTATAAGGGTCGCAGCATGTGCTCCAGGCAGCGCCACATGTCTGGCAGGACCCTTGACAATGCGAGGAAAAAAACAAACTTTACGCCACTACCATTGTACCAATCGTGATTGACTGCTACAAGATTAATGTGCCACCTTGCCAGAAAAAACAACGGCAGTAAGACGATACTGATTCACAGAGCGCTGCAGTGCTGACCGATAATTATCCAGCTATTCAGGCGTATTTTTGGTCATCACGCATTGCTGACTACTTGGTCTGACCAGAGAAAATGAGCCAGGGCTTGATGATTGAAAGAAGCGCTCGACCTTTACTGTAAACAACAATGCTCACCTCTGAAATTCCAGTCTGTCCCGCTGCTGTTGTGAGATGATAATTGGATAATTAGGTTCTATGCAGCAGCAGTGCAGTCGAAAGCCAGTTTACAGCAGGGCACCACCCTATCCTTGAGCTGCTGCCAGAGGCAATGTTTATATTTCACCTCCAGTGCTGCTAAGACCACGTGGTGCAGCACATATTCAGAGGCTGGGTTCCCGGCGGCTTGATCAGAAGCTTATGGCAGCCAGACATGTTGTGATAACACATACCCAATGAGAATTAAAAAATCATTTAAGGCACCAGTAGCAAGACAAAAATGTCAGACGCAGGCAGAACAATTTTGGCAATCGGATTGTTCCCTGAGCATCTTCAATCACAAATCTGTGATAAAGTGAATCCTCGCAGCCCCCTCTCCAGACCCATTTCAGCCCCAGGGAACCAATACCCTGGAGCCCGGCCACATCTACCTGGGTCCGCTGGTCCCACTCGGGGCACCCAGTGTGCTTTGATGGGTCCATGGAGACATAGCAGGAGCCGTCCCTAGGGGGGTGGTGGTCCATATGTACCTGTGAGAGTAAAGTTGTTTCATGTGGCTGCTTCATTTCCTAAAACGTGACAGGCATCCACATATGAAAGCAAGTCCAAGAGTTAAATAAATGTGGAAATATACCATTCTATAACTCCATTTATGCTCAAAACCCAAAATAAATATGGATAAATACAAATAAGCTGGCTAAAAAATGAATCTGGATAAACACAGATTAAAATGTTAAAATACCATAAAACCGGAAGCTCTAATTAAAATGAGCAAAGCTGGCATATGAGGTCATAGAAATTCACATTACGACTGATATTATAAAACTATATAGTGCTTCACCTAAGTTTAATCCATCAGGTTCTTTACGGTCTATTTCTGCGATGATCCTGGCTATCAATCCCCTTAATTCTGGTTCCTTGTTGCTACCCCTCAACAATTTTAGGTACATGCACTAGACCACTATACTACAGTTTGGTCTCATCCCTTTCATGATCTTTGTTAAAATGGTTGGCTACTGCAAACCTTGTGTCCATGTTTTGTTATGTCTCCCAGGTGTTGCAATAGTCGCTTGTGTAAAGGTAAAGTGGTGCTCCCTATATACTTCTTAGGGCAAAGGCACACTAACATGTACACTACAAAACTTGTCTTACACGCGAATCTCTTCTTAATTGCTGTATATTTTTTACCATGTTATAAGACGATACATTCAACTCATGTCTGCTACTTTGCAGCGATTTCGCCAACCCTTCTCAGTGCTTCAACCAAGCTTCTTTAGTGTTCACTGATTTGACATCCCCTTTCACAAGACGATCTTGCATCGATACAGCTCTCCTGCAACTAATCAGTGGGCGGCTCTGTACGTTACGTCTTATTAGTGGGTCATTATTAGCCAGGTGCCAGTGCCTATTCAAGGCTGCTCTAAGTAGCAAATGTTGCTGATTATACATGGTAATGTTTCTGTGTTGTGTCTCACTTTGATTCCTGGTCGGTCTCTCAAACAGTGCTGCTTCTTGATATTTATTGTTCTAATTGGGGCTTCTTTCAAGATTTCTTTTGTATAACCTCTTTGTTCAAACCTCAAGAGCATTTCGTTCTTTGTTTTATCATACATGGTCTCAGTGCTGCATAATCTCCTCGCTCTATATAGCTCCCCAAAGGGTATATTCCTGATAAGTGAGCTAGGATGGAAGCTCCCCACATGCAGAGGGTTGTTCCCTGCTGTGGGGTTTCTAAAAAACGTAGTTGTTAGCTTTTGTGTATTTTAGCTAGCATATCTAGAAATTCCATCTCACTTTCACTAATCTTATGTGTAAACACCAGATTCAAATCGTTCCTATTAATCTCTCCTACAAACTCCTCCACTAATGTCCCCCTACCTATCTAAATTACGAAAAGGTCTATCAATCGTACCCATAAGCTAATATTTTTATTTTTTTAATATTTATAATGATTTCGGTGACAATTATACAAAGAAAAACATTAGGCAATAATCATCAGGTTATTCATGTCATAACAGTTCAAAAGCTGATATAATTAAACCACTTTTCAAGTTATGGACCACTGACCACATGCCCCTACCACCAGCCCATATGCAAAAATGCATAGCTGGAGGCGATACAGGTGCATATAGCGGTTACTCTCAGCTGGATGTAGATCATGTTAAGTGTGAATATTTTCCGAGTTATGCAATATTCAATCATTTCCAACAGCATTAAGCTGTGTTTGTAGAAGTTAATTGATCTCATTCTAAAAAGTGTTTAATAACCTTTAAGCTGTCAGAATGTTTTATGCTGGCGTACAGCGATGTTACGTCCAAGGTTATCAACAGAATGTCCCTCTCCCAGCTTATATCAAAAATCCTCCACAAAAAGTCTGATGTATCTTTTATGTGAGAGGGTAAACTTGACACTATCGGGTTAAAGAAAAAAATCAATGTATCTTGACACAATCTCGCATATACTCCCCTGTGCCGCAATGATAGGGCATCCAGGGGGCTACTATCATCTTTATGGACTTTCAGGATGAGATAAAAGATCAGAAGTTTAGGGTGATCTTGTTTCAATAAAGTACATTTGTCCCCATTAATCAGACTCTCATCTCTCCACATTATAAGATGTTGGTCAAATCTGCTTTAGATTTGTGATATTCTTCCATTGGTATTCTCACTTAACAACTAGAATCATTGGGATGCCTCTGTCATGTCCATTTCTTTTGGCCAAAGGATTATACTGTCCCCCTTGTCAGAGGCTCTTATCACTATGGCACCCTCGGGACATAGCAGGAGCTGTCCCTGGCTGGGTGGTGGTCCCTAGGGCCATTGCGGCCCCCCTAGTATGTATCGGCCGGTATTGGGGAGGTGGTGGTCCCCGGTGCCTAATATGACCCGGGGAAGGGGTGGCATACCCCACCACCCCCCAGTTTTTAAAGTTATTTGCCCCAGGGAAAGTGGTGGTTCCAGGGGGTCCGCACACCCTCCCCCCCCCCATTAGTATTTTTTTATGTTTGTGCATGCCCCTGGGGCCTGGCCGACCCAGGGGCACAGGGACTGCCGAATCCTTGAAGAATCCACGTCCCTAGATATACAAATTTGGTTTTCTTTTATTACCTCGGAAACTACTGAACAGATTTACACCAATTAACAAGAAGGTTGCTTTCTCGACCAAGAGCTACCACTTTCCCAAATCCGTTCAGAAATTCAGGGTGCAGTTGTGTTTAAAATCCATATGGAAAACTGCATAGGGCAAAAATGTTTTGGGACCCCCTTTTTCTCGGCTCCAGCTTGACGAATCACCCCAAAACTTTCAACACAGCAGCTGAACTGAATGTCGTATTAATTTAGAACATTTTATGTAGATCTGTCAAATGGCGCCAAAGTTATTGTCAAAACAATAAACGCTTTTCCTACAGAAACTAGGTCTTAACTATACAACTACAGGTAGTGACCGTGTTGTTATTACTGTTTCCGGGTCTGGATAGCAAACACTGTGACGAGGCGCAGATGAGAAATACCAGGCCTTGGAGTAAGTAAGATTGGAAATGAGTAACTTGGCCGTTAATTCTGACAGGCAATAACACCAGATAAGACGATCTCCCAGAAATAGATTCCATTTGCATTGCGTGAAAATTAGATATATTTCGTTTTTAAGATCCTGATCTGAAGGAATTTCCAAAGACTGGTCTCAAGGCTTATCACATAAGGCGAATGGAAATGAAACCCTTCCGGGCGAACTGCCGCACTGCACTGCAGTGCGCGCGTTGTTACTCTGCTGCAGCCTGTGTACACTGCCTGCTGTCAAGACACTAGAGGAGCAGGCACAAAGGACAGGAGACGAATGATGCTGGAGTCAGACAGGCTCGCTGCTCGGAAATCCGCTGGCATCCACAGAAGACTTTCAAGGTGATTACCCTGATTGATGCACCCTTTACTTCCGTGCCTCCTATTAGGGCTCACAATCTAACAGTGATCTGAGGAGGCGGCAGGTAGCTAATCTGTTCCTGTTCTCGGGCTGGGATCATTAAGCCGCGCCTGCGTCTACCCATCACTCACCAGAGTTTCTAGAGCTCGTGAGCATGCCCCAGAGCTCTGCACTGCGCTTTCATGTGTCATTAGTATCACCGCAGAGCACGGCTGTCTGACATCAATCCGCGCGACTGGACTCTGCATCTGTAGTGAACGCCCATCCTTTCTTCCACCTACACCTGACTAGATGTGCAGAAACAGAGAGCACAGATAGCAGCTGGACTTCCGGATTACACGCAGGACTCTGGATGTTTAAATCTGTTACTTGTAGGTGACGGCCAAGAGCACATAAGATAAAGGATGTGTGCAGCGCCCATTCGCCCGTGGGTCTCTGGTCGCTAAGTAACAGTTGTTTATGGGTACCCATTTCATTTATACCCATTTTATGGACCAGTGACGATGAAAGGCTGAGAGGCAGCAAGATTCAAACCCGTGAGCATGGGATAAATCAGAATCTGCAATGGATGCATTCATTAGTCCACTGAGCCATCAGAGGCAACATCAGACAACACGGAAATGCAACTGAACTGTGCGTCTGCACTGAAGCACAAGTCGACTGAGCTGGGAATGCACTGAAAAGCAGGCCAACAATCGGCAGCATGGCGGCACCTGGTTACATCTACATTTTTATGAATAATGACTAATAATAACTTATTTTTCATGTAGCGCTTCATACTGCAATAAGTGTTGTCAATTGCAGGTGTTACCATTATCCAATTTAATGGTGCTCAATTACAGGCCTCGGACAGATAGAACATTAAGTTAGCCTTGCTGTGAAATTCAGGCCACAGTATTTCTCAGTAGGGAAAGATCAACTCACACGGCTAACCTGCCAGCTTAAAAGAGAAGTTCCTTTTAGTGCACTTATCTTTGTGCTAGTGCTTGGCCCTGGGAGGCCTGTTCCCTGGGCCCTAGAGCAGCCAGTGAATACTGGAGAGAATCCCCACCGGGGACTGTGGTTTCACACGTGTGGCTAAGGCATCAGGCATTATTCAGGCCAGACAAGCCTCTCCAATTGACAGCTCCGTTTCTCCTTTTAAACACCCAGGCACTACTAAGGTAGCCTCATGAAGCTCAGGGCTTTAAGTGGGATGAAAAAACCGTGGGGCGGAACTTAAAAGGTAAGCTAAAAATCTGTGCTTAGCATAGTGTGCCGCCTGAGAGGAAATTTGCTATTTCTGTGAGTGTATCCAGATATCTAATAGAACAAGCAACATTACACCTACAATAAGCCAGTACTATTACGTTTGTCAATGGTTATTAGATGCATAACATAAATAAGCAACAACCATGGCTTCGTAGTATAGCACATTGAAGATGCTTCAGTTCTGAAATGAGACTATGAAAGACCTACAACGAGAAGTTACATCAAAGGCAGTGAGGGATGGTACTGCTGCAGAGCTGAGGGTTTTTTTCATCCTGCGGGTGCAATCAAAAATGGAGAGCCCCATGGGGACCTGTCTCAGCACCTGCTTTTTAGAACTGCCGGAGCGCAGCACCGTCTGGACCCAGCCCACTTAAAGCCCTAGTGAAGCTGTTAAACCGTGGCAGGTGTTGGCTTGGAACTCAGATAGTTTGACAGAGTACTCACACTAAATTAACTCAACGACTTTTCAGAGTCAATAGATCTATATTTGAAAACCAAGATAATATATGACAGTTAAACACAATAGAAAAAAGCAGTGCTACAGACAGTGCACCGTCTGTAGCACTGTCCATGTCCGAAATTCTCCCACAACCTTGGGGGTTCTCTATTGTTACTATGGGTAATGTTTATCATGGACTACATGCACCAGACGGGGTGTTCCAATGAGAGGTCTCTCGTCCTAGATTCCCAGTGGTCTAGGGTCAAAAGCTAAGCAGGAGAGACCATCAAGGTACACTTGAGCCCAGGTAGTCAATGACCTTCAAAAGATCTAAAAATAGCCTAAACCCCTACTTCCATGTGGCGGTGAAAGGGCGGTACCAGAAGCTGACAAGGGACATTCTAGTACCAGTTCTAACTGGTTTTCAATGTCAATATCCCAACATGAGAGTACTCGTGCGGGGCATAAGTCGAGCTGCCAAAGTAGGTCAGAAGTCAGGCCTTTCCAGTGATGATGTAGTAAGGATTTGGAAATCCTAGTGCATCACCTCTGAAACTGAAGAATCTGGCATTTAATATTAGGGCTTTACTGCATACTTAAGCTGCCATTGCTCTGAAAATGGAAGCTGTCGATAAACGGTTCAAATGAGCCTGGAATGAGGACAGCTAGCCTGCCTTAGCCAATATAGTATGCGCAAGACTCTAGCTGAAAGAAAACCACCTTTGCGTCATTCCAATTCTGAAAATAGGATGGACAAGGGCCTGTGCAAGCTCACTAATAGGCACAAACCCGCTGTGGCACAAACAAGTCCTCGACCATCATGTGACGCAGATTTTGACATGTGTCTGCTCACTTTATTGCTGCAGGTCAGGCTCAGGTCCTAGATACATCCGCCATGCAGATCCAGACAGTTGGGCCTGGCTCATCTTTCATAGCCAGGCAGTTGCGTTCCTATCTAAGGCGGTACAACTCCAGCCATCTCAGCAGGATGCAATAGAGTACGTCTTTGAAGCCAAAGACTTGGCCCCAGCATCTGGAGTGTATAGAACAAAATGTCTTCATTCTCCTCAGTCGCCTGTCTGTGCTAGTGCTGCAGAGTCCAGAAGAATACAAATAACAGGATTTGAATGCTAGTTATTATGCACTTCAAGGGATACTAACTGGAATCAGAGCCAATAAAACGCATGCAAAGTTCACAGTGCATACCTACGGCCAATCCAGCACTAGACACGTGTTGCCTGGCATTTCTATGATGGAAGTGAGGAGGGGGCAGGCACCGATTGGCCAAAGAACTGTCTATTTCTGGCCATGCTCCTTGAACAGGTTCCATGGTACACCCAGACAGTTCCAAAGCAGGACAACAGGAAGACACAGATTGTCTCAGGAATATACATACCAGGTAACCGAGTGTAGAGACACCCCAGCAAGGGGCTCTTGTCAAGCAGATTCGGTTTGTGGGTGCCTATGCAGATGAACCAGTGCTGGTAAGTCCTGTGTTTCCTGGCAGAGTGCTGGCAGGATGTGAATGTGGATTACCACAATGGTCCTAGACAGTCTATACGGCGTACCGTGGGGAAGCTACTTGTAGACTGTCATGTAGAACATGACAATCTGAGGGGTAAACTCCCATCTTGTGCTGCCACCCCTGCAGCCTCGCAGGACACCACTCATGTAGCCCATGAACACCCATTCATACAACGTCGGAACACATCCACTAAATAACACCTCAGACCCAAAACCCACAACCACATGCCTAGGGAAAGTTAGGAGGAACTGAGGAGATGATGGATGAAGGAGTCAGTAGGTCATCTACATGAGGCACGTTACAACAATGCCAATGCTTCTGAACTACACGCCAGCCACCACTACGTGCCTGTCTCACCGATGCAAGGCGAGAGAGTAGCTATCCTCCACAAGGAGCAGGGACACACTTCTAGAGTATTTAACTTCCAAGCAGAATCCTGTACGCTGTTCAAGGAGCAAAAAAAGATGAGCACCTTCAATGAAATCAAAGATGTCACTTGGGCAAAAGGAGCAGAATGAAGCACAAACATCAGGGGCACACAGCTTCGGTAGAAGAATGAGGATCTTTGTCCCTACAACTTCCCATCTTTTAATCTTCCATTGAAACATGGGCAGCATGCACTGCAGGTAGCCGATAGCACCAACAGTATATCCTAGATAGGAGACACTTTGGACGTGCAGAGTCTTCGAAAAGCAAAGGTACAAAAATTACAACATAAAAAATCAATTTGGACAATTCCCTGCAGAACTGCGAACCAATCACCAATTCTCAGTGATTAGGAAGACACAGAAAGCATTTATTTTTAAACAATAAATAAACAACTTTCTGTTATCTGTTTCACTTTTATCTTCAGATTGTGTTATTATCCGTTTAGCAACAAAAAACCCTGTGGTACTCCAGCTCTATACAAATACTAATAACATAAAATTTAAGTACTGGCAAACGAGTGAGTCGGACTTTACAAAGCTAATACACTTAAACAGAGACATGAACAAATGCGTACGGATGAGTTGTGCACAATCTATGTAACCTACTTTTTCTCCACCTGCTATGCCCGTGATGATGCGTTTCAGCCTTCCAGAGGCCTTGATCACATGACGCCTTGGGAGTTAGAATGCCGCATTTAAAGTGCTTAGTGCAATAAGAACTGAAACACGATTGGTTGCCTGACACGTGAGTAATGGACATAGTAAAAATACATTTTGTTAATGGTCACAAATTAGTGGTCAATGGGACATAAATTCAACACCCCTCATAAATAGCTTAAAATCCTTTTAAGAATATAAAAACACAAGATAAGTGTAATTACTTCAAATTAAAAGTATGAGCTAAAAGCAGGAGAATTGAAAAATACACTTGAATTCAATTCCTCTCCTACCTGTGCAAAATGAGCATTGTTGTGCAAAATAAGCAAATTGAAGATATAACCCTAGTGGTTAATGTCTAATTTTAACAACCTCTCCGGCCGATAAATAACATACGTCCCTGAAGATGTAATAAAGTCAGGTAACATTCTTAACTAAGCTAGGTATACATACATAGCAAAGCCAGCTCGACAAATATTGTTATGTGCCCCTGGATGTTGCAGATGGACACGCAAACATTTTGAATATTTGTCCAGGTGGACACCAACATAACTATGTCCAAGTACAATTGTCAGTGCAAAGTAACGTGCAACGTGCAAATAGCGGTGAAAATAAGTATAAAAGCTTATTAGGCGCTCGAATGTCAAACGGCGCTGAAGTGTGAGAAGGACAGCGAACAATGGAGCTAAGTGAGCTAATGGATATTAAACAGCCTAGACTTCAAAGCTTTCCTAAAGAAGAGGAGGTCTGGCTGGAGGCGTAGGGAGGCTGGAAGCTTGTTCCATAGTTGGGAGGCACAGATGGAGAATGAGCGGCCGCCCCATCTAGCACGTCTGTATCTAGAGGTGCAAATCAGGCCAAAGTTGGCCGAATGTATTCTCGTCGGGGGACATAGGGTCTGAACAGATTCTGACAATAGGTGGAGCCACCACCATATCGTGCCTTGTGGACCAGGCATAGTGCCTTAAACTCGATTCTCTGTTGGACAGGGAGCCAGTGCAGTGATCTCCTAGCGGAGGAGATGGGGTGGCCCTTCGGAATTTGTAAAAGAACGCGAACAGCGGCGTTCTGGAACGATTGGATTTTGCTGATCTAAAACGTATCAATGCCCAAGAACATAGCGTTGCAGTAGTCAAGTCTAGACAAGAAAAGAGCGGCCATTACCATCTTCTGGAGTGCCATGGGAATAAAAGGAAAGATTTTACGGAGGGTTTTGAGCAGGAAAAAAGAAGCAGAGGTTATGCTGTTGACATGCACTGACATATTCATTTTATTGTCAAAGATAACGCCAAGATTTCTGACCTTTTCCACAGGGAGAGGGCAGACTCCTGCCTCTAATGGCCACCAGAGGATGTTCCAAATTGGTGGTCCATTACCAAATTCCATAACTTCAGTCTTCTCTGTATTAATCTTTAGGAAACTTTGCGTCATCCAGGCCATGATGTCCTTGAGACTAGCATGGAACCGTACCGCAGTTAACTCTGGTGTGTCGGATAGCGAAATGACCAGTTGCAAATCGTCCGCGTAGGACACGAAAGCAAAGCCATGCTTCCTGACAACCGCGGCCAGAGTTCTCACGTAAAGATTGAACAGGGTGGGGGATAGGGCAGAGCCCTGCGGAACACCACAAGGCAGATTGAAATTATCTGATTTTAAGCCCTCCCAATTGAGTGATTGCTGTCTATCCTGCAGAAAAGAGGAAAGAAGGGTCAGGGCTCGCTGACTATGCCTTCCTCCTTTAGTCGTTGCACTAAGACCGTATGATTGACGGTGTTAAAAGCAGCCGACAGATCGTTGAGGACTAGAATAGCCCTCCCACCTCTGTCGACTGCCGTCCGAATCCCCTCCGCTGCAGCAATAAGAGCAGACTCAGTAGAGTGTTTAGAACGAAAACCATGCTGAGACGGATCAAGTAAGCTATTGCAGTCCAAGTATTCAGTAAGCATAGCATTCATGTGCTTTTCCATGATCTTAGCAACTAGAGGCAGACCAGAGATTGGTCGATAATTTTTAAAATCAGTTGGATCAAGCGAGGCTTTCTTCAGAATTGGTCTGACACTAGCCGTCTTCCAAACAATGGGGTAGGTCCCTGAGATTTTAATTAAAAGCATAAGAGTAGGACCAATCTTGTCCGCAACCAGATGCATGACCGACGGGGGACAAGGGTCAGAAACTGACCCTGACTTGGTGGTTTTTAACATATCTGTTTCAGCCTCAACAGACAGAGACCAAAAACTCGTAAAACCGCCCTGCCTAATCTCGGGGGGCAGAGAGAGTTGAGGTGTTCCTTGAACAGGGACTGGGGTTGAGAGGTTAGACAGATCATCATATATTGTCTGAACTTTATTGTAGAAAAAAGTAGCCAGCTGGTTACAAAAGCCCTGGTCAGGTCGGAACAAGCTGCCCTGCTGAGGTTTGGCCAGGAATGACACAGATTTAAAAAGTTCTTTGGCAGAATTGCCAGCGGCCAGAATTTTCCCCGTAAAGTAAGTTGTCTTTGCTAAAAGAATGGCCACTTTATATTTGTGAAGGGCAGTGTTGTAGAGATCTTTACTGGCCCTGGTATAATCCCGTCTCCACAGGCGCTCAAACCGTCTGCATTGAACTTTTAAATGTTTGCGTTCAGGGCCGTACCACGGGGCACCGGCCGGGTGCCTGTTGAGAGTGGCTGTCTGTACGGGGGCAACACGGTTAACCGCTGCCGCAATCCAGTCATTAAACTGTGCTGCTGCCACATCGTTATCTGTGTCTAAGATAGGGGAGGGATGATAGAAAATAGATATATAAAATACTTGATGTTATAAAATGGGACAACCTAAAGACGTGTAAAAATCTTCACTTGAATTCAATCCCTGCGAAGTCTTAGTGTCCAGGCGGCGGGCCTGGGCAGTGAAAACCACGCCTTTCGAGGGTGCGGGCAGAGTGGCGCGGGGCGTTGAGCCGCCGTGCCCACTGCCTAGTGGCTCCCTTGCAAAGGAGGGCGGTTGGCTGGTCCGGAGCCTTGCCATCCCTGGGGCAGCCCGGGGCTACTAACATCTGCCCGGCGCCGCCATTGAAGTCCACCGTTGGTGCCTGCGCTCTATGCACTGCCTGCTCCTCCACCCGGACGCTAGTGGGACACTGACGGACGCGGGGTGCGGCGCCGCTTCTACAGCGCGCTCCCTGCACTGAGCCTGCTGCTGTCAGCACCGCACCACACTGGCTCAGCCGTGGTGGTCCCTGAAATACAGCACTCTGCCCGTCAATACAGCTCACTGCTCCGCAGCATCGACATGGCCTGCTTGCTGGACCGGCACAAATTTCAACCTGCCTGCACCTCTCCTTGGCCTTCACGTGGCCTGTGCGGAAACGGGGCGAGATCCTGCTTCCCCACTGCGCCAGCACGCATGGCATATCAGCGCCACAAAAGCGACTCCTGGCCCACTGTGTGGGCGAACACCCTCCTCCACCATCTGCTCGTTTGGGGGTCCTTGCCAGCCGACGTCTGGGGTCCTATCACCAGCCCAACAGACTTAAATATCGTCCTACAACGTCAGCCTTTCTCCCAGGCCTAACCAGCACACACGGCGCGGCCTAGCATCGCTATAGCCCACACAGCTTGACTCTGCAGCGGCATGGGCCATAAGGACCCCAAACAAAAGACCCTGCCGTTTGAAAAAATTGTAGAGCAAGGCCATGACGACGAACACACCATGGCAGAGAGTAGCTTGGGTACAGATAGCACAGATGCTCTCTGCGCAGACATCCCGCTGCTCCTTGAAATGAAGGCGGGTTTCCATGCACTTGACGGTCGCTTTGACATGCTAGATAAACGCCTGGAAGATATGGGGGCTAAAATCCAATCGCATGACCGGGGCCTGGACGTTGTACGGATCTCCGACATCAAGGACAGAACAGCGCTATCCCTCAAAAGGCTGGAACACATCCTTAAAGATGTAGCCATGAAAAACAAAGAACTCGAGGCGTGCAGTTGGCACAATAACATCCGCATCTTAGGGGTCCCAGAGACCACGTCAACAGGCTGCCTGGACCTCTTCGTCGAGACGCTGCTAGCGGACATGTTTGGCAGGGAGTCCTTCACCCCAGGATTCGCGCTCACCGCTCTCTGGGCCCCAGGCCAAATCCGGGCCTTCCCCAGCAGCCCATCATCACCCGCATAATGAACTTCGGCGACCATGATACAGCTCTGCGCCTTGCCAGAGAAAAAGGACTGACTGTCAAGGCTCCTAAATTGCGCTATATCCAGACTTCAAGCTCATGATACAGGAAGCCTGCTGCAAGTTCAACGGGGTCAAGGCCACACTCAGAAACTTGGGCATGAAATACAGCATTCTCCACCCTGCAAGACTGTGAGTTGATGTAAACGGCGCTCACGCATTTTCGACACCCCGACGGAGGCGCAGGAATTTTTACTGCACTTACAAACAGAACAAAAACCGGTCAGGGGCAGACGGGGACAGATCCTCACCCTTGGGTAGTTGCTCCAGCACAAGCATGGAACTGTTTTCCAGTGCGGGCACAGGCTGATCAGCACACCCTGCAGGCGACTGTCTAATAACATTAATAAATTGGGATATTAATGTTCAGTTCACCAGTATGTTTTTAATGTCTGCTTGACTGGCGTGGCGTTGCCACCCCTCGTGGTGCAACCTTTGGTTTCTTTTCTTGGAATTCGAATATACCTTGTTGGGGTTTGCGCCTTTGGAGTTCAGAGTTTATTGGTTTATGGGATACGCCTTTAGTTCCAGGGTATGCCTCTCTCCCTTTTGGAAGAGGATGGGTGGGGGGGGTTCCGTGGATCTGTTGCATAGTAGATCACAAGATTTTGGCTCAGACGTTCATAGTTGGATGCAGGTATAGGTATGCTCACTGTCACAATTTCTTTGTTTTCATTGTTGTACTTACATGACATGTTCAATATACACTCCCAATGGCCCAGCTGGGTAATATAGATGGTCCTTCAGGCTTGTCCCATATGTCTTGGATTGTCAGAGGCCTCAACGATAACCGTAAAAGAAGACATGTTATTCATTACCTCCTCAGACATAGAGTGGATGTTGCTTATTTACAGGAAACGCACTTACCCCAAACTGACTCACTCCGATTTGCTGCCAGTTGGGGGGCTTACCGGTACTTTGCCAATTTCAGTAGCTATGCCAGAGGAACGGCCATACTTATTCACAAACGAGTCCCCTTTAGCTTAGGCTCTTGTCAGGGATAAGGAGGACAGATACATTATTGTTACGGGATCTCTCATGGGACACAGGGTGGCTCTGGTGTGTGTATACGCTCCGAACACTGATTCGCCTGAATTTTATCACTCATTACATGCCCAGTTACTAAAACTGGACCCTTGCCTGCTCTTGATGGGTGGGGGATTTTAATCTGCATCTCAATCCTGTATTAGACAGCACAGCCTCAACCCCTGACACTAACCGAGTTCTCGACACGCTCTCATGGCCATCTGCGGACAGCTTTCCCTAATAGACATCTGGTGCCAGCGCAATCGCACCTGCACTGAATATACACACTATGCTGGCCAACATAACGCTTGGACGAGAATTGACTTTTGGCTAGTTTCCCCTGCTATTTCTAACTGGTTTCAGGCACTTGGGACGCTCCCGAGAACATACTCAGACCACTCTCCGGTTCAGCTTCGTCTGAGGATCCCTCGTCCAGAGGTGTTTGAACGCCAATGGCGCTTCCCGAGCCGAACCGCTCTATGATGAACATTTTAAAGAAGAAGTGCGCAAAACAATAGAAGACTACTTCACTATAAACTCTGGGTCAGTGGACACATGGGCGGTCCTGTGGGAGGGCTTTAAGGCATACATCAGGGGTGTGTGCATAGCTAAACACTCAAGTGTGCTGAAAAGTCTCCGCACCACAATCTGCCGTACTGAGCACAAACTCGCTGACTTGGACAACAACGCATTGCACTCCTCAGTCCCAGACACAACAGGTCACGGTTAGCTCTTCTGATTGAATTCCGCGAAGCCGCAGACCGTGAGATACTATACCTAGGCAAATATCAAACCGCTAGGCGGTACGGAGAGGGTGAAAGACCGGGCAGGGTGCTGGCACAGATGTTAAGACCCCCTTACAGTAAAGCTTGCATCACTGAGATACACTCTTCTACAGATCAGAGACTCACCTCCACCTCAGAGATTTGTGAGGAATTCTTAGAATACTTCACGGCCTTGTACTCCACCAGGACAGGGAGAGACCCTTTGGCACAGGAAGCTTATTTGTCGGAAATTGCTTTGGTATACCTGGAGAAGGACATGCAAGACTTCCTCGCAGAACCAATAACTGGAACCGAGGTTCTTGGTGCCATAGACACTCTCCACTGTTCCTCTGCCCCCGGTCTGGACGGCTTCACCGGGGACTTTTACACGACACAGAAAGATCTGCTGGCCCCGCAGCAGATTGAGGTTTATGCAGAGGCCCTCGAGAAACAAATACTGCCCCCAACACTTAGGGAAGCGGTCGTGATCCTTCTCCCCAAACCTGGAAAAGATCCGATGTCATGTGTATCCTACAGGCCATTATCCTTCCTGAACTTAGACTATAAAATATTAGCCATAATCATGGCCAATCGCCTCTCCCAGTTGATGGATTCATCATATCTCCGGCCCAATCCGGCTTTGTCCCCCATCGATCCACCTCTTTAAATCTTAGGACACTCTTGTCGGTCCTCTATAGAATCAACCCCACGGTTCCGGCAGCCACTATCCTGTTGGACACAGAGAAGGCCTTTGATTCTCTAGAATGGCCCTTCTTCCTTTCGATAATGCGCCACATGGGCACGCCAATAGGCTTCATAGCCACCCTACTATACAGCCGCCCCACAGCGCGGCTCTGCATAAACGGAACCTTATCCCGTCCCTTCTCCCTCTCCCGCGGCACACGCCAGGGCTGCCCCCTTTCACCCTTACTATTTATTTTAGCCGTGGATCCCCCAATGCCCCACTTTCAGGAACGGCATCTGCAAACGGGCTTACAATTTAACACTGGCCCTCTCCTAATTTCCCTATATGCGAATGACACCATCCTCTACGTTAGGGATCCCCGGGTTAACTTCTCCAGCCTAGGCATTAACTGGCGTAAATCTGTGATCTTTCCGTTAACTTCCTCGGGAGTGCGAATTCCCTCTTGAATGATGCACTGATTCCGTCAAATATCTGGGCATTCATATACATCTTGACACTGCCCAGATCCTTTGCCTCAACTACTGTCACGCAATTTCTACTCTTGAATCTCAAATTGAGAGATGGCTGCACTTGCCCTTGTCCATGTCCATTGCTAGCCGGGTCGCAATTCTTAAGATGATAGTTCTGCACAAATTTCTGAATCTTTTCAATAATATTCCTATCTCCCTCACTAATGTTTTTTTTTTTTGCAATTGCGTAAGCTCCTTATAAGACTGGTATGGGGGTAAGCAGGTGCGCGTTCGCTGGCAAAATTCTTACCCTACCATACGATAGAGGTGGATATGGCGTACCAGATCTCCAACTGTATTACTTAGCGGCTCAATGCTGCTATGCCTACGCATGGTTTCACCCAGACACACGGATCCCCTATCTTTGCCCAAAGGCGGATTTTGTCCTTCCTGAACGGTTGTCAACCGTACTGCCCAAGGGAGTTCCCAGAGACCCTACTGACATAGAGACAGTCTCCTCTGCCCTGCATGTCCCAAACGCCTATTGGCTTCCAATCACTGACGAAAGGTTGATCCAGCGCACCGTAACCAAATTTGACGTCACTACACTACGGGACCAATACCCTGAGGGGCATATTTTCTGCCCGTCGGAAGATACCCGTTTTCAGACCGTCACCTTTATGGACAGTTTTGTGCTGAGTCATATCTGCTCTGCGCTGCGCTGCGCTGCCTGGTTTTCCCCTAGAGCCAAAATCATTCCCGCCACTAACACTAATAATCGAAAGCCCTAGCGGGGCACACCTCATCTCTAAACAATATAAAGCCTGCGGGACATTGAGGCCCGTCCATGACGATAAGGTTCGCACAGACTGGGAGGTAGATTTGGGCCACCCCATCACGGACGATCAGTGGGCTAAATGCTGTGCAGTGACAAAGGATGTCTCACTAAACAGTAGACGTAAGCTGCTACATTACAATTACCTGCGTAGAATTCATTTCACCCCCGCCAAGGCACACAGATTAGACCCAGCCAGACCGCACACCTGCTGCAAGTGCGCAGCCCCACGTGCTGATTTTGCTCACCTCACATGGACTTGCCCCAAACTTCGCACATACTGGGAAGAAGTGCACAACACACTGGGGGCCATGACGAAGCTGACCCTTAACCCCATACCGGAAGCGGCGCTACTGGGATACACGATGGACTTCCCCAAAAATGTCAGACTTTTCGCATCCCTCAGTTTACTGTTAGCCAAACGTGAAATTGCTCTATTATGGGGCCGTAAAACTGCCCCTACCTTGGCAGGCTGGTTGCACAGCCTGGCTTATTGTAGTACAAATTGCGAGGTATATGCCGGTCTACTACCTGGGTCTTCCAGACCTAAAGCGATTTGGGGTCCCTACAGACTGTATGCAGAAAATCTGCAGCAACCCTCTAGCTCTCAGCTACACCATGATACAGTCCCGGAAGGCGTAGGGTAAAGTGATTGTCCTCACACACTATCTGTATTATATATTCTGCTTGATCCTCACAGTCTGTTCCTCTTTCAGTCTCTATGGTTAATTATGAGTGTGGATGTTTAAATGAGTCTGGATTTTAGCTACCCAACTCTAGCTGTCAGGACACGTGGGATGGGGTCGACCTGCGTGACTGTCCGTTCTTTTTAAAAGATATTATATTGCTGAGATTCCACAGCCTATGACATGTCTGTTTTGTGATAATGATGTGACACTTTTTCAAATTCCTTTCTCCTTTGTTGCTTATCGTTTTAATGTTATGCCATTGACGGTGAACATGTAATCCTGCACTATCTTGATTCTTGCCAAAGTGATAAATAAAGTTTATTAAAGAAAAAAAAACATATATTTGTAGTATAATGCTAATATGTACCTGTGAGCGTAAAGTTGTTTTATATGGCTGTTTCATTTCCTAAAACGTGACAGGCATCACATATGAAAGCACGTCCAAGAATTAAATAAATGTGGAAATATACCATTCTATAACTCCATTTATGCTCAAAACACAAAATAAAAATGGATAAATACCAATAAGATGGCTACAAATTGAATCTGGATAAACACAGATTAAAATGTTAAAATACCATAAAACCAGAAGCTCTAATTAAAATGAGCAAAGCTGGCATATGATGTTAGAGAAATTCACATCATGACTGATATTCTAAAACTAAATAGTTCTTCACCTATGTTTAATCCATCAGGTTCTTTACTGTATATTTCTGGGATAAGCCTGGCTTTTAATCCCCTTAATTCTGGTTCCCTGTTGCTACCCCTCAAACATGTTTAGGTGCATGCACTAGACCACTATACTACAGTTTGGTCTCTTCCCTTTCATGATCTTTGATAAAAATGTTTGGCTACTGCATATCTTGTGTCCATGTTTTGTTATGTGTCTCAGGTGTCGCAATAGTCGCTTGTGTAAAGGTAAAGTGGTGCTCCCTATATACTTCTTAGGGCAAGGGCACACTAACATTTACACTACAAAACTTGTCTTACACGCCGATTCTTTTCTTAATTGCTGTATATTTTTTACCGTGTCATAAGACGATGCATTCAACTCATGTCTGCATGCCTTGCAGCGCTTTCGCAAAACCTTCTCTGTGCTTCAACCAAGCTTCTTTCGATTTCACTGATTTCACATCACCTTTCACAAGACGATCTTGCATCGTTACAGCTCTCCTGCAACGAATCAGTGGGTGTCTCTGTACTTTATGTCTTATGAGTGGGTCATTCTTAACCAGGTGCCAGTGCCTATTCTAGGCTGCTCTAAGCAGAAAATATTGCTGATTATACATGGTAATGTGTCTGTGTTGTGTCTCACTTCGATTCTTGGTCGGTCTCTCAAACAGTGCTGCTTCTTGATATTTATTGCTCTAATTGAGGCTTCTTTCAAGATTTCTTTTGTATAACCTCTTTGTTCAAACCGCAGAAGCATTTTTTTCTTTGTTTTACCATACATGGTCTCAGTGTTGCACAATCTCGCTCTATATATCTCCCCAAAGGGTATATTCCTGATAAGTGAGCTAGGATGGAAGCTCCCCGAATGCAGGGTGCTCTTCCCTGCTGTGGGCTTTCTAAAAAACGTAGTTGTTAGCTTTTGTGTATCTTAGCTAGCATATCTAGAAATTCCATCTCACTTTCACTAATCTTACGTGTAAACACCAGATTCAAATCGTTCTTATTAATCTCTCCTACAAACTCCTCCACTGATGTCCCACTACCTTTCCAAATTACGAAACAGTCTATAAATCGTACCCATAAGCTAATATTATTAAACCACTTATCAAGTTATGGACCCCAGCCCACATGCTCCTACCACCAGCCCGTATGCAAAAATGCATAGCTGGGTGTGATACAGGTGCATATAGCTGTTACTCTCAGCTGAATGTAGATCTTGTTGTTAAGTGTGAATATTTTCCTAGTTAGGCAATATTCAATCATTTCCAACAGCATTAAGCTGTGTTTGTAGAAGTTAATTGATCTCATTCTAAAAAGTGTTTAATAACCTTCAAGCTGTCAGAATGTTTTATGCTGGTGTACAGCGATGTTACTTCTAAGGTTATCAACAGAATGTCCCTCTCCCAGCTTATATCAAAAATCCTCCACAAAAAGTCTAATGTATCTTATGTGAGAGGGTAAACTTGATACTATCGGGGTAAAGAAAAAATCAATGTATCTTGACACAATCTCGCATATACTCCCCTGTGCCGCAATGATAGGGCATCCAGGGGGCCTGCTATCCTCCTTTTGGACTTTTGGGATGAGATAAAAGATCAGAAGTTTAGGGTGATCTAGTTTCAAAAAAGTATATTTGTCCCCATTAATCAGACCCTCATCTCTCCACATTAGAAGATGTTGGTCAAATCTGCTTTAGATTTGTGATATTCTTCCATTGTTATTCTCACTGTTATTCTCACTTAACAACTAGAATCATTAGGATGCCTACAAAGCTTCTGTCATGTCCATTTCTTTTGGCCAAAGGACTACACTGTCCCCTTTGTCTGAGGCTCTTACCACTATGGTGTCAGTCTTCTGTAAGCTTTCCATAGTCTGATTGTACAACCTTTTGTTATGAACTCTTTTCAACTTCCCTCTGGAACACCCTCCCTACCACCCTCTCCTCGCTCACCATGGCCATCACCCTCCCTCAACATTTCCTCTTCAACGTCACAGATGTTGCTGCTGTCCAGGTCTCCTCCCCCCACCCCCTGGGAGAACCTCTGGGGCCACGTACACTCATCGTACACCCTCCCACTTACCAACCCCTCAGCTATATAATCGACCTGCTTCACTTCCTGGTTTCTCATTCGGTGGTCGCACTGTCACGGAACTCCGAGATCCTGGAGGGTGCTCTTTCTGACCATTGTCTGATCCTACTCTCCCTAGACTAGAGTCTTGCCTTCCCTGGCTGTAAACCGGGGCGTTTGAACATATAGTGCTACCATCCCCCCCAAATCTCAGCTCTGCACCTGCATCTACTTAGAACATAATAGAGAGTCTGTCTCTTCCCACCGAGTCTTGTAAGTGGACGCTAAAGCGACTATCCGTGGCCACCTCATGCGAGACGCGGCCCTTGCCAATGCTCAGAGGCCATTCCAACAGAGGGTCCTGGAGAATGAGATTGCGTCCCTGTCGCAAGGAGGGAGCGTGCCACACGTATGTTGCTTGAAAGGGTGTTATTCATTAATGAATTGGTCCCACATGAAAGTTCGGAGGTTCGTAGGATAAGGGAAAAAAAACAAATTGTAGGGACAACTCCCACGTGTTCCTTCCGGGTATAAGTTTCTCCACCAGGGCGCTGTTCCTTGGGGCCTTTTCCTTCAGGGCGCAGACCAGGGCAGCCGGACCAACATGGGAGGATATATGGAAAGCAAAGAAGAAAACAGCATGTTTTAGGGCTACGGTGCTCTTTGGGTTTTTTTAATTAGGAGAGGGTGTGGGGGGAAACACCAGGTTCACTCAAGGCGGTGTGAGGAGGGAAACTACCACCAAGGTCGCGCAGGTATCCGGGGCTGAACTGCATTCACCAGTCACCACGCGATCACTCCAGCAGCGCCCCTGTTCTGACGGACCCACCGCCCGTCTCCCGGTTTCCCCGCAAGCGCTGATGCACCTGATCAAGCCACGTCCCTCCGGGAACGCGGCTGGGCGGATCACAGGAACGTTGGCCTCCAGGCTTCTCGTCACCAGGAACTGCGGGCGTCTTCGGGAACTCCGGTTCGTGCTGTCTCCCGGGATCGGCTGTCACAGCGTCTTCCTGCTTCCGGGTTTCTTCTCCTACGGGATTGGCTGCCAGACCTTTATCCAATGGTGATGTCGCTTGACTCCACCCCCAGAAGCTGGCTGTAGGAACTTCCATATCCCTGTTAAAGGGCCAGGCGTATGGACAGCAGAAGGTGAGGATCCGGCCAGGGTGGGCTTCCTATCCGGTGGCTGTAAGGGAAAGAAAGGGGTGGCTGCATCAGGTAGGCTCGGAGCTGGGTTCGCACAGTCCAAACTCCCGAAAGTCCCCCACACGCCTTCACACTGCAAATCCTTCATCACCCTCTATGCCCCCGCTTGGAGAAGGCACGCATGAACCTCAACACACTGTTCACATCTAAGGTCGAATATGAGCTCCAACAGCTTAAAGGTCACCACAATGAGCAAGGCGCAAAGGCAAGCGGCTATTGGCGGCCCAGTTGCGTCAACAAGAGATATCGCTTACCATCTTGGCCATTCAATCAGAGGGTGGTAGTATTCTAACCAGCCCACAGGACATTGTTTAATTCATTCATAGAATTCTACCTGGGCCTGTACACCCTAGAGGTGACAGACAACCCTGCCCACTTAGAGGCTTTCTTTAATGGTGTGAGTATTTCAAGCCTGAATGAGTCTGGCAGGCACATGCTTGAGGGGGAAATTAGCAAGACAGAGAAAGCGCAGGCCATCTCTAGGCTTCCCTTCCACAAGGTTTCTCTGCAGTTCTATAAGTGGGCGTGCGAGGACGTGGTGGAGTCTCATTATGAAGCCTTCCGTGAGACCGGTCAGAAAGGCTGCCTTTGCCCCATCTCCAATAGGGCGGTAATAGTGGTTCTTCCCAAGCCAGGGAAAGACCTCATTGACTGTGGGAGCTATAGACCCATTTCTCTCCTCAACGTGGACATCAAGATGGTGTTCTCTTTTAGAGAACACTTTAAGGCAGCTTTCGATAATTTTAAGCAATGCTTGATTAATATCTCAACTTGGATGACGGATAGCTGCTTGAGATTGAATGCCGATAAAATAGAGGTATTATTTTTTAATCAATCCTCTCCTCTGCATTCTGATCTATGGTAGCCGACGGAGCTAAATCCTTCTCCTCTCCCAGTTAACTCAGCTAGGACTCTTGGGTTTAAGTTCGACACACGCCTCTCTTGTAAGGCCCAGATTTGCCAAGTTTCATCGTCCTGCTTCTGGAAACTAAAAGCCTTATGGAGCTTTCTGCATTTCATGCCCATGGACTGCAGAAAGACTATGGTTCATGCACTGGTCACATCACAGCTAGACTAAGCTAACAGCCTCTACATAGGTCTTCCAGCTTATCTGATTCGTAGACAAGAAATCATCCAAAGCGCTGCGGCTAGACTTATTAGGAATGTGCCACTTCGCCACCACATTTCTCCCCACTTGCAGAGCCTCCACTGGATGCCGGTCCAAAGAAGAATCGAGTTCAAGGAGCTGTCCCTGGCTTTTAGAGTCACCAGGGACGGAGGCCCGGTTTACCTTAGACAAAGATTCCAGAAATATTGCCAGACTAGGGACTTGAGATCGATTCATCAAGAACTACTTAGGGCTCCCCGCTTCTAAAACTAGGTTGGGCGGCCATGCTTTCTCAGTGAGAACCGCGTCTCTTTCGAACTCTATGCCTGTACACCTTCGTAAGGCAGAGACAGAACCAGCATTCAGGAAGGCTCTGAAGACCTGGCTTTTTAGCCGTCCTTAATGGCTGCCTCTCTCACTGCTGTGTCCACCGCTAGCACCGGGACACCTCCGTTGGAGGTAGCTGTGCGCTGAATAAATGACCATTGATTGATTGAAGATGCTTGCTGGAGTCCTAAAGGCTCATCTCCGAAAGGTGATCCTGTCCTTGATCCATCATACTCAGGTGTGGGTTTATTCCTGGATGTTCCTCCATGAATCACACTCTCGCCCATGCCATGTCCTCGGCCAAGGACCTACAGGACTAGGCCCTCGTCCTCTCCCTGGGTGCCAAAAAGAAGTTTGACAGGATCGAGTGGGGGTGCCTTTTTACGACTCTCCGACAATTTGGCCTGAGGAAGGAATTTATAACCACAGTCCGCTCGCTTTACGACTCACCTACTGCCCAAGTTAACTGTGGAGGGTTTTTCTCTGAATCATTCCCAATACGGAGGGGGGCCTGGCAGGGCTGTCAACCTTACCAGCATCACAAACCCCAGCGGGACATCCACCTTCTATCTCTATGCAGATGATGTCTTGCTTACCCTCTCAGATCTCACTCGCTCCCTTCTGGCTCTCCTGGACATCCTCTCTGGATTTTGCGGCACTCTTGGGCTCCCGGGTTAAATGGGACAAAAGTGAGGCACTTCCCATGTCACGGGTGACCACCAATACGGTGGGGTCTGCCTACCACTTCCAATAAAAGTTCTTGTGTCTCCAGTTCTCGTGTCTCCTATAGTACTTACTCTTTTTTCCCCTCTTATTTCTGTCTTCTCCAATTCTCTCTGCCTTCTTCTCCCCCATATTTTTCCTTGCTCTCTTTCTCTTCCCTTTCACTCCTGCTCTTTCCCCTTCCCCTTTCTCCTCGGACATGTGGGCATGGATAAGAGTATGGACCCTCCTTCCCCCCCTCCTTTATTCTCTTATGTCATGTTTTTATTTTACTTTTACCCCTCACCCCCTTATCCAATTCATTATTTTGTATGCAACTGTGGATCCACAAGCTCTCCTTGATGTTGCTCTAACTCGCACTTTAAGGGTCCCTATTCAATGGGTACTTAGCATGTCATATGGCCAGTATTTTGTTTCATTTTCCATGATATTCTTTTGTGCTTGATTATTGTCTCAAAAATTGCATCTTATGATTCCCGTCTCTTCCACTTTTTATATTGCTCTGCTCTGATTTCTAATAAAGACTTGCAAAATAAAATAAAAACTCCCCTTTGGAAACTCTATTACTTATGGATTTCAATTCTTTTATCATAACTTCATTGAAGGTATCTATACTGTTGTATGGAGTTTAAGGGATGAATTTAGACTTGGTCTTGAACTGCGACCCCTCATCCCCCCTTCCTCCTCAGCATTCTTCTCAAAAGAAAATCGTGGAGGTATAGTTTTTTATAATATCAGTCGCTATGTGAATTTCTTTGACATAAGATACCAGCTTCGCTAATTTTAAAGTAGTTTGCATTGGAATTTTATTTTCCCTCTCTTTTACATTTGTGTACAACGAAGGACATTCACACACTGAAGTGACATGATAAATGGGAATCATGATAGTATCTGGGCACTCACATGGACGTGAATGTGATTAATTTAGGTGCTTTTAGAATGTTTGAGAGACCACGTGGTAATGAAATGGAGACAAATGAATTGCATTTTTTAAAATACAACTTGAGGATAATTACTGTGGGGCAACGTGTTGTTACTTTTTTGTGGACCAATAAATATGAAGTACTTTAAACAAAATTAGCTCCCACTCCAAGATGGTGTATCTTTTTACTTTATGGTATTATCCTTTCCTTATGTGAATGGACATGAAATGCAAAGTATTATGGTATTTAATTGACGTTCTAAGATGGCGCCACTGTCGTTAACAAGGCTCTTGGAAGCCAAAAAGCATGGAGTGTGCCATTAAATCAATTGCATTAAAAAACTGCGGGAGTGCGGACCTCTTTGTGCAGTTTGGATTATATATATAACATTTATTTTTTTAACCCACCAAGCTTACAGTGCTGTTTAGACTCCACTGCACAAGCTTAAGGACTAATTAACTGAAGCACCACAAAGGCACACAACATATAGTCTGTGTGCATGATTGCATGCATGTCCTAGCATATTATAGTCAATGCTTGTTGTCAAGGTGTTAGAGATCTCACAGTTTTATCTTCTCATCTCCCTGTTAGCGGGGGGAGATTGCAATAAGGTCAAACATGTGAAAGTAATCCAGTTTGAGAGGGTGAGTTTTGTTTGTGGTGTTCATGAAAATCAGGTCCATGGACCAGTGCTTATCGTGAGTAAGGAAGACGTAAAGTTTTAGAAAGTTGAATGAGGATGGATGTGTCGGTGTCGTCAACTTTTTCCTAATGGAGGTGTATAGCTCACTTCCAAGGGAAATCGGATCGCTGCTATAATTTACAAAACCATTACTAAACTAGGTTTCCTGCTAGATGGGCAAAGTAGAATGTTCAGCCTCAGTGGTTAAAGTATCTAACCTGAACGGTGAGGCATTGGAACCAGGATTAGTTTATTTGATTAGTTTGCTTTTAAGGGACTCCTTGTTAATAAAGTTAGGCCTCCCCATATGGTTGTACTGCTTCTATTGAGGTAGAGGTGAAGATGATGTGTCCTAGTACGTAAGACAGTGGTCCAAAGATTGGTAAGAACCAGGTTTTCGTATGTAGGAGAACAGAGAGGTCACAGCTTTGGATGAGGGAACCACTGGAAGTCTAATTAGGCACCATAAACTATATAGTTCAGGATAGAAGTGTGGACTTGATGTATAAGAGATGATCAATGCTTTGAGAGGAAGTGATTCTTCTGAGGTTGTCTGGGTAGGCTGATTTCATATTGCCTTTGTTGTTTTTATATGCTGGTTTTCAATTGTGCTTTATGGATATTTTATATCCAAATAAAGATTTATTGAATTGAATTAAATATATTGACTTTAAGACATCTAGCTCTGAAAATTATATGATAATAGTAGGGGTGTCTGTGATCACAGAGTATTCAGGTGTGTAGGGTACACTAGAGTTAGTCTATGTGGATGAATGCTCTGCGGCATTATTGTTGGTGGTTCTTCTGCTCTTCATAAATAGGTGTATGGAATGAGGTCTCTTTGGGGAGAAGAAAGTTAGGAGAAGCGCTGGGGGATGCCAATGCTTGTGGGAGACACAGAGAGTGGTTTGAAGACACTTTGGGCTGACTTCATTATAGGGATAAGGGGTGTAGAGATTTGGTCACTGGTCCATAGTAAATGCCTGTAATTATAGTATGAGATGAGTTATGTCACCTCTCAGATGAATCATTTCAAAGGGTGGTTGGGCCTTCTGTTGAGAATTAGTTTGCATACAACAGTTTTTTTGGAATTAACTTGGAGGATGGCTCTAATTGAGGGTGAATTAAGGGTCAGTGGTGGCTACCGGGAGGGCTGATGGTTTGGTCATTGACAATATTTCGATTTGTGTGAATGTAGAAGTAGCTTTGTTCCAGGTTATGGTCCAAACTACATACATTAATTGTACCATTATGCTGCCTGGTTTAAGTTCTTGGGTAATGTGTGCATGAGAAAATGAGGAATTGAGAGTGAGCCTGTGGTGTCATATTTAGTAGGCAAAGTATCAGTGTAAACATCTTTTGGACTTGAGTAACGGCCTTCCCACTTTCATACAGGGTGATGAGTAGGTCACACAGGCAAAACTGCCGCTAGGGTTCCCTAGTTTGGGCGTATTTGAATAACCTATCACGGGTTTTCAGAATCAAAACCTGTATAAATATTAAACAAAAAAAACCTTTAAATAAAGCCAAGCTTAATCAGGAAACACCTCCTCAAATGTGTACTTTTAGTGTTGAAATTGACCCGTTTTTCTCAAAAAGTTGATGTGGCACTCTTAAACAAATGCCACCAAGTCAATGCGGACATGCGCTTGTTCATCTTCCAAGTAAGGTGTTCGGAATTTAAACCAACTGCGAAAAAGGCCGCCCTTACCTTTGCAGCAAGAAGAGAGCAAATGCAACGTGTTCTTATTGATGCAAAACTAAATTTATTAAGGTTTCCTTAATAACTGGAATAGTGGGCTGGAACAGCAGCTGGAAAATCTCAAGACTATCGCATCAGTCCTCTGGTTTTTAATTTTATGATAAACTATAAATTATTGAATGGGAACATTTTGTTTAAACATTCTAGCATGCCCTCTCTCTTTTTCACGGCGACTGATATAGCTCCGCGAGACAACGAATTAACAAGGTTCTAAATTATTAAAGTCTCATTACTGGTACAAAAATATGCTATTGAAGGCCTGTGCTAGTTCAACGTATGCAGGATATAAAAGCAGAACTTGCAATTACGAGATACAATCTAAAATGTTAAATTAATATTACCTGACTTGTACCACGTTACACGATTCCAAGTCTAAAGGGGCAAAGGACAGACTGGGCAAGAGAGGCAGAAGATATGCAATCCCGGTTGTAATCTCGCCTTTAGTTACGTGAGGCCTTTTATCGTTAAATTTACAATGCACCAACTGCGACATGACTGGGGAAGCATCCTGACCATGAAATGAATGATGGCTTGCAGTTAAGCATCTATAGTGCTTATTGGCAACTTTATTTAAGAAAATAAATCTGTGTGCATGTGCTGGAGAACATCCTGGATCTCCACTGCTCTTCACACTTATGTGCAGCAATGTATGCTGTTTTTAATCCTCACCCAGCTTTACTCACTAAAGACATACCAAGCCCTACACACCCCCAAAGGACACCTGGGATGCTGAGTAAGATCAAAGCATTGTGCAGTTTTCTAACGGGCTATTGAATAAAACATGACACTCCCTTCACTCTCGCCTAGGCAAAGATATTTAGGGATTTTAAAAAAGGCTGACGAAGTGTTCCGTCAAGTTAACCCCCTGTTAGCTTACTCGATTTAGTCCGGAAAATCTATGCAAATATCTTGCTTTCAGACTTTATTATTATGTCACAGATGGACGCTGGTTTGTAGAAAGGTCCAAAAAATGCGGATCTTAAAGAGAGGAGGGTAGATAGATAGATAGATAGATAGATAGATAGATAGATAGATAGATAGATAGATAGATAGATAGATAGATAGATAGATAGATAGATAGATAGATAGATAGATAGATAGATAGATAGATAGATAGATAGATAGATAGATAGATAGATAGATAGATAGATAGATAGATAGATAGATAGATAGATAGATAGATAGATAGATAGATAGATAGATAGATAGATGAAAGTGCCCCCTTTTTGCATGGTTGCCCCCACTTTTTGCCAAACTGTTGATGTACTTTGACTGAGTGCGCCCTGGGTTCCTGCCAACCAGGTACCCAGGGCCTTTGTTCTTTCTCTAATCTGTACTGTTGCAAAGCCCAATTGGCACCTCTTTGGCCACAAGTCAGTCCTTTGTAAAAAGGTACCGTAGGTACCAAGGGCACTGTGAACAAGGAAGTCCTCTAAGGGCTGCAGCACTTATTGTGCCACCCTTAGAGACCCTGTATCTCTACATACACTCACTGCCCTTGCAGGTTGGGTGTTTTGGTGCAGAACAAAATGAAGAGTCTACATGGCACACATCCCTGTGTGCCATGCCGTCAATTCACTGCCATGGCTTAGGTAAGCCACCCCCCTAGCTGGGTGCACTATACCAGTGGTGAGGGTACAGGTGCATGAGCCCTATATCCCTACAGTGTCTAAGTTAATTCTTAAACATTGTAAGTGAAGGGATGCCATAAAGAGTATATGGTGCTGGGAGTTTGTCATTATGAACTCCACAGCACCATAATGGCTTTACTCAAAACTGGGACATTTTGTATCAAACTCTCAGCACATTAAACCCACACTGATGCCAGTGTGGGATTTAATGAAAAATGCACTCAGAGGGCATCTTAGAGATGCCACCGATAAACAGCCTAAGTCTAGTGTCCTGGCTGGTTGGCTGCTCGCCAGCTGCCACCACCAGACATGTTTCTGGACCTATGGGTCGAGAGTCTGCTGCTCTTGGGGTCCTGAAACAATGCACATCCTGGGACGAGGTGCCAACCCTCCTCCCCTAGGATGGGCAGGGTCCACAAAAGGGAAGCTTCAAAGGCATGCCGACTTTGTGAGCTACCTCAGCCATTTGCTGCTCACAGCAACTGGCCCCCACCGGTTCTGACCCCTACTTTGGGCGGGAGAATCGGCAGGAAAACCAAGTTAGGAGGAGAGGTGTGCTCACTTTGCCAACCGCACCCCTCAGGTGGGAGAGGCGAGGTGAAGCACAACTCTCAGTCCCTGCCTTCTTGCAGATGGGGGGGACCCAGCCAACCAGAGTGAGGTTTATGCCCTCCTTCAACTGGAGGGTGGCATAATAGGAGGTGTACCCACCCCAAGGAAGGGACATACTAGTCCCGACCTGTACCTACCTGTACGCCCCTAAATCTAGTATTTAGGGGCAACCCCGAACCTTGCCTTATCAGACAAGAAGAGAGAAGAAGGACCGAAGAAGCCATGCTGAACTAAGAAAAGGAGGACGCCAACTGACTTGTCTCCAGCCCTACCGGCCTGTCCCAGCCTGGAACCTGCTCCAGCGAAATCACGGCGTCTTCTGCAGCCAGCAGCCCCCAAGAACCCGGAGGACCTGCCCTGCCTTCCCAAGCCAAGACTTTGTCTCCAGTGAGCACCAGATTTGCTCACTCACAAACTCTGGCTCGAGCCGAATCCATGAGTCTTCACCACTCTGCACCAGACAACCACCTCCGGAGTTCGAGTGGCCAAACACCACAAGGAGGTCTCCCCGGTGAACTAGACCTGAGATCTGGTGATCTCTGACCTGCCACGAATGTCCAATCGACGCCTGCAGCCCCTTTCTGGAGTATCCCCCCGACCGCGACTGGAGTCGGTGGCAAAAACCAGACGCTTAAAGACACCCCTGCACCCGACGTCCCACGGCCTTGGGTGGCCCAACCGACGGTGTCCCAACATCTCCAGGCATCTCACCCTACCTCTCAAACCAGTGGTCACCTCCAGAAGATCTTCATCCCCAAGCATGTAGTGTTTGTTGCAACCATAGAATTCCCATTGAAACCAACAGGGCACCTGAGACCAAACCCGCACCCGGCCGCCTCCGTGCTGCTGTGGGTGCAACTTGTGTGCTAAATCGGATGCTCCTTTGACCTGAGCCTAACACCAGGAGCTTTGCTCCCACAACCTTGTGGCCTGCTCATGAGCAGCCATAACATTGGGCCTCTGCACTCAGCCGCTCTAGTGCCGCTGAGAGTGCTTTGAGAGTGCATCCTCAACCCTGAGTGAACCCTTGTTCTAACCCCAGAACCCCCAACTCCCACACCCAAATACTTACCTGTAATCCGATAACTTAATTTCATTCCATAGGATTGCATTGACTGCTTTTCTTTGAAAATTGTTCTAAATGTGGAGTTGGTTTGTATGAAACTCTAAGAAACTGCAAATATACAAAAACTGATTTACTTATCTTTTTTCTAGGAAGTGTCCTAGTGTGATATCTAAGCATATCACATGGAGTAGAAAAAGTAATAAGCAAAGTAATCAAAAGAAATCTAACAGCAATTTCAACTGTATTCAAAGTATTTACAAACATGTAACACAGTCATTTTCATTCAGCTTGCTTGTATTGTTCAACCTGCCTTGAAAAGTACCATTTACACTTACCTGTGCCAGGCTTGCTTGTTCTAGAAAATAAATATAACTAAATAATATTGTGTGTACAATAAATGCTTAACACTACTCTCTGATAAAGCCTTACTGCTCGCCCACACTACCACAAAAAGTGAGTAAGGTATTATCTACTTTTACCTCTACCTACCTTTGGGGTTCCACTGGACTCTGTGCACACAATACCTTACAATACCTTACTTTGTTGTCTTTTTCAATGCTTGTTTAGTAAAACTGTCACTAAATACAAGTTCTTAAACACAAAAAATGAACAAGGTAAAACCTCAGAGTGAAAGAGGGTGACAAGAAAAACCAACAAAGACATAGCAGACCCGAATTAGGCCCCCAGACCCAACTACCAAGCCAAGAATGCATTTATTTGGGGGTATCATGCCCCAAACACCCCCCTCAAGGTAATCCTTGTATATAGCATTTGTTGACCTAAAATATGTCCTCAATAGTGTAGGATGAAGGGAGGTGACATAGGTGTTCTGCAACTGTTATTAGTTGCCATAAGTGGACTTCATTTAAGCGACTATGCAAGAGTTATGTGTGGGCTTAATGGGAAATTGGCAGATAAACGTCCTGTCATTAGTGGCGTTTTCAAGGTTGTGTCTTGGCACCAACCGTCTTCTTACTCGTATATAAATTCTTGGCATTAAAGCACACTGACACACTGACATGGGGAGGCTCAATGCTGACTGCTCTTCTCTGTGCGGATTAGTGCATCCATGCTTTCTAAAACTCCCATGAACCCAAGCAAACGTCCGGAGTTATTGGCTGTTTTGCCAGATATGGCTTATAAATCATCTAAAATCCATTATTCTTGGGTGTAGAAGAGCTTGTACACCCAGATCAGAATGGCTTTCTGCCACTTAGGTCAACAAAACATAATCTGTGACACACAGACAATGTCCTCAAAGTGTCCCTTAAAGCAGAGGGACTTTTGGTCGTAATACTGATAAATATCAAGAAATTCTTTGACCCTTTGGAAAGTCTTTATTCCTGAACAGTCTTAATCATCCTTCTAACACTGATAGATGGTTAACAGGTGTAATTGACCAAAATCCTAAATCCCAGTACCCCAGTTGCTACTGAGACAGGCTGAGATCAGTGGGTACCTAAGGTGCTGTGGGTTGGCCCATCTCTGAAAAATGTAGACTGCAATGAGATGTGTGCAACTAACGATTATCTCAGTGGTTATCTACAGTGGGTGCGAACCCATTTCCAACTACAGTGTCCACCCTGAATGTGACGAGAACAGCTAGTTTCCGACTGAATCTTGTCCAATGCCCCCTGTAACACCCACCACTGTATCAGTAGTCCTTTCTCTGGCTACTGGACTCCAGACAAGTTTTCCACCGTTAAACCATCAGTTTCTGTGGGTGGGAATTCCAATTCAGTATGTGGCTGTCGTTATTTGAATGCTAAAAGGATTCGGGTCTTTTATAACATGTTTGGCAAATTCTCAGATACCTGGGTTGAAACTCATTTAAAGATCGATCACGGGTTCATCATAAAGGCACAGTGCGAACTCCACACCAGAAATGCCCATTTCCATGCGGGATCCACCCGCCACTGCTGTGCAATTATGAGTTTTTGGGCTTGTAAAGGGGTAATACCAGTCGGGATGCAAAATTACATCATGTCTTTCAGCATGTTTTTTCTCTTACAGGACCAAATGCCAGACATAAATTCTACCTGCCTTTTCCAAGTGGAAATGTGTCTGGGTTTTGCCTCACCAGTTAATTCCAAGTGTGTTAAATTTTAGAAACTTGTAATCCCGTTTCAGTCACAGACAGAAGTTACATACAGAACTAGATGAACATTCCATTGGGCCCTCGAGTTTTTCCTCTTGCACCCAACGCCAATGAGAAACTAGGACAAAGAGCTGACAAATAATAACTTGCTTACTACATTGCTAAGTTCCCTCTGACCAGACCGTAAACTTAGACAGCCAGGGTGATATAGGTCTTCCTCAAGGGATACCACTGGTGTCTTCCCGCATAGTTGTGGGATTGTATCCCAGCCCTTGAAGGTGCTAGAACCTCGTTTGTCCTGCTGATCATCATTTTAATTTCTATGTTCTATGATGTACTGTTTTTGAAACAGGTATTTTGTTATGCCTAGCAATCCTTGTTAGGTATGGTGAATGTTCTATATGAAGTCACTATGTTCTGATGTCACAGGGTTCTGGGATGGACAGTTGGGGGATCTTGATGGCACTGGATGTGAGAAGCGGTGGCTCGTTGAACCTACAATAAAACTTGTTTTTTATAACAAGTCCTTGGACAATCCTATTATTTTAATAGGTTACAACATATTTTTGGCGACGAGCGGGCGAGCCATCGCAAGGAACAACATATGGTGGATTGAATTTGTCTGGATTTGATCTGGTGTTCCTACATACGACGCGTGGTAGCAAGGTTGTGGTACCTTTGGACTTACGTACCAGTGTTGTCTTTCTCTACCACAGCCGCGTAAAGCCAGCGCTGTTGTAAAGTCATTTCAGTGAGACAGTTCCAAGAGTTGTGATTTTTAACTCTTAGCGGGACAGCTGAGCGCAAAAAAAAGGACAACCAACATCGTGGCAACTCCTGTGCCTGTTTCAAGCGGAAGGAATACCTGGTTGTGAAGACGTCGCTGTTCGGACAGTCTGAGAGCCGTTGTGAAGAGGCGACGCTGTTCGGTCAATCAAAGAGCCGTTAGTGTGCCAGAGGTTGTTTCCCCGAGGAGCTCTGAAGAGGAGTGATGACGTACTAGAATGGTACGCGACGTGTTGGTGGAAGCTTCGTTGACAGCAGCCTATCAGGTGAAATGTTGACGTACTAGAATTGTACGCAACGGATTGGTGGAAGCATTGTGGGCAGCAGCCTATCACGAGTGAAGACGCTTCCGCTGCGACGCTTCAGACGCGTCAGTTTCTTGTCAAGAAATCAAAGCTTCCGTGAGGTGCCGAGTTCGTTGTTTTCTTTTCGTCCACGTAAAGACCGAATCAGCGGTCTAGGGACATCGGCTGGTGTCTGTGTCTTCTTCTACAAGACGTGAAAAGCGAATCACTCGTCTGGGAGGCTGTGGACATTGTCGAGGACTTTGAAGGTCAAGTGACATTACTCCCGTTTTGGTCATTCTTCGTGAGCGTTTCATCCATCAAGTTTATTTTTCTTAGTGGTAATCTCTGGACTCCATTTGCATTACCTACAGGTCTCCTGGCCATTAACTGTTGGGCTGAATTTGGGACAGTGTACTTTGTGACATTTTGTTGGTATTTCTCTTAGAGTACGATGCAATCTGTAAATCCACCTCCCCCGTTCCTGGAAAGTCCGGGTGCGCCACCAATACAGTGGAGGCAATGGTTTGATGCGTTTGAAACTTATGTGGGGGCCATTGGTGCTTCGCGCTACAGAGCGGAAAGGAAAAAGTTTCTTCTATTAAATTCATTAGGTTTTGAGGGAAGAGAAGTTTACAAACATCTTCCTGTGTTGGTCTTAGCTGAAGGTGAAGTTCTTGATGAATACCAAGAGGCTGTTAAGAAGCTAATAATTAAGTTTGACGTTCAGCCAAGTTTGGTTGTTTTAAGACACAAGTTCTTTAAGAGAGCACAAGTACAAGGGGAAAATGTAGATACCTATCTAAGTGCGTTGAGAAAGTTGTGTGCTGAGTGTGATTTTGGTGATTACAGAGATCAGTTGGTAAGAGATCAATTTATTGCGCACTGCGCAGATAAGCAGATACAACAAAAACTACTCACAATGGGGAATCCTAGTTTGGAGGAAATTATAAAAGTGGCAAAAAGTTTGGAGTTGGCACAAAACTCTATAAAGGAGTTGGGTAGTGGGTTGGTCACAAAAGATACTGTTAGTGCGGTTGTAACCACTAGTGCTGTGGGGAACACTATTAGAAAAGATAAAAATCAATTCAAGGGCCCCTTCAAGAAAACTAATATGTGTTACCGTTGTGGGTATGCTCCGCATGGGAAGGATAGGTTTTGTCCCGGGAGAAATGCTAAATGTCATAAATGTGGCAGACTGGGACATCTCGCCAAGGTGTGTCAGTCGAACTTGTTGAAAAATGAGAAAGTGAATAGTGTTGGCAAAGACGAGAATTTGGATGAGAATGAGTTGGTGCAAGAGTTTCAGGATATGATTGTGACTGTAGTTGATGAGAGTGTAGTTTCTGGAAATCCTGCAGATTGTGTGGATCCATATGAAGAAATAAAGGTGGGTGATGTGACCTTGAACTTGTTGGTGGATTCGGGAGCACGTATCACGATGATCACCCATGATTTGTTTAAGAAGTCCTGGGGTAACAGACCCTTGTTTCCACCAGATAGAGCACCTGTCTCCTACGAAGGACGGAAGATAGATCTGGAGGGCTTTATTGAAGATGTGCTGGAGTTTAAGGGGCGCAAGATTCATGGTAAAATCTATGTGGCTGTGCGTGGTCTCAACATTTTAGGGTGGTTTCACCAAGGTTTGTTCGGCATGATATTGAGACCAGGTACGAGTGAACAGGTGTTGGTTGTGCAAGACTGTTTGGGTTCTGACAAATTGGAAAGTGATTTTCCTGGTGTTTTCTCTGATTCGTTGGGGAAAATTAAAGGTTTCAGACACAAAATTAAGATCAAAGATAATGCAATCCCGGTTAAGCACAAGGTGAGGTCTGTGCCTTTTAGTCTTAGAGCGGACCTTAAAGCAGAGTTGGACAGGCTAGAGAAATCTGGTATAATAGAGCCAATTGAATCTAGTTTATGGCTTAGTCCATTGGTGGTCGCACGTAAACGCAATGGCGAGATCCGTTTATGTGTTGATTTGAGGAGTCTCAACAAGGAAATTTGGGTGGATGCACATCCTTTACCAAAAATTGGGGATTTATTGGAGGAACTGAGAGGAGCTGAATGGTTTTCTAAAATTGATTTAGCTTCGGCTTACCATCAGGTGTTGTTGGATGTGGACTCTCGACATTACACAGCTTTCAATTCACCTTTTGGGTCATTCCAATTTTGTAGAATGCCTTTCGGGTTGGCGTCGGCAGCGTCTGTCTTCCAGAGAGTTATGCAATCTGTGTTACAGGAAGTGAAAGGGGTGGTGATCTTTCAGGATGATGTATTAATTTTCAGTAAACATTTAGATGAACATGACAAAGTCCTTAGAGCTGTTTTAACCACTTTTGAAGAAAAAGGGATTGTAGTTAAGAAAAGCAAATGTGAATTCTGGAAGAAGGAGATAGAGTTTTTAGGACATTTGGTCTCCGGTGTGGGTGTGAGTCCGAGGCCTGGATTGGTTAAGGCTGTTGTGGAGTGTCCTTGTCCCAAGAATAAAGACGAGCTGCGTTCTTTCTTGGGGTTATGTGAATTCTATTCGCGTTTCATCCCAGGGTATGCCGGAAAAATGAAGGCGCTTTCCAATATGTTGAGATCTAATGTCACGTTTGTGTGGGATGAGTTGTGTCAAGAAACCTTTGAGTTGGTCAAGGCTGAAATGACAAATGCGAAGTCTTTAAGGGCATACGATCCAATGATACCTTGTATCATTACGGTGGATGCCAGCAACTATGGTTTGGGGGCAGTTCTTACCCAAGTTGTGGGTAATGAGGAGGTTACTATTAGTTATGCGTCCAGGCTTTTGAGAGATGCTGAAGTCAATTATTCCGTTATAGAGAAGGAACTGTTAGCATGCTTTTGGGCGTGTGAGAAATTTAGAACGTATGTTTGGGGCAGGAAATTTCAGATTCACACTGATCATAAACCGTTGGTTTATATTTTAGGAGGTGAGCGTGTAAAGTATGCAACTCCCAGAATTGCGCGTTTGACCACTAAGCTGTTACAGTATAATTTTGTTACAAAGCATATTCCTGGAAAACAGAATGTCAGGGCTGATATGTTGTCTAGGCTGCCTTTGAGTGATGTTGATCCGTTGGATTTGGAAGAGGATAAGGAGGATTGTTTTATTGCAGTGGTAGATGCAGTTGACAACAAGGCTTGTAGTGAGTTGGAATGGAATGAGGCAGTGAAAGCTGATCTGTGTTTGGATAGTGTGAAAGAGTTTATTGTGAAGGGATGGCCACGAGAAAAATGTGTTAGTCAGGAAGTTCAACCCTTTTGGAAGGTCTCTGAAGAGCTGTCTATTGAAGATGGTGTGATTATGAGGGATGGCAGGTGTGTTCCTCCTTCAGGCATTCGGTCCAAGCTCATTGATTGTGCGCATGATGGCCATCTGGGGGCTACCATGACGAAAAGGCGTCTTAGATTGCATTACTGGTGGCCTTCTATGGATAAGGATATTGAAGAGAGCGTGAAGTTGTGTGGAGTGTGTTGTGGTGCGGAAAAGAAGCTGAGGGTTGCTACTCCTCCACTTCAACCTATTGATTTTCCCATGAGACCGTGGTCGAAAGTGGGGATAGATCTAGTTGGTCCTTTCAACTTTCTTCCGCACAATCTTCGTTTTGCTTTCGTACTAATGGATTTCCATAGCAAGTGGCCGGAGGTGAAGTTTTGTGCTACTCCCACTGCAAATAATGCCATTTTGTTTCTCAAGGAAATTTTCATGAGAGAGGGTTTTCCGGAGGTCATTGTGTCTGACAATGGTGTGCAATTTGTAAGCCAGGACATGGAAGATTTTCTGAAGGAGTCAGGAGTAAAACACTTAAAGAGCTCAGTTGGGCATCCACAGACCAATGGATTGGTGGAGAGAATGAATAGGGTCGTAGGAGATTGTATCAAATGGGCAAAGCAGAACTGTCTTGATATTGAAGGTGCGGTGAGGTCCATGTTGTGGTTCTATCGCACGACGCCTCATTCTCTTACCAAAATTGCTCCTTTTGTGTCCTTGAAAGGAAGAATTCCCACTTCTACTTTGTATCCTGCTTGGTTATTGAGGACTGTGGCCAGCAAGGTGTCCTCTAAATTTGATCAGAATGCTTTGGAGGTACGTGTGAAGGTTGCTCAGAAGAAAATGGCAGACAGATACAATATAAAAAATTCTGTCAAGCTGATTGGGATTAATCCTGGGGATCTGGTTCGAATTAAAAGTCCGAGGTACGTCTGTAAGGGTGCAAAGAATTTTGGTGAACCGGTTCGTGTAGAGAGAGTGTGTGGTGGTGCAGTTATGGTTGAAGGCGGTCACTGGTGGAACTTGGGCAAAGTAGTCAAAGTTCAATCCGCTGTTGGTGTTTCTCCTTCATTGGATTCTAGTTCTACTGGGGGTAGCAGTAATGGGGGTAGCAGTGTGTTATGTATGGGGCCCAGAAGGTCCACACGTGTAAAGCAACTTCCGTGGAAGTTGCGGTAATGGGTATCATGATGTGGGGTAGTGTTATTTTGTTTTGTTTTTGGGTTTGTTTGTTTTATTGTGTTCTGTGTGCTTTTGTTTTTGTTTATTTCAAAGAGAGGTAATATGTTATGCCTAGCAATCCTTGTTAGGTATGGTGAATGTTCTATATGAAGTCACTATGTTCTGATGTCACAGGGTTCTGGGATGGACAGTTGGGGGATCTTGATGGCACTGGATGTGAGAAGCGGTGGCTCGTTGAACCTACAATAAAACTTGTTTTTTATAACAAGTCCTTGGACAATCCTATTATTTTAATAGGTTACAACATATTTGTAACTGAACCTTTAGTTTATGAGTGCTTGACTTGGATACCTCAGGAGAGTCAAGAGTACAAATCGAGAAACTAAGGCCCTTTAATGCCAGTGGTGTACAATCGTGCATTCATGGACATTGGCGAGTGAACTCTGACTTCTTGATGACCCAGAGAAAATGCCTCACACATTTCTTTAAATAGATGTTACAGACAAGCTGAGAGGAGTTTGAAGAGATTTGTTTACAGGAAAACGCAAAGTGTTGTGCCACGCAGGTGTTGTAGATTCACAAGAGAATGCCATTAGCATATGTTAAAATTGATAGACACTGGGTGAGACTTGTATTTGGCCTGAAAGACAAGTAGACATTTCTAAGAATCTGTAGCAAATTATAAAGATATAATGTCTGCTTTTTATAACCCTCAATGCAGTATCCTTGGTCACATACTGTTGCAGCCAGAGCTATTTTGAGTTGATTAACAAGTTATTAATCATAAAAGCAAACGTTATACCTCGATGCAGATGTGATGCATTCCTCCAGTCTTGTTTTTTCGCAAGAAACCCGCAATAGGGCTGTCGGTCCCTAGGGGATGGAGCAGTTCCAGCTTTGTATTTCCCAGCTCCACAAAAACAGTGTAGACGCCATGTTCTGGGAGCGGCACCGTCTCGCTCACCTGGGCTCCCAGGATGTCCTGGTACAGAGTCCTAGCCTTCTCCAGGTCAGGTACTGCGATGGCAACATGGTTGAGTCGACCCAGCTTCCACAAGGAGGCAGTAAGGTTCTGACCCAAGAGAGGAGATGAAGCGAAGGTCCGTATTGTTGGCACCGCCCTTTGTACTCTCATAAGGCACCCTGAAAAATCAAATTGTACTTTGAAAAGACTCTCCTGAAACTCAAGCTTCTTACTTCCATTTCTAACCTGGCCTGTAGGGGCCCTCAATCGCTGCATTTGGGAATAATCTGCAGGGTGTGGTGGAGGGGAAATCATTACACATGGCATAAAAAGCGTTCCGCCTGCTCTTACTAAATTGCTAATAATACTTTATCAGAAACATTCTGATTTAATGCTGCAAAGGTGAAAGCAGTATTACCAGCATGATTTATCATGCCTGGCTATTAAAGATGACATAACAGGAAATGGAACTTAATTTTAAGCCTCAGCTGAGCTACAAAACATTTGCATAATTATGTGCGCGGATTTAATAAATGTTAAGAAGCTAGAAATATTTCCCTGGCCTGCACAAGCTGTCTGAATTTTCCAGTTTTAAACACTGTTATTAAAAATAAGCTGAGGACACGCACATAAACAGTGGGCCTCGCTCGGTATTAGGTGACCGAATCATTTATGGAATTCCATTACACTGATCCCGGTATTCAGTCACTGGCAAAATGGCAATGCTTCCTCATGTACAAGAAAGCAAAGAAATAGATTTGGCAAGGACTGTGTGGTGACATATACAGAAATATTTGTCAGTTCAGCCTTAAACAATCAACATTAATGTGGCAACTGCATCTCACTTTCATAACTATTAGACCTCACAATCATAAGCTTTGGAACAAAAGGAGTGCTGTTTTAGGTCTGGATTAACAATGCAGCTCGCGTGTGACATTATGTAAACAACATTAAAAGGAGCATCTTTTGCTTTAAACCAAATGTTATGCTTAACACAGCATGACTGTGATCAAGGCTGAAGGACTCATCCTATTTATTGTTAAACGTTACGAAAAAGGCAGTAGGGCCGACTTATTTATTGTGAAAATCATTTATTAATGCCGATAAGCATTAAAGGTAAAGTTTGTAGAAAAGTATTTTGTTACAGGAAATCTCACAGATTATCAGATTAGTAGATCACTGTTTTGGTTGATCACGTTACAAACCCATGAGGTAGAAGCTTGCACATTAGAATCCTTGTTAAGCCATTTTCGGAAGGCTTGTTGTGGTACTCGTAGGCTGAATGTTAAACCTTTGTGAACTAACATTCCTAGAGAGGAATGTCATGATTCAAATGTGGGCTGGAGGTAGCATCGGAAAGGATCAATGTGGATTGGGTCCTGAATGACTTATTTAAAAAAAAAAAAATCTGGATACCATCCTGCATTCTGGTGGTGGTCACTAGGACCCGGAGAGAGGTACTGGTGACCTGATATGGACAAAAAGGTTGAGAGAGTTTTGAGGGAGTGTTTTGAGCGTGTCAACAGTGACACGGTTTTAAAATGTATGACTCAACCCATGGTGTAGTAACAACAAGTGTTCCTATAGTTCCTCAAAAAAAGAGAGTGGTGTCAGCAAGAAGGCTGACGTAAATTAGAAGCACCGTGTAGACCTAATTGGAAAATCCATATGTCGGATTTGAATGCCCTCACACACCCTTGCAGGTGTCAGCTTCATCATTTGGGCTGCTCCTCGTCGGGCCGGCGGTGCAATGCCCGACGGGCTCCCTCGAAGGGGCACTTTAGCGGTGATCTTTAATCCGACTGCCGTATTGGTGAAGTGTGGGTGTGGGGCCTGTTAGTGTGTTGCATGATATTCCTTTGGGTCCAGGGGTTGATATTGCATTGGATATAGGTGGGCCTATTAGGACTTCTTAATTGGACAAGTACGTCATAACTTGTATGAATATGTACTACTGTTGGCTAGAAGTGAATGTTGTGAATTTAGTGGAGACCATGGATTTTATCAATTTTCTTGAGGAACTCTTTGGAAAGGAAGTTTACCCTTCCAAATAAGTGAACGATAATGGTGTGCAGATCCAACCCTAGTTGTTATAGACCGATCTCCCAGATTGAGGGTGCTATTCAATAAAATTAGGTCCTGGGCTGAGGAGGAACACATTTTAAACAAGTGTCAGCTAGGTTTTAGAAGTACATTGGGAACTGTGGAACAATGCCTAAATCTCAATCTGATTATTGGCAAATATACTATAGCCCGGCAATCTCCCATTTACTTGGCTTTTATGGACCTTACCTCAGCCTTTGACTTTGTTAACAGGTCACATTTATGGTCATGCCTTTCAAAATATGGGTTGGATGAGGTTTTAGTTCATTTTTCAGCTTATTTGCAAAGGGACTTGAAGGCTCGGGTGAGGATTAGTAAGGACGGGGAGGTTTCAGGTGACATTATTATTGGTAGAGGTGTCAGGCAGGGGTGCGTACTGGCTCCAATCCTATTTATTGTATACATTAATGATTTACACATCGTACTGTCTGAACTAACTACTGATGTCTCGAGGATTAATGGCAAATACACTACCCGTCCTACTATACGCGGATGATGAGGTCCTAATGGCCGCACTCCGAATGCACTACGTATTTTAGTTAGGGGCTTTGTAGATTTTATGGCCAGCCTATATCTTTGTACTCATTTTAAGAAATCATTTTTAATGAGCTGTGGCCCGAAAAAGCACCTTATTAATACAATTACCTCAGGTTCTGAACGCTTGTTATGCACTCACACTTTCCCGTATTTGGGGCTAATATTTTCAGATAATGGTTCCTGGGCAGCCCATTTGGCGCACAGCAGGAGTAAATTTTTAAAGGACACTAACTCAATTTTGTGTCTTCCGCAACCTAAAAGAACTGAGGTAGTGATATCTATAATGAAAATATATAAAACACAGTGCGTACCCACAGCAACATACGGTGCTGAAGTTTGGGGTTTTACAAAATGTTGTAGCATTCAGGTAGAAGAAAATAGATTTTGTCGAAGACTTTTGGGGGCTCCAATTTCTTCCTCACATTTTGTTTGCCAGAAGGAGTTAAAATTGTTCTATATTATGTCTCGCCCGGCCATATTTTGGCTAAAAGTTTGGCAAAATCCAGCACCAATGTAAATGAGAGAAATTATAGCTGACTGCCTTAAATGTGATACGGGTGGGGATATACCGTGGCTTGCTGCTGTTAGGGAAAGCCTGATTAGTGTGAATCTTGACCATATCTTTTTTAATTCAAGTGACACGGAGGGCATAAATAAAAAGATCCTTCAGGAGGCTTTATATGACCGTTACAGCGATAGAAGCCATGCAACAGAACTTTCGAAATCATCAGTCGCATGGTATATGTCCCTGGTGGATGCTAACTGCCCCCATCACATTTGCCACCCAGCTACCTTCTGAAGGACATAAGTCGCTGGGAGAGAAGTTTGATCTTTCGCCTTAGGGCAGGCACCTTAAAATACTTCTTGTGTTTCCCTATATGCTTTAACATCAACCTTGAGCAAACGCCTTGTCCCTGCGGCAATCGTGGTAATCAATCAATGTTAAATTTTTTATTCTTTTGTAATTTTTATCAAAAATATACTAAACAATTGCTGATTCCTTTTTTCAAGGCACTTGCCATTATTGACTATAGAACAGCCTATATGGAAATCCTTAAGCTTAAGAGGGAATATTTGATTTCTTGTGTCAGCACTTTTTTGAAAATGGCAGTGCTTCAATGAGTACTTTATAACAGACTTGATTGCACTTAATTATATCTTGCTGCTATTTGACAAGGATCTTAAGCTTGGACTTTGGATGGTGCTCTGGAGACATTGTTCCCATGTACTTCACGGTTCTAACTTTACAACCTATATTTGATTGCACTTTAATGCACTATGCTGCTATTTGTTTACATTTGACCGTATCGATACCATATTATGCTGCTATCTGTTAAATCTCTTTGCACTTTATCCAATTATGCTGCTACCTGTCATGGGAAACTTTGCCATAAGTTAAGAATTTTGCCATAAGTTTTTAAGAATTGGCTGTTTTGCACATTTTTGTAATACATGTATTTTATTGCTGTGCACGTTACATATCACAGGCCCCTGTGTGCTTACTGTTTTAAATTGTGTAATGTTTTTCAATGTACATTTTTTGCTGGTATTTTTTCTTGTGCTTTTACGGATATTTTAAATCCGAATAAAGATTTATTGATTCGATTTAAATGGTGTGCAGTTGACGCCGAAGGTTAGGGAAGAATATTTTAGTGAGGGAGGCATAAGATATAGGAAAACAGATTTAGATCATCCTGAATTGAATTGCAGTATAGAACACTTCAATAAGGTTGTATAGGAGTCTATACAACATTCTTTGGTGTATGGTTTGAATTAAATGGATGAATAGATGAGGAAGGTGAGATTGTGTAGGATGACACATCATTCTACTATGAGAATAATGCCCTTTGTGCTATTTTGGAAGAGGTTACCTAACTGTATTATGCATCCCAAGTGGGTGAATGAAAAGCGGTTGGGTAAGTTAGAAAAGGAGTTCTGTGCTGACAGTTGCAAGCAGGAGGGAATGTAGAAGGCACTAAAAAAAGAAAAATGGATTTTGACAAATGCAAAGAGGTAAAAGTTACCAATGTAAAAGAAAGGGACTAGGTGAAGAACAGGAATCCTCATAAGGAGTGAATTGTTTTTAACTTCAATCGACCTATGAAGGTAATAAAGTTATTTAAGAATGCTGTCAAAACGGATCTTAAATCTGGAATCTTAGCAGTGTGGAAAAATATAATCTAGGGACGTCTGCGCCTGGGTCGTATGAGACAATTGTTTCTAATGTGGAAGGTGTGTGGTATTAATGGGCTGAATGTGGAACCTTTTTGCACTACCGTTCTTAGGGAGGAATGCTATGATTCATCCTGCATGACTGTATCCTTCAAATGTATTTAAAATAAATATCTGGATACCATCCTGCCTTCTAGTGGTCACTTGAACTTCATACTTGTATATTGTTTGCCAAATATTATTTTGCATACATTAGCAATTTCATGACAGCATACTGAGTAACTGCATTTTGGGAAAGCTGACGCGGAATACAGCAGATCTGAGTTGATTATGGTGACAAGCCTATGATACGGACTATAACCCCGTCAACAGGCCATAGGTCTAATCTTTTTATTATAAACATTTATAACAAATAAAGTAGGCCTGGCTTGCTTATAGTGAAAATCATATGTTTTGAAGGTAATAGGTCCTAAAGGTGGAATGTTATTACACTGTGTTAAAGCCCGTGGACCGGTATTGCATTACATGGATCCTCACGGATTACTGTAGGAGGGAAGGGTTTTAGTTTATACATTTACACATTTCAGACAGTATGCCTGACAGTTGCCTTGAGGGAAAGCTTATGCAGAATTCATTAATGGTTATGATGAGAAACCAATCATAAAAGCTATACCCCCTGACTGGTTCTTTGGTAAAATGTATATCATATGTCATAGGTATAATTCGTTTATTATGAAAAGGTATGACAAGAGCTGTTAGGCTAACCAATGTATTGTGAAGAGCATAAGTTAAAGTCAATTGATGTTCAAGGGTGGATTGTCACTACCTTGTATTAAAGGCTAGAGGCAGATATTTAGTTACATGGAATCTCACAGATTCCCACAGTAGGCAAGTGTTTTGGAAATGGTTACTCCCTCTGACAAACACTTGGAGTTAAAGACTTGCAAAGTGATAATACTTGCTCGGATTTTTTTTTTTTTTTGAAACCGTTTATTACAAAATTAAAAAAATATACAAAGATGGGCCTACAACCTTCAGGCCGGCCGCTAGCAAGCGAGAGGAGCATGTGATACAAACAATAGCGCGCATGCCGCGGCAAAGGGAAATGCACAGGAGTTAGTAGCGGTGGTAGCCACACCATCCGGGCCCACATAACGGTTTCATTTTAATATAAATAACAACAAAAAAACAAATCCACAAGGCAACCCACAATCGGAAACAGCAGCATGTGCTCCCCTAGCGGGGGTACCCTACCAATCCATAGGAGTAGCAAGGGGGGGAAAAAGGTCAAGACTGGGATTAGGTGGACTCAGTGCCCGGAACCGGGAAGAGAAACTGGCTAAGGGGACGGGGCCAGTGACGGATCGGGCAATAACGGCGGGGTACAGATTCCCCCGCGGTAGGCGTTCCAGGGGCCCCATACGTTCACCCATGTCCCAGGCTTACCTCTCGCAACATACACCACCTTTTCCCGAAACATGCACCAATCCATGTTATCCTTCCATGCCGAGACAGTCGGCGACCTCTGGGAACCCCACAGTTGAGCAATGTCGCGTTTGGCCACCATATATCCCAGAGTCACCCACCGCGTCTGCGGCACCGAGTAGTCGGTTGGCTCCCACACATTCAACAGGCATCTCCTCGCTTCGGGCAGCAGCGACACATGCGTAACCACCCGCAGGACCTCATGCACACCACGCCAGAATCGCTCCACCTCCGGGCATTCCCACAAAATATGGAGAAAGGTCCCCAAAGAACCACACCCACGCTTACACAACCCGTCCACAGCATAGCCCATACGCAGTAGCCTTGGCCCCGTAACATAGACCCTATGGAGTATCTTGAGCTGGACGAAGCGAAGGCGGGCCGGTATGGCCACCTCTTTCGGGGAGGCCACCGCCGATACCCAGTCCTCGTCATCCAGCTCCAATCCATCGGCCACCCATGCCTCACGAAGGTTAGTCAGCAGTCCCAAGCGGTCATTAATAAGTTTTTTATAGATTAATGAAATCGTGCTGTCCGGAACATGTCCATCTAGCACTCTATCCTCCAGAGGGGAATACTCCGGGATGGAGGCAATGTCCGGGAATACGGAGCATAGCGCATGACGGATCTGCATATACCGAAAGTACTCCCTGTCCTGCAACTGGAATTCTGTCTGTAGCATCTCGAACGTTTTGAATCCCCCCCTCGTCCAGAGATCACCCACCCTGCTGATGCCTATCATGTCCCACTTTTCAAAGCCCTTCGAGGTCCACAGGGAGCCCAACTGCTCAGATGCGTATAGTGGCGACGCCCGGGTCAAACGATCTTTCCACCCCATCGCCACATTAGCCGCGTGCCACACTCGTACCATGACACGCGTGGGGCCCGTCAGACGTGCGTCAAGCGAGCTGGAGTAAAGCGCTCGGTTATAATCACCACCCGGCAGTAGCATCTTATCCATTTCAAAGGCCGGGTTTAGAGCGGGCCCGTACAGGCCGTGATTAATCGCAGCCAGCTGGGAGGCCCAATAATACCGTTTGATATCCGGGAGGGCGATCCCCCCGTCATACCACGGGAGCGTCAGCTTCGCCAGGGCGATACGCGGTCTACCTTCCCAGAACAGTCGGCGCTGCAAACTCTCCACCTCGCGAAAGTAGCGCGCCGGGACGACGTCCATTGTGTTCTGCAGAGCGTACAGGAAACGCGGCAGCGACATCATCTTAAACAATGCCGCCCGGCCGAGCGGCGAGAGCGGCAAGCGCCTCCAACGCGCAACATCCTCCTTCAGGCGCTGGAGGGGGGGAAGCAAGTTCTGACTATATCGGGCCTCCGCGTCCAGGGTAATGAAGACACCCAGGTACCGAAATCCCCGCGGGGCGATCTGGATAGGACAGCCCCGCGGAAGGATAGGATCCTCCCCAGAGAGAACATAGACGCACGATTTAGCCCAGTTGATGACAAGGCCGGAGTTAAGACCAAATGAATGCAATACATCAACCAGTACTATCAGTGATTTACGTGGGGAAGCCAGGTACAGGAGCATATCGTCAGCGTATAGAGAAACGCGGTCCTCATACTCGGGGGTCCAGCGGAGACCACGAATAGAAGGTTCCCACCGCAGCCACTCCGCCAGGGGCTCCAAGGCAAGCGCGAAAAGGAGCGGCGATAACGGGCAGCCCTGCCGCGTGCCCCTGCCCAGCTCGAACGGAGCCGACACTCTACCGTTCACCACCACCTGCGCCAGCGGGCCAGAGTACAACAATTTTACCCAACTGATGAATCCTGGGCCAAACCCAAACTTCGCGAGCGTCGCCCAAATATAAGGCCATTCAAGCGTGTCAAACGCCATAGTGGCGTCCAAGGACGCCAAAATGGCCGGCTCTCGTATGAACGGGACACGTGCGAGCACCCCATGCAAACGCCGCAGGTTAAGCGCCGTATTACGATGAGGGATAAAGCCGGACTGATCCTGGTGAATCAAGTCACACACTACGCCGACCAGCCGATTGGCCAACACCTTGGCGAGGATTTTGGGCTCCGCATTCAATAGCGAAATAGGCCGATAGGATGTGACCCGGTCCCGTGGCCTCCCCTCCTTATGGATAACCACGATAGTAGCTAGACGCTGGTCTAGCGGGAGGGAACCCGCCGAGTGGGCCGCGAGGAACATAGCACGGAGATGCGGCGCCAGCGTATCCGGTCGCAGTTTATACAACTCGATGGGAAGACCATTAGGACCCATGGCCTTGCCGGAAGCGACCGAACGTATGGCGAGGGCAATTTCTTCGGAAGTTGGAGCGGCGTCCAACGACACTCTGTCATCCTCCGAAAGGGAAGGCAGCGCGATATCCCTGAGCAGGGCGTGGGAATCCTCTTCAGAGCGGGAGGACACCGGGGAATACACCCCACGGAAATAGTCTGCAAAGCAGGAGACAATTTCTTCTGGTTCAGTGACACACACACCATTCTGTTTCTCAATCGACGGGACAACTCGACTCGCTCTCTCCTTTTTGTCCAGCCACGCAATCAATTTACCAGCCTTATCACCCACATCATACAGTCTCCCCTGTTGCTCTCTACTGAGGCCCCTGGCCGCCTCCGTGACGAGGGCCTTATAAGCTGCTTGCTTGAGTCGGAGAACATGTAATTTGTCATCCGTCACCCCACATTCTAGATCACCCTCCAACTCGGTTATCTCAGCTTCAACACGAGTCACCTCCTCCCGCTCGTGCCTCCGGGAATGGGAAATAAGGGACAAGGCCTCCCCCCTGAGTACCGTCTTGAACGCCTCCCACAATGAGATCGCCGATGACACAGACCCCACATTCTCGTCAAAGTAGCGCTTAAGGGATTTAACCAGCTCTGCGCGAATGGTGGGGTCCCGCAGGTACCAGGGATTAATCGGGACCACCCTACCCTCTCCCCTCGGAAGAATATCAAAGTGCAACAAGAGCGGGGAGTGGTCCGAAATACCCCGTGCCATATGGCGCACCTCCCCTATCCTCCCAACTTGCGCCGCCGGAACCAGGACATAATCTAGCCGTGAGAGACTAACATGAGCCCCTGAATGGAAGGTGTACTGTAGCTGCGTGGGATGTTTCAAACGCCAACAATCCACCAGCCCCAAGGTATCCAAGAGGCCAGACAACCACGCCTGGGCACGGGGGAGATCCCTAGGGGGGTGACGATCCACAGTTCCGGAAACCACAGCATTAAAATCCCCCCCCACCAGTAGAATCCCCTCCGGAAGGCCAAGGAGGAGGCGCCCCAGATCCGCAAAGGTGGTCGTCTGCAGCCCCGGCGGGACATAAACAGACACGAAAACGACCACTCTGCACTCCATTCTACCCACCAAAACCGTGTAACGTCCCCTGTCGTCATGGTGCACCTCATCAATCTCCAACGGGAGCGAGTTCTTAACCATAATGCCCACACCCCTTGAACCAGACGTGAAGCCCGAATGGGCCACAAGGCGGTAGCCCCGTCGATTCATGGCACAAAAGGAGTTGCCAATGAGGTGTGTCTCCTGCAGAAAAACTATATCGGGCGAAATTCGCTTCAAGAACTGCAGGACCACACCTCGTTTTATCCTGTCCCCCAATCCATTAACATTCCAGGACAACAGACTCAGTCCCCTACCCCCCATCATAAACAGAAGCCATCACTCGTCCCCCAGAGAGCACTTTAGAAATAACACAACGATGCTTTTGCCTTGTGGTAGAAACGAACAACACCCCACCCCAACCCACCCACCCCAACAAAACTCCCCCCTCCCTGCACCCCTGCATGAGCCCAGACAGCCCCCCCAACTTGCAGTGTGCCTGTCGCCCCTATATAATGAAACTAGCTAGACCCCCTAGAGGAGGAAAGAGTACCCCTTCTAGACCCCACACAACCTCCAAGGGAGGGGAAAGAACAAAGACAGAAGCTTGGTCGAAAGTGGCATCATAGTCGTCCAGAGTGAGGCCCAATATCAACCCCTCAGTCCCGATCCTGTGGGCCGTATCCTCCCGCCGCCCCCCCCCCCCACCATCTCGAGCACTACCCCCAGACAGAGTGTCCAGCCAGTCCCCGGCCGCTTCGGGACGATCAAAAAAGTGCGTGCGACCATCCACCTCTACCCGCAACTTGGCCGGGAAGAGCATGGCGTATTTTAAGTTCATGTCCCGGAGCCGGCGCTTAACACCCAGGAAACTCAGTCTCTGTTTCTGGACCGCTTGAGTGAAATCGGGATAAAAGTTCACCTCCATATTTTCCAGCTTAATCGGCCCTTGCAGTCTGGAGGCCTGCAAGATCGCGTCCCTGTCCCGAAAGTTAAAAATCCGGGCAATGAGAGGCCGCGGAGGGGCTCCGACCTTCGGCCTTCCCCCGGGAACTCTGTGGGCCCTCTCCACGGCAAAGAATTTACTCAGTCCCCGAGGCTGGAGATGGGTAGCGATCAGGTCCTCTACAAAAAGATCCTCCGCCGCTTCCTCCCGTCCCTCGGGTACTCCGATGATGCGGATGTTATTCCTCCGGGCCCGACTCTCGGAATCCTCCAGGCACCGATCCATAAGCGCACTCGCCTGACGAAGTCGGTGCACCTCCGTTTGGAGGGCCGCCACCTCAGTCGTGAGGCCCGACGCGGTTCGGGCCAAAGAATCAACCCGGTCGTTGGTCTTGGAGAGATCAGCCCTCACCAGGCCGACATCCACGAGGACCGCGTCGATCTTATGCGCCAAGGTGTCCAACCGCTGGCCCACCGAGCCCTTCATCTCAGCAATGGCGCCCATGACGTCTTGCAGAGTCAGATCTGTGGGCAAATCCGGGGCATCAGGGGGGCCCTCAGAGGACTTGTGCGGTCCGCCGGGAGATCCCTTCTGGAGGGTATAGCGGTCCATGATGTTGGCCTGATGTACGGCGCCACGCCGGGTCGACTTGGTCTTCGACCGATCTCCATCTTGTTTCGTGGCCATCGCCACGGGTCACACACCCGCACCAGCTACGCCGTAGAGGGCAGGCAATCAAGGCCACGAGTTCCGGGGGGGCCACCCCAGGCCGACGGGTTGGGTCACAGCCGGCAGGCAGGCAGGGTCTCCCGGCGAGGCCACACCAACACAAAGAGCTCCGCGATCTCACTTGCAGAGACGGCAAGGGGGTGCGAAAGTGAAAGCGAAAGTGTGGGGCACGCGATTCGCCAGGTCCGTCCCGCCGTTGTTGTTCACTTTGCCACTGGATCACCCCCCAGCGCAAATCCGGGGTCCGGCGAGAAGTAGGCCGCAAACTTCAATCGGTGCCCACTCCGGCACCCGAAGTCCGATTCGAGAACGGGAAACGGGTACCACCTCAACTCAGTCTCACCGACACAGTCCCCTCAACCGAGGCAGGATGAAGACAGGATAAACGTAGGAGGTTGCGGAGGTCCTCGGGAGCCTCGCACCTACGCGGCCATCTTGGTTGCGCGCTAGGCTCCTCCTCCTGCTCGGACTTTTTAAGAGGGGCTGCTTATTGTTTTGCCAGTTGTCATTTTGTAACTAATTATTAATGATTGTGTGCCTTATGGTGTGCAGTTTATGTACACTACACCTGACCTTAGTTGGTTATGGTGATTTGCCAATCATGAAGACTTTAGTCTTGATTGGTTCATTGGGAAAATTTATATCAGATGCTATAGATCTGATCTGTTTATTATAAAAAGTTGCAACACATGCAGTAGGCTGCCTTATTTGTTGCGAAATACATTTAGTAAAGTGAATTAGTGTTTATGGGTAAATACTTATTAGACAGTGTTGAAGGCTGTAGATTGGTATTTTGTTACATGGAATATCACAAATTAACTTAGTAAGCAATGGTTTTAGTGCTGGTTACCCCACTGAGATAAACTCTTAATGTAAAAGATTTGCACTGTGATATTCCTTGTTGGATCTCCTTAAGAGGGGTTATATAGTTTAGCAAAATGTAGCTGTGAACATATTTGTAATTTTGCAAACTGTTTGCCTGTTGGCTGCTTATGATCGATACAGTAGCCCTGAGATAATTTTTTTATGGTGACAAACCTATGATAAAAGATATAGGTCAGATCAGTTCTTTGGGAAACGTTATGTCACATATTGCTGGTCTGTGTAATATGAAAAGTTATGACAAAAGCATTACACCTTACTTACTGATTGTACAAAACGTACATTAAAGGTAATAGACCTTTAAGGGTGGATTGTTTTTACACTGTGTTAAAGTCTGGTACTGCGTTACAATGATTCTCATAGATTAATATAATAGGCAGCGATCTGGTGTTGTTTACCTATCTAACAAAACCTGAGGGTAGATTTTCACTGTGAGAACTCTTGTTGGGTCCTCTTGGGAGGGGTTGTACATTGTTTTGCCAACTCTGTTGATTTACTTATGTCTAATGGCATGGCTTTATATTCTACTGCATGGGTACTCACAAACTTTCTTTCGGGGGCCAAATTTACAGTGTGGTTTGTGGCCAAGGGCCTCATCGGTAGGGGCAGTGTTAGTCAGTGGGGGAGGGGGGCGGGGCTAGAGCAAAAAAAAATTGCATGAGGTTGAACACAGCCTCCTGAAGCGGACGCCTTCGTCCACTGAGCCACCAGAACCGGCATACACCTCTCTCTCTCTCTCAGTCTCCCTCCCTCTCTATCTCTTCTTCCCTCTCTCTGTCTACCTCCCGCTCTCTCTTTGTCTCCCTCCCTGCCTCTCTCTCTTTCTCTCTCCCTCTCCCTCCCTCTCTCTACCTCCCTCCCTCCCTCTCTCTGTCTCCCTCTTTTCATCTCTCTCTCTGTCTCCCTCCCCCTCTCCGTCTCCCTCTCTCTCTCTCTGTCTCAGTCTCAGTCCCTGCCTCTATCTGTCTCTGTCTGTTCCTGTCTCGGTCTGTCCCTGTCTCTCTCCCTCTCCGTCTGTCTGTCTCTATTTCTGTCTGTCTCTGTCCGTCTCTGCCTCCATCTGTCTCTGCCTCCATCTGTCTCTGCCTCCACCTGTCTTCCTCTCTCTCCGTCTCCCTCCCTCTGTCTCCCTCCCTCTGTCTCCCTCCCTCTGTCTCCCTCCCTCTGTCGCCCTCCCTCTGTCGCCCTCCCTCTGTCGCCCTCCCTCTGTCGCCCTCCCTCTGTCGCCCTCCCTCTGTCGCCCTCCCTCTGTCGCCCTCCCTCTGTCGCCCTCCCTCTGTCGCCCTCCCTCTGTCGCCCTCCCTCTGTCGCCCTCCCTCTGTCGCCCTCCCTCTGTCTCCCTCCCTCTGTCGCCCTCCCTCTGTCGCCCTCCCTCTGTCGCCCTCCCTCTGTCGCCCTCCCTCTGTCGCCCTCCCTCTGTCGCCCTCCCTCTGTCGCCCTCCCTCTGTCGCCCTCCCTCTGTCGCCCTCCCTCTGTCTCCCTCCCTCTGTCTCCCTCCCTCTGTCTCCCTCCCTCTGTCTCCCTCCCTCTGTCTCCCTCCCTCTGTCTCCCTCCCTCTGTCTCCCTCCCTCTGTCTCCCTCCCTCTGTCTCCCACCTCCTCTGTCTCCCACCTCCTGTCTCCCACCTCCTGTCTCCCACCTCCTCTGTCTCCCTCCCCCTCTGTCTCCCTCCCCCTCTGTCTCCCTCTCCCTCTGTCTCCTCCCCCTCTGTCTCCCTCCCCCTCTGTCTCCCTCCCCCTCTGTCTCCCTCCCCCTCTGTCTCCCTCCCCCTCTGTCTCCCTCCCCCTCTGTCTCCTCCCCCTCTCTCCCTCCCCTTCTCCGTCTCCCTCTCTCTGTCTCAGTCCCTGTCCCTGCCTCTATCTGCCTCTGTCTGTCCCTGTCTCGGTCTGTCCCTGTCTCGGTCTGTCCCTGTCTCTGTCTGTCCCTGTCTCTGTCTGTCCCTGTCTCTGTCTGTCCCTGTCTCTGTCTGTCCCTGTCTCTGTCTGTCCCTGTCTCTGTCTGTCCCTGTCTCTGTCTGTCCCTGTCTCTGTCTGTCCCTGTCTCTGTCTGTCCCTGTCTCTGTCTGTCCCTGTCTCTGTCTGTCCCTGTCTCTGTCTGTCCCTGTCTCCATCCCTCTCCGTCTGTCTCTATTTCCGTCTATCTCTGTCTCCATCTCTGTCCGTCCTATCCGTCTCTGCCTCCATCTCTGTCTCTGCCTCCATCTGTCCCTGCCTCCATCTGTCCCTGCCTCCATCTGTCCCTGCCTCCATCTGTCCCTGCCTCCATCTGTCCCTGCCTCCATCTGTCCCTGCCTCCATCTGTCCCTGCCTCCATCTGTCCCTGCCTCCATCTGTCTCTGTCTCATCTCTCTGTCTCATCTCTCTGTCTCTCTCTCGCCGTCTGTCTCTGTCTGTCTCTACCTCCATCTGTCTCTGCCTCGGTCAGTCTGTCCCTGTGGAATGTAAAAGCCAGCTCCTTTTCTCACTGAATTTTCTGCTTTGTGGGGCTTTAATTCTGACTCTCACCCCGAGCTGTCAGATCAAAGCCCCCCTTTGGCACCAGTCACCCGAGTACTTCACAGGTCTTTAAAAGACCATTTACTTGTTAATGAGGCTTTGTTGTATTTAACCTCTTCTTAGCGCCCCTGCATTTCCATTCTATCGCTGGAATCGCCCAGCCCCCATAGAGCAGCAACCAGCAGTGTTTGCTGACACACTTTTAAAAAACACAGGTACGATGTCTGCAAGGTCCGCGGGCGGCCAAGGAGGGCTTGCCGGCCGCTGGCAGCCCACGGACCGTACTATGAGTACATGTGCTCTAAAGTTACCTTTTATGACGTAAGTAAGTAACTAGTTTACATAGCGCTCAAATGCCTGAGGACATCTTGGCGCTAGTGTAACCAACGCAACTGCAAAAGGCAGGTAATTAATTGAAAGCCTGAGAAAAGAACCATTCTTCTAAATAGAAGTAAGTTAGATTGTGATCTTAAAATCCAAGGAACCAAGTTCCTAGGTTTGGAAGCACAGAGATAAAAGCTCCATCCACCCCACCTCACTTTTTTTATTCTGGGAACAGCAACTAGTTTAGCAGGCCGGATCAGGGGAGCATGGCCAACTTCCGAGCATGGCGGACGTGAGCTGAAAGAGCTCCGTGCCGAGACCCTAGACTTTGCCAAGTATCCTGAAAGAACCGGGGTCGTTGGAGCCAAAAACACATGCATAACGCGGCGGAATACCTGAGGCGTTGGCAGCTCCACCACGGAGGACCCGTTCACCGTGTGTCGGCATTACCGAGCCGCCGCCATTGAAAGTGAAACCCCGGAGGAGCAAGGCTGGGAGCATCGGCGGGATCGGAAGACAGGGAATGACCCCCCCCCCGGCCTGTGAGTAATGTCCGATGACTGAAGCAAGAGTCCCGCATTGCCTGAATACGCAATATCCGAAACTCAGCGAGTTGATCGGGTGAGCCGATGAAGGAGGAAGAGAAAAAATGGCGATCGGCGGCGAGTGAAAGAGGTGATGCATTGCAGACTGCTGGGGAGCTGCTGGAGTGATACAGTGACCTATGCCTACACTAGCGGACCTAAGGTTGGTGCAGCAGCTACTAGGGATATTTGCGATCTCCGTTGGGCAAGGAAGACATGCGGCGGGTCCGCTTCCAACTACGCCACAGCTTTGTGCTCGCGCCATGGTCACACGCATTTGTGAACTAGCGGCGGTACCTTGGGATCTTATTACCTGAGAGCCGATCACTAGCGAGGCATGGAGCGAGTTGATATACAGTTCGGCACCGCGATGTGAAGGTGGAAGTAGAGCTGGGGCGTTGTGCGATGGCTGGCTGAATGCGCTGTGTCGGCGGTGGGGACTGGGACTACGCAACTGAAGGCTATGAGACTAGTTGCGGTTGGACGACTATCGATAACACACCGCTGGCCCTGTGAGGATGGTAAGAAAGAGTAACTACACCTGAGCCACCACTGCGCCACTATTACTTGCTGATATCTCCTTTCAGAACAGACGAGGAGGCCGTCACTAATTGATACTGGGACCAGAGCGCCTCAGTGTGTGACGGAGGAGATATACTTCTATTGCTGCACTTTGGGTGTTATGTTATGTTATGTTAATAACACTTCTATAGCGTACAGCTGCCCCAGCAAAGGGGCGTCCCGGCGCTTAGAGAGAGGTCCCAAACACAACACAGCTTTACAAGGGCAGAAGCGCGCAGATCAAAGTACTAAGATGAATGAGGGAACAAATGCGTTTTAATAGCCCTTCTAAACTTCAAAAGCTCATCCATTTCACGAATGTGGGACGGAAGAGAATTCCACAATTTTGCAGCCAAAACCCAGAAGGACCGGCCACCGGCCCTGCATAGCCTGAACCGTGGGACCACCACCAAGTTTTGACCCAGGGATCTCAAAGAGCGCGAGGGCACGTAAGGCACCAAAACATTATCAAGAATCTGGGGAGAGGCCCACTTGAGGATCTTAAAAGAAAGACACAAGGTCTTAAAATGGATCCTCTGTGCCATGGGCAGCCAGTGCAGAGAACGGATGGTACTTTCCGCAGAGCAGAACCTCGGTAAACCTACCAGGGCTCTTGCTGCGGCGTTCTGGACACGTTGCATCCGGACAATTTCAGCCTGGTTGGCCCACAACAGGAGCGAACTGGCGTAGTCAAGCCGAGATAGTATGGATGCCTGTATGACCAACTGCCTGGTAGGTGCATCAAAGAACCTCAAGATAGGTCTCAACCCTCGTAAAATGCCGAAACAGGTGGCCGCCACTTTTTTTGTGTGGCCACTAAAACTGAGGGCAGGATCTAACCACACCCCCAAGTTTTTTACCTCTGCAACTGGAATAGGAGTTACACCCAGCTCAGGAGGCCACCACATGTCACCCCAAAGATCCGTCCGCTTGCCCACAATCATGACCTCAGTTTTTTTTAGCATTAAGCTGAAGACAGTTGGCATTCATCCAGCTAGCTACCGCCAGGAGTCCATCCCGGAATCTGGGGGCGTCGAGGTCGGAGTCCCCACTCAGGGCGACCGCCAGCTGCGTGTCGTCAGCATAAGAGACCATAGTCATGCCCCAATGTTTGACGGCAGCCGCTAGCGGTCTCACATAAAGGTTGAATAATGTGGGACTCAACGACGAGCCCTGAGGCACACCCAGCTCCAGCGGATAGGACTTGGACTCAAAAGGCGGGGTAGCAACCTTGAAGCTCCGATCAGCAAGGAAAGAGCGGAACCAGTCGAGTGCAGTGTCCGTAACACCCGCCTCTCTGAGACGTTGAAGTAGGATCCTGTGCGAGACCGTATCAAACGCGGCACTAAGATCAAGTAATACCAGTGCCGCAGTCTGACCAGAGTCAAGCACGGAACGAAGATGTTCCGTCATTGAGAGCAAGGCTGTCTCAGTGCTGTGACCAGCACGAAAGCCATTCTGGGAGGAATCCAGAATGCTTGCCCTCACAAGATGTTCAGACAGCACCCCGTTCACATAGGCCTCAGCAACTTTCGCGGCCCAGGGAAGGAGAGAGATCGGGCGATAGCTCTCGAGTTTAAGGGGGTCCATTGTAGACTTTTTCAATATGGGTGTCACAACAGCCTGTTTCCATTTAATTGGAACAACACCCGAGGCGAGAGAAAAATTTATGAGGTGGCGCAGTGGAGGAAGACAAATATCAGCAGAGTCTCTGAACTGGGCTGGCCTCACAGGATCCGCTGGCGAGCCAGATTTGATCTTATATGCCAACTTATGAAATGTCTCCATCGACAAACTAGCGAGTGAGGCCAAGGCCTCACATATGGCCGGTGTAGGGCTAGTAGGCTCAGCTACCGGCTCAGTGATGGGGAAGGCACGATAAATAGCTTGGACCTTTTCAAGGAAGAAAGAGGCCAGATCTTTGCAATGGGCCACTGAACAAATTTCCGCCGCAGAAGCTCTTTTAGCCGTCAGGTCCTTTAGGACCTTAAAAATTAGCTTGGACGGATTGAGGCTAGTTCTAAATTCCTGGGAGTAATAGGCTGCACGGGTTCTACACACAGCTCTATGATATGTTTTAATTTTAGAAAAATACAGAGTTTTTTTCCCAGCCTCATAGGATTTCCACCAGTCCCTTTCTGCCTGTTTACAAGCTTTTTTTAACGGCACCAGGGAACTGTCGTACCATGGGCTGGGTTCTCTGGGACGACATTTCGTCCAGACCGCGGGGATCAATACATCCAAGGCCCGAGAAACCCAATCACAAAAAAGGTCATACCCAGAATCTACATTGAGAAAAGGGCCTAGTGGGTTGACCTCCAGGAGATGGTGAAAATCCTCTAGTTTGAGTTTCTTCCAGTGGCGTTTATGCACTACTCTAACCAGGGGCTTGAATGGATGTTCTTTGATCAAAAGAAACATTTTCACTAAAAAGTGGTCGGACCAGGCAACTGGGCTGGGCCTAGCCACCTTGACCCCTATCAAGTTTGTAAATAAAGGATCAAGAATGTGGCCCCCCACATGAGTGGGGGAGGTAACCAGCTGATTTAGCTGAAGGGCCTCCAAATCCGCCAAAGTACTACTAATGGCAGAGATATGACAGCAATCAAAATGTAGATTAAGGTCTCCAAGGATGCTGAAGTTTGCGCAGCCCATTGCCAAAGAGCTGACAAATTCCGGGAGAGCCTTTCACGATACCATATAACCACTGTACAGCAAGATGGTCTCAGCAACGTGGGTGTCTTTGCAGGAATTTGGAGCGACTCTTGTGGAAGCAGCCACAAATTGTCTAGGGCTTCCCGGGTGCGGTGCCCTAGAACTTAACAGGGGTGGTGCCCCCCACCCCTTAGGACTGCATAGGTTACAGTGCAGTTGAGATTGGATGGCCGGAGCTGCCGCCCGACTCCAAGATACAGCGAGTGGAACGAGAGTGGTTCTCCCAGACTGTGGCCCCGACAAGAGACTTTGTGTGGGATCGTCACCCCTCTGCATCATGGGTCGCACCAGAGCCAAACAACCCGACCCCCATGCCGCTGATGCTACAAACGCTGCAACGAGCGGGGATCAGACACAGGGTTCCGATACTGACGTGATACCACCCACGGGAGCTGAACACCACACAGTTAAGCTGGACTTAATACTAAAGGAGATCAGAGATTCACGTACAGCGCTCGAAACGAAATTAGGGTCGCTCTCCACTAGCCTCAATCTCTTGCAAGCGGACCACAAGAAGCTGGCGGAAAAGGTAAAATCCAACAAACTTGCTCTAGATGACTTGATCCCACAACACTCTGTGCATACTTCCCAAATGGAAGAACTACAGCGCCAGCTAGGGGGCTCCAGGACAGGGTGGATGATGCCGAGGGGAGATCCCGCAGAAATAACATCCGCATCTTAGGGCTACTGGAAAGGAGTGAGGGGCGTAATCCCACCCAATTTATGGAAACCTGGCTGCAAGAGCATGTGGCGAAGGAGGGACTGACGGATCTCTATAGTGTGGAGAGGGCACATAGGGTGCCACCTAGGCCTTCCCTTCCGAGAGCACCTCCCAGACCACTGAATTACAAAGACCAGGACACGATACTACGTGCTGCAAGAGAGAATGCCCCTATCCGCTTCGAAAATAAAACGATCTCCCTATACCCGGATGTTACACTAGCGGTGCAGAAAGCAAGAGCTACTTTTCAGGATGTCAAATAGAAATTGAAAACACACAATCTGAAGTACGCCTTACTCTTTCCGGCCCGGTTAAAAAGTCATTTCTGGCCAAAAAACTATATTTTTGATAACCCGGAGGAAGTAGCAGACTGGCTGGAGATCACCTTCACTCCTCCTGTTTCCCAGAACTCGTTCCCGCCGAGTGCTTCTGCACGATCACTGTCGCAGCGTGAGGATGCAGTTAACATGGAGGAGAATTGACGCCGTGGCGATGGAACTGGTGTGAGCCGATCTATTGAACAGATCTCGGACAACCAGAAGGGCGCTCTCCTAACAGCAGCAGCCATGGCGGAACATGATTCCCAGTCCCGAGCTGCGTCTATCCACTCCTCGAACGAGGCCACAGCTCGCTCAGACTCTGAAACCAGTCTATCATTGTTTCCATTAGTTACTCCACAGACTGCGGATGATTACTGAAGTGGTGTGATGGGCCCTCTGGAAATTGGTATCGTATAAAGTACTGACTAGAATGATGCAGTGTTTATAAAGTCAGTTGGTACCCCGTTCTTTATATCTGTTTTATGATGAAGGGGCTTGTGCTGGAGCGATTAGAATACGGTAACTAAATACGGGATAATGAGTGCTACAACCGTGGTGATTGCCACCCCCCCTCCGGCGACTGCACTATGGTATTGTTTATGTAGAGTTCCTGTTGAACTTTTTTGTTATGGTTTGGTCCTCTGCTGTTCTCTGGGGGAACCTAGTATTGGGGAGTTTTGTTAGTTTTGTAGGCCCAGCTTCAGTTCATGTGACAACAGACCGACCCAATGTTTGCTTTGCTCCCAGTAGATCACCCTACATAGGACCTGATGACACATCCTAGCAGCTATAAGTACAGCTCTTGGAATGTATGAGGGCTCGGTTCTGTCCATAAACGGCATAGACTATTAGCCCAGCTAAATAGACAGAAAGTCAATGTTGTGTTTCTCCAAGAAACCTATCTAAGCCATGATGAAGCGGTTAAGCTGCACAAAAAATGGCAAGGACAACTGTTCTTTAAGTCATACTCTGCCTTTGCTCATGGAGCCGCGATATGGCTCAGGAATGGTACTCCTTTTAAGTTACTAGAACAAAAGATAGACTCGAATGGTATATATGTCCTCATACACGGGTTACTAGATGGAGAACACATTGTACTGGGAAGCATATATGCTCCAAACAATGACCAAGACAAATTCCTGGAGGTCCTTAGTGCAATACTGCTAGGATAGGAGGACTACCTCTGGATATTAGGTGGGGATTTTAATGCGGTGCTTGATATCAAACTGGATAAGTCTCACCCCCCATTGCATAATACGGGCTGTAGGAAGTTGGCGGACGCACTGAAAGGATGGGCAGATGGGTGGGGGATTGAAGATGCATGGCGTGCGACACACCCTACGGACAGGGAATACTCCTTTTACTCCCCGCCACACAAGTTACATACTCGAAAAGACAGAATATTTTGCTCCTTACCTCTGCTGGGCACCATCAGCGACTCGACACATTTGGGTAAAACACTATCTGATCATAATCCTGTAGAACTTACACTCCAATGGGGCAGAATACCTACCCTAGTACCGACCTGGAAATTGCAGCCTTTGCTCTTAGAAGACCTGGTCTTTCAGGCGGTGCTTTCCACAGCCATAGAAAATTACTTCGCTGAAAATGCGAATACGGCATCCACGCGTCACATTGAGTGGGATGCCTTTAAAACTTTAATACGAGAGGTAGCAATCAGTACAAAAGCAGGCACGCGACATGCCCTTATTGCCCAACTCAGTGAAATAGAAAATAGCCTGGGTAGACTAGAACGAGAAGCTAAACTGAAAGACGCACAACAAACACAGCTACAAGAAGCGTATATTAAACACGCTGAACTATTAGAAGACCTGCGTCTTCTGGATTACCGACTTTACACGCAGAAACAACATGCAACGGCGGACAGGGCGGGCCCACTTCTCGCTAAAATTCTTAAGGACGCCCCGTCGGTGTCTCCTATTTTAGAGATCTGGACTATGGAGGGCGATATGGTGTAAACACAACTCGACATAAATAAGGCCTTTAAAGACTATTATGAGACATTGTATAAAAAAAACGGCCGACCCTACTGACATAGAATTTGACTCATTCTTTGACTCATTCTTTGACGGCCTGCAGCTCCCACAATTGTTGCAAAACCATAAAGATAGCCGGTGACTGGCATGGAAATTAAGCGGGCGATTAACAGTTTGACCCGTTATAAGGCACCGGGAGGGGATGGTCTGCCCATTTAATACTACGCAACGTACTCTGACTTATTAGTACCCCACATGCAGCAGTTATACCAGACATCTTTAGAGACTGGTACCCTTCCTCCTATCATACTTCAGGCGACAGTGGTCTCACTTCTAAAACCAGGCCAAGGTAGTACGGACATGGTGGGATATAGGCCTCTTTCATGATTGAATACGGACTATAAAATATTGAGTAAATTGTTGGCTACTAGACTGTCAGTTCATACCGCAGCTGAAACACATTGACCAATGCGGTTTTGTCCCGGGCAGAAGCACGGCTCTTAATATTAGGCGATTGCATCAAATAATGGCACATACACAGCCAACAGCCGCTGCTAGGGGATGCATTTCGCAGGATTTGCGTCAGGCCTTTGATTCCCTACATTGGAAGTATATGTTCTATGTCCTTTCCAAGTTTGACATACCGGAGGACTACATAAAGTGGGTGAGACTGTTATACTTAAACCCCACGGCACGGGCACGCATGGGACAGCATATTTCGCAGCACTACAGGGTTGCACGGGGTACCAGACAGGGCTGCCCACTGTCACCCCTACTAATCATCTTAGCTTTAGAACCTCTCTTGCATAAACTGCGCACTGTAGCAGGACATAAGGGGATTGTACTGGGGTCCAGCACACATATTGTGTCCGCATATGCAGATGATTTAATATTATATTTCAAGAACCTAGACGAGGAATATGAACCTATGCCTTCCACCTTTGACACGTTCCACAGACTTTCCGGGCTCTCGATTAATGAGAACAAGTCCTTTGTTTATTTCTTTGCTGACACCACACGTAATGGGACTCTAGACTTTGGGAACTGGACGTTTCACATAGCACCTACTACCTTCAAATATCTAGGAACACATATATAAATATGGGGACACAACAGATCTTCTAGATGGCAACTTACGTCGCGCTATAACTACCCTCAAATCCCAAATAAAGTTCTGGACTTCCCTGCCTGTATCGGTGGCAGACAGGGTGGCAATCGCCAAAATGGTGATGCTTCCTAGATTGCTATACTATTTCACTAATTTACGCATTATGGTCCCAGCACAGATATTTAAATTATTCTCCTCCCTCCTGATTGGATTAATCTGGGGCGGAGGTCGGAGGTGCATAGCGATTACGAAATTACAATTAGATACGAAACAGGGAGGATTGGGAGTCCCGGACCTGAGGGCTTACTGCTAAGCGAGTCATTGACAATGGCTGGCGTATTGGTTGGAGGGGCGTAATCTACAGGAGATTGATATGTCTCAACTAGCTTGGCAGAGAGGTGATTTACATACACTCCTGTTACCCAACAGCAAAATTCCCCCGACGGCGCCCCATTTGCTGAAAGTTGCATTATTGTATTGGAGGAATGCTATAAGGTACACCAAAACAGTGACTCCATACGCCCCCACCATCCCTCTTCTGGGGATCCCCACACAGTTGGGCACAGTTACAAATAGGAGAATGTTGGTATGGGGGGGGATGCGGGAATGCAAACAGTGGGTGCGTTCTTTATGGACGGTACCCTGATGCCTCACGATGTCTTTGTTCAAGAGCATGGAGTGCCGAACACGCTGTTTCTTCAACACGCCAGTATTTCTTGCTACATACGTACCACTTGGGCCCCAGGGGGGATAGAACCGGCAACGCACGCACTACTTACTGTTCAATATTTGATGGGGAATGGGCGCCATTTAACGAGGTGTTTATACAAGGGGATCCGCACAATAGCAGCAGTACCACTTCAACCCCTCCGTAACAAATGGGATGCAGATGTGGGCCGAGCACTCACTGACAGAGAATGGGGCGCTATTTTGGAGTATCCTAGGAAGGTATCGAGGAACCCTAAATTTAAGTTTATACAACTCATGCTTCTACATAGGGCCTACCTGACCCCGCGTAGACTGAGTTCTATGTTCCAGGACGCAGTGGATGTGTGCCTGCGCTGTCAGTCCTCGGAAGCGGGTTTGATACATATGTTGTGGAGCTGCTCACGATTGCAAGACTATTGGGTATCAGTTTGTGCAATAGTAAAAGACATCGCCCCGGTGCAAAATAATGACCTGTTGGAGTACTGCCTGCTGGGGCTGAGCCCAAAAGGGAAGAAGGGTAACCCCGTTAACAAATTCACTAACCTTGCCTTAATATTAGCTAAACATAACATTACCGTGAAATGGAAAACTGCCAGACTGCCATCGCTACAGGACTGGCACAATGAGATGGTGAGAGGGGGAAGGGCAGAGAGTGCCGAGCTGAAAAAGGAGGAACAAAGGGGGTTGCGCAAGGAGTCCATTCCTACGGAATGGAATATGTTGTTAGAAGAGTTTATTGCTGTAGATCTGCAAACGTACTGACGGATTCTTTGTGCGCCTCCCCCTACCCCCTTGTGATTTCTGGGCAAATGAGGTAGATTATTAGAGCTAAAGTACATCTTTATAATACAATGAAGGATGTTGTCACGGTGTGCATTGTTACATTTCTATGATTAATTTACACTGGGATGGATCGACTAACTGTTTGAATTTCTGCTGAGTCTACGGGTGTGGGAGGGGGGTGGGTGTGTAATTTGGTTTAGGTTAAATTTTTCTTTCTCATAGCATGTAATTGGTAGAAATGTGGTCCTCAAAAACTGTTACCCGGACTAGGATTATAAAGTTACGAAATCGAACAAGCAGGGATCATACCGAACAGCACTGGGAGAGTAATGTACAGCTGTGGTTTACTCCATGTTTTATGTCAGCTATTGTATGGTTATAAACTTAGAGTACCACTCGGGGATACGCTCCCAATGCTGCTTCCTATGCAACCCTTAATGATACAGTATGACTGTACTGACTAATGTCTCTTGATTTGTTGTTTGATGACTATATATAATAAAAATCTGTTAAAAAAAAAAATAGCAGGTCAGATCTGAGTGAATGGCCTGGTGTATGCCAGACAAACATCTTTTGAAAATACTCCAGATCTGTTCGATAGAGGGCTTTATGCACCAAACAAAGCGCTGCGAATTGTACCCCCTTCGGACCGGAAGACATTGTAGGCTTTGGATAGACTGAAAAACTGATGTGAAATTTAGGAATTTTCAAGGACAGCCTGGCGACTGCATTTTGGAGAGACTGATGTTTTTGCAGCAGACATTGCTGAGCGCCCAAATAGAAGCCATTAATTACAGTAATTAATTTTAGTAATGACCAATGCCACAATGACTGTCTTTTTTCGATTCAAAGGGATAAAAGGAAAGATTTTTTAAATTCTAAGAAGAAAAAAGCAAGATGAGGTGATTTGATTTATCTGATCTGAAAAAGATAATTTTGTATCAAAAATAACTCCCAGGTTTCTTTCCTTTTGCAATGGGGAGAGGAGTGGGCCTAGGTTTGACAGCCATCACGTAGAGTCCCAGAAGGTGGTGTAATTCCCAAAGAGTAATACCTCAGTTTTGTCTGAGTTCAATTCAGGCAGTTTTTTTCCATCCAATTCACTATATGTGCCATACACTCCCCAAACGTTTTGGCTGCTCTCTCCACTTTAGATGTTATTGACACCACAATTTGTGTGTCATCCGCGTATGAAATAACTATAAAGCCATAGGTACAGATTAGATTGACCAAGGGAGTGACATACAATTTAAAGAGTGTCATGCCAAGTGACGAGCCTTGAGGCACCCCACATGGAAGCAAGAAAGGATCAGAATCAAAATCACCAAAAGCGACAACCTGTTCGCAATTACGTAAACAAAAAACTAAGAAGAGGAAATGCTACATCCTTGAAGCCAATTGTCTCAAGCTGGCTAACGAGAAGTAAATTATTGACTTTGTCGAAAGCGGCAGATAGATCTGCCTACAATATTGATTATCAGCTTTCATAAGCGATGTTGATTCTTTAATCAACATCGCTTATGAAAGCTGATAATCAATATTGTAGGCCAATGGTAAACTGTACCAACCTGAGTGGTTCATCTTGACAAGTTATGTCAGATGCTATATGTACTATCTGTTTACTATGAAAAATTACAATAAAAGCAGTAGGCTTCAATTATTTATTGTGAAAATCATATTTTATAGCGAATAGGCCTTTAAGAATGGATTGATTTTACACTATATTGATGCCTGTAGATAGGAATTTTGTTACATGGAATCTCACAGGTTACTGTAGTTAGCAACTATTTTGGTATTGGTGACTTTATTGACAAACCCTGGAAGTAGACAATTCGCACCTATGATAATTCTTGCCAGATCCACTTGTCTTTGAGGCCCTTGAAATTAAAAAAAGCACAAACCTCTCTACACATGTACATTACGTATAGGGTCTTCGGCACAGCCCTCTTCTTTCAGAATGTCAATCATGTTCTGCTTCTCCCTATGACAGCGTACCGAGTGGTGCAGTGGGTTAGTCCATTTCTGCCATTGGCTCTATTGCCCTGTGAGTAACAGCATTTTGCCTGATTACTTGTGCACATCTGCCTAAAAATGAGTTTGTTTCAGTGTATGGGCTAATGGCCAGTCTATTAGTTTGTCTACTTTTTCTCTTATAGGCCCCCTTTCATTCATTTCCTTCTTCATCTTTTTCATTTAGCTCGTCCTGGCGCTCCCCAGATAATCCAACTAGACAGCTTGATTGCTGCTGTTTTCATCTGCAATGTGCTGCATGCTGTGTGGCCGCTATTTATAAACTGGGTGGCCATCTTGGAATGGTATTGTAAATAGTGTATGAACGTTTTACCATTCTAACATAGCCACCATATTTTAAACCATTCTGTCGGCCACCTTGGTTTAGTTCAACAGTGATACACTATACACTTTAGAATTTGAAGATAGCTGCCCAATGTAAAGTTTACTGGGTGGAGGTTTTGGATTGGTACTGTGCATAGCATATCACTGCTTTTGCACTTCAAGATGGCCAATACGTTGCTTCTAAATATGGAGGTTATGTTGGACCTTTAAAACAATAATACACTGTACAATGCTATGTCAAAAAAGCTGCACGTTGATATGTTTAAATTAGTGTATAGCAAGCATGTGCTCGCCAAGTTTAGGTGACTGCATTCCTTGTGGGAATAGTCCAGCCCGAACTGACAAGGCAGGTCCACCCTTGACCAGAAACAAGCATCCTGGGACCGGTTTCAGGGCATCACCCTTCATCAGCCATGCTAGTTGGAATCCAGTGGTGTAGTGAGCACGGTTTGTTCTGCATTCCGTCCACCAACTGTGTGTCTTTTGCTTTCTCGCCCTACGTGCGCCGGGTATGCCCAGACGTGGGTCCCGGGCTCACTGGATTCTGCGGTCAGTAATTTTGAATCTTGGCAAAAAGCCGTCCCTCTTACTAGGGTTCAAGTAAAAAATAATGCCTCATGCTGGTTTACTGCTGCATTAAAAATTGATAAACAACTAAGCCGGGTTGCCGAACGTCAGTGGAGGAAAACTAAAACCGAGGAACATCGTAGGAATTATAAGTACCTTCACTCAACCTACATCAATAATATTAAATTAACAAAAAAGGCTTATCTCACTCAGTGCATAAATAACGCAGCACACTAATAAAGAACTCTATAAAATACTGAAGGAATTTACCACCCCCAGGTCGAACAATCCTCCTTTTCACCTAAGCAAGAGTGGGTCGACTCTGTTTCTTTGTTTTTTGATAATAAAATCAAAACAATATATGCCTCATTTCCCCATCAGGTTGATGACCATAGTTATCACACTATTAATGTGAGTAAATCTTTTTCTTTGTTGGAACCTTATAAGGCCCCCTTATTAACGGAATTTGAACCTGTAACTGTCATCGAAGTAACGGAAAGTCTAAATAGGATTAAATCTGGCTCCCCAGCCGATCCCTTCCCTCCCCGCTCCTGTGCCAAAATCTTACCGCTGCTTGCAAATGCCTTAACTACCATTTTTAACATGTCATTGAATCAAGCCAAGGTCCCGCAGAGATGGAAACATGCTCAGGTCAAGCCTATTCTCAAGAAACCTTTGGCCGACCCCAGTACACCAGTAAATTACCGTCCCATTTCATTGCTCCCCTACTTTGGGAAGGTACTGGAGCACCTACTTAATAAACGTTTTACTGCCCATCTTGATCCCTCCCAATCAGGCTTCCGTGCTGCTCATAGCACGGTGACCGCAGTTATCGAGGTAGTCGATAACATCAGGCTTGCCTTGGACCATCGAGAATCTGCAATTTTGGTCCTCCTGGACCTGTCTGCGGCTTTCGACACCATCTCCCACAGAACTTTGAAACATCGTCTGTGGGAGGTGGGTGTCAGAGGGAAGGCCTTGGACTGGTTTGAGAGCTACCTGGCTGATCGTTTCACCACAGTTTCTGTAGATGAAATGGTCTCCCGTACTTATCCAGTAACGGTCGGGGTTCCGCAGGGATCCATTCTCAGTCGCATGCTGTTCAACGTATATTTAACACCTTTAGCGAGTATCATCAGATCATACGGCTTTGAGACTCTGTCATATGCTGATGACACCCAGCTGCTCGTTACCTGTGATTCTGACCAGGATGGTGTTCAGTCCTGTTTTAAGAGCTGTATGGTCCAGACCAATGATTGGATGAGCTTAAACATGTTGCAGTTTAATAGCAGCAAGACTGAGGTTATCCTTTTCGGAAAAGCTGAGCAGTTCTGGACTCGGGACTGGTGGCCTACGGAGTTGGGCACTTGTCCCCTGCCCAAGCTAGCAGTCCGCAATCTGGGTATCACCATAGACAACTCCCTGTCCGTGAATGTCCATATTAATCACGTGCTCTGAGTCTGTTTTGGGATTATGGGTAAGATGCGAAGATCTTCAAATGGTTACCCATTAAAGCAAGGAAACTGCTGGTTCAGGGACTTATCATTAGCCGTCTTGACTATGGTAATGCCCTGTTTACCGCTCTTAATCAAGACCTACTTTCCAAACTTCAAATCCTTCAGAATACGGCTGCCAGACTTGTTCTTAACCTCTCCTCCCGTGCTCCATCAGCTCTGACTCTTAACACTGTGCACTGGCTTTTGGTTCGCCAAAGAGGACGTTTTAAAATTTTAAGCATTACACATAAGATAATGCATGGTATTGGTCCTCAATATTTGGCTAAAAACTTCAATGGTATGTACCTGGACGTTTCCTATGGTCAAGTACAAAATTCTTCCTTGCCCAACCACGCATCCGAACGGTCCGCAATGGTGGTCGATCCTTCTCATACTTAGCTCCTTTACTTTGGAACAAACTTCCATTGGAGTTGCTATCTATAACGGACCATTTACACTTCCGAAAAAAGCTGAAGACTTGGCTTTTTTCCTCAATAGAGTTCGGTACTTGAGTACTTTGGTCACTGTCTGTCTCTTTGTCTTGGCTGCGAGCGCCTTGAGACCTTTTGGTGATTTGATCGCTATATAAAAATATTTGACATTTGACTGTGCCACTGGATTCAAGTTATCCTGGCTGAATCGGGGTGAAACACCGAAACAGGTCCTAGGATGCTTGTTTCCGGTCCAGGGTGGACCTGGCTTGGCAGTTCGGGCTGGACTGTTCCCATGAGGCACAGGGTCAAGACTGATTTGCATATGTCCAGGTCTAAACTAGGGTGGGATGGTGAGCAAAAGAATGATGGATTTAACTCAGATCTCTTGACTGGGGGTGAATTTTTTGATTTGTTCTGCATTCTGTCCATCAACTGTGTGTCTTTTGAATACTTAAGATACAGCCACCTTTTGCAGGGGCAATATTTCCATATTACGCCCGCCATCTCTCCCAACAGTTGGGGTCTATTTATTTACATGGTAACTGAAATCTGCTCCATACATCCATGTTCCCCACCATTTAGTGAATAATGGAGGAGTGGGGTAGCTACCATCCATTACTGCATAACTGCTATGAAGGTGTAGGGCTAAGTTTGATCTGACCTGCTCTTCTATGTAGAGCCAAATATTGTGGGCCAAGAGAGGCAGACCAGTTCACAGATGTCCCAGGGATAGAATTTAGTAACCACAGAAGAGCGGGCAGCCCACAGCTGTCCCCAAGCTATGATCACAATTGTGAGCTCCTGTGTGTCTAGCAGCCAAACCCTGTGGGGCACGGTGGAGCAAGGCATCTCACAAATATCCCAGAGCCCTGTCCACAGTGTGAAGAGGGGGCTGGGACAGTAATGAGCTACATTATAAACACATTCCTACACGGCCACTCTAAAATACCAGAGGGTTCTTTTACACCCCTCACTCACAGACCTTGGGGAGGTGTAAACTCTACCCTCCTTATTCGCCATCTGCACTGGAATGCCACTGTAATAAAATTGTGCCGGGATGCGTGTGCGCTGGCGATGCACCGTGGCACTGATCTGAATGCATATTTGCACCAAGCTAACATTGATGTGGTGTCTGCTTAATTAATCTGATGACCTAATTACGCTCTCTACAATGTATTGTCCCGAGATTGTTTTCTGTACTGTTACTTCATTCGTTGAAATCAATAAATAGAAATATACAAAAAATGATACCAAAAAAACCCTCTACCCTCCTTGTTTCTGACCAGAGCAGATGGACTGGGGAAAAGTCCTGTTTCCCGTTTGTATGACAGATGACCGAGAGAGAGCTATGCATAAGTGAGCAGGGCCAAGATCTGCACACTTATAAATACTGCAGCATCTGCTTTCCCGCTGTGCTGCTTGATTTAAATTCCTATCTCCTCATTTTGAGAGGCATGCAAACAGAGACAGTGAGTATCTATTAAGACACATGCAATAGTTGAAAACGATGATCTAAAAAATATCGGGAAATGTCATCAAGTGGCTGGCGTTTCAGATGCAGCTACGAAATTCATTCAGCAGGCATGAGCTCCATCCACCAGCAAAAGGTACTCTTCAGCTTGGAAGGAATGGGTGGGTTGGTGTGTGGAGCGACGTTTGGATCCTGTGGAGGCAGAGTTGAAAGATGTCCTTAATTTCCTTTGGAAATGGCAAATGCTAATTTGTGTAACAGGTCAGTAAATAACTTTTGATCAAACATTTCGGCAGGTCATGCACATTCAGAAGATAAGCCTGTCTGTTTGCATCCGTGTCTGTAGATTGTTATAAAGTATCAAGGTTGCCAATCCTCCTAAACCTAGATATTCTCACTTATTGAATGTCGCAGTAGTTTTTCCGGACAGCTCTCTTTTGTCACGTAACAGTTGTCAGCTAAATTGACTATTTTGGTGTCTTGATGCAGAGTCTCAGGCATCAGAGCTTTGAATTTAGCAGGGAGAGTATTCAGTGTGGAAGGAGTTTCTTTTACCTCACTTGACATACAAAACCCTTTTCTAGATGCATGGATTATGCTGCTTTTCTGCATAATGACCACCTGTGTGTGGTGAAATGTCTTAAAGTCTATGAAGAATATTAAATCCATTCGTTCTAACATATCTGGTCAATTGTTATTAGCAATTCAGAAACCTTGGCTAGATAGGTCAGGTGAGTTATGGCTGAGGCAGGTATTGACATGAGCAAGTTTAAAGCCCACTCTGCGCAGGAGCAATGGCATCTAAGGACATCTTACACTCCCGTTGAAGGGCATTCTCAGGGCTTTGGATTGGTCCTCCGATTTTACATTCAAGCATTTCTATTATAAACCAATTGTGCATGTGGCTAGTTCTGTGGTGGATTAGCTTCAAACGAGCATAATCCGAGCCTACGGTCCGGACATAAAATAAAACATTTTCTAGCTTTCGCGACAAGAATTGTCAATTCTATTAGAGACACGGAGGCGAGGATTATCCCACCTACAGGACGATGGAATAGGTGGTTGGGTCTATTGTTTGATATTTATTTATGCTGATGATGGATGATGTCAAATATCATGTGTTGCATATGTTTTTTTCTTATGTTTGCCCACCTTTATTGATGTCCAGTATTACCATTTTGCATTCTTGTTCCAGGTTTGGAGCGGAAGGCTGAATGATAACTCAGATGTATTGTTTCACTGTTCCTGGAGTGCTTGGTGCGGATTGGTTCCAGTGTGGATGCTGATTGCATCCTAGGAGTTTTGTTTGACTTGCTACTTGCCGGACTTGTTATATTGCAAAGAAAGAAGCATTAAGATGGGGTCTCCTGGTTTTTGATGATCTAAGGTGTTGGTGATTGGTGGGCAATTACAAGGGTTGTGTGGTCTTGAGGCCGTTGAGATCATGGGAATTGGTGTTTATTTGTGTTTCATACTGTGTTTTTATTAACTGCTGCTGGAGTCATTAAAGAAGAAGAAAGCATAATCCTCACCTCCGTGTCCTTAACAGAATTGAAAATTCTTGTTGCAAAAGCTAGAAAATATTTTATTATTCATTCGACAACTATCTCAACCTACCTAGGCAAATCTCCACTATGGCCAAGAATGCACGCTACCAACTTGGGTTTGTTTGAGACATCTACAAATGTATCCCTAACCAATACTTAAAGTCTGTAGTACAGGCACTAGTTATTTCCAACCTGGGCTATGGAAACACTCTTCACACTTGTCTCCCAAAAACTCCCCTATGAACTATGCTCTATGCAGCTCCCGCTTTCTTTTAGAATCCTAGAGATTAGACCACATCTCTCCTGTCCTTCTATCCCTTCAACAGCTCCCTGTTGAAGCAAAAGCACACTACAAGATAACATGTGTTACTCATAACGCCTTGCATTATTTCACACCTACATACCTAGTGATGAAAATAGAGTACCAGTTGCCCAACTGGGGGTCACATAATGTGGAATCCCTCCCACTTTCGAACAAGAACAATGTATGTGTATGAAGCAATCCTTTCTCAGCAGTGCAACATGGATTCTGAAATCACTCCCACCTGCTCTATGCATGACACTGTCCTCATGCCTCTAAAAAGGAATTTAAATTCCTCCCACTTAATTGACATTTTAGACAATCACATCATCTTTTTGTCACTGCACTCCTGACTATTCCTACCATGTGCTTATTGGCTCCGATGCACGATTGTCTTTTTTTGTGAACTTCCTTTCTCTTGTGATGCATTCTAATGGCCTTGGGCCAAACATGCGCTATATAAAACTGCAAATTAATAAATACAAGTGATTGAGTTATTGAAGATGATTTGGAGTACCTGAAGATTATCCAAATATTTGATGTGTTAGTACACTAGTTCTACTTTAGGATTTATTCTCATTTCAAATCTCTTATTGTATTGTAATTACATTTATATAGTGATTACTAGCCCTGATGAGGTGTCAAAGTGCTTTTTCGACGAGTAGCACGCTACTCCAGAACCCATAAAGGATTAGTGATGAATTAGTATAGTGAAATATGAAAGTAATTTGAGTGGTGGGTATTTTAGTCAGTTACTTGGATTGAGAAGGCTAATGGAGGGATAGAATAGGGAAAAGGATTGCATTCATATAGTGCTTGCTACCCCTGATGAGGTGTTGAATCGCTTTTTTGGTGAGTAGCATGCTACTCCAGAACCCATAAAGGATTAGTGGTTAATTAGTATAGGGAAATATGAAAATAATTTGAGTGATGGACATGTTAGTCTGTTATTTGGATTGAAAAGAATAGTGGAGGGATAGAAGAGGAAGGATTTAGAATTTTGGGGGGGGGGAGCTCATAGCAGTAGTAGGAGGCTTGGGATGAGTAAACGAGAGGTGGAGGGGGAAGAGTCAGAGGGAAGGGTTTAGAAAGGCTTGTTTGGGAGATCTGAATAGTAAAAGAGGTATGAGATAATGCAAGGAGGGGTAGAGTAGGGAAGAGTCTAGAATGAGTAATTTTGGGGATCATAGTATTGGAATGGGGTTTGGGATGAATGAGAGAGTGGAGGAAGAGGATATATTGATAGAGGTTTAGGGTGAGAAATAGGGTAGTGCATTGGAAAGAGTAGTAGAATTAGGTTTGAGATGAGTCAGAGTTGAGGTAGAGGATATATTGAAAGCGGTATTGGGTGAGAAATAGGGTAGTGCATTGGATATGCTGAATTAGATGAAAAGTAATAAATATATAGATACATAAGTACATGGAAGTTGTATATATGTATAAGGAAGGTAGTATATGTGGATTAAAAATGCATTTAATAAACTCCGGCTTTCAAATGTTGTTGTACTTTAAAATTATTTTATTTTTTTGTAATTCCATAGTGAAGCAATTGTAGATAAATTGTTATGATAAAAGATTTACTTATTTAATCCGTCACTTATGTACATGTTAAAAATATACAATAATGTGACTATCAGTAATATGTACATTTGTTAAGCAGAACTAATGAATATATTTTTAAAAACATAATTATTATGCCCATTTATACAAAGCAAAACATATATATATATATATATAGGTACATATCTATAGTTCAAATAAATGCTTATATACAGAGGGATATGCTGTACATTTCTGTTTGAGTATGGTTGTTACATGGAGAAGAGCCAACTCAGGAGTCGTTTTCTGAAGATAGGGTGGTTATCCGTTGATCCTCAATACCTGTAACGCCCTGAACGTCTCAGGATCGTTTAACAGACACGACAATGAGGACGCAACCACTTGTGAAGGGTTAGTTCTTTTAATGAAGGCAAATAAAATACAAAGAACAAACAAAAGTTATAGTCACTGGAATCCTCCAGGCTAAGTACGTTACCAGCCCACAGCACGGATGGTCCTAACCGTCCTCTGCATATACGCCGATCCCGGCGTATGCCAACAGAGGGCAGAAATGAAATGGCCGACAATGCCAATCGGTAGGCTGTGAGGGGCACGAAGAGTGTTGGGGAGAATCGAGGAGTCAGGGAAACACCCAGCCGGGATCTCTACCTGAAGGGAGCAGCCGCTCAACCTCTTCCTCAGACTGCACCGGGACGCGGAGTCACCTCCTGGTGATGCGTCACCGATACCCCAATCACAAGCAAGAAGACTAAACCGAGAGCAGCCGCTCGATCGATCCGGTGGACTTCCGAGTCTGTAACGCGGCAAACACCTCCTGGTGTGCGTTACAGCTGGCAGTCCCTGTGTCTCTGGTCGGGCTGGGAGTTACGACTCCAACCAGCAAAAGCGCCACTGCGCTTGGACTCAGCCGAGTCAAAAAGCGAAGCTCAATGGTTGACCGGTAGAGCTTCCGGGTCCTTCACAGGTGACGATGGGGCAAGACACGGCCCAGGGAGTAACGACTCGACCTACCTCCGTTCTTGCCTTACTGGAGCACCACTCCGGAACACTGCTCTTCACGAAGCAGGTACGTCGGTGTAAACACAATATCCGACAGCCTTGTACCTCCCGGTTCCTCCCTTTATAGGGCGTGTTTTCCTTGAGTTATGTAACAGCTCTCCTGTTTACATAAGGGCGTGTTTCCCTTGAGTTATGTAACAGCTCTCCTGTTTACATAAGGGCGTGTTTCCCTTGAGTTATGTAACAGCTCTCCTGTTTACATAAGGGCGTGTTTCCCTTGAGTTATGTAACAGCTCTCCTGTTTACATAAGGGCGTGTTTCCCTTGAGTTATGTAACAGCTCTCCTGTTTACATAAGGGCGTGTTTCCCTTGTATGACAGGAATTCTTGACAGTACATCCTCCCTCTCAGCGGCTCCCCACGGGTCCAGCGCTGGCAGGAAAACGCCGATGGAACAAGGAGACCAAGCGCGGAGCATGAACCCCTTCAGCCGGTTCCCATGAATGCTCCTCCGGGCCATAGCCTTTCCACGCAACCAGGTACCACAGCTTCCCCCTGCGCCATTTGGACGCCCGTATGCCCGACACTTCATACTCCACCTCCGACTCCACGCATACCGGCCTAGGTGTCCCAGACGGCTTGGAGGGTGCTGGTTTGAGCAATGATACATGAAAGACAGGGTGTATCCGCAATGACTGCGGCAAGCACACCTTCACGTTCACGGGACCCATACACTTGGTAATTCGATAGGGGCCCATGTACTTGGGATGGAACACACTGTTCTTTCGAAACCTCATGTTTCTTGTGGATATCCAGACGTAGTCTCCAGTGCGGTACAGTGGCCCGGGCCTTCTCTTCCTATCTGCCGCAGCCTTGTATCTTCTCTTGGCCTCTATTAGGACAGCCCTTGAGCGCATCAACGTGTCTTTTATGTGTGCCACCCTGTCCGCTGTGGCGGGAATCCTGTCCTCTCTGAACGGATGTAGAAATGGCAAGAACCTGGGATGTTGGCCATAGTTGCTATAGAACGGAGATGACTGTGTGGAGCTGTGAGTGGCGTTGTTATAGGCTATCTCTGCAACCCATAGCAAGTCGACCCATTCTTCCCTGCCCTGGTCCACAAAACATCGCAGATACTGTTTGAGCGTTTGGTTCAGGCGCTCGGTTTGGCCGTCCGTTTGAGGGTGGTAGCTGGTGGACAGGGCGGTCTTAACATGCAGCGCAGTGCACCAAGTCTTCCAGAATTGCGCAGTAAACTGCGACCCCCGGTCCGACACGATCACCCCAGGTAATCCATGCAGTCGTACCACATTCTTTAGGAGTAGTGACGCCAATTCCCCGGCCGTAGGGACTCTCTTGCAGGGGATGAAGTGCCCCATTTTCGTCAAGTAATCCACCACCACCAGTATTGCCGTCATCCCCTGGTCTACCGGTAGGCCCACCACGAAGTCCAGTGATATGCTATCCCATGGTCTATCCGGGGTCGGAAGTGGATGTAAGAGCCCTTGGGTTCGGCCATGGTCGGCCTTCATGGTAGCACACGTAGGACACTCCTGTCCCCACCTCCTGACATCCACTCTCATGGTTGGCCACCAGAAATGCCGTCCCATGCTAGCCACCGTTTTTTCAAAGCCCAAATGACCTGCGCATGGAGAGTCATGGCACCAGATGAATGCTTGTTTCCTTAGCCTAGGCGTGGGTATCAATAGGCACCTGCCCTTCAGGGGTATCCCGTCCTTCAGCTGCCATTCTCTGTGACTGAGGAGCCACCTCCGCCATGCGAATGACCTGATCCCTCTCTTTATTCCCCTCAGGAAAGTATCCGGTTGGATAACCCCCAATACCATCCTCGGGGAAATGATGGAACGCTCGGTTGCAGGCAATGGTTCCTTAACTGCAGATTGACGGGACAGGGCGTCCGCCTTCCGGTTTTCCGTCCCCGGCCGATATGTGATGCGGAAGTTGAACCCCGCAAAGAAGATCATCCACCGCAGCTGCCTGGGAGAAAGGTGTCTAGTGGCCGTCATGAACTGTAGGTTCCGATGGTCCGTGTACACCGATACCACATGTCTTGCCCCCATCAACCAATGCCTCCATTCGGTGAAGGCGTCCTTGATTGCGAGAAGCTCCTTCTCCGCAATATGGTAGTTGCGTTCGGCGTCGTTGAGTTTGCGGGACATGTACGCAACGGGATGAAGCACCCCTGTGTCGTGGTTGCGTTGGGACAAGATAGCCCCCAGCGCCACATCCGACGCGTCCGCTTCCACCACGTAGGGGAGATCCGGATCGGGGTGAGCCAACACCGGCGCCTTACCAAAGGCGCTTTTCAGGGCCTCAAAGGCTTTGTTCGCTTCAGGGGACCAGACAAACTCCTTGGACTTCCTCAGTAGCTGTGTGATTGGGGCCACCACTCCTGAAAATCCATCTATAAACCGCCTGTAAAAGTTGGCGAAGCCAATGAAACTTTGGACGTCCTTCACGCTTTGGGGCACCGGCCATTCTTTCACCGCCTTGATCTTTCGTTCTGCCATCTACTGTCCCTCTGGACTCAGCATCACTCCGAGGAATTCCACGGATGTGACGTGGAAGTCACACTTGCTGAGTTTACAAAACAGCATGTTTTCCCTCAGCTTTTGGAGCACAGCTTTGACGTGGTGTACGTGCTCCTCCACACTGGACGAATAGATGAGGATGTCGTCGATATATACGACCACGTAGATATCCAACTCCTCTCTGAATACCTCATTCAAAAAGTACTGAAAGGCTGCCGGGGCGTTGCACAGACCGAACGGCATGACGAGGTACTCAAAAAGGCCGAACCTGGTCTTAAAGGCGGTCTTCCACTCGTCTCCGTCCCTCATGCGCACCAGATGGTATGCCCCTTTCAAATCCAACTTGGTGTAGATACGAGCTTTCTTGACCTGTTCCAGAAGTACACTGATGAGAGGCAAGGGGTACCGATTTTTTATGGTTATCGCATTCAATGCCCTAAAGTCCACACAGGCTCTCAGCTCCCCATTAGCCTTCGGGATGAAGAAGAGTGGCGAGGCGGCCGGAGACTTGGACGGGCGGATGAATCCTAGCTTGAGGAGTTTATCCAGGTACCCCCGGAGATGCACGTTTTCAGGCTCCGTCAGGGCATACAGCCTGCCGCTGGGAACGCTGGCCCCTGGCACCAGGTCGATCTGGCAGTCAAACTGTCTATGTGGTGGTAGCACTTCCGCCTTCACCTCATCAAATACATCCTCAAAACTGTGATAAGCCTGGGGGAGAGCCACATCTTTTTCTGCCGCTGTAGCCACCGTCTGACTCCCGCTCTCATCTGCGTCAAGGGATTCCGTTCTTATTCCACAATGCAGGATGCAATACGGTGACGTCATTTCGATGCGATGTGTTGGCCAATCCACAAAGGGGTTGTGTTTCTGTAGCCACGGCAATCCCAATATGACGCCATATTGGGGCGCTCGGATGATGTTAAAATCGATTTGTTCCAAATGGTTCCTCCCATATCTCATCGGAAGGACCCCCGTGTGCTGTCCGATGGGCCCCGTCACCAATCGCCTTCCGTCTACCGCATAGACGTCTTCGGGTACTGCTTTGGGAAGAAGCACTAGCCCTAGCCTGCATGCCTCGTTGTGGTCCATAAACATGCCAGTGGCCCCTGAATCCACCATGGCCACAACGGGTATCCACTGGTCATGCACTCCCACGTGCACCGTGATAAACAGGTGTCGTTGTCCCTTAGTGACCGAGTTGGAAAGTGAAGGGATGGATGAGTGACTCCGAGATGCCCCTTCTCTGGTCTTGGAGTCCTCTAGTTTTCCGCCGGTATGTCCACCACGGCTGTTACCGACCGGTTGGCCCGATAACGTGACGTCTTCGGTTTGGCAGGGCATTCACGTACGTAGTGGCCTTTTTTGCCACAATATAGGCACAATCCTTGTTTACGGCGTGACTCTTTCTCCGTGGCTGTGAGGCTCGCTCGTATTGCGCTGATGTCCATGGGTTCTCCCTTGGATGCGGTGGAAGTTTCAGGACTTCCCACCGTCACATAGGATGGAAGGGATTTTCCTTTTCTCCCATGATCCCCCTTTCTTTCACTTAGCCTATGTTCCAGCCGTAATACCAGGTTGATAAGGCCCTCACATGTCTTGGGTTGAGGGTCAATATGAGCCACGGCGTCCTTGAGCTCATCGCACAGCCCTTGATGGAAGAGCGCCGTCTGTTTAGCAACAGGCCACTTGGTTTCCGCAACCAGCCTTCGGAACGCGTTGAGATACTGCACCAGGTCGTTGGATCCCTGTCTCAACTCAAGCATTTCACGGTCCGCCGTGTACGAGTCAGCCCTTCTGTCGAATACCTTCAGGAATTCCTCGCGAAAAGCACCCCAATCACATAAGAGGGGGTCGTCCCTGCTCACCAGAGGTACGGCCCATTGTGCCGCGTTCCCAGCCAAATAGGATATAAGGAAAGCCACACGAGCCTGACTCGTGGGGAACGCCTTTGGTTTGCACGATACATGTAGCGCCACTTGTGTGAGGAATACCTGCACTGTGTTAGGATCCCCACTGTACCTCTCTGGTGTTGCCAAGGGGATGGCTACCGGCATTTCCACTACTACCGCAGGGGTCTGGTTCGTGAGGGAGGTGCTGGGCGTGAGCGGGTCCAATTGGATAGCATCCAGTCTGGCTTTTACATCGGCTGTTTCTTGCCTAGAGGCAGCCACTTCAACTTGCATGGCCGCTAAAGCAGCCAGCACATCATCAAGTGTTGCCATGTCTGTTATCGACCGGGAGACAGTTAGTGTTATTAAGGTCGGATATTTTGTAACGCCCTGAACGTCTCAGGATCGTTTAACAGACACGACAATGAGGACGCAACCACTTGTGAAGGGTTAGTTCTTTTAATGAAGGCAAATAAAATACAAAGAACAAACAAAAGTTATAGTCACTGGAATCCTCCAGGCTAAGTACGTTACCAGCCCACAGCACGGATGGTCCTAACCGTCCTCTGCATATACGCCGATCCCGGCGTATGCCAACAGAGGGCAGAAATGAAATGGCCGACAATGCCAATCGGTAGGCTGTGAGGGGCACGAAGAGTGTTGGGGAGAATCGAGGAGTCAGGGAAACACCCAGCCGGGATCTCTACCTGAAGGGAGCAGCCGCTCAACCTCTTCCTCAGACTGCACCGGGACGCGGAGTCACCTCCTGGTGATGCGTCACCGATACCCCAATCACAAGCAAGAAGACTAAACCGAGAGCAGCCGCTCGATCGATCCTGTGGACTTCCGAGTCTGTAACGCGGCAAACACCTCCTGGTGTGCGTTACAGCTGGCAGTCCCTGTGTCTCTGGTCGGGCTGGGAGTTACGACTCCAACCAGCAAAAGCGCCACTGCGCTTGGACTCAGCCGAGTCAAAAAGCGAAGCTCAATGGTTGACCGGTAGAGCTTCCGGGTCCTTCACAGGTGACGATGGGGCAAGACACGGCCCAGGGAGTAACGACTCGACCTACCTCCGTTCTTGCCTTACTGGAGCACCACTCCGGAACACTGCTCTTCACGAAGCAGGTACGTCGGTGTAAACACAATATCCGACAGCCTTGTACCTCCCGGTTCCTCCCTTTATAGGGCGTGTTTTCCTTGAGTTATGTAACAGCTCTCCTGTTTACATAAGGGCGTGTTTCCCTTGAGTTATGTAACAGCTCTCCTGTTTACATAAGGGCGTGTTTCCCTTGAGTTATGTAACAGCTCTCCTGTTTACATAAGGGCGTGTTTCCCTTGAGTTATGTAACAGCTCTCCTGTTTACATAAGGGCGTGTTTCCCTTGAGTTATGTAACAGCTCTCCTGTTTACATAAGGGCGTGTTTCCCTTGTATGACAGGAATTCTTGACAATACCCTCTTTTAGTACAGCTAGCTTTGCACAATCATAAAACATGTGTCTTAAATCAACAACTGTCTTCCCACACCTAGGGCAATTGTCATCAGCTCTTCTGCCCCAGCTGAACAATTTGGACAGTGTGTTATATAAATTAAAAATTGTTTCATAATGTTACGTTTTCAGGCTTGCAGTTAGCGACATTTGGATCTCAATATAGGTTGGGATGAAAGTATTTACACCGCGAGTCCCCAGTTTTTCTGCCCACTTAGCTTCTTGATAGTCAAGATCGTCCACCGCCATATTATTCAGGAATGCATAAATTTACCCAATCTTGGGGTGAGCTGGATTAGATGGGAAGGTTAATTGACTCAAATGGCACCTCTGTTGCAAGGCACTTTATTAACAGAATCTGAAGGTCTGCAAGGCTTCAGAGGCTAGGACCTTATTGGTCCCACAGTACTGGGAGATAGATCATGTGCAATCCTTGGGAGACCTGACAGAGGAGTTCCATAAAGCCCCAAATCGTCAAGTACTTGCAGCTAGGACATCACAGCAGTTAGTGGCCCTCCCCAAGTTTAGACCCCGAGAAGCCAAATTGACGATCTCTTTCCCCTCCCCGCTCTCGCATAAACATGGTAGTGCATGATTATATCACTCATTAGTGATGAATGCTTCAAACCAATTTGCAGGTTTGCCCTCACATTGGGAAAGTAGTCTAGGACAATTAAAGGACAATGAATGGGGTAGAAGCTAAGATGTCACTACAGGAGCTGGTGATTTCAGCTTAGTTTTATATTATTCAATTGTAATCCTTACACAGAACCCTTTACACCTAAGAGATTATAGTATGCCACCCTCCGAACACTGTCAGAGACACTACTTAGAGAAGGGAGCTTTTTTCCACATGGTTTGGTTCTGCCCAGTAATCCAGTGTTATTGGCAGAAAGCTAGCGATAGGCTCTCTAGGGATATCCAACTGAATTTTCCACAAAAGGTGGGGCTTTTCTGGCTCCTGGAAGTGTTCCCATGTGATTAGTTTTGGGTCGAGGATTCCTTTTTGGCAGAGATGAGAATGCATATTAGTGGCGTTCTAACAGGGCACCACTCTTCACAGAGTGTCTGATAGGTATGAACCACTGGTCTCAGATTGAGGAGGTAATCTACTAAGCCATAGGGTGCCCAGGTAAAGGTCAAAAGGTTTGGAGCCCTAGTGGGATAATTTTGAATGAGTCGTTTGAGATTGTGTTGTGAAGATTCTGTTTTCTTTGCTTGTACACCGTCTAATCTCCTTGTCTATCCTTTTAAGGATATTTAGTTTTAACACTGCCTATTTTGTTAAAGCTCAAAAAGCAATAAAATAACCAGGTAATGAAAGGACTGCCCATTGGGGAAGAGACCACAGGAGATGTATTACTGCCAGAACCATGTCCTGCTTTCTCCAATAGGATCACAGGAGACCCGTTTTCTTCTTCTTCCCTTATCACTAATGCAGACAAACAATTTTTAAGGAACTACTAAGCTTTGAAAAAGTGGCAGCTGTAAAGCGAAGGGGTCGAGGAATGTATCGGATGTAGGAAGAATTGCGGATTTGATCAAGATACATAAATATATGTGATAAATGACTGAAAACTAATGGTCAGTACTACTTAAGGATCTCACTGGAACCTACTAGGATCGTTGTCACAAATAAATTAATTATACAAACACAGCCTCGTTGTTACTATTATGAGACGAATACTATTTTTCTATTATTTGCAACGAATGGTGGAACCGAAGTGATTAAAAGAATGGACAAGGTATCAAAGAATTAAGACACTACTCTTTGATTAGATGTAAAGAATTATTGGTTTTGGGGTGCTTCAAAAGATAGAGGCAGTTAATCTGGTGGTAATCTGAGCACACATAAATGTAAACAATCTTGGGGGCGCAGGGGTCACAACAGTTCATCAAGACCATGACAGGATTGCATTCCAAGGAAGTTCAACAGTCCATTTTGTCCAAACAGCTCTTCCATTACAACGATGCTCCGAAGTATTCAAAATATCCATTTAGTCTAAATGCATCACTTTAAATTTGAAAGCTCATAAAGCTCACCCCCACTCAAGCATTTAGGGTTTCGAAGCTTTTTGAATGAGAATGAGTGTTTCACTGCAGAGGGCAAAGGTTTTCTTTATGTTTTTTTGTAGAATCTGTAGGAAGGTGGAATCTGACTACATGGTTGCCCCCACTTTTTTCCTGGTGTTTTGATGTTTTTTGACTTAGTTTGGCAGGGAACCTGCTAATCAGGTCCCCAGCCTATCTGCTTTCTCTTACAAATGGATTCCTAGTACCTTAGGTACATCACAGATTGGATTCTGAGGTACCCTTATAAGTCCCTAGTATATGGAGTACTATGTACCCAGGGTATAGGTACCCCAGAGGCCTACCAGGGGCTGAAGCATGTATTATGCCACTCCTGGAAAGCCCTCCAAAATGACACCATAGGTCTGCTACTGCAGCCTGGGTAATGTGGTGATGCACCCCTTACTGAAATATAGGTTCACTATATCTCACCTATCACTGCACATAGAAACCTGTCAGTCACCCCTACGGCAGGCCTTATCAATCCTTAAGGCAGGATTCTTGGTTATATGTGAGAGGGTGCCCAGGCATGAGCTGAACCCCTCTGCAGCCTTTGGAATCTATCCTCCGGGGTTGTCAGTAGAGCAGCCTGACCATATACTCTTAAGTGCATTATAACTAAAACTTTGGACTGACTGCACGGAAACATGTCGTGTTTGGTGTCAAACACCTTGGAATCATACCCCCACATCAATTCCTGATGTGAGAATATGATCCCACCCTTCTAGAGGGAGAGACATGACAGCACCGGTATACCCGGTACCAACTTAACAGAGCCCTGGCATCGCAAAATGGATGCTGCAGCCACAGACACGGGTCTGACCTCCTGATGCTAACCGAAACTCCGGCAGGGGAGGCCTGGACAATAGGTTTCCTGTCACAGGGAGGTGTAACCACCTCCCAGACAGGCTGATGTGTATCGGGGCTGGGTGGGAGCACTCTCAGAGTGCTTTGAAGTCCTGCACTTGGGGCACATTTGGTGTCCCAGTGCATAGTCCAGCTCAAACCAGTTCAGGGGCTTCCAGCCCCTGCTCTGGCACGAAACTGGACAAAGAAAATGAATGTAGCCACCCCTCTTTCCAAACCCTCCTATAGGTGGGTCCCCAGAGTTAGTTCAACCCCTTCCTTAGGTATAAGTAAGGAACCCCTGGCAACAGGACTTTAGATATCCCTGGAAGAAACTCTGCAACTGAATCCTGGAACTTCGACTCTCTACTCAAGACTAGAGGACGGAAGAAATCTCCCTTGGGGTCAAGGAGTGACTCTCCTGCTTGGCAGGCACCAACAAAGCAATTGCCGACTTCTCAGAGGACAACCCGAGTCCCCAGCAAAGCTGAGACCCATAGCCCTCGTGAGTAACGTGGAACCGGAACTCCTGGTCACCGTGCACATTTGCAAGTGCATTGACTTCTCGACGTCTCTTGAGGTCGTGCTTGGGGTTACTTGTAGCCCCCACTGCGAGCAGATAATCCACCGAAGATTGTCGGCCTAGTCACCCCGAGTGACCCTTGGGCCGCCATTTTGTGATTCCTCTCGAGGTCCCTTCGCGATCCCTGGTCCGTCGACTAGTGGGTCCCTGTGAAGGCAACTTTGATTTTCCTTGGGCTTCCCTGGTTGCTCCAAATGTGCCCTGACTCCCTACCAAGTGGTGAGTCCCTCAGACCTTGCTGGTCTGCACCGAAGCCTCTTTCTCCTTTCTGCGTGGGTTGCTGTTGCCAAGGCTTGTTGTGTCCAATCCGGACACAGACGCTGCAGCACTCAACATCCTTCGTGGGACAGCTGGAATCCAGCTCATGGTCATTCTCCACGCCTCCTGGTCCTCGTGGCTGAAGAGTCAAGCTTCACCTTCTTCACCTGAAATCACCCGACATCGGTGGGCATTCGTCTATCGTGCTCCTGGTCGCTGGCTAGTGACCCAGACTCTGTCCCCTCTGCTTTCAGGTTCTTCTGGACTTCGATCCAGGCTTGGATCTCTTCGGACACTTCGCATCTTCCCAGCAGCAACACTTCTTTGCCAGCTCCCATTGAAAACGACGACACGACCCGACACCATTTGACACCTATGTACCCGGCTCCCCTGGGTGAGGTAACTCGAGTACTCTGGGGCTCCCGTGGGTGTTGACCCTAGAACTTGCTAAGTCCAAAAGGGTTTGGTCCTAGCTCATCTCTAAGTGTCCCTAATCTTTAAAAATCTAACCGCGACTTTCCCCATAGAAGCCAACGGGAGCTCGTGGCTGTGTTCTCACACTGCACACGGCCCCCGTGGGTCCCCTGTGTCACTACCTTGGGTGGTTCCTTGGTGTCCCAGCGATTTTACAGGCTCTAGGACATGTGTCTAGTTAAGTCATGGTTCTTATACCACTATTTTAGTATATGGTTTGGCTCACCCCTAGGGCCTGACGTGTTTTTGTGCTATTCTAAGGTAATATTTGAAGTATAATTTATGTGTTTGGACCTCTAGTCTCATAAAGAGACTAGTAGGGTGTGTTTAGAAATAAATACATATATTTTATATATACCCCTGGTGTGGTTGCCTTTCATTTGGTCATTCAAGAGATTATAGACTGGTAAAACAAGCTGCTTTACATTCTTTCAAGACTTAGCCTGAAGGCTGCTCTCCTTAGCTACCACTAGGATAGCTTTCAATAAAGGTAGTCTTTAACCTATCATCAATAAGGGGTTGTTTGGATTGACGCAAAGTGCCCACTATAAGTAGTGGACAGCATATACCAGGCCAACTTCTCACAGAATCGTGCAGTGAAAGTGGTTCCCATGGTAGATAGCAGTTTCAAATTATTTAAATATATCATAAAATTTATAAAGCTTACACCTTTCTGAAGGCAGTGGGGGCACTAGCAAAAACAAAGTTATATAGATGTGCACATCCATAAATATAAATAAGCAAAAAGAAAAAATACAATGTAATATTTAAAAAAAAAAAAAAAAACTGGTGGAAATTTGGAACAATTCATTAATACATAATTCAGTTTGAAAACGGCAGCCTTCAAAGCCTGTGGAAAAGCCAGATGGTCAAGGAGAAGGCGAATATCGAATGGAACATAATTACGTAAATGAAGAGCAATGGTAAAGAACCTATGTTTGGAGATAGCGGGATACAGAAACGTCAAACTGATAAAAGTACTTTTATCAAATTCCCTCGTGATGCCCCAAATTCATTAAGAGCTTTCTTGTTTCAGAACGATAACAAAGCTGAACAAAGGAAGGGCAACACAGATTGAACTCAGTCGAAAGTGCAAGGTCAACCAGTGCAAAATAATTAATTCTGCTAATGCCAGAAATAAAATAAAAAAAGTAGCAATGTAAAACAGACTACAACGGAGAAAGCAAAACGGCAGCTAAAACACCCAAAGTGGCCATTCGTTCACCCAGACCTGAAAGAACAATGGTTGGTGGTTGGAATCGGAGGGGCGGGGCTATGAAAGATTGGATTTTTCTCAGCAAAAAGATTGGTAGATAAATGATTTGTATACCTTATCAACATTGGCTTGAAAGACATTTTTCAATCAAGTGCCTTCTGTGAAGAAATAGGAGTTAAAGTAATAATGCCCACTGCAGAAAGTTTAGTATGAAAACTTTGAACATAGGATACTGTGGTAAATGTTGACAACAAAATTAAATACATTATTGAGCGATTCAGCTTCAATAAAAGTGGCGACATCCAGTTCCCAAGATAGTATCACAATGATATTTCCCTGCAGAAGACAGAGTTGGATGTCAGCATACTTGTGGCTTAATCTGGATGTTAACCAAAATGAGTGGAAGCCTCCCGGTCTCCACATGATAATTTAGGTATCCGTCTCACCCCACATTTATGTGGGGCTCCCAACCTTGCAAAAGCCCAACTTTTACTCATTCAGAAAACTTCACACATAACCAAGATGCATAGAAGAACTGCGTCAAGAAAAAAGGCCCCAGCACTTGAAATTTAAAACACCAAGGCCCTAGACTAGTATTGTACGGAGCAGAATTGTGGGGATGTGGGAATACTAACAGCCTAACTGTGATTGAGTATGGTTTATAAGATCATTACTCAATCTTCCGGCAAGAACACCCCTAACCCCAGCTTTCTTAGATTTGGCTCAAAGGAAGATTGTTGACAAAATGAGGGTAGATTACTAATGTTTTGGCATCGGGTATCGTTTAGTGAAGCACTCGCCCCCTATTGTGTGGGACTCATGGATTCCATTCAGTCCCCATGTGTTAGCAAAATTACCTGGTTACATTCCCATAGGGAACGCCTGAGGAAACTAGGATGGGAAATATATTGGACAGACCTGGAAAAGATGACCCAGATTTCCAGAGACAGGGCCAAAGAAACTTACTGGGAATCTATCCAGGAGAAAAGCGCAACCAAAGCTGTGCAACCGCTCACTTTAGCATTCATAAATTTTAAATCCTATCTCCAAAATGAATACACTATCGATGAGATTGTCACAGCAATGGCACGGAAATTGTTCCTCCATTGTAGACACTCCCTACCAGGGTGTTCTGCAGCAGATCGTGATCCCAAGCACCACTTGGTGATCAGTGCCCAGCATGCAAAGGAGGTCCCGAATCACTGGTCCACTCATTATTTTTTTGCCTTCACTATAAAAATTTGAGGTCCAAGTGTATCGTCTCCCTATTCAGGTGTATTGGTTCCAGACACCACATTGAGGTGCTCTGAATTCTCAGCACTGACACTAGGAGAATTGTAGGATTTGGCTTAGCAAAATTTCTGATGGACCAATAGATCAGACACTTGAAGTGTACTGTGTGGCTGAATATTTAAGACTGTAGGATGGTGGTATATTTCTTTTAGATGTATGTCTTTAGGCGTTAGGCCCCTTGTTTTAATATTTCCGTATGAACTTGGTTGCACAAACGGGTCTATAAACAATGAGAAATGGTAACCTCTCATGCAGCAACGTTGTTGTTAAATGGCCATTCAACCCGATCCCCTTTAAGGAAGCATTGTTGTGGTTCTGGACGGCCTGTTCCAGGTTTCATGATGGTTCGGGTTGGTTGGAGCTCAGAACTTGAGGCCACTGAGTCTGTCTTGCCTTGCCCCAGCTGCGGTGGGCAGAGCTGTGATGTTTGATGAAAGTGTGCTGAACGCCAGAGATGGTAAAGTGGACGATGGTGTGGTTGGATAAAGTGAGTTCTGTGTCCCTTTCGCTGGAGGTGGAAATGGAGTTGAGTGTGTGTCTCGTTCTGTGTGTGGGTTCATGACCAGTTGTGTGAGGCTAATGTTGTTCAGGTTCTCCAGGAGGGTGGTGGAGCTCGTGTCATTAGGGTCATCGATTTCGAAATGTATGTCACTGAGTAGGAGGAAGTTGTAGGAGTTGATGGCTAGGGGGCGATGAGTTTGGATATGGCGTTGCAGAAAGCTGGTCAAGATCCTGGGGGTCTGTATACTGTGGTCTTGGCGTGGGTCTGTAGCGGAAAGTTGAGGAGTTTCATGAGGGGAGTGTGGTTGTTGGTGATGCATTGGATGATTTCCTAACGATGCATTGAATGGTTTCCTTGAAGATGATGGTGATCGGGGGAGAAAGTGTTAATGGTGTCCCCGATTTCTGTGGCATGTTTGCAGAGATTGTGCGTTGAGCAAGATGCAGTGGAGCGGTTCCGGATTGTTTGTGGTCTTTCGTGTGGATATGGAGTGGGATCCAGTGTGGAGTGGGATCCAGTGTGGACTGGCGGTCCTGTTTTGCAGGAGAAGTGGCAGTTGCGGCAGGTGAAGGGCCCTTTGGTTGTTTGTGGGGAAAAGATGCAGCAGTTGATGATTCGATGTCCAGGAGCTACCCAGCGGTGTAGCGGAGGGAGACGGGAGCGCGCAAGGGCATGCCTTTGGTGCACCGGCAGCATGGCAGCCACCATTAGCTAGGTCCTGGGTGGGGCGCTGGTAAGGCAGGAGGTTGCAAGAGCTAAATAATAAGGCACAGGAGGAACGGGATAACGGCAAGGTGCCGGTCTTGGGCCTAGTGCACAATAAACCTTGAGGCTGAATCTAGGGTACTGGACCCAGGCAGTCTGGCTTCAGGCAGGAGCAGCCTGGCAGCTGCGGTGTGGACAGGTGGCAGGGAGAGCTGGTGAGGACCTGCTCAATGGGACCGCGCTGTGGCCTACATTAAGTAGTTCCTGGTAGGGGGCGCCTGGGAGGCGGGAAGAACAGGAAAATACTGTGCTGGAGTAGCAGGAAAACGGTTAGGTGCTGGTCCTTAGCCTAGGGCACAGGAAACCTTGGGGCTGGGCCTAGCGAACTTGACCCAGGTGCGCTGGCAAGGAAGGCTGGCTTCAAGCAGGAGCAGACGCGGCACAGACAGGTGGCAGGGAGAGCTGGTGAGGACCTGCTCAAAGATTGGGAAAAACGGTGAGGTGCTGGTCCTGGGCCTATGGCACAGGAAACCTTGGGGCTGAGCCTAGAATACTGGACCTAAGCGGGCTGGCAAGGAAGGCTGGCTGGTGAGGCTGGCTACAGGCAGGAGCAGCCTGGTAGTAGCACCATGGACAGGCGGCAAGGAGAGCTGGTGGGAGAAGGAGATTCAGATAAAATGGAGGAATTTAAATTCCATATTACGTTGCATGGAAGTCGGGGATTTCAAGGCAGAACTGTGAACAACTAATGCAATAAGGTGCTTTCCTCGTAAACTTGGAGTGTTTGCATGTATGCCTTGAGCACTGCAGAAATCCTATATTTTTATTCAGCAATTTGGTTAACAAACTTAAAATGCAACGTTTCAACAAAACCCTTGGGATATGGGGAGAATTCCCAAAATGGTAGGCGTGCATAGTGTACTTTGCTACTGAGACGAATAGTGTACCATTATTTACTGGTAAAAGCCAGGAAAGTTTTTGTTATGGTATCTTAAGCATGGTTATACCCCCAATGCAGCTATATACTAGACCCCCCCTAAGTATTTCTGATGTATGGTACATGCACACAATGTAAAATGCTGCGGGAAAGGTTACTGGAAAGTCGTTCACCCACATGAATCAGTCACTGTCCGGTAAAGCCTGCTACTCATAACATAACATCCCTTCTTATTTTTGCCTGGGACTACCGATCAGGTTTGGGCTTATTTTACCGTGAATATAATGCATTCCATAGGTCTATGCAATAAACCATAAAGCCCTCTACTAAGATGGAAAGTAAAAGGTTTACCTGTGTATCGTAACATGGAAGCAGCCATAATGAATTTAATTCTCAAATAACTTTACTTAGCATGTTTAAAAATAGACAAACGAACAAAAACGAAAGTAACAAAGAAAGGACTTGTCTGCTTGTGTCAGCGGAACTTAGGTAAAGATGGCGGCCATCTTGTAGTGTTAATTTTTTTCAGGTTAAATTTCGAAAAATATTACGAGTGAACACATTTTGACTACAATTGTAACGGAGCTCGTAACTGCAAACCATGTTTTTAAATTTGCATAGAATTCACATAGGTTGTCTCAATTGTGAATGGACTTCATCTTTTCCCTGGACATGCCATGTTGATATTTGAAATGATGCAGGGAATATTTCTTGAGACCATTTATTTTCAGACGTAGCATAAATTCCGCTTGGAAGCTAATGTTGAAAGGAGAATGAGTTTGTTAATTTTAGGACGGCTGCCAGTTTTCTTCAAACAGCACAATTTCTCTAAATGGTTTTTGTATTTATATAGCGCGTACTACCCCTGACGCGGCTATGAATTGATTTACATGCGACGTCTCCCTTTCGAATGTGTTTGTAAATGAGTGGAAAGTTCCACCAAATGAATTTATGATAAGTAATGTACGTGTTTTCCGGCAAGCCAATGCATGCGAAATCTCGATACTTTTTACTGCTGCTGTGCCAATCTAGTAGCATAGTGTTCGAATGTTTTCACTTTTTTTTGTATTAGTACAGCCAATTCGTCAATACTCTAGTCCCTTATCGGAATAGTGAGCTGTCTGTTCACCACCAACTTATGCTCGTTGCGGAACTATCTTCTGAGTTCCGTGTTTCCGGCGGACCGGATATGCACAACTCCACGTTAGAGTCTCTCCATTGCTTCACATGTGGGTTTCTGTTTCTGAAGGATGGCAGTGCAGCAGAACGAAAATGTGCTGCAGAGGTGCCTCAAGAGCCTTAAGGTAGCCAGTGCCCGACCCGAGAGGTTCCTAAGGTGAGACTTGAACGCAGTACTTAAAACTTATTTCATGTTTACAGTTCCGTCCATCAAAGTGCTGGTCAGGAGCCTATGTGTAGCACAAGCAAGCATTTGCAGTGCAATCGGTCTTGCACCTGGGAAAGTTAGAGCTATTGGCGTTGCAAATGACAATTTTTTTTTACTTTTGTTTGTTTGTTTGTAGTGGAGTGCTCACATTTGCATAGCGCTATTGCCATTCGTATGACCTCGCCGCGCTGGAAAACCAGAAAATGGGAAATAGGATACGAGGGAGGGAAGGTGGAAAATAAATGACACCAATGGAAAAAGGAATTAAAACCAGGCTCCAATTAAAGTCCTTTGACAGTATTGGCATATGTATTAGTGATACAGTGAATGCTAGAGAGTTTCTTATAACTGGTGGTTGAATACACCCTGGCAGCAAGCTAGAGTTGCAGTACCTGCAATTTCAGATGAAAGTCAAACACAACGAAAATACAATACCACAAAAACCAGCACAACTGACTGCACTGTGAATGACTAACCAGAGAACATCCTGTCATTGAGCGTTACCCTGCGAGTAGGAAATGATGACAAGCTTTACAAAAGCAACTAGCCCTGTCAAATGGCCCTTTAATGTTCAATCAACCCCAGACCATGACTGTACAGCCAATTCCTGGCAGTAGGCAGTTTGTCAGAAATCATGCACCTTTTTATTAATGAAAACGTTGTGGTTGTTCGTTGCGTACCCAGATACTGACTCTGTTCTTACAATTAATTTTAGACCTGGGTACCTATGCAAAGTTGAACAAAGGCCCCTGTCTCACCATAGTCAGCAGGCAATTTAACTTCCTATTTGTTGCATTGCTTTGAAATGGTACAGGCTTTTCAGTACCAGCAGAGGAGAATACTGGAGGGTATCTGGTGGCGGTTTTCAGATTATACAGCAGCATTTAGAGCCGCCAGGTAAAAGGCATAACAATTTTACTGGTAAGCAAGCAGTGGGGCAGAGCAAGCACAAAGCTTTCCATTATCGTACTACATGGGGCTAAAGATATTGACTTTCTCCCTGCACCCTTCATAATCACATTAATTACCCTGATTCACTTATTTGGGCGAAATGTTTAGCATGGAAGACGGATGGAAATTGGTGACGTCCGTCGAAAAGAAATTCCACAATGTGGACGGCGGGTCCAAAAAAAGCCTTTTGAAAAATTTGAGCAGTGACATTAACTTTTTAATCCTAAAATGGAGATAGGAAAAGGCACGGGTAGGATGCACGTTTGAATGGCCAGCCCATAAACACGCTGCTCCATAGCGTGTATGCATACAGCAAACTCAATAAAACAGACTTAATACCATTTCTCCTTAGTCATGCCATTTTCTTGTAACGCTCCACGATTATAAGCTGGCTGCTAAAGTGCATAAAAACACAGCGCGTCTGCCCCAGGCCCGGTTTTAGAGGGGGGACCGGGTGGGCCAGGCCCACCCAAACATGAGCCTTGGCCCTCGCAGTCACAGTGCATAGGCCAATATAAAATGGCATCTTTAATTCAAAACGTTACTCCTAACGTTGTTTTCTTTCCTGTTCTGGGAGTTAAGTGATTTGGCATGGGCTCTTTCTCACAGCCATCCCCAATCGCCCAACTCCGTTTAGAAAGGTGGGGCATAGCGATGGGGACAAATTCTTTATTTGGCACTTTTGCCTACCATCCTGCTGTGTGGATATTTCCTTTTCTGTTCAGCGCTGGAGAAAATAAGTTGGTTTATTCCTATTCACATTTCCTGACCCTGCAGCTGCATATTAGATCAGGTTGAGACACAACGTTTAACCAATGGAGTAGGTAAGAGAATGTGTTACTATTTGTTTTTATTTTTTAAATCTGCACAGGCCCAGCAAGGCACATGCTTTGTGTATGCTTCATTTAAATAGTTGTTATCATCATCATGGCCATGGATGCAAGACAACAATAAAAATATCCAGATAACTGGTGATTAATGATCCTGCTGGAGAGCAATCCTTTGCCTGTTGGTAGTTTTGAAATGCAGATAGGCTGTATTTAATGTGGATAGCTCAGTGGTTTGCTGCCTTTGTCACAGAGATTCTTGTGTAAAAAGAGTTTGGGCCGATATACATTTTTATTAGTAAAGCCAACCCCCAACCACTGTGGTATGCTTTAAATCCTGAGTTTGTGCTTCCTCAGCCCAAACACTCTTTAAATATACTGCACACCAGTATGGCTGACATGTGATTCCTACACCTTGTAATCTTCATTGGCTTATGTGGCATTCACTATAGACTGATTTACATACTTGTATGATTTATTGTCTCTGTATAATGTGTGCGTGGTGTAAAGTACTGTGACACCCTACACTGATATGAGTAGCGCTATACAACAAATGAAATGCATATGAGAGAGGCAACGGAGAAATGAAGGGCACTGTTGGAGGGTGGTTGTAATGGTATCTGCAGAGAAAGAGGTAATTGGTGGGGCACCTTAAAAGACTTTCGCGCTAAAGCCGGCCCTGTCATGGCCTTTCTGGTTTTATTTTATTTAATTAGCAGTCGGGTCATTAGGGCAACTTTGGAACATATTAAAGTGTGTGCTAATTATATTTACTGCTATAGTCAATGTTTTAAATTTGAAGGTGATTTTACTAAGGTTTTATATGGGGAATAAGGCAAGTGGAGCTGGATGGTGGCTGATATGGGGCTGGGGCTCAAGGTCAGCTGTGAGATATGGTGCACATGAGAAGGATGGTAGAAAAGTAGATAATCGGGCCTGGAAGTACTTGTTTTGAAGCCTGGCCTGTTGTAATTTGAGGGTTTGCACTTAGGTCCAGACATTGCTCTTACTTTCAAATAACTCTCCACATGCTCTGTATACACACAGAATCGATCCATTGTATCATGGGGACTGTTTGTAAGTAGATAAGATGTAATCTAGGTAGTGTAGGCTACCACAAGAAGCGACAAATTGGGCCCGCAGTGGCCCACCCAAATGCATCCTTGGGCAACCCCCCAAAAAAATCCTGGAGCCGGGCCTGGTCTGCCCCCTTGCAGTGCCCCTCACACACCGGCCACACAACACTGAGAGGAAACATGCTGGGATAATAATCCAATGCCGTATAATGTTACCAAATTATATAGCCACACAAATTGGGGTTACAATGTAAATCAAGCAGTGACGGGTTGAAAGCAAGTAATAACAGCGACGGGCAGAATGCAACGAAAACCAGGGTGATGGGGGGGATTAGCAGCCAGTTATACAGTTGTTGGGGGCCCATTAGGTCAACAAAGTTAAGCCTGAAGGCTAGGACTCAGGCCAGCACCCCCCATCAGGCCCAGACACGCCCTTGCGTGTCTGCAGCTTCACCTTATTATAGCTGCTGTGGCCGAGAGCACCAGCCACCATAACGTAGACTCTGCTCCTGAGCGAGTGAAGCACCTACCTGTGCTGTAGCTGCTTCTCCAGGGTGGAGATGAAGTAGCTTCATGAAAGAGGATGGACTACAAAGAGTATTTTGTTTCAGGCACAGCAATCTTGTCATCACTATGGTCGAACATTTGTCCAAAGCAGGTGACCAATGATCTTTAAAAGTTAAGTCCGGGACATAGAGCATTTTGCATCCTTGGTGCGGAGTCATCTGGTAACCTTAACCCTTATTTTGTTCTTGGCTTTCATTTAGCAGGTAAGTGAAGTGTGGGACTTTTAGTATTTGTATGCTTCACTGAAATAACTGACACCAGTGATTGTATTCCTAGGCAATTACTCAGTTGCGTACGCATTGATCTCTGCTTGCTTGACAGCCTTTAATTAAAACCAGTTCCATTAAATATCTCGTCGTTACCTTTAACCTGGAAATACACTAAGGCCCGGATTACTTTGATTTCAACCTCTTCATTATGGCTTTACATTAAATAGGACAGTACCTCATCTCAGTGCTGCTGCAGGCATTTTAATGGAACTATGCGGTAAGCCTGGAAGATGATGTGGTATTTATTGGCCGTGATAAATATCACCATATACTGCCCTTGAAATGGAGCGTAACGTGCAGATTTTGTGCTTACTACACTAAATGCTGCATGTCCTTTTGTCTATCAGGCCTCCTGCCACTCCTACTGTAAATTTCGGCAGGTTTTTTCTCAAGTGACTCTTCAGCGTGTTATACGGTTCCCTCAAGTATAGCAGGATTGTGTATTAGACCAACACCAACTTCATAGTATAGAGACTTAGTCCATAAATACCATCAGTGTATGTTGGTGGGTTTCGGCTAGCTCACAGTACCACATCTAATACCATGCTTACATAGTTCAAGAAACTGACAGAAGAGTACCTCCGCCTCTTCCCTAGTCCTTAAGGGCCCCTATCTCGAGCAGATTCTGATGGCCTATATCGGTCCCAAAACTTTACCCTGTGTATCCCATAAACTCCCTTGAAATAGGCAAATTCCCCTAAAGATCCCCCCGAAGATATTGCAGTACTGCAGAAGATGTACCACTCAGTTGACCGTTCCCTCACCCGCTCCCTGCCTGCAACTCTCTTATTCCATCTATGCGCCATTTTGCTGATATCGCTCGTGCCCCTCCCTGGTTATCTCCACTATCCCAAATTCCTCCTCAATCTCTAGTCTTGCCCACTAGTTAATGGAGGTTCCATATATCTCTCTCTACTGGGTTCCTTTCGTTCCAACAGAACAGTCAGGGAAAATTAAGTTATGGTGATACACTAAGTGAACGCATGCAGTTCAATGATCCACCACTCATAGATCAAATCGAGCCATTGTACTTTTCTTTTGTCTGTGGAAAAATGTCTTCCTGACTATGCTTTATCAAAAGTGCATACCGGCAACACAAAGACAATTGCATACATAGCCAGTCGAGCCATGGATCTCTAACAGATGCTTTTCTTATAGTTAAGGTTTCCTTTTAGCTGGAGGACTTCCTGGATGAAATAGAACTCCCTTTAGTCGGGCGTCTCTAGAGGTACAGTTCCAGTATGTAACTTTACCTCTCCGGGCTTTTACTGCAAAGTGAGACCATGCTCAACGGGCCAAGGAGCTGCAATGTCCGGCCTGTGGGGAACAAAAAGAAACCATTGAGCACATTATTTTCTTTTGCTCAACCCATGAGTCCCAAACGAGATGTTGGATAACCCCGTTCTGTCGGGCTGTGGGAGCGCAGGAATACAAAGAAGCACTTGTGATCCGAGATACGATATTTGTAGGTTGTCAGTCTTTGCTCTGTCTTGTTTCTTGATGAGTGTGTGGACAATAAGGTACAAGCTGAGTATCTCTTAAGTAAACTTGTATAGCGGCGAACGGTAACACAGCAGCTGGTACATTCGTAGGAGAATTGGTAGACTTATACTGGTTGGTTAATAGGATTCTTAGTAGAATTTTACATGCTTTTTAACCCTTTTGCAGGTGATGAACCTATTTTAATTCCTAGAAAATCACAGACACCCAGCTTTATGATGGCTGAATATGCAATTAAGTTAACGATAAATTTAAGCCAAGGAGGTACCAGGCACTCCCCGACATATTGCATAAATCCTTTAGGTTGCAAGTGCCTGCCTAACAGCAAGGGGTCATAGGTTGCTTCATTGTCTATATTATTGCACAATTTTGCACAATTATTAAGTAAATGGCAATTGAATTATGTAAGTTTTTTTTGATCTCATGTGCTTTTATGGCACATAGCCAAAATTAAGTTCAAAGAGGAAGTCTGCAAATTCAAGACAAATTAAATCGTACAATGGTTTCATCTGCTGTGCGTTGTCTGGTATGTATATTCTACCAAAGTTTAGAAAGCCTAGACGTTATTGTAGCTATTTTAATGTATTTGGTGGCTGGAGAAGAGAGCACACATCTCTAAGAAGTGTACGGCAAGGATTCTGCCTTCATTTAATAATTCATATCCTAAAAATAGGACGCTAAGAAAAGCAGATTAAAAAAAAAAAATGTAATTTATAGCCATGATCAGCAAATCCCAAAATTATGCAATCTACTCTGGCCAAGTGGGTGTTTAAATCATCATCTGTGAGGTAAATGTCAACATACGACAATGCTTTTGAATCAATTTCTTGTAAAATTGACGTTACTCGTCCAGCAAACAGACCTGGACAGTTCTTACCCCTTGTAGGAGTCAACAAAATTTTCTTTAGGACTCTTAACGTGGTAACCACCATCAAATCTCTGCTTTCAGGCACTATGTTTTAACAGAAAAATCATTGGAAATGTCCAAGGTAATTGTGTAGTTTTTCATGCACAATGTTATTTGTTAAAGCTGTGTTGTGTGAATTTGGTATTGCAAAAGTGTGTGTATGACTGATTAAATGTCTATTGTTGCAGACTATGCTGTAAGAATAATCGGTTTGGCTACAGGAAATACAGTGTTATTCATAGGAGAGATGCAAGGCTCAATTATTTCTTGATATTCTAATTGTGATAGAATTTCCCTAACAGGGCATTTAGCTTCATGTTTAATGCGGTATTGTGGTTGCACTTGAGGCTCTGGAGCATATGGTTATACTATGATAAGGCAAGCCCTTATCCCAGCCTGCTTGGTTGCGATATAATGCACAAGAGCCCATTCTGTATACGCTTCTTTTACTTTCTCCGGAACAAGAACCGAAAAAAGATGGTAGTAGTATCTCCTCCTCCGTGGGACTTTTCTAACAAACTGAGGGCAAATCTACCTCGGCCAAGATAATTTCATATGCCTTTGTCATATTCTACCAGCTTATAACTTTAATAGTACGCAGTATGTCACCCTCGATTTGGATCTCCGAATCATAAAGACTGTCATGGGGGCTTGTATATAGAAATTAGTTGGTCTTGCCTCCAGAAACTCTTGAAGAGTCTGATGAACTATCATGACCGCTGCTGCGCTGTCGAGCTGGGTTTTCTCCCATGTCTTGTTCTGGAGTAGCCTCCTGAATATTTGTGGCATATTTAGCGTAAATTCCTTCCACTTTAATCTTTCTTAATAGTTATTTTTACTGTGTAAGTTTCTTTTTTATTATTTTTTATGATGTCCTCAGAGTAGCGGTGTAAATTATTTTTTTCTTTCACGTACTTCTTCGGTCTTTGTTTGCCGCATCCCCCTCTCTGTGAATGTCTGAAGAGTCCTGAAGGTGACGAGAGGGACGCGTCTCAGAATATTGATACCTATCGGGTTGTGTAATTGCATCACAGTTGCATAAATTATAGTGTTTTTTTGTGGACTCCTGTTGCGGGGATCCACTCCATGTTTTCTGCTTATCTTTTTTTAGTGTTTTATCCCAGCGTTTTTAGCAGATTTGGGTGTCTGCTTGGTGGAATCTGAAACAGATTTTGTTTTCAGTTGTAGCTTACCAGGCCTTGTTCCCAAGCTATTATGACCTATAGGAGCATAGGTATTCAGAAATAATTATTGGTAGCAAGTATTCCTGATTTGCAGCAGGAACTTTTGCAAGCTGTTGGCTGCTGCGTCCCGTTTAATGTAAAATCATTGAGGATACTGTGGTAAAGTTGCCAATTAATTTCATCCCCAAGTCCAGGGCAGGGGCCACCCCACATTAATTTTGAATTTCTTTTAGCACTTCAGGCAAAACGGCAATTAATGGGGTGCCGTGTGTTATGTTACATATGGCAGTAAAAACAGTACCCCATGTCGTGCAATCTTCAGTTGGAACCATACCAAGTGGAAGACACACAGTGAGAATTCTAAATTTATCTTTGGGTCCTGTATAGGGAAAACTGCTTCACGCTTATCTGTTTTTTGAGGTATCCTTACCGAATTTCCTCCTGTTTGGTGGGTACTTCACCCATTCTAGCAGTAATAGTAACTGGACTAATGGCTAACTGTGGCTGGCAAGGTTGAACAGCCCTTGCTAGGGCAGTTGTTAGTGAACGCATAACGAACTGCAGTAGAATTCGATATGGTCTTAACTAAGTGATTCTATAAGGCACGTACTTCACCAATATTTAGTGCTGCTGTATAAGGAAATGGTATGTTGTCGGTTAAGACTGACCAGGTTGCCCTATCATTACTGAGAAGACCCAGTTTTGCATTTTGTGGTATATGCGGGAGGGCGCTTTAGAACCAATTTTGATATTCCTGCAATGCTAATGGTAGTTCTAAGTGTTCATAAGGCCCATATGCAGGCGGATCAGCTGATTCAGTGTATGTATGAAATGTGTGGCTGTTGGCATCGACGATAGGAAAGTTTACCCAGAAATGGTAAACTTCACATTAATAAGCTTTATGTACCTCAGTCACAAAGGTAACATCTCTCCTGCCGTTGGAAAGCCCATGTGTAGTTAACTGAGCAGTTACTGCCTGTCTACAAAGATTATTCACTGCTAGCGTCATATTTAATCAATGGAATTCAAAGAAAGTTACAGTGAAGTGATCCTTTTAAAATGTTTCATATTAAAGAACCTACAGATGTGCTTCCTATTAAGCTCAGGAGTATAGATAGTTTTCACCACAGACGTCCCCAAGTAGAGGTGAAAAAGAACCTAGGGCATACGCTAGAAAGCTGCTCAGTAAACTCGTTAAATAAGTACATAACCTTGAAAGTTTGGTGGCACCATGTTATATGGTTTCCTACAAGTATAGCAGAATTGTGTATTTGACCAATATGAATTTCACAGTATAGAGACTTAGTCCATAAATACCATCAGTGAGTGTTGGTTGGTTTCAGCTAGCTCACAGTACCACATCTTACCCCTAAACCAACCAGTGTAACAGAAGTTGTTGGTAGTCTTGAACATGACACTCTCATTCCCAATGAATCAGTGGAAACAGATCTACCCTTTAGTTTGGTCACTCTTGCACACCCAGGGTAAACACAAGACAGATACGACGGTGCATTTTCAAACATTTATTGAAATGTTCGTATTCTTGTATAAAAAGCGTGAGCTGCTATTATTAGAAAGGTGAGATGTTCTTGTAATCAGCATTGTTCGAATTGTAAACAATATGAACAACTAAACCATATTATTGTTGCCAATGTTTGCCTGCTCCTATCTGTATCTGTCACTAGGGGAGAGGATGTGGCCAAACTAAGACTGTTGATCTCAAATCTGGGGAACAGGGTTCGAGTCTCGGCAATGACGCTCAACATCCTATGATTCTGAGTAAATCACTTAATCTCCCCATGGCCAATGAAAATGAAAGTGTCCTTGTGTAAACTAACTGTTGCTCATGTAAAGCACTCTGTTACCTGATATCTTCGGGTCAAGTTCACTCTAAATAAAACTCTGGGGGAAAAATACTGAACAAAGCCTGTTTTTTTATTAGTATTATTTCTATTTCTGATGTCCTGATGTGTTATATGAACTGATATTTATTAAAAATATATATATTTGACATAAATCTGTTTTATGATAAGTGCTTCAAACATGTTTAGTGAAGTGTGGTTCTGAGCCAGTATGGATGTGAACATTTGTGTTGTATGAAGTAATAACTCTGGAACGGTTTCCAAAAGGTACACATATTTTTATACTCTAAACATTATTCTGCCAGATCAATTGGGATAGCCTAACCCCCATACCGTGGTCTTAGGTGCCAGGAAGCTGGTCATAGTGCACAGGTTATCTTCCTTAGTAGGATGGAAGGTGGAGTCAGTAGGGCTGTATTTGAGTCAGTCTGCAGCGGTTACGTGATAATTCCCAGCATTGAAATGCTCCTCTCAAAGAGATTTAGCATAGGAATCGGTTCTGTAATAGAACGCTGCTCTTATCAACTGGTTTTGTCTAGCTAAAATGAAGTGTCTCCTAATGGCCAAAGAAAGAAAGGAAAACAGTGACATTGTGTTCATGTACCACCCTGGAACTAATTACAGGCTAGAGGGCATCCGTGCGTAACGTAAAAACATATACAGCACATTCATGCATTAACCCCTTCCATGCTGCGCAAATTCCGCCGCTGTGCTGACGGAATCTTGCGCGGGCGTGGTCATGACGGAACGGTTCCGTCATGAGCACAGCTCAACCGTGGCTCATGACGGAACCGTTCCGTCATGAGCACCGAAGGGGTTAACAGATAAGTATAGCAAAGGGCACCACGAGAAAGAGATGTCAACCTAAGGAGTTGAATTTAAAATGGAGAATATATGTGAGCCGCGCTTTTCTTGTCCAGGCTTCTTGAGAGGCTCCGCTGTTGTATGTGATACTGGTGGGGCATTCAGTCAGTGTAACTTGAAAGTCTTTCAAGAAATTTACTTTAAAGTTTTCTTTTTTTTCAGTATCTACTTCTGCACTCATGAGCCAATATTGATGTGGAAGTTCACAGCTTGCATAGGCTAAGTCACAGACTTTAAGTTCATAACCCATCACGAGCATATATTGCACTGCTCCCATTAACCTGAGGATTTTATCAATAGCTTGCTTAGAACGGTTCCTTTCAATGCGTTTAGTTGATCCAGCTCCGCTTTACACTTTTGAAAAAGCAAATACAATCCCAAAGCAAGTGTAGTTCTGGCTGTAAGTTGTCACACAGATGCTAATACTGTTGGGTAGTAAAAATGGAGACTCGCACCTTCTTTTTTTTTTTATAGACCTTTATTGAAAATCGTGCACATCAGGTTACAGAGCAATCAGATAGTGTTGCAACACTTGACAGGGGAAAATGGAAACATCGCATCGGTCATAGACAGCATAGAGACAATTATACCGTAGCGGCACATCGTAAGATGAAAGGTAGGATGCGGAGCATGAAAGGCCAGCGGGGAGCATCAGAAGGGGCGGAGTATAGGTGTAAGCGGCACGAGAGGACGGTAGCAAAGGCAGGGGGAGAGGAGGAGTCCTATGGACCAGCACCCGCCGCGGGAGGAGTGCTGGCAGGGAGCGCAGGGGAGAGGCATTCCGGGAAAGGAGGTATGAATCAAGAGGGCCCCAGAAATTGCGCGGTTGGCCAGAAACCAGTGTTCATTTCCAAAATTCCAAAAGAAGCGTCTGACATCGTGCAGCATCTCCGAGCCAGGCACTTGCCTTGGGCGCGGGCTTCCGACCCCAATGTAGGGCAACACTACGACGTGCGAGAACAAGCAGCATGGCCGTGAGTCGGCAGGAGGCAACAGGACAGTGCCTCACTAAGCAGAGTAGGCAGGTCAAGGGATCTGGCAGGACTGGCGAGGAGGTAATCTCCGTAATTATGGCGCACACCTCGCGCCATTATGCAGAGACCAAAGGGCACAGCCAGGCAAGGTGAGAGAAGTCCGCCACAGGGGACGAGCATCGAAGACATTTGTCATTAGGAGCGAGACCCATTCTAAATGGCTGAGCGGGGGAGCGGTACAGCCATTGCAAATATTTAAAATATATGAGGCGCAGGCGGTAGTTAGGGGATAAGCGTTTGGTCTGCTTACAACAGTACAGCCAGTCTTCCCGGGAGAGATTGTTGCCCAAGCCCTCGCTCCACGCCAATTTGGCGCGATCAGCTGATATCGAGGAGGCCGCTAGCGTAGTGGCATAAAGCCTAGAGACCAGTCTGCGGGGAGAGGGGGAGGTGTATGTCAAATCAAGGGCAGTCATCGAAAGGGAGGGCTGCGGGAACGTGGGGTGCAGATCCCGACAAGACGCTCTAAGTTGGTATTAAAGCAGTGTGTTCATTCGGCCAGATTCGGCTGGTAGTGAAAAACCCTACCGTTAGGGTGAAGGTCAGATAAAGTGGTTAGACCCATGCCAGCTGCACGTTTTGCCATTCCAGCCGTGTGCAGCGAAAGGAATCCGGGTGATATGCGACCGGAATGGTGCCGGTGGAGAGCAGGTCAGAGCCCGAATATTTCCGAAGACCGTCCCAAGCCCAGCGCAAGGTTTCCACTGTGTCTATTTCTCCATGCGGTGGTTTGGCAGGGGCAAATATCCCCATCGGTCTGTAGTGGCAAGGGGGCCACCAAGTCGGCTTCGACTGCTATGTGTGGCTGGAACGGCGTTGGATGCAGCCAGAAGTGAAGGAAGCTGGCCTGGGCACTGAGAGCATATAGTTTAAAATCCGGGGCACCCATCCCGCCGCACGCAAGGGGAAGCGTGAGTATGTCGTACGCTATTCTGGGCTGATGTCCTGCCCAAACAAGGGAGATTATGAGGGAACGGAGAGTGCGGAAAAAGTGAGCTGTAAGAGGAACAGGCACGTTCGGGCGCACTACCATCTTAGTGATGGCGATACGCCCCGCCAAGGACCGGGGCTGGCGCCGCCATAGGGGTATCTTGGTCTCCAGCCATTCGACTGCCCGACCAAAATTGACTCTCCAGAGTTCATCCACATCCCTACTGAGCCAGACACCCAGGTATCTGGTGGGCCCTGATGCCCATTCGAAAGGGTAGTCCGGAGTGAATGGGATTGTGGCTTCTGTCAGAGGAAAAAGAATAGACTTACTCCAGTTAACCTGGATGCCAGATAGGCCTCCGAACCGCAGCACCTCACGGACCATAGGGCCGAGGTTCTCTTGAGGGTGATGGACATAAAGCGTGACATCGTCTGCATACATGGATACAACCAGGGTGCAGGCCGCAAAGCCCAGACCCCTCTGAGTGTGATGCTCTCTGAGCCTGGCCGCAAGGTGCTCCATGGCCACAGCGAAAAGCATAGGTGAGAGTGGGCACTCCTGCCTAGTCCCTCTCGAGACGCGGATGGGATCTAATATTTGACCATTTATCAGGAGGCGAGCTACCGGTAGAGCATAGGGGAGATGGACTTTGCGCAGAAAGACCGGGCTGAAACCAAGACTGGGTTGAGATGAAAAAGGAAGGGCCTTTCAAGAGTATCAAAGGCCTTGGTGGTGTCTAAGAGAGCCTCCAGGGCCAGTAGGGCGAGGTTGATCTGATGAAGTACTGCGAAGATCGTACCGAGGTTATGAGACGTTGCGTGCCCAGGAATAAAACCGGACTGATCCAGGCGAGAGATCAAGGGCATGAGGGGCAACAGTCGGGAGGCCAGGAGCTTGGCGAAGATTTTAATTATCGGTATTGATGAGTGATAAGGGACGATATGAGTCCAGAAGTTTGGGGGATTTTCTGGTTTCAAGAGCAGTGTCAGCAGGGCCTCGCGGAGTGAAGGGTGGAAGTGGCCAGACTCAAAGTAGTCGTTATACATAGCGGCAAGATGCGGGACAAGGGTGGGGGCAAATGCTTTATAAAAAGAAGCAGGCAGTCCATCAGAGCCGGGCGCCTTATCCCCGGGCAGATTATTAATGGCAGCTAGGATTTCTTCCTTAGGGAAGGGTTCATCGAGGTATTCCTGATGGTTATTGCCCAGCCAGAGGAGCTCAAAGTATTGGACTGTCGAAGTATTGGTCCAGGAGGGCATGAGACGGCGCAGTCCCAGCGGTGTAGAGTTGACTAAAATGACCTCCGTAGGAGAGGTAGTGCATTCAGGACCCCTGTGTCGCAATGTAGGAGGCAGCATGGGCCTGTCGCAGAAGGTTGGCTAAGGTCTTACTGGGCCGATCACCCTCGCCGTAGCGGCTCGCCCTCGCCTCCCTACCAAAAAAGGAGAGCTCCCTATCGGCTTCTTGCTCGAATTCAGAAAGTTTACCTCTGAGCTGTGCAAAGGTATCGGGGTGGGGGCTGGTAGAGTGCAGAGAATCGAGGACCCTAATTTCTCCCTCTATGTGCGCAAGAGTGCCGTGGATGCAACGTAAGACTCCCGACTGTTTGTAGATACACTCGCCCCGAACCACCACCTTGAGCTCTCCCAAAGTGTGGAGGGGGCTTCCACAGAGCCGGCGTTGAGTTTGAAAAAGTTCTCTATTGCAGTTTGGACCTCTGTGCAAAACACCGATTCGCGGAGCGCGATATGGGGCAATCGCCAGGCAAACATACGCTGGGGAATGCGTGCGGGGAGCAGACAGAGGCCGACGGGTGCATGGTCCGATAGAGTGCATGCCATGTGCTCGACCGAGGTGACCCATGCATATGCGTTGCGAGTGGTAATCCAAAGGTCCAGGCGGGACCAGCTGCCTGAGGTGCCCGTAATGCAGGTGCCCTCGCGCAAGTCCGATGGGAATGACGCCATGCATCCAACAGGGAGTTGTGGGCCAGGATGGAACGCAAAAGGGAGGTAAAGCGGAGGTGCAAAGCGCGGGGCCCAGAACGATCCAGGGTGGCTGAAGGTGTAATGTTGAAATCCCACAGTAAAGCGGTGGGGCCCAGGGAGAATGTGTCGCCACACCAGTACCAAGAAGTCGGGGTCATTAGAGTTGGGGCCGTAAACTGCTGCGAGGACAAAGCGGCCCTCGGGATTGGTAATGGCCTTGGTGGTTTGCCAGGGCAGCCCTCTGCGAAGAAGGATGGATACCCCAAGGGAGTAGCTGAGTAGAAGGAGGAGTGGATTTCATCACAATGCCGGGATTGGAGTTCGGAGGCAGTGGCAGGGAACAAGTGGGTTTCTTGGAAGAAGCAAATGTCAACCTTGTGGGAAAGGGAAGCTTGAGAAGCGTGAGATGTGATGTGCAGTATGGAGAGCTGTGTGTCAAACAGTACAGTGCAGAGCAGTCCAAAAAACAAACCCAACAACAGGCTTCGAAGGCGAGGCAACAACACCCAAGGGAATTTCCCCCCCCCCACCACCCACACCAACCCCCCAATCAAGTTGAGAGAACAGCCCCACCCACCCAGGGAACTCCCAACTGGGAAAGGAAGAAACTGAATAAGGAGAGAAATTCAAGAAAGAGATAAAGGGAGTCATCCTGCAGAGATGTGGCTCAGGTCAGCGAACACCCCTGCCGCAAGGACAGGGTGGCCAAGCCAAGAGTGGAAAGCGCACTGTAGACAAAAGAGAGAGAGAGACCTAAGGAGCGCCCTGCACCCTGGGGCCCACAAGTCACTCATGATGCAGGTGCAAGGTAAAACCATGGCGGTGCCACATAGGAAAGGAGGGAGTGTAGGGCTGTGGGAGGAGTGTAGCAGAGTTGCAGCAGCTGAAAGGAACCGCAGGGCCCATGGGTAAGGGGGTTTAATAACTACAGGTGCGAGTCAGTACATGAGCCATAGCCGAACAACTGGAACCAGGACCGAGGAGGGCGGGTTCGTGCCACACAGTTACGGAGGCCAGAGAGCGAGAGCTGCCATCAGCCATTGTCACTTAGGTCACCAGCTGCAGGCGTTTGGGAGCTTGAAGGGGTGGAGCGCTGTGATTTGTACAGTTTATGCAGTCTTTGGTTCCAGAAAGGTGTGGACCTGTGAGCCATCCCTGACACGTAGCTTTCCCAGATAAGCTAGGGAATTGGAGATGCCGTGTTTTTGCAGCAGTCATTTGGCAGGTAGAAATTCACGGCAGGCAGCCTGCACCGCCATGGTATAACCAGGATAGAAGGATATCAAATTCCCTTGGCTGCGAATTTCCCCCTTTTCCCTGGCAGCTTGGAGGACCGCGTCGCAGTCTCTGAAGTTCAGAAGCTTGGCGATGATGATGGGCTGAGCAGGGAGGCCAGGGGCAGGTTGAGGACCCAGAGAGCCACAGGCCCGCTCGACGATAAACACAGGCGCGAGGAGCTCCCCAAAGAGGTCACGGAGCAGCTGCTCGATGAAGTTCTCCATCTTGGTTATGTTGGAGGATTCGGGCACAACCGTGATGCGGAGGTTGCTTCTGCGGGAGCGCGCCTCCAAATCCTCATTTTTATTTTTAATGAGTTCCAGGATTTTATCCATCCGTAGGAGTGTGTGGTGATCCTGGGTGGCAGCGTCCTCTGCATCGGACATCCTGGTTTCGACTTGAGTTAGCCACGTTTCATGGGAGTCCACTCTGGCCTTGACCGTGTCCAGCAGGGCAGAGAGTTGGTCAAGTTGAGCCGCGATACCGGTCACTGTGTATTTCACGTCCAGCACGATGGCCTTGAGGTCGCCTCGCGGGTAGAGTCGGATTGGTGAATAGGTTCGGCAGCGTCCATGATCGCTTCCTCTTGTCGTGAGGACTTGCGCTGATCGAACGCAGGCTTCGGTTGCTTAGGGTCTGTCCCTCCCATTGTTGAGGTCCTGGCTGCCCTATGGAGCAGCACCACAGATGATCAAGGAGTGGATGAAAGGAATATGAGGAGGCAGGGGCTAAGAAGAGGGGCTGCAGCTGAGGACCAGTGCCAAGGGAGGAGGCTGTAGTCAGGTGCCAATGGGTGGAGGTGGGGGACCCCGCAGCCCGCCAGGTCCGACAGGAGAGGTGGCATCCGGACACAGCGCAGACGGAGCAGGAGGTCCCAGCGAGAATGAGGCAGGTGGCCCAGGTTCGAGGGGTGGACCGGAGCCGGCGCTACCGTGGCTGGCGTCGGTAGGAAACCTCGGCAGGGAGGCTGGTCAGGTAGGAGACAGAGGTCCCGGGAGGAGGAGAGGCAGCGCTGTAGCACAGGTATATGAACGTTGGGGCCCAGGGCAGCTGGTCACACCTGGAGACGAGAGTGGGCACCAAGGTATAGAGGGTGGCGGCCGGGTCGAAGCGAGGCACAGATGAAGGCAGAGCAGCAACAGTCAGTCGGCTGGACAGTTGCCGGGTAAGCCAGCACATGTGGGAGGAAGCCGGAGCAGGCAGCCACCTCGCTGATCCCAACGGCCCGCCGCGGAGCCAAGCCCGGCGGGGGGGCCACCCAGCCGAGGCAGAGGCAGGCAAGTGAGGATGTCTGTGTGAAGGCTTAAGATGGGGACGTCGGGCCGCGCCGGGCCATCCAGGTGGCGGAGAAGGCCCCAGGAGCGGGGCAGCGGCAGCACGCCGACAAGGGAGAGCGCTGCAGGAGGCAACCGGGAGCCCGCGAGGGCCCAGAGCAGCTTGGGAGTCGTGGGAGGTGCGCCGCCCACCTCGCAGGGGCCAGGGTGACCAGGCTGGGGTAGCGGGCGCCAGGTGTGGAAGAGGCGCAGGTCTAGGTCCAGCGGTACAACCCGCGTACCCCCTCCCCCGCCACACGGCACACTCGTGGAAAGCGACTCACCGGGCAGAGCGAAGCAGGAGTGCCGGGCCGGTCCAAGAGGGCGATTCAGGCCGCAGGAGTCCACCCAGGTGGGATGAGGAATCGGCGGCGTCCCAAGTCCCAAGCCGAGCGCCGTCCATATGCCGGCAGCTAGGAGGGCGGACATTTTGCATCCGGCTAAGCTATGCCCCCCGGAGACTCGCACCTTAATGGTTAAGCTACTCTGAAAAACCATGAATACAAATCAGCAAAAAACACAAAAGGGAGTGCCTCAATTGTCCAACAATTTTACTATAGCAATTCTTCTCTTTGTTTTCTTCTTGTGTATACTTGTTCTATGTTATCAATATATTCTACTCCAGGTTTGAAATAACAAGGGAACCACAGTGTGAAGTCTCTTAACAACTTTTTATTTTTATTTTTCAAAGCATCAATGATGCAACCCAGCCTACGCGTTTCGTCCTCATTGAGGACTTCATCAGGGTTCAGATATTTCCGTGCAGCAAGATCAAATCCGTATGACTGTATAAAGGAATCCGTTCTACCTAAAACTTTTATTTCTCTTTATCCCTTCAAGTACTTGTATTATCCCTTAGATTTCATATGAAAATAACAAACGGTCATATAGACCAAGCAGCTTAATATCCACACCCCAATGGTTTCTGTAAGCTAAGGCCGGGGTATCACAACGGGCTACTAACATCCAGTAACTTCTAGAGGAAGGTACTGGACATTATTAGCGCATCGTGATATCCACTGTGATCAATAGCACCATATTCTGTTTACTAGTCTAAAATCTCCATGTCCTGTTGTCTATCATCCGTTTGAATCTTATGGCCACGTTGTTTCTTGTCCAGGCTTTACTTTTACACCTTCAGGCTTCCTTTGATAAAATATTAAATGCTGCTCTGTTTTTGTTTTGATATTCTGTAGGCGCCTTAAAGAGGTTATGTTCTTATGAATGCGGGAAGCTTGGGGTTTTTTAATAGCAAATTTAATGTATATTGTTCAAGTGATGAGTGCTAATGTAAAATCTGCATACCCCAATTTTGCCAGGCACGTTGGTCACGTGGGACCATTCTCTGCTTCCAACACTGTATCTTCTTGGTCTTTGCTCGAGCTAGGTACAAGTATATACAGTAGCCATCAATTATTCAACAATGCTAAACTCATAATTGTTTGAAGAATTTGGTGCTCCAGAAAAAAGCATATCCAAATCCTACTAAATTAAAGATTATTTTTTTGTAAAACGGCTCCTTGCTTCAAAATCTTGAGGTTTACTGTTTTATTGAAACACTTTAGGGGACAGGCGTATACCATCCTTCTCTTTACTTCATTCAGCTTTATTGAGTGTACGGAAAGGTGATCTTTGCTCTTGAGATACAAAATGGATTGCATGATGCATATACCATGACAAAATCATCAAATGCCTTGAAATATCAATCAATCAATCAATCACAGCATTTATATAGTGCGCTACTCACCCGGAGGGTCTCAAGGCGCTTGGGGAGGGGGGGGGGTCCGCTACTGCTCGAACAGCCAGGTCTTGAGCTGCTTCCTGAAGGCGAGGTGGTCTTGGGTCAGGCGGAGGTGGGTCGGGAGGGAGTTCCACGTCTTGGCGGCGAGGTAGGAGAAGGATCTTCCTCCTGTGGTGGCTCTTCGGATGCGGGGGACGGCGGCGAGGGCGTGTTTGGTTGATCAAAGCTGGCGTGTGGAAGTGTAGAAGTTGAGGCGGCTGTTGAGGTATCCTGGGCCTTGGTTGTGTAGGGCTTTGTGTGCGTGGGTGAGGAGTCGGAACGTGATTCTCTTGTTGACCGGGAGCCAGATAGGTCTCTCGTGTCCGGAGATGTGGCTGTGTCGGGGGATGTCCAGGATGAGTCTTGCTGAGGCGTTCTGGATTCGCTGGAGTCTCTTCTGGAGTCTGGCAGTGGTTCCGGCGTAGAGGGAGTTGCCGTAGTCCAGTCGGCTGGTGACGAGGGCCTGGGTGACCGTCTTCCTGGTCTCGGTGGGGATCCACCGGAAGATCTTACGTAACATGCGCAGGATGTTGAAGCATGACGAGGAGACGGCGTTGACTTGTCTGGTCATGGAGAGGGAGGAGTCCAGGATGAAGCCCAGGTTGCGTGCGTGGTCTGTTGGTTTGGGTGCGCTGCCCAGGGCGGGGGGGGCCATTAGAAGTCGTTCCAGGCGGAGGGCGAGGATCCCAGGATGAGGACTTCCGTCTTGTCTGAGTTCAGTTTCAGGCGGCTGTTCTTCATCTACTCGGCTACGTCTTTCATCCCCTCGTGTAGGCTGGCTCTGGCGGTGGCGGGGTCGTTGGTGAGGGAGAGGATCAGCTGGGTGTCGTTGGCGTAAGAGATGATGTTGAGGTTGTGTTGGCGTGCGATGGCCGCAAGGGGGCTCATGTAGACATTGAAGAAGGTGGGGCTGAGCGAGGAGCCTTGAGGAACGCCGCAGATGACTTCGGTGGCTTCTAATCTGAACGGGGGGAGGCGGACTCTCTGAGTCCTTCCGGCGAGGAAGGAGATGATCCATTCTAGTGCCTTCTCTTGGATTCCGACATTGCTGAGGCGCTGCTCTAGGGTGCGGTGGCAGACAGTGTTGAAAGCCGCGGAAAGGTCGAGAAGGATGAGGGCCGCTGTTTCCCCGTTGTCGAGCAGGGCTCGGATGTCATCAGTGGCAGCGATGAGGGCGGTCTCGGTGCTGTGGTTGGCCCGGAAGCCGGACTGCGAGTGGTCGAGGGATCCATTCGTCTTGAGGAAGGCGGCCAGCTGCTTGTTGACGGTCTTCTCGATGACTTTGGCCGGAAACGGGAGGAGCGAAATGGGGCGGTAGTTTTTGAGTTCGGTGGGGTCCGCTGATGGTTTCTTCAGTAGAGCGCTGAGTTCGGCATGCTTCCAGCTCTCCGGGAAGGTCGCTGTGTCGAAGGCGGTGTTGATGATGTCCCGCAGGTGGGGCGCGATGACGGAGTCGGCCTTGTTGAAGACGTGGTGAGGGCAGGGGTCGGTTGGAGATCCAGAGTGGATGGAGTTCATCGTGCGTAGGGTTTCCTCGGTGTTGATCGGGGTCCAGGCGCGGAGGGTGGTGGTGGGGGGTGCTAGTGCTGTCGTGGGGTGCGTTGGCTCTGTGCTGAAGCTGTTGTGTATGTCCGCGATCTTGTTGTGGAAGTAGGAGGCGAGGGAGTTGCAGAGGTCTTGTGATGGGGTGATGTCGTTGTTTCCGGCGCTGGGGTTGGAGAGCTCTTTGACGATGTTGAAGAGTTCTTTGCTGTTGTGGGCGTTGTTGTCCAGTCGTTCCTTGAATGCGGTTTTCTTGGTGGTGTGGATCAGTTGGTGGTGTTTTCGAGTGGCGAGCTTGAGGGTGGTCATGTTGTCTGGTGTTGGGTCTCTGCGCCAGGCTCTCTCGAGGGCTCGGCAGTTCCTCTTGGAGCTCTTGAGTTTGTCGCTGAACCATGGTGCTTTCTTACTGCCGGGTCTGCTGGGCGGGGTCCTCAGTGGGGCGAGGTCGTCTGCGCAGTTGCTGATCCACTTTGTGAGGTTGTTGGCAGCCTGGCTGGGGTTCGCTGAGCTGGCGGGGGGGTCCTAGCTCAGGGAAGCGGCGAGCTGGTTGGCTGTGATCTTGTTCCATCCTCTGCGTGCAACCTGTTGCTGGTGGTGGTGGATCGTGTTCTTCCTGTAGCTGAAGTGGACGCAGCTGTGGTCCGTCCAGTGGAGTCCGGTGGCGTGGCTGAAGGTGATGTCCTTGCTGGAGGAGAAGATGGGGTCGAGTGTGTGTCCGGCGTAGTGGGTGGGTGCATCCCGTTTGCCACGGTTACAAAGTACACTCTGCAGCAATAAGTTAGTTTATCTTTAGGTCTCCCCTAGGCAGCGCATGCGCTGGTCGTCGAGAGATGCTGTGCACAGTATGGTGGGGGAAGCTCCGCCCACTTTCCTTCTAGCTTTACCTAGCTTTATCTTTTCTATTGGACGAAATATTAAATGATGCATCGTGATTGGTTTTCGGCAAGTTAGTCCCGCCTCCTGACGACCATGTCCTTCCATGGCTATCAGCCCCTTTACTTTGAAAACTCTTTTGTTCCCCTGCCTCCCCCCGTTCGCACCTGCAGTCTGTGACTTCTCAGCCCACCAAACCAGGATGGCCTGCCACGACCCCAGACACCCCTCCCCCTCCCCCCCCGCCCTGGTACACCCCCCGCACTCCATGCCCCAATGGTCCATTTTAATTACGCCTCCTGCAGGATGAAGTTGATTTGGCCTTTTCTGCCAGGACTTGTTTTTATTGTCCCTTTAGTGCGTCAGGCACACGATGAAGATGACACCACATAATGTATGGCTTTTCTCACCTCTACTAGCGGATTGTTATTCACGCCTTGTAGGTCCGAATATGAGCACCAGTTTCCAAAGTATGTACCCAAAAGTATCATTGCGAGCATTCTAAACTCTCTGCAACACAGCATGTTTATTTAACCCCTTCCCCGCTCATGACGGAACCACTCCATCATGAGCCACGGTTGCGCTGTGCTCATGACGGAGTGGTTCCGTCATGCTGTGGCCGTTGGCGGCCGCTCCGCCCACGCGGCGCTAATTCCCCGCCTGTGCGGGCGATTAGCGCAGTGGGCGGAGATGTGATGGAACCACTCCGTCTTGAGCACAGATCAACCATGGCTCGTGACGGAGTGGTTCCGTCACGAGCACAGCGCCACCGCGCTGCCCCCAAACCCCCCCCCCCCCCCCTCCACTCAGCGCCGCGGCGGAATTCCTGCCGCGGCGAAGGGGTTAAAGACATGTTTAAACTAACTAGACCTGCATTATGTTTTCAAACGATCACACGCTTCACCAAACAGTCCACATCCGGGTCAAACTACAACCAACACCAATTTCGACCACACACTTCAAGGAAACCCAGGAACCACATGACTAGCGGATCGCATCGGGACCTTGTCCTACCTATAAACGTTCATTTAATGATACAAGTGAAGTAGCAACTTACATAGCATCCCAAAAAGCCAATACAACACAATATACCCCCGCTCCCAGTCAGTCAATATTATGCTCACACATAATGGTGTTTTAACACAATACACTCAGGATCGTACAGACTGCAGACTTCTTTTGCATACACAAAACAAACAAGATGGTTCCATCCGAGCACACCACGTCCTTGCACGAGATGAACCTCCCTACTGCCCGACCAGAGTCAAACATCTGAGCACTTCCTGCAGAGTCACTAATCAGGCCGGAAGGCCTTCCCTGCATCTCCCTTCCCACTACCAGATGAAACTATCTGCCTGTACCTCCGATGGCCGCCTCTCCCTCAACGAAAGCGTGATGCCCACCCTGAGTATATGGATGGCCCTCTGTCCCCGCAGAGGAGTAACAAAAGCATCACAGCCCTGTCGGTGGACTCTCGGAGCCCTGGACGCTGGCCTAGTGGGCTCACCCCGCAGTCCCTTGTCCCGCAGCACAATGATACCTGCAAGCCCTACACCCAGCCTCCTATCCTCACCGCCAGATCCGATACTCACCTACTACACCCAGTCGCTCCTAGGACCCTCCAACATGGCACAACAGTTTTAAATAATACATTTCGGAATTCAGAACAAGATCCTCTATTGTTACAGTTACTTTCGTGCTGCACAGCTAAATACATATAAGGTGAGACCGATTGCATTGAAAATGCTTGTTTTTATTGCAATGCAGCCGAAATGTCCAACTGGTCTGGTGGAGCCAGATCTAGTCCCAGATGGGCTAGTGCTGACACCGATAAACTGCATGTTTGCACATGCCTAGCTTTGGAAACTGTGTATGCCATTGTTAAGTGCTTGATTGTGGTGGGGGTCCGCCGAGGATGGCAGATGGACTTCCCCGACTCTCCCACTGTGTGGCTCCTCCTCCCCCGACATCCGTGGCCTAATTGATGTGTTGGATATCTACAACCCATTGGGTCTCGGCCCCCGTCTCCCCCAGGCCTTTTTCCCAGCCCTGATTATCGACTGAGGGGCTTGGTGGGGCACAGCTTGCCGGGGCCTCGCAGCAGACGGTGTGGGTGCCATTTTCCAGTGGGCTGGGCGGTGGCGGCCAGGTTCCCCTCAGGGATGCTGTAGACAATGGCGCAATACTGGGTGCCTAATCCTGGGCCCCAGACCTGCCATTGGTCCAGGATCGAATAGACGAGTTCTGCCATTCTGGCACAGACTGTGTGGCTGATGGCGGCACACGGCTGAGGCTCCCCCGAAGGTGTGTTTGGACCACACTGCCTGCAACAAATTGGATTGCTGGCGGATGGACTTGGGCGATCAGGCCTGTTGTGCAAGTGAGGTGCGACCCGAGGAGCTCTAACGGAGGGAACCATTAAATCCAACAGCGGGCCATGGCGCTTGAATTAACACGGAGTAGCGGTCAGTTCCAGTGACCACTAACAGTGAGCATGAAAGTCACCTGCAAGCTGCGGGACAAGGGACTGCCGGGTGAGCCCACTGGGCCAGCGCTCACAGGGCCCACCGATAGGGCCGTGATGCTTTTGTTACTCCTCTGCAGGGACCGAGGGCCATCCATATACTTAGGGTGGGCATCATGCTTTCGTTGAGGGAGAGGCGGCCATCGGAGGTATAGGCAGATGGCTTCATCGGGTAGTGGGAAGGTAAATGCAGGGAATGTATCAAGGCACCATTACAAATGTTAACAGCAGGGCGCCCCAACAAGGGAAGTTAGGGATGCCCTATTGGCCATTAATAATCCTGCAATCTTTCGCACATCACAAACATTGGTACGTAATCCACGACAGCTAGGTACTGCATTGAAAGAACCATGAGTCAATAAAAAAAGCTCTGCACAAGCCTTATGCCGTGTTGTGGCCTTGGCCTGGATTGCTTTGGGGATGGACCACGTGGAGTCCAGATGAAGTCCCTGCATCTTGCTATGAAAATGGAGGCACCCCTAGTTGGCAGCAAGGGTCTGTTGATGGCACCTCTTGATTGGAACATTCTACTATCCTGGGACAACTGCAGCGACAGGCCCTGATTGCTGAGGCGCCCACCTACATATGGGACTTCTAGTTGCCCCCTCCTGTCTGCGTCCTGCAATGGGCCACACAATGCTATCGCTGGAACTAACCATTTTTCAGCCTTCACAATCTGGTAGTTCTTCTGTGTTGGCCACAGAGAACTATATATATCCCACAAAGGCCTACCCCCCAATTCGTAAGTTGGGTGTTATTCTTCAGGAGGTGACTCCCGATGGTAATAGAACAACAAATTGGCATAATCGCCAAGAATTTAGGCTTCCTCCGAGATGACCACCGAAAACTAGCAGATAAAGTCGCAACCAATGAAGCTAATTTGTCCTCTCTGGCCCCTCTACAGGAGGAACATTCTGCCCTTTTCATCAGTCGGCACAAGCAGGTCGTAACATTACGTGAAAGGGCAGAGGATGATGGATGGCGAGCAAGCTGCAGCAATGCACGTATTATTGGCATTGCCATGCAGCGGGTTCTAACACAACACAATACATAGAAAATTGGCTGAAAACTCAAGTAGCACCACAGGGTCTGTCAACATTGTATGTGGTCAAAAGGGCACACAGAATTCTCATGCAGTGCCTGCCTACTCATGCATCACCACGTCCCATCATGGCCCGTATTGTAAAATTCAGGCACTGTGGTATCGTCCTCCAAAGATCTAGAGAAAATACACCCATAACTGTAGATAATTTATTCATTTTTTTTGCAGAGTTTTATATAGCGCGTACTTGACCCAAATCGGTTATCTGAGCACTTTACATAGCACCAGTTATGTTACATGAGGAGACACATTCATTTTTGTTAGGCACGGGGAGATTAAGTGATATGCCCAGAATGACAGAATGTTCAGCGTCATTGCCAATACTCGAACCTGGTTTCCCAGATTCGAGGTCGACCGCCCTAGCCGTTAGGCCAACTCCTCTCCCCATATAATACATCTGTTGCACTCTTTCCGGATTACATGCTGGCAGTCCAGTGCCTGCGCTCTTTTTTTCCAGGCTACCAAAACATAACTGAGATCGTAGGGCAAACTTATGCTCTCCTGTTCCCAGCAAAGTTGAAAGTAATTCATGATCAATATACCCTCTTCTTTGATACACCGGAAGTCACATGGTATTGGCTGGAGCAACAGTTCACAAATGCTCGGTAACCGGTACCGCCTGGAATGCAGTCTCACAAGATTCTGCAGCCCTCATGGCTGCACCGTCGTAGTGTGGACCACCGAGCGGCATCTGAAGCTGTGCTGTCCCCGCATCAGGCCCTGGAGTGCAGACTGACGGCAATCGCATCACTGACATCCACAGGGAAGCAACAATCAACTCTTCACTCCAGTTCCACAGAGGACAGTGCCATAGATTACGACTCCAGCACCAGTGTGGCTCTGTTCCTCTCAGGAATGCCACGGACTGCTGACCATATCCTCTGAGTTTTGCCAGTGATTTGGTTCCTGCGTAACAAAAGCTGTCCACCCCACCTTTGTGGCTAACATGTCGCTCCTCACTTTCAAGATACCACAGCCTACTGATGATCCTATCCCCACAGTGCATAGCTCTGGACAGGCTGCCAGCCACATATGATATGGTAAATGAGTTTCTCCATACTGGTCTTAGAGACACCTATATTCTCCTTCCTTAGGGGTGTGACTCGCTTGAATGTTTCAAATACTTTGTGACCTTCCTATTTACATGCCTTAGCACTTCTGTACTAAATCAGTATACGCCACCTGGTTGAGCCGTTCCTAGTTGGGATCACAACGTTTATTCCTACTCTACCCTGAAGTGTTTCTTACATATGTACACTTGATAATTTGTATTATGCCTCATAACAATGAGACCACAAAGCCTAGGCCCTATTGACATCTGTTTATTCAAAACTCTTAGTATTTAGTCTCCTGCCTCCTCGCCCATATAGTGCTTACATGCAACATTAATCAGTTCAGATGGGTTTACAGTTTTGGGGAAACAATCGGTTTTGCTGGACATTGTATTAAAGAGTTGTTTAATTTTCTGACATAAGCACTCGCATGTGTCATACCGGTTTTGTTATGCAATGTGTTAATCGTGTGTGTATATATAACAAATGTTACTTTGCCTTATGTCACATGTCCAGAGTAGATAAAATATACTAACATGGAATGTCAGTGGTTTGGGGTCCATTCAGAAACGACATAGAATCTTAGCCCAACTTAATCAACGTGGGGCGAGCGTGAGATCTTTACAAGAGACACTTCTTTCTGTCGCTGAAGCTGTTAAACTACATGAGAAATGGAGAGGGCAACTATTTGCACGTATACTCTGCCATTCCATGTGGGACCGAGTGTGGCTGCAAGCAGGGATACCCTTTGTAGCTCTGACACCAAAATCGATAAAGATGGTTGATATGTCTGTGTTAAGGTCTGACAAGATGACAAACAGGTGGTGCTTGGCAGCTGAACAATTTATATTCTTGACGCACATATTCACCATCTTGGCTGACTGGGCACAATGCCTGCGGGTGATCAGCGGGGACTTCACTGCAGTCCTTAATATAGTGGTAGACCATTCCCTCTACCTGGCACAAGCTCGATCAAACAAGCCAAAGTTTTGCAACAATGGGCTACGGGATGGTACCTGACTGATGTTAGGCGAGGTAGAAATGTTAATATGCATGAATACTCCTACTCCCCTCCTCATAAATTACATTTCCGCCTGGACCGGATCCTTTGTCCTATCTACCTACAAGCGAAGATCATGCATGCAAATTTATTTGGGCAAGACTCTGTCAGATTGCAACCCCTAGGCCTAGAACTTGAGGCCGTGTCTCCACTCCCATTCCAACTTGGCATAGGCAACATAAATTATTAGAAGATCTAGTATTTAGGGACAATTTAGCTATCTCGATCAACACATACTTTGCAGAAAATGTCAATGCCACATCATCCCCCTAGTGGAATGGGAAGCATTTAAGGTGGTGGTGAGGTGTGTATCTATTAATACTATAGGTATGCTCATAAGACCGTCCTCCATGATCTTAGATGCAATGAGAACCAATTAGACTCCTTAAAGTGAGAAATTGCTAAGTGACCGGTTGAAACATTTTAAATATATTTCACTTGTTATGAAGACCCATTTTTAGATCTCGCCTAGCGATGCAGTGACATACGCTGCTCGCGTAAGTGAGATCTATTGTTGCCGACTTGCTTTGCGATGCGGGCCAGGATAGGTGCACGCGCTCACATGAGCTGTGAACGCATACGGCGGCGTTAGCTGAGGTTGCAGGACTGGTTGCCGACTTGAAGTCGGAAACGGGACAGGACCTGTGCACGCCTGTACCGCAAGACATGAGCTGTGCACGCGTATGGCTTGCGGCGCTCCTGCTACCACCATACGCGTGCACATCTCCTGCCTGTGCGCGCCGCGCTTACGTGAACACCCTGCGTTGTGCGCTCTACGCCGTGCTGGTTGCACTGCCTATTACATAATCATCCCCACTGCCGACGCTGCCGCACTCAGCTGCTGAATTTCAGCAAATTGCTGGCCGTACACCCGGCAGGCCACAGGAACACCCCGGGTGACGCCACGGCTCACCGCCACTCTGCCCCTCCTCCAGGCGATCTCAGCCTGTATTCAGTCTGCAAGGCCCTGTGGGCAGCAAGGCACAGGTACCGGGAGCCCTGCAGGCCATGAGATCTGCAGCTGGTCACCCCAGGCCTGCTGGGCCACCATTTGCGACCAGCGCAGCCATCACCTCAGGCCGCCACAAGGCAATTCCGCAGGAAGGCTCCAGCGGCGGTCTCTTTATGCCTGGCCCTGGGGATCGCCCATCACTCTGTGGCCCCGATCAGGCCGCACCACAACTCCGACCGCACAAGGTCGGCCTTCACAGTAGCCCCCAGATACCGCTTTCAAAGGAAAGGGTACCCCCACCAAACCTCCCTCTAAAAACGACTCCACGGGCCCTCACCAAGAAACAGGGAACATACGTCGTGGGTGAGTAAGAACACCAGTTCATTAGTTTGCTTTTCCGGTTTTTCTTTGCTTTTTTACATTTATTTTTTGGGGGATTGCTTGTTTGACTATTGAGATGGGCATAGTTTTAATATGGCTGGAAAGCAATAGAACTGCTCCTTGTACTCCTGTTTTCTCAGGCTCGGCATGAGTAAACAGATGCCTCTGTTTTCCATGAGAAAAGAACCCGTAAAACGATGGGCAAGTGAGTGTTTGTTTATTTGACAGGTTCAGTGATAACGAGCTGACAATGGTCTTCGAAGGGTGTAGTCTGATGCATGCCCTGGACGCTCCATTATCTGGCGACCTGGTAGCCTCATGTTAACTGAGACCATCAGACAATGGAGACATGAAGGAGGCAAACACTATGCAAGGGGTGCAAGCAGACACATGTATGGATAAACGTGTTGATTCTGGGTGCCAGGTAAGTGATTGCACTGTTTGCAAGGGCGCAATCAGTCTCGCTTTTGCAAGAGTTTAAGCTATTAGCATTGTAGATGACTATGCCTTTTGTTTTAAAAACCAACACATAAATAAAAGGCATTGTAATTTACAATGCCAATAGCTCAAACTTGCGTAAATGCGAGACCTATTGCATTGCAAATGCTTGTTGTAATTCTGTGGTGAAAAATATATTTTTATATGATCAAAACAAATTAGAACCCTTTACTTGGTGATGTGCAAATTTTTAATATTTTTGTTGAAACCCTGTTTCCAGAAATTATTAATGCGCTATTATCAGCAAAAGTACATGTTACTTGGAACGTTTTGTGGCCATTTCAATGGAAAATATGCTTTCTGTAAATGACAATGCACTACCACATCATGCTTTGGTAATATATTCATGAAAAGTGAGTTTTTAAACATGAACTGGGAATTATTACTGCTCCTGCCCAAATGACAATGCTATTAGTGAACTAAGTGGCAAGCCAGGAATCATGTGTACCCTATATATGGGCTCGATTACATGGAGCAAACATTTAGTCTAATAAATAAAGAGTATTTTTGTACAGCAGAAATAGCGAACTTGCATATTTGAAGGTGCTCTCTTATTTGATAAAAAAGAAAATGGCATCTCCATAAGACAAAATATTTGCCTAGGATCACACAATTTTTTACCAGTTCACGGGTCCAGCACATTACATTTAGGTCAAGTAGATTATTAAAGTTAATAGACCTGCAGGTCTAGTAACATTTTAAAGATTTTTCGAGCCCTTGAGTGTGTCTGTGTGCACATTGAAGTCTCCAGTGGTTATACTCATCTGATGGGTTTGCTTTAATTTTTGGAATTGTGATGTGTGAGTTTGTCTGTTTGCACATTCAAGTCTCTAATGATTATAATCATCTGATCATCTGATGTATTTAGTGTATATATCCTTCTGACTTCTTGCAGTGGACGTCCATATTATTATCTCCTTGTATTTTGTTTCATGTATTTTATTCCATGCAGTTAACAGTTGCATTTGTTTACTTATAAGTGTGATATTATTGCTCTGTAACTGCAATTTGAAGGAGAGACAGCAAAAAAACCTTCAATTAAAATTCAAGCTTTATCCTCAATGGATTCCTAATCAGCTGAGGCCGCTTTTTGTTTCCAGCCACAATCAAAAAGGAAAGCACAAACAACTCTGCAAGCTGAAACAGTTTCTTCTCTGGTACACGCCAACAAGCATGGTAGACATGGTCTCAAGTCAACTTTAATTTTCAAGTTTTAATTGTGTTTTCTTCATTACTTGGAGAATGAGAAAGAAAAACGGATAACTATAACGTTGTGTGAATGTATCTTCTGAATTATATGGAAGTAGATGATTATGGTGGAGTGTATTACAAGAGTTTTGCTATTACAATTGGAATCAAAGTGTAAAACATCCCATTAATATGTTTCAGATACCTTTGGTATATCTTTATTTTTTTCAAAAACTTTTATTGAACAAAGTTTCACAGCAAAGTTACAAGATTGCACTGTATCAAGACATTCTATACAAGCATACAGTATATTGCAGCATAGGTTACCTCATACACGTAGCACATGAAATCGATACAAGGGAGAGATGTTGTGGAAGCACTAGGGGAGTAGAATGAGCCATGGGAAAAGGCACATTGAGTGGGGGAGAAAGGCTAGTGGAGCAGAAGGGAGAATGAGCAGGGAGCCAGCAACTCATTGACCATCACCGGCAGGGAGCACGGGGGAGGTCGCAGGACACTTGGAGTTGTGATTTAAGAGGTAGGACACAAGTGGACCCCATATGTCAAGTAGGTGGTATTTGGCTGGAATTATGTCCCAGAATTCGGACAGGAGTGTCTGACAGCACGAAGCATCCTCAAGCCAGGTTTCAACTTTGGTACGAGCCTGCGACCCCAGCACATGGAGACCCTACGCCGCGCAAGGACAAGGAGCATTGCAGTCAAGCGGCGGGTGGCATCTGGGCAAAATTTAACGAAGCCTAAGAGGCAAAGCAGAGGGTCAGGCTGGACCAGCGACGAGGTGATCTCAGATATAGCGGCACAGACCTCGCGCCAATATGCGGAGATCTGAGGGCACAGCCAAGTGAGGTGGGAGAAATCTGCCGCAGGAGCAGAACATCGCAGACATCTATCACTGGGGATAAGTCCCATCTTGTGCAACTGAGCAGGTGTCCGGCAAAGCCTATGTAAATACTTAAAGGGAATGAGGCGCAGGCGGTAATTTGGGGATAGGCGTTTGATCTGATTGCAACAGCCTTTGGTATATCTTTGAAAGCAAGACTGATATATACACAAACCCATATGCTTTGTGTAAGCTTTTTTCCTTCCGTGTAGCAGTGTCCCAAGCATATCATAATTAATCTCTGTAATGTTCCTCTGGAGACGAAAATGCACTACATACAAATATTTCAATATACAAGGGGCTTTCCATATTGAGAAGTGTTTTTATTAACCCCTTCAGCGCTGCGCGGATTCCCCCGCGGTGCTGAAGGGTTCGAGCGCGGGCGGGGCCATGACGGAACGGTTCCGTCATGAGCACAGCTCAACCGATGCTCATGACGGAACCGTTCCGTCATGGGCATGGAAGGGGTTAAATCTGAGGTTGATTGTATTGTGAGATCTCATGTGGTTTGTATATGTTTGGCATATTTTAAAGTCTTTTGTTTTCTATTTTGTTTAGTGTGCAGGATGAATTGGCCTCCGAATTTTCACATCTAACTAAGAACCTTTATGATTTCCATAAACTTGAGCCTACTGAGACAACAACGGGAAGCCCTTTGAAGGAACTAGTTGTAGAGAATTTTGATGAAGAGCAGATTTGGCAACAGCTGGAGCTTCAAAACAGTGCAGTTCTGGGATTTTTTAAGAAATCTGTTAATCAGATTGTCAAAGACAAAGATGCTATTCTCCTTCACAGCACAGATGAGCAGGGTGATGAGCCTGCGGCACATTCCAGTGATGAGGACAATCATGACAGTGATGATGAGTCTTATCTCGGCAGTGATGGTAATCTGGAGCAAAGTGTGGAAATCAAAAAGAAAAAGAGAGCAAATTTCAAGGAAACTGGAAAACTTATTTATAGTGATGAAGACTCCGATGTCGATTTTAACATCGATGAACTAGAACAGAAAAGTAAAAAGACACAAAAAACTCAAGCAAGACCTATTGAAAAGTCAGTGGTGGATGATAGATTTTTTAAACTAGCTGAGATGGAAGCCTATTTGGATGATGTGGAGAAAGGAGAAATTGGAAAGAATGAAACAGATGCTGATCAAATTGATTATTTCGAAGATGTCATATCTGACGACGATGATGATACAGACAATGATGAGAATGAAGATCTGCTCTTTGGAAAGCGAAAAAAGGTAAACGGATTAATATTTTCAAATTTAATTGCTTGGGCTTTATTTGCTCTTTATTAGCGACAAAGTGTTACAGCATTTTGCGATCTTAAGCTTTCTGAACACATCCCACATCATACTTAGTTGGTATTGATTTATCAGCTCTTGAAAAGGTTTTTTGTAAAGCACAGTTATTTTGTAGCGTTTGATTGCTGAGAGAATGGAAAATTAGGTCATTTTACATGGTCAGGTGTTTCACATGACTTGTATTTGAGCGTGAAGGATGAAGACTTGTAGGGCGGCAAATTATTCCTAGTCAGAACTACAAGCACTGTATGGGGAATGGCCTTTCTCCAGAACCCGAGGAATACATAGTCATATCTGAGATCGAAAAGTAGCGAATTCCAGAATATGGCTTTTTCAAATCTCCATGGTGCATTGCAAGCAGATTTCATTACAAGACCGGAGGCTACATTTTATGCAATGTCTTTTAATGCAGTCACAAGGCAGCCGCACTACATCACAAAGTAAAACAGTTCTTAGAATGGAATAGTCAGACAGTATAAGAGGCATGAGCACCAAACAGAGAGCCTCTTTTAAATGCGGCTCACAAGCAGATAAGTTCCTTTACCTTACTTCAATTATGGTTCTTTTTCTTAATTGTTGCCTAACAGCTTTGCCTTGCTAGCGATCTAAAGGGATTTTACCCCTCCCGCCCACCCTTCTTTACTTCCTCCTTTCCATGCCCTGATTCCAATTTATGGTCTCTTCGGGACACCCCCACCCTCTTTCCCCTTCTCCTCACCGGAGTCCCTGTGTCTCTTTCCTTCGGGCGGGTGTATGCGCCTTATGCGCTATGATCTCTTCTGCCTTCAGGACGGTCTTCTGCTGTGTTCCGCTTTCAAATCCCCACCTTCACGCGCTTAATAATGCCGCCACCGTTCTAACTTATTTTCACCCCTAAACCCATTCCCAAAAGCTCTTACTTAAGTGTGTCCTCTCGCTTGAGCGCTCTTCCCTCTTCGACGAGTGGACCTTGGCAACGGCAGCGCTGCGCTCTCCGGTTGCCAAGTTCCTTTCCTCTACACCCTCCAGCAGCAGCTGAGCTCGAGCGGCTTGTTTCAGTTGCTCACCTGCTATCAGCTGCTGCCGGTCACTCGTCCCTCGCTTTCTGCAGTTTTTTCTTTGCCTTTGACCCTGCCAACTTCACCACTTTAGTTTTGAGGCCCTAAAAAAAAGAGAGAGAAAAAAAAAAGGGGAAATAGTTAATAAGTATAGTTTTGTTTATGTTTTGAATAATAAAAAAAAGGGGGGCATTTACCTTTCCTTCTAAATTCCTACTCTCGGAATCTAAAAATGTCAGACCTAGACTCCGATGACAAGCAAGCCCCCCCCAATTAAAAAAATTCATCCATAGAGAGATGAGGTCCTGTATGCTGGACACCCTTAAGGAGGTTATGGCCACTAAAAGACCCCTTCCTTCTGAACAGGACGACTCTATTGAAGGCTCAAATACAATTCATAATGGCATGCCCACTACTCGGATCAAAAAATCTAAAAATCCTGAGCCTAACAAGAGCACTGTGGGAGGTCCTAGCACCTCATTTAATTTGGAAGGTCCCAGCACCTTAAATATTATTGGAGGTCCTCGCACCTCGAATACTTTGTGTGTCCATAGCGGCAAAAACTACTCGACTGTGTCCCTGGAGGGACACCGGAGTGTCCTCTTAATGGAATATTCGTCTCATCCTTGACTCCTCCTCACTTCTCTTCGTTGTCCTCCTCCGAATTTTCAAGATGAATATGAACTTTTTTTCTTTGGACCTTTTGTTGTTTCTCCACATTTAAAAGAGGCTGTCTGTTTGGTGCTCATGCCTCTTATACTGTCTTGACTATTCCATTCTAAGAACTGTCTTACTTTGTGATGTAGTGCGGCTGCCTTGTGACTGCATTAAAAGACATTGCATAATGTTAGCCTCCGTGTCTTTAATGAAATCCAGATTCTCTAGTCATGTTCATAGGAGAATCGCAATTTCAGGGTGGTGCCTCATGCACCCGTTTCCTCTGATTTTGCCAGCAGACCATAGGCCCTTGTTACATGTCCATCCGCATAAAACATTTAAGTTTTTAAAATATTTACTTTCCAGAAGCCAGTGTAAATTTTTTACTGAGGTGCTTCAGTAATACAGTGGAGATAAGACCGAGCTGATGCTCCTAGGGAATTTCCCTACTTTTGATGCAGGAGTGTTGTGGCCAGCCTGTCTTGTCCCGGCTCCGAAGACCCAGATCAAGAGTTTGGGTATCTGGCTCGATCGTGATCTTAACTTTAAGTAGCAGACCTGTAAACTGGCGGCTGCTACCTTTCCTTGCAAGTAGGCTCATGGTCCAGGCTTTAATTCTTTCTCGCCTGGACTACGGAAATCCTTTGTATCCTTTGTATCTAGGAGCCCCCAATGCTACCATCTCGAAGTTACAAACTGTGCAAAATTGTGCAGCACGGATGCTCCTTCGGATACCAAACCGCCAATTGGCGAAACCAGCTCTGAGCTCCCTTCATTGGCTTCCCATTTAGGAGAGAATAAAATTTAAAGCACTCTGTAATGCTCATAAGACACTAGCAGGGAAGGCACTATCCTTTAACCGGTCCATTATTCTGCCCTATCGAGCGAATAGATGCCTGCACTCGGATGACCTCCGCCTTTCCTTATTTCCCAGAATAAAAAGGGCAAAAAGTGGTGGACGCTTGTTTTCATATAGTGCTGCTAGGTTATGGAACTCCCGTCCCCTCTACATGCATATTGAACCCAATCATTTGGCCTCTGTAAAGTCCTTAAAACCTGGCTTTTTTCTTCATTTGGTTTGGTAGTCTGTGTTTGCACCGTTTTCAGCGCTGGAATGCCCTCTGGTAGCTATGCTCTTAACAAATGTTTAAATAATAATCATGTTAATTGGGATTAATAAAGCGCGTAATCACCAGCAGGTCTCTTAGCATAGCCTTTTGTACATGTTGCTTGGCCTTTTTCTCATGCCACAATGCTTTACCAAACAATTCCAGCCATCTAGTTATTAAGAGAAAATATGCAGTCTAAAAAAGTTAGAGAAAAAAAGTATTTGCTTGTTTGTTTTTCCCACAACAAAAACAATGCGTGGGCTGTAGAGCCCCTCTACAAAACCTCAGAAAAATAACTGGCTGCATGTACCTACGGAATTGTTTGAAGATCAAATGCGATGAAATGGTGCTGCATGGAACCTTTGCTCAGCTGAATCTCCAGACTGAAGTTTACCTTAAAAGGTGCCATTCATCCCAGAGAGAGCATGTAGGTGACTATATACTCACAGTCCTTAACGCATGCAAAAAAGAAGCCGAGAACTCGAAGTTCCCAAGTTTAGGTGGAGTGCAACTCCTGTATAGAGCACCTTACAACACTAGCGACACTCTGAGTTTGCTCACCTCAAATTCCTGCTTTTCTCGCAGTGTTTTTAGGCATAGGATTAGCACTTTGACATCCATGCGGAGAAAGAAAGGTGCAAAGCCTTTGGTATTTCTTCAGCAAAGTCTTTAAGCATAGGATTAGCACAGTTCCATCAATGCCGAACTATAAAATGACCAAAGCCTTTTACCACTCCATTCACCGGTAGGTAGTTATACTTAGGACCATGTTTCTGTAGAAAAGCTTTTTTTGACTTGCCTATACCTATGACGCTGACGAATCGGCACAAAATATTTTTTTAAAAAAGTATCTTAGTGAGTCTTGTTGTGGATGGAAATTTTGGGGTGATCTGTCAAGCGAAGGCAGAGAAAAGGGGGGGTAGGGTGTTTGAAAAAATATAGTATTTTCCATGTTTATACCCATAGAAACTTTGAACATGACTACAGCTCGAACAGCTAGACTGAATTACACCAAATTTGGTAGGAAGGTAAATTTTGATTCGCAGATCATGCATTCAGTTAGGTTAATGAAATCTCTTCAGTAGTTGTTGAGAAATTTATGGGAAAGCAAAGTAGGATATTTGGGCGGAGCCTGAGCACATATTTTGTAGTGAGATCTGATTGTTGCCAACACTTCAATTAGGAAACGGTTAAATAAATGAAAAAAGGGTAGGGTAGTGTGGTAGTGAAGGTCCCCCTGGGGCCCTGAGATGGCCAAAAATTACCTTTTATTAAAGGCCCTGCCCCCTCGATCAATCATTCTGCAAATGCACCTCCTGGCGCACTACAGGTTGGAGGAAGAAGTCTCCTTGGCTGCTGAGGGTGGTTGCCAAATTTTTTGCCCCCCCTCACCCCCCTTGTGGGATTGCTCTAACTCGTCGGAGACTCCACCCACATTTCTCAACTACTTTGCAAATGCACCTCCTGGTGCATTACTGGTTGGGGGATGAAGTCCCCTTTGCTGCCGTGGGTTGTTGGCCTTGTCTGAGGTGCCACGCTCTTACTCAACCACTCTGCAGAGGCGCCTCTTGGCACACTACTTTTGGGGGATGAAGTCTAGGAGTGAGCGTGCCAGTCAACTCTGTTCTGCCGGCAGGTTGTCAGAGTTTTTGCAGAACTCTGCATTCCAAGCAGAGCGCGGAGTCGCAAAACTCCGCCGACCGAGCAGTTTACCACCCACTCCTATCAGAGACTCATAAAGCCATTCACAGACCCACTCATATACCCACTTACAAACTTACTCATACACCCACTGAGACACTCATGCACTCACTCACACAATCGGTGTCTATGGTTAGTGATTACAGTTAGATAATAAAATTACAAAAACCTTACAAATTCAATTAAAAAAACAAAGGTTACAGGGACGTTCTGGTTAGGAAATAAAGTTTTTAAAAAGTTAGAAATTCACTGAGAAAACCAGAAGTTTCAGGGACGTTATAGTTAAGCTTAGATTTCACTCGTACAAAACCAGTATAATTCAACAGTCTAGTTACCTGAACTAACTTAAACTTACGCCCCCACAATTCACTACTTATGAACTCACATATTACATCACTCATGCCATGGTCAGTGACATCACTGATGACTTCTAATGAATTGCGCATAGGGACACAGGAATCAATTTTGGTCTCAAGAATAAGAGTGGTTCCCAAAATGGAGGCTGGAAATAGCCTGTAGGATAGGGGATGTAAATTGAAGATGGTCCTTAAATTAGAATGTTGTTGAATGGTGACCAGCTCCTTTGAAAGTAAGGAGAGAGAAAGGTGTTCCTCTAAAAAGTCAGTCTCTACTCACCTCCTGCTGCATTTTTCCCCCAGCAGTCTACAGAGACAGGTTTTGTGCATCAGCCCAGTGAGGGAATCTCAGCTCCTTATGTTCCATGTGTCTTTGAAGCCCCTGTCTGGGAACACCCATCCCATTCACAATGACATATGGCTAAGTGGCTTGATACGAGGTCAAACCCATGACCTGAAACCAGAATCAAAAAACAAAATCAGGCTGGGGAATACACAATTGCAGTCTACGAGCTCAGTATAAATTGGTGTGGCATTTCCAGATCAGTGTTCCAGGGATTTCTCACTGACTGTTGCCTGATGGTCCATTGCAGTGGACTGGGGAAGACTGTTCGGTTGCAGGAGAAGTGCTTCAGGGCATTGAATTCCATTCTTGGGTTAAGAACACAACTTTAAGTCTTGCTTAAAAGTTTTTTTTCTTCTCTTTAGAGAAACATAGTCATGCAAAAGAACAATACAGAAGGCTGCTTATCCGCCGAACAATAAAGAAGATACTTGCAATGCTATGTCTCCCACATTCATCCCTTTATAAACTATTGATTGGTGCATGTGTTGTGTAATATGTCTGCAACCCACCAGAATGTTCTTTGAATCTTAATTCTGTATCCACCAACCCCAGTGCCCCGGTAGCATGTCTATGTTTGCTATTTTTTCTGATGTTTTTGAGGGCAGCTATATACTTTATATACCTGAAGTATTATTACCACAGAGACAAACCTAATCTGCCCTTCTTAAAGTTTATTTTTTATGTTTAATACTTACAATCCTGCTGCACAGCAGCCATGCCACTGTAAAACATGACTATAAAACCTATATGAACCCAATGACTCGGTCATAGGTTAGATATATTGGCTTTGCATATGCTTGTTTTTTGTTGAAGATGCTTTAGACATATGACTTTATCCTAATGAGACCCGTCAGATCCACTATCTGGTTGAAATGTCAACACAACTCCCTCTCTCCTCCCCCCCTAGAATTGTTTCATACTGGAATAATCCCTGCAATTTTTAAAAGGCTTCATATTATCTTGAATTATGATATCAACCAAGGATTTTGTACAGTATTTTTATAACCTTGAATATATTTGTTCCCAATTCGCCAAGTATTGCGTTATCTGCACGAAAGTACAAATATGTTCTAAGAAATTCATAATTGCAGAGCTAAAAACCAGCGAACTTCCTCTTCCACCCCCACCATGCACTGCTTAAGACCTCGCATGACATCACTCATGACATGTTGTATGATATCATTTATGGCATCTCCAAATTACATCATTAATGACATCATCCAAACTTCTTTTATACACCTTGCTGTGTAAACTGGTATACCATTAGAGCTATGAAAGTAAATGCAAAAAAAAGCACAGATTAATATGAAGAATCTTTACTGCTGTCATACATAAACCCCCCATAGGTAAAGCAAAGTTGCGTTATTTGCAACATTGACCCTATACTATACACTTAATGCCAAATTCATGCTGACTATGAACAACTGCTGTAAGGTTAACCTTTCCTGCACACTATGTTCAATCTGCATACAACTGTTCAGGGAAAACCAAGTTCCTCCAGATACTCAAGTCCTGTTACATAACTAATGGCCTATTACAGACACTCGATTTGTATCAAAACCCTGACAGTCACTGAACCTACATTGAGAAATTAAGTAGCTATAAGTAGAAAAGTCGGTACTATTAACCCTGTTTAGTCTATGGAGAGCAGGTACGCTGTACTACACTGTTTGCAGACAGTGAAACTCTCATGAGGAATATGCCACAGAGCATTAAAAAGTATCTATCAAGCACAATGTACACTCTATGCTGAACCTGTCCAAAGAGATACTATTCACTCAAAATATCCAAGGTTTGAAGGTGCTAAAGATCATACTATCTACAGCCTACATACTGAGGTGAAAACTTTAGATACCATCTTCTGAAGCAAAACAATAACCTGTACATAGCTTAATACCTGGTCCACACTGTCTTCTAGGCCACTGCTAGGGCGCCTGGATAACCTGAAGTAGTGTTTCTGTGCAGGTTGTACTCTCACCCTGCTGCTGGTTGTTGACCGGGGTAGTGACCAACAAGTCCACGACCTTTCTTCACAACCTACATCCAGCAGGGTATTTTTAACCCAGGCCACAGCCTTACTCCCAACTCCCAGCGATGCAGCTCAGCAAGAGCAACAAAGCCCAGCTCGGCCTGTAAAGCAAATCATTACCTCAGCCTGCAAAGCATATCTTTGCAGGGAATGGTGCTACAGCTATTGCTATGATTACCACGCAGAAGGAATCATTGTTTAGTATGAACACAGGTGCAAGACCAAAAACTCATCCTGATCATAAACCTGTACTTCGTCCCGGGGCATAACAATGTTTGCGCCCAGAGAGGACATATTAGACTTACTACCTGCAACTTTCCCCTAGGTTCTAGTCTTTGCTGATGTACCTCCTCTGAGGGACTCCCAAGTGAAACCTAGGAGGAGCTTTGGTATAAATGTATTGACTGGCTTAGTAAACCTAAACATTTTAATCCCATAAGCTTCAATGAAATATTGGTGGTGCGGAGAGTGGGGTGGATAGGCCGATCAAACAAAGATATTGAGGGAGTCTGCATCATTGTTAATTTTAGTAGACTACTGAGGGTGCATAATAAATTAAAACAGCAGGAGTACATCGACTGTACTAATTCTAAAATCTGTTGTCTCCCTCTTGGCTATTTTTACAAGCCCGCGGCATTAATAATTCAATCCCTCCCACCAATCTTTGCACTTGGGAACAGGCTTTTCATTTTTAAAAGACCTTGATGGGTTAGACTGAGTCTACAGAGAGGCCCGGATCTGCAATTTTCTGGACTTGGCTGGAACATCGGAGCATTTTTCTGCTGGTTCAACATCTGGCCATCTCTAAAAACCAAAGCAGACAAACTTAGCATCCGGTGCCTTGCAGATCACGAGTGGTGTCCCCATCCGGAGGTGGTGCAAGGTCTCTTTCAACAGTGGGGAGAGCCTTGGTTAGATCTATTCGCCTAGGAGCGACCGGGCGCAAGTCATCCTTGTGGCTCTGGACTGAGCACGGAGAGTTTAGTATCCCGAGCTTCTGCAAAAAAGCATCAAACCTCCGATCGGGCTGCACCTTCGGGAGGCTCTTCTGTAGCAGCAGCAGGGGAGGGTCCTCAACCCGAACCTGTCCACTCTGCACCCCCTTGTGTGACAATTGAGCAGTTGACAGTTGAGAGCTTTTGACCTTCCTGCCAAAGTCTGTGAGGTTCTTCTGTAAGCTAGGCGTATACTCCTGGTGGCAAAAGTTTGTAAATACTATACAGAACGGTCTGTTGACTCTTTGGCTGCTTCCCTGTCAGATGTTCTTCTTTTCATGCCCTCCTTGGTCTCTGCTCTGGGCACTCAGAACGATGTGGGCCAGAGAGTCCCAAGAGTGCAGCGTAGCATAAGTCCATACCAAACATCAGCAGACGAGGCAGCAAGAGCAGGCCTTATAGTAGCCCAGACTGCATGGGCATGAACGCTAAACACCAGGGCACAAGTCCTAAACAAGCATTGGCATAGCCAGTAGGTCTCGTCTTTGGGACCTTATAAGTATTTAATTATGCAGCACAATATCCTTGGTGCAACATCAACCGTTGCATGGCTAAACACTTATAATGTCCCAAAGGCGAGACCTATTGGCTATGCCAATGCTTGTTATAGTTTCTACTGTTTGAAGACAGGCTGTGAATCTTATCCTCTGAACTGTAGACTGATTTTTATGAATTGTTTGCTTTAAAAGTTTTAAAAATACCCACCGTGGTTTTAAATGTACCTTTATGGATACATTTGTACGTGAATTAAGAATAAATAGATTAGTTGACAGTCTTCTATTTTATGTAGTAATTGTCGTGCTGACACAATTCTGTCTAGTTACTAAAGGGTGCTTACAACACTTAATTTGTTGTATGTAGAATCTTTATCCTGTTGCAAACTTTTTCTCCATAGCCTGAAAACCTGTGTGGAACATAATGGACACAAGTTGTAAAGTGTCCCCTGCACACATGGTTACTCTTCAGTGCATACATTTATAACGTCTTCAATACCCCTATGATGCATAGTAGTATTTTGTAAGGAATTACACCATTATCTGGACCACGGCTGTACAAAAATAGGTAGAAAAGTAACATGGTACTCTCACCACTATGAAACAAACCAGAATACTCATTGTATGATGTCATCAGCGATGTAATAGGCGATGTCATCCGTGATGTCATAGAACATGTGAGTGAGGTCATAATGGCGGGGGTGCAAGTTCTACTTGGGGCTGCTAACATAACTGGTGAATTTCTTTTTTTTTTTTCTTTTTTTTTTGTTCAACATGTTAATGTTGTCTCTGACAAATTCACTTCTAACTTTTTTTTTTTTTAACAGAGTTTTATATAGCGCAAACTTGACCCAGTATTCGGTATCAGAGCGCTTTACATAGCACCAGTTGCTTTACATGAGGAGACACAATTATTTTTTTTGTTTTGTTCGGCACAGGGAGATTAAGTGATTTGCCCAGAATCACAGGATGTTCAGCGTCCTTGCCGAGACTCGAACCCGGTTCACCAGATTCGAGGTCGGCCGCCCTAGCCGTTAGGCCAACTTCTCTTCCCATTTTCAAATCTGGGGAACCGGATTCGAGTCTCGGCAATGATGCTGGCCATCCTGTGATTATGACCAAATCACTTAACCTCCCCGTGCCTAACAAAAAAAACCAAAATGTATGTTTGTCCTCATGTAACGCAACTGGTGCTTACTTTAATCTGTGAGTTTTTAGTGATTTTTAGGTGTTTTTTTTCTTTAGGGCTGTCTTTTTTAACGGAAAGTAATACTCAATTACAATCCGTAAGGCGCTGTCCACAAGCCAGGCCGTGTGCAGCGGAGACCTGGCTTGCGGGCAGGGAAACAGATCAAAAGTCCACTCTAAGCAGGCGGGAGCATTTTTTAGGCTCCCACCAGCTGGAAGAGGACTTGGTGTTTACTCCCGCTTAGCGGTGGATTTGAAAATGCTCCAGCCAAGCGATAAGAAATGCAGGTTTCCATGCCTGTGTGGGCTGGGAAACCGCTGTGTCCCGGGGGTATTCTCCCTGGGACATAGCATCTGAGCTGGCCCCGGGGCCATTGATGGCTCGGGGAGGGGTGACGTGGCCTACTTGTCCCTTCACCTAATCAGCCCCAGGGGTGGGCTCCTTGGTGCTTTTTTCAGGATCGGGGACCGGGGCCACGTTACACTCCCCCCCCCCCCCCCCCCCCAACCTCCCCCCCCCTTTCTTTATATAAGCACATTTTGGACCTGGGAGTTGTCTCCCCAGGGCCTTTGGAGGCTCCAATTTAAATGGTCTAAATGTAAGAAGGCTTTCAATCCTTATGCTAAAGTATCCGCTTCTAATCTCATCCCTTAAAGGAAAACTTCACTGTTGATTAATTGTTTAGGGTGTGAGGGACAGGAAATATAAACATTTTTACCTTACTTGGAGGAAGACTATGAGGCAGTGGATTTGAATGAATTTTTATATATGTATAAAGAAACTTGAGCTTTTATTGCCTTCTTAAAATCAGTACTGTGTTAGAGAGGTGTAAAGAATGTGACTTCTCACCAATAAGCCACACCTAAACCCTGCACTCCCACTTTGGAGGCAAACATACCACTGCACCTTTAAATAATACACTTTGAGCAGCACTCCCTAAAGAAGAGGAAAAGACGCAGCACTCCCTTTAGGTGAGGCAAGAAAACAAATCCAGGCGCATTTAAAATACCACACGCCAGTTTATTAATGCAACATTTTAGAATGGTAGGCCAAATATATCAGTAAATGCAGATTCCCAAATGTCAAATGACTAAAATGCAGTATACAAAATGGGGAGTAGAGAGGTACCACTCAACATGAGTAGTGGAGGTGGATACATCCTCCCAAGGTTAAGCTTATAAACATAGTGATCCACCCACAGGTATGTAAGTATGTATGTATGACAGGTCCTCCCAAAATAGGTATGTATCCCCACAGTGGTGGGAAGTACACACTAGTTGTTTAAATACCCCTCACACACCAAAAGGGCCCTTGGTGTCATGCTTCATCATAGGGGTCTTCCCGCCCCTCTACGGGACGGGGCGTGCTGCGACCTACGTTTGCGTGGGAGCACTGTTGTTGTGAGACAACTATGTGTTGTGTAGGGGTGTGAGAGGAAGGGTCAGGGGTGAATGGGAGAGTGAGATAAAAAATACCTGGCTCGGCGGTCTAAAGAATTTAATATACCTTTTGAGCTGGTATTACTAAAAGGTGGGGGAGGAGGTGCGTATGCCTCGATGAACTGTGCCTCCTATGTCTGCCGACATGTTTCGAAGCTCCCCAAGCTTCTTCTTCAGGAACATAAGGATCCCTTCCTATACTCACAGTGATGTGTTATATCATCATAAATGTATGGTGTAGGAAAATATTATTATGCAGGAGAGATGGCTGTATGAAATCTTAATGCCTCACTCGGTCTTTGTAGTCGTTATACCTGTGAAAAATAACAATGGAGGAAAAAAGGGGGGGGGGGAGAATGTATTTTACATGCTAAATGCTTGATCCATTGTGAGCATTGGTGACCTGTAAAAAAGTGATGATATAAGTTCCATTACAATTAGTTTTAATGAAATGAAGTGTCCTTGCGTGAAGAAAATAGGTGAAGGACGATAACAAAAGACAAAACACACACAGAACATGAAGCACACACTCGATAAAAAACGGACCTCAGTTGATGAGCCCATAGAATTCATAAATCTATATTGTAGCGCTTAGTATGTGGTAGGACATCAGAAATCAACCAACTTGAAGTTTGTAAGGTTAAAGCACCATGAGTCTTTGAACGGGTGGACGGAGTGCCTGATAGGCTATCTAAAAGAGGAAAACCCGTTTTTACCAGAGAGGATTGATCGGTAGTTCATGGACTCATCCTTGTAAACGTGAGACTCCTATCGGCTATGCCGTACTTACGACTCCTGGGACACTGCCCTGCTTTGTGCAACCTCCCCGAACGGCTCCGCTGGATAACTGAATCATGTTCAAGGTTCAGTTTAAATATGGTTGCCGCCTCAATTACAGTGGCGCGAAAACCCGGGCTGCACCTGTGTGTGGCCGCCTGAATGGAAGGGATTCGCGCTGACTCTGCCTCTGTTAAACCGGAAGCGGAAGTCTCAAGGTGCGGGCAATAGTGCAAATATTGGATAAAATTCCAATATTTAAGTTTATATGAGGCGTGGGTTATTGAAATTGTAATTTACTAAAAGTTTTGACAGCGCCTGTATGTCGGTACGTGAGTTGCCGAGATAGCTCCGCTTACACTCCCCGGGATGAACCGGAAGTGTAAATCTTCTGCCAATGATGTTGTGTGAGTTGCAGGGATACCTCCGCTGACATTACCCGGGATGAACTGGAAGTGCAAGAGTACATGCAATGATGTTCGGGGAGACGATGTTATTTAATGGATAACGTTTTCAGAAGAAAGTGCCTCGTTTACAGAACCTATGTACTAGTTAGCGAGTCATTTATGTTTATTTGTTACTCGATGTAACCCCGAAATAAAAAAGGCGGGGGAGGAGGGTTCTGAAAACAGGCTTTCTAATCGGATGTCCGGTGATAAAGGGAATAGGATGTCAAAGCGCACTCAGAAGTGGTAGATGCCTATAGCGAGAGATAGGCATCTAACCACAATATATTGATAATTACATATGGGCCAATAGATTATAATCACCCTATGGTATAGCCAGCAAATTACTGGTCATTCATAATGAGGGTAAGTTTTTTGACCAAGGGACAGGATGATCAATCAATCAATCAATCAAGAAATTTGTATTGCGCACTACTCACCCGGAAGGGTCTCAAGGCGCATGAGGGAGGGGGTCTGCTACTGCTCGAACAGCCAGGTCTTGAGCTGTCTCCTGAAGGCGAGGTGGTCCGGGGTCAGTCGCAGGTGGACGGGCAGGGAGTTCCATGTCTTAGCCGCCAGGTAGGATAAGGATCTTCCTCCGGCGGTGGTTCTCTGGATGCGAGGGACGACGGCGAGGGCGAGGTTTGCGGATCGTAGCTGGCGGGTGGGCGTGTAGAAGGTCAGGCGGTCGTTGAGGTATCTTGGGCCAAGGTCGTGGAGGGATTTGTGTGCGTGGGTGAGGAGTCTGAACGTGATCCTCTTGTTGACGGGGAGCCAGTGCAGGTCCCTCAGATGGCTCGAGATGTGGCTGCGTCGGGGGACGTCCAGGATGAGTCGGGCGGAGGCGTTCTGGATACGTTGAAGTCTTTTCTGAAGCTTGGCTGTTGTACCGGCGTAGAGGGTGTTTCCGTAGTCTAGTCTGCTGGTGACGAGGGCCTGGGTGACCGTCTTCCTGGTCTCGGTCGGGATCCAGCGGAAGATCTTACGGAGCATGCGAAGGTTGTGGAAGCAGGCTGAGGATACGGCGTTGACTTGTCTGGTCATAGATAGGGAGGAGTCCAGGATGACGCCCAAGTTGCGTGCGTGGTCCGTAGGCTTGGGTGCGGTGCCTAGGGCCGGGGGCCACTAGGAGTCGTCCCATGCGCAGGGCGATGGTCCCAGGATGAGGACTTCTGTCTTGTCTGTGTTCAATTTCAGGCGGCTGATGTCCATCCATTTGGCGACGTCTTTCATCCCTTCGTGTAGGCTGGTTTTGGCGGTGTCAGGGTCTCTGGTGAGGGAGAGAATCAGCTGGGTGTCATCGGCGTAGGAGATGATGTTGAGGTTGTGTTGGCGTGCGATGGCAGCGAGGGGTTTCATGTAGATGTTGAAGAGAGTGGGGCTGAGCGATGATCCTTGCGGGACGCCGCAGATGACTCCGGTGGCCCCAGAGAGGAAAGGAGGGAGGCGTACTCTCTGTGTTCTGCCGGAGAGGTATGAGGTGATCCATTCCAGGGCCGTCCCTTGGATGCCGGTGTCGTTGGACTAGGGTGCGGTGGCAGACAGTGTCAAATGCTGCGGAGAGGTCTAGGAGGATGAGTGCCGCTGTTTCACCGTTGTCAAGCAGGGCTCGGATGTCATCGGTGGCTGCGATGAGGGCGGTCTCGGTGCTGTGGTTGGCTCTGATTCCGGACTGTGATGGGTCGAGGGATCCGTTCGACTCTAGGAAGGTGGCCAGTTGCTTGTTGACGACCTTCTCGATGACTTTGGCGGGGAAGGGAAGGAGCGAGATGGGGCGGAAGTTCTTGAGGTCGGTCGGGTCCGCTGTTGGTTTCTTCAGTAGAGCGCTGAGCTCGGCGTGCTTCCATCTTTCCGGGAAGGTGGCTGTGTCGAAGGAGGTGTTGATGATGTCTCGGAGGTGGGGTGCGATGGTAGAGGCGGCCTTGTTGAAGACATGGTGGGGGCACGGGTCTGTCGGCGATCCGGAGTGGATGGTGTTCATCATGCGTGTTGTGTCTTCGGGGGTCACCTTGGTCCATGTCTGGAGGATGGCGGCGGGGTGCGTAGGTTCGGTCGATGGGTGCGGGGGTGAAACGCCGAAGCTGTTGTGGATGTTGGCGATCTTGCAGTGGAAGTACGAGGCGAGGGAGTCGCAGAGCTCCTGTGAGGGAGTGATGTCGTTGTTGCCGGTGCTGGGGTTAGAGAACTCCTTGACGATGTTGAAGAGCTCCTTGCTGTCATGGGCGTTCTTGTCCAGTCGTTCCTTCAGAGATTTCTTCTTGGTGGTGCGGATGAGCTGGTGGTGTCTGCGGGTAGCGAGTTTGAGGGCGGTCATGTTGTCGGCGGTCTTGTCGAGGAGCCAGGCCTTCTCGAGGGTGCGGCAGGCCTTCTTGGAGTTCTTGAGTTCGTCGGTGAACCAGGGGGCCTTCTTGCTTCTGTGCCTGGTGAGTGGGTTCTTCAGTGGGGCGAGGTCGTCGGCACAGGAGGTCAGCCACTGAGTGAGGTTGAGGGCTGCTGTGTTAGGGTCCGTTGTCCTGACAGGTGGGTTCTGGCTGAGGGAGGTGGCGAGCTGGTCGACGGTGATCTTGCTCCAGTTCCTGTGGGGAACCCGCTTCGGGTGGTGGTGGACCGTGTTCTTTTTGAAGCTGAAGTGGACGCAGCTGTGGTCAGCCCAGTGAAGTCCGGTGGAGTGGCTGAAGGTGACGTGCTTGCTGGATGAGAAGACTGGGTCGAGCGTGTGGCCGGCGTAGTGGGTGGGGGTGTTGACCAGTTGCTTCAGCCCGAGATTGGCCAGGTTGTCCAGCAGGGTGGTGGTGTTGCGGTCGTTGTTGTTCTCCAGGTGGAAGTTGAGGTCCCCGAGGAGGATGTAGTCGGCGGAGGGGAGGGCGTGCGGGCTGATGAAGTCGGCGATGTCTTCGCTGAATTGTGTGCGTGGTCCCGGGGGTCTGTAGATGAGTGTGCCTCTGAGGGTGGTCTTGGGGTTGAGGTGGATCTGGAAATGCAGGTGTTCGGCGGCGTTGAGAGTGTCGGTGGAGTCAGTCGAGATGCGAATGGTGCTTTTGTGGACGATGGCGATGCCTCCTCCAGTCTGGTTGACGCGATCTTTCCTGATGATCTTGTAGCCGTCCGGGATGGCGATGTCGGGGGCTGAGGAGGCGTTCATCCAGGTTTCCGTGAGGAAGGCAACGTCAGGAGATGCGGTGTCGAGGAGGTCCCAGAGTTCCACAGCGTGTCTGTGGATGGAGCGGGTGTTGAGCAGGATGCATTTCAGGTGGTTGCTGTTGTCCGTCTTGGTGGGGGCGGTGCCGGTGCGGAGGCAGATGAATTTGCAGGATCTGCAGGCGAAGGGTCCGTGGGTGTGTCGAGGGGATGCTTGGTGGCACCCGGGGGTACGGGCGGTGTTGAGTGCGATGAGTGTGGCGGCATCCTAGGTCCTGCGGGGGGGCTGGCGGGCGCGGGGGCCAGGGGGTCTGGCGCTGGGCGCGGTCCAGGCGCGGACGGGCGCAGACGGGCTTACCTTTGGCGCACCTTCGGCGCTCAGTCGGCGCTCCCGCTGCGCGCGGTCGCTGAGGGGGCGTCATAAGTAGTGAGCCGGAAGGGAGGGTCAGCTGGGAGGCGGGAGGCTGGGTGGCCAATGGGAAGGAAGGGGAGGCGGGACTGCGGGGTCAGTGGCGGGAAACCGGAACTGGGAGGCGGGAAGGAAGGCGAGTGACCGGGGCAGCGGCGGCGGTGAGCTGGCACGAAGAAGGGCAGCAGAGCAGGCAGCGAGCGGAGGGCAGTACCTGGAAGTTGCGGGGCAGAGGTCGGCGGCGGCGGATGAGGTAAGTGGCGTCAGGGGTGTCAGCGGTGACAGCAGGCGAGCAGGCAGGCGTCGGGTAGTGGCGGGGCAGAGGTCAGCGGCGGCGGAAGAGGTAAGTGGCGTCAGGGGGGTCAGCGGGGACAGCAGGCAGGCAGGCGTCAGGTAGGCAGGCGTCAGGTAGCTGGCGTCAGGTAGCAGCAGTGGAAGGGGAGCGACCACCTGTGAGGAACCTGTGATCCATTATTGTTGGAGTAAGATGCCCAGAGCGGTGTATGATATGGCCCGCCTACATAGTGCTAAGGTAAATCCATGGTTGTTTGTTGTTTGTTGTTTGTAAGATGTTGTATTGTGCCATCGGTGTCTCCACACTGTCCTGCCATCCATATGTACTAAAAAATAGTATAATTACAGTGGAGTCAGTCCCTGAGGATTTGGGAAATCGACGAATATAAGAACCAATGTGGGTTGGATCAACAGATTCGCCGAAGTAATGCGAGCTGGGCAAATAAATAGAGTTCACAAGCTCCAACTTTTTGGAGTGATGAATACTTCTCCCTAAGTATTTGGAGAAACGAAATATAGAAACCAATGTGGACTGGACCAACAGTCTCACCAGAGTAAGGCGAGCTGAATAGAGATCTCCGACTTCCGATGGGGTCAAGCGGTGGCCTGTCAAAGCCTCCGACAGGATAACAGCAGTGTTGTGCACACTCAAAAGCTGAAGCAAGGCAAAGTCAGAAAGCAAGATGGCATGAGGCCATGTCAAATCCATTAGTAAGAGCTCATAATTCTCACCAATGTACAACACAATGCACGTGTGCACCACAGCTCACAACACTGCACTTCTAAACCAAAAAGTACATTCCACACCTCTCTCTCAAGCTTTCAAATGCGCATCCCACACCTTCTATTCTTGGCAAGACTATTCTACTCCGTGACATCTCCCACTGAAAGACAGCAAGATTACAAGAAGGAAGAGAAGCAGGCATATGCAGGACCGTCTCATATATTTAGGCATGGGTAAAATAACACACTAAAGTTAGTTAAAATGATGGTAGTCGAAGGTCATTATAGGGTGCCAAACCACAAGAGTGCCTCTTTCACTACAAGAGGTAACACTTTGGAATGAGGGAATAGAGATTTGGAGAAAGTGTGGAGGAGTCTATAACTACCCTTAGGAAATTGGCTGATTCTGGCAAATGTAGAGCCATTTTGGAGGAGCGTATGAAAAATCAGTTTACGCTCGGATGTCGCTCTGATAAGGTGAGGCAAGAACTCTGGTTGAAGGATGATCCCACGCTTAATGAAGTCATTTCCATTGCCGAACAGGTTGAGCATTTCTTAACTTGTGTAGAGGAGCTAGACAAAAACAAGAAAGCTGTTATTATCAAAGTGGACTTAAAGGAGGATGACGGCATCCAAATTTAAGTTTAAGGGTGCATAATATAGGTGTGGAAATCCAGGACATGTCGCTTCTTTTAAGAAATGTCCTGCGTTGAATGCACTGTGTAAGCTCTGCAACAAAAAGGGACATTGCACTAAATGTTGTTGTTTACCTAAGAACAAGAGAAGGGTTAATGAGGTATCTTTTGAATCAGTCAATGTTGTAGAAGGTAGTATTTTGATGGTCTCCACTGACAATGGAAAGACAAACCATTCAAAGAACTAATTTCCATTGATGGGTTGTGCTCATTTTGATTCTGGGTCTTGTTTCACTCTGAGGCATTTCAAAAGGAATTTTGTGATACAATAACATTAAAAGATCCTGATGTGATTCCTGGTGGATATGAGAACAAACAACATAATTAAGGAGCGACTTTGATGCTGAAATTGGATTTAAAATCAGCAAAATCTTTGTGAAAGTGTGTGTTCTTGTTAAAAGTGATAACATTTTGAGATGGCCATATCAAAGTGATCTTGGAATGTTATTGGGTCTTAGTGCTTCTTCCATAGTAAAACTGCAGATTTATATCAGAGAGGTACAAATGAGTCGGGTTAAAAGTTTAGAAATTGCAAAGATGGAGGACTGTGCCAAATTTATTGATACATTTTCAGATGTTTTTAATGAGAAGATGGGTTGTTTGAATGGAATGGTTCATCAAATTCAACCGAAGTAGGGTTCCACGCCTGTAGCGCATAGAGTTTACCTAGAGCCATTTCTATGAGAGAATCTGTTCAGAGTTAAAAAGATTGCGTGAAGTGGGCATCATTGAGTCTGTGGACAGCTCCGAGTGGGTTGCTCCCATTGTTGTCACTTGAAAACAATTGGGCGGCATCAGATTGTGTGTAGACTTGGGAGCTCTGCATAAGTGTATAGTGATTGATGAGTTTCCCTTGTCAAATATTACTGAGGGGGTGTCCATGTTGCATGGGACACGATTTTTCTCAACCTGGATTTAACAGCAGCATTCCACCAGATAAGGTTGCATCATGATTCTAAAGACCTTACCCCCTTTAATACTTTGTTCAGTACATACTGCTTTGTATGTATGCCGTTTGGTTTTGTGCTCCTGTATTCCAGAGGATGATGTACAAGTTGTTCAGGGGTGTGGGCGGAGTAAAATGCTTCTAGGATGACATATCAATCTTTGGTGAAACCTTGCAAATACATGATTTTAGGGTGAGGCAGATTCTGGAGGTGCTTAGAATGAATGGCTTCATTCTCAAACTCAGTAAGTACAAGTTCAGAAGAGAAGAAATTGAGTATTTTGGTTCACTGTATCAAATTTAATGGGATCCCTCCCAGAAAGTTAATTTCAAGCATTATGAGTGTGCACAGTCCATCGAAATAGGAAGAGTTGATGTCTTTCCTCGGAATGGTGGTGTTTCTTGCTAAGTTCATTCTCAGATTGGCTTCTTAAACAATTAACATGAGATGGTTGCTAAAGAAGAGACAAGAATTTCTGTGGCGGGAAGAATGTGAGAAGGAATTTGTGAAGGTGAAGAAAAGTCAGGAGTGTGTGAATAATTGGCAGTGTTTTGACCCATCCAAGCATTGTTTTGCAATGACTGATGCCAGTGCAATGGGACTAGGGGGCTGAAAGAGAGGCATTAAGGGTTTACTGGGTGATGAGGAACTTTTTTTATGGGGAAAATGTTAACTATTCTGACAGATCACAAACCCTTAGTAGAAATGTTTAGTAAAAAAAATAGTCTTGATATTCTCTCTATGTGCATTAGCAGGTGGATTGTTGGATTACAAGAATATTGTTTTGTACCTGGTTCTCGCAATAAGGTTGCAAATTGTCTTTCCCAACTAAGTTTGGTCTTGAAAGAAAAGGAATGTGATGACGATAAGATAATATAACATGTGTATTTGTAAAGCGCACGCTCACCCAGAAGTATATCTTGGTGCTGAATAGCAGATGTTTATTGTTACCCAACACAATGGTACTCATTTTATTGACCTCACAAGGATGAAAGGCCGAGTGGACCCGCCGGGATTTGAGCCTGAGACTATGAGGTCGAACACAGGGCCCTAGAGTGGACGCATTGGTCCACAATGCCACCAGACTCTGAATGAAACACAGTACTCCTAACATAGCTCCTCTTTCTGAGCCCTGGATGCCTTCCAGTGGGTAAGAAGAGAATCTACTTACCCAGTGTTGGTTTGAAACTGTTGAATTGTTTCTTCTTGCAGCCACTTCCTGATTTCTGCTTAGGTGATCTACCATGAGCTAAGTCACAAAGACTGGTGGTTCTTGAATCTGCATCTTGTGAGAGGCATTGCCCAATAGGCCACAGGAGCACTAGTAATCATCTATTGGGCCAAAGTAGTGCAAGGGAAAATGACCTGTAAGACCCGGAAACCCCTCATAGCATATTGACCTACCTGGTCTATCCATCTGTGGTCCACCTGAAGTGGGAATTTATATCTAAAAAAAACTGCTACCTCTTTGGCCCCCTATTGAACCCCATTTGGTAAGCTGTTCTAAAGCCGAGCTAGTGTCTCCTGTAACATGAGCTCATTGTTCCCTTATTGCTTGGCAGCCTTTAGAGTTGCTCCCTTTTTAGGTCTCGCCTGAGCCAGCGCTTTAGCGCTGCTCTGGCGAGAGCTATAGAAAGCGGGATTTGGAAGTGCAAACGAGTGCTTTTCAGGCCGCCAACTACAGTGCATGTGCGCCGGGCGCGCGCACCATTTGGCAGCCTGCTGATCACTTTCCCGGCCGCTTTGATGTTCTCAGTGAGCCGCTCGGCCACTGAGAACATCAAAGCGGCCGCGAAAGTGCACACCATTTGCCACCCCTCCCTTATCCCACTTCCTGCTTGTTTTATTGGATTTTCGATCTGCCTTCATTCCCCTCTAGCACTGCGCTCTAACGCGAGACGTGTGACACCAGGGAGACTCGATTCCATATTTAAAGGCATGGTGCGGGATGACTTCACAGGCACCTCAAAGTGTCAGTGTGTGTGTGTCAGGGTTCCAAAAACTTTTTCAGGGCCAGTGACTCAGGCACTCTCACTGGAATGCCATGGTTCAATAATAGCATGACTGGTCTATTTTTATTAAACTTTTTTAGAAAAATTATGCATGCACATACTTTCTAGATGGAATGTTGCTGTCAAATTTACCGTGCACCTTTTATAATTGCAGCCTCCTGCCCCAATCGTTTACATTCCCTATTCCTTATTCTCACCCTGCAGTGAGAGCCGGGCTCGCTGCCACCTGGGCGTTGGCCCATCGCCCACCCCCCCTCTCTCTTTCCCCTTAAACACATCACATGGACGAGTTCGCAAACTTCGAGAGGGAAAAGTGCTCAGTGTTTGTCAAGCTCTGAAGGCAAACAGCAGCCGCCGCATTCTGGGATCCTCGGCTGCACAGTCGCACACAACCTTGGACCGCTTCCGGGAGGCGGAGCCAGAGCCGGGGCTTAGACACATGATGGGCCAAACTGCGCCAGTCACTGCACAAGAGGGGCGCTTTATGTTTCTGAGCTACAAGCTCACACACGCTGCACACCCGCCTTGTCGTTTTACAGACCAGAGCCCTTCCTAGAGGGCCATCAACCTCTTCATCTGGCAAGCCCCCTGACTGCCACCGTAGCTCCAAGTTCACACTTTGTACCAGCCCACCGCCTCTTCTCTCCATCAAGCTACCTCCCTGCCCTCACCCCTGGGCTTGCAAGTCCCGCAGGACCTAGTGTGCTTAATATGAGCCGGTGGTTTGTGTGCTCAACACCAGCTTTTAATTGTCAACACCGATGCTTATGAGATTCAGTCGCCTGGTGGCGCGGTCTCGTATTTACAACAACTGTTGTTTATTAATTCAATATACATTAATAATGGCCAATACCTGCCGCCCATGCCATTCTTATAGCTCTGGGGGCTTGCTAGTAATTGTGCTGGCACTGTCATTGGCAGAGATGGCAGGGGCAATGAATGGGTAAGTGCACGTTGCAAAGGGCTCGTGAGGAGTGCCCTTTGCAAGGGGGAGGGGGGGGGGGGGCTGAAGCCCTGTGAGTCCAATGGGTGTTGCGGGCCTGGCCTGTACCACACTGTGATAATGTGCGTCCTCATCCGACCCGCTCTCAACAAGCATTGGCATAGCCAATAGTATCGCTTTTGGGACCTTATAAGTGTTTAGCCATGCAACAGTTGCATAACTAAATACTTATAAGGTCCCAAAAGCGAGACCTATTGGCTATGCCAGTGCTTGTTACCTTTAAGTGACCCATTGTCATTCCATGTGAGGCATCTGAAAGGCACAGGGATGCTATCGAAGGAGGTACCAGTAATCATGCATTTCTATGGCAATCTGTGGACAGAGCAAGTAGGAATGCTTGTAGAATATCTTAGTGCATGGAATAGTTGAAACAAGCTACAACTGAGAAACCTACACCCACTACTAACTGTTGAGTAGTTGCAGACAGTTAAGCCGTCGTCTAGCGACAGTAAGGCCGATGGCGGTGCCCAGCCTAAGTGTCCCATATTAACTTCCATGATTAAAGGACAGCCACAATAGTGAGAAATAAAACGTAGTCCCTCTACGGGGAAGCCAGATACCCAAAAAGGATAACATATGCATAAAGCCAGTTGCTTGGCAGAAGATATTGTGTCCAAGGTATCATTGCCAGGTGGGTCTCTCTCACAGTCAGGTGATGGATGTTGCCATTTCAGCATCAGATTTCTTGGGGAAAGCCAGGGAAATAAACAAATCAAAGTCTGATTGCAGGTGGTCGCTTTATTTTGCTGGCCATAGAAATGTCACGGAAGCATTGTAGGATATGGAGGCATATGCCTGGGACCATATCAGATGCAGATCTGGAATGCCACCTTTTACAGCACCTCCTAGGCCATTCATTTGACGGGTGGGCTGCAACTCCTGAGAGGTGTTCACTTTTTATTTAATGATACCTTAAATGAAAATTGCAGAATAATTTAGCAAGACTGCCTGTAACCTTGTCCTTTTTTCAAATTGCAAATATTATTAGAGTACATTTTATTTTGAAATCAATTAACGTTTTTGGTTCCATTCTTCTGCATGTATTTGCATTGTGCCAAATTAAAAGTAAAATAAGTAGTGAGTACACAACATTGGTGAGGAAAAATGAAGTTTGTAAGCCACCTGAGTCGCTTGTGTTTTATTTCTTATCTGATGCTGTATGTTTTAAAATGTGCAAGTCACAGCCAATCACTGCTGAGGTGTCTTATTCATATCTATTTGTTCAACTATAAACTACTAATTTTTTACACACACTTACAATTTCAGCCGATTAAAAGTTCACGAGACCTCCATTATAAAGACTACTTTGATCCAGTTCATCAGCAGAATGGTAATGTTGAACCAGACTTAGATGATGATAATGAAGAAGCAGACGGCGAAGAGTCAGTGGTGTAAGTGTATCTGAATAGCCTTCATACTGTTCTGAAAATGAAAGGTTGGAAATGAATGTTCATGAGTAGTTAGTGTGTGTGTGATCTGTTTCAGAAATTAATGTTCTTGATTTTGAGTAAGTTATGTTATATGACATTTGTCTCGTAAAGACCAAGAAGTATAATTGTTTCAATGCAGATGCACAAGTATGTTTAAGACTGAGAGAGAGAGTGTTTTATCCAGAAAAGAGTGCCATACTGGGTTTAGAACTCAGGTCTCCCCGATGGAAGATAATAACTAAGTCCTTAGACCAAATGTGTCATACATGGGTCAAATTGAATTCCTTCTTAATTAAAAGATAAGACAAGATTTCAAGATGCAGGACTGTCATTTTGAATATAAAATTGCACTCTTTTTCTTCTGAAAGATCTAACTACAGGTGACTGCAGATTTCCACAACATGACTGTCCCTGTACTCCACACTCCCTTATTTTTATTACATTTACAATGCATTGTATTTTTTATTTTTTTATTTTTCATTTACCTTCTTCAGTGTTTGAGTGCTTTGTATGTAGTACCTTATGTTGAAAGCTATTTTGATGTTGTAGGTATGCTTTCTTTTTTTGTTTTGTTTAAAGAAAATTGATTGATATTATGTAATAAGACAATTATTAAGAACAATAAAGTACCTTGTAAATATTGTTATAAATACATGGATGGAAAAAGGGAGAAATTAATACCGGATCTAAAATTCTAACTGTCCTTTCAGAGAATGTATAATATATAAGCAAGTATACAATATGAATCTCTGAATATGCAAGCACTATTAAGTATAAAAGTTAACAAAATGTTATATAAATAATTTAAACAATAACAGATCAAGGTGGTTTGGATACATCCTTAATAATTGGAGAATACACATTGGATTCAGCTGCAACCTTGGATAAAGTAATTCTCTTTTAGATAACAAAGTCATGGGAGTGACATGCTTTATCTAATCTATGGCTAAAATGAACTCCATACCACCATGCTTGAAAAGAAACCATGCTTGAAAAGAAACATTCAAATTATCTTTTCAATCTTTTGTCATCTCTTAAAAAAGCTACAGCTATAAGATCATTAAACTAACAATTCCGTTCGTTTGATTCATGTCATAGACACAGATCAGTGGTATTAAATGGTAAATTAGTTTGAAATATACATGTAATCTGCCACCAAATATTATGCCAGAATTCAGAAATATTCTTGCAATCGAAAAGCATATGTTTTAAGTCTGAAAGGGGTTTATTACAAGACCAACAACTGGTAATCAAATTAGAATTCATTTTTTGTAATCGATCAGGTGTCTGTAATCTATTGTATTTAAAAAGTAAGGTGTATATAGCATTAGCAGTAAGATGTGATTTATGTAGTTTCCTCATGACTTTATTCCACAACAGAGTAGATCAAGAGAAATGTAAGTCTCCTTCCCATAGGAGCTCTAGATTAGAGTTTGGTATTTCCACAAGAGAAGAGGATTATAATACTTTGTAGATTAAAGAGGCTTTTGGAAAGGAAAGATTAAATCATAAGAGCTAATTATTGTGCGGAGAGATAGCATTTAAGTTATTTTTGTGTAAAGTATCCCATAGACCTTGTGATAAAAAATTATATTTGTTTTTGTTTCTACAGTGGGAAGGAAAAGCAAATAATGCCTGAGCATCCGAAAAAGATATATTAGTGTAATCTGAAACAAGTTGATTAACCCATATAAGACCTTACGTCTTCAGGAAGGCCAATATATAGGTTTTGCTTAATTCTAATTCATGTATTTAACCCAATTGTGGAATTTAGAAATGTAAACCTGGCACTTTAAGCAGATAAAAACAAGGGATGGAGTAGAGAAGAGGTGTGTTTTAAAATAGATGAAGTTAAGCCAGGTGGTGGTTTTGTAAATGGCAAAGATTCCTTAAAAGTGAATGGGGTTATAAATTATTGTTTAGTATCTACCCATAGAGGATATAACAGAGTATTGGTATCTGAGAACCAAAATGCTGATTGTTTAAGGCGAAAGGCTTGATGATATTATTTTAAACGTGGAAAAGTAAAACTTCTTTCATCTTTGGAAAGTTTCAATCTGGAGAGTGCAATACATGTTTTTTTATTTTTCCATATGACACAAACAAGTTGAGTTAATACTTTTCAATATAAGAAATCGGAAACTGTTGAGGAGTCCTAGCAATGATGTATAAAATAATGGAAACCAACATCATTTGGTCTGGCCTGCAGACAGCACGTATGCGATGTCGTTTGGCAATAATCTATTTTTTCTTAAAACAAATTAAAACCTCTAAAAAGGGGTTTTAAAAAAATAAAAACCTCTAAATATGCGTTTTTAGCCCGCCTATTACTTACAATTGGTTGGCTTCATCTTTACTTTCATTTCCTTGCTTCTCATTGGTCAGCATATACTGTCTTCCCTTCCTCATCGTGTGTTCTCTCCTTCGATGGAGCATGATTGATCTATTTATTGGTGTCTTTTTGCTTTCTAAGCTGAGATGAAAGTACTTTTTTCTTGTTCCTCTGTTGCCTTCTTATTTGGGTGCAGTTGCCTCTCTGCTCCCGGCCCTCCCTCTTGTTTTATGTTTGCTGTCTTTTCTACCCCTCCTGTTCAATGTCTGCAAATAATTCATTCCCCCAGGGTCTAAATTGCACACCCTGCCACACAAATATTTTCTGCTCCATATATGCTCTAGGACATTTTAACAGATTGATCCATTGTGCGTGCAGTCCTTCCAGAAGGCGCTACTAGTCGTACAGTCATGAGTATGTCCTGCATCTCTCACCACAGTGAAGCATTCCCAGTGTAGTGCTGTGACTCCTCATAAGGTACTCCATCCATGGGCACCTGGTACGCCTGACACATTGGCATCCGTTTACATGGAAGTTTACATTGTCCCAGGCTAGGATCCTGCGTGTGGGAAATGAAGAGCTCCGACCTCGGGCATGTGTGTTTATATTAACACAATAAACACAGCATCATCAAGAAAGTACTCTGATACCGCCTCCGGTGTCTTGGAGTGTGTGTCCACACACAGCTATGACTGTGTTTGTGTCAGCCAGATACTTTATGAAAGAATGTGTATGCATCCCCAGGTAGGAACTGCATGTATAGGGGCTGTCCTGGACAGTAACCGATCTGTTGAAAAACACCATGGTACTTGCCCATCCTTGGCCTTTGTGAAGCTTACCCTCGCTTCTCAGCAATCCTGTTCACATCCTAGTTCATTGCTTTTCACTTCTCACAGCAGAATGCCGGAAAACACCAAACACTCTCCAACTACACGTGTTCACTGTATACGGAGGTATCTCAAAAAGCCAGAACACATACTTGGGCCACTGAATGTACTACTTCTCTGCTTGTCATTCAGCAGTGGTTATACCAAGTTTTATCCTTGATCCACGAAAGTCTTACATCAGAAATGCGCAACTGTATAAAGGATTGTCCTTCTTCGCACTGCCGCCTGTTAGGTTGAAATGCTTACATCAACATAAGGGATTGGAAGCGGCCTAAGAGCTGCCAATATGTAATGGATGTGCCATGCGCAGCATCTTCATACAGTCATAAGGAACAACACTTTGCATCGTGGTAATTGTAGTTTTATTCTTTCAACTACCAGCTGGTAAAGTGCTCTTGGCTAAAAGAGCAATACTGGCTGAAGCTGGCAAATAGGACTTGTGATCATGCAGCATCTGTGCAGGGGTACTGTATACTGTAGCACTATAACACATGTAGCCCTAATTCTGACAAGAAATGCGTTTGCTTTTGCAGGCTGCTCTACCTTATACCTATTGACTACATACGGAACATCCTTTTAAAAATATTACTTCTGGGGCAACGGTTAAATAAATATACCGGCGCACTTTACAAGTGAATCAGGTTCACTCGAATAACCCTTTTATGTTCTCGGACTCTAGGCGAAGCAATCCTGCCCTGCAAGGAAACTTGAGATGAATATTGGGCACAAGCCAGAGGTTGCTGGTGGGCTTCTGCCACAAACTCATTCTTTCCTCAATTGTCAAATATAGCATGCACGTGCTTTGTAAAACTGTCCCAAATGCATAATGATTCCACCTCTCCCCATCTCATCTTTATATTTATTATCCGGTTTCATGCAGACACCAGACACAAATTGCTATTCCATCTATATACTTCTTTGAGGTGTTCCAGACACAGTGAAAATGGCTGTTAACTCGCACAGCGTCAAATATGTGAAACAAAATCAATATGTTTAAGTGCAATAGCAGACTACTAACACAACGATATCCGCAAAAACATTATTTTCCCACTGTCCCACTATAGTTTGCTTATCTGTGAGAATTTAAAATGAGCACCTTTTCCAGAGCCAAGAGTCAGGTCTTGCTGTATAACGGGATGTGTCACACCCTCCCAAGTAAAAAAAACAAGCAGTAGCAGAACCAATATGGCTGGCCGAAGTGAGAGCTTTTGGCTTTTTCAGTGTGTTCTAGCCATGTTGTACAACAGCTGCTGTGCATTATGGTTGAAATGGAAGGAAAAAAACGCTGTTGGTGCTGTCTACTTTTAGCCACGCTGCACGGCAGCTGCACCGCTGTACAACATGGCAAACAAAATATTGACAAAGCCAATAGCACTTGTGTAGGCAAGACCTATTGGTTTTGCCAGTGCTTGTTTTTATTTGGTCTTATCTTTCCACCCATGAGAGAGAGAGAGATGGTTCCCTCTAGAAGTATTAGCTGTTAGTAGAACGCTGTAAAGTTAAGTTTAATTGTGTATTTATTATTTGTGGCAAACCATGAACCTAAATATTTGATTTTGTTAAGACTCCAAGAAAAATTTGAAAAACAAAACCTATGTTTAAAACAAAATGTATTTAATTGCAAGACCAGATTCTTTTTATTTGATTTATAAAGTTTACAAAATATATTCAAGGCTGAGAGGTCATTCTTACAGACAAAAATAAAATAAAAGGTACAAACCGAAATCAAGATATAGGCAGGGCATACTTGAAAATATGACTACAGTACACATCGGAAAGCATTTCTCTTGTACATAAAATAATGGTATAGCCCAGGACCCAACTCAACGAGGTTCAGTGCTAATGGTTAACCAAGGGGGCGTCCCTCTACAGAGGGAAAAGGTCAGACCAGAGACCAGCTGTTAGTTATTCCCCCGCCAAGCAGTGGGCTTGACTGGGCAGCTCTGGCTCCTGTATCATTGCTCTGACTGTCTGTCACTGCTGTCACAACTCCCCACTAGGTATTGCTTGTACAATCCTTAAAAGTCCTTTGGACGGTTCTGATGGGGTAGCAGCTTGTTGTGTATATCGGTTTGCGTATTACAATATAACAGATTTGTCCTCCAGTCTCTTATCAATAGAACTGGCTCCTTGGACCAGCGCATGGCAACCTTACGTTTGGCCAGCAGCATACCCATCACTATCAGCTTCCTATAACTTTTATCTATTTCCATATCCTACCCAAGCAAAGCTAGAAACGGGTCAGGTATCAGGACTTGCCCCGTGATGTCACTCATAGAAGTGAAAACCTCACTCCAAAATTTAGAAATTCCTGGACATAACTAAGCAGAATGTAAAAACCCGGCTTCCTGCTCCATGCAGCAATCGCAGCGGGCAGAATCTCGCAGCCCATAGCGAAACAGCCTAGCTGGGGTTTAATAAACTCTATTTATGTATTTAAAGTTTATTAGGCGGTGTCTGCCATTTAGGGACATGTGTTTTGTGACTTTGCAGCGATACCTCCAGTGCCTGTCATCAAGGACCAGGCCTAAGACACTCTGCCAGTCCAAGCGGGTCTTGGAGCATGTTGTTGTCTTGTGTTCTAATGAGAGTGAGTAAAGTATTATTAGCTTAGCAGGGGAATCTGCGTGAATAAAATGCGTGAGGCAATACGGGGGCTCCTTCATATCGTCCTCTAGAAGCTGTTGCCTTCATGCCTAGCCCTGGCATACTGGAATTGGTTTAATGGCGCATGCTTTAAGCGATCGATACGCCCTTTTCCACCCCTGTCTGGAACCAGGAGCACCACTCCAACACAATCAGTGGTGAGTACATGAGGGCTCACTGCCTGATACTCTTAACAACCTATGCCAGGCCTTTGTAATCGAGTATGTGGAGTCCAAAATGCTATGTAGTCTGATGTGAGGTTTAAAGAGGGACTGCAGCAGGGTGTCTGGAGCAGTCGCATTCCTTTCTATATTTAAGTGCATTAAAAATCCTGTTGGCCATGTATCCAGCTGTATGCGTGGGAAGCCTGCGCCACTCGATAGTATAATTCCAAATCAGGAGCCTCCTTGCAAGACATGATTTATTTAAATTCAGTTTATAACTGTAAACAGTAGTGAATGAGTCCGTGAGAAAAGGGGGGCTTGAACTCAGGGTATGAAATAAACCGTAATCATCCACGTAAACGTACAATTTGAATTTTATCTCCATAAGGTGTAAAGTAGTGGGCCCTAGGCCCACATACTAAATAAAATAATGACACGGATACCAGGTTGTGGGTGCATAACTGCCCTAGAGCATGTGCACTTGGCCCCTTTTATTAACAGGGCCACCTGACTAGTGACGCCTTTGTTGGATGGATTTAAGTACTGCCCCTTGGAAGGGGCTGCTGCATTATATGTCCATCAGGATGCTAGATTCCTCCCAAAATCCAAAAGAAAAAAAACAAATCCAACATGTGAAGCAACCAACAATAGACTGGATAGTACTCTAGATCCAGTCAGCAGGACAGTAGTGAATGTATGGACTGATAAAACTGGCTGCAACAGGACATCTCTGTTCACACCCCCCCCAAGGCACATCCATCAGCCCCACCCTCTTCAACACCTACATGACACCCTTGACCAACATCATCAGATCTCACGGACTAAACATCCTATCCTACGCCGACAACACCCAACTCATCCTCTCCAAAGACCCCCTACTCCCACCAGAACCAGCTTCCACAGGTGCATGACCAGCATTACCAGCTGGATGAAAGCTCAATATGGGCAAAACGGTAGTACTGATCTTCGGCAAAAACACCACTCACTAGACTGACTCCTGGTAGCCCTTAGAACAAGGACCAACACCCACACAGGCCGACCCAGCCAGAAACCTCAATATTATCCTGAACAGCAAGCTGACCATGAAGTCCGAGATCAACGCAGTCTCTTCCACCTGCTTCCTCACACTGTGTATACTACGACAAATCTTCACATGGCTTTAGGACACAAGTCTCACAGGCCCTAATCACCAGCCAACTGGACTATGGCAACGCTCTCTTGGCAGGGATCACCACATACCTTCTACAGAGATTTCAGACCATACAGAACACTGTAGCCAGACCCGTCCACGACCTCCCTCGACAAACCCACATCAACACCCTCCTCAGAAAACTCCACTAGCTTCCCATACAGAGGAGATGCCAATTCAGGCAGATGATCCACGCGTTCAAGACACCTCACAACCAGGGACCTGCTTACATCATCCACCGCCTGAGCTTCCACCAACCTTCCAGACACCTACACTCTGCATCCCTCTTGCTCCCCCACATGCCCCGCATCCACTGAAGCAGAAGACGCTCCTTCTCCTACCTCGTGGCCAAGGCATAGATTTATCCCCTTCCCCGCGCAGCTACGGGCCATCACTTCTCTTTCGGAATTCCGGAGGGCACTCAAGCCCTGGCTGTTTGACTGAGCCCCTCTGGTCGCAAGCGCCTGGATACCCTGCCATGATTAGCTGTGCTATAGAAATTGATTGATTGATTCATAATTTAACCTGTGTAGTCAAGACACAAAAGCTGACTCGGAGACGTCAGGGATCTGCTGTCTGCATGCCAGCTGGAGCCATGTCCATGTGTGGAGTTGGGCCACTCTACTGATGCTCCAGATAATGTGTGGTTAGTGCCAACAGTTGAAAACCGTGCATCAGGAGCGTTGTCAGAGTCCTCCGTGTAGCTTGCATTGGTGGTGGTGTTTGACTCCTTGAAGACAGTCTTGGCGTGCTGCAGTCTGTTGAAGTTTCCACTCTTGGGCCCCACTCGCTCCTGGCATCCACAGGTGGGGCAGTGTCGAGACCATTGCGCATGCTTGTGGTGGCCCCATGGTTGAGTTGGGTTGCCACACGACTGCATGTGGTCTGTGCTGGGACTGCATATGTGCCACATTTGGGCCGCTGCAAGACCACCGAAGAGCCACTGCTCAGTTGCCTGTGCAGCCGCAGGGGTCCTGGACAAGACATGTTCTCACTCCCAGGATCGGGATGCAGGCATGGAGATCCGGTAGTTGCTGGTTGACTGATTCTTCAAAGTGTCCCTGGTGTTTCTTGTCTGTAGGTGTAGCAACTGTGTTGGACTCCACTCTGTCTGCTCGATGGGTGGTAGTAATGATGCACTTGGCGGGCTGTCAAATTGGGGTTGCCAGTTGTGTGGTGAACCTGTACGACAGGTGACGACGACTTGCTTTGATGATCACAGGCATTCTTTCTTGGGTCCACGACAACGTGGAGTGATGGTGGCCTGGTGCTTACATTCTTTCTTTGTGGAGGCATCTTCATCGTTTTGCCTGTATGTTTTGGGTTGCTGAGCCATAAGTGACAGTATCTGGAAGTATATGCTGAGAAGCATGGGGGCAGAGACTCAGTTTGCATGTACTTGCGGCTTAATCTTGGTTCTCCCTCTGCTGTCGCCAGGTTGTCCTTGTTTTACCTCTGTGGTTTTCTGCTTGTGTGCCTGAATCCACTCTGTCAGCAGCTCAAGTCGTCTTGTGCGTGCCTTTCAGGCCTGGCCTCTCTAGATCTTCCCTCCTGGGCATGGTTAGTCGTCAAGTTTCCCAGTGGAAAGACTTCATTGCTCACTTCTCCTCATTTGGGTGCAGTGACATGCACACTCTTCGGGACTATGCAAGTGAGACTTTTATTCGCTTAAGTCTCTTCTCCTTATTGGTAAAGTGGCATGCAACTTCATCAGGACTGGCCAACAGGGTCTCACGGTGGTGGACGGTCTCTGCAGTCCAGCCTCGGGTGTTGGGCTCCGGCTTGATGGTGATCATGGCAATTGCTGATCCTGTACTCCCCTTCTCCTTGAGTACTGTGTGGCATCCGGCCACATGTTGCGTTATCCCTCTTCCGGAATCTTCTCCTGTGTGCAGTAGGGAGCTGTGGTTCTGCCTCCTTTCCCTAGCTGACTCAGGACTTGTGCTTTGAGGTGTCGCTTCCATCAGGCACGGGGTGGTGGGGTGTGGCATAGTGGGCCTTGATGGTGCGGTACATTGTGGTACTAGTGTCTAGACCACAGTCGTTCTGTCATGCGCTTCTGTCCATCTTCTGGTCCAGCCTTGTTTTCCGTGGACCTTCTTCTGCTTGTGTGTCTGTCCATCTGCCAGTCTTAGACAAACAATGTGATGTCTCTGGGGTTCCCAGTTTCTTTAGTAGGTGGCATTCGGTGGGTTGCCCCTTGTGGTCTGGGTGCCTTCCTAGGATGCTGCAACTTCTCTGCCATGTAGAAGAAACATCAGAACTCTCTTCTCCCTAGTGCTACTCGGTTTGCGATACTCTTCATGTCTGGGGGTAGGCTTCGGGCAGGTACATTGGGGACCGCCTGGTGCTGTGGAACCTCTGTGGTACGGCATTCATGACAATCAACCAAACAATGTCTGTGCACCCTGTGGTGGTGTTCTGGTCCTAGCGTCATGAGGTGCCTCTCCTTCTGGGGCATCTAACCTAGTCTAGAGGTTTCTGTGGCCAGCTGCTGCAGGCTGGTCTTGACTGTGTCATGCTGCAGGCTTTGCTATTCTTATTTATTATAGTGGGCAGACCATCTTTCACCAGAGCGTGACTGCCTCCTGTTGGCAATGTCTCTGGTTTGCATTATGCCATGCTCACCTTCTGTGCTTTTCCTGTTGTGCTGGCTCTTCTGCAGACGTGCATCGCAGATACTGTGCTCGTCTCTGATACCTACTGTCCGGCTGTGAGCTTTCCCAGTACTGTAATGTTTGTGTTTATTTCCTTTTTTGTTTTATGCATCAGTGCTCTTTAGTGGGCTGTGGCTGCACTGCAGCCTCTTGTTTGTGCCCACAGCAGCTCCGATCCGTGGCTGTCACCTCGGGCGGGCAGGGTTTTCAGGTCACCACTAAGGCTAGGATTCACAATTCACAGTGGTCTCAGGCTGGTTGCTCTCCGGGGATGGTCTTGCTGGTCTGCAGGCATGTGCTGTCCGATGCAGACAGACTGCTTCCGCAGTGGAAAACGCCACCACAAGTTTGCACTTTACTCCTTTTTCTTGTAGCTTCTCTCACACGCACAGGCTCACGGTCTGCCTTGTGCACGTGTGCACCTGGCTTTATCTAAAGACATTGGTTGGTGCTGCACTGAGGGGGGCGGGCCACACCTACATGGATTCACATAGCCAGTGCAGATTTACATGTACCTGTGTACTCTGTTCTGCCGCCAATTTGGAAGTTGCTCAAGGTTCAGAGTGGCCCACTCGGCTCATTCACCACCCATACAGGCCTCTTTCTTGGCGACCTCCAGCCACTCTGATCAGGTACACTAGCAGCCTTCTTGGGAGAGGCTGCCCAATGTTATGTTTGTGGTGTTCTATAGATCCAAGAATAGAGGAACAAATTTTGTAGATTGGTTGCTGCTCTGTTGCCCAGCATGCATTGCTGCTCTTCACTCACTCGAGGCCCACTACCAATTATCCAGGCACGCTTCATTGACATTGTACTGAGCCCGGGTTGCCTCTTTTGGTGTGAGGAGTAAAGCGAGGGAGGTGTCACATCTAGAGCACTTGCATTCACTGTCCTGAACGGCCACCATGACAGCTAATCCGTCTGTAGAGCTGTTTCTGATTGATGGACCTCCGTCCGCCCATGCTGCAAGATGGAAAGACTGGGTATAACGTTTGGAGACCTAATTTGCGGCTATTGACCTGGATGCGGACAGGTGACGCCCCACGCTTCTACATCTGTGTGTGCCTGCCATACATTAACTGGGTAAGTTGGTTGCTGAAGCGGGACCACCTAACGCGTACGCCACGCTCAAATGAGCGTTTACTACCCATTTCGATCCCCTGGCTAATCTTCACTACAAATGTTTCCTACTACGTCAAGCCAGGCAATTACCAGTTTAATCCGTTCATAGCTTCTATGCCCGGCTCAGGGAGCTAGCTAGCACCTGCAGCCTTCCAGATGAAAATGATTAAATCGAGCTCAGTTCATTCAGGGTTGTTCATCAACTAATCTCAGCGAAAATATTCTCCAAGTCCCAGGAATGCCCATGGCAGATATATTAACCTTGGGTAGGTCGAAAGAGTTATGCAAGGTGCTAGCAGCTCCTATGGAGGCGGCACTACAGCACCAGGTCAAAACAGAATCTGTCAATGCAGTCGCTGTCAGAAACCCTGACAGGGGGAAGTCCCATACCAAGAGGAATACGGCATCTAAGACTTGCTATGGATGCAGAGGCCCCTACCCACACAAAGTGGCCTGTCCGGCACAATGGAAGCGATGCTCAGCAGGCAACAAACTGACCATTTCGCTAAGGTCTGTCGCTCGTCGACACCCCCTATAGGTCAGAAGCCTAAACCAGTTAATGCCCTAAACACACCAGATACCCAAGTGGATGAGGGGGATATGGACGATGATGAAATTGAAGGTGCTATTCATGTGATACATGCCATGCAACCTGATGGACGCCCCCAAAATCACATTCAGAGATGGTGTTCTCCTGGGTGGTCCTCCAAGTGCAGGCGCTGGTTGATACTGGGCTTCCATCAACATCATGTCCCAGTCCCTAATGCACACTCTTCTGGTACAACCCACACTAAGACCAACCACTATGAAGGTGTTCAATTACGGATCTACTTTTCCTCTACCTCTAGTGGGGGTATTCACAACCATCTCGCTTGACTCGTGCTAAAATGTGTCACAAAAGGGGGCACTGGGATGCTACTGAGTTGACAAAAAGCAGAGCACCTTCAACTCGTTCTTTTCTCTTTCAGCATACGCTAGGAAAGTGTAGAGGATCTGGTGACTCAATTTTAATAATTGTTTGAGGGTATGGGATGCCTCACAAACAGTTTGATACGCCTACACATCGATGATTTGATCCAGCCAGTGGCCTTGAAACATCGGAGGGTGGCCTTTCACCTCAGGCCAAAGGTGGAGGAAAAATTGATCAAGCTGGAACAGGCGGATATCATTGAGAAGGTTGAAGGTCCGACACCATGGGTGTCCCCAATTGTCGTAGCTCGCAAACCTAAACAGTCAGGAGAAGTCAGAATATGCATGGATATGGGCCTACCTAATCTGGCTATCAAATGGGAGCAACACTGACACCCACTGTCGACGATTTTGTGCCCATAGTCCGTGGATCAAAACGGTTCTCAAAGATGGACTTAAGGGCTGGCTATCACCAGCTGATGTTGGACCCAGAATCTCAAGTGATCACCACATTCTCCTCTCATGTGGGATTGAGAAGGTACAAATGTCTCAGTTTTGGAATCTCCGATGCAGCCGAAGTTTACTCGTTGGCCTAGATGGAGTACTCCACTTTAGTGAAGACATTCTGGTCCACGTTCTGAGACTTGAACTACACTGTGAACGGTTGAGTGTTGAGAGCCACCTTCCAACACCTCAAAGAGCATGGTCTAACCCTTCATCAAGAAAACTGTGCTTTTCTCCAAAATAAATATCCTTCTCAGGTTATAGTTTCTCTGAAGATGGTGTATTTCCGGATCCATTCAAAGTCCAGAACATACAGGCTGCCCAGCTCCCACCACTGTGACCGGGGTGAGACATTTTCTTGGTATGGTCACGTACTGTGGCTGAATAATCTGCAATCTTACAGACCTCACCACCTCCTTGCAAGAGCTGACACAAGCCAACACAGTCTGGAATTGGGGGCCTAAACAGGAGGAAGCATTCAAGGCTACATAACGAGCATTGTCGGCTGAAACGACCTTGGTCTACTTTGACCCAGTCGAACACTCTGAGCTAACTATGGATGCCAGTTCCACAGGTCTCGGAGCAGTGCTATTCCAGCAACAGATTGGGGATGTTGTAATCTGTTCATCTATATCTGTATGCCCGCTTTTCGTGGTGCACACTGACCGCGCAAACCCCTCATCCCTTTGTTCATGGGATCATCATCCAAATCCCTACCACCACCTCAGATTGAAAAATGGATTTTACAATTGCAAGACTATCATTTCACAGTGCTTTTATGGCCAGTTGGTCAGAATCCTCAGACTACCTATCCCGGCATGCTAGGCCTGTGGACGAAAGCAAAGAACGTGACGCGGAAGATGTGGACGAATGTGCGGTTTGTCGTTGAACTCTCCCTACCGCCCACTCCCCATCTCACTAGAGGAGATCATCGAAGCTACTTTTACTGAGTGTATCCAGCTGGGCATCTCGGTTGTGCGGTCTTACTTGACAAGACCACATACCGCACAGACGATGCAAGGTTAACGTTAACCTCGTTGCACAATGTTCGCACGGAGCTGGTAGTATCCCCGGAAGGCTGTCTCATGAGGGGTTCCCGCCTGGTGGTCCCTGCGACGAGTGGTGGACCTCAAACACTTGGTGCATCATGGGCATCCCCTGAGAGGAACGAACTTCCGGAGACAGCAGAGGCAGGCTTTTCTCCCGCTAATAGTATTTTAAAGGAAGACTGGCTCTGACGCGCAGCAGACGCACGCAGCGGGCAAGCCGCTGGTGCGCCTAAGGCAAGCCCGTCTGCGCCCGTCCGTGATCGGCCCGCGATCAGCGCCAGCCACGCTTCCCATTTTCAATCAGACTCGCGCATCATGTTATCCAAAGTTCAAATTCTTGAGCTCAACTTAACCACTTGCCATAGGCCAACAAGTTTTGACCCCTGCATACTAGACTATGGGCTCCGGGAGGCGGATCTTAATTGTAAGTCCTGTTCCTTTAAATTGGATAAAGAAGTATTGGGAAGACAGTGCAAAGTCCTTGGAAAAGCTACATCCTCAGAGCCTCTTATCACTGGCTATAGTTCAACCCTTAAAATAAAAGCCTGCCTAATTAATTGCAGATCTCTCCCTAAACAGGTAGATAACATCTGGCTACTACTTAACTCTAACTCTTGGGATCTCCTATTTCAAACAGAAACATGGATGAAAGAGAGTTCTACCCCTGACATTTCAAAGACGATTCCAGAAAACTACCAAATAGTATTAGAAAACCAGAAAGGTGATAGAGTGGGAGGTGGACTTGCGGTTATTATCAGGAAAGACTGGGAGATCTTGCATAGAAGGGTCAAACATACTGACCTGATAGAAGCACTATCTTTTAATATCACAATCTCCCCTAACCTATCCATTGCGGGATTGCTGATTTACAGGCCACCTACCTCCAAGCCCGCTGAGCTATGGGAAATTTGCGAGCAAATCGCTGACCTCTCATTAAAATATACCAACTTCTTAGTATTAGGGGATTTAAATGTCCATATGGACAATGATATATGCCCCATACCTACCCAACTAACAGAGATGCTAATCGGTCTGAACCTTAAACAACTGGTTCTTAAGCCCACACACAAGGCTGGTCACATCTTGGACCTTATTTGCACTAATATCCCCAACTTAATATCCGAAGATCCCATCCCCCTCCTATGGTCAGACCACTGTCTTATTCCATTCTACCTAACCACCTCCATTAACCATAATGCTAATAAACTTGAACATGATATTAAAAGGAATTGGAGGAAAGTCACCCCTGAAGCATTAGGACCTATGCTAATAAACACTCCCTTGCTGTTCACTGGAGACCCGAATAGTGACGCCGTAAGTCTTAATCAATGGGTTACAGCGGCCCTTGACCAAATAACTCCCATGAAAACAATGAAACGGATCAGAAACACACCGTCGGCCACCTGGTTCACACCTGCACTTCAAGCAGAAAAGAGCCAATGCAAAAAACTTGAACGGATCTGGCGTGTAGGCTACGACCCTGAAGCCAAAAACGCATATAGAAAGGCAATAAAACAGTTAAACAAATTAAAACGTAATGTGATTAAAGATTATATTACTAATCAAATGAAATCGGCTGACAATTCTTCTAAAGACATTTTTTTTAATTGTGCAGGGTTTCCTCAAACCAGAGGCACTAAAAAGTAACATCGTCCCCTCTGCCACACTTTGTGAAAATCTTTCGGCTTTCTTCCAGGAGAAGATTCAAGGCATCTATGCAACCTTTCCCGCGAAGGATTCACCCATCATGTCATTGCCTCGCCCACCCCCCCACCCCGACAACAACCTGGTCTGAATTTAGCCCCTTTGATTTGGCCACATCCCTCAAGCAGTTGGAAAAAACTAAATCTGGTTCCCCACTTGACCCCTGCCCACCCAGGTTTTTTTTTAAAGATTAGCATCACTGCTCAATCCGGCCCTAAACCAGCTTTGGAACACCTCGCTGGAAACTGGCATCTATCCATCTAGCTGGAAGACTGCTATTGTTCAACCAATTCTTAAAAAGGCATAACAGACCCTACAATTCTGAACATTTTTAGATCTATCCCCCTCCTGCCAGCGCCTGCTAAGATTCTTGAAAAGGAAGTGCAAAAACAATTATCAACCTTCCTTGAATCTAATAAATTACTCCATGATACCCAATCGGGATTTAGAGTAGGATACAGCACGGAGACGGCACTACTTGAGGTAGCAGAAACTGTCAGGGAAACTATGGATAAAGGGAACTGTGCCATGCTGGTGGTGTTGGACCTCTCGGCAGTATTCGACACAGTCTCTCATAAGATCCTTCTAGACAGGCTTCAACATTTAGGAGTAACGGGGACCGTCTTAGCTTGGCTCAGCTCCTTCATGGAAGGCCGTTCACAGATAATCCGGCTACATCCCCACACCTCTGGCTCACGCCCTCTTGATATGTGGAGTACCTCCGGGTTCGGCACTCAGCCCAAGCCTTTTTAATGTTTATCTTGCCCCCCTTGCCGCTTTGGTAAAGCAACACGGTGTTGATGTTATTTCATATGTTGATGACACACAGCTCGTGTTTTCCTTCAAAGATTGCTCAGAGGCCGTCTTCTCAAACTTTAGGCAGTGTCTCTTGGACATCTCAACTTGGATGTCGGCTAACTGCCTAAATCTGAATACAGGTAAAACAGAGGTGCTATTTTTTCAACCAGCCTTCGCCCCCACTATCTGATCTCTGGTGGCCTATAGAACTCAAACCTCCCTCCCCCCCCCCTTCCAGTCTCATCTGCTAGGAATCTAGGGTTCAAACTAGATACCTCCTTGTCATGTAAGACCCAAATAAGCCAAGTCTCCTTGTCCTGTTTCTGGAAAATGAAGGCCCCCCGTAGATTCCTCTACTTTTTACCAGTGGACTGTAGAAAAACAATATTCCATGCAGTAATCACATCACAACTTGATTATGCAAACAGCCTGTACTTGGGGCTGCCAGCATACCTACTCAGAAAACTGCAAATAGTGCAGAATGCGGCAGCTAGGCTCATTAGAACATCCCACTAAGACATCGCACATCCCCCCCACTTGCGCAGTCTCCATTGGCTGCCTGTCAAGAGAAAAACTGAATTTAAGGCACTAACTCTTGCATACAGAGCACTCAATGATACTGGCCCACAATACGTAAAGAAGAGAGTGTGCAGATACCATCAGGCTAGGACCCTAAGATCTAATAATCATGAGTGCCTTATTATCCCCCGTTTCTCTAAATCCAGAACTGGAGGACGGTCTTTTTCCGTCAAAACTTCAATCTTATGGAACTCCATGCCCGATCATATCAGAAAAGCTAAATCGGAATTCATTTTCCGGAAGGCTCTTCAGCCTTCCGTAATAAGCTAGGGACTGACCACTCTTACAAACTCTTGACAAAATGACAACTCTAACTCACCTCTCACCGTGCCCGCAATCGCCTGGACACCCTTGTTGGGGGTAGCTGCGCGCTATACAAGCTTAAAAAACAAATGGGGTCGTCGAGACCAAATCGTGGCTGCGATGCAAGTTTTGGTTTCCCAATCTGATGCCCTCATGGAGCAGACTGTGTGTCAGTGCTCCCTGTACTAGGCTGCCTGCCCAGCAGACTCACCCGCACCTATCATCACAGAAGACATCCCGCTGTTTCCCTGGTGATGAGCCAGTACTGATTTTGGTAGTCTACCTGATGGTTGAAACGTTAGTGGTCATCAATGATTTTTCACAGTACCTCAAAGTAGAAGTCAAAGATTCCACTACCGCCGTCAAACCATACCTCGCCTCGAAGATCATGGCCACCCAGGGCCTGGTTAAGAAATTGTGTACGGACAATGGCCTGCCTTTCTCCAGTCATGAGTTTACTAGCTGTGAAATCCAGGAGCATTCGCCACAGGAAAATCACACCAGGTGTCCGCAAGCAAATGGAGAGGCAGAGTGCTTCATGCGCATGCTCAATAAAGTGCTCAGAATTGCGTTCGCCCATGGACAGAATATGGACTTCGCTCTCTAAGCCTTTCTATGAGAGTATCCTATAACTCCTCATTCGACGACTCGCGTCTATATGTATGAATCGGCCCGTGGGTAATGTCCTTTCTTCTGTGGAAAAGCTGTCAGCTGAGCACCAACAGGTTGTCGAGAATTTACAGAAGCGCAGAACACGAAATGGCCACATGTCCCGAACTCGTGGAGCCAAGCAGAGTTCAATTCAAGTGGGTGAGCTGGTGCTGGTCAAAAATAGACGTTCCTGAGGAAAGTTCATGCTACTGTTCGTACCTCACCCCTGGAGGGTGCGAACAGTGAAAGGCACAATGATTACTGCTTAACGTGCTGGGCACAAAAGCCGAAAGATTTTCACAAAGTGTGGTCCTGGAGGAGTTACTAACATTAGATAAGAACTGATCCACGCCCTGAAAGATAGAAGTGTAGTGTGAACCATGACCCAATGCCATGATTAATATGTTACTCACCCACAAATGTTCTCCTAAGTTTGAATATTCTTGGACAGGATTACTCCCTCCACAGCCAAAACCCTTTATATTCGCTTGAGAATGGATACGCTGCCTTTAAAAGTACTCACAGCTAAATGGAACAGGAATGATGGTGCAGCAGGGGGATGGTGTCCGAACTGACCAAACTTATCACTGAAGTGGAAACACCAAATTACATCGTATCAGGAGATTTTAATATGTTCCTCTCAAGGAGCCCCGGAAACGATCAGCCTGCAGATGACCAATTGCTTGAAAGGGGGTGTTCCACCTCAGGAAGAGTGTATGTGGGGAAAACAAACTAAGCTATCTAAAGACTTACTAATGGACTTAACAAGTTTGGGCCTGATATCATTAAACGGGCGAACGCCTGGCGATCACCCCCAAGCAGCAACTTACCATAACTCCACGTCTAGTACTGCGATAGACTACACTTTCTTATCTTACCCACTTTTTAAATTAGTAAGCAATTTTAAGATTGGAACGTCAGATTGTAGAGACAATCGGCCACAAGAGCTGACCCTGACGGTACAGGGAACAACACTCACTTTCCCATTCTAAGCCCAAAATTTAGCGGTCACATCAAACTGCAATAGAATCAAATGCAAAACGAGTAACCCGGAAAAACTTGTGACAGAGGCCAAAATCTGCTGGGAAGAAACTAAATCACAGAATGATAATAGTATAAATGCCTGGGAGGATTTTTTGAAAAAGTTTGGACCAGCCAATTCCAAACTAAAATCATCAAAAACAATTAATAGAACAAACAACCAAAAGGAATCACCCACCAGGCCCTTAAATAATCAAACAATCCACCCAGCGACAACCTAAACCAGCAAATTAAGGAAAATAAAAAGCGATATTAACAGAACACTCCGCAGACTCCGTAAAAAGGGCCTGACAGTAGCATACAGACGAGGCTAAGGAAGCTAAAAATCAGTAAGAATAAGGTCATTTGGCGAATAAAACAGGAAAGCACAGAATAAATATGGGCCAAACTGCTTTATGACGCAAAAACGAACAACAGCACAATATTCTGGCTCACAGTAAACAACATAGAGAATCCTAAGGCCCCTGGCATCAATTCCCACATAACTGATGAGGCCTGGGTAAAACACTTAGTGTACTACTTCAGTAAAGAACCTGACGGAACAAAACAAGACGCTAACGTCCGTCAGCTATACCCGGAGGCCCTTGTACATCTAGTCGAGGAGAACATCTTCCTAGTCACAACAAAACAGATCAAGGAAAGAATTGCGAAAGGCAGGAAAGAGGGGGCCCCTGGACCAAACGGAATACCCCCAATTCTTTACAAGCAGGAACCAAATTACTGGGCAGAGCAACTGCACCCTCTCCAAGAATATCTGGGAGGCAGAACGAATCCCCAACTCTTGGAAGGGATCAATCATTGCCCTGATCTACAAAAAAGGCAATAGGAGCCAAGCAAAGAACTACAGGTTCATCGCTCTAATAGATATAGATGGCAAATATTTTGCAGGCCTTTTACTGGAAGAACTCACCGAATGGGCATCAACGAAAAACGTAATCCCCATTAATCAGACAGGCTTTCAAAAATGTACAGGGACAATGACAAATATTCTTGCTCTCTCTCTCTTAATAGATGCCACTATTATTGATTACTCATCCGTATTTGACAGTATAGACAGAGGGAAACTCTGGGCTAAATTATCAGGCTGGGAAATAGACCCAAAAATGCTATTAATTTTACTCCACTCTGAAACATGGATTCAAATAAAGCTGGGGACAGGCAATTGTTTATCAAGGGAAATACCAACTACAAAGGGGCTGAAGCAGGGTTGTGTCCTTGCCCCGACCCTGTTCAACCTCTTCATGTCAGACCTCTCAGCAGAGTTTGATAACTGCAACCATCACGCACCAAATCTAGGGGGCCGTACACTGTCTAATCTTCTGTACACGGATGATTTAATACTGATTAGCAGAACCCCAGTAGGCCTCCAACACCTTTATAAACACGACAAGCAACTTTTCTGAAATTAACGGGTTAAGTATAAACCTAGAAACAATAACAATAAACCAAAAATGCAAAAAACAACCACCTCAGTGGTCTCTACGGGACCAGAGGATGGAGGTCGTGAAAGAATATAAATATTTGGGTATAATCTTCGACAGGAAAGGAACGTTTGGGCAACAAAAAACAGGGATCAGAAACAGAGGGATATCTCTGGCCGTCGCATTAAAGAGCGTAAATAACGGGCCCAAACTTACTCCCTTTGTTAGAAGTATTACAAGCAAGATTATTACCATCAATAACTTATGGCAGTGAATGTATGAGAGGGAGAGATAAGGTGGTGTCTAAAGGAATGTGAATATTATTCAACCTCCCACAGGACACTTCGCCAGCGCAACTAAGGCTTGAGTTCGGTCTCCACAAACCACAAATAGCACGCAAGGGTGCCTACGCCAAATGTTGGCACAAAATAAAGGGAGCTGAGACAGGTACCTTGAATTCATATCTATGGAAAGAGCTGAAAAGGAATAAAGACTGCCCAGCTATGGTCTATCTTCAGGTAGCAATAAGCTCTCTCGCACTACAAGAACTCTGGGAAGCGAATGGGACTCACAAATGTTTTAAGCAGCTCGTAAACAAAACAGTGAAGGCACTATCCCTGGAAGAAGATAAACCACCCATGGGCCCTCCTGATAAGTTTGGTTTTGTCATCCAGAGCTATACCAGGTCTCTACCACAAGCATACCTGGGAACAGGGTTTTCACGGGCTGTGAAGGAATCATTTTTTGCAGTTGAGGATGGGAGTTATACCAGCAAAAGAACATCTCCCCCCATGGAAACGCTTGGAAATTACAACAAACTGCAGACTTTGCGGTGACCAAAAAGAGGATGTCTTGCATTTACTGTGCAGGTGCAAAGGTCTAGAGAAAGAGCGAAGGCTATTATTTAAACAACTCTGGCACCAAAGACGCCTGCAAACTCGCCGACGAGCATTAAAAGCCTGCTTTGCGGAGCGCTAGGTGGCGCCGGACCAGCATGGCCGCTTCGCGGTGAATCTCCGGGCGCCGGACCCCGCAAAACCTCCCTAATCCGTCCTAAGCTGCCCTGGCCGGTTTCTTCCGGGCGCGCTGGAGTCCTGAACCGTCCTGCTCTCCCTGGTTCGGGTTTGGAGCGCATCTACCCCCTCGGAGCTCGACCCTGCGTCTCAGAAGCTGACCGCCGAGAGGAGGCTGCGGTCCCGGTCCTGGGGCGCGGGCGAGCTGCTACTCGAGCTCGCGGCGCCCACGAGGAGTCTGGGCCCGGGTGCGCCGGCGGCCTAAAGGAGGCGTCTCTGCTGCAGTTGCGGGCACCCACCCCCCCCCCCCCCCGGGAAAAAAGCGGGGCTCCTATCTGATGCCCACCTGTGGAGTTCGAGGAGGTGCGGGGCTGTCCCCGAGGAGCCGATTCGTGCCGAGGAACAGGCGGTGAGTGCGGCAGTAGGGAGGCGCACCAGCGGGGCTACCTGAGTTGTTGTGGGGACGGGAGGTGGCCCAACGGGCCGGTTGTCGGGGGCCGGCTCCCCTCCTTCTTCCCCCCCCCCCCCCCCCCCCCCGTCTACGTCACCGACCCTGGACCTGGTTTTCCACAGCCTGCTGGGGACGCTTTGGTGGGTGCGAAGCCGGTGGTCGAGGTGTGTGTGGCTTCCCTTCCCCTCCCCCCTTTCGGCTACGAAGTTCCAGGTGTTGGGGGTGAAGCTGTCCGGACTGGGGGCGAACTGATATTGGAGCCCGCGGTCTCAGGCTGCGTACAGGCCGTGGTGGCGAGGGACCCACCGGGAGGGGGTCTGAAGCTTGGATGCGTGCCCCAGGACTTCGCCTGGAGCGGCGAGGCCTAGCCTTGGCTGCGGTGTGCGGCGGATGGTGACGCACCTCCCTGGATGGCCGGGGGCTGCGGGTTGGTGACGGACCCCAAGAGATAACCGGCTGCCATATCGGGCAGCACGCGGGAAAGTACCCTGTGGGGCCTGCGGCGAGTGGCCCTCTGGATAGACGAGGTGCCCTAAACGTGTTTCCTCCCTCCCGCCATCCGCCTCCCTGGCCCCCGTGGACTCACTGAACGTTGCTCACGTTGCCCATCGACTGGCCGGGGCGTCCCCGTTGTCCGGGGTGCCACCGCCATGGGTAAGGACAGGACACCCAGGCCGACGCCCGCAGCCACCCAAACCAAGATGGACCAATTCACAACCTCCGAGAAGGGGGCGGGCCCCACCGAGGAAGTGGTTCCGACCCCTGGCACAGACCTTGCTGCCATCTTGCAGGCCATCCCTGCGTCCCGCTCCTCCCTGGAGGGTATGGTGAGGGGAGGGCAGGGTTGACGTGGCCCTTCTCCGGCAGGACTTGCGTAACGCCACCGCCCGCATCTCTGAAGCCGAGTCGAGAATATTGACCGCTGAAGACGAAAACCCGCCAGCTGCAGGACCAGGTACATGAACTGACAACCCATTCTAAGGAGCTGCACAGCCAGGTTGAGGATGCAGAAAATCGAGCCCGGCGCAGTAACCTCCGCCTGGTGGGATTCCCGGAGGGGGCTGAGACGGGCCGCGCGGATGACTTCTTGGAGCGCTGGTTTAAATCCTGGATGTCGGCCTGGTTCGTGGTGGAGAGGGCCCATCGTTCCCTGGCTCCCAGACCTCCAGGAGCGCCCCCCCGTCCCTTCATCCTAAAGATCCTTAACTTCAGGGACAGGGACGCGATCCTACGTGAGGCCAGGCGCTCAGAAACTCTCAAATATCAAAACCACACTATAATGATTTTCCCGGATTACACCCGGGAGGTCCAAGAGCTACGACACTCCTACACGGAGGTGAAGCAGAAGATGCGATCCCTGGTCCTCCAATACCAGCTGCAGTTCCCGGCCCGTCTTCGAGTCATTTTCCAGCACAAGGCAATATTTTTTGACACGCCACGAGCGGCCTGGGCCTGGCTAACGGAGGAATGTCCCTTGCATCGATCTGGACAGAGATCACCGGCGGGTGGACGGGTGGCGCCCCGATCATCAAGATCTCGACGACGACGACGCACGCTGCCCCGGAGGCGCGCGTAGGGAGAGGTGGTCATCACGCGCTCCATGGGGCGGCCGCGCCGGGCGTCTGGGGCCTCTTCTGCCTCCTCGGCTGCGCCTACAAGTCCAGCTCCCGCCGGACTGCGGGCCGTGTTCCCTCTGCGGGCGGGCTCCGCAACCCGACCTGTCGCACAAGTGGACACCTCGGACCTTTCCCGCAGCCCAGTCATTTGACTTCCCTCTACTGTTTGTGGTATTTTGTCCGGGGGGGGGGGGGATTGGGACTTGCTTACCAGGCTGTAGAAATTAGAGACCGGACCTCAGTGCTCCCATGTATTTGCTGCTCTCGGCCAGGGCGGATGAATTGGGCTTGTTCTGATCTATTCAGGGGTCCACTGGTACTCAGGCCCGAGCGTTTTAGTTTGGTTGTTGTTACACATAGTTAGGGCGACAGATGCTTCTGTTCTCGAAGTATAGGGTGGGGGGTGAGGGGTTGGGGTTAGTTTGGGGTTGTTTCTTCCTCCTAGGGAGGTTTTTGTTGATGGAGGGTGAAATCCTCTCTGTTGTTGTTCCGAGGCATCATGTAACCTTTGACTTGATCTCCTGTCCGATCTCTCGCTGTCCCTCCTTTCGGGGAGCGCCCACGCCCCCCTCAGCCTTGGTGTGGGCGCAGTGCCCATTGGGTGGCTACTCCATGCACGCTCCCCGGCCCTCCAGGTTTCTGCTTTCGGGGTCACCCCCTCCTCGCCAGGGATGCGCCTATGGCAATAGCATCTGCTTCCACGGCATGCGGAGGCAGCGCTGTACTCTGCTCCCCGCTCCGGGTTCGCTCCTCTTCGCCTCTGAAATGCCCTGCAGACGGATGGCCGGGATCCTTACACTCCGGAATGCGAGAACTCTTGTCTGGCATGCCCCTGATTATACCTATGGCAGACACACCCGTTCCTAAGGCCGCTATGCGCGTATTGTCCTGGAATGTAAATGGCCTTTTGGACCGTTTCAAACGTATGGCAGTCCTTAAATATGCGCAGCGTGCGGAGATCGACGTGCTCCTCCTTCAGGAGACCCACCTTCTTGGCAATAAGTGTCCCTTTCTAGCCCGTTACGGATACGATAGGGTGTGGCACTCAGGCTTTGCTAGGGGTTCCCGTGGGGTGGCTATCCTACTTAAACGGTCCTTTCCCTTTGTACTGGCTCAGGTGCATCTAGACTCCCAGGGAATGGCTGTTGCGGTTTGTGGCACTCTCGAGGGGCGGCCGCTCACCTTGCTGTCCCTCTATGCGGCACCGTCCCTGTTGCAGACTGTCCTCTCCTATACCACAGATCTACTTCCAAAACTTCCGGCGGGTTCGCTCGTCCTAGGGGGAGACTTTAACGCTGTATACACGCCCCGTCTGGACTCGACAGGCCCGATCTCCCTCGCCAGAACCGCTCGCGCGAAGCAACGTTCGAGCTGGGCCGAAGCCCAGGGCCTGTGTGACGTCTGGAGGGTCTGGCACCCACATGCTCGCCAATATACCCACACCTCGGCAGCGCACCACTCTCATGCCGGGATCGACCTAATCTTTGTCCCGTCTACCGACTGTGCAGGGGTTTGCGACGCCCGCATTCTTCCGAGGGGCCTTTCTGACCATTCGCCAGTGCTTATCGCTCTTGGCCCACCTCCCTTTTCTGCCCGCCCGACGTGGCGTCTGAACGCCTGGTTCCTTCAAGACAAAGACTTTCGGAAGATGGTGGGAGGTGAGATTACTAATTACTACTTTCACAACGTGGGCTCCGTCTCTTCCACGGCCATCCTCTGGGAGGCCGGAAAGGCGACTATTAGGGGGGCTGCAAGGGGGCATCTGCAACAGCAGCGCTGACGTCAAATCAAGCAGCTCGCGGCTTGCGAAGCACAGGCCTTGGAGCTTGAGCGGGACCAGGAGGCGTTGAGGGATGCCACGCGGGCGCGACGGCTGGCCTTTCTGCGGGAGGAGATACGCATGCACTCTCTGGAGGCAGCGAGGACTCTTTGGCGCTCCTCGGTGGCCCGGGTTTACGGATAGGGGGAGAAGAACGGTGCGCTTCTCCATCGGCTGGCTACCTACCCCCGGGCAGGGCGGATTATTCCTGCCATAATGGACTCCGCGGGCGAGACCCGCACAGTCTCCGTGGCAATAGCTCAGACCTTTGCGGATTATTACTCCCAACTATACTGGGCCCGGGCGCCGGGGATCTCTCTTGCGGAGTTGATGGGGGCGAGCGGGGCGGCCCTTGGGCGGCTGGGACGGGAGGCATGCGAGACCCTTGACTTGCCCATCACGCGGCAAGAAGTTGATGAAGCGATCTGTCACCTGGCATCCGGGAAGACCCTGGGACCAGACGGTTTCCCACAGGAATACTATGCTCACTTCCGCGAGACCCTTGCCCCGAGGCTTCTGGATCTCTTTGCTGAGGTGGTGGAGAAGGGTTCGTTCCCGCAGGAAACGGACACAGCCACTATAGTCGTCCTTCTGAAGACGCAACCCCCATCACAGTCCTGCTTGGATTATCGACCGATATCTCTCATCAACACCGAGCTTAAGATATACGCCACCATCCTCGCACAACGGTTGCTCCCGCTTCTTGTCTCACTGGTCCATTCGGACCAATGCGGGTTTATGCCAAACCGAGGGACCAGACACTGCCTGCGGCGCTTGCATCTTGCCCTGGCCCACCGAGAGCGCCTTTCTCCTTATCTGGCCCTTCTACTGGTTGACTTCGAAAAGGCTTTTGACTCAGTGGGGTGGGAAAATCTCGGAGAGACCTTGGAGCGAATGGGTTTTGGCCCCCAGTTTCGCGCCATGGTCCGTGTCCTGTACGCGGACCCACGGGCCCGAGTGTTGGTTGATGGGACTCTATCCCGCACGTTTTCCATAGGACGGGGGACACGGCAGGGCTGCCCGCTCTCGCCCCTCCTCTTCGCCCTGGCAATGGAGCCCCTGGCCGTGCTGATCCGGTCGGATCCTGTTCTCCGTGGATGGGACTGGCCGGGTATGGTCCCTGATAAAATTGCTCTATACGCGGACGATGTCCTGCTCTATCTCTCGGATCCGGCTGTCTCGGGTCCTCGTGTCCGCCGGATTCTTCGCTGGTTTGGTCAGGCTTCTGGTCTCCACCTAAACTCCAGGAAATCTGTACTGGTCCCGTTGCACCCGTCTAGGGAGTGTTTCGACTGGCAGTCTGATATTCCCCTCCGGAGACTCTCCTTTAAATATCTGGGGATCTGGGTCACCCTTCTACCGGAGCTCTGCTGGGCCCTTAATGTGGCCCCCGTGGTCAATAAGACTAGATCAGATATGGTAAAGTGGCAGTTGCTCCCGTTGAACCTGCTGGGGAGGATTGCACTTTATAAGATGATGATCCTCCCCAAGTTTCTATATATGCTACAGAACACGCCCTGCTCCTTCTCCCACTCTTGGTTCCGGGACCTGGACAGGACCACGATTAAATTTCTCTGGGGTGGCGGTAGGCCCCGTCTAGCTTTAGACCGTTGCCGGGTTCCTTCATATGACGGAGGCCTGAGCATGACTAATCTTTACTTGTACTATCTTGCCACGCGGCTGCTGGTGGTCCATGACTGGTTCTCAGGCGGATGGGACGATCCGGCTTATAGGCTAGAGGTGAAGCTCACCGGGTTCTCTTCTATTCAGAACATGCTCTATGAGGCGACGATCCCTCGGTCGCTTCCGGATGTTGTGCGGGCCCCCTTTTTGGCGTGGCGTGCCGCCTTACAGCACACCCATTGGTCGAAGATACTGACCCTGGTTACACCACTTTGGCATGATACTTGGCTGCGGGAGGTATCGGGGCTTGAAGGTTTTCGTGCTTGGGATCTTCTGGGGATATCCCGCTTGGGTGATGTCTGGCAAGGGAGCCACATGTGTTCCTTCCAAGAGCTCCGGAACCGGTTTTCTTTACACTCTTCGCAATTCTACAAGTATCTCCAACTGCTCCACGCAATCCAATCTCACGTCCTTCTGGACTCCAGGATTCCCGACCATAGCCCCCTGAGGCTCAGGTGATGCTGGGATGTCTTGGGGGGAGGTGGGGGGTGGGGGGGGGGGGGAATATCCCGTATTTATCGGTCCCTGGTCAATAACACCCCGGTGGATTGGAACGGATTGAGGCAGCGGTGGGAGACCTGGGTGGGTCCTCTGGATGAAAATGATTGGAGGGACGCCCTTATGGCACCCAGGACGATCACCACGTCGGCTAGACTGCGGCTTATCCAGCTTTACTATCTCCACGCCGCATATCTGACCCTGGAACGCCTATACCATGCGGGCCTGTGTCATGCTGCTTCATGCGCTCGGTGCGGGGTAGATCCGGCGGATTTCTTTCATATGGTCTGGTCTTGCCCACGCCTGGGGAACTACTGGGCTGAGATTGAAATCGAATTAACTGAGGTCCTAGGATGGGAGGTCCCCCATGACCCTAGGCTGGCTCTGTTGGGAATAACGGATGGGTTGGACGGTTCCCGTAATGATAAATATTTCCTAACTACTGCTCTGGTGGTGGCTAAAAGAGACATTGCAGCCGCCTGGAAGCAGATTGACCCACCCGAAGGTGCTAAATGGAGAAGAGGGGTGGACTGGTGCGCAGCACAGGAACGGACATTGTACACTACCCGGGGCTGCCCCAAAAAGTTTCGCAGTATAGCTCGGGGGCTTGTTTTAGGGGGGGGAATACGAGGGACGGGATCGGAAGGTTGGGGGAGGGGATGGGGGATCTTGCGATTGCTTATCAATGATTCTGTGATAGGTCTTGTTTATGCCAAGTTAATCGGATTGTTATGTGCTTTTTGATTTCGCTGTCTATAAGAAAATAAAAATTTGTTTATCAAAAAAAAAAAAGCCTGCTTTGCAGGAGGAGACATTCAATTAGCTTGTAGATTGGTCCGTTTTTATGAAAATAGCAAAAACTATGCTAAACCCTCCTGCTAGTACATGAATAGACTAAAAACACCAAAACCCAAAATTCCATCCTTATCTGTTAAGCAGTCTTCTTGTTAGATTTGCTGTGAACCTTTAGGGTATAGTAAGTAGAAAGAGTATAAATTAACGATTGTTTAATGGAAACCCTTTGCTTTCAATTTTTAATCTAGGCTAGTTTAAAGAGATTTAACAATTTTCGCTTATAGTAAATAGTACTAACTCAAAAGCATAAACACATTGTTAAATTTTAAACGGTTTTAAACTAACCTCCTCGTAATGAAATGAGTTGTTTTATGGGTTTTGTAAAGGTGCCTTCTTTTGTATTCTTAGCTCAATTGCAAAGACTTTTATCAATCACGCAGTAAAGAATTTCAATTTCATATTTCCTATATGACTTCTCGGCATAATTCCTGAAAATAGGTTTTAAAACCTCAAAGAAATCTGAATGTGTTGGAACAAATTTAGACATGCTGAGATTAGTTTGTTCGTATGATTGAAAAAATCCACAAAGGCTTGGTATATCTTACCCAGAGCTTCACCGTTGTTGATTATATTTTCCCACTTTATATTTCTAAAGTTATTTTTAACAGTCAGTGGCACGAAGATGATGTTATTGACGCACTCATGGGACTTAAAGAGCATGTCAACAGAGAATTGTAGTGCAAGGTCATTGTGGTCATTATCCAAGAGTAGTATTCACCCGATGTCACTCGGGCATTGCCATAATCTTAGATCAAAGAGTATGTAGTGTGGCTACTTAACGGGTGATAAGTGTGTGAAGGGGAGTCGGGCATCATATCACTCTCAAACTCCCCCAATGGTTGAAATCAATTCATACACTCCACCGTTATCACATTTGAGGAAGTTGGTCTTTCTCCCATGTCCCCACCTGTAGGTCTCTGAGTTTACTAGTTTGCAAAGTGAGGCTTTCTTGGTTCAGTACAGCGCCGGCCGTTGTACACCCCCAAGCCCTCCTCCCCTCCCAAGTGATTTTGTTAAGTAAGACTTAATGCCCCCTTGCCTGCTTTTATTCTTTATCGGATTATTCCTCTTCTCATGTGTTTGTTTGTAATAAACCCTCCCCTTCCTCGATTAGAACGTCCATTTCGTCTAAGGCGCAATTAGCTGTTTCATGTTTTGCCTGCTTCTTATCCTCCCCCGCCTCTTCTAGGTTGTCTGCTTTCCTCTTCCCCATTAAAGGGATGAATAATCAATCCCCACTCACACTTGGATAGGAAAAGGTTAGAAATTGGGTTGGTAATAAAAGTGAGAATTAATAATGTAGTATTATGGTAAAATTACGACGAGACTAGAACCGACTAATTATCACTACAGCAAAATGAACCAAAGTGCATAAGCCATTTGCTGCTAACATTAATATCCTCGTACAGCAAATGAATAAATGAGGAGGAATAAAATAAGCTTGTCACTACACATCAGCTTACCTGGACTAGTCTGATAAACAAATCCGTTCCACCACTAAAGGCTATCCTTCACTGCCCCACACGCATGATAGGCAGGTCACAAAATATGTTGATGGGGTAAAATGAACTCCAAGTAACAAGGACCATCCCATCCTGACCACCACAAGCTTGTAGTGAGCAGCGAGGTTCAACAGTACATTTTGTGCGGGAGCTAAGGGGGGAGGCAGGGGTGCCCAGCCCCTTCCGAGCTCTTATGGGTGCAGCCAAGACCGCTCGTGGCCGGGGTGTGGCTTCACCATCTGATTGTGAGTCCCCTGGGACCCACATTCTTTATGAACAGAAGAGAAGAGTGGAGCGAACAGACAAAGAGGTCAGTAAGTTTTAGTCTCCTGATGTTGTCCACATGAAAGATCAATACAAGAGCAGCAATAAGATTTGTGGAATAAATAAAGCAAGGTTGTTTATTCCGTAAAGACCATGTCTATCCGATACCCCTTTCTGAGAGTGATAGTTGAATAGCAATTGATTATAAGAGCAAACTGCAATATAATAGAAAGGGACTACTACCACTTTGAATTAAGTATTATATTCTTGTCTTGCATGGTTTTTTTTTAAAAAAAGTACACAGAAATGTAAATTAAATATTTTGAAAAGTGCTTCTCTAGAGGTAACTATTGCAGTAAGTGAAGTAGTCAATAGGAGCACCTAAACACAAGCCAGGTCAAAGAATTAATTTCTTTGAGCAAATTAGCAATATGCATGGAGAAATCAATAATTTTCAATCAGAATGCCTGTAATAGAAGAAAAGCCCAAATGCATGAGGTTTAAAATGTCAGTGCTTCCGGGAAACAACATACGTTAGAAAATAATTAAAGGTCAAAGGTTTGCAGCATAGTTATAAATATTGTTCAGAAGAAACTTTTGACATTGGATTAATTAAATTCATATCAGGAGTGGGTGCTGTATTGCCGTTTAGTTAAATGGAGCACGTAACGAATTCTTTTCTTTAGAAAGTAATTCAAAGTCAAAAAGTGTGAGAATTATTGTAAATGTTGTGTATAAGAAACTTGTCCTCACTGAATTACTTAAATTCAGACTAGGAGCTGTTGCTGTGTTTTCAGGAGCAGTTTAGTTGATAAAACGGCCGTGTGGAAATGTTGTGCTGCCTTTAAAATGGAAAGGCTTGCATCATCAAGGTGAGCAGGGTCAGCAACTTTAAGCCATCTGTTTCAAGAAGAAATGTCATTTGTTCTTTCCAGATGAAGAGGAGTTTTGGACCAAGACGGAGCATTGGTGAGAGGCACCCATCGGTGCCTAGCCATAGCCCCATAGGTATGCTTTCTCCTTAATGGTCTTATTTTATTTTTTAGAGATGAGGAAGTGGATGATGAAGAGGAGGAGGCTGATGAGGATGATGAAAGTGATGAAGATGATAATTATATGGAAGAAACCAAGGCGAGCAAGCAGGCAAAAGAAGACTTTAAGAAAGTGACATTTCAATTATCAGATGACAGTGAAGGAGAGGAACTTGGAGATATTCTCGGTGGAAAGAAACATGACACCCCCGAACCAAAGTCTTCTTTTGAGAAAAGACAGGAAAAGGTATTTTTTTGTATTTTGTGACCCCCTCCCCTCCATCCCTTTATATGGAAAGAAACCCTACTAATTAATTTACAGTGTAGACCTCCACATCAGAGGTGGTTGTAGTGGTGTCAAAGACCCAACTTCCAATGAAATCATGAGTCTTGTCATACAACTGCTTTTCGTTGTCTTCAATAGTAGCACGTTAAAGTGCTCTGGGGCAGAGGCCAGCAGAAAGAAGAATGGTCTATATTGGTGGTTAGTACTTGAGCCATCCAGGACACACAATGAATCTGCCAGGTGCAAGTGAGGAGTGGCCAAGCGGGGAGGGGCCAAGCCACTGCGCGTGTGCACACACACACGCACACACACGCACAAACACACACACATACAAACAAAAGAAGCTTTGGCAAAGCCAATAGGTCTCGCCTTTGAGACCTATTGTCTTTAATAATGCCTTTTGTCATGCTGCAAGTACATCTGTACACATGTACAAAAGAAGATGACAAAAGCCTTGCAGCCGCATCATTTTGTGTGATCACACACGCAAGTGCCTTCAAAATTTCTAGAATGCTTTTTTTTTTTTTTTAGTTTACTGATCCCGAAATGTATTGGTAAATTAAAAATGAAAGTAGCACACTAACACTTTTTCTTAAGTATAACATTTAAAAAAAACAAATAGGACTGAAGAAAGGGGGGTGACAATGTAGGAGCGTGTGAGGGCAGAAAATAAAAACCATGATTTAGGGGAGGGAGAGGAAAAGCAGCATTCCAGGGAGTCAGTGGGCAGAAAGGCTAGAGAGAAGCACACAAGCGAGAGAGAGCTAGCGGGTGCACTGTCTTACCCCCCACAAGCACTTAAAAACACCATACATCGTAAAATCTGGTTTCAGAACACCACCAGGTTCCTATGTCAACAATAGCATGAGGACCCTTCCATAATTGAAAACTTGAATACCTGCCAAAAAGACAGTATTCTCATTTTACAATACTTTACTTAGCAGTCCAATCGAGAGAGCTTTCTCTATATACATGAACAAACATGGTAGTCCAGTCCTGAGTGCTTCTCTGCGTATATAAATGTGTGCACAGAGACCTGTTGTCATTCGCAGCCAGTTACCTGCAGTCCACTCACAATTTTTAGGTCGAGGACCGTCCGGTCTGCCGAAGGCAGAACCGGAAGTCGGAGATTTAATGTTTCCTAGAGTGGCTATTTAGCCCGCCTCTCTTTTTGCTTCTCCTCCATTGGCTGGCTTCCTAAACGGAGGCCAGCCATTGGAGGAGAGAGCCGTCCCTCCAAATAGGCTCCGTCTTTTTCAGATTTGGGGGCGTGTTCCCTGCTCTTCTTTCCACTTTTTAGCCACGCCCCCGAATCTGAAACCGATGCTGCGTTTCTCCGAGGCATTTCTGCTTCGCCTCGGAGAAAGGCAGTGGTGTGCTTGTATATGGGGCTAAAAGGGAGCGAGCTGTTTCCGCGTTGTTCCTGCCCACTCCACATTCTTACACAAATGTAGTTCATCTTTGACTGATAAACAGTTGTCATGTTCGAATAGAAGCGGAGTCATCTAAGAGCTTTAGGAGCAGCATTGTGATCTTGGCCTCGGAAGGCCAGTGCACTTTTAGAACGGACGTCGAATGTACTTGAGTTTTCTTAGACGCAGACCAGCGATTGCCATCGTGTTGCTTGCTGTCGGGTTCGCTTGCTCTGCCGTTACTATTGTGATATTGGTTACAAGATATTCGGTGTGCTTTCTGGGTGTGTTTCTAGCGAATATATATGGCAGCGTGTTTTAGAGACGGATTTCCATTCCAACGCATAAGCAGCCATCTTAGAATGGGGAAGGTCCCGCGTTTCTCTTTGTCCATGTTTTTCAAGTGTATGTAAAAAATTCTCGCTGTAGCAATGCTTCTGATGGTAAATGTGCGCGTGTCGGCGCAGATGGGCGAGGGCGTCTTTCAAGTGGTATAATTCGACCTCTCGCATAATTTAGCATGTGTGCAGCGCAGGTAGGGATGCTCTATTGGGTTCACTAGATAGGGTTAACAAATATCCTGAGTTCACGGAAGGGTTATTCAGGGGCAGAGCAGGATGGGAAAACACGTGTCTGGTACTTGTGACATAGTCGCGCACTAAAGAACTTTTCCACATCTCTGCAGCCAGATCCTCCTGTATTGCATGTACGTTTTTAAATATACAAAAGAGACACTTTCAGAAATGTCTGTTAAAAGTTTAACATATGACACGTGTACACTGTAACTTAATGTCTAGTCGCTTGCGAAGTTTCCTTGTAAGTGGTGAATTGCTTCTTAACACAAGTGTTTTGTTAATTTATTCTGATATACGTTCTGTTTGCGGCTTGGGGTTTACCCGTGTACAATGTATTTTCCAAGTGTCCCCTTGTACATGGTTGTTATTTTGAATGTATATTTTTTTTCTCCCCATTTTATGTAGCGCGAATTCGACTCAAACGTTTTGGAGCGCTCTACATGAACACCAGTTTCATTACACAAGGTCATTCCATTTTGTAAGGCGCGGGGAAATTAAATGATTTGTCCAGAATCAAAGGATGTTGAGTGTGAAAGCACAATTTCTAAAAGGAAACAGACAACACACGTATTTGGTATGAAATAAAGAGCGAAGTTTATTTGCCCAAGGCTTGAGCAAGAACGCTTAGTTAACCAAACTGCATAAGCATTCTGCCTCACTGGTGTGCTTTGTGCTTTTTTTAGCTCCCCTCCCAGCTGAGGCCAGTCGCTCCACACCAGGTGAGGTCAGTCCCGCCACACCTCGAGTCAAATCCGTCCACCGAGGGGTGTATGCTCGCCCATTCCTCCCCCACCACCTTCCATGAGTGAGGAGTTCCGGCGTCCGCTGCTTCTTTCTCAAACTCGGCACTAGTGTGCGCGTAGTAAGGAGGTCCGCCCCGGCGCCAGAGAGGCTCGACTCGTGCCTTCTGCCCTCCCCGTGCCACCTCCTCTCCTCTGCAGGGATCGGCTCAGAATCGTCCAAACTGGCCCCCAAATCCCGACATGGCACAATGCCCCTGAACTAGTGATGTCCTGGTTTTTAGAATAACTAACTCATTTTCCTCCTTTACATACACCACATGAAATTAACATGCAGTGAGACATGATGGCTCACAAACCTGATAAACTATAATTTTAAAATAAAAATCTTGCTCAAAACAAAAACGTTTTCACTTGTTTGTTTTATGAGCGAACAATCAGGGCTCCTAGATTATCAATGCCCAGTGTACTTCCACCGTAGTCCGGCACCGCTCAGCAGCGGCTAGCACTATCAGGCAGTGCGGGGATCCCGCGGAGCACACAGTCTGCTTCATGATCAACTCTCTCTCCCTTTCTGACTACACCGGTTCCGAAAAAGAACATGCAGTGACAGCTGATGCAACGCAAGGAAACGTGTGTTCACAGGCTTACTGGGAGTAGTATTTCAGTATGCAGCCCGTGGTTGTTGGTGTTCATGATACCCTAGACAACATAAAACTACATCCCCCGGCGTCCTATACGAGGGAGGCATATCAAAGTAAGGGAAGGTAATGACTTTCGCGCAGGTTGACGGGAATTTTAGTCTTATTGGTTACTCAATTATGTTCAAATAAGTATTTTAACCGTGGAAAAAACTTACATATGCCAATATGCACATGATGAAAGAAGCTCAGCAAATTCGGTGGGGCGTAGTTCTTTCAGGTTGAGATGTTCGGGAGTGCCCCGAGGTCCTTGAGTAGAGGTTCAGACGATCTATAAATTAAAAAAACAACTATATATTGCGTGCCGACCCTATAATGCCGAGACCATTGCATTGTAAACCACCGGTGTTTTTGTCCCGGCGGTAGCAACACAAAGAGGCCTGGTGACTCACCGGGGGATGGCACAGCTCTCGCGGGCGGCGCCAGGTGGATCTGTGTGGCTCTGTATGTATGTCTGGGGGATACACTTTGTATGTGTGTGGCTCTGTGTGGGTGGTTCTGTATGTGTGTGGGGTTGGCTCTCTCACTACGTCACTCTCTCTCCCTAACTCTCTCTCTATCTACCTCACTCTCTCTCACTACCTCACTCTCTATTTCAATACCTCACTCTCTCTCTCTCACTACCTCACTCTCTCTCTGCTAATGCAATAGGTATCACATATGCAAAAAAAAAGCTAATGCCAATAGAAATGCCAATGCCATTTATTTAGGGATACAATAATGATAAAAAACCTATAATGTTGCCGAGACCATTGCATTGTAAATGCTTGTTTTATTATGTTACTCTTACATTCAGCAACCAGCTGACCATTTAATAAAAACTTCCCATTCTTTATCCTCCAGAGAGTGACCGCCAGAAGATTTCATTCCCACCAGCGCCATCTTCAACCCTGCTTTACTCTATCCAAGGCACTGCGTGCCATAACCACTTTTATCAAACCTTGATTTTTTGCCATTGCTGGCTCTGTACTCGTACCGATGTAATCAATCTGTGTTTCACCGTTATTTACTATTCAGTCGTGGTGCCTTATTTCTCTCAAGTTACACGGCTCATGGATAATACCCTCTAACTCCCAACAATTTAGACAGCGTCCCTTATTTAATCATCCTAACGTACATTATACCTTCCACTATGTTGTTGGTACATAAACATTCTGTACAAATAATTTCATACTGCCTATAACAAGTTTTTTTTAAAACTTGTTTTCATTAAACATTTTTATATATTTTTATACAATCAATAGGTTAGTTGGCGGCAGCACCCGAGTCTGGCCGTGGACGATAGTTCAATGTTATGGCAGTGCTTACCCATGTGCTGGTTGCGGTTTGAAAGGAGGAAGATATACAGTTCGGAAAAGGATAGACGAGTAAGAGAGGAAAAAGAGAAAGAGTTAGAATAGCCCAAAAGAGAAGCATACATTCACATTCACGGCACGACCCCTAGAGGTTGGTAGGTCAGACCGTATTACAAAGAGTCCCCGGGTCAGGATTCTTGAGAGGAGTTAGCGGAGCTTCCTCCGTAGCAACAGTTTAGTGTTTCATATTCATGGGGGCTTGTATGGGTCTATGGCCTTGTCCAGAGACTCCCATAGACCTTTGGATGATGCCTTCCATGGGGAGTACTGAAGCGCTAAGCTGTCCGCTCCTCTGAGGTGGGTGATCCAGTTCAGCCAACATTGGTAGGTGGTTTTGCTGGAGTCTTTCCAGTTGGTTAGCACCAGATGACAGCCGCGGTCAGTAGTAAGTCCATCAGCTCCTTATCATTCTCAGAGTGAAGATCCGATCTCATAAAAGCAGTGGTTAGCGAGGCGAAATCCCTCATTGTTTTGATTTTGAACACATAGTCAATAAAGTCAAACACCCCTCCCCAGAATGTCTTGAGAGTTGGGCAGTGGTAGATGAGGTGTGCTAGGTCCCCCTTCTGTGTGTTGCAGTTCCAGCATAGGGAGTGATCCCTGAGGCCTAACGTGTGGAGGCGGTCTGGGGTTCAGTAGGTCTTGTGTATTAACCAGAATTTAGTTTGTGCTAGGATTGGGGTAATCTTGTTTTGTGTGACCGAGGACCAAAGTGTTTTCCTCTTCTGGTCTTTTAGTGGGTGGTGTAGTTGTTTGTCCCAGTATTCGGTTGTTTTTCTGTTGAGTTTGGTGCTATTAGGGCGTAGTAGCTTGTAAATTTGCGAGACTTGGTAACCTAGTTTATTGATGTTAGTAACTAATCGGAAGATCGACGGTTGGGTTCTGGTTAATTTTGTCTTGGCCAGCGCTGTTTTTATCTTTAGGAATTTGTAGATGTCTATGTCTTCTAGTTGATAACGTGTTTTCAGGTCTGCGAAGGTAATAGGGGCTGTCCCCTTCTCTAGTTGGTGCGGGAAGCTTATACCTTTCTCTATCCAAGACTCAAAGTTAAGACTCTTCCCCTTATATTTGATGCTCCTGTTAGACGACAGGGACTCTGCCTTGAATCCCTTGATGCTAACCTATAACACATGTATTAATCCACTTCTTTGCTCAGTTCATAGTGAAACAAATTTGTATGAAGCAGTATTATCTGTGTTCATGCCAGCCGTTCTCCATCGTGCTACTACCGTCCCAAAATATATATTTTTTAAACATGAAAAGAATATCAAGGAAAAGGAGCATATATTAAACAGTTTATTCAATGTGCCTCACCAACTAGTAGTTTAATTCAAATGAAACCTCTCATTTCAACCTTGTCATTCAATCCAGCTGGCTGCGAAGTCCCTAGCCTGGGTATCCAAAAATATTCCTTTTGGGCCCTGGGTGGTGTTTTTAGTTGTTGTTACTAAAAACCTCATTGGTTGACGTTATGCTGCATCTCCATCCAATGTGTAACCCATAGAGCTGTCTCATTGTTAAGTCTCGCCTAGCGAACGCAGCGCATGCGTTGCTTCGCCTTGGCGAGACTATTGTTGTCGGTTTGGTGTGCGAAGGGAGACAAAACCTGTGCGCACCTGGACAGGCGCACGGTGTCTCCTCTCTAGCGATGTAAGGTTTCACACGCTCCCACCTTGATTTAGGTTTCAGTTTCACTGCACGATGCAATATACAAGGCAGTCACATAAATTTCAGCGCTTCACCGTGCGATGCAACTATACAAGGCAGACACATACATTTCAGCGCTTCAGCATATCAAGAACTTTGTGCTGCATGGTATTTACTTTGCATCTTTTTGCTTTTGTTGTCTCAACACACAACAGTATTGTTCTTGCCTCGCCGTGCTTTTTATCTGCCCCGCACTCTATCCTACCACTTATCCTCAGGTTTTTAACTCGCTGTGCGAACCAGGTCAGCAGAGCTGCTCTAGAGCCAGAGAACCAGGTCAGCAGAGCTGCTCTAGAGCCAGAGAACCAGATCAGCAGAGCTGCTTTAGAGCCATAGAACCAGGTCAACAGAGCTGCTTTAGAGCCAGAGAACCAGGTCAGCAGAGTCGTTGTAGAGCCAGAGAACCAGGCCAGCAGAGCTGCTCTAAAGCCTAAGAACCAGGTCAGCAGAGCTCCACTAGAGGCAGGAACCTATTCAACCCTGGTCCAGAAGCTGTGGGGACCCAATTATGTACCTGATCCTCATGTCAGGAGGTCAGGATACTAGCCCTTTGAGTCACTCTGGGGTCCTAGGTTGAAGATGGGTTCCAGGTCCAGTTCTTCCTTTCAAGGCATAAGGCAGCAGGTCATCACAGAAGGCAGCAGTTCTTCTAGAGCAGCAGTCCAGTATAGTGACAGTTCTTCAGCAGCACAGTAGCCCTTCTTCTTTCAGAGTATCACAGGTCCAGAAGTGTACTGAAATGGTAGGATCTGAGGTCTGGTTTGTATACCCAGTGGTGACTTTGAAGCGGTGGAGACTTCAAAGAAGGTTCTTTGAAGTGCACAGAGGTCCTGCCTGCCCTGGCTCCAGACTCACTACAGGAGGATTCAGCCCTTTGTGTATGAACAGGACACAACCTATTCAGGTGTAAGTGTGAGGCTGTGCCAAGTCACACCTAAGCTCCCATTATGTGTGGCTGTCTAGAGGGACTACAGAAAGCCCAGCTGTTACCCACCCAAGACCTGTGATCGGAGCCAGGCATCAGGCACCAAATGGCTAAAACAAGAAAATACCAACATTCTAAAAGCTGCATTTTCAGAATTGGTTTAAAATCCGCCCTTCCCATAAGTTGTGATTTTCAATCGTGATTCCAGTGTCGCCAAACTTGGAAAGTCTATCTCTTCACAATTGGGAAGTACACTTATAAAATGTAATACAGTAATCCCAATGTTATCCTATAGGAGAGATTGATTTTGCAGTAAAACTTTAAATGTAACTGTCTACTTTTTTTTTATACACTGCAACCTGCCCTTGAGCTGTCCAGAGCCGATCTTGGGGGTGACTTATATGTATTAAAAATGAAGGTTTGGGCCTGCCAAGAGGTTTAACTTGACAGGTCGACATGGCAGTTTAAACTAAACACACAGGCTCTGCAACGGCAGGCCTGAGACATATTTAAAGGGCTACTTAAGTGGGTGGCACAATCAGTGCTGCGGGCCCACTAGTAGCAATTAATTTAAAGGCCCTGGGCACCTGTAGTGCCCTTTACTATGGACCTACAAGTAAATTAAATATGCCAATTGTGGATAAGCCAATGTTACCACATTTTAGGGAGAGAACACATGCACTTTAGCACTAGTTAGCAGTGGTAAAGTGCCCAGAGTCCTAAAGCCAACTAAAACAAATTGGGCAAAAAGCAGAGGAGGAAGGCAAAAAGCTTGAGGGTTACCCTGCAGAAAAGGCCATTTCCAACAACAAACACATCTCCTTTATCTACTACCTTCATGCTTATCAGCAAGGGTGACTGGGGGTATACACTCACTGTTTTCAGGTGGTTCTTTCTCCAAACCAGTCACTGGTTTAGTTGAAAAAATGTATTTCAGCCTAAGCTTTATTATAAATTTGTGAAGTCCTGTCTCTGTAACATAAAGTGTTGAACTACTTGTGGCTACAAAAGAAGTTCCCCTTCCATTAGGTGAACATGGTTTGGTGCTCAAGCATCTGTTTTCCAGTTAGTGTATGTTTGGGCAACGTGCATGTGTTTCACTGAATTTATTGCTAGTCCATATAGTGTTCTTTTAATCAACGAGGTGTTATCTGATAGCCTTTAGTGTTTTCATCCAGTCTTGTATTTCCAGGTTGGCTAGCTAGAGGACTCTGAGGCTGTGTGAGACTCCGATATGTACAGAACCGAGTAAGAAATACATGTTGTCGGAGAGTAGAGCACCGCTATATATTTACGGTGTATTATAGGCATTCCTGGAGTAAGCAGAATAAGGTCACACGGCCATTGAATTAATTATTGTTTACCTGAAAACAAGTTTAGAATTCATTGTACATTTCGGAACCGAAATCGCAGGTCTTTCAACACCTGTGGAAGCATTTTTGCTTCTAAACAAAGTCAGTTTGGTAACTTGAGCAAGCAGTATGTGTAGATGCAGTGTAGGAAAGTGAAGTATTATGTGGTGATGCTGGTTGAGCTTCATCAGACATGGTCCTTGGATTCACAATAATAAATCCTTAGCTCAGGCTTGGTAGTATGGCAAAGAGCAGTCAGACTTTACTAGAGGAACATGGTAAAGCATTTCAGAGTACTAACATGGACGATAAGTAATTGATAGGCTTCCAAAGAAATCCGACACCAATTTATAAAAATAAAACCGATTTTTATATTAATTTAGACACCAAAACTAATGTGATCAGATACACATAACCAAAGTTATGGATTTTAGAAGAAAACATAAATCATAGCAAATCAGTACTGCAGAACTTTTGCATTGTGGTCAGTGGGAAAAATTGGTAGTGACAATCGGTCACTTGCAGGTTGAGTTGCGTGGTAAGGTGAGGGTATAGGTGATGCGGGTCCAAAGACCAAGCCTCGACAGTCAATTCAATTTTTCCTGGCCCATGGAGCCCGGGTACAGAGTTGTCCTAGCTGTCCCCGGTACTGAACGGGAGCCACAGGAGAGCTGCTTTTACCACTTACACTGTGCTGTGGGGAAGCAGGGTAAAGCTCAACAACGGGCCGCTGCTGACATTGGTCGAAAGTTGGATGCCGTTTCCTCTTGATGCAGCGTCGAGTGAAGGGGTCATATGCCGGACAGGCTGCCAACAAGCCTTGACAGAGGTAAGTACAGCAGATAAGTACTTTGATGTCTGGTGGTGCAGGGGAACACGGAAGCTGTCTGAAACTTCATGTACAGAACTCAAGTTCCCTCAATACACTAGACCAGAGGTACTGAAAGTACGGCCCAGGGGCCGAATGCGGCCCTCCTGCCTGACCTTTACATGTGGCCCCCTGGGCAGAAGCAGCACTGGGCTGCTGTTTACTCGAATCCGCACTAACATGAATACAAATGTTTTAGGAACACCTTTATTTATAAAGACAGCAAACGTGTAAAAATACATGTATTTCATTGACCTTTAGTACCATTTAGGTAAATAAAATTTTAGCAGCGCATTCAGAAGTATTTTTGTTAAAGTGATCGTTTTCAAACCTTAATTTAGAAACGGTCATTCACACCCTCTCCCCACCACCCTGACAACAATGCCATGATGATTACATCAAAGCACAGGAGATGGTTTTGAACAGCACACATCCTGAAGTCCTGTATTTCGAGTTTCTCTTATATGTGATAATGAAGAAAAAACGGAGGGAAATTAAATAAAACAATTGTCCAGGGTCACACAATTCGGTCAAGTGGAGAAGCCGGGATTCATCCCAGGTTTTCTGGTTTTACATTGCACAATTTTCAGCCACTAAATATACATGCTTTGCTTCCCCTACTCCGACTTTACACCCCCGCTGGCATCAGTGTGGCCCTCGGTCACACCAAAGACCAAACTTTGCAGCCCCGGGTAAAATGTTTGTGAGTACCCATGCACTAGACCATCTGGATTTGGGCGATCTCTTGGAGGGCCTGATGGCCATCAGTTCTTCAGATCCGGAGCGTTGTTTTACCTGCAGTTTGCAGGGGGTTAGTGCCACTAGTCCAGGGGAGTCTAAGGTAGCTTCTGGCTGTAACATGAGTTCCTCTGTCTGGGGGAATCAACCTTTAGCCCAGGATGAGCCTTGATTGTGCCGTTCCAGGAGTGTTGCCACAGGTGCAGAATCTCCCTGTTTTCGTTTGTCGCAGACTCTGGTCTCTTCTTTGTCCTCTTTGATACAAGTTGGTTCAGTACTGAGGTTCTGGTGTCAAGGGTAGCCCTTCAATCCTAGATTTAGGATTGCGGGTGCAAGCTACCAATGGGTTCTAGCCCCTGCAGCTAGTCCGCCTGTGAAGGGACCACAACCGGGGGGTGTAGGTCACATTTTCTACACAAAACCCACTATTCCACCACTTTTTTAAAATGACAGAAGTCTTCCTGAGCTGTACAGGTGTAGCTGGCCTTCTGGGGGTTTACACCTGACTCCCTGATTTTCCCAACTGTCCGGGTGCCAGTGTACCTTGACTGGAGGAGGGCCGTGTCCTCCTTTGTGAGGCAGGCTGGTTGCATATCACAGGCATTGCATCCTTTTAGGCTTGCTGCCTTAATGTGCCACTTTGCCAACCTGTTATGGAGGGAGGTGAGACCTCCTGCCTGTCCACGCCACTGTTTTTGACTCCCGGGAGAGTTTACACCTCCTGGCATGGGTCAGAATCCCGTCTTATTGGAGAAAACTCAGGCTGCCAGCCAGACCACAGGAAAGGCTGGGGAAACAAGTTCTGCAACCTCTAAGGTAGCCACCTGAGAGAATGCCAGATTGTCCTCGATACGAGATTCATGGTAGGGGTGATGTGGCACTTTGTTTGATTTCCAAACATATGTTATTCAGGCAGTACTATAATGAAGCTGCCCACTGTCGATTTTCCCAGGTGCCAGCCACTGTTATCCTATGAACTGTATCACTTATAGTGTCCTTCAATGGTAAAGCCCACAATAGGGAAATATAAGCTTGCATTTACATGTACACAACTTAAATGTATTGCACACTACCTCCTGGGCTTTAGGAGGCCTTCCTGAAAGGTGACTGGCATATATTAAAATAGTGCATTTACTTTGCCACACGCCTGCTGTCTGTAGTTTACTTGGGTCACTCAGGGTGGCACAAACAGTGCTTCAGGCCCCGGTGACCCCTTTGACACCCATCCCCTGGGTACCAGTGGTACCATATACTAGGGACTTATAAGAGGGTTAAAATCCTTTGCCGGTTGGGTTTACCAATTAAACGTATCCGTTTTTAAGGAGAGAGCACTGGCACGGAGGCCTCTGCAGCAGGCTCCAGTACACTTTCAGAGTCATAACCATTAGCATTAGGGCAAGGGTGTTTTCCTACACAATGCAGCACTGTTTTTCGCTGTAAAACCGGTGTACCCACCTTTTCCAGTGAAGTAATGGAAAGGTGTATTTGGAAACTTTATAGAGGCTTTGAATGGGAAGGGGTGTCCATCAGTTCAGAAAGCTCTTCCTGTGAGCACTTTTGGAAAGGAGAAATAAGGAAATTCAGCCAATCACCAGCAGCAGTAGATGCTTAGAGTAATGCGCCAGAGGATTTTTTTATCTAGAAGCGATGAAGCGCTATTGGGGACATTATGAAAAGGTATGAATATAGTCATGGACCTTCATAAATGTAATGCCCAGAGAAAACTTCTAATAATATATATGGAACAGTTATTGGAGAGCTGGCGAGTTTGTGAGGGAATTGACATGCATCTGACAAAAGACCACTTAACAAATGGAAAACATCAGATCAAATATTGCAAAGACGCAGTCCCACTTTTGAGCGGGAGAAGATCGAGGGGTTAGTGAATGGTTCCTTGTACTTGTGTGTACGTGTTATGAATTGTTTGAATACCATGTCATTCTTCGGAAAATGTCAAGTCATATAAGTTAAAGTGGTAGGCTGTTCTTTAGCAGAAAGCAGTAATCCGATTAAATGCATGGTGGTTGAATTCTAAAGCCAAGTCGGGCACAAGTTATGGAATGACATGAAACAAAATTGCAACAGTTCAGCTCAGACACGATATAGCAGTACATTATAAGGGGGGCGTGGCCAAGCAGGCTACGATGGCGGACGCGCTCTGCTGAGGCTTTGCGGTCGGGCAAAGCAGCACCACCTCGTTGAATCTGGCACCAAATCACCTCCGCTGGTGTCGGAACTGAAGCTGCACGCAGTGATGCCAAAGAAATCCTGAATGCTGCGGTACTCGCCGAGAAAACCGTAGTTGTTGCATCCCAGGGCCCGGTAACAAGATGGCGTCCACCCGCGTTTAGCCCTGACTGTGGCGCGGCTGTGCTTTGATTGCCGAAAAACGCATCCCCGGGCCTGGAGTGCCTATCTGCTGCTTCCAACGATGACCGAACAAGACGGCGCTCACTCGACTTTGATCGACCCCGCCAGCCGCCACATACCCAGCGATTGTAACCGGTGATCACGCTGCCACTTTGCCCACAGAAACAGCGGACGGGTGCCTGGAACACCCTCGACGCTCGCCTTACCTACTGCACCGCCAGCGCCGCGCATAACTGCCAGCCACTAGCACTTGGGTGTACGGGGACCCTCTGAACGCCATACACAATGGGTGGTGCCATGATGAGGACGCCAGATGGGAGAGTCTGGTGCTGAAATAAACGCTGGGCCCAGATAATACAGGCCACGCGCTAGGAAGCAAGAAGCAGGCCGGACGGGACGTGACCGCCGCTGAAGGTGCTCACCACGAGCGTAACTGGCGGCTCGACCTGGCAGGCCCCACCAGGGCGGGAGTGACTTGCGGACACACTACACCTCCTACATCAAGCGGTCAACAAGAGAGATAATCTGGCCACCAGGAGGCAACAGACCGACTACACCCTTACTGCCGATAACGCAGGGCACGAAGAATTCACCCCAATCTGCAAAATGGGGAAGCCCAGAGCTACGCAGCAGACGACGGTCCCAGAAACCGCACCGGAGAACTTGCCGCGCACTAATGCACTGGCCAAGCTGTCCACGACCCATCCGGAACCGTCCATCTCGGACAAGCTTGACCAAGTACTTGCGGCAATCGAACTTTCTAGAGTGTCCATGGAGGAACGACTTGGCACCCTAACCACAGACATTAATCTCATCCGAGACGATCACAGGAAACTGGCCGACAAGGTAAAAGATGGAGAGAAGTCCCTAGCAGACCAACAACCCACCGTTAACGCACAGCAAAAAACGCTCCGGTCCGTTCTGGGCTGCCTAGCCACCGTGGAGGAGCGTATGGATGACTTGGAGGGGCGCTCGCGACGCTGCAACATCCACGTGCTGGGCCTGCCAGAGGGAGTCGAAGGGGCGCACCCCCTCGCATACATGGAGGCCTGGGTTAAATCTTTCACCCCAACCACAGACCGAACAGCTTTCTTCTCAATAGAACGAGCTCACTGGGTTCCAGCTCGCAAACCGCCGCCTGAAGCCTCACCCCGGCCGATGCTCGCTAAATTTCTGCACTTCCAGGACCGCGATGCGGTGCTCGGGGCCGCCAGAAGCGCAGGACCCCTACAGGTGGAAAACAAACACATTATGATCTTTCCTGACTATGCACGGGCGGTGCGGAAACAAAGATCGTCGTTCCTAGAGGTGAAACACCGACTGCGGGCGAATAACATACAATATTCATTACTATTCCCAGCCAACCTAAAAGTTATCCATGTTAGCAACACCCACTTCTTCTCCACTACTGAAGAAGCTTGTGAGGGGGCAGACCACCACTGCACACAGGGCTCCACAGAAGAGGCCACTCGGGAGTGGAAACAAAAAGCGTCACACAACAGACGGGGCAGCCCACAACAAACACAAAACGCAGAGACTGCAGGGAAGGAGAGAGATAACAGAACGCCACGTCATGGAATCCCCGGATCTGGAGCAAATCATGCAGGAACGGTGCTAGGTCCTACAAGCGGTGGCAGGTCTGGGGACCACCTCGCCGGGTGAAGACATAGACGGTGCCACCCACCTTATTTTCATCGGAAGGAGAAGATGATAAGGATGAGACTCAATCAAAAACCGACTCCATCACCTTGCCCCAGGTCACCCCACAAACTGCCGATGATATGCACTAATGGAAATTCAAGATGGTGATCAGAAGTATCCAGTCCAGATGACGAACATCGATCCTACAAATGCCCCGACGGGACTCCGCCTCACAAGCACGAACTGCCACACCCATGTGTCAACTGTTTACTCTCTAGTTCTATGAGAGTCAGTTTGGACGTATCGGCCCCGCCGATAGGTCCCAGGTATTGAGACGGTTTCCCAACCCGATTTCTTGTTTCACTGACCGAGTTTACTCCCGCCCTTTACCCCTCAGGGAACGCATGCAACAGGGCAACCATCACACTTGGGTGGATGTCACCGACCGCCATGTCTGACGAACACAAGGCTAGGGCACAGCCAGAATACATGACGCAGCCACCCTCCGTCACACTGAAGTGCACAGGTATCAATCACCGCATACCCAAATGCAGATTGGAGGCGTTCGTATTTTAACCTTGAACACACTGGGCCTTCATACTCCACGCAAACGGTACGCAACGTACTTGTATATTAAGCGTAAAATCTCACAAATTGCATTTCTGCAAGAGACACACCTCACAGCGCCAGAAATCAACAAACTACGGGCCAGATGGCGTGGAACGTCATACTCTGCATATGCACGGGGCACGCTGGTCTGGGTCCGCCCTGGCACCCCTTTTCAAGAGCTCTGGAGAGTGGTGGACTTAAAGGGTAGATTTGCATTGCTGGAGGGGCTCTTAGATGGACAATCCATCCTACTGGGTAGCATATATGCCCCGAATATTGAACAGGACAGGTTCTGGGAATCCCTTACTGGGGTTCTAGCCCAATTCGCATCTATCCCATGGATCTTAGGGGGCGACTATAACTGCACGCTCAATATTGCACTAGACAGATCTCACCAGCCACTGCCACATTCTCCCGCTCCGAAACAGACGGAGCGCTTTCAAAGTTGGGTCACGCACTGGGCATTATTAGACGCATGGAGAGCACACCACCCTCTCTCACGACTCTACTCGTTCCACTCCATTCCGCACAACCTACGGAACAGATTAGACAGATTTTTATGCTCCCCATCACTGATTCCCAAAGTTCAGCACACGGATAACTTAGGCCGTGTAATTTCTGACCACGATGCACATATCTTACGCATTCATTGGAGGCACCCTCATCCCCCGGTGCCTACTTGGCACCTCCCACGCCAGACCAAGTGTTCAAGCACGACCATGAACAAAATATACAGGACTAGTAGGGGTGAAACGCACACTAGAACGAACACTCACCACTACCGAACTAAAGTTAGCTACCCTCACAAGACGAGAAGATGCAAATGCTGTGACAGCGGCACAGGTGGCGGAGGCCAAAACACAGTACTCTACTGCCATGGTAGACTTACGCAAATACAACTTTAGAGCCTACGCCACTTGAATGCATAAGGAGAGAGATAAAATGGGCACACTCCTAGCATGGCTAGCAAAACAGGACACAGACACAAAACCCATCACCGAGATAATAGACCCCTCCGGTAACTTAGTGCACTCCCAAATGGACATCTTGTGTGCATTCCAGCATTATTATACCACGATTTACCGCACCCCGACACAGCTCAGACAGGATGAGAATAAGCCACTTTCTGGACCCACAACCTATCCCACACATTACGGAATCCGAGAAAACCACACTAGACGCCAAAATAACGCCGACTGAAGTCACCCATGCGATCCGTGCGCTAGCGCAGAACAAGGCACCGGGTCTGGACGGTCTACCTCTTGAATATTACAGCACCTTCTCCTCCCTGCTAGTCCCACGTCTCGCAGAGATGTTTGCGGCCGCATTCGAAAAGAGAGAACTGCCCAGCTCCCTTTGCGAGTCGGTCATCGTAACGTTCCTCAAACCACACCGAGACCCACAACAATTGTCTTCTTACCGCCATATCACGCTCCTCTCTGCCGACTGCAAAATACTGGGGAACATTCTGACGGATAGATATGAACAAATTCTGCGACCCCTAGTCCACCCGGATCAGTGCGGGTTTGTACCCGGCAGAAATACATCCCAAGACACCAGTCGCTTGTTCCACATTCATGATTAAGTGGGAGATTCGCACCCTAACGCGGCCTGCTTAATTTTTTACCTCAAAGGCCTTTGATACCCTCACGTGGCCATACCTTTTTGCCGTTATACAACGAGCAGGAATAGGTCCAACTCTCCTAACGTACACGCAGCTCCTCTACACCAAGCTTACATCTCGTATTCTAATGGGCCGATACATAACGTCGCCATTCATGGTGGAGAGAGGTACAAGACAAGGGTGCCCACTATCGCCCCTGATCTTCGCCCTGGCGATAGAACCTCTGGCTATACGATTACGCCAGGAGGGCGCCAAATGGGGCATCCCCATAGCGAACACCGTGCATAGCATCTCCCTGTATGCGGACGACCTCCTCCTATACATCCGAGATATCACCGTGGACCTCACACCCATCTGGACAATCCTAACTGAGTTTGCGGAGGCGTCAGGACTTAAAGTAAATTGGGATAAATCCGCAATCTACCTACTGCACCCCAACCTCGTACCGCAGGAGGTACGAATTGGTACTTAGAGCCTACCTTGGAGCACAAACGCCCCCAATATCTCTGCATCCGCCTGTACCACTCCCCCGCCGCCATTTATGAGGGCAATCATCGCAACGTGCCGGCATCAGATTGGTGGTGGGATTTTGGAAGATTTCGCTAGCCCCGACTGGCCGTGTGGCCATAGTTAAGATGATCATTGTCACAGCTGCTGTACCACTTTACGAACTTACCGGTAATTCCACCCAAAGCCTTTTTTCATGACCTAGACTCGCTCCTCCGCTCGCCCATCTGGGGGCCAAACAGACACCGAATAGTCCTTTCTAAACTGCAATTGCCCACCACACAAGGGGGTCTAGACGCCCCCTCCTTCGAATCGTACTTCCTAGCGGCGCAGTTACAATGGCTATCGTACTGGACGGCGGGTAGGCATACAGGTGAAACAAATGCGACTCGGGCCCGGTCCCTGCCCCGGAACTCCGTCACCTGCTGCTCCCACGTACCAAACCACGACGGACATATCCTTTGCAGGTATCGGTGGCCCATCGATGTATGCAAAGAATGTTGAATGTAGCATGTCGGCAGAGACCCCACACTACTCCCCTCGGCTGCAGCTAGGTGGTTGGCCCAAACGGGAGAAATACTTCACAACTACCATGCTCCGGATGTGGACGGACCACGAGAATACTGAGGCTGAATCGCTGTTCTCAGATGCGCAGCTTAGACCTTATGACCAGCTCATGGAGGACTAAGATCTCCCCTCGGGACAGTTTTTAACCCACCGACAGCTCCTAGAAAATTATCGGCCACACTCTGACCTTTCTACAGGCGAGCCACCAACACACCCGGTCATTCACACCATCCTATATATGGGTACGGGCCGGCATCTAGTTACGTGGCTGTATATGTCCATAAGAGAGCTTACAAATAAACCACTGCTTACTCTCCGAGCCAAATGGGAAGATGAACTTGAACGTCAATTACACGACCGAGAATGGGAGAGGGCCCTAGCATTCCCCAAAAAAGTGTCAAGGAACGCGCTTTTTAAGAACATACAGTTTTATGTCCTACATAGAGCATATCAAACACCAGCACGCCTACAGCGCTTCTACCCGGACACCCAATTTCTCTGCCCCAGATGTCACTCACTAGACGCGCACTTTCGTCACATGTTCTGGAACTGCCCCACCATACAACCGTACTGGTCTATAGTCTTGGAGACACTCAAAGAACTCACAGGTCTTACAGATATACACACATGGGAGGCAGTCGCTCTCTGAATATTCTGAAGACCAAAGACACACAAAGTGCCGGTCCGCTTTGCGACACTAGCAACGCTCTTAGCTAAAAGAAGTATCGCCATGAACTGGCGAGCCACATTGGGCCCCCAGATAGAGGCATGGGTAGGAGCGGTATAGAAATGGGTGACCGCAGAAGAAGAAACACTACGGGAGGAGGCGGTGAAGGGACTACGGAAACATTGCATATCTATGGAATGGGCCTTATTATGACACCAGTTCAAGCAATTACACACGCGTACCGACCGAAGCACTTCTCAACACAACTCAACAGACCTTGAAGCACGAACCTCAAACGGGAGTACACATGACACCGCCCCCACCATCCCAACCGAGACGTGATGCACAAAAACTCCACAGTGCACTGCACCGTATACTGCAACTGGCAACGTTGCCCCAATGATAGCCAGTAAACAACGTTGTGACACGCCTACAGCCTATAGTGGACGTGACCCAGACGCCCTACCCGATGCACACACCCTGACTCCCACCCCCCCTTCCTCAATGCACCCCCAGTTTATTCTCCCCAGTTCCCTCCAAACATCACTTTACAGAGAGGATAAGTGGACTGTAACGACAGATGCCCCCTCAGAGTGCAGGTTCTATGTCCTATGGCTGAACAGCAATACTACTGTCGCTCAAATAAGTACAACGAGATGTAATGTGATTTTATTGCAAAACTGTTAATACAATTTTTTTTTTTATTAAAAGCAGGATATTATAAAACAGAAGGGTGTGAAGTGTAGATGTAAAGGAAGGGGATTTTGTGACAATGAACGGGCTTCACAAAGGGGGAACTTTTAACACCTGTCGGGGAAGAAGAAAGCAAATAAGTCGGTTCTTTAAAATGGTCAAAAATGAAACCATTTTAAGGTGGAATTATACCAAACAAATGTGCTGCCAGGCGAGAAAAATGGAGTATGGTGAGGGAATGTCATCAGTAGAAAACAGTGCAGAAGTGTTACTAAAAAAATGCAACAGAGAAGAGGGGATAGACTGAGGTTGAAACATCTGGTGGGAGGTGAATCCAGAAAATGTTTTGCATTTTTAAATAAAGTTCCGTCCCCTTATCTTTCAGGGGTAATTGCATTAAATCTGCATAGTCTCTTGTTATGTGCCATGATAGGACAGTTTTTACCAGATGACACCTTTCTTATTGGTCAGCTACAGCGGGAAGAGCCTTTTCCGATTATTTTTTGGTTTAAATCTTTTTTAAGAGTTAAGAATTCCATACATTTCGCTGAGGCTGAGTTGTAATGATATGGACTGGCATCTCTACACTGTCAAAGCTAATTGTCACTGCTGCTATCTTTGTTTCTAATAAAAATTGTTTATTAAAAAAAAAAAAAAGAATTCCATACATTTTACCATATTATGTAATTGTTCAATTGTGGTATCTTGGAGTTACAGGGAAATTAACTCGTGAATCAACAAATACAGAAAATAAAACCATACATGTTAATAACGAAACAAGTAAGCTCCTTTCCACAGCATGGGGAATAAAAAAAGAAGGGAAAATAAAGTGTCAGTGTTACAGAGCAATGTCCTATAAAATGTCAGGTTTGAGATTGGGAAAGGAATTCAGGGCCGAGTGTCTAGTATATCTGGTGGATGGCAGGTGACCGGAGAGTTCTCAGCATCTGCAAGAATCGTGTCCTCCTCGGGTGATTCAATGGTGGGTAGCAGGGTGGGAGGGAAGTCGGCCAGTATAGCGTCCCAACTGGCTGCAAGAGGGTATTTACGGAGGCTTCTCGGATCTTCCATGTGGAGGGCAGTGCATGGAACATTCCCAAGCAGTGACCGCGGAAGGAGTAGATGATTTCCTCCTACGGGGGATCAGGCTTGGAGGCGCCCCACACCGATAAAGTGGGTAGTGACTGTGTTATTCATCCCTGTGACGCAGGCCTAGGAGGCTCACCTTCCATGTAACTATGCAGTGTGGATTGCCCTGTGCAGTTCGACAGGTGTGTGGTCACGCCTAGCAGGCGCGCAAGCCCATTGGGCTCAAAGGGCTTCAGCCCCCCCCCCTCCCCTCCCCCCTTCCCTCCTCCCCCCCCCCCCCCCCGCACACCCACTCGTCGTGTGTGGCAGCCCAGGCTGAGACTGCTTCCTGGGCACACCACAGCCGCACCCGAGTAAAAGACCATTTGCTTGTAAATGAGGCTTGTTGTTTTTCACCCCTTCTTAGAGCCCCTGCATCACTCTGCACCATGTTTAGAGTATGGTGTGTTGGTCAATAACTTTGGTCACTGTACCCAAACACTGTGAAGTCTCTGCACAGTACTCCCACATATTGTTAGCCAGCCCAATCCTAAGGTATACCATGACAGCTATTTATTTATTTATTTGCAGAGTTTTATATAGTGCTGGCTAGACCCGGAGGTATCAGAGCGTTTTACATGAGGATCAGCGAGTTACAGGTTACACAATTACATAGCCAAGTATAGACATAGAAGAGAAACATGAGATTACAATAATATGAGTTATTAACACGTACACACGTCTTAAGGGGAGTGAAAGGTAGAGGGGGAATGGTTAACAGGGGTAAGGAATGCAGGTGGAAAACACAACGGTGAGACGAGGGAAAACCTGTCCGATGTCCGGCTGGGTAGGTGACGGGGTGAACCGGAGCCAAACTCCTCTATAGCTGCATAGGACAGATCCACCGGGCATCGGCCAAAGTTTCTCGGGCACCCATCATGGAGTTGCTGGGAAGCGCCGTCCACCTCCTCCTCCAGCTCGCCCCCAGGTTCAGGTTTGGTGCGCTTGTTGTTCGGCTTAAGCTCTTTATCTGCCATGGTTTTTGCAGTGGGAGGCTAGTAAGGGGGCACTGGGTAGATGTCAGTTTTAGAGAGAGTCTGTGTTATAGATAGGGCTGGGATTAAAGATATTGCGCACCCTCTAGTACAAGCAGGATAAAGCAGATTAGTTAGATTGTTGTGGCAACCTGGAGGAACAGGAGAGCCCTGACAGAATCCATCAAGGAAAACAAGCAGTAACAAGTAGGTCTAAATCGGCCAAGAGCTCAGATCCAATCGCCTTGTGCATGGATGCCATTTTAGGGTCAGGCAGGGCCCTTTGAGGCTTCGGTACATCAACAACCCCCACTTCAGACCAGGATAGTTGATGGACTCCTTGGTAGGGAGAATATTGTTCTAAGAGCATAGAGAGGCAGCTGCTGTTCACGTAAGCCCCTTTTAGGAGAACAGATTTAAATTCTTATTCTGATCCGGATATAGATATTGTAGACAATAGGGGAAAGCAAATTGGCAATAGTTCAGAGGTGGGGAAAAAGTGACACCAAAGAGATGAGAGATCTGCATGATGACCGCACTGCTCAGAGGAGTCCGTGGCGCGCCAGGAAAGAAACCGGGGAATGGCCAAGACGTGGCAGAAGTGCAGCTAAGCACACATCTCCAATACATGAATGCGCTTATCTTGTCCCTAAACTGTGATAATTTGATGATATGTCAATAGGGAAAACTGAGAGTAGAGTCGGTATGAAATCTACAAGTAAGGAAAACCCATAAAAGAAGCAATTAACCGGCTTAAAGGTTGAGTTATTTGCCTAGGTCCAGCTATATCTTGCATGCAGTGAACCTTCCTTTGCCTGCTATTGTCAAGGTACACCCATGGACACTCTAACCCCATCTGCTCTTTCTCTTGCACACATGCCTATTTTTATGCTCCATTTGTATTGCATGGGCAGTGTTTTTCCTATGCACATTCTTGAGGTTTTCCTTTTCTGTCGCTTTTGTTATGGCTCAGATCTTAAGAGTATGGGTTCTTTTCATGCTAATTTCAGTGCAATCTCACACTGGTGGAAGCAGTTTCATGAAGAGTGATGTGTCCATCATTTTATTGAGGTGTCACTTAATGAGCTACTCGAGGATTATTTCATAACTGTTTTGTCCCAATTTAGTTGTGCCAGAAGTCCTTTGAAAGGTTTTGAATTTGAGGAGAAGAGCCTCTAGATACCCATTGCAACTAATTTTGTAATGTATTCATTTTCGGCTTATCGTTGTGCTAGAAATGTTTTCTTCTGACCTTGGCGTGGCTCATTTTATTTCAGATCACTTTGAGAAAACCATTGGTCTACTTTTTAAAGTGGTTTCACAGATTTTTTTTTTTTTTTACACATATGCTTTTATTTATGAATTACTTTTTAATAAATGTTTTGCTCGTTCAAAAAGTTTTATAACACACTTCAATCCAAAGTTAGTTTATTTTTCGTTTTCAAATTATTCCAAACTAAGCGCATTTACGCTGGCTGTTGACGTATTTTGTTTTTGTAAAAATTCTACAGACCCAAATCACACGGTGCTGTTATTATGTTCAAATCTTTGTGAATAATGCATTTTCTGACTTATATTTGCTAATATTTTTATTTCAGATGGCCGAAAAAATCAACGATCTAGAGAAAGATTTACTGAATGAAAAATCGTGGCAGCTCAGGGGAGAAGTCACAGCTCAAAAGAGGCCTGAAAACAGCTTACTGGAAGAAACGTTAATGTTTGATCATGCTTCCAGGGCAGGTAAATTCCCTCATTAGAGGGATTTTGGCATGGGGCATTTCATGCAAGGAAATAATAAAGGTGAATAGTTTTGTTCCTTACACCAAATGTTTAGCAAACACAACTTCGTATCTTTTTTTACCTCTTTGCGGAAATCACGAGGATACATTTTCTATGAGAGATTTAAGGTATTTAGTGCATGATTTATTTATTTGGCAAAAGAAACCATCTCCTAAACAATCAAGTATTTTGACAGCATGGGATTTTCATTATTTTTTCAAATCGGGTGTTTGATAGACGGTGTTGAGGCTCCTGGTACAAAATGAGATTCTATTTCTGTCTACAGTTTATACTTGCTACTTTCCATTCTCTTATTATTTGTTAGTTACTTTTGTCGGTACAAGTAAACTTTTCTGCTGATGGTCTGTTTTTCTGAATGGCATATCTATGCCCAGTGCCCCTCTGGTTTAGTCTCTGCTGGGATTTCCTGTTTAACCCACATGAGTGAATTCCCTCCATGCTGCACCTTTCACAGGTTCACTGACAGCCAGCTGTACCCAGACCATCATTGTGAGAGTGGCTGGAGCTATATACCTCAAGACGTTACCCCTTTGTAAAGGAAGGGTATTTAAAATTAGTTTGGTGATTCACTTGGTCTATTAAAACTACTGCATTTCACTTATCTGTGCAGATATTTTAGTTATTTGCATGTGTACTCGAGGGCCTCCTTTTATTACTTAAGGGCAAAAAATATTTTTGCCTAGACAGGGTGGCAACCTTATATGAGTAAGTAATAGTCCAGCCAATATAGCAGTTTGGTCTATTATATCTATAGAAATTATGCAGTGGAACACGTTGAGAACTAATTAATAAGTGGTACCAATATGTATTTTAAAGTTTCGTTTTGCTTTTGGTTCAGGTGCACTAGTAATGAAGTGAATTCTATGCATTATTTTTAAAGTTTACTTTAGGAGAGTTAGATTCTAGTTGCACCTCAGAGACAGGACGGGCATAGTAAGGTGTTTTGGATATTCGGATCAATCGCTAAACACAGTTCAGAAAGGTACAATGTTGAGGCGGCTTCAGGAAAAGAAGCATACACAACTCTGTTAATTAAGAGTCACTTGGTTGCACCACATTTGAGGCATGCGTTATGCTATTGACTGTTTCCTTTATAGTGTTGGATACTGCTCATTATGCACAGCTGTCCCACTAGAAGTGGCTCATACTTTTTAAGAAGCAACATTGGTTCCTGGCTGTGACATTTGATGGTTTATAGCCCACTCAGGGATTTCCCCAGAGTGTCTTTGCCAAACGCTAACCATTATAGCAAGACTGGTGTCTATTTTCCTCTGAAGGATATTCATGGTTTGGCTTGGTATGGATCTCACCTTTTGCGCTAGTGATTTATTTGATGAGGGTGACCCTTTCCTTTTCCTTTGAACTCCATTTTTGTAGGTTAAAATCAATACCTAGTACAGGTTAGAGATCAAAGTAATTTCTGCACTAATATCCATATATTCAAGAAGGATCAGTCACACCTGACCATTTTAATCCAGGAACCTTTATTTCACCCATTTACTTTTTGGCATCAAAATATCCTTAACATAACATATTTTACACTTTGTGTGCATTGTTGGGGCAATATTGTCTCACATTCATATCATCTTACCAACTGGGCTGCTTACTTTAGGAGTGTCTAACATTTCAAATCGTATAAAACGCCAAATGCTGTGTGATTAACCCCTTCAGTGCCCGCCCCTTTCCCCGCCCTGTGCCGGCGCTTTCATTAGCGGGCGGGGTTTATGACGAGCTGGTCTCGTCATGGGCACAGCGCAACCGCGGCCCATGACGAGACCAGCTCGTCATAGGCATTGAAGAGGTTAAGCGTACAGTACCATATTTGATTAATCATTCAATCCTTAGTGTTCCATTCCCTGAGAAGACTCTCCATAATCTAGCATGCAGATGATTCTCCTCTTTGATCAGGGGTGCTAAAGATGTAAAGACCATGGCTACATGATACCAGCTAATAATGGAAGTCTGCTAACTAGTTGTCTTAATGAAAAATGTAACTATTGACCTAAGGATCAAGAAGACTGAAATAAAAATTCCCTTCTCCACCACCTGCATTCATGTTTAGATCTCATCTACAGATGGCTAAAAGTTGTCCTAGGACTTCTTGTTAACCATACCAAAAACATAGAGTGGGCTTTAGAGCCAACCCGTTGCTTACCATTGGTTGACTTTTTCTCTCATTTGCTTGCTTCTTATTAAATGCCTTACCTGCCCATTCTTGTTTGTGAGTTTATCCCTCCCTTGGAGCATAGCTTCTTTACGATCCTTTTGATTGAATCCTCCTGCTGCTCACATCCAGGGAACTACTTTTTTTTTCTTTTTATACAAGCATTACTTGAGTGTATTTGTTTTCTTGCTCTCTCTCAGGTTCTGCTCCCTCTCAAATACCCACTCCCTCCATGTTGCTCTCAACGAGCGCATTCCTAGCTTCCCCATCGGCCCCACATGCTCTCTTTCGCCCTACACTGACTTCTTTTTTTAAATTTCTCTTCCTTGGCTCCTCCTCCACCACAGCATCAACTTGTTTGTTGCTCCCTTTTCCCATTTTCTGTTACTTCTGCCCCAGCCGACACTTGAGTTGCTCCCCACACCACGCAGTTCTTCAAATAATGTTTATTGATTTTTTTAATTCGTCTGTGCCAAAGAAGTGCCTTTGCGCAAGTAAATGTTTTTTATTTTTACTTATTTAAATTACCGCTCTAAGTGACGTCTTGGAATAGTAAATAAAATAATAGATAAAATGGTGCTGTGTTGTTCTGTAGGCACCACGTCATCATGCATGCTCATGCATGCAGAATGACGCTGCCCCTAGCTGCATCATGATATGTACGTACGCATGTGCGAGTTCGCTTCACAAAACTTTTTTTCTTTACAACTTATTTTTCTAATGCTGTTGAGCATCGGCAAAAGGAGCATCTTCACCCCATAAAAGACATTTTAGAGTCCTGCTCCAGCATCCTAGATTGCCTGCGACAATTTAAACACATCCTCCTTAAAGTAATTTTTATACACTAATTTTAGGTTTTTTTGTATGCAGAATAGCTACAAATCCACTACAAGGCTTCTGACTTAAAAACACATTTACGACCTACCACTAGCCCAAAAGCAGAAGTCTGGTTTGTCAAGGGACTCACATTGGGGGACTATCTATGACACATTCTTGACCTTCTTCACCAGCTTTCCTTAAATGCTTGAATGTAAAAGAAGTATATTTTTTATTTCACACCAGGTCCTACACAGTAGTAATCCAACACTGCGGAATAAATAGAAAGCTGGGTCTCAGGTCCATCACTATTATGCTGCGAATTATTTTGCAACAATTTGCCCACGCTGAAAGTGTATTAGCCACTGAGTTGCAACTCTCTATCTTGCTATGCACACATCCCTGCCTCAGTCAATGTACTGAGCTTCTGAGAAGTTATTAAGATGCCACCTAATTTTCTAAAGCCTCGTCGTGTCCTGCAAAACATTAATACATCTTCCCCACCATGTGGTTAACAATACCGTAGCTAACGTGAGGACAGGTACTCATCCCAGCCTCCCCACATAGTTCCTATCCTTTCCCTTGCCCCATAGTACCTTCCTTCTGAAACATGGTATCTGTAACATTGGCGAGCAAAAGCTTCACAGGTCTTAAATTTGAATCGACAAGCACACAACTATGAGGTATGAAGCAGTTCTGTCTGCACCTATTATTTATATATCCATATGGACTACGCAATGGAAGGACTGCTCCTGAAACTTTGAATCCATAAACACTGATCTTAGCCCCTACACAGGATAATTCACACTGAGAATGCTACATAAACTCAAGGAAATCAAATACGATCGTAAATAATTTGGTCTATAAAGGAGCAACAAGTATTTGACTTCAGTCTTGAGGGAACATATAAAGAGGACTCTTTATTTTTTTGCCCTGAAGAAGTCCGTAAGGACGAAACGCATTGGCTACGCAGATTTTAAAAGAAGAAAATTGAATAAAGAATTTCGAAATAAGACCTGCTGAATGGACTAATGTTGTCTGAATCTACAATATCTTATCACATATGGTATTTGTGGTGTGCTGGATCATAGTGTTTTGCTTAAATTTGAATCGGTTTACTTGAGAGTGCCAGAAAATGGTATTGTAACTGCCAAGTATCATGTGAAGCGTAATAACGCCACTCACGGAATCCAGTCAGTGTATGGAAGCAAGTAACTAATGTAGCTGTATGTCAAAATGTGATTTGATGGTAAATATACATGTTTGATGGCGTTCTGCATTTCTGTCTTTTCTAGCTCCAGTAGTCACAGAGGAAACCACATTACAGCTCGAAGACATTATTAAACAGAGAATAAAAGATCAGGTTAGTTAAAGTGCAGTAGCATAATGTTTTTATATGACTTTTAAGAAAACTGTCAATTTGAACCAAATGTCAATTGTAAAAGATTGGACCTTCATTGTATATTTGGAAGATAAAACTCAAATGAAAACCTTTTTATGGTGTGTCTGAGTAAATTTAGAAAAATAAACCGAAGAAAGCACTTATTCATACGGCTGAGGTGCAGACAGTAACTTTGTGGTGAGAACTCCTTTTCGCCACTTACTGTGTTAGTGCAGTGTGCTTAGGTAATTCAGGAGGCAATAACTTCCACGTGAAGGTGAATCCAATCATTGGATAATAGTTAACTGCTTCTTTATTGTGAGTTCTTTCAGATCTGGATAAAGCACCACTACATCTTGCATGACATGCCTCTCACTATGCCTTGTGTTGGTGCACATCTTTAGTGTGCTTTGTATTTTTCATGATAATGCTCTCAGTGCGACGGTTATGCTCATGCATGAGCCCCATGCTCCCTGTGCCACTCGAACCAAACTGCACCTGACTGATGTCCAAATAGGCTGAAACTATACTTGGTTTCCATGTGTTCTGGTTCAGGGAGTATTGGCTTGTCAGTTCAGACTGGTCTGTTCCTTTTGAAGCAGGGCCAAGGCTGATTTGCCAATGGCATGGGAAAACAATTATGAACTGGGATGCTCCCCCCTAGAAACGACTAGTGTCTGAGATTAATTCTGTCATTCTAGCCATCTCTTTTTAGTATTTTTCATTCTACTGCTGATAAAAAGCTGTCTTACTGGCCAGTAATGTCTGATAGTGTCTATTGCTGCCAACCACAAGATGACTGGCACCCCAAAACCTTGTCTGTGACCAGGCATTGCTCAGCTGTTTGTTTTTCGGAAATGTTATGCACAGAAGCCATATGGAGCGGGTTGCATAGCTATCATGCAGTGGCCTGTCACCAACAATTTAGTCTCAAGATCTGTGTGTTTTGTCTACAGTTTCTGCTAGACTCTAAGAACGTTGATGCAAGAGACCAAGCTGCTTCATGTATACAAATGGAGTCTTGGCTATATACTCAGAGATCTCTACTATTTTGCCAATTGGGAATGTAAGCTGAAACCACCGATATAATTGCTAACACTATCTGCACGTGCAGGTTTAAATATTTATGTGATGAAATAATCAGGGATCAACTAGTCAATAGGACAAATATTATTAAATTCAAGAAAAAAATTATTACTAGCACTACCTAGTATGTTTTTCTGCCCCTGGGTAAAGAAAAATAATCCCACACATCATTTTGCGTGTCTTGGAGGAGGAACCTGTTTATATTTGGGGGCATGTGACATGATTTGGATCCTTTCTTAATCAATTGATTAGCATTCATCAGTTTCTTTTGTAGATGTGGTTGAATGTAACTTAGCAGGTCCGGGAAGTTGTCAGCCATTGATAGAGGATATGAGTGAAGAGATCGCTTGGAAACATGTTGTAGAACTACTAAATCTAGTGAAACTAATATCCCTGACATTATTCTTTTCTGTTTTAAGTCCTGGGATGATGTAATACGCAAAGAAAAGCCTAAGGAGGATGCATTTGAATACAAGAAGCGATTAACATTGGACCATGAAAAGAGTAAATTAAGCCTTGCTGAGCTTTATGAACAAGAATATGTGAAACTCAATCAGGTAAAACATGGTACACTTTGGAAGTTTCTTTAAATAATAAATTTGAATATTGTTGGCTTAACAAATAAAATTTACACTTTCGTTAGGCATTGTAGCACAAAAAGCAGTCATGGATAACATGTATAATTTTCCTGTGTGAGAAACAGCAGCAGGCTCTTCAGGTTGATCTTACAGACTGTTGCTTCTGAACTTAGATTGAGACAGCTGAATTAATGCCCATAAAAATGCACATGATTGACGTTCTAACTCAGCGAATGAACTACAGCATTGTACTTGCATGAAGAACTACAAAATTGTCTTCAAATCTTGGTGCGCAAGCCCATGGTTCCAAATTATGGATAAGGCAGTTAATTTGAACAGTGATGGTGTTCTGAAGTACTTTATCTTGCATTGGAATACCAGTGTAATTGTGCCTTCATATTTGCCAGAATGACAAAGAACCAGTGAATGCTGATGAGGGTGAGAAGGAGACTTTCTTTTGGAAATCTACACTTTGGAATTTTGTACATTCCAAATCAGTAGTAAATCTAGAAAAAAATGTAGACTCCTTTTTTCCCTAGAATTGCTGTTACATCTGTGACCCCGCTCTGTCTTCTTCTTCTTCTTATTCTATCGTTTAGCTGCCTCTACCTTCCTACGGCATTGCTGAGGAGGCTCATTCTTCATTGAGGGAGGGTACGAATTTTTAATTTGTCATTTCTTAATTATTGTATTACTGCTTTATCTCGTATGTTTAACGCTTGTTTATGAAGGGTCACGCCATGGGTTCTTCAATTTACTATCACACCCATTGCGGAAGTTTTTACTCCCCACCATGCTCACGACACGCCCCTTCCACGACGCCGGGAGGCTCGCCTGTGTCATCTAGCGCCGAGACACCATGCGACCGCTCGCACATGGCGCATACTTGGGGATGTTCATGTTAGAACTGCGTCCTTTACGAGATACCTGTACCTACACTTGTATTATCACTATGCACCTTCATTTTTAATTTTATCGTATGATCACCACGGCTGTTTAATCAGTATAGTTCACTTCGACCGCCGCTGAGTATCCCGAACACAACTTATTTTACCAGCATCACTCTGTCGACCCTAGGACGACACTGATCTCATCCGACACTCTCGCTACCAGTGTGTGTCGAGCACGTTCTTTAAAGAGCATGCCGAATTAGCACCATACTAATTATGCTCGTGCATGCTTCCAGTATGCACCCCGCACCGGTGTACTGGCACACGTGCGTCTAGCACATTTATGAGTTAGCACTACTCTATGGATGTGTGATGATGTTCGTTTTCTTTTTCTTCCCCCTCTCCCCCCCCTTGTTTTGTCTCCTTTAGGCTGAGAACAGGGCACAAGCACAATTACGTGTCCCAATTACCGTACCTATGTATTATAACCTATAAGAAGGACACATGGGAATATAGGGCGTCTTTTCCCCATTCCCATATCTACACTCTTTCTCACTGGTCCTGATGAAGCGCTCTAGGATCCATTAGGGACCAAAATTCAGCGCGAAACATGCCGACCCCATTTTACACTTAAACACTCTCGATACTCACCACACGGGTTGAGAGCAGCGGGATCTTATTTGTTTAGTTTCCCCTCTCATTCCAGCATTATTTTGCGTCTCCATCCCCGTGACATTTCTATCCTGATTCAAAGGACTTTTCAATAAACTGTTTTTGTCCTTTGGATCATTTTATCTTTCACTTATCACCACTTCCCGACCCACACGCCCTCATGCACAAATGCGGCAACTCCCAAAAGATCTCCTCCAGAGAGCCCCTTAAAACGGGCCCGTGAGGGACTGCAGCGCCACCCCCACGAGGAGCACCTGCCCAATGATGATGCTATACACTCGCAAGGGTGTGTGAGGGCACCACAAGATTTATACAGGAGTACTCTTTCTCTCCTCTTGGCACACTCAAGTCTACTTGGACACACCGTACACTGATTACAGCCGATTTGGCTGTTACATACCTTCCCCCTTTTCCTTAGGAACTGATACCACTTACATTGTTGTTGTACATCTGTGAATTGGTCAGATTGTACTGACATTTTATCTGGAATTTCATGCTGATGTAAGCATCATGTGGAATCCTTACTAAACACCTTTTTTGTATTTATTTTTTGCAGAGTTTTATATAGCGCGAACTTGACCCGAATCCAATCAGTTATCAGAGCGCTTTACATAGCACCAGTAGCGTTACATGAGGACAAACATTCATTTTTGTTAGGCACGGGAGATTAAGTGATTTGCCCAGAATCACAGGATATAAGGACGCAAAAGAATTTTGCATCTAACACGCAGAAATCCACTGAACTCTGTTCATATTTTAGAGCCTTCTACAGTCTCCTTTTTGAGTGAGCCTCTGTGGCAATATTTGTCACAATTTTTACTTTTCACCATTTCTGTTCTCTTCAATGTCTGGTGGCTCACTGTATCTGATTAATTAATTGGGGTTAGTACCAGATACATCTTTACCATGCCTCATACCTTAATCTCTCTGCCTCTATAGAATGCAGAATGAGGAATGTATGAGGTAATAGTATGTGTTATATGTATGTTTTCTTCTTGAACATCTGTGTTTGTCTCCACTGTCTTAAGCTGTAACAAATGACGAGGTGCAGCTTTTGGAAGACTCTGAGTTTCTTCCTGTTGATGTTCTTTGATCAAAAATAGAAAGTTACCTTCAGACTACAAAATAGGGGCCTCCACTAACTTGGCATAGTGGCATCAATTTAGCCTTGAATAATGCAACATACTTTTTACTTTTATATGAGAAAGCGGAGGCATGCATCACAGGCCTCCTTGTTGTCGAGGTTCTCAAGTACCAGGTTGTATCTATTGCCATCTTTATCTTGTCCAATATCATGCACTCCTCCATACCAAACAGGCACCTTCTGTTGAGTACAACTGATTGTATAATCCAGCACTTCAAACCTAAGGCCAAGCACTGAAGCCAGATTGCCCTCTGACTGTCATGAGTCTACTTGAACTACAGTAGCTCCCCGGTTCTGGTTTCATGTCTTGTCTTCCTTTCTTTTCCTTTCTGTAGTAGGTCTTGCGCTTCTTTAAGCGTTCCAGCCAGTAATCTCTGTCCTATCTGGCATATATAGGCGTAATGTTGGCTTCTTTGATGGTAAATGCCTCCGTCAATTACTTTTCATCTTGTCTATTCTTTTCAATTGTATTTATTAGAGCTTGTGTACTATAGGGAATTAATGTGCTTTACTATGACTGAATAAAAAGCAAATCAAGATATTGAGGCCCTTGTTATGAGCTGGCGTATCTCACCCAGAGCGATACCTCTGTGATAAATACCACAGCCTGGAGTTCCAAGTGTCTCTAGGCCCAGAATTAGGGGGTCTACAACTCTGGATTTGATAATTCTGGATCTGGACTCAGAGACACCAGAGCCTATCAGATGCTGCAGGAACATGGGCTGCAGGCAGCAGATTTGCTCTACCTTTGCTTGCCACCTGCAGCAGTCTGAGGGGAGAGATTATACTCCCCTAGGACCACACCTCACAATCCCTTGCTGACCCTCCTGCTGACACTTCTCACCTGCTCAGTGAAGGTGGAAAATATTTGAGTTCTTTCTCCCAGAATCTGAGAAAAACTCACAATATCCCAGGGTCCCTGTAGTTATTTACCATTGTGGCGAGAAAACTCAGAATCACTGGAATTTGATGCCAGAATACGTATCGTAATTTAGCCCCCGATATCCCTATAGTAAATTTTGGCCAACTCCTAATGAGGCCATTAGAGGAAAACATAAGATGGAACATAGTTAGAAACAGTAGTTTGGCAAGTAGTCATGTGGTTCAGTTCAATACATATCAATTGGTGGGTTTTAAGTTTCATGAAAGATAGGAATCTAGGTACAATCCTTTGGTTCATTGGAAGGGGATCCAGCAGGTAGTTACAGCACCAAAGAAGGTTTGATTCAGGGCTTGTGAGGTCTTGATTCGGAGTGTTCCTAAATGATCCTTTGCCTTTTTGTTTGGACATACAACAAATCTGACATCTATTCCTTACTTCTGTAACAAACCGTCCCAAGGTGCCTGGCCTCTAAAAAAAATATAAATATTAGATATATATATTTTATATATGCTATGTTTTCTGTTCGGTCTGACCAGTCAATTGCAGAGATTCTTATCTTGGACCCACTAGTCTCCTATACCATATATATACATAATGAACCCATGAAGCAATGAGGCCAGTACAAGTTACTTTTCAGAAAACGCAATCCAAGTCATTTTAGGCTATTTTTCACCTTGAACAAGATATTCCTTGGTATCCTCTACATTCCCCTGGGAACACTACAATCTCATCACGTGGAGATGATATGCCTAAGAAAATTCTTTGACTAGAGGGCATTATGCAGAGTTCATGCTTTGTTTTTAGGTCTCGCCTTGCTATCGCGTAAGCGATCGCAAAGCGAGACTATTGTAAAAGGGATTTTCAAAGTGCTCCCAAAAGCGGATTGCATGGCTAGCACGCGCACAATCACGCGCATCGTGCCGCCATGCAATCCACTTTTTGGGAGCACTTCAAAGGGTCCGTTCCCCCGCCTGGAATGCGCTCCCCCGCCCCCAAGAGCGCGCGCGCCACGCTCCGTCGGGCTTGTCTTGTTTTTCTTGTTTTTTTTAACTTTAAGCGCGAGGCGCGCGTGCAGCCAATGCTTGTTGTAATCCTGGCCGAGTTCTTTTCTCGCTGCATTACCACTCCATGCTCGTTCCAGTTCATGCTCGTTAACTAATTTAAATCCTCCACTTTTCATTGACCAACTTCCGGGGGATTTGTTCTTTAGGCGGGCGAATTTCCTTACCTCACCTTTCCTTCCCCTAGTTGGAGAGAATGATGGATTCAGCGCAGATTAATTATGAACTTTGAGATCTGCTTGTTATTTCATTGTAATGACTAGCCACAGCAGACGCTTCCTAGGCCGCCACACATAGCTTTAACGTACACGGGCGCTGCGCTTTGTTTCATGCGCCCGGTTTCATATTTACAACAAGTACTTTCAATTCGGCCCCTATTTCTTCGCCCACCCACACCGCCCTTCATGCTGTTTCACCTCAGAAGCATTGCTAAAAACCTGTGCCGCCAGAGCGTACATATCTGCCCTAACGGTGAGTTGCTGCCAGAGTGTTTGCAGCATGAAGTAATCACTGCTGCGCTCTTCAACTGAGTTCATGAGTGTCTACACGAGGTCTCATGAATGTAACTCTGCTTTCTCCTCCCCAGTGAACAACAGATTACCAGGGAATGCCGAGATAAGGGTCTGGCCGAAGTCTAAGAGCCCATGCACAAGCTGCATGCAAACTGTGCAACACAAACCACATAAAATATGATAGACTCTTACAAATTAAAAAAATATCTAAAATTTCTTTATCACGCAGAACCGTTTCATCTGAGAACAACCGATTGCTTCACTGTGGCCACATGGCCACTTGTCAGGACATATGCCATGGTCTCCGGACGTGCGCAGGCTGGTTGTTGTGATGGCTATACTCAGCCATTAACTTTTTCATAGGTGCTCGCGCTGAAGACTTCCAAATGGGAAACAAAGGGCTGTGCTCATCTGTTCCAGGGGCGTGTTTTAATGGCAATTCGTCAGTTCCGGGTAGGTCTTGCAGGGGGAGGGGAAGGGGCGCAAGTGTTTATTTCCTGTCAGACTTTGTTAGCTGAGTGCCAGTTAAATTATACAGAGTGCCAGGTTAACAACAGCGGCGTGCGCACTTTCAGGAACAGCAGGGAGAGCTTGAGAGATTTCATAATCTACATTACTTCTCCACTAAGAAGGCATGCACCTAACCTTTCACTCCTTGGGAGTGCATGTATTTACAGGCTGTCAACCTTATCTGTAATATCATGCCGTGCTTCTTCTCCAGGCAGCCCTGTTCTTCGACCGCCCTATTCAGTTGCATGTACGTCCATTCCGTTTTAAACCACCAGCATTTAAGGCACCTGGGAGCTTGCTCCTCATTGCTGTCACGCTTTACTTTCTGTTGCTCAACTGGCCAAACTCTATTTTTTCAATTGTATACACTTTTCGTAAGCAGCCGGGCGTCCTGCGCTGCTTATGAACAAGTTACAATATTAAAAAAATAGTGTTTGGCGAGCTGCGCCTCTCTTTTCTCTAGGAAGGCTCACCAAACTCTATTTTTTCAATATTACGGGGCATATTTACAAGCTCTGTGTGCCACTTTTGCGTCACTTTTCCCATGTTAAAAGTGACGCAAAAGTGGTGCAAGGGGCTTGTAAATCTGCCCCTATGTTTTTTCGGTGCTGGGGCTGCTCTCTGGACAGCTATCAATGTGGTGGGGGAGGGGCAGTGTGAGTTTAATAGTACCACCTGACTTGGTTCCCTGGTCTGTGTTGCAGTCTGCAATGGCTGCGGGCACGCTCAGTTTGCCTTCGGTAAAAGTTCTCCGGGACATTCACCGTCATTGCGTCCAAGAGGGCACTGCTCATCCTTGCCAGGGGGGAAGTAGGGGATCTCATGCATGCGCTGTGAACATTAGTTTAACACAAAAAAACAAATGACGCTTGACAACTTAAACATCGTAAAAAGCCTCCAGTGCTCTCCTCCGCAGCAGATATTTATCTTCCCTCAAGGAGCACCGGATAACTGTACTGGGAGTCTCTCCATTTGACCAGAGCTAGTTGTTGTTGGTTTACTTTGCAACTTCTGTTGGCTGTTGTGGCTGCATGATGTAGTGCCGTGTTTACTCACTCGTGCCTCTGCTGTGTGCGGTTCACAAAGCTCATAAACTCTGTGTATTTATTTTGGTTGGTCAAAAAAGGAAGTAGAACGCTTAAAAAGCAAAGAATTACTGCTCCACTCACATTGCACCTGCCTCATCGTAAGGATACAAACGATAGTATGATCTTTTACACATGTACATGCCATTCTCCACTGCCTTAAGGAAGAATTGCGTATTTCAAATAGGAATCATGAATGTTATATATTTAAACCATACATTTCTTAACAAAAACACTTTTCAGACTTCTGTACTGAAAGATGGGAACTGTGTCTCCCGATTTGTTCTGTAAATAAACCGAGAGAGAACCAGTTGAATGACGAGGTTAGCTTCGTCAAGCTCGATGGTTGATTAATACTGCAGTGCAAGAAGTCACTGATGACATGTTCATGCTGCTGTCTTTATCTTTACAAACACTGTTAAAGTGTTGAGCTGACTCGAGATTCATCTGACTCGCAAAAAATGTTTGTGCTAAGAGTTCAATTCTTTCATGAGATACGCTACATTGCAAGTGGTCGAGTAAACAGCATTTTACTTATTCATAGTGGTTCAAATTTAAAGGGAGTATTGTGGAAATCGCAAACAAAAGTTTGGGCGCAGGAATAAAGATAGTCACACATTTTAAGGGATAACACAATGCATGTTTATAGGTGCAAATCAGTTTGCATTCACGGAAGTGCAGGTAATTAAGTGGCCAGCTTGAAAAGCAAGCATTTGCAATGCAGTAGGCCTTGCATTACTGAAAGTTTGAGCTATTGGCGTTGCAAATAATAATGCAACACCAATAGCTCAAACTTTCAGCAATGCGAGACCTATTGCATTGCAAATGCTTGTTGTAACTTGGCTCCTGTCTGTTTCACCGAGACGATGCTGACTTTAAATTCCTCTCAATTGAAGTCAGAAAATTCTGTTTGGCTTCACCTTCACAGAACACCTACAGTGGTGGCTCACGGACCGCGATTGGGTCAAGGGCAAGAGCCTCTCCCTTCCCCAACCGGAGCATGTCGTAGTGACGGAGGCGTCCCTCCTGGGATGGGGTGGCCATATGGGAGAGGCGGAGATCAGAGGCCTCTGGTCTCCGGCGGAGTCTCGTCTCCACATCAACCTGTTGGAGTTGAGAGCGATCCGACTTGCACTGAAAGCCTTCCTTCCCTCTGTCCGGGGAAGTGTCTTGCAGGTGTTCACGGACGGTGGTATTGCAACAAACAGGGCGGGGTGGGGTCGTGGACCATTTGTCAGGAGGCTCTGCGCCTCTGGACATGGCTGGAACACCAGGGCGTCACCCTGGTGGTTCAACATCTGGCGGGCAATCTGAACGCCAGAGCAGACGAACTCAGCCGCCGGTGCATGATGGATCACGAATGGCGTCTGAACTCCGAAGTGGCGCAAGGTCTCTTTCAGCAGTGGGGAGAGCCTTGGTTAGATCTATTCGCCACCGAAGAGAACGCGCAATGTCAGCAGTTCTGCGCGTTGGAATTTCCAAGGCGGCACTCGCTCGGCGACGCTTTTCGTCACGAGTGGAGTTGCGGTCTGTTGTACGCCTTTCCGCCTATACCACTTCTGCCCAGAGTGCTGAAGAAGATCAGGCACGACCGGGCCCAAGTCATCTTGGTGGCTCCGGATTGGGCACGAAGGTACTGGTATCCCGAGCTACTCAGTATGTTGACCGATCCTCCGATACGTATGCCCCTTCGGGAGGATCTTCTGTCGCAGCAGCAGGGGACGGTCCTCCACCGAACCTGTCCAGCCTCCACCTCCATGCGTGGAGATTGAGCGGCGGCAGTTAATGCCATTTGACTTGCCTCCTGAAGTCTGTGATATCATTCTGGCAGCCAGGCGTCCCTCCACAAAGACGGTATACGCCTGCCGGTGGAACAAATTTGTGGCATGGTGCACAGCAAAGGCTGTGGATCCCCTTTCCGCCCCTCTTTCTGAGGTTCTACTGTTTCTTCTTTCTTTGGCCCGGCAGGGCTCTGCCCTGGGCACCCTGAAAGGTTATCTTGCTGCCATCTCTGCCTTCTTGCGGCTTCCTAATCAGCCTTCTCTTTTCAAGTCCCCTGTAGTTACACGCTTTCTAAAGGGCATTACTCACACGTTCCCTCCTGTCCCTTTTGTAATGCCTCAGTGGGACTTGAATCTTGTTCTCACATTTCTAATGTTCGCTCCCTTTTGAGCCTCTTCATAATTGTCCTCTTCGTCTGCTGACGCTTAAGACTGCTTTTCTGGTAGCCATCACCTCGGCTAGACGGGTGAGTGAGCTCCAGGCTTTATCTTCAAAGCCTCCTTTTCTCTCTGTTCATCCGGACAAGGTTGTCCTTCGGCCTCGTCCCTCCTTTCTTCCGAAAGTGGTGACTCCATTTCATCTTGGGCAGTCTGTCACCTTGCCCACCTTCTTTCCGCATCCTTCCAAAGAGGAAGAGAGGCTCCACCGTCTGGACCCAAAACGTGCGCTCTCCTTTTATCTGGACCGCACAAAGCAGTTCCGGGTGGACGACCAACTTTTCGTTGGATACGTGGGTGCTAAGAAGGGGAAAGCTGTGCACAAACGGACCATCTCTCGGTGGGTCGTTTTGTGCATCAAAATTTGTTACTCCTTGGCTAAAAAGGACCCTCCTGTTGGGCTGCGCGCCCATTCTACTCTGGCCACGGCGGCTACCACTGCTTTGGGACGGGGTGTCCCTTTGCAGGACATCTGTCAGGCGGCAACGTGGGCTTCGCTACACACGTTTGCCAGGCATTATTGCCTTGACAGCCAAGTCCGGAGGGATGGCTTCTTTGGCCGTTCTGTCCTCCAGGACTTTCTGGTGTGATCTTGGTTCGCAGACCCACCACCGGGGATGGTATTGCTTGGGTATCTATTCTAAGGTGAGGAATCTAACTAACGTGTTTCTTTCAGATGAACAAGTTACTTACCTTCGGTAACGATGTATCTGTAAGAAACATTAGTTAGTTAGATTCCTCACCGACCCACCCATCCTCCCCGTTCTGCGAACCGACATCTAGGGTTAAGGTTATCCTTTTCAGGCCCCTAGATTTTATTTTTGGCACCAGTGTCGGTCTTTGCATGGCTCTGCGTTCCTGGCGCGGAAAGCTATGTACAAGAACTGACGTCAGTGCGCGAGGGCGGCGTCTTAGTACTCCGACGTCATTCCGGCGCACAACGCCGACGACGAACGCGGAGCCGCAGACGACGCCTAGCGACGTGCAAGGGGTATTGCTGACGAAAAATCTTCCGGATCCAGTCTGACGCCTGGAGATATTCTAAGGTGAGGAATCTAACTAACTAATGTTTCTTACCGAAGGTAAGTAACTTGTTCTTCTGTTCAATATAGGCAGTCTATGCCATGCTACGGTGGGCGTGAGGGCACAATATTGTGCATTTATTTTAAGTGGAACAGCTCTTATTTCAAGATAATGGCTATCGCTAGTTTTACTGGCTCATGTCAGATTGTGATAAACCTATCTGACACCGATTGTACCTAAATAGAAGTAACCACGTTTAATAGCTCTAGTGCAAATGTTTTAGCCAAGGAGATCTGCTTCTGAAAGCATACATTAATTCAAGATGACAATACTCTTTACAGATAACAGAATCGATTTTTATTAGGTTGTGTGAGACCCTCTTTTGGTACTATTAATTATAGGTTTCCTTATTTGTTTTGACTCCTTTCTGTGTGGTTGAGAACCGCTGCTTTACTGTGTGGTGCTAGTGGTTAAGCTATTCTAGATATTGATTGCTTTTATGCGTTCTCAATTATTGCAGAAAAAAGCTGAAGAAGAAGAAAACCCAAAGCATGTGGAAATTCAGAAGTTGATGGACTCTCTTTTCCTAAAATTAGACGCACTTTCTAATTTCCACTTTACACCCAAGCCTGTGAGTATATGTTATTAAGATGATGATCCCATTGCCTCTAAATCTGATATTTACGTTTGTTACATTTTCTCTACATGTATATCAAATAATTATGCCCAATATACTAAGTATATTTTTGTACAATTTAAGCACATTTGGCACTTTGTCATCATGTGAGACCCTCTGGACAACATGTGATATTGAAAAATATAAATTTTAAAGTAACTTGGCCATAAAATTCAAGCCTAATGGTGGTAAACCTCTATGTAGCATTCCATCATCCGTTCCTCAGCTATGCCATTTCAAGGGCCGCCCATCCATTTGCAAATCAGGCTGACCAAGTATGTTAAATTAAGATATATTTGTAAATCTCGTAATCGCCAAAAAGGTCTCTTGGTCTTGGGTATTAGTTCAGAAAGAAAGCGAGACCTGCATAGATGTGCAGAATTTAAATATTGCGGGTAAAAAGAGATGTTTTAAGTTGTTGTGGGAACATAAGGTGGAAAATGTTATAGCAGAGCTCGCAAACTAAAGAGTCCCACAAGGAAAGGTTGATGATAGAGGAAGTTCAACCACCGCATCTGAATTTGCAAAGCCTGGAAATGCTAAGAAGAGAGAGTCCAGAAAAGTGAAGAGTCTGGATGTGGTAAAAGGGGCAAGTTGTTTAGAAATTAAATGGATCAAAGAGTGAAGGCGAGGATTGTGCACAGGATTGTGAAAGAAATTCTGACACAGGCAGCTAGCCATTGAAGATGTTGAAGACTTGACAAGTCTTTGCAAAAGTGTGGGGCACAGTTCTACATCACGTTTCACTTGTTGTGAGGTAGGGTCTTTGGAGAACTAAAGTAAAGGAGAGAATATTCTGCAATTGGACAACCCAGTGGTCAGACCAACCCATGGGGGTAGAGGTGGCTGAGCTAATGGTGATTTTAAAGGAGACAAAAAGATCAAGCATGTGACAAGTAATGTCAGGTGGAGCTTTGGAATATTGTTGCAAGCCACACGATTGCAGGAGAAAGTTTAAACCTTGACTATGGATGTCCTGGGTATTGTAAAGATGCGATTAAAATCACCTAAAATTATAGGAACCTTTTGAATGTGTGAGTGCGGGAGAGCCCTCACAATTTTGGACACCCCAAAATTCACTCCGTGTGAATGCCCACATTTCACTGGGTTGGAGACTGTGTTAAACCTCAATTTCATGAAGTAATGTGTCCCCACGTTAATGCACCGCCCAATGCCTCACAATATCAGAAATAGTCAATTAAGTAAATAGGCCCACTTTATAACTGAGTTCTAGATCAATTGAATAAATGGTTTTATTACAAGTTCAAAAAGAAAGCAATACAGAGCCAATGCCATAAAGTTTTCTCAGCAGTTCTATAGAAATGCAAAATCAGAAATTAGTTTAAGGCACCAAGAGGCCGTCAAAATCGGCAGAGTAACGAACAGTATCCCCAGTAGAGCAGGAAAGTTAATGTATCACCCCGCAGAACCACTGGCGCATCCTGTAGTCTTTTGGCCCACTGAGGCACAATCAGTTGAGAAAGGCGTTCCTCCATGGGGCCCATAGCCTTCTCCATCGTGCGGTAGATAGAGGTATCCACCGCTTAGTAGAACTCATCATCCCAAGGTCCTCATACCCATTCCCTGAGACCTGCAAGTAAGCTACTGTGACTTATCTAGCTATTTCCTGCTATGGCTAATGCAGCACACCACAGATGGGGGATAAGATCAGACCAGTGTCTGTAGTATTCAGGTGTTATCATGAAAGGTTTTGGCCCAAAACTATTTCCAGCACGCCACAAGGCAGGGGATATGGGCAGGCCAGAGGCTGCAGCTGAGGGTCTGTGGGAGCAGTCAAGAGATTTGGCGTGGGCAAAGCTGCACTGTAAGTTGGATCTGAGCCCTGGGAAAACTTCCCCCTTAGTGCCAAAATTAGGAGGGGTAATGTGCCTGGGAACATGATCCCTGAAGTGATCTCGCCAATCACCAAAAATAATACAGACTCCAGGAGGGTGTTAACCAATCAGGAAATACTGACCTTTACTCTGGCATCAAGGCTCCTAAGTGCTGCAGAGATTAACAGTACAGACCACGCTTAACACCCGGCGTCAGTCTCCAGGCTACATGTCACCGGTATTGCACGTGTGCGAACCTGTCCGCTTTGAAACTGACAGGTATCATGTGTCGCGGAGGACGTGCCGCCGGTGTAAGAGTGCCATCTGGCGGGCGGAGGACCGCACCGCGACGCTGCACAAATTAATAATCGGCCACGAGGAGCGGGTGAAACACTCCCCGGCCAGGAAACGATCAGCGCAAAGCGGCGATCCACACACAACACTTAGCAATGAAATAGCACTGGTCTCAAAACATATTGCAGATAGAGTAAAAGCACAACTTATTTGAGGCCGCAGCAGTAAAACAAGCATTTACAATGCAATGGTCTCGGCAATATTATAGGTAGAGCTATTGGTATTGCTCATTTTTTTATCATTTTTGTATCCCTAAATAAATGGCATTGTCATTTCTATTGGCATTAGCTTTTTTTTGCATATGTGATACCTATTGTATTAGCAGAGAGAGAGAGAGAGAGAGAGAGGTTTTGAAATAGAGAGTGAGGTAGTGAGAGAGAGTGAGGTAGTGAGAGAGAGTGAGGTAGATAGAGAGTGAGATAGAGAGTGAGGTAGTGAGATAGAGAGAGTGAGGTAGTGAAAGAGTGAGGTAGTGAGGGAGAGGGATGTTGTGAGGTAGTGATATATAAGCATAGAGTGATGTTGTGATGTAGTGAGATAGAGAGAGTGGTAGTGAGATAGAGAGTGATTGAGGTAGTGAGTGAGAGAGAGTGAAGTTGTGAGGTTGTGAGCTAGAGAGTGAGGTAGTGATGTTTTGAGAGAGACAAGTTGAGGTAGTGAGGTAGTGAGAGAGTGGAGTAGTGAGGTAGAGAGAGTTATGTAGTGGGAGAGAGTGAGGTAGTGAAACAGTGATGTAGTGAGGGAGAATGATGTTGTGAGGTAGTGAGATGTAAGCAGAGTGGTACTGTTCCTATTTGGTATGTACGTATAATAACCTTGAAATCTGTGCACGTTAAAAGCGCTGTTAAAATTAAATAAATCTCTGTGAAAAGTGCACGGAAATAAACAACATATTACAAATACAGGCTAGCCTGCCATTACTCAGCATTATGGCAGTGGGTGGAGGGGGGAGGTGTGCTGTGCAATGAATTGGCGCTAACATTAATGGCGGCAGCACAATCAAAATATAAAGTCTACGTAAGGCGCTAAATTTTCTATGCAGCACAATTAAAATTTAAAGTCTTTGTACTGTTCCTGTTTGGTATGTACGTATAATAACCTAGAAATCTGTGCACGTTATAAGCGCTGTTAAAATGAAATAAATCTCTGTGAAAAGTGCACGCAAATAAACAACGACGAAATGCACTTGCACATATTTTATAGAATGTGTTGGTATTTAATGAAGGTGTGCATTCTGATTTATTTAGAGTGCATTGTAAGGTATATGTAAAACCACGCATTAAACAGTAAACGGTACTGGGGCAACATTCCTTGGGGGGCGAAAGGCATTATAAAAGAACTGCCCCGGTCTTGGTAAGGCTCGCGCCAGACCTAGTGAGGTTTAGTAAACATGGTGTATATATAATATGTGTCAGGTAGGAGTTTACAAAGACAGCCATGTTCTTCTCAAACATAACCCACGCTAATGAAACACATTACAAGTAAAACAAGCGCCCAATTGCCCGAAACTCCGAGATATGTTAACACATTTGTAATTTCCAACTTCGAATGAGTACCGTAAAAACACATGTCATATACAAGTGCTCCGTCTGTCTATCCAAATGCGCCCTGAGCTGCACAACGCACTAACGTAACATCGTGAAAAGGAAAGTCCATCAGGCATAGTGTTAGATCAGAGCGGAAGAGACAGTCCTGAAGCTTGCAAAAGGCAGCTCCCCTATTTGTGACAATACTGCGCTTTCCATTTCATCCCAAACTATGCTGGAGAGCAACAGACAACAAATCACAAATTAGGAAACCACCATTTATTCTATTCAAAGAACACTCAAAACACAGAAAAATGTTGGGGGATTTCACACTTAAGAAGAAACATGTTTGATGCTTATGAACGTCACGTTCTCCCAACACCCCTGACGCAACCGTTTCTGGAATGCCGTGCTCTGGGAGGATGAACACACAGTGACACAGTGACAGCAACCGGTCAGCAGACGGCCTGGCACCCTCTGCCCCCACGCACACTCCCCGCTCGCGCCTCTTTGGAGCCGGGTCTGAGCGTGGCAGAGGTCGGTAGCTATGGCCCACAACGAGGATGACACTGAGATGGTCTCACACAGGGGCTGGTTCAACAGACCGCGCACGTACACGCGCACAGTGCTGGGATTCGTGGACACTGCGGTGTGTGCACCCTGCATAAACCACGCACACAGACTCCAGGATATTAAATGACTGCATTTTAATGTGTATTAAAAAATGCGCAACGTAGGACGCAAAAGGGTTACGGAGTCTTTGTCGTTCAAGATTCTGGAAGTTATTTTTTTACATATTTGGGAGTGAGATAGATCAGGAGGGGGGGGTGGCTTTTCACGTTCACAAAGTATTTACCATCCGCCCCCCTCACTACGGACTTGCGAAATGCGTGTGCCCGGCGCAGAGATCGCTCTTTTTAGGCACCCAAGAAAGGTGCCCTGCATTTAAATACGGAGGCACTTTCCCCAGTCAAACCCCACACAAATACCCGTCAATAGAAAACACACTTAACTACAAAAGAAAACCGAGTTTATTTCAATTGAACACACAATAACAAGCACACCGCTGCCTTTCTCCGAGGCGAAGCAGAAATGCCTCGGAGAAACGCAGCGGCGGCGTGTTTCTTTTTCTCTCCTTTTGCCATTGGCAGGAGGAGAGAAAAACACGCCCAAAAAGGGCGTGGCTAAAAAGTGGAAAGAACAGCACGGAACACGCCCCCGAATCTGAAAAAGACGGAGCCTATTTGGAGGGACGGCTCTCTCCTCCAATGGCTGGCCTCCGTTTAGGAAGCCAGCCAATGGAGGAGAGCCAAAAAGAGAGGCGGGCTAAATAGCCACTCTAAGAAACATTAAATCTCCGGACTTCCGGTTCTGCCTTTGGCAGACCGGATGGTCCTTCGACCTAAAAAGGGGGGATCGGAGCCGAGAAAGGAATATTCCGCACTCAGCTTGGCCTTGATTGGCTGCACTAAGGACTACAGCTATGTTCCGATTGTCCGTGTTTTGAACTGTGTTCCCTGTATCTCATGGGACTATTAGTTTTTCACATTTTTCACCTTTAAATGATAAGTTGGAAAGATAAAATTTTGTTAGAGGCTGCTATGATGATAAAGCGGAGAGAGAATAGCATAATCCTCGCCTCCGGTCCTGACATATAATTAACTTTCTTATCCAAAATGAAGTTTTGCAAGCTATGAGCTGCTAAGGTATGTAATCACAGTTTCTCGTTTTGAGCTACATGTGTTGGAATGTAACAGCCGCACAATTTTTGTTCAATGGGATATTTCCTTATTTCCTTTTTGTTCCTAACACCGTTTTTAGTTTATCACCACCAAAAAGAGAAATCAATGGCAATAGTTCAGGTTTTTTTCCATGCGTTTTGCAAGGGGTCTGAACCGCCAATCCATGCTTGCTTTTTGGTCCATTCTTTTATTGCTGCACAGTCTTTTAGTTCTTTAGAGCTTACCAGTGCCACATATTTAAATGAAGACTCTTCTACTGTTAGATAAACACTGCTGTTTTCCTACAACAGTTCATGTTTGGGTTACATGAATCATTTCTTTTCATCTGCTTTTTACTTAGTGCTCCGCATTTGAAATCTCTGCTTTCCATCTACGCCACCACAAGCCAACACTGATTGTTCTCTTATAAGCATCCTGCACCTGTTAGAGATCTTTTCTGTTAAACCTTTGGAGGTGTGCTACTTATCCTACAAACGTTTCCCTTTTGTAATAGTTGGCCAGTGAAATTCCCTGCATGCTACCTGTAAGTCTTGCTACTAAGGCTATTATTGATGGCTCCAAATCCTCTAAAAGAACTGAAATCAATATGTCCTTCACTTCAGTAAACTCAAATGCTTTTCCAGTCCCCTCAAACTGTATATTTTTGTCTTGTGTCTAGAACATAATCGTATGTCATTATTTGGGGAGAAAGTGGTGTAACATTTGGGAAAAGGTTTCCAGAGTCCTGGTCCATATGCCAGAGGTCTGTTGGCAATTGCAATATCTTTGATAGTCTTTTGGATTCCAGTCATGCAAACTTACTTGTGATAGCTATCAGCTAGTGTGTTGACTTTCACACTGTAGCAAAGTGTTTTCAACCTTGTGAAATTAGCATGTGTTCATCCTTCCCTTGTTTGCTTCTTCCCTGAATTTCCTGGTTGTGCTACCAGTGTAGGCGTAGCTAGATTCCAGTGGGATTACACTGTTTGAGCCACAGCGCTAACTCTGACTAAACAGAAAGAAAAGGCAAATAGTAACGAGCATGTGTTCATGACTGTGGAGATTAATTTTGTATTAAGTTTGTAAATGGTTTACTGGTAAGGTAATTGAGGCCCAGTAGTCCTTAAACTTAAATTAAATAAAAGGAAACATTAACTTTCTGATAATGGGAGAACAAAGTAAGACATTGCCTTAATCATTTGCTGTGTAGCCAACCGTATATCTAAAGTAGTTGAGTTTAAGTAGTATATTACTTCTGTAAAATGGGCATGTCCTATCACAAGGGATAGGTGTGTGTTCTGAAGTCCGTAATATGAATAATAATGTACTATTGTATTTTTCTCTCAAGTCTATACCAGAAGTTAAGATCGTCTCCAATCTGCCAGCGATTACCATGGAAGAGGTAGCACCAGTGCATGTCAGCGAGTCAGCCCTCTTGGCTCCTGAAGAGGTCAAGGTAAGTGCATTAAAACCCAGCATTCAATATAACTGTGCTAACATTACCACAATCAGAGCGAGAGTAGTAGGTAGTAACTGCTTATGACCGCACACAAAAGTATACAAAAATGTTATGGCGGAACGCTTGAATTAATGACAGGGATGTTTTTCACCTCCGAGTTCTGAGTGACTTCATAGACCACTCCGGCTTTGCTCTCATTGTATTACGCATCTATAATTCTATATGTTTTGATACAATGAAGAACCTAAGAGTGTCACTCCATGAGTGGTATTAATGCAAATGTATTCTGCACAGAAATGCATGTAGTATGAACTAACTCAGGACATCTTAGCAGTAAAGTGACTACCAAAATGGAAGGGATGTGCAATTTGAAAAGCATGGTTCAGTTTATAATTTTGTAAACTGATCAAAGTGTTTCTGCCATAGGAAAAAAACAAAGCTGGAGATCTAAAGGCAGATGCTGAGAAGACAAGCACAGATAAGAAAAGAGAAAGGAGAAAGAAAAAGCTAACAAAACGTATAAAACTGAGAGAGAAAGAAAAGCATCAGAAGCTCAAGGAGAAGATGAAACCTCAAGAAGGATATAAGAAACTAAGTAAAAAAGCTGCTGCAGAAAAATTAAAGACGCTAACGAAGGACGGAAAAACAAAATTATTAACCGTAAGACACTTTCTGAATTTTATGTATTGTAATACTTATAACGATCTGCTGCTTTAATCCTAATTACATCTGCTTGTTTACTTTCACAAGGCCTTCTCACCTGTTGTGTTGACTTTGCTTTGTGCAGTTTGTGTGTTGCTTGTGTGGCAATCCTATATATCCGATATATACCATCTGCACCAGTCCGCTATGCTGGGACCCCTAGCCACCTTCCAGTTCAGGGTAATTTCCCTCTTTACCAGTATTAGAGCCAGATCTAGAAACCTACTCATAACCTTAGTTTTAGCTGGATGGGAACCAGCTTAACAAACAGAGAGCCGGTGAGCAAGGGACCTCCTTCTGCATAATATCAGCCACAGTAATCGTGACCTCCTCCCAGTATTCCGTCAGGGCTGGACAGGACCACAACATATGGTATATCTCCACTCCCTCTGTGCCACACCTAGAACATGAGGCTCCCGCTGCCTGAAAGAGCATTTTTACCCAGGTGGGGGTAAGGTATGCCAAGTGTAGGCCGGGCCCAGGGACCACAAACTATGGCCAAATTATCAAATGCTCCTCCAGGACACTTCGATCATTAGCTAATCTCTGTTCCCCCCTCGATCAGGTTACCTACAATTGCATCAGGGAAAACGGCATATATCTAGCACAGCGCCGCCATGCAGTTCCCCCCCACTCCCTTCTCCCATCAGCCTTCTACTTCTGCCCCCATAACAATAAACCAGACCGTTCTGCGCATCCTCTATCTCAACACTCGCTCTTTGGCCAAACACCGGCTAGACATCTTTTTGCTGCTCATTTCTGAAAAACCAGATGTCCTTCTGATCACAGAAACCTGGCTTACCCAAGATTCTGCGCCAGACATCCTAGCGGCACTTCCTTCGGACTATTATATTTTAGCTGCTAACCGGCCCTCGGGTAAGAATGGCGGCGAGGTTGCCGCTATCATACACAAACACTACAAGATTACCTCCCTTACTCCTCTTGTTCTCCCAGAGGTGGAGAACATAGTTATTAAGCTAGATGCCATCACCGGCTCTGTCATTTTCGTGCTAATTTACCTACTCCCTCAGGCTATGCCTACCTTTCCACGCTCTCTGAGCGAACAAATGGCCAACCTTGTCACGAATTACGCAAGTGTCATGCTTATAGGTGTCTTGAATTACTTTGTTTAATGATGCCCTGGGTGGGCCACATGCCGCAGAGTTATTGGAACTACTTTCCAAACTGAACCTAGTTCAACACTTATCCTCCCCCACCCATGTAAAGGGACACACTCTGGACCAAATCTGGTCCTCTAACCTTACATTATCGGTGCCTACTGTCTCATCTTGCATATGGTCTGACCATTATCTAATCAACTTTACAGCCACTACTAACTCTAAGATAAAGACGGGGGGAGGCATAACTAGGAAATGGAGGTCTATCGTTAAAATGGGATTCTCTAACACCGTAGTCAGGTCTGTACTCGACTTTAACCCAGATGTCAACACCATAGAAGAGAACATCTCGGAATGGCTATTAAAGGCTTGCGATAATCATGCCCCACTCACCAAATTCACACACACTCGACATATAGATGCCCGCAAATGGTTTTCCACCGAGCTAAAAAAAACAAAAACTCGAGCTCCGTCAGAAAGAAAGAAAATGGAGGCTAAGATACTCCACGGAGGACAAACTGTAGTTCTCTCTAGCTCGTAAAGACTATAAGAAAGCCATACTGGAAGCCAAAGCGACCTATTTTTCGGCCAGAATATTAAATGCCCACAATAAGCCGAAGGAAATCTTCACCATAGATAATGATCTCTGCAGCGCTGAAAGAACCCTTCCCAATCAGACACCTACCCAAGATCTTTGTAACTCTTTGAACAACTACTTCCTGGACAAAATATCTATTATCAAAGCTAGCATTCCTACTACCCTCAGCATGGAAAACCTGGAAAACTTGCCAACAAACCCAGTTATCATGGATCACTTCCCTGCCATGTGCCCTCAGACTCTTTCAGATTTGATGTTGCGCGTCAAATCTGGCTCCCCTAATGACTGCTTCCCTCCACACATCCTAATGGACGCTTTGTCCACCCTCCCTCATAGCGTGCTTTCCTTCCTTAACGAGTCTCTTCTCCAAGGCAAGGTCCCCACTGCCTTCAAGAACGCAATAGTGGTCCCTCTACTAAAAAAAACAGGGACTGATCCCCTGAATCCCTCTAATTATCGCCCCATCTCTCTCCTTCCCTTTTTGACCAAGATCCTAGAGACCCACGTCGCCAGGTCCCTCTCTAATTTTGTCGAACGGTCAGAACACCTAGAGCCTAATCAAGCTGGCTTTCGGCCCGCTCACTCAACTGAGTCGGTTATCCTCGCAGTACTGGGCACCTTGAGAGCAAACGCAGACAAGGGCGTCCCTCAGGCCTTGGTACTCCTGGATCTGTCGGCGGCGTTCGACACAGTCGACCTTAACATTCTGTTGGCCCGTGTCGAACAGGCCGGCATACAGGGTTCTCTATTCAGCTGGATCAGCTCCTTCCTTGAAGGCAGAACACAAGCGGTCCGACTTGGCCCTTTTACAGCTCCTAAGATCACCACATCATGCGGTGTCCCTCAGGGTTCGTCTCTTTCCCCTCACTTATTTAATCTTTATTTAAAGCCTTTGATTAACTCCTTAAACAGTAAGATAAACACCTTCAATTATGCGGACGATCTTCAGCTCGTCTTTACATTGGACTCCCCGGACTTCATATTCCGCGATAGATGAATCTCAACCATCTTAAGCTCAAACCCGGCAAGACAGAATTAGTCTTGCCGGGGAAGAGCGAGATTGTCTGGGGCCCACACTATTGGCCGACTGATCTAGGACCACCCCCAACTCCCTCTCCTTCCATAAAAAGCCTGGGAGTCACTTTAAATGCCGATCTCTCGCTCAGTGGACAGGTGGGGACAGTAGTCCCCTCCTGTGTTTTCCAACTGAGGAAAATAAGGAAAATCACCCATCTGCTGACTCATTCAGGTTGTGATAGCACTCGTACTATCGCATCTCGACTTTTCCAACTCCCATCTATCTCGGTCTGCCTATGTTCCTACTCAAACGCTTAGATATAGTAGAGAACCAGTCAGCGAGATTAATCTTCAAACAACCTAAATGGCAATCGGCCAGTCCCCTGCTAGCCAAACTGCATTGGCTACATATCGCCCAACGTGCAGCTTTCAAGACCGGATGGCTGATTTAGAAGGCCTTGTACTGCAGAAGCCCCAACTTCATTAGCCATATGATTGTAAAGCATGTCCCACTCCGTAATCTACGGTCTGCCCATCTTAAACTGCTAACTATTCCGGTCATCAAACTCAAACGCCAGGGAGGGTGCAGGATCTTCTACCTTGCCCCTAGATTTTAGAACAACTTACCATTGGCCATCAGGATGCTGGATAACCTGATGGGGTTCAGAAAGGCTCTCAAGACCTGGCTGTTTGAGCAAACCTACGCATAGCTCGTCTCGCTTTGACACACCTAATGATCAGCGCCATGAAACCTTCCGGTGACCGTGCGCTTTACAAGCTTCTATTAACATAACATAACACGTTTCATAATTTAAATCTGACTTTTCTGGATGCTTTCAGGATCAGCTCTAGGATTTTTGTCCAGTCTCCCTCAGGAATCGATTCTCCCAGGTCCCTCTTACATTGTTTCAGGTGGTCATCCAGGGGTTTCAATATATTTCCCTTAGCGCTCTGTAAAAACAGGAGACTGCCTTGAAGGTCTCAGATGTCGTACTTATTAATTGGCGACTCCAGTTAGTAGGGGGTTCCACCGTACCCACCCCCTAGTGTTTCCTAATCTCCCCTGACACTGTTCAATGAAGCAAATAGTCTCCTCGCGCGAGTTGAAATTCTAACCTAAGGTCTTCGAATGAGAATAACTCTTCTGCTCTGAATAAATTCCCTATTCGAGCTATAACGGCAGCAGTCCACTCCGACAATTCCCACCAGTGTCCCCCATGGGGTAAGTCCTCTAGGATGTGTAAGGGCTTATCAGGCGATTACGGGACCTTGCGGGATGTCTTCATCCACATAGGAGCCGGTCACGGAGATGTGACCACCCCCCACCCCACCCCACCCCCTTTGCCCCAAAGTCCAACTCGGCCGAAGAAAAACGCTCCGTTCCCACCTCTACCTTCGGGCCAGGGTCGGCACCGAGAAAAGGTTTCCAACGCCCTACCTTCAGACTCGGTACTGAAACATACGTCAAAGCCTTCCGGTTTGGGATCGAGTCATCCACACTCTATCGCCGAGCCGAACCTTTCGGGGTCAAAGCCAAAACCCGTCTCAGGCCCACATCCTTCGACGCCGAAATCGGCTTCTGAACCTAAATCCTCGGCACTCAAGACACCGACACTGAAAACTTCGGCGTTGAAACATAAAGATGCTCCGATACCATCGAAGGAGCCCCATTTCGATGTCCCACCTCCAAAACCGGACTTGAAACAAAAGGAATTGTACATCAATCCAAAAACTGGACTTATTGTGATCTAATTGCCACTCAAACACAAATCTGACTCCGAGGAAGCCTATCACATTCCTTTAAAGAGGAAACACGTGGGTAATAACCCTTCTCCTCCTCCATCACCTCCTTCCCTGGAAACACAACACTTGTTAATTACTGCTACTAATTCACCACCACCATACACACCTAATGATCAGGAGGATGGGAACAGGGACAATGATCCTGCACCTGCAGACCCCTGGAAGGATTACAATACAGATTCTCCCATAGGTTACGATCCTGATCTCTACCTTACTAAACTCTCTCCACCAGATGACAACTTAGGCTATATAGAACTATTAAGCAGAGCTGCTGATTATCACGGAGTTCAATTACACAAAAAATCTCTAGACGAGTATTTCCTTTTTGAAACACTTCCCAAAGAGTCACTCTCACACTCCCCATGCTCAAAGGTATGCTAAGACATGTGGATGATAAGGATCCTGTTTGGGCACGTATTCCTACCCCCAGGTTAGACAAAAAGTATAGATATGCACCATCAGACCCAGTTTACATCAAGGGCCAGTTACCCTTAGATTTGTTAGTAGTTTCTAATGGCCGTAAATGGGCTAATTCTCAAACGGAAGTGGATGCTCCACCTCCGGACAAAAAGTCCAAGTTGATAGACGCCTCTGGGAGAAGAGTAGCATCCAAAGCTGCAAATTTCTGGTGCATTTTTAACACCCAAGCCCTTTAAGCCAGGTACGATAGGGCGCATTGGGGCGAAATGGAGCAATTGCTCCAATTCCTGCCAGATGAGCACAGATTCAAAGCTCAAGGCCTAGTGCATGAGGGAAAGCTCATCTCTAACAATTCCATTAGGTGCGCGTTAGATGCGGCTGACACTGCGGCTTGAGCGATCAACACCAGCATGCTACTAAGAAGGCATGCATGGTTAAGAATTTCTGGGTTTAAACCAGAAGTTCAAGCTTCTATTCTTAACACGCCGTTTGACCGACAACACCTCTTTGGTCCTGTTGTAGACATGTCCTTGGAAAAGATCTAAAAGAACACAGACGTGGCAAAATCAATCGGAGCCCTACAGTCCCCTTCTGGCTGTGGTTCCTTTCTGGCTGTGGTTCCTTTCGGCGCTCCTTCTATCATGGGGGGTCCAAGAATACCTCCTCAGACACTGCCTCTAAACCGTACAAAAGCAACAATCAGCCCTCTGCTTCCAAGGGTTTCTTCAGAGGGTCTACTGTGGCAACAATGGGAAAGGTAGAGGTTCCATCACACCCACCTCCCCCTCCAATACCAAACAGTGACTTGCCTACACTCCCCTGGATCATTTAACACTGTCGGTGGGGTCTTTCACAATTTTACCCTTCTGGCAATCAATAACTACAGACAAATGGGTACTAGGAATTATCCGTTCTGATTATTGCCTGGAGCTTACCAACAATCCTCCAACCTTTTCTCCACGTTCACACAAAATGTCACCACACCATTTACACCTCCTCAAACGAGAGTTTCAATCTCTCCTTTTGAAGGAAGCCTTAGAGCCAAGTACCACTATAATATCAGGAGTCAGGTGTATACTCCCTGTACTTTCTCATACCCAACAAGGGCTGTACTCTCAGATGTATTTTGGACCTCATTGAATTAAACCTTTACATACAATCAAATCACTTTCACATGGTGACTTTTCAGCAAGTGCTCCCCCTGTTACAACAGGGCGACTTTATGTCTACTCTAGACTTAAAGGACGATATTTCCACATTCCAATACATCCCACTTATCACAAATTTCTCAGATTTGTAATAGTGGGGCAGCATTACCAGTTCAAGCTACTCCCATTTGGAGTCACCACAGCTCCCAGAGTCTTTACGAAATGTCTAGCAGTAGTCGCTGCTCACTTACGAAGACTAACACTGCAGTTACTGCACCAACTGGTGTTCACAGTCAATGTGTTGAAATCGCATCTTCAACCTTCCAACACTCAAAACTATCTAGGAGCCACTTTGGATACTCGAAGAGCTCTAGCCTTCCCCAATGCAGCCAGAATTCGCAATATTCAGGTGCTGACTCAGTTTCATCCCTCTCACTCACTACCAGCTCGAGTGTTTATGCAGCTGCTCAGAATGATAGCCTCTTGCATCATGATTGTTCCACATGCCAGGCTTCACATGCGTACCCTTCAGAAATGCTTAGCAACTCAGTGGAACCAGTCACAGGGTCTCTTAACTGATCTAGTGTTGGTAAACGGCGTACTCATCGCTCTCTGCAGTGGTGGAACACCCAAAATGTATCAAAGGAACGTCCTTTCATAGACCCGGTTCCATAGACAATGCTAACCGCAGACGCGTCGCTCACTGGCTGGGGCTCATCTCCAAAATCACACAATTCAAGGCTTGTGGAGTCAAAAGTAAAGAGCTCTCCACATAAATCATCTGGAGCAGCTAGCAGTGTTTCTAACGCTCAAAGCCTTTCAAGTTCACCTTGTAGGCAAAGCTGTCCTAGTTCATGCCAACAACATGACAGCTATGTATTCTATACAAAAACAGGGGAGGGACACTTGGAAGTGGGCCATTCACCACAATTCATCTCCTAGCAGAACACCTCCCAGGAGTAAACAATAAGATTGCCGACCTTCTCAGCAGACCGAGGCAGCAAATTCACGAGTTGGAACTTCACCCTCAAGTTCTCCTCCCATACTTTCTAAGTTGGGGGTTTCCTCAAATATATATTTTCGCCACCCATTAAAACAAAAAATGCCCAAATTTCACCTTCAGCTATCCACACCCGCTCTCCAAAGGTTCACGACCCTGTTGGAGCTATCAGTAGTCCTGCATCGAAAACTGCATCTCACATCCAGTCTTCTCACACAGAGCCATGCAGAAATCAGATACCCTGATCCCAGAGAACTCAAACTGGCAATCTGGCTCCTGAAGTCATAGAGTTTGGTTATCTTAATCTTCCACCAGTCTGTATGAATATTAGAGAAGCCAGAAGGCCTACTACAAGAGCTTGTTATGCAGCTAAATGGAAGCGTTTTGTCATATATTGTATTAACATCCATCCTCTTGATGCTTCCATACAAAATATCATTTGTAATTTGTTACACTTGCAGCGGTCAGAATTAGCTTATGCTTCTATCCGCTTACATCTTGCAGCAATAGCTGCATATTTACAAAATAGGCAACACTTATCTCTCTTTAAAGTATCTGTTATCAAAGCTTTTATGGAGGGACTAAAAAGAGTAATACCACCAAGACTTCCACCTGCACCAGTATGGAATCTTAACATAGTCCTCACATGATTAATGGGCCCACCGTTTGAACTCCACCATAAATGTGAACTGCAATTTCTCTCCTGGAAAGTCACGTTTCTGATTGCAATTACTTCACGGAGGAGAGATGGTGAGCTACAGGCACTAACCACACAAACCTTTTTTCCAGTTTCACAAAGACAAAGTGGTTCTTCGAACCAACCCTAAATTTCTACCTAAAGTAGTTTCTGCCTTTCATATCAAACAATCTGTTTAGTTACCTGTGTTCTCAACCGGATTCAGTAGCAGAACGAGCTCTACACACTTTAGATGACGGAAGAGCCCTCTTATACTACATAGAAAGTCATTTCGTAAGACTAAACAACTTCTTGTTGCTTTTGCTCCACCTCACAAGGGCAATCCTATTTCCAAATCGAGTATTGCCGGGTGGATCGTTAAATGTATTCAGACTTGTTATGCAAAAGCATAGAACACTTTAAAAATACCACCGAAGGGGGCGTGGCCAAGATGGCGGGGTGAGCAGACGCTTCCTCCCGTAGCTCCTCCGGCCCGGCCAAGCTAGAGCCCTTTTCTTATGCTTTTCTCCCCCCGCTGAGGCTCAGCGCGGGAGAGGAGCGTGGCGGAGCATCAGGGGTGCACATTGGTGCTGTTTTGGTTCGGATCGCCTCGGGGGAACCCCCCAAAAAGTTCGATCGAGACCAAGGAACGACGACGGCGAGCCCGAGGGGCGGAGCGCATTGGAGAGCTGTCCGGGCGCCTCGGCTGGGCCTGGTGCTGAAAGTTGCGATCAGGAGGGGATCTGGCCCGCCGTTCGACGGTGACTGAAGGAGCCTTGCGGGAAGGGACCCGACGGCGTGGAAGGCTTGGGACGGGTGCCCCGGCACTCAGACTGGTGACGGCGACACCTCGCACTGCGGAGGCCCTAACCACTAGCCGAGGTACAGCGGACCCCCTGATGGGGTTGGACCATCTGGGCCCCTGTGCGTGACAGACGGGGGCCGGTGGTGGAACCTATTTTACTGTGGGGTGCCTCGGGGGCTCCGGTGGTGTCGTTGGGCCTGGTCGTTTTGGCCTGCTCCGCCCGGCCGCCATTTTGTCCCCGAAGGAGCAGTGGTGGCAGCCTTCGCCGGAGTCCTGGCTGCTGGATGCAAGTGACTCCCGCTGCTGCTGGGCTGATTACCGGAGGGATGTGCTGATGAGACCCCTCTGCTGCGGCCCCCTTGGTTGTCTCACACAAGCTCTTGCGGCTGACGGTGACCGGACTGGGCCGCCATTTTGTCACCTGTGACGCAGCGACTTCGCTCGTGGGGGATACCCAGGTCGAGTGCTAGCCGCCGGCTGAGCATCCCTGGAGCGCCTGGATCGGTGCCCGACTGCGGAGCTAGCGATGTCTGGAAGAGGAGGCCCGAAGAAAGGGGACCGTACCCTGCCGGACATGCTTGGCAGGGCCCAGCACTTGCGGGACAGGACGCAGCCCTCGCCGGGGCCCTCCCGGGCTCCGGCGGATGTGACTGGAGGGGAGCCACCCGTCACGAGGGCCTTTATGGAGGAACTGTTCAGCTCCCTCAGGGAGGACTTCCAGACACTGAAGCGGGAGGTGGCCAGCGAGGTCCGAGAAGTACGCAGGGAGGTGGAGGGCCTTGGCGAGCGTGTGGAAGCGGTGGAGACGGAGGGCCAACAGCGAGCGGAGGAGATAGTCCACCTCCAGCAGGATGTTCTTCGCCTCCGGGAACAGTGTGTGGAGCTCCAGGCCCACTCCGAGGACCTTGAGAACAGATCTCGGAGGAACAACATCCGAGTGCGTGGCGTGCCGACTGCGGACGAGGGGTCCGATCTGGGGAGCTACCTGCGGGCCCTGTTCCGAGAGATCCTGGGGGAAGCTGCGGACTTTCCCATCAGCATTGACAGGGCGCATAGGGTTGGCCGGCAGCGCCAGTCATCGGCACCTCCACCGGACATTCTGGCCTTCCTGCCCGACTTTCCACTAAAGGAACGCATCATGGCTGAAGCCCGCAGGAAACAGCCCCTGACTTTCCGGGATCGGCCGGTGGCGCTTTACCAGGACCTCTCTGCCATCACTCTGCAGAAACGCAGGTCCTTTAGGATTGCCACTGACTTTTTGCGCGAGCATGAGACGCCGTACTCTTGGGGTCACCCCTTCCGCCTGATTTTTCGGTGGAACGGAGTGTTACACCAGCTACGCTCCTTGCAAGACATTTGTGGTGTCCTGGGGCTCACGGCGGCGGAGGAGGAGGGAGCTACGCCGTCGTGGAGGTCCTCGGAGAGACGGAACCGGCGGAGGTCAACGAGGCGGCGCTCAGCGACCAGTGTGGGGCGCCCGGACTCCCCTACCATCAGAGCGGACATGGCCGACGCCCTGAGGGCGGCGGCAGGGGACTCGACCGGCTCCTCTAGCGTGGCCTTGACGGCCTAACACACACTCCGGGGGGAGATGTCTTTAGCTTCTTTACATGCTTGGTACGGGGCGGGGGGGTTGGGGGGAGCGGTTGGAGGTGAGTGGCTGGACGTCCACTTCGCTCTTTTCTACGGACTTGCCCGTTTTGGGGCTTGACTGAGACTATGGGGTGTTTGAGTTTGTGGGTGGCTAGTTGCCAGGGTTGTGTTTTGGGTGGGGGAGGGGGTTGTTTTGGGGTTGGGAAGGTCCCGTCCGATGTTGTCTATGCCCGCTTTGTTTTGGCTTGTCCTGCGCTGCGGCCCCGCGCGCCCCACCCGCTAATTCCCTGCCCATTGCATGGCGCTCCTGACCCCCGCGAGGAATGCCGGGCCTAAAGGTAGTGACCCTTAATGTTCAGGGTCTGAACAACCCGGTGAAGCGCAGAGCGATCCTGTCGTTGCTGGAGGGGACGCAGGCGGGCATTTGCCTTTTGCAGGAGACACACTTATTGCCCCGAGATTGCCATAGGATGCGCTCTGCTAAGTTCCCTACCCAGTTCTTTTCCTCGGCAGCGAACAAGACGGCGGGGGTAGCCATTCTCCTAGCAAGTTCCTTTCGGGGGGAGGTGTTGCATAAGTGTGCTGAACAGAAGGGGAGGCTCCTTGCGTATCGCATGCGCCTGGGAGGCATAGCATTTACGGTCGGCTCCGTTTATAGCCCAAACGATCACCAAGAGCGCTTCCTAGATTCCGCGCTGGTGGATGTCACTGCTTCCCCCGACCGCCACATTATCTTGGGGGGAGATCTCAACATTGTCTTTGACTCTGTGATGGACAGATCGGCGCAGCGCTTCCCGCAGACGGGGGAACTGTCCCAGGCTGGGAGGGCCCGGATTGCGGAAATGGATCTGCACGACCTCTGGCGCTCCATGCACCCCACGGATAGGGACTACTCTTACTTCTCGCACGCACACCGAACCTACTCACGGCTGGACTACCTCCTGGTGAGTGGACCGATGCGTGCCGCTGCCACGGCGGCGGACATCGGGGTCCTGACCCTGTCTGATCACTCCCCGGTCACCGGCGTTTTCCAGTGGCCGGCGGCCTCCCCCTCTCGGGGGGTGTGGCGCCTCCGGGATACACTTCTACACAAAAGGTCGGTGGTGCAACGCATCGGGGAGGTCATACAGGACTATCTCACCCACAATGGCAACACTGACACCTCGCAGGCGACACAGTGGGCGGCATTGAAGGCCGTCCTACGGGGGGAATTCATCTCTATCTCTGCAGCTGAGAATAAGGAGCGGCAACTGAAGAGGGATGAGCTGACAGCTCAAGTCCGGGAGCTTGAGCAGGTCCACCGCCGTACGGGGGCGCCGAGGGTGTGGAGGCAGTTGAAGGCAGCGAGGAAGCTCCTGTCGGCTCTGGATCTTGACAGGGCGGAGTACGCCGCCCTACGCTTGAAACATGCCTACTACACTGGGGGGGACAGATGTGGCAAGCTCCTAGCACACCGGCTCCGGGTCGCGCAACAGCGCAGCGTTGTGAAAGAATTGGTGGGCGCGGACGGGGGGGCTGTCTCCGGGGACGCGGAGGTAGCGGAGTCTTTCCGCGGCTTCTATGAGGCGCTGTATGCTGAGGAGCCCTCCCCGCCACGGGATGCCGACAGCTATTTGGAGTCGGTGACCCTCCCGGTACTGGATCCGGCTCAGGCTGACCATCTGGAGCGGGACATCCACGTTGAGGAAGTGATTTCAGCTATCGCGCGGCTGAAACATGGAAAGGCCCCGGGCCCGGACGGGTACACGTCGCTATTTTACAAGACTTTTTGCACGGCCGTGGCCCCTGTCCTTACTCGGCTCTTTAACTCCTTCTTCGAACCGGGAGCCATCCCTCCGGATCTCCTGAGGGCGACGGTCGCGGTAATCCCGAAACCTGGGAAGGACCGGGCCCTCTGCGGCTCGTACCGACCCATCTCGCTTTTAAATGTCGACCTCAAGTTGTACACGGGGATTCTCGCGTCCAGGCTGAGTCCACACCTCCCCGACCTGGTGGAGGCGGACCAGGCTGGTTTTGTGCCCGGCAGACAGACGGTTGACAACACCAAGAGGGTGACGCGTGTTCTGGAGAAGGCCTCAAGGATCTCGGGGGAGCGGATGTTGCTGTCCGTTGATGCGGAGAAGGCCTTCGACAGAGTTCACTGGCCGTATCTTGAGCTGGTCCTCAAGAAACTGGGAATCGGCGATAAGTTCCGCACCATGGTCTTTAACTGCTATAAGCATCCTTCAACGTCGGTGCGGGTCAACGGGTGTAGCTCCGGTGGCTTTGCCATCGAGCGCGGCACGCGGCAGGGCTGCCCTCTTTCGCCGCTCTTGTTTGCCCTCTACATGGAGCCGTTTGCTCAGAGGGTTCGTAATAATCCGGATGCTGTCGGGGTCCGGATGGGCCAGTACGTCCACACCGTCAGTCTCTACGCGGACGATGTCCTGCTGACTTTGGACGACCCTAGGAGGTCGCTGCCTGCTTGCCTTCGAGAGCTGGACGCCTTTGCGGGGGTGGCCGGCTTCAAAATGAATATGAGCAAGTCGATGGCATTAGACGTGTCCCTGGCTGCGGAAACCAGGAGTGATCTTCAGCGGCTCTTCCCCATGCAGTGGTCCTCGTCCACGGTGCCGTATCTGGGGATTCTGCTGGCGCCTACATTACCGGAGATGGTTACGGCCAATTATGCCTCCCTCAGCAGGAAGATCAAGGACGAGCTTGGCCGCTGGAACAAAGGCCTGCTGTCCTGGCTGGGGCGAATCGCGGCGGTCAAGATGACGGTGTTGCCCCAGATACTATATCTTTTCCGGGCCCTTCCGCTCCAACCCCCGGTGGGCTGGATACGACAAATGCAGGCTGACATCTCCCGCTTTGTCTGGCAGGGCCGCAGGCCACGCATGAAGAGGGTCCTCTCCACGCTTGCTCCGGAAGCGGGGGGTCTCGGCATTCCGGACCTCCGTAAGTACTTTCAGGCGGCACAGCTCCGCTATCTGGTGGAGTGGAGCAGGTGGGAGTCCGACAAACATTGGCTCTTCCAAGACCAGGCAGTGGCGGGCCGCACCTTACAAGAGGTTCCATTCCTGCGCCGCGCGCATCGCCCCCCTAATCTTTACGCTTCCTTTGTAACGCGGGTCCCCCTGCGTGTGTGGGACGCGGTCTGTGAGGCCCGGGGCCTTACCACCTTCCCTTCGCCGCTCACGCCCATTGTGGGCAACCCGGACTTCTCCCCAGGGATGGAGCCGGGGGTTTTCTCCCACTGGGTGCAGGCGGGCTGCAGGGCACTCTTCCAGATCTATGGCCCGGAAGGAGTGGTTCCTTTTCAGCAACTCCGCCAGGAGTTCGGCCTGACGGAGCTGGACAGATTGCGCTACATGCAAGTTCGGCATTGGGCCCTCCAGCCCCAGGTGCGTGCCACCGCCGCCCGTCCAATTACACCGTATGAGAGGTGGTTGGCTACTCGGACCTCCGACGCTAAACTGATCACCGATCTGTACAAATACCTACAACCCCCGCCGTTTCAATATTACAACCCGGGGAGGGAGCGTTGGCACAGGGAATTGGGTAGGACACTCAGCCACAAGGAATGGGACAAAATTGCGTATCGGGCGCGGCACTCTGCATATCACACGGGCCTTACGGAGACCTTTACTAAGGTGTCCACATACTGGTACTACACCCCGGAGAGACTGTATGAAATGCATAAACACACTGACAGGGGGTGCTGGCGGAGCTGCGGGCAGGAAGGTACCCTTACACACATTCTTTGGGATTGCCCAGTGCTGACCGCCTACTGGAAGGAAGTCTTGGACGAGGTGGATAAGCACTTTGGGATAGAGCTGCCGCGACTCCCGGCGTATGTCCTGTTGGGCCTCCCCAATGACCTAATGTACCCACTGAAGTCCCGTAGGGGTAGGCAGATCGCAATCGCGCTGGGGTCTGCGGTTCAGAACATTCTAATCCACTGGCGCACAACCACCGTCCCCTCCATCACCGGTTGGTTGCATAGGCTCTGGCATGTGCTGGGGATGGAGAAGCTGTCGCTTACGGTTGCGGGGGAGATAGACCAATTTGAAGAGCTATGGCAACCCTTTCTAGCGCTGCTGTCCACTGAATTCAGGGAGCTCACCTGCCCGAGGTATCTTAGACTTCTCAGGCTGACGCCGCCGGTGACCCCGGCGGACTAGCTTACATGTGAGACGGGGACCCCCCGGGGAGGGGGGGGGGGTGCGGGGCTTCCTGGTTAGGATTACTCTGATGCGGGACCATAGGACGGGGGGGGGGGGGGGGGAGTGTTGTTGTTTCGTTACTGGGAGGCTGGGGGATGGGGGATTGTGTTCTATTGAGGTGTTGGGGGGGGGGGGGTTTTATTGCTTAGATTTGGGGTGTCGGATACGCGTGCGGGGACTTCACAGCTTGTATTTCTAGCTTTCATTTACTGTGTTTTTCCCCCTGACCCACCGCGCTACCTATTGCCAACCCTCTGGAGTTGCACCCTTTTTCTTTGACTGTATTCCATGTATCCTGCCCTCCTATCCCCCTCCCCCATGGTTTGTTTTGTCTCAATAAAAACGTTTTAAACACAAAAATACCACCGAAAACGCATTCCACTCGCAAAATAGGGGCAACGATGACTTTCTTAGGAAATATTTCCATAGTTGACATTTGTAAGGCTGCAACATGGTCTACACCACACACATTCACCAAGCACTATTGAGTAGATGTGTTAACAAGACAAACTATTGTAGGCCAGGCAGTACTTGGAACACTCTTTCGGACAAAATGCAACAGCTACAGGTTAGCCACTGCTTTGGAAGAATACTGCTGTATAGTCTATGCATAGCATGTGATCTACAGCTCACATGCCTCGAACGGATAATGTTACTTACCCAGTGAGTATCTGTTCTTTAGCATGTGATCTACAGCTCACATGCCTCGAACGGATAATGTTACTTACCCAGTAAGTATCTGTTCTTGACGTGTAGAGCTGTAGATTCACCTGCGCCCACCCGCCTTCCCGGGTACCTATTCCTGTTGCAGTTTCTCCCTTACTTTATATACATATGCATGGGCATCCCTATTCTACTCTTACTAATTCCATTCTCACCGTCTGTGCGAAAACAATCTAACAATGGAGTTGATACCTATGCGCACTATCACCGAAAGGAAAAGTCACCTACCTTGTGACTGGAAAGACTTCTTCGAAGAAAAACACCTTGCAAACATCCGGACCCAACACTAGATGGCAGTAGTATGCAAAGCATGTGAATCTACAGCTCTACATGCCAAGAACAAATGCTTACTGGGTAAGTAACATTATCCTTTTTGTCATTTCTGTTGCATGAAGTGTCTTTGTTTTATTTATAGATTCAGCTGTTTATATGCTGCTATTCCATCACTTCTACCTCCCCTCTCACCTCCGCAGCTTTGAACACCTCATTCAGGGATTACGCACCACAGGGTTCAGCTCAGTCTTTGGCTGAAACACACAGCGCCTATCACTTAGATGAGCCATGTGACATCTCCAGGGAACCAGGTGTGGGAAGTAAACCCTGGGAAGACTATAATATAGACCCTCCTGTGTACCCTTACCTTGATCTGTAGCATTATTAACCCCCACCGCTGACCACACAGCCTCTTACCACATGGTAAAACAGCAGAGTGCCAAAACACACAAAGTGGACCTTAATGAGAAGGAGGACTTCTCAGTTGAAACACTCGCCAAGATGTAACATACATGTGGAATGTAAGTACAAGGCCTTGCCTAATGATCCACCATACATCAGGGGATACATGGAACCAGACTCACTATTTGTCCACTCCACACGAAATATACAAAACTCTCAAGGGACATTTCCCCTACTGGCCAGAGAGAGTACAAAGTTAGAAACAGCTGTAAAGTGGGAGAACACTGTTGCATTGCAAATTCTGTTGGCCTAATCAATCTATCAAGAATTTGTAGAGCACGCAAACTCACCCGTGAAGGTCTCAATGCGCCTGGGGGAGAGGGGTGCTGCTACTGCTCGAATAGCCAGGTCTTGAGTAGCCTCCTGAAGGTTAGTAGGTCCTGGGTCTGTCGTAGGGTGATAGGGAGGGTGTTCCAGGTCTTGGTGGCGAGGTGGGAGAACGATCTGTCGCCGGTGGTCGCTCTTCAGATGTGGGGGATGGTGGCGAGGGAGAGGTAGCGGAGCTGGCGGTTCGGGGTGTAGAAGGTGAGTCGTCTGTTGAGGTATGCTGGTCCGGTGTTGTGGAGTGCCTCGTGGGCAAGGAGCTTGAAGGTGATCTTCTTGTTGACGGGAAGCCTGTGCAGGTCTCTCAGCTGGGGTGTGATGTGGCGAGGGATGTCGAGGATCAGGCATGCAGAGGCGTTCTGTATGCGTTGTAGTTGTTTCAGGAGTTTGGCCGAGGCTCCTGCATAGAGGGCGTTTCCGTAGTCCAGCCTGCTGCTGACGAAGGACAAGGTGACTGTTTTTCTTCTTTCGGTGGGGGTCCACCTGTAGATCTTGCGGAGCATGCGGAGGGTGTTGAAGCAGGATGACGAGACGGCGTTGACTTGCTTGGTCATGTAGAGTTTTAAGTCGAGGATAAAACCCAGGTTGTGTGCGTGGTCTGTGGGTGTTGGTGCTGCTCCCAGTTCGGCCAAAAAGGCTTTGGTCACGCCTTCGCCTCCGGGCCTAGGCAAGACCAGAGACACTGCTTCAAACACCCCACCTTCGGGCCCGGTGAAGAAGCCAAATAAGCCTTCCGGCGGCTCGGGCTCGAGCCAGCCTTCCAGCGGTGCCGAGAAACACACTTCTGCACCGAAAAAGAGACCAGCCTCTACCTCGACACCGAGCTCCGCACCAAAGTCCTCGGTGTCGAAACCCAGCCTTTCGGTACCGACCAAACCCCATAAGGCCCTCGGCACCGACACTTCCGCGCCGAAGCCCACCTCGGCGCCGACCAAGAAATCGGAGGTTCCCAAAAAGCACGGCACGGACAAGCCTAAAAAAGTCATCGGCCCCGAAACCTTCGGCGCCGACGGAACAAACATTGTCACAGGAACTGTTTACACCGGATCCCTTGCAAAAGACACTTACCACGGATCCAAAAACTGTACATTTGGCACTTTCTTCTAAAAAGAGACATTTGGACAAACCGGCTCCGCCTCCACCTCCAAAGAGGAAAGACTCTGCTACCTCCCCTTTCAGAATGCCTTCCCCACCTCCTCCACCCTCTCCACCTCCGCCCCCTGCGCCTTCTCCACCCCCACCTCATCGCTCCCCGACCCCGTCTCCAGACGATGATGATCAGGGAACCCATATTACGATCCAGGGGATGTGCCACAAGATCCCACCCCTACAGGATCCCCAGACCCATGGGACAACTATAATAATCCAGACATTCCAGACGTCCCACAAGATGACATTTACCCGTCCAGGCCATCTCCACCGGAAGACTCATTAGGTTTTCACCACCTACTTCAGAGGGCGGCACATTATCACGTGGTAGAGCTACACACTGACCCGGCAGAGGAGGATTTCCTCCTCGACACCTTTGATACCGCACATAGGTCTACCTCCATACTACCTATGCTCAAGGGGGTAATAAAACATGCACCAGAGGTTTTTAAAGACCCAGTCAGGGCTAGGGTCATTAACCCACGCATAGAGAAAAAGTACAAAGCTGCCCCCACAGATCTTGCCTATATCAAAGGGCCAGCGCCACTAGATTCCCTAGTGGTTTCCACTGCACGGAAGAGGTCAAACTCCCAGGCGTCAGGCAAAGCACCACCACCTGACAGAGTCAAAGCTACTGGATGCGTCAGGAAAGCGCACTGCGTCACAGGCAGCCAATATATGGCGTATCGCCAACACTCAAGTGCTATTGGCCAGATACGATAGAGCGCATTATGATGAATTAGAAACCATCATGCACCATCTCCCAGATAAATACAAAAATAGTGCCAATGAATTAATTCAAGAGGGTAAGACTATAACTAACACCTCTATACGCTGTGCCTTAGACGCAGGAGACACAGCCTCCAGGGCCATTAACACTAGCGTCCTCCTCCGTCGCCATGCTTGGCTGAGAGTTTCAGGCTTTAAACCTGAGGTACAGGCCTCCATCCTAAATCATCCCTTTGACCAAGAACATCTATTCGGCCCAAAGGTAGATGAGGACCTCGAGAAAATGAAGAAGGACACGGATACGGCGAAATCTACGGGAGCCCTGCAGTCACACCCTCCTAGGCGCTCCTTTCGCCGCTCTTCCTTTCGGGGTACGGCTAGAGGCTACTCCTCAAATAGCGCGTCCACTTCCTACAAATCCCCTGCTCAATCCACCTTCACAAGGGGTTATCAAAGAGGCGGCTATAGGGGCAATAACAATAAAGGCAGTGGCAAAACAAATACCGCCCGCTCTGCCACACCGCCTACCCAATGACTTCCCCTCTCCCCCTCCCCCTCTCCAGACCATCCCACTCCGGTCGGGGGCAGGCTTCAAAATTTCCTTCAGGTCTGGGAGACCATCACCTCAGACAGATGGGTGACCCAAATTATTCGTTCAGGGTACTGCCTAGAATTGACATCTACCCCCCCAAACATTCCACCCAGGCAACGCCCAATGTCACAAGAACATTCCACATTACTAAAACAGGAGGTATTCTCCCTCCTATAAAAACATGCAATAGAACAAGTCCCCGCCAATCAGCAAAATTTAGGGGTCTACTCCCTATATTTTCTGATACCAAAAAGAGACGAGACTCTACGACCTAGTCTAGATCTCCGGCCTCTAAACACATACATACATTCGGACCATTTTCACATGGTAACACTTCAGCAGGTACTTCCGCTCCTCTCCCAGAACGACTTTCTCACCACACTGGACTTGAAAGACGCATACTTTCACATTCCGGTACACCATGCTCACAGAAAGTACCTCAGATTTGTAGTGGACGGGCAACACTACCAGTTCACGGTGCTCCCATTCGGGGTCACAACAGCGCCAAGGGTATTCACCAAGTGCCTAGCGGTAGTGGCGGCACACCTCAGAAGACAGCACATTCACGTCTTCCCATATTTAGACGACTGGCTAATAAAAGCCACGTCCTACAACCAATGTGTACATCACACCGCCACTACAATCCAACTACTTCACCAGCTAGGCTTCACGGTGAACCACCAAAAGTCCCAGCTAATACCATCCCACACAAAGCAATACCTCGGTACCACCATAGACACCTCAAAAGCCATAGCCTACCCCAATCCTGCCAGGATTGCAAGCATTCAGGCTTTGCGTCAAAGATTGATTCCTCAACACTCTCTCCCAGCAAGAGTGTTTATGCAACTGATAGGGATGATGGCCTCTTGCATTTTCATAGTGCCTCATGCAAGACTCCAGATGCATCCACTCCAAGAGTGCTTAGCGCGCCAATGGAACCAGGCCCAGGGGCAACTGACAGATCTGGTGTTGGTAGACGGTCGCACCCATCACTCTCTGCAGTGGTGGAACACCACAAATCTTTCCAGAGGTCGACCGTTCCTGGACCCGGTTCCACAAATAATCCTAACAGACGCATTGCTCTCCGGCTGGGGAGCTCATCTATTACACCTCACAGTGCAGGGCACATGGACGCCGCAACAAAAGTTACTCCATATCAAGCATCTGGAGTTACTGGCAATCTTTCTAGCCCTAAAATCCATTCAGACACAGATTTTAGGCAAGGCAGTCCTTATTCGCACAGACAACATGACGGCCATGTACTACATTCAAAAACAAGGCGGCACACACTCTCCACAGCTCTCTCAACTAGCACAGAGCATATGGAGATGGGCAATTCCACACAAAATCTTTCTCCTAGCCCAACATGTCCCAGTAGTCCAAAACACCATGGCAGATCTGCTCAGCAGACAGACGCAGCAGATCCACGAGTGGGAACTTCACCCGTTCTTTCAGATGTGGGGGCATCCACAGATAGACCTCTTCGCCACCCACGAAAACAAAAAATGCCCAAGCTTCGCCTCCAGATACCCACACCCATTGTCCAAAGGCAATGCGATATGGATGAACTGGTCAGGCAAATTTGCGTACGCCTTTCCACCTCTCCCACTAATTCCATTAGTGGTGCGAAAGCTACAACAGCACTCCCTCACACTGATCCTAGTAGCTCCAACGTGGGCCAGACAACCGTGGTACACCACGCTGCTGAAACTCTCGGTAGTACCACACCAAAAGCTACACCTCTCACCATGCCTCCTAACCCAGAACCATGGAGAGATCAGACACCCGGACCTAGCTCGCTCAACCTTGCGATCTGGCTCCTGAGATCCTAGAATTCGGATACCTTAACCTTCCCCCTGACTGTATGAACGTCATCAGAGAAGCTAGACGCCCTACCACTAGAGCCTGCTACGCTGAAAAGTGGAAATGATTTGTTGTTTATTGCCATAACAACACAATCAACCCTCTAGACGTATCTATACAGCACATCATATGCTACTTGCTCCATCTACAAAGGTGTAACCTAGCATATGCATCCATTCGGCTACACCTCGCAGCAATTGCCGCTTACCTACAGAACAGACAGCACCTATCACTTTTCAGAGTGCCTGCCATTAAAGCCTTCATGGAAGGTCTCAAACGAATAATTCCCCCAGAGTACCACTCTCACCTGTGTGGAACTTAAATATAGTTCTCTCAAGGCTAATGGGACCGCCCTTCGAACCTTTGCATAAATGCGAACTGCAATTTCTCACATGGAAAACAGCTTTTCTTGTAGCCATCACTTCCCTTAGAAGGGTCAGTGAGATACAAGCACTTACTATACAAGAACCTTTTCTCCAAATGCACCAGAACAAGGTTGTCCTCCGTACCAACCCAAAATTCCTACCCAAAGTCACTTCCCCCTTCCATCTAAACCAATCTGTAGAATTACCGGTATTTTTCTCGCAACCTCAAACTGTTGCAGAAAGGGCTCTACACACGCTAGATATTAAACGGGCCTTACTTTACTATATCCAGAGAACACAACCTTTCAGAAAGACCAAAGAACTGTTTGTCTCTTTCTCTCCACCACACAAGGGCAACCCCATCTCAAAATCAGGGATAGCTAGGTGGATTGTAAAATGCATACAGATTTGCTACCACAAAGCAAAACGAATGCTATCTGTTCCCCCTAAAGCCCACTCTACACGAAAGATAGGGGCTTCTATTGCTTTTCTAGGGAATATCCCATTGGATGATATCTGCAAAGCAGCTACATGGTCAACACCGCACACTTTCACTAAACATTACTGTGTAGATGTGCAAACCAAGCAACAAGCTAGTGTGAGCCAGGCTGTACTAAAAACACTAGTTCGAGGCATATGAGCTGCAGATCACACACCAAGGATAAGATCGCCATCTGGTGTTGGGCTCGGATGATTGCAGGTTGTTGTTGTCTTCGGAAGAAGTCTTTGGTCACGAGATTGGTGACTCCTCCCCTGGACAACAGTGCGCATGGGCATCCACTCCATCCTCAGATTGTTTTTTTCCGCCATTGGGTTTGGATGAACTTTTTTCCGCTCCAGCAGAAAACTTATTACAATCACTACAAAACTTGAATACTCGACGTCGAACTCGATCTCGGACCGACTCCGGACGCGGCTGATGGAAAGGACACCTTTTAAAAAATGCCCCCAATGTGGAGCAAAGTTCCCTCATAGCGATCACCACGAGGTCTGTAATTTGTGCCTTTCACCAGACCACAACGAATCCAGCTGTCCAGCCTGCGCCGCATTCCGTTCGAAGAAATCCATCCGGGACCGGAGAGCTCGACGCCATATCATGGCCAAGCCGGTTCCGGAACCAGAAGACATCTTTGCACAGGACGCCCCTGACGATGACTCCGAAGATCTCCAAATCGTGTCCGAGGACGACGATTCAGATCCGGGGCAGCCTGTGAGTACCAGCCCCCCTACCCCAACACCACCCAAAAAGACATTGGTCAAGACTCTGCCAACTGGGCCCAGTCGCGATCCAAAAACATCTTCTGAAGCCCCGCCCTCTGGTCCGGCTCCGAAGAAAAGTAAGCCTGCAGGTGGCTCAGGCTCGAGCAAACCTCACATCATTGTGCCTTCGGCACCAGAGCCGGCTTCGGGACCGAAAACTCCATCGGACCCGAAACGTCACTCGGTCCCGGCATCTCCACCGGCACCGAAACGTTCTTCGGCACCGAAATCTCCACCGACACCAAAAGGCTGGTCGGCACCGAAAGGCTGGTCGGCACCGAAAACCTCGTCGGCACCGAAAGGTTCCTCGGCACCGAAAAAACCACCGGAACCGAAAAGTTCTTCGGCACCAAAACCATCTTCGGTGCCCAAACAAGTCCAGAAAGACACGAAAAAGTCGGCGCCACAGCCGCCTTCGGACACTGAGGAACTCTTTCGACCTGATCCTAAGCAACAACGGATTTACATAAATCCAAAAACTGGACATGTCACAGCGGTGCCCTACAAGAAAAGGAAGCTGGACTCACCTCCTCCAGCACCTCCAAAGAAGAAGGACTGTGCCACTTCACCCTTACGTCCTTCCTCTCCTACATTACCCCCTATTCCATCCCCCCCACCCCCACCGCCTGCACCTCTACCATCTCCTTCTCATACACCACCTCCACAGGATGATGATGATTTTGGGGGAGTGGGAGACCCAGATTTCTTCACCTATCCCACTGATCCCTTTACACTCCCAGACACAGCACCAGTAGATGACTGGACTTACCCTATGCCTGACGTGCCTGACCCCGCTCCATACCCCTCAAAACTCTCCCCTCCTGATGACCATTTAGGGTTCGGTCAGCTTATTAACAGAGCAGCGTCATTTCATGGTGTCACCATGCACACCGACACTCCTGAGGAGGATTTTCTACTTGACACTTTTGAGCAGTCACAGAAAACAGTTCACATTCTACCCATGATTAAGGGAGTGATAAAGCATGCCACTGAGGTCTTTAAAGACCCTGTCAGGGCCAGGGTTCTCAACCACCGAATAGAGAAAAAATACAGACCAGGGCCACAAGATCCTGCGTACATCAAGGCGCAACTCCCCCTAGACTCATTAGTCGTCTCTAATGCCAGAAATAGGGCCAACTCCCAAACAACCGGAGATACGCCGCCCCCAGACAAGGAGTCTAAACTCCTGGAGGCTTCCGGCAAAATGGTTGCCGCTCAAGCGGCTAACCACTGGCGTATCGCAAATACACAAGCCCTGCTGGCTCGTTATGATAGAGCCCATTATGATCAACTGGAGGATCTCTTGCAACACCTGCCTGAACCTTTCAAAACACAGGCCACTGACCTCATACAAGAAGGCAAACTAATATCCAATGCCTCCATTAAATGTGCATTAGACGCAGCGGACACCGCCTCTAGGGCAGTCAACACAAGCGTATTGCTTAGAAGCCACGCATGGCTGCGCATCTCCGGCTTCACGCCGGAAGTACAAACCTCCATTCTTGCTCAACCCTTTAATCAGGAGCAACTATTCGGACCGGCAGTGGACACTGCCCTAGAAAAGATGAAAAAAGATAATGAAACTGCAAAATCTATGGGAGCATTGCAGTCCACTCAACCCCGAGGCTCCTTTCGTCGCTCCTTTTATAGAGGAGCTTCCAAAAATGTGGGAACAGACAACTCTTCCACATTCAAAACATCAGGTCAAACATCCCCTAACAAAGGATATTTTAGAGGAGGATATCGGGGAAACAATAATAAATGCCGGGGACGGGGCAGCAACAACAACACCCGTTCCTCTACAGCCACCAAACAGTGACTTGCAACCACTCCCCCCAGACCATTCCACTCCAGTCGGGGGCAGACTTCAACAGTTCCTACCTGTCTGGAATACCATCACTACAGACAGGTGGGTAAGACAAATTATCCAGTCTCACCACCTCACGCTCCTCAAACAGGAAATACAGTCTTTGCTACAGAAAAACGCAATAGAACCTGTTCCACTACAACATCCGGGCACAGGAGTATATTCTCTATACTTCCTCATTCCCAAAAAGGACAAAACCTCGAGACCCATACTAGACCTCAGACTACTGAACCAGTACATACACTCAGATCATTTCCACATGATCACTCTCCAACAGGTCCTTCCATTACTTCAACAAGGAGACTTCCTTGCCACATTAGACCTCAAGGACGCATATTTTCACATCCCTATGCATCTCGCTCACAGGAAGTACCTACGATTCGTGGTAGACGGTCAACACTATCAGTTTACAGTTCACCCATTCGGAGTAACAACTGCACCAAGGGTGTTCACAAAGTGCTTGGCAGTTGTGGCAGCATATCTCAGGAGACAACAAATTCACGTCTTCCCCTACCTGGACGACTGGCTCATCAAAGCCAATACTCTAGACAAATGCGTTCACCACACCCACCGCACTATTCATACCCTGCACAACTTGGGATTTACCATCAACTATCCCAAATCTCAACTACAACCCTCCCAAGTACAGCAATACCTGGGAGCCACCATAGACACAGCCAAAGCCGTAGCTTATCCCAGCATAGCCAGGATAGCCAACATACAAAGTCTGATAGAAACATTTCAAACACAACACTCTCTTCCTGCAAGAGTGTTCATGCAACTCTTAGGCATGATGGCGTCGTGTATCTCCATAGTACCCTACGCACGCCTTCAAATGCGTCCCTTACAGGAATGTCTAGCACAACAGTGGAATCAGGCCCACAGACAACTTACCGATCTGGTGTTGGTGGACAGCCGCTCACTGAAGTGGTGGAACACCATCAACCTGTCCAAAGGGCGGCCATTCTTGGAGCCCCTTCCACAAGTTGTGCTGACCACCGACGCATCTCTCACAGGGTGGGGAGCCCACCTCCTTCAGCACACCACTCAGGGACGGTGGACCATTCAACAAAAACAGTTCCACATCAATCACCTAGAAGTTCTAGCGGTGTTCCTAGCACTGAAATCCTTCCAGGTGCATCTCCAGAACAAAACTGTCCTCATCCGCACGGACAACATGACCACAATGTATTACATACAGAAACAAGGAGGGACACATTCTCTGCAACTGTCCCAACTGGCGCAACAAATTTGGAGATGGGCAATTCCCCGGAACATCTACCTGCTAGCAGAACACCTCCCTGGGGTTCAGAACCAGGTGGCAGACCTCTTAAGTCGCCACACACAACAGATACACGAATGGGAACTACACCCCAAGGTCTTACTCCCATTCTTCCAAAAGTGGGGACAACCAGACATAGACCTGTTCGCCACACCAGAAAACGCAAAATGCCCAACCTTCGCCGCCAGGTTCCCACACCCGCGGTCAAAGGGCAATGCAATATGGATGAACTGGTCAGGCAGATTTGCGTACGCTTTTCCGCCTCTCCCTCTCATTCCATTTGTGGTACGCAAACTGAAACAACAGTCGCTGACTCTCATCCTAGTGGCTCCCACTTGGGCACGTCAACCCTGGTTCACCACACTTTTGGAACTATCACTAGTTCCACATCAAAAACTGCATATCTCCCCGGATCTCTTAACCCAGAACCATGGAGAAATCAGACACCCAGATCCTCAAACACTGAACTTGGCAATCTGGCTCCTGAAGTCTTAGAGTTCGGGTACCTCAACCTTCCTCCAGACTGTATGAATATCATTAAAGAAGCCAGGAGACCTACTATTAGGACATGCTATGCTGCAAAATGGAAACGATTTGCCATTTACTGCGCTAACAATGACATACAACCACTGGATGCTTCCATCCAAAACATCATTTGCTATTTATTACACTTGCAAAGATGCAATTTAGCGTATTCCTCTATACGTCTACATCTAGCGGCATTAGCTGCCTATTTGCAAAACAGACAACACCTGTCCCTCTTCAAGGTACCAGCCATTAAAGCATTTATGGAGGGTCTTAAAAGAATCATTCCTCCACGGTTACCACCTTCCCCGGTGTGGAACCTTAATATTGTTCTAACAAGGCTCATGGGTCCCCCATTTGAACCAATGCACAAATGCGAACTGCAGTTCCTAACATGGAAAGTGGCTTTCCTCATCGCAATCACATCCCTGCGAAGAGTAAGTGAGATACAAGCCTTAACTCTCGAAGAACCCTTCCTACAACTACATCGAAACAAAGTGGTTCTTAGGACGAATCCAAAATTCCTCCCTAAAGTCATTTCCCCTTTCCATCTAAACCAGTCAGTGGAACTGCCAGTCTTCTTCCCTAATCCAGACTCAGTAGCCGAGAGGGCACTTCATACCTTAGACGTTAAAAGAGCCTTGCTCTATTACATCGACAGAACAAAACCTTTTCGGAAAACCAAGCAACTATTTGTTGCTTTTGCTCCACCACACAAAGACAACCCTATTTCCAAATCGGGTATCGCCAGATGGATAGTCAAATGTATCCAAATATGTTACCAAAAAGCTAAACGTACTCTTACCGTTCCCCCTAGGGCGCACTCCACGCGTAAAATAGGGGCCTCTATGGCATTCTTAGGGAACATTCCCTTAGAAGACATTTGCAAAGCAGCAACATGGTCTACTACACACACCTTCACTAAGCATTACTGTGTTGATGTGCAATCCAAACAACAAGCTTCAGTAGGCCAAGCTGTCCTAAAAACTCTATTCCAAACTGCTGCAACTGATACAGGTGGCCACCGCTAGGGGAGACACTGCTATATAGTCTATCCTTAGTGTGTGATCTGCAGCTCATATGCCTCGAACGGAATATGCTACTTACCAGTATGCATCTGTTCTTGGCCTGTAGAGCTGCAGAGCCACACACGCCCACCCGCCTCCCCGGGACCTGTATCTGTTCCAGCATTGTCTTACTTAGACACTACACATGGACATCCTTTCTCTTTACTTCTTACACACTCCATCATTTCCCATCATGGCGAAAAACAATCTGAGGATGGAGTGGATGCCCATGCGCACTGTTGTCCAGGGGAGGAGTCACCAATCTCGTGACCAAAGACTTCTTCCGAAGACAACAACAACCTGCACTCATCCGAGCCCAACACCAGATGGCGATCTTATCCTTAGTGTGTGGCTCTGCAGCTCTACATGCCAAGAACAGATGCATACTGGTAAGTAGCATATTCCTTTCAAACCACTGCAACAGATACTGGTGGTCACCGCTAAGGTTGGGAACTGCTATATAGTCTATGCAAAAGTGTGTAATCTGCAGGTCATATGCCTCGAACTGAATATGCTACTTACCAGTATGCATCTGTTCTTGGCATGTAGAGCTGCAGATCTACACACGCCCACCCGGCTACCTGTATCTGTTCCAGTCTATCTTATTTAGAAACAACACACATGGGTTTCTTCACTGTTATCACTACGCTCCATCTTTCCCTGTTGGCAAAAAACAATCTGAGGATGGAGCCGAAGCCCATGCGCAACACGATCCATGGGAGGAGTCACCGACCTCGTGACTTCCAAAGACTTTCCAAGAGGAAAAACAAACTGCAAACATCCGGGCCCAACACCAGATGGCGATCTATGCAAAAGTGTGTAGATCTGCAGCTCTACATGCCAAGAACAGATGCATACTGGTAAGTAGCATATTCCATTTCTCATATGCAAGTTCCTGTTTTTATATGATTGAAACATTTTTAAACACGTAACACACATATTTATCTGCAAAATGTCTGTAATAGACTCTCAAACATCACCGACATAAAAAATATATTAAAGGAAAAAGGTATTTAAAACAATCTATTTAAGAATTAATAAAGGTAATCCGGTCAAGACTCTCCGCAGAACAGAGCTTACTCTATCGGGGGCTCCTGCCTCAAACGTCTCTTCCTACAAGCTAAGCAAGAGTCTGGTATAGGGGAAACAACAATTGTACGAGAGGCAAGGGAGGTTCCAGAAAGGGGGCCTCCACCACCTCAAAGCACTGACTCCCTCCAACTACCACCAACCACACAATAACTTCCAGGTAGAGACTCCAGGATTTCCTGTTAAGCTGGCAGCAAATCACTTCAGACAAATGGGTTCCTACTGTGGCCCAACATGGTTACAGCCTCCAGCTTCATCGGTATCCTCCCAGTATACCACCTCATACCTCCACAGGTATCACAAATGCCTTCTAAGGGAAGAGGTACGAGCCCTCTTGCAGAAAGGAGCCATCAAACCTGTTTCGTTACAACACCAAGGGAAGGTGGTTTACTCCTTTGACTTTCTTATCCCCAAGAAGGACGAACCCCTCAAACCAATTCTCGATCTACAGCCCCTCAACCTATATATCCTGTGGGAACATCTTCACATGTAATGCCTTCAGAACGGAACACCTCTGCTACAGCAGGGCAACTACATGACAGCAATGAATCTAAAGGATGCATAGTTCCATATCCCCATCCACCCTGCTAATCTCTTCTACCTGCGCTTCGTGGTTAGTATTCGTCTTTATCAAGTCATAGCCTTGCCTTTCAGTGCAATCACCACCCCAAGGGTCTTCACCAAATACAGAGCGGTGGTCGCAGCACATCTAAAACGAGGCCAAATTCACCTAAACCCCTATTCTGACGATTGGCAAATCAAGAGCTAAAACAAGCTTTGCCCATACACAGACCTATATATGCCTCCTGCACACCTGAGGCTTTACCTTCAACGTCACCAAGTCAAACCTGGTCCCTATCCAAATACAACTTTCCTAGGGTCAACCCGATGTTCAGTATCAGGTAAGGCCTACTCCAGGTAGCAAAGAGTCATGGCTTTCCAAATTGTTCCTGCTCCCAATGCCTACGGCCCTAGTCCGAGCGGCCCAACACCCTTGCAAGGTCCCCCCAGCTATCCTAACCTGAGTATCAGTGTTGGACGACTTCCTCTGACCTTCTCCTCGACACCGGAAGCTTCAACCTGAAGGGTCCCCCCAGCCGTAACCGGTGAGAAGAATCAGACACAAAAGAACACACCTGAACCCCCAGCTCCTGAGTCCTGAGGTGCCCGACCAACGGGTTCTGGTATCCAGAATCTCTTCATCTTCATCCTCCAGGCGTTGATTCCCTTCATCGAGTCATCTGGCTCCAGCCTGCAGACCTTTTCCGTGACCGACATTCTCCATTGAATTGCATTGGGATCCCGACACCTCCTAAGCACCCTGCACCCGGCTTCCCTTGCACTGCTGGTAGTGTGGACTTGGTGCCGCCCTGGGACCCCCTTTGCCCTGATCTTAACCCTGGGAGCCTGGCACATGAGACAGGGTGGCCTGCCCATGAGCAGACCCCAACCAAGGTGTCCCCTAGCCCCATTGGCTCCCTGCACTCTGCACCCGGCTGCCCTAGTGCCACTGGTGGTGCCCTTTGAGTGCAAACCTGAACTTTGGTTCTACCCCCCAAAATTCAAGTTCCAAAAACGTTTTCCTCGCCTGTAACATAACACTTCGTTTTTCACATAGGATTGACTGGTGCGTTTTCTCTAAATTTCTTGCGTTGAACTGTCTTGTACTGCACAAAAAGTAACCTATTACTTGCACTAGAGTTAACCTGCTTACAAATGTCGTGTGTAGTGTAAACTGTATTAGGAGTGTATTTCATTCCAAACTAGACAAGTACTCTGAAAGTAATCGAAAACTAATTACAAGCATTTTTTAACAATTTACAAATCGTTTTCTCCATCTGAATGTCCCTACTAATCCAGTATTTAGTGTATTACTAACAGTAACATTGTATAAGGAGTATCACTTACCTGCTACTAAGTATAACTTGGTTCTAGAAATAAAATAACAATATAGCAACTTTTTATATAAACAATTGGTCTGAATTCAGTCTGAGTGTTTGACATCATTTCTTGCCTGAGTGTGTACAACAAATGCTTAACCCTACCCCCCTGACTGCTCGCCCACACTACCACAAAAGAGTAAGCTATTATCTACTTTTCCCTCTGCTATACCTCTGAGGATCCACCGGACTCAGTGCACACTATACCTTACTTTGTTGTAGTATATATGGTGCCTGCCTGCCTACACTTCCCACAGGAATGCATGAACATCCTCAAGGAAGCATGCAGGCCAACTACTCAAGCTTGCTATGAAGCAAAATGGAAAGGATGTGTCCATTATTGTATGCCAAAGCAAATAGACCCATTAAAAGCTGCGGCCATAGTCACTTGCATGCAGAATAGAAATCGCTCTCCCCTGTTCCATATCATGGAAGGCCTCAAAAGAAACATCCCTCTAAGCCAGTGGTCTTCAAACTTTATAATCCGGCGCACCCACAATGGAAAATAAAATCACCGGGGCCCCCCCTCAAAATATTTAACAATTCTATTAAATTGGTAATGTTTAAATATGTATAGACATATTTAAACATTGCAGTAAAGTTCTGTTATTGTTTTAAAAATGCAATCAAATACATGATTGCCAAACATCCAATTCTGGTCAGGCAGGCATTAATAGCGTGTAAAAGTATCCACAGTGTGATTATTAGAAATGAGGGTGGGGTTTGAAGAATATTTGGAGTCCCTTCCCCTTTGACACCTTCTCCCAGCGAGGTTATAAATAACAAAATATGTTAGTGATGGCCCATTACAGAGTGGCTTACTGCCGCTCAGTTTTTTCAGCTGAAAACAAAGCACTTATCAGCATAGTGATTCTTTTGGCCAGAGCCTGGCGCCCCCCCTGGGATCACTTGAGGCCACCCTAGGGGGGCCCGCCCCCCAGTTTGAAGACCTATGCTCTAAGCAGACCCTCCAGGATTTCGTGATGCGCGAAATAATCTCGAAATCAACCATCTAGCGCAATGACCGCAAAATGTACCTTTTTGGCCGCTAAAAACGGCCTTCAGCAGGCAGACAAAAAATTATGCCATTTTATTGGCTGTACGTGTACACGTCACTACGTGTACATGGTGCTGTAGCTGCCTGCTTCCTCCATGTTGTTGAAAGAAAGTGGAGAGAAAATTAAAGTAGTGCTTCAGTGGCAAACTCTGTGAAGGCTACGCGAGGTCCGAGCATTCACATTATTGCAAGAATGTGAAAAAGGAAGATCCCAGCTCGTGAACACAGGGAAAGGTCATAGCCAGGACGATCAGGTCTCACCGTACTAACAGCCTGTTTCGTTAGAGTTGCAACTATAATGCAAGAAGTGGTGCTTGAAAACAATGAGTGGGCATTGCTCCAAGAAGGGAATCTCACACCCTCTTGCTGATAAAGCTTTTGCCTTTGGAAGAGGCTTCCAGAGGCAGAGGTTCCGTGAGCTAGAATAGGGGCATGAAAATAACTGAAATCGTTCCTTCGTGGCTATTGATTCTAGACCTCTGACCTGCTAGGAATAAACCATTTATGCTAGAAAATGTGCAGAAGCCAATTAGTGATAAGTATACTGCAAAATGAAACGCGCTAAAAAACAAAGCAGCACATTAGAACCAGATTAGTAGAATAGGTTACTTTTTAAAGCAATGTTACTAAATTTCCTGGTCATCATCTGAACTGTGCTGAAGATATTGGGCTTCAGGAGGAGAGTGATGGCTTCACTCCCTCTGTGCCTCCACTATTGATTCCATACGCCATTTATTATGGTTTCTGCATGGTTTTTTATGTCTTCCAGCAAGTCAGTCCTGTCTCCTTGGATTAACTTCTCCTAGGATAATAATGTTTCTACAACTGTCTGTCCCTGTATGTTCTGTTTAAGGGGAACTGTTTGACTAATTCTCCAACTGGAACCTTGCCTAAATTTATGTCAGCCACTGTTCCATTTTTTTTTTGTGCTGTATCTTTTCACTGTATTATACACACTAAATTCACTTGGGCACTTCACTGCCACATTATGCACTATTATGAACCTTTCTGTTGCTGAATAATTATAAAATTTACAATGATAATGATTTGAATATAGAGCTTTGGTCTGTCCATTTGGTATGTCTGTTGTGCTTTGTTATATTCCCCACTACTTGAAATCTGTCCCTTTGGTATGTCCTTTATGCTTTTATATTTACCACTACTTGAAATATATGCATTTTAACGGGAACATTTGGCACAGTTGGCTAATTCCTAAATAGTGATAAGTCTGGAACCAATGACCCCTCCCCCTCACAAAAAAAACCTTGTGTGTCTTCTTGTATCTATAGGACCCAGGTGGGTTGCCCCAGTTTTCTCTCTATGGAAACGGGACACAGTTGTTCAAAAAGCTTCATGGATGGATATATTTACTTCTTCACCACCTGGGACAAAGACCAAGAAAGAGCTGATGGCTCATTCTGTGTCTTTAAGAGGACCCTATTTTATTTCCAGTAAAGTGAAGCTTTCGAGGCCATGAAAAGAGACCAGACCAGGTGTGGGAGGGGACATGGAGCCAGTGCACGCGATACGAGAGGGGTTTTATGATTGCTCCGAGGGAGCGAAGGGAGTCTGTGTGACTGAAACCAGGGAGGGGAGGGGGCTGTGTGACTGAAACCAGACAGCGAAGAGGGCTGTGTGACTAAACCCAGAGAGCGAAGGAGGCTATGTGGCTAAACCCAGGGAGTGAAGAGGGCTGTGTGACTGAAACCAGGGAGCGAAGGGTCTATGTGACTGAAACCAGAGAGCAAAGGGGGCTGTGTGACTAAACCCAGGGAGTGAAGGGAGCTGTGTGACTGAAAGCAGGGAGTGGTGAAAGTGGTGCCCCGTTAGGGGTGCATGCATGGGCACTAGAACATCCCAGGGAGAAATTCAGCCCCCTCCCACGAGGTTAGGATTGGAGCTGTGCTTCTGTAGAGTTGGAGAACTTTAAACATGCCTATTTCAAAGTGGAATACTCTGCTAAAACAGGTTCCATTGATTTAAGGCTGAAAAGGAATGATTACAGGTAAAATAAAGTGGCACAATAATGCCGCACAATTTTAATTTTTGTGTCGCTAAATTTCAATTTTTACGACACAAAATTTGCACATCGATGCCGCAATATCCTGGGGGTCTGCCTAAGGATGCCTCCAGCCCTGTGTGGAATCTCAGTATAATCCTCGCAGCACTCCTGGTTCTCCCTTTTGAGCCAATGCATTATTGACTCCTTTGGTACCTCTGCTGGAGATTTGCATTTTAGTTACTATAACAGCACTGCGGTGTATTTTTGAACTACAAGCACTCTCAATAAAGGAACCCTACATCCATATCTGCAACAACAGGCTAGTATTATGGCCCAATCCAAAGTTTCTGCCTAAGGTGATGTACCCTTTTTATCTCAACTAGACCATGGAACTCCGTGTTTTTTCCACAACCAGAATCAGTGCCTGAGAGAACCCAACACACTTTAAACGTCAAGAGGACTTGTGTACTACATTGATAGCATCATATCCATTCATGAGGCAGAGCAGCTCTTGGTAGCTGTTAGTAACCCCCACAAAGGTGAGCCAATTTCTTGAGCTGGAATTGCATTGCCAAATGGATAGTCAAATGCATCCAGACTTGCTACCTTAAAGCCTAACTAGTTCTCCCTGTTCCTCCCAGGGCACACGCACACATCACATTCTTTAAAGATGAGGAATTGTCAGAATAAAAATGTAAAAAGTGGGGAAAAACAGACCATGTTATTCTTTTATGATTAGCGTGGTAGGGAAAGATAGCAGCAGAGGAACACAGTGCCTAAAAAAGAGAAAAGTGGCTGGAAAACATTGGGCAGGGAGGTAAACTAGTGGTAGAGGAGAAGAGAGGACCTGATTTCTCTTGGGGGAAGAGGGAAAAACGAGAAAGGAGGGGGTTTTGGTTGACAAACAATCTATTTCATGATTATAATTAAACTAGCTGTATAGCAAAAAATATAATGAGGGATAACTTCTAATCCCTACTGGGTATATGCATTGGTCAAGGCGCAAGAGTGGTAAAAATAGGATAGATAGGCTAAACCAAATAGCTGCACACATACAAAAAATAAAAGTTCAGAAAGAAAAAAGAATAACATACTATGGAAACAACCATTACGAGTCTGAGAGCTATACAGCTAGTTTAATTATAATCATGAAATAGATTGTTTGTCAACTCTGTTTATCATCCAACAGGTCCCATGGACATCGGACGCGAATAAGTTCACGCCCTGAAGGTGGTGTTACCCCGGGGAAAGGGGGTGTTACACCGAAACGCGCGTCGGCGTCTCGAATTTACATGTTTATTTAGTATCTCAATACATTGATGTCAGCTCTATAGGCTTCGACTATAAACCATTAGCTACAGCATATTATTATTTTTCGTTTTCTTAGGGACGAGATATGCCAGTTACTTTTGGGCATCTGAATTATGACTTTGCAGATTTTAGGATGTATGTTCGTTCAATGTGTGTTCTTGGTTGAATGGTTTTGAATGAAAGAGAAAGTGTTTGAATATTTTGTGTCCTAGATTGTCCATGGGAATTATGCTTTAGCAGGTTTCTGATGTTTCCTTATCATTTGAACCTCTTTTCTTAACACATGATGGACACATTTATGATTTGTTTCAATTAATTTGAAAATAAAGAAAAGACAAAATATCAATGTGACAATTAGATTTGCGTTCTTATTTAATGGCATGGTGTAGCAAGAGTGGTCTTTTTCAATAATCGACTTTATTGCGAGGTATCAAAACATTTAGGTACAGCAGAGTCTTTTGTGTTAATTTGTGATTTATCCCCTGCTGCTCTACCTTTATCCATACAGGGGTTCCCCTTTTTATAGTGGTAGAATCTTTGATGAGGACATACCTGCTTGCTGTATGGAATCCGTAATACATCGCGGTCAGCCTCATATCGCGCCTATGTCAGGTCTACGGTGACCCTTGACTGTCATTTGCACTTTGTGCTTCTTAGAGCTAGTCCTACTTGAAAACTTTCAAAAATCATATCTCCGGTTCTCTTATTGGATTTTTGTCATTTTGTATATTACATTTTACTCTGTTTCTAAATTGGCCTGGGATTATTGTTTTTCATTTTGACTTTACTACTGTTTTGGTATTGCATAAATACTTCACAAATTGCCCCATGTTAAGCCTGTCTGCTCTGTACGATAGCTACCAGAATGTTGAACTCAGGTTAATTTAGTGATTTTGAAGGTTCACCCTCACACAGGTTTTGATTATTCCTTGAGGTGGGTAGTCACCCCACTCAAAAAAAATTACTTACCAGCATGTTTGACTGTTAGAGAGAGACATCGCCATCAATGCACTAATTTGGCAGGGTGAAATTTTCTTCAGGTTTGGTGCCACAAAGGAAAACTAATCCCTAAATGTAATACAGTTACTCTTTTGCAAATTAGCATATATAGAGAGCTTTAAATCAAGCAGAGATATGAATTTATTGTGCTAGAGCTGTGAATTTGTTTTTTTACCTGGACCTGCATATTGGAATCCCAGGATAGTAGCAGACCAAGCCGTACCTCAACCCTTAGCACACTGGGTTGAGTTTGCCTCTTCCCTCTCCTGGTCCTCTCACAGTGGCATAGTTCCACAGCGGCATCGAAGTCACTGAGGTGGTAAAGTATCTCAAGGCAGCTAGATTGATAAAAATTATTTGCGACATGCACATACCACACCATAAGTCAGAAATAGTTGCATGGCACAAATGTTTCCGAATAAAATGTCTAAGTTGAAATTTCAGATAGTAATGCAACTTTCACCAGCAACATCAGAAATTAACTGTAAACATACAGTTATGACGTGTGATACAAAAAGCTATTTGTTTGGTGCAATGCAGAAATCATCTCGGGGTTTGAAACATTGTACAATTGTTATTTTAATTCCCTCCCAATAGTGGGGCAGAGAACATGCAAACCAATCTGCTAAATATCACTGAATTTATAAACGACCACTAAACGTCTCACTATCCTGTATAAAGATGATTCCGTGATTTTATCCTTTTGAGAGAAATTATTATAGTGAATTTATCTTAAATCTGTTTGTTTTTTTTCGTTCAGGATGCTGGAAAGGATAAAGCTCTCAAGTCATCTCAAGCATTCTTTTCTCAGTTGCAAGATCAAGTCAAACTGCAGATCAAAGATACCAAGAATGCACAGAAAAAAGCGAAGAAACAGCAAGAACTTTCGGTTCAGAAATTTAAACTATAGTGAATTTTACGGGCTGACCTTGTACATACCACTCTATCAATATTTGTTCTGTAAATTCTGTTTTGTAATAAATGATTGTCAGACTTAAGTTACAGGCTCAGATTCTTTGTAGATTTCAGAGAAAAGACTTGTTTGAAATTGTTTATACTTTAAACATTATATGATTTCCAAACAAAAGTCTAGGCTGTTCTCTACTAGTGTTGCACAGGTTTGGCAGATATGCTTGTTGAGGTGCAGGTGGGCCCTCACTGCAAGGGAGAGGGCACCGGGAACCATGGACCAATGCTTCTAGGATCTCCATCAACAAACGCCATCACACACAAGCAGAGCAGAGATTTACCCACTGCTATCCTTTGAACAGAAAGAGAAATAGTGGTTTGCTCACAAAGGGAGCCCTCTCACAGCCTCAAAGGTCAGATGAAGAAGAAAATGTACGTTTTCTCCATTTTACTTCCTCTCTTAGAGGCATACTTAGTGTTGTGGAAGCGACTTGCAGAGTTGGCCTGCAGTGCAGTGACCCTCCTCTGTCTGCACATTGAACAGGCTAGCCTGTGCTAGACATCCATGCTTCTGTAGTGACTCAGTCTGCCTTTAACTCCATATATTCACACTTGACATTGATAATTGACAAATTATTTTAAAGTGGTAGCTTGTGTGCACTTTACAAACCTACAAAAGCCACACCAAGACCTTTTCCTGCCTCGGATCATTACTGTGATAAAAATGTGTTGCAAAACTCCCTGAAACTAGATTGTCTGTTAAGAAAATCATAATAACCTGACCAACTCCAGTGAAACCGATGGAAAAGGTATATATGGTAATCATATAATCGAGGACACGAAACCCATCCACTAAGCAATAGTGAAAGCAAGGGCTTTTAAATATGCTATAACCCCGAGACCCAGATTGCAACCCTTTTTATATCACACATGAGCCATTCTTGAACAACCACTAAGTAGAACCGGTTTGGTATATATTTTATTAAACAGCTAGCTGTTAAAATTAAAAAACAAACAAATATTAGATTCCAATAGTCAGGAGGATTATCTACTACTTGTCCCTTGAAAAAAGATACGTTAAGATTTAACATTGATTTTTAAGCCTGGCCAGGCCATCTCATTTGGTAAGGCTGCTCCCAGGTTTGTGTTCTGCAATCATGGTTAATCATTTAAGAGATACAGCCTGTGGGAAATTTGAGTACTTGTGGAGGTGGGGGGGTTGGGGGGGGGGTGAAACATAACTGAAGCAGCAATCACAGTTCTAATCCTGGGTAAACAAGGAAACCCCAAATTAAACTGTGCTCAACCCTCTGGTAGCTTGGCTCAAAAGCAGTCTGGTTTAACTTAGAGCCAATGTGTAAAGTGTTAATTCCGCACACAAACCGCAATACTGCAAAAACACAACACAAGAAGAAGTCCACAACAATTTAGAAATAGAGTAAAATGCAGTAAATTATTTGACACCAAAACAACAAAATTAGTCGTTAAATTAGTAGCACCAAAGAGATGCAATTTAAGATTTTGTGCAAATCAAGCACTAAGAAGCAAAAAGCTCCAACCACAGTTATCTGGTCCCGTCATAAGTTCAGGTCGACCGCGATGGAGCATGGGCTGGATACAGGACTGAGTTTAGCCCCTTGAAAAAGTACCTTGTGGCCTGGGTATCAAGATGCGCTTGCCGACATCAAGGAACCATCAACGAGGAGCTGCGATGTCTGGTTCAATGTCGAGATATGTTGCGCAGAGGCTGATTTGATGAACGTCCACGAGGAACTGAGGTGCAAGGTCCTGTGGCTTGAACAGGCAGCCAGACAACTGACACGTGGCAATTTCCTGTAGTACTGAGTCCACACAGATAGGCTGGATTCATTAGGGTGGTTCACAGCAGCAAGAATAGTCCTGGTGCAGCAACAGCAGGCCTCGGCAGCAAAGCAGTCCTTGGTCAGCAAGCAGGGCATACTTCACAGCTGGGCAGTCCTTCTTCCTGGCCGAGTCCACAGGTCCAGAAGGGATAGGAAGAGTTTGGTCTGAGGGTCCAATATTTGTACCTGGTGCCCTTTTTGAAGTGGGAGAAGCTTCTAGAGTCCTCTACCTGCAGAGGTGTGTCGAATTTCCTGCCTCTCTGCATTGCTTGTGACTTCATGCTAACGGAAATAGTGGTTGCTGCCTGAGAAGGCCCTCCCGCAACCAGTAACCCAGTAACAGACCTTTTTTTTCTATGCACCCAGATCTAGAACAACATGCCCATATCCATTAGGTTTGCCCCAATGCTACTCCAGTTTTGGAAATTGAAAGCTCGCCTCATTAAAGAACACTAAATTATAATGCATTAACTGTCCACCGCTCGACTTCCCCTCGTTTTACTCTGGGCTAGGTTGGCGCTATAAATATACACCATGGTTGGTGCCATAGATATAGACCATATACATACATATAGTGCAAGGGAGCCATTGGTTGAAGTAGCCTCTTGTCTCACTCTGCAACAGCATGCTGTGGGGGATGGAAGCAAAATGTGAATTATAGACGAATGGATGAATACAGCTGATCCAAAGTCTATACATGTATATATAAATATTACCTACAGGCAGTCACCAGTAGGTAATTATAATTAGGACCTTGTTTCTATTCAAAAAGCGTTTTTTCTTTTGCCAATATCTTTAGCGCCAAACTAATGGCCCGCTTCGGTCAGCTCTGATCTTGAAAGTTTCAGGGTGATTCATCAAGCAGAGGCCGAGAAAAAAGGGGGTTCCCAAAACGCGTTCTCGCCATGTTAATTTGCATAGGAAACTTTTGTCGCGGCTGCAGCCCAAACTGCTGAACGGAATTACACTAAAACCTGAAACCTATGTTTTTTTTCAGTGAATTTCTAAGGTTTTTTTAATGCTAATTTCTAACTATGACGTCCCTGAAACCTATGTGTTTTTTTTGTGTTTGTTTGTTTGTTTTCTCCTATTCCTGATTCTGGTTTTACATGAGGCTAGTGAACCACAACTGAAGCTGTGGTATTCCTCATGAAAGATCTCTCTGCTGCCATCATGGTGGGCCATCAGATTATATGTACAATTTGTAAGCAAGTGATATTTGAATAGCAAAACCTTGCTAAATGGCAGCTGACTGCAGCAAAGGCAAAATCTTAGTCAGTCAGTGGCTAGGGCAGGGTTGGTACAGTCCTGATGAACAAAGGGATCTTCTTCAAGGTCGTAGGTGCACAAATGTTACAGGCCACTTGCCCTGTTTTTTTCTTTTTTTTTGCAGTCCTTTGTCCCAAAGTCTGATGATGGCCTGGCTTCTGGTGTTCCAAGAGCCACCGGAGTTGGTGAGGCTGTCAGCCAGGGATACTGGTCATAATGGCTTTATAGATGATGCAGCTAGTTTTGAAGACTGTTTAGCAAGGGGTGCCAGTGGTGTTCCATTTGGATAGATTTGATGTGGTCCTACTTTTTCAGGCTCTAGATGAGTCATGCTGTGTCATGTCAGAAGCCCCCTAAAGACCACCTGTGTGAAGTCTGGAAGGCGTGGAGCAGGGAGTTGCCACCATCCAGATGTGACAGTATTGGGGCTTGAATGGCAGTTTTGAAGGAAAAATGGGTTCACTTTCTTCAGTAGAGATAGCTGGTACCAGGCCATCTTGGTTTTCTTTGCAATGTGTTCCTTCACAGTGAGTTTGGTATTCATAGGGAATCTGAGTGGCTTGGCAATGTTTTGCATAGTGAATAGTGGTCATGGTGTAGTTGAGCTTCACGTAAGTGATGGACAAAGTTGGCATTATTACTATAGAACTAGTGCATACTTTTTAGTGTGAAAGATCAAAAGTAAAGGATTTTGACCTGGCTAGAAATACAGGCATCACTAACAAACTACAGAAATAAAACAGTTATAATAGTTTATTTCCAAGCTGATATTTGCTTGTAAAGTGACAAAATATTGGTTATGATAGAATGGCCTGTGCCTTGGCCTTTTAGAAATATCCTGAAAGGAATTAGCATGGATTACGAAGTACATCATAATGTAGGCAGCCTCTATGGTCCAGAGAGTATACAAGACATGATAAGTTCATGTAACAAGCTTAGGACAATAGGTAGGAAGAAAGGATCGACAATAAAACAATCGACCTTCAATTTATCTAAACTATAAGTCAGGGAAAACCACTGAAGATCAATGGGTCTGCTGTGAGTCAATACATTATATCTACTATCTGGAAAGGGACCTCTCCCGATTGCTGCTCCTTCTTTCCTTCTTCTCTTCATCATTACCATAAAGACTTGTATGTCTTGGGGGAGTTGAGACCATGGAGCGTTAACGGTTTATTAAATGTGAGGGTAAAGCTAATCAATCAATCATACTGGAATTATAAAGCTCTGCTTATCACTCATGAGGGTATCCTGACGCCGGGGGTTGCTGCTGCTGGGTGTAGATTAATCGAACAGCCAGGTCTTCAGACCTTTTCTGAATTCCTGCAGGGTGGGGAAGGTGCGGAGGTGGAGGCTATTCCATGCCTAACCATGTAGCGTTCAGTATTTGGGGAGTGGTGGTGGTGGTGCAGGAGAGGAATATTTGATTTCTCTAGTACTACCTTTTGCATTGATGAGGTAGCGTGGGGTAATGCTTTTTTTTCTTATTTTGCTTTTAGTTTGTGTTTGAGGCTTTTGGGGCTGGGAAAAAATTAAATCACAGTGCTTCTTCTTGCTATGGTTGTCTTTGCAGGTGAATGACTCCACTGAGGGACAGATGCTCCAGTTCAGTTTCCTTGGTGGTTTATGGTATGGGATCCAGTTCTGCTTCAGATGCGTGTAGCAGTTTGGTGACAGAGAGCCCAGCTCAAGAATCTCATCAACAAAGTGATCTCATCCCCTTCTTTCCCCCTTTCACTGGCGCATCCAGGATGGTAGCCAGCACCGTGCATTGTTTATTATGGTGGCTGTGGCCGTGGTGAAGGACCAGGACCAACAAAGCACGTTCTGATAAGGGAAGAGAGGGGCCCATCTACAAAGCTAACTCACATTATCCAGCCCATGACGTTTTCCAAACAAACCTAGGTCAGTAGTTTAGAGTCTGGTCCGATTCACAAAGAGCCTGCGCAGTCGTGCCCCTCTGTCTTCTTGCTACCCCATATGTCCACCAGTAGATGATTGATTATTGGTTGTTTCTCTTCCTCTTCTTTTACACGGCCCCAGATCAGCTTAATGACGACTTGCCAACTCACAGAAAGATCACCAGTGCTGATCATCTTATAAAATACAGACCACAGTATTATCTATCAATAGATGCGCTCGGCTACTCTTGCCTCCGTAGCTTACTATGTGCCTTCCTCCTAATCCCTTCCTCATTTATGGCTTGTTTGACCAATCCATAGCATTTCTAATTTAGTTAATGGGCTTCCTTACCTGCAGGACTTATCTGGTCTACATACTTTCTAGAAAGGCGTTTGTTTTGAACTACTAGGTATTCTACCTTAGGTGGAATGACCATCTCCCAGGCTGTATGGCTAGAGGGATCTGTTTTCTCACTAAATTCAAGTCTTACTGGCCGTAGCACATTCACCGCCAACCCTCTGGTGCTTCTGTAATAAACTTTTTTACTAAATGTGGAGCACCACTTGCTTTTCACTTATGGATGCAGTATTTGTACCCTTTCGCAAATGTGTAGCACACAGCATGGAGTACAAGATATTTGAATTTCTTATGCTTACGTTGCAAACAGAATTTTGTCACTAAATTGCTATAGTGTTAGTTTATTTTGTTTTGTTTTTCCGTTTTTCTCCTGCTTACAATTGTTTGTGCCTTATTATCTTTTCATATTTTTGTATGGCGAATATGTTTGTTTTAGTAAATTAAACCTTGTTTTCTGACTGCTTAATCAATACAGCTTTGAGAAAGCCCCAGGTCTGCGGACCACCTAAGGGGCGAAACATATGTTGGCTGAAGCCTTGTATACTTTTTTATTTCGGAGGCTGAAATATTCCTCAAGTTCCTATGAATATTTCAATAATTTAATAAATGAATATTTGCATACCTCCAATTACTAGAATTGTACCTTATCTGAACTAGAACCTCATTACATTTTCCATGGCCTCCCTATCTTCCCCTTTACATGATAATAGGAGTGTCCAACACACTACTTGTTAGGTTGGTGGTGTGACCACACAGACTCTGGTTTACTTTTTTATGTTGGGACCTTTATGAGGTTGCTGTTACTAATGGTTCAAAACCCTTATCACTGACATGCGTTGTGTGATTGCCTAGTTGAGAGAATCACAGTGAATCTAGCAACCGTGGGACAATAGTGCTGGCCTTTTAAGGGGGGAAAACATTGTAATTTGGTTCTGCCATGTACCAGTAAGAGTGGAAAATAAGGCATCCGAAACATGGTATTTTTCAGGATATGTCTTGTGTGACTGTCACCAGGAGAAGGACTACTACAAAACGGCATCTTGGCGCTGAGTAGATTCAAGATAAGAGTAAACCAAGAAATAAAGGAGCATACTGAAGCCCATTAAATAAAGATGTATCTTTTTTAACCTTTTGTGAATGGTATGGTCCGAGATAGGTAGCTGGGAGAAGGTTCCAAGATTCTTCTGAAATTGCAGAAAATGCCCTACCTTCAAAGGTGGTTGTTCTGATCTTGGGACTTAATGCCAAGGTTTTTGAGGAAAAGCAAAGGGGCCTGATCAGGCTATTTCGAAAATATGGGGCTTGATAGCAGGGGCTCCTTCTTCTGTAGAGGCTTGTGAACCCAGGCAGAGTTACTTAAATTGTAGTATCCGATATTACAGAAGCCAGTGCCATTTAAGTCCAGTTTCCGTAATATGGCCACCATTCCACATGCCAAACTCACGGCAGTGTACAACTTCTGAATAAGATGTAATCAATTCAGTAGCTTAGAAGGTTACCCCATGCAGCAGGTGTTTGTGTAACCAATCCTTCAATAGTTTTGCAGCAGCTACCGCTATGGACATATGCTAAGGTAAAATCACCTTCAATCTCTTTTTCAATTATCTGAGCTAACATGATTGAGGATACCACTGAATTGATCTGTTCTTCAAGTGCTATTTCTTTATCCAGCTTAAAGGGTAAGCTCTTCACCACCTCTAATGTCATAAGGGGAGAGCCAAGACTGGCCGACCAAAGATCACCCAGCCAAGGAGATCAAGAACCACACATCAGAAGCTGGATCTTCTCGGAATTCAGGTTGAGCTTATTGTTGCTCATCCATAACTGAACAGCAGACAGACAAGCATTAAGTTTATTTTGAATGTAATCGATGAGGTGATTGAAGCTAAAAAAAAAAAAAAAAAAAACAGCTGGGTGTCATCTGCATGTGACACATACTGCAAATAAAATGCCAGAGTCTGGGAACTCAGTGGGCGTATATAAATATTTAACAAAATGGGAGGCAGAGATGATCCCTGCGGTACCTCATAAATGACCTGTCTCTTCTTAGATCTCAAGGTTCCAAATGCCAACCTTCAAGAAAATAAACCGAAGAAGGGCAGGACCATCTAGACTCATGTATGCCAGACAAATTTAATGGTCAATCGCATGCAACTCTGAGAAGAGGTCTACTGTGGTTACAATCATTCAGCATGGAGACTTAAAAAGTCTCTGGCAGTCACCGTGCCCATGTTGGGTCTAACCGGATCTGTGCCGGGTCTAACATATTACAGCACTCAAAATCATTAAGCCTTCTATTCTAGCAAGATACTTTGTCACCTATTTTGGCCTGCATGGGGAGCAGCAAAATCACCCAGTAGTTAGAAACCAGGCGGAGATATAAATAGGACTTCTTTAACAATGGCTTGGCAATATCTTCCTTCCAGGTCTAAGGCATCTTTTCTGAAGCAAAGGATAAATTCTGAGTCTTAGTGAAAGCAAAATCACCACCTGCGCTAATTTACGCAAGACTGTGGGATGGCATAAGCCATTCAGAGTTCCAGATTTTATTAGCAAAAGTAGCTTCAGAGTGGTAGCTTCATCCATAGCTGGTACCGTCCCAATAAAAGTATGTAATTCCGGATTCGCACGAGTGTGCAAAAACAAGATGGCCGCCGTGATGTAAGCTCCGCTTTTTGGAGCCGTTTTTACCGCCGAATATCAGCTTTTTGCATTATTTTTAAATATTGCTGGCAGTCCTGTGAAGCCTACCTGCGGCTGTATGGGCGTTTTTCCTGGCGCTGAAGTCCTCCAGTGCAGTGTGCTGCTTCCTCTGGTGGCTGCTTGGAGCTCCTCATCAGGTACTGCCCAGATTTCCTGTCGGGGGGCGGAGCAAGCTCTCAGGAAAGGGCCTAGCTTTGGCCTAACCACTCCCACAGACCATTTTAGCTGCTGCACCAGCCTTATATGCTGCATTTTTCTCTGTTTTTCCTCTTTATTTGTGCTTTACAGTTATTTACTTCAATTTATTTAAATTACGAAAATGGAGAGTAAAAATGCACAAATTCCCAATAATAAAAGGAAACCACAGATTTCTCCTCTTCCTGTTAAGTCTAAAGTGGTGGAATCAAGTGAACCCTCTTTGTCCTTAATTCTCGACGAAATTCATGCCCTACATGCCAACACTGATAATATTGCATCAGAAATAAAAAATCTGCGTAAAGATACGGCTTGCATTTCGATGAGGGTCTTGGATAACTCCATTAAAATACAGGATAACAAGGTTAAAATCGATGCCTTTTCACCTCTTGTGGCTAAAATCTCCCCTATGTCTGCTCAATTGTTAGATATGGAAAATCGTAACAGACAATACAATCTACGTATTTTTAATTTGCCAGAAGATGTTGAAGGCTTCAATTGCAGGTTATATCTGGAGAATTTGCTTCCTGGTCTTTTAAATGTTAAATTTCCAGAGAAATTTGAAATGGATAAAGCGCATAGGATTCCATCCCATCGCAATCCTTATCATACCATGCCACGACAAATGATTTTTAAGGTTCTTCGTCATCATCATTTGGTTTTCATAAGGAAAGCGGCACATGAAATTCCATCTTTAATGGTAAATGGCAATAAAACTTTTATCCACCAAGACTTCACCAAAGAGACTGTTAAGATTTGCAAGGAGTTTTACGATTTGCGTCCTCAACTGCGTAGTCTTGGGTTTAAGTATGGCTTATTTGATCCTTCAACGATGCGCATCTGGAGAGAATTTTTGTAAGTCCTTCCAACGCTCAGAAGATTTAAAATTATTTCTGGAACTGTCACATCTTTCGCAGCATTCTATGGATACGCATGACTCTGCTACTTGAATAATATTTCAGGTGATATTTCTGACTAATTTTGTCATTCTCTAAAAGCTGGGCTCCAACGGTTTGGTCATGCTTCTTAAGTGCGTGTGCGTTTCGCATCTGTTATTGATGTTTCTCTGTGTTTGTCATTTTTGTTGTCATCTTTTGAGTGTTATCACTGCATAGAAAAATTAGTCTCACACAGGAGATAGCCTTGAGAAAGTCGCGGGACGACCTCCCGGTTGCGACGAAACACGTGTTGGCTGTAGAGAATTATCTGAGAAGACTTGCACACATTAAAGTGAACAACAAAGAAGAAGGAAGAATAATCTCTTGTGTATTATTTATGTTTGAAATTGTGGAAACGCAGTACATACTTATGATGTTCTGATAAGTGACACGTGTGCTAAGGAGTGTTATTTGTTCTAGATGGCTGAGGCCTGTTTTGAGGAGTAGGGTGGTTCTCCTCACCTTTTAGCACTGTCAAAATTTAGGATCTTTTCAAATTAATTTGTGCAACTATTCTATGTGGCGCCTTGTTTACCTAAATCGAATACCACTGTCTGGTTTTAGCCCTTTCCTATTACACCATAAAATGAAGTTGTGTTGTATGGTATTAGCGCACGTTGTGAGGAAGTCGCAAGCCCCCCTCCACTACCGGCCTATAAATTAGCTGTTTGTGCATGCTGAGTCTGTCCACAACTGGCTTATATGTAAGCTGTTTCTGCCTGCCTAGCCTCTTTCCATCCCTTATGTATTTGTTAATTTCAAGCTGTAGGGAGTTTTGGGGGTAGTAACGGAAGCAATTGGAAAGGGAACAAGATCTGAGGTAGGCTAGTCATCTTTATTACCACCACTCTGCCCAGCAAGGAGAGACCGTGGTGGCGCCATTTTCTGAGTTCGGAACGCACTTGGGTGAGAAGAGAGTGGGAGTTGATCTCAGTGTTCTAAGATACGAAGGGGGCTAGGTTCATCCCCAGGTAGGCAATGTGCGTGTCTGTCCATGTGATAGGAAATTTGGCGCCAAGCTCTGTTTTGTGGTACTGACTGATTGAAGATCTGTGACATTTGGAGGTTAACTTTGAACCCTGAGATTGTTCCAAAATGGTGAAGTTCTGTTACTAGCGAGAGTAATGAGGAAATAGGCCACAATCACGTCATCCACATAAAGGCTGATAGTATGCATTATCCCCCAAAATGGACACCACCAATGTTAGGGTCCATCCTGACCTGTTGCGTTAGTAGCTCCATTTAGAGAGTGAACAAGCGTGGCGATAATGGGAATCACTAACATTCCTCTCTGTATGGGGAATTGTTCTGAAGAGACCCTGTTCACCCTCTCCCTGGCCACGTTGGGGTACCACCCAGGGTTTCTAACAGGGCTGGGCTTCCTTAGTAAAATGTTCTTACTGTTAATTGGGAGCATAAATAGAGGCTATTATGACCATCTGTACACAATGTCAACAGGAGGCCTTTGATTTTGGCACTGTACCCAATCACTTCTCCCTTGAAGCCTGGGGATACCAGTATGGCATCCCCTCCCTTTCTTTACCACCCCAGAAGAACAGAAGGGCTGGAGAAACAAACAGGATTTCATCCTCGTTACATCCTTTGCCACTAGATGTGTCTCCTGGAGCAAGCAGATAACACTCCAGCTGTGCTCCAGAAGGGGAAGAAAGCTGCCTGCTTAGTCAGATGGTTCAGACCTCTGACATTGAGGATAAGTATTTTAACTTCTATGGTGACTATGGAGGAGGTAGTTGAGCTGAACTTTGGAAAAAGTGCTGTGCAGGGGGCGTTCCTTGCTCATGTGTTATGTGGGCTGTTGCAAAGTCATCCTGTGCCCTGAGCAACCCCCAACATTTTTGCTGACTGGTACTGGTGGTAACTGACTCTGACTGACAACTGGGCTCTTCCTAACCGGGCCGAGGGCCAGTGCTATGCTGAAGGAGACATTTAGAATACAGTGAAAACACCTACATACACTAGTGTACACTATTGGTTAGGGAACCTCTATGATTGGCATGACATCCCCTATTAGCCCCCAGTACATAACAGGGGGATTGTAACTACCTATAAGTCCCTAGTATATAATAAGGAATGGCAGTTTGGAGGCCAGCAGCCCTTTCTGCACTTGCCTGTGTGCAATGCTGAAACCTAAGGCCAATTTAAAAGCAGCCCTGCGTTGCAGGACTGCTTTTAAAATGCAAATTGTGTTTAAACTCGACTTTGGTGTTTGGGGCACTTAAAAATTGTTAAACTACAAGGTTTGGGCATATTAGGTACCCCCAGGGTCTCGCCTAGGTGTTCCAGAGGTGGGGAGTTCAGGTAATTAGAAGGAAGACCTTTATAAAATTAGTTTTGTATACCCTGGTTTTAGTGAAATTTTACATTTCACTCCCCACATTGTTGTAAAGTGCTTCCCAAAATAGACTTTTGTATTAGGAGCACTGTGGAGTGAGAATCTGCAATATATTTACATATTCAGAACCCCTAAAGTCTCCCCTACGTATCTCAGGGGTGTGGGGTACTGTAGATATAGGCAGGGTCCATATGAAAGATGTTTTATAAGCCCTGGTGTTGGAAAAACGACCCAAGACATTTTTAGGTCTCGCCTGGCGTTAGCGCGTAGGCGTTGCTCTCGCCAGGTAGAGCTTCTTGGAATCAATTTGGTTTCGGAATGGGACTTGAAGCCCCGCCCATGATTCCTATTAGCTTGCATCAGAGTGCATGGGAACAGGTGGCTTCTCATTGTAAAGGAGGCTTCTAAGTCCCTCCTGGTTACTGCCCTGTCCACTTTTGGCCCCGCCCACCGGGACTGGGTCTTTTACTGGTGGCGTTATACGGAATGCTTTAATTAGTGTGTGAGCACTATTTTCTTTACTAAACAATGTGGGAGAGTGGCGGCGCTTGCCCACACAGCACTCACTGGACAATGGCAGGCACTTCCCGCGCAATGCGCGCTTTCACTTTAAGCTGCACTGCCGAAAACGCACCTTTCGTCGCCCGGTGCAGCGTCTGGTGGAGCCGAACCCCACCGTAGGTATATTTTAGATAATTAGTAACAAAGGTGTGCAGCAAAGCTGTCAAGCCAGACCTAGAAACAGTGTGGTTCTGACAACCCACTGCCGGTGAAAACACCATGGAGTCGACGAGGCAAAAAGCCACTGCCCACCATGCCCCTCCATCCTCTGTCAAGGAACGCGTTGGTGGCAAACTGCAACACATACGGCGGAGGGACTTTCTGTCATATATTATCGCGATGGCTCAAGTGTGAAACATTCATAGCACAGAACCAAGATGCGTGTGATAATGGTGCGTTTAAAAATAAACAAGCTGTGCGCGGAGCACTTTGATAGAAAACGTGTAGAATGTGTTTTTGAAGGTGCAGGACATTTTTGCATGAGTAGTGGGCCCATATCTCGCCTGGCGCTGCTGGGTTTTGCTGAGAAAATGTTCTGCTTCTGAGGGTGAAAAAGAAACATGTACCAGGCAGCATTTGCCCCTGGCTTCTCACTGCCACCTCCCCGGGGACACAGGGAACCTGAGAACGCCTCAAGGGTGTGAACAAAGACTCGAGGTTACTGCTGCAACCCCGCCCCCTTTCTACAGGACAGTGAAGCTCCTGTGATACAAACTGCCCCCCCCCCCCCCCCGAGGGAAACGCTGTAAAGAGTGGGAGGGGTAAGGATCACAGTACAAAGGGGAGTGGGTGGACGAGGTCAGCGGAGGTCATCTTAATTTCAAGCACGTGAACAATCATGGGAATGCTTCATTTACCTCAAGCACGTTATCAGCCAGCCAATATTTTCGACATTTTTCTTAAAGCAATAATTATTTGCACAGGGCGTCTCTAGAATTACATTTAATTTTAAAATGAGTAATATCACCCCGAAATGTCCCCAAAGGGCAAGACGTGTCTATGATCGTTATACGTTTGTGAGGGATGTCTGAATAACAAAGTCAGGAAGGACTCTGCCTTTCTGTTAAAACACTGCCCTAAGCTTTGTCTTGAAAAACCTAAACAGCGGGAGCAATGCTTAAATTTGGGGATACATCAATTGGGACAGGGTGCTAGTTGGGAGAGCTTTGGGTCGTTAAAAGGCTTGGATGGGATATATTCTTGCCTAATGGAAAGTCAATAAAGTTTGACTAGAGGCACACCAAAGCACAGAATAAAACACTGGGGCAGTAGAAAGGGACAGACTCCATTCCGAAGGCAGTGTGGTTGACAAATGTATTCGAAAATAAGAGGAAGCCTCCATATTTTTCAAAAACAACAAGCACTTCAAAATCAATAGCTCTCGTTTGTGCGTTGCCAATGCATGTTTTTTTGGAGATGGCTGCTGCGGACGCATGCGTAACCGTCACCATTCAATGAATCCCATAATGCTTCAACAAAAAAGCTGCACTAATGAATGTATTTGTTTTAATAAGAAAATAAATCCTAAAATGTCCGCGGCACATGCTTGTGTACCATCTTAGAATGCTGCTCTTCACCTCCTCAATCTCTTTCCTGATGCTTCAAGGTGCTCCACAAATAACAATTATAATCCAACTCGAAATATTCCACTACACACCACATACATACACTCCATAACACATGGGTACAAAACATTGCCATTTACGCCAAAAGCTCAAAATCAAACAAATGCGAGACCTATTGCATTTCCAATGCATGTTCCCATTAGAAATCCACTGCCACATAGGTTAACATGGCAAGAAGTTATTACCTAATAATCCCGCTAGGAGAATCCTAAAAATGCCATCAATAGACTTCCTATAATGGTATTGATAAATCCAACAATTTGGTATTGTTGAATTTTTCCTAAAGTATACAGACAATAAGTTATAAGACTTTGTCTGTAAGCCAAAATTCAGCCTTCCAGTGGTCTGTCCTGTTTGGTCAGAGTTAAGTGGATTAGCCACAATACTTTGAGGTGATAAATAGCCCCTGGGGTTAGCCAGCTCTTCTGGGCCATCAGGGTTCTGCTACATAGGAATGCCAGAGCAGGTGGAGGAGACGTAAACCATATTCTTCAATGGAAGGAGGAGACAGGCAGAAGTTCATTTCAATTTACACCTCTCCTCTATGAACCCAGCCAGATGGTGGGGTTAAGGAAGGGATCAGCAGAGGCAATGGGAAGAGACTATGGGGATTAACCACCCTGGGGATGTGTTCAGCCAGTTCTTCTCTCCCTGCTGGAAAAACAGCCATTATGAATTTAGAAGAACAGGTGCTCTCTGAGAGAAAATAGTGCCACACTTTGGGGAATGTGAGATGTTACCCTGCACCTCATTAACAGGAGTGCCCTCCTGCTTGACCTAGAAAACTTGGAATACGTACCTGAGAGAGGCAAAGCCTCTCCGGTCTGCTGCTTGAAACTTAAGTGAGAGGAAGGGTCCATGCTGAGGAGTTTGATTGGCACCAACCAGGCTCTGCAGTCAGATTGTGCCTGCTGCACAATCTGAACTACAGCCCTGTGGGCCTACCTTGCTTCAAAAGGATTAAAGAGTGGGCACCATGCAAGCTACAGGTTAATAGAGCTCACTTGGTACATCACCACGAGGAAGCCTCAGTATGGAGTACAAGTGGATTGTGGGAACTGAAGTCCCAAACTTTCAAGTACCATCTTTGAGATACCAGACCATTGGAGAATGTTTTGGACACTTTGCGGAACTTCAGAAAGAAGCTCCAGAAGTTTGGGGCACCTTTGAAAAAAAGATCCATAAGTGAACCGACTAGACTTGGCCAGCCAAGCTGGCGACCCTCGAATGTGAGCCGGCCTGCCGTCCAGGTTTGTCCCACTGAAAAGCTCCAGAGGTCCGACTTCCAGAGTTTGACCGGGAGTAGATGGAAACCCAAGCCTGCGAGCCCTCATCTAATCTGGCCTGGTGAAAAGCATCAGGGGCCCCGCAAGAAAAAGCTTTGTAAAAGTTTCTAAGACCGAACGTAGAAAAGGTGACGATGAACAAAGGCGAGACCCAAGCCTCCCACCTTCAACTACGATCCGGCCTGGATCCTTGGTTCGTCCCGCTAGAAAGCTCCAGATGTCGGACTTCCATAAGTTTGATGGGGAGCTCGTCACAAGGCAAGCCGGCGAGCCCTCACTGAATCCAGTCTGGCTGAGAGCTTCAAGGAACCCTAGGAAGAAAATCTCCAGAAAACTTTGACCGAGACCTACCGCAAGGGGTAGCTGAGCAGGGCTCCATGCGACCAGATTTACCGATAGGCGCTGTGGATTTCTATGTGCTATATAGTGCTAAAACATTAAAAATTCATATCTCCGGTTTCCTACATTGATTTTCTTTCGTTTTGGTGTCATTTTAAAGATAAAAATATTTTCCTATTTTTATTGTGAGTTGTCTTATTTACTGAATTGGTGTTTATAAATTCTTTACATACCTGTCTTTGAAGCTAAGCCTGCCTGCTCGCAGCCAAGATACCAAGAGTTGAGCATGGGAATAATTTTCTAAGACCTGTACTGAGCCCTATATTGTGTTAGAGACCTTATTGCCAGTGGCAGTTTACATTTGCCACTACTAATAACCCACTTTCCAACATTGTGGTGTTCAGCGGTGTGGATGAGGACTTGTCCTTAAAAAGCACACTTTCCAGTAAAGTGAATTAACATTTTTAAAATCCTCTAAATTGTCTTAGAAAAAACGTTTGAGTTTGATTTTTGGAATGTGGACAAAAACAGTTTTTAATCCATTGTTTTGATGTTTCCAAATTGATCAAACTCTGTGTACGTGTTTGTTGTGACCCAAAACTAGGAAACCAGGGAGCTGGACCTAGCTAAACTGTCCCAGTTGAGGATGGCTGATCTTAGGGTACAGTGTAGGCTAAGGGGGCTGCCTTCTTCCAACAAGATTAGGATTGCAGGGTTGCTTAAGTCCCTAAAGGCCTGGGCTGGGGTAGCTGAAGAGATTCATGGAGGGTTTTCCCTCCAGCCTCACCCAGGAGAGGGGGTGAGGAATGAGCCTCTTCCATTTTTTCAAGTGTTAGCCATATGTTTCCAGACGGTGGGAAGGGGGAAGGGTCCCCTATCTAAGGAACCACCATTGTCCCTTGCAGAGAGACCGCTTGAGACCCAATTAGCTTTGATAGCTTTAGAGCAGATGAAATTGGAACTGGTTGAAAAGAAATGGGAAAAGGAGGAGGCTGTAAAAAGAGATAGTGGCACTGAAAATGATGAAGACTTTGATATGTCTAGGCGTGGTGGATTTGATCACAAACTTACCAAGGGTATAGTACCCAGGTATCTAGAGGGGGATGACACTGACAAATGGTTGACTGCATTTGAAAGGGCCCTTGAGATGTGGGGGGTCCACCCCAAGCACTAGGGTTCACGCTTGTTGGAACTGATTCCAGTGTCAGAAAGGGATCGGCTCCTGGCCCTGCAGGGAGAGGAGGCAAAGTCCTATACTCACATGGGGCAATGTTTAGTTGAGAAATTTGGTTTAACCCCAGAGCAGTACAGGGTGACGTTTAGAGACACCTATAAAGTGAGTTTAAAGTCATGGGTAGACTTTTTAGACATCTCACAGAAAGCACTGGAAGGCTGGATTGTTGGTAGCAATGTAGACACGTAGGATGGCAAGGTGGCGCCCGTGCTGCTGCTCTCGGACCTTCCCTACTGCTCATGGATGTTCTTAGGACTTTTTTCAGTGCCCTGCCCCGCTGGTCTACTCTTACCTGGGATGATCGGGATTGCCGGTGTGTTCTTCCGGGTGCTGTCTTTCCTGCGGACTTTCCCGGATTCACGCGTCTCTTGGTGTGTTTGGTGGGGCTCGCGCCTGTGCGATGTTCGTGCTGCCTGCTTTGCTGCAGACGCGGCAGCTTTCAAAACTGCAATGCCTCCCAAAGCCACGAGAAGTGGGAAGCCTTGTGTGATGCCTGTCGCCTCTGGGACAGTCAAGGGAAGCTCTGGTTCTCTGCACAGTAGTGCCGGCACCTTGGAAGCTTCGGCAGGAAAAACGGACAGAACCCAAGGAGGTGAATCAGGGGGCAAGAAATGCATCTCCCTACTGTATCTTCCGTTAAACACAGAAAGCTCCAATTATCTATGCCATTGCAAAAAAATCTGAATTGGACACCACCCCGTCTAAGCTGTATTTACCTATGGAGGCCGGGCATCCTGATCAGAGAGCTGAAGCTGCCCCGCTGGATAACGAAATCTCAGGTAAACTGGCTAAATATAATGACAGTGAAATTGGTTCTGGTGCTTTTATCTTGGATATCTCGGATGGCAGACCGGTTGTATCCATCATTGTTCTTTAGCCCCCTTCGCCATCCCAGTTTAGCCCAAGCTATATGCAAATCAGTCTTGACCCTGTGCCTCATGGGAACAGTCCAGCCTGAACTGCCAAGCCAGGTCTTCACTGGGCCGGATATCTTCACAACAAAGATCTGGCACAAATAGGCACTTATCTCAATTTATATATATACAGGACTGGGAAGAGGAAAGATAATTTTATTAAAAACCTCAATCACCTATTTAATGCCCTAATGTAGCCCACTCCTGCGTGCCTCAGTCTCTTAAAATGAAAAAAACAGAAAAAGAATCAGAAAGTGGTCAGTCAGTGCTTAAAAAACTTTTTAATTGACACATACCACCAATTTCAAATGTATATGTGCAAAAAAATTGTGTAAGAAAAGAGAAAGTATCTCACGTGCGCACCACCAGAGGAGCTACTGGCAGGTTCTCACCAGCTTGCCCACGTTTGTATCATCATTGATAACTTTCTCACAAGAAGAGTGATGTGTCCAGTAGAGAAGAAAGTGAGAAAGAAGGAAACTTTTGTCCCCCGTGAAAAAAATGAGACCCAAGAAGTCTCAATTTAAAATGGACTAAACTCACAGACACTATTCTCCTTTATTCCGCACTGTGAGTCTGTACCAAATTTAAAAACACAGCATGTTGTAGACCACTTTAGTGACGGCCAACATGTTTCATTGCCATATTATTTGTGGCAAATTAGTCATGGCAAACGAGGTCAACAATCACCTCCCTGGACAGACAACCTCAAAAAAAGGACTAGTAGAAGTATTGGGCCCACATACCAGCTCCCACCAAGTCAAGGGAATATGTATCAAGTACAGTTTTCGTCGCTTTTAAAAGCACTTTCATTGCTATGCTTGCATCGCGTTCCAACAACTTAGGGTGGTAACTCAACCCGGCAGCCACTGGACCGGAAACAAGCATCCTGGGACCGGTTTCGGGGTAACACACCTCAACAGACAGGCTAGCTTGAATCCAGTGGCAACGTGAGCAAGGGACCCAAGTCTGGGCATACCCTGCTAACTTAGGGTGAATTAGCAAACACAAGGAGATGATGGACGGAGCGCTGAAATTTTCAGACACTCACCCCAGTCACAGATCTGGGTTGAATCTATCATCGTTCTTTAGTTTACTTCATCACCACAGTTTAGACCCAGCTATATGGAAATCAGTCTTGCCCCTGTGCCTCATGGGAATAGTCCAGCCAGAACTGCCAAGCCAGGTCTTCACTGGACCGGAAATGAGCATCCTGGGATCGATTTCGGGGTAACCATTTTATCTTGGGGAAGCTTTTTTATGTGCATTACTAACCCGTAACATGAATGTTCTAAAATGGCAGACAAAACGCGGGATTTCTATTGCGCATGCCTCTACTGCATCTACGTAGTATGACTGTCGCTTTTGGTAGGAAACTTTTGCAGCTGCACAATGGCACTAAAAATGGCCGCTTCGAACTCACATGCTAATGCACCTGCTACTGCTAAACTAAAACTCGTAAGTTTTATTAAACACTGATGCAAAAGATTTAAATAAGTAAATGGGGATAGTGTAGAGATAAGTGGTATACAGTGAAATTATTTGGTTCTGTGGTCTAACGTGTCTTTTTTACTGACTTTATTATTAGTTCTTATTTGGGCCTCGGAGGGTGACTGGAATCCCTACCTCATATGAACTGCGCGCATGCGCATAGAGACTGACCAGAAACAATGATGGCACCCGTGTCACTAAGTCAAGGCCACTTTGAATGAAGAAGCCTGAGAAGCTCAACTGATGACCCCAGCGAGAGCAACAATGTTGAATAAAATGTTTTAATTTACTGAGTAATGTGAAATGCGTGTGGGAATAAAGCTATGGGAAAAGAAAATTAAGGGGCGGGTATATAAACAATGGCTCATAGAGAAAACTTACATTTTAAGTGGTGTGATGAACTCACCTCCTCATCCTGACCAATCAGAATAAGGGAAAACATAAGAATTGATACTTGAGGGGGTGTTACACAATTCAAGAATAGTATAATTGAGGTAAGATAGCTAGAGACCTCATCCGACTTGTCAGATATGTCATTCCGACTCGTCACTGACCCAACGTGTACGCTGCTCCAGTTCTTGTCCGAGACGCTGTCTCAGACCCTGCTGCTGCCAGAAACTCTGTTCGAGATACTGATTGATAATCTATTCATCTAGCGGGATTGCGGAAAAGGGACACTCGAGGAGAGTAGTGCCAGAGAGGGGTACAACGCTGGCGTTGTACCTTAGGAAAAGTTACCCTTCCAGATCTGAATCTGCCCATTCTTCTACCTGTGACCTGTCTTGGAGATTCTAGCTGGCTCCCATTATGGAGTTGGGTTCATCTTAGACCATAGGTAAATATAATAAGCAATTCTGTACCTCTATGCCTATTTTCCCTTTTTCTCCTCCTCCTTTTTCAGGTACCGTCATCGTTGACCATTTTGGTTTGCTATGAATTATTTGGTGTATTTGCCTCTTGATATGAAGGTGGTTACTGTAATTGAATTTTGACTCACAAATTACCTTAGATAAAGGTTTTCAAAACTTCTTGAGTCTGTGGTTATTCAGAGTAAAGAGGTAAATGTCATTCTACCTTAAACTAACTCAGCAACCTGATTCATCAAGGAAATTAAACAAAATGTATTGAATTGGTAAGACTTGGTAAAGGTGAATAACAAAATTATAGGTATTATTAAAAATGTATGCCAGCGGGGTATACTAGCTTATTTATATGAATGTGGTTTGGGCCCTGGTGAGTATTAGGTGTATGTGTGACCAGAGCTGGTGACCCGCGCTCCATCAGTTTTGCTTGGTAGCAGGGGCATGGTTAGGTTCTAGTTAGTTGGGTAATATTGTCATTGAAAATATTGTAATTGAAATTATTGATATATGCATTAACACTTGTTGTTGTCATCGTTATTCATGTTGTCTGAAGTTCCCGGGAATATTGAATAGCGGATGGTGAATGGAAACCATACTGCAGTGAGGTTACTTGTCAGGATTCAAGAAAAGTGCGGAAGGTTAGGTAAAACTAGAAGCATTGTTTTAGGGATTATTTTCTGTACGTAAGTGAGAGTAATTGCTGGCTAAAGAGTTCATTGGTGAAACTTTGGTCTCATATCAACTAGAAAGGGTAATACAAAAGGAATAGCAGGATCTCTGATGCTTGAGTGAAAAGTAAGCGGAAAGGTTTTACTTGTAGTGTGTGAAGAGTAAGCGGAAAGGTTTTACTCGCAGTAAAAGAAAACTGACTATTCTTTGGAATTTAGAGAATCTGACACAGTAGCGAATGTTTTATGTTGTTGATTTATGCAAAATACGTACAAAATATTGAGAAATTTAAGTTACGCATTACCTTGCAAAGGAGGGGTCAGTTGAGGGTGCTGCACTGACGTCACAAATTACCGTGCTGGGATTGGTAGGACAGCGGGTGTGTGTGACTTTCGCAAGTTATTGTAAAGGAGGGGTCAGTAGAAAGGAGTGAAACTGACGTCACTTAAAGCCGCGCTAGCATTGGCTAAACTCACAGAGTAAGTTGAATTCTAATTGGATACGAAAATAAGAACCGTATTCGCATTGGAGAAACGGATTTGAATAAACATAAACATAGAAGCCCTAAGAATAATAATAGACAACCGATTGTGTATGTACGATCCCACATTAACTGGAAGTCGTCCAGATAGAAATTATTTAGGGTTTGCTTATCAGCAATACTTGAGAGGAAGATCACGAAAAATGTACGGAGAAAAAAGAAAAATGTCGTTTATGCAGAAAATAAAGAATTACTTCAAAAAAGATAAGCTCATTAAAACTAGAGAAGGAATTCTCATTCCTCCTCCAAAAACTCCTGTATCATACATGATGGTAGAGAGAGGTTATCATACCCGTGTATGGTTAGAGAATTGGATCGAGTACACGAAAGATGGAATTTTGGCTTTCCCAGAATACGGAACATTTAATGGGAGAATTTTACATAATTTACGCACAAGAATGACTAAATTAGAACCCAGACCTAGGTGGACTCAGTATGAGGCATTAGAAAAATGGGAAACTGAGGCATTTGAAGGAGCTAGACCAAGGTATAACAGGAATTTGAGTAATTTTTTTCCAAAATTTCCACGTGAAACCCGAGACAAACAGATGAAACAATGGAGCCAAGCCATGCTAACCGAGGGATTATATCCTGTATTAATGGCTGATGAACAGGTGGGAGGTAAATATACGGAAAAGAAAAAACATTTAATGACGACAAGTGAAGGGAACTTTGAAGATGATTATTTAGAAGAAATATTAATGAAAAGTCCTCCGCCATATCAGGAAGGGCCAAGCAGAATTACCCCGAGCGCTCCACTCCCAGAAACACTCTTAGTGCCACAAATAGTACATGAGAAAACAATGGAATGGTTACTCCAAGAAAAGGTAGGAGAGGCAATAAATAAAAATAGAGAAGAATTGATACAAAAGATAACCCAGTTAAACACACATCCTGAAGCTCTAACTAGACCTGTGACTATAGGTCCTGTTGTCCCGATGTACGCAGAGAAATCAAACTTTCCTAAAACTCCTGTCATGACTACACCCATCATTGAACCTAGAAAAGGAAAAATAATAGTCGACGACCAAGCCAGTGATTGCGAGTCTGTAATTTCATTAATGGACTTGCCGATAAGAGGGCAAATAAATGACACATCCAGAAGAGTCACACCAGGTTGTTCAAGAGAAGTGAGACTTGAGACATCCGTTGGAACAAAGAGTGCCACACTAATAACACCAGAAGAATTAGACAGATGGACAAGAGACATAGAAAAACCTGATACACCACCAAAAATACTAGATGTTTTTAAACTAAGAGTAGAATTGGAAGAGATGATAGCAGGAAATGTAGGGTTGGTAAGGTTGAATACCTTCAATTAGGAAGAATTGCTGTTCATTTGCAGAAGTATAACTCGGAATACAAAAATATTTCATGAAAATTTATTGAATCTGGCTTTGGAAATGGGAATCGATGTGGGAAGATCCAAGGTTCTGCAAAAAACTTATAGAGCAGAATTGTCTGATAAGGATTTAGAAAAAATGAATGTGTCTGGGAGAAAGTTGCAAGTTAAAGAATTAATGACGACATTGCAAAAATGGGGAGACCTAGACAGGTGGAAAGCAAGGTGGACAAAGAAAAAGGAAGAAGCACAGACCATGCGAGTAACAGAGTATTTAATGAAAGAAACAGAAAAAGCAGAAGGGTTGTACCCAATGAAAGAAGTTCCAGGGGGAGGTTATTTACATGTCCCATGGACAGGCAGGATATTTTGTCATTTACAAATGATTTCCCAAAGCTGAGGGAGAAGCCTGTAGAATGGTATAGACAAGTCAAAAGGTTTGTGAAGGTTTCGACATTTCTGTTGAAAGATTTGGATGGGTTGTTTGACATAGTGGTACCGGCTGATTTGTGGGCTGAGTGTAAAATTACGGTTGATTGGCCAAATGATGAATACCCGAGAGACAAGAAAACTGGAGCCCCGTCTGAAGAAGTAATGAGGAAATATAACCAAGTCATAACATTCTTGAAAGTGAAAATTCCCCTAAAGGAGAAAAATTGGGTAAAGATAGATAGAACAACTCAAGAAAAAGATGAATCAGTCCATGCGTACTATGAGCGACTTCTACAGGTTTACACACAGTATAGTGGGGTGGAAAGCATTGGGAATAAAGATATGACTCATTTTGTGTATCAATTTGTCAATGGATTAAAGAAGGACATTTCTGAAATGATTAAGCAACATAATTTGTGTTGGCAAGCAAAGGATCTCAAGTAATAGGTCCTGAAGTAGCAGACGAAGAACAACTGATCACCAGTCAGGATGACTGGATACCTGTAGTAGACATACCTGAGATAATTGTAAGAACCAGAAGCCAAACTAGACAAAATAATCAAGAAAAGAGTGAGGACCAAATAGGCAGAGAGGAAAGTGCTAACGAAACAGAAAATAAATTAGATTATAAAATTGAGCAGGATCAGGTAGGGAAGGTACAAATTTCCCAAACAAAAGAAATCAAAATTACAGAACTAGAGAATGAGGAAGAACAGAAAGCATCTAAAGAGAGTGAACAGGTAAAGAACAACAAAGATTCAAAAGAAATTGAGCAAGAGTCAGTAAGAGAAGTAACAGAAAGTCAGGTAGTTACAGAAAAAGTGACATTTAAAATTGAACCTAAACTTAGTCAGACTAGTGAAGGAGAAAACATTCAGGAAGGAAGTAGTGAAGTAGTAAACCCTGCACAAGATCAGACAGGGAAATAATCTGAAGACAGGAATAATCACGTTGTGCCACAAATTCACGAAAACAAAAGAGTATCTGAAGAAGGTACAAGTGCAGTGCAAGCTAAACGAATTAGAAAAGGTGATAATAGGCCAAGGGTTGTCAAAAGATTGAAGTAAATCCTCAAAACAGTACCCGAAGAACCAGAGCAGGTAGACGAAGTATCCAGTTGGTCTGGGCAAGCAGCTGTAGGTTCAAAACGCAGAAGCCCCAGAGCAAAATTTGTAAATAACAAATTCAAATGCCCTGAATGGACATATGTAATTCTCGAAGATTTTCAGAATTTAGAAATAATTAAAGAGGAAATTGAAAATTTTGATGCAGAGCAAATTGACAAAGAAGTGAGACCACCTTAAAATGAATTTCCCCTCTTGTACCTCTGTTCTGAAGTTGAATCCCTCAAATAAAGAAGAGGAATCTTCTTTTCCTGTTAGAGAAATGGCTGATAATAGAGCTGCTGGAAAAAAGAATTGTTTTAAGAAATGTTGCAGAATGTGTATATGTAGTATATTTCTAATACTCATAATATGGTTAATATTAACAGTGGCCATACCATATTTTATGGTCAAAAGTGTACAGAATAACATTAACACACATGAAAGGGTAGCTACTATCAAAGGAGATAGAGTAGAATTAGAAGCACCAGATGAGTCAGATTTACATCACCCTGTGAATAAAAATGGCTCTGATTTAAATGTTTTCACAAATTTATTAGTACAATATGTAGAAACTATGGCAGTTAGTGATTGCTATGTCTGCATGAAATTACCTGCATCTGTAGCAGAGGGAGTGACCTATCATCATTTACCATTGACTTATGGTATATCCTGTAGTGTTTTAGCAAGTTTGTTTTATAAAACTGGAAAATTGCAATATTATTATTCTAACATAGATGGGATTTTTTCTGAGGTTCCTATGCGAAAAAGCATGAACCCTGTTCTTAGTATAAGAGATTCAGAATTTATGGGTGAATATTTCTTAACCATGAAAGCAATAGATATAGCTGAAGCACATAACAATTAAACCTGTAAATTGCATGAAGAAGTGAATTGAATTTAGTGGAACAAAGAAGACAGGATTTTCAACGAAGAGCCTCTGAACGTAAACCTCCGGTACCGAAATGGGCTGAGGAAGAGCATTTTGCAAGTAGCAAACCTCATGCTGACATGTCTTTAGATTTTGAAAAGAAAGGGAAAATCTGTCTCCATAGGTTAAAAACAGAATATAACAATGTGTTTATTGGTTCCAGTGAATGTGAGCACAATTGCTTAATAATTGGGGAATAGGGATTAAAAGGAGGAGCTGATCCAGTATTTCCAGAAATGTATTATGTGTGTGGCTATAAAGCCTACTTTAGGCTGCCAGACCATTGGTATGGGAGTTGCTATTTTGGAATAGTATTCCCTAAGGTTTATCATGTAAAAAGACTCACTGGAAACAATGAAGACGCAAATGGACGAACGCGTGTAAAAGGAGCTAGTTTTTCAGAAATTGTAGGTGACATTTTTGGTGCTTGATACCTTCAGTGGGAGTTCTTCTAAATTCTCGAAATATTTGCCAGTTGTCTACAGTAGTTGATCGGTTATCTACCGACAATGCTGGAGGATTTATGCTTATCAACACTGAATTAGTTGCGGTCAGGTCTATGGTTATGCAAAATCGACTTGCACTTGACATATTATTGGCAAAAGAGGGTGGAGTCTGTAAATTATTGAAAACGCAACATTGTTGCACATATATTCCAAACAAAAGTGTTGAAATTGGAAAATATATTAAATATATTACGAAATTGGAAGAAGAGTTGAAACCACTGGAAGTTGAAAGTGTATGGAATAAATTTGCACATAGGTAGTTGGTTTTCTAATTTAGGAATAGGTATGCTAGGTCATATAATACTGCCCATAATGGGAATAACCCTGTTAGTCTTAGCAATAATGTGTTGGCACAAGTGTTGTAAAGGAAGAAAGAAATATGAAGTGAATGAAAGGAGTAAGAAAAGAAAATGTGAAGAAATACAGCTAGAAGAATTAAAAGAAGACTTTTATGAAAGAATGAGAGGATTACAATGCAAAAAGGAAAAGAAAGGAGATTAAAGGGTTGAGGAAGAAATTGAGATGTGCTAAAAGTTGGCATCTGTTTAGTAAAAAACTTAATGATGGCAATAAATGCCATCAGAGAGGGGATTGATGGAGCAAGGATTTGTGAAAGAAACTTGCTTGGATTCAATCCTCTCAAATAAACATGTAATAATGTAACCAATTTGTTTTATGAATACTAAAACCGCAATACACCACGAGCAATTTTATCTTGGGGAAGCTTTTTTATGTGCATTACAAACCCGTAACGTGAATGTTCTAAAATGGCCGACAAAATGCGGGATATCTATTGCGCATGCGTCTACTTCATCTACGTAGTATGACTCTGTCGCTTATGGTGGGAAACTTTTGCAGCTGCGCAATGGCACTAAAAATGGCTGCTTCGAACTCACATGCTAATGCACCTGCTACTGCTAAACTAAAACTTGTATGTTTTATTAAACACTAATGCAAAAGATTTAAATAAGTAAATGGGGATAGTGTAGAGATAAGTGGTATATAGTGAAATGATTTGGTTCTGTGTTCTAACGTGTCTTTTTCTGACTTTATTATTAGTTCTTATTTGGGCCTCGGAGGGTGACTGGAATCCCTACCTCATATGAACTGCACGCATGCGCATAGAGACTGGCCAGAAACAATGATGGCACCCGTGTCACCCAGCCAAGGCCACCTTGAATGAAAAAGCCTGAGAAGCTCAACTGATGACCCCAGCGAGAGCAACAATGTTGAATAAAATGTTTGAATTAACTCAGTAATGTGATGTGCGTGTGGGAATAAAGCTATGGGAAAAGAAAATTAAGGGGCGTGCACATAAACAATGGTTCACAGAGAAAACGTACATTTTAAGTGGTGTGATGAACTCAACTCCTCATGCTGACCAATCATAATAAGGGAAAACATAAGAATTGATACTTGAGGGGGTGGTATACGATTCAAGAATAGTATAATTGAGGTAAGATAGCTAGAGACCTCGTCCGAATTGTCAGATCTGTCATTCCGACTCGTCACTGACCCAACGCGTACGCTGCTCCAGTTCTTGTCCGAGACGCTGTCTCAGACCCTGCTGCTGCCAGAAACTCTGTCCGAGAGTTCGAGATACTGATCGATAATCTATTCATCAAGCGGGATTGCGGAAAAGGGACACTCGAGTAGAGTAGTGCCAGAGAGGGGTACAACGCTAGCGTCGTACTTTAGGAGAAGTTTAGACACAGCTATATGCAAATCAGTCTTAACCGTGTGCCTCATGGGAACAGTCCAGCCCGAACTGCCAAGCCAGGTCTTCACTGGACTGTAAACCAGCATACTGGGACCGGTTTCGTGGTAACACCCCTCATCAGCCAGGCTAGTTTGAATCCAGAGGCAAAGTGAGAAAGGGACCCACGTCTGGGAATACCCTGCCAACTTAGAGCGAACAAAGCAAACACAGGGAGATGACGGATGTAGTGCTGAAACTTTTCAGTCACTCACCTGAACACCCACTCAAAAATCTGGGTTGGGGGCGTGGTCTCCCTGCAAATGAAGTGAGACGCACGCTGTTGGAACTCCAGGCCGCTACCACTATCATCAGCAATTTTCAGGGTCGCAACAGCACTAAAAGTGCTCAAGTTTGGAGCATATAGCTAGCAGAGTAGCCCGTGCACCCTTCCTGGGGTTTGAGATGCGCTGGTGGTAACGAAACGGACCGAGCGAGACAAATGGACTGGTGACAGCCGCCGTGCCTGCCATTTTAGCCGCCCGGACCCTGTATAGCTGCACCCGTTCCCCCTTGTGGCACTCGGGGGTGTCAGAGGAACTCCACGGTCCCTGGGGGGCCTGCACGGGACCCGGGGAGTCCGGATGCCGCAAACCGTCAGCCATCCCCACTCAGGCTGCACCCTGTAAGACGCCGTAAGGGATGCCCGACATTTTAGATAACTGGGCTATGCGGGACTGCGACGGAGACTCCTGAAGGTGCAGTGATCAGGTCCCGCAGAAATACAGGGGAGAGAGCACAACCAGAAGAGAGCCTATGACTACGGGCTCACCAGCTGACCCATCGGGGTCCTGAGGAGAAGGAGTGGACATCGGCGGGGAAGAACGCACCCGCCATTTTGCTGCCTGGGTGCATTGCAGACTTCTTCTGGGCTTTAGCGACCGGCCGGCGGCTGCGGGGCCCAGGAGTGCGGGCCCTACACAGCTGCCTGACCTCCGCGAGTCCACAGCAGAGACCCCCTAGGGCACAGAGGTGAGAAATCACTAGAAGCGACCGCCGGGGAAACGCCGATGAAAGCCCTGCACTGCGAGATCGCTGATTGACCCGCCAGAGATCGATGGCGGAGAAATTGGCGCTAAGATTGCAAGAGTATAGCCGCCATCTTATAGCAGCGGAGGTCTGCAGGCCTCGACTGGGCAGTGGTGACCGGCCAGCAGAGGAGAGATCCCGCAGAGCAGAACTCATACAGGCCCGGAGGCGGGGTGGCGCTGCTGCTGCCACTGGGGGGCTTTCTCTGCGAGTAGGACCGCCAACGGTCCCGTCTGCATACCGGCATCCTGGGGCTTGGCCCGCGCCCCGGCGACGGCACCCCCAGCCTTACGGCCGCCCACTGCCAATGCTGTCGCACAGACTAAGACAGACCGCTACAAGCGCGCTGCTTATCATTTGAACTCCCCACACCAAGCGACTCTAATTGAGGCCTCTAGCATACTGGCCCGTCTCTCCTAGATCCCTCCAAGAGCCTTGGGCCCATAACGATAAACTGGTGCAGAGAGGCAGAGACACCGCTGGTGGGAATCCTCAGGCAGAAGATGTGACTCTAAACTATTTGGAGGGCCCACCATAACTTTTTCCCCCTGGTGAGAATAGGCAAATAGGCACGGCATCGAGTGAGATCGGGCTGCGGGACTCGGCTTCCACCTACATACTTTACGGAGCCGGCGCAGAGTCGAGCACCGCTTCACTGCCGACGGGGCAGGTCATTATACATCCCATCGCCAGGGCCAAAGACGCCGCTATTTCTTTTGTTGGTGCCACGAGCGGAGGGTCTATAGCCCTGCACTGCCCTTTTCTGGACGCTCTAGTAGCCGCCGTTTAGCAGCCCGTCTCAGGGACCCGTACTGGTGGGCTGGGGGAGCTCCCGGACCACGCTGGCCCCTTGTTCACAGAGGGGAGACGTCACAGTTCGGCCTATCGGGCCCCCAGCGCTGCCTGCAGCGTCCACGCCTTCGAGGCTGATAGCTCCTACAGGGCCCCTGAAGCGGTGCATCACCCCACTGCGCCCTTGTGACTGGTGTTTTCCTGCTGCAAACCCGGGGACAGGGAGCTGACAACAGCTGGCGAGACGACATCTTGTGAGCGGTCTGCAACAAAGCCTTCAGCAGTCACTGAAAATGACCCGCTCTAAGTCTGGGAAGGAGCCCTCAACAACCCCCAAAGACGCCATGGTTATCACCCTGTGAAACAAGCCAGGAGCAGTACCGGCACCCGCTGCAGCACTGGTGGCCGGAGGCCCCTCGGAGCCGGTTACACAATCCTTTATGACTCTCTTCATGCAGGAACTTAAATTGGAAATAGAATAACTGGGCACCGAGGTCCAGGCATGTGTTAAAGAGCTCCGAAAAGACATGGGGAATTGGGTGGAAGAGTTGATGACCTAGAGAAGACCCTCGACGCCCGCACAGCGGATCAGGCGACTGGCCACCCTGGAAGAACAACACATTGAGCTGCAGATCAAACAGGAGGACTTGGAAAATAGGGGGTGCCGGAATAACATATGCCTGCTGGGGATTCCGATTGGGGCAGAAGGTGACGACACCTTGCCGCCTACCCTGGATCGCGCACACCGAGTATCTGGGCCGCCGGGGAGGCCTGGTCTCGTGCCGAACATCTTGACTCGGGTCCACTTTTTTACCGAAAAGAAAGCCATCCTAAAGGCGGCTAGAGACAAAATGGATATACTGTGCAATGGCGCACCCATCCAGCTATTTCAAGACCTGGCCCCCGTGACGCTTCGACGCCAAAGAGAGTTCCGGTCAATCACAGATAAGCTCTGGGAGCTCAACATCCGCTACCAATGGGGGCACCCCTTTGCCCTCATATTTCAATGGGAGTCAAGACGCCGCGTGCTAAGATCATACAGGGAGGCGGCCCAGCTACTTCAAATTTCTGACACTCCTCCGGCAAGTCCCACACGTCTACCTCCAAAGGCCAGAGTCCCTTTGAAACCACAGTGGACCACGGTGCATCACGCCAGGCATCCGTCTTCCCGGGAGCGCAGCAGCTCATCACAAGAAAAGCAGGACATAATCCAACACATTAGATCCCTCGAGGGAGGCCCGTCGACCCTGGCCTCGCAAACATCTGTCAACCAATAATCCGACCCTGCGCTCCTTAACCCATTGAACGTACATCTCCTACTCCGGGGTGGATTTCCAACCATCGCTTTGCAGTCGCTACGCCATTCCTTTCATTGCCCTGGAGATCCAGCCAATCGAGGCCCAGCCTATACTTAAGAGGCGGCGGCCCGGAGCTCCACTTCAGAGGTTTCGTTTTGTTCCAAAACCCCACTCCTATTTCTGGGAGAGTGACATCTCCGGGGCAGCCTGTGCTTCTACACCTGCTACTCCCTGAACTGGAATAGGCCTTGTTGGCCATGTTGGCCCTTGAATTATTTGAATTGCTATGTTTGCCCTTACCCTCTTCCCCCTCCTTCCCCTTCCTACCCATCCACCCGGCAGGGGAGCCCCCTTGACACGCAGAGGAGCTCCCAGTGGACATTGTACACCTCGGATCACCTGCCCGAGATAGCGCTTGCGCTAGATGATAGGGAATCATGACTTCGGCACCCTGCCTGAAGATATTATCCCTTAATGTAAAGGGTCTTAACTCCCCCAACAAGCAGCATCAAATATGGCGATACCTACTTTTGCACAATACTGACATTGTTTTTTTGCAAGAGACGCATCTCCCCAGGGCTGACGTCACACGCATGTCACATCCACGCTTTCCCCTCCAGTTTTGGTCCCCGGCGCCCACTAGGACAGCGGGGGTTGCTATCTTCTGCTGGGATGGCATTCATCAGGGAGACTCTAAGGCCATATGCGACACTGAGGGCAGATTTCTTGAAGTGGTGGTCAAATTGGGGCAACGCACACTCACCCTTTGCAACATCTACGCACCTAACCAGGGCCAAGACACTTACTTGCGCGAGATTCTCAGAGAACATATAGCACAAGTGAGCTCTGACCTAATAGTAGGATGGGACTTAAACCTTGTGTGGGATGCGAGCCTACATCGCAACGGGGGCTTGTATTATGGGGTGGGCGCCATGTCGGCAGCAACGAAAAAATGCCTCACTGCCCTGGGTCTAATAGATGTCTGGCGGTATCACTCTCCCGAAACTCGCGATTACTTTTACTATTCACACGTGCACCGCTCCTACTCTCGCATTGATTATCTCTTTGTGTCACACTCCCTGGTTAAAGATACACTCTCAGCCACCATGTCCGATATCTCCATCTGTGACTACGCTCATGTAGAATTACTCATTCACGACCACTTCTCGTGTCCCAAGAGGCCTACTAGATGGCGGTTCCCCCCTCATATCCTTAGAGATCCAGTGGACATGACGGAACTACAAGACGCTATTTCATCCTATTTTGAAATGAACGACGTCCCGGAGTCGCCGCTTCCGGGTTTTATGGGACGCGTTCAAAGCAACGATCTGCGGCACCCTTACATCTATTGCCATTGCTCGGATGCGGGAGGCCCGCCTCTTTGAGAACAAACTTACGCACAAAATCAAAACGCTCGAGCGACTGGACCAGAAGCGCCCGCTGGGTGCACAAGAGGCGTCTAGCTATACGCAGGGGACAACTTAGGGCACACAGAACTAACAAGGCCGAGCACACTCTTCTTGCGCTGCGGCAGAGTTATTACGATGGAGGAGATAAGGTGGGTACCGTTTTGGCATGCCGTGTGAGATCACGCGCAGCCAAGGCACACATAGCCAAACTAATGCTAGAAGACGGTCCTGGGCCACAACGGAATCTGCTAAACTCCAAGCGTTTCAGCATTACTACACATCCCTCTACGCGCGAGATGCACCTGCTCCGGGTTGAATATTAGCTGCCCTAGAAGCTTGGGATTGGGATCCCCTGCATGAGTATCACTCTAAACTCTTAGAGGAACCCATTACGTTAGAAGAATTAACTAGTGCTCTCAAGGAACTCCCACTCGGCAAAACGCCGGGCCCTGACGGAATCCCAGTCTCGTTCTATTGTGCTTTCCTACCACAACTTCAATCATACATGCTACGCCTTTTTAATTCTTTCACAGACACCAATGGGCCCTCCACAGATATGGCGATGGCAGAAATAGCTCTCCTTCCGAAGCCTGGGAAGGACCCCACCCTCTACTCTTCCTTCCGCCCCATTGCCTTATTAAATACAGATGTCAAACTTTATACCAAAATCCTGGCCTAACGCCTTAGTGCACACCTACCCGGCCTCATTGATCCGGACCAGTTGGACTTCATACAACAACAAGCGTCGAGTGGCACACCTGGTCGGGAAAGCTAGGCATTGTGGGATTCCCGCGTGCTTGCTCTCGCTGGATGCTGAAAAAGCGTTTGACCGGGTGGACTGGGGATTCCTCCGTGCCGTTTTACAAAAAATAGGACTGGGCCCCCGGATGATAGCGCGTATCATGGCCCCTTATATTTCACCGCTTGCAAGGGTAAGAGTTAACGGGCAACTCACCCAACCTATCTCTATCTTTATGGTTGCCCCCTGTCACCGCTATTATTTGCCCTCGTTATAGAGCAACTCGCTATTATGGTTCGTCAGTCAACCGAAATACACGGCCTCACCCTTGGGGGCATCGAGCACAAGATTGCCCTGTTTGCAGATGACTTGCTTCTTACTTTGTCCGACCAGATCCGCTCGCAGCCAGCGGTGCGCACCCTGCTCCAGTCGTATGAACAAGCCTCAGGGCTTAAAATTAATCATTCAAAATGATAGGCTCTCAACCTCACGATTCCGCCCGCCGAGGTCGAGACCCTGCAAGCCCTTGTTCCCTACCAATGGGCGACCAATTCGGTTCGATATCTGGGGCTCAACCTGACACCCGACTTGGCTACTTGATCTCAGGCCAATTGGTAGGAATATAAAACTTCAGTTCTGACTGACTTACGGGCATGGAAATCTTTCCCGCTCTCTTGGTTGGGGTGTCTCAACACAGATAAAATGTCCATTCTTCCGAAGATACTTTACCTATTCCAGACCCTACCGACCCCCATCCCAGAACACCAGATCCAGGGCCTGCAGCGGGAACTAGTAACCTTCATCTGGGGAGGGAAGAAACCACGATTCTCTAGCAAAATCCTAATGATCCTGCGCTATAAGGGTGGTCTCGCTTGCCCTAATCTGGTGGAATACTATTGGGCGTCCCATCTTCGCTTTATGGGGTGGGGTGTCTGGGAGAGTGAGAAGGTGTGTTTTCACATGGACAGGGCAGTTACATGTCGCCCTATCTGGGACCACGCATGTCTCCCTCACGACGCGCGTCACCGCAGCGCATACATGGCGGTCCCTACCAAAACAGTATTCGAGATCTGGGACAAACTGGCAGTCCGCAGGGGCCGTACATCCTTTCCGTCCCCGCACACTCCCATTGCTCGCAACCCACAATTCCCTCCTGCCCCCTGCCCACCCTATTTCGCAAACTGGACAGACAAGGGATGTAGGATGGCGCGAGGCCTATTCTTAGGGGAAAGCCTCAAAACCTTTGGCCAATGCAAGCAGGAATTTGGGTTAACAGAGAAGGAGCGATACCAATACATACAACTCAGACACTGGGTACGGGGATCCTCTCTATCAAAGGCGGCCACAAGACCTTTCACGCAGTTTGAGAAACTGGCACGCACATTCGACAATTCCAAGGGATTAATCTCCCGCATATATCAAATTCTTCAACACTCACAACGCCTTAACCCCCCACCCATACCATCAGCAATGGCAAACATTATCGGAGGTTGACATCACCCCCGCTCAGTGGGCACGTCTTTGGCGCGACATCCCGAAAACGTTCCATAGCATCCCTCAGCAGGAGTCCGCCTACAAAGTAATGATGCAGTGGTACTATACCCCCACTAGGCTTCAGAAGATGTTCCCCAACACTTCACCCATCTGCTGGCGCTGCACACATGCACTGGGCGATTTTATACACATTTGGTGGTCATGCCCTCTTGGCCACCTACTGGAAAGAAGTCCTCAGCCACATTAAACGGGTACTAGGCTACCCACAGCCTGAAAGCCTGCTCACAATCATTCTGGGCCTCAGGCCGGTGAACCTACGCGCTATGACCCGCCGAGATCGGCATCTCAGTCTCCATATGCTTGGCGCTGCTAAGCAGACTATCGCCCTTTATTGGAAAAAAGCAGAAACGCCTTCCACGAACGTATGGTTCACTCGCCTGTGGCACACGGTGGCAATGGAGCTGCTGTCGGTGCATCTACAAGTTTCGGGGCACCAAATTAACAACGCTATGGAAGCCGCTGGTGGGGCATTTGGGACGTTTGGAGAATGCTAGACTAAAGCCGCCGCAACTGCGGGCCTTGCGCCTCTTTGAAGATGCGGTTCAACCTACAGCCCCAGAGGGTTTCTGGTTCCACACTGACTATTGGCCCTGCGTAGCTCCCTAAAACACCCTGTGCGACTAGGACCGTATACCTTTGGACAATCTGACCATCATTACCATTCTTGGCACCGCCCCAAGCACCTTTAGAGACAGTAACTGATGTAGGTTCAACAGCGCATCCGGGAGATACGAGATGTCACGGACAGAGTGTTAGGGTACCACCGTGCCTCCCCCGCCACATCATTTCCCTTTCCCCTGCTGTTCCTTCCCCATCCCTATCCCCACCCCCCCCCCCCCTACTGCTTGTTCTTCCTTTTTTTCTTTTTGCTCTCTTTCTTTCCTCTTTGTTAAGTGAAATATTGTCAGCAGCTACAACAGAGGTGCCAATACACAGGTAGGGCCTATTTAATGTTGAACGATCTTTAAAACGATGTCCTATGGCTTGCGCCCTAGCATTATAAACTTCATCGTTAGGCAATCGTAACATTGCAATGCTCACACCAGAGACCTAAGCACCTGATGTTATAATCTTTCGCTAATAATGCGATTTATTGTGCTGCGCACTGCTCCTGCACTGGGTCCGCCCGGCCTGCAGAGCCTGCAAGGTATGACTAAGAGGAACGGACGGCAGAACCTCGTAACAGTATATCTAGGCACCTGTCAATTGATATGCTGAATAATGCACTGTAGTTTCTTATAAATGCTAATAAAAACCTATTGAAACAAAAAATCTGGGTTGAATCCATCATTGTTCCTTAGCTCCCTCCCTCGCCACCCCAGGCGTTTCAGGCCTGAAAATCAACGTATTGCCCGATGCAATGGGAACAGAGAATCACACTGTGGTGAGGACAAAGGCTGGGACGTGTGTCAAGTTTAGAGGGATTTGCAGGCTGGCACCTTAATTGCATTACAACACTGGGAGATATGTCATGGGGCTCTTGTATGAAACCATTTAAAGACCTGCGGGATGAATTCCGGCTTCATAAGTCATAATTATTTCAATATTTTCAGTCATGCCGTGACATAACTACAGATGGGACCTCCTTGAAAGAGATCCCTGACTACAGCCCTATGGAAGCAAAACTCCTCTGGGAAATCCTGGAAAAAGAAAGTATTCCCCAGATGTTTAGATCCTTGAGTCTTATTGAACCTGATCAATTCAAGCTCCTAAAACTAAAATGGGAGAGATGGCTAGGGCCCCTAGAAGACAATGACCAGAGGGAGTTCAAGATGGCGCCAAGAATGCATACCATTTTGTCCTGTTTACGTATCATTCAAAAAACGTATTTACAAACCACCTACCTGTCACCTTTAAGGCTATGGAAGTTTGGGAAAAGACCAACTCCTGTGTGTTTCTGCTGCCCTTCCTAATGGGTGACTTCTATCACATGGTATGATCCTGCCCGATAATCATGGTCTATTGGACAGCTGAATTGAATACCCTAACCCAAATATTGGAGCCGAATATTTAACCCACACCTCGTGTTGCACTTTTGGGTCTCCTTGATGTAGGAGAACAGCAGGAGATAGTACTTAGGTGGGTTTAGGCTCATTGATAGCTAAAAGGGATTCAGCATGCCATTGGACCTCCCCTGGTCCTCCATTGTTAGCAGCATGTTGTAATACCACGGACTAGTGTGCAAAGATTGAGGAATCAGTTTAAGAAGCCTGGGGATGCCCACAAAAATATACCAAAGTCTGGGGTAAACGGTGGAGTTACTATGGGCTGCTGCAATGATCATTCCTGCTGGGGATTTTGAGTGTGCTACTGTTATTAATGTCTGGTATCAGTGTAGCGCCTGAGTTCTACTGTACTGTTAGCTGTAAAAGTTGAACACCCAATACATTTGTTTTATGAAAAAATACTAACAAATACTAGGTAGTAAAATGAACTAACTCTAATATAGCTCAGTTGTCAACATTAAAATAACTAAGATAATACAGTTAAGTGATGACATACTGCCAATTCCCATATTGAGCATTTCTGTTTCATCATTGGTACCTCGTTTATACACCTGTGCCTCTTTTAGCTTGTTTAAACCTGGTTTATTTCTTATTTTAAGTTGCTTCTGCAAAATACAGGACATAGTATGTGACACACCAATAAAAAAGACCAATTGCAAAGAGTAATAACTAATAAGATAATCATACAACCTTATTCTTCTAGGTCAACCAGGATCTATAAAACAAGGAGAATAGTTAACCTTTCAATACCACTGACTGTTCAAATGAATTGCTGTCATGCGGATTAAACATAATCAGTATTACATTAAGATCATGAGACAGTGAAACATTGTATTATGACCAGAGGGCACAAACAGACTGCCATCCTTGATTGATACTCAAGTGTCCATGTCTGTTTCATACAGGGTAGTGAGAAAGGTTTCCACCTCTATTGATTTTTGTGAGATGTGAGACTTCGCCTAATGGGTAATGTAAAACCTGGGAATGCCAACAACTGCAAAGGGCATATTTATGTCTTACAGGCTCTTTCTTACAGCCAGAAGCCTTTCCTGATGGGTACAGCCACCTTGGCATAATGCTGCGATATGCACATTTTGACTTTTTTGCCTGATATCTATTTGACTTTCTGTATGTGTTGCAGTATCCGCTCAGCATATAGCTATCTCAATGTTCTAAGTGTTTTAGGCTTAGTTAGTCCATGTTTTTGAGTTTTTGTGATAGGATCCAGTGTGGATGCTCTATTTAGAATTCCCCTGAGGATAGGCCTAATGTGTGTGATCCAGGTTTGCTGAAACTCTATTCATTGTCACAAAGAGAGAGAACAGACCTACATGCATTCTCCCAAACAATATCCCATTCACAAAAGGGCAATGTCGTGTTCTCGTGCCCCCCAAGAACACGCCAGAGTCAGGTAAGGCTTTCAGTATTCTTTATTGCTTATGGTTGCCGCTGATGCCCACTGGCACGTCTGCCCTCATGCTCTTCTCCCTGTGTACTCCCCTTCCTTCCCCCTTGACCGGATGTGGTGTCCGGTGTCCAGTCCCAGTCCAGTCGCGTGGTGCAGGGTCCTAGTGCCCTTTACCCAGGCCACTACATCTCCCCCCTTTGTCACGAAGACATGACGAGAGACGAGAAGAACAGAGAGAGATATGTATAGATAGAGAAAGAAGGAAAGAAAGAGATAGATCAGAGCGACAATGGAGAGTTATGTATGTGTCCCCATCACTACATTTCTTCAATCAGTCTTTTCGGCCGTCTGCTCGCTCTTCTTGGACAAGCCTCCTTCTGTGACCCTTCTGCTTGTCCATCACCATTGTCTGTTACTTTTCCGTTGTGATCCATTGCTTCAGTTTTTTCTGCTGCCCAGTCTTGGCCATCATCATTTGTGGTCTTCAGTCCTTTGAAATGGGAACTGTTTCTTGTTATTCAATGGTGGTCCGACTCCGCCGTGATCATTGGCCCCTTAACGTCTATGATTGTTAGCGGGTCCTTTGAGAACAGGCGGTCAGACTTTCTTTGTTGTCGTTGACGCACTACCACTGAGTCCCCTAGTTTGAGGTTCGAAGGGGTGGCATGTCGCCGTGCGTCTGCATATGCCTTCATTTTCTCTTTGGCCTCCCTGTCTTTGGCGACAATGCTGCTGTGCTCTGGTGGTGTTGTTGCTTGTACCTGTGGTAGCCTTGTCCTGCTTGTCCTCCCCAGCACTAACTCAGCCGGACATCTTCCTGTGGAGCTATGGGCGGTGTTTCTATAGTCTTGCAGTACTTGGCAGAGTGCTTGGCCTATGGAGACCTGTGCCATCTTTGCTCGTTGGACAGCCTTTTTTATGTTCCCCATTAACCTCTCCACCATGCCGTTTGCCTGTGGCCACAGGGGTGTTATCTTCTGTGGTTGAATGCCAAGGTAGGTCATGAATTTGCGTAATTCTTCCCCTGAGAATGGAGGACCGCTGTCAGTCTTTAATGTTTCTGATGAGTCCCAGGCTGCAAATATGTCCTCTAGTTTTGGAAGCAGCGCGGTTGCTGATGTGGAGGAGACGTGGCGCACAATGGGAAATCGTGAGTACTCACCAATGATCATGAGCAGATAGTTGCCCGTGTCCAGAGGCCCAAAGAAATCAGCTGCTAACGTTGTCCACACCGCCCTTGGAAGTTCCAACATTTGGAGCGGTTCGGGCTTTGCTGGTTGTCTTGTTGTTTGACAGATGTGACAAGTCATGATGGTGTCTTCGACCATCCTATCTAGGCCAGGGAACCAAGCTTTCTCCCTGAGTAGTTTTTTCGTTGCGACCATGCGTCGGTGCGATTCATGTGCCAAGTTAACAGTCAGTCGCCTTAGTGAACTTAGTATTACTATTCTTGTTCCTCGCATCATTATTCCTGTTTCTGTCTCCGACAGTTCTTCATGTATCTTCTTTAGTGCAAGCATTTCTTCTTTGTTTACTCCTTCTCCCCAGGTACAGATATTGTTGACATGTCTCCATCTCTGCAGTCTTGTTGTTTCTTTTGCTTTTTCCATGTGGCATCTTTCGCTGTCTCGAGCTCCGCTAGTGTTATTGGGGCAGGAGTGTTTTGCTTTAACACGAAGTTTAGGTTTTCTTCTGCTATTGATGTAGTCTCTTGTGCCTGCGGTAGAGGGTGTCTCGACATGTAATCAGCCGGGTTGTGTTCCTTTCCTGGCTTGTGCACAGTCTTGAAGTCATAGTCCATCAACCTTATGCCCCAGCGCTCAATGCGGGGCGGCATTTTTGCCAACGGATTGCCATATATTGTCACCAAAGCTTGATGGCCTGTTACGATGGTGAATGACTTCCCGTAAATGAACATGTGATAGTGTTCATACGCCCATACCACTGCTAGGCTTTCTTTTTCAGGTTAGGAGTATGCCTTCTCAATGTCAGACAAACTTTTGCTTGCATACGCAACAATTTTTCTTGGTGAATCCCTCCCCGGTAGGTGCTGTGCTAGTATCGCTCCTAGTCCCACTGGGCTAGCATCCACCATCAGCTCAGTGCATAGCAGCGGGTCAAAATAGGCAAGCTGATCTACCGTCATCACAGCCTAATAGCCTCAAACGCTCCTGTGACCAGACGAATTTCTGACCTTGTTTTGTTAGCTCTGGGCGCGGTGTGCTCACCGTGGCGAAGTCCTTTATGTAGCGAGCACAGTAGCTGGCAAGCCCCAGAAACGACCTCACTTCTGCGACATCTGTCGGAGGGCTCGCATTCTTCAGTGTCTCTACTTTGCTGGGATATGGCCTCATTCCTTTCTTAGAGAAGATGTGTCCGAAGAATACCAATTCACTTCTCCCCGGTTCGCATTTGTCTGTGTTCAATGTTAGTCACGCTTGTTCCAGCAGCAGGCATACTTGACGCAGGGCTTTATCATGTTCCCCATCTGATCGTTCACACACTAGAATGTAATCACTATAGTTTAGGCTGTTCTTCACCGGCCTTATCACCTGCCTTATGGTCTCCTGAAAAATTTCCGCAGCCAAGGAAATGACAAAGCTCAGTTGCTTGTATCGAAACAGGCCCATGTGTGTTGAGAATGTGGTAATGTACCTTGACTGTTGGTCCAGTTCCAGTTGGTGGTACCCTTTACACAAGTCTAACTTCGAGAATCGGCAGGCTCCAGCGAGACAGCTGATCATGTCATTCAGATGTGGCCCCGGGTGTCGCTTTCTCTCAATTGATGTATTTGGTATCCTCATGTCCACACATATGCGGATCTTTGAGGTGTTCTTTTTTGGAACCGCCACTATTGGAGACACCCAGGGCGTCGGACCTTCCGCAGGCTCAATAATGTTCTGGGCCAGTAGACTTTTGATTTCCTCTGCAACCTGTGGTTGTAGGTGTATGGGAACCCGATGATGGTGTTGTGTCACTGGCTTGAACGCCTCGTTTATGTGCAGAATTATTTGCCTTCCTTTCAGTTTGCTCAGGCCTTGCAGTATGGTCGGATGTTCCTGTAAAATGTTCTGTTTTTTCCGACATATTGTATGTCATCTCTAGCAGACCCATCACCTGCGCCGTGACATCACTTAGCAGACATGGTGCTGGAATGTCACCTTTAAGCACATGTTTCTCTTCCTGGTAGGACCTGTCCTTGTACGTTAAGGACTCTGTGAACGTTCCCATGTTTTCTACCGGGTTTTTGGAGCCCCAAGTGAACACATCTACAGTGGACTGCGATAGCGGTGGTCTCACTGTCATTTTCTTCTACTCTGATATGAACATGATGTTGCATGTGGCCGCACTGTCAAGCACGAATCGTGTATTGTGTCTCCCTACTTCAATGTCCACGGTTGCGGTTTCCTTTATGTGATGCTTCTCCACAAGATGAATGTGCTCAGGTCTTCTGTAGGTGCATCTGACATTAGATACAATCGTGCCACACTCGCCGTGCTAACGTTTCTTCTGACTCGTCGGAGGAGCTGCGATTCGCCGTCTCCATGTGTCGGGCATACCTGCTGGTGGTCATCCGTGGTCTCGCCGCTCTCCCTCGCTCACTTCTGAACTGCCTGCTCATGCGGGCGCTTGCAAAGTGATTGTCTCTATTGCACTTCCTGCACTTCTGGCCCATTGCCGGGCATGCACCCACGTGCGAGAACTCTAGTCTGCATCGATAGCACATTTGGTCGTTCCTCTTCGTTGGCGACGGCACCTGGTATTCTTTCCTCTTGTAGGTTCCAGTAACGCGATTCGCCTGTTCACCTCTTTTTTCCTTCTGCAGCTCCATCTCCTTGGCATGTGCCATTGCTCTCGCTTCTGTGAGGGCCATGGTCAATATCTTCTCCAGCGTTGTCGGTTCCTTTAGAACACGTGCGCGGAACTCTATGGACTGACAGCCTTTAATGATGCGCAGTCTGATAGCCTGTTTATCATCAAACTTGTCAAACTCACAGTACGTGACTAGTTTTCGCAGTCGTGTTGCGAAGTCGTCAATCGATTCCTCTGCTCGCTGACATGCCATGTTGAAGGTGTACCTCCCAAAGTCAATATTGCGTTGTGGGTCAAATTTTGCTGTGAGGCACTGTATTACTGCTTTGTATGTCGCTGTTTGATCGCTGGGGAATGTTGTGAGCAAATCCTCCACTTCATCCCCTGCGAGATTCAGAAAGAGGTCCAGCTGTTTGTCTCCGACAATGTCTGTGGCGCACATGTAGCGGTAGCGTTCGAACTGCCTGATCCATCTTTCCCATCGGATGCCAGCCTGTGGTTCCGAGAGGCTGAATGGAAGTGGTCTGCGAAATATTGCTTGTGGACTGTTTTTGTCACTCACAGGTTCAACCATTTTCCTGATGTGCAGCTCTAGTGCAGGTCTTGCTGGTACATAATTGCTTTTCTCGCAAATGGAGTGATAATGGTGCTTTTTCTATATTCTATTTCTTTATGTTGCACACTTTTTCCTTTGCCTTCGATGTATTTCTTTATTTGTTGTCTTTCCTTTCTGTTTGTCACCTTTTTCCACTTTTTTGGTGGCTGCCTGACTTTGAAATTGCCTCTCGGCCTTCCTCGCAGCTTATTGGCTGATTTTGCCTGGCCTCAAAATGGCCGCCGCAGTCTCGCGAGATCGAGACTGCATGTGCTTTTGCCTGACCTCTTTAAAATGGCCGCCGGGCCTTTCTTGCTGCTTATTGGTGCCCCCGCCTGACTTTTAAATGGCTGCTTCGTTCTCACGAGATTTGCTTTGAAATCAACGCGCGAAGCTGAGGCCTTTCTAGATGCAGCGGGCAGCTAAGGCACAGTCGGGTGCACCGCTCCACTGTGTGCGCGATGTTTGAGCGCACAAGGCGGGTGCACCGCTTTCAGGCAGGCGGTCTCTTACCGCGTCTTCGCTGCGGCCGGGGTGGTCTCCCGCACCTTTGCTTCGTTTCGTCTCTTGTTGGCACCAGGACCAGGGTGGGCTCCTGGCTCCGTTTCTTCCTGCGACCGGGTGGGCTCCGACAGTCACAGCGATTCTTCTCCTGTTCGTAGCGGGCGGCAGGTGGACATGGGTGGGCTCCTGGCTCCATTTCGTAGCCACGAGGGACCACAGGACATGTCAAGTGTCACTTTGAAAATCCCACCTCATCGTCGCCAGTTGTCGTGTTCTCGTGCCCCCCAGGAACACGCCAAAATCAGGTAAGGCTTTCAGTATTCTTTATTGCTTATGGTTGCCGCTGATGCCCACTGGAACGTCTGCCCTCATGCTCTTCTCCCTGTGTACTCCCCTTCCTTCCCCCTTGACCGGATGTGGTGTCCGGTGTCCAGTCCCAGTCCAGTTGCGTGGTGCAGGGTCCTAGTGCCCTTTACCCAGGCCACTACAGGCAACTAGGCGAAAATGAACAAACAAAGGGAAACCACTTGAAAGTCCTTCTAAGTTATCCAAAGATTTTGGAATAGATACCTCACTCACTGAATTGTGGCATGCTTCATCATTGGTGCCTATCCACACCCTGGCAGGGTGGTACCACCAGGACGGACTCAAACATAATTGGGAGTTCTTATATAAAGTATTTCTCTTGCTAAAGCAGGGATCCAGATAGGTAAAATATGTTAAAAATGCCTCATGATATGCATAAAAAGAATTCATTTTTCTTCATACAGTACCATGGGCATAATTGAAAACAGATACATGGTCTTAATTGAGCATTAGTTTCTCAATTGCCCCTGATTTTTGCCAACTTGTTTTGGCCCTCGCTAAGATCATTTGGGTCTGAGGCCTTCATCAGGGCTGTGTGTATATCCCTGTGTACCTATACATGCATTTTGTGCATATTTATGAGGCAGAAGGTTCTCACCTTAATTGGAGCCTTCTAATTCAGAGATACCTATGCATAAAGAAAAGGAAAGAAGCTTTTTTCCAGAAAGAATTTAAAAAAATCCCTGAATTTAAGGATTTAAATTGGAAATGTTTTTGGGGGGGTCCCAAATGTGTGGTTCAAGGAGGGACATTTATAAACCCACTGATAGCCAGGTTTTAAACTAAACATATGGGAAAGCATATTGTCAACATAGCCAACCTAATTCTTACTTGCGCAAGCAGTCACTTTTTTCAATCATGAAGAATAATGTAGTTTCACGGTCAATGAAACATTGAGGAAATTGAAGGATAACTCCAGTTTTAGAAGTACAATATAAATCTAACGTTTTTAACACTGTAAGACGTGGTCATATGATGTGAAGTGTAACATGTTAACTCATCAGCAGAGATTCATTAGTCACTTGTGCTTCCAAACACTCACACATCTTACCCTATTTTTAGAAGTTCCCGGGGTCATGCATGTCTCGCAAAGGGAACCATCCTAGAGTTAAGGGCTTGCAAAAAGACATTTAGTAAAGTTAATGTACATAATCAATATCGTACAGAGGAATTAAGGACAATGCCATATGTGATTCAATCAACATGTTATTACATAATCCCTTCAGAAGTGCCTTAGCCCCGTTTTTCATATGTGGCGCTAGAGTTGATTAACTGGCACTCTGCTGAAGTTGGAGTTGTTTTTTAACCACGTTGTCAACTTTCCGGTGCGTAGCTCTGCAGTCATGTTGTTCCTCCCTAGAGATAAGTGGGCTCAGTACTCAACATCCAGTTTATTTCAAATTGTCAAAGCTCCAGCCAAAAATCGTGTTTTAAATGCGGCTTGTCAGTGGGGATCAATTTGTGTACCCAGGACAAACAGGCCCCTTCAATTACACTCCCAACACAGTATTTACAGCCTCGTGGTGGTATCTGTGATCCCAGAGGTAAAGACTTATTTGCATAACTGTTTAAAGCTCCTGCCAAGGGCCATGTATATCATGTATATATATAAAACAACTTTTTGCAAGTGTTTGAGTAAAGGCCGTCAAGGGTCCCTAACCATCCGTATACTGAGGTCGGCTCATACCGGACTCTAGGTTAGGGACCCTTGACAAAAGTGTGACTACAGGGCCACCTCCCTCCGCTTCCCGTGAGGCCTATAATAGAACTACTTTGGGTACCTCAAATTAGGCAAGTATTCAGTGCCTACTGCATGCCTAATAAATTCATAGTACATGCCTGATTGATTATTTTAAGAAACACATCGACGGGGAGCATTAGAAAAGCAATCCCGCCTTGACAAATGCTTCAGACCGTGTTCGGCCAGTAGAGTAGGCAGAAACATGTTGGCACAATAAGGGTCATAGGACCATTAAATCCCAATTGTCCCATAACACAGTCTTCTTTAACCTTCCCCATCCACCCCGCTAATAATGGTTAACTCTGGGAGTGGATGAGGACTTTTTGAAGTTAGCTCCCCTGTTAGTGAGCCATCCGACCACTATAGTACTTTGTTGCACATTACACCCTCAAAGCCAGACTCAATGCAAGGGGATAAATAAAGGTGCCTACGTCGCTCATGGGGTAGTGCACATAACAGCCTAACTGAGTCTGTGTCACAGAAAGCTCTAGCACCGAACCATGGTTGTCAGTATGCATGGACTTTGGCAGCTTTCCAGATGGTCCCCATACACTGGTGGTGATAGACAGCAACTCCAAGTTTTCAGCTGTATAGCTTGTTCGATCCACTGCCTTTTAATGTGTTAAACCTGCCTTGGACAAGGTCTTTGCCATGCTATGGTTACCTGATCAAGTCAAGACTGACAATTGTCCTCCTTTTCCGGGCCAGGAGTTTAGAGACTACCTCCATCACCTCAACATCAAGCACCGGCAAAAACCTCCTCAATGGCCTCAAGCCAAAGGTGAAGTTGAAAGGTTTATGAGGACACTCAACAAGGCACTTCGGATTAGGGTTGATCAAGGGGTGGAGCTCGAAGGATTCCTTCATCAATTTTTGAGGGAATACAGGCAAATGCCGCACAGAACCACAGGAAGTTTGCCAAGTGAACTTAATATGAGAAGACCAGTTAGAGATCTAGTGCCCGTGAGTACCAAGTGGGAACCAGGAGTGCTGGATGTGGTCGCTGCCCAAGCCAAGAGGAGGTTGAACAATGAGTGTATCAGATACTGTAAATTCTTTGAATGTTAATTGCAAATCCCATCCTCGTCGCCAAATTTCTTGTGATTAAAGCTCCGTGAGTCGTTGAAGTCAAGATATTTTATTAAGTTATAAGTATCGAAGCCAGCACAACAACACAGCTCCGCACAGCTGCACTCCACCGGTGTAATCTCCAACTGATCACCGATGACACTCGGGTATTCCGAGCGTCATCAGTGATGCCACAAAGCGCACAGTACAATACGTATATTGATTCTAACTTAAACACAACACAAGGCCGGTCAACGGAGGAAAGCCCAGGACGTGAAAATCCACCAGGGAGATCATGTTGTGATCAAAAAATGACACCCTGGCTGGAAATTTAGAGCTCCTTTTGAAAAAGAAATCTGGGAAGTAGTCAGAGTGCAAGGGACAATATTCACCGCTAAGAGGGGAGATATGGTAGTCTCCCGAAATATTTCCTGGTTCAAGAAGACATCACAAGATCTGAGTCCGGATGATGGGGAAGGTGACCAGATGCTAACAACAGATTCCAGTGCCATGGATGAAGACCTGGAGGTGTCTAGCCCGGGAGTGAACAGTGGAAATTGTGGTCCTCCGAATGGGTCTGGAGAGAGGACCATGACTCCAACAGCCAGCCCAACCAACAGGGGCGGAATGCCCACCACTCAGCGAGGTTATCCTTATCAGCTATGGGAGAACCCCAGACCCAGCCAGAGACTGAGGGACTTTGTGTGTTGAGGAACATGGAAGGTTATAAACAAGGCAAAACAAGGCATACTTAATTTGAGTTGTGCCAATTTACTATTTTTTATTAACGGTTATGAGGGATGTATTGAGCCATCCAGCCACCATAGTACTTTGTTGCAAATTACACCCGTGGGGCCAGGCTCAGCCCCTGATGGGATTAATAAAGGTTCCTACGCCACTCGTGGGGTAGTGCACGTAACAGCCCAACTGATTCCCATGTCTTATCTCTAGTGCTGGTAGCCGGGAAGCCTTGGCACCAGCAGCCCTGCCAAGTACCATGCATCAGGCGTTAGACTAAAGCATTTCAGTGTGGTGGTCTGCAGCACCGCGCTGAAAACCATTGTCATGCATTTATAGCACCTTAGCTGTGTGCCAGGGCGATTCTATTTAGCACCTTCACCGACTGTGCAAAGCTCTTAGCTGGCTGCGCAGCATGCTTGGGGCTAGCTTAGCTCGCAGCTAGTAGTGGCTACAATGTTTAAATTTCACTTACGACGTCACGTCGCAAGAGTTGTCAGGTTCATAATTTCATTTACAAAATGATCACAGTGCGGCGTAATCCTTATTTGGATGACGTCGGAGTGTGGGGGCACGTGCCGGGGGGAGTTGTTGTGGCTGGCCCCGCCCAGTACCATCATGGCAATCGCTGACACAGAATAAGTACCACTCACTGTGCTAATCTCCTTGTCTTTTCTAATTGAATTTACTTTTAGAAGCGCCTCACCCTATAGTTCCAGCTAGAGCTCTGCATTCATTGCAGTCTGGAAAAATAGTTCAGCCCCTTAAAGTGGAGGATCGATTTCTGCAACCCACCCCGCCGCGGTGGCTGAGTCTCGCTGTGCATTTTAACAGAGATAATCCCGCTGCTGCTGCAAGTGTCACAGGCCGAGGTCTGCCCTGGAGTTTAAAGGGCATGCGCCTGTTTGTCGGTGTTTGCCGCTGAAGCTTTAGGTCTGCAGTGGGAGTTACACTTGTGTTGCTTTGGGGATTACACCTCTGTGTACACTGGAGTCTGGCCCGCCTGTAGAGCTGACCTCTTGGCACAGTAAACAAATGTGTAAGAACTAGGGAGAAAGGGGGCGTGGCCAGCAGCATGGCCGGGTAGTTGTGTCGATCTGAAGCTCCGGCAGGCCAAATTAAATCCTGAACAAAATCCTGCCCTTCGAAAGCCATCCGCAGAATACAAGGGGCATACTATGTCCCCAGATTCATAACGGATGCAGTGGAAGTGCTGAGAGGCGACCCAGGCATGGGAGAGGCTCTTGAGAAAGGTTGGGGCGAAAACAGAACAACACGGCCCAAGATGGCGGCAGCCTAGAGTAACAAGTGCTGCCGATCGTAGTCAGCACCGAAGGAGAGGAGCGGAGGAGGACTGCGGGCGTAGGCTCTCCAGCCCTAGGGGCCTGACACTGTGTGGGGTGAAGCGGAGCTAAATACCACACCTCCTGAACTGAGATAGCCAGTCCACCCGTAACTGCGGCGGGGGCCACGGAGGACTGGAGGGCTGGAGGACGAGAGCCCTATCACCCGGGCGTCCCTGTGTGTACTGACGGGGAAAGCATGGCGGCGGCAACTGGGAGAGGCGGTGGAGCAGGCTGGGGCCGCCGGCTGCAGCAGGGAGGTCCATACATCGTGGCTGCATTGGAGGGCCCCGACCACCGACCTCTGCCTGAGAAAGGATTGCCCCGAAGAGAGTGAAATAGGCCCCTTGGGCGGCATGCAGGTGAGAGGAACAGCGCGCCTGCTGAAACTCAGACAGAGGGAACATGGTGAAGGGGCTGAGAGATTGCATGGTGCCCGCCTGCCCCCTCCTGCAAATTAGGTCCCTCTGGGAGTGAAGAGGGTAATCAGCAAGTAGCGGAGAGTATAGACAGGGAAAAGTGACATGACTGGGGAGTGATTGGGAGGCCTTGGGGCGCCCTCTGCCCCTTCACCTTGGAATGCCTGGAAGGTTTTGAAGATATGAATCCATGGGAAGCAGATGCACAGAGCAAGAAGGGAGATAAATCACAACCTCCCTTACAGTGACTCTACTAAGAAGCAATAGAATGGTCCCTGCAGACATTGAGACAGACCCCTTGCCCTACCACAATCACAAGAGAGGGAGGGCCAAGGTGATACTAGTGGACCAAGATACCCTACATGAGACAGGACCCTACCCGGCGGTGGTCGGAGGTGAACACATAGTGAAAGACGGGCCGAAACCTCTCCCACGCTGCAGAGCTCCCCCTGAGTAAAAACTGGATAACCAGAGAATCATCGGCGAACGTGTCGGGGGGAGGAGTGTCAGTCACCACGAGCCACCTCAACAAAGGACAATACAAACGGACACAGTGCATTAGCCACACAGAGGTGGCCTTCTGGAGGGGCTCAAAAGGCAGTCCAAGCACAATGATCTGAAGACACATGTCCCATTCTACTAGATGGCAAGGGATAACGACCCCACACCGACGAAACAGGGAAAGATGGACAGATATTCAAAAGTGGTACCCCTGATATCTGGAGAGGGAGGCTGCCGCCCTGCCTGATAGCGCGGCTATACTGCAAGCAATATATGCCTCCAGAGAAGCTCTGGAGGGGAAAATGGCGGAGGTGCGCTCAGAGGTGTCCCTGCTTCATCAAGACCTACACAAGGTCTCAGAGAGAGTGTGACCGAAGCCGAAAACCGTATTTCTGAAGTGGAAGACATCTCTCACGCCATGCTTAAAGAAGTCACAGGACTAGTCTTCTCAATGAAAGAGGTGGCCTGGGAGGTGGACAATGGTGAAAACAGGGCCCGCAAGAAGAACCTATGCTTCATTGGATTTCCAGAGGGGACGGAAGGAACAAACCCAGGACATTTTCTGATGACATGGCTCAGAGATTCCCTCCTGACTGTGCAGTTTTCAACCTTCCTTTTAATAGAAAGAGCCCACAGGATACCAAGTTTTCGGCCGCAGCCTGGGGCCCCCCTGAGACCCTTGATTGTCTGCTTCCTTGACTTCCTGGAACTGAGACAAAAGGGGGAAATCAAACATGCTAATGCCAGAAAAATGGTGTTCCCTGATTACTCTCGCGAAGTGCAAAATCAATGGCGGAACTTTGACTCAGTCAAGGCAAAACTGAGTACTCTTAAGATCCAATACATGCTATTATTTCCGGCGAAACTTAAGGTAATCTTCAAGGGCACCTCTCAGTTCTTCCAAACACAGAGGAGGCATGGGCCTGGATTGAGGAGTGTCCTCCCTAAAGACGTCAACTGGACCCAATGGGGACCTCTCGCACTGGCCTGCCAGAAGGCTCAGGCTCCAGGAGGCAAAAAGGGGAAAGGATTAATTGATCGGCCAAGGCACGAAGGGCTTATGTGGGAGCATCTTTCCGCTCCAAATGGTCTACAGACAGGAGGACACAGATTTCAGAATCCGAGGAAGAAACTTCACGAGGAAAAAGTGGACCGAAGCAACTCAGAACCCGAGACCCATCGGACAGGGACTACTCAACTGATAAGGACAGTGACTACCCACTTCTCCGAAACATTCATCAGATAGAAGATACGGGCCTGGAGCCCGCCGTCTTAGAGACTCCATAGCAGTAGCTAGCCAAACGTGGCAAAAAAAGGTTGAGATGCTGGGGCTGAACGGACACCGAGAGACAGTATGACAACACCAAGTGCCCCCTAGACACTATAACGTTAAGCCCAAGAGGCTGCAGGAATAATAGTGAACTTTAATACTTTGTTTGTAAAAGTTTGAGTACCGGGGGGGGGGCTAGACAGACCTCTCAAGCTTCACCTGCACTGCAATTGTCATGTTGACCAGCTGGGGGGTGGTGTGGGTAGTGAGAGAGAGTGGGAAGGAGGGGGACAGGTTGAGAGGTGAGAAACACCAGGAAATAAGTTGGAAGATTGTTTTATTTTTAGAAAACTATCATAGGGATACTGAGAATGGGGACAGTGAGAGATGCTCCCTGTAGCGAGGTGAGGCACACCAGAACAGTTATGAAAAACGTAGATAGGCACACCTGGTGAGGGAAACTACTCAGTGATCATGTGGAACGTCAACGGGCTAGGAAACAAAATTAAAAGGGGGCTGGTAACCAGGTGCTTTAAAAGGCTCAAGCCTGATATCGTCCTCTTACAGGAGACGCACCTGATGGGAACACACTGTTCCTTTCTGAGGGGAGCATACACCACACTTGCGCATGCGGGGTTTTCCTCTGGATCAAGGGGAGTCGCCATACTAATAAAAAAGTCACCCCCATTCGGCACCACCAAAACATGGGCCGATTGAAATGGCACATTTGTTGCAGTGCAGGTGACGTGGGGCCGAAAAGAGCTCATTTTGATTAGCATTTATGCACCCCCACGATTACAACATCAGACACTACTAGATAAATTAGCAGGGATACTTATAGATTTGGGACCTTCCACACACATTATAGGTGGCGATTTCAATGACATCATAAGCCCACATATGGATCGCACACAATCAAGCCTTGGGACACATGGTCCTTCCCCCTTGGCCAAATTTCTGGAAACACTTGGTCTGACTGACCTCTGGTGCCGACACTGATTGCACTTACTCATATTTTTCAGGCACCTATAGAGTCTTTTCGAGGTTAGACTACCTCTTTTCCCCGGCAGGAGAGATGGAGACAGTGGCAAAGGTGGAATATTTGGCGAGGGGCATATCTGATCATTCACCTCTCTGGCTGACAGTGGGAGGGGGAAAATGTTTTTATACAGACAGGAATGGAGCTAAATGCTTGGGTTCTGGAAGATAGAGAGATTACTAAAGAAATCCGATCCGACTCAGAGCTGTATTTTCATGAGAACAAGGGCTCAGTTTCCTCAGCAGTTACCTTATGGGAAGCATACAAGACTGTGTTACGAGATAGGGCGCAAAACATAATAGCCCAAAAAAAAGAGAGGAGACTCGTGAGATTGAAACCTTGGTACATAGGCTGTTAGAACTGGAGAGACACATGGACCCCAGCACCGACCAGTATATGCTCCGCTAGATAGAGGAAACATGTGGGGAATAAAGGACAGTGGTGAACCAGGAAGTGAAGTCCCAACTCCAGGCCACACAGCACCGCCTATATGAGACGGGTGATAGAGCGGGAAAATTATTGGCCTGGATGAGTAGAAAAGAGAGAGGCGTGATGTGTAACCTCTTTACACGAAAAGAACAAGATCTACACTACCACACAAAGCATAGCGGGCGCCTTCGCCCGCTACTTCACAGAACTATACTGAGCTAGGCCGCTAGTGGGTAGTACTCAAATTGACAGTTACCTGGAAGCAAAAGATGTCCAACTTTCTCCCGGGAACATCGAGAGATACTAGAGAAAGATCTGACCCTAGAGGAAGTAATGGACGCTATTAGTAGACAGAAATCTGGGAAGACCCCAGGCCCGAATGGACTACACGCAGAATTCTTCAAGCATTATGTTAGCCTACTGTGCCCACACCTCATGAACATGTTCTTAATGGCACAAAAAGAGAAGACACTCCCACCTGATCTTCGTAATGCCACAGTGGTATTGATTCATAAACCAGGAAAACCCTCAATGCACTGTGGGTCCTACTGGCCCATATTTTTGCTTAATGTAGAGACAAAGATCCTGGCCACTATATTTTGGCTGCACGTCTCCTGCTGGTGATCACATCCCTCATACATTGTGACCAATCCGGCTTTATGCCAAAACGATCCACAAGTCTTCACCTTTGCTGGCTATCCAACTGGCTAGATACGGTGAAAAACAGGCGCAGTCCACATGTATTCCTCTCCTTGGATGCCGAGAAGGCATTTGATATAGTCCACTGGCCATTCCTGTGACAAAACCTGTTGAGGTTCGGATTTGGCCCAGTCTTCATAGCCTGGGTAGAGCTAATATACACCAACCCAGAGGCCAGAGTTCAATTAAATGGGGCGACCTCGATGAGATTTCCGGTGCGAAGAAGTACCAGGCAGGGCTGTCCCATATCCCCCTTGCTATTTGCCCTAGTATTGGAGCCACTGGCCTGCGTAGTCAGAGCACAACTGGAAAATAGTGGCGTTAAGGATAACGGGAGGTCCTCGACGATGAGTGAATATCGCTCTATGCAGACAACATCTTGCTATATGTCACTAACCCTGATAAGATACTTCCGGTCAAATCTTCGAAGAATATGGTCGGCATGCAAGATACAATATTAACTGAGACAAATCTAGCCTCTGTTCGGTGGGGGACTGATGGACACTTGAGAACTCCCCGGGTGTTTCCAGGTGGCCCAAGAAAGCTTCCGCTATTTAGGTCTTTATATCACCACCAATGACGTGGTAAATCTAAACCAGAATATTAGACGGGTTCTAACGGAACTCCACGAGGATGTAAGAATATGGAGGCAGCTCTCGTTAACGATAATGGGCAGAGCTGCCATATACAAAATGATTACACTTCGGAAATTGCTTTACATATTACAAAATACATATATCAAGATACCTGAGGCTATCTTCTCAACAAAAAACAACAAATTAGGTACACTCCTGTGGAATGGGGCCCACCCGAGAGTCGCACTACAGACACTCCAGCGCAATCAGTATAATGGGGGAATTGCACTACCCGACATAAGATCCTACTATAGGGAGGCCCACCTGATAGTAGTTAACGAATGGAGGGACACCATAGGGGACCACCCCACATATGCCCTGGAACGGCTCCAATTTAGACACTGCACACATCTTCATTATCTATACTGGGGTAAAGGGACCGGCCAATTGTTGACAGGCACCCAGAGGACGATAGAAGCCTGGAGAGGAGCTGAGAGGCAAATTAAGTGGGACAGAAGACTCATGAAAGAGACTCCTCTATGGGAGGGTTCGAGACTGCCAGAGATCGGTAAACTCCAGAGATTCAGACAGTGAGACATAATTGGTATTTCCAAACTGGGGGACATTCTAGAAGGAGATACAATAGCCTCCTTTGCCACACTACAGAACACATATCAACTAAACGACACCCAAAGATACTCCCATCTCAGGCTGCAACATGCATGGAGGGCAGAGGGGATAGACACCTCAGATATCCCCGAATTTGCGCCCCTAGAAAGCAGACTATTGCAGGAAGAAATCCCCAACAAAGCTATTTCATAGACATACAAAACCTTGATTAACAACATTCCAGATAAGTTGGGACCCCTTAGGGCCAAATGGGAAAACACCGCTAGACCGCTGGAAGATATTGATTGGGAAGCGGCCCTGATGCACCCGAGAGAGGTGGCCATTAAACTGCAGCTATGCTTAATACAATTCAAGATTCTCCACAGACTGTATTTTGACAGAGTAGGCCTGCACAACATGGGAAGAGCAGAAACACCTAATTGCTTATGTTGTAAGACGTCACATGGAACATACATTCACATACTCTGGGAATGCAGCCGTATTAAATCCTACTGGGCCCTGATAGTGAGGGAACTGAATGGAATACTTGGGGCGCAACTCGAACTAGAGGCCAAATACGTTTTGTTCGGTATCCCTACTGAAATAGATTTACCACGCAGTAAACTTTTATTAAGTAAGTTAGGACTGGTAGTGGCCAAAAGGGACCTAGCCTGGTATTGGGGAGCCCGAGACCCTGCCACATTCACCGAATGGAAGGTGAGCATGGATCTATACATGATAGCAGAAAGGATGACGTATAAGGTTAGAGGGTGCCCCAAAAAAATGTGAAAGATCTGGACCCCCTGGTTGAAATACTACGGGCTTGAGGTGGGGGAGGAGGAAGACACACCCAACCCAACTCGGGGAGACTGGGGGAAATAGAGATCCTAGATGAAGTTTCCCCCCTTCTTTCCCTTTTTCCCTCACCATGTAAATGTGACCAGCATTGAATATGGCCCTATTATGGCCAAACTGGTTGTAACCTCCATATGTGCTGTTGCTGCTCTGATTCGCTGTTCATGTATCTTCACAATGTCCTACATTTTTTCATGCAAATTGTGTATCCAAAGTATTTACTCTTGTGTTAATAAAAACAGTTTAAAAAAAAGAACTAGGGAGAATAATACAAAGCTGCGCCTTTTTTGGGGACCAGAAAGCGACCAGCAGCAGAGCTGGTACATGCGTGAACGCCTCAGCATGTTTAATCCACAACCCTAAATGAAGAGTAGTGACAGGGTTTGAGGTTCTGTACTGCAGGTTGTAATGGAGTCCAGTCAGACTCCAGGTGTTGGGCATAGTCGGCAATATTGAAAGGACATGCCTCTGTGAGCAGGATGTGGAGCAGGGGTGAGACATAGGCTGGGCAGAGTTTGATCTCTTTCATTGTGATTGGGCCCAGAGCTACTCACAAATCTCTGCCCTAGGTACATCCCACCACTGACCACTCTGGTTGGTATTAGAACTCTTATTTGCAGGCTCTACAGCCATGCGGTTTAAAGTTGCCAAAACATCACTGCCATAGAGGTATTGCCCTGTTGAGCAGCCTGGATGGTATTAAACCCTGTGACTTGCAGGCCCTACTGCCTTGCATCCCAGAGTTGCACAAAAATCCCTGTTGTAAGTACTCAACTGAACACTCTGGCTAGTATTTGAATGTGTGATTTTCAAGATGTACAAATATATAGTCTATAAATAACCTCTAGTGAACTATCTGTCCAGTGCATATTTTCATCAAACTTACGTGTGGTATCCCACTCACATTTTAACCTGCAACATTGATTTATAATATTTTTTCACTTGCTATGTTCATTTGTGTGGCGGGGTGGTGGGAACAGACTCTACAACCAAGCCAGTGCGGTGTAACGAAGGTTTTATTTTAGACAACAGTGTTCGTTGACGTGCTATTTGTCGTCTCGTGTTCGACGCCGAGGGGAGGCTTCTGCTCCTTCGATGGGGCTCCAGATTGAGTATCGGCTGTGTAGTCCGCCTTTCGTAGGTTCGTGGCTTGCTTCCGTCTGCTGGAGGGGGCTCCGGGGCGTTCGTCCCAATGAAGCAATGCAAGACAAGAAGAGACCAGGTATTAGGACACCGATCCTTTCCTTTTGTCAACCGGGGCCGGGAGTGAGGGAAACCAAGTGCTACAGTGCTCGTTTGTACCGCCACTAGGTGCCTTCGTGCTCAGTGAGGGGAGGGGGGGTGTTAAGATCACTAGTACGGTGGCAATTACTTTCAAGGCGGTGGCTGCGTCTTCCTGCCCACCCAGCCCGCTACTTTCCCCCGTACCTGCTCAAGCCACGCTCCTCCCGTGGGAACGTGGCGGGGCGCCTCGTAGGATCGTTGGCCTCCTGGCTTGTCGCGGTCGTCTCCACTCCGCTCGGATCTCTGGTCTTGGCTCTCTTCTCCACGTCGCTCCTCTTCCCAACTCCTCGTCTTTCTCCACTGCAACACTCCGTCCGCCTCCAGGGAATCGCCGTCCGCCGTCTTCCGGGTTTCCTCTGTTTTTATCCCGCCCTCTACCAAGACGTCATCAGGGGGCGTGGTTTCGTCCGTGAAGTAAGCCGTCTTAAAGGAGCCCGGTCCCGACTCCGATGTCCAGTCCTGTGATGGGTAGGGATACCACGCGTCCTCTGCTGATCGTTCCAGTGGCTGCTGTAGGGGAAGAGAGGGCGGTGAATCCCACCAATTCCAGTCTGTCGAGGGGGCGCTCTCGTCCCCGTCACAATTTGTTTCCCTTTTCTCTCTTTTATATGCGGTTACCTTATGGCTGTAATCTCTCATTTCATGTACTTGATTTGTATCTCTTTTTGCTCTTTTCATTTTGCCATTATTTTCTGCTCTCTAGCTCTGTTCCCTTTGTGTTTCCTCCGCCATCATCTTTTTCTATTTCTCAACCATGGTGTATTTATCTGCATATGTCTTTTAATTCATGCAGTTTTGCCCTTTCTCTTTTTATTTTCTGCCTTGTCAAGCCGGGGCATTTCCTACACTAATTTCATATACTTTATTATATTTTTTTGTCATAACTTGCTCCACTCATTCTTTCATTTCCCGCTGTCTCTTTCCATTTTATTTCTTCTTCCTGTCTCTACTTTCTGCTCCTTTGGAACTTGACCTGTCAGTGATTTGTTACTGCTGTTAGTGGTGTAATGTGCAGCAGTTATTGAATTAAAGAGAACACAAACATTGAAGGAAGTGGCCCTTAGGGGCCACCTGAGTTATTTACAACCACCTGCTATGCCTTTCCAAGTAATTAAGATTCGGTAAGACAGTAGAGAATACAAATAAGTATTTTATCAGTAATACTCTGAAGAGGAGTTAAATCTGACCTGCACCCTAAGATGTCTGCCGAGGGACTGACCCCCAACAGTCTGCAACGCACAACCATTCCTCTAGGAACCTCCAACCACGCCCACAATGGAAAGTTACAAGCTTAGGCCGAACGTGAACAAAGGAGGCACAGAAGGATGAGCTACCACCTGCTAGATGGGTACACACTATCACAGTTTCAAGGTTGCCATGTCGGGTCTCAGCGTATCCTAATGTGGGAGCAGAGCTACACACATGGATTGGTATGCAAGGGCGGAATTGCCTATTCAATAGTAAGTCAGAAGGCAACCTTGAACGAAAGAGAAAATAATAACTAAATACAGTGTTCGGCTGAGGCAAGCAAAATGAATAATGAGGCCTAGTTTAGACACAGCCTAATACGGATTGCGAAATACAAAATGGAGTCACACTCGCTAACTGAAGCTTGCGCATTACAAGGATAACTCAGTGGGTTGCATAACGTGAATACAAATGGGATGTAATTCAGCCGCACACTGCTAACCTAGTATGGCACGAAATAAGTATATAATAATAATGGGGTTTTTCAAACCTAACAGACCCTCCTTTTAGCAGGGGAGGCTAAATGCTTTATTGGCGCTATCCGGTAGGGTCTTCACAATTCTAAGCAGGGAAGAAAATAAGACACTTGTATATTAGACATCTTTAATATTCAAAAATGCCCTCATCGTTCAACTTCATATCCTGTACGTCTTGCATCATCATAATGGAGGCTTTATAATCTCGTTCTGGCAATTTACTGGTAGGGGTGAGCTTGCTCACACAATAGGTACAGCATGCTGGAAGGCAATTGACACAGAGACAGCACGTGAAGATGACACCTGCTATAGCTATTAGAAAAAGTAGTATCTTCCAACCCCAGGACGATATCAGACCCCAGAACCACCCTGTCAGGGTCCATGAACCATTGTCCTGGTGGATATCAGATGCAAGCCTATGTAGCTTCTGGATAGCAGAGTATAAATTAGGGGCGTTGTCGGGAAAGTAAACAAGGCAACTGCTACCGATGATGTGACAAGCTCCACCCCTATCTGCGAGGATGACATCTAAAACCATCCGGTTTTGAAGAGCAACACATCTAGTAGCCTGGAGCTCAGCTGTAATGTTAGTGAGTATACCTGCTGTAGTGTTGATAACCCCCTCCACAACTCTGGTGAGGTGACAAAGACTAAGAGTGTTATGCATAGGTCCCCAGAAAGGCAGAATACCCTTCATGGCATCTGTAAATTACTGTAAAGTAGTATCAGTCTGATCAATGTCTGCTGTATTGATAACTCTCCTTACTCAGGATAAGTGAGCACTCCTTCCCTGCAGTCTATGGTCTCTGTGATAGGTAGACGTGCAATGTAAATGTGAGGTAAAAGAAAAGAGAGATAGCACTGGCCAGACCACCCTTTAGGGAGGCAGGTGTAAGCATGATATATACAAACAAAGTATACATTAAGGGGTGTGAGCAAAAGTGGGCTACTAGTGGTGTTCAATTTATATGTATAATTACAGCTGCCTAGTCCCACTGGAATTTTCCCAGAACCCTCAACACAGAAACTAGCTGAGGTATGGATGATAGGTATAGGCATAATTTCATTTTTAGTGATATTTCGTGCATGGAAACATTTAAAGTATTCAGTAACATTGAATCCCTGAAAGTCCAGCATTTCATCTTGCAGCCATGTGACATTTCAATTATTCTCGAAAACGTTCATGCAAGCATCTGGACATAAAGTACTGTCCTTTCCTCCTATCCCGGGAGTATGACCCTGGTGTACCACTACATACTCTAATGCTGCTTGATAATCAGACTCCGTCATGTCCATAGCGTCAGCATGATAATGAATATACACCATAGAAAGCAACTGGAACCATGCCTCACAACTACCCAAATATGAAAAGGGTAAAAACACCAGTAAATAATTTTTGTGTATGACAGAGGGGAGTACCCCACACAGCCAGCAATTTGTGGCATTGGTTGTGTTGTGAACCTGGTGAAGCATCTGACAAACGCATTCTTAACATGCCTGTCTATGTCTCTCCTTCTGCAGAGCCAATGTACCAGACAGTTGCTCAGGTGGAACCGGGGTAGTCCCTATCAGAGTGTGTGCTGGATGGTGTTCTACTAAATACCATACTACCCCAAACATTGTGATCAAGAGTATGAGATAGAAAATCACTACTACTATCTTACACCTAGTGGACCAGCTACCGGTACCAACAGGCCAAAGAGCAACTCAATATCAGCTAACGTCATCACCATGGTAGAGGCCGCCTCTGTCAACTCTTTGTAGTACGCAGTCTGATTTTTCTGAGGGTCCGGCAACTGAGCTTTAAGGGATATTACCTCACTCCTCTTCAAAGGAGTATAAATCCTCTGTTCCTGAAACCAAGCATCGACTCGTGGCCTAATTACAGTATTCGTTGAGTAGCGCAGTTCTGGTATTTCAGCGTGGTAAATAGGATGGACCTCCCTCATGGGACACTGTGTCACTACCGTTGGAACCTTTTGGAGCAATCTGCTCCGATAATCCACTAATGTCATCACATTGCTAAAAACCTCATTGTGGGCCATACCTGTAGCATATACCCTGTCCTGTATGTCATAGATAATCTGCGGTGCAACACCCTGAAATCATTGCTCCGACAGTCCTATCAGCGTAGCCGACATATGCTTGAGAGCATGCTGCTGTATGAATGGCTCATAATCTTTCATCACACTCCACACATCTTCCACTCTCTAGATCGAATTGTGAGCCCACTGAGCCACCTGATTCGCCACCATTTGCTTTTCCTCATCACCCACAGCAGAGCGCACCAACACTTTCTCCATGCGGTCTCGCACTGCGGTCCAATTCGCTTCATGCATCCCACGCAAGGGCGTCTCACCATTTTGCAGTGTTTGGGGTGTTGCACTTAAGGGAGAAAGAGCAGATGAAGAGACTGGTACCATCATGAACGGAGACTGTCTTGTAGGAGTAAAAGGGGGCATAGCAGCATATACAGAGCCAGTAGACTGAATAGGAGAGCTAACGGCTCCCGCCCCTGTGACTTGCGCAAGTAAAGAAGAAACAGGCGGGGCCAAGGCCAAAGCAGTATGGCTAGAAACAGAAATACTATGAAGAACAGCACCGGGGACGGAGACTGAGATGTCGGAACTGTTGGATATATGCGCTCAGGTGCATCAGGAGGTGGGAGTCGAGAATCTAACTCCTCAACAAAAGCATCACCCTCCTCTCTAGTAACATAACATTCATCATTCTGCAATCGAAACTTCCTATCCGCACATTCTATGACTTTCTCTATCTTTTCTCTCTCATAGGCCACTGCTTTCTGCGTGATTGTTTGCGTCTGTCTCTTTCGGGCCTCTTTCTCTGCTCCCATACGCCATAGCTTTGCTTCCTTCTGCCATACTCTTAAAGAATCAAACATGGACTGCCTGCTCTTTTAGGTGAACAATTTGTCCTGCAAGAAATTTAATTTTTGTTCATCAAATGTGCCAGTAAGTGGCCACTGTAAATTAGCATTGTCCCTCGTATATTTATTCGATAACGTGCTAAACATAATGGGGCCAATGCCGTGCTTGACGTATACATCACAATTTGGGGTACCCTTCGGAGGAGCCGGCTGGCACTCTTCTAATCGAGCCTCAGTAGAACAACACCGACATCCAAAACACCCCAGTTTACTTAGACAAGGCATCTTAATATAAGACACAGGCGCTGTCCCCAACAGACAAATATAACACCAACCAATAAATAAAATTTAAAAAAGAATGTTCGAGAACCAAACAAAAATGGTCCGAGGACCGCACCCTACAGTCCAGACACTACCAAGTTCAAGAAGACAGGCTTCAGCCCCAGACCTTTTCAAGAGTAAGCCGAATTTCCAGTTGGCCTGGCAGATTGTTCGCAAACACTCTGTGTCTTTAAGGGTCCGCAAACTCACCAAGTTCAAACCAAGACAGTCCGAAGACTGTTCCAGGACACAGCCCGTAGGCTTGTGTCGTTCAAGCAAGGCAGTCCAAAAACTGCATCGAGACAGTCCGGAGATCGTACCAAGACACAGCCCGTAGGCTCGTGCAGTTCAAGAATGGCGCCATTTTTTCAAGAAGCAAACCACTCACCTGGTGCACTCAGTTTAAGCAAGGTTATTCTCCACTGCTGACTCTTTGGACCAAACTGTCAAATCCAAGGTTTCGCCTTCTCAGGACCGCTAGATAAGGAACCACCCGATCAGACAGGCGGAGCAGCCAAGAGAACCGGGCTCTTATCATGGGGGGGGGGGATCCCCGATCCGCCCGATCGACCAGATTCAACCCCGACCGTGCAACCCGTTTACGGGTGAATCGGTCACCTTGCGGGGTCCCTGTTCGGGCGCCGACTGAAGGAACTGGCCCTTAGGGGCCACCCGGGTGTTTTACAACCACCTGCTATGCCTTCCCAAGTAATAAAGAGTCGGTCAGATAGTATAGAATACAAATAAGCATTTTATTAGTAATACTCTGCAGGAGTCCAATTTGACCTGTACCCTAAGATATCGGCCGAGAAACTGACCCCTGAACAGTCTGCAATGCATAAACATTCCTCCAGGAATCTCCAACTACGCCCACAGTGGAAAGTTACCGGCTTAGGCCGAACGTGAACAAAGGAGGCACAGAAGGATGAGCTACCACCTGCTAGATGGGTACACACTATTACAGTTTCAATGTTGCCGTGTCGGGTCACAGCCTCTCCTAACGTGGGAGCAGAGCTACACACATGGATAGGTATGCAAGGGCGGAATGGCCTATTCATTAGTAAGTCAGAAGGCAACCTTGAACGAAAGAGAAAATAATAACTAAATAGTCAGGGGTGTGGAATTGTTTAAAAAATCTACTTGTCTAGGGGACAAAATTTTATAAAAATCTACTTGTCCTGCAAAAAAATCTACTTGCCTTGCCTCTTCACTAAATCAATAAGATGGACAGGCAAAGGTGTAAATTAGGTTTTAGACCATGCATTTTAGACATTCAATACATTGAAGCTTCCATTTGGGAGAACAGTGTCAACAAAGGTTGCATATTCGAATCAGAAATTCCCAGTATAATGTACACCGTGGTAATGTGCAAGTAAGTATTACATATTTACAGGATAACATTTTTGCATTAGGTATTTACAAAGAATAATAAACGCAGTCACATATCGACCCAAGCTTCTACCCATAATGCATTTGAGATTCATGCAATAGTCATGGGTGGATATGAATGTGATCTGTGATTATGTCTAGATTAGGGTGTCCTGCTCAGGAAAGCATGACATTTCTAGCTTTCCTGGGAAGGGTAGGAGACAATTCCTTTTTTCCAAAGGGACGGGTCTTCAGATTACAGCCCCACTTAGATCAAACAATCATCTCTGAAAGTGTGTAAGGTTTTCATTTGAATGACTCAATCTGTGACACTGTGACACATATCAGGGAGATTGGGGTGGGGAGGCACACTTAGGCCTATGCTCTAGAAGTCTTACCAACATTACACAGGCAGTCCTGGGAACATTATTAGGAAATGAAGTGCCCTTTGGAGCATGTGCCAAAAATCACTAAGCCTGAATCTTTACTGCACCAAAGACGTTTTTCTAAGCATTCCAAAGAAAGAATCTGCAGCAACTCGAAAGTCCACTGCAATACTGGTTCACTGGTCATTAATATCTTCAACCAAGCCCAAGACTCAATTTGTTATACAGGCTTATAAAACAATGGCAGACACTCCTGAAGGAGACCATAAACTAACAGTCGAGGACAGGGGCGAATTACCCTGCCCCAGCTTGCTATATGGAACTGATACAAGGACAGTTCATTTAGTGAACTGCACATGATCTAAAAATAACATGCCAGGTGACTTGCTTTTTAAATAAAGTATACTGTGGTGTAAAAGGAACAACACAAGGAATGTATCTTGCAGGACAAATCTCCTAGCAAAAATAACCAGGGGTCTATTAAAAAAAAGCTAGAAGTAGAAACGGTTTTGTTGTCAAAACATTCCCCATCTCATCTGTAGACTAGGAGACTGATTTATCAAACTGTGGGGGCATTTTGACAGGGTGTGGGTGCAGACATCAGAGAGGTGACCATCCACAATAGTTTGTGAATCGTTTTTACTTTCAGAATGGAGAGCAGTAGGGAAGGGAAGTGGGGGGATGGTAAAATTTGTCTAGAGATGTTAGAGGATTTAGGTCCAAAAGGAAGAGAAGGAAGGCGACTTAGATGGAGAAATAGATATAACATGAGGATTAGACTGGGCACAAGACCAATGGCAGAAGGTTGAGACAGCAAGAAAAAGACAAGTTGAACAGGGAATTCGAAAAATGACAGCGTGCTGAGATAGTAAACAGGAAAAGAAAGTGTCATAAACACAAGTTGATGTGGTTGGTGTGTTAAGTAGGGAAGGTTCTGTTGTTGGCATTTTGTGATTTCTGCTATAAACTAAAGCACACAGCAAAAGAACAAATTCACTTTGTTCTGCTGCATCTCCTGAGAGGTTTGTAACGTTAGCTCGTTCTAAATTTCGCAGCTTTCAACGGGACATTCTACATGCAGTCTATTCACTTGCTTTGCATGTGATTACTTTCAAATAGCATAAAAAACAATCATTCCTCACTGCCTCGGGGTACAGACCTTATCTCTGTGGTGGCATTTCAAGCACCACTCCCTTGCAAGATGTAGCTGTAATATAGAATACAGGGCAAGGGTAGAGAAAGCCAGCACAACACAAAGGAGAGACTTCTAGGCCCAGAGAGGCATTTACAGCCTGAAAGCTACAAGTCTTGCTGTTGTGAAGCAGCAGAGGGCCTCACCAACCTATCTACTCTAAGCAGGATTTATTTGGACACATATACATTACTATGTTCACTTTACTCTGTACATTTTTAAGAAGCCCATTTCTATGGACTGCATAAACACACTATCCAGTCATACATGCTCCTTTGTTATTTACTCCTCCCGGTACATTCCAGGTAACCATTCCACATACCTGCCTTATCTTAGCGTGCAGTGCACCAGTTTCTTGTAGGAATGTGGCTTAACTTCCAAATTAGAGTGCTGAGCCTCTAACCTAGACTCACCACCACTTAGCCACATTGTGTGATCCTGGGCAAGTGTTTTTTTTCTGGTCCTCCATTTCCTAATCTTGCAAGATTAGTATTGTTTACATAAAGGTTAACTCATTTTAATAAGAGCTACCTAAAACTGCAGTAAGTTGCTTAGCAGCACAGGCGCACTGTTTTTAACTCTATCTTTAATAGGGTTTGCAAGGGGTTGTAGGGACAAAAAAGAGCTTTCAGAGACTTGCCTGTTACTGTTGTAAATTAGGTAAAATATGGGCTATTTGAACGCCTCCGGGCACGCCTGCTGTCAATCAGACCAGAGCTATAGTCAGGGCCACTGGAATTATGTGGCAAGAGTGGACGAAATTATGTGGCAGGGTTGAGTAAATTATGCAGCAAGAAAAGGCAAATTATGTGACATAATACGGCACATTTTGTAATAGTATTAGTTCATTATTTCATCATTTTCAAACTTGGTAACACCCTGTGGGCATTGGTTGCAACTCATTAGTATGAGGTGAACCTCCAAATACAGCAATAATCAACAGAAAGGTGACCAGTCCAGCTTTGCAAAGCGGCTTCCACTTCTCGGCAAAACGCAAAGTCGCATTTGTAGTAACTTTTTAATCATTTGAGCTAGAAACGAATTTTGTTTTTGTTAAAATCTGGGGATTATGCAGCAGATGATGGATTATGTGGCAAACACTGCGGACGCTCAATCACATAATTCCAGTGGCCCTGGCTATAGTCCGTGTCAGGGCCTGAGGTTGCATCACGTAGCAGATGTTAATGGATGGCATTTCTACTGACTTAAAGAAATCACCCCTAGTCTAGCGCCCCAGTGCTGCTTTAAAGTCATGCCTGGCACTGCACAGAACAGCATATAAAGCCTCTCAGTTTCAGGTGCAAGATTTTGGTGACATCGTATCAGACAGTAAGGTTTAGGCTTTTAGTTTGTGGTAAATATATCACTGCAAACCTGCCTTCTGGCAAACTCTGCCTTGCCCCTTCTGTTTTCTTTTTCTGGCCTCCGGTTCCTCGGTGCTGGTGAAGGAATAAATGCAGAGCCATAGGGGGAAGAAAAGAGCGTAGTGCAGACACTGGTTAACAAATTAGAGGCTCGTGAAAATGAAAGCAACAGGGGTGGATCTGTGGGCTGCACGAGAGCCCCACAGGGAAAGTAAGGCGCTTTAATGTAGGTTTCGTTGAGACAGTAAGAGGCCGAGACAGCAAGCCCAGACAGCAAGCAATGTGAGAGGAGAGGGGCCCAAGAATTGCATGACAAAAGAAATCCAAGCACTTTACTGCAAGCCTCGGATGCGAGGGGAGGGGAGAGGAGGGAAGGGGAGGGGAGCGGAGGAGAGCGACCTGGGTTCAGCACGAGAGGCCCAAGGGTGGAGCCAAGAAAGGGCAGGATCAGAAGGGTGAATTAAGTTAAAAAAAAAAAAGTCGGGTAAAAGCAAGGCGCAAAGAAGCTTGTCTCCTACCTGCCATTGCTGGGAGTGTTCTCGAGCTGCAAAATCTCCATGTTCGCCCCGTGCTCTAAGGAAACACTACATACAGACCATTCTCATTTGCGGGTTTGGAAAATTCTGTGCTACACAAAGTTCATGCTGTGCTTTACTTTGTGAACACACTGCACTTAATTTAAATAGGTATCAGATCTTTTGTGTACAGTTGCGTGGTTTAGCCCGCATGCACTGTGATCAAGAGGCAGAGCTCGAATTCTTAAAATCCATGTACACACTCTCGTTACTGTGATTTCCTGAGTATTAGATTCAAAAGCTGTGTCCAATGTACTAAAAGCGTTAAAGATTCACTGCCGCATCATACCTCACAATTTATTACAATCGGTACCTGTGGTGAGCCAAGCCATTCATCACTCATTTCACCTGGCTTCTCTCGACTGCCCAGGCAGGCTACATAATCGGAAATAGGCTCCTCTGCAACCTGCTATTAATTGTGCCATGTGTGTCTGGGTTAGGTGATTACATTGTGGACGAGGCACGGACTGTCAATTTGAAGAGGTCAGAGGATAGTTTGGTCTCAGTCCATAATTTACTGTCTACTTGCCCTGCGGACAAAACAGTAATTAAAACTTCTTGCCCTTGCAATAAATCTTAATGTCTCGGGCGTCGGGCGATACGAATTACCCACCCCTGATAGTGTTCGGCTGAGGCAAGCAAAATTAATAACGGGGTCTAGTTCAGACACTGCCTAATACGTATTGCGAAATACAAAATGGAGTCACACTCGCTAACTGAAGCTTGCGCATTACAAGGATAACTCAGTGGGTTGCATAACATGAATACAAATGGGATGTCATTTAGCCGTACACTGCTAACCTACTATGGCACGAAATAAGTATATAATAAGAATGGGGTTTTTCAAACCTAACAACATGGACAGGAGTGACACAAAAGAAGCTTGGAATGTCACAGCAGACAGATAGCTGGGTCAGTGCAAGTCACCCACAGTGATACCTCCAGCCACACTCTTGAGATTTCATGGTTGCTCTTCATACACAGTAGAGACGCCCAAGACACCATAGTTGGGGTCCAAATTCTACAGCTGTGGTGCACTTCTTCACAAGCTCTTTTAGTTCAATAAACCAGCTATTTGGCATTCATTTATCACAATGAGGCCTTTCGTTTCTCGTGTTCTGCAGCAGTTTTAAGATGATCTTAGAGTTTCTGGTTACTCATATGCGTGTACTTTATGATATTTATATGTTTCCCTCGTCTTCATTGCTTGATTTTGCGTATGAGAAAGTGTCACTCCAAGTCATTAAATGTCACTCATAAATACACTAAAATTATGAAAATGTCACACTTAAACAATCTGAAACCTTGGCAGTTATGCACCAGGAATACTGATGGGGTATTCCCAACTGTGCCTGCTACATCCCCTCTATTTCTATACAAAGAGCTCCCTGGAATCCGGCCAAGTCCACCTTGACCTCTAGGAGTCAGGATTAACCTGATGATGAAGCAAGTCACTGCTAGAGTGAATGAGGGTTGTAAATTAAAAAGGATTATTTTTCCCACTTTCCTTTGAAGAGGCATATAGTCGTGACACACTCTCCGCCATATCTTGAGTCGTGTGGCAGCGGGATACTCTGTTTTAAATCGGGACTGTAGTACAATAACCTATACAAAAGTAAGAACAACAGCAAAACATTGTTGGGGTGTTCTAAACAGGATAGTTTCAATTGTTCCCAATCTCTTGGTTTCTATTTTGGTTCTATTCTCTTCCCTATCAAAACCGCCTAATAACATAGAACACGTAACACACATTGCAACTATGCATTAAAGTTAACTTTACGACTCAGAACAGAGTGACCACTAAGCACAGAATATTATTTCCCTCAGACGACTGGACAGACCGAAATTCACATATTCCATTTCCATCGCATACCAAGCAGGCGCGTAACACCCATTGGACTCAAAGGGCTTCAGCCCCCCCCCCCCCCGTCGTGTCTGGCAGCCCGGGCTGAGACACCTTCCCGGGCAAAAAAGCAGCCACACCCGAGCACTTCACAGGTCTTTAAAAGACCATTTGCGTGTTAATGAGGCCTCGCTGTTGTTTCACCCCATCTAAGAGCCCCTGCAGCTCCATTCTGCCGATTGCTTAAAGTTCAGCCCCCCCCCCCGAAATTTGGCTCTAGTTGCGCCTCTGATACCAAGGGATGTTCAGCGAGCATTCGCTTATGTACTCAGTATAGAGATTGAGCCAGGACGCGACGTATTTATCACGTGATGATGTGCTGTAGCGTCAGTGCCAAGGGGTTTTCCTCTAATAGGAAGTAGTTACCTCGATTCAGACATCGAATTTGGTTACAGACAGCGGAAGGCAAATCCTGAGTGTATTTCTGTAAGAACTTCCTTTTGGCGGTGGTGAGGTAAGGTTCGTGTTCAGAATCTCCCGCCAATTCGGTATCTCTATGGTTACTCCGGCACGGAATCCTGGGCTTTCCCCGCCACTACGCGGGGAACCTGCTCTTTTCAGTGCTTGGAACATATTACAATGGAATCGTGCAGAGGCCGATTGCACTATTGCACAACCCCTGCAACTATTGAAATGTGGGTGAAAACCATTGTAACCCGAGTAGAAAAACTAATGCAAAGGATGCCGGAGCGCCTCAACTTCAACATACCCGCCAATAAACCCGATCCAGGCGGCAGACTCCCGGTTTTTGAAGCAAAAATGGCATTATTTCGGCTGTTACCTGTCTTAAATTGTCTCTGCTGCACTAGAAGTCAATGGGGTAAATCCATTTCCCCGATTTTTTTTTGATTTTTTATAAATCTCCCATTTTCTTGTTCTAAAATGCGGCCATGTATGCTTTACGGAATTGAATATGTGTGTTAGCTTACATGCCAAGATTTGGACACAACCAAGAGGGACATTAAGAGAAACACATTGGGGTGGAGGTGGACTTATTTGCCCCTTCAACCTGCCTAAAAGTTGTGGAATTGTTTGAACGGAAGAAAGCTACAAAAAAAAAATTGCCTGTTTGGCAGAAAAAGTGATTCCCTTCCGTATGTGACGTATTGCCATGTATTAGTGTAGTGCTCCGTAAGTGTGGAAGGAAGCAATACATAGTAATAATAGGGTAAAACGTGTTACGGTAACCAGGTGACCCTCATGTCTTGTCAGACACCAGATTCCAGTACTGTTACGTGCATTATTTGTATAACAGACAAACAAACATAGTAACATTTTAGAACAGGAAAGTGAGAGATTTTGCACACAAAAAATCGAGGTAATATATTTTTCCACTTCTATTAAATCGGAGGCAATTTCAGATGGGAGACAATTAAAATAAAGTCATTTATTTTGGCTTTAAAAAATTCAGTCTGTCTGCCACCTGAATCTGGGAGGGTATCCTGGCGCTGAAGCAGGCGCTACATAGGCTGAGTCGGGGCCAGGGATAGGTGAAGAGCCAGGTCTTCAGTTTCTTGAGAAAATTCAAAACCTGAGGAGGAGGCTCTGATGTCTAGGGGCAGGTCGTTCCAGGTTATAGCATCGAAGTAGGAGAAGGCCAGACCGTAGGATCTGGTTCTGTGAATGTGGGGGAGAGGTGAGTGTAGGAGTCTGGCTGAGGTGTCTGGTAGGTTTGTGAAAGTTTATGAGGGGTTTGTGTAACCTGGGGCCAATGTTGTGTAAGGCTTTGTAAATGTGTCTGAGGAGTTTGAAGAGTTCTCGTTTGTGGTATGGGAGCCAGTGGAGTTCATTGAAGTGCTGGGTGATGTGAGGGTGGGGTGGGAGGTTGAGGGTGAGTATGGCCGGAGTTTTGTATGGTCTGAAGCCTCCTGGTCAGTTTAAGGTTGATTCCAGTATAGAGTGCATTTCCACAGTCCAACTTGCTGGTGATGAGAGCCAGGGCGACGGTTCTGCAAGTTTTGTTGGGGAGCCATTTGAAGATCTTCAAGAAGATGTTTAATTAAACCTAATGGGAATCCAGGGGAAGCAGAGCATGAGCCTGTCTCCCCCCTACGAATGTTCGCATAATTGGAACGGGCCACCAGGTGCAAGCAGGGAGTAATTGGGGAAAGACGGGCGCGCGAGGGAATCTATTTATAGAGGTTGGCTGGGGCGGGAGAACACTCGGGTCCGAGGGCATAGGGAAGGTAATGAGTCTATTTTTGTCCCACCCACCATCAATATTTTATTACTTTTTGTTTTTTTCTTTCCGACAAACACTTTATTCACAGGCTTTAGTTTGTGCTGAAACTTCAGCTAAAGTATTTTCTGCCACTATAAGACAGGTACATTTTTCCCACATGCAGAATAGGTAGGTGGAATGTTTGGGGGGGTGGACAGTCTTGAGCGGGCTTATCCATCCCTCAAGAGGGGAGGGGGAGGACACCGGGAAAGGGAAGGAAAATGATGGGGGTTTTCTTTAACATGATTACAGTTCTTTGAGGATGCTTGATCACCATTGGGGGTATATGTTTTGAAGCTGTGTAAGCTGATTTGGGAATTGAATTATGATCTAACTGTTAATGCTGTGTTTAAAGTTATGCAATGCACCTGTCTTAATAAAGTGGCCTTTTTTGCTAATAAAGAAGTGGTGGGACGTGAATTATTGTGCGAAGGAGAACAAATGCAACATCTCATTCCCTGGGCCTCTACCAGTACACATTGTGTGTTTGGCTGTATTTGTTTGAGGAGTAGTGGTGCAAAGCCTAAATGCTTGATATTTTGATATTTTAGCTCTTACCTGCCCATGTTCACCATGTGATAAATGACAACTAAGTCCGTGTCTGCTGATAAGGTTGTGGATTTTAAAGCAGTATCTAGTTATATTGAACTTTTGCAGCACAAGTACTTGGGTGATTTGTTGATTGTCGAGGGTTTTAGGTTTCTCTTTTTTTCGCATGTCAGTTGAATTTTTAAGTTGATATGCATGAATATCCATGGAAGTGGGAGTTATTAGGAGGACTGATGCATTGACTGTAATTAATTCTAATATTGGACTGCAGCTCGGTGGTTCCCATGTCAAAGTGTGCAGTAGTACTTTGCACTAATAATGCAGATAGAGGTCTGAAAGCAGTGATGTCAAAACGGGTAGCAGGTGAGGAGTACCAGATGTAGCTACATTTTGGGTGGTAAGTAGGCAGGAGATGCAAGACCTGCCAGTATGAAAGGAGCCTTTATTTGGCGATTGCTGTGACAGGGTCTCTGAGCAGCTGTATTCTGAGACCTGTATAACCATGCTCAGATAAAAAGCAGAACTTCAATCTAACGGAGCACTGAAGGTCAATATCATTAAGCATTATATTACAAGCTATAATTCAGCATAACAGCCAGCTCAATCTCAAAAGGTTTAGGTTGCTGTGCAGGGCAAATAAGAAAGTGCGACCACATGCCATGTTTGATGAAGCAGACAGGTAGGGCAGATGGATAATCGTCCCAAGAACCTGGAAAGATAATACTTGCCCTCCTCTTGTGCTTGAGTACTTGTAGGCAGTAGGGGAGACACAGTGATTCTGTCCCACCATTTGGGGAGCCAGGTTCAGATTAATAATTGTTTTCAACTTCTGATCACGAAGGATACATCTGTGCAGACCTAGTTTGAAGGAAGCTCTTGGCGGCCATCTGCTGTTCGGGGTAGTTGTAATCCGACCATGCTAACACAAATTCTATAAGGGATGTAATGTTGAGGAAATCAGGTTGCTAAACACCCCAGATATGAAGCTGAGAGACAGGGGAATCCTGCATTCCACGTGAAGGGCTGGAGGTTAGCCTCAATTATAATGAAAAAATCAGTGTGTTGGCTGTGTCTTCACACAAGGATTGAAATAGTGTAAATTGCAGATAGGGAAGAGCTCCACCCCATCATCTATATCTGCACCTCATTAAAAAAAAAAATGGTTGAGAAGTCCTAAAACCCATTTACCACACAGTAAGTAATGCTGTGCTTAATTTCTTGTTAAACTGTGTTCTGTAGCCATTGTGATTTATGTGGTACACCTATATTAAGGCCCAGGCACCTCACAATAATGTACTCTAGAACGTGAGTTGCTGACTAATTTAAACGACAGCAAATACATACAACATTTACACTGTAGTTTTATCCTATTTTTCAATTCTTGTAGGCTGAATGTGTTCCAGTAATTGAAATCATAATTAATGTTCACTGACCCACTGGGTCAGCCACTCTTTCTTGTTGTCTTCTGCCAACTAAACCATAGGATGTTGAAGATCTCAATTACAATTTTCTAATACAGCTCTTAAAACACACAGGACGTGCATACTACTATTCCATGTTTAAAGAGTTTTTGGCAAATGTTTGGCAAGATAAAAAATGCGTGGTAAATTATTTTATTTTACATAGTTCATCTTTTAGTGCAGATGCAGTACACATTTCCTTCACAATCAAGTTTCTTATACTTAATTAGCGATTTCTATATTTTGCATTGAAATTGCTGTTTTAGTGCAAACTGGTTTCAGAACTGTTTTCATTGAAAAATTGGATTGTAACTCCATGCTTCTTTTGTAAAATTATAATGTTGTTTAGTAATACCTTGAAGTATAATCATACCTTTTACTTTACCATTTACATAAACCTTTTGGTTTCATCGCAACCCATAGCACAACCCAAGCATTCTTCTGGAACCTAAACTTGACCCTAACACTTATTCTACTATAACTCCAAACTTGACCCTTATTTTTACCCTGACACTAATTGTAATCGTTACAGATGGCCTCTGTTAGTAAAGCGGTCAGACACATATATGGAGATTCAGCTGTGTCTGTTACCACCGACAAGGGAGACTCGCCTGGTGGATACCATTGTTGTTATGAAGCAATCTTTCTCAGGGATGCCTGCTCCCTTTGTGGGGCATTGGCTTACCTGGGCATACACTACTTACCGAATCCTGGGCGTCCTTCTGCAGGGCTGCGAGGTGGAAGGAACAGCTGGAAGCCTGACAGCATGTATGTTGGACACGAAAGCAGACTCTTTCCCCAAACACTGAAATGGTGCAAAGAAGGGCTGGAGTTTGCTCTTAAGTTGGAGTCAAAGTCTTGATGCTTCCCCACTTCAGCCACAGACAATTTCCATCCAATCACATCACACAATACTGAAACGGGGGTTGTTACACGGAGTTAACCAGTAGCTCTAAGGGATACGGGGAGGGGTCAGGAGGGACTTGGAAAGTGGAATCCCTATTTAAGTGACCCTTTTTCCTCAGTCAGGGTGAGGAACCAGTTCAGACGAGTCGTTCTGACACCTCCTTCATCTTTTCCCCCTCAGGCAAGAGTAAGGTCTCTTTTATGGAAAGGGGTGGGTCTGTAGTCTGTGGAAAGAACTGCGACTAAAAGGAGTGGTTCCGACATCTCCCTCCTCTTTTTTCCACAGTGCTATGAAGAGGACCTTGACTTCAAGGTAAATTGCATAGCAAACTCAGCCATTTTCTTGATTTCTTGGGTATACACAGCCTACTAAGGAGTAAATTAGGACAATCTTCCTGCCCATGTGCCTGGGAGGGCTAAGGGAGCAAGTCTGGCTTCCACGAGTGGCATGTGACAGTTCATGACAGAACTGCATTTACGCCTTCAAGCAGAGTGCGGAGGCACACATATTAAAAAAAGTCCAGCACTACGCTTTTTAGCAAGAATGGTCATCTTGTGAGATGAGAGGATTGGTTATTAGGAAGCACATAAGCAGAAAACTGCTACTTTAGTGGCAGTCCGTTGCAGTCTGCAGAAATGAAAAGCAGGAAGCGCACTGGGTAACACTATACACAGCTTCATATGCAGAGGTGTCAGAAGTCCTAACTATAACAAGGACTGAGTTGGAGGCATTGATGACAGAAGTAGTGAGTCTTGCTGAAGTGTGCCCAGGTTTTTTAAAACCCCCCACAGTATTTGAATGATTATGAACAAGATCTATAGACCTGTCCCAAAGTAAAGTATGTGCAGGGAGCAAGGCCGCAATAACTTTTAAAACATGTTAAAGATGGGATTTCAGAGTAGGCCTGGAGATCAGTAAGATTATTTTTATACACAGTAGAGTTCCTCTACAGCTGCCATTGCTTGCACAAAAAATATATATATATTTTGGAAGGATGTTGATACGTCTAGACTTCCTAGATTTCTAGAAAAGATATAGCCTCTGGACAAAAATTTAAGAGTTCTTTTCGAAGACTCCAAATGTGAATTTAGTCTTATCTGGTATGGTCTCATTCTCCTCACCGACCTCTGTAGAGTCACTTTTGCCAGGTATGGTTAGTAGATTGGTGCAAGCAGCTTTTAAAAGCAGCATATGCAACTAAACGCCCTTCGCTGATTGACTGCTTACAGGAAGGGGCTGATCTGAGCCCAGTCCTGGGTAATATGGAACTCCTAGGTCACTTTTGTCAAATACCACCTTAACCTATTGTGACCAGTGCCAGCAACGGCTGGTGTATATGTAGCAGGAACACGACTGCTGTAGTTGACCCTTTGGAAACTGGATGTAGCTTAAATGCTCTTCCTTTCCTTAGACCGAAGCATTTGAACGAATACAGAAATTAGCAGCAGGAAAGAACATTCTTACTTTTTTAAGGGTCAGCTTAAATTATTCAATTGTGCGGCTATAGCGTTTTTTTTATTTTTTATATAGGCGTTTTATTATTGGGTTTGTGAAATTGTAACAGTTACATAAACAATAGCCATCCCCAAATAGTCATAGAGAGGTACGGTCCGTACAACTCCTATTAAACAATACCACAGGAACAGTATGCCCAAAGGCAAGTGGGCATCTTCATAATCCTAACACAGTTCAGCCGTCGTCTGAGTCAGTGAGGTCTCCAGCCTCTGTTGAGGTCTGTACCCCTGGCAAGGAGTTCTGCCTAAGTCCTTCTCAGCCTTCTCATCATGTTTACTTTGCTTCAGTTGCAGCTGTTCAGCCACCGCCCGCCCAGCCATTCATCTTTACACACTAGAACCTATTGAAAGCATCCAGGTAAATGCCATCCGCTGCTTGGGCAGTAGCAGTACTAGATACACTAACCCCAACTCCATTTTCTAGCTTTACAGCCAACAAACATCGCCCAAGTGGCAAACAGGGGGGACAGGCGTGTTTGTACCACAGCTTTCACACGCTCCACCACAGTCAGGAAGAATGCAGGCACTGCCAGGCACCTCCATGCCAAATGTAGAAAAGTGGCCTCTGAGACCTGGCATCTGGGGCAAATACACAATTTACTTGGATCCTTTTTATGTAACAGCACTGGTGTTACATAAGTGCGATGCAGAAAACAAAAAATGTATACATTTAAATTTGGCATTGCATGATACAGACTGCACCAACGCATGCATTCTCGTCCACTGTGTATCCTCAAAATGTATCCCCAGATCACCATCAGGCCACCCGAGCAGGAAACGGACCCTGCGCTCGGTCCACCATTATGGCTCTGTACAGGTGATAGACCAAAGGGCGGTGCTCTCCCAACTCTAACAATCCCTGAAAAGTAAGCGATGTGCATGGGGTCGCTGGGAAGGAGGGCCAAATATCGCTAACTATGGCTGTTTTACTGGCATGGTATAAGAATTGACTAGGCCCTACTCTGAAGCATTTCCATGCTGCTTCGAACGCTAGGAACTCCTCTGTGAGATGCGGGGAGACCTACATCTCAACAAGCCCCTCATGCCAGACTCGTCTACCGATTCAGCCACGGTCCTGAATGCTGGTGAATCCCAGAAAACAAAGTCCCTTGCAAAGGAAACCTTCCCCAATACCACCTTGACCTTCGGTTCCCACAGAAAGGCTGTGCATCTAATAAGATATGGCGCCGGTACTGCGTCCAAGCCCCCTGCCATCAGAAGCTGCGAGAGAGCGGATTCCCCCCTCTTCATCCTGTAAAAGTGATTTCTCCAAGTTAACCCCCTCCGCAAGCCAGTATGCTGCATGCTGGATCTAAGAGGCGAAGTAATATAGCTCCAGATTCGGTACTGCTAACCCCCCACTCCCCACCCTCATCCAACGGCCTAAATACGAAATCTCTTGCCAATCTTCACTTATCCCCATCCCATATCAGTGTAGCGATGGGAGTGTAACGTTTCCAAAACACATCACGAGGAAGAGTATCGGACGAGTGTTGCATAGAGTACAGGCAGCACAGGAGAATCACCATCTTGTAAACTGCGATCCTGCCCGTAAGGGAGAGTGGAAGGGCATTCCAGAATGGGACAGAGGACTGCATCATATTGCGAGCATTTCAAGTGGGGGGTGCGCCACCATAACTCCTAGGTATCAGATCTCATCCATCTCCCAACTTAGTGGCAGTTCTGGTAATGTGTTCGGGCACCGTCAACCAGCGCTCCCAGAGAGAACACCGATGATTTCCTGTGAATAATCCTAAAACCTGATTACTCCCCAAAGGCTTCCTGGTAGGATTATAGGAAGATAAGGGATCTCCGAGGAGCCGAAAGATAGAAAAGGGTTTCAGAAGCATACAGAGACACTTGATGGTTTACTGCCTCCACTCTAATTTCCCATCCAACCATGATCTGTCGGATTTGGATGGCCAGTGGCTCCAACGGTATAGCAAAGAGTAGGGGCTACAACTGCCATCTGTGAGGTGTGCCCCCACTCACCATCCATGGCTCTGATAACCTACCTACTCTCACCTTAACTTTGGGACAGGTATGTAAGGATGCACCCAAGCACAGAAATGTACACCAAACCCCATCTCCTCCAGCACTCTCATAAGGTAGTGCTAGTCGACTGTGTCTATTGCTTTAGCAATATCAATGGAGACAACTGCCAGCTCCTCGTCTGTACGATCTACCTCTTGGAGCACGTGCATTAACTGCCGTAGGTGCATAGTGGTAGTACACCAGGGTATGAAACCGCATTGGTCAACATGGATTAATTGTGTAATCACCGGGCATTACAAATAGATAATATCCCTCCAGACCTATATTTCTTTCCATAAGGCTTTTATAAGCTCATATCTGGGGCACAGAGAACACTCTTTTATACACACTGCTAATATTTCTTTTTTCATATTTTATTTCTTTTTCATCATTTTTTAATCATTCATATTTTTTATATTATTACATACAAAGCCATATAATGTTAAAAATGTGACCAACTTTACAAATATATATTTTTTTTTATATATATAAGAGACAAAAATTGTGCAAAACATAATACAGAATATATATCAATTGGAACCAACATATGGATATTAACAATTAATTAGAATATCCAAATTCGCAAGCCTCCATACTATTTCACACCTCTTCTCACTGCGCATCCATATCACTTACACTCTATACATATATACTACCCACCCCAGAACCAGACTACATGCACAGATGAAACCATTGGGGTGAGGGACTCAACCCTCAAATGCTGTGCTGAGAGCTGGGGCGTGTCACTCAAACTGGTCAATGCGGGTTTCTAGGGCTTATTTTACTTTGTATGCCATCTTCTTCAGTACCTATTACTTTAAGAATTTGTAACTGGCAGGATGAAGGGGGAGAGTAGATTTTCTGTAATGATAATGCAGAGTGTTATTTTACTACTTGCAATGAGCCCCACAGGAGATATCGTACATTTTTCCATAAAAAATATATATACATACATGTTTAATGCAAATGTGCCACTCTAAGGCGTTCTCTTGGAAAATAATAGACCCACACCAGTGATAAGCATGCAAAACAGATGAGAAAGCAAGAACCAGGTGACACATATGCTCACCTCTATCTTCAATTGACATGAGGTTCATCTCCCTCATGTTATGTTCAAATCACATTCTTAAATAGACACTTGTATATCGCAGTCAAAATAATTTTTATTGATTTACCAAAGGGGAAATAAGTAGAGACACTGTGTTCGAGGAAACATAGATGCCCCAAGAGGCACAGGTCCAAACCGATTTGCCAAAGGAAAAGCATGCTTTCCAAAAATTCATAACCACATTGCGGCAAATTACTTTGCAATATATAGATTTCTGGAAATGCTTCTACCACATTTGTCGTTATGTAGTTGCCATCGTATTTCCGATACCGTTGTCTCACTCTATGTATTAATGCAGTAAGGAGACATATCCATCAGTTAGGCACTCACACTTATTTATGTGAGCTAAAAATATAACATTCACATCGTATATTTTAACAAGTTTACCTATTGTTCTACTTTATTGCTCCATGGTTTTATGGGAATCCCTTTTCAAAACAAGCTTCACTTCAGTGTTGCTCTTAATATACCATGTTGGATACCATAGTCAATGTCGTCACTCAGTCTCTGTGTATTAAAAAGAGTGAACAAAACATCAATGTGGCTATCCCTACTAGTTACTATTTGCTAATAGTTTCAATGCTATACTTTAAAAAAAAAACAAACTTTTTTTATGCCAGACATACCTAGCCGTGTTGGTGTCTTTAAGCTTCACCTTCCTTTTTCTCTTTTTTACGGCGATATTGCGTAGAGGCTGCCGTTAAAGTGTTCGATTCGTTCCTCTTTGGCTGGCCCTACTTTCAATACAAAACGATAGTGGACATTATCGTAAGTTATATGGCGCTGCAAGGATCTGCCACAGTAATGCTTAATATATCATAGTTTCACTCATTGTTTATTGGGGCACTATTTTGCCGATTGCGAGGCTTAACTTTGAATGTACCACTGTATGGGTGACAAATGTTTAGAAACAACCCTGTTCCTTAAGAAAACATTATGACCTCGGTAATCTCTCATCCATAGTTACTGTGTCTCAATACACCCAATCAGCCGAACGGGTGTTGCAGATTCACTGTGTTTACTCTAGGGGGTCGCTATTGATATCAGACGTTACATATCAGGCCACCTGGTACATTTCAGGACCCTAACACGTTGTATGCAGAGGGCCGATAACACTTATCCCCTTACAAATGCAAATCGGGTATTTTTAAATCGGAAGTCCTACTTAGGACGTGCAATATTCCCTTTCCGTAATAGTCCCTTCATCTAACGTATCTTAATACAAACGCCCACAGCGTCTACTTTACCTTTTGGATTTTCGGCATTTTCACATAGCCGGCATGACCCCACGTCATCAAATCTCTACGAATGGGCGTTCGCTATTTCTCCGCTTTTATCTCCCATGTGACCGAGGCTCTTGAGTCTTCCAAAATTGAAAACAGCCGCGAAGTGCCATGTCGTCATCCTCAGTGCGACGGCACTAGTAATGTTTATCAAATAGAGTTGGGCGAATATCGGCGCCATCTTAGAACCGTTATACGGTAATAGAATACAATATAGATTTGCCACCACGTCATGTGGTAAAAACCATACTTACAATGGATGTCCAAGATTGGTAAAATTCTGTAACCATATTATTATACTTTATGCGACTTCTAAATACCTTCACGTCATATACAATGTATTGACGCTAATGATATGTATCCAAATATAAAATCTCAGTGCCATCTTGGAGCTATGTTTATACTCTCTCGTCACATAGTCTAGTGAATATCTCTGTCTTTAAGATACGGGCATAACTGAGGGCGAGTGCTTTGCAAAGCACCTTCGTACCAGTGTTGATTATTTTAAGTGGTCGATAGGTGGACTTCGTCTGAGGCATCAGAACCCGATTTTAAAATCTTAGAGATTCAACAGTCCAGCATGGACTGAGGGGGGCACCCCAGATTCTCTGGCCTCCAATTATACCTCCAACAATCGTTTCACAAGTATGGGGGCAAAGGCCTGAATATATTCGATGGGGAAACCATCACTGACCGCGGCCTTCCCTTGGGTTAGGTGGACAAGGGGCATCAGGATTTCTTCCAAGGTGAGATCTGTATCCAAATTCTGAGCAGCAGACTTCCCCGGTCGCGAAAGTGGCAGGGCAGTCAAAAAGGGAGCAATGCACTCTGGTCGTGGGGGAGGGGCTTCAGAATATGGTACACCTGTTCCAGATGGGACGTACGGATGCCTATGATGCCCCTTTGCATGTAAACTTGCCGCCCTTGTGAGGTACAAGAGTGAAGAATGGGGTGGCGACCCACCTCTCGCTAAAGGATCCTGGCTAACTACTGACCAGAGCTATACCCCTCTCTATGGAGAAGCTGATGATAATATTTCCACATGTACTTTCCAGCCTATCCCTGGTAGACACAATGTACCGCTGAGCCGATAGTACCCATCACGCCCCTCCACATCATCTGGAGGAACCCCTGAATATGTGCTAGCTCGTTCTTCCTCTGAATGAGTTCCGCCCACAGAGTGCCACACCCCGCAAGAGAGGCTTATACACCGCCCCGAATCGCAGCCTTTATTGCCTCCCAATCCCCACACATTTCAAGAGAAGAGTTTACAAGATCCGCGCTTGCTCGTTATTATTTTAACGTGTGTAGGTAGAACAGTGCACCCTACCTTGTGACATGACGGCAACCAATCTGTAAGGTAAGAAAATAAGCAAGTGTTCTAAAACAGCTAACAAATCCCCACCACCACAGGCAAGTAGGACTAAACCACACCATTGTTCATGCTGTAAGAGATTGATGTTTCAGGACATACACCATAGCCACCCACTCCCCAAGGAAAACTCAACACGGAGAAGAACCGCCCCTCCCCTCACTATAGGCACAAATACTCATGCACACACAAAAAATAAGAAACATCTCTATACAAACACTGGTGCCACAGACAGTCACACCCATAGAGCACTCGCGGAGGTCCGCTCTCAGTAGATTCACTTCAATGGACACCCCCACAATTTGACCCCCAAGAGTCACTCTGGAGCCCTGTATCACCTCCAGGAGGGCAGCCCGAATCTGCTCACCCTGGCGCTCTGGGAGGCCCTGGCATTCCTGTGAGTGATCCTGTGTGTGGTCTGGTGAGAGGTGGTATATTGGGTAATTGTATTCCACTGCTGCTGTCTCTGGGGCCAAGGACCGCAATTGTGGGAGTGCAATCGGTAAGTATCAATCACCCAGTCCAGGAGGGCAATGTCCTCTATTGCCCAGTTAGCCAGGCTGCAGCCACCATGCAGTGGGTTGCAGCACGAGTCTATGTGGCCAAGTATACCAGATCTTCCCAAGTGAAATTGATCAAAGCAGCATGTGTGCAGGGACTAAGCCCAAGTACATAGCAGGCTAGTGCAGCGACCACCAGGACACCACAATTGCACAGGGGTTGTAGAGAGGTCCAGGTGATAACTACCACACAGACTCCCAGAAGAGCCGCAGACCAGGTGCACACCTTAATACTCAAAAGATGTGGGCGTATCAGGAAGGCGAGCCTGTGGCCACAAGTTCGCTCTGGGCCCCACCGCCTCCTGCACCTGTGAAAGTCCAGGGGTCCTAGAAGTCCAGAAGGGCCTCGGCAGGCCCGGGCCCAATGTCCCCTCACGCAGCACAAATATCCAGGCCAGTCCAGGGCCCACTCAGCACCAGGGCACCCCTGCTCCTGTCACCCTGTAGTGAACGACTTAGCCGGCTTGTGCATCCAGCATGCAGTCTCCACCATGTTCTGGCTCGGTCAGGGTCCCCTCAAAATGACCTCGCAGACTCTATGGCAATTAGGATCCGGGACCCATTCTCCTCGTCTTTGGCATCACAATCCACACTGCCTGAGTCCTTCTCCAGGTGGCAGGGTCAGGAGTGTTGTTTTCCTGAGGCGAGTACAGCACGCTCCTAGCCTCAGCTACAGCGGCAACTCGCCCCTGTTATATCCGGTCCCAGGGCCCGCAGCATGCGACCCAGACTCTGGCCCCACACGGCCCGGAGCCCAGGGCTTTGAGTGGGCCGTGTCTAGCCGGTGCTTAGCACTGGCAGTTCTAAAAAGCGGGTGCCTCAAAAAGCAGGGTCTCTATCGGGCTCTCCATTTTTGTCCTAATAAATCTTAACTCTGCAGCAGGGCCACCCTTCACTGCCTTGGAATTAACTTCAAAGAGAATCGTTATAGTACTTTTACATTATCATCATTTCAGAACGGAAGTATTGTCAATATTATATGCAACGAGGCCATAGTTGTTGCTTATTTATCTTATGCAACTAACAACCATTGACAAGTCAATAGTCCTGGCTTGTTGCAGCTAATCTTACTTATTGTATTATATATCTGGATTAAATCACAGAAGCAACAAAATGCTTGTCAGGCGGCACACTATGCTAAGCACATATTTTTAGCTTACGTGTTTTAAGCCACATCCTTAACTGTATCGGCCACGCCCTTTGAGAGATCCACCTCCTCCACCCCCCCCCCCCCCCCCCAAGTTTTTTTACTACCACTTAAAGCCCTGCCTGAGCCACACAGTCTGCTGCATCCACTCTGCCTCCCGGCGAACTCCTCCAGTGCAGTCTCAAATTCTATGTCAGTCCACGGAGGCGAGGATTATGCTTCTCATTCTTTACTGACAATAACAGCAGCCAATAAAAAACTAAGAACTTTAAACTGGCATGACCCCGGAAGGTAAACCCCCCTCCTGTGTCTGCACCAATCACCATCCAGTCCACCACATAAGTGTTTATGTCAACGCCATAACTTCCTCTTTCTTTGCTGCTGCAGCAGTAGATAAGTGCCTTTCCATTGATTTTCTATAATGTTATAAACGTTGGGGTAGACTGGTTTTAACGATGTTATGTCAGTTAGGGATTTATTTCTCTTAGCTCGCTCGCGCGCGGTAGCGAGTGTCTGGTTTAGTCTCGTCGGATCGCGCGTTAGTGATAGGGGGCGGTGGAGCAGGAGGAGGCAGATGCGAGACCCTCGCGCACAGAGAGCAGTCTCGTCTTGTCCCAGACACTGCGCGCGAGCGCGAAGAGCAGTTTTTTTCGTGAGTTGTGAGGGACCGGCTCTTCGCGTGCTGCGCTAGCAGGACTGCATAGATCTCTGGCCTCTCTGAACGCTGACCGGAGCAGTATCCGGATAAGAGCTTGTCTCTAGGGGAGTGTAGGGGTCTCCTTCCACCTTGATAATTTGCTTCACAGCAGTATAGTGGTTTGACTAAACAGGGTTTTGTGACTTTGTAAGAGTCTGAGGCACCCCTGGGTTGCCCCCCCCCCCCCTTGTGAAAGTTCCTCCAATCCTCTCTGCTTTGCGGCAATGGCGTACTACGCCGAAGAGGAAGACCAGTGGGTTGAGTGTAACCAATTCGAGGAGTATCAGGAGCCAGAGGAAGAACTGTTGGAGGAAAACCTTGTGGAAGCCCTGGACACCCACGTCCAGGGCTCTGTAAATAAAGCCCTGATCAAGGCCTTAAAGCCTTTCACTAAACCCCTTCATAACTATGGAAAAAGGAAGATGACATCTTCTCATCAGAGCGCAGGGCACACGCAGTCATCGGCCCAAGTGTTAGTGCGCATGGCCAGGAATGTTATGAAGGATCATGGCTCCATGGCTAATTATTCTACCGAGGAGTCTTCCCCGTCTACACCGGCTACCTCAGACTCCGAGGTTGAATCGGTGCTGCCTAAAAAGAAGGCAAAGAAGACTAAACACACAGCGTACAAAGCAGATGACAGCCAAGCGCCCAAAAACTTGTTGTTTGAACCTCAAACCTTGATTCATCCTAGGTCCACTGAGTGGGTACCTTGTCCGGAAGTGGCACATTACGTGGCTAATAACTTGCGGCAAGGTTTTGAGAAGGAAGTGCGGGCCACTTTACGATCGGAATGCCCGAGGCCCTCCCTGACCGGGAAGGTGGCGGATACGCAGAATTAGATCCAAATATGGCGACATTCATGAGGAAGTTCGCGAAGGACCCTAAGAAGGGCTTAGATAGCGCTTGGCGGGGTGCCAGGACAAGTTATTAGATGTCTCTGGACCCCTCACAAAGATCCTCGAAGCTGCGGTCAACGCGAAGGATCAAAACGTTCCGATGAACACATCGGACGTCATGGAATGGGCCCAAAGGGCTTTGTGCTTTCTTGGCAATGCCAATGTAGCTCTCTCCACAGAGAGGAGACGGTTCTTTTTGATGCGTATTGATTCCCAGTTGGCGGAGATGGCCACTACAGAACCGGGTTCCCTCGCCAATGGCATGCTTTTCGGAGACAAGTTCGTTAAGGAGATGGGAAAATACGTAGCCACTTTTTCAGCATTAGACAAGGCTCAGGCGAATATTGAAAAAGTGTTTCATACAGGTGTTTTTGACAGGGCCGGCCGCTCACGAGGTCGAGGGTTCGGCCGAGGTTTTAGTCAGACCTCCTGAGGAGCGGAACAACGAGGCAGAGGTAACCTAAGACCACAATTCTATCCCTCCCGTAATAGGGGAGGAAGAGGCAGAGGCCAGAGAGGAGGTTATCGAGGACAACAAAACACGGCAGGAAATGTTCCCTATACAGGTACGGATCTTAAGTTCCCAGGAGTGTATGGTGGGAGGTCGGATAGCATTGTTTGTCCACAGGTGGCAGAGTCTCACGGCCGATCCCTGGATTTTACAGACGGTGCAGGGTTTTCACATAGAGTTTTATGCCTCGCCAGAGCAGAGTCACGTGCCCGGTCCTCTACATTTTTCCCTACCAGAGCAGAGTTTCATCGACAGGGAAGTGGAGGCGTTGCTCCAGAAGGGGGCAATCATGGCGACCTTCCCACACACACAAGGCTTCGTGAGCACCATTTTTGTGGTTCCCAAGAAGGATCAGGGCTTTCGCCTGGTGTTAAATCTCAAGGAGTTCAAAGCATGGGTCGTGTATCGCCATTTCAAAATGGAGGGCATACACCTCCTGCGGGATATCCTTCTAGAGCACGATTGGCTGGTTCGATTGGACCTTAAAGACGCCTATCTCGCGGTCCCTATATTCCCACCGCACAGACGTTTCCTTCAGTTTCTTTGGCGAGATCAGTGGTTCGAATTTTCCGCCATGCCTTTCGGCCTTTCGGCCGCCCCTTGGTGTTTCACCAAACTGATGAAACCTGTAGTACAGTGGTTGAGAGAAAGAGGAGTGCGTTTGATCATTTATCTCGACGACATATTAATTATGGCGCAGTCGAGAGACCCTCTGTTGGTCCATCTTTCATGGACAATAAAACTCCTGCAGAAGTTAGGATTCATTCTGAATCTGGAGAAATCAATTTTGGTACCTTCGCAGGTAATGGATTTTCTGGGCTTTCAGATCAATTCAATTACGACGCAGCTGTTTCTGCCTCTCAAAAAGAGAGTGGCGATCAGGAAGGAGTTGAGGAGAGCGCTTGTCTCTCCGACAATATCATTGAGGACCTTGGCTCGCCTGGTTGGTCTGTTGGCATCTTCCATTCAAGCGATATTTCAGGGTCCCTTACACTACAGGGCCCTACGGAGACTGAAGATATTACATCTGCGCAAGGGTCTGCCGTACGCGCAGCAGATTGTACTGTCGTCAGAGGCACGTACGGAGATGAATAGGTGGTTAGAGCATATGGATGCCTGGAATGGCAGAGCCATTTTCTCAACCAACCCCGACGTGGTGATAGAGTCGGATGCCAGCCGCTGGGGCTGGGGAGCACGTTGTGGGACTCTGGAGACAGGGGGTCGGTGGTGCCGGGAGGAGTTGAACCTGCATATCAATTGTTTGGAGCTTCTAGCAGGCTCATTTGCGATTCGCACTCTTGCCCCTCATCGGGTTTCTTGCTGCATTCTTCTCCGCATGGACAATGTGTCCGCGGTCCGTTACATAAATCGCCTGGGAGGTACCAGATCTTGTCTCCTGGCGGAAATGGCCAAGGACTTCTGGCATTATTGCCTGGACCATCGCATTGTGGTGACAGCGGAGTATATTCCCGGGTCGACCAATGTGATAGCAGATTGGAACTCGCGGTATTTGAGGGATGCCAGCGATTGGAAACTGCATCCCAGGATTTTCAGAGCCTTGGATCTCAAATGGGGGCCTTGTGTGAAGTACCTGTTTGCGTCCAGACTCAATCGACAGGTTCCCCTGTTTTACAGCTCGCGACCAGACCCTCTAGCGATCAGCTCGGATGCCTTCCTTCAGTCATGGACGATGGGCATTCTATATGCATTTCCACCGTTTGTCATGATCCCCAGAGTTCTGGCGCAGGTACGCAGACAGAAGGCGGAGGTTATTCTGATTTCACCATGTTGGAAGGCACAGGCGTGGTTTCCAAGCGTGCTGGCGCTAACCTGTGCGCCTCCGGTTCGAATTCGGTAGTTCCCGGATATACTCACAGATCCTCAAGGGCTTCGACATCCTTTGGTTTTACAAGACCAGTTAGTCCTCATGGCTTGGAGACTTTCCGGCGTCGTTGGCAAGTACCGGGAGTTTCACAGGACACTCTCTTTTTCTTGTCACAAGCTTGGGCACCCTCCACACACAAACTGTACGAATCAGCTTGGAGACGATGGGTCGGTTGGTGTAGTGAATGACAGGGTGATCCTATGGGATCCGATCTACATATGATTGTAAATTTCTTGTCGGAGCTAGCCAGATCCGGGTTAGCGTATAGGACCGTGAACAACTTCAGGTCAGTGATCTCGGCGGGACATCCGCACGTGGAGGGCAAACCGGTGGGAGAGCATCCACTGGTTTGCAAGGTGGTGCGAGGTATTCGGTTGGTGAATCCTCCCCAGCCTAAGTAAACGGTTCTTTGGGACGTTACTGTGGTCCTACGTTTTCTGGTAAACTGGCCAAGTAATGAAGGTTTGTTGAGGAAGCAGTTATCGGCGAAATTAACTATTTTGTTGTGTCTGATCTCATGCAGACGAGTGTCTGACGGACGGGCCTTGGATTTGGCAGGTAGAGTATTTACTCCCTCGGGAGTTTCCTTTACGATTTCAAGACGTACAAAAACACATTCGCATTGTATTTCTTATCCTGCTTTTCCTCATCACAGCAAATTATGTGTAGTCAAATGTTTAAAAGTTTATGAGGATTGTACTAGGGAATTTAGGAATGATGTGTTAGGTCAATTGTTGATTTCTCTTCAGAGACCTTTTCGCCCGGTCACTACTGCAACACTGGCCAGGTGGGTTACTTGGTTACTGGGTCTAGCAGGGGTTGACACTTCCAAATTTGGAGCTCACTCGGTTAGAGGCGCTATGGCCTCCAAAACATTTGGCGCTGGTTCCCGGTTGCAAGACATCATGACCGTGGCAGATTGGTCTGCTGATTCCACTTTTAAGACATTCTATCATAAACCTATTGTGGATGTGGTTCGGTGGTGGTGGAGCAACTTTAAACTAGCATAATCAGAGCCTCCGTGGACTGACATAGAATAAAAATTGTCTAGCAGTCTCGACAAAGAATTTTCAATTCTATTAAGGACACGGAGGCGAGGATTATCCCACCCAGTCTACAATGTCAGTGACAATATTATGTATGTTATAATGCATTTTACCCGCCCTAGAGTTAGTTCATGGTTATTGTATTTCCATTAGTTTTTTTTTTTTTTTTTTTAAATTTTAAGTTCCCCCATGTGGTGGTGGGAAGGAAATAAGTGAAACCTTAATTGTACAAACAAATGTCCATAAAAAGTTATACAACAAAAATAAATTTGGTTGAAAACAAGAGGCAAGATCATACAAAAATATATGCATAAAAAAATAATACATAGGCTAAAGTACATTGTTAATTTGCCAGCCATTCTTGAAAAGGAGCCCAATTCTTAGAAGCGATTAAACGTCGTTTCTTTCCTCTGAACTTTTGTACAGCAGTTTCTAATTTAAACCAAGCCAACATCCTAGCCTGCCAATGACAAAAAGTAGGCGGCTCGGAGTTTATCCAAAGAGAAGTAATACAAAGTCTGATCATTGCCATTGAAATAAACAGAAAGGCCTGCAGATATCTTGATCTCTCCGAAGCCATAGAATATTGATAACCAATAATTACCATTTCTGCCGCAATTTTAATTGGGGACTGGGTAATCTGTGTGAGAAAAATTTCGATTTGATTGATAAAGAGCGACAGCTCGGGACAGTCAAAAATCATATGAAGGGAATCTGCAGACTAAAATTTACATCTTGCACAAGATGAACTTTTACCGCCTGTAACGGTTCCCCATCTGACCAATTTTGCAGGCGTATAATAAAGATTAAACATGGCCATATAACTTTGGGTGCGAAGAGTACCAGAAACCAAAACAGTCTTAGCTAACATCAATGGAATTTTTAGATCGATACAAGGTACTCCGAATTTAGTCGCCCAATTGCTATTATGATCAGATAAGTCATCTGGGAGTTGAGAAAGAAAAGATTGATATAAAATCCCGATTTTAACTTTTCTTTGAACTAATTGAATTATTAAAATTTCGTCAAACAAATTTGGGTTTGAGAGAAATTTTTTATCAAGAAAGCCTCTGATTTGTAGATATTTGAAGAAATGGTTGGACTGTAACTTAAACTTGTGCTTCAAAAACAGAAAGGAGGCCATCAAGCCAGAATCCGCGAGATCTCCAATGTCCCTGAGACCCAGAGGGGCCCAAGTGAAAACTACACCCTCTTGAAATATTGCTGGGAGTAATCCAGAAGCGTTTAATGGGGTATAATAATTGAGCTTGGGGATCGAAAAATGACGCCTCACCTTTTGCCAAATCGTAAATAAAGCCCACACCACCTTGAATCTGTTTTTTTTTTAAATAGCTTGGCTCAAGGATACGTGTTAGTATTCCTTTTGTAGCGTCACCTTATGCAATTGCGTATACTGATGGTGCCAGATGGGGCGGTATCTCGGCAGTCTCCCCTGATAATGGAAAAGCGAATTGCTGAATCATGGTCTGCCCAATAGTAATAGACTAAGTTAGGGACTGACCACCCCCCAATATTTCCATTAGTTTGGAATGGAATTTACGGTGTCAGTTTCCATTTCAGGTGACCAGAACAAGCAAACCTGAGACTGTGGGATTATTGCAACTGCAGTGTGGAGTTCTGTGGAAGTTGAAGACCGCTTCGGTTGTGACAAGGATCTACGTCACGTTGAGTTTCCAGTTATGGTTGGACTGTTGGAAATGATCGCAAAGAAAGAGGAAGTTATGGCGTTGACATAAACACTTATGTGGTGGACTGGATGGTGATTGGTGCAGACACAGGAGGGGGGTTTACCTTCCGGGGTCATTTTAAAGTTCTTAGTTTTTTTTGGCTGCTGTTATTGTCAGTAAAGATTGAGAAGCATAATCCTCGCCTCCGTGTCCTTAATAGAATTGAAAATTCTTTGTCGTGACTGCTAGACAATTTTCATTCACCGACGCTCTCACCACACAGAGCAGACATGGGGAAGAGGAATCATTATATTTCTGGGCAGATTTTATGTATGGTATAGCAGGATGGCAAAAAATTCAGAGGCGTGGAGACAGAGCTCTCAAGAGGCACTTCTTGCCGGGCATCTTAGTTGGTCACACCCCGGCGGTGTTAGCATAATTCTAGATTTGCCACATTTGCCGCATAATCCATCATCTGCTGCATAATGTACATATTTTAACAAGAAAAATATGTTTCTATCTCAAACGGTTGAAAAGTTACTATAAACACTGCGAAACATGTTGCCCCACAGTGCAAAGCACTTTGCAAACGTCTCCTGGTCACCTTTCTGTTGCTTATTGCTATATTTGGGTGTTAAACTGGTACTAATGGTACTAATGAGTTGCTACAAATGCCTAGACAGTGTAATTAGCTTTAAAAATTACTGAAAATTAAGTAACAGTATCACAAAATGCATCGCATTACGCCTCATAATTAGTAATTTCTTGTCATTTGATTTACTCAGCACTGCCGCATAATTTGGCATTCCCTTGTCACATAATTCCAGTGGCCCTGTCAATAGGGCTGTTTTTTAAAAATCAGGGTAGGTCTATGCCTAGACCCAAAGTTCAAATCTAAGGTATAATGACATTTCTACTTATTACAAGACGTTTTATTGCCCGTTTTGAGTCCAAGTCTGTCAATCAAGGACCTTTGTCTACGGGTTTAAGATGAGCCCTTAAATTTAAGACGAGCCCTTAAGCTTTTTGTACTATAAAGTCACTGCCTGTATGGTATGTCCTACCAATAAAGGCAAAAGATAACCGCTACTTTAAGAAGGCAGGTGCTTCAAGCTGTCGCTCGGAAAACTTGAAAGGTTGTTCAGCTAGATCAGTTTCTGCTTCTTGGTTGGATGCATGTGGTGTGTCATTGCAGTTAATTTGAATGAAAGCCACATGGTCAACGCCGCATACTTTTGTTTCTTATTAAAGAATAGATTTTTATAATGATGCTTCTGTGCATTTTGGTTCTGGTGCCCTAAAATCAGCAGTGAAGTACTTGCTATTGTGATAATTTCAGAAATAGCATTTATCTTGTCGATGTCTTCAGTATTAAAGCTTGTGCATATCCTCTTATTATAAGGACTGGGGCAAGGAGGACGGGCGAAGGTGTAACGAAGCTGTTAATCATCATTACCCTGAGTCCTACTGGTCCCAATGTCAGTCCTGGAGCCTTCCTCCTTCCGAGGCATTCCTTTGGCACCTCCAATAATTCTTTAAGCTTGTAAATTATTGGCTAGTCATGGGAGGAAGACCACTTTTACACCTTGTGTCATGATTAATACAACAAAATAAATACTACATGTTAAGCATGTGTGTCTCGGAGGTTCAGGCTATCTCATTCTAAGGACTGGAACTAGGCGGAATGTGATTCGGGGTAATGAAGGTTAGTGGTAATTAATACGTTCAATACCAATTATGAAAGAAAGCAGTTGGGCATGTAGTAAGGTACTGTGCATGATGGAATGTATAGAGGCATTTTCCTTCGCATCACAGAAGGGATGAGCTAAATTACCTCAAAAATGTGCATGTTTCATGTATTGGCCAACAGTAATCTTTGTCACTCTGCCATTAACCCTAATTTTTCCTTAACCACTACCCCCAATCTAAAACACACCCTATTGATGTCCGTAATCCTGAGCCTATCGCTTACCTTATTGTCCTGATTTCGATTTTATGTTTTAATGACATTGTTTTAATTGACATGTCTTACCTGGGTTTAGATGACAAGATGCAATCATTGCTTTTAAGAGGCCTGGTACATCTTTTATTTAATTCTGTTGGCAAGTCCCTCTTTGACGATTTGGCTTGTAGACAAAAAACTTGCTGAGATCGTTTCAAATAAAGAGAAGCATTTGGCAGCGAAGGTTAGTGATCAACGCCTCTCTTTTGTTCCAGGAAATACTGCACACCAGATAACACATTCCAGAAATAATGGACTCTCCTTTTGTAGGTCAGTCTACATTTTTAACTGCAAGTTTTTCTCCCTTTCATCAGAACACAAATCATTAAGCTCTAATCTTATTTGCTGATATCTAGTGCTGCTGGAAAAATGCCATTGCCTAATGAAGCCAGGAGACCTTTTAAAAGATATTGCTATAAGCAAACAGGATTGTCTAGAACATTTCTTTTGATTAGGGCCTTTTGAATGGTTGTGGCAAATACATTATTCATTTGATTTCAGATTTAAACCTGTCATTTGCAGAAAGTCTCTGTAAAAGCAGAATTGTTGTCAACAATACCTGACTAATACGCCTGCCATACCCATTTGTGTAAATGTGCTTTCTGCCATAGGCAAAATACGCACACATGGGAGTAGTATCTTCTATTTCTGAATGTAATCGTTTACGTGATGAACTCATGTGAGCACCTTTGAGCATACATTAGTATGAAATGAATACGTTTAGAGCGCAATGCAAAATTGAGATCTGAATCTGTCAAGCACATCTGTCAATGTTGGGCTTTACATTGCAAAACAATAAAGAGCATGTAGTAACCCAGTTAACATATGATTTTGCACATGTATTCCACTACAATCACTGCTAGCCTTTTTTGATTGGTGGAAGTGCAACCACTTTTTCCCTTCCTGTGATGGAGTTTTTCCCATATCAAAGATGTAAACCTATCAACCAGATCTGTCACTGCTGAGCGTTACTACTCGATTTTGAGTTGTGCGGAAAAAACAAAGAGCTTGTGGAAACCTAGCATGCTTCCCCACATGTATTCCAATACAATCACTGCAACCACTTTTTCCTTTTCTGTGCTTTGGTATTTCCCATACTAAAGATGTGGTTAAATAGCATCTCTCAAAATTTACACAAACTGTATTATGTGTTATAAGAGTAGGCACATGTTTACTTCTTGGTGAGATTCTACTATATAGTGGTCATTATTTAAGTTAAAAGTTTTTTGCTCTGCCTATGGACAAGGTTTTTTTTTTTAAATGTAAAATTAGGTGCTTATTATTATCAATGTATGTATTTCTCTAACAAAGTTTTTTTTTTTCTTTTGTGCCAGGCAGGCAATGCATTTACCTCTTCCATCTATCCACATTCTGTATTGTACTGTCTTGTCATCTCAAAAATTATGCAAACACTGGGTGTTAAGTAAATACTAGTTGTAATAATTTGCTCTTCTAGATTTATGAGCCTAGGGTTAAAGAACGCACAGTTTCAATGCAATGTAGACCCATTATTAAACTCCGTCTTGAAAACAGTGCGTCTGCTAAATGAGCATTGCTAGGTGACATCCTCTGTTAACATTTACCAGGCATCTCTACGTAAAACTCCCATCTATGTGTTTATACTGGTTAAGTTTTTACACTTTGACTAGATCAGACACCCATTTTTGGGAAAGCTCTCTTCAACAATCTCATAGATAAAGTAATTATTTTTCCCAGCATCGAACTTCCATCAATTGTGTGTGCTGCCTTGTATATTGTAGTATGCACATTTTTCACATGAATTCTTATTGCAGAAATCTTTAGTGTTCTGCAAGGTTCAGCTGCTTTGGACCGTCAACGAGTAACTTTCTGATGGAAAAATAAGTTATTGATGATTTTTAATATTTGTATTGTATTGTTCTGTTCACTAGATTCACATAGGTTACATTTGTTTTCCTGAGTAAGAATGCAGAGTGGTAGCACCTTATTTAGTCTCCAGAGATATTTTTTCTATATAAAAATATTGTTTGAAGACTGGAAGTTTCATGGACCACTTTGGCTTCTTCATGTTGGTTTATTGCTCTAGGATGCTTCGACTGGTAAACTAGCCAAGCAAGTACTTGACTGTGTCCGCACGTGTGGAGCACCATTACTATAGAAGAAATATTAGTAAAGTACGCTGTGCCTATTTTAAATTTTTCTTTATAAATGTGTTATATTTTAGGATATACATCACTTACAGCCCTTAATAGTAAGCAAATTAAATACCTAAAAAGCATCCTGTTTTAAATGGAGAAACGTTGGATAGTACAATCATATTCTTTTTCTATGATTAACTTCTATGTTATTTGAAATTGTATCTCATTTGAAAGCACTGAATTGATACCTACTGGCAGTAAAATGCTGTCTACATGGTAAATAGTGTAATTCATCTTTCTAATTGTTTAGGTAGTCTTGTAATTTGTCATTTATGTATTAAGCAAGAGCATTCATAAACACAGTGCTCATACCATCGCTAGATTTCCATCTTCTTCATGAAAGTGTTCCGCACCATATCTAATCAATATTTTTATTGTATTTTGTATTATTAAAAAACTGAAGCATACTGCAGGCGTACCAGGCATAGAAAAGCTGAAACTGGCAGTTATTAAAAACAATACAGAGAAAGATTACTGTAGAATCATGCTGACTTTTTCATGTTGCCGTTCATGATAAGTGGACTTTCAATCTAGACTTTCAATCTTACATATTTGTTTTTTCCTTATAGGAAATGAAAAGATATTTTTGAAGATATGATGAACTCAATGAAAGTTCAACAGACAATGTATTAAATAGAGGAAGCTGTTATTCATACTGACACAGCATAGACATTCTCTTACTGCCATGCTTCAGTGATGTCAGAAAATAAGTCTCCAGAAAAGGAAAAAAAATACAGACGCCTTTCAATCAGTAAAACAAAACAAAATGCCTCTGAGAAAGGGAAACCGTCTAATCCTTCCTCTATCCTTGCATTTTTTAATAATGCACCACCTGCAAAATTTGCCTGTCCTATCTGTGGTGAACTGGTGCCACGATATGGGTTAAACAAGCACCTTGATGAATTCTGCCAAAAAGACCAAAATTTACATGGAAATGATGTCATTTTGGTGGAGCCTGCTAATGTCCCAACATTTAAATCAGGACTTTCCCCTATGAATACAAAACACCACACTGGACCTCCCCCCGCAAAGAAAGCAAGGGATCCAGGGACAATTATGAGTCCCAGCAGGATCACTTGTGAGGTCAGGAAGGCAAATGTGGTAGAGCAATCAAGCCCTTACTTCAAACAAGATGTTTTTAATTGTAGTCAGAACGGAGGTATGGATGCCCAAGATGTGAATACAGTAGCAAGCCTGTCATCCAAACTGTCCAGGAGTTACCAGAGTCTAAAAAAGAGTGGAGATGTAAACAATTCTGAGTTATCACAGAGTGAATCGGTATATTGTGAAACTGATACCTCTATAAATTGTAGTGTAGTTAATGATTCTCAAAAAGAAAACCTGTTTAAGGAGAAGACCATACAGGATATAGGTGCTGCGACAGAAACAACTGCCAAAGAAAAAACTATAGCTATGTTTCTGGCTAATGATTCTGATAATGCCGAAGGTGGACAAGGATGTACTACACCTACATTTGCCTCCTGCTCTGATAAAACTTTTGAAATGGCGTCACCATCTAGGAAAAAAGGCATTTCTAAAGTATCAAAGTCTCTTGGGAAAAGATCGAGGGAACAAAGGAAGTCTGCAGCCAAAATTCCTAAACTGGGAGGCAAAGCAATATCAAGTTCTGAAACTTATATGAATGCAGAATTGAGTGATAGCTCTTCAGCAAATGTTCCATTGTTGGCAACGGATGGTATCGTAGCAGTTTCAGACAGCAAGTATATGTACCAAAAAGATTCTTGCATTCCTGAAAGTGAAGTGGAGGAACTTTCTGTAGATGATCCTAATAACTTGGGAGCTGACATGCTCTGTGAAGCTTTAGGACCATTTGAAGAGAAAGACCCATTGCGTGAAACCTCTGAAAAAGAAGATAGTGCTAAAACTTCTCAGCTACATCAATCCGGGCAGCCATATTACCTTCGAAACTTTCTGATGGTTGTGCAGACGATCATGGATAATGAAGATGATATGAGCCTTTTTAATGACCAAGATACAATCATTCTTTCCAAATTCCTTCAACTTTCAGGTATGTTTTTTCAATGGTGGAGACAGAAATCTGAGCTAATGATACTTGTTAAAAATGATGGCTTGTGCTAGTTTATCATGATTCATTTTAAATCTCTGACATAGAATGGTAAAATACGTAGTTGTCTTTCAAATGACAAAACTGTCATTTTGTTCTCATGTGAACATATTCTGCAATTATGATATAATTGTTTGTTTTTAGGCATCTAGCTATAAAGAATCTGAAATGTGGTAAGTGAAAGGTCTGAGGACTTAGTGCAGTGTAAATTGTAAAAGAGTAAAATCCATTTGTTTTTATACATTGACATAAGTGTTTTTCTCGTTATGAAACTTGATCTGTTGCTCTTGTTTCTTCAAACTTATGCTACAAGTAGTAGCGCTGCCTCCCACTGTCTTACATGATGTTTTGTTTTGTCTTTACTAAAGCAGGGGGCTGAAAGCTTGCATTGTGCTTCTACGTATCCTTCTACTTATCTTTCTCTGTTGCCTTTAATGTGTGTTCTCATTTAGGCTTGTGTAGTCTTATCCATGCAAAACGATAGGCTGCCTTCTGACTTTAAGAACTATATTATACTAGAAAATGTGTTATATTTTCTAGTTCATGACCACTCTGATTTTGATAAGTATTGCAAGACCAAAGCTCGTCCGTCCTAGTGAGCCAAATGGTATATCCATGTTCAAACATAAACATTATGCATATGTGACATTGTGCTCTGGCCCAAACTATTTTCTGTTGTCCCAATAGAAATATGACTCGTACCATACCAGAAAATCTCTGTAAACGTTGTAATTGTGATCACCCTACTCCACACCTGTTCGTTTTGTTTTCATAGAGGTGCCCTTGTATTCACTCTTTTATATTTTTGGGTTCTCAGATCCATCCAAATATATGTAAAATATATTTGGTCTGTTTTCATGCACATTTATTGTACATATCATGAGGCCTGGACTGGATGTTCCAGGGGTCAGTAAGCACAGCATTAATGTGTTAACAGCATTTATAAAATCCAAGTTTTCTGTAACTCACTGTAAAACTGCATCGCAAATAACATAAATATTAATTGTATGTTTAGATTTTGGACTGGTTCTAATTAAAATTGAATACGTTTGTATATATTTAATCCATGAAATATCTCCAAAACAACTGATGTAGTTAGTTTAATTTAATGCACTTGGGTTCCATTGTAACTCTGTTTCTTCCCATTGGTTATTTTAACTTGTTCCAGCCATATTTTCATTGCAATGTTCATTTGCCCTCATGTGCCATACTCCACTCCCCAGCCGCTCTCCCCCACCTGTGGGTTTCAAACATTTAAGTGATCTTATACTACTTTCACACTTAATATCTACTCAAAGTGTGCACCTACACATCACAAAGGTAACTGTAGTAAGCTTTCTGATGGCCCTGCCCAACCCTCACCTGTCTACTGTGCCATTGATGGTCTGACCCACAGCTTTTTTGAAACCTTCATGTTTCGCCAAAATATGTATACTATATTGGTGTGTAATTAAATTGTTACATGGTATTTTATGTGCTTGAAACATCAGCCAAGCTTCACAGATAAATTATTCATGTGTGCTTGCAGATATTTGTCAAACTAAAATTGTGTAAGTTCTGTTTGCATTACCCATCATACAATGTTTGTGTCCATACTGAAACATTGTAAAATATTGATGCCCCAAGTAAGTAATATATTCTATGGCTGATTGTTTTATTTCTTTTGTTTTAATAAAATCGAACAACTGAAGCTGGTAGCCAGAAGCTTTATGTGAGACTCTTTCAACGCAAGCTGAATTGGCTAAAAGTGAACAAGATTGAGTATGCAGAGATTGGGGCTGATTTATCTCCTATAATTGAAGAATTAGTACACAGTTGCTTCCTACAGACCGGTATGGCTCGTAATTGGCACTGTGATGTAACAATAGGGGTGCGTTTCTCCATACAGATGAAACCCATACGTCTAGCAAGGACACTGACGGTGAACATAAAATGGTGATAGACCACAAGAATATTTATTCCTTCATCTATATTTTGAATCAGGCCACATCACTGACTCCCTGTCAAATACTGCTTTCCTCTAAAGTTGGATTTTAGACTTAAATGGAAAATGACAATAGTGTAATGTTGGAGTGATCGAAATATGAAAAAAACCCATTGTATTACAAGTTTAAAGATTACATGTATAGAGAAAATATTAAATGCCGATATTGCATTGTTAAGAAATAGACTTATGCAGTTATATTTGCCATCTGCATCGCTGCAGATTATTTGCTGTCTTGGAGCCAGTTCTCTAAATATATAAGGATATTTATTATAGTCCGAAGAATTTGACTTGTTACACGAACAGACACTAAAGTAAACCTAGCATTGGCACAGAAGCTGCTGGGCCTTAGGAGTGAGGGGAACATGACCAGGCTGTTTGAAGCATCAATGCCACTACTCCCAAGTGGTTTTTCTGAAGCAGTGGGTAACTGGGATGCAAAATCAGACCTATTTGTATAGTTTATGAAACTAGAGAAGGGATTGTGAGCTTACCAAACACATCTCATCAAATAAACCTTCCAATTGACCACAAAGACCTGCATATCACTGTTGGTGTGGATCTGGGAATGAAGATTTCTTGAATATGTTATGGATTTCACTGGTATTTCATTGCCATTGCATAGGGTTACAGATTGCATTGTGAGTTTACAGGAGAACATAGTATGTGTGATGTATTCATTGTGTCTGATACCATATAAAAAAGATAGTTGAATGCAGTAGAGGTGTACCTGTGTCTTTATTGCTATATAACTATATATACATAGGTATTGGCTTACGGAAACTCGTCCTAATCAGATTTATTGTAGAGGTACCTCAAATAAATTAAATAGATCACAGTGTAAGACACATTAATTTGTATATGAGAAGCTTGAGTGGAACAACAAATGAAACATGGGTGTTGAATTGTGTAAAACAAAAAACTACTTGTCCACGGGACTAAATGCTCCAGAAGACTACTGCAAAGAAAACCACTTGTCCCACCTACTCCCTAATCACGTAGACCGTCCTGCAAAGAATGTACCTGTGGTTTAAATAGTGTAGACACTTTTCAGACATGAGAGCACTTCACTCAGAGAAACTTCCAGCTGGGAGTTGGGTGTCTATTCCGAATTTACATGAGTAATTTTCTAAGAAAATAAAGCACATTTACAAACCCCAACCTGAACCATGCTGGTATCTACAAATACTTGGGCTCAAGGTGGGAATCAAAGGTGGATATGAAAGTTATGTGTGCGTAGGTCTCTAGTTGAGTGTCTGCTGGCACAGAGACTTTTGCATTCTTCCGTGAAGGACGGCAAATTGCTCTAAAGATTTCAGTCGTCTCTAGATCAAAGCATCAAACAGAAGAAATGAGGAGGGAAAGAAGCTGAGAGGAAAAAGAAACTAATTTCAGTAACCAACAGTTACTTTCATCCTGGGGTTAGTATGCGGTGGTTGCACAAGTTTCCAACATTCGAAAACTAGCATTCCCAAGTTGGGGTGAGTGCATTACAAGCCCTGGTGCGTATCCCTCTCAACACAATACCTACAGTACAAGTAAACAGAGAATACAGAGGCAGGAATGGAACATGAATGCTGAAGGAAGTTTAAAAGCAAGTCATTGTCTTTTTCTCCCAATTCGTAACTTGATCCCAGCACACTCTTACACCTAAACATGGAACACCTCTAACATAATATGAATGTCAACCGCGAAGATACTTGGAGACATTCACAGCAGACCTAGAAACAAGAGCGGGCTTAGATAAGAACTAGAGATGGAAGAGGTCTTGCACAATAAGCCGGTTACACAGAGCTTACCATTTTAGTGGGCATTACAAAAAGAGCCATGGCTAGAATTGAATAATTTAGAGGTTAGATGAGGAGTTAGTGAGGGAAATAATTAGACCGAGGGGTATGACAGAGGGTTTGCATAGAGAGGAAAAAAAGGAAGGGGAATGTATGATGGTTCTGGTGGAACAGTGAAGAAGTTACGCTTGGAGCTGGAGACTAGCATGAGTTGAGTGTTAGGCTGAGTTAAACACATTTGAAGTTTTAGACCTAAGTGGGGTGGGTTAGGCAGAGTTGGTACCTTTGTTATTTCTGAACCAAGATAACAGTTGCTGCAGCCCTTAACATAAATGCACCCTTGCTTTATTTGTCTGCTATTCTACTCCGTGATTCTCCAGAGATGTTTGCCATGCTGGCTCTTCCTTATTTAAGTAGCTTTGAAAACTACCTTTGCAAGAAATATCTTTCGAATGGAAGAAAAGTTTGTTTTGTCGGCCTCAGGTGAAAGCCTGCACTCTGTGGTCCCATTTAAAAGGGTGTTACACTAGAAACGCTACACCTTACAATGTATTTGAAGCACTGGGTAGTGAGAATGCAAATCCAATGCAAAGGACGGGCTCTGCGACCAAGAGAGTGGTTTGGAGCCTGAAAGCAATGCACAACCAAACATGACTGATGTGAGGGAACACCAGGGCTGTAACACTCTACCCTCAAAGCAACAAGGAAAGCAGGGTTTTTGCTGACCTTTGAAGCTCCATATGCAACTCTGGCTAGTTTCCCTTTTTCATTTTTGAGTAACACCTTTCTGTATGCTGCATTAATACACATGCATCCAGCAAAGTGTACACTTGTAACTATTCACCTTTACCAGTGGTCACCTTTCTAGATGTATGCCTAGTGTTGGTGCACAATGCACCAGGCTCTTGTGGAGATCTGGCCTGGTGTCTAAATTAGGACTTGTCAAATAGTGATGCAAAACTACTAATCCCCAATTTATTTAAAAACAATGTGTAAACTTGGACACATGTTCATTGGATAAAACCTAACCCATTGTATTTTGCACTATGTAAAGTGAATGGATATTTACACAAGGAGATTTTATTGTTGATTAACAGCACAACATTATTGGTTTAATTAGGATGTAAACGATGTTCCCACTGAGACCGTAAGAAACACTCTATTCCTTATTAGAACTAGAAGATATTATCTCAACTGATTTCTCATGCCCTCCAACTCTTCAAGAAATCACACTGTCTTAACTTCCACAAAGGCATGTGTAGCACTACACAGAAAATCTTATAAATCCTTTTGATGAGTTAAATGAAAGTCTTTAGGAGCATCGGTCACTGAAAATAGGATGTATGCGTGGTTTCTGTAGCAAATACGCCATCAGAAAACAGCATTGAAAAAGATGCAAAGGTGCATTCCATCTTTTTCCTACTCGTTCACAGGTGCCGGTGTAGTAACAGTTAAAGTAGAATCAATCATTTTGTCTTCTCCTAGTTATGAGTATGGTAAACATTTTGTACAGAATGCCTGCAAGCACCAAGCCCGAAAGGGCCTGGAGAAGGTGTGAGGGGCAAATAGCTTAATCTAGGCTCCTGGGCACGTATGGGAGGCCCACATAAAGAAAGTGCCATGGAGAAGGGGCTAATGGGCAGAATTAAGATGAGTCTGCAAGGTCCAGTAGAAGGGCCCGAGAGGTAGCAGTGAGATGACAGAGAGAAGCAGAGAGTTTAAAATAAGGGGCGCAGATAAACAGAGCTCTGACAGGCCACCAAGTGGCCCATTACCACCCTACAGCCTTTTACCTGGCAGTGCTGGAAGTTTGCTGAAGGGCGCTGCGTTGCAATGCTCCACTGTGTGTGATTCTAGATATTTGGAAAAGTCAAGACAGGCTGGGTTGCCTTTTCTGCAGTCACCGTCTTGCAACAAACAGCAGTCCAATATGTGCAACTAAGCTCACCTCTGGGTTCGAATCATCAATTGGAAGCATAGTTTTACCTGGGTGTTAAGATCAGGATCCCCGCGGCCAATTACAGTATTGAGTGCAGGCATGATCTTTTAACCAATCACAGACCATCACACATATCAAAACGTGACGGAATCTGTTTCTGACTGTATGATCGGCTGTGAACCCAGGATGAAACTGGGCCCACAGTCCAAATTAGTAATTTCATGTCTAGTTGTCCTTCAGACAAAACACACTAAAACTTCTTGCCTCTAAATAAAATCTAGAGGTCTCGGGCGTCAGGCGATGCAGATTCAACATCACTGAATGAACATTTGTGTAATTGCCTAAAAAAATGCTGCAGTCTGTAGTCGTCACCTGATGGATATTGGACTGATCCACTATAGTATGTAAAGGATGTTGATCATCCTGAAGTGTAAATATACAGTTGGACGCTGTGTTAAGTACCTTGACCAATGGATCTAGACCTCTAGCATGCTCTCCCGCACAACGTTTTGGGATGCAGTTAAGTTATATGTATAATTGCAGAATAAGGCTATTTGAAATATATTGTTGCCACAGTTCTGTATTGTGATGATCTGATGCTCAGAAATTTGGTAATTTGATGATTTTTCTTGAACTTTCCACTGCTTCATGCTTGTTTCTGCAGTTTGATGGTGCTTGAGTCACATTGACTGCCTTAATGTTTAAGGCTACAGTCACTGCACCTTCCTTTTAGTGCTACTATGAGAAAGTGTATTATTATTTGGGTGAATGGTAGTCTACCACAAGTAGCAATGTCACTATTCTTGTTAGGTTTCAGCAATTTAAACCTGAGCTCAACCACGGGGCAGCAATGCCACAGATTAGAAAGGCTTAAGATTGTGTGTAAAGCATTTAGATGTACCAAAACAGTTAAAAAGTCATAAACACAACACAATGAAAATTCCACTCCAATAAAAAAAAATAGAGAGTAAGTTAAAGAACTGAATTGCACCAAATGACAGAAATCCAATAAGATATGATTTTTTTTTAAATGTAAACTATAGATAGTGTTAAAAAGCTTCAAAGCGCCCAACGTGGGCAACTGGTGGTTCTAGACCAGGACAAGGGTAACGTTTTTTTGCCAACCGCAATAGGTTGAGTACAGAGGCCGGATTTGTCCAAGTCGGAAAATTACTTTCATACTTAAAACATTTTAGAGAAGGGAGAGTCTTTATTGGGCAAGGCTGCTAGCTGGATCTGCAGACAGGCTCATTGATAACAGATTGGTGAAGGAAGAGGTCTTGATGAAACCGCCGACGAAGGTGAGGAAAGTTCAGAGTTTGCACCCAGGAAGTCGTCAATGTCGTTGGGATGCTGCTCATTGAAAAAAGAACAATTGATGGACAGAATGCTGAACAATGCCAAACATTTTCAAGCCACCAGATGCAAGTTAGCCTGGCTGATGACAGTAATACCCCAAAACCGGTCCCAGGATGCTTGTTTCTGGTCCAGGGAGGACCTGACCTGGCAGTTCGGGCTGGACTTGTTCCCATGGGGAGCAGGGTCAAGACTGATTTGCATATGGCTAGGTCTAAACTGGAATGTTGTGGCATGTAAAAAAATGATGGACTCAACCCAGATCTGTAACTGGGATTGAATGTTTGATTAGTTGATCATTCTGTCCATAATCTGTTCTTTTTGCAGATGGGATGCTGCTCAGCTCGGGATAGGTGAAGCTTTTTATCTTTGAATTTAGACTCTTTTCTGTAAGTCAGATTTTCTCAGTGGGGCAAGGCTGTAAGCCAAGGCAGGTTCGATGTCGTCGGATGCCGGTCAGCGTCTGGGCCACTGAAACAGATTTGCTGCTACTGAGAAGAACTCAACGGAATTTGCGGCAAAGTCAAGCCCACTGGCGATACACCCTCGGCAGATTGTCTGGCAGGTTGGTCCTGGTCCATGGGACAGTTCTCCAGGTAAAAAGTTAGCAAAAGGTTTGCAAGTCCCAGGCTTTTACGTGTAGGCAAGAGGAGCACACTATGGCACCAGCCAAGGGGTTCGGAGCCTCAGGAACCGCAATTTGGGGGTCAGGACTCACTCCACCTGAGCATACCAGCAGTATCCAGGGCAGGTGCAGTTAAAACTGGCCAGCTGGGCTCTTCCTGGAAAGTGGGCATCTTGCAGCTTTTGTGTCCTTGTAGCTTAACAGGAGGTCAGCCATCTTACCCTTGGAATCCGCTTCGTTGGCCTGGGTACAAGTGGGAGCAGTTCCAGCCCATAAAGTTCTCCTCATAGGTCTCAAGAACAGGGGCGGTCGCCCTTCGGTCTTTCACTGGTTCAGTAGTGTTCTGTAGAGGGCGCCCAGGGGTCCCACATTTATGCTTGGCACTAGCATTCTGTGTGAGGCTGACTCCTGGCCTTTCCCTAACAAATAGGGAAAATATCTCCCAGGGATAACCCTACCAACTTTTGCAGCAGTTCCTGTGAGCCCTACTACAACCCACCACACAGTGCTCCTCTCTATCTAAATCCAGCATGGCAAAATCTTTCTTCCTTTGTGCAGAGCTCCTTTGCTCACCCTAGAAGTGTGGCCTGGGAAATGAGCAATCCCTCCTCTGTGGTCACCTAAGACTGGTCTGGGGCAGTTCCTCCCCCACTTGGATTAGTGCTTGGCTGGCTAGAGGGACAAAAGATGGGACTGATCCAGGTGTTAGCTACATCTGCCTGTGACAGAGAAGGCCCCTTTGAAGTTAATTTGGTTCCTTGGCACTGCCCAGATTGTCATCATCTCAGAGGAACAGAGGAGCTCTCCACACCCTCTCAGAGGAACAGAACACCTCTCCACACCCAAGCCCTTTCTCAGCTCTGTGAGCAAGTTCACACGTTACCAAGGAGCTATTCAGCTCCTGTGTGACAGTTGGAAGCTCATGCAAATGGCCTTCTAGAGGCTTTAGGCAGGTAAAAGGTGACTTTTTAGAAACGTCTTTTGTAAAATATTTATTACAAATCCAATTTTACGATTGACTTGAGTTTGTAATAAATATTTTTAAAATTCCAAGAAGAAACTTTTTAGTTGGGTCCTAGGCAGAGATAACATTATTTAATTTGAATATTATTCCTATTATTTCCCTATGAAACATCTAACCCCGCTACAGTGAAAATAGCTTTAGAGGCCGTGTCAATTTAAGGGTATGTTTTACATTACGCTTTTACTTGTCCTACTATGCACCTTTCCTTATTTGGGCATTAAGACCAGCTTAGGGATGATTTATTAATATTTAAAAGGAGGTTTTAGGCCTGTCAGCAGTGTTTATTTAGAAAGGTCGAATTTGCAGTTTATACCTGCACAGCCAGGTTACTGTTTTCAGGCATGCAGTCATGTTCTGCACTGTCTCTATAGTGGAAGCACAATGTGTGCTTCAGTTTACTAATGTAATTTTATGTACAGGCCCTGGATACAATTATTATCGTATTCTTAGGATTTACAGGTAAGTTACATACTCCAATTAGGAGCATAGCCAATTTCGATATGTAGTAGGGATCGGTGCACCTGCACTAGTCAGCAAATACACAGTGTGCAAAAAACAGTAATGAAATTGAGCAAAAAGTGGGGATGACCACACAAAAAGTGGCATTTTCCTGCAGCCACATTAACCTATATTTTCAATATAATCTTGCAGAATCTGAATTAATAGAAGTTTCTGAAGTGCTGGATTTGCTTCCAGCTCCTGAGTTAAAAATCTTGGCTAAGACCTTTCATCTGGATAACATAAATGGTCAGAAGCAGCAGCTAATTGAAAGTTTTCTACGACTGGCAAAGCAACGATCGATCTTCAGCTTTGGCCAGCACCAGTCTGGCATTGGAAGAGTTATCCTAAAAAGGTATATTTTCATTGTGAACGGTTTGGAAGAACATTATCAAAGTTGGCATGATGTTATTAATATATTGTTATTGCTCTACATCTGTTGTTCTCCCCTTGAGAAGTTGTATTTATTTGTTATCAGTGTTTAAAGCATCATGGTCAAATGATGGCAAAGCGCTTTATGTAGTAGCAGTTTCCTTCATTGGAAAATATAACGTTTTACAGGAAGACATATATTAAAATAATATAAAATGTGTGTGAAGGTTTACAAATACAGTTGCCACTTCAACTGCAGCAAAGAGAAGATGGTCATCTTATAGTTTTTTAATAATCCTTATACATTACAGTTTTATCAATATACTCCTCACATAGCTGCTCCAAATATTAGCAATGGAATAAAATTTAATCATATATTCGTTTTTTCGCTTTGTGGCTCACAGAGACAAATAAAATAAGAGACTTCGAGACATTTCAGTGCCTTTATACTCCTATTGCGTGCACAATTTCCTTTCATTAACATACCTTGCATTATAACTATGACATCATCATGTTGCCTTCAACTCTGTCTACCACTATTATTTTTTTCATATCTACACATATCACATTTTGATTCTTTCTGAGTATTCTTGCGTTAATCCGACCTCAAGGGGTGTCTGCTGCTATTTTATTCTTTTACAGTGGCCTACAATCTGGTTCCTCTAACAAATGTTCCCGTTGCACTTTCATTTGTCCTTACAGCTGCCATCCGTAGTTCCTCAGTGAAGGTCCATTTTAAATGCCTTTGTAGAATACTTTCCCCATGCTTCCTCTGCTGGGCACCTGGAGAGGAGCCAGTGAATAGCTATGCATCATTTTGGTATCCGCAAGTTCAGTGCTGTACACTTATGTTGAATTCCTAACTCTTTAGGTCTTGGTGTAATATCTAATGAACCGGGTTCAGGCGTTACCCTTATTGTTAACTATTTTCAATATGTACTCAGGGCTCTACAGGTTTGTTATATATATTTATATATGGCCTCCTGCTACCCTCATCTTTGTTATGCAGAGTATCTATTGGGGGAAATACTCCTCAGCTTATTGATGATCAGCTAAGTACGGGGCAGGACATTTAAGTGTGTTAATTTGAATCTCAATTGCTACATATCTCCTGTACTTTGGGACATACTCCCCCCCCCCACCCCCCCCCCCCATTCTTCGGCTGTTAATTGTATCTGTAGGTCTTTATCCCACAACCGCTGTGCTTTTAGTGGCATTTTTCTACTTTCTTTTTCATAGACCTTAAAAATATGTGACACCAGTCTGTAGCCCTAACCCATCTCTAACATTACTTCTAGTGTTGTTGAAGAGATGGTCAGGGTGTTGAGGAATTCTACCCATTTTTCTCTTGCTCTCCTAGCCATTTTAGCATATTAGAGGAACTGTCCCGGCCTCATCCTAAATGGCTCCCTTGCTACTGTAGAGGAAATAAACTCTTCACCTGGATACAGGTACCCAAGGGTGTGGCATCTGCCCCTCCGCCACAGAGCTTTCAACATGTCTACATTTATGTGCCTAAATGGATGTAGCTACCAGTTCTTCAAGCACCAGGAGAAAGGGAAGTGGGTGGGATGAGAGGTGTGGTTTCAAGACTCTTTTAATGGTTGACTCTCGGGAAGAAGCTGCCTGCTGTACTAAATACGGATATTGTGTGGGTATGCTCACGCCCTCTCATAAGGAGTACTGGTAGAGAATCTTCACCCAAGGCCTCACTGACCAATCTTTTCCCCAGTTATCTTCCTCACACCACTTCGCAGCATGTAGCAGCTGTGCAGCTACATAATACAGCTCCAAGCCAGGCAAGCAATTGTCGCCATTCTCTCTGTCCATCTTAAAATGTCCACCAGGTTTCTACTTATTTTGCTTAAATCCATCTTTTTTTTGCTCACCATGCCATTCGAGTTTGGACCCAGCCATATGCAAATCAGTCTTGACCCTGCGCCCAATGGGAACAGTCTAGCCCGAACTGCCTGGCCAGGGCTTCCTTGGACTGGAAACAAGCATCCTAGGACCGGTTTCGGGCTTTCAGCCCTCATCAGCCAGGATAGCTTGACTCCAGTGGCATGGAGAGCACGGGACTCACGTCTGAGCATACACGTCCCACTCGGGGTGACAAATGCAAAAAGAACAATTGATGGACAGAATGCAGAACAATGTCATACATTCAATTGTGTGTCTTTTGCTTTCTCGCCCTAAGTGCGCCAGGTATGCCCAGATGTGGGTCCTGGGCTCACTGTGCCACTGGAATCAAGCTATCCTGGCTGAAGAGGGGTGAAACCCCGAAACCGGTCCTAGGATGCTTGTTTCCGGTCCAGGGAGGGCCTGGCTTGGCAGTTCGGGCTGGACTGTTCCCATGAGGCACAGGGACAAGACTGATTTGCATATGGCCAGGTCTAAACTGGGCTGGCATGGTGAGTAAAAGAATTATGGATTTAACCCAGATCTCTTGACTGGGGATGAATGTTTTGATTTGTTCTGCATTCCGTCCATCCATCCATTGTATGTCTTTTGCCCACATGGGAGGAGGCACAAGGAAAAGGGTGGGAGAGGTATGGGTTATTCCATGGGCTCAGTCAAAAAGTTATAGTGCCCTGGCCCTTCCTGGTGTGAAGCATTCATGTGCCAGCTAGACATGTAATCTATGAGAAGCTGCTATTTGTAGGTAAAGTTCTTATCAGTGTGAGCAATCATGGGTTATTTGGTCAATGTCTAGTACATACCACATCCTATGGAACCATATAGTGCTAGGTCTGTTTCTTCTAGTAGAGAGCTATCATCTGTTTAACTGCTCCTCACATATGTTGGATGTGCATCCAATCAGAGCCTGTCAAGCCTTCCATGTCTCTTGGTCTCAGTCCCAGGATTAGAATGCCAGGGTCTGAAAGAAGTGGGTAACAGTATCTCCTTCCAGAACGTTTGGATAAGTGCGCCGGACCACCAGACACAGAGCGCCAACATAATGCTTGGAAAGAAGGGTACCTTTGGTGTAATCTTAATAGGCATTAGATACCATTGGTACGTCACTTTATATGCTGAGTCCCTCTCAGGGATGCTTCTGAGCGATTTAGGTTTGTCTTTCCACATTTGTTCCCAGGTCTTACTTGATAGTTCCATTCTCAAATCCACCTCGCATGGCATTTGATAAAGGTGAGTAACAATAGGTTTATTGGAGAGGAGTTGGCCTAACGGCTACAGCGGTTGACCTCAAATCTGGGAACCGGGTTCGTGTCTCGGCAAGGATGCCAACATCTTGTGATTCTGGGCAAATCACTTAATCTCCCCATGCCTAACAAAAATGATTGTGTCCTCATGTAAACACAACTGGTGCTCGTGTAAAGCGCTCTGATACCCGATACCTTCGGGTCAAGTTCGCGCTAAAACACTGTAAAAAGAAAAAAAGGTCATGAATGTCCCAATAGTTCCTAGAGGTCAAGCCCTTAGTTCCTGAAACGTGCAAACAAATTGCACAACATGTGTGAACAGCCTCGTGGCTGCTACATGTTTCGATGGATGTAAAATCCACTGCCTGAGCTAGCAGTATTGGAGACCTGCTGTAGTAAATAAATACAGGAAGCAGATATGTTGTAGGTAAGTGGATTTATTACCATTCAGCTCCCCAACTGTCAACCCACCGGCTCCTCAGGTGGAAAACCTCAACATTCTATCATGCACTTTTAGTGCATTCTATGGTAGAACCATGATGGGTGAGGAGGGGGGGACGGAACGTACCAAGGAAAGTGAAAACAGGAGGAGGGAAGGAGAGGAAGAGGGTAAGTGCGGGATAAAGCAAAGGTTATAACACATCTTCCTTCCTATAGTAAAAACAGTAATAGTGTACATGGATGATAAATATTTTTTCATGACAGTCTTTCTGCCACTTTGGAGACATTTACTTTGAGACATTGTTAGACTTGCTGCTGGTGGCTTGCACAGAATATGGAACTAGACTGTCCATGCTACACATTCTACCATCTGCCATAGTGACCACATCTCTTTTGACATCACTTATCCTTACAGGACCATAAAATGTGTTGTACCTGTTAGAGCTGGCATTAGGTTTCTTGACCAGGACCTGTTGGCCTACTCTTTATTCACCTGTTTTGGTTCCCCATCTGTGATCATACTCATGTTTATATTTCTCTTGCTAGCGCAGAATCTTTTCCTGAGTTTTTTCCTCATCACACACAAAGGAATTGTCCTCAAATAGCCAATTAGGCGTAAGTTTGGACCCAGATTTGCGCCCTCTTAAGAGGTAAAAAGGGGAATAACCTGTTACACTGTTGGGAGTTATGACATACGACCAAATCATGTCCTTAATAGATTGGATGATGGGTTTATGGGCAACCATCGCTAGCTGTAAAGCGTCTTTGTTCATTCTAGCACGAGGACAGTACAAAGGGGTGGAGATGTGTTTTATGGCCAGGCTGACAAGGAACTCATTCATCTCCTCCGAAACCAACTGAACCCCATTGTCTGTGATGATAGTGTGTGGTATACCTTCACTTGCAAATGTGTCTGACAGAAAGATTTTAATGGCTTTGGTATCTACTTTATTAACAAACTTAAGGGTTAACCATTTGGAAAAGTAGTCGACTAATACTAGAATGAATCTTTCTTGCAACCCAGTTACTTGCAGGGGCCCAATGATGTCTAAACCTAGTTTTTCCCAGGCCTTAATAGGATCATGTACTGGTTCTAGCGGTGCTCTCCTATTGCATTTAGTTTTGTCACTGATTCCTCACACGTGGCACTCCTTGACCAGAACTTCAATATGGGTGTCCATACCTGGAAACCAATAACCTGACCGTAACTTTGCTTTTGGTAAGGTTCCTCCCCAAATGGCCTTCGTGAGCCAAATCACACATGCGTTTTCTGATGCTCTCCGGAGGTATTATTTAATCAGACTTGTATACATTGGAACCCACGATGGACAACTCTTCTCTTACATTCCAATATGGTTGCAACTCATTTGGAAGGTCCCCACACTTCTTGGGCCAACCCTTCTTGATTTTCTCAGCGACAGCTTTCAATGTGGCATCCTCCATCGATTCTTTCTTCCACTCGTCCGCTAGAATAGCAGGGGTAGTCACGTGTAGAACTTCGAAATCTTCTATGCTTTCCTCACTGGGCTTGTCAATAGGAAGGCAAGAAAGAAAATCGGCAACATGATTCTTGTTGCCTGGAACATACTCTATTTTAAAATTGAAGCTTTACAAAGAAACAAGCCATTTGCCAGTCCTGGTTGTGATCTTCTCAATGTCCTTAGATGAAAATAGAGATACTAGCGGTTTGTGGTCTGTTCTCAGTTTGAACAGTATACCCCACAAAAAGTATTTGAAGTGATTGGTTGCCCAAAAACAGGATAAGGCTTCCTTCTCTATTGTAGAGTAGTTGATTTCTGCCTCTTTGAGTATTCTGGAAGTAAAAGCTATGATCTTTTCCTTGCCGTCTTGTATCTGAGAGAGTGTGGCACCAATGCCTCTATGGCTAGCATCAGTGGTGAGAACAGTGTCTTTAGTGCAAAGTTGCCAATGCAGGGTGCAGTTGCAAGTGCTCTTTTTGAGGTTCATGAATGCACAGTGATGGACAGGTAAGCAAACATACTTAGCTTCCTTTTTCAAAAGGTCTCTTATGGGTTGTACTAATTCTGAGAAGTTCTTGATAAGTTTTGACATATAGTCAGCTAAACCTAGGAAAGATTTGATCTCTTCTTTATTCGCAGGTATAGGAGCTTCTACTACTGACTCTATAAGATCCATCTTGGGTTTCATTCCTTCGCTGGAGAGTGTGTGACCCAGAAAATCTACCGATGCTACTCCAATCTTGCATTTGTTCCTCTTGATAGTGAGACCTGCTTCTCTGAGCTTGGCACACACTTTTCTCAAATTGATATCATGTTCCTTTTCATTAGAACCATTGATAAGGATATTGTCCTGGACACATGGATTTATCTACTTCCACCAGGACATGTTGCATTATTCTTTGGAAGGCCGATGCGGGAGAAGCTAACCCAAATGGCATTCTTAGGAATTTATATGTGCCGAAGGGTGTGGTAAAAGCTGTTAAAACTTGTGATTCCGGGTGTAGGGGTACCTGGTAGTATGCCTATGTGAGATCTAAGACCGAGAAGAACCTTGCACCATTAATCACAGATAACAGTTCATAATCTTGGGGAGCGGGTACCTGTCGACCCATATATTTGCATTCAGACTTCTCAGGTCCACACACATGCGGATGTCATCACCATTTTTTCAGATGTGATCACAATGGGGGCCAACCATGCAGAGGTTTCTACTGCTTGAATGATTCCCTGTCTTTCTAATTGTTCAAGTTCTCTTTTCAAAGGTTCACGCATGAGCAAAGGAATATATCTGGTCTTGTGTGCAACCGGTATGGCATCATTTTTTTATTTGATCTTGCGCACATAGTTTTTCAATACTCCCACATTGTCTGTAAAGACTTCAGGAAATTCTTCGCATACCCCCACCCCCGTCAAGGATCTGTCTACCAATAATACCTGTTCTTTGTTATTGGGGTCGAGTGTGATGCCTAAATCCTTTTGGTGTTTCCACCCTAATAGGTTACTTCCCTTCTCAGTAATATAGACTTTGCCATACGTGTGTCTATCCTTGAAAGTGATGCCCATTTTCACCATTCCTTTTAACGGAATAGGTTCCTTATTATATCGCCCAGGGTGTATGTCATGCTTTTCTAGATTGTATTCATTTTCCTGAAACAACCCATTAAACGTTTCTTCATCAATTAGGGTGTATGGAGAACATGAGTCTGCAAATGCATTAACTTTTTCCCCATCTAAATGTATCTCGCACACAGGGTAATTAATTTTCTCTTCTAATTCTTGGTCATACACTTGAAAAATGAATTTGTTGTCTCCAGACACCGACACTTGTTCTTCATGTACCACATGTACATCACTCTTCACCTTTTTAGAATGACACATTTTGGAAAAATGACCAATTCTATTGTATTTTCTACAGTTTACCCCTCTGGTTCGGCACCTGGGAAAATTAGCAAGATGATTACTGTTCCCACATCGGTAGCACTTGAAATTCTCTTTCTTATTTTTAGGTTTAGCTATAGCGTGAGCATCCGTAACCTTCAAAACCTCCTAATCTCCTTTGATCTCATTTACTTGTCTTTCATCTTGAGAGAATTCTTTACTAGTTTTCATCTCTTTAATTCAGTATGCTGTGTGCTCTATGCTTTTAGCTATACTTGCAGCTTCTTCCAAGACAGGATTTTGGGTTAGCAGTATCTCTTGCACCTTGTGGTCATTGGTGCAACGAACCAATTTATCCCTAATAAGAGAATCAGTAAGTGCACCAAATTCACATGTGGCAGAAAGTCCCCTCAAGGCGGCAATGCATGAGGTAACTTTCTCAATTTTGCCTTGTACCCTTTTTAAGAGCTTGTGTCTCTCTAAGACTACGTTGATCTTGTCTTTAAAACAGGGAACCCAATTTCCTTAACGTAGTGGAGAACACATCATCATTCCCTTCACCATCCTCCTCTACACCATCTGCAAGGTCCTCATAGACTGTTCTCCCTTGAGTACCCAAATTGTGTAAGAGAATATGTTGTTTTCTTACAGACGAAAACTTCTCACCACCAATTGCAATAAGATAGGAATGCAGTATCTTAACCCATCTGTCCCAGGGAATGTCTGGTTCCCCTTCATCGTTTAAAAATGGAGAGGGTGGGCTCATATTTGCAATTGACATGTTTGAAAAAGAACCTTACAATGGGGATATAACCATGTGCCAGGTGAATGAAAGGATTAACACAACAATAGACACTTCCTTAAAAGAGATACAACCATAAATTCATATACACCAAGAAATGAGCAGGTAAAGTAAGTCACCAAAAACAAGGTGGCTGCAAGCAAAGAGGCTGTACCTGTCAGCGTGAACGAGGTGTAATAAGACGATAAACTAGGAGCTGAGAACCAGGTGTGCAGTGCCCATCAACGTGAAATTACGAATCAGTAGCTTATTTGAATACGTCTGACAGAATATCTGCAGATATAGAACCAGTAACCATAAGCATGGACAAGAGTGCCTTTGAATGGGTTTACTGAAGGCTGCAGGCAAACGTATGCTGTGCCTGTCAGCGTGAAACACACACAATAAACTTACTGGAAAGCGTCCTGGAAACGTCCAAGTCCGTGAGTCTGAAGGAAGGGTTCCAGGAACAGGAACTCACCAACACGAAATGCCTCTTGTGGGGAGAAACAACAGAGAGCAGGAAACACCACTTAGTTAAAAGCGGTGGGGGTGCGAGTCTGAGAGCGCACTCGGAAGAGACACAGCTCACAAAGACCTGCGTAACAGAAATGCTCAAAGACTAGACAGTGAGACGAAACATCAAAGGGGCGTGCTGACAAAGGCAGGTGCTGGAGGACTTGACGATGACGCCACAGGAAACAGAAACTGTCAGGAGCCGACGCAGGCGTGAAGCGTGAGGAAAACCTTCCCCTCAGCTGACAATCGGAAGACGCACCAAAGGAAGCAGACACCTGAAAGGCTGATGAAACTTTGTGCAGGAGTGCTCCTATGAAACGGGACAGGCAGGAGCCAGCGCAGGCGTGAAACCAAGGAAACTTCCCTTCAGGTGACAAAGAAATCCTCGAGGGAGTAGATGTCGGTGCAGTGTGAGGAAACACTGTGTAGAGGCGGTCCCTTGAGAAAGCTTCACAGTGCGCCAAGCAGACACACTCTAGCCACAGGATTACTAGACACAGGTCCTAGGAAACTTGTACCTCTGGAACACCAAAATCCTGGAACAAACACTGCCAAAACCAAGCGAGAACTTTCTCCGTGTGCAAATGGTGAAAAAGACTGGCAGGAAAAAAGATGGCACCGTAACACACTTGGAGCAGGAGAAAGGTTGACATGTAGAGTCATCAAAGTACCCAGGGGTGGAGAACTGCAGCTGCCCCCTGCACAGCGGTTCGCTCATCGCCAATTTGTAGTAAATAAATCCAGGAAGCAGATATGTTGTAGGTGAGTAGATTTATTACCTTTCAGTTCCCAACTGTCAACCTCCCGGCTCCTCAGTTGGAAAACCTCAACATTCTATCATGCACTCAGTGCATTCTAAGGTAGAACCATGATGGGTGAGGAGAGGGTGGGGCGGAATGTACCAAGGAAAGTGAAAACAGGAGGAGGGAAGGAGAGAAAGAGGGTAAGAGCGGGATAAAGCAAAGGTTATAACACATGCCTTTTCTGAAATGTGGAATTCTTCCTTACACTGTTGAATTGACTTGATGTCATCCTCATTGAAGCGATCTAGCGGGGATCTGCAATCTCCTTTCAACCATTCAAGCTGAAAGCTATCTATGATCTTTTTCGACCAAGTGAGTGAGGCAGATAATGTTATTTGCTCTCCGTCTGTTACGAGCAAGACTTCTTGGTCAGGATCAATTGGTCTGGGGAGAGGGGGTCCAGGTGCATCGCTTGTATTTTTGTATAGAGTTTTGCATCTGTTTTTAGGAGGGCAATAGGGAAAAACAACGCCAATTGGATACGTTTTTGCCCAGTTTCGGGATGAGAGCTTTATCCGCTTTGCACATGGTGGAAGTTCGACTAGAGCTTTGCAAAAAGGAGTTGACTAAAGGTAGAAACTGTTCCCGTAGAAGACTGGAAAAGATTTTAAAGAACTTCAGTGGAAGGCTGCCTAGGTCAGAAGATTTACTTGAGATCATTGCTTCGATCACTTGTACAGCTAGGCTGCATCTATGGGAGCTTCAAGCAGCTCTCTATAATCGGGAGGAATTGACTACCATCGCAGTGGCTCAAATACTTCTGAATATTCTTGGGGGTTCTCACTAACTTGTTTAAAAAGAGTTTGATCAAATTTACGGAACACATCACGTTTTTTTCCTCTCTCCACCTGCTCACTCTCCCTTTTTGACATGCAGAACTAATGATTTTGTCATTTGTACTCTAGCTTGCGGGCCAGTTAAGTGCCCATCTTAACCTCTTTGCCAATAAATTGTTGGCCTAGTGTGAGCGCGGTTAGTTCTATGTGTCTTTCATTGTCCCCTCATTATGGACAATTTTCTCTGATTATGTCTAGAAGCATTTTTTGTCTAGGGTTGCTAATGCCTTAATCTCAAAGGTGAGGGATTGCTCTAGGATACACGCTTCTCTTTCCCAGTCTATCTCAATTTGAATGTGGGTGGAAAGTTCAGGGAAGATTTTGAAAGTAAGGTATTCGTGTATCTATCAACGTTTGCAGCTATCTTCACCGGGTCTCTCAATCGCTATCATAACTTCCTTCTCCTCAAAGTAGTGCACATGTGAGAAAATCTGGGACAATGCCTGCGTGGGCTGAGCTGGGAAAGACCCTGCATGCTCAATTGAGTCTAGGTGGAGGCATGGCTGGATAGTCTCTAATCACCTGTAGGAGCTTCTTGACGAAGTTCATGATATCGTCTCTGTTGGTGCCCTCCACTGATACCTCGAATCCATATGTTATTACTTCGGCTTTAGTTTTCGAGGTCTTACTGTTTTATGTGTAGATCATCATCTTGTTCCTTGAACACAGCAGAATTGTCCTCTGTTCAATTGTGCTTTCCAGGTCATTCACTCTGTTCCCCAGTTCTCTGACCTTCGAATTGGTTCTCACTACTAACGGAGCACTCTCCTTATCGATATTTGAATTTCGTTACTTTCGAAATGGCCTTCTGATCATTTTTAACTGATAGCTCCATTCAGCTATACAGTTGTTACTGTTGAACTTTGGATTAAAACGAATTAATTCAGGCATAAATTACACAACATTGAACATAGCTTATATTTATGTGTGACGTATTACTTCTATTTTATGAGAATTGCCCTGAGGAAGTCGTTGGGTTACTTACCCAAGATGAAACACGTGTTGGCTGCAATCTTTGTTTTTACCTCATATTGTGAATCGTCATGCAATGAAGCTTTGGGAGATAAGAAAATAAAGAAGACTGTTCCTTTGAATATATGGACTGAATTTTCTCCAGAATCTGACATTACTGATCTGGATACGTATGTGCTTTTGCTCGGGAACCATATCCTGTTGGTGATCTTTCTAAGAGAATGAGTGTGTCTGGCAATGTTGACGGTGGGAAAGAGATACGGTTGTCTCAGGAGTTACCTCGGCAGTAAGGTCATCAGAGTTGTGATACAAGGAGCTCAGACTACGAGGGAGCATTTTTACCTGATCTCCTTCAGTAGCACTCTCTCTTGGAGGAACTTTATTGCACCAGAACCGCAGGCAGCAGTGTTGGGACTCCATGTTAGATTGCGCACCAAGGACGCTCTGCCAGCACAGCGGAATTTTCCAGTCAGGCAGTGGCCTCTACAGCAGGAGCAGTGCTCACATCTATTATAGGGTGGGCACCTTCAGGAAGAATTGAGGCAGGTGTGGCTGCGGTGTGTGGTGCCCCAGCATGGGGAAGACGGGAGAGGCCAGCCGGCCACTGCATTTCTAAGGCCCGGTGCTGCTACCGAGATTGTCTCGCTTGGATGCGTCTACGATGTAGTGAAGTATGACTTTGCGCCTCACCGCTCCTCTCCCCGGGCACCATATACTAGTGCCATCCAGTTCCACCACAGCCCCCAGGGGTGTGACCCGCTAGTGCGAGCGGAAAGGCTGCTAGGTCGGCCCCTCCAGACCGAGGTTACTGGTTGCACCCGGTGCCATCTTGCAGCTATGTCACCACATAGGACTGCTCCAAACACCTTGGAGTCAAGCAGGTATCTGTGCCAGCAGGGCTGTCCCAGTGGTATGCAGGAGGCCAGGTAACCGTAGTGTTGTCGAAGGCCGAGCTCCACTCTCAAAATGGCAGCCACACCACGTTCGTATCCTGCTTCTGGAAGCAGTCTCCGACTGTCTGCAGCTGTCCATACTGTGCAGGCAGTGGCAAAGATGCCGGTCAGTGGTCCCAGACTGGGACTATTTCTCCAAGATGGGGTGCTACAGATATATTACGGGCGAGATGGAGAGTACCTCAGAGTGTTTGTAGCTTAATCCATGCTTGGCTTGGTCACACCATATGTGAAACTTGTGAATTTACTCTAAAAACTCACTATACCTAGAGCCTCTGAAGTGTTAGCTCGTCTTCTATGCAGTCTGAATTATTTGAATTGTGCTAAATATTTCTCTCAGTCCATTTGTCATGCAACCTATTTACATATGTATGTGACCAGAGCATAAAGGGCATTAGATCCACTTGTATGGAGTCTGAATTATTGCTTATTTAATACACTGGTCGCATGCAAGTGCAAAGGCTGTCCCCTGCTCGACTGGTACTCCGATCCTGATAAGCTGGACGTGTTGTGAAGAGTTCTTTTGATGGCAAGCTCCATCTTGAAGTTCGGATGTTTGCATTGCTTTACTTTTTACTAACCAATGTCTAATTTTGAGTTTTATTTACAAAGGATTCTGCTGCTCCATCGGGGATATTTTCTGCTCCAAGTCAATCTGGCTCTTTTTCTCAACATTAGGGTAACCATGGATTTCTGTCCCTGCTACATTGTTCCTGACAGCGAGCCGTCAGAGGTTTATTTAAAGGGTATTGTAGTGAGTAGAACTCAGAACTCAAAGTCAAACTTAGCACAATTATTCATTGTCCAGCCCAGTGCTTTTTTTGGTAAAGGAGAGATACTTTATTTATACCAAAATGAGATTCTACATGCAAGGAATGTTATGTTATGGGGTCTACATGAATTATCTACACAGAAATAATTTGACTACATTAAAGCGTGGATGTCGGCTCACTATGGGTGCAGATGAGCCACTTTGCTTGTTTCAGGTACCTGTAGGTAAGCCCCTATTTCCTTTTTTCAACAGTTCTTTTTAAGTGGGGTATTATTAATTTATGTATCGCAACAAATCTGTAGTAAAGTTCAGAATGTATATTTAACTCAGATGTTAGGTTGTTGCTCCGCTTAATTGTGAGTGTGTGGGCAACAGCTGCACAGACGGGCAGGTATGCTGGAGGGTGGTGCTACGGATCAGCCAGGCGGCCCGCTTCCTTTTCTTTGCACAGAGGGTGGGGCTGGGGTAGGGCTCTGAGGAAGTTAGCTCTGAGTGAGCAGGCCCCAGAGATTGGTTTTCGTCCTCTTGTCCATGGTATGGGTCTCAGTGCACAGAAAGTAGAGTCATCACAAGTCCATTATCCTCATCTGGTGGCAGTCCCTGGAGCGGGCATGCTATGGGTATCATGGAGCTGGTTTCTGTCGTGTTGCTCACATGTAGAAACACTTGAGAGGCTGAGAGACCTTCCTCGGGCAGTCAGCTCCTGGGGGGCCATACACACTTGTAATGTTATGTTATGGGGGATTTGTAGAGCGCACGGCTACTCAAAAAGAGTGTCCCGGCGCTAAAGTAATACCTCGAAGAGAGAGATCCAACAAGCTTTCAATACTAAACGTCGACAATTATTGATGGAATAACCAGGTCTTAAGTTGGCGTCTGAAACTAAGAAGTTCAGGATCACTTCTGAAGGAGTAAGGTAGCGAGTTCCATAATCTGCTTGCGATCACCTGGAAGGAACGTCCTCCCTTCCTTACTAGAAGAAATTTTGGAACCGCTAACAGGTGTTGGGGTGTTCCCCCTTCAGAAGCAGAGCTACAGCTCTTCCAGCAGGATGCACTTAATTTAGGTCATATTCCCACAATTCTGGGAGACTGGTGGTTTGGCAGGCACTAGCTCTGGATCTCAGCAGTTCTTTGAGTACTCTGTGGACAACTCCCTTTCCAAGATCTTGAAGAAGTTGGAACTGGGACCAAATGGGGTAGATGGGTCCCATTTTTATACACACTTCCCAGACAGGGTATGTGAATCTCACTGCCAGTGCCCAGAAACCGATTTTGGAATGTTCCCTTTGTGTAGATCATGGGCCACATGTGTCAAAGTACCATTTTGCATTCCCTAAATTGGACATTTTAGGTCATCGCTATTTAGGGAATGCAAAATAGTATTTGAGAAAATAGCGATTCGCTAATAGCTATTCCTACAGAGACGCAATTGGAGAATCGCTATTAGGAAATGTTACTCCATTCGCTCATACAGGCGCGAATGGTTTTGCATTACCTGATTTGCGATTACCTAATTGGTTATCGCACATTAGGAAATGCAAAACCAAGGGTGCCCAGGGCCCTTAGGCCCGCCTGAAGCACCCCCAAAAATGTGCATATGTTAAGTGCACACATGCCCATACATGGCACTTTGAAAAATGCATTGTTGTGCATTTAAAAAAAATTGCACATGGTTACCATGGACTTGGAGTCGATGGTAATGGCATTTCCTAAATGCCCAGTTTGCATTTAGGAAATGCTTGATACATGTGCTTAGGGAATCACAATTTGTGATTCTCTATTTGGAGTCGCAATTTTAGGTAATCGTAAAAAATTCTGATTATCTAAAATGCCCTCCCAAAGCCTTTCATACATCTTGAAAGGCCATTTTGTATAATGGTCAAATTTAGCAATTTGCATTGGCTACAACCTGCCTCAGTCTTCAGTGTTCACTTTTCAGTTCAGGGATTCAGTCAATACAGGTCCACTCTATAGCAGACTGTACAACAACCACCAGCTTATGCCTTGTAAATCCAAAGTTGATTCTGCTGATCTCAGCAGTCTTACACTCCTATCCGCACAGATATTTGCTACCATGCACATGTTACACGTTACTTGAAAGTGCTTATTAAACCATTGCTAGGCATTGTAAAAAATTTTTTTTAACTAGAAGTAATCTAGTTTGGAAATTATCAAGGATGCTACTGGTGACCCCTTGACTCACACAATTCGCCATTATTCACTTTCCTACATGAAAGTTGTATTGTTTTCATAAAACTGGAATTTCATGGAGTTGTAACATCTACTGGATGCCTGTTTTTTCCCCTAGGGCTAAGGAACTTGCGGGCAAATGTGTCCGTGTCTGCCGGGCCCCACGTGCTGTATTCTCTCGTGTCCTGCTGCTGTTTTCTTTGACTGATTCCATGGAGGTGGAGGAGGCTGCAAGTGGTGGTCAAACACAACTTTCCACTGTTCTCATGGTCAACATGGGTCGTACGATATTCCCAACCTACACTGTGAATAGGAAAACAAAAATCTTTCAGGACAGAGACGACCTCATACGGTAAATAATTTGAAATAGTGTATCTGTGGTTGACTTACAGCAGTTAGCTTCTTCTTTTTGACTAGCAGTGACTGAATGACTGACTGCCTGGAATATAACATTTGTACTATACATTTCTTCAAGCTTGTTGTCGGTCTTGTCTGTTTAATTTCTGCTTTCCATTTGCAAGTTAAAAGTAAGGATTTCTGTTGTAATAGCTCTTTGAAATATGTGAGTATTAAGCAGTAGGGCATAGGTGGTTGTCTCAGTAGTAGTTCTCACTGGTGGCTGGTGTTGTAAGAGGTGAAGCAATGTCCTGAATTGCACAGTGCCACTGAGCACAAATGAGTCTGACCTCTGAAAGAGGGTCTTGAGGCAGGGGCCGGAGTCAGGCTGCTCCCTCTTAAGACAATGTGCAAAAGGCAAATAACATGTACCGCTCTGGCCATACAAATCTGTTAGTATACTTCTTGAAGCATACTAATAGGTGACACAGCAACCGAGAAGAGCCCCTACCATGCAAATTATTGTATAGGCAGCAAGAGGCATTCCCAATTCAGATTGAGATATTACTGAACAATCAATGTGACCTATTTTTTAAAAGAATTCATAGTTTTTTCTTTCAATGCATGCAATTATGTTGTCAACATGTTACAGATTTGCATTTCTCATAGAAACAGAACAATTGTTTCCAAGTAATTATCACATGTAATCCGGAAATATTTAGAAAATGTTCAAATTTTGCCTCCACTGTATTTTTCCTGGAAGCAATAGTGGAAGTTTTATCTCAAAACACTGGACAGAACCAGTAAGTAAACCAACAGTGATGGCTTTAAGAAGGAAAGCAGGAATATAGAATGAAATCTGAAAAATGAAAGACTGAGTGAGACACAGAAGGTGATTCTTGTGTGGCTGCTACTCAAGCACTCAAGCTACTTAAGAATCTAGACGTAGGCTAAATGGCGTTCAATCCAACGTGCCTAACAAAAATTAATGTGTTCTTCTATAACAAAACTGGTGCTCATGTAAAGTGCTCTGATACCCAATGTCTCGGGTCTAGTTCGCGCAATATAAAACTATAACAAAAAAATTTAAAAACCTGTTAATGCACTTAGTTAAAAACGTTGATCAGGGCCAGGCGACTAACCTAAAGTGCCTATTCATAAAGTGCCACATGCTATTTATTATCGACCTCACAAAATAATTGTAGACAGCAGAGCTAAAGATGTTCTTTGTCTAAATCAAGATATAAACAGAAAGACCCTAGAGAGACGGGGCAACAACATTTGTGAAGAATAGGCAAGAGTAAGTAACAATTCAAAATACAGACAGTAGGTATAGAACTGCTAAAATCGGACATAATAATTTTGTATTGCTAGTAGTACAATTTGGAGCCTAAAGTTGATCGAAGGTCAGGAATTTGTACTGAAAGTGTTAAGACATGAAAGTGCCATGTGCTAAAAAGTGCTGGATAATCACAATAGCAGTACTATAAAAATTCTGTTACCTACATCAGGCGCCAGGCAGTGGAACACTAGAAGGGCAGGTTAGACTATATTCAGCACGAGATCAGCAAGCAATGGTGGAAGGACGCAACTTATAACCGCGTCGTATTTACAGAGTTCGCCTAGAATCCTGCCCATACTGTTTTCTAGTTAGAGTTAGTGGTTAGAGTTCATGCTACATGCGCACTCCAGGATCATAGCCCTATGACCCTGAGGAGGTTGGGTGTGAGACTGAGTTCTTTAACAATGTAGCTGCTTTGTCCAGAAAGTTTATCAAGCCGGCAATTACTTGGGGGCAATCATCGTTCAGGAGGAAGTTAATGGCTGCCTGTATTATTCGTGTCCCTTGTTTGATCAGGAAATGGTGAAGAAAACTTCTGCAATTGTTGTTTAACATGGGACAAATACAGAGCTGATGTGGTAGAGACTCTTGGAACTGATGGGGCGGCTCGCCCATGAGAAGATCTAATTAGGGCAAGCTGCCCATGCAAATAAGGCAGAACTTAGCTTTTTAATCGGAGAATGTATCAGTGTTTTTTTGAGGGAGGGGGGTTAACTTTTTTTTTTCACCCTCAAAATGTTTGTTTATCCAACCATCAGTGCATACCTATCACATACATAGCACATTGCCATCTTTAGCGAAGACAAGCAATAGTCAATCCTGACTAGATTTCAGTATAACATGGGAAGTGTCCGCACTAGCATTTGCTTTTGAATAATGTTACATTAGACGTGCGTAAAACATAGCAAGCTTCCAGGGCCGGCTTTAGCGCTGGTAGCGCCCGGTGAACAATCACTTTTGGTGCCCCCATATCCCATGACCGCCTCCTCTGATTCTCTCACTACCCCTGAGCAAAATTGCCCCTAATCTTTCCAATCATAACATATTGCTAAACACAGCGCCTTCCTTTGAGGTCAGCACCCAGTGCGGCCGCATCGGTCGCACTGCCCTGCAAGCTTCAATGGAGTAGCGTCTGATCAATGCATAATAATTTATGAGCAGCATCACATGACTGTGTACTTGATTAGAAACAAGAAAGACTAGGTCATGCTTTCTCTTATAGCTTTGTAGAAACCATAACCAACATTAAAGGAACAGGTTGAGATTTGCAGCAAGAAGGGCGAGGGGAGGGGTGATGATGTCTCACTCGAGGCATGGGGTAGAGCACTCTCGTCTACCTGGACTCGGACAGCGCAGCGGGTAGAGGTATGATTGGTAATCTTTAAGCAAAACCTGGAGCGACGAGCTTCCGGGGTCTAAAGGAAGTGAACTCTATGCGCATAATGTATTTAAATAAAGGTTTCCATAAGCGTTGGAACTTTTTCTCAGTTTTTGCCAAGTTGTGTGATATCCGTTCCATGGCTAAAATGTGCCAGAAGTGGGTGAACCAATGCCCTAGGGAGGGTTTCCTGTTTCCACATGAGTGCTATAGCTCACGCACTGAGAGAAGTAAGTAGCTGACAAGTTTCCAGTCAGCATGAGCCATAGCCCACAAATCCGGGGGTCTAATGCCCAAAATGACTGTAAGGTATGAGGACGGGAGCAGGTAGTTTATGGCATCCTTAATGTGGCCCTGTATCTCTTTCCAGTTATGACTTTACATGGCCACCAAATATGTTGAAAGTCTCCCTTTCCACAGCGCCACCAAAGAGAGGTTGTTCCCGGGTAGATTAGGGAGAGTTCCCAAAGCGAGAGACTGCAGTATGTTTTAGGTATATCTCGCCACTGTCTCTCCTATTGCTTGGACGATATTTCTACTTGCGCACTGGTCTGCCATGTTCACTGGATGGTATGGGTGCCTGTTGGTGTAGAGTGTTGGAGCACCTGATAAGTGTTGAATATGAGACCCTTAGAGCCAGTATAAGTGCAAACATGCATCTCAAAGAGGGTGAATGGCCGCAAGATACCGATGGGTGTGGGGCACAATGCCAGAGTCTGCAATACTGGAGCAGTGAGGTGTCCGTGAGCTGGTAATCCACTTTACTCTGATTGAAGGTCTTCATGCTGTCCCCCGCGAATACATCATGGAATATCCAACATTACCCATCACTCCAGTGGGGAAATGAAAGGGGAGGGGGAAGTCAGAGTTGTGTGCAATCAATGTGTTTGGGGAGGGGAAGGTAGTCAGACCCTTTTTAATAGCCACTTTATCCCAGATATCATATGGGTCGGGGTGGCGATGTATGCACTACGCGGCCATGCGTGTTTAGGCAGCCATGCTAAGTCCCACAGTGGTCGGCACGCTACAGCTCGATCTATATGTAACCAGTGCTTCTCACTCTCTGACCACCCACTCAGAGATTAAACGCAAGTGGGCGGCCCAGTGATACTCCCAAGAGATTAGGGCCAGCCAGACCTCCCCTATCCCGTGGGAGCATCAACAGCGCGTTTGCTATCCGGGGGCACTTTCCGTTTCAATAAAGGTCCAGATGTCGTGCTGTAAACGCAAGTTGTTGTCCTGCTGGATCGGCGTAAGCAGAATCTGAAAGAGATAGAGGACAAGCTGGCGTAAATTCATTTTCACGACGTTCACGTGACCCAGCAAAGAGATATATAGGGGCTTCTATCTCTGAAAGTCGGCCAAGGTGGAGCGGCATAGGTGGGGCCAGTTAGCTTGGGACTAGGAAGAGAGTGTAGGGGTGATATTAAGACCCAGGTATTCATTGGCAGCCTGGGACAACTGAAAGGGCGCTACGTGCAGTAGGGTCGGGAGATCTTGAGATGGAATGTTCAAGTTGAGTACCGAGGACTTGGTCATGTTGATGCAAAACCCCAATACTATCTTATAGGCCTGGAGGCAATTCACAACCCGTGGGAAGGAGATCTCTGGCTGAGAAAATGTAAGGAGGAGGTTGAGCTGGCCCCCAAAAGTAACACCTCTCCCCGCATCCCTGTTTGCTCGATCACCAATGCAAACAGTAAGGGCGATAGTGGGCACCCGTTTCGTTTGCCGTGCAAGATAGTAACTGGTTTTATGAGCTGCCCATTGACCCTGGCTACTAGTGCTGTGTACGAGCCCAGTATTTTGGAGTGCCCCAGCCCACTCCTTTCCAGACCAGCACGGACGAAGGACCAATTTACACTATCAAATGCATTTTCCGTGTCCAGTGAGAGGAGGCGTGTGGGTATGTTACGGCGGTGTGCCTTCTCCACTAAGTGTGATATGCCAGTGGCGTATAAAGTCGACCTGATCAGCGTCGATGAGGCCTGGAAGGTAGGGTTCCAGCCGCTGGGCCAATATTTTGGTAAACAACATTACGTCTGTTTTGAGCATCGCTGTAGGGAAGCCCTCCCGTTCTCGCAGAGGCAGCCCCCAACGGGGGCATACGAGGCCGGCGCCATAACCAACGCCGGGCCCCCCCAACCCCCGCAAAACCGGTTTTTGGCGCCAAGAAGCGCCCACAGTGCAGGAGGCTAACCCCCCCCCCCCCCCCCCCCCCCCAGCCGCAGCCGCCGGCATGGCGCCAACCCCCTCGGCCAATGGGGGCCCTAGCGCCATACAAACGGCCCAATGAGGGGCGAACACCGGCAGGGGCGAGCTACGCTGGGGGGGGGATATAAGCATGGCTCCCCCAAGCTGGCTACTATACTTGGGAACGGGGGAGCAGCACTGGCGAAGGACCCTTTTTCTTTGACCCACCCACCCACACCTGGGGAACAGCTATGTCGTAGGGCTGAGGAACAGGCAGGACGCTGGGCGGAGAACGACGGGGAGAACAGTCGGTACGGAGGCACACCGGAGGGCAGTGTGCCGGGACAGGACCACTCCCCTTGGGATGCCTCACGGCTGGGCGAGTGGACCGAAGGGTGCGCGTAGGACCACTCACTTTGGGATGCCTCACGGCTGGGTGAGTCGGCCTACCAAGAGGGGGTAGCAAACGGAGACGGCGCTCGCAGCCCAGCCCCCGCCGGTTGGCAGGGCACAACACGAGTCCGGCAAGGTAGCGAGTTGCGGCCTAACTCCGGGACAGCTGCTACACCTCCCACGCAGAAGAAAGGGGAAACCCAACCGGAAAGGATCGACAGAAGGACCAAGAGACAAGACTAACATGCCAATAAAGCTTTTACCAAACTGCCAGTATAATTACATGTATTCCTAATAAAACTGCGGCCAACAAATGACCACCACAAGAAGTGTGTACGTTGGCTTATTTGCAACAAGGGATACAACGTGTGGTGAGTACCACTGGGGAGGGGGGGGGGGGAGAGTGGGCTAAGTGCGGGGGTTATATGTGTGCGAAGTTCGCCCTGCAGTACTGCAAGCCGCCGTTTAGTGTGTCGTGACGGTCTAGCTTTGTCCTGTTGTTACAACTGTTTAATTTCCATCGTGACATTGGATCCTACTAGCTTAGACTCCAAAAATCCACTCTAAATCCACTTTTAATGTCTTTTGACTTAAGACAGGTATTTTTGATCACAGGCATTAAAGACAATTTGTTATGTCCTGTTAATGTTTCACCTCTCACAGGTGTAAGGTTAGTTTCTATGTTGTTCTGTGCTTCACTTTCTGTTATATCTTCACTAAAAATGAACACAGAATGCACTTGTAGAATTCCAACATTTCACGTTGGAATCTGATCGTCGTAAACCAATATTTGGCGAGCCATTGCTAATATACACTCTGAATTGCACCAAAATCAGGATTGCAAGGTGGAATATGTATGTTCTTCCTTCGTTTAAGCTGTGATCTGAGTTCTTTCTTGTTCTGATTGCCTTTTTGAACCCTGTCAAGGAGGCAAAAGCCAAGAGAATAAAATTGGCCTCTGCAAAGGAGCAAAGAATGTTGCGAGGATAAAGACTCGAGGCAATTAAGTGATATGCAGAGCTTTATTGTGATTACGAATATTTCATAATCGGAAGGAGTTGCTAATAAATTGCTGTATAAGCCACTTCAAAATGTTGAAGGTGTTCCAAAACTTTTTATTTTGTGAGCAGCTGTGGAGAGTTGACTTAGGGCATTAAGTGAAGATGAAATATTATAGTACATTACCCCGTGAAAAATATAGATAAGCAGAATACATTTTATGTTGTATGCTTTTGAGATCGTGGTTAAATCATGATTAGTATTTCAATAAAATGAAAAATACCCTAGGCTGTCAACAGAGTAGAATAAACGTGTCTGTGATAAGACCTAGTTGATATTGATTGAAACTGCAGAATCAGATTTCTGTGTCCATCATTGATCAGAACGGCACTCCTCATTTCTGCATTCTTATTAGAAAGCTGCAAAGCCAGTTTTCTAATGGCTGCATGGTATTTTGCTATTTATTTAGTTTTCAAGTAGATCCTGGGGGTGCTCAGTGTTAAACCTTTAACTTTTTGCTTTAGACCGTTTTTCTTAATCAATAAGGAATATGTGCTTAGCATTTCACCTTTTGCTCTAGACTGTTTCTCTTAATCAGTCCTTGATACAGGAACTAAATCAGTTGTTTGCCATTCATCCCTATTTAACTGACAAATGGTAAATGGTAAATACTTTATTGTATAGTTAATAAAAACCATTACAAAATATAAATACGACAATATGTTAAAACACAAAAAGTTTACACTACTGTGAAGGTAAAAACAGATGTCATTCTGCTGTATGGAATAGCATGTTCCAAATTCAACAATTTGCTAATGTTTTTTGCTTTTTCTCAAAATGTTCAATGAATTTAATTGTCCTGCAAATAAATTGTAGGTCTACTGTAAATAAGATTTGTATAACAGCGGACCGACATGTACGTATTCCATGCTCCTTGAACTTGGTTTTCAACCAATTCCGACGTTCCTGTACGAGAGCCGGGCAAATACAGATTAGGTGGATAAAGTCTTGTTTTGCTGCGCCACATAACCCGCATCCTTCACTTTCTTGGGGCTTCCACTTTGGATGCTCGGCATTAGTTGGCAAATTACCCAACCTTATATTAAGGTATTTGCGTTTAATAAAAGGCGGAAATGCAAGGTCCAAAAAGACGGCCGGCACTAGTTTTTTGTAAGAATGAATTGTCATCCAGGCATGTGACCGGTGGCTAAAAGCTATTTTGTCGTCCAACAATGAGTGTCTGATGGCTGCTTTCCTAACCAACTGTTTGAATGAAGGTACTGGGAGCTTAGTTTCCCAGAGGCCAGCCAAATTTGTTGACTCTATTGACGTTTTAAGATACTTGGCGTGATTTAAGTTTGGATTTTTAGTGATTGTTTCCCACATGGCTCGATAGAGCGTGATCTCTTGATTCATCCATACATCGTACCAGAATTTTATGGTCTCATACTTTCTCAACAGCACTTGAGATTTCAGGCCGAATTCCAGTCTTACTTGGGCCGATGATGCGTTATTTGGTAGCGCAAAGACATACTTATAGATTTTCATTTGCACTTTATCCAAAAGTTGTGCACTCTTGCCATGATGCAGTATGCTCCCGTAAGCTATCGTTGGGATTAATTTAGCTTTCATTATCGTTAGCAGAGGCGAAACCAAGGGACCTTTAAGTTCAGTTACTAGGCTCATAAAGGCATGCATTAAGGCCATGCCCTTCTTTTCCATGCTGGTGAATTGTGCCTGGAAATTAAGACGCTTGTCCAACAGTATCCCAAGATACTTGTAGCTTCCAACCGCTTCCAGTTTTACGTTTTCTATTAAAAAGGTTGGTGGTGATTTATGGCGTCGGGTTATGACCATGGTTTTTGTTTTGGTGCTATTTATTTCTAGCAAGTTCTGCTTTGTGTAGCGTGTCAACTCCTGCAGAAGGCGTTGCAGGCCTATTCTTGTCTGGCTTAGCAGGACCACATCGTCGGCATAGGATAGGTGTGTTACACGAAGCATGCCCAGCCCGGGAGGATGTGCGTTGATCAGGTCAAGGCTTACTGTTAGGTCGGCCATGAATAGGTTGAAGAGAAGGGGAGCCAACACACAGCCTTGCTTTAATCCGTCAAAGGTGTGGATCTTCCTAGTTAGCCTTTGCCCATTGTTGATTTTTACCTGCATCCAGGTGTTACTATACAGGTCGATGATCGGCATTAGGATTGACTCCGGTAGACCCTGCTGCTTCAATTTGGCCCATAGTAAATTCCTATTAACACAGTCAAAGGCCGCCTTAAAATCGACGAAACAGGTATATAGTTCCCGATGGTTATGTAAACTATTCTCGCCAATCAGGCACAGCGCCATTGCATTAGCCATTGTGCCTGTTCCGCGACGAAGCCCTGTCTGGTTTAGCGGGATCTTACTGTTCGTGTCCGACCATTGTGCTAAATCAGCTAGTACCAGGGAAGCATAATATTTTGCCTCTGCATCGATCAGGGCAATTAAGCGATAGTTTGTTGGATTTTTGCGGTCTCCGCCTTTATAGATGGGGTTTATGATGGCACCCCTCCAACTTTCTGGGACCCGACCTGAGTTGCTGATTGTCCGGAACAGGAGGTTGAATTTGCATGCCCAGAACTCGGGATCCTCTTTATAGATCGCCTGCGGGATGCCATTTGGCCCTGGTGCGCTCTCTTGTTTGCCGAGCAGCTGTGGAGAGTTGACTTAGGGCATTAAGTGAAGATGAAATGTTATAGTACATTACCCCGTGAAAAATATAGATAAGCAGAATACATTTTATGTTGTATGCTTTTGAGATCGTGGTTAAATCATGATTAGTATTTCAATAAAATGAAAAATACCCTAGGCTGTCAACAGAGTAGAATAAACGTGTCTGTGATAAGACCTAGTTGATATTGATTGAAACTGCAGAATCAGATTTCTGTGTCCATCATTGATCAGAACGGCACTCCTCATTTCTGCATTCTTATTAGAAAGCTGCAAAGCCAGTTTTCTAATGGCTGGATGGTATTTTGCTATTTATTTAGTTTTCAAGTAGATCCTGGGGGTGCTCAGTGTTAAACCTTTAACTTTTTGCTTTAGACCGTTTTTCTTAATCAATAAGGAATATGTGCTTAGCATTTCACCTTTTGCTCTAGACTGTTTCTCTTAATCAGTCCTTGATACAGGAACTAAATCAGTTGTTTGCCATTCATCCCTATTTAACTGGATTTTTCATGAAGGGAAGGTGCAAACCTCAAAATTAATGTTGACATTTTGCGAAGGTTAAAGTCTGAGGAGAAAAGAACAGTTTCCTCAGGTGAGGAGGCGCAACAACAGCTGTCATACTGTTTCATTAACCCTCTTCATCAGTGGTCTAATTTAGTGATTCTTTTGCCTCGGCACTCACATACAATAACAACTTTAGTATCTGATAGAGACATCGAGCCGCAGATTTCTTACCTTCGAACCTCCGGGCATCAGGCTGTATTCAGAAGATTTTTCAGTCAACTCCACGTGACGTCGTTGTCATGTTCGTCATGACGTCTACGTCGTCAATATAACCGCCACGTCCGTTCTTTTATTTACGCGCCAGCCAGCGCAGATTCGTCAAAGAGAACATACCCCCTGTTATTTTTTGCCAGACTTTTTTCCACTTTTTGATGATGCCTTTTGGTGTGCTAGGGATGTCTAGCAAGAACAACTCCGGGCTCAAGCCATGCGACGCCTGTCGCTGCGCCATGTTGGTCACGGACCCCTACTTAGTGTTGGTGCCTGGAGAGCGACCACGACACAAAGTCGTGCTTCAATTGTTGGGCCAGGGCGCCGAAAGCTTCGAGGGAGCGGTCCCTAAGTTAATAAGGGCACGGCATCCCATGCCCTGGAGGTCTCCCTGTCAATCCGGTCTCGGTCGAGAGGGAGGTTCGAGCACCGCTCCGGGGAATCAAAGTCCTCTTATTTCAAATCGTCAGGTAAGAGGCCTCACAAGAAGCCGAAGCGTACTTTGACTTCACCTTGTCTGTCGTGTGACGAGACGAAGGAACCTCGGCACTTGAGGCCCCGCTCCGGAGCGAGTGCCTGGGTCAGCTCCATGTTTCCCTCCCTTACTGGGCACGAGAGCGCCCCCGCCCAACTGAAGGAGTTCTATGACTCCATGTGCAACATATCTGGGCGGCCTGACCCTGCCGGCGTGCCTTCGGGCCCTGCAGACTCGGATGATGGAGTCCCCATGGGTTCCGTGCCTTCAGCTCTGGCTCCGTCGCCACAGCCTCCTACTGGACCCGTACCCGGGTCCGGACCAGCGCCAATCGCCTCTCCACAGCGACCTCCCCCGGCGCCGCGTCCGCAGCTAAGGTTCTCGGAGTTGCCTCCCCAATCCTCATTCCTGACGATACAGAGCTGGTCGGGCGTCCACCGACGCCAAGAACGGCACCGACAGAGCCGTACGGCTCCATGCCGTTTAACTTGCCCTGTTCTAAAGGGTTTGGAATGGTTTGGGAGGGGAGCAGGACCCCATAGAAAACCCGCAACCCCAGGACATGAACTGGAATGAGGAACAGGGTGAAGCGAGTGGCCAGGACACCTCTCCAGATTCTGGCATGGTGTCTCCCCCTATCCTGGATATGGCGGAGGGGGCATCATTCGCTATGGTGGTGCATAGGGCTGCGGAGGTCTTAGACCTCCAGCTCCCTACAGTGGCAGTTTAGATTAACGTCTTGACAGAGGTCCTGCAGCCTGGTGTTTCCAGCTCATAACCCTTGTTGCCTTTCAATGAGGCCTTGACTAACGTTATTCTGGGCACCTGGTCCAAGCCCAGCACAGGGACTCATGTGAATAGAACGATTGCCCGCCGCCATCGGTCTACACTGGGCTACCCAGTTTTCCTCACCGCCCACCCCACCCCACAAAGCTTGGTAGTTCAGCTTTGTGGCCCTGAAAGCCTTTTTACCATCCATCAAGGGAAGCCTAGTTCAGGTGTTCACAGACAACACTACCGCGTTGTGGTACTGCAACAAACAGGGTGGAATGGGGTCGTGGACTCTATGTCAAGAGGTCCTGCACCTCTGGACTTGGCTGGAACAACAGGGCATTTCCCTGGTGATTCAGCATCTGGCCAGTTCTCTGAACGCCAGAGCAGACAAACTCAGCCGAAGGTTCCTTGCGGATTACGAGTGGCATCTCCATTCGGAGGTGGTGCTAGGTTTTTTTCAGTGGTAGGGAGAGCCTTGGTAAGATCTGTTGACCTCCGAACAGAATGCACGTCAGCAGTTTTGTGTGTTGTAATTTCCAAGGCAGATCTGGCTCGGCAACGCTTTTCGTAATGAGTGGAGCTCAGGCCTCCTGTATGCCTTTCCGCCCATACCACTCCTACCCAGAGTGCTCAAGAAGATCAGGAGCGACCAGGCACAGGTCATTCTTGTGGCTCCAGATTGAGCACAGAGAGTTTGGTATCCCAAGCTTCTGGATATGAGCATCAATCCTCCGATCAGGCTGCCCCTTCAGGAAGATTTTCTGTCGCAGCAGCAGGGAAGGGTCTCCGCCTCCTTGCATGGAGATTGAGCGGTGACAGTTGATAGCTTTTGACCTTCCTACCAAAATCTGCAAAGTTATTCTGGCAGCCAGGCGTCCGTCCATGAAATCGGTATACGCCTGCTGATGGAACACATTTTGTAAATATTGCACAGAACGGTCTATCGTCCTCCTTATTTGCTTCTCTGGCAGATATTCTCTTGTTTATCCTTTCCTTGGCCCAGCAGGGCTCTGCTTTGGGCACTTTGAAGAGCTACCTTTCGGCCCTCTCTGCTTTTCTTTGGGTGCCAGCTCATCCTTTAATTTTTAAGTCCCCTCTCGTGCTGAGGTTTTTTAAGGGGTACCCACACTTGTTTCCCCCTTCTCCTTTTCTTATGCTACTATGGGACCTTCGTGTGGTCCTAACTTTCTTATTATTTTTTTTAAAACTTATCTTTTATTGATTTTTAAACATTGTTGAAAAATTACGGTTACAAGGCATATCATAATACTCATTTCACATCTTACATTGCATTAATTTTCCCATGAGATCTTTGCATTCAGTACTTTGATTTTGGCAGAAGGTCCTAACTTTCTTGATGTGCACACCATTTGAGATGCTGCACAACTGCCCTCTATGGTTGCTCGCTATCAAAACAGCCTTTTTGATGGCAATTACCTCTGCCAAGAGGGTGAGCGAACTGCAGGCACTGTCATCACAGCCTCCTTACCTGACGGTCTTTCCAGACAAAGTGGTGCTAAGAACTAGGGCATCTTTTTTTACCCAAGGTTGTAACTCCCTTCCATCTGGGACAGTTCGTTACTCTGCCCACTTTCCATGCACCTCCGCACACTTCCAAAGAAGAGGAGCGTCTCCACCGTCTGGACCCAAAAAGAGTGTTATTGTTATACCTTGATCGCACTACAGAGTTCCGGGTGGATGACCAACTCTTTATAGGGTATGGGGGAGCAAGGAAGTGGCAGGCTGTCCAAAAGAGGACCATATCACGCTGGGTTATCCTCTGTATCAAAATGTTACGCCTTAGCAAAGAAACAGCCTCCTGAAGGCCTTAGGGCCCATTCCACCAGGGCGAAGGCAGCCATCACATCCTTCCAGTGTGGTGTTCCAATTGCTAACATCTGCCAAGCGGTTACGTGGGCATCTCTGCACACGTTCTCCAGATACTATTGCCTTGATTCTCAGGTTCGCAAAGAGGGTCTGTTTGGCCGCTCTGTCTTGCAGGATTTCCTGGTTTAAAACTTTTCCGCAGTCCCACCTTTGAGGAAGGTATTGCTTTGGTATCTGCTCAAAGTTAAGAAATCTGCAGCTAGATGTCTCTATTAGATGGACTAGTTACTTACCTCCGGTAACGTCTTATCTGGTATAGACATGATCTGGCTGCAGATTCCTTACTGACTCACCCATCCTCCCCGCACTGCGGAATTGTTTTTAGTGTCAGGGCTAGTTCCCTTCAGGGCCCTAGCTTCTTTTTTAACACACCGTGGTCAGTCACTTCATGGGTCTGCGCATCTGGCGTGGAAAATTGTGAAAAGTACTGACGTCCGCTTGCTGGAGTGGCGGTTATTTTGATGTCTCCGAAGTCACGACGAAGACGTCATGCAGAGTCAACCGACGCCACCTACTGCTAAGTAAATTCATCCGGATCAAGCCCGACGCCTGGAAGTTCAGAGTTCAGGAATCTGGAGCTAGATTATGTCTCTACCAGATAAGGTGTTAACGAAAGTAAGTAACTTGTCCATTAGGGTGTGTAAAACAAACGAGAGGATAAATCACATCAAGAATGAAGATATTTGAAAAAAGCTCAATGATAGACCACACTTCAACATAAATGCATTAACCCTGAAAATTTAAATGATCTCATGAAAATTGTATTCCTCGATACCAACACTTATAGTATTGACATTAAGTTTTCTTTTGAAGTTTGCACACACCGCATCCCCTGTGCAGCTTTGTAGTATGTAACACCCAAAGTATAAATTAACAGACAAACGTCTCAATTTTGAATCCAGTATTGACTTCTACTCCTTGAACTTCTCCATTGTCAGTTTGTTGAAAGATTCGTATTTAGCAGAATCAGATTACAAAGAGTTTCACAAGCTTCCAGTGTCTCTTAGAATCACACTGAGGATCACAATGTTCATTCTTATTTATGAGGAGAAGATCAGGGGGCTAGAAGACATTACTTAGAATGTATAGGAAGATGGATGGACTTAATATAAAATAATAACAAGGGGCTGTGGTGCTCCATGACCAGGTAGCAGTTTCAATTTTTTCTGAAGTAAGCAAAGATCTTCGTATTGATCTCATTTCTTTAGCAAGAAAACTGTAGAGTGAGAGGATTGCTCTAAAGATAAAGATTAGGGGCCATATGTAGGTAGGCTAACATTTACCACTTCATAAATACCGAATTTTACCGATTCGGTATTTATGAAGTGGTAAATGATATGTAGGTAATGAGTCGGTAATTATTACCGATTCGGTAAAATTCGGTAATTACCGACTCGGTATTTACCGAATCGGTAATGAGGCCTACCTTCCCATTGATGGGAAGGTATGCCTCATTACCGATTCGGTAAATACCGAATCGGTAATGGGGGGAACACATGCAAGGGTGACAGGGTGTCACAATGACACCCTGTTGCACCCCTGAAACGGCCATGTGTGCACATGTGGCACACATACATGCCCTAAGGGCATGTATGTCTGCCACATTGCACACTTGTAGGCGCTTTGTAATGCATTTCCACATCCATTCTTCATTTACCACCAACTATTAGTTGGTGGTAAATACCGACTCTAAACATCACCCACACACTCCCCCTACATCTCATTTCTGTATTCGGAATTTACCGAATCGGTAAAATTACCGATTCGGTAATTTTACCGATTCGGTAAATTCCGAATACAGAAATTGTCCCCCTACATACCAATAGCCTAAATACCGGTCGGTAACGGTATAATTACCGAAAATCGGCCGTTACCGACCGGTATTTGGCTACCTACATGAGGCCCCAAATGTGTTATTTTAATTCCAGACTAATAGATCTTTGGTCTGTAGCTGTAATGTTTCCTCAGTTATCTGTAACAGGTGACTATGTATATTAAATAGGCCAGTTTATATTTATATTTGACTTCAATGGGAAGCCAATGCTGTTCTTTCAAGATCATGGTGATGTGGTCCAATTTTTGTAGTGCCTGACACTGAACTTGCTGCTGAATATAGGATCACAGTGAGTGTTGACAACGTGGATTTAGGAGCTGCTTTATGGTGACATGTCCATAATCCAGTATGGGAGATTATAAGAGCTGGGACCACCAGGTGAAAATTAAAATGTAAAAAGGAGCATCTTGCAGCTGTATATTGATGGTGATGGTGATGGGGACGGGGACAATTTAATTTAATTCATTTGAAAGGTCAAAAAAAAATTGGGGTCAAGTCTGAGGAAATTTAATGACATCCACTATGATTTTTTTAAAGTCAATCCTCAATGATATGAATATCTTGGGAGTAAAAGTTGATTCTGCACGTATTGTTGAACGATTGACACCTATATCATATTTTATAGCAGGTCCATTTACAATTTGAACAAAATAAGAACAAGTATTGAACACTGAAGTTCTCTAGGTGATGGGTAAGAGAAGAAAATTCCACATCTTTGGGCTTGGTAAGGAATTAGGTAAACCACTTCAGTACATTTCTTGTGAATCGCATCCCGTCCTCTAAGAACTTGTTGTTTCTGTAATGATCAGTGACATCATAGGCTACAAATGCATTCGGAAGGATGAGGAGGCATGTGTCACTTTTGTCCAACATGCCATGAAAGTCCTCAAGCATTTTTAAGTTCGCATTCTGTCTTTTAGCTCTGAAAGAATTCATATTGAGGTGGGGCTAGAAGTTCATTCTTGGTGATTTACGATGACCGTTGTTCTTCCATTTGCTTCTCTAGACCTTTATCCAGTGGAACAGTTCTGATGCTTGTTAGATGACAGAAGTGATTTTTGTAACATATTTGTATTGAGTTTTAGAAGAACTTGCAAACTCATATCATGACATCTTATCAGGTCCATTTAAAGGGTGTTACACTCCAATGAAGTATTATAGAAATCTCAATGATAAGTAGCAAATGCACCAGGTGTTCATATACCGTTCGGTTTCTTCCTGTTCTGAAGCAATAAGTTCTTAACTGTGCGAAGGCTTGGTCATAAGGGTGGTAGGTAGTGGTTAATTTGAGCCGGGACTTTCTGTTGCTCGGGACCTGCACTTAATTGTAAACACTGGCGCTTGAAACAGTCTGCCACAGGTGTCTACTAATTAAAAATGACAATTACCAGCAACCCAAGCCATTCTTATGGCTTTGGAGGCCTGAAATAGTCCAAATCGTCACACTTGTAGGAGTGTGATTGTTAGTAGTTGTGTTTTTACTATAATTTGCAACATGGCGGGACAATGTGTGGTGCATGCTCCAGTGGCCTCCTGACGACAGCCCTGGCAATTTTTTTTTACAAATTAAGTACTGGTGGTAGGATATCGTAGTGTTCAAAGAGGTGTTCATCTACTCCATATTATCTCATCATATTAATGTTCATTCATTTAGTTGGCGTATTCAATACATCTTTGCAGGCATACATGCTATACTTGTATGCATAGTCAAACTACAAAAAATCAGTAATTGAACAGCAAACCATACCAAGTAGAAACAAAGGGCAGCCAGTTAACGGGGGCTGTTCTAGATTTGTGAATACTGTGGACATAGTGGTAATCTGACATCTCAGTTGGTGGAGCATTGTGGGTTATAAGTACCACTAAGAGCAAAGTAGGCAGAGTCAACTACAATAGGGAGAGGGTAGGGCTGCAAGCTCTGGCACTAAAGAGGGTGGGTCCTCCTGGGTCTCCACTGGTTCTCGAACGACGTATAGAATTGCTTCTCATGCTTTCACTATTTTGATTTTTAATTTTATATAGCGCTCGAATGCCCGGAGGCCTCTTAGCGCTGCTTCTAATATTGGTATGATAAAGGATGCTAACACTAGGTATTGAAAAGCCAGGTTTTTAGAGATTTCCTGAAGAGCCTTAGATTGGGGCTGGTTGTTAGTGTTAAAGGGAGCGAATTCCATAGTTTAGTGTTGCTGCAATGAAGCTTCTCCCATCCCAGGAAGCTCTTTTGGTTTTGGGGATCACTAAAATCCCGGCAGCAGATGATCTTACATTTCTTGATGGGGTATACCATGTAAAGTGACCTTTCAGATAGTCTGGGCATACATTATGGAGCGCCTTGAAGGGTATGCATTATGATTTAAATTTTATTCTTTTATCAATTGGGAGCCAACGCAGTTTGGCGAATCCCTGCAATACTGATCGGTATTTCAGGATGCCCAAGAGCAGTCTTGCTGATGCATTTCGCAGCATCTGTAATTTCTGAAAAAGTCTTATTTGAATATTTAGAAAAAGAGCATTTCCATAATCCAATCTGGATACAGCTAGTGCTGTCATGACCGTCTTCCGAAAACTGGATGGGATGAAAGGGCAAATCCTTCTGATCTTTACGATGAAAAAGCCTGATGAGATTAGGGCATTCATCTGATCTTTAAAAATAATTTTACCATCAAAGATGATGCCCAAATTACTCCCCTTTCTCAGAGGTGACGGTAATGATCCCCTATCCTTTGGCCACCAGTTGGTTGACCAATTGGAAGTATCCTTGCTTTGGAGGAGAACCTCTGTTTTTGCAAAGTTACGTTTTGGTAGCACTTTTTGGCTTCCTGGTGAAGTTCCAGGCTTTCTTATTACGCCCATTTTATTACACCACTTTTCCATTGTGAAATCTTGGGACCCCTTGGTGACTTCCATCTATTTGCTATCCATCGTTTGCCTAAAAGCAACATCAAATCAAATAATGGGCTTATTTTCTTTGTTTTTTTTATATATAAAATCTTTTTTATTGCGTTTCATCAACAGAAAATAAAATGAAACCAACAAGTAGTGTCATGTCGCCACAGGCACATAGCAGAAAAACATACTTTAGTCCCAAAACACACCGCATATATGGCAGCATCTGGAAGCAATAACAATCTATGTTTTTTTACCGTGGTCTGTAGTTCATTCATCCTCAGAGATGTCTCCGTCTCGATTACTCCCTCCCCCTCCATGTGACCCCCAAGCAGTGGCTTGTTATCTTTTCCTCCTTGGGGGGCGGGTACATAACCCCTTGGAGACCAAAGAAGATAAATATATTTTGTGGACGAAACCAGAAAACTGCCACCAGTTATCTCTAGACTTTGGAGCAACTGGCTAATATTGTTGCATTGTTTAGAATCATTCATCTAGCTGAAATGTGCAAAGTAGTATTATGGTGCATGGCGACGCCTGCTTTTCATGGTCCCCTTTTGTGGAATTTGATGCTCATAAAGCTAGCCAGGCAAGACATGTCTTGCTGAGTAGTCAGTTTATCTATAATACCTTCAATTCTGTTGTACTTGCTCTTCAGGATTCTGCTTGTTACTCACTGCAGAACTTGAAGATTGTAGGAGGTTGGCTCAGTTTATGGTGCATTCTTATTTAAGTGAAGCACCCGCACTAATCCAGACAACCCATATGGTGATTGCAGTCGTCTTAGAGAACCATAGAAAGCTCTCTAAGTGGTAGCTGTGGGGAGCAAGCCTACAGGTTTAGGCCAGAAGGAGTGTTAAGCAGTCTGTTTTACCAGAACTAATCATGTAGTGTAGGTTCAACGGAAAAAAAAACACAGTGTAGTTCTAAAAATTGTTATATTTATTATTTCACACTCCCACCCGAAGATATCAACACAATACACATAATATTTCAAAAGTAGAACAGGTAAGTAGCCCAAATACACAGTGGTCCCAGGGCCGGGGGGGTGGAACCAAACCCTATACTAATGAAGTGGAATGCGACCTGCGAACAAAGTCAAGACTTGACCCATAAGAGCTGGGGACCCAAGGAACCACCTGAGGTAAGTACCCAGGAACCCCACGGAGGCTGTGTGCAGAGTGGAAACACAGCTGTGTACTCAATGCCAGTCAATGGGGAAGTCGCGGTTGCAGTTTTGAAGAAGGACCTTTTCCAGTGGATCCTGAAGAAACCGTCTGGAAGATGGAAGGTTGGAGAATCACTCCACCTGTGGATACCCCAGGAACCAAGATACCTACACCAGGGAAGCCGTTTGCATAGGTGTGAAGTGACGTCGGAAACCGCCGGAGGACTTCAGTGAAGATGCCACTGGCGAAGAAGGTGAAAGAGTCCAATGGAATCCAAGGGTGTATTCTTGAAGAGAAGTACCTGCAAGCAGAGGGAACAGAGTCTATGCCACTCGGGAGTGACCAGGTGGCAGGGAAGACCAATGAGCACCGATGACGGAGGATTTGGAGAGTTGATGGTGACCTTGTCACTGCGGTTGTGAGCACCAGGCGACGCTGTGGAAGACCAGAAGCAATTCACTGAAGTCGGGAACAAGGGGGTCGGTGTCCGGCGGGAGCACCAACAAGCCTTGGCAGCAACAGCAGAGCTGGAAAATGAAGAAGGTTCAGTGTCGGGACCAGCAAGGTCAAAGAGACACCCCAAATGCAGGAGAGTCAGAGCCGGCCCGAGCATGCAGGGGAGCCCACTGAAGTCGTAGAGGACCCACAGGCCTAAGGCACAGGAGTCGCAAGAGGATCTCGAGCAGCTCACCAAGAATGTAGGCCCATGGTGCACAGGATGCGGTGAGGACCAAGATCTTGGTAGCAAGAGATGCTGGAGATTCTTGTAGCCTCGAAGTTCTCTGGAGGACAGAGTCAACAAGCTTTGGCAACAGCAAGTCAACGCTGTGCACAGGGGTTGTGTTCCGGCTGTTCCAACGCAGGATACTGGACTCAAACTCTGTGAGAAGACAGTGCAGGCCTCGAGGGAGTTGCAGAACCACCGCCTGTGTTGCTGAGCCTTTCGGAGTCCGTAGGCCCTCAGGAGAAGCAGACTGGCCAGCTTCGTTGTGGTGTCTGCAGATGTAGGGGTGTGACTCCTTCACTCCGAGGCAGATTACTTCGGGTGTCCTTGATTCCCACAGGCCTGGAGAAGAACCTGGATGAAACACAGACACAGATGAGCCAGAAGACTTGCAGGACGACGAGACCAGGAGGAGCAGGAGTTTTCCTTGTTGCAGTCTCTGTTCAAGGCGAAGTCCAACGTGCCCAGATGAAGTGGAAGTAGAATTGGATCTGAATCTCGTCCCACGATGAATCTGAAGAGCCACCCACAGGTAAGCCTTTTAGTACCCAAAGGAAAGGGTTGGGACGATTCAGAGGTCCCTCCCAGAGGAGAGGCAGGACACAGGGGAGGATGCTTCCATGTCCTTTGTTCAGTTTCGTGCCAGAGCAGGAGCCAACGGTTCCCTGAACTGGTTTCAACTGGAGTATGCAATGAGGGCACCAAATGTGCCTTCAAAGCAGTCTGGTGGTGCTGGCAAGCGCCCCCACCCCAGCCCAATACACTAATTCCTGTCTGGGAGGTGGTCATACCTCCCTGTGACAGGAAACCTAGTGTTTCACCTTCCACTGTTCAAGCTTAGCTCAGCAGCAGGAGGGCAGAATTGGGTATGTGGTCGGCAGCAGCACTAGCTTGCTGTAAGACCCTCAAAGCCTGGTACAGGGAATACAGAGGGCTCCCTAGGGGAGCCTACCAGTTCCTGGGACCCTACGTCCAACACTGGAATCGGTGTTGATTCCAACATGTTTAATACCAAACATGACCAGTTTCGTTGCAGCTAATATATAGTTAGACATCTCTTAATTGACTTGATGTCCACTATATGTATAACATTTCTGACTGCACTTACAAAGCCTGGAGAATCGACTCCTGGGTATGTAAGGGGTTTCCTGCTCATGCAAGGCACCCTCACACTTATAACCTCACACCCTGCCTCCAGGGTTGAAAGGCCTATCTTAGGGGTGACTTATGCAGTGACCTCATATATAAAGAAACGTAAACAGGCTGCAATGGCAGGCCTGTAGTCACAGTTTGAGTAGTCTCTCATGGGTGGCATAATACATGCTGCAGCCCATGGGAGACCCCTGGTGTACCTATGCCCTGGGTACCTTAGTACCATATACTAAGGACTTAAAAGGCTACACCAGTAGCCAATTAGGAGGGTACCAAAGTACTTACCATAGTCCAATTTAGGGAGAAAGCACGGTGACTGAGGTCCTGATTGGCACGATTCCAATCAGACTAGCCCAAAACACACTGACACCAGGCAAAAAGTTGAAATGAGCAGTGCCAGTTTCAAGAGCATTGTTTAGCTGTTTTTGATGTCATAATGGTATGATCACAAACACTACTAATGTTCGCTGTGTAATTTCTAATGACTTTCCTGATCTAACCATTCGATGTCAGGGGTATAGAAAAAATGTGAATCTATGAAACTAATAAATATATCAAATCTGTATCATAGATACGTAACATATATAACAATCTAATCTCCTTGCATGTATGTTTTGGTTTTCCTAGGTATGAAACAGCTATGCACAGTTTGATTGATATCGCAGCTGCCACATCTAATGGAAAGTGGGAAGAAGCTAATCAGTTATATCAGTGTGCAAAGGAATCCTGGAAGGAATTGAAAGATCACCCAAATCTAAGGTAATCTTGTGGAAATATCATGCATATGACGTTCCATGACCCATATGTTTACGGTGGGAATTCTGGTATCTGATCCTAATCGGCAGGTAGTCAAACCCATTACAAAATGCTGATATATCAGATGTGTCATATTGCAGGTGCACTGCATTATGGGGCCAGCTGTGTCATCACAAATATTCCATTGCAGTTAGGAAAGGTAACACACGACCATCCTATCACTCTCCCCACCGAGAAAATAATTATCCCCGGTTTGTTAAAGAGCCCACAAATAGTATGGGGACCCATTGCACAGATGGAATGTCTAATTATATTATTATGGTAAAATGTAATCTGCAATATTGGTGGGATGAGATATTTTATTCACTTACCTTCACTTCCATTCCGGGAACTTAGCTTCTCGTATTCATGGTTAGGGCAGAACATTTTCCTATTCTTTAACTAGCATTATTAAAGCCAACAAGCCCGGATTTTTTCCACTTTTACTTTTTTACTTTGCTATATTTGTTGACCAAGCATGAAGGTGTTTTGTCTACAGCTTTTTAACAGTGTGCGTGGAAGGAGAATCCATGCTAGGAAACTAGTATGTGTTTAGTACATAGGCAGTGTACTTGTTTGTGGGGGGTGAAAAGCTGTCCCATAGCCCCAAGTGTGATTTTGGCAAAGAGATGTATTGTGCTTGCCTATTTGTTTATTGTATTGAAATAATGACCGTGATATTTGTGGCTCTTTATTTTACATGTTTCTCCTGCAAGACATCTTCAATAATAATTGTGAATATGGAATATCTCCTTGTAAAGAATCAATAGGGGCAGTGAGAAGCATACTTGGAGAGGTTCACTCAGCTTCCTAAACAGTTCCAGAAAATATCAAGGGGAGGGAAACCACACCATTCTCGAGACCAGGACCTCTTATAAAATTGTAATGTGACCCTCAACAGCTAGTTTCTATCAGCAGTATACCACTGAAGTATTAATAGCTGTTAGCTTCATCACTGCGTCTTACCTCCACCTAGAGGAAGAGTCTCATTGATGTAGAGACATGGTGGGATCTGTGAAAAAGTGCAGTGAAAAAAAATTACCTCATACCCCGGACGGGTGCTATTTTATTAAATCTGGGATAGGGGTAAGATTAAGAAGGGTGAGATGTATTGAGGATAGGTTATATATCCTTATCATCTATAAAAGTGATCAGCATGTTTCAGCCTACTTGCGCCTGGAAAAAGTCATCGGCTTTCTTCGGGGCCTCAATATATCAGATCCCATTAGTGCCAATTGGGTCAATCCCCACTGGAGCCTCGCGGTAAGTACACTGACTTACTCAGTCTGGGAAAAGAATTGCTATTCCCTCAGAAGGGGAATGCCAGGGCCCCATAGGACGCAGGGAGGAGGAGGGACAGTTGCCAGCACAGCCTTCTTTAAATCAGGACAAAAGTTGTTGTAGAGCTTTTCTCCCGTACTTCACTCTTTGCGTCCTCCATGCGTGGTGGGGAGGACATAGAGTGAACAAATGGTTTCTGATGTATTGAGGTCATGAAGAAAGCTGACAACCTTTTCAGGTGCAAGTAGGCTGAAGCATGTCGACCACTTTTGTAGATGTTAAGGATATATAACTCATTCTTCACATTGTTGTGACTTTTCCTAACACCCAAAAAAGCACAACTCAGATAGGTTTCTACTATAGAGAATAGTTAGAATATGCCTTTATATCTTTTCACTCTATAACTATGAGGGTAACTCTGGACACTATACTCTAGAACTAGACGAAGAACCCTATTATTTAATTTACATATTTATGCACTACCCACCTCTCATAGGAGGTGTACATATTATTTGTAATACCATTTGATACTCCACTCAAATGAGGAAAATGATGCTTTTTTTACAGATGCAAGCTCGCCATAATTCCATAAATCCATTCAGACTCTTGTTTCTCCCACATCTCTCTCTCCAGTTTAAAGAACACAGGGATTTATAAATAAATTCCAGTCTACACCTCTGTTTTAAATTAACATCTAGTGTTATTAAATTTGGATGTCATCAAATCTGATCTACGGTGTGCGCCAGAGTGCCGGCAACCAAGATGACTGCATAATAAGTGAGGCTCCAGTGATCTGAACATACAACAGCTGCATCCTCACCGAATAAGAGTAACTGGACATGTCACACGGTCAATCTTTTACTGCGTGATGCAATAGCTATCAGTATTTTGCTCCAGAAAGCTGGGTAGCCTTTGGATTCTGCCAGATGCAGCGCTGAATACTCGCGGCTCTGATTGTTACCTTCTGTATGCTCATGTCATACTGCGCTGTCTACTTGAGTAGCTAGTCAGGAGGACGTGCGATGCTGTTGGCTGCCGCTCTAGATGTTGATGCCGGCCCAGGCTGAGACTTTGGGGACTGAGGACTCTGGCAGCTGTGGCTGGGCCGAGCGTCACCCTTGAGCCAGATGGGCTGCGGTGGATCACCTCTAGCCTGCTCTGCCAACGGGCGGCCTGGGCTTTCAGCCCCCTGTATGGCCTGTTGGGTTTTGAGTGATGCGCCTGGCTCTCTTGACTTTCTAGCTTTGCTGCTCCGGACCCCCAGTCCATCCTGGAACCGGACTTACAATTGTGTTGCAGAAAATTAAGGCTAGTCTTCAGGCTAACGATAATAAAATTAACTCTCTCACCGTGCGCCTTGACAAATTCCAGCAGTGGGTGGACAGCCAGGACTTCAGACTCACTTAGGTGGAGACTCACATATCTGACATGGAGGATATGCAAAGTTGGACTGGTGATTTTGTGATTGCATTGCAGCACGAGTATAAAATGACTTGGAGGGCCGATCACGGCACAATAATATTTGTATCCTGGGTGTTCCAGAATCAGCTATGCTCAACAATATGGAGATTTTTGTTCAGGAACTTTTAGACTCACTGTTTGGCCGCCATGAGTTTTCTAATGTCTTCATAGTGGAGAGAGCATACCAATCTCTGGCCCCAGTTCCAAAACACAGACAAAGCCCCAGACCTTCTGAATTGTAGAGATAGGGATCTTGTACTGAAACTGGATTGTGCCTCCCCTGACCTCCTCTGTCGCAGATCTCATTCTATCCTGGCTTCACCCTTGCTGTTCAGGAGGCTTGGTCGTCATTCGTGAAAGTCAAGAAAATTCTCTGTAATAAAGGCTTGAAATACACACTTTTTCCAGCAACTGTGAGCTGCCACGGACTTCATTGAATAATATGTCCCAGCGAAATATAGTGCAGCAGGTTTTGCATTTGGCAGTCTGAGGAACACTTGATGAGAATGACTAGATACACTGGATTAACATTGCTTCATACGCTGTTCTGTACCAGTGGCCTAACTGTGGCAGCTCTGTAGTCTCATATTTCCTTGTTCTGATCCTACTCACTGGTTTCTTGTAATGACCCTTTTGTAAGTTTACTTTAGAGCACTCTCTAGGAAACTATCCGACCACAGTGTAACATAGATCATCTTGTGACCACATAGTCACATGCTGTTTGTCCCATTATGCCATTGTTAGTTTTATCCCTTTACAGTCTGGTGATGACAAAATGATTTAAATAACTGTCATGCTCTCTGATAACTTCCGGAGTTCCCGCTGTGCTCCTGGCCTCTCACCTCTCCTCCCTCCCACCATTTGCATGGAGTGTGCACGGGGTCTCTGTTACCTGCATGGTCATTTTTCTTGTTTTTGGTTGACATTGACTGGGTACTCACTGACGTTTGGAGTTGGTGTGGGTGGGAGTTATTTGTTCTAGTTATATTGCTCTTTTCCATCTTCGTTATTTTCCACAGCATAATGTCCAGGTACTGCTCTGCAACACTTGGGGTATTTGAGTGGGTGGGGGTGTTTGTGGATGCTCCAGCTTCTTCCTACAGTTATTTCCCTCTAGTGGTATGGTAATCTTCAAAACATAGAATGTGCGGGGTGTTAACAATCCCTGCAAGGCTAGACAGGTTCTCGCATACCTCAGCCATCAACGGTTTGACATAGGGCTCCTGCAGCAGACCCACTGCTCTTCCAGTGGCACGCTCACATTTGCTAAAGCTTGGGACACGCAGATACTTTTCTTCTAATTCCACCTAGTCGCTGCCATACTAAATGAACCTCGATTTTTCATTGTCAATCTCTAAGATCCAGATGTGGATATTCCCAAGTTACTTGATGCTCTCCTCAGCCTCTGCAGTAAATACAGGGACAGGCCACATTCTAGAGGGGAGATTTTAACACATCTCTTCCCACACAGTTAGATAGAACCTCCACGAAGCTGCAACCCACATCAAAGGCTAGTCACGCTCTAGCTCAGGTCACAATTGTGCGATGTGGTAGATGCTTGGCGCACACTTCACCCTAATAAGTTGGCTTACACTTACCGCTCCCATGTGAATGGCATATCATGCAGGCTGGGAATGTTGTTTCCATCTCACCCACTATGCTGTATGGTTCGTAGCTGTGCCATTCTCCCTTGCACCCTTTGACCCACTCTCCGGTCGTGTTGGTGTTAGCCAGTCCAGGTCCTCCACCTCACTCTCATAGTTGACGATTATGTAGCACTGAATTGCAGAACTCTGCCTTCCGCACTGTTATCAGGGAAGCCAATGTCAAATATTTTCAGGTCAATGAGCACTCAATTGCTGAGGTGGCAACTCTATGGGAAGCTTTCAAAGCTTTCATTCGGGGAATGTGTATTTCTTAAAGCGGCGGAGGTTCCTACGTCCGTTTGGGGCTGATTGGATCACCTTATTTTGGCTATCGGGCTTGGTTGCGATGCTTTGGTGAAGATGATTGCCCCGGTTGGATGCTGGCCTGGATCACTCGGAGCCCAACGCTCTCTGAACACATTGTTGCTACATACACGGACAGTGTTACAACTGACCCAGTTGAAATCCTTGCAGTTTTCCGCCAGTATTATGAAACTCTATATATAGCCTCCCTTAACCATAGTGTATCTGATGCCTCCCACTATCTTGATCATGTTGCTTTGTCTTGGTTGGAATGCCCTATCTAGGGACTGTTTAACGCTCCGATCTTCCTGGCGGACATCAAGATGGCTATTATGAGCATTCTCAGTGATAATGCACCGGGTGGAGTTGGTCTCCCGGTAGATTTCTACAAAGCTTACATTGACCTATTGGCACCCTGCCTTCCTGACATATATATCGCTCCCAATCATGTGGGAAGGCTCCCTCCCTCCACTTTGGGGGTGGTCATTGCAGTTCTGTTGCAACCTAATAGAGACTCTGTATCCTGCTCTTCGTATAGACCTCTGTCCTTCTTGAATACCAGCAGTAAGATTCTTACAAAGATCTCGACACAGCGTCTAAGTCCTTAATGCAGTTTCTGGTGTTGCCAGATCAATCTGGCCTCATACTTCAGAGGTCCAAAGATTATAATCTACGAACTTTGATGGCTATTCTGCTTTGTATGGACCCAATGCTCCCTTTGGTTGTGGTCCTGCTTGATGCAGAAAAAGGCTTTGATGCATTGGAATAGCCATACATGATGGAGGTACTTCAACGCCTTGGGTTGGTTTTCTATTTCTTGTCGCTTGTCTCTCCGCTGTACAGCCCTCCCTTGTCATGCGTTAGGGTGCAGGAGCTAAATTCGCAGGCGTTTGCGATACTTGTGTTATGCTGCCCTGGGGTCCTCTCCTCGGGATGACGATGATGCTAGTTATGGGTCCACCTCCCATCCGTCCCCAGTCCGGTGTATGTATAACGCCCTCGGACTTGGGAGACAGGTGGGCGAGGGAAGGAAGGGTAGGGACCGCGGGGATGGAGACCTGAAAAGAAAGAAGATGACAGATTACTCCAAGGCGGTTCTTCAGGGCTCAGCTCCCACCCTGTGCTTGTGATTACTGCTCACCTGGGCTTCGGTCCTCCCTGCGAGGTATGTCCGCGCAACACCAGAACTGCTTAAGTCCCGTGTGTGGGCTAGGACAGGTGGCTACCGCGTTACTTCACGGGTAGCTGGGACGTAGAGCCCAGTGTCTCGAAGGGGTGGATTGGTATCTGGGATAGGCGCTACCACTCAACGCCTCTCGGAGTTTGCGGAGGAGCGCTCGGAGGGCTCTAAACTTCTTCCGTTCCTTTACGGAGAAGTCCAGGGTCAAGCGATGACTGTTCCTGGCGCTACTACGTCACGCCCTCAATCCTTGGGCGGAGGAGCGCTAGGAGCCGGATCGGGTTTCTCCCGTGCCGGATACGACGGAACCTGAAGGGAAGGCGGTGCGGAAACCCGGCGCTTCAACGTCACGCCCGGAATCCTGGGGCGGAGGAGCGCGGAGGGGTTTCGCACCAGCAAGAAGAAGGTGATCTCTGGAAGTATTGCTCGCTGCCCGCAAACTGAGCAGAGAGCCTAGCGGAGAATGTTGTCGGCGTTGCTGGCAGCGCCAGCGGAGGAGGAGGGCCACGAGGCGTAGCACACCCCGGTAGAACTAGGCAAGTTACCTGGATCTCCTAGCAAGCAGGAAACGGAGGCACCCTGGAAACGGAGACAAGCGGGAAGCCAAGATAGCGTCCGAGTTCGAACGCTCAGCCTCGATGAAAGGAATCATTGGCCCCGCCTCCTGGGAGGAGCCGCGTTAAGTGTGCTTCCGGAGATCACGTGATGCCGGCCGGCGCCTGGGATTCTGGTTGTTGGTGTTCCAGCGCCGCTATCGTGCGGGGCGGCGTTTCGAATCGTGACAACTTGTGACACCCGGCAGGGATGTCCATTGTCCCCTCTGATTTTGTCCTGGCAATCGAACCGTTTGCATGCTATGTAAGGGTATTCCATGCCCTGAGTGGCCTGAAGCTTGGGGCTTGCTCTCTTCTCATTTCTATGTATGTGGATGCTGTAATCCTTTTTGTCCAGAAACCGTAGGAGAATCATCATCTGTCATCTGTGAAATAGTTCAATTTGGAGGCCAGTCCGGGCTCCACATTAATTGGGCTAATTCTGAACTGTACCCTCTTACTGAATCTTATTGATTCATGTTACAGAATACCCACTACAGTGGAGTCTACAGGGTCAAATATTTGGGTCACACGATCTCATGCTGACCTCATTAGGGAGAACTTAGGTGTGGTGTTAGACACATTACCAGCGCAGGTGGAGAGATGGCTTTGATTGCCCCTCTCTATGAGAGGCTGCTTTCCAGCGGTGACAATGGTTGTATTGCCAAAGTTTCTCTACTAATTTGCTAACATCCCTGTGGATCTCCCGCAGGTTTTCTTCAGACAGCTACATCAGCTATTCCTCCTTTTCATGGGGGCTGCGCACCAGCCCAGAATTGGTTGGGAGGTAGTAGTGTAGCCCCTACTGCGGGGAGGTCTTGCGGTTCTTGACTTTTATACATATTTCCCATTGTGTGCGCTGTTAGGCGCAGCCTCCCATCTCTGAGGCGCACCTCGGGGTGGAAAGGACAGTTGACAGGGCACTGGACATACCAGATATACTATCTGTTAAGCCGCGCGGGTTGCTAAGGAGGATATGGATGTCATTGCATGTATGTGTCCATCATAGTGGTGCATGGCGACCCTGGGGGGGCCGTGAGACTCCTTACTCACCGCTCAGTCCCCTATCGGACAACCCCCTGCTCCCCCCAACGTGCGAACGTCATATCAAATCCTTACTGAAGAAAGCTAATTTGTATGTGTTGGGTGATCTTTTCGCCGATGGTGCTTTTATGACACTTACTCGTTAGGTCTCGCCTGAGCCAGCGCTTTAGCGCTGCTCTCGCGAGAGCTTTTGTAAATGGGGGATCTGGAAGTGCAAACGAGTGCTTTCAGGCCTCCAAATACAGTGCATGTGCGCCGGGCGCGCGCACCATTTGGCAGCCTGCGTGCTCACTTTCATGTCCGCTTTGATGTCCTCAGTGAGCCTTGCGGGCACTGAGGACATCAAAGCGGACGCGAAAGTGCACACCATTTGCTTTCACTTTCGCGTACTTCTCGCTCCCCGTCTTTATTTCTCATCTTTAACCCCTCGCGGTTTCCACTCTCAGACGTTTCTTCTACTTAGCCTCATATTCGCCTCTGTGACTCTTCTGTCACTCCCACCTGTTTCTCTCTCGTTCCCTTTTCATGATTTTACCTTTTGTCCCCAACAGCCGGGCCGTGGGCTTATTACCTCCTCCGTGATTGCGCGGACGAAAAACAATCTTGTCGCCTAAGCAGAGCCACCCCGGACTGTGTTTTTACGATTTGCTTAACTGCAGTGTTGTCCAAACGGCTCCCACCGCCTTATTCATGTGCGTTCTTATACAGAGCACCAAAAAATGCAAGCACACACCAAGGGCACCTTCCGGAGGCCTGTCTGGGTTCCCGATGGATGATTCAGCGGGAGAAGGGCCTACAGGCTTCATTGCCTAGAAAAACCATCCCCACTCACTGTGGTCCTAGAAAATACAGCCAAGCATGCCCCCCACGTCATAAGCAACATGCATGCACAGATCCGTGCGCTTCCTATGGAACTGCTGGCGTCCACAAGCCGCCTTATAACAATGCTGTGATATTTGCAGACCATTCTGCAGTGTGAAATGGTGTCCGTCTGCAAGCCCTAGGCGCGAAATGTCCCGGCATCGCAGAGGTTTCTGCTTGACTAAATTCTTCTACATGTATTTAATTCTGACTCTAGCCTCTTCATGGAGGAGATGTTTGCAGTGCCTGCAAGCATACGCCAATGGCACCTTCCGGAGGCCTGTCTGGGTTTCCGATGGATGATTCAGCGGGAGAAGGGCCTACAGGCTTCATTGCCTAGACAAGCATTTGCAATGCATTAGGTCTCGCATTTACGCGAGTTTGAGCTATTGACATTGCAATTAACAATGCCTATTGGCATTGTCATTTACAATGCCAATAGCTTTAACTCGTGTAACTGCGAGACCTATTGCATTGCAAATGCTTGTCTGAATAGATGTGGCCAGACCCCCTTACAGTTCTAGCCTATCATAGATGTCGCTGTATGGCCATGGCTGGCTTCCCAGCTTTCGCCACAGAGCCTGTTGAGATGGCGCTCCTCAGCACGTGCTTCCAGAGGGCAGATGAGGCCCCTGCCATTTCTTTTCTGTACCCCCTGTTCTCGAGGTTTGAACTGACCCACATGTTGAGGCCCCCCAGAGATGGGAGATAGCGTTGGGATACACGCTTGCTCCTAAAACATGGAAGCGCTGCTGTGCACATGCGAAAGACACGCCGTCAGCTACAGGCAGAAGTTGATGCGTTTTAAGTTTCTGAAACAATATTATTATACACCTGCTCGGGTAGCCAGATTTGGATTTAAGTGAGTTGTAAAATATGTGGTTCGGAGCGTGCTGATTTCTTGCATACCTTGGGGTTGTTTGAAGATTTTACAATACTGGCATGAGGTCTGCCGTGTGTGACGTCACGGCGATTGCGGTTGAACCTTCTCCCCAGCTGGCGCTGCTGGGTGACACGTCAGGAGTCCCTCCTGCTTACCGGCGCTCTGCATATCTTCCTGGTCCTGGCGGGTGGCCGTGGTCTGGTGCATACTGGATGGCCCACAGCTGCGTAGAGGCTCCGAGATGTTGCGTATATGGCGGAGCAATATGCTGAAGAGCGCACCCTTGCGTCACACCCTGGAGATATTTGGGAGCCCTACAGAACATCCCTTTTTCTGCTCTAACTCGCCTCCAGTCAGTTCCCCATCCCCGGATGCGGAGCAACTCACTGGTGCTCCCCCCGCCGCTCCTCGTGCAGTTGTCGTCTTCTATGCGCTCTATGCCTGTTGGGTGCCTGCTGGTCTCTGGGGGTACCTGTCATTTATATTGCTTCATTCAATGTATGCTCTCAGTCTGTGGAAATTGTTAGATTTCGGTTTGTAACGATTAAAACTAGTAAATAAAAATATCCCCAAAAATATCTGATCCAACCACTGCATTATCTCCTCGTTAGTTATCCTCGCCACATGACTAACGAAGTGAGCTTCAGCTCCACCACAGAACCCTCCAAAGCAAAAGTTAGCCTCCCATGCCTCCCATCCCTTCCCAATATGGCCGACCCTTACCCCTATGACACTATAAGAGAAGGGCCGGCCCAACCCCAAAGCCTGTTTTTTTTGTTCTGCACTCTCTCCGGAGCGCTTCAGGTGAGTGGTGCCTGCTGTAGCAGCTGCGTGGGTCCATGGTTGGAGGTCCTGCTATAGCGGACCCTAGGGGCTTGGACTTTGTTTATTCCCCCTGCCTGTTGCCCCCGGTGTGTTTGGCGGTTGCTGATTTCTTGTACCGGTCAGGCTCTGCTTTAGCGAGCCGTGGGTGTTCAGGGTGAGGGGGGGGGGGGGGAAATGCGCGGGATACGAACTTTCGGTTCCCTTGTGTATGGCCTTGATTGCTATGTCATTCCCTTCGCCGCCTTGGCTCTCACCTGTTACGGAGGGGTGCTCTTCGTTTCCGCCTCGTCCTTCGTTTTACTGGTCCCTGCCCCGAGCCGTGTGATCATCTTCCCACCTTCCCTCGGGCGTTGGGGGGGGGGCGGCGGCTCTGCGGGGTTTGGAACAGCCGGTTCAGCTCCGGCGCGGCGTTTCTGCTAATGCCGGTGCAGCCATGGTGTGACGCTTGTATCCCTGCGTCCGGTTGTTCCCTTCCGGATTGGGTGCCCTCCGGGGTCGGCGGCGTTGCTGAGCGCTGTTTGGTACTCGCGGCTGTGGGCCGGCTCGCTACCAGGGGGCGGGGCTTCGTTGCGAGTTTCTCCCGCCTTCCCTTTCCTTTTAAGAAGCTGGGGTTTTCGTTTCCCTTTCGTGCCTCACTGTGCCTGGTTCGTGTGTTTACCTTGCTGGTTTGTGCTGGGAATTTTACGCTTCCTCCAGGATGGACGGTGAGGATGTCCCTGTTGGGGATGTCCTGTCCTCCCAGGCTCCTTCGGGGGCGATAACCCTGCAGTCCATTCAGGACATGATTCAGTCCGCTGTTTCTGCTGCCTTTGCGCAGCGCTCATTGCCAGGACCCTCCTCCCCAAAACGTCCACGCCTGGATCCTTCCTTGGTCTCTGACGCTGAGGGAGAGGAGGAGGATCTACGGGGGAGCTATGTGCAGGGTCAGGAGTTGCGGGAGGTCCTGCTTCATATCAAACAGAACATGGCTTTCACTGATCCGACGGCTTCGGACCTGTCTGAAGACTTCTTCTTGCAATATCAGCGTAAGGAGCCGGAATCGCTGCCTCTTCATTCCTCCGTCAAAAAGGTGTTGGAGGGGGAGTGGTTGGAAATCGACAAGCAGGCCTTCCCGCGATACCTGGCGAAACGCTATTCCATCCAGGACTTTGCCAAGGATTTCCCTTCTTCCGTCAAGGTTGACTCTCTGTTGGCGGGGCTGGCCTCGCAGGGTTCCATCATTTCCGAGGACGCCTCACCCTCGGACCCTGTTGACAGGCGGGTGGAGGCTGCGGCCAAATGGGCTTACTCGGCGGCCAATTTCTCCATTCGCGCCTCTGCCTACTTGTCCTACACAGTCCAATCCTTGTTGAAGGATTTCCAGTCCTTGGCGGAGTTGCTTGATCAGGGGGCGGATGTGGTTCCTACCCTGGCGCTTATGGAGCAGCAAACCCGGCTCCTGTCGGACATTTCCTTTGACACCTTGGGGGCTTCTGCTGCGGCTGGAGGCGCTGCCATTCAGGCCAAGCGGCAGATTTGGTTGCGCAATTGGAAGGCGGAGGCTGCCCAAAAGGCCTTATTGATGAGGATTCCCTTCTCCGGCCCGAAGCTCTTCGGTGCTCCGCTAGAGGAGTTGGTAAAGAAGTCGGCTGAGGACAGGAAACTGCTGGCTCCTCTTCGTTCTTCCAGGGCCCGCTTTCCGGGTCCCAAGAGGGCGTTTTCCACCTCTTCCACACCACGGGGGTGCACGCCCTTTCGGGGTCGCGGCCGGGGCGCCCCTTTCTTCTCCAAGTCCCGGTCTCAGCCTGCTGCTTCCACCTCCACTCCCAAGTCCTGACTATCTCCTGGCCCCGCCTGGTGGACCTCCAGTGGGCGGCCGTCTTCGCCTCTTCCTTCTGGCTTGGGAGTCCTCTGTCTCGGACCTTTGGGTTGTTCGGGTCGTGAGGGAGGGTCTCACCATCTCCTTCAGTTCCCCTCCTGCGGGCGCCTTCCGCGCTACCCCTCTGCCTTCTTCGCCGGTCAAGAGGGCGGCATTGCTCGCTGGCATCCAGGACCTGCTCGTGAAGGGGGCCATCCGGCCTGTTCCACCGTCTCAGCGGGGCCTCGGCGTTTACTCCATTCTGTTCCTGGTAAGAAAGGTGTCTGGGGATTTTCGGCCGGTTTTGGACTTGAAGCAGGTGAATTCTTTCATTCCGCACACTAAGTTCAAAATGCTTTCTCTGCAGGAGATTCTGCCACTGCTGGTCCAGGGGGAGGTGGTGGCGTCCCTGGATCTTATGGATGCCTACCTCCATGTGCCGGTCCACCTGTCTTCTCAGCCCTTCCTCCGGTTCTGTGTGGGTTCTCGCCACTTCCAATTCCAGGTACTTCCTTTTGGGTTGTCTTCTGCCCCGAGGGTTTTCACCAAGGTCCTGGCGCCCTTGGTGGGCATCCTTCACCAGGAGGGGATCAGGGTCTTTCCCTACTTGGATGACTGGCTAATCTCTGCTTCTTCTTTTTCGAAGGGGAGGCTTCACGTCCGGAGGGTCTGCGAGGTCCTGTCTGCCCACGGCTTCCTGATCAATCTCCGGAAATCCCACCTCGAACCTGCCCAGGACTTGGTCTTCATTGGGGGCCGTTTGGACATGCTTCAGGGCAAGGTGTTCTTGCCACTGGCTCGCCGCAATGTCTTGTGGCGGGATCTGGGGACTCTGCTGGGGAGGGATTGTGCTCCTGTGAGTCTGTGGTTGCGGGTCCAGGGGTTGATGTCTGCTACCATCAATGTACTCCCCTGGGCTCGCCTTCACCTGTACCCCTTGGTGAATCACCTCCTTTCTCATTGGGACCCTCGCTCCGAGGACTACGAGGCTTTGGTTCCGGTGTCTCCCCTGATCCGGTCCGACCTGGGCTGGTGGCTTGTGGCGTCCCATCTGTCGGAGGGTCTTCCCTTTCTGGCCTCCCCGTCCCGGATTGTCACGACCGATGCCAGCCTCCTGGGCTGGGGGGCGACCTTGGGGTCCCGGTCGGTTCAGGGTCAGTGGGGTCCTCTGCTGTCACGCTGCTCCTCCAACTACCGCGAGTTGATGGCAGTCAGGCTGGCTTGCCGGGACTTTGCTCCCTCCCTCCAGGGTCATCATGTTTTGGTGCGGACCGACAACCAGGTGGTTCGGTGTTACATCAACCACCAGGGGGGTTGCCGGGTGCGCTCCCTGTGGTTGCTGTCCCGGGAACTGTTGTCCTGGGCGGAGGGTGCGGTCTTGTCGATCAGGGCGGTCTATCTCCCGGGGTTGGAAATGTGGTGGCGGACCACCTCAGTCGGGTCTTCACTCCCTTGAGTGCCCTCTCCCTGTCGCCGTCGGTCTTTCGCCTCCTGGTGGGCCTGTTTGGTCTTCCTCGGGTGGACTTGTTCGCAGAGTCGGGGAATGCCCTCCTGCCCTGCTTCTGCGCTCTCCATCCATGTCCGGGGGTGTGGAGGGTGGATGCTCTGTCCTTCCTGTGGCCTCGGGGTCTTCTTTATGCCTTCCCTCCGTTCCCTTTGATTCCTCGGGTCCTTTGCAAGATCCGTTCGGACCATGCTCTGGTGCTCTTGGTGGTTCCCGGTTGGGTGCGCCGCTCCTGGTATCCTCTCCTGGGCGAGCTGGCGGTTCGGGCTTGCTGGCCGATCCCGGACCACCCGTTCCCCTTGCGGGGCACTCCTCTGCCCGTGGAGGTGTTGCGCCGGCTCCATCTGCAGGCTTGGCTGTTGAGAGGGTGACCTTGTTGGCCCAGGGGTGCTCCCCGGGGGTGGTGGCTTTCTTGCAGGGGTCCAGGCGGTCTTCAACCTTGTTGTCCTATTCCCAGCACTGGTCCTCTTTCTCCCGTTGGTGCGGGTTGCTGGGTTCTGATCCGGTGTCGGTGGATCCCATGAGGGTTCTGGATTTCTTGGCGGAGGGTTTTTCCCTGGGGTTGGCTACCTCCACTCTTAGGGCTCAGTGGGCTGCCTTGCGAGTATTCCGCTGTCCGGATCTGGACCTCCTGGAGCCTCTGGTGGCCCGCTTGCTGCGCAGCTTCTCTCTGCAGCGACCTGTGGCTGTTTGCCTTTCTCCTCCCTGGGACCTTCCCTTGGTCCTGCGGGCTCTGCAAGGTCCTCCGTTTGAGCCTCTGCTGTCGGTGGACCCGAAATTCCTTACCTTCAAGGTGGTTTTTTTGGTCGCCATTGTCTCGGCCGGCCGCATGGGCGAACTGGGGTCCTTTCTTCGGTCTCCCCCCTTCTTGAGGATCCTGCCGGACCGGCTGGTCCTGCGACATGATCCCCGGTTTCTGCCTAAAATTCCTTCCTTGGCGAACCGCTCGCGTGAGGTTTCCTTGCCTTCCTTCTCCCCCTCGGTGGGCGTTCCCCTGTCATTGTTGGATGTCCGGCGGGCGGTGGAGATCTACTTGGAGCGCACTGCCTCCGTGTGTCCGTGTGATAGCTTGTTTGTGACCTTTGGCCCGGTTCGGTCGGGGCACAAGCCTTCTGTTTCCACTCTCAGTCGCTGGCTGAAGCAGGCTATCGTGCTGGCTTACGGGGCCCAGGGGTCTGACCTCCCGGGGTCTATCCAGGGGCGTTCCACACGGGGTGTCTCGGTGTCTTGGGCCTCGTTCAGGGGTGTGTCCACTGAAGAGATTTGTCGGGCGGCCACGTGGTCCTCTCCCCACATGTTCATGGAGCATTACCGGGTGGTCCTGGGGGGCTCGGTTCCTGGGGATTTTGCGGGGGAGGTCCTGTCTGCGGGTTCTTCCGCCCCTTGATTTGTCCTTCTTGGACTGTTTTTATGGTGTGGTTTTCATTACACGTTGTATTAAAGTTGTTTTGTTAACCTTTTATCGCCTTGGTGGTGTTTTGTGTGTACCATGAAGCCGTTTGGCTTGGGTATGTGCTCACTTCGTTAGTCATGTGGCGAGGATGACTAACGAGGAGGTAATGCCCCGATTACTTACCGGTAATCTTCATTACTCCGAGTTAGTCTTCCTCGCCACATGAGTTCCCGTCCCTCCCTCCCTGTCTGGCTATCGGCTTCATGTTTTGCTTGGTAGTTTCAGGCTTTCGGGTTGGGCCGGCCCTTCTCTTATACTGTCATAGGGGTAAGGGTCGGCCATATTGGGAAGGGATGGGAGGCATGGGAGGCTAACTTTTGCTTTGGAGGGTTCTGTGGTGGAGCTGAAGCTCACTTCGTTAGTCATGTGGCGAGGAAGACTAACTCGGAGTAATGAAGATTACCGGTAAGTAATCGGGACATTTGTGTGCGTCTGAAAGTGCATGTTTTCCTCTCGTACTGACCGAGACCTCATACGTTCATCCACAGTCATAGGCTAATCCAAACTAGAAAGATTCAACTAGCATTGCCTCTCCTGTGCCGGTCAACTGAACAGTAATAACCCTTCACATCGGAATAACGTGATACATTGAAACACAGCCAGATCCTTGCAAAGCTCTTTGTTGTGCGCATCTTGAGAAAATTAAAATATTAGTCTAATTCCCATGCTCTCGCAATTTAATTAACCGTGGGTGGCAGCCAAAGAAATTCGCTAATATTAACACACTTGTCTGAATAAACTTTCTTTCTCATATCGAACAGTAACCTCTTGTAGCATGGTTGGGTAATGCACTCATAACACATCAGTGTTAATTTTTCAATTGTATGCATCAATCAAACTTACAATTAGATGTTAATGATCTATTAGCTTCATCATGGTAATTAAAATTAAAAAAAACTTGCAGCATATGTCTTTTAGTGTGTAACCTCTATCAGAAAATGTAGAAAAAATAAATTTCCTATGCTAGCCACATATCCAGTCATGCACTAAATAATTGTCCAGAACTGGAATTTCCAGAACAGCACAATCAAAAATACATTTTCAAAATGTCACTTTTGCTAGACTGATTCAGTGGAGGGGTGCAGACCTTTCAAAAAGGGCTGCCTAGCAGCCGCAGCTCCCATTCCCATTTTATTGCGTGCAACCTGTGGGAGGTTTTGCATTCGTGTTTGCTACTTGCAGTAGCTGTTTGTGCTTGTAATCGGTAACTGCTTATTTACATGTTGCAACAAAGTACAATAGCCTGTCATCAGAATGAAAGGGTTGTGTGATGTGATGTAATGTAATTTTATTAAAGGGTAAGGTGGATGGAACGACACCTGGGATGACCCCTTTGATTGAATTGAAATGAGGCCACTGGTGTGTTACAATATTTGAAAGTCATAATTAGCAATGTGAAAGTGACCTTTATTTACTCATTCTCTTTAGCCACCATGAAAAGTTACCTGTTTACTTGCGCTGCTTTACAGTTGGGTGGGTTTACACCCGAATTCGTTCTCGAGGGGTTGAGATTTTACAGAGACTTCACTTGTATGCGGTAAGTGAACGGAAGGTAAAGTCACATTGTGTTATTTGCAATCTTTGCATTTCTACTGGGAAAGATGCATTTCTTTCTGGCGCAACCAATTTTTCTTGTGTAATACATTTCCTAAATTGTATACTTTATTGTTGATAGTTACAAGTTCCCTTCTTTTGTTTCTCCGTTTACGTTTTTTGCTTAAGTGATCAAGTGCAAATATCTTGGATGTACATTCGCACAATTTAAAATTAAAAAGGCTTGCTGCATTGTGCTTAGTGCTTCAGTTCTGTACAGGGTAGTTACTGTCTTTGATGGTGATATTTACATTATTCTATGGACTTAGTTTTTTGTGTTTCTCAACTTTTGTTTTAGCTGTTGGTCAGGTTTGGATGAACACTTACATAATGTGGATACCAAATGTTACTGTGTTGGTAATTTGATTCACTGTCTGCTTCCAGGCTAATCATCCAGTATAGTTCTGTATTTGTCCTGCCACAGATTTAGGAGCTATTTAACGCCTTTCTGCAGCATAACAATTATTTTCTAAAGTGCATTAATGTACAGTCGTTCTATTGCACATATCACTTAAATTTTTCTAAAAGATACCTTAGGGCAAAAAGGTGTTTTGGGTACAAATACCGGCACAATTTATTTTTTGACCTATTGAATTCAGAAATGGAAAAATAGATGTAATATAATAATTATTATATATTATTATAATATTGTTTCTCTGCTCTTTTGTCAATGTTTCGTGACCTATTTTCGAGAACCTTCTTCATCAGAACTATCAAATCTTTCAAATTGGCCATTCTGATTATGGATAATTTCACCTCAATCTATAATAAATGAGTAGTCACTTTTTAGACATATTTGTGGCACCCAGAAGAAACCAACAATTTTATGTGCAAAGAATGCAAATAGTGCTAAACTGGGAACAGGCGGAGAGTACCATTCTTCATAGAGAAGAAACGGCTGGGCTGCGTAAGTTACCCATCGCACAGGCCTGGGATGATATTCTAAAAACTGTCACACAAGCGAGTGGAGCATTGTGTGCTCCCCCAGTGCAGCAAGTGGGAGATGATTCCTGAAGAAGCTGCCTAGATGGGGCCGATAGGCCGTGCACACAAGGCACCCGTGGACAGGACTATTAGGTTGGGCAACGACCCCACATTCCTTCATAGCACTGCATGGACACATCTCTAGGTGCAGGATACCTTGAAATCCACACAAATACATACTGACAAGGGACAGCAACCCATGTTTTCTAAACCGCGCGGACCCCTGACATGAGTTTACTCGAAAGACACATAATATACTAGATGCATGACGCTTTGTGATATCTCATAGTTTTGTTGCATTTATTTTAAGATTATTAGTTATGATTCAAAGGTTGGAAAATGAAGATATCTTGTAAATTAGTGATATTTTTCACTTCCTATCACCCATGCCTTATTATCTATTGTTTCTTAGCAATTGTATTACACACACACTATATGTAACTGTGTTGACAGACCTGCTCGCATTGTACCAATCGCTGTAATTGGAAGATACATATGATTGACATGTCCTTCCCCTCAATCAGAGGTGACGGTATACGTGGGTATTATATACCCATACCAAGCTGCCAATGCACGCTACCTTATGTGAAATAGCAGTAAAATTACTCTGTGCTTATCAAGTGATACTATTTGAAACTATATATGTAATGTCACAGTGATATTGATTTTGTGTGTAAGTGCAATATAAGATTATGCTTGTTTGGTCTGTATCAAGAAAATGACAATTTTTTTTTTAATAAAGATATTTAAAAAAAAATTTAAAAAAAAGAATGCAAATAGTGCTAACAGACCTTTCCCCTAAGCTAGCCATGATACAGATCACATTTATTCAGGATTATTTGCCAATAAGCTCTGTGTTTAGCATTGTATAATTGTATATTACACGTTTTTGTCTGGTTTTCTTTGTTATAACACATGACTCAAGGTGCCATACTACATTGAGATTGAAGGACAGATCAGTGTGAACTTTCTTTGAAAAATATGCCTAACCATATTAAACAATTTTATACAAGAATTTTGTTCATAAAAAATGCCATGTATTTCCACTTTCTTCAATACAGTTAATATTATATATTTATTTTGACAAAATTAGATCATCTTCAATGTTTCCTCACAAATGTATTACAGTTTTCAATTCCCAAGCTAAATTAACCATTTTATGAAACATGGCGGAGATTTCAATACAGTCCTTCATTCTTTCTAGATTCTTACAGATAAACAAATATGCATTCTCAAAATATGTTCTTATTCCATAAGAAAATTTGGAAAAATTCAGTGCTTTATGGCTAGTTTATGATTACAAGGACATCATACTCATGCGTGTGTGCAGTTACCCCAGTCATGTTCTTCATTAAGTACTTTCTCAACATTGTTGATTTTAAAAATCCAACATGCCTCCTGGTTAGTCATTCTACCGTTTGTATCAGCAGTTATTGAATTTGCTATTTTTCTCTGAATTAAAAAACATTCTAGATCCTCTTCTGTATGATCGCTGTCTAAATAGTGGAACACCGTAGGGGCGGATAGTTATTTGTTCTTAATACACAACCTCTGTTTAATAATCCCACATCAAACACACCTTCTGGGCTGTCCTATATGTGGGAGGCCACTCTTGCAGATTACCAGGTATATAATGTTCTTCGTGGAGTTGATGTGGCCCATCAGTTTTATGCTGATATTGTTCACATTAAGTTCTTGATTATTTGCAGTGAATTTATAAAGACTACAATTCCACTATGGAAATGTCCCTGTATTTCTTTTCATCCCCAGAATATCGGAGTTCCAGAATTGTGCTTTACTGAGAGAGTAGTGTATACCCAGGAGTCTCTGGAACTCCACTTTCTCTCATAAACTATCAATGATGCTTTCGGGGCTTGTTTGTTAGTCACACTGAATATTGCCCAGTTAAATTAGATAAGATTGGTTACTGATAGGCTAGTTGGATTCGATGTAGATAAAAAGGCATTCCTTTGGTCTTACTTTGTAATTCTAGATCCAACCTTTAGTAATGCCTTACAGGCTTAGTATTTAGCCCTTTTTCTGGCAATGACTGCACTGGAAGTAGACCTGGATTTTGTGCCTGGACCGAAAATTGGGCAAAAGATAACGTCCTTTTCAGCACTTTAAAGTGAACGTTATAGAAATGCAATAAAGAGTTTTTATAGGATGGCTTGATAAAAAGGATAGTATACATTTTGCCGTCATCATCTTTGACCCACGTCCAAACCTGGAATCTGTTTTTTTCTTCCTTTATTTATGTTGACAATTTTAGGCGACAGATACATTGCTGGAATTTGTTTTTTGAACAGTGAATCTAAAATGAATATCACATTGATTTATTAATTCTAGGAATTATGATAATTCTTTCTCATTGCTTTTTCAGATAAGGAAAATCTCATAAATGTGGTGGTACTACATCCTAATCTGAGGAAAATATGACAGTGCTTCATCAAGAATAAATTTTCTCTCAAATGTGTCCATCTATAATATTGCCTCTCTAGTTCTGTATGTTTGCAGTTAGAAAAAACCTTGTATTTTTTTGTGTCCGAGCCACATCTTCAAAATTGTGAGAGAATGAATGTATTGGGGATCACCATTTGGTGGTCAATCTTTTCTAAATTCAGTTTGACCACTTGGAGAAAATCTTGCTGGGGGATATTAGTAAATAAAGATTCCACATCCATGGTCACCAAATATTCTCTTTTTTGGTCATAAGAGACACTATTCACAAGATTTGTGATGGGATATCGTATCTTTTAGATATGTAGGTGCCTCTGTCACAATCTGCCTCATAAAAATATACAAGGATTCTGATAAGCATTTGATGTCTGAAACTATAGGACAATAAAGAGGATTGCTTATGTCTGTATGGATTTTCGAAAAACCACACAATGATGAAATAGCCGATGATGGATTGTTAAGGAATCAAAATGCCTTACTGGGCGACCATTAATTTATAAACCCCCATGTCTGACTATCCCATGTAATTCATTTGTGGGGTCCTTATTGAGTATCATATAATACTGGTCAGTATGCAGAAGTTAGAGCACAGATTGAAAATAATATTATTTTTTGAATATCGCTGTGTGTTAGAAATTGTATTTTTGGTAGGCTAGGGCATGTGCCAAAGCCAGGAAGAAACCGTCACTATAGTCAGGATAAGGGAGTTACACTCCTAAAATAACCCCTGCTCACCCCTTTGGTAGCTCGGCACGAGCAGTCAGGCTTATCTTAGAGGCAGTGTGTAAAGCATTTGCACATAACCAACAGTAATACAGTGTAAGCACTACAAAAGGACACCACACCAGTTTGGAAAAAAATCCAATATTTTTAGATACTTAAGACAAGACCAAAATCAATAAAAATCCACAATACAGTATTAAAATTTTTTCAGTTATCAAAATAGGCTTAAAAACAGTTCCTTGATGTCGATAGTTCCGTCCGGGGCTATCACGGCGTCGTGAGCAAACCAATCCAAACACTTCTAGCTGACCGCGGCGTCGCAGGACAGCTACGGTGTCGGGAAGACCTGCAAACAGTACCTTTTAGAAATGCAGGGCGGTGGCGACCTCTCGTTGAGCTTCCAAAAGCACGGCGTCCGCAGGCGTCGGTTCCAGAGGTCAGTGCAGGAGTCGTCGGGCCCTTGAAGTCACACGCGTTGCAGATCAAACTCCTCTCTGTTGAAGTCAGGAGCGCTGGTGTCGGCAGGCGTCTGGTGCTGTGGTGCGAAGTTCAGCGGTGCGGTGCCCTCAGGTCGCGGTGCGAGCAGTGGCTCGGTGGCGGCGTCAGATGGCGTCGTCGATGAAACCAGGGTCGCGGTGCGAAGTGAATACGGTGCTGGTAGGTCGCGGTGCAAGCAGCAGCGTTGTCGTTGCTGAAGCTTTTGTCGGCTGACGAACTGGAGTCGATGGCGCGGGAGTCGATAGGCCAAGGCTGCGGTGTGGGTTGAGAGCGGTGCGTCGTGTAACTTTACGAGCAGTGCCCTCAAACCACGTGCAAGCAGCGGCGTCGATTTTGGTGTGGAGCGGCGTTGTCGGGGATACCAAGGAGTCGCCGTGAAGCGAGGCGGTGCAGAGTGCAGGGTTCACAGGTCGCGGTGCAAGCAGCGGCTCGGTGGTGGCGTCAGCAGGCATCGTCGGTGAGACGAGGGTCGCGGTGCGGTGTGGCGATGCCCTCTGTGGTGCCTTCAGGACACGGAGTCGGCAGCTGCGTCGTAGACGTCGTCTGGTTGCTTTTTCCTCTGTTGCAGCATAAAACACACAGTCCCCAGTGCTGAGGGCAGAAGAGCTTGAAGTCTTTGCTGTTCCTGAGACTTCTTGAACAGGGGGCAAGCTCTACCTCAAGCCCTTGGAGAAGCTCACAAAAGTAGATTGCACAAAGTTCAGTCCAGTCCTTTCACTGGCCAAGACAGAAGCAGACACTGAAGGCCAACACAGCAAAGCATACAGCAATGTAGTAGTTCCTCCTCACAGCTTCTCCAGCTCTTCTTCTTGGCAGTCGTCTTGGTCCAAAAGAGTTCTAAAGTTCGGGGTTATGGGCCCCAATATGTATATCCCAAAATCCTTTGATCTCTTAGGCAGAGAGTGTCTGTGCCCAGCCAGAACCAGTTCTGCCTTCTCTGGTGTGACTTCCTGGCAGGAGGGGAAGACAGCATGGTCAGAGACCGACCAGGCCCTTTGAGGTGCTAGGAAATCTCCTCCCCCTTCCCCAATTTCAGCCCAGGTCTATTCAGTCCTTTCCTGACCCACCTAGACTATCTGGAGCCACTCCTGCTCCCCAGCCTTCTGTTATCCAAAACCCAGACAGGCAATCCACATTCCAGCAGAGGCACACGGGATGACTGAGCAAGAAAATACCTACTTTCTAAAAGTGGTATTTTCAAACACAGAATGTAAAAATCACCTTCACTAAAAGATGCATCTTTAGATTCTGAGTTCAGGCATACTAAATTTTATTTTGCTACCTAATTCCCCGGGCCAGTTATTTTTATAAGAAGTTATAAACAAACTCCCCATTCTGTCCTATGTTGAATAGGTAGCCTTGCAATAGCGAAAAACAAAATTGGCCGGAATTCGCTATCAGGACATGCCACACACACCAAGGCATGTCCTACCTTTCACATACACTGCACCCGGCCCACAGGGGTACCTTGGGCCTACCTTAGGGGTGGCTGACATGTAAGAAAAGGGAAGGTGAGGGACTGGCAAGTGTGTGCACTGGCCAAGTCGGCAATTAAAAACAGTGCGCTGACTCCGCAATGGCAGGTATGAGTTACCTTTTCAGGGCTACTCACGTTGGTGGCACATTCAGTGCTGCAGTCCCACTAGTAGCATTTTATTCACAGGCCCTGGCACACTCAGTGCTCTTTACTAGGGACTAACAAGTAAATCAAATATCCAATCATGGAAACACCAATCCATAACACAATTCACCACAGGAGCACTTGCACTTTACCACTGATCAGCAGTGAGAAAAGTGTGCAGAAACACTACACTAGCAAAAACAGAGTCAAAACTGGGAGGTCAGAAAGCGAAAACTCTGGGGAAACACGCCAAAAGATGCCAAGTTTAACATGTCCCCGCCAGCTCAAATTAGGGAGAACTACCCACCCTCCTGGGAGTTCTCTTCACTAAGGCAGAAGAACCTGGACAGACCATCTGCATTAGCGTGTTCTGTGCCAGGACGGTGTTCCACCATAAAGTCCATTCCCTGTAGGGAGATGGACCACCTCAGCAGTTTTGGATTCTCACCCCTCATTTGCATCAACCATCTGAGGAGCCTATGGTCTGTCTGAACCCGGAAGTGAGTCCCAAACAGGTATGGTCTCAGCTTCTTCAGAGCCCAGACCACAGCAAAATCTTCCCTTTCTATGGCACTCCACCTCTGTTCCCTGGGGAGTAGTCTCCGGCTAAGGAAGACTACTGGCTCGTCTAGACCCTCTTCGTTCAGTTGTGAGAACACCGCTCCCACTCCATGCTCTGAAGCATCAGTCTGCATGACGAATTCCTTGGATAAGTCAGGTGCCGTGCACATGGCGGCCTTCAGGGCATCAAAAGCCTTCTGGCAGGACTCAGTCCAGATCACCTTCTTGGGCTGCTTCCTGGAAGTCAACTCTGTTAAGGGGGCAACAATGGTGCCATACCCCTTAACAAACCACCTGTAGTACCCGGTGGGTCCTAAGTAGGCCCTCACCTCTGTCTGGGTCTTGGGGGGCTCCCAAGGCAGAATGGTGTCAATCTTGGGTCGTAGGGGGCGCCACCTGACCGCTTCCTACCTGGTGTCCCAAGTACACCACCGAACCCTGCCCGATCTGGCACTTACTGGCCTTGATCTTGAGGCCTGCCCTATGCAGCGCCTTCAACACTTTACTGAGGTGCTGCAAGTGTTCTTCTCAGCTGGAACTGAACACTGCGATGTCATCCAGGTAGGCGGCACTGAAATCCTCCAGCCCAGCCAACACCTGGTTGACCAACCTCTGAAAGGTGGCAGGGGCATTCTTCAACCCAAAGGGCATCACCCGGAACTGGTAATGTCCTCCTGGGGTTGACAATGCTGACCTCTCCTTGGCCCCATCGGTTAAGGCAATCTGCCAGTACCCAGACATTAAATCAAACGTGCTGAGGAACTTGGCAGCTTGCAACCGATCAGTTAGCTCATCAGCTCTGGGGATGGGGGTGTGCATCAGTCCTTGTGACGGCATTGAGCCCACGGTAGTCGATACAAAACTGTAGTTCTGGAGTGCACCAGGTGCAGCAGCCTTTGGGGCCAAGATCAGTGGGCTGGCCCAAGGATTGTTGGAAGGCTCGATCACCCCTAACGCCAACATCTTAGAGACTTCCTCTTTATTGCTGGCCTTGACCCGGTCAGCCAACCTGTAAATCTTGTGCTTCACAGGACGGCTGTCACCGGTGTCCACGTCATGGGTACACCAGTGAGTAACGCCTGGGGTCAGGGAGAACAGTGGGGCAAACTGTCCCAACAACTGGTGACAGTTGCTCTGCTGCTCTGGAGTGTAGGTGAGAGGACCACACCTTCCACTGACCCATCGTGCTCCTTGGTAGACGGGAGGTCAGGGAGAGGTTCACTCTCCTCTTCTACCCCATCATCTGTCGCCAAAAGCATGTTCACTTCGGACCTCTTGAAGTGGGGCTTGAGGCGGTTCACGTGGAGGACCCTCAAAGGGTTCCTTGGAGCCCGCATATCCACCAGGTAGGTGACCTCACTTTTGCGCTCCACCACCTCAAATGGTCCAGTCCACTTGTCCTGCAAGGCACAAGGTTCCACTGGGGCCATGACCCATTAACACCCGGCCCACCACCCGGCCCACCACTGACCCATTGTAAACATGCCCCTAAAATCCTTAGTAATTTGATTATTTATTTGCTGTGCACACAAGTTTATTTTTTTCAAATTACTGTTTTAATGTCTGAAATTTAAATCCTACAAATTGCTTGTGGGTCCCCGGCTTCCAGTGGTGACTCAATGGGGGTCCTCTGGAGTCAAATGTTGGGAACCACTGTCCTGGGGGATGGGAACCTTTACCCAGGGTGTTAGTTTGAGGCCCTTTAGAGAACTCCTGTATTTTACCCTTGTCCCCCCCCCCACTTTTCTGCTCTGGGCCCTGCCCACCTTTGGCTGTGTCTCCCTCATACGCTTTCCTGTAGACCCCGGTATACTCATCCAGTGGTCCGCCTCCATAGCAAGCTTCCTGGGGTCAGTCAGCTTACTATCAACTGGGTGCTGGCGCAGATCTGTAAAACATAGACTAGACAAGTGCTCCCATGCAATCAAATTGTAGAGCTCCTGAAAGTCTGTCACATTACTACCCTTCACCCAGGCATCCAGTGACCTTCAAAACATATCGACACATTCCAACCAAGTGTTGGCATCGGACTTCTAACTGGACCTGAACTGATCCCTGTACTTTTCAGAAGTGAGACCATACTTAGTGAGAAGGGTGTCCTTCATGTCTGGATAGGTGAGATGATAGCCCTTACCCAAAGCTATTAAAGTATCCCTTGATTCTTCTGGGAAGAGAGGCTACAATCCTGCTCCCCAATTCTGATCAGGGACCCCATTCATGTGTATCGCTGCCTCGTAACCCTGAAACCACCTTCCCCCCTTCTTGAATTCTTTGCCTACATTCTTAAGAATGGGCACAATCCTGTCTGCCTGTTTTGATGGGTTGCTGCCACCATCTGAGCTGGCTCTACTCCTCTGATCCAGGTCCTTTATCCTGAACTTATGCTCTAACATCATCCTTTTCTCCTCCATGGCTAACTTAAGCTTCTCCAGTTCTACTGCAACTCTCCTTGCTTCCCGGCTGTCCTCCAGCTCTCCTGGGGACAGGCCACTGCTGCCTGGCCTGGAGGGTTCCCCCCCTCCCAAAAGCACATCCACCCTAGGAATAGGCCCCTCCGCCTCTCCACTGAGCTCACCAGACTGCTTGCTGGCATGTCTGGCTGCTACCCAGGCCCTCAGCGCCTTTTGTAGCTCCTCCTTCCTCATGAGGCCTCTGACTTGGACTTTTAGGTTTTTGCAAATTGATTTCAATTCCCTAACATTGTAGGATTCCAACCTATCCTCCTCAAAGGCAATTTCCAGGGATGCAACAGAAGATGCTCTTGATTCACGCATGATGAAGTAGCAAGTTCAAACTGGCAAGATCAAAAATAGGCCAAAAAGAAAAAGAACCAGTATGTAGCACGTAACGGTCAGTGATATGGTAGTAGTGCACACCAATCACTGTAAGTCAAATGCAGACGCAAGTCCTATCCTCACCGCTGACAATCAATGTTAGAAATGGGATTTTTGGTAGGCTAGGGCATGTGCCAGAGCCAGACATAAACCACCACTCTAGTCAGGGAGTTACTCTCCTAAAATAACCCCTGCTCACCCCCTTGGTAGCTTGGCACGATCAATCAGGCTTATCTTAGAGGCAATGTGTAAAGCATTTGCACGTAACCAACAGTATTACAGTGTAAGCACTACAAAAGGACACCACACCAGTTTAGAAAAATATTCAATAATTTTATATACTTAAGACAAGACATAAAACGATAAAAATCCATAATACAGTACTTAAAAATCTTCAGTTCTAAAAATAGACTTGAAAAAACAGTTCCTTGATGTTGATCGCTCCATCCGAGGCTATCACGGCGTCTTGAGCAAACAACTCCAAACAGTTGTGGCTGACCGTAGCGTTGTGGGCCAGCTACAGTGTTGGTAAGACCCGCAAACAAGTACTTTTTAGAAATGCAGGGCGTCGGCGACCTCTCGTTGTGTTTCCGAAAGCACGGCGTCCGCAGGCGTCTGTTCCGGAAGTCGGTGCAGGAGTCGTCGGGGCCCTTGAAGTCACATGCGTTGCAGATCGAACTCCTCTCTGTTGACGTCAGGAGCGCTGGCGTCGGCAGGCATCGGGTGCTGCGGTGCGAAGTGCAGCGTGCGTGCGGTACCCTCAGGTCACGGTGCGAACAGTGGCTCGGTGGCAGTGTCAGATGGCATCGTCGGTGAGACCAGGGTCGCGGTGCTCGTCGCAGTGCTGGCACTTCGCGGTGCAAGCAGCGTCGCCGTCGTTGCTAAAGCGCTGTCGATGGCGCCGAAGTCGGTAGGCCAAGGCTGCAGTGAGGTATGAGAGCGGTGCGTTGTGTAACTTTTCGAGCGGTGTCCACAAACCACGGTGAAAGCAGTGGCGTTGATTTCGTCGTGGAGCTTCATCATCAGGAATACCAAGGCGTCATCGCGATGCGGAGTGCGGGGATCACAAGTCGCTGTGCGAGCAGCGGCTCGAAGGCGGCATCAGCAGGCGTGGTGCGGCGTTGCGGCTGTGCCCTCTGCGGTGCCTTCAGGACACAGTCGGCAGCGGCATCATAGATGGCGTTGGGTTGCTTTTTCTTCTGTTGCAACATAAAACACACCATCCCCAGTGAAGTCTTTGCTGTTCCTGAGACTTCTTGAACAGGGGACAAGCACTACCTCAAGTCCTTGGAAAAACTCACAAAAGTAGATTACAGAAAGTTCAGTCCAGTCCTTTTACTGCCCAAGACAGAAGCAGCCACTGCAGGCCAACACAGCAAAGCACACAACAATGTGGTAGTTCCTCCTCACAGCTTCTCCAGCTCTTCTTCTTGGCAGTTACTTGGTCCAAAAGAGTTCTAAAGTTCAGGGGTATGGGCCCCAATATTTATATGTCAAAATATTTTGATCTCTTAGACAGAGAGTGTCTGTACCCTGCCTTCTCTGGTGTGACTTCCTGGCAGGAGGTGGAGAGGTGATGAGAGGCAGACCATGCCCTTTGAGGTGCAAGGAAATCTCCTCCCCACTTCCCCAATTGCAGCCCAGGTCTAGTCAGCCCTTTCCTGACCCACATAGACTATCTGGAGCCACTCCTGCTCCCCAGCCTTCTGTCATCCAAAACCCAGATAGGCAATTCACATTCCAGCAGAGGCACACGGGATGACAGAGCAAGAAAATACCTACTTTCTAAAAGTGGTATTTTCAAACACAGTGTGTAAAAATCACCTTCACTAAAAGATGCATCTTTAGATTCTGAGTTCAGGCATACTAAACTTTATTTTCCTACCTAATTCCCCTGGGCCCTTTATGTTTATAAGATGTTATAAACAAGCTCCCCATTCTGTCCTATGGGGAACAGGTAGCCTTGCACTAGCGATAAACGAAATTGGCCGTAATTCGCTATCAGGATATGCCACACACACCAGGGCATGTCCTACCTTTCCACATACACTACACCCGGTCCACAGGGGTACCTTGACCCTACCTTAGGGGTGGCTGACAGGTAAGAAAAGGGAAGGTGAGCGACAGGCAAGTGTGTACACTGGCCAAGTCGACATGGCAGTAACAAACTACACGCAGACTCCGCAATGGCGGGTCTGAGTTACCTTTTCAGGGCTACTCACGTGGGTGGCACAATCAGTGCTGCAGGCCCACTAGTAGCATTTGATTTCCAGGCCCTGGCGCACTCAGTGCACTTTACTAGGGACTAACAAGTAAATCAAATATCCAATCATGGAAACACCAATCCATAACACAATTTACCACAGGAGCACTTGTACTTTACCACTGATCAGCAGTGAGAAAAGTGCGCAGAAACACTACGCCAGCAAAAACAGAGTGAAAACCGGGAAGTCAGAAAGCAAAAATTCAGTGGAAACATGCCAAAAGATGCCAAGTCTAACACTGTGCCTCTACCTTTAAAGGCTGGCTTCATTATTATATCAAGATTTGTTTTTAAAGATTTTAACACATTAACAATTTAAGGTTTGACCCTCAGAGGGTGTGATGTTATTTTCAAATCACCTGCATCTTTGAAAACAGCTTCTTTGAAAACCATGACCTCTGGGCCTGCTTATTTTCTAGGTAGGTAAAATGATGATGGCCTATGGATTCAATAAGTATCAACATGTCTGTCATCAATTTTGTTATTAAAGTATCATTTCAATTTTATTTTGTAAAACTGACAATGAATATCAGTTAGAAAATGCCTTTTTGCCTGGTCACCCCCCTTTTTTTATCCAGCTGGTAATGTGTGTTTTTGCACTCTGCCCATTGGAGCACTGCTGACCAATGCTCAATGTATGAGCTAAAAGAATGGTAACATTGACAAGTTTCGCGATTGACAGATTTATTTTTGCATTAACGCTCCAGTATATGGGTCAGGAAATACGCAAATGACATAGAAGTTGAATGTCACTTGTGGTTTGAATCACATATTGTGCCAAACTGTAGGCTAACAAGGAAATGATAGATTCAGGCCTACATGTGTATCTTGACAGCTGCAGCTTGTAAACCTGCAGGCAAACTGATAGAATAAGCTTTTTTGACAGGAAACAAACATACTTTTATATATTAAGTGACCTCTAAGGTCTTCTAGTGGACAAAGTAGGGTGGCAAGTATTTGAAAGTGTCCCTACCGGAAGGTGGTGACGATGTAGATTGGACTTTGAGATGCTCCATGCCCTGATTATTAGTCCACTCTGGAAGCCATGACTAAGCGGCCCTCGGAACTGTCGTTACCTGGAGCAATAGATGATCTGATTGTTCTGAATTGGGACTCCCTGAAACAGATCAGAGTGGGAGCGAGCATGGGAGAGAATTTCTGATGGCCATATCAGTGAGTCAGCAGCCACATGCTCTGATGCTGTGTGAACATCTTCTCTGCCCGCGTTTAGAAAGAGGAGTGGGGAAGTGCCAGGAGGAGAGGCAGAGATGCAGGGTACATCTGTAACCAACAAGATGAGGGCGTACACCAGGGGGACTGGTCCCATACTGGTGCACTTGGGGTTGTCTACAATAGTGTGCCCCTCCACCTGGGAGCAATACAAATGATGGAGCTTAGCACTGTGGATTCTGACGTAATGCATGGTAATTTCTGTAGTACATTATAGCAATAGTAATCTGTACATAACTACTGAAAAAATGTACCCTGACCAGGGCAGAGTTCTGATAAACTCCATAAAGTAACACATCCCCGTTGGCCTCCTCACACAGCCCATCTTACATGCACCCTCTCAATGCTCCAAATAGTTCTTTCTGATGTGAAATTTATGTTTGGATAGAATCAACTGTAAAGTGCAACTCTCCAGAAATGTGTATTTCATTCAGTCTGCAGCTGGAAATAGAAAGATATAGCCAAATAGAGCTTAAAATTGGGTTTGCAGTAAAGCTATTGTGGATCAAAAGACTGAAAAGAACTTGTCAGAAATATTGTCTACTGGAAAAATGGATTGAAACCAAATCTGTAGCTTGAAAATATTGAAAAATGCTGTGCCTTGTAGGCCAAAGGTGAATGTTATGTGAACAGGGGCAAGAGGCATCCTGCTGATAAAGTTCAGAGGACCATCTACAAAGAGGTTAGGAAGGGGCTTGGGACTAACACGTGGGATTTGCAGCCTCAAGGGTTAATTTGGGGCTTTTAGTATTCAGGAATGGGTGGCATTAAACAGTAGCAAGCAGGTTTTAGTATTGAGAGAAGGGTAACTATAAGGGAAATTGCAGTCAAGTGTTTTTAGATTCAGGTAAGGGCAGCGTTAAGTGATAGTAAGTGGTTTTAGATTTTGTTAGGGTTCAGGGAATGGTAACAGTAAGGGGAAGTAAGTGGTTGTTAGGTTCAGGGAAGGGTAAAGTGAAGGCATTTTAAGGAGAGTTTAGGATTCAAGGAAGGTTAGTTTTAAGGGATGGTATGGGGTGTTTAGGGTTAATTGGAGTGTGTGTTGCAGTGCAACAAAGGGATTTTGGGTTTCTGGGAAGGGTACATAAATGGGTATTGAGGAAGGTTTAGGGTTCAGAGATTGATAGCATTAAGGGTAGTATAGAGTTTGGTAGGGCTCAGAGATTGATAGCATTAAGGGGTAGGTAGTTAGGGGCTTTTAGGGTTAGTAAGAGGTTTTTTAGGTTCAGGAAAGGGACCATTGAGGTGTAGTTCATGGAGGAAAAGTTTTAAGGTGCACTATGGGGTTATTAAGGTATAGTTAGGAAATTTAAAATAATTCATGTAATTAAACCGACTTTTAAAGACAACATTTTTTGAGACGTTATAGGTCACCATTATTGCCTTCACACATTCCGGTCAGCTCTAAAGTAGCTGACATTTTAAAAGTCAACTTTATTATATAGAACCCAAACGTGATTCAATTTACACATGTTTTTTCACCAGCTTTGTTAGGCAGCAGCCCTGAGCTTTCATGGCTTGTTCAAATCAAGAGAAACTTCATTGCATTCAATACAGTATTTTGGTCTCTAGTGCACCCATTTAAATGGGTGCATTATTTATGCAAATTAAAATAATTATAGGTTGTCTTGGAATGCCTCCTGTCAAAGATTATGCGTTGGGGTAAAGTAGTTTTCCCAGGCGATACTTATTATAGGCCACCCTGAAGTCTGTAATTTGCATCCCTATCTCTTATCTGGTGTCTTTGTAAAGGAGGACCCCTATCAAAGATAGGTTCTTGCAGTAATCAGCACAGACCCAGAGAGGCATGGTTGGTGCTTTCTTACTGGATCTTCAGTGGCATGCCCAAATCTGGGCTTTGATTGGGGTGGGCGGGATTCAGATCTCACTACACATGGTTATTTCAAAGATTATTCGTACCGTTGTAGGAGCCCTCCGCTCCCTACAAATGTTTACGAAGTACACATTTTACACTGAGAGACTGGTTTTCCCTGCTCCCTGTGCAGATTTCCACTAGGTGCACCATACCTAATTTTATCTGCTAGACTTTAAGCATTCTGATATCCTTAACCACACATTTTGTTTTTATGGCTGCTCGCAGACCCTAGAATCCTAGTCCTAATAAACTAAAATGGCAGATCTCATGGATCTTTTTCCGAAAAGGCAGCACCATGCTACATCTTCCACTTTTAAGGAGCATAATTTGAGCCACAAGAGTGCATTTGTTTATTCCCTCCGTGAGTTCTAGAATTCTGTTACCCCACTTTAACTCCTGGATAGTTGCATTTCCCACTTACTCCCCCTCACTCCCAAACACTTGTTTGTTGCTTCCAGTCTCCTGCAGGTCTTAGTCACGGTATTTGTCCTAAAGCCAAGGTCCCCTTGGACCTGCCCAGATATCAGATTACTGTGGTGCTCAATAACAATAGCTGCTCCAGTATGAGCTGTAAGATTTAAGGCCATTCCATCAGTTCCAAGTATCTCCTGCAATGGACCTTTGGTGTTACTTACTTATTGATGGTGGCAGAACAGCTGTGTTAAGTTATTGTTGCTGCTTTGAAGAAAGTCTGAATATTGCATGTGGTAGACATTTTGCATGTACCCTCCATCGTACGTGTATTGTAAACCTGTAAATACAACTTATTTTTCCTTTTAAAAGTCAGAAACCATTTTTAAATTCCTCAGTAACCGAGTTGAGAAGTAACTTCTGTTCCAGTTTTATAAGTCAACCAAGACATACTTTTCGATGCAAAGAGTGCTTCTTTACCAAGCAGCTCATTGCATTAATTCCAAGAGTATGTGCAATGAAATCTTGAGATGCTTCTCTGCTGTAATGTAAATTGTCATTCACTACCTGGAAATACAATCCCACATTTAAATGTCTGAAAAACGGGAGCGTTTAACATTGTTGATTTAAGCTATGTATTTTCTCTAGGAGGCTGTGGATGAACTTGAAAGTCTTTTATCTCAGACAGTTTACTGTCCAGATAGTAGAGGACGATGGTGGGACCGTCTGGCTCTCAATTTGCATCAACATTTGAAATGCACAGAAAAGGTAATTTTTTGTTTGTATTGGATGAATGGACTGATCTATATGGGTAAATACTTATCTAAACCAGCCTTTGATATGTGTATTCAGTAAGATAAAAGCTTATGTTGCTTTGGTGGTTGATATTTGAAACAAGTCATTGATGATTTGTGGGTAGTAATCCTGAGAAAAACAGTGTCTTTGTTTTGCATTAGTTACGACTTACATGGTTATGCTCTTTTGTAATGTCGTGGTGAGTGTTACACAGCAGTAACATATTGTTTGAAGAAAGTCTTGAGTTTTTTCCTGATGTGGAGAGAGTTGAAGTTTGGTGGATTTTGACAGGAAAAGTATTGCGTACACTTTGTGCATAGCTTTAGCAGACATAGATTCAGGTTTTCTCTTTCATGCTTATGTTGGCTTCTGATGATACTTCTGATACATGCCTTATGGAGTCCTCTTGAGGTCTTGTGGATGCTAGGTATGGTGGGAATTAAAACATTTCTTAAGACAAAGCTAAAATTCTAGCATAGCCAGTTATTTTGAAAGAAAAATCCTTTGGTGATGGTATATTAATGCCTGTGAAAGAAACACCGTAAGAAATATTACACCAATATTGTTTTGTTTTTTTTGATAATCAAATTTTTATTTTCTTGTAGAAGAACATACTTAAAAGGTACATACAACAGACCAGTTGAACTGGCATCAAAATGACGTATCATGGGCTCAATGCCAGGCAGTAGCGAAATCCTCCATCCCCTCCCTTGGCCTCCCGCACCCCTCGCCCGTGCTCCCCCCCCCCCCCTAGAATAAGCCCCCTAACCATTTCCCCATACTCTGCGAAACTTTTTGGGGCATCCCCGTGCAACATATAATGTCCGTTCTTGTGCGGCACACCAGTCCACGACCCTCCTCCATTTAGCACAATTGGGTGGATCGACCTGCTTCCAGGCGGCAGCAATATCTCTTTTAGCCACTACCAGAGCAGTAGTTAGGAAATATTTTCCATTGCGGGATCCGTCCAAACCATCCGTTATCCCCAACAAAGCCATTTTGGGGTCATGGGGGACCTCCCACCCCAGGACCTCCGTTAATTCAAGCTCAATCTCCCCCCAGTAGCTCCCCAAGCACGGGCAATTCCAAACCATGTGGAAGAAGTCCGCCGGGCCTACCCCACAGCGGGCGCATGAAGCCTCCGGGGAAAGACCTGCACGGTAGAGGCGCTCCGGGGTCAGATATGCGGCATGCAGATAATAAAACTGGATGAGCCTCAATCTAGCCGAAGTGGTAATCGTCCTGGGGGCCATAAGGGCGTCTCTCCAATCAGCTTCATCCAATGGACCCACCCAGGTCTCCCATCGCTGCTTCAGCCCTTCCCAGTCTACCGAGGTGTTGTTAACCAGGGAACAATAGATACGGGAAATTCCTCCCCTCCCAAGGCACCCCAGCATCACCTGGGCCTCAGGCGGGCTGTGGTCAGGAATCCGTGATTCCAGAGGGATGTGAGTTTGGACCGCGTGGCGCAGCTGGAGGTATTTATAGAATTGCGAAGGGTGCAATGAAAATCGGCCCTGAAGCTCCTGAAAGGAACACATGCAGCCACCCCGCCACCGATCACCTAAGTGAGAGATCCCCAGAAGGTCCCATGCTCGAAACCCCTCCAACCCCGCTACCTCCCGCAGCCAAGTCCCATGCCAAAGTGGTGTGACCAGGGTCAATGTCCTTGTCCAGCGGATATGCCGTAGAGCAGCACGCTATGCCAAGAAGGGGGCCCGCATAACGTCCGGGAGCGACAGGGGGATCACCGCCCCGTAGAGCATGTTTTGAATGGAGGAGAACCCCACGCGCTGTACCTCAAGCCTATAAGCCGGATCATCCCACCCACCCGAGAACCTATCATGGACCACCAGAAGCCGAGTTGCAAGATAATACAAATAGAGGTTAGTCATGCTCAGGCCTCCATCGTATGAAGGAATCCGACAAAGGTCCAGGGCCAGACGGGGCCTACCGCCACCCCAGAGAAACTTAGTCGCTACCTTGTCTATCTCCCGGAACCAGGAGCGGGGGAAGGAGCAGGGCGAATTCTGTAGCATGTATAGGAACTTAGGGAGGATCATCATCTTGTAGAGTGCGATCCTCCCCAATGGATTCAATGGGAGCGATTGCCACTTCATCATGTCCGATCTGGTCGTGTTTACCACAGGGGCCACGTTGAGGGCCCAGCAAAGCACCGGAAGAAGGGTGATCCAGATCCCCAAATATTTAAAGGAGAGTCTCTGGAGGGGAATATCCGACTGCCAATCGAAGCACTCCCTAGACGGGTGCAACCGGACCAGGACAGATTTTTTGGGGTTTAGGCGGAGACCCGATGCCTGCCCGAAATGGCAAAGAATCTGGCGAACACGAGGGCCCGAAACAGCCGGGTCTGAGAGATAGAGAAGGACGTCGTCCGCGTATAGGGCAATCTTATCAGGGACCATACCCGGCCAGTCCCATCCGCGGAAAACTGGGTCCGATCGGACCAGAGCGGCCAGGGGCTCCATCGCCAGCGCGAAGAGGAGGGGTGAGAGCGGGCAGCCCTGTCGTGTTCCCCGCCCTATGGAAAACGTGCGAGAGAGAGCTCCATTCACCAGCACTCGGGCTCGTGGATCCGCATACAGGACCCAGATCATAGCACGAAACTGGATGCCAAAACTCATGTGCTCCAAGACCTCTCCGAGGTAAACCCACCCCACCGAATCAAAGGCCTTTTCAAAGTCAACCAGTAGTAGGGCCAGATAAGGAAATAGGCACTCCTGGTGGGCCAGGGACAGATGTAGGCACCGCAAGCAGTGCCTAGTCCCTCGAGCCGGCATAAATCCACATTGGTCCGGGTGGACCAGTGAGACAAGATACGGGCGAAGCCGTTGCGCCAGGATGGTAGCGTATATCTTAAGCTCGGTGTTAATGAGAGATATAGGCCGATAATCTGAACAAGACTGCGACGGGGGTTGTGTTTTTGGAAGGACTACTATCGTAGCCGTGTCCATCTCAGGTGGGAATGAGCCCTTCTCCACCACTTAAGCATAGAGATCCAGAAGCCTCGGGGCAAGGGTTTCACGGTAGTGGGCATAATATTCCTGCGGGAAGCCATCCGGCCCTGGGGTCTTCCCGGAAGCCAAGTGACTAATTGCTTCATCGATTTCCTGGAGCGTGATGGGCAGATCTAATGTCTCACTAGCCTCCCCTCTCAATTGCCCAAGAACAGCCCCGCTCGTCCCCATCATCTCCGCAAGGGAGATCCCCGGCGCCCGAGCCCGGTATAGGTGGGAATAATAGTCTGCAAAGGTCTGTGCCACTGCGACAGAGGTTGTGTGAGTCACGCCAGTGGAATCCACAATGGCAGGAATAATCTGGTTTGCGCGAGGGTAGGTGGCCAGCCGGTGGAGGAGCGTACCGTTCTTATCCCGCCCATCCGTACACCCGGGCCACCGAGGAGCGCCAAAGAGTCTTGGCCGCACTCCATAGAGTGCATACGTATCTCCTCCCGCCGAAAGGCCAGCCGCCGCGCACGCGCGGCATCACTCAATGCCTCCTGGTCCCGTTCAAGTTCCAAGGCTTGTGCCTCGCAGGCCGTGAGTTGCTGGAGCTGTGTCGTGCGTTGCTGCTGTATGTGCCCCTGGGCAGCCCCCCTAATAGTCGCCTTGCCGGCCTCCCAAAGGATGGCCGAGGAGGAGACAGAACCAACATTATGACGATAATAATCGGCAAGCTCGTCTCCCACTGTTTTCCGAAAATCTTTGTCCTGGAGGAACCAGGCATTCAGGCCAATATTGTTTTTTTAATGATTAATGGTGACATACAGTGGTGGCTTTGGAATCTTGATTAGCTCCTTTACAGGAGAGATCCATTTGATTGGGCAGTAATTTTATGATGTTGCTCAGGGACAGAGGCATTTTTGGGACTACCTAGCCACAACTTTAACTGTCTCCAAGACCTCATGTGAACAAAAACAGGTTTAATGATAGCTTTCCCTCTGCCCCCTCACCACAGCTGCCACATCGTAAGGAACCACAGCTGCCACCAAGTCATGGAGCAGAGCAGTGAACACTTCTGCTACCAGGGCAAAGTACAGTAGGGACAACATCTGCAGCCACAACAGTAACCACAGCTTCTATTACCAGTGCCTACAATGTTAGCACAAAGCAAACACAAGGAGATGATGGACGGAGTACTGAAACTTTTCAAACGCTCACCCCCAGTCACAGATCTGGGTTGAATCCATCATCGTTCTATAGCTCACTTTGCCACCCCAGTTCATACACAGCTATATGCAAATCAGTCTTGACCCTGTGCCTCATGGGAACAGTCCAGACCGAACTGCCAAGCCATGTCTTCCCTGGCCCGGAAACGAGCATCCTGGGACCGGTTTTGGGCTAACAGCCCTCATCAGCCAGACTAGCTTGAATCCAGTGGCAACGTGAGCAAGGGACACACGTCTGGGTATACCCTGCCAACTTGGGGCGAATAAAGCAAACACAAGGAGATGATGGACGGAGTACTGAAACTTTTCAAACGCTCACCCCCAGTCACAGATCTGGGTTGAATCCATCATCATTTTTTAGCTCACTTTGCCACCCCAGCTCAGACACAGCTATATGCAAACAGTCTTGACCCTGTGCCTCATGGAAACATTCCAGACCGAACGGCCAAGCCATGTCTTTCCTGGACCGGAAACAAGCATCCTGAGACCAGTTTCGGGCTAACAGCCCTCATCTGCCAGGCTAGCTTGAATCCAGTGGCAAAGTGAGCAAGGGACCCACGTCTGGGCATACCCTGCCAACTTAGGGCAAACAAAGCAAACACAAGGAGATGATGGGTATTCCCAGACGTGGGTCCCTTGCTCACTGTGCCACCGGATTCAAGCTAGCCTGGCTGATGAAGGGTAATACCCAGAAACCGATCCCAGGATGCTTCTTTCTGGTCCAGGGAGGACCTGGCTTGGCAGTTCGGTCTGTACTGTTCCCATGAGGCACAGGGTCAAGACTGATTTGCATATGGCTGGGTCTCAACTGGGGTGTGGCATGGTGAGCAAAAGAACGATGGATTTAACCCAGATCTCTTGACCGGGGGTGAATGTATGATTTATTCAGCATTCCGTCCATCATTTGTTTGCGTAGCACTCACAATGCTAGCACAGCAGGGACCCACGTGGGACCCAGGTGAGCGCCCCAGCCCAGTGAGGAGGTACCATAAGTATGTTAGTCTGCAATTGTGGAGGGCCAAAGGTACAATCCACCAACAGTTTGTAGGACCACATTAACTAGTGCAAATCCTGGAGGAAGAAGTCCTAGACATGTAACTCAGAACTGCAAACTGATACTCAACAGTGAACCTCAGGTAAAGCTTGTGAATTGGAAGGATTAGCAAATGAAAATAGGCATTCTGGAGGTTAGCAGACTTCAACCAATCTGCTGCCTTAATGTCCATCACAACCTGGCTGTAGTACAGCATAGTGTACATGTCCTGCTTGATTAGCCGATTTAGGAGCCAAAACTCAAAGGTGAGTGTTGGACTTCCATCCTTCTTGAAGACCAATAAGTAAAGGTAGTAACATCTCATACCCCTTAATTTCAAGGGCACGGTGGCCCCTTTTTTCAGCAGGCCAAGAGTTTCTGCCACTAAAATTGAAGCATGTGCTAGAGAACAAGGTTTCTTTAAAGAAGTACAATCTGGAGGAGAGGGCACAAAGGGATTAGCAGCAGTCTGTTGTAATCGTATCTTAATTGAAGTAGAAATGAGACCCTCCTAAGCCCTGAACATTGGTGAAATGGAGGGGAGGAGTCATAGAGGTTTTCTTCCAGGGGACCCTCATCAATAGTCATAAGCACTGAATATTCCTGCCCATGTGCGTGGACCCCGGAAATAATAAAAATTATATATGAAAAACATATATGTACAGCTCTATATATATATGTACATATATCATTTTTTCTCATAACAATGCAGCCCCATATAGGAGGCTAAACAATGCAATAATAAAATTAATACTTCTGGAAACACATAATGAATATATCAACCACAGAAGGGCAAGTATCACTTGAACTCTTTTTTAATGGGTACAACTAGTGAAAACTGCAAAAAGAGCAATCATTGTTAGCCTACAGGCTGCATTGTAAGCCAGTAGCCTAGAAAATGAAAGCAATTGTACAAAAACTGGCACCGTGCCTTTAAGGCAGCCATGACCCCAGCTTCCCATCATGCTTCAGGGGAGATAGTTAGGTCAGTTGTTCTTTCCGACACCTTCAGTCAGGACCCTGGATTTCACAGGTCTGTCATTTTTGACCTTTTTGTCAAAATTATCTAAACTTTTTAAGGTTTTCTATCTTTCGGAGGGGCGTGGCTTGGACGGCAGTGGAGATGGCCGCCTGAATTAGTCACTCCGTCGGACCGGGGGAAACGCTGCCCTTCCCGAGCCCTGTGACCGACTGATCGCGCATCAGGTAGCGCTGGCATAGCCTTGTAAGGTGTCTGGCGTTTGAGGAGCCCTCTATACCTGACGGCGGAGGCTGAATAGTCGACTTTTCAGAGGGTTTTGCTTCGCGACGCGCTGCGAAGGGAAACAAAATGGCGCCTACCTGAAGGTCTGAACGAGATGTTCCCGTCCGGCTGATCCGATGTCCCACGGCAGGTACATAACTGTCTGTCGATCAGAACTACTCACTCGCGCTGATGGTGCTCTGATGTCAAAGTATTTTCAGCACCTTCTGTTACTTCGGCGAGCTGTTTGTTAATACATCGGCATGCCTGACCTCAAGATGGCGGCGATGCGGAGGGGCTCCACGCTACACTAGCGTTCATTAAACTCAGTCATCCAAAGCTGTCGTTACCTCCGAGTGACCAGCGCGAGTCCAGTGCATGCCATGGGTCTGCTTGAGAATCAATGGATGTTCCCTTACAGCATTATTCAAGCACCTGAATGCCACTTCATTTAAGCATGGCTCGTGTCTTCCAACAGATAGCGGCCTGGGCACTCCTGTTTTCTCCTCTCTGCTGGGATCCTGTCTTTGACCTCTGAGGCTCTTGTGCATTCTATTTGTGGCGAATCGCGGAGGGAAGGAGCTGCACACCAAGCTCTATCAAGCCATGCTCTGTGCTCTCTATGGACGAATTGCGGAGGGTTTGACTTGCTCACCAAACTGGAGATAGGTTGGGTCTCTTCGCCGGGCGTATCTATGCACGCTGCTATACTACCCGATACCACTGGCCACCTACTAGGACCACTACCTTTTCTCTGCGACTTACTGCCACACTGCCTTCTGGCGGCTAATCCTACCACACCTGGGTAATTTGAAGGCAATCTGCAAGTGTTGTGGCCAACTGGCCCACTGGATCTTCATAAACACCCACATAATGTCCATGCATTACTACAGAGAGCCGCTACTATCTTTATAGGGGTCCTTTTGAGTCATTCTTTTTCTCCTAGCACGGCGATTTTGGGAGTCACTAGACACTTTCACTAACCAAGCAAACAACCAACTAATTATTCAACTGTTACCACAACCTAAAAATCCTTCAAAATGTCTGACCGTGAATCTAAGTTGCTGCACAAGAGAAATAAAGGTGAACCCTCACAGTCAGACTCACCCGTCAAAGTGAAACCAGATATCAACAATACATTGGACCTAATCCTTAAAAAGCTGGCTGATGTCCATGAGTTGGCCAAATCAACCAAACAAACCACAGAAACTATACAGCTGGAGATAACGGCCATTAGAACAGATATGAATACTGTGAATAACAGACTTTCTGTAGCTGAACAGAGGACCAGTGATGTTGAGGACATTGTAACCAAGTCATGCAATGAAGCAAATTCTCTGAAGAATATGTCATCTATGCTCTTGAGACAGACCGCTGAGTTGGAAGACCGCAATCGTAGAAGCAACATCCGAATCCTTGGTGTTCCGGAGGGGTCGGAGGAGGCTCCAGGCTCTTGTTTAGCCTTTTCTAGAGGATTGTATTCCTAAGTTTACTGGCATATCGTTTGATCAGCCGTTTGAATTGGACAGAGCACACAGAATCCCTTCATTTAAATCCTCACCACGGCAGGGGGTCCGCCCAATCATCTGTAAGCCTCTGCAATTTCGACAGGTGGAAGCAATACTTAGCTATGCCCGGAAAAACCATCAACTCACCTGGAAGGGTCACAAAATTATTTTTACCCAAGATTTTTTGAAGCCTACTGTTGATATACGTAGGGGTTTCCTAAATCTAAGGGACAAGTTGAGGATTAAGGGTATCCTGTTCTCCTTTGTCGGTCCTACTAGGTTTAAGATCACTGATGGGGGAAAACACCTCTTTTTCAACGATCCCAGAGACCTTGCGAATTATCTAGAAGGCCCTCCTACTCAGGACATGGACTCATCACAGCTCCCTGCCAGTAAGAGGAAGTCCTCACCAGGTCCGGTGTAGTGCATGCACTGATTCCTTTGCTCCTCTTAACATTGTCTTCTTCAGAAGTTCCGGTGCATTGTATCGAATCATATGTAATTTGATGTTTTGTACAAATCCTTTATTGGTTGGGATGGTACTTGGATGTGACGGTATTTGTTTCTATTTAGGCTTGCATTTTTAGCCGAAGGTTGGTTGATAGTTGGGTATTGGGAAGGTATGTATATGATCTGACCATGATGTTTCCTCGAGTGCGGGTGGACACTTCTGTCGTCGCACCTCCCACATGCTAAGTATTGCGGTAGGGGTGGGGAGGGAGGGGAAGGGGGGTGATTGGGTTGAGAGCGTCCACGTTTTCATTAAGTTTTCACTGTTTTCATAGTTGATTCCTCAGCTGATCTCCATCTACTTTTCTTTCTTTTCTTTTCTTTCTTTCTCTCCTTCACCTTCATTCTTCTCTTTTCCTGGCGTCTCCTACTCACTAGACATGTCTGGTGCCCTATATCCCATATGGTTATAATGCTGTTGCAGATGTATGATTTTGTTGACTATCATATGAGCCCTGCTATGTGGTATTTAAAATATTCGCATTTGTTCCTATGTCAAGATCCACACTTATTGAGTTCACCATTTGAAACCGTTCTTAATGGCCACTATCAAACAATGTGCCCTTTCGAGCGATTTGAAGATAGTGTCTCTAAATGTTAAAGGTCTTAATCACCCTGTGAAAAGACGTAAGGTCTTAGAGTATTTAGCCAAGACTAAAAGTGACATTGTGCTGTTACAAGAGACAAAGTTCTCCGAGGTGGACAATAACCTCATTAAATGTAACTGGATTTCGCAATTGGCATGCTCTCCAGCAGATAAGAAGAAACGAGGGGTCATAACCTTGATTTCGAGATCTGCTAACATCACGCTAGAATCCTCTACACACGACCATGAAGGTCGTTTTTTTATCACTCACTTGAGGAGAGGCGAAGATTTATTACATGTGGTCAATATTTATGGTCCTAACACGGATGACCCCTCCTTTTGGTCCAGCGTTTCCGACAGGTTAGATAGTATTCCTCAGGAGGATCTTATAGTACTGGCAGGTGACTTCAACCTTCCCCTGGACCCGATAATTGACAGGCAGTCCAACTGCCACTATCAACCTACGAGCTCACACGCTGTGCTCACAACTATTTGTTCTAAATTTAATCTCAAAGATCCCTGGAGACTCCAGCACCCAGACACAAGGGATTATACTTTCTATTCGGCCCCTCACAACTCGTACACTAGGATTGATTATATCCTTGTCTCTGGGGCATACACCAGCCTCATTGAGTCCTCTGATATAGCCCCAAGGTTGATTTCTGATCACTCTTGCATCTCTCTTAAATTAACGGGAAGTCACAAGGAACAAACTCCCAAACGATGGCGGTTTAACAAGGATGTCTTATCAGACCCTGAGGATCAAAAGAAAATTGCGGAGGCCATTTCAGAATATCTTGGTCATAACAAGGTTTCTGATACTAATATAAATACACACTGGGATGCATTGAAGGCCACTGTAAGGGGGCTAGTCATTGCTATAAAAACAAAAATAAATAAACGCCTGAACCAAGGACTACTTCAGCTAGAACGAGAAATTAGAGATTTAGAGACTGCCCACATTGCCTCCTTAAACGATTCTACTCTATTACTGACTTTAACACAGAAGAAATATGAGTACAATAGGATATTAAGTGAATGCGCAGGGGTGTGGATTAATAAATTTAAAGCGCTGAATTTATGTGAGGCCAACAAGGCAGGGAAACTTTTAGCTTCATATCTTAAACATAGACAAAATCAACATGTCATCTCTTCAATCAAGGATGCTAATAACCAAACCCATACGACACACAATGGCATTCTCAATACTTTTAAACTATTTTATCAGGGCCTGTATTCAAATAATCAGACTTTTGACAGTGAGAAGTGCACTGCTTTCCTCCGTGATCTTAATCTGCCACAACTCTCAGAAGAAGACTCTGCCATGTTAGGTATGGAAATCAATACCTCGGAAATAGAAAAGACGGTCAGGTCCTTGAAAGAAAATAAAGCGCCAGGGCCAGATGGCTTCACGGCATCCTTCTATAAATCCTTTTTAATCCAATTAGGTCCTGCTATGAAACAGGTTTTTAACCATATTGCCGCCACAGGACACACGCCTGATTCTATGACCAAAGCTAACATTGTTGTTATTGCCAAGGAGGGGAAAGACCCTGTATATCCAAAAAATTATAGGCCTATTTCGCTTATAAATGTCGATTGCAAAATATACGCCAAAATTCTTGCGGTCAGGCTAAATTTGGTCCTTCATAAATTGATAAGCAATTCCCAGGTGGGGTTCCTCCGGAACCGGTTATCCAATGATAACACACGTCTGTTATGCCATCTATTGGAAAATGCTGCAACTAAATCTGAACCCTCTGTTGCCATTACGTTAGACGCTGAGAAGGCCTTCGACAGAGTCTCTTGGGCGTTCTTGGAACGTTGCCTGCATTTCTTTAGTTTGGGTAATGACTTTATTAAAATGTTTATGTCACTTTACCTAAAACCGACTGGCCGTATAGCTGTCAATGGGTCACTTTCGGAGGCCTTCCCTCTCTATCAGGGTACCAGACAGGGATGCCCTCTATCTCCATCACTTTTCCTCTTGGCATTGGAACCTCTTCTTCAGGCCATCAAGCTCAACACAGATATTACAGGAATTGATATCAATGGCGTACGAGTCAAATTGGCCGCTTATGCGGATGATATTTTGATAGTTACAGAACGTCCGGATTCCTCCATTACAGCCCTAATGGAAACGATTGCATTATATTCTTTACACTCCGGGTATAAACTCAATAGAGACAAATCGGAAGTTAAACCATTAAACGTGTTTTGCACTAGCGAAATGTTGGGGGACGCTGGGTTAACATGGCAGTCGGGTTTCATTAAATACTTAGGGATTGAATTTGGGAATAACATTATAGACACCCTGTATCAAAATGAAAAGGTACTCCTACAGAAAATTAAGAAACTTTTGGATGCCTGGTCCCCAAAATTCATCACGTGGTGGGGGAGAATTGAGACTATCAAGATGATGGTTACTCCTTTAGTTAATTATCTCATAAGTATGATTCCACTTATATTAACTGACTCCTTTCACCATAAATTAGATACTCTTTTAACATCCTTCCTTTGGCGCGGTAAAAAAGCCAGGATTAGCATTCGAAAATTGAGGCTTGACAAGACCCTGGGAGGCGTTAACTTGGCTGACTTTCGTCTCTACCAATACGCCTTTTTGGCGAAGCAAGGCCTACTTTGGGTTTCTCCTCCTGATAACTATATAGCAGTGTGGCTGGAAGTGGAAGGGGCCCTCCTCAATAATATACAGCACCTGTCGATTCTCACGGCTAACCGTCTTGTCGCCACCCACTCTAGGTCCATCTTTAAGAACACTAAATTAGCTCTCTTAAAAATAGATAGGTCCATGGATGTCAGTATGAAGGGCTCCAATATGGAATCGCTTTGGCTAAACTCCAAGTTCCTTTATAATGGTAAACCATTATTCCTTGACTCCTGGTGCAAAAAAGGTATTTTTTTTCCCCATCAATTGGAAAATAATGCATACCCATTGACGTTCAAGGAACTTCAATCTAGATTCCACTTAGCTGATATTGAATTTTATAATTTCCTGAAAGTGAGGGCTGCCATTGCGAAATCCAGAATGTCCCCTAGTTCCCCATCGTTACCCACATTTGCATCAAAACTTAATAGGCTCGGCCATCAGGTCTCCCAGATTTACCAACTTTTGCGTCCAAAATCCTCCAAGCTTAATTCTAAGGTAGTCGATTACTGGAACTTGCTTTCGGCTAATCAGCTAACCGAAGATTCGTGGTCCCCGTTATGGAGGTCGGTTACACGCAATAAGATTTCCCCAGTTCTATCTCAAACGAAATTCTGGCTATTACACAAGGCCTTTTGGACACCGGCTGGGCTGTTTTCCGTGGGGATCCGGGAAGATGACATGTGTTGGAATTGTAATCAAGGCAGAGGAGATATGGCTCACCTTATTTTACACTGTTCTGCAGTGAAACCCTTCTGGGATAGGGTCTACTTATTTTTGAATAATCTGTTTAACTGTGTACTCCCCAGGACCCTACCGTCCGTGGTAACTGCTTTTTTACAGGAGGATTTGCAGTCGGAGGGGGACCGAGCTCTCCTTGATCTACTGTTGATTTCTGCAGTTAAAATGGTACTCGCCAATTGGAAGGATACTAGCAAGGCCTCCTACAATTGCTGGATGAACTGGGTCATACACCTCAGGGGGGCAGATAACATTGTCTTGCAACATTCACCTTGGAAAACCTCCACGAGGAGTATATGGTCTACCCTGGACGAATATTTTGCTTCTCATAAGCCGCCATGATTTCATTATTTTGAATGATAATTCCTATGTGGGCTTCACATTTACGGAAATTGTCCTGGCCGGATATTTGTTGTACTATGCTATTTTAAGTATGGGGCTCGAGGCGCTAGACAATCTCTTCTCTCTCTCCTCTTCCCCTTCCGGCTTTCCTTTCCTCTTATTTTCCTTTATTCACTCTTTCCTTCCTTCCTTTCTTGAGCTGGTGAGTAAGGGGTTACTTCACTGTTAAGATGTACGTCTATTGCTGGCATTTGTTTATGGATCAGTTGAAACACCATTTCATGTACATTGCGGCTCTCGACCATGTTACCAGCTCCTGTTCTGCTTTTGCATAAAATTTCAATAAAGATAATTTGAAATCAAAAAAGGTTTTCTATCTTTCACTCAACATCTTTTTGTCTTTGAAGTGTAACCAGTTTTTTGGCTGAAAGTGGTTTTATTTCTGTCAGAATGCCTACACTTTTTGATCCTTGTCCCTCCTGTGGCAAGAAGAGGGCCAAGTCTGACACCCATTCTGTGTATATCCTCTGCCTCCCTGACTCTCACTCTCCAGAGAACTGTCCACATTGTAAAAAATTGTCCAGAAGAACTGTCAAGGATAGAGAGAGAATTCGTTTATATGGACTCTCTGAAAGAGGTAGGACTCCTGAGAGGCAGAAGAGAAAAAGTTCACAATCGACGTTGAGAAGCAAGATACCAATCTGTTCACCTTCGTGTTCGGGATTGGCGTTGAACCTACCGCCGGTGAAGAAGCAGATGTCGTCATCGAAGTCTTCAGTGGTGCACTCGCATCGTTCAACTCCAAGACCGAAGATGGCGGCTTCAACGTCAAGTCAGGTAAAAGACCGTCCTTTGACGTCAACCAGGCGACGCTCATCGTCTAGGAACAGATCTCCGTCGGTATTGGCCAACCGTTCAACGTCGAGGCAGAACACTCCGTCACCGCACATCCTTGAGTGGTCGACGTCGAGGCACAAGTCTCCGTCAACATCTGCACATAGATCATCGACATCGAGGTATAAAACGGCGTCTCCGGCGTCGAAGCAGAGGACTCCGTCGGCTTCATCCCAGAGAATATCGACTTCGAGACACCAGTCTTTGGCGAACAGGCGTTCAACGTCAAGGCAGAGGTCTCCGTCGACGTCATCGCAGAGACGCTCGTCATCGAGGCAGAAGACTTCTCCGATGACAAGACGGTCGATGTCGAGGCAGAAGACTCCGTCGATGGCATCACGAACACGGTCGACGTTGAGACAGCGACTTTCATTGTCGAGACAAGGGACTCAGTCGGCGTCCAAACTCGGACGTCTGACGTCTGAGCACAAATCTGCTGCAGGCTCACGCTCAGTGAGTTTTTCTCCGTCGCCATCACCGACATCGAGGGCAGAATCTCACCGCCCGTTTTTAATAAGTTCTTCTTTCTCTTCCTCGAGATCACTGGTGTCATTTCGACGTCACATTGCCAGGCGTCTTCACCTGTACGACCCCGTCCAGCTGAGGATCCTGCAAGAACAGAGAAACGGAAATCTCTTTCTGCACATAGCTCACGTTCACATGAGGCTCCTGTGCGGGAAGAGAGACACAAATCTCTATCAGTAAACCTCTCTCCCAGATGCTGACACTGCCCAATCGAGAGGTGTTCAGGATTATTCCAGCCCTTTGCACAGGTCTCCTCCAACCCGTCTTGTGCAAGATGCGTATCTCTCTCCTACTACTCCATCGAGGGGGTAGAGATCGCACGCATACTCCTGCTCGCTCTTCAAGAAGAAGATCCAGATCTCGAGAGCAAAGGAGAAGTCCGGTCTCCAACAAGTTCACCCTCTTCCACCCATTCCTCGAAGAGGGACTACTCCCCGACTCTGACAGACAGCCCACTGTCGAGAATCTATCCCTTGGATGACGTTGTTACTTTTAATCATTGTTGGACTTGGCCCTTTTTGCAGGGTCATCCATGAACTTTTTGCCTTCCTCCTGTATTGTTTCTGACCTGTCGGCTGTTTTATGACTCTGGGCACTTTACCACTGCTGATCAGTGCTAAAGTGCATATGCTCCCTATGGTAAATTGATGTATGGATTAGTGATTCCATGATTGGCTGGTTTGGTTTACTTGTCAGACCCTAGTACAGTGCACTGAGTGTGCCCAGGGCTTGTAAACCAAATGCTGCTGGTGGGCTTGCAGCACTGGTTGTGCCACCCACAGAAGCAGCCTGTAAAAGTGTGTCTCAGGTCTGCCATTGCAGAGCCTGTGTTGCAGTCTGGTACTGCCATGTTGACTGGGCAAGTGTACCCACTTGCCGGTCCCTAAACCTTCCCTTTTCTTCATATCAGACACCCCTATGGTAGGCCCAAGGGCAGGGTGCATTGTAAGTATAAGGTAGGACATGCCCTGATATTGTGGCATGTCCTAATAGTGAATCACAGCCATTTTCGCTTTTCACTATTGCAAGTCTACCTGTTCCCCATTGGCCAGAATGGGCAGTTTGATTATTACATTTTATAATCTTAACTGACTCAGTTAACTAGGTAGAAATTCGAGTTTAGTATGCCTGAACTCAGAATGATAAAATGCATCTTTTAAACTGTGTATAACAAGCATTGGCATAGCCAATAGGTCTCGCTTTTGGGACCTTATAAGTATTTAGTTATGCAGCACAATATCCTTGGTGCAACAACATCAACTGTTGAATTGCTAAACACTTATAAGGTCCCAAAGGCTAGATCTATTGGCTATGCCAATGCTTTTTGTTTTCCGCTTTGACTCCTTGAGTGCATTAGGTGTTCCCAGACATGGGTCACTTGATCGCTGGGTCATAAGAATCAAGCGATACCTCACTGTGGAGGGGTCTGGCCTCGGAGTCTGGTTTGTTTAAGGCTAGTGTCCTCTCCATCTAGAGCAGAGTAGTGGGCAACTGGAATTCGGCCCTGAGTAATTACAAGTGGCAGAGATTACAATCAGGATTCCACCCCTTTCGTTTTTGTTTTCTTCTGCTATGATCCGAGCACTATTAGGCTTTCCTTGAGCTCGGAGGAAGACAGCACCAGAACTTCTCACGTTGCCTCTCACTGCCCAAAAAGCACAACTGCATGTCCTTCCTCCTTCATCTACTCACCCGTTGCTGCTGCCTTGCACACAGCCGATGCGCTTGAGCTGCACGAACCCTGTCACTGCCTGTAAAGTTGACCTCAGTACCACCCTTGGAACTGTTCCCAGGACGCAGAAGTCCTGCTTAGAGCCTTGCTGGACCCACTAGAGGGAGCCAGTGCCCAACAACAACCACTGCGGACCGGTGCCACTGGTTATCACCTGGGCAACAAATAAACAGCACAGCCAATGTACTACTTCCACCCGCTGTCTGCAAGATATTAATAAATATTAATAAATGTCTTCTGCCCCTTATTTATTTTATTTTTTTTACAAAAAAAGCCTTTTTGGGTGTACTGGCTTACTTAAGGAAGCTCTCAATGATGACACCAAATGGGGGCTGCGTCGTAGGCGCTCATGGAGGAGATGAAAAAATTACTTTCAATTCAAAATTGACCCATTCACTGCTTATCTATAATAATAAAGATTTCATCAAGCTTAATTTAGTACGATTATAATTCAAATGTCAGCACTGTGCTGCCGCGAGAAGGTACAGGTGCCCAGAAGTCCATCTGCTGCTCGTTATTTGCTCTCCGTTTGCTGTGCAAACACCGCTGCAGAGGGACTGCAAGGGAATGCCTCGCGCCACTGCGAACCGAGGCACAAGAAAGCACAAAAACAAAGACGCAAAACGCAACAAGGGGGCAGGGTAGAAACACCCTGACCCCCTAGGCCGGCTCAGGGGGTCCCACAAGGACCCCCAAGGCCCCCCAAAATTATTTTTTTTTTTTTTAAATCGCGGGATGCGCATAGGGTCCGCGCATCCCAGTAACGAAAAAAAAACGAAGCGTGGGCGCCCACCCCCGGGACTCTGCTGTTTGCTATGGCTGGGTGGGAAACCTGCTCTCTCTTCTAAATACCAAAGACGATATCTTTTCCACACGGGGAGCAGCATGTTAGCAGCACCCCATGTGGAAAAACAATGCCGGCTCCCGCAGGACGCGGGGAGCCGGCGGGGCCGTGGGGGGATTGGGGACACCCCCACAGCCCCCAACGGAGGTCAGTCCCCAGGGGATGGGGTCCCCGGGGCCATAAGTGGCCCGGGAGGGGGCCATGCGGCCCCCTCCCCAATTTTATTTTTTTTAAATGGCCCCGGGGGATGGGGTCCCGGGGGCCATAGGTGGCACAGGAGGGGGGCTATGCAGCCCCCTCCATAATTTTTTTTTTTTTTTTTTTAAAAGGGCCATGCCCCGGGGGATGGGCTCCCCGGGGCCATTTATGGCCTGGGGAAGGGGGCCCCCTTCCCGTTTTAAAAAAGAAAAAAAAAATCTAAATTGGGGGCAGGCCCTGGGGGATGGGGTCCTGAGGTGAGATCTGTGCAAACACGCCCTGTGGTGTGTTTTAAGTTGTGGAATTCATTCCTCTTCAATCCAGAGGTCCCCTAGGGGACAAATAGCCCACCAGGTACCTCCACTAAGCGCCACGGAGCTGCGTTGCAGAGTGTTGTAAAAAGGGGTGTGGCCTCTGAATACCTCTCTGCAATGCAGCTCCCTGGCGCATACTGGAGGTACCTGGTGGGCTAGTTGGCCCCCAGGGGACCTCAGGATTGAAGAGGAGTTAATTCTCCAACTTAAAACGCGCCACAGGGGGTGTTTGCACACGTCACCTCAGGCCCCTCCCCCTTCCTTCACCATTGTACAAATATTCCTCTAAAGTCAGCCGAACTACGAATTCTGATTTACTCACCTGTAATCGGGAGAGAACCCAGTGCTGCATCTTTTAGCCCAGCACTGACCCTGAAAAGTAATTCTAAGTGTACTTACCAGTAACTTTTATTTCCTTCCATAGGAATCCATTGTGTGGTTTTCACCAGAAAAGTTTCTAAGTGTCTATTTTCACAAACTAAAAATATTCCTAAAAAAACGTTTGTATGACTTAAACACATTCTTTCAACTGTTTACAGGAGGTTGGCCAGTGCTGGAACTACCACTGAGTAAGAAAAAGTAACGATAACACTACTTACCTGCTAAGTGAATTTTCTGCCTTAGGATAACATTGGTGATTCTATGGGAAAAAGTTTCTAAGTGTCAACTTTTAAAATACAATAATATTCCTTAAAAATCACTACTGTAACCAAAGCGCTTTTACTCAACTGTTTACAGGAGATGTCCAAGAACTGAATCTAGGATCCAGTCTTGTGGTTAGAAAAGTAATCCATAAAGTAACTAATTGCATTTAACTAGAAATTCACATTCACATTGAGCTCAATGTTGCTTTGTGTTTGAAATTGTGTTGCCCATAGCAACAACTGTAACTACTGTACTTAAGTCTGTTGCCTATTTGCCAAGTATTTAAACTAAAGTAATTCATTCTGTGAAAGTATATTTTGTATTGTAATGTATAATGTAATTATAATGTAATTAAAAAAAATATATCTAAAAATAAATAGTTCAAAAAATGTAGTAAATCAGTATCAAAAAAATCAGTATAACAATTAATACATTCAAAATTGTCATTTAGAAAACCTTTGAAATTCACTGAAAAAACCATAGGTTTCAGGCCTGATATAGTTAGGAATTAGCATTTAAAAAACCTTTGAAATTCACTGAAAAAACCATAGGTTTCAGGGGCGTTATAGTTAGGAATTGGCATTTAAAAAACCTTAGAAATTCACTGAAAATACCATAGGTTTCAGGGGCGTTATAGTTAGCTGGACATTTCCCTCATACAAAACCCTAGAAATTCCCCTGTTATAGTTAGTTCAGCTAACTATAACTCGCGCCCCCGCAATGCACTGCTGATGACGTCACATATTACATCACTCATGACATGGTCAGTGACATCACTGATGACATCTGAAATGACATCACTGATGACGTCATCCATGTGAAAAATTAGTGCATCTTCACACCCTTTGATATACTCAATCAAAATTTCAGACGTCCATTCTCAAAACCATAGATACTCCAATACCAATAACTACATACCCACTCATTGACTCTTAGATCTACACACACATCCACTCACTCACCTGTACAGTCACTCATACTTACAGTCACTCAGTACAGGACTATCATATGCATTTATACACCTACATAGACACTCACACACCACCAATCATCCATAGAGGTACTCTCACACCTAGTCAGTCATGCAAATAATTAATCACACTCCCATTTACTCACCTATGCAGTTATACACACACAAGTTCACTTATTCATAAAAATAGTACCACATTCTTACGCTCTTATACAATCACTAATACAAGCACACACTCATCCATACAGCCACTCTCACAATCACACACTCTCACATATACCCCCTTATATGCTCTAACACACATATATACTGCCTTTCACATATGTAGTTACTCACACATGTACCACTGAGATATACATTCAATCACTAACACACCCATACATACACTCACCCAACCATACAGTCCATCACAGATGCACTCTTAAAACCATGCACCCATAGAATCACCCACTCACACATGTATGCACAAAGTCACTTACACCCCACCCACACAAACATTCAGGCACCCAAACAGATACTCAGACAACCAATCAATAACCCATAGAGACAGTCACGCACCTACTAAATCATCCATTCACACACTTATACACCCACTCATTCTTCCATAGGTTTTTCCCTATATATATATATATTAAACATATTTAAAATTTACAGAAACACACACTCACTGGATGACGTCATCAGTGATGTAATTTTAGATGTCATCAGTGATGTCACTGACCATGTCATGAGTGATGTAATATTTGACGTCATCAGCAGTGAATTGCGGGGGCGCGAGTTATAGTTAGCTGAACTAACTATAACAGGGGAATTTCTAGGGTTTTGTATGAGGGAAATGTCCAGCTAACTATAACGCCTCTGAAACCTAAGGTATTTTCAGTGAATATATATATATATATATCTGCTAGTCTCGTGAACAAGGTCTCTGCTGGGACTGAAACGCGTAGAGTTTGTTAACTGGCATGCTGTGAATAAAGAAACTTAACGACATATTTGGTGATAACGCTGTATCCATTCCGTGTGTGCGCGAGGAAGCCCCGTGGGGAAACGAAGGAGAATATCTGTATTTATCATATATAATTTTTATTATTTCCGGGGTCCCCGCACATGGGCGGGAATATTCAGTGCTTATGACTTTGATGAGGATACCCTTGGAAGTAGTGCTTAATTTGAGCCAGGGCTTTCCGGTGCTAAGCACCAGCACTTAATTGATTTCCAGTGCTGGCACCGGCACCTTATTGTCAACACCATCCTTAGAACAGTCCACCACATGGTGGCGCTGCTCATCTTATTCAGAGATGAGCAGAACAACGGTAGTTTAGGAATACACTATACATTAAAATTGCTAATACCTCCCTCCCCAGCTATTCCTTTAGCTTTGGGGACCTGGAAAAATCAGAACTGTTGCATTTACATGCAAGAGAGATGGTTAGTAGTTATTTTGGATGCGATGACAATGGCGATAGGTGGTGCAAGCTGCAGTGGCCTCCTAGTCAGAGCCCTGGCACTTAATATTTTACAAAGTAAGCACTCCCTTGAAGAGAACTAGGATTACAGGTAAGTAACTTAACCTTTTGAGGCAGGAGACCAGCATTAGAAGATGTCTTGACCTAGAGATGCTGCTGTCGTGGAGCTGGTGTCCCTTCGATCAATCCCTCCACCAAAAACAGTGGCGTGCCAGGGTGTTTGGATCATCTGGAAAGGCTGGTGCTGCCAGGATTGTTGTGCCGTGGAGCGGCCATCAAGCATCAGCTGTACCACTGGGTGAGTTTTTGTTTTTGCGCTTGGGAGGCTAGGCCCAGTGAGTGCACCATGGCTTTGCTGCCTGCTGGGACATTGTGGACGCGGTTGAAGCGCCGTAGAGGTGGGTGTGCCTTCTCTGCAAAGAGCTGCTCATCATGAAAGCGCATGTCTATGAGAGTCTTCAGGAAATTTCCTGAGAAGCCAGATAAATATACCTAAGCATGGCAACATAGAGAGAGAGCCTTGCCCAAGATTTAAGCAACAGTGTCTGTAACAGGATCTGTTTGGAAGCACTCTGAAAAAAGTTTTTTTCATGTGGTCAGGCAGATTGATATCTATCAACTTAGCTAACTTGACAAAGTGGCTCAGCAGGAACAGTACGTTCGCTGTGCAGAAAGTGAAACCAGAGGCAGAAACCTTTCCGCCCATATAGTTAATCTTTGGACTCTTGGCCTTCGAGGCACTGTAGTAAAGGCATTGGGATTCATCTTAGTGTAGGAGGCTTGAACCACTAAACACTATAGATGTGATGACAAGAATTTTATTTTATTTTATTCATTAAGTTTTATATAGCGCGAACAAGATCCCGAAGGATATCCGAGCGCTTTACAAAAGGATGGAAGGAAGGACATAGATGCAATATTAACATCATGTAAGAATACAAAACAGGAATAACGCATAATTGAGTCAAGGAGAATAATACAATAAACCGGTATGTAGCGGGTTACAAGGGGGCACACCATGTGGTAAAGAAGAGCAGCGTCAAAATGGTGGTAAATGGTTGTAGGATAAATGACTTCGAGCAAAAGGTATTCATAAGAAATCTTTTAGCTTCCAGTTTGAAAACAGTCGTTGAGGAGATTCTGCGTACTTCCGGTAGAAGAGAGTTCCATATCTTTGGGGTAGCGCCGGAGAAGGCTCGGTGATAAGTTCTCTTTGTGCTAAAGATGAGTGGTTTCAAGAGGAAAATGTTAGGGCTTCTTGAGGCTCTACCACCACGGGATAATTCAAGCTTTTGTGCTAGGTACTTGGGAGTTTTGAAATGCACGGCTTTGTGCGTCAGAACGGCAATCTTTAACTGAATTCGAGCTTCGTAGGGCAACCATTTAAGAGATTTTAGTACTGGGGAAATGTGCTCATTTCGTTTGGTACCTGTAACCAGCCTATCTGCCGCGTTCAGTGAGGCCCTTAGTAGAGCCAGGGTATATTTGGGAAGGCCACAGAGCGTAGCGCTGCCGTAGTTTAGCCTCGGCAAGACAAGCGCTTGGACCACCTGCTTGAAGACAGAGTGTGGAAGGAATGTTTTGATATTTCTAAGTGTCCTCATTAAGTGATGATCTCCCTTACACACATTGCTGATGTGATTTTTCATATTCAGGTGCTTGTCCAGGGTGATTCCGAGAGATTTGGCTGAGTCTATGATGAGAGGGGTGCAGTTGAAAGCAGTGAGGTGATTCAGCTAAAGGTCCGGCTTGGGGATGTGGTTTTGGAGGCGAGATGAGGAGGAATTCAGTTTTGGAGGTATTGAGCAGGAGATTGTTCTCGGTTAACCAAATTTGGGTAAAGGTTAGGGTTGTGTTGAGTGAGATGATGTTATCCGGAGATGAGATTTTCAAATAAAGCTTTCGTATTGTCCGCATACATATGGAAGAGAATGTTAGTGGAATTTAGTTAATTAGCTAATGGTTCCAGGAAAAGGTTGAAGAGGATAGGAGAAAGGGCTGATCCTTGGGGGACACCCATGAGTACTGGAGAGAGATGGGAGAGGGAGTGGTTTGCCTTGACTCTTTGTGATCTGTGGTGGAGGAAGGACGAGAACCATTGTAGCAACCGACCCGAGAAAACCCATCCTGCTTTTCAGAATGGATAAGAGGTTGTCATGATTAACCATGCACAGAGCAGGTCTGTGTCATCAGGCAATTTCCATATGGGCTGCTGACCCAAAAGTGTTCCACCCAAGCAGCAAGTGCCTTTTCAAAGCCTGCCTCTTTGAAGGGTAGCAGGGGTTCTCGAATTGCAGAGGAAGTATTTCTGTCAAAATATTAGCTTTGGTCTCAGAGGTAGGCAAGATTAACTCAATCAATTCCATAGCCTTTCTTATCTTCAAAGTGAAAAAAGTAACTCTTTCTGAAGGCCCAGATGTGGTAAGAGATATCCTTTTTGAGATGTATCTTGGTGTTTTGTAAGTAAAGGAAAAGCCAGCATCAGTATTGTAGGAGTGGAGGATGTTGTCTGCCACCAAGCCATCGTACTTCAAATGGCCGTAATCTTTATTAGGGATGACAAGGTCTTTGGCATCTGACTCAAAAACTTCTCTATAATGGCAAATGTCTGGGCCCCGAGGATAGATTGTGCCAAGGAGTTCATCATCATAACAGGCCTGAACTTTTTCTTTTTGCCCAACATTGACTTTGAGGGCTGCACCAGTACCAGCATTGTAGGTGAGTCAGAAGGTAGTGGTTGGTGCCTTGGAGTGGTCGGGCACAATGCCAAGGCCAGAACCAGTGGATTTACAGAGTCTGGTGGCATTAGGGTTGGGGGCACTGGAATTGCAAACACGCAAGGAATGTGCCCATTCTTGGGGAGTGACCCAGAGGGTATCGGGCCACCCTTTAAAATATTTAGCATGACCTGCTATAATACCTCAGCATGTGCCCAGAGTCAACTGATGGAGATGGAAATTCTGGTTTCGTCTTTTTTAACATAACGTGTATTTGTAAAGCACACGTTCACCCGTGGGCATCTTTGTGCTGAATAACAGATGTTTATTGTTACCCAGCTCAATGGTACTCATTTTATCAGCCTTAGAAGGATGAAAGGCTGAGTGGACCCGCTGGGATTTGAACTTGTGACCGTGAGATCAAACACAAGCTCCTTTAGTCGACACAGTCCACTAAGCCACCAGACCTGTGGGAATTGGATCATATAGCAAAGAACAACTGTGCATTGATACTCCGAATGGTCGTGGAAGAGGGACTCTTTCTTCAAGAAAGAAAGGAATTTCTTCTTCTGCTTCGCCTATGTGGGAGGATATGTTGGCAAATTGTTCCCTAGCAGTTGACTTACCTGAAAGGGAAGGGGATCGATTTGGCATATGCCTATGGGTCCTGATAAAACAAATAGCTTGGCCTCTTCTTTGACAGGTTCTTGGAACAGTAGGAGACACAGCTCAAATGGTTGTGTTCTGATCCAAGACACCATATGCAGCTGCCATGCATATTCAGCAAGGACTTTTTCTTAAGTCGTCTGCAAAAGGGTTTCAATAACAAAATCCTACCAGGAGCTATTTGTCCTGCTTGCTGTCAAAAGCTGAGGAATTTCGCCAGTGAGTTAGTGAGGAGAACTCTGGGCTCACAGGTAAGAGGCATAGAAAAACAGGCCACCAGCGCGCCAGTTGGCTCCATATATACTCCAATGTTGGCACATCCTTGGTAGGCCCAGTTGTGGCTGAAGCGGAGATATTGTTTTGGATAAAGCTTCTAGATCTTGCGCCTGGAGGATATTCAAAATTTGAGGAATCTGCGAGAAGATTTGGCCGTGAGAAAGTGTTTCTCAGTCTCTACTTATACCAAATTTCTTTTTTTTGTCAGATTTGGGTGTACTTAATGCTCTCTATCTGACAGTTTCTGTTTGTGTTCTATACTCCCTCAGCCTGTAATGGTATTTTTTTCGTATTTTGCTTATAAAGTGATTCTTCCAGTTTGCTAGTTAATTTTGTCATTTAGCATATGTAGTAGTCTCCCCTCATCCACCCCCCTACCCCCCATTCTATTGCAGTGCCGTTATACAAGTGTTTTTTCTTGTGCTGACAGGATTTCCTTAATTCTTTCAGCCATGAGACACTTTTTTTTTAACTTCTGTTTATTGAAATCATAAGGCAGTACACAATGACAGTAGCAGTGAGACAGGAGTATGGCGACGTATTCCATGTAACGAACACCCACCAATTCTACTGCGTATGATAAACCTGTTGGCAAGCACTATATCCATCACACCTTGCTTATAGAGAACAGTTCCTTATACTAACTTATCTCAGAACAAGGGTAAGGTAAATCAGAAGAAAATGACAGTCTAGGGAAAGAAGAAGGGGAGAAGTGGCAGGGGGGTTGCCCCAAAGCACTTCACATTCAGAGGTGCCTCAGTAGTTGCAGATCGACACACACATCATCTGAGAATCACTAATCGCATTATGGCTGCCTTTATGCAACCACCTCCAATCAGATCTCACCTTCCAGGAGGGAAAAGGAGCTACTCATCCACCACACGAGAAGGGGCGGGAGGGTCGTCCTGCCCTCGCAGACAAGCCTGAAGCAGACCCCAAATATCTTTGGAACGCGAGATGGTATTAAATCCCAGTATGTCTCATGCTGGCTCTGACAATATACTGCGTCTTTAATCCAGTCCTCCAGTCGGGGGGCCATGCGACGACCCCATCACGTCGCCACCCGTTGCTTGCCAAGTAATTTTAGCAATGAAATCAGAGGAGTTGGCCTAACGGCTAGGGCGCTCGACCTGAATCTGGGGAACTGAGTTCGAGTCTCTGCAATGATGCTGAATATCCTGTGATTCTGGGCAAATCACTTAATCTTCCCGTGCCTAACAAAAACATTTAATGTGTCCTCATGTAAAGCGCTTTGATACCCGATTCGGGTCAAGTTTGTGCTATATAAAACTGGGAGAAAAAAATAATAATAAATAACTTCCGCCTGTTGAGGGGGACCTCCCTGACTTATCCCAGTAATTCTGTAAAGGGGGAGCGCTCCAGCTGCAAACTCCTCATCTCATCTATCGCATCAAAGACTGTGTCCATAATATTGCTCTATTCCGGGGACCTCCAGGACGGATGCAGAAAGTTCACGAAAGGGGCTGAGCGTTGGGTGCAGCGCGCTTCATCTATTAAGCCCACTTTGAGCAGTCGTTCCGGTGTCCGAAAGAACCTATGCAGAAATGTTAAATGTATCCGGCTCAGCCTAAATTAGGTGACCGTGCTCTCGCCTGAGCGCAGTAAAAGGTCCAATGTTTCTCCGATATAGCTATACACAGTTGGTCCTCGTTGGACGCGTACCGGAGCTGAGCGCTCCATTTCATGGTATAAACGTGTTATTAATTTGCTCGGGGAGGGGTTCCCAATAAAGCTTTCCAGCGCCTGTAGGGTGGGTGGCGCTGCAGTTAACTCTGCAAAGCCAGCATGCAAGGCGGCTCGTAGTTGGTAATAAGTAAACCTTTCGAGGACAGCGACTCTGGCATCCTCCAAGGCTTGCTGCGGCGTAATAAACGAGCCCTCCGGGATCGCATCACCCATTGAGGTAAGCTGGAGGCTCCTCAGCCTGTTGCAAGCGCCTGCATCTTGAGAGAAGGGCAAGGCGGGGTGTCTGGTCAATGGAATGGAGGGGAAAACAATGCATTCCGTCGCGCCCGCTGGTGCAGCTCATGCCATGCCCAAACAGTGCAGCTAATCGTATCTAATGTGGCCCGCAGCCTGGTTTGTGGCCTACACAGGGCCATATGTAAAGCGATAGGTGCCGTATGATCATGCTCCTGGAGCGGTGTGGGCCTGTGTACTGTGTAGGGTTTTATGCACCTGGGAACTCGACCAAAGAGTCTCACAGCCGTTAGAGCTTCAATAAGAGTCCATCGACTCTGTTCCCTGTAAGCTCATCACATTGCAATACGTAAAAGCAAAGTGTGAATACGGCAATACCGATTGGATTGCTAGGGAAGGCTAAGATTGAAGATAACAGTTATTTGAATACGGGCAGCATACCAACAATAAGCTGTTCCCCTGACTCTTTCACTATTGATATCACTTTTATTCTCAACACAACGACTTGAAATATCTGGTTTTATGAAGCTAAGTTTGGCGCCACCCTACTATAATCACATTACGGGTGAAGAATACAGTTTTCTTCTTCTGGGTGCCATGCCATTGCAAGCGGGAGATGAACCTTCCAGGGCATCCATATAATTAGAGAAACTGAAACTTTTTGTCCTGAAGAAGGTGAAGATCTATCAAACTTTCATCGAAACGCCGCGATGACAGTTTTCTGTGTATTTTTAAATTTGTATTTTTAAACTTGTTTTTATTTGTTTTTTAAAAATGAAGTGGATAAAGATAACGATAACAATGTATTAATTAAAGTATTGTTAGATACAAGTTGGTCACTTTATGTATTTTTCCTTTAAGAACCTAAAAAACTTGTTTTCAAAACAATAACAGTTTTTAATGAAATAATATAGTTGATTATATGTTTGATTTGTGAGTTTCATTGCAACACAATACAGTAGTTTATAAACGAAAAGTTTTCTTCAAGAAAAATTTGTGTTTATTGTTGTAAATTGCCTCTGTCATCTCTCTTGTACACAGTACCTATAGAACATGATCCTGATTTCAGAATTTACTTATATTTTCATTGCTCACTTTCTAATCTATTAGATATGTTTCATAGACCCGTCCCTTTTCTAAGTATCAGGAGTACCTCCCTCATATTTTGGCAACTGTTTAGCGTATAGCCAGTAAAACCCAAATTGTGCTTGTGCACAGCTGTAATAAAGGTCTGGTGCATCTAGTCCAACCTGTTCAAAAGGTCGAGTAAGAATCTACCAGGCATTTCTGGGATGTTCCCCTGTTCATGCCAACGATACCAAACCGGACCGAAGTTTTCGCTTAAAGCACCTGGTGAGAGGAAGGGGAGGTTAATGAATAGATAAAGGAATTTGGGCACTAAAACCATTTTAGCAATGGCCAGTCGCCCCACCATGGAGAGAGGGAGCCATGTCCATGGAGCCAATCAGCTCTCCAACCACTCCATCAGACTGCCATAGTTTGTCCTCCAAAGGACATCTGCATCCCTGCTCAGCCAAATGTCCAGATATTTCATCAGTTCAGTCGACAATCGCAGAGGAAATTCCCAGCAGAACTGCACAGTGGCGTTTGTGAGCGGAAAAATCACAAACGTGGCCCTGTTGATGGATATGCCGGACAATCCACCGAACCTGGTCAATCCTCCAATCAATGGATCTAAGTTTGCGGCTGGTAGTACTACATATAGGGTGACATAATCCATGTACATGGAGACCAGCACCACCCAGGGAGTGAAAGTCAAGCCTTTATGCGCATGGTGCTGTTTAAGGCGCACCGCTAAGGGCTTCTTAGCCGCTGCAAAAAGTATGGGGGAGAGCGGGCATTCCTTCCTTGTCCCCCAGAAGGCTTGAAATGGGGGCGGAAGACCACTCCATTGATCCGGAGACGCACCGTGTACTTAGAGTATAGAAAGCCGATTAATTGAAGAAATTTAGAGCTAAGTCCCAGGCGTGCCAGCAATGCAAAGAGATAGAGAGATTCATTGGAATCAAATCCATTGGTGGCATCAAGAAAGATTGCTGAAGCCTCAAGCAACGCCTTTATCTCCTGGAGAATGGCAAAAAATGTATGCAGATTATGGAGCGTGGCCCTGCCCGGTACAAATCCTGATTGATCTGGCTGCGCTATGAGGGGCAGTAAAGAGAGGAGCCGCAAAGGAATTAGTTTGCCTAAGATATTATTGTCCACATTAATCATGGACAGTGGTCTATATGATTCACAGTGCTGTGGGTCTTTGTCTGGCTTCAGGTTAGTAATAATAAGCGCCTCCCTAAGTGACGGGGGTAATTCACCTTCATCAAAAGACTCACTATACATATTAACAAAATGGGGGGCCAAAATGGCTGCAAACTCCTTATAAAACGCGAATGACAAGCCATCCAGGCCTAGGGCCTTATCTGCTGGAGAGCTCTGATCACCTGTAAAACATCTTCCTCGATAAAAGGCTCATCCAAAAAGCGACGGTGACCATCTTCGAGTCAGGGTTCCTGGATCAAGACAAAACAGGAGTCGAGGTCAGGAGGATTGCACAATTGCGTCAATTTTATAAAGAGAGGAGTAAAAAGAGAGCATTTCCTCCTGCACTGCCATCTGGCCAACAACTGGCTCATTCTCAACAGTGCGGAGTTCGGAAATGTAATCCTTAGCCCAGCCTTGAGACACTTTGAACAGTTGATCTTATTGTGTTGCTGCACTTTTCCTGTGCCAGGGCACAAGGCTTATCTCTTCATGAACTTCTAAATTACCTATGTTCTGTTTCTCAGCCACTTTGTTTCAGTGCATAATTTTCCTTTCTTCAGTGAGATTTGTTCTTGAACAGTACAGTATATGCTCCTGCTGCTGATCCTTCCAAGTCCTCTAGGTCCAGCTTGAAGGGCCCTTGTTAGGAGATCCTATCTGCTAGGTGGCTGGGATTTGTTTTTCCAGGTATCTCTGAACCTGGCAGCTCAATGATGCATTGTCTACTGCTGCACTTCGGAGTTTTTTTTTTAAACCCATTTTATTGAGTTTGTGGAGGACAATGTAAGATTACCATACGATGATGTACTTGTAGGTCATTACATTTGTATATAGGAGAGAAATTGCAGCCCACATCTTATCCAACATTGTAGGACTACACACATTAAACAAAAACAACTGCATCAAACTAATCCCGATTCTACGTGTAGTCACTTGCATGCATCTCATGGTTACTTGTGTCACTGTTACAGGTGTATGGTGACAGTGTAAACCCTCAGTCATTATTGGCATGTTTCAACTTCATTAATTAATTGATGATCTTCTGTAGAGTGCATCTCCATGGGTATGTTCCTATATGTGGCCCACTGCTTCCATATTTTAGTGTGCTTGTGTGGAAATCCACAAGCAATGAATACGGGTCGTTCTAACTCCATAACATAATCTATGCTTCCCTTCCATGTCGATACACAAAGAGGGGTTTCCGCCTTCCAATGTATGGCAATATTCTGCTTTGCAAGTTTCAGGCCCAAGAATAATAAATGTCTTTTACAATGATTACCCCCAATTTCATTTGTGCAATGCAAGAGCGTGAGTTTGGGAGATCGAGGAATACCCCATTTTAATACTGCAGATCGGCTTTGTAGGACCCCCCGCCAAAAGCAATTGAGAGTGGGGCTTGTCCAGACTGTATTTAGGAATTTGTCATCTTCTGAGTGACAGCGAAGACACTGGGGTGAGGCGACCAATCCAGCCCGCCATAATCTTTGTCGAGTGTAGTCTGCACTTTGGGGTTTGATTTTATTTCGTTCTGTAATTTCAATCACACCTTTGTTTAAAGTCTGCCTTGATCTTAGCTTAGCACTTTTTTTCTCCATTCTCTTATTATTATGCGGTGGGCGTTTGTTCATTTTTTTCCTGGTTATGGAATTGTTGGTTCTTGCTTAGCTGTATATTGGAACTGGTAATCCAACATATGAGCGGGTGGGGGGAGTTACCCCCCCCCCCCCCACCCGCTGCAGCCGTGCTAAACATGAAAAATAAAATGGCAATTACATTATTTCGTTGCCATTTTATTTTTCACAGGCCAAGCCGCAGCCCCCAGCTTGCCCCCAGCTGGGAGAGATGGGGGTGTTTCCTCCTCTGCTACCGATTGACAGCAAAGAGAACTGGAGCAGCTAGCTGGATGCTCCAAAGTATGAATGTCAGTTTGGCCGTCACTCTTGCACCCACCAAATTACATGTGCTCTCTGCAGCTGTCTTAGACAACTGGGTGGAGACCAAGTACAGGCCTACAGGGCCTGGAGGAGGGCCCAGCTAGCCTGCTCCATCCAATTCTGGCGCTTCTCTCATGCTGGTTACCAGCACGAGAGTAGCACCAGGATTGATTAATGGAATTGATTGGAGCAGTAGCACTTTGAGCCGAGGGACCGGATCGATGAGGACATCGGACGTGCAACAAGCAAGGTAAGTGACTTTTTTTATTTTTTATTCATAGCCACTCGTCTTGCCTTCATTCATGCAGACACCCACCCCCCATTTCCCCTCCCTTCCTATATAGCTACCTGTCAGCCCCCCCTGTACATACAAGCATTCATGCACCCAAACAATTTTTTAAAAAGTACTTACGTAAGGGAAGCATAAGGCACCGAAAGGATCTGGATGCTTCTGGTAGGGAAGGGAAAACCCAATGATCCTGCCTTCTCATCTCATTGGCTGACCTTGTTATGGGTTAACCAATGAGAGGAGGACCTGCCCAACCTTTTCACAGAGTGAAATAGGAAGAGTGAGAATTACTTACCCCACCACACTCTGTGATGTGGAGTCCATGATAGACACTCAGCCCTTGGTACTTAAGGGCTTAAAACTGAAATACCCAGAACTTAGGCTATCAGTGATGATCCTCTTCATCACGAGGGGGAAGGCCTTGCAGTGCTTTGCCAGGCTGAGCAGGGCTGTGAAATCTTCAGCCGGTCAAAGCTTGGCTCAGGCTGCCAGATACCTGGGCATTTAGCACATCTACAGCGCCTGTCTGCCTGACCCAACCATGAAGAGTGTCTGTCAGGCTGACCTTCTGGTCAGCCTGACAGGCACTCTTTATGTTTTGCAAATCAGTGGGGGAAGTTTCGCCCTTAATGATGGGCCGCCTCGTTTTTAACAGGACCTTGATAGCGATTAAGCAAATTAATATTAGAGCCCTCAGTTTGTCTATGGTGGTAATCCATTCTGTGGGAATTTAGTACATTAAGGTATAATGACAATTGAAAAAGGAAATGCACGCTCGAGTAAATTTGGGTGCTGGATGGTGATGTTCACATTCACTTTTATGCGTTTGTGGTTCCTCAGTGAATCTGTTCTAGCTATTGGCAGGCTTACTTCTACCCTGTGCTCCTGTGCAGTCCTACTCTCAAGGCTGGGTTAACAATGGACTATTCTTTAGCATCCTTAAGTTGCAGAAATAGTTTAGTGCTCTGCCAACCTCTGTGGCAGGGCATTCTTTTGTAAGCAGGCGGGGATGAAGGGGATTGAGCATCATTGGCACTGGAGCTTTATAGAGTTTGTGTGTGTTTCCACAGAAACACCCGTAAGAGTTTATCATATTACTTATTGACTTTATCGGAGAGGATATTCAGCTCTGCAGCTATGCACTTGTGATGGTGTTATTTTGTACTTGTTATTCGAGGGTGGGTGCAAAAGGGATCCTGTTGACTGCAGTTTTGTGATCCGGTGGCCGTCCTGCGTTCCAGGGAAGCAGAGCAGGATCATAGTCCTTGTATGTAGTTGGGCAGTAGGCCTGTGTTGATATTGTGGATACTGCTTGGAGGGACAGGAGATTTGTGGCTGTGCTGCTCACAAATGCAGATTTACCATGTGCAATACATTTGCATAGGGCCTCAATTCAGGACTACCCTTACTTTACCACATGTAACAAAGGGCGTAACAGTCTTACAGTTTTTAAGTCGAGCCTAGCGCATCGCGCATGTGCTGCTCTAGGAAAACGACCTCTTGGAATCACTCTGGACTTTTCACACACTCGTGCGTGTGGTTTTAAAAAAATTCTATTTGGCTTTGCGTGTGTCTTTGCACGCAAGTGGGCAAAGGCAGGTGCTTGTCTCACCTTCCCCAGGAAATATATCCGCCAAGGGCCTACGACTTGCGGTTATGAGCAGCGGCGCGCAGTGTGCCCTCTGTTATGTGTCAGAATTCACACGAGCGCATGTGCACTACTCGCGGGATGCTGCAACTGCATTCCTCGCATCCCACGGCGTTTTGCCTTCTGGAGCGAGCAGCTGCAGTGCCTTTTTGAAGGTGCTTTAGAGATTTTGACTGAAAGTCTAGAATACTAGAGTAAGGAGGCACCCATGCTGAGATTGACTACCACAGCCTTCCCCAAATAATGCCAGTTTAAGGCCTCTGCTCCTTCCACAGACTTGACTGGATTTAGCCGCAATCACGCCACTGATCTTTAGTTTGAACAAAATCCTGTCTGCAGATCACATGCAAGCTTGTATCTGAAGCAGAGGAAAGAATGCTCCAAGGCTCGTGAAGGCAGGAAATGTTCATGTGCACTGTCACTCCATTCGGCTGACAGGAGCTACACCAAGCGGATGTTTGTGAAGTGGCGCGAGGAGGCTCGTCACGTGCCAGCCCTGGATCTGATACTCAGTACCCTGTTCCTTCCTCCACGGGCCGTGGGATCTTGCCCCGCCCACCACTCGCCTTATACAAGATGGAGCTCGCGCCAGTGTCTGCGTCACCCAAAGGCCTGTGCCTGCCTACAACGCTGCCAGTCACTCGATATACCGCTGCGCTAGCAACTGACCCTTCCTTTCTTTTCTTTTAATTATAAATATCTTTTCATAGCTTTGTACAGGTGTAGTTGTCTTGCCGGCAGAGTTAATGTACATACCGGGCAGGCCTGTAGGTTTAGCTGCAGACTTGGGATAGAATAAGTCTTGTGTAGTCTGACACACGACTGACTCCGGCCCAGTTCTTTGCTGTCCTGAGACGCTCCCCCTTGTGATGTATTCTCCTGAAATTAATTTCGCCTACATTACTTCCGCAAACACAACATCCTGTACACAATAAAGTTAGCAATAACCAAATAAGCACTTAGCATAATTTAACTTTATGCTGTCTACATTCTGTCACTCTCCTTCCCCCACATGCCGTTTTTAGGTGGAGCCTAGCTGAGGCAAAAAACATACTTCTCGGTGCTCTTCCGAGATATGTGCCGCTATATTATTTAAGGTTCGCAGTGTGTGGGCATGCCAGTGGGGATCATGTACTGCATTGCTAAACACCCAAAGGCGAGACCTATTGGCTATGCCAATGCTTGTTCTTTATTGACAGCAATTTTAGTATTAGATTCTAAATAAGACCCGGTCCACTCTAAATAAGACCCTGTCCACAGAACTGCATTGAAAAACTACAGTCGTACATAAGCGTGAATATGTGCATTCTTCAGACTTTAGTAAACACCTGTCCCAGCTGTTCTTCCTTTCTAAAGTCATCAACCATCACTCTATTCATATTCTCCGTTTAACACTCGTGGAGGAATTTGTTATTATTATTATTGTTGCCGGTTTTGTTATCATTACAGTTATTATTGTTGTTATTACTATTAATGTTAATGTCTACTATGTGACTGATGTGCTACGTTACCAATAAAGAATGGTGTGCATACATAGAGTTGTGTAGTATTTTGCATATCTTGACATGTTTGTTTTCTTTTGCGAAATAATAAAAAAATTATTTACCAAGCTTGATATTGACTGTACAGAAGTTGCTGTACCAGAGACAGTTGGACTTCATTGCTGTGCACTCATGTTTTATGTTCATAAAAAGCAAACCTTTTTTGACATAGGGCGAGTTAGCACACTCTTCTCATCATTTCTGTATCTTTTTTCCAGGCCGTTGGGTATGTGTTGGAGGGGTTAGCAGACCCATTTGTCCGAACAGGCCATCACCTTGCTCTTTACCAGCGTGCGTTGCGTATTAGAGAATCAGCCAGCTGTAAGAAGTTGCGACACCTGTTCCAAAATATGCCTGTGATCGAAGTAGAAGATGTCACCCATGTGAGTAAAATCAGTGATTGTTTCAACACTAAGTATAAGTCGGAGAACCCCACTTGTCCCTCCAGGCCACCGTCTTAGTCTTTACATTGGCACAATGCATATATGAGAATCCCCCAGCGGCACAAAATTATGAAACCTGTTCGAAAATAGACCTTTGCTCGCAGTGGAAGGTGTCACCCCTGAGAGTAAAGTTAGTAATTGGTCTTTACACTCAAGTATTTGGAAAATCGTATACTGTAGCATTGCTTTCCACCTTCGTACTGGATAGCCTGCTCCTTTCATAAGGAATTGGTTACTCAGACAGTAGTGTTATGAACATATATATTTTGTTTAGTGCTAGCAGTGTTAAGGAATTGACAATTGGTGTATTCATTATAGAAATATAGAAACACCTCCAGAACACCATACAGCCAAACAACATTGTAGGAAAAAGATTTTGCAGAGTTTCACATGCAGCAGTGCCATGTTGACCTACCTTTTTTGTTTTTGTTAATTGTACATATTTTATAAGCTGAAACCTCCTGATAACATGCAGTTCTGGCCTGCATCAGAGATAATAATTTATACCTGCTCTTATATTCACTGGATGGTGGTACTTCAGACATCCTGATGGAGTGATAAAGAGCAAATGCAGAGCCACGGACTTGGAAGATGAAGGTATCCCTGGCTGAAAGACCCATGCAACATACGTGGTCACCTATTTTCACCTGTGTCAATTAAGTTAATCTTCTGGACTTGCACTATGACCAGAGCAGAGTACAGGTTGAGGAATCTGTTGTGGGGGTAAGGGTGGCACTCTTCGGTGTGAAGACATTGCCTGGCACCGATCAAGTGGATTATTTTGGGTGTACACATCCTCCAAACTATGTCCACTGCGAAGGAAATGTATGTTTGTGGTATGTGTAGGTGTAGATGCACCTGCTTTGCATACTTCTGCCATCTCGTGCTTTGCCTGCATGTGCACAACTTGTTTTTCGTCGAAGAAGTCTCAAGATATAGTGGCTCCTTTTATAACTGGTAATGCTCATGGGCATCAGCTCTATTGTTAGATCTTCTGCCGTCGGCGTTTAATGTGTATCAAAGAGCTCTGTACTCGTGGACAGATCAATACTTGGTCTGCAACCTCTGCTTGTCACCAGAGCATAAGAAGACCTCCTGCTCTGCCTGCCTAACTTTCCAGTCCAAAAAAAACATCCAATACCGTCAGGTTCATCGACTTGCACGATGTACCATGGAACAGCGGCTAGACTAGGATACGCCTGACATCTTCAGGGACGTCAAAGGGGAGGCAGATATCGTCACTTTTGCCGATTAAGCGGCTTCCTTTCAGCCTGGAGCCAGATTCACTTTTGGACTCTGAGACAGCAGATCGGCATCCCACACTGGGCCAATGTTCGCAGACGTCGACAGTGACTACAGATCCTTACAGCTCTTAACATCATGTCGCCCCCTCTGAGATTCGGATGTCGGCCCACAATTGTGGCCACATCCTTTCGGCCTGCCACTGCATCCCAGCCATGGCCAGCACCACCCTAAGGCTTTAGTGCCGACACAACTCCATCCCAGGCTCTGAGTCAGCTGCCCAAGACCTTGCCTTCCTTGGTGCCCTCTGGAGTCTTGGTGTCAGCACAGCATGGCTGTTTGGAGCATAACCTTTAGCATCGAAACCTGCCTTGGAGCCTAAACATCCTTTGTCACCCAGTCGACCACCCACAGCAGACTCCCAGAATCAGGAGTTACCAATTCTACAACGTCTCCGAGAGGAGTTGGACACTCTGTAAAAGAGACTGATTATTTACCCCCACACAGGGAAAATTACAGCTAAACCATCACCTAGGGTCCAGGAGACTCTTCCTCATAAAAGGAAGCTTACCTCCGAGGAGCAGCTTGCATTGCAGCCTCCACCACCCCCGAGCTGAAGAAGCATCAAAATAGAGGCACTCTCTCGTCCTTGTGTGCCTCCTCCTCCACTTCTCCCTCCTCCTCCACCATCACCACATGGACCTCCTCCGCCACCTTCTCCGGAGGGTTCACCACATTCATCATACGGGGAGGGGAGTTCTCTACACCCTATGAACCCTTATGATGACCATATGATCCTGTGCCCCGGGATGATCCCTGAGACGATTATGATGCGGTTACACTGACTCGTATTTATATCAAGTCAAGCCCTTCTCTCCAGAGGTCATTCATAGGTAGGCTACCTTCCACAATGTAGATGTCCACACAGTCCCTGAGGAGAAAGACTTTCTCATTGAGATGCTTTCAGACACCCAGCGTTCAGTTCAATACCTCCGCATGCTCAAGTGCATGTTAAAAAGCGCCACAGACACCTTTACGGACCCGGTGAAGGCTAGGGTGGTAACTCCCAGGCTGAAAAATAAATACAAGCCCTCCCCTTCAGACCCTCCTTGTATCAGAGGTCAGCTCCCACCTGGCTCATTCGTGGTGCATACTGCATGCAAACGGGCTAATGCACAGGGGATCGGGGATGTGCCACTGTCAGATAAGGAGACTAGGAAGATTGATGTAGCAGGTAAGAGGGTGGCCACTCCATCTGCCACTCACTGGGGTATCGCCAACCGAGTTGGCTTACTCTCCAAGGATGATAGGGCCCAGTGGGATGAGATGGCAGACTTGATCCAACATCTCCTGGATCAATATAAGCAGCGGGCACACTAATTAGTTGCGGAAGGGTAGACTATTTCCAACATTGGGATCCGGTGTGCTGTAGACCCCACGACAACGCTGCCAGGGGCATTAATTCCAGCACTATTCCTGGCTCTGTGTCTCTTGCTTCAAACTGAGGTCCAGCAGAGTACTCAGGAACCCAGGGAGTGAGTTGTACAACATTCACACATATTTCCTTTTGCAATTGTTATCATACATTATTGTAATAAAATCATGGAGTAAAAAGTGTCTTGCAGTGGTAGCCGCTCAACTTTGGAGGAGTGGCTTCCACGTCTTCCCTTACCTCGACGATTGGCTGATCAAGAGCGCAACACAGATCCAGTGTTTGGCTCACACCCTACCCACCATAGACCTACTACACAGTCTAGAGTTGACAATCAATACTACAAAGTCTCTTCGCCAGCCCCTACAAATCCAACCCTTTTTAGGGGCATGTGCTGTGGTTGGGAAAGCATTCCCCAGCCCCGCACAAGTTCAGGCCTTTCAGACATCGCTCCCTCATTTTCAGCCACATCTCCAGTAACAAGACATTCATGCTTCTCCTCTGTATGATGGCTTCTTAGATTGCAATAGTCCCCAACACCCAGCTTCACTTGCACCCACTGCAGGAATGCCTTGTAGCACAATGATCACAAGCAGAAGGTCACTAGAAAGGTCTAGTCCTGATATTGGGGCCATACTAATTGCTCTCTGCAGTGGTGGAACGCCAGCAACCTGTTGCAGGGTTGGGCTTTTCCGGACCTAGTTCCGCAACTGAACATCACCATGGGCGGATCCCTCACCAGGTGCGGGCCACACTTGCAAGGCCTCAGTGCCTAAGGCTTGTGGGCACCCCATCAGCAGGGTCTCAAAATCAACAGCTTTGAGCTATTGGCCATCTAGCTAGATCTCAAAGCCTTCCTTTGTCATGTTCAGAACCAGGGTGCCCTTAAATGCATCGACAACATGACCGTCATGTACTAAGTGTAGACAAGGGCAGAATACACTTACTACAGTTTTCACGGCTAGCTTTTAGCATTTGGCGCTGGGCATTCCACCACAGAGTCCATCTTCTAGCGGAGTAGCTTCCTGGAGTGGACAACAACTTTGCAGACCTGCTCAGCAGGAGGCAGCAACAAGTCCATGAGTGGGAACTCCACCTCAAACTCCTGTTCTCATACTTCTGCCACTGGGGATACCCAACGTAGATCTTTTCACCACCACCAAAACCAGAAAATGCCCAAATCTCGCTTTCAGGTACCCACACCTGCACACGCTGGACAATGCGGTATGGATGACCTGGTCAGGAACATTTGCCTACACTTTTCTGGCTCTCCCAGTTCCTCCGTCTGTGATTCAAAGGCTACTCCAAACCTCCCCTACACTCATCCTTGTGACTCCCACGTGAGTCAGGCAACCGTATTTCACAACCATCCTCGAGGTGTCTGTAGTTCTTCACGAGGAGATCCCCAAGTGGCCGGATCTCCTCACTCAACATCAGGGCAAAGTCAAGCATCCCAATCCGAAGCAGCTCAACCTTGCAATTCGGCTTCTGAGGTTCTCGAGTTCAGCTACCTCAAATGACCTCATGAGTGAATTTCTATCCTCAAGGAGGCTCACTGCCCCACTACTCATGCCTGCTATGTAGTGAAGTGGAAAAGGTTTGTTCACTACTGCCTACCTAAACACATTGATCCACTAAATCCAACACTGCAAGATATTGTATGCTACTTATTTCATTTGCTCAGGCCTAACTTTCACATTCATTTGTTTACATTTGGCTGCAGTTGCAGCACTCCCAACCAGGTGGAGTGAGGAGTAGGTTCCCGGCACCTGTTTCCGGTAGAACTCATGACGTTAACTCTTTAGTAACGCTAATTCCTCTGCCTGCTAGTCGATGAGGCGTGATTCAAACCCGAGTTGGGTTGGTCCTACTCTTTGATAAATTAAGGTACCTCATTGTTAGGTTGACTCAGTGATTGGTTCACTTCTACAAACCAACCACTGTGTAGATAGTGTATAACTATAGGACCTGACGAATTGGCAAGTGATTCTTTACACAACAGTCGAGAAACATGTTGACCATGACTACGCAAACCTTGACACCTCTGATCATTATAATCACTGGTGACATCCCTGATGTTTTTAATTGAGACAAGTGGGCTAGCAGATTAAACTCATTTTGGAGCACCATCTTGCCTCATTTTATTCTCCCACACACTTTCTTATCACATTTACACCACAAGGCCCCTCACCCGGACTTCACCCATACAGCTTGGGAAAAAGATCTCTGCGAAAGAGCCCTTTATAGGGTGCCCGTCAGGCATTGCAGCTCCGGCCTGACGAGGAGCAAACCCTATGAGGAAGCATGACACCCAACCGGGTATGCGAGGGCCCCACTTCCCACATTGGGAGACACGCTGACTCTACTTTAGAGCAGGGGTGTTGACCAACCTAGCCTCCGACATTTCCATCCCTCCCCTACAGGAACTCCATACTCCTTAGTTGCTACGGGCAGTTGCAGCACACCTACAGAATAGGGAACACACTTCAGTGCCTGTTATTAAAGCCTTTATGGAGGGACTTAAAAGGGTTACCCTCCCTCCCCCCCCCCCCTCCCCCCCCCTCTCCAGATTACCCCAAGTCCCTTCCAGAAATCTCAGTGTGGTACTCGATAGGCCTTTTGAGCCTCTTAAGTCTTGCCCTTTATAGTTTCTATCTTGGAAGGTAGCATTTCTCGTGGCTATCACCTCTATAAGGCATATGAGCAAACTCCAGGCTCTCACACTGGAAGAGCCTTTTTTCCAGGTTCACGCTGACAAAGGCGTTCTTGGGACTAACCTAAACTTTTTTACCAATGATGGTATCTCCTCTCCACCTCAATCAAACCATCGAGCTCCCTGTGTTCTTTTCACAGCCAGACTCAGTAGCAGAGAGACCCCTCCCACACACAATAGATGTAAAGAGGACCCTCATGTACCACAACTTATAGGACAACCATTTTGTGAAACCCCACAACTGTTTGTCGCCTACTAAAACGCACAAAGGAAGCACAATTTCAAAAGCAACGATAGTACAATAACTGGTCAAGTGCATCCAGACTTGATACGCTAAATCAAAACAACATCTCCCACCACCTAGGCCACATTCTACACGAAAGAAGACAGCTTCCGTGACATTTCTAGGTAACATCACTATAGCTGACATCTGTTGGGCAACTACCTGGTCAACCCCACGCACGTTCACCATGAGGATGTGCTAGCGCATTAATAAGCTCTAGTGGGCCAGGGTGTACTACGTACTCTTTTTGAATGTTTACCAACATCCTCTGGCTAGTCATTGCTTACGGGAGAACTTTTTTACCTTCTGTGCAGAGCATGTGTATCTACGGCTACACATGCCACAAAGAGAAAATGTTACCCTGTAAACATCTGTTCGGGGCATGTAGTGCTGTAGATTCACATACACCCACCCTCTTACGTGGTAGCGTTTGGTTGTTGCAAATGCCTTTACTTTTATTTTCTTTCATTCCTAAATTTTGTAGCATGGCCATCTTCCTGCACTTTCTATGCTCTGTCTCCATCCTCACCCGCCATGCAGGCGAACAATCTAACACTGGAGTTAACGCCCATGGCATTACCAGTCATAGGAGGAGTTACAATACCTTGTGATTCGAAAGAGATTCCTTCGAGCCCAGGAGAATGTAGAGCATGCAAATCTACCGCACCACATGCCACAAAGAGAGACTTGCATGGTAAGTAACGTTTTCCTTTTGGGGGACTTGCGAGCAATAAATCACTTTATTAGCAGTGACCATGTTAGGTCACATGAACTCAAGGGAATCGAGACAGAACCCATCACTCTCAAAGAATCAAACTCCCCCTGCCTCCCATTTGTTTGTGCCGTCTTCCCTGGAAGTAGGTAACCAAACTCAATTGGCTGAAAAGAAAAGTAAATTCCTTAAGCAACCAAAAAGAAAAGCTAAATAAAGACTACTACCTGGCAACAGCGCAAATGAATAGAAAACAAACCCTAATTCCTGCCTACTATACGAATTACAAGTAAAGAAATCTATTTCCCTCTTGCCTCAGTAATGACTCAAAGACCTTTTGCCACACATGCCCCTTCAACTCCACAGAAAGACTACAATTCCTGTAACAGTCTAGTAAACTTAAGAGTTCTAATTTACTACTGGCCATCTTAAATAATAGTGTAAATTATACTCTAATTTAGGGCACAAAGGATCAGACTTAACTTTCACTCTCAGCAAACTAGAACGGGATTCTGCACTTCATTTTCCTCCTTCTACATCCAAGTTATGCCCAGGTCCCAACCCTTTTGGATATAGTACCCTGATCCATTTCCTCATGAAAGTACGGATTTACTCTCCTCCTCTTACTAACTTCCTATGCAAAGACGTCCCTAGCACTTGAAGGATCGTTTAATCCCTTTGTCACCTTCAAATTATTCAAAAATTGCAACAAAAACCTGAACCTGAATCTTCAAAGAAAACACCCCATCACAGACTGCTACTACAGCAACAGGAACGGAAAGCAAGCAAAAAAACAGACCTGCTGTTCTTCTCGTTTTCTAATTCGTTTTTTACCTGACTGTGGCATGGCCGCCACCACCCGGAAGTTTCTCAACATTCTTTTTTTGCTGGCGGCGTGCGAGTTCAGCCTCATGTTTCCCCGCTGTTCGACCTTTTTGGCGCACAGTCTACCGCAGGATCTCTGCTTCCACATACTTCACTGCTCTCTACATGCCGACAGACCCCAGGTGCCCCCGGCAGGACCACGCCATGCGCTCCCGCTTCGGCACCCACAACGGCAATTTCCACTGCGACGAAGGTCTGGCTTGCTACCTGTTGCGGATGCCGTCGCAGTACCAGGTAAGAGGACGGAAATAGAGCTTGCATTTAGCAGTTCCCCTGGCGGACTCTTCCTTTATACATTTGGAAATGAGGGTGCATTTATTTTGTATTTAAATGTAGCACTAAATGACGTATTTGCATTTTTGCATAATTACGCAAAATTCCAAATAATTTCCCCTAAAATGTCGCGTAATTATGGGGTAAACCCATAATGTTCTCTTTCACTATTTAGGATTTTGGGTGTTACAAACATGCAAGGTGAAGGGCATCTGAGATGATTTATGGATTTGACTTTTTCTGTAACTAGACGATTCAAGCTACTGAAATCGCCTGAACAGGGGCTTAACCTAGGCCCCTGCATTGCACAGGGCTCCACCCTTCAGCAGACGGCTTATAAATATCTGATGCCACGTTCTGCATGGAGGGCATCGTTTCACGATATGCCACTACTGCATGAAGGTGGGTGTCCTCCAAACCTCCCTCCATGAAGAGGCTGCGGTTGCTGCATCATCCCCTGCAGAAGGGTAGGTTCACGGCGCAGCCGGATAAAGTCCACAACACTGGCTGCATTGTGATTTTATGCGTGGTCACTTCTTCTTGGCCACAGTGCGGCCTCCGGTTGAGGGAACAGCATTGCCAGGGCCCCAGCCCACAGGAGACGTCTACCAGGGTGTCAGCAACTGGTAATTCAGAAGAAGACAGAGAACATAGAGAATGACCCACATCTGTGTAAAATAAAATTATTTTCTGTGGCTTTATTCTTTTATAAATCAAGGAAACAAGAAATGAAGGCAACATATGCCTTTATGTGTCTGATTTACGGCCAGAGCTGCTGACTTTGGAACTTTGGAACTCTGCTTCGGCTCAACATCCTGTGATTTTTGGCAAATTACTTCATCTGCCTCGAGCCTAAAATGCTTGAATGTGAACTTTTATAATGAAATGTTGTGCGTGTGTAAAGTGCTCATTTGGATCCAGATAGAACTGCAAAGAAAGACAAGCATTTGCAATGCAATAGGTCTCGCATATACGCGAGTTTGAGCTATTGCCATTGTAAATGACAATACCTTTTATTTATGTTTTGTTTTTTGAAACATAAATAAAAGGCATTGTCATTCACAATGCCAATAGCTTAATCTCGCGTAAATGCGAGACCTATTGCATGGCAAAAGTTGTTGAAAGATGATATCCTACCAGATAGTCTGAAACAAAGCCAAAAATTACCACTCCTGAAAACACAGAAAGCTAATATCTTTAGGACCTAAATAACTTCCAACAGGTTACATCCCACCCTTCTCTGATTAAAGTAATAGATACCTATCGTGGCGATCACCCCTGTGGCGGCTGCCTGAGGATTGGGGACCCGACCCACGCCAAACAGACCAGCACGCCAGTCCCTCCCCGGACCCCGGCTGCTCCTTCCCAACTCCGGTTGGACCATCCCGGCCGCCCACACCCACCTGTACCTCTGGCCAGCTCCCTGGGGATTGGGGCTCCGACCCTATTGGCACATACCCTCACTCCCAATCCGACACCAATATCGGCACTGCCCTCACCGCATTTCTGTGGAACCATACGTTTTATCTTCTACCTTCCTACTGCCTGGATCAGCCCATCCGTGGGCTCTTCGCCAGCAGGACTCCTACTGCTGAGCTGCTCTTTAGATTATTCCAGCCTTCCCTTCCTTCGCACTACAATTCCAGGCGCCCTGTTCATTGACTGACATTCTTCCTGTGGCCCAAGCCTTGCTGCCCCTCCTATACCTTTCAGCACCTTGATTGGTAAAATGGTCCTGATGATCTGAAACCACTAGGATGAAAACGCCATCGACATACCAGCGATATTTCCTGCACCTTTTACTATGGTCCACTAAAATGTCTAAAAATATGATAAATCGATGAAAATAATCCACTGTGAACCATAAGTCCCCCTGTATATATTTGTCACTGTTTTACACTGCACCAGCGCTTTTTTCTCGACTTGTCACCTGCGCCGTTCACCTCTGAGTGTCACGAGCACTTGCGTGCACAAAGTTTTTGGGTTACCTATGCAATAATTGCTTACAGTGCTGATACAACTGTTCCCAGTCGTTTTCTACAAGTTCCACTAACCTCTTGTACTCGGTCAAATGCCTTGAGCACATTTGAATCAAATTATGAGTCTCCGTGCTTTCTTTTCTTGTAATGTCTTGTACATACTTGATTACTGGTCCTCTCAATAATACCGGTTGAGATATTGTTGTTTGTTTATACTTTGGGAAAGTGGGCATTTCAATGCTCGTGGTTCTGTGTGCCTGTCAGCCTGTCTCCACTTCACATCTGGGTGCTTGGGGAACAGCTACATCTGTGCATTCCTGATAAAAGGCCAGAAGTTAGGAGCTCAAGGGAAACTGCAGCCCCCTGACTCTTGAGGGGCCTCTCTGGGACTGGTGGGGGGGTTGAATTGGCACCTACATTCCAAGAGGCAGGGTCTCTGCCCCACTAAAGATAGTGATCTAACTTCACCGAGTAGGATGGCAGACAGGACAACATTTAGAGGGAGCCTGCGCTTTTAAAAGGTGGCCTTTTGAACTGGTTGTATCTTCAAAGGCCATTGTGGGCACACCTACTGGGACTTGGGCCTCCGAAGTTAGAGACACTTTTGGATTTGGTACCATGCTACGCTGGTTCAAGGCTGGGACATCAACACGTGGAATCATTATGGCAGGAGGGACTGCAACTGGACTCTCCGCAGACTTGTGGTATCCTGGAGCTGTCGTGCTCCAGGAATGGAACTATCACTTGGTGGATTTTGCCTGGACATTGCTGGCCTGCAGCTAAGGGCCAACTGTTGTGGCCTGGGTTTCTAATTACTTACCAAGGGCTGACTGGCTGTCCTCCTGTCCACGTGATCCCAAGGACACACAGGATCTACCCGTTTCCACAAGATCATAAGGACCGTACAGGGTGCGCCGGAGATGGGTGGAAGTGATCGTCAGTTGGGGCAAGGACCGTACTGATGTACACCGTCATCACACTGTTCAGATGAGTGTGTTCGTAAACATCAGCAACCCACCTGAGGTGCTGGGATGTGAGGAGTTCGAGGAGTGCAGGGAAAGGTTGCCGAGCCTAAGGGACCTGTGCTAGTTTGCACTTCCGAGCGTGTGGTGTCCAAGGGTTGTTGGGGGACCTGAGCCTAGAGTTGAGGCTGTCTTCGGCCTCCGTACCAGGAGGACAACAGTGCCTGGCATCGCGGCCTCTGTCCAAGGTACTGCTTGCTCTCTCTTCCTGGACCCACACCACAAGGTACTTTGTTGTGGAGAACATTGTGACGGGCCCGGGGCTTCGTCTGTCCTGTAGGCACCTACGGCTGGCTGTCGGGAGCTTTGACAGCTCGCACTTCTGCTTGAAGGGAAACATTCATCCAGACTAGAAACTGTGCCAGCTTCCTGGGTCCCAAACTTTTGTCTACTGGGGGGATAGTAATCCCGCCCTCGTGCAGGTGCCGTCTGGAGGTCTAATCCAGATGGACAAAAGTAAGTAACTGTTTCTTTCTGATTTAGGTAGTTCTGACAGTCTAAACAACTTTGAGCCAGCAGGGGCAATGTGAATCGTTGGCTGGTATAGCCTAGGGACTGAGCGGCTGGGTCACGAGACGTAGTTCATGATCTGTGCTTTCTTGACCATTGCAAATGTTGGGATATGCGATATTGGGAATGTTTGTTGATTACCTCTGAATAGGGCATACATGGTTATGCCTCTCTGCTGCTGATGCAAAGGTTTGACAATTGCATCCAACTGTAAAGTATATATTCTCTTTTCAGATCGTTTTGATTTCAATGTTTATATTGTGCTGATTTAGACGTGTGTGTAATACACAGACCAGTGTTTTATATATGCAGTCTTTTTGTAGTATACGTAGTGTGTTGCGAAGGTGGTGTTGTGCTAATACTTTTACACATTGACCCTGAGGATAAGCATGACTGCCATGTGCTAAGCTACCCAAGGGTGAGCACATGTTATCGGACACGTGTATCATCCTATCTAGGACAGGGGATTCCGACTGGTTTTGATGCATCCCAGCCAGCTGGAAACTGCTGGGTCTAACACAAAACAGCACCTCAAACTGAACCACCTCGAAACAGAACAGAATTGATCCTCCTCTCACCAATCCTCCCTTCCGCATACACACACACTTCGATTCCAGTGCAATTATTGTTTAACTCGCTTAGGATCCTGGATGGCAAACCAGCACGTATTGAATGCACAAAATTCTGTTGCCGTTACCCTGTATAATAAACTCAACATACAAGCTCATCTAAACATAGATGCAGGAAATGCCAAACACCAACTTAGTCTTAGGAGGGATATCAAACCATATGTTCCAGTATTTTACCTCAAGATAGTGGTCTGAAGCCTATTTCTCTCAAAACTGGTTTATGATGTGTGTCCTTACTTTACAGGAGCCCCAAAATACATCTTGCTCCTGTGAAAGCCATGTTTGACACTGCAGACAGGTGTGCCAGGGATTCTGCACATATACAGAATTATGAACAGGAAAACAGGACCTCAGTGAATAGGGGTGTACCAATCCACCTCATTAGTACCCAAAATCCCAAACTGACTAGCTATAGTGTCTCATTCGTTCTCCATCTACAGCAAAGCTACCAATGATTAAACAACCCAGAACACGTCACACACTCTTGGGAATCGCGGGCGCCAGACAACTCTTTTGCTCACTCACTCATACTTGTCCACAATATTGTTCATCAGAGACGCGTTATATTTTAAAATGTTTATTTTAACTAACGCACTCTAAGGTACAGTACAAGTGCCATTACTAGCAGCAAAATGCATAAACACAATATAGTCAGCACTGTCACAATTCCATGGAATACAAACGGGGATATCATTTTATAAAGACAGTGGAAAAAGGACTAAACGACCTAACCACCCTCCCCGTTGTAAGTAATAGTTTATTATAACAAAGAAGACCCCTGTGTTTTGTCCACAGACCCCATACCTCAAGGCCTAGATGAAAGGTTCACATCGCAGGACAAGCACATCTCTTCTCTCTGGAAAGGTGTCTCTCCAAGTGTGTCAAAACATGTTTAGCTTGCCATATTAAAGCACACGATTTCCAGTAGTGCAGCTGTGTGTAGTATGTTCTGTCTAGGTGTGAGGGACTGACCAGCATTGTTGATCGACCTTGTACATCGTGTGCAGACTAAACCTCAGAGCACAGCAGAAAACGCGAAAAGCAGACAGTTCTTATGTGAAAGGTGCACAAACAGAGTCTTGCGAAATATATGCTTGCAGTGTCGTGCGCAAAAGCTGCCTCATGGCAGCGAAGCGCATGCTAACTTAGCAAATGTCAACAATGGACCCATAAGCTATACTACACCCTCCCCCTGGTAAGTCCATTGTATTGCATTGGACAAAAACAGAGTTCAAAAAGCGTGAGCAGAGATTAACAGGCATGTCCATAAATGTGGAAAAAATCAAAGACAAGAGCCTATATATAAAAAAGCCAAGTTCTGGAAAAAGAGAAAAAAATATTTAGTGAAAAAAAGGCATCCGATACCCAAATGATGCCTGCTGGTCATTTATGCATTTAATCCATCAGAGTGTAGGAGCAAAAGAATGTAACACCCTCCAAAAGGACATCATTGTGGTCTGTAGAAAAAAGAGACGCAATTCAATTTAGCAAGGTGAATAAACAAAAGTGTTCTTCAAAGTCAGGTGCCTCCGTTAGCATCGCTGAATAACTTGCGTGATAATCTATATAACTCCGAAGTAGGAGATTCTGTGCAGCCGCACAGATATCCCATTGAGCCAAAATTCCAAGTGCAGCCGCACGCGCCATTTAGCCAATCCCAGAACAGTCCTGCTCATGAGCCACTAAGGGGCCCATTAGCTGGTCGAAATCCGGGTCCAGACATGACGTATTGGGGAGGCATAAATCCAACGCTCATGTAAAATGACATCTCAAGCACAGACGGGTTGCACTCAAGTGAAGTATGCAAAACGGAAGGACAAACCATAAGACACACTTGAGTGTTGCAAGTGGTAATGTACCGATGCATGCATGCGGTCACGGAGCAATTGGAGCAGGCCAGGTCTGCGCAGTACCACAAGAGGAGAAGCCATTGCTGCATCAGTTGCTGAGGACAAATGTTCAGTAGCAAGACTGGCACAATTCTCTTGTAGAACTGTAACATAGTAGAATGATTATCTACGTCAAAGGTTGCGGCAGCTGCCGCAATGTCTAGACCATCAAGGTCTGGCACAAACATTTTAATGCCAAAGAGCATCTTTTATGGGGTCCGCCCACCCAGAGGTCTTCTAGGGAGATGATTAAGTGCACGTTGGACGCCATACAAATAGGCTAACCAGTTCCTGCCAGTACCTAAGACTCTAGCTGTCAAGGATTGCTTTAAGAAACTGTTCATTCGCTCCACAGTTAAGTTGCCCTCAGGCCTATAGGGAGACGAAACCTGCACCAGCACCCCCAAAGACTTCATCGCATCCTTGTACGCCTTGAAGGCGAACGCTGGACCTTGGTCAGAATGAAAGGTGCCACATGCAAAAATCCCTAAAAAGACACGCAAATCCCTGATGACATTTTGAGCGTCAGCACTGCGTTTTGGCCAAACCCAAAGGAATCTAGTGCACAAATCAACTGCAACTAAAATGTATTTGTATGCAGTATCAGAAGAAAATGGACCGCAGTGATCAAGATACACACAGGCAAAGGGGTGATTGGCGATGCAAAGCTGTGTTTGTGCTGGACGTGTTACCGTAGAAGGCTTAATTTGTTGACAGATGTCACAAGAAAGTACATAATTACGGGTCTGTTTATATAAACCACGCCACCAATAACGTTGTTGTTAGATAGAAACAGTCGCAGACACTCCGGCATGGGCCGAAGCTAAACCTTTGTGTGCGGTTTTGATTAAAGTGTGTCTGCGGTCCGCATTGGGAATCAGCCGATCTCCAACATCAGGTATTCTAGCAAAAAGAACTTGTTCGGGAGTTAACTGATAAGAATACTTTGAAGGGAACCCTGTGGATAATTAGAGCCTTTCGCAGTTGCAGCTATTGCTGCCAAAATGTCACTATCCGTCTTAGTCATGGACCTTGTAACGGCTGTTACGGAACACGTGGCTACTGCAGATTTGGCTGCTTCATCAGCCAAACAATTCCCAAGAGCGTGTGATCCCACACGCTGATGTCCAAGAGTATGTATAACATATGTGAGTGGCAGACGCTGTTTAAGATCTGCCACTCGAACCCAAAGCGTTTTATGCTTAATTGTGCTGCCTTTAGAATCTCGATAATCATTTTGTGACCAAAAGAATAAGTTGTCATTGAAAGACTGAACACAGTAATATGAGTCACATACAATAAGAGTTAAAACCTTTGGATCTGCAAACTCGAGAGCAAGAACCAGAGCTCACAGCTCGGCCAATTGAGCGGTACAGTCTCCTAGCGCCTGAGTATGCATTATATTAGACTTGAACTCACCATTCACCATTGTACCAGCCACAATAGCACAAGCCGCCGAATAAGCATGTGTAGAATCAGTGGCTTGTTGCGCCGAACCATCTGTGTAATTGATACATGCGTACTCTTCCAACGGAAGCAAAGGCAGAGGAGGCGGATAAACATGTTCATACTGCAAGAACTCCTGTGTCTGAAGAGAGGGGTCAAAGATAAACGTGACATCCGGAGACGTCAGAGAAGTAGCCCATTGTATCCAACTGGGATGTAAAGCTTTTGAGTTAGGCACACTTGCCTTTGTCACTGCTTCTAAAGCAGGGTAATGTGTAACCACCAAAATGCGTTTCCCCTGTGCCAGTGCGCGTGCCTTCAGGACCGCCATCTGTACAGCTGTCAAAACTTAACTGTCGAAAACCACATCTCGGCTGAAGTGTACAAGTGCGATTTTTATGCGATAGGTATTGTGTCCCCTTCATTGTATGTCAAGTAAGGGAAACGCACTGCGCCTGGCACGATTCATATCACCAGGTTTGTGTGATTAACACCTGTCGACAAGTACTAAGATTCAAGCAAATCAGATTTTAAAGAATGCAAAATAGCAGAATGTTCCGGGAGCCAGATGGCTTTTGAAAAGGTAGGTTGTATCAAGGCATAAAGAGGCTTGATACGTTGAGCATTCTCGGGAATGTAAGTCTGCCCGAAACTAAAAAATCCCAGCCAAGACTGAAGTTTTTTCAGGGTAGTCGGAGACTGCAAACCTGCGCATTTCTCCAGAAAGTGGGTAGCCAAACCCCAACCTTCATTATTGAGCTTATAGCCCAAAAAGAGCACCGCATAACAAGCGATGTGTGATTTTGCTAAATTAAATGGGTATCCTTGGTCCGCAAATTCCAGAATTATGCGGTCAACACGGTATAGATGCAAACATAATTCGTCGTCTGTGAGATAAATATCCTCAACATACGAATATGCATCTGGGTCAATGCTGTCTAACAAGGAGACAACACGTGTTATGAAAACCCCGGGGCTATTTTTATACCCCATAGGTAAACACAATTTCTTTTCTGTTTTCCACCGGCTGTAAATGCGGTCCATTGACTGCATTCAGGGGACAGGTTATGACTGTAAAAACCATTGGAAATGTTGAGTATCATTTTATTATTTTTACGAACGATACTGTCAACAAGAGCAGAACTATGGGTATTCTGAACCGCAAACGTACGGCAAAGAGAATTCAAATGCTGGTAATCCAAAACTATGTGGTAAGACCCATCGGATTTGGATATAGTGAAAAGAGGATTATTCATTGGCGACACACGTCTCAATCACTCCTTGATACTATAACTGAGTTATAACATCAGAAACGGGACCTTTGGCTTCCCGCCGGATGGGATATTGGGGTGGAGGTTGATGCATAGACTTCAATGGAATCTTGTGTGGCGGTGAATTTTTATCCCAGCCCACTTGATTACGGTACAATGCCGGCGCCAAGGCCAAAGCCCACTCAGCTGCAAAAGCCTCTGCATACTCTTTGGGGACGTAGCGCGAAAAACTTGGAAGTATCATGTCCTCCCCTCATGCTGCGGCAAGAACAAAAGGTGGGGGCCAATCTGCCTCTGCTAACAAAATGTCATAGGAAGCGGTCAGATTCTCCCAAAAAATCCCAGTGACTTGACGCTCAATGTCACCTTCAATGCGAAAAACTATATTATACAGCCGATCCGGGGTGGCAACCCGGGTGTCAGCTGTCTCCACAGTAATGAAAGTTTCAGTTGCTGTCTCCTCCAGACAAGAACGCTGTGCCTCCCGCACTATTGTAACTTTCGCTGCGCTGTCTAACAGAGTTACCGTCCAAGTCAAGTCCAGCAGTCGGGTTCTCACCCTCTGAGGCATATCACGCTGTCAAAGCAGCAACTTTTTTCTTTGGAAACTGGGCACTGAAGCATGGTTGTTCCTCCTGTTTCCCCTTGCCGTCAAACTAACAAGGCTGATCATGTCCCTGTGGCGCAGGATGACTCTTGCCACGATCCTGGCGCTCCCCACCACCGACCTGTAAGCCAGATGAGTCCTGTGAAGAACGAGGAGGACCCTGATCAGGAACCTGAAATCTATCAGGAGTCTTAATTTTCGCGCGGTCGCGCAAGTCATAAGAAAGCTCAGAAGCCCGGGTTCCAGTGTCCCAGCACACGACCCCTGCTTCTGCTGTTGCTGTCCCCGCTTTTTATTTTTCCAGTTCTTTTTAGAAAAGACTGGACGCCTATCTGTGTCAGGTAGAGCTTTCTGTTGTATTTGAGACTGTGTTTGCGTCTGAGCAAAAGGCTTAAGTCCCAAACTATTGCAGCCAATAATTTTATAAGCCTTTGCAATAATTTTTGGTAATTCGCGTGGTTTGTCCACATCAGGGATAGCCTCTAAGCTGGTAGCGACTTCAAAGCTTACTGCATCGCCCTTGACATTGGCAAGGATCAGATCAGCAACCACGTTGAATACTCCCACCAGTCTCATCCCCAATTCCACAGCTGCTTCAGCACCATGTTCATCTTTAACACGCTGAATCACGGAGGGGAGTACAGTCATAGAGGGAGTACCGAAACACTTGGAATACATAGCTGCGAACACCTTTCCCCAGGTGTTACAATCAGCCAACTCTGAAAGTAAGTCTTTAGTCAAACTAATAGTCAAAATGCGGTGTTTCTCTAAAGGAGATGTATTAGGAAAAACTCCTTCAAGCTGTTCACATTTTTCAGCAAGCCAATATGATAATTCATGCTTATTTGTTGGTCGCTTGCCCATCACCGAATCAACCATGACGGGACTGATTGTTACTCTACCCGGTCCCGCAGGCTGCGCAGCAACTCCAGGTGGAGCCACCTGGAAATTGTGTGATATGAACTAAATAACAGCTCTATGCACTTGTATCAAATAAGCATGTAACACGCGGAGTTCGGGAAGCGTAGCTGCCGTCAACCCACATGGGTGAGGGGTATCCCAGCCTACACCGGCCAAGTGGCCCCTTCAGTGAATAAACGACCTTAACGGACCGGCGTGTACAAGTGTGGAAGGGCGCCATGAAACAAAATTCGATGTTGCCAAGCTGTGAGCGGAACCTCAAGGGTCCGATGGGGCTGATACCCAATCGGAACAGCCGTGGAAGTGTATTCATGGAACAGATTATCTTCTCCGTCCACCACCGGAAAGGAGGCCCACAAGTAAAAGACTTTGAAGTGGTATGCGGGACCCTCCTCTACCACAAAAATCAGGTCCACTCCAGCATCAGGGACTCCATGAAGTCGTAAATAATCCCTGAGCGGAGTACGATTATGTGGCTAAATATTATGCGCCATCACGAACAGCAAAGAAGTACAACAAAATCGGCAGCACAACTAGGGCTAAGAATAAAGAGAGAAACCTTTTTTAAAACTTCAAGCTTGAAAGAACCGATAAAAACGTCAATATAGGAGGCTACACCGTCACAGCTGTCTCCGGAGGCAGAAGCGAGGGTATTGTGGACAAGCACAAGAACTACTCAAGCGTCTCGCAGAAAAGAACCAGACCAAATGTTGACGGCGCCATGTTGCAGGGATTCTGCACATATACAGAACTATGCACAGGAACACAGGACCTCAGTGAATAGGGGTGTACCAATTTACCACATTAGTACCCAAAATCTCAAACTGACTAGTTTTAGTGTCTCATTTGTTCTCCGTCTACAGCGAAGCTACCAATGATTGGACAACCCAGAACACGTCACTCTCTTTTGGGAATCGCGGGAGCCAGACAACTCTTTTGCTCACTTACTCACACTTGTCCACAATGCGAGTAATCAGAGACGTGGTATAGTTTAAAATGTTTATTTTAACTAACTCGCTCTATGGTACAGTACACTTACTAGCAGCAAAATGCATAAACGCAATATAGTGAGCATTGTCACAATTCCATAGAATACAAACGGGGATATCTTTTTATAAAGGCAGTGGGACCTAACCACCCTCCCCGTTGTAAGTAATAGTTTATTATAACAAAGAAGACCTCTGGGCTTTGTCACCAGACCCCATACCTCAAGGCCTAGATGAAAGGTTCACATCTCAGGACATGCACAGCTCTTCTCTCTGGAAAGGTGTCTCTCCAAGTGTGTCAAAACACGTTTAGCTTTCCATATTAAAGCACACGATTTCCAGTAGTGCAGCTGTGTGTAGTATGTTATGACTAGGTGCGAGGGACTGACCAGAACAGAATAACAAGGGGCATTGTTTATCGACCTTGTACATCGTATGCAGACTAAACCTTAGAGCACAGCAGAGAACACGAAAAGCAGACAGTTCGCATGTGAAAGGTGCACAAACAGAGTCTTGCAAAATATATGCTTGCAGTGTCGTGCACAGAAGCACCCTCATGGCAGTGAAGCTCATGCTAACTTAGCAAATGTCGAAAATGGACCCATAAGCTATATTACACAGGCTTATCACAGGCACCAGTTGCTATTTGCACATCACACTTGTATACATTGCGCTTCAGTGACTACCCATGGAAGCAAGAACCATCTTCAATCTGGGTTGTATAATCAGCAAAGCAATCCATGTAGAAACCTTCAAATACCTATCCAAGAAACTTACACCATCTGGAACCTGATGATCCCTGAAATGAGTGCATGGGCATGGATTCCCTACACTTGAAAATTCCGGTCTTCAAGAACGAGTGAACACTTGCTCAGTCCTTCACTGAAAGTGCCACAAAGATGTGGAAATCCCTCTCTCCCAATCTGCAAACCAATTCAGACTATACATCTGTAAAAAGGGAACTGAAAATCTTAGTATTCCAAAGACCATGCTATTCGTGAACACAGCCCAGCCCCCTCCTAATTCTCCCCATGTCCTCCCATTATTATGTAACTTGATTTCCCATCCATATCATTGTGTGATACTCATGAAGAAGTGGCAAAACACCTCGGTAGATTTCTAGATGTGTGTATTTTGAAGATATGCCCTCAATCCTATTTAGTCATTGCATACTGTCTCTTGTAAGTTGTACTGCAGAGTCTCCAAGATGTAAAGCGCATGATAGGGGCTTATATAACTGCCAAATACATACTGTAGAACTATCACAATTAAATATATTTTCTCGTGATTTGGCAAGGTACGTTTACATCAGTGAACTTAGCTTAGTGTGCTCTGTGATTGTTACTTCTCCTTGCACTGGACGTTTGAATAGATTTTAGCACAGAGTAATCACATCTAGCTTACCTTTGGGTTGTTTCTGTGGCCAACAGCTAGAGCCTACAGTCTTCAAAACTTCCACCATTAAAATGTGTTTTTGCAACATGTGGCATACAGTGGTGGTAGGCAGAGTGAATCTTGTTTGTGTGGTGGTATTTGATATATGTCAGTTGGAGCTGGAAGGGTAGAGGCGCTGTGCGATTGCGGGCCTCTACATACAGTGGGTAACGGGCAAATCTTCCATTGCCAGGGTTCGGTGCATGCAGCCATGCAATCATAATCTATGCCTTTGGGGGTAATTCCCTAACTGTCTATGCTGTTGCCTATATCTTCATAGAGAAAATATACTTATTATTTGATACTTAAGACAGCAGTGTGGCTAAAAAGAGGCATACAAAAAGATTTACTAGGTACTTGGTGTATGGTTCTTTAATCTATTCTCTGGCGCCACCTTAGACTTTTGCTCCCAATACACTGAAGCTAATAAGGCCTCTCTGCTTCCAGGCATGTTTGCTTGATGGGTGAACTCAGTACAACATTTTTTAATGAAACATACCCAAGCTTATTGTGTCCCTTTTTACAGCTTAAAACTGTTTTTTTAAACACCAGGCACTAGAGATCATATTTTGATTAGAGGTGAAAGAAACCCTTCAAACAACACTCCAAAGTTTGACAGAAAAGGGACTGAAAAGAAGAGAAGAGAGATAACATGACTCTTTGATCAACCACATATTTATTTCCAATGTTTTATAAAGCACCAAACGAGATTGCATTCTGGCATAAATCTGGAGAGGTTTTGTACTTGTTCATTACTGTACATGTAGATTCTGATACCACAACAATTTCTTATGCAGTTGAAGTCTTCAAAAACCTAGCCGGCGTTTTATGATGATATATTGCTGCCTTGATGATTTTAGGGTTTTATAATGCTCCTCAAAGATGTTGATACTTGTTTTAATGAGTTTTTTTCAAGTTTTGCCCAGTCTATTGGAAGGCATTTTTAACACTGCCTGCATGGTCGGCTTTTTTTTTATTAATTTACCTTTAATGTATAAAACGTTGTAGAAGCTTGGTTGAAAAGTAACAGGAAAAAGAATGAAGTGTACAGGCTAAACGTTTACCTATTGTCAAAACATGTAAAGTTCTGCAAAATAGGATTTCGGTAGCACAGCTCATTCAGCTGTCTACATGTTTAGGTCAGGCCTAGAGCTAGTAGCTTTAACTTACTGCAAGCCTCTTGTAGTCACACACCTATAACACACAAGGGCTTGAGTGCGCCTCCTTCAACCATTACTCACTCAGGATCTGAAGATGTGCGAAACAGTGTTGCATCCCTTGTCGCTACCTTTCTCCTACTCCTCATTAATGTACGTGCCCAGTAGTTGCATGTCCATTCTCACATAAGGTCCACAGCACGTGATAAAGCCAGAGAGCACTTTATTTCCCATGGTGGCAGCAGAGACTGCAGAGCACCATCGGTGATTACCGCCTTTTCTGCTTGCTGTTGGTTATTTGCACATTTGAGGTAGGTTCTGGCTAGCATTTCCGGTTTTCAGTTAATACCAATTCTAGACAACAGAACACCACCAAAAAGTATATTTTATTTTCGGTAGAAACCGGACAGAACTGGAGTTTACTGTATATTTACTGCTTTGGTGCACGGTGGTGTCAAAGAGTATAAATGCAGCCTTTATCTTTAAGCATTTTTCTGTGAAGGATGCTCCTTCTATGACCCTATTGGGTCATGGTAAGCCACTTAATATGGCCTTTTGATCATCCACAAGTTTCCTGGACCAACTTTCTATTCCATTTTAGTAGCCCGGCTGATGTCCTATGGCTTCAGCTTACTGCTCCCTGCGCATTGCTGTGTCCTGGCTAGCACATTTGCAGCTGAGTTACGAGCAGAATCTTTGTCCAGGGAAAGAGACCTCACCATGATGTCATCCTTCTTCACTTGAAGTGGGATAGAGCCTTACTCAAGTCATGCATAAGGATGCCTCCAAAATAAATAGCCTCCTATGAAGCACTGTATCCAACACTTCTGTCATTAATTTCATGTTGTGAATGTCTCAAAAGCATCCTTAAGGAGCCACCTCCCCTCATTCAGAAGGACAAGGGCCATATTATAAACATCTTCCACAGCCATGCCCAGGTTAAGGGGTCCATGCTGGAACTGGGCTGCTTTCAGCGCATACATTAACTCAGAAAATCTACCAGTCACTGCTTGAGATGCAGAATGTGCTGCTCGGAAACATGAAGCAGTCAGTGCTCTTTTACCTAGTATGTGCTGCCGACACCACAGTTTGAGCAAAATCAGGTACATGGACCCGTTCTGGGTCTGCACACCAAAGTGGAACATATCCATGATACCGCCCCAGGGTTACCAAGATCAACTTTCATCCCTAATGTCTCCATGTGAGAATGAAGCTTGGAATTTAATTTGCCGAAACTAGGCCTGACATTCCTAAAAATCACATGTACAAACCATGGTGACCGTATTTAATGAAGACCTATTGAGCTGTGCTTGTTCATTCTTCACCTCTGGCGGACATCTTTTTATAACAGTGAACGCTGCACAGAAGACAAAGGTAAAGTGACTTGTACAACTCACACACGCGTCCTCCATGACGATAGTGAACACTGCACAGAAGACAAAGGTAAAGTGACTTGTACAACTCACACGCGCGTCCTCCTGACGATAGTGAACACTGCAAAGAAGACAAAGGTAAAGTGACTTGTACAACTCACACACGCGTCCTCCTGACGATAGTGAACACTGCACAGAAGACAAAGGTAAAGTGACTTGTACAACTCACACGCGCGTCCTCCTGACGATAGTGAACACTGCACAGAAGACAAAGGTAAAGTGACTTGTACAACTCACACGCGCGTCCTCCTGACGATAGTGAACACTGCACAGAAGACAAAGGTAAAGTGACTTCTACAACTCACACGCGGGTCCTCCTGACGATAGTGAACACTGCACAGAAGACAAAGGTAAAGTGATTTCTACAACTCACACGCGGGTCCTCCTGACGATAGTGAACACTGCACAGAAGACAAAGGTAAAGTGACTTGTACAACTCACACGCGCGCCCTCCTGACGATAGTGAACGCTGCACAGAAGACAAAGGTAAAGTGACTTGTACAACTCACACACGCGTCCTCCTGACGATAGTGAACACTGCACAGAAGACAAAGGTAAAGTGACTTGTACAACTCACACGCGCGCCCTCCTGACGATAGTGAACACTGCACAGAAGACAAAGGTAAAGTGACTTGTACAACTCACACGCGCGTCCTCCTGACGATAGTGAACACTGCACAGAAGACAAAGGTAAAGTGACTTCTACAACTCACACGCGGGTCCTCCTGACGATAGTGAACACTGCACAGAAGACAAAGGTAAAGTGACTTGTACAACTCACACGCGCGTCCTTCTGACGATAGTGAACACTGCACAGAAGACAAAGGTAAAGTGACTTCTACAACTCACACGCGCGTCCTCCTGACGATAGTGAACACTGCACAGAAGACAAAGGTAAAGTGACTTGTACAACTCACTCGCGCGTCCTCCTGACGATAGTGAACACTGCACAGAAGACAAAGGTAAAGTGACTTCTACAACTCACACGCGCGTCCTCCTGACGATAGTGAACACTGCACAGAAGACAAAGGTAAAGTGACTTGTACAACTCACTCGCGCGTCCTCCTGACGATAGTGAACACTGCACAGAAGACAAAGGTAAAGTGACTTCTACAACTCACACGCGGGTCCTCCTGACGATAGTGAACACTGCACAGAAGACAAAGGTAAAGTGACTTGTACAACTCACACGCGCGTCCTCCTGACGATAGTGAACACTGCACAGAAGACAAAGGTAAAGTGACTTGTACAACTCACACACGGGTCCTCCTGACGATAGTGAACACTGCACAGAAGACAAAGGTAAAGTGACTTGTACAACTCACACGCGCGTCCTCCTGACGATAGTGAACACTGCACAGAAGACAAAGGTAAAGTGACTTGTACAACTCACACACGGGTCCTCCTGACGATAGTGAACACTGCACAGAAGACAAAGGTAAAGTGACTTGTACAACTCACACGCGTCCTCCTGACGAAAAATTGACTAGAATAGTGAACACTGCACAGAACACAAAGGTGAAGTGCCTTGTGCAGTCATGCATTGCTTCAAATAAACACAGGCCCACATGCATGGAAAAATTAATGCTTATCTGTCCTTGCACAAGCTTTCAAATAAACACAAAATCAAATATGCATAGTCCAACTATGTAAAAATAAACATCAGTCACAGTGTGACCAGCAAATGCAAATAACTCAAAGCACCCGGCAGGTCATGAACTTACTTTACTAACTCAGCTGCTTCTTTTAATAGGAGCACAGATGGCTGTCACCAAAGACCCTGTAGCTAACAGTATACATGTTAATTTCTTAGGAGACTTCTCCACTATAACAATGTATAGCAGGAATATATCTGGTCATATTTATTAGCGCAGTCCTTTCTTGGTACCTCAACACAAAGAGCAGGGCCGTGTGACTCACTGTCTTGCACCCCTCATATCTCATGTCTTAAACAGAAAGTCTTCAGTCGATCTGTGTCTTTTGTCTGAATAATGAAGCAGCAGGAAGGTGTGTTAAGTGCTCATCATTAACCCTCTGTTTACTGCAGTCAAATTTTAATGGGAAGTAAACACAACACCATCCATGCACATCCTGGGTGGTAATAGTCTGCTAGTGTGCTGGAAAATGAAGCAGGTACAGGAAGGAAGGAAATAAAAGACAAATTGCACTGGAAAAACACCATCACCATGATTTTTTATGGAGTAACAAAGAGTAAAGCCGAATAACCACTCATTTTTAGTGTTTCAGTTCTTCTTGTGTTTGGATGTTTGTGCTCCCTGCGTGTATATTTTCTTTGAATGTACACCTGCCTTATTGAAAGACCAGATCTGTTGGTCTTCTATATGAAAGACAACATGGTACCACCATCTCCGAAGAGATGCATGTATCCAGGGAAGAGCTGATGCAATTCAGTTGGCATCCCCGACCATCTGATGGTCTGAAAAAATAATTCTGTTTTTACTTATTTGCAGGTTACCATCAAAGGGAAGATGTTTCCTCACACTGGGATGGGGAAGTCTATTTTTCTACATGAGGAGGTGTGTGAAGAGGAGAGTAGCGAAGGTTCGACGCGGTCTACCGTCATGTGTTCCGTTGAAGAGCTGGCACTGGCCCACTACAGGCAGCAGGGCTATGATCAGGGTAAAGTCCGCTCTGTATCATGCTTTTGTGTCACATGCAATGGCAACATGACACCAGAAAATATATTTTGTGCAAGGAGAGGCTGCTACAGGGAGATTTCGTTCATGTTGATCACATCTCTTTACTGGAACATCAGCCCTATACAAATTAAATTGCATCTTTTGATTTATGAGCTTTGTTAGCTTCATTAGTGTTTGCTTTGGTTTATTTTGCAGTAGTTCTATTCTAGGAGCATTCTTGATCATTTTTTGGCATGAGCTACTGTGATGATTCAAGAGATCCTCTGCTTAGGAGAGCTTATTAAAAATGCATTTTAAAAGCACTTTTGTCTCTTTCTGTGCAACAACCCCAAGGCATAGAAAGATGATTCTGCTCCATTAGTGACACCAGGCCTTAGTAGCATATGGATGCTGCTAGGTAATGTGCAAGTTCAAAGGAGGAAGATCCACTTGCGATTTCTGAATCATTTTTCACCTCATTGGAATGTTTAATTTGTACGCTGTCCCTCCTCTGAAAGAAGGTATGTGCTCATTGGCATGTTGACTGAAGTATAATTCCGTCTTGCAGGATCAGATGAAGCCCTTCGTTTTGCCTTTTATGTAAGGACAACGGATTTTTAAGTTTCACTATTACCTACAGTACTGCTACAGTATGGATAGCAGCAGGGTAAACGTTAAGCACTCACACTGCAGCCCGTCCAACTGGTGCACACGCTTCCCTAGCACACAAACAGGCATGGCACTGACAGCAGTGGGACAGAGTTTCACACTCCCTCAAGCTTCGGTACACACTCAGGACATGTGCAGATCAAACAGCAGCACAGCAACCTTCTCTGAGAGACATTGAAGACGTAGAGCATAGGCAGCAGTAGTTTAAGTATTCTTATGTGCATAATAGAAGTACTATATGTCGAGGGTAGGGACACCTTGCAAACACACACACAGACACTACAGCAAAACCAGTAACAGTTAGAGCTTCCCAGACACTCAGAATAGAAAGAGCTTGGATAATATTGGTGCAGCACAGGCAACAGCACTGCACGTTTCCATCATACTTAAAGAAAATTACAGCACAGACAATACCAGTGCAGCCTACTCTCACACAGGGGTGATACTTCATTCATAGCCCCAGTCCCTGACACATAATCCATCCAAAGCACAAACACAACAAGGCATGCTCCCCTACACACTGTGGAAGGTGATTTGTGAGACCAGTGCCCTAGCTCTACCCAAGCATTTTAGATATTTCTTCCTGACCTGTCTTAAAATTACTTTAACTACTATGCTGTTTATGACCCACCTTGCTGATGTGGGTCTGAGTGATGGTAGCATCTGTTCTGTCTACGTACATTGTGTCTCTGAGGACATGAAATCACCATTGTCTACATTCCTGAAACATATAAACAGCTTCTTTCCCTTGGTTCTATGCCTACAGAGAAAGTGAGCGGTAGAAAATGAAGAATAAGCCCTCATACCGATAGCAGACCCCATTCTCTTTCCAGAAAATACTGCTAAGAAGGGCAGACAGAATCACAGAGGCAGCTCTGTTTCTCATGTATTCCCATTACCTATTTCAGCCTGTAGAGCTGTGAGACTTGTTATGAAACCTAATGCCTTTCTTAACGGTGCTTAAGATAAGCTCATATCTTCCAATGCAGTGAACGCCATGCCAGTAAATAACACAGCTGTTGTATTTTGCATCATAACGTGGTTCAACAGCAAACTGTTTTAAATTCTCTTATGCTTCATTTTCAAAACTTTTGCAATTTCCTTATACAACAGTGCCATCTTTTACAGTCTATATGAAAGTTGCCATGTCACAAATTATATTTTAGTAGTAAACCAGCCACTCACATTGAGTCAATATTTATTTGCGTGCAAGAGGGTCACTGTGTCACATATGCATCTTTATCCATTTCAGCATGAGGCACCCTTTCAACTAAGATGAAATGTTTGAAGCATATAGTACCGGCTGGCCCAAATAACCCACAAAAGTGGCAAAATATTTGCTTTCTTACAGACGCAATAAAACCTGGCAAGGATCAGGTTTGACCAAAAGCAGGTGTGAGGCGGTGGTTGCATGAACACCACTGATTCTGTTGTCCTCCCTATTGAATTATTGACTCTGTTGTGGCTATAGCAGGCACAGGTCTGTTCCCTTCAAGTCCCCAATCAATTACAGTCTCTGAAATAAAAGGAAGACTGTGGACCACAGCTCAATACTAGAAGAGAAAACGTCTGCTCTCGCCTTTGGTGTAAGCAAAATAGGGCATACCATGTTCAGTGGGAAAAACAAAGAAACTATAAATGCATGTCAACTGGAAAGGGAGAATCAAACGTGTGTAGAGGTATACAAGAACCTGGGAGTCACCCAGCAGGGAAAAGGGACTGAAAACTATTGGACGAAATTGAATAGTCATGAAAATATAATCGGAGATCCTCATTATTTTGTACATATATGTTAAACATGTATCTTTTGGAGGCTTCATGTTTTCAAAACTTGTTTATTTGATTCACTTTAGGAATTCATGGTGAAGGATCCACATTTAGCACTCTGTTTAGCCTGCTTATGTGGGACATAATCTTTATGGAAGGTGTGCCAGATGTCTTCAGAAATTCCTATCAGGTATTTTCCAATATTTGCTTTTGATGAGTTAAAATGATGCAAAAACATTAAGTAACCCTAAGAATGAGTTCCCTTAAAAAAAATAGTAAGGTTTGGGATGCATACTTCAAAATGCAGATACTTCAACATGTGAAAAATTCCCAGGCGTTAGACTGGATCCAGACACTTTAAAGCAGTACTTCTGCGTGCTAGAAGGTGGCACTGTGAGGCTCTGCGTCAGCACCGTTCCGCTATGGAAGAGATGAGCACAGCCACATGCAAGTCCCACCCATGCTCACTGACATCAGTTTCTTTCTTTCCTCGATTTCAGATGCAAATTCAGTGGTTCTCCTTGATCTCATCTAGACCAAACTGTTGTAAATATTTTACCAGTGCGCAAGTGAAAATGTGACCCCATAACAGTGGTTGAAACTGGTTAGGGACTGTTGCAAGCAGATGTCTGTGACTAACACTCACAAAGTGCGTCTTTGGTTCCTTGGGTTGGAGCACAACTCCACGTCCGATGATAACTTTACCCAGATGAACCCAAATGCCATACGAGCCTGCAAGGCAAACTTTTTCACTGTACACAAGAAGATTTCATAATGTGACCAGTTGAAATCAAAAGGAAGGTCTTGTTCCCATGGCAGATCATCATCATGGTTGAAGTCTTTTTATAAGTCCAAGAAGAAGCATAAGAAGTCAAAGCAGCAATTGGCCTTATCCCACCACTCTCGAACTCCATAGTAAGTATGTCAACCTATCTTCTGATCTGCTCTCGATCTTCATTGAAGCCAATTCCAAGTCTTGTCCCGGTGCACTATGAATTCCTGTGTCCGTTCCGCGACATTGCAGCAAGCAAAGGCCTTCAGTGAAAATATTTTTGGCTCTTTTTCAGCACACTCCAGCACATCTTTGGGCCCCAAGACTTCTGTCGATGGTTCTGACCTTGGCTTCATCTGTGCCCCTTGAACCTGCATCAGGTCCAGCACTGACTCCAGTGCTCATTTCAGTTTCTGTGCACGCCCTCACCAGTTTCCTTCACATCAATGCTGCCGGGGGAATTTACAATCCATTGTACTTTTACAATCCATTGTACTATCTGGCTCCGAACTGAATCCACCATGAACCTGACTGAGGCAACACTCAGTTGTGAACGGCATACGGCCGCCAGGCACACACTCCAATTCTGACACTTTGCCCTTACCACGCAGTAGGGCCCAAACTTTTATACAATCTTTTCGGAACTGACTCGGACAATGACAGTTATGATGAAGGGAATTATTATATCCCACAATATGATGAGAAAACATGGTATGAAAAACGACATATGCTAGTAATCTAGATACTTCCCCAGATCCTGGCCCTGCTTGAAGGAAATTGCCTCTTTCGCAGTTATGTGAAGGACGGCAGAAGTCTTGGACTTTCCGCTCCTTACTATGGAGGTAAAAACTAATGTTTTAATTGAGGTATTTCAGCGAGGTCAGGCTCCTGCAGAGCCAGTACTGCCATTTAATCAGTCCCTCACGAATACTGTTTTGGGCCCTTGGGCGAAGCCATGTTCAAGTCCACCTCTTAATAGGCAGGTTGCCTGTCACCATCATACTGCACCAGTCGACCCAGCCTTTCTTACACAACATCCAGTGCCAGAGAGTTTGGTGGTAAAGGCACCCACCAGCAAAGTCCATCCCAACGCCTTCTCTACCTCTCCGCCTGATAGTGAGTAGAATAAAGACATTTGACAAGTGTATTTTATCCTCTATGAATCTTGCTATTAGTTAAGGGAAGGCCAGCTGTCTACTCTGCTGCTACTCCCAAGCCCTTTGGTACACAGTTTTACCGGCTGTTCAGGCACCCTTCGATATTCCCTTACTCAAGTTGTTCGGGATGTTCTCGATGCAGTGAAATTTGTTATATGTTCTGGTTTGGCCACCAGTGACTGCTTGGGTCAAGCAAGGGACGCCGGCATGGAGCTTTGACATTGTGCCTAGATGAGGTTCTCTGAGGAGGTCCAAGTATCCTTGAAAGACATGCTGTTTCATAGCTCTTCCCTTTTTGACAAAAGAATTGGATTCAGCCCTGGAACAGTTGAAGGAGAGTAGGAGAGCAGCATGTTTGTCTGGTCCCTCTTTTTTCACCAGACATTTCCACTAAAACGTTTGCCCTCTCCGTAGCTACAGAGAGGGGACTCATTTTTGTGAATGCCAGGCGCCTCCACCAACCCACGAGGCGTTTCAGCAGGGACAATGTTCAGGTTCCGTCCCCTGCCTCCATAGCATCCACAGCTGTAAAACTGATTTAGTGTGTCCTTGCTAACACTCCACCAACCTGCCGGAGGCACAATCCAATATATCATCTAGGGGTGGCACACAATTATTTCAGACAATTGGCTCCTCCACATTGTACATCAAGGCTACACCCTCCCATTTCTTTTTACCTTGCGACACTATCAACCACAATCGTCGTGGCGTAAGGATGACCCTCTGTTCATCTTGCAGCAGGAAGTGCAGGCCCTTTTTGCCAAAGGGGCCATTACCTGGGCTCCGGCCTGGAACAAATTCAGAGTGCTTATGCTAGCTCAGGTCCTGTCTGGCTTAGACACTGGAGATTGGATGGTGTCATTGGACCAGCATGACGTTTATTTCCGCATCCCTATCCTAGTAGTCCACATGCTTTACCTGTGGTTCACAATGGCCAGGAACATTTTCAGTTAACATTGCTCCCCTTTGGCCTCACCAGTGCCCCTCTATTGTTTTCGAAAGTGATGTTGGTGGTGCATCACATTTTCAGAGGTCCAGGGTTACCAGTTTTTCCCTACCCCGATGACTGGCTGCTGAAGACGAGATTGCCAACTACTGTCTCGACCATCGGGTCTGTCGAGAGGGAAATGTTGCCTCCTTGGTCTGAGCCAGTTCACAGACCATCACCTGTGGCTAGAAGTATCCATCAGAAGAAGTAGTTACTTTCTTTTGGTAATAATCTTCTGGTGGAGACTACCTGCAGATTTCCCACCAACTCTTCCACCTCCCCATTCTGTGAACTAGACTTTCTCCATCTAAAAGGATCCCAATTTAGAGACCTGCTCATGGGTCATACTGATCTGACGATAGGCTCTGCGTCTGAGGACGCGGACAGCCTAAGAAAGCAACTGATGTCAGTTCGCATAGGTGGGGTTACATGTCCCTCCGCTCATCACCTCCGGAGTGGAAGATGTCGGTACGTAGCCGCACAATGCTACCTATTCGCACACAGGAGGTTTCAGATCCAGTCTTATGCCTGCGAGATGTTTGTAAGGTGTGGAATCTCCCTTTACTTGTCCTTTCCTTTATAAATGATTATTTCTATCCGATTACTCTGCCAGTGCTAAAGAGTCTTTTACCATTTTATTTTTTTGTAATGGATTTTTAGGTATTCGTTTTTCATTTTATTTGTCATTATTCCCAGAGTCTCTAAGAAGTCTGGTAGCCAGCGATTCGAGGGGCTTAGTTCTCGGGGAGGGTGTCCGTCCAATGTGCCTGAGACTACTGAATTAGCTTTGGGCACTTTAAAGGTTATCTTTCTTCCATTTCAGCATTTCTGAGATTTCCAGGTCAGCCATCTCTTTTCAAATCCTCTATTGTACATGATTCTGACTAAGATACGCCCCTGCAGAAGCAAAGTGCTGAGCAACCGTTAGCTGAACCAACACAGTGTCGCAATACATGGTGGGCCTAGCTCGAACTTCCCCGAGCTAGCACATCTAAATGCCAGGTACCACTGACAAACATGACCACTTCTTGGCCACCACTTGTTTTAGCTACAAACAAGTTCCTGAAAGGTCTCCAGCATATGTTCCCAACAGCACCCCTTATTATGCATGAGTGTGACCTCTACTTGGTTCTTACATTTCTGATTTGTGCTCCTTTTGAGCTGCTCCACAACTGTCCACTCAGGATTCTCAGCTTAAAAACGGCCTTCCTAGTGGTGACATCTGCCCGGAGGGTCACTAAGTTACAAGCACTATTTGCCAATCTAACCTCCATACTTTACCTTCTACCCAGACAAGCTGGTCCTTCGAACTTGAGCATCCTTTTTACCGACTGTAGTAACTCTCTTCCATGTAGGCCAGTACATCACTCTGGCAACCTTTTACGCTCTGCCTCACCCCTGTAAAGAAGAGGAAAGACTCCACCGACTGGACCCAAAAAGAGTGTTGTTGTTGTTCCAGGTGGATAATCAACTCTTCGTGTGGTATGTCAGGACAAGAAAGGTAAGGCGGTGCAGAAGCAGAACATCTCACAATGTATAGTGTTCTGCATCAAAATCTGCTATGCATTGGCCAAAAAGCAACCTCGTGTGGGTTTGCGTGCTCACTCTACCAGACCCAAGGCTGCGACCACTGTTAACGCGCGTAGTTTCTGTTGTGTATATCCGTCAGGCAGCAACTTGGGCTTTGTTGCACATGTTTACAATGCACTGCTGCTTGGACAGTTAGGCTTGACGATCACTTTGCCCTTTCAGTCCTACAGGAATTTTTTTGTCTTAATCCGTATCGCAGTCGCACCTCTGGGGAGGTATTGCTTGGGCATCTTTCCTAAGGTACGGAATCTGTCTAGAAACAATTACTTACATTTGGTAATGCCTTTTCTGGTAGAGACTCGATCTAGTTGCAGATTCCTTACCTAACCTTCCATCCTCCTCGCTCTGTGAATGGATTATAGTGTAAGGGAATTATCCTTTAAGGACACTAGCTTTGTACTCCACTGGTCACTCTTCCTTATGGCTACGTGCTTCTGGTGTGCAAAGTTGCAGAATTATAATGATAGGGCACTGAAATGGTGCCCATATAGTTATTGCCCATGTCACTTCTGGCGCGGATGACACCACATAGAGCCAAACAATGCCTCCTACCAGCACGCAAGGATACGGCTCACCAAACGTTACTGGAGCCAATCCGACGCCTGGGGAATCTTCTAAGGTAAAGGAATCTGCGGCTAGATAGAGCCTCTACCAGATAAGGTGTTACTGAAGGTAAGTAACTTGTTCTTAATCTACTACAATACGTTTTTGCCCAAGAACAAGGCTAATTTGTCAGTTTCTGTACTACCTGTATTTATTCCATTAGGATGCAGCAGCTACCTGCAGTAGAAGTTTCCCCGAGTTGAAGCCTTGAGTTAAATAAATACATAGCAAACATACTTTGTCTGGCTAATGTTCCCTGGTTGTTCTGATATGAGTTGTTAATTCTTTTACTTCAGAAATCTGAATGCATTCTTCTGAAGTGAGGCCACATTAGAATAGTTTATGTTTTTACACATCACAGGTACAACATGGACAAACTTTTACCCAAAATGCACTTTTTCCAGTTGCGTGAGAACATTGAGTCCATTCTGATTCATATTTTGATGACAAATCTTGTTTAGCTGTTCTACAATACTGCTTCTTATTTATTTTATTTTTCGTCGCTACTCAAGTCTCACCTTGCAGTGCTGGTGGATATGACATGTACTTCAAACAGTCGTTAGTTACTTCAAATGTTATCAGTAGAACTAGCCGGTAAAATAGTTTAGAGTTAAGTGCTTTTTCATTGAATTGTTTTCAGCCTACAGGTAATAGATACAAAACCTGGCAGCACTACCTCAACCTTTCATAAGGTAGAGCTGTGGAACAACAAAACTATGCCAGATAGGATACACGACTTCTTGTCATTATTATATGTATATTTGTAGTCATGGCTGTATCACACACGTGCAAACTCCTCCCCACCCCCCCTTTCTGATTTTAATGTCAGTAAAACAGCACTTTGCTGTAAGGCAGCAATCAGTCTTAGATCAGCAAGCTGTTTACGTCACTATGCACATGCCTCACATCAAACAATGTAAATCCTGCTGCAAATGAGAATTTTACATGGACCAATTTTGGGTCTCCAAATAGAATAATGTTTGTAAGTGTTAGGGTTCTATCACAAGTACTTACTTGACAAAAGTAAATATCTTAAGTGAGAAATTTCCAGTTAACCGCAGGCTTTATGATAGATAGACTGTAATATTTAACTTTCATTTCTATAACATATCACACAGTGCTTGTTACTAAACCATTTACAGTCATAGTTAAACAATGTACCTCTAACACATGTATGTATTTCCCATCAGGCGTTCCCTCTAGATCTGTACACTGACAGCTTCTTTGAGAACAGGAGGAATGCTGTGGAGACTCGGATAAAGCTAATTGAGGAAGCGTGCACAGAGACCCTGAAACAAATGATTGCTGACGTCTGGAAGACTCAGGAGGGCAAAGCTGCAGCACTAGTCAGCTGGGAACGGTTTACTTCCCTAGAGCAAGCTCAGGTACATCATTCGGTCTTTTCATATCTTAAATAGAATGTTCGACAAGATATCCGGGGCGGCTCCTCCCAAAAATAAAATGATAATAACAATGTTATCATTTAATTTTTCATTATTGGCTATGTAAAGATGCCGGCCTTGACAGCTGTGCTTCCCGCAGAGCAGGGGTGGAGTGGTGGCACTCTCTTAAGTGCACATGACTATTTGGCCATCTGTCTTCACCCGGCAAAACAGTCATGCTCACTTGGCATGCTCTCCACCGGGCTGTGTTGTACAGCCTGGGTGGAGAACATGCCCAGCCTCAAGTCCCCCTCTGAGCGCCGAACCACGGTGCTCAGACCAGTCACACCAGTGCTGTAAGGCAGCGTCGTGATTGGCTAGGGGAGCCAGGAGCCTGGGTGCTTCCTGCTTCGTCGACGGAAGAGGACGTAGGAGAGGCAGTCGACATGATGGTAAGTGAATCTTTTTTTCTTTTTACTTTTCCCCATTTTGTTTTCCTTTTAAGCCCACTCCCTTCCCACCGCACCACTACTGCCCGGTAGCAGCCGCTACTGCAACATATAGGCAATAATGTGTTCACTGTGCAGGAACGCCCCCCCAAGGGTCTAAAACCGGCCCCCACCCTGACGGCCACCGGGGAAACGCCCGGTGCCCGCTACGGCCAGTCCGGCCCTGTCTCCGTATCAGTTTGACAGCAAAATAGGAATTGTGAAAGAATATTGAGTCTTCTATAGACCTTGAATGTAAAGCAATGTGTTTCATATAGTATAGTAAAACAGTGTAGTAACTATTTTGTTTTAAGTGGAAGCTGAATGGCTGTATCTAATATATTCCATGGTGAACACTTTTTTCAGCTATCATATCATTCTCTGTGTCTTCACTCAGTAAGCTTACCACTCGCTTTGGTTTCTGTGTGATGTAATATGATGTAATATATAACACAATACTGTTAATCTGTCGTTGCTCACTGTTGAAAGTTGCAGACATATCACCATCACACTGACTGTTGCCAAACAACACATAAAATTCATGTAACAAATTATTTTCATACTTGTCCTCCTTTTTAATTTTTTCATTCATTCATTTTTGCTTCTTTTGACATTTTACTTTTACACATTTTTTGCTCCAGTGAATCTTCTGATAATGTTGACATTCTACTTTGACCTCTTCCTTGTCATCTCCTTTCTGTTCTCCATCTTTTATTTGCAATCTTTACAATTCTTCGCAAAAACAGTGACATTTTATCATTGAAGGACTACATCTTAACAGTTATAAAGTCCCATTTACAGCAATGATTACAAACACAGTTTATTACAAAGTAGCAGTAAGAAGTGACTGTTCTAACTAGCTGCTCTCTACATACTCTCTCATCTCCTGTCTGAAGAGCGCAGAGATGTTCTGTCAAGGACGAGTTGTGCACTATAACAAGAGCCAAAAATAAAATTATAATGATTAAGGTATAAAAGTGTTTTAAGAAAGATCGTAATTTCATATTGTGATGTTATTTTCTAACTAACTGAGTTATGATGTCAGAACGTGTAAGCAATAAGAAAATAACCCCCACATTGTTATGGGAGATCCAGTTCTCCCACTTTTTATATATGCATTAAAATACTGAATTATTCACCTCTGAGAAATATCTCTGATGATTTTGAAGAACTTCAGAGCCAATCTTATTCAATCATAAATTCAATTTAACTGACAGGTTTTAAATACCAGCAAAATTGCGTCTGGCCACATACTCCAGAAATTCAACCCACATTATGAAAGGTCTGGATAGATAGAGTAGTGATCCGTGCAGTTATTTTGGTTAAGACTTTGAGATTCTCTTTTGACTTAATGTCATCCTTAGAAAACCTCTTATTGCAATGAGCATCCACTTTACTTATGTTCATCTGATTGAAAAGCTCCAGCACTTCCTTGAGGCCCATGCACTGACCACAATTTCTTGGGTAATTAATAGTTCGAAGATTAAATAAAGCTTCAACTTGTTTCTTGCTTCGCTAGGCAAGTTCTTTAACGGATTGCCCAAAAATACAAAATTATGAGGCAAACTAAATTTGGTCACATTTCTGCCGTCCTCCACTCTTTACAGTGGCTTCCAGTCAACTCTAGAATCCTATTTTGCATCCTCATACTTGCATTCTGATTGATACTTCTGACCGCAGATTTAATACCCTGTTATTCTGCCCAGGCACTTCACTGGATCTGGAAGCTTAGCAACAGATCCTGGGTGATGACAGGTGATGGTATGAGCCTCTGTCATGACTCCAAGCTGCCTTCAGACATGACGACACAGAGCTGCATAAATGCATAACAGCTGCTCGCTAATGTCAGTTTCTCATTTTCGTCACCTGTAGATGCAGATCTAGAGCTCCACTCCTACCAATGTCCAAATTGCACATTTTGGAAGTGTACAGTGATATTGCCCACTGAAGAATTAAACTGTGTCATGGGTGCTGAAAGAAGAAATCAGTGAAGGACCCACTTGACTTATGTTTCTGTTGCCTCTTCACCAAATAGCTTCAAAACATGCTCCTTGATGACTCAAAAAGACCATAAGGCAGAAAATGCCAAGCTTTACTTTGTTGAGCACAAGAAGCAAGATCCGTTGCGTCAACTCTCAGGTAAAATCTCAGATGAAGTTGAGAGACAAGTCTTAAGAAGAAAGAAAGGAAACTTAGGCAATGCTATTTTATGTTCAGGCAATCTCACTGTGAAGAAAATTCACACATCGTTGGAAAAACCCAACTCCAACGTCAGACTTGTACCTAATACCGAATCTAGAACTAATGGGCCAGAGCTCTCTGTGCCATAGTCAACAGCTAATGGAAGCCTTTAAAGAGGCCATTCTGCAGATTCTCAAAATGGTTCTGGGTCATTCTAGTACCCCTACCATGCCCATAGTCTACGGGGCCTTTCCCAGTACCAGTGGACCCCAGACAAAGTCAACGTGCTCTGGCGCCAGCCAGGCCTCAACTCTGCCGCATTGTTCCTTCACCTGTGCAGCCTCTGCATCTGTGGCGCCGGTTCCAGAAATTTCCCTGTCTCCGACTTTGGACCCAGAATGTCTTCTGCAAGAACTTGTCCAGTGTTGTGGTATGTCATTGCTAAAGCAAATCTTCAAGTTGATGAGAGTTTCCCAACTGTTTCTCTGCCTTGGCAGCAGTATTTCCAAAGAATGGAGGCCATTTTTGACTACGGCTCTGGATGAGAAATTTCAGTTTTTGACATTCGTTAGACAATCAGATGGCCTTTTGTCTATAACTGAACCAGGCACTCGTGCCTCAATTCACACTGCAGTCTTCGGACAGGACCATTTTGCCTGCTTGGCACTGAAGGACTTCAAAGTGTAAATCTCCACTCCTCAGACCCATCTCCATGCGGGGGACGTTGCTTTGGTATTGATTATTGCGGTGAAGAATTTGCCGTTAGAAGTAGAATAATAAATGACTTGCTTATGATAACACTCTTCGTAGATACTCTAGCTAACCCCAGATTCCTCACTACCACCTACCTACTCGTTTTGTGAAGTAGACTTTTGAGAATTACTAAGGTTGTAAGATCGATTCACACAACAGCAGTTGAAATTAAATCTGTCAGCTTCATTCCGTTTCTGGAGGCTCAGAAAGAAATAAAGAAAATACCCGCACGGGGTATGCCTTTATGTGGCTCTGTGTTGTAATGTCCAGAGAAAGGACCGAGTAACCTACTGCCACGCAGAACCTATTTCAAGAGTTTCAGCATCTAGTTTGGCATCTGGAGTCACAAGGTGAAAAATCTACAGTTCATTGGAGCACCCATCAGAAAGAAGGTTACTGAAGGCAAGTAACTTGTTTGACATTTGGACACCAGGGAGTGCATGAGTACTGAAACTCCACCATCGGCTGCAACATACAAAGTTTAAAATTGAGTTCATCATCTTCTGCTCCTGCTCACAGCAAAGGCTATGCTTGTGAATCTAATGGTGGAAGAACCTTGTTCTCTTTAGGTAGAGAAGGCCAGAATAAAGTTTTGATTTGATTAAGACATTTAATGAAGAGAGCTACATCGCCTATTTCCTGCACCTTTCTGCTAGCCTTGTTTATCTATCCTTTTAGTGATGTGCAAAGTTTCAGTGCCCTTCAGATTATTTGTTATACAAATGAATTTGAAGAGGAACCACATGTGGTTGAATAGAAACACTGTGTCTCCTATAGGCAAGGCCTGTAACAGAGTTGAAGACACATATCATTCACCATCCTGGATTAGAATGACATCTCACAAGGAGGCATTTTCTATTAAATACCTCTTCTCAAGGAGTTCACTTCCAAAACAATCTCCATCATGCTGCTCCATGTCTTTCTATTCAACACAACTTTGCAATATTGTTAACTCCATGGACACCTCACAAAGGACAACCAGAAAACAAACAGCAAACCTTTTGCACACCTTTAGCAATTTAACAATGAGTGGCAGTCCACCCCTCACTTTTATTGGTTTGTCAGGGGTAAGGTAGAAAATGTAAGTTCACACAACGCTTGGAAAATATCCTAAACTACCACCTTTTTCTTTAGCCTTTCTCATGCAAAGACCTGTCAATACTAAAGAGTCTGCCCATATATGTGTTCAGGCATTTCTAGATTTGCAGTGGGTTTGGGGTTACCACCAGTGCTCAGTAGACATGGTCGATTTCAGAAATATTTCTAGCCTTAGCCTTAGAGGAAACTTGCAAATTCATATTGTTTAAATGATCGGCACCCTTTTACAAACTATGGCTGTGTTATATATCTTTATCATCCTTGTCCAGATTCCTCTAAAAAGCTTTCTCTTTTGCCTCCGTTTTACTGGGACAGGTCCATGGGATTTAAGATGCTTATCATTTTTACCTGAAATCTCTATACATGGGGATGCCTGACAGGTACAGGTGTGCATGATGGTGCTGGCTCCATGTATGTGTAATCAATGCTTCTGGCTGTTATTTTAATCAATGTATTTTCACCCAAAACTGTGTGGTTTTAGGAGTACAGTCCCAGGACTGTTGCAAAATAAGGAAATTCTACATATTTCTTATACTATTTATCCAAATAAATCAATTGGTTAAAGGTACTCCTTACTCCCCTTTTAGATTGCCAGGAGAAATAGTTAAAATGGCTGATTTTAAAATTGTTCTAAAATGTTGTCACTTTCTCTCAACTTACCTATGTCTTTAGCCTCCTTTTGCAAATGCACAAATGCTAAATTGTTTGGAAAAGAGAGAAAACATTTCTTAAAAAGCACCACAGCAGTGGAAACAACCAGTAAGAATGCACTCTTGGTTGGACTTTTTAGCTTTTACCTATATTTTGTGTATTTTAAAAATTTCAGAAAAATTACAAATGTTCTTGGATAACTGTCTTCTTAATTCTTGATGGAGATTTCTAGACTGTCAGAGTGGAAGTAGGCTAACACACCCTACATTGCTTGGGTCATCAGAAAGTGTACGAAGGAACGATTGTGACTGGTTGTGTTAAAATTTATTAAGAGTACTATCTGGGTGAATCCATAAAATGTTGCTGTGCACGGAGCTGGGCGTAAGAATCAAGAAAGCTTTAAATTACCCTCTGCACTTGAACCCAGTTCATTTGAACTTCTCTCATCATGCAGGGTGTGCTGTCAGCACTCTAGTCTTTGACCAGTATGTACCACTCACTGGCAGCATATATATTCAGAAGAGCAGCACGTCTGCACTGTGGGTGCACCAAAAGCAAACCCGTCTACACCTGTCCCACCCAGGCGGGAATTAAAGTGCCCATTTGCAGTACACCAGAGAGGACTTGTTGGCTTTAAGGATTAATTTACAGGAGAAAAGAAAGGTAGCAATACACTTCCAACCACAGATTCCTCACTTTGTAAATATTCCCCAAGACTGGATCCGAAAACTCAAAAGCAATACTACTGCATGCATGATGATAAAAGCGTTAATCAGGCACACCAATGTCATTTCCATTCTTTTTGTGACTTCAGACATGGATCCTAAGATCTGTTTTTTCCCCAAACTCTCTTTTGTACCAGTGTTCAAGGGAAATATGTCACTTCCCAAAACAATGGAGTTTAAGCCTAATAGGGATTGTTGCAAACAAATTTCTGTGACAGACCCCCACGAAGTATGCCTGTGGGGCCTGGAGTTGAAACAAAACTACAGGGCCTGTGTCCACTGCACCTTGAAGATATATCCTAAGGCTGTAATGGGCATGGAGACAAAACTGCCAAACATCAAAATACTTTGTGCTGCGACTGGTTGAAGTGGAAAGGAAGGTTCCCTTCCCGAAGTCGTTCGTGCAGCAGATCTCGTTGTATCCAAAGTTTTTGGGTAAGTCAAAGAAAAGGCAAAAGAAGTCAAAGCCGAAATCAGCCACTTCGCATCACTCTGAAACTCTAGAGCGAGCACAAGGGCATCCGAGTGCCCCCGGATCTCGCTTTGACTTATCCAACCCAATTTTCTTGGTCCATTAGCAATGTTGCAACAAATGAGAAGCCATTAGGGAAGCTATGCTACGCATATTTGTCATGCGTCCAGGTCCCTAGGTCCCCTGAGGGCTCCAGGGTCCTCAAAGACCCCCATTTGGGGTCCTGCCAGGAGGTTCACTTTCAGTGCCATTTGTGCCTCTTCAACCTGCCTCCACACAGGTTTCAGCACTGACTAAGGTTCCAGTTCCACTCGCTGTGCTATTCCCTTGAAATTGATGTTGATGCCAACACCGGAAAATGATCAGCTACCTATAGTGTTTCCGAATTAAAGCTGGCCTCATCTCAAACTTGACTGTGACCACGTTCTGACCCCACTTGAATCTGGCAGTAATAACTGTGATAAAGGAGACAAATGTGTCCCACAGTATGATGAGAACAATTGATTCACCGATTGCTGGATGCCAGTGGTTAAGACACCTACCCAAATAAAGGACTTGTTTCTCCTCCTGATCCTGAAACAGAAGATAGTGCTTTTTTTGCAATGGTGACATGACAGGCTGTGGCGGTTCTTGACCTGCAACTCCCTACCATTGAAGTAATGACTAACATCCTGACAGATTCTCCACTCTGACGATTCAACAAGACTCTTACAAATACCCGGTTGGGCATATGTTCTGGGCCTCCAGTCATTAGGCAGGTAGCTTGTCACCACAGGCTTGCACCGGGTGATCCTGATTCATTACCCTATGCTGGAGAGTTTTCACCAGAAGTCAGAACCCTAAAACCTTTTCTACAACCCCTCCTAACTGTTAGCCCAAACGATTGGCAAAATTTGGCAAGCACATGTTCTCTTCTGCCAGCAGTGCTCTACATTCGGTCAACACCAGGTGCCTCTTGGGTCGCTACAGCTTTGCTTTGTGGGATACAGTAGGCCAAGTCCTGCCAGAAGTTCCAGAGAACCAATGGGCGTAATTTGGCCAATAAAACACAGCAGAACACCTGAATTTAGACAAAAAAGTGAGAAAAACGTTTCAAACAAAATAACCTAGCTGAGATGGAGTATTCCTTTTAACGGACGATTTCCATCAACCGTCATAGGTGGCATGCTTCATCATCCGGAATCTCCTCGCACCATAATACCTAGTGACGGCACTTGCTACAACCCCCTCACTGAGAGGTAGGAGCACACCAGAAATTTTAAGAGCTATGATAAATACCCTTTAATGAGCTCAGGTGGAGAGATAAGTAGTGCGTAAGTTGATAGTTAAAAGTTACTCCAAGGTACGCCTATACCTTTATTCATGCGTCCCAGGGTCAGGAATAAAAAGCAAGACACTGCAGACCGGTTTAAACCTGCTGGGGAGTGTCACCAGGATAGTTCAACATGTTTCAGCCTATAACCCTCGTATGAGGTGGTGCAGCTTTCATCAGGACCTGTAGTGCTAGTACTTCTACTTTTGACCAACCCGCATAAGGTGGCCGGTTTGTGGCAATATATGTTATTCAGTCTGGCGTGGACACAACTGATTGCTTGGATTGGGCAATGGTTATGAGTGTGGTGGTTAGGTTCCATGCCTGGATTAGGTCTGTGGGTTTCTCTGGGGATTTTTAAGCATTAATGGATATGCATTAGATAGCTCTTGCCTCTTTGGTAAAAAAGCAAACTGAGTTTGTTCCCTGGAGCTGTCCATCCCATCTAGGTAATTTCTCAAACAGTTTCATCCCTTTAGTGGAGTGTTTAAGTGAATCTTCGAACCCTGCTACCAGCATAACAACCTTTACAGCCATTTCATTACTGAGGCTGCTGTTCCTAAAGACGATGTTTAGGACATCAAGGTCAGCATGCAGCTTAGTAGCCCCCTCCAGCGACCAAATAACAAAACCACTTTTGTGTGTCCTTTACGACACACACTCACCCTATAGGGGGCAGTATAGAAGGAGGAGAGACTCCATTGTTCGGCTGTCAGAAGAGCTCCTGTGCGCTACATTAATTTTACCAGGGACCATCTGATGGTGGACGATCCTGTTTTTGTGGGCTTCTCAGGATTAGAGAGGATCAAGGTACGTGGATAGTCCTCTGCTCAAACATTGACAGCGTGTGAGCTAAGAAGCCACCACCTGAAGGGTTGAGGGCTCATTCCTACTACTGCTCTGGTATATTGAGTGCCTATCCTGGATATATGCCAGACTGCTATGTGGGCATCTGTGCACACGTTCACAAACCACTATTGCCTTGAGCGTTAGGTCTGTCTGGGTGGCTGTATGAAATTGGATTATTATTTGGGGTGGGTGATTACCACATCAAGGAATAATCGCAACGTTTGTTAGGGGGAACCCTCAAAGTCACTAAACTAAGTTGAGCTCTTCCCCCTGGTTGCTATGGCACAGGGCATTTATGCAATACCAAAACTGTAATAAAGCCACAAAGCAAAACAACAAAAATTCCAAACTGAATTAGAAAACTTGAGTAAAGGTCTATAAGCAAAAAGACCCCAAAATTTCTAAAATCCAATAAGGGAAACTGGAGATATGTACTTTTAAAGTTTTAAGTAGAAATAGCACCTAAAAGCACAAAGTGCCTGTTTGTCAATGGTCCGAGACCATGACCTTCGGGCAATTTGAGGGTGACCACGATGCAAAAAGAGTCAGATACACCAAACAGGTTTGCTCTGGTCAAAGATTTTATCTTCAACTTAGTCTTTTAAGTCCTAATCCACCCAGGAGTACACTTCATAAGTCTCCCAGGACCTCAGGCGAGGCACTTGAGAAACTCACAGGGTGTCAAACGGAGGCCAGCAGCAGGGGCCAACCTGGGTCCAGTTTCCAATGGTCAGGTGGGTACTTCCAAGAAAAGGCCTCTGGCACCTTGTCTTCCTGTAGCCTTACAAGAGGTAAGCCACCTGACCTTTATTGTTCACTTCTTTGTCCTGGCTACAAGAGGGACCAGGTTCAGTCCTCCAGGGCTCCTCTCAGGTCACAGACAGCAAGTCCAGTCCTCTTCTGATCTTCTGTAGGTTTTGAAAGTATTCTGAAGTGGGTACCTGGATATGCCACGTTTAAACCTGGCACTAGCTATTAGGTGGTATTTAACAGAGACATTGCCTTTAGACATGACTTGTATATTCATTACATTTCCATTATATGCTTCAGTGCGTAACCAATAATACGATGCATGTTATCAGATACAGAAATACTGTTTGTGCAAGCAAGAGGTTTCTCACTGAGTCCTTCTATGGCATATACATTTCATGTTAAGCAAAACTTACATGTTCTCTGTTTGTGTTGCCTTGCAAACCTGAACTGTGGAGGTGGGTACTAACCTTATGAGTACAAAGCAATATGAAGGAGGGAAAGGGGACAACTGTAAGTGAAACGCTGCTAGACTCTTCCCATCCCACACCCGCCCTCTTACACGTATCATGTCCAACATGGCTCTGATGCGTGGTGATAAGCCCCAGAGGCGACACAAAAGAAAACAAAATTGTCGCGTCTATACCTTTATTGGGGTGTAATCAGGATGGCTCATCCTCCCGCAACCCCGCCTCTGTGGTGTTGACTCTCCCTGGCGAGGAACCCCCTATTGATTCATCTGTCTGCAGCAGCTCTGATAGGATGGTCTCCCATTCCATGGCCAGGGGGAACTTGCGTATCCCAACAGATCCTCTCTGCGCAGGGCAACGCTCTTTGCCTTGGCCCACTTGAGCAGGGATCGGCGCCACGCCGCTGCCTGTGGGGCCTCCGACACCTTCCAGTGTTTAGTGATTATGCGCTTGGCGACAGCTAAGCCCAAGCCAAGAAAGCATGAAGTGGCTCTATGCTTCCTCCCCCTCCCAAACAGGTGAAGGATGTAGGCCTCCCAGCTGAAAGGTATCTCTCACTCTGTGCAATGCGATAGGGTATTGGCTACTGCACTCTAGTATGTGGCCAGTTTCGAACACTACCATAGCATATGCAAAATGTCTACATCGGCTGTGTAACACCTGGGGCAAGCTCAGTCAGTACGGCAGAAGTATCTATTGATTTTGGCCGGGGTGAGGTATGCTCGCTGAAGTATGAAGAACTGTATTTGACAGAAACGCTGGTTACGAGGTACGCGGGAGGGGCCCTCCAGGACAGCCGTCCATTCTGATTTGGTAAAGGCACGCCCCAGGTCCTCTTCCCAGTGCACCTGTAGCGAGTCTAAAGAGATTGCAGTATGTTGGCGAAGTGATGCTGCGAACCATCTGACCAGGTGGACCCCATCTCCCATGATATATAGATATTGGATCGTATGATGCCAAGGAGGCTCTGTGGCTAGCTCACCCCACTTGGAAGATAGTGAAACTATAAGTGAGCAGTGCAGGAAGAAACTCCCGAGATTAACGCCCTACCCTTCTACCAGCTCGGCATGGGGGATCAGAGTTCCGTCTCCGAACAAGTCCCCGATGTCCTGAATGCCAACTGTGTCCCAGCCTCGCAACTCCACAGCTGTGGTAACACGCGGGCACCTGGGGCTTCCCTGTAGGGGTAAAGAGGGGGCATAGGGCTTTATGGCACGGATAATGAACATACACTTGAGAAAACACCTGTCAACTACCGAAAGTAGCAGGGAGTACATGTGTTTGGGTCACACGCACGCATGGAACAGGTGCAGGAGGGCGGGGCGTGACAAGGGAGGGAGAGGAGTGTCCGTGTCCCCAAGATAATGAGAGGCCAACCATTTGGCAATCCACCACACCTGCGCGGCTAAAGAAAATAGGGCTCAAGGTTGGGGACAGCAAGACTGCCCTGCCCGACACGGAAGTTGAGTTTCCTAATGGAGACCCTATGTCTGGTTGCCCCCAAATGAAGTCTCTAACTACTTTTTCCAACTTACCAAAAAAGGGCAGGTGATAGATAAAGGGGCAGGTTCGTAAAACAGTATAGGAGCCAAGGCAGGATCACCATCTTAGCAAGTGCAATTCTGCCTCAGATGGATAGTGGCAGAGTCCTCCAGAAGGAGATCTGGGATCGGATGGCAGTCACCACCCTTGTAACGTTGCCATCGAGTAGGTCTGCTTTATTGCGGTAAATCTGTACCCCTAGGTAACTGAAAGTGCCAACACACCATGCTACCTGCTCAGCGAGTAGCTTGGGTTTGGGGTGTTCACTGTAAAAGGGAAAAATATTGAGTTCGAGGCATTCATGCGCAGGCCCGACACTACAGCAAATTCTGACAATAACTGATCCAATGTGGGGGGATTGCGTGTAGGTTTCTGACATACAGCAGTATGTCATCTGCATACAAGGATATGTATGGGTGCCATCCCCCAGAGGAATCCCCGTGTCCACCCGGGCCCGAACGGTTGCAGCCAAAGGCTCCTCCGCTATGGTCTCCGAAATATAGGGGCCGGTTTTGACTCGGATAGTTGGGCGTCTATATAACAGCTGGACTAGCCCTATGATGAAAGGTCCTATGCCAAATTTAGCTAAGGCGGCAAACAAAGAGGCGCTTTCAGGAGAATCAAATGCCACCTCAAGGTCCTATAACAGGGCAACCTGAGCACGGCCACTCGGTTGGGGCATACTCAGGTACTTCAAAAATAGCACCGGAGGAGGGAGGAGCCTAGCGCGCAACCAAGATGGCCGCGTAGGTGCGAGGCTCCCGAGGACCTCCGCAACCTCCTACGTTTATCCTGTCTTCATCCTGCATCGGTTGAGGGGACTGTGTCGGTGAGCCTGAGCCGAGCTGGTACCCGTTTCCCGTTTTCGAATCGGACCTCGGGTGCCGGAGTGAGCACCGATTGAAGTTTGCGGCCTACTTCTCTCCTGACCCCGGATTCGCGTTTGGGGGCGACCCAGTGGCAAAGTGAACAACAACGGCGGGCTGGGCCTGGCGAGTCGCGTACCCCACACTTTCACTTTCACTTTCGCGCCCCCTTGCCGTTTTCGCAAGTGGGATCACGGCGCTCTTTGTGTTGGGGTGGCCTCGCTGGGAGACCCTGCCTGCCTGCTGCGGCCCGCTCTGCCGTCCTGGGGTGGCCCCCCGGAGCTCGTGGCCTTGATTGCTTGCTCTCCACTGCGTGGCTGGTGCGGGTGTGAGACCCGCGACGATGGCCAGGAAGCAGGATGGGGATCGGTTAAGGCCAAGTCAACCCGGCGTGGCGCCGCACATCAGGCCAACATCATGGACCGCTACACCCTCCCGAAGGGGTCTCCCGGCGGATCGCACAAGTCCTCTGAGTGCCCCCCGGATGCCCCGGATTTGCCCACGGATCTGTCTCTGCAAGACGTCATGAGCGCCATTGCTGAAATGAAGGCCTCGGTGGGCCAGCAGTTCGACACTTTAGCGCACAAAATCGACGCGGTCCTCATTGATGTCAACCTTGTGAGAGCTGATCTCTCCAAGACTAACGACCGGGTCGATTCTTTGGCTCACACCGCGTCGGGCCTCACGACTGAGGTGGCGGCCCTTCAAACGGAGGTGCACCGGCTCCGTCAGGCGAGTGCGCTCATGGATCGGCGCCTGGAGGACTCCGAGAGCCGGGCCCGGAGGAATAATATCCGCATCATCGGAGTGCCCGAGGGACGGGAGGAGTCGGCGGCGGATCTCTTTGTGGAGGACCTGATCACTACCCATCTCCAGCCTCGAGGACTGAGTAAATTCTTTGCCGTGGAGAGGGCCCATAGAGTTCCCGGGGGCAGACCGAAGGTTGGAGCCCCTCCGCGGCCTCTTATTGCCCGTATCTTTAACTTTCGGGACAGGGATGCGATTTTGCAAGCTTCCAGACTGCAAGGGCCGATTAAGCTGGAGAACATGGAGGTGAACTTTTATCCTGACTTCACCCAAGCGGTCCAGAAGCAGAGACTGAGTTTCCTGGGCGTCAAGCGGCGGCTTCGAGGCATGAACTTAAAATATGCCATGCTCTTCCCGGCCAGGCTGCGGGTGGAGGTGGATGGTCGCACTCACTTTTTTGACCGTCCTGAAACGGCCGGGGACTGGCTGGACACTTTGTCTGGGGGTCATGATCGGGAGAGCGGGGGGGGGGGGCTGCGGGAGGAGACTGCCCACCGGACCGGGTCTGAGGTACTGATGCCGGGGCTCACTCCGGATGATGCTGCCACTTTCGGCCAAGCTTAGGGTCTTTTGTTTGTTGTATTCGTCTTCCCTCCTTTGGAGGCGGTGCGGGGTCTTGAGGGGGTACTCTTTCCTCCTCTAGGGGGTCTAACTAGTTCCAATTATATAGGGGCGACAGGCACACTGCAAGTTGGGGGGGCTGTCTGGGCTCATGCAGGGGTGCAGGGAGGGGGGAGTTTTGTTGGGGCGGTTGGGTTGGGGTGGGGTATTGTTCATTTGTACCACAAGGCAAAAGTATTGTTGTGCTATTCCTAAAGTGCTCTCGGGGGGACGGTTGATCGCTTTCGGCTATGATGGGGGGTAGGGGACTGAGTCTTTTGTCCTGGAATGTTAATGGACTGGGGGACAGGATAAAACGGGGTGTGGTCCTGCAGTTCCTGAAACGAATTTCACCTGATATAGTTTTTCTGCAGGAGACACACCTCATTGGCAACTCCTTTCGTGCTATGAATAGACGGGGCTACCGCCTTCTGGCCCATTCGGGCTTCACGTCTGGTTCAAGGGGTGTGGGCATTGTGGCTAAAACCTCGCTCCCGTTGGAAGTTGATGAGGTGCTCCATGATGACAGGGGACGTTACACGGTTCTGGTGGGTAGAATGGAGGGCAGATTGATTGTTTTTGTTTCTGTCTATGTCCCGCCAGGGTTGCAAACGACTACTTTTGCGGATCTGGGGCGCCTCCTCCTTGGCCTTCCGGAGGGGATTCTAGTGGTTGGGGGGGATTTTAACGCTGTGGTTTCCGGAATTGAGGACCGTCACCCCCCTAGGGATCTCCCCCGTGCCCAAGCGTGGTTGTCTGGCCTCTTGGATACCTTGGGGCTGGTGGATTGTTGGCGTTTGAAATACCCTACACAGAAACAGTACACCTTTCATTCCGGGGCCCATGGCAGTCTCTCAAGGCTAGATTATGTCCTGGTGCCGGCGGCGCATGCGGGGAGGATCGGGGAGGTGCGCCATTTGGCGCGGGGTATTTCGGACCACTCCCCGCTCCTGTTGCACTTCGACATTCTCCCGAGGGGGGAGGGTAGGGTGGTCCCGATTAATCCCTGGTACCTGCGTGACCCCACCATTCGCGCAGAGTTGGTTAAATCCCTTAAGCGATATTTTGACGATAATGTGGGGTCTGTGTCATCGGCGGTCTCTCTGTGGGAGGCGTTCAAGACGGTACTCCGGGGGGAGGCCCTGTCCCTTATTTCCCATTCCCGGAAGCGCGAGCGGGAGGAGGTGACCCGTGTTGAAACTGAGATAACCGAGTTGGAGGGTGATCTAGAATGGGGGGTGACGGATGACAAATTACATGTTCTCCGACTCAAGCAGGCGGCCTATAAGGCCCTCGTCACGGAGGCGGCCAGGGGCCTCAGTAGAGAGCAACAGGGGAGACTGTATGATGTGGGTGATAAGGCTGGGAAATTGATTGCGTGGCTGGATAAAAAGGAGAGAGCGAGTCGAGTTGTCCCGTCGATTGAGAAACTGGATGGTGTGTGTGTCACTGAACCGGGAGAAATTGTTGATTGCTTCGCTGAATATTTCCGTGGGGTGTATTCCCCGGTGTCCTCCCGCTCGGAAGAGGATTCCCATGCCCTGCTCAGGGATATCGCGCTGCCTTCCCTTTCGGAGGAGGACAGAGTGTCGTTGGACGCCGCCCCAACATCTGAGGAAATTGCCCTCGCCATACGTTCGGTCGCTTCCGGCAAGGCCATGGGTCCTAATGGTCTTCCTATCGAATTGTACAAGCTGCGACCGGATACGCTGGCGCCGCATCTCCGTGCTATGTTCCTCGCGGCCCGTTCGGCGGGTTCCCTCCCGCTAGACCAGCGTCTGGCTACTATCGTGGTTATTCACAAGGAGGGGAGGCCGCGGGACCGGGTCACGTCCTACAGGCCCATTTCGCTGCTGAATGCGGAACCCAAAATTCTCGCCAAGGTGTTGGCCAATCGGCTGGTTGGCGTGGTGTGCGATCTGATTCACCAGGATCAGTCCGGTTTTATCCCTCATCGCAACACTGCGCTCAACCTGCGGCGCTTGCATGGGGTGCTCGCGCGTGTCCCGTTCATACGGGAGCCGGCCATTTTGGCGTCCCTGGACGCCACTATGGCGTTTGACACACTTGAGTGGCCATATATTTGGGCGACGCTGGCGAAGTTTGGGTTTGGCCCGGGATTCATCGGTTGGGTGAAATTGTTGTATTCCGGACCGCTGGCGCAGGTGGCTGTGAACGGTAGAGTGTCGGCTCCGTTTGAGCTGGGCAGGAGCACGCGGCAGGGCTGCCCGTTATCGCCGCTCCTCTTCGCGCTTGCCTTGGAGCCCCTGGCGGAGTGGCTGCGGTGGCATCCTTCTATCCGTGGTCTCCGATGGACCCCCGAGTATGAGGACCGCGTATCTCTTTACGTTGATGATATTCTTTTGTACCTGGCTTCCCCGCGTAAATCGCTGATAGTACTGGTTGATGTATTGCACTCATTTGGCCTCAACTCCGGCCTAGTCATCAATTGGGCTAAATCTTGTGTGTATGTCCTCTCTGGGGAGGCTCCTATCCTTCCGAGGGGTTGTCATATCCAGATTGCCCCGCGGGGATTTCGGTACCTGGGTATCTTCATTACCCTGGACGCGGAGACCCGGTATAAACAGAACTTGCTTCCCCCCCTCCAGCGCCTGAAGGATGATGTCGCGCGTTGGAGGCGCTTGCCGCTCTCGCCGCTCGGCCGGGCGGCATTGTTTAAGATGATGTCGCTGCCACGTTTCCTGTACGCCTTACAGAACACAATGGACGTTGTCCCGGCGCGCTACTTTCGCGAGGTGGAGAGTTTGCAGCGCCGCCTGTTCTGGGAGGGTAGACCGCGTATCGCCCTGGCGAAGCTGACGCTCCCGTGGTACGACGGGGGGGTTGCCCTCCCAGACATCAAGCGATATTACTGGGCCTCCCAGCTGGCTGCGATAAATCACGGCCTTTACGGGCCCGCTCTAAACCCGGCCTTTGAGATGGATAAAATGTTACTGCCGGGCGGCGACTATAATCGGGCGCTTTATTCTAGCTCGCTCGACGCACGTCTGACGGGCCCCACGCGGGTCATGGTGCGAGTGTGGCACGCGGCTAACTTGGCGATGGGGTGGAAGGATCGTTTGACCCGGGCGACGCCACTATACGCATCTGAGCGGCTGGGCTCCCTGTGGACCTCGAAGGGCTTTGAGAAGTGGGACATGATAGGCATCAGCAGGGTGGGCGATCTCTGGACGAGGGGGGGATTCAAAACGTTCGATGTGCTGCAGACGGAATTCCAGTTGCAGGACAGGGAGTACTTTCGATATATGCAGATCCGTCATGCGTTGTGCTCCGTATTCCCGGACGTTGCCTCCACCCCGGAGTACTCCCCTCTGGAAGATAGAGTGCTAGATGGGCATGTACCGGACGGCACGATTTCATTAATTTACAAAAAACTCATCAATGATCGCTCGGGACTGCTGACTGGCCTTCGTGAGGCGTGGGGGGCTGATGGATTGGAGCTGGATGACGAGGACTGGGTGTCTGCGGTGGCCTCCCCGAAAGAGGTGGCCATACCGGCTCGCCTTCGCTTCGTCCAGCTCAAGATACTCCATAGGGTCTATGTTACGGGGCCGAGTCTGATGCGTATGGGCTATGCTGTGGACGGGTTGTGTAAGCGTGGGTGTGGTTCTTTGGGGACCTTTCTCCATATTTTGTGGGAATGCCCGGAGGTGGCGCGATTCTGGCGTGGTGTGCACGAGGTTTTGCAGGCAGTTACGCATGTGCCGCTGCTGCCCGAGGCGAGGAGATGTCTCCTGAATGTGTGGGAGCCAACCGACTACTCAGTGCCGCAGACGTGGTGGGTGACTCTGGGATATATGGTGGCCAAGCGTGATATTGCGCAATTGTGGGGTTCCCAGAGGTCACCAACTGTCTCGGCGTGGAAGGACAACATGGATTGGTGTATGTTTCGGGAAAAGGTGGTGTATGTTGCGAGAGGTAAGCCTGGGAAATGGGTGAAAGTGTGGGGCCCCTGGAACGCCTACCGTGGGGGAATCTGTACCCCGCCGCTGATGCCTGATCCGTCACCGGCCCCGTCTCCTTAGCCTGCTTGTCTTCCTGGTTCTGGGCATTGAGTTCACTTTGTCTCCGTCCCGACCTATCCCCCCCCCTTGATATTCCTGTGGATCGGTAGGGTCCCCCCCAGGGGAGCACATGCTATTGTTTCCGATTGTGGGTTGCCTTGTGGACTTGTTTCTTCGTTATTTATATAAAAATGAAACCGTTGTGTGGGGTCCGGATGGTGTGGCTGCCAACGCTTCTTTCAACTCCTGTGATCTCTCTTCTGCCGCAGCGTGTGTACTACTGTTTGTATTATATGCTCTTTCTGTTTGCTAGCGGCCGGCCTGAAGGTTGTAGGCCCATCGTTGTATATCTTCTGGATTCTGTAATAAACGGTTTAAAAAAAAAAAAAAAATAGCACCGGAGGATAAGGGAGGTACTGGGAGCCGGGACAAATCCATTCTGATCCGTATGGACCAATGTAGGGGTGTTTGGTACCAGCCTGTTGGCCAGCATTTTTGCCAATATTTTATAATCGGTATTTAAGATTGTTAGGTGTCTGTAGGAACTCAGGAATGTGAGCTACTGCCCTGGCTTCAGCAGAGAGACCAGATTTGCGTTGTATAGAGAAGGCGGGAGCGCAGAGCCCTCGATTGCTGAGGTAAAGAGCTCATGCAGGTGGGGCACAAGCGTGTCCGCATATGTCTTAAAGAACTCTGCAGGGAGCCCATCTGGCCCCGGCTTCTTCCCGGGTGCCAGAGATGACCGCGCGTCCCGTACCTCGTCCAGCGTATTGGGGGGATTCCACAGCCTGTCGATGTTCGTGGGTAGATCGATCGTATCCAAGAAGGCACTGATTTGCTGGGGAGTCTCTTGCACCCGGGATGAATAGAGGGAGGCACAGTGACTCATCATGGCTGTATGAATTTCTAAGTGTGTGTGTCGCATGAGCCCGAAGTCATCTCGAATGCCGTGTATTGGACTACGGGTGTGTTCCTGACGAGTAAGGTAAGCAAGCAGCTTGCCTGTCCTGTCTGCTGTGACATGTATACGCACAGAATGAGCTAAAAAATTGTGGCATCTCAGTTTTTCCAGTAGCGTGAGCCGCTCGGTATGCATAACTTCGAGCTTAGCTTTAGCCCTAGTTTGGGTAACCAAGAGGGACTCCTGCTGGAGTATATTCCTCTCGAGGGTATTCAGGGTGGCGTCCAGCTACCGACACACGCTCCACGTCAGGCCCAAGCAGTGCTCCTGTGTCACCACCTTGAAAGCTTTCCATTCGGTGGACGGGGAGTTAGTGGTGCCCGCGTTGCGCTCAAAATAATCCAGCAGGGATGACCCCAACAAGGCACGGAATTCCGGGTCCTCCAACACGGCGGGCTGCAGCCTCCAGCTAGGGATCGGAGAGGTCTTCTCTCCCAACTGATTGACAAGTACTGGGTGTTGTGGTCTGAATGCGTGCATCCCAGATACTCATCGTCTTGGATGAAGGGAAGCACTACAGGCAAGGTGAGAATACGATCAAGACGTATGTGCAGTTTGTGGACTGGTGAAAAGAACGGATATATGTGAGATTCAGAGTTACGCGCTCGCCAAATATCAAACAGGGACCAGTGTTACTGCCATTTACACAGAGCCTGCGCATTAGATGATGCCGCCTTGTGCCCAAGGGGCGGGAAGGAACAAACTAATGAGGTGTCGAGCACTGTATTGAAGTCGGCTCCTAGGAGCCATGGGAAATCGCTCCAGCGGGATAGGACCCCAGATAAATTACAAAAGAAAGCACTCTAGTCTACAATTTGGGGCGTATATAGAGCCCAGCACAACAGTCTGCCCCTAAGAAGCACATACCGCCCATCTACACCGGTCGCTACCTCCTCCTCCTCTTCCCAGGGGACCCTCACCCACACCAGCACACTCAGGGCCATGGACGCGAAGTCTGTGCTGTACACTCTACCCTGCCATCTATGACGTAATCTGGCTGCTTCTGGAGCAGTCAGATGGGTCTCTTGTAACAGAGCGATACTCGTATCTCTCCACAGATATGCATAGATGGAATACCTACCCAAAGGCGAGTGTATCCCTTGCACGTTCCATGTGACAATGTTAACTCGCATCATCTGGACGGTCTGTGACTGTATTTATGCAGGCATGTAACTGTTGCAGTGTGCAGGGCGGTGTGAGGCAGCAGCGTCTCGCGGATAGGCATCAAGCCTAAACAGGGGAAAACCAAGAAGTAGCAACAATGTCATGGAACTGTATAAGAGCAAACCCCTAACTGAGGATGACCCAAACTGGCACGGCGCAAATACGGCAACTAACCTGTAGCTAATTTATATAGCTAACGAGGGTGCGGTGTACAATAGCATCCTGCCCGGCCCATCCTTATCCTGACTGTATAAAACAACGGAGAACCAAAAATAGCCATCTCATCAGTTTGCTAAATAAGATCGTGTGTAATCTCATTTAAATGTGGACGCTGTAGCTGTTGGATAGAGCCACAAACAAGCATGTGATATCAGTGTGCATAAAGGTTTGCTGGCCCAGGCGTGTTAAATTATATTGTCAGACGTTTGTGGCATTACATCTGGGGGCGAGGCGACCCCGGGTCTCCGGACCAGGCTGGCATGGAGTCTGCATCACCACAGAATCTGGATGGCGACATGGTGGAGGGGGTCGAGGAGTCCGCAACCTGAAGGGCGGCTGCCACCTGAAGCACCTCTTGCCGCTCCGTCTGTAACTGCACTGGGTCTGGTGCCTTCATCGAAGAAGTATGGCTCCTTGCTCTTCCTCTACGTGTTGTCCGCCGGTTACGCCTATTTTGCACCGGTGACAATTCTGTGTCCGGCAGCCTGGCCGATATTGCCAGGCCCGTCTTCTCCAGCCAGTCCCAAGCATCTGATGGCGTGTCAAAGAATCGGGTGGCTCCATCTTTTACCTCACTTAGCCGAGCTGAGAAGAGCAGGGAATATCGCAGATCAAGTTCCTGCAGCTGCCGCATCACTGCTCCAAAGGAGGCTCGCTGTTTTTGGACTTGGGCCGTGTAGTCCGGGAAGAAGAGTACTGTTGCATTTTGCACTCTGACCCCAGAAGACTTCAGAATTTCCCTTAATATTGCGTCCCTGTCTCTGAAGTTAAAAACTTTGAACAGTAACGGCCGGGGATTGGAGCCAGGCGATGGATGGCGGGCCGGCACTCTATGAGCCCGCTACCCCACAAATTGAGGGGAGAGGACCTCAGGCGGGAGCAGGTCCCTCGGCCACTTCTCCATGTAGTCTGCTAGATCTCTTTCCTCTGCTCCCTCCGTAAGGTCAATCACCCGCACATTATTGCGACGAGACAGGCGTCATCAATCTTATTGTCAAGGGTGCTGACACGGTCCAATAGGTCCTGCAGTGTCGCTGTGTGATTGCGAGTCTTCGGTTGCAGGTCTGAGAGCTTGAGCTCGGTTGCATGTATCCGTTAAGACAGTTTCTGATGGTCTGCTCTAAGAAGTGTAAAGTCCGAGACCACCTTGTCAATCCTGGTCTCGAGGGACGTACGCGTCTGCGCCAGCTTTGTGCCAATCTGTTCCACTGCCGCCAGCACTGTGTCAATCTTGGCTGAAAGGTTCGGCTGATTCGCATCTTTGGATCCGCTGCTCTTGAGGCCACCCCAGGAGGCACCTCCTGGGGAGCGGCTTAGCGAAGGCGGCCCATGGCCAGCTGCTGCGTGTTAGACATCAAGGTGGCAGGAGCGACTGAGCATCTGATCACCCCGATGTGGAGGAGTCCAGATCCTGTCTCGCCGCCAACTCCTGTATTCTATTGCACGCAAGTACGTCTGTTTTCCAGTGACCCCCAATACTTCGGACGTCTCTTATCAGGGTGTACGGGAATTTTCGCTGCCCAGCAACCCGCTGCGCCCCGTCTACATGCAAATATGCACTCTCAATTAGGCCAGTTCACAAGTGTCAACGGGGTGCTCCTTGCCCAAGTCTATGCTGTATATCTGTTTTAGTGGCCCAGAAGTGGGGGGGTGCATTGCACAGGGCAATGGATCTGTGGCTCAGTGGTCAGGTGCTGTGCTTCCTTGTCCTTCAATGTCCGGTCCGCCAAGATAGGTTAGTTCCAACGGGGCTCCCAGTTTGGCCTGCACGTGTGGGCCCCCCTTGGAGGCTCAACAATTGCCACTACTTATAACAGGGATGGTTTTTAACCTTGCTGATTGAACAAGTCTAACCTACGACACTGTCCTGAGCACCGGGGGTCGCAGAAGGTTTTCCCCGCCGCCGCAGCACCATCTTTTCGAGCGGCCGCAGTGTGGGAAAGGACCACAAACCCCACGAGCCCTTGCGGCAGGAAGCCGCCACCGCCAGCTCAGATCTTGCGCCAGGAAATTTCATAAACTACATCAACCATTCGGATGGGGATATGCACATATTCCAGACCAATTCCATAGTAAAGAATTACATCTAGGTTATGTTTTGTATACTAGACCAAAAGCTATGATGTAGAGTAAATTTGGTAGTTCATGAGCAAAATTAAATCGGGTTCATCCAATGAACCTTGCCCAGCTACGGTACCTTTTAACCTGGTCAAGGGTAGGGTTACATCTATATTATAGCATCTCTGTAATAGGTCCTTGGAGTCATGCATAGTACCAGGGCAGTGGAAAGAATGAATGGCAGTTCTTCTATTGGAAAAGCCATCAGCAAACCTGAAACAATTAAGCAACTATCACTCAGCTTCTCTTCTACCGTATCCAGAGAATGTAATAGGGAAAGGGGTTAATATTCCATTATTGGCATATGTGGAGGCTAATAATCTGATGGACAAGAGACCGGCTGTACTCTGTCCATTACATAGAATGAAGGCAGCCTTTTTAGCAGTGATTGGCAATATCAGAATGCTTCTAGATGAAGGAGGGAGTGCTACCCTAATCTTATTTGACACAACCTCGCTTTGTTATATCAAATTGAGGTTAGAAGTACAACTTTATAGTGTTTTGAATCCTTACTGTTCCAACAATCCCAATAAATAATCATGAGGCCTTTTAAATGTAAGGCAATGGAACTGAAATGGGGTTGAGGATGCCTCAAGGGTCGGCACTCAGTCCAACTTTATTTAACAGAAATTGTCTGTAACTGCGATTTTGCGCTAATGTCCATTGCGGGCGACCCACAAATCGTATTTTAATTTACAAATCAGTTAACAAAGACAAGATTTCGCTTTCTATAAGGCTGATTGCTGTACCAAGCTGGATGAAGGATCAATTTTATAAAACGTTATGGTGAAAACTTGGAGGTCTTGCTATTTAGTGGAGCTTCTCTGATGTAGTCCACGATGTGTGGTCAAGAACTTGGATGAGTTGCCTACCCCAGAAACCTAAATGTTGAAGTAGATCCGTCTCTATCGTTTTCACTTAGAATACTGCTATTCTCTGCATTTAAGGAAATTAGAAAATTATTGAGTATACAATTGATTTAAAATATTTCAGCAAAAGTGCTAATTCAATTACCACTTCTATACAGTATATCAAAGCGTTTACTGTGGTTTTTCGGCCAGCTCCCCAACTTTTTTCAAAGATTCAACATTACGCCATTCTGTGGATATGGATTCCATCTTCTGTGTTGAGGTTGCCTGGAAATTTTGTCCACAAATGTAAAACAATTCTGATCTCTTTTCCTCTTTAAAAAAAGCTTTAATTCACCCCTTCTTCTGTGTTATGTGTCACCCTGGTTCCCCTTAGCATGGAAATACCTGACCTACATTTCTGTGCCAAAGCTTTCTGACCTCACTCTGCCGATAGGCTATTTGGGAGACACAGAAAATTCTAAAAACACCCATTTTCTGTATAGTTACCCAGAAGGTGACGCACAGGAGCAGGATCATGTGAAAATTATTGATCACGCAGTAACTGAAAAAGCCACAACCCAAACAGCTGACACACACAATGTCACTTGCCAAGAGGATACTAGAAATCAAGGAAAGGTGCAAACAAGCGATCACTGTGTTCTGTGATCACGCCTTTCCCCAGGGATCTCTCCATGTGCAACACAACAGCTACACACCATTATCACCCACAAAAATTCCCACCAATATCTCCTTTACCTTTGCTTCTCCTCCTGTACTAGATTATGGCTCCCAAAGCAGCAACACTTCAAGAGGAAAATAACGAAACAACTAAAATGCCTACTCGTCAATGTGAAGTCTGTCAACAAAAAATGCTCCAACATAAATTATTTACTCTTCTAAACCACATGTCAGAAACCCTTTCAGAGGGCCATGGAACACGCAGGGGCTACTGTGCCCAACTATGGTGGTTGAGGCCGTTTACTCCTGATGTTGCGGGTCTGACCTACTAAGGATACTGCTCAACTGGACCAAGTACCCCTTCAGCACTTGACTCTCAGTGATAGCTGCTGTGGTTGAGCCGTCAAGTCTCCCTCCCTCTGGAGTGGAGGGGGGGGGGGGGCTGTATATACAAGTCTCTTGCTCTGTTTTGCCTTTTCTACTAGTTTCTTGTTCTTTTTTGCCTTTACTGCTCGTTTGTCGGCCCTCCATTTTTCCTTCTCTACTCGTTTTTCTGCCCTCTATTTTGACGACATCTGCTCTGTTTTGCCTTTTGTGCTCCTATTTTGCCATCTGTTTTTGGCCTTTCTACTTGTTTTTCTGCCCTCTGTTTTGCCTTTCCTGCTAGTTTTTCTTCTCTGTTTGCCTTTCCTCCACGTTTTCCTGCCCTCTCTTTTGCCTTTTCTCCTTTTTGTTTTGCTTTCTGCCCTCTTTTGCTTTTTCTTCCCTCCGTTTCGTCTTTTTCTGCTTGCTTGTTCTCTCTTCCTGCTGTTTTTCTCCTCCCGCCACCCAGTGTCCCACCCTCTCCCAAGGACCTACTTAAGGGAGGCTACAGGGCAACCCCATTGATCAGGTCCTCGCCCCAACTCTCCTGTCCAGCTTGCCAAAGTCTGCTACCGTCTGTTGCCTGTCTACCTGTTGCCCTCTGTTTGTGCCTCCTCTGCTCACTTCTTGCGCTATTTTGCCTTTTTCTGCTTGTTTTTCTGCCCTCTGTTTTGCTTTTTCTGCCCTCCTTTTTTACTTTTCTGCTCGTTTTTCTGCTGTCCGTTTTACCATTTGCTTGGTTTTTCTTCCCTCTGTTTTGCCTTTCCTGCTCGTTTTTCTGCTCTCTATTTTGCCTTTTTCTGCTCGTATCTTAGCTCTTCCCCCCCCCCCACCCCCGTTTCCCCTTTCCTGCCATTCAGCCCCATGCCTTCTTCCCAGGACCTACTTAATGGAGGCCGCAGCATGACCCCATTGAGCAAGTCCTCATGCTGGCTCCCCCTGTGAAAGTTCTCCAGTCTGGCACAATAAACATTATTACCTTCAGCATCATCATACTTATCAAAACATACCTATCAAATACAACACCACCAACAACAACAACAAATGCACACATTTACAATGCAAAAACTAGACCTAAAAAAACTCCCATCTTAAAATAACTACTGTAAATATACGACCTCAAGACGTACACTGCAATGGACGACCAGATACCTATAAAAAGCACATCCAGTATTAATCACTAAAAAGAAAACCCTATGGATTGAAAACATTGTCAAAAAGATGAAAGTACAATTCAATATACTATAACACAATTGGGGAAAATCAGGAAATTAAAAAGATAAAACCATACTACATCACTATTACAGAGCATACAGAAAAGACATTAGAACCACAAAAAGACAAAACTATTCCAAACATGCAGTTCAAGCTGGCTGCCCTTCTAGAGAACTTCACAAGAATTCTGTAATTCAGAGTGCCAAAACAAAGAAACACTACAATTGTAAGCCCTCTTTGGCAATCTATAAAGAATTGATCTTAAAAACTAACAGTCACTCCTGTCACATGAATGAACCACCATAAAATGAGACAAAAGCTATCTTTTCCAACTTAATACTTTCAGTACCCACACAAAAAAATATTTCCCCAGCATTATCATCACACTTAGACTTTCAGATCCAGCACCTGCAAATATCTTCAACGATATCCTTCACATAACCTGCAAACTGAAAGTAGCTAGAATCTTATTTAACAAGTCCTTGAAACTAGGTTCTTTCCCAATCCAGTTGAATACCTGCTACACAAGGCCTCTGCCCAGAAAGAAAACCTCAATCCAGCTGGCCCAACATACTAGAGACTACTAATTGCCCGTTCCTAGGAAACAAATATTTGAAAGAACAGTTATTACTCAACTTTCCAAGCTTACAGAGGAAAATTACTTTATTTCAGACATTTCTCTGTACTCAGACCAGGCAGAGGCACAGTCAGCCATTTTTGCCTTTTGGTATGACGTAAAACTAACAGTGGATAAAAACAGAGCGACCACCCTATTACTTCTGGACCTATCAGCAGCATTTGACATTGTCCACCTCTACCCACTACTGCAAATACTGCATCATATCAGAATACCTGAAATTGGTCTAAAATTGATTGCTTCTTTCCTTAGGGACAGGCACAGCGTGGTATCCCTACCACCTTTCACATCAGTCTCTTTGGCATCCCTTAGGGGTCCATTCTCTGTCTTCTATTATTCAACTTATTGCTAACCCCTTACTGGACCTGATTAGATCATTTAATCTCACTTGTAACCACCATGCAGATGATACACACATTCAAAAAATGAATAGCTTAGAAGACCTATGAAAATGAAAACGTGATAACTGCTTTAGAAAAATAAATGCATGGATGATGAACTCAACACCGCAAAACAGAGATAATGTGGACAATGACGAAAATACCAGCCTACTACAATATGGCCCAAGGAACTTGAGGCTTATTCTACGCCATTAAGAAAAATCAGAAACCTACAGATGAACATGGATTCAGAACCACCCCTGATACTACATGTCAACAATATAACAGATAGAACATTCTACTCACTGAGAACATTGTGGTGTATCTTCCTTAACCTTGAACAGGACACCAACAAAAGAACCAAGCTAGCCTCCCAGTTTTAATCTCCAAGCTTGACTATTTTATTTATTTATAAAGTTTTATATTGCGCAAACAAGATCCCGAAGGATATCCGAGCGCTTTACAAAAGGATGGAAAGAGGTAACAAATGCAATAACGGCATCAGATAAGACTAACAGACGGAACAATTACAGGACAAAGGGGTCAAAGGAGAATAATACAATAACTGGTGCATAGCGGGCTAATGGGGGGGAAAACGATAGGGTAAGGAAGAGAAGCCTCCAAAGGAGGTCTTACGGTTGTAAGATCAGTGACTTAGAGCAGATGATCCTAACCCCTTTAAGGTAATAACTTGTTCATAAAGAATCTTTTGGCTTTCAATTTGAAAGCAACCGTGGAAGAGATTCTGCGTACTTCCGGTGGAAGAGAGTTCCAGATCATCGGGGCAGTGGCAGAGAAGGCTCGGTGGCAAGTTCTCTTTTTGCTAAAGATCTGTTGTTTCAAGAGGAAAGTGTTAGCACTTCTTGAGGGTCTACCCCCTTCAGAAAATGCAATCATTTGCGCTAGGTAACTGGGGGTTTTGAAATGGAGGGCTTTGTGCGACAGACAAGCAATCTTTAGCTGAATTCATGCTTCGTAAGGCAACCACTTAAGGCATTTCAAGACTGGGGATATGTGCGCATTTCTTTTGCTGCCCGCAACCAATCTGGCCGCAGCATTCAGTTATGCCCTTAGTGGAGCCAAGGTATATTTGGGGAGGCCACAGAGCGCAGCACTGCCATAGTCTAGTCTCGGCAAGACAAGCGCTTGGACCACCTGCTTGAAATCAGCTTGTGGAAGGAATGTTTTGATATTTCTGAGTATCCTCATCAAGTGATTAGCTCCCTTACACACGTTGCTGATATGATTCTTCATGTTCAGATGCTTGTCCAGGGTGATTCCGAGAGATTTGGCTGAGTCGATAATAAGGGGGGCAGTTAAAGGCAGTGAGGTGATTCAACCAGAGGTCCAGCTTGGGGATGTGGTTCGGAGGAGAGATGAAAAGGAATTCTGTTTTGGAGGTGTTGAGCAGGATGTGGTTCTCGGTTAACCAGTTAACCTATTACCTCACGCCATATGCTGTAGTGAACTGACTAAAAATGTGAATAACACTACAACAGACCTAATGATGAAGAGGGCTTTATAAAAGCCGCTATAAGTAAGTATGTTATACAAAATTCTTTTAGTAAAATGAAAATGTCTTGTCTAACTCCAGAACCTAAAACCATATAAACATACGATTATTAATTAAGGAATTACAAAGTCCCAATCTTAGATTAACTCTTAAAGTAGTTCTCTCAATGTAGTCAAAGGCTCTACAAGCAGAGTGTAGTGAGTTGTCTCCAATTCCCAATGAACATTTAGCCAGTAGAAATAAGATAAACAACCTTCTACTGTAGAAAGATCCTTTACAAAACCAAGTTGAGTAATGGGTAAAATGTTTTCTTCTCTCAATATCTTTAACTCAGACAGAACTATTTCTGCGAACATGTTTGGATATAGGAAGCAACCGCTATCCTCCGCATTGTGCGGATTGCCTTTTAAAAATACTTTAGCAGAGATTATGCCTTTCAAAATATCTTGTATAGGACATCCATTGACAATAAGTGTATACAGTGGAACTAACAGTTTGCCCCTCTACTTTGGGACTTTATTAGGCATATTCATAGACATAACTGGAGTTCTCACTTTCAGGGCTCATAATAGAAGTAGTATTAATATTTTTTACAAAGCAACATCTTTCATACGTACATACTATATCCATAACTAAAATAAGTGGCAGTTCACTTTATATTACCATTTTCTTAAGCCTGTTCATTTTTTACATCTGCGATATTCACATCGGCATCTTAAAATTTACTGTTTTGTTTCTTTTTTTAAAGAGCCTTGTCACCTGTTTCGGTGGCCCATTTCTAAGCGGTGTTTGTATGCGACTGTCCAAAGATCTCCGACACTGCAGAGGAGGACTTCCAGATTTGGTGGTGTGGAATACAAAAAACTGCAACTTTAAGGCAAGATAATCCATTATTAATGTTTTTAATAGTCTGCTCTATCTTGCATTGTATGCACTGTTCATTGCCTCACTTCTCACTTTATTACTTTATAAGACTGTACAAAACTCAGATACAACTCAATAGTTCTTCAGAAAAATAAAAAGGAAGGTCAACAGGATAAACTTCGGACATACAAGTTGCATAAAGATCTTTGCAGCTGCCATGTTATTTCACCTATTCCCTCTTTCAGAGAGAGCTGTCATTCTTGATTGCTCTGTTAATGAGTCAGCTGTTGAATTGCAAGCATAAGATGTGTGTCATCTGCATATGAAGTGATGTTCAGGCCCCACCTTTGAGCTATCAGTGCTAGTGGGGCACTTTAGATATTAAAGAGAGTTGGGTTTAATGCTGAGCCTTGTGGGACACCACAACTTATTGCTCTGAACTGGGAGGTGAAAGTTGATTAAAAAAACTGCTTGCTGCTTGTCAAAAAAATAGAAACAAGGCAAGTCTATGCCCCACTATTACTGCCTTCTCCAGTCTATACAAGCATATTGTGGGACACTGAGTCAAATGCAGTGAATAGATCTAATAGAATGACCACTGCTTTTCTTTCCAAGTAAAGATCTATTCTACTCTGTGACCTCTAAGAGCACAGGTAATGCCCGCACAGAAGCCAGACCCAGAAGAATGGAGAATATTATTCTGTTCAAAGTGTCTAATAATCTGACAGTTTGCCAGAGATTCCAGCAAGTGCCCCAGAAAAGGAAGTTGAGAGATAAGCCGGTAGTTACTCAGAATAAGTGGTTGGAATCGTTTTTTTTTTTTTTAAACGAAGCACCATTAGTGCCTTTTTCAACTTGCTGACACCTCACCCAGTTCAAAAGATAGGTTAAAAAGGGTATTAGTCTACGGATTGCCTGAAGTAACTGCTTTAGACAGACTATAGGGAGGACAGATGTCGAGAGGGGAACCTGATTTAACTTTCTGGATGATATTTTAAGGTTCAGCTAGAATTGAAATATCCTTACAGTATATTTGCATACTTTTGGTCTTGGCTGTCTCTGCAGGGTCACCCCCAAACATTTTGCCTTCTTCCCTCCTGTTTTGCTGAATTAGTTTTTGTTGACCATAGGACTTTGCAATTTACCATTGCTAACCAGTGCCTTGAGACCCTCACGGGTATGTAGCGTGCTTTACAAATGCATTGATTGATTGATTGATTGATTGATTGATTGTGCACACTCCCTAAAACATGGTCAAATTGGCTTACACCTGATTGGCTTATTGAATTTACTTATAAGTTCCAAGTAAAGTGGTATACCATTTTCCCAGGGCTGGTAAATGCAATGCTACTAGTGGGCCTGCGTCACTTACTGTGCCACCTTAAAAACATGTGTCCGGTCTGCTATTGCAGCCATTACGCAGTTTTAACCTTCAAATTCGACTTGGCAAAATAAACCTTTTTGCAATCTTAAAACTCCTTTTTTAATAAATCTAAGTCTCCCCTGTGTTTTATTTAAAAATATGGACATGTACTTTTAAGTTTACATGCTCTGGTAGTGAAAATCTCTAAATAGGTTTTTCACTGATGTGAGCCCTACCTCTCCCATAGGGTAGCACTGGGTTACCTTATGTCATTTAATAAGTGATACTTTTTGTTTGGGATCAGGTAGCAATCTCATGTTTGGTTTCTATGGAATTGTAACTTTAAAATTCTCTTTAATAGAAAAGTCAGATTTTAAGGCACAATTCTGGAAATGCTACTTATACAAAGTTGCAGCAACAACAAAGTGATTTTTGGAATGCTTGAATTAACCTCAGCTACTGGCAGTTGCTCGGGACGCATGCAAATCCATAGCCACCTCAATTTGGACCTAGCCATATGCAAATCAGTATTGACCCTGCTCCAGTGGAAACAGTCCAGCCCAAACTGCCAAGCTAGGTTCTCCCTGAACCGGAATACAAGCAACCTAGGACCAGTTTCGCCCTAATTATGCGCTCTTCAGCCAGGTATAGCTTAATTTCAGGGGCACAGTGAGCATGGGACCTATGTCTAGGCATACCTTTCGCATTTAGTGTGTCAACTGCAACAAGGTGATGGATGGAATGCTTGAATTAATCTCAGCTACTGGCATTCGCTCAAGCCGCATCCCAATCCATCATTTTTCACCCATGTGCCTTCTTAATTTCGACTCCGACATATGCAAATCAGTCTTGACCCTGCTCCAGTGAGAACAGTCCACCTGCCAAGCCAGGTCCTCCCTGAACCCGAATACCAGCAACCTAGGCCTGGTTTCACCCTTATGGCTGGGTCCAAACTGAGGTGGCATGGTAAGCGAAAAATTATGGTTTGGGATGTGTGCACCTGCTGCTCCTTGGCTTGCAAAGAGAGGACTGTGCCTGTGGTGCCCTACTTATGAAGAAGTCGTCCCTGAGCCCCAGACAGATGTGATAAACTCCTTGAGTCAGTTGGCTGACTTTCCATTATAGCTCCAGGACCACTAAAGCTGAAGAATCCACTTTGGCGAGTTTGTAGCTAAAATAGTTTAGTCATGCTGACCACTGAAACGCAGCCCGGGAGACCGAACCCTGACACTGAAAAGTTACACCTGAGTCTGTTGGACCCAGAAGAGTCTTCAAAGTCTTGTTCGTCACCTAAGATGGACACTAGCTGATGTGAAAGAGAATGCGTATTTCGCTGGGACCAGAGACCAGTGGTAACTGGTTTTTGGCTGAACTGCATCTGGACTTTGAGGGTCATCCCCCGTGATTAAAGTCATCCTTCTATGTTTGTTGGCCATTGGGTCATCCCAGAAAGACCTCCATCGACCAGATGAGCATCCTTAGCATTTTCAGCATCCTGTATCCCTCGCATTAGGACCACTCCATTGATGGTTATGGAGTTTTCCCATAAAGCCTGGACAGGACTAAAGGCTGATGTGACTGGAAAGTAACTCCTGCAAAGCCTTATTGGCCTTCTGGCTTGCTCCCTGTCTAAGTTGGTCACCCAAAGAGGGCCGGAGTCTCTGAATTCAACTTTATAAAAAGTTTTCTAAGTAACCGCTAACCGTGGCAGTTGCCAATGCTTGTTTGCACTTAATCTCTCCTTAATTCTGATTTTCTCCCCTATCAAGTTGTTTACTTCTTGTTGATTTTTACCATGCGTGCACGCCTTACATTTGGGGCACTTGTAAAAACCACTCATTCTTACTTCTACTTTTATCTGCTTTCTGATAGTGGCTATGTGTCAGCAGGTCCCAATTGAAGGTGCCTTTTTGTAGGTGATGCTGAGATGATTATATGTTCAATCAAAATAGGGGAACTAAAGAGCTGATATTTAAAGAGGTCCTATTCCTGTGCTCCTTCGTGTACACATTTAAATCAAAAAGAAGGAGATAGTTCCTCTATAAGGCAGATGTCAAGTTAGACACTTACTGCCTATTGTTTGCGTCACTGGGGAAACTCGGATCGTAATGCCCTCACACACCTGTTAGGGTGTCATGCTTCATCATAGGGCGCTCCTCGTCTGACCGGCGCTGCAATGTCCAATGGGCCTGGTGGCATCTTTAGCGGAGTTCTTTTGGGGGGGGGGGGGTGTGTGTGTGTGTGTGTGTGTGCATACCATGCATACACTGTTCAAAACACTGACCAACTTGTGGAATTCGGATATGCAATCTTTGTGAGCATCATCACACACAACATTTATAACCAATGGAGTGTTCCATACAGATCGACTAAACATCCATATGACATTGGACACTGATGGATGTTTACCCCTGCTAAATCCAGGATACACCAAACTAATATAATTCCGTATGGCCATCATACACTCGAGGATGCTCAGCACAGAAAACAATCCAGCAGAGCACCCACTGTTCTACAGAGAGGGACTTAAAATCCATATGGCATCCAGGTAATTCCTGATGTGTAATCCTTACTGAATATGACATTAATTAAACAACTGTAGAGTCTTGCAACAGTCAAACACTCAAGCATGTGTACCACACGCACAGGCGACCACACAATATGGTGTTCCAAACAGACCTGACATACACCACAAGTATATACATAAACATGAAAGTCGTACATTTAGCATGCACAACACAATCATATAGGTCAAGACTCAATGCACTGACAAATCGCCTATATTTTCAAATTACCTTTACACTTTTTGCTTGTATGTACACCTCACCAAATCTAACACGTTGAATGATTACATTCCTACGCTACCCAAGCATATGCACCCTGCACAAAAGGTGGTATACTGTTTCACACATACCAGCATTTGCAGTCTTGTGCATGAGTAACCCTTACCAGATATAACTTATGCACAGCATGTTTTGCTAAATGAATGTTTCTACGGTGGTAGGTTTCAAAATAGGAGGGTCTCCCCATAGAATTATATTTAGTGAATTGGGTAATGTCGATACGGTTAGTATTTTTTTTCTTTTTCTCAAGTTTTTTTCTTTTTCATTAAATTAATCAATCAGTAGATTTGTAGAGCACTACTTATCACCCGTCAATGGTTGTATTTCCTAAAAAAGTTTATTTTTTTTAAACTTTTTTTTTTTTTACTATTTTCAGCTTAGATTTGTTGTAATCTACAATGTGTACTATTTAGGCCTAGAACAAAAACTCCAAGCAGTGCTTAATTTTTGTCACTTTCGACTTTGATTTTAAAGGTTACGGCAGATTTGTCAAGTAGCTGCTTATACTTCGATATTACAATTTACATTATTGAATTATCACATAGATACTAATTTATCTAGTGTCTTTGTATGAACTGTGCTCAGAAATAAACACCATAAAATAATTTTGAACAATTTCCATTAAGTAAATCATTACATATTATTCTGGAGTAACAAGGTGTGTTATGCAACCCAATCAACACATATTATAGAGCTGAAGGAACCGGTCAGATGTGTGTATTTATTTGGGCACAGTCATTAATGAATTTTGTATAAGTGATATTAATTACTGGAGATCGTAAAACCGTTGACTGATGGGTGTCATTAGAAAATGTCTAGTTTTATTTCTTTCTCATGCCAAATAGTATTAACATCTTCATACGTTTTCAATTGTTTAGGTTGTGGAAGTGAAAGGTCCTAGTGATCGCCTCTCACAAAAACAGATGATCTGGCTGGATGAACTACGGAAGCTTGGGGCCGATGTTGAAGTCTGTCATGTTGTCGCAATTGGAGCCAAAAGTCAGCGTATTAGCTAAATGCATCATTTGTGCACATTATAAGTAGAGGTCAACACATCTCTGCCATTTGAACAGTCAGATAGACGAGGGTATCTTATCTCCACCCATCCCGTCTTGTGGCATCTGAGTGCATCTTGTACCTTCCTTAGTCCTGGCGGTGACTCATATCCATGGCTCTTAAACGTGCACACTGCCAGCAATTATACATTTTCTTGTGTATGAATGGAAACTATGAGAGGGAAGGAATGAGGGAGACTACAGCCAATAATGACACGAGACAACAGGAAGCAGAATAAAAGGCACGATTAAAGAGAGCACACGGGGGAGAAACTCAAGGCATCGTGAAAGCGTATAAAGACTAGGAACTTGGTTTGTACGCTCTGATACGTACACATCTGTATTTGAATTTTTCACAAGAACAATAAATATATATTTAGATCAATGTTCAGCATACTGTTTACCTAATGTGCTATTCTTAATCCACAGACAAGTGTTTACTTTAATTTAAAATGACAATTCCTTAAGTGCCTTAAACACAGAATCTCTTGCCTCAACTTCTTATCAAGAAAACCTGCCAGGTCAGGGGTTGTTTCTAAATTCGCTAATCAATCTTTGAAATAGCAAACTGATAGTTTCTTGCTTAAATACTCACAATCTCTTACTTCAGTTTGTCTTATTTCTGTTCAGAAATAAGTTTGTAGGTCTGATTGAGGCATAAGATCTTGTGGGTGAACCAGGATCAGTAAATTTTGCAACATTCACAACTGATTAAATTGGTTTGCAAATTCTGGCAGCCCTAGCCTTGTCCTTATAACGGATATAAGAAATTTTATTTAATTCAAACGTTCTTAAGTGTGAGAAATGTTTTTGCATAGAAATCTTAGGCCTTTAAACCCAGTTCTGCTGTAAGGGCTTTAAGCATTCTATTCTGAGGAAAGCAAGTAAAGTACTTTCTAAAGATTAAGGCTTCGTACGTAAGCCCAGCTCACCTGCGGGTCTAATACCAATAATTCAGCCACATATAAACTCTGGTTCGAGGCATATGAGCTGCAGATTACACACTTTTGCATAGATCGCCATCTAGTGTTGGGATCGGATGTTTGCAGTTTGCTTTTCCTCTTGGAAAGTCTTTGGAAGTCACGAGGTCGGTGACTCCTCCTTTGGATCGTATTGCGCATGGGCTTCGGCTCCATCCTCAGAATGTTTTTTTCCGCCATCGGGCTCGGATGTAATCTTCGCGCTCTGGTTCTGAACATTTCCAGTTCGACGATCGAAGCGGAATCCTCACTCACATCACGGTATTGTTTTGATCGCGATCTCCTCAATCACCTTCTCATCGACAAATCTTTGGTTCTAGTCATCGACGGCGGCCTTCGGGCCTACCCAAGCTCCGGTCCCGGCTGATGGAAAGAACTCCATTCAAGAAGTGCCCTCGATGTGGGTCTTATTCCCCCACACTGATCTTCATGAGGTGTGCAACCTCTCCCTCTCCCCTGAACACGAGGCTCGAGACTGTCCGGCCTGTAAGTCTTTCAGATCGAAAAAGACCATTCGGGACTGAAGAGCCAGACGAAGCATGGCGCACTCCTCGACCTCCGTTCTAGTCGACATCTTCGGAGACGACGTCGAAGATCCGGGACAGGTGCACACCGAAGAGGACCTCGTCAGTGCTTCCGAAGCCGACGACTCCGATGTAGAAGACATCACCCCGGCGCAGAGGGTCGTGAGTAATATACCCCTCCCCACACCCGGGCCGACACCCAAAAAGGCTTCGGTCACGCCTTCGCCTCCTGGCCTAGGCAAGACCAGAGACACTGCTTCACACACCCCACCTTCGGGCCCGGTGAAGAAGCCAAATAAGCCTTCCGCGGCTCGGGCTCGAGCCAGCCTTCCAGCGGTGCCGACAAACACACCTCGGCACCGAAAAAGAAACTGGCCTCTACCTCGACACCGAGCTCCGCACCGAAGTCGTCGGTGTCGAAACCCGGCGCTTCTGTACCGACGCCATCTTTGGTACCGACCAAACCCCATAAGGCCCTCGGCACCGACACTTCCACGCCGAAGTCCACCTCGGCACCAACCAAAAAATCAGAGGTTCCCAAACCCAGTGCTAAGCACGGCACGGACAAGCCTAAAAAGTCATCGGCCCCAAAGACCTCGGCGCCGACGGAACAAACATTGTCACAGGAACTGTTTACACCGGATCCCTTACAAAAAACTGTTACTAAGGATTCAAAAACTGGACATTTGGCACTCTCTTCCAAAAAGAGACATTTGGACAAACCGGCTCCGCCTCCACCTCCAAAGAGGAAGGACTCTGCTACCTACCCTTTCAGAATACCTTCCCCACCTCCTCCACCCTCTCCACCTCCGCCCCCTCCACCTTCTCCACCCCCACCTCATCGCTCTCCGACCCCGTCTCCAGACGATGATGATCAGAGGGACCCATATCACGATCCAGGGGATGTGCCCCAAGACCACACCCCTACAGGATCCCCAGACCCATGGGACAACTACAATAACCCAGATATTCCAGACGTCCCACAAGATGACCTTTACCCTTCCAGGCCATCTCCACCGGAAGACTCAATAGGTTTCCATCACCTACTTCAGAGGGCGGCACATTATCACGGGGTAGAGTTACACACTGACCCAGTGGAGGAGGATTTCCTCCTCGACACATTTGATACCGCACATAGGTCTACCTCCATACTACCTATGCTCAAGGGGGTGGTAAAACATGCGCCAGAGGTTTTTAAGGACCCAGTCAGGGCCAGGGTCATTAACCCACACATAGAAAAAAAGTACAAAGCTGCCCCCACAGATCCTGCCTATATCAAAGGGCCAGCGCCCCTAGATTCCCTAGTGGTTTCCACTGCACGAAAGAGGTCAAATTCCCCGGCGTAAAGCGAAGCACCACCACCTGACAAAGAGTCAAAGCTACTGGACGCGTCAGGAAAGCGCACTGCGTCACAGGCAGCCAATATATGGCGTATCGCCAACACCCAAGCGCTATTGGCCAGATACGATAGGGCGCATTATGATGAATTAGAAACCCTAATGCACCACCTCCCCCAAAAATAGGGCCAATGAATTAATTCAAGAGGGTAAGACAATAACTAACACCTCCATACGCTGTGCCTTAGATGCAGCAGACACAGCCTCCAGGGCCATTAATACTAGCGTCCTCCTCCGTCGCCATGCTTGGCTGAGAATATCCGGTTTCAAACCTGAGGTACAGGCCTCCATCCTAAATCATCCCTTTGACCAAGAACACCTATTCGGCCCAAAGGTAGATGAGGCCCTCGAAAAAATGAAGGACACTGATACGGCGAAATCTATGGGAGCCCTGCAGTCACACCCTCCTAGGCGCTCCTTTTGCCGCTCTTCCTTTCGGAGTACGTCTAGAGGCTACTCCTCAGATAGCGCGTCCACTTCCTACAAATCCCCCACTCAGTCCACCTTCACAAGGGGTTATCAAAGAGGCGGCTAAAGGGGCAATAACAATAAAGGCAGAGGCAAAACAAATACCGCCCGCTCTGCCACACCGCCTACCCAATGACTTCCCCCCCCGCTCCCTCCAGACCATCCCACTCCGGTCGGGGGCAGACTACAAAATTTCCTTCAGGTCTGGGAGACCATCACCTCAGACAAATGGGTGACCCAAATTATTCGGTCAGGGTACTGCCTAGAATTAACATCTACCCCCCCAAACATTCCACCCAGGCAACGCCCCATGTCACAAGAACATTCCACATTACTAAAACAGGAGGTAATCTCCCTCCTACAAAAACAGGCAATAGAACAAGTTCCCGCCAATCAGCATAATTTAGGGGTCTACTCCCTATACTTTCTAATACCAAAAAGGGACGAGACTCTACGACCTATTCTAGATCTCCGGCCCCTAAACACATACATACATTCAGACCATTTTCACATGGTAACGCTTCAACAGGTGCTTCCGCTCCTCTCCCAGAACGACTTCCTCACCACACTGGACTTGAAAGACGCATACTTTCACATTCCGGTACACCATGCTCACAGAAAGTACCTCAGATTTGTAGTGGACGGGCAACACTACCAGTTCAAGGTGCTCCCATTCGGGGTCACAACAGCACCAAGGGTATTCACCAAGTGCCTAGCGGTAGTGGCGGCACACCTCAGAAGACAGCACATTCACGTCTTCCCATATTTGGACGACTGGCTCATAAAAGCCACGTCCTACAACCAATGTATACACCACACCGCCACTACAATCCAACTACTTCACCAACTAGGCTTCACGATGAACCACCAAAAGTCCCAGCTAACACCATCCCACATAAAGCAATACCTTGGTGCCACCATAGACACCTCAAAATCCATAGCCTACCTCAATCCGGCCAGGATTGCAAGCATTCAGGCTTTGCGTCAAAGGTTCATACTTCAACACTCCCTTCCAGCAAGAGTGTTTATGCAACTGATAGGGATGATGGCCTCTTGCATTTTCATAGTGCCCCACGCAAGACTCCAGAAGCGTCCACTCCAAGAGTGCTTAGCGCGCCAATGGAACCAGGCCCAGGGGCAACTGACAGATCTGGTGTTGGTAGACGGTCGCACCCATCGCTCTCTGCAGTGGTGGAACACCACAAACCTTTCCAAAGGTCGACCGTTCCTGGACCCGGTTCCACAAATAATACTAACAGACGCATCGCTCTCCGGCTGGGGAGCCCATCTATTGCACCTCACAGTGCAGGGCACATGGACGCTGCAACAAAAGTTACTCCATATCAACCATCTGGAGTTACTAGCAATCTTTCTAGCCCTAAACTCCTTTCAAAGACAGATTTTAGGCAAGGCAGTCCTCATTCGCACAGACAACATGACGGCCATGTATTACATTCAAAAACAAGGCGGCACACACTCTCCACAGCTCTCTCAACTAGCACAGAGCATATGGAGATGGGCAATTCCACACAAAATCTTTCTCCTAGCCCAGCATGTACCAGGAGTCCAAAACACCATTGCAGATCTGCTCAGCAGACAGACGCAGCAGATCCACGAGTGGGAACTTCACCCGCAGGTTCTTCACCCGTTCTTTCAAATGTGGGGGCATCCGCAGATAGACCTCTTCGCCACTCACGAAAACAAAAAATGCCCAAGCTTCGCCGCCAGAAACCCACACCCATTGTCCAAAGGCAATGCGATATGGATGAACTGGTCAGACAAATTTGCATACGCATTTCCACCTCTCCCACTAATTCCATTAGTGGTGCGAAAGCTACAACAGCATTCCCTCACACTGATCCTAGTAGCTCCAACATGGGCCAGACAACCGTGGTACACCACGCTGCTGGAACTCTCGGTAGTACCACACCAAAAGCTACACCTCTCACCATGCCTCCTAACCCAGAACCATGGAGAGATCAGGCACCCGGACCCGGACCCAGCTCAGCTCAACCTTGCGATCTGGCTCCTGAAATCCTAGAATTCGGATACCTGAACCTTCCCCCTGACTGTATGAACGTCATCAGAGAAGCTAGACGCCCTACCACTAGAGCCTGCTACGCTGCCAAGTGCAAAAGATTTGTTGGTTATTGCCATAACAACACAATCAATCCTCTAGACGTATCTATACAACACATCATATGCTACTTACTCCATCTACAAAGGTGTACCTCCATTCGGCTACACCTCGCAGCAATTGCCGCTTACCTACAAAACAGGCAGCACCTATCACTTTTCAGAGTACCTGCCATTAAAGCCTTCATGGAAGGCCTAAAACAAATAATTCCCCCCAGAGTACCACCCTCACCTGTGTGGAACTTAAATATAGTTCTCACAAGGCTAATGGGGCCGCCCTTCGAACCTTTGCATAAATGCGAACTGCAATTTCTCACATGGAAAACAGCTTTTCTTGTAGCCATCACTTCCCTTAGAAGGGTCAGTGAGATACAAGCACTTACCATACAAGAACCTTTTCTCCAAATGCACCAGAACAAGGTTGTTCTCCGTACCAACCCAAAATTCCTACCTAAAGTCATTTCCCCTTTTCATCTAAACCAATCGGTAGAATACCGGTATTTTTCTCGCAACCTCAAACTGTTGCAGAAAGGGCTCTGCACACGCTAGATGCCTTACTTTACTATATCCAAAGAACACAACCTTTCAGAAAGACCAAACAACTGTTTGTCTCTTTCTCTCCACCACACAAGGGCAACCCCATCTCAAAATCAGGGATAGCTAGGTGGATTGTAAAATGCATCCAGATTTGCTACCACAAAGCAAAACGAACGCTATCCGTTCCCCCTAAAGCCCATTCTACACGAAAGATAGGGGCTTCTATGGCATTTCTAGGGAACATCCCATTAGATGATATCTGCAAAGCAGCTACATGGTCAACACTGCACACTTTCACTAAACATTATTGTGTAGATGTGCAAACCAAGCAACAAGCTAGTGTGGGCCAGGCTGTACTAAAAACACTATTTCAAACCACTGCAACAGATACCGGTGGTCGCCACTAAGGTTGGGAACTGCTATATAGTCTATGAAAAAGTGTGTAATCTGCAGCTCATATGCCTCGAACGGAATATGCTACTTACCAGTATGCATCTGTTCTTGGCATGTAGAGCTGCAGATCTACACACGCCCACCCGCCTCCCCGGCTACCTGTATCTGTTCCAGTCTATCTTATTTAGATACAACACACATGGGTTTCTTCACTGTTATTACTACGCTCCATCTTTCCCTGTTGGCGAAAAACAATCTGAGGATGGAGCCGAAGCCCATGCGCAATACGATCCAAAGGAGGAGTCACCGACCTCGTGACTTCCAAAGACTTTCCAAGAGGAAAAACAAACTGCAAACATCCGGGCCCAACACCAGATGGCGATCTATGCAAAAGTGTGTAGATCTGCAGCTCTACATGCCAAGAACAGATGCATACTGGTAAGTAGCATATTCCTTTTGGAGCATTCTTCCAAAACAGGCACTAGACAATATCCACCATAGCAAGCATTAAAACGTAAAATGGTAATTTTAACCATTGCAAAGTGACTGTTCCATTGTAAATTAGAGGAGAAAATCACATCTAGATACTTATTGGAATCAGCCGCGGCCCGTGCAGGTAACAGCGGTGGGGCCGGGTTAGGAGGGATTTCGAGGTACGATGCTGATAGAAAATTAATTATTTATTTAATTTGCCTCGGCATCCTCCCTCGAAATCCCCCTTACCCGGCTCCACCGCTGTTACCTACAAGGAGCGCGGGTGACTGGAATTGGCCAGTTCCATATTTAGACCCTCTAACCACCAGGAAAACTTTAGCTTCTAAGGCGCAAACATCATGGTCCTTGTTCTTGTTTTGTTCGCTAGGCAGTTTATCATTCCTACCATTCGGTTGTCCATGATTTCATGGAAAAATAATTTCATTGAATACCATTACTGAGATACTATTTAACCTAAACTGTTTAATAGAAATATGCTGGATGAATGCTATTTACCATTTTGAAGAAACGAACTCATTTAATATCCTTTACTACGATTTACTAAGGATTGTGCATGCTTATTTTTTAAGGTGTAAATTTTGCAGGTTTAAATTTCAGATTTTATTTTGTCTGGGGTATTTATTTCAGTGCTTGACTTCAGGGGACGTTACATCAGTTTTATATATTTCACGTTGTCAATTACTCCAAATGCTTTTAATACACTGACCCTTCACCTCCTCTAAACACCATCCACCCCTGGCACTCTAATAACCTCTAAATATTATTTGTCCCCAAAAAGACTCACACCATGTCTAAATTCCACCTATCCCTGAACATCCATCACTACCCTAAATTCCATCCCTTCAGAATCCTAAAACGCTTTCTGCCCTTATACTTTGCTTATCTGTGACCCCTAAAATTCCTCTCTACCCCTGAACTCTGTCGATAACTGAACCCTATAAAACCTTCACCGCTCCTAAATTCTATCATCACAGAATCTTAAAAACCCCACACCAACACTAAACTCCACCCCTCCGGGAACCCTAAAAACCCCTCAACATCACTTCACCCTTCACTAAACCATAAAAACTCTCACCCAGATTCTCCGACCCACCATGCGCGAGGGAGTTGATGGCCTCATTTTAAAGCCAGGGGTATGCAGACCCCTCCTCGTACAGGCCACTTACTATGCTTAATTCAGATATTAAGATCTTCTGTAAATTGTTGGCAACGAGACTGGGAGAAGCCAACGGGGACTGGTACAAGAAGATCAGTGCAGGTTTATGCTGGCTCGCGGTATGGCATGCAGTTTCCGTGGGCTCATACGTGTACAGGAGAATATGACGACAACCGGGAACTGGCTCTTGTATCAAAAGGCTTGGTGAAAGCCTTCAGTACCGTGGAATGGGGCTATTTGATGGTGGTGTTGCAGGGGATGGGTTTTGGGCCTGTCTTTCGTGACTGGGTGAGGTTACTTTACACCAGCCCTGTGGTGCTCATCAACGTTTTATTTCCCTTCAGGAGGCTGATGGGGATGCCTCTTGAACAACTTCTGAACCTGGGGATTCGCTGAGAGGCAGAGTTTCTGATACCTGGGCATAATGGTTACACACGCAGAAGCCACTCACCGGCGCTTGACCGTGGATAGAGTCCTGTAGGGCCTCACAGGATCAATTGGGTTTTGGAATAAATTGCCCTATCATGAGGTGCAGGGCGGCGATAGCCAAAATAGTTTTTCTTCCATGCTGTCTCAATTTAGGACAGAATTCGCTATTTCGGCACACTGCTGCAATATGGGAAACGATGTTTAAGAAGGTACTTTGCAGGGCACCCTTTGACAGGGAACTAGGTCTTTTTAATCTTGCGTCGTTTCAGCCGGTTGATTTGATATCTCTATGGACAAGTGGAGTGTGGGAGGCTGTCGGTTGGCAGGAGACCTGTATCCAGGTAAAGTTTGTCTTACCTTTCCAGATGCGCAGGAGGCTTTTGGCTTAGGGCTGGGTCACTTTCTGCACTACGCTAAACTGGAAAGCTCTGCGCGAGAGGGTGGAGCAGTTTCCCAACGGCACCGCAGTACTCCTAGGCATTGGGTGGCCTGCTTTGCTGGGGGGGATGGACAACACCTGATTACCCTCTTTTATAAGACCCTTAAGGGGGACATGATGCAACCTCCCTATAGGCTCTGCGGGCTTGGGGGATGAAGCTAGGAGAACCCATCACGGATGTGGATTGGGTGAGTGCTAGTGAACTGGTGAGGACTGTTTCCTGCAATAACAAGTTCAAATTGCTACACTTTAACTATCTGCACCGCACGTATGTTGCCCCTTTTCAACTCAATAAGATACATCCCACCAGGACAGCGAGGTGTGCGCGTTGTGGGGCAGTGAGTGCCACCTTTTTTACATCTTGCCTCGGCCTGCACTGCAGTTTATGGGTACTGGATGGAAGTGCTGCCCACGATCAAGTTGGCAATTGGCCTCGTGATCCTTATCACCCCTGGGTCTTCCTGTTGGATGTGGTGGCGAGGCCCAGTGGGCGGAAGATTCCATACAAACTCTCCCAGCTTGCACTCCTTCTGGCTAAATGGCGGGTGGCCATTGGGTGGTTGGAATACTGTGCACCGCAGACATCCTTCTGGCTCAGGGATGTGCTCTAGTGGGGGTGGTGCAAGAGCATCACCTGCACCTCTCGTACACCGATGAAAAGGCTGAAGAGGATTTTTTGGCTTAAGGGCTCCTCCTTGATAGATTTAATGGTGATGAGGAATCGGACCTGGACTCTGGTTCTGAAGATGAGGTATGGCGTTTGGGTAATATGTATTGAAATGTACAGGTGACATGACAACCAAGTGTGGTAAGAATCGATTTCCTTGTATAGGACTAGCTTGGAGACTTTAACTATGTTGTATCGTATTCCCTATTATGTAACTTCCTGCTATGTTATTTTGTCATGTTTGAATACGCCCCTCATCGGCAACTCTTTCAATACTTTGATGGGACATGGAGCACTTGTACTTGAGACTTTTGCACTGTTTTTTATATCGTTCTTATGCTATATTTTCTATTTCTTTATATAAAAAAAAAATGCTCCACCCGTAACTGAATCCTAAAAACCCATTTCCACACCAGAACTTCACCCATTTCTTACCCCTAACTCCTCAAAACCCAAAAAAATTCACCATCCCTAAACCCAATTTTCTAATTTCCTTAAAATGATCTTTCCTTTAAAATGTTTCCTTTCATTTTTGGATTATTTTGTATTTCCTTTAAATTGTCTTTCCTTAAAATTGTTGCGCTATGATTTGGTTTCCTCCATTGTGGTTTGTCAGTTTTCCTTTTGCCATTAATTCACCATTCAGACGTACCAACCTGCATTGAGCTTACGAGGATCCTAGAGCTTCTGCGCCAGTCTCTATTGCAAACGATCGAAACTTGGCCGCGGACATAGCACATGAATGCAATTGCTCTATCAGACCGCCCTCAAATTGAACTGGATTTAGTTTTATATTAAGATCCTGGGCTAACAAAATTGATGAGTAAGGGTTCTCTGCAGGAAGAATTGTTAAGTATTTCCCCCAGAAGGTCTACTTGTAACATCACATTAGAAATGTATACAATATATATATATGTATTAAAGTAAACATTGTACAGTTTTCATCTCCAGTCTTATTTCCACCTTACAAGTGTGTAGCCATTCAGTTGTATTTTTCCAAGGGCATTACAATTTTCATGGCTAACATATTTAGCTGGCCACCAGATGGTCTGCCTCCATTTTGTCAGGAGGCAGGTTTATCTACTGCTATAAATCTGTCACTCTCAGGGCACTTCGTCATCAAGTCTCCTGGAACAGTATTATATCTGTAAAAGTGCATACTTGATTGAAATCCTCCTTTATTAACATTGATGTGCGTCATGAAAATTCCAGGATAGTAAAGTTGAGGGGTGGGAGGCCCACACTGTTATATAAAATGTAAATAAATATATCCGCAGTTTCTGCTGCGTTGCCTTACATTTCGAGCTAAAGGTGTTCCGCGGGTGGAGTGTGGTTGCTCCTGTGTATCCACCCATGACTTTGATACAATTCCAGATTTACACAGGATTGTAAATCTAGGATTTTCATTAAATCGGTATACCTCTGAAAGAATGGCGTACCGAGAAGAAAAATACTTTTTTTCATCACGTTATTTCCTCTTTCTATGCGTGCTGCAATCTGCATCATGCATAGAAAGAGGAAAATGCATCTCTGTATTGTTTTTGCTCGGCAAGGATTCCATCCTACACAAAAACAATCCTGCCCACAATGCCGGCACCCTTGCCCTCGGGTGCAAGGGGGCCTGCATTGGCGTCAAGCAGCACACAGTGTGCCAGCGCAAGTAGAGAGCAGAAATGCTCCTTGTCTTTGTAAATATGGAGCACTGCTTCTCTCTCCATTATGCGCAGCAAGGTGCCTTGTTGTGCCGTGTTGCGTGAAATGATAGTAAATGTATGCTCCCAATTCTAAGCCTTCCTTTTGTAATGCCTCCTCTGCTGACTTACCAATGTCACAAAAAAATAGTGTGATTAATTCAATTGTTGCACCAGTGACAAATCCCACTTGTTACGGATCTAAAGATTCTTTACCTGAGAGCACTGGATCTTTTTTACATTTTTCCTCGAAGACCTAGTTTCAAAATACAGTGAAACTTGTTCGCCACTAATTAAGGACTGATGAGGCTGGATTTTAATGGCATGGGATAACATTTCATTTATTTATTTTCATAGTTTTATAGAGTGCTAACTTGACCCGAACGTATCAGAGCGCTTTACATGAGCACAGTTGCATTACACAAGGGCACATTTATTTTTATTTGTTATGCACGGGGAGATTAAGTGATTTGCCCAGAATCACAGGATGTTAAGCGTCATTGCCGAGACTCGAACCCGGTTCCCCAGATTTGAGATCGACCACCCTAGCCGTTCGGCTACATACTCTCCCCAATTCCAAAATAACGTGCAACTTGTTCGACATTGATTAAAAATAGAGGGGGTAGGCACAACTTTCGAATTCGCATTACTTATTCCCTGCCTGCCTCATATTTTGCCACCTCTCTGAGAACCAGGAACTGATTTGTACCCATTTATACTCTTTTTGTGTGATGGATCGTCCTTAAGCTCTTCTCAGATTTCTTAGGCCTTCTGCTCATTTTAACAAGTCTTTTACATCTCTAATAGTGAAAATGTTTCTGTGAGAGCTGCTGAGTGAGCCCTCCAGTCCTCAGATATTCTAGTCCTGTCCTCCGCTTGATGGAATACATTCCGGCATTGGAATGCGTTTCCTAGCACAATGGCCGCTTAAATGAAAGTCATGGGGCGAAAAGTCAACTTCCATCCCCACTGAGACCCTCTCTTCACATTAACATGGATGAACTTGTCATATACACTTGAGGTCACCAATCCTGCCTCTGATTTGCATTTCCTCTGCCCCCACCACACACAGTAAGCCATTTAACAGTCCTAGGCAAAGGAAAACTCCCTTGAGTACATTATAAGTATATAGATATTTTAATTCCTCCATGAATTGTAATCTTAGCAGCCTGATACAATCTTTTGATACTATGCCTCCAGCATTCCCTGTAAATTATTTTACATCAATAGCAAAACCTTCACCAGGACGTCGGATCCAGATAGGACACCAATAAAGGAGGGCGAAGTGAGACTCAATAGAAGTGTTCGAAGACTTCTCAAGCGGAACACTGCAGTCATTAAAGGTAAAACTTTAATACGTTAATAATAAGTCCTTATCTGCTCTCGTTTTCCACAAGAGATGTGATTGCTTTAGAGAGCGGTATACGTGAATTAAATGGACTTTCTTTTGGCTCAGATTGTGGGGAAGGATGCTGCTGTAAGCATAAGGACAATATATATATGCATGAAGAAAAGTATCACGGAAAAAATATATCTACAATCGTTCATGAAAAGAGCACATTTAATTACCCCTTCAAGAATATCAAATAATCATATAGAATACATCTGGCATCATTTACAATATATCACAAGAAAACAGGCGTTTATACAATGAAAGATACAAACACATATATCACATAACATCAATTGAATGTATAACACACAACAATTAACCCAAACGCAAACAATTTTCATCAGTGTCCCCTTCTAAGTATCAGGCGGACCACTTGGAGGTAGTCAAACTAAAAAGTGGGGGACACAAGCAATGAGGGCAACTATGACCCAAACGTTATTTCAGGTGTCCCAACGACAGTCTGTGAATCACTGAAGCTCAGGTGACTCCTCCATCCAATATCTGTCGACGTGACCACGTTTCAGCCAAAGAAAACTTGAGGCCTCTTCAGGACAGGGGTTAAATGACAAATGTATCCTCTAAATATACCACTTCCAAAGCTGCTCACTAGATATCGAGGAAACGTTCTTATAAACGCTACTCGCGCTTCTATACTGGTCCTTCCCTAGAGATCAAATCACTGGTTCTCCACACAGTTTCTTTTGTAAACTGGTTACTGAGCCTTCGTTTTTTAGGTCTCGGGACCATCCCGAGAAAAACCATATTTTTTCCGTGATACTTTTCTTCATGCATATATATATTGTCCCTTATACCCAGGTATCACAGGGTGATTTGGGTATAACCCTGTTGTTTTTGCTGTAAGCATAAGGAGCGCATCACTGACCAAGAACATCTTGCAAAAGGCTTAATTCAGTGCAAGCTAAGATCAGGCCAACTGCCAGCTTGCAGTCACACACAGAGATTCAAAGGAATTGAGGGGAAGCGGAGATAATGTTCCCACTCCCACCCTTTATCCGACTCAGCCAGTAGCAGCTCCTCGGGAACATAATACACCCAACACCTCCACCTGAAGTCCAAATCACCCATAGCAAAGAACATTACTATTGGGATTAAATACATTATAGCGCTATAGTTAAAAGGATAGGTAAAATGATGGCTACAGTTGCTCCTTGATCCTACGTTCGTTACCCGGGTTAACACTCCAAGAATCACAGAGATAGGCACCACTGACAAACATGACCACTTCTTGGCCACCACCTGTTTTAGCTACAAACAAGTTCGAGCTAGGCCCACCATGTATCGCGACACCATGTTGGTTCAGCTAATGGTTGCGCCACACTTTGCTTTTGCAGGGGCGTATCTTGGTCAGAAAGATTGGGGAGGTGTGCACTCCAGATATTCCAACTAGACCGCTGACATATGCCCTTAAAATACATCATATGACAATCTGGGCATGATGGGGGATAAAGGGGCAGTATGTGGAAAGGGTGGGGAGTGTGGATTGGTAGGGATACTAAGTGGCAGAAAACGCAATATATTGTAAAATAACCAACACTAACTAAGACCTACAAAAGAGATAGGTGGAGAGAGTGAAGTGTGTATGTTATCATCTGTGTGTGTATTTAAAAATTCAAGTGAAACCCGACAGAGACCTCACCATATCCGATTGAGAGCACCTGAACTATTTATCACAGAATATATTTATTAATGGGGGTAACACCCCAAACACTCCTACACCAGCTTTCGTCCCCAGTGACAGCCACACTCCCTCACCAGAAATCAGTCGTGGGTAGCCAGTCTCCCTGAGTTGAGGACTTATGGCCTGGAGTGTAGGACTGGGACTACGCAACAAGCATGCAACAAGAGCCATGAGCTCCCTTAACCTTTCCCAGAGCTTTCGGATCAGGGAGTCACACACTGTTCAAACATTTTGTTGTAAATAGAACTTTAATTTCTTACTTTGGTCTTTAGCTTGAAAATAGCAGAAGAAAATAGTTCTGATCAGAAACCCATTCATTTGTAAAAGTTAACAAATGCATTGCACTGTGTAGTCAAGCATGCAAGAAAATTTGACAGGAAGAAAGTACTTAATGTGGTACTGTCTCCAATCTTCAATGAGATATACAATTAAAACATTTAAAAATTATCTGTTGTTTTTTAAAGCTTTTTAGGTGACTAATAGCAATTATATGCATGTTTAGGTATGTTATTTCCTGTGAGGAATGTGTGTCTGTGCAAATGTGTCAGTAGAGCAGGGGTCTCCAACCTTTTCGGTTAAAAGAGGTACTTATGATCAATACAAATCCTCCTGAGCTACTAATGTCAGTAATGTTGTTATAGTGACCACATAAAGCAAGATTATATTAGTGGCCCTTCTATGTAGATTTATCTGCAATGATCACCTCAGTGAATCAGGCAGAATTTGCAGCAGTAATGAAAATAAGCATTGGCACAGCCAATAGGTCTCGCCTTTTGGCCTCATAAGTGTTTAGCTATGCAGCACATTGTTCTGGGACAAATACAGTACGACATAAGTGATGGTATAAAAAATATATATATAAATGCAACCACCTAAGTTCATTCACATTACCTCTATGAAGTACAATCCATATGATTCCCAGTTCCCTCTTTAGCACTAATACCAGCAATCCAAAATGCACATTACTAGTCCCGGGCATGTAATCAAACCATTAAAGTTAATCTTTGCCCGAAATGTTGTTTTCTCGTAATAGTAAAATAGTGGCATGGTTGAGGGGAAAAAACGATAATGAACTGACACGTTTGTGGCTTATTATGAAGGAATGCAGGAACACATACAGCATGAACATTGACTGCAAGTCGTGCTCTATGGAGTCATCAAGCGAACTGCGGCATGATAAGGGGCCTCTGCCCGCCTCCCACACACAGCACGTTTCTGGGACATCGCCTGATGTTCCCGGCTGACTACAGGGTCTGCACTGAAGTCCGGCCACACGGTGACCCACCAGGCTCTGCGCAGGAGGCGGCGGAAAACATGCAACGCTCCCTTGGCAACCTGGCAATCAAGTGTGTGTGTGGGGGGAGGGGGTTCACGGTGGCCTGAAGCCGAGCAGCTCTTCAGAACTCCCCGCAAAGGTGGCTCACGGGCCGCTGCAAGGCAAAGGGTGAATGCAGGAACACAAAGCATGAACATTTACTGCAAATAGAAATTCAACAGCCCCAACATTGTTCCCCAAACCTCACTTCTGTTGAATGAGAGACCTGCATTGGGCAAGCTAAAGAAGTGTTTATTTTAAGAAGGTTGGATGTTGCATGTGTTAGTACTCAAATTAACACAATTCTTTACTGCTGCCAATGTGCAAATAGGCTTGTTGCACTCATGTGAGATATCGAATACACTCAACTGTGGCTGTAGCTCCAAACACCAAAGGCACAGGCTGGTTTGTCGCTTGTTTTGATGTCTGCAGTACCAGACCTCCAAACTTGCAATTTGAGCTTCACCACTTACTCAACTGTGTGACCGTGGCCAAATTACTTTCTTTCCCCGTGTTTAGTTATCTTACTGATAACAATTGTAAGCATTTAATTTCAGTTTCAAGCCCTAGACTTACATAGATTAGAAAGATGCCATCTTTATTTGATTTTAACATCCATATCAATATATGTTAGGCCATAGATTTTGCAGCGGTTTCCTTTTTTGTGTGATTTGTGCATCACAGTAATATTGGGTCCTACTATGAAATCAGCAGTGTTTGTCCTTGTTATGGAAAAAAATATATATTTACAAAATGTGTCCGTTTTGTCGTCCTATTTTTGGCCAGTTTCATTCAACAGGGTACCTCGTTTCTGTAAGGGTATCGCCTATTTATACAGTTATTAATACTACTTATTTGCGTCACATGCTCCACATGGCAGCTTCAAAGCGCTCTGATATAGCCCAAAAATCAGCATACTGGCAGGATCGCTACATTAGACAGTGCACAGCCGAAACCCCATAATGCCAGAGTAACGCATAGTTATTTGGGACACAGCAAGACCTTTATGTTTTTACGAGGGTTTGTGCTTACTTGGACAAAGTTGTCTTCAGTGCGCTTTGTAATTGCTATTGGTTGTTGAAGAGCTGGGCAGTTAATGTTTAATTTTGCCATCACAGAGAGGGATTAGCAAACTCGGATGTTGATATTCATTAATTGTAGACATCTGCGCAGGTTTCAGCGAATGTATAATATAATAGAAACACACTCAAGTTACATTTAACTTTACTCTTAAGGGCGCAGCTCACTGAATGAAGTTGGTGGGGTTTCTCAAGTTAAAGCGGGTGCAATGCTAAAATAGGAACAGCAACGCTCGGGGGCGGGACGGGTGCGAGGAGCTGTGAGCTACGACTGTAATATATTGGAAAGGCGGGACCTTCACAGTGCAACATCTGGGAGTAACTTACATATTTTAGCTGCATCATCTGGTACATGAGGAGACCGGAGAGGGCAGCGTAAGTGAGACACATCTTTAAGTATCCTGTGAGTAGACCCACGCCGGTACATGTCTGGTGAGTAGACACATGCCTGTGCGTATCCTGTGGATAGACCTACGCCTGTGCGCATCCTGTTAGCAGCCCTGGTTTATGCCTGCGATAGTGAGCTTGGAGCTCGCGAGCATCCCAACAGCAGGGGTGGGGGGGGGCAAGGACCTGGAGGTCTGCGAAGCTCGAGCGCCAGGCCTGGGGTGTGCGTTATGATATGTTGTTGCAAAGCTTGAGTGGGGACAAGAAGTGCTCCGGCAGAGGCGCAAGCACTGAGGCTGCGGTGTCATCCGACGAGACACTTGTGTGAGTTATTGATGCAGACCTGACGAAAAAGGGGGGGGGGGGGTTTGTGGTAAACCGTTTTAATGTGAAACTGCTGCAGCCCAGCTGGCTGCGATGTAGGCGCCTAGACTCCACAGCCTCACAGCGCCTCCCACAGCGAGGGCACTGGGCAGATTACATAGGGGGACGTGACTGTCTTATACTATGAACTGTCTTCCAAGGCACAAACCGAAGCAAAGAAATCACACCGCAGGTACGAAGGCACCTCCTCACGGGAGTCTGTCTGGCGGGGCCGAAGGGTGGCATAGAAACTCAATAAGGACACAGTGAGAAACAAAACGTAAGAGGCACATGGAGAGACCGCACAAAACAAGGGAGGAAGGAATCCAAGCAAGGAAAGAAAGATGAAAGGAAAAGAGAAAGCAGAAGACAAGGAAGTTTGGAAGGAACAAAGGAAAAACAACAAGACAAGCCCGGCGGAGCGTGGTGCGCGCGCTTGGCGGGGGAGCGCATTCCAGGCGGGGGAGCGGACCCTTTGAAGTAGGATGCCAAACGGATTGCATGGTGGCACGATGCACGTGATTGTGCGCCTGCTCGCCATGCAATCCGCTTTTGGAAGCACTTTTGGGAGCCCCTTTACAAGAGTCTCGCTGTGCGATCGCTTACGCGATAGCCAGTGAGACCTAAAAAGGCCTTTGTCAATTTGGGATAACTTTACATTTACATGGGTAATACATGACAGTCATAGCGTAAATGCCAAGGTAATAAATATTAGTAACAAACCTCCCCAAAGCCACATGATTTATCACTCAAATATTAACTTTAAATATATTTTGGAAATTCACACATCTTTGTCTCAAAAACATATTTTAAAAATTTGGTGTACACATATAAAATAAGTAAAGCAAAAAGCATCTAATTTTGTAGGCTGCTCTTGACACATTAGAGCTACTTACAGGTAGCTGGAGTGCTACCAGTTGTGCACAAGATACTTGTTGTAGAAGCTTGCAGTAGAATATTCCTGCTGGTCCTTGAGTGGGTGGTGTGCCCTGACACTAGGAATGTCTAGCATGCTTTCAGTCAAGTCTATGTTGGGTGAAAATGACATTGCATTCTGTTACCTTATTAGTTGCATGTCAACAGGGACGTGTTTGCATGTTATAGGAACAAAAAGGTTCTATTTGTTCTCAAGTCAAATAGTGTCTCGAATTTCGTGGAGTCAAAGAGCGGAGCAAGGGCTGGCACGTATGCCTCAAGCCTGCATTCTCCCACTGTGGAGATTGTGGGTGCAGTTTAAAGTGCCTTTTCTACCTGTTAAAATATACTTCTTGCCAGGCCCAAACCTTTTTCTTAATACATATCTCACCGCCATCGTAGACCCCAGACATGGCAGAGGGCGGCGGGAGGGGGCTTGGGGCTGGGGGGGGGGGCGGCAGTGTATTTAAAAAAGTTGAACATGTACTTTTAAGTTTTACTTGTCCTGGTAGTGAAAAACTCTTAAATTCGTTTTTAACTACAGCAAGGCCTAGCCCTCACAATTCTGAAAATAACACTTTTAGAAAGTAAAAAAGAACAATTGATGGACAGAATGTCGAACAACGTCAAACATTCACTCCAGTACAGAGAGCTAGGCCTAAATCAATCGTTTTATTGCTCCCTATGCCATTTTGGTTTAGACCCAGCCATATGCAAATCAGTCTTGACCCTGCTCCCTATGGGAATAGTCCAGCCAGGCCAGGTCTCCCCTGGCCTGGAAACAAGCATCCTAGAACCGGTTTTGGGCATTCACCTCTCATCAGCCAGGCTAGCTTGACTCCAGTGGCATGGAGAGCACGTAGAAAGTTGGCATTTTCTTGTCTTAGCCATTTGGTGCCTACAGCCTGTTCCTGGGTCACATGACTAGGTGTAGCTGGCAGTCGGTCTTTGTATATTGCTCCCAGACAGTAATACAAATGTAAGATAGGTGTTGGCAGGATAGGCCACTCTGAGGTAGAGGGGGAGGAGCTGTCTTCTACCACACTTGCACATCATAAAGGCTCTACCTGAGCACTCTCACAGAGGGATTGTCACTAGCCTATTGTGACCCCTGACAAGCTGGGGACAGGGAGGAAGGGGATGTTTGACACCTCATGGGGTGGAAACATCTACAAGCTACTCCCACTTCAGATTGGGCATCTGGTATAAGTATTGGACCTTAGTCACCAATTCTTCAGTACATTTCTGGAACTGTGGATACACTGCTCGGAAGGAGAACTGTTGTGCTGCTGAAAGGACTGACACTCTGTTGGATTGCTGCTCTGATGACTGCTGCCCTGTTGCCTGGGTGAGAAGAACTGGACCTGCATATTTTGAACCCAGGACCACAGAGTGACTTTAAGGGATAGTTTGCTGGCCTCCTGACTACAGCCTCAGGGACAGAAGGCTCCAACAACCTTGAACTCAGCTACTGGACTCTGCCATCTCGGAGTCTACCCAGCCAAGTAGGTCCATTCCAGTCCTGGACCCTTGTAAGCTGACCTGAAGGTGCTCTGCCAGCTAATTTGTGGATCCAGCAGAACCAACACATCTCCTCTGCTGTGCAGTGCACACCTGAACGAGCAGAACCGACGCATCACCTCTGCCGCGAGGATATCTTAGCGCAAGGCCTCTGCATTGCCCTTATAGCCCGCATTAGAACCGCTGCTGTGTGGAGCTTCAACAACTCTGGCCATCGTACATCACTAAACCCATCTCGGCGATGCAGGTTCTCTCATTACAGCCTTGCAACACTTCAGAACTGATGCATCCTCAACGCCGGACTTCATATCGCATCCCTCGTTGACGGTATCCTTGACGATGCAGTATCATGCATTGCAGTTCCTCTGAACTGACACATTGCCTCAGCAGCGTTCAGAGACTCTTGTTCAGCGGACCTAATTTGGTCCCAGTAGCTGGCCCGTGCTCCATCATAGTCAGCCTAAACTTGAAACTTTGTCCCAGTCTTACATGACTAGATAGCCACATTTGGCACTTTGTGTTTTTTTTTTTTAACGCTACTTTCATTTAAATCTTTGAAATTGCATGTCTCCGCGTCTACCGATTGGATTTTTGTCATTTTGGCCTTGATTTATTTATTATATGTTGTTCTATTTTTCTAGATGGATGTGTAATTGTTCTTATGTTGTTCCTTTATTACTGTTTGAAGTGCTGCATAAATACTTTACACATTGTCTCCAAGTTAAGCCTGACTGCTCTGTGCCAAGCTGCCAGAGAGTTGAGTCCAGGTTAATTTGGGGTTTGCTTGTGCCTCTCCTTGACAAGAATTGTCGTTGGTGCTCAACCAGCAACTTAATTTCTCACAGGCGCCAAGCAGTTGGGGCTGGTGTGGTAAATAAATTAATTACCAGATATGAATTTCTATAAATTAGCAATACCAATAAAATAATGAACTGAGGAGTCCGTGGTGTGCGAGTTAAATGGGCCTTTATTCATTAACTCGAGTTAAGGGAGAGCTCCATCACCTCAGCAGGTTCAGGAGTGGTCTGAAGCTTTATTCACAGAGTACAGCTTTTATACATTTACACAGTATTTTGCAAGTCATTGGGAGAAGCCCTCCTTCTTTGTAGCAAATGTCTTTGCAAATCAGCATTGCTCAAGGCGCATAAGCAAAACACAGATAAGCACATACTTTTCAAGGATGTAGCTTGAGGGGATGCTATCAGAGGGTGGGGGAGCTTGTGTGCCTGAGAGATAAGGGTGTGGTGCATGGGTCATGAACAGACAACCTTGGAGGGAACTGAAATATGTGACAATCTGCGTGGCCCCAGTGAGTCTTAGGCCAGCTGGCTTAAAAGAGATACGAGATAAACTTGTTTTCTCAGAAAAAGGGAAGACTGGTGGGCCATTTCTCAGAGTCGACCTTACCACAAAAATGCATGGGTGTAACTGACTGAAAACAAGGGGCAGCTTGAGGAGATACGTGAACTGGCTGACCCTGGGCAAACAAAAGTGAATTCTAAAATGGATGCTGTGTCTAAAATGGATGCTGTATAGCATTGTTTTTAGAACAGCAGAGAAAGGAAAGTGTGCAAGGGACAGAACCGGGAACGCGATCTTTTAATTCATTAATTTTTATTTTTATTTTCTCACTGGTGGAAAATACATGTTCGCTACTTGGTTCGTAAGTGCAAATTGCTATTTAACCAATTGATCTATTTCCGAATAGTGTAAGAAATGTGGGCCCAGATGCACTTAGGGTTTATGCTTGTGTTGAGCAAAGAAGATCGCCAATCACATTTCAATCCAAAAATCTATTTTAGTCCAAAAGTTGGCCCTCACTCAGCTCTGCACCAGCACTTGTGCACCTTTCCATTTTAATTTATGTAAATGGACCATGTCTGGTTGGGGATAGCAGAAAATCTAGGGGTGTTCCGCAAAGCTAGATCTAATAGAGTCTTGCTTTGTGCAAAATCCTGACACCAAGGGAAACCAGACGCCAACTAGGGGTTCTCCAGTATATTGCCGGATATACCTACATGTACCATATGCTCTCTACACTAAAGCATGCATCTTACTCGTTGATACTCTGTGTGGTGGTCAACGCACAGGAATTTGCGTTGGAGGATCAACCTTTAGTACAAAACCTGTGCTAGACATTGATGTCAAATGTAAGGGTTTTTCCAGGGAGCTTGCTTACAAACAACCCCAGCCCTCCCAACATGAGCTCTTAACAGCGGACCCAGTTCTTTCGGGCAGAGGTTATGTTGGCGGCCAAAGCAGTTCTCACCAATTTGGACAGCTCTTCTCTAACTCTTCCCCTCTGGCTGCACCGGCCAGGGGGGATGAGCGCTTAAAAAGTACTACACTCAGCCTGTAAAAGGCATGATAGTACATTTTTACCCTGGCTGGAGATCTATCAAGTCATACTCATGCATCTTGGAAATCTTCCAAAAGGGCTGTTCTCTGCCTTCATTTCCTCCAAGCACTGTTTTCCTACCAACATCAGAGCGACTCGCAGCAGAGCATTCTGCGATCTTGCTGCAATCTTTTTCTGGTCAGAGGTGCCATTGAGCGGGTGCTGGGTTCAGGGAGTGGAAAGGAGTGATGGTAGCATTACTTCCCTATACCGAAGAATGTCAGCGGTCTTAGGCCTGTACTGAGCCTCCACCCAAATAATTACTTTTTTAGGGAAACTTACCTAGTCTCAGTGTCTATCTGCTCTAGATCCAGGAGGCTGGATGGTATCCCTGGACTTTCAGGACATGTGTTTTCATATACCCATCCAGCAGTCCCATAGGCATCATCAGCAGTTCATGGCGGAGTTGGAAAACTTTAAATTTGCCATGCTCACCTCCGGCATTACCTCTCCCACTTGCTTGTTCACGAACATGACGGTGGTGCCCACCTTGTTAGGTTTGGGATACATGTTTTCCTGTATCTCAACGAATGTCTGCTCAAGGTGGGCAAACACAGTCATTTGTGGGCTACCTCTGAATGATAGAGAGGCTACTGAAATATTTGTGGTTTTTAATCAACAAACTAAAGTCCGATGGAGGAGATTAGCGCGCTACCAAGATGGCCGCGTAGGTGCGAGGCTCCCGAGGACCTCCGCGACCTCCTGAATTAATCCTGGCTATATCCTGTCCTTGTTGAGGGGACTGTGTCGGTGAACCCGAGCTGCGGCGCCACCCGTTTTTCGTATCGGACCCCGGACACCGGTGGGAGCACCGATCGAAGGTTGCGGCCTTCTCCGCGCCGGCCCCCCGGATTGGAGTAGTGGGGCGATCCGGGGACAAAGCGAACAACAGCGGCGGGCAGGGCTGGGCGACTCGCGTACCCCGCGCTTTCACTTTCGCTTTTGCGCCCTCCTTGCCCTCAAGCGAGGTAGGGTTGCGGAGCGGGGTGCGGTGGTGTGGCCTTGTCCAGGTGCCCGGCTGACCCGCCGGCTGTGAGTCGTCCTCGATCCAGTGGTCGCCCTCCCCCCCCGGAACCCGTGAACTGGCTCATCGGCCCTTTCGAGGAGATTGGCACGACGGTGGGAGAGCAGGCATGTCCACCAAACAAGATGGCGACCGGGCGAAGGTGAAGACGACCCGCCGTGGCCCAGCGCATCAATCCAACAGTATGGACCGCTACACCCTCCAGAAGGGATCTCCGGAGGCATCGCGCACATCCCCGGCGGGCCCGACGGAGGCGTCTGCTCAGCCGGTGGATCTGACCCTCCGGGACGTCATGGGTGCCATCGCAGAGATGAAGGCCTCGGTGGACCAGCGCTTCGACACCCTAGCGCAAAAGATAGACTCGGTCCTTGTGGATGTGAGCCTTGTGAGGGCTGACTTGTCCAAAACAAACGACCGGGTCGATTCCCTGGCCCACACCACAACGAGCCTCACGACGGATGTGGTGGCCCTCCAAAAGGACTGATGGACCGGCGACTGGAGGATTCCGAGGGTCGGGCCCGGAGGAATAACGTTCGCATTGTGGGGGTGCCGGAGGGACGGGAGGCGGAGGCGGCGGATCTTTTTGTGGAAGAATTGATCCTTACCCATCTCCAGCCCCGGGGGCTGAGTAAGCTTTTTGCGGTGGAACGTGCTCACCGGGTCCCTGGGGGCAGACCTAAGGCCGGTGCCCCGCCGCGGCCTCTCATTGCCCGGATTTTTAACTTTCGGGACAGAGACGCTATCCTGCAGACCTCCAGGCAACAGGGACCGGTCAAGCTTGATAACATGGATGTGCATTTCTACCCAGACTTTACTCCGGCGGTCCAAAAGCAGAGACTGAGTTTTCTCGGAGTTAAACGTCGCCTACGGAACCTGAACCTTAAGTACTCAATGCTTTTTCCAGCTAAGCTAAGGGTGGAGGTGGATGGTCGCACGCACTTTTTTGACCGACCCGAGGCGGCTGGGGACTGGTTGGACACTCTGCCTGGAGATCGGGGCCGAGGGGGTGGGGGGGGTGCGGTTGGCGGGGAGGGCCCGCCGGATCAGAACTGAGGGGTGAATAATAGGCCTTGCTCTGGACAACATTCCTTTACCATTTACTGATCGTGTATGTTCCCCTCCTATGGAGGTCGTATGGGGTCTGTTGGGGGCTTCCCTCCTCCTCTGGGGGACTAGTTAGTTTTTCATCTATGGGGCGACAGGCACACTGCACTTTGGGGGGGCTGTCTGGGCTCATGCAGGGGTGCAGGGAGGGGGGAGTTCTGTTGGGATGGGGGGGGTGGGGGGGGTGTGTTGTTTGTTTGCACCGCAAGGCAAACCCTTTACCGTATTGTTGCTCTCGAGATGCTCTGTGGGGGACGACTGATTGCTTATACGTATGATGGGGGGTAGGGATCTGACTGTGTTGTCATGGAATGTTAACGGCCTGGGGGACAGGATTAAGCGTGGTGTGGTCCTGCAGTACCTGAAACGTATTTCACCGGATGTTGTCTTCCTGCAGGAGACACACCTTATCGGTAACTCCTTTCATGCCATGAATCGGCGGGGCTATCGTTTGGTGGCCCACTCGGGCTTCACCTCGGGCTCACGGGGGGTGGGTATCATGATCAAGAACTCGCTCCCGTTGGAGATTGACGAGGTGCGCCATGATGAGAGGGGACGCTACACTGTCCTGGTGGGTAGACTGGAGGGTAGAGTGTTTGTTTTTATATCAGTGTACGTCCCGCCTGGGTTACAATCTACTACATTTGCGGACCTGGGGCGCCTCCTCCTGGACCTTCCGGGTGGCCTGCTGGTGGTTGGGGGGGGGACTTCAATGCGGTAGCTTCTGGGTCTATGGATCGTCATCCCCCTAGGGACCTCCCCCGGGCACAGGCGTGGCTGTCCGGCCTTTTAGATACATTGGGCCTGGTAGATTGCTGGCGACTGAAGCATCCAGCGCAGCTGCAATACACCTTCCACTCGGGTGCCCATGGTAGCCTCTCGCGGCTGGATTACATCCTTGTCCCGGCGGCCCATGCTGGGAGGGTGGGAGAGGTGTGCCATCTGGCGCGGGGCATTTCAGATCACTCCCCATTACTGTTACATTTCGATGTCTTCCCGAGGGGGGAGGGCAGGGTGGCTCCAATCAATGCTTGGTACTTGCGCGACCCCACCATTCGTGCCGACTTGATCAAATCCTTACAGCGATATTTTGATGAGAATGTGGGGTCTGTTCCTTCGGCCACCTCCCTGTGGGAGGCTTTTAAGGTAGTTCTCAGAGGGGAGGCCCTCTCCTTTATCTCCCATGCCCGGAGGCGCGAGCGGGAGGAAGTAACCCGGGTGGAGGCCGAAATTGCGGAACTAGAGGGTGACCTGGGGAGCGTGGTAACGGATGCCAAGTTGCATGTCCTACACCTCAAGCAGGCGGCCTATAGGGCCCTCGTCACGGAGGCGGCCAGGGGCCTCAGTAGAGAGCAACAGGGGCGATTGTATGATGTGGGTGATAAGGCTGGTAAATTGATTGCGTGGTTGGACAAGAGGGAGAGAGCGAGTCGTGTGGTTCCTTTGATCGAGGGGATGGATGGTGTGCGTGTCACCGAGCCGGAAGCCATTGTCTCCTGCTTCGCGGATTACTTCCGCGAGGTGTACTCCCCGGTTTCTCCCTGCTCGGAGGAAGATTCCCATGCCCTGCTTCGGGACATCGCGCTGCCCTCCCTTACGGTGGAGGACAGGGATTTGCTGGACGCTCCTCCCACCTCGGACGAAATTGTTCTGGCTATTCGCTCGGTCGCATCCGGCAAGGCCATGGGCCCCAATGGTATCCCCATCGAGCTTTACAAGCTGCGACCGGATGTACTGGCGCCCCACCTGCGCGCGATGTTCCTGGCGGCCCACTCGCAGGGTTCCCTCCCGCCGGACCAGCGTCTGGCCACAATCGTGGTGATCCACAAGGAGGGGAAACCCCGTGAGCGGGTCACATCCTATAGGCCTATCTCGCTCTTGAACGCGGAGCCCAAAATCCTCGCCAAGGTGTTGGCCAACCGGCTGGTCGGCGTGGTGGGCGATTTGGTCCACCAAGACCAATCAGGCTTTATACCCCATCGCAACACGGCTCTTAATCTGCGACGCTTGCACGGGGTGCTCGCGTGTGTCCCGTTTGTGCGAGAGCCGGCCATCTTGGCGTCCTTGGACGCCACCATGGCGTTTGACACGCTTGAATGGCCATACATCTGGGCGATGCTGGCGAAATTTGGATTTGGACCGGGATTCATTAGCTGGGTCAAATTGTTGTATTCGGGCCCATTGGCGCAGGTGGTGGTGAATGGGCGAGTCTCGGCCCCATTCGCGCTGGGGCGAGGCACGCGTCAGGGTTGCCCCTTGTCGCCGCTCCTGTTTGCACTGGCCTTGGAGCCCTTGGCGGAGTGGCTGCGGTGGCACCCCTCTATCCGTGGTCTCCGCTGGACCCCCGAGCATGAGGACCGCGTGTCCCTCTACGCCGATGATATCCTTTTGTATCTCGCCTCCCCGCGTAAATCGCTGATTGTCCTGGTTGATGTTTTGCGCTCCTTCGGTCGCAACTCAGGCCCTGTCATCAACTGGGCGAAATCCTGCGTATATGTGCTTTCCGGGGAGGCTCCGGCCCTACCACGGGACTGCCCGATCCAGATTGCCTCCCAGGGGTTCCGGTACCTGGGTATATATATTACTCTAGACCCGGAGGCCCGCTACGAGCGGAACTTGCTACCCCCCCTCCAGCGCTTGAAGGAGGACGTTGCGCGTTGGCGGCGTCTGCCGCTTTCGCCGCTTGGCCGAGCGGCCTTGTTTAAGATGATGTCCTTGCCGCGCTTTCTGTACGCGCTCCAGAACACTATGGACTTGGTTCCGGCGCGCTATTTCCGTGAGGTGGAGAGCCTGCAGCGGCGCCTGTTCTGGGATGGGAGGCCGCGTATTGCTCTGGCTAAATTGACGCTCCCGTGGTACGATGGGGGGGTTGCCCTCCCGGACATTAAACGGTATTACTGGGCCTCCCAGCTAGCTGCAATTAATCATGGCCTTTACGGGCCCGCCTTGAACCCGGCATTTGAAATGGACAAGATGCTCCTGCCCGGTGGCGATTACAATCGTGCGCTCTACTCTGGCGCGCCCGACTCCCGTCTGACGGGACCGACGCGTGTCATGGTGCGTGTCTGGCACGCGGCTAATGCAGCTATGGGGTGGAAGGACCGTTTGACCCGGGCGTCACCGCTATATGCGTCTGAGAGGTTGGGCTCCCTGTGGACATCGAAGGGCTTCGAGAAGTGGGACACGATCGGAATCAGCACAGTGGGAGATCTCTGGACGAGGGGGGGATTCAAAACTTTTGAGACGCTGCAGACGGAGTTTCAGCTGCGAGGCAGTGAGTACTTTCGGTACTTACAAGTCCGCCACGCGCTGGGCTCCGTCTTCCCGGATGTCACGTCCATTCCGGAGTCTTCCCCCCTGGAGGACCGAGTGCTGGATGGCCATGTCCCAGACAGCACGATCTCCCTTATATATAAAAAACTGATCAACGACAGATCGTGCCTGCTGACTAGTCTCCGCGAGGCCTGGGTTGCCGACGGGTTGGAACTGGACGACGAGGACTGGATCTCCGCGGTGGCCTCTCCGAAGGAGGTGGCCATCCCGGCTCGCCTTCGCTTCGTCCAGCTTAAGATCCTCCACCGGGTTTACGTGACGGGGCCGAGGCTTCTACGTATGGGCTTTGCTGGTGACGGATTGTGTAAGCGTGGCTGTGGTGCTTTGGCAACTTTCATGCATATTCTGTGGGAGTGCCCAAAGGTGGAGCGATTCTGGCGTGGTGTGCATGAGGTCCTGCGTGTGGTTACGCGTGTCGCGCTGTTGCCTGAAGCGAGGAGATGCTTGCTGAATGTGTGGGAACCAAATGACTATTCGGTCCCGCAGAAGCGGTGGGTGACTCTGGGATACATGATAGCTAAGCGTGACATTGCTCAATTGTGGGGATCCCAGAGGCCCCCGGCGGTGTTGGCCTGGAAAGAACATATGGATTGGTGTATGTTTCGTGAAAAGGTAGTGTATGTGGCGAGGGGTAAGCCTGGGGCGTGGGTGAAAATCTGGGGCCCCTGGAACGCCTATCGCGGGGGTATTTGTGAGCCACCACTGCTACCGGCTGCCTCACCAGCTCCGTCCCCCTGACCGACCCCCTCCCTCAGCCGTGGGCATGTGGTTCCCCAGTCCCTGATCTATTCCCATCCCCCTCCTCAGAGTTTGGCTGCTGGTTGGGATCCCCCACTTAAGGAGCACGTGCCGTCACTTTGGATGACGGGTTGCCTTGCGGGTGTGGCTTTTTGTGTTGTTCTGTTTTGATAAAAGGAAACCGTATTGTGGGCTTGGAGCTATGTGGCCTGCGCTATTGATATCTCCTGATTTACCAATCTGCACCGCCAAGAGACTCTTACTGTATGTATGTCATATGCTTCTGCCACTCTAGCGGCCGGCCGGATGGTTGTAGGCCCATACTTGTAAATTTTTTTTCTAAAATGCAATAAACGGTTTCAAAAAAAAAAAAAAAAAAAAAAAAAAAAAAAACTAAAGTCCCACCTGAGGATTTTGGTAATTGGGGCTATCTTAGACACGGCGGTGGTTAAGGTCTCCCACCACTACAGTGAGTCTGGGGACATTCAGGATATGATCCGGATATTTTAGGCCCAGTCCTGGGTCTCAGTGAGGATGACTCTGAGGGTGCTTGGACTCCTACCTTTGTGCATCCTCAACACAAACCTCAGGTTTCAGTAGGGCTGCCTCTCTGACTCCTCCCGATCTCGCTGATACAATAATTCAGGATCTTATGTGGTGGCAGATAAGTGCTAATCTGACCTGTGGCATGCCGCTCTCCCTTCCCCTCCCAGATATCCCAATTGTGACCGTGGCACCACTGCTGGGTTGAGGAGGAGAAGGTCACCTGTGGGAGGTAGAAATTAAAGGCCTGGTCTCCAATGGAGATCCAGCTTCATATCGGTCTTCTGGAGCTTCCGGTGATCAATCTGGCCCTCAAAGCCTTACTACCATCCATTAAGGGGAAGCTAGTTCAGGTCCTTTTGGACAACACAACTGCTCTGTATCACTGCAACAGACATGGTGGAGTGGGGTCCTGTGTCCTGTGCCAGCAGGGCCTACATCGCTGAAGGCAGCTCTGTCAGCCGACCATAGTTTTGGTAGCCAGCCATCAAGGAGGATATCTAAATGTCGGGGCAGATATCAGCTGGCACATCATGAGTGGCATCTCCATCCCTAGGTGGCAAAACATATTCGATCAGCAGTGCATGCCGTGGTTAGATATGTTTGCAGGCTACTGTGCACTGGAGATTCCTCCAGGAACATTACTAGGAGATGCATACCGACTGAGATCGGGCATAAGTCTCCTGTACGCATTCCCACCACTACCACTCTTGCCTAGAGTTCTGAGGAAAGTCGGAATACACCAGCACTGAATTATTTTAATTTTCCTGAACTGGGTCAGAAGAGTATTGTAGCCAGAGCTCCTTAGTATAAGCATGTGCTCCCTGATCCAGCTGCCAATTTGGTCAGATCTCCACAAGTGGAGATTAAACAGCTGCAGTTACATGCATGTGATCTACTGCAGTAGTCTATTTAATCCTTGCAAACTGAAGCCCTTTGACAAAGTCCACCTATGCTGAGCACTAGGAGAAATTTGTTGCCTGGTTTCACATTCATCATACCGACCCTCAGGAGGCCAAACATTTGGATATATTATTGCGTGTTCTATCATTGTCTTTTACAAATAGCACAGTTCAGATTTATCCGTCAGCGCTTTAGTCCTTTTTTTTGTTTTCGTGATCAGCCTTCTCTATTTAAATTACTTGTTGCGATGCGTTTTATCACACAAAGTATTTGTCATGCCTCAATGGGTCTTAAACTTAGGGGCATATTTATTAAAGCGTTGCTTCGCACAATGGGGCGCAAGACGCAATTCTTAAGTTAAATTTATCAAGCCACTCAAGGCCACCTTGCGTGCCCCTGCATGGCTTGATAAATCTAGAGTAACGCAATGCAGCGCAAATCGCTCTGTTGCATTACTCTGCCCCAGGAAGGCATTCCATGGGTGACACATAGGTGTTCCTATGCACCACCCATGGATTTAGGTGCATTTCCAGATTTACCATTACTGGTAGTCCTGGGAATGCATCTCAATGCTATGCATCTCTAGGGGAGGCGCAACGAGGAGAAATATCTTTATTTCTCCTAGTTTTTGTTCTTTCTATGTGTGCTGCATTCTGCAGCACACATAAAAGGAGGAAAATGCCTTAGACGGGTGTTTTTATGCAAGAAGGTGTCCCTTCCTGCACAAAAACAATCCTGCTTACAACACAGGCACCCTTGTACCATGGTGCATGGGTGCCCGCGCTGGCGCGATTTCTTTTTTTTTTTTTTTAATAAGTATTCCCCTTAGATTTGACATTAATTACATACAACCGAAGCACATCTGCTCGCTGCAACTACTGATACTCCAAACAGTCATTACTGTGGTTGCATTCTAACAGTGACATGGCATGCAATGATGGCAAAGGGGGGTGCTGATTCTGTGCACATGTGACAGACAGTCAGGTCCGATGGGAGGCTCAGTTGGCCCTGAAGAATGTTCTAATTCGAGTCGACTCCTCAGACACTTCACCTTTGGGAGCTATTGCTGTGGTAACTAGTTTAGAGGTGAGGAATCTATGGTTAGAAGTATCCATTAGAAGGACAAGTTTGATAATACTGTGAGAAATACTCTAATCAATTTCTTCACTGCCCTACATCATCCCTGGTTTGTTGAGTGGACTACTGACCATCTTAATACGGTTCTATTTTAGATTTTGACACACTGGTGCCTATAAAATGCATGTGTACTTCGCGTCTGAGTGAGCAGTAGGAGAACGTTAAAGAAACAGATGTCAGCCTGCAGGAGTGGCGCTGATATGTGGCTCTGCAATAGCACCACATGGCGCCATCTATTGGCACACAGGAACATTGGCATTCAATTATCAGATCTATTCTGGCATCTGCTAGTATTCTAAAGGTAAGGAATCTGTGCTCAGAAAGAGTATCCCTGAGGGTAAGTAACTTTTAATAGGACTCTAACTATGCATTTTTATAAATTACTCACAACCTTCACCCTTGCTATGTGTAGTAGATTTATGGTTGGTTGTTAAGGGCAATAAAGCAAACACAAGGAGATGATAGACGGAGCGCTGAAACTTTTCAGACACTCACCCCCAGTCACAGATCTGGGTTGAATCCATTATCATTCTTTAGATCAATTCGCCACCTCGATTCCGACCCAGCTATATGCAAATCAGTCCAGCCTACACTGCCAAGCCAGGTCTTCCCTGAACCGGAAACAAGCATCTTGGGACCGGTTTCTGGGTAACACCCTTCATCAGCCAGGCTAGCAAAGTGAGCAAGGGACCCACATCTGGGTATACCCTGCCAACTTTTGGCTACTGTCAACTAAGGATTCCTCACATCTTGTATCCTGGCTGTTGCCACACTTCATGTGTAACAGTAACAGATCACCTGTACCACAGGTCCACACTGGTTCTGCCCTGGAAGTACACCTTAAAGCAGTATAACACACAATTTCAGCACATTGTTCGTCAGTTTCTGGACCAGAAAAACGCTTATTGACCCTAGATGGGTCCTCTCCATCTCATCCACTTGCCATTCACAGAGGACATACTACTTTTCAGCTCTACGAAAGTAGGCTTACAAAGATTAGTTAAAGTTCTGTCATTTGACGCCAGATCGAATAATCTGTGGTAAATGAAAAATTGGATTAAAAAACATGTCCGTCAGGAACTCTCCAGGGCGAGCCATCAAAATTCTCCTAAATGACACATATTTGGAGGTAGCAAGCCACTACAAATACTTGGACTCAAGAAGAAATGTTTTCCATCAAAACAATATATTGGGAAGAAAGCAAATGCTTTAATCCACACCTTTATACCCTAGTCAGAAAATTGAATGGTCCTTCTTTTCTACTGTTGTTAACAGGTATCTTGACCAAGCTACTTCCATACATATGCAAGTGTGGCTATGGAAGGGCAGGATGCGGCCTTACTGGACAAAATAAAGACCAGCGTCTTCAGACATGTATTTTCTCTTCCTCAATGTTCTTCATCAGTTCCAATCCACCTCAAATTCGTACTGATAAAACATGATTTAGCAACAAGGTTGACAACAAAAATTTGTTCAAGATATGGCGTGCACAAGACAACAAACTTAACAATGCACTATGGTCGGCTTTGCAAAGTGATCAGCAGTCAGTATACTACAAATACTTGAATTCTTCCAATAACAGCTGCACCTAACTGAGCTCTGGGGCATGAGTGTGTCATAGGACGTGTTCAAAAGGGCAAAGAATAAGGCAGTTACATTTCAATCAAGTTATTTATTTTTATTATCCACAGTATCAAAACATCCGAAAAGTTACATATGCAGACAGATCCAATTGCTAGGCATAAAAGCAATTCAATTCATTTGATTATACCTAAAATCATTACAATGGATTACACTCATGTTCACCTTTAACAGTTTATGTTTGTTGTAATTTATATAGCGCTAATCACCCAAGGTCTCTAAGCGCTTGCTTTAGACAACAGACAATCAAGGTAACACTCTGAACCAGACCCCATCCCGTAAGCCTACGCAAAGGCCTCCGAGAATAGCGTGGTCTTCAGCCTTCTCCGAAATGAAAGTAGATGTGTGTCCTTTCGTAGCAGCTCAGGGAGTTTGTTCCACAACTGCGGGACACAGACAGAAAAGGCACGACCCCCAAGTGTCGACAGGGTAAAGCGGGGGCAAGTAAGAAGACTGGCCTGCGAAGAACGAAGGTGGCGACCGGGGATGTAGGGTTTCAAACGGTCTTTGATGTAATTAGGGGCTTCACCGAATAGGGACTTATGAGCAATGCACAAGCCCTTGAAGCATACCCTTTGTTTAATAGGGAGCCAGTGCAAATGCCGCAGCAAAGGGGTGGCATGTGCTTTACGAGGCAGCTTAAATATCAATCTAGCTGCGTCGTTCATGACTACCTGGAGTTTCCTCAGGAGTGATACAGGGAGCCCAATATAGACTGTATTTCCATAATCAAGCCGAGACAATATCAATGCAGTTACCACCGTTTGCATGGTAGTGAATGATAAAAGGGCCGATAGTTTCCGGAGCTGACGCAGTAATCCAACACAGCTTCCCACCACAGCGGAAACCTGGTTCTTCATGGTCATTCCGGAATCTAATATGATCCCTAGGCTCTTCTCGGTAGGTACTGGAATGGGGGTAGGGCCAAGCTCTTGAGGCCAGAACAGATCAGACCAAGGGGAGGAGTCTGGGAAGAGTACCAAGACTTCAGTTTTGTCAGGGTTAACTTTTAGCGAGTTCAGAGGCCTCCAATTCATGGTGTACCTGAGGACGTTCTGAACATTCCGTTGTGAGTCACAAGAGTGGTTGATACGAACTATTAACTGAGTGTCGTCCGCATAATTAAACACCTGACTGTCTAACCCAGTCAAGGCCTCAATCAAGGGTTGGAGATAGATGTTGAAAAGCAGGGGGGACAGCGCCGAACCCTGCGGGACCCCCCAAGGCAAGGGGCCCTGCTTGGACGTAAGAGCCCCTAACTGGACCTTCTGCTGGCGGTCTTCTAGAAAGGAAGTAAACCACTGGAGAGCCATACCTGTTACTCCCAGCCGCTGCATACGGGAAAGTAGTCGCCCGTGATTCACCGTATCAAAGGCGGCTGAGAGATCAAGCAGGATCAGAGCAGAATGAGTCTTTCTGTCAGCTGCGAGCCGCAGGTCGTCCAAAACTGAAAGCATAACCAGCTCGGTGCTGTTATGTGCACGGGAACCCTGCTTGCCGATGATGCAATAGGTTATGTTGCTCGGTATACAAAGTCAGGGCTCTGAGCACATGCTGTTCAAGAACTTTAGCCAGGAACGGAAGTTGGGAAATGGGGCGAAAGTTCTTCAGATGTTTTGCATCAGCACCTGCTTTCTTCAGCAGTGGATGTACTATGGCTTCCTTGAACTTCCGGGGGACCAGTCCGGAGCTAAGGGATAGGTTCAAAACAGCCAAGACCTCGGTCTCAACCAGGGGGAAGAGCGTTTTGAACACCCTAGGGGGGCAGATGTCCTCCGGGGACCCTGACTTTACCTTGGACACTATCCGGGCAAGGGCCTCTGGTTCAAGCCGCGGAAACTGAGCAAAAGGGGTCTTTGATAGGTCAGAGGGCACCTCCACCACTGGTAATGGGCACGGAGCGACACATGTGTTTTTAATAGCCAGAATAATATCTTCAACTTTAGTTAAGAAATAATTCTGGATTTTGTCACAGTCGGCTTGAGTGGGAGTTGGATTCTGTTCGGGCAGCTTACTCAATTCTTTAAGAATAATAAAGGTCTCTTTTTGCGTATCGCTAGCCTTACAAATCCTGGCTTCATAGAAAGCTGATTTAGTTTTGATAAGGGAGTCCTTATAATGGGCTAGTTTGGATTTAAAACTCTCCTGATCGCCCAGGGCTAATGATTTCCTCCAAAGTCGTTCCGCCCGACGGAGGACCTGTTTTTCTCCTTTGAGCTCACAGGTGTACCATGGGACTCTAGCGGTTTTGTACAGAGACTTGGTCCTCTGGATGGGGATGACTGCGTCTATGGCTGTCATCAGCCAAGTAGAAAGCTCTGCCGATGCCAAGTCTGGGTCTGTAGACCCTGGCCTGAGTGCTGACGTCATCTTCAGCTCATGTGATCTATCATTGCCCCAAACGTAAATACCTAGTTTCGTTTCCTTGACCCTTTGACAGCATAGAGACTATATTCTAAGTTATATATGCTATAGAACCGGGCTCTCCACGATTCAAAAGATGGTATTTCAGGTTGGAGCCACGAAGACGCTAAACACAGCCATGCTACGCCTGTAGCGACAAAGAGTAGGTACCGAAATTTATACATAGGGTTCCCTAGCTCAAGATCCTCGCTGACCCCTAGCAGCATCATAGAGGCCGAGATCTTAACAGCCACCCCCGTGATCTCCGTCAGGAACTTCTCTATATGTTCTATAAATGGGGCCACCTGGGGGCAAGCATATAAGATATGGAGAATGTCGGTGTTGTCCGTGCCACAGTGGAAACATTTACCATTATTCCCCCTCCCCCATTTCAACATCTTGGCTGGGGTATAATACAGATTGAATATAGTTTCCTAGAACTGGGCTTTAAGATTCGCCGACAGACAGATTTCCCCCGCAATAGCAATCACCTTTTTCAAGGAAACACTAGACTCTCCCACCTTGAGTGCCCATTTAGAATAATGTTTATCTAAATCATTCCTCCTTAAATCTAGCAGAATATTATATAAAAGCCCTATTCTACCCTGACTCCTGATAGCTTCGACTAGTTTGAGGGGTTCCATTATAGATTGTTTGCTCAGAAAATCGCGAATTTGTAAACATTTGAAAAACTGATTTTTATGAAGGAAAAACTTATTAGCTAAATCTGTAAAGGATACGTAGAGTCCCCCAGCCTCATAGAAATCCCCAATTTGGCTTTAAACCCACATAAATGCTAGGTACACTAAGGTACATCTAGTTAGGAGTAGGAGTATGCATTTTACTGTCATGTATTTGATATACTTGTCTGTATTCATTGTTTTAGTACGATGGTATAAATCTACCAGCTACCATCCTTTTACTCTGTTAGTGCTTATACTCATTTATATCGGTTACTGTCTAATGGTTGTTTCAGCACACCTATTTTACTTTAGAATGACGCTGGTTCAATACATGCTTATTGAGAAACGTCCCCACTGTTTATTCTGTGTATCTCTCTGAGACGAAGTGAGCACGAGTGAGTGATCGACTAGTAACAATGTTTCCACGATTCTGAGGGATCAGGGTTGTCCTGTTCGATAGTTGCCAAGAACTATTCTTTCCTTGGTAAGAGGGGTTTCTAGTGGCACTGTGAGCTAGCTGGTATACAGGCTAACATATTAGGTAGGGGTGTCTCGAATCAGTCCGACTCCAATCCAACAGTATATGTTGTATAAACGCGCAGATCCTATATAGGGTTGTAGGAACTACACGATAGCACCAGTTACAGAAAGAGCAGTTGTGTCTTTTAAGCATAGGTCAATAACTTCAATACCATAGACCAAGCTTGATATTTACATAACAGTGCAGATCTGTGCTTAGATCTCCAGCTACTAACCACAGGGTCCTTGAAAATTGAGGGTAATATACCTATGGCCGTAGTAGAGGTATACAGAGTTAATCCCTGAATTTGAAGATTCTTTCATACCGTGCTCCAAACCTTAAAAACTGCCCCCAAGACTTTGAAGCACGTTCTTTTATAATAACTCCTATCCAACCTCTTAAAAAGGCAGTTCCTGACCTCTTCACCTAGCAACAGCTGATGATTGAGGGAGCCTCAGCAGTATTACTAACACTTTCTCCAGTTAGCATTATCCGCATGTTTGATAAAAGACACGAATAATAATAAAGTGTAAAGTCGGGGACTGCCCCCCCCACCCCCTTCTCCCTGGGAAGCATCATAAGCTGCATAGCTCTTTGACGTTTTCCAGGAGCCCCTAAGAATTTAGAGCAGAGTGCATGCAAATGTTTTAGCTGGGCGCGAGATACCTCTAAGGGTACAGATCTGAAAAAATATAAAACCTTGGGAAGTATGTTCATTTTCAGAACATTGGCTCTGCCTACCAAAGATAAATGTAGACACTCCCATCTATCGAACGATTGCTTTACCATGGTGGTGATATCCTCCCCAGTTAACATCCACCAGATCTTTCAAGTTTTCTCGGATCTTATTTCCGAGATACGTGACCTCCTTAATCGCTCTAGGGTCATTAGCCATAATATCCTTCGTACAAAGGATCTGGGTTTTCGAGATATTGCTCTTATAGCCCGAGGCTGCGCCGTACTCTGCTGCAAGCTGTTCCACCTCGGATATGGCCGTGAGAGGATCCGATTTTGTTATAGCAATATTGTCGGCATATGCAAAAACAAGGAAATTATATTCCAGGACGCAAAAGGGTTTAATCTGGGAGCTACTTTCAAGCATTCGTAAGAAGGGGTTAATATATAGGGCAAAGAACGGGGGAGCATGGACACCCCTGCCGTGTGCCTTTTGAGATTTTGATAAGGTCTGAGACAAGTCCCATAGAGCAGATCCTAGCAGTAGGTGACCGGTAAAGTACTCTTATAGCCTGGATGAAACCGTGACCAAGCTCCATCTGCTGCATAACCTCCCAGAGAAAATCCCAAGCTACGCGATCAAATGCCTTCTCTGCTTCCAATAAAATGAATCCCAAGTCTCTGGATTCTGCCTGAGCAATATCGAAAAGGGTCACGATTTTGTTAATATGGTTCACGGTCCCCCGACCTGGGATAAAGCCATGCTGCTTTAGAGATACTAGGGGAGAAATTACTTTTGCCAGACGGTTCGCCAGAATTTTGGCATAAATCTTCCCATCACAGTTTTACAAGGGAGATAGGACGATATGACCCTGACGATCTGACGGCTTATCTTTTTTCTTAAATATGACAATAATGGCCTTGTCCCACGATTGTGGTGACCCCCTCCCCTCTTGCTGGGCTGCATGGAAAACGGCCAACAAGCCTGTTTTAACATTTCAATCAAGTTATAAAGACAAAGCTATGTTTAGCTCTTGGATGGTGATCAATCACTATGAGGAGTTAACTCCAGCCTCATACCTAACCATTTCCTTTTTGGCACACATAAAGCGCAGATTTATGATCCTGCTCTTTGGCGAAATACCAGCGCTGGCAAATCGTCGATCACAGGAATACACTGGCCCAACAAAATGTAGGCTGTGCAAGGCAAAAAAGGAGGACCTTATCAATTTGTCTGCATCTGTCCCAAACTGCATACCTTTCGTTAATTAATATTAAAGAGAAGCTTCAACAAGAGAGGCATTTGAACCTGCAGGAAAGCGATAATTGCAAGCCTTAGCCGGGGGAACCCAGAGTCAATCTGTAAATTTGTGAGATTTTGACTAGGGGCCCAACTGAGTTATCCTGGCCCCAGTTCACACCAACGTAACTAGAGCCACTGGTTGGAGGGCCAGATACCAGCAGCAGGACCTGACCACCGTGGATTAAATTGCACAGACTGACCGATGCTTATTCTAAATTGTACACATGCACAGATCTGCACTGTTATGTAATTATTAAGCTTAGTCTTAGAGGCTATGGTATTGAATAAGTTATTGACCCATGCTTAGACGGCACAGCTGCACTTTCCATAACTGTTGCCTTATTTGACTTTCATATTTGCACAGATTGTCTGATATTGAACTGCACAGACTGACCAATGCTTAATCTAAATTGTACACTAAGACAAGCACAGATCTGCACTGTTATGTAAATATCAAGCTTGGTCTATGGTATTGAAGTTATTGACCTATGCTTAAAAGACACAACTGCTCTTTCTGTAACTGGTGCTATCGTGTAGTTCCTACAACCCTATATAGGATCTGCGCGTTTATACAACATATACTGTTGGATTGGAGTCGGACTGATTCGAGACACCCCTACCTAATATGTTAGCCTGTATACCAGCTAGCTCACAGTGCCACTAGAAACCCCTCTTACCAAGGAAAGAATAGTTCTTGGCAACTATCGAACAGGACAACCCTGATCCCTCAGAATCGTGGAAACATTGTTACTAGTCGATCACTCACTCGTGCTCACTTCGTCTCAGAGAGATACACAGAATAAACAGTGGGGACGTTTCTCAATAAGCATGTATTGAACCAGCGTCATTCTAAAGTAAAATAGGTGTGCTGAAACAACCATTAGACAGTAACCGATATAAATGAGTATAAGCACTAACAGAGTAAAAGGATGGTAGCTGGTAGATTTATACCATCGTACTAAAACAATGAATACAGACAAGTATATCAAATACATGACAGTAAAATGCATACTCCTACTCCTAACTAGATGTACCTTAGTGTACCTAGCATTTATGTGGGTTTAAAGCCAAGAATCCCTCTAGGATAAAGTCAACCCCATTACCTGAAGATAGAGACTGTGGGACCCCGTCTTGGTCTCGAGTTGAACATCCCGCAAGGGATATTAGACCATTGCGAGCTGGAGTGTCTGCGTGCAGGAGCCTCAGCGTCTTGCGTCAGTGTGTCGGCATGAAAGTCCTTTTCTCCTGCGCCTACCTTAGCAAGAGATTGTGTTTGTATACTCAAGTGTTTACCCCCTGGGGATATACCTCTTTGTGTCATGTCAGACTGGGATGACGGAAGGAATGTGGAATGACCCTTGTACATAGTTTTTATGCAGGAGATGGTAGGAATGCTGTCCTGCTGTGATTCCAAGAACCCTCATGCATAATAAATGAGGCTTAAGCTTTTTGGAGAAAACCCCGTCATCTTTGGACATTACCGCAACTCGGTAAAAGGTCAGTTATAAGAATCATTATGTAGTGTAATGGTAGGGAGAATATAGGTGAAGGGTCAGGTGGCTACCTGTGCCTATATTAGGGTACCTATATGGAATATAACAGTGCCCTAAATGACTTGCAAATTTGCACAAAAAAGATCAGCACTAGTTTTATAATTGTTAGACCGGGTTTAAAGGCAATTTTGTGCATGAATGGATTGTTCGATGATCCATATGTATTTTTTTGCCATATTATCTTCTTATTTATTAAATATATTAGTAATTGTTTCATGATTTCATAACAATATTGTTATGGTCTTTATTAACTGAAATAATAAAGAATTATTATTTATTTATTTACTTTTGTATACTCAGGAATGCAGATGCAGAGTTGCTCAGAACTTTCCCGTTAAATGTTTGAGTGCTGTGTTTAGGAAACAATGTTATCTCCAAAGCGTTCATGTTTTAAATGTTGCCACTCTTGTGACAAACAAACATAGATCTCAGGCCTGAAGATGCCTGCTTGCGGTGTCTTGGGCCTTTCCGCATTTGAGGTCCTGTGGAAAGTGTGGGTACATGCAAACAAGGCCTTAAAGGAGAGGGATGACTCTTTAAGGCCTAGGCAAAGTCCGATGTCAGGAAAAGTGGTGATGTTTTGCTTCCAAGGACTATACTGGGCACTGCTTTGCCATTTAGGCTGAGCAAGAGAGATACTCAGGGCCTCATTTACTATATTTTGATGCTGTATATACAAGCTATGGCGCGTTCCTTTTCTTTCTCCCCTGCACCAGCACACAAACAGCAGCAATGCGCCAATGCAGACACCCTTGCTCCATGGTGAAAGGGATCCTGCTTTGCAGTCATGATTGTTTGTTTATGTGCAGGAAGGTCTTCCTTCCTGTACATAAACAATCATTAAAGGCGCTTTGCTCCTTCTATGTGTGATGCAGGATGCAGCACACATAAGAAGAGCAAAAGAAAGGGAGAAATATATGTATTTCTCCTTGTTGTGCCACTCCTATGCCTCCCCTGGGGTGGCGTAGGATTCTGACGCATTCCCAGGTTTACAACACTATGTAAGTCTGGGAATGTGTCCGGTTCCATGGATGTTGCGTGGGAACACCCTCATCAACACCCATGGAGTGCCCTTTTCACACAGAGTAATGCCTGAAATGGGCCCATATTTACAAGCATGAACAATTGTGGGGGTGGGATGCACTCCTGTTCTTACATTTTGCTTGTCCAAACTTTGCTTCGTTAATCAAGGAATGCGTGCAAACTGTTAAATGGTGCTTTGCCCAAATGGCACCAAATTGAATACACAAGTGAGGGGTGGGGCATCCATGTTGCCCCTACCAGATGCACAGCTAAATGCGCCATCTAGGCGATCATGTAGTTAGTCCATTGTTACAAATTGTAATCTCTGTACTCATTTTAAACCAATAGTCTTGACATCCTTTTAAATTACATTTGTTTTTCAGGCCACACACGGAATGGTTTGCCATTTCCCAAGTTTCTTATGTTCCAACCGTGCCCATCCAGACCTCTTGAAAGAACATGACCAATGCAAAAAAATCCATCCAAGACAGTGTTTTCTTAAATAAAACCCAATGCATTTCGGGCAATCAAGTGCCCTTCGTCAGGGGTCACTGTAAATGACAATAAAAACAACATGTGGCCATTACCATTTGTATGAAACACAATAATATATCATGCATTCAACTGACATTCACAGATTCATTTTTCAAAATACGCTTTACAAAATGTCATATTTGCACTTCACCCTCCTCTGATTACTCGACTCTACCTGCCTCAGACAGCAATGTTAAGCACCCACCGATCACCTTAATCAATCCCTTTCTTAGCTAATGCATTCCCCACTTATTTCGTGATTATTCAAAACCAGCTCAACAATCTGCTTTCCCTTCCCTTCAACCACCATCCTCAAACTCTCCACACCAACATACACCCTCCGCCTTGTCCTACTTTCCCTTCCCACATAAACCTGATCAAGTACTCTCCCCCTCACAACTGGATCCTAGCACTGCGTCTCTCATTATTATGTCAGTTTCCTGTTTTCGAAAACAGCTATCCCAAACTCAATCTATTTTATCATTACCCTGAGTTATCCTCTTATCAATGCTGTAATCAAAACTGCATAATAAACACTCCTTCCACCATGACACAGTCTTTCACCCCTCCCTCTTCCCTCAACTATAATATCCAACCCTATTCCTTCCGTACCTGCCCATAAGCGTTTAAAAGCATCCTGCCTCCTCTCCGTTAAAAGTCGATTGTTAGCTCTACATCCCTTCCGTTTTTAACCATGTGTGTTTTTCCTGATTGGCTCGTTTCAAACGCTTTCCCACCAGCAATGCTGCAATCAGAACTGTTTACAAATCAAACCGACTACATTACCCATAATACAGTGAACCCCAGCGATGCTAGCTTTTTTTCATAAAAGTTCTGCCCCAACTCACTCTAGTGAATTTTGTCCCCAAAAAGCACACAGTGCCTCTGACCGACCCTGTGCCCTCAGGCCCAGACCCAGGCCTGACCACAGTCGGTGCCTTTCTGGCATCCCTCACTCCTCAATCTTCTCTGGAGATCTTGTCAGCCATTCACATTGGTGTTGACTCTGCGTTTGGATCTTTGTCATGATTTGATGACTCTTTGGGAGACTGGGGGGCATATTTACAAGCCCCTTGAACCACCATAGCATCACTTTATTTGACGCTCTGGTGGCGTAGTGTGCTGACCCATATTTACAAGGTCATGCAAAGCCACTCTGCTTGGCTTTTCATGGCCTTGTAAATATTGTCCCCTTTCACGCATTACTCTGCGTGAAAGAGGCGTTTCATGGGTGTAGCTGTGCGTGTTCCAACGCAACACCCGTAGATTCTGACACATTTCCAGATTTACAAGATTTCATAAACCTGGGAATGCGATTTTAATGCCTCCCTAGGGAAAGCATAAAAGTGGTGCAATAAGGATAAATACCTTTATTTCTCCTCGGTTTTTCCTCCTTCAATGTGTGCTGCATTCTGCGGCACAGATAGAAGAAGGAAAACGCCATCAATTATTGTTTTTGTGCGGGAAGGTGTCCCTGCACAAAAACAATCATCCCTGGAATGCAGGCACCGTTGCATCAAGGTGCAAGAGTGCCTGCATTGGTGCTAGGCAGCCTATTGTGCATCAGCACAAGGGAAAGCAAAGGGATGTGTTGTATTGTTGTGAGTACGACAGATGGCTTGCTGCACTTAGCCATTACCTAGTAAATATGCCCCCAAGTCTATCCTTAACACAGCTAAACGAAAAGGCTCAGCAATTTGTGGAAGACATGGTGCATAGGCTACTGCCTCCTGATTAATTCTATAATAGGATGTTCACTCTTCAGAAGTTAAATTAAATTGCACACCATCAATAGTGGTGAGCCATTCTTATGATTGATATTGTTTATACATCTTCTATTTGTTTTTCTGTTAGAAATGGAGGTCTCTAGTTGGAAGAGGTAGGTAGCTTTGTCCAAATAGGGACCCTTCTTCCTAGTCAGGATAAGGGAGTTACACTCCTAAAATAACCCCTACTCACCCCCTTGGTAGCATGGCACGAGCAGTCAGGCTTATTCTACAGGCAGTGTGTAAAGCATTTGCACGTAACCAACAGTAATACAGTGTAAGCACTACAAAAGGACACTACACCAGTTTAGACAAATGTCCAATATTTTTATATACTGAAGACAAGACCAAAAATGATAAAAAACCACAATATAGTACTCAGCAATCTTCAGCTATCAAAATAACCTTGAAAAACAGTTCCTTGAATTCGATAGCTCCCTCTGGCTATCACGGCGTCTTGAGCAAACAAATCCAAATAGTTAATCGCTGACGGCTGCGTCACAGGCCAGCTAAGTTGTCGGGAAGACCCGCAAAACAGTAACTTTTTGCAATGCAAGGCGTCCGCAACCTCTCGTAGAGCTTCCGAAAGCACGGTGTCAGTTCCGGAGGTCGGTGCAGGAGCCATCTGGCCCTCGAAGTCACACGTGTTGCAGATCGAGCTCCTCACGGTTGAAAGCAGAAGCGTGGACGTCGGCAGGTGTCGGGTGCTGCGGTGCAACTTACCGCGGTGCGGCGTGCGATGCCCTCAAGTCGCGGTGCAAGCAGTGGCTCGGTGCCGGCGTCTGATGGCATCGTCTGTGAGACCAGGATCGCGGTGCTTGCAGGTCACGGTGCAGGACGCGCAGTCATCGACTCACGAACTGGAGTCGATGCCACCGGTGTCGTTAGGCCAAGGCTGCGGTGTGGGATGAGGGCGGTGCGTCATGTAGCTTTACGAGCGGTGCCCTCGATCCACGATGCAAGCAACGGCATTGATTTCGGCATGGAGCAGCATTGTCGGGGACACCAAGGCGGCGTCGTGAAGCGAGGCTATGCGGAGTGCGGTGCCCACATGTGCGGTGCGAGAAACGGCTCGGTGGCGGCATCAGCAGGCATCATTGGTGAGACTAGGGTCGCGGTGCCCTCTGCTGTGCCTTCAGGACACGGAGTCGGCAGCGGCGTCGTGTTGCTTTTTCTTCTGTTGTAGCACAAAACACAAAATCCCCAGTGCTGAGGGCAGAAGAACTTGAAGTCCTTGCTGTTCCTGAGACTTCTTGAACATGGGGCAAGCTCTACATCAAGCCCTTGGAGAAACTCACAAAAGTAGATTGAAGAAAGTTCAGTCCAGTCCTTTCACCGCTCAAGACAGAAGCAGCCACTGCAGGCCAACACAGCAAAGCACTCAGCAAAGTGGTAGTTCCTCCTTCCAGATTCTCCAGCTCTTCTTCTTAGAAGTCTTCTTGGTCCAAAAGTTCAGGGGTTTGGGCTCCAGTTTTTATAGCCCAAAATCCTTTGTCCTCTCAGGTAGAGTGTTTGTGCCCAGCCAGAACCAGTTCTGCCTTCTCTGGTGTGGCTTCCTGGCAGGAGGTGGCATTGTTAGTGGCAGACCAGGCCCAATCAGGTGCAAGGAAATCTCCTCCCCCTACTCTAAATGCAGCCCAGGTCTATTCAGCCCTTTCCTGACCCACCTAGACTATCCCGAGCCTCGGCTGCTCCACAGCCCCTGTCATCCAAAACCCAGACAGTAAATCCACAAACCCAGCAGAGGCCTGCTGGATGACTGAGCAAGAAAAGACCTACTTTCTAAAAGTGATATTTTCAAACCCAGAATGTAAAAATCACTTTCACTAAAAGATGCATCTTTACATTCTGAGTTCAGGCATAGTGAACTTTATTTTCCTACCTAGTTCCCAGGGACAGTTATCTTTATAAGATGTTATAAACAAACTCCCTATTCTGTCCTATGGGGAACAGGTAGCCCTGCAATATTGAAAAACGAAATTGGCAGTAATTCACCATCAGAACATGCCACACACACCTGGGCATGTCATACACTTCACCCTGCCCACAGGGGTGACTGACATGTAAGAAAAGGGAGGGTTAGGGCCTGGCAAGTGGGTGCACTTGCCAAGTTGACATGCCAGTACCAGACTGCACACAGTCTCTGCAACGGCAGGCCAGAGTTACCTTTATGGGCTGTTTGCGTGGGTGGCACAATCTAGTGCTGCAGCCCACTAACAGCCTTTGATTTACAGGCCCTGGCACACTCAGTTCACTTTACTAGGGACTGACAAGTAAATCAAATGTGCTAATCATGGACCTCAATCCATAACACAGTTTACAACAGGAGCCCTTGCACCTTTACCACTGATCAGCAGTGAGAAAAGTGTGCAGGGACACTAACCCAGCAAAAACAGAGTCAAAACCGGGAGGTCAGAAAGCAAAACCTCAGGGGAAACACACCAAAAGATGCCATCTCCTCCAGCTGAAAGTAGGGAGCACTACCCAACCTCCTGGGAGCTCTCTTCACTAAGGCGGAAGAACCTGGACAGGCCAACTGCATTGGCGTGTTCTGTGCCAGGGCAGTGTTCCACCGTAAATCTCATTCCCTGTAGGGAGATGGACCACCTCAGCAGTTTTGGATTCTCACCCCTCTTTTGCATCAACCATCTGAGGGGCCTGTGGTCTGTCTGAACCCGGAAGTGAGTTCCAAACAGGTAGGGCCTCAGCTTCTTCAGTGCTCAGACCACAGCAAAAGCTTCCCTTTCTATGGCACTCCACCTGTGTTCCCTGGGGAGTAGTCTCCTGCTAAGGAAGACTACAGGCTGGTCAAGACCCTCTTCGTTCAGTTGTGAGAGCACCGCTCCCACACCATGCTCTGAAGCATTCAGTGTGCACGACTAATTCCTTGGAGAAGTCGAGTGCCTTGAGCATTGGCGCCGTGCACATGGCGGCCTTCAGGGCATCAAAAGCCTTCTGGCAGGACTCAGTGCATATCACTTTCTTGGCTGCTTCCTGGAAGTCAGCTCTGTCAAGGGGGCAACAATGGTGCCATAGCCCTTAACAAAACTCCTGTAGTTCCCGGTGGGACCTAAGAAGGCTCCCACCTCCGTCTGGGTCTTGGGGGGCTCCCAAGCCAAAATGGTGTCAATCTTGGGCTTCAGGGGTGCCACCTGGCCGCTTCCTACCTGGTGTCCCAAGTACACCACAGAACCCTGCCCTATCTGGCACTTACTGGCCTTGATCATGAGGCCTGCTCTCTGCAGAGCCCTCAACACTTCCCCGAGGTGCTGCAAGTATTCTTCCCAGCTGGAACTGAACACTGCAATATCATCCACTGAAATCCTCTATTCCAGCCAACACCTGGTTGACCAATCTCAGAAAAGTGGCAGGGGCATTCTTCAACCCAAAGGGAATCACCCAGAACTGGTAATGTGCTTCGGGGGTTGAGAATGTGGACCTCTCCTTGACCCCATCGGTTAAGGCAATCTGCCAGTACCCAGACGTTAAATTAACCGTGTTGAGGAACTTGGCAGCTCCCAACCGATCAGTAAGCTCATCAGCTCTTAGGATGGGGTGCGTGTCAGTCCTGGTGACGGGTTTGAGCCCACGGTAGTCCACACAAAACAGCAGTTCTGGAGTGGCACCGGGTGCAGCAGCCTTTTGGACCAAGACCACTGGGCTGGCCCAAGGACTGTTGGAGGGCTTAATCACCCGTAACACCAACATCTTAGAGACCTCCTCTTTGATGCTGGCCCTGACCCAGTCAGTCAACCTGTAAATCTTGTGTTTTACAGGAGGGCTCTCACCAGTGTCCACGTCATGGGTACACCAGTGAGTAACACCTGGGGTCAGAGAGAACAGTGGGGCAAACTGTCCCAACAACTGCTGACAGTCGCTCTGCTGCTCTGGGGTCAGTGTAGGGGAGAGGATCACACCTTCCACTGACCCATTGTGCCCCTTGGTAGACAGGAGGTCAGAGAGAGGTTCACTCTCCTCTTCCACCCCATCATCTGTCGCCAAGAGCATACTCACTTCGGACCTCTCGAAGTGGGGCTTGAGGCAGTTCACGTGCAGGACCCTCAAAGGGTTCCTTGGAGTCTGCAAATCCACCAGGTAGGTGACATCACTTATGCGCTCCACCACCTCAAACGGGCCAGTCCACTTGTTCTGCAAGGCACAAGGTTCCACTGGGGTCATGACCCACACTTTCTGCCCAGTTTGAAATTCGACCATAGTGGCATTCTGGTCATACCACTTCTTCATTTCTTTCTGGCTGGCTTCCAGGTTCGCCTGAGCGAGTTTCCTGAAGCGGGCAGTTTGGTTTCTAAAGGCCAGCATTTAACTAAACACATCCTGGGGAGATTTCCTGGGAGCTGCCTCCCAGCCTTCCTTCACCAAACTCAGAGGTCCTCGCACAGGGTGGCCATACAGAAGCTTAAAGGGACCGAACCCAAGAGACCTCTGTGGTGCCTCCCTGTAGGCAGAGTGAAGGCTTGGCAAGAGGATGTCCCACGTATGCCTCATGGGCTCTGTTAGACCCTTAACCATGCCCTTCAAGGTTTGGTTGAATCTCTTCACCAGACCGTTACTTTGTGGGTGGTAAGGAGTGGTGAACTTGTAGGTTACACCACACTCCTTCCACAGGGATGTCATATACTTGGATATGAAATTGGTCCCCCTGTCAGAAATAACGTCTCTGGGGAACCCCACGAGGGGAAAGATCCCCATTAACGCCCGGCCCACCACTGGCGCCGCTGTCGTCCTGAGAGGGATTGCCTCCTGGTACCTGGTGGCATGGTCCACCAAGACCAGGATGTACCTGTTGCCCATGGCTGTCTTGGGATCCAGTGGCCCTACAATGTCCATCCCTACGCTTTCAACTAGAAAAGGTTTGAGAGGAGCTTTGACCTTCCTCCTACTCCTACCACTTGCCTGGCAAGTTTGGCAAGACCTGCAATGTCCATCGGACTGCCTTTGCATTTGGGGTCAGAAGAAGTGGGTGACAAGCTTGTCAAAGGTCTTGTCCCGCCCCAAATGTCCTGCCAAAGATACGTCATGAGCTAGACCCAGTAGGAAGGTCCTGAAGCGCTGGGGTACCAACAGCACACGGGCTGACCCAGGCTTAGCAACCTTAGGCTCACTATACAGGAGACCATTCTCCCCGTAGATCCACCGTGATCCAGACTGATTACCAGCTGCCTGGTCTGCAGCCTGCCGCTGTAGACCCTCCAGAGAAGGGCACTCTTTCTGCTCCCTGCAGAATTCTTCCCTGGTGGGGCCCCCTTCTTGCTGCCAATGGGTCAGCTCTGAGATGTTCCCCAGTTCAGCTACTTGTTCCCCTGTAGGCACCGGGTCGTCCCCCTCAAGGTCTACCTCCTCCCTGTCCGCGGGAACTTCGGGGGCCGTTTTCCCGCACCACCTGAACTTTCTCTTTGCAGGGTCCTGGGCCACTGTTTCAGGCTCCAAGTCCTTCTGATCACCCTTTCTGGCCACCGTTGACCAAATGGACACGCATGCCCACTCTGGTAACCCAAGCATCTCCAAGTGAGTTCAACATCCTTCCACAAGGACTGCTCCAGGTCGTTACCTGGCATACAATCTACAGGCATGGTAGGGCTCACAACCACCCTCAAGGGACCTGAAACCCCCCCCCCCCCCCATTCAAAGGGAATCTGGGGCACCATACACTGGTGCTCTGAGTTGTCTACAGCAAGTACTTGGTGGAATGCCCCGGGGACTACCTGCTCCTCAGAGACCAGGGGACACCGGACAGAAGTCACACTATCTCTGAGACCCTCTACCCTTTTGCCATTGATGGTCACCCAGGTGCTTTATTTCTTTGTGTTAGGGGGCACTTGGTTTCCTGGGACCATCTCACTGTTCTCTAGTGAGACAAGGGTAATTTCTGCGGGATCGCCACCCTCCTGTGGGCACCCCTCCTCCCCAAGCGCTACACTAGCCAACACCTTGGACTGCCCACCGGTGGGTGGCTGTGCCCACTTGGGGTCACCCTTCATGCGACCCACCTGGTCACATGCAAAACACTTGCAGGGGCCGGTCTCTGCAGGCATTCCTGAGGAGACCACAGCTTTGTCTCCTGGGGGAGCCTGTTTGGGGCTAATCTCCTGGGGGATGGGAACCCTTACCCTATGCATTAGTTTGGGGCCCTTTAGAGAACTGTGCTTTACTCTTGTCCCCCCCCACTCTTCTGCTGGGGACCCTGCCCACCTCTGGCTGAGTGTCCCCTCAAACGCTTTTTTTGTGGACCTTGGTACTCACCTAGCGGTCTGCCTCCATAGCAAGCTTCCTGGGGTCAGTCAGCTTGCTATCAACTAGGTGCTGGCGCAGATATGCAAAACAGACTAGACAAGTGCTCCCATGCAATCAAATTGTAGAGGCCCTGAAAATCTGTCACATTACTGCCCTTCACCCAGTCATCCAGTGACCTGCAAAACTAATCTACACAATCCAACCAAGTAATGGCATCAAACTTCTTACTGCACCTAAACTGATCCCTGTACTTTTTAGGAGTGAGACCATACCTAGTGAGAAGGGTCTCCATGTCAGCATGGGTGAGGTTACACCCCTTACCCACAGATATCGAAGTATCCCTTGCTTCTTCTGGAAAAAGAGGCCACAATCCTGCTCCCAATTTCTTCTCAGGGACCCCATTCATGTGCATCGCTGCCTCGTAACCCTGATACCACCTTTGTATGTCATCCCCCTTCTTGAATTCATTGCCTACATTCTGGGATGTGCATGATTCTGTCTGCCTGTCCTGACGAGTTGCTGCCACCATCATAGCTGGATCTACTTCTCTGATCCGGTGCCTTTATCCTGATCTCATGGTCTAACATCATCCTTTTCTGAGGCTTCTCTAGTTCTGCTGCAACTCAACATGTTTTATTTTAACAGTACCAGGTCAGCAACAACAGTTTTCCTCTTCCTGCTCCCTGGCATCCACTGTTAATCGGCTTTGATCCATGCTGCAGGAGTTCATGCAGTCTATGGGGCGTGGGGCGAATCCCTCTGAATAATGGCAACCCATTACTACAGATGACTGCATCCTCCCCTTTCAAGACTCCCCTCCCTCCATTCCTCCTCTGCCATCTCCAAGAATAATGTTCATAGCTGAAACAGAAAGGGGCATATTAGCAAGGGCTTCTACGCCGCTTTAGCGGCACTTTTTGCCGATAAAGCGACAATTTTTTTATCGCCCAATTACCAAGCTGTTGCTAACAGTAGTTAGCTACAGCTTCCAGGTGACAGCGACTGGTTTGTGGCCGGCTTTGCATGTCAGCGATATTTATTGCTAATGACATGCAAAGTGGGCGTACCCAACTGGTAGCGACTGAAAGCAGTCGCTAACACATCTATCGCCTATTAGCAACGCAGGCGAAGCAATAGAAAAATTTCACGCTAAGCGCAATTATCGCTAGTATTTAACACCTGCTGAAAACATGACTTACCTGTTTCATCTATGGGAGGCGGATTGTCAGGCTAAGTCCACCATGGCGTTAATGTGTGAATATCGCTGGATTTTCAGCGAAATTCAGGTATTTCGCCGCTATCGCTGGATATTTTATCACAGTGGAGGTAAACGTTGCTAATAGCGTGTGATCTCCGCGAAAATATCCAGCGACAGGCGGCGATAAAAACAAATGCACTAAGCGCGTTTTGTGATAATTATCGCTAGTTGTTGCTAATATCCCCCAAAGTTCTTTCAATGTTACTCAAAATTGCAGTGGTATTGGTGCCATCAGCGGAGCTAGGGCAGAATACATCACTCAGTATTTTCTTGTTCCCAAGACGGCCAGGAACTTGTGCCTCATTATGGACCTGTGCATTCTTAATCCCTTCTTCCACATGGAAAAGTTGAGAGTGCTGCTATTAGCTCAGTTGTTTCTGGCTCTAGAGTAGAGCAACTGGATGGCATCCTTCAACCTATAGGACAAGTACTTCCACATACCTGTGTTATATTCCATATAGGTACCATAATATAGGCATCGGTAACTTCATTACACTTTACCTATATTCTTCCCTACATTAGACTTGTCACGGTTTACAGGGACTGACCTTTTACCTAGATACTACACTGCATTCAGAACATGGGTTTTCCCTAGTTCGAAATCTCATACATTATGCATAAGGATTCTTGGAAGCACAGCAGGATTACCATCTCCAGTATAAAATCTATGTACAAAGTTCATGCCCAATGTCATCCTTAGGCCGACTCAGTAACACAGCAAGGTAGGACCCCTAAGGAGACCTATGGGTATATATACATCACATCTTGCTAAGATAAGGCAGAGGAGACCGAGACTTCCCCAGCCTACACACAGACCAAAGGAGCTGTGGTTGCATGCATACACTCCAGCTCGCAGTGGTCTAAAATATCCCTTGCTGGGTGTCCAACTTGAGACCAGGATGGGGTCCTACAGTCTCTCACTTCAGATATTCGGGTTGACTAAATCCTAGAGGGATTCTTGGCTTAACACCTACCTACATTCTAGGTACACTTAGGTACATCTAGTTAGGGAAGCATTCTAGGAGTGCGCATCTTTTTTATCATGTGTTTTATATGCTCCGATGTATTCATGATTAGTGTAAGATGGTAGAGATATACCATCCGTTTAACTTTATAATACTGCTAATCATTTATATCTTTTACTGCCTAACGGTTGTTGCAGCTCATCTATTTTACACCAGAATAACAACTGTTCAATAAATTCTTATTGAAAACGCCCAGCCTGTTTATTCTGTGTATCTCTATGAGACAGACTAAGTAAGCATGAGTGACTGAGCGAAAAGTAGTATATTGTTTCCACGGTTCTGAGGGATCAGGGTTGTCTTGTTTGAGGAGATTCTAGTGGCACTGTGAGCTAGTTGGTACAAAGGCCAACATACCCGGTGGGGGTGTTCAGAGTCAGTCTGACACCAATCCCACAGTGTATTTTGTCTAAACGCGCAGATTTGTATACTTTTTATAGGAACTACACAATCGCACCTCCAGCCCTCTCAAAGACTATCTTTGTTGGGTGGAGCTGGACACTGTCTCTTAAGGACATTCTACCACTCTGGCTAATTCAGGCTATGATTCCAATGCTTGGGCGGGGGAGGGGGGATGGTGGGGAAGAGTCTCCTGATTTTCCATTGAGTCTGTTCACCTCTTGTATTGTTCCAGTGTCTCATGCCAGGTGGTGTATGCAAGTGGTGCCTCCGCTTACAGTGGATTTAACAATGTGAAATCCTCCCAGACAAGGTTTGGATTTCTCAGGCAGTAGTGCATGATCTTCAGTTGTGGCTTGTGCCACAAGACTTGTGTTGCCTGAATCTCTTCTATCCTCCCTGGTAATGGCACACTAGTGATCAATGCATATTCCGTCATTTGGGGCAGTCATCTAGGGGGACTGGAGATCAGAAGCTTCTTGTGTCGGTCTGAGCAGAGATATTGCATCAGCGTGCTCAAACTGTGCACCATATGTCTGACTCTCAAAGCTAATTGTTGGATACTCTACCTAACCGCATATTCCTCATTCTTTGAATAAATACCAAAGCTGTGCCTCCTCAAAAGAGGATGGTCTAAATCCTGCAGGGCCAAGTGGGTGAAAAAAGAACTTGTGGCAGACTTGATTGTTGAGACAGTATGGCTGGTGTCCATATTCCGGCTTGGTAGATTTCCAACACTGGAACACTTCTCAACAGCAGTCATCACAGCATTGGCTGTGTTGGAATGTGCCTGAGGCTCTTTTTTGGTAAGGATTTGCATGTTTTTGTGCACAGGGGGATCTGCCTAAACAAGGTAAGGTTTTTGGATGACTTTACCTTTTTAGTACCTGCAAAGCCGATAATGCAGCTGATATTCTGGTGTGCGTTTGATGCAAGAGCTCTTTTTGAACCAAGCCAGTGAAACCTCTCTTTAGAGGGGTGAGGTGGGGCAAAGAATTCAGTGAATAATTTAGTATAAAAGGACATAATAGCATTTTGGCATTGCCTTAAAACCATCACACCAGAATAGAAGATAAAAACGCATTCAAAACCACTAGGATTCATTCTCTCAGCAGGCCAAAAAAAAAAAAAAAACGAACTTGGTATCATCCCTGCATGGCAGCTAAGAAGGTGGGAATTAAACTCAGAGTATTAATAATCATGGGCTTGATGCGAAGGGGGCAGCAGGGTTTTCAACTATTATTGTGCTTCTTACTCAACACATTGCATGTACCAAGATTATGAAGACCAACACTAATAAAAGTGAAGATACAAATTAAGAATCCCAGGTTAAATTTATCACACAACAATCTATATGAAACTGTTTTGATGCCACAAAATCCTAGAAAACAGCATGTTTTCAATCCCAATTAGAAATAGCAGGAGTACTGGACCACTGAAGGACCATCACAAACATTACTACTACCATGGCTGAAATCAATCTTGTGTCTCATCTTCAGAGAATACCAGGTAAACCAGGCATGCAATCGGAGCGTGACTCAATTTATGGCTACTAGGACGCTGAAGAGAAAACCCCAACTGAGAGTAACCCCGATAACACAAATTACATTCAAGCAGATTGGATCAATTGAAAAAGCCTTAAAGATCCTTGAACCAAATATAGCCAAGACACAACAGGTAGATAGCATCATAGACTTGTTGCAGTTACTGCCTGTACAAATCAAGTCAGTTCTAATAAAGTCCACAAGTATGGTGGAAACGAGCATAATCAGTAAACACTGACATTTTATGAACAACCTTTACCATTAATTAGGAATCCGAACCCACTGGTACCATTGAAAAACGTGCCACAAGCACTTGCCATAGACAATATTATACACAACCATATCCAACTTTCTAGTCGTGCAAAGGCTATTACTCCACTAGTCATTCCAGTGAGCCCAACTGGGATTTTAGTCTTATATAAATAAGAGCTGACTAAAAGATGCTTAAGAAGTTTTAAAAGACAAAACACACCCACAGAAAAAATACAAGCCTTAGGGTCTACAGATGACACAATGTCAACATTTTTCCCTCTGTTCAAATAGGTAGAGTCAGGTAATCAGGACCGACCAGCATGGGACATTTTAACTCAAACATTAAGCCAATCTATGACTCTGAATCAATAATCACATGAAGACAGGCCGGAGGTGGCAAACACAAAAGACTGGTCTTCTCCAGCAGACATCTATACAAAGGAAAATAAACTAATTCCTAAATTTAGTCAGGTGTTAGTAAAGGAACATACTTGCCGTCGTTCTCACTATTCCCCAGGTCTCACTGTGCCAGCCAACTCCAATTGTGAAAATGCAACATCATCTAATACATCTGAAATAGTTGAAAATATAGGTGAAACCTTTGCCCGCTTGGCAAAGACCCTCACGGTTATAGCATTATACAATCCATCAAGTAACAAAACTTCATTTAATACTATCATGAGGTCAGCGGATCTTCCTACTCCAGTACAGCCACCCAACACGACACAGGATCTAAATTATCTTCACCCACATCTTTCACCAGATTCCACTACACACTACATAAATAGCAAGTTTAACACCCATAATCCTCCGGGGGCAATCTTGACAGCAGGTCCAGCAAGTGAATATCAAATAAACAAGGTAACATTCAGCCTGCCTACGCGGGACAGGACTGGAATCAGTCCAGAGTTGAGAAATAAGGACCAGGTAACTACCATGTTAGATTTGACACCAACATACCAGCCTCAAGGTAAAAATGATATCTTGAACAGTCCAAACATTGAAACCTGTAAAATATTTTCCTGATCTCAAAGACTCATGATTTACTTAGTGTGAAATGGTTTGACGGAGATAACCAGATTAGAAACAGCACTCGGACCACCTGGGCTATGACATCCGTAACCTCAAACATCTGGGATAGGAAGGAAAATCTAGCTGCATGGGGAATCTTATTAACATAAAAGCTCAAGTATACAAATGTTTAAAGAAACAAAAATAATTTAAAAAAAATGTTTTGATCTGTTTAATTACTAAAGAGATAAGTCATTATAAGGGACCAGATAGCTCACCACAAAACACTGTGATAATTTAAGAATTATGTTTAAAAGGACTAAAGCCTGTGATTGACAGGTCTCTGTTGCATCTTTCAAGATCAGATAATACCCAACACTGGAGACATTGGCATTCCTCCTAACATTATTCAACAAGCATTGGCATAGCCAATAGGTCTTGCCTTTGGGACCTTATAAGAGTTTTGCCATGCAACAGTTGTTGTTGCACCAAGGATATTGTGCTGCATAACTAAATCATTATAAGGTCCCAAAAGTGAGACCTATTGGCTATGCCAATGCTTGTTCTGGTTCATGAACGTTTGAAACGAAGGACTGCCCACGGAATGGCGACACTTGCAAAAAAATCTGCTAGCTATGGCCGAAAATACACGGTCCCCACCACAAAGCACACTTTTTCTGCATATTCTGTAATTAAGTGCCCCCACGTGTGTTAGAACAACATTGCATCTGTGTAGATCCTGTTCACGCTCGCACACACGACCTTTCTTTAATTGGGTTCATGACATCACCTCGAGGACGGACTCGTGGTGATAAATTAATGCCAAATTGCTGGTTTATTGAATTAAAAAAGCTTGTGAAAAGGTGCCCCACAGTTGCAGAATTCTGACCCCAACTATGGTCTCTTGGGTGTCTCTACTGAGTTTGAAGAGCAAACCTGAAATCTCTAGAGTGTGGATAGAGATGTCACTATGGGTCACTTGCACTGACCCAGCAATGTGTATGCTGTGACATTCCAACCTTCTTTTGTGGCACTCCTGTCCATGTTTGTGTTCTCTACAATTCAAGAACTGCTGCTCAGTACACCACTAACAGCAGTGAAAAATCACTGGCACGTCAAGTTCCAAAGGAGCAGAAAGTAGAGACAGGAAGAAATACAATGGAAAGAGACAACGGGAAATGAAAGAATGAGTGCAGCAATGAATGACAAAAAAATAAAATAAAGTATATGAAATTAGTGTAGGAATCGCCCGAGTTTTAAAAAGGCAGCAAATAAAAAGAGAAAGGGCAAAATAGTATGAATTAAAGGACATTTAAAGATAAATAAACCAAGGTTGAGAGATGGAAAAAGAGGATGGTGAAGGAAAAACAAAGGGAACAGATCAGAAAATAATGGCAAAATGATAAGAGCAAAAGGAGATAAAAATTACGTACAATAAAAAGACATGAAATTAGAGATTACAGCCATAAGGTATCTACGTATAAAAGAGAGGAAAGGGAAACGAATAAACATAGCAAGTGGAAAAATAGTATAAATCAATGTTGCAGGTTAAAATGTGAGTGGGATACCACATGCAAGTTTGATGAAAATATTCAAGGCTGGACAGATAGTTCACCGGAGGTTATATATAGACTATAGATTACACATTCTAATATTTCCAGAGTGTTCAAGTGGAGTACTTACGACAGGAATTTGTGTGCAACTCTAGGATGCAAGGCCGTAGGGCCTGCAAGTCACAGGTTTTAATACCATCCATACAGACTGCTCAGTGGGGTAATAACCCTATGGAAGCGATGTTTGTGCAACTTTGGACCGCAGGGCTGTAGCCTAAAAATCACTGGTTCGAATACCAACCAGAGTGCTCCGTGGGGCAACGTACTTAGGACTGAGATTTGTGAATAACTCTGGGCCCAATCACAGTAATATCGCAATGAAAGAGATCAAACTCTGCCCAGCCTACGCCTCGCCCCTGCTCCATATCCTGCTTACAGAGGGATGTCCTTTCAATCTTTCGACCATGCCCAACGCCTGAAGTCTGACTTGGCTCCACTACAACCCGCGGCAGAGAACCGCAAAACCTGTCACTACTCTTCATTCACGGTTGTTGATTAAACCTGCTGACACATTCAAGCATGTGCCAGCGCTGCTGCTCGTGGCTTTATGGTCACCAAAAAAAGCGCACATCTGAATGCAGATGTGTTATTCTGCCTAGTCCATAAACATTTGTTTACTGTACCCAAAAATGTAGCTCTAAAGGCCTGGCGGGCCGGGCTCCAGTGTATACAGAGGTGTAATCCCCAAAGCAACCGAAGTGTCACTCCTACTGCAGACCTAAAGCTACGGCAGCAAACACCATCAAACAGACGCCCTTAAACACCAGTACAGACCTCGGCCTGTGACACTTGCAGCACTGCACTGCAGCCGCGCTATTAGTTCAGTTAAAATGCACGGCGAGAGTCTGTCACTCAGACGCTGCGGGGGATGGGTCGCGGAAATCGATCCTCCGCTTCGGCTTTAAGGGGCTGAACTCAACTTTTACAGACTGCAATGAATGTACTAGAGCGCTAGCTGAAACTACAGGGCGAGGCGCTGCAAAAGTAAATTTAATTAGAAAAGCCAAGGAGATTAGCACAATGATTTGACACTTACTCTGTGTCACAATTGCCATGATGGTACCGTGCGGGGCCAGCCACGACGACCCGGGGCATACACTTCCACTTGCACAAGGACGTTGAGTGGCTGGCACAGTGCGGAATCACGCACAGCTTCCGAAACAAGCATTAAACAAGCATTGGCCGCACGCGCTTAAAGTTAAAAAAAAAAAAAGGAAAAACAAGACAAGCCCGGCGGAGCGTGGGCGCGAGCGCTTGGGGGCGGGGGAGCGGACCCTTTGAAGTGCTCAAAGGAGCCAAAGCTATAGAGAAGGGAGGTGGGAGTGGGAGAAGCTGTGCACGTGCATGTGATCGTGCACTCAAGGTTTAGGCCAGCCAAAACTGTGGGTAGCACTTTGAAAATCCCACATATAAAATGTCTCTTCGAGCCTTTGGCTCAGCGAGACCTAAAAAGGTGGCCTTACTCAAAATAAAAAGATTCAGACAAGGTAAACGTGGTGGTTTATTTGATTTCTTAAAAGTCTACGGTGTGATTTGTTTGCAGGAATCATGGAAATGTGCACCACCTGCTTTAATAGATTTGACCACTTTTGAAAATGTTACAATCCAACCAACAGTGGGAAGGTCAACCAGCCATCTTCTGACTTTAGTAAACCGCTTATGTCTGAAAGGTACTGTTCACAGCCTCAAAGAAGTTTCTGGCCGTGTTGTTGCAAAGAACTCTGAAACCAACTCTTCTGATCATCCACATTTACCTTTCAGCTTCATTATAGCAAAACTACACAACACTCTCAGTGAAATGGATCACATTCTTGAAACTATGCCAATAGCATCACTCTTGTTACAGGGGACTTTAATAAAGATCTATTTCTTCTTGACCCGTTTGGTTTATCAAAAAACTCACCGGATGTAGTGTATAACTTAGTTACTCTCTCCTTAAATAAAAGTAAAGTAAAAATAGCCATAGACTCGACCATCCATTTAATCATTTATCTGAGCTGGGTTGCAGGTCACTTAACAGCAGACTAGCATAACCAATGTTATTTATTGACAAATATAATTCTACCATTGATTAAGCCCTTATACACTTTGCTTATTTTCACCTTTGTGAAAACTTTGAAATTATCCCTAGACAGGAGAGTGATCATAATCCACAACAAATTACTTTACATTGCAATCATGCGCAGTCGAGGAGTTCATGATCAGCCACCAATAACAATATTATGGAAAGTTCGATGGAATCAAGAATTAAGTTTTAAACTATGAGGCAGATTTACCAGAAAGTGCCTCGATGCGTGCTGCAAGCCATTTGGCAGCGCCGCACTGAGTCACTTTTAAGGCACAGGGATGCGAAATATTTACAACGATATGTCGCATCTCTGTGCTTCTCCCTGCGCTGGCGCACAAACTGAAGCTATGGTACAAGGATGCCTGCGTTGTGGGGAGATTGTTTTTGTTCAGGAAAGGTTCCCTTCCTGCACAAAAACAATATGAAATGCCGTTTTTCAACTTCTATGTGTGCCGCATTAACATACATAGAAGTTGAAAAACGTAATTGTTTCAATGATTGTTTATGTGCAGGAAAGGACACCTTCCTGCACATAAAAAATCATTAGAGGTGATTTCTCTCTTTCTATATGTGCTGCAGAATGCAGCAAGCATGGACAGATGAAAAAAAACAGAGGAGAAATTAATACATTTCTCCTCGTTGCGCCTCCCTACGCCTCCCCTGGGTAGGCGTAGCATTGACACGCATTTCCAGATTTACGATTCCTCTTAAGTCTGAAAATGTGTCTGGTTCCATGGGTGTTGCGTGGGAACACCCACAGCAACACCCACGGAACACCCCTTTCACGCAAAGTGCTGTGCAAAGGGGCCATATTTGCAAGGGAACAGAAAAGTCACGCAGGGTGGCTTTTCCTGTCTTTGTAAATATGGAGCAGTAAAATGCTCCACCGGTACATCATAAAAAGTGACGCACCGGTAGTGCAAGGTGCTTGTAAATCTGCCCCTATGAATATTGGACATTGACTCATTTGTCACTAATATACCAGAAGAAATACCAAATATATGGATCTGTGATTGTGAAAAGTTCTTAAACACAACTATTGATTTTATTTTGTCTGAAATAGGTAAGGACAAACTTGTAAAGACTTATGTTTATGTGTTTGATAAAACCAACAAGTTTATTGCAAAAAAGTTGCATGGTAAAACATTAAGACATCTGTTTAAAAACTCTAAAATCTAAAGTCTGAGAAACTTTGATAAAACAATCTAAATATCAATATTGGCAAACTGTAAAATACATTAAAATGACTCAATACAACAAAGCATAGATTAAACTACAGGAGGCAATAAAATCAAATAACAGCAAGCCAGTCAGTGAGTAAATGCTGCTTTATTTGGCACATACATAGCCATAAAAGGCATTAAAATAAATAATCAACAATTCAAAAGAACCAATAAATATCATAACTAAAAAATGCAATTAATCACATAATGACAACCCGCATACCAGAAGACCCCCAAGTCGATATACCAATAGACAACAGGCAGCCAATGTCTCCTCTAAAAGGGTAGTCTAACTCCTTAATCCTCCATTGTTCTCCTAGATCTCACAACAGCTTTTAACAAAGTACAGACCCTAGACAAACTTCTTGAGAATTTAACAGAAGGAGATAAAACAGTGCCTCTTTACTCTTCCTGAGTCCCAAATATTTTCGGTTTAAAAAAAACTTTAAATTATAAACAAAAAAAGTGCACAAAAACCCCAAAGTGCATCAGGGATTGTTCCGAGTGACCGTCACAGGGATAAACTGCCAACAGATACCACCTGTGAATCTGACCCCTCTTGAAACTCAGAAGTTGTACTACAGAGCCAGCCCTAAATCGAAAAAGGAGAGATCTTCCCAACCGTGGCAAAGGCAAAGTGAGATACAAAACATGTTCATGGTACAATTTTATGGTCTTCTTGTCATCTCACTTGCAAGTCTATGGGAATAACAGAGGTCTATTAACAACAATTTGGTCTTCATTTTATCCAATTTCCTAATTGAGCCTGGTGAGTCAAACAAGATTGATAAATTCAAGGCTCCACACATTTGCGTACGTAGGCTAGCCATGGGAAGGCAAGTCAGTTATCCAAGTGCAAGCAATCCAGAAAGATTTCTATGTTTATGTTTGCCTTGCAATTAGACGAGATACTAATCCATAATAAGAGAGGTGCCAAGCTAACCAGGTCGATAATGTACATAAGTGTTAGTTCTGAGTGCAGTATGAAATGTGAGCTATGAGGCGGCCAGTGCATTATCCACCTTTAGATATGTTTTTCTTCGCTATATAAGGCATCGGCGTTCCATTGCCCCATATACCCTCCCCATAAAGTGCTGCAGAGACCCACGAGCATTATAAGTGTTGAGATAGTACCCCTTCCATCCCTTGGAGGCAAGTTAAGGATAGCGCTGGCAGCTTTGCTGAGCTTTAGGTGAGTTTCTAATCTGTGTATGCCATGTCCCAGTTTTACTAAAAGTAATCCCTAGATAGTTAGCCATTTACACCACCCAATGAAGTTCCCTTAACCAGGCCAGGCGTTTCTTTCCGGGATGTGATTTACTATAATTAGTGACCAGATGTAGCTCACTCATAAAGGAAACAAAGGATTCTACCAGTAATCGTAGGGCCCCTGGGTTCCATGCCATTAGTACCGAGTCATCTGCGTAGAGCAGTGCTGGGACGAAGGTGTTCTTGATTTTTTGGATGACCCTTCCGATAGTGACCGAAGTAGAACACAAGTTGTTGATGTAGACCACAAAAAGCAGTGGGGCAAAGATGCAGCCTTGGCGCACCCCTTGTGATAACAGCAATGAGTTTGACGGATTCCCAGCCTTGCCCAATCGAGCCCTGACAGCCAGAGTCTCATTCTCAAACAGAGCACCCCAAGACCGGTTTTGTCCTTATTAGGGCTCATCAGATGGGTATATATATTGGTTTGAATGGCAGTGTGCAAGGGACCCACACCTGGGCCTACACATCCCACTTACAGCATTGCACTGAAGTATACAAATAAAAGTGATGGATGGAAACTTAAAATTAATCTCAGCCACTGGTAATTAATCAGGGCCGCATCCCAGCCCTCCAAATGAGGTGGTGAGGTAGACAAAAGAACGATCGGTTGGAATGCTACCCCAAATGATTGCAAGTAGTTAGACTTATTGCAAGCCTTCCCGCTATCACCTTTTGTGTGTGGCCAAGTGTATGTCCAGATGTGGGTCCTGGTACTTACTGTGACACTAGAACCAAACTACACCTGACTGAAGAGCCCTAATCAGGGCAAAACGGGTCTTAGTTTGCTTCTGTTCCGGTTCATGGAGATCCTGGCCTGGCAGTTTAGGTTGGACAGCTCTCATAGGAGCAGGGTCAAGACTGATTTGCGTACAAGTGGGTCGAAACTGAGATGGCATGGTGGGCATAAGAACAATAAGTTTGAATACTACCCTGAGCAGTTGTCATTGGTTAGACTTATTGCAAAGCATTCCACCCATCACTTCTTGGGTGTTTGATGTCATGCCGTAAGTGGCCAAGGTATGCCCAGACCTTGGTCCCAGTGCTCACTTTGCCACTGAAGCTAAGCTACACCCGACTGAAGAGCCCCAATCATGGCGAATCTAGTCTCGAGTTTGTGTTCCAGTTCAGGGAGGACCTGGTCTGTCAGTTTGGGCTGGACTGTACCCATTGGAGGGTCAAGACTGATGTGCATATTGCTGGGTCCAAACTGAGATGGCATGGTGTGCAAAAGAACTATGGTATGGTATCCTGAGCAATTGCTAGTGGTTAGACTTATTGTAAACATTCCTCCCATCACCTTTTGTGTGTTTGATGCTACATAGATTACAGTATAGTTTTTCAAAAAGTTGATTGGAGTAGATTGCAGCACAGACTATTAAAATGAGAAATTGGCAACTCAGTGTTGCATTTCATATCTGCTCCATACACTGGAACATGGTTACAATTTATCAACTAAGAATAATCATTCTTCAAAGCTTGGAGCTAGGACACAACCTTGCTTTACCCCAATGTTATTCTCACTATAAAACATGGATCTACCATGTTATTTACTTTCCCCATAGAGTTTCTCACCTAAACTCAGTAACAAATGAAACTCTCTCTAAGCGTATGCAGATGTCCTAGTTATTTTCTCATTGACCCATGTTAGTATACAACATCAACTGTCAAGATTGGCGGATTTCAATCATGAGAATGGTTTAGTGGTAGATTTAAATATGACCAAAATGATGACCTTTGAAAAGTGTATCAAACCACCAATATGGAAACTAGGATATTAAACTATCTAGTCAGCAAAAAACTGATTATTTGGGAATAACGATTGAAGAGAAGTTATCCTGAAAGGGCCATATATTAGGTAAGAAACAAAGACCAATCATAATAAAATCTATCAAAAGATTTGCTAACACTTATGGTGGGAGAGCAATTGTTCCATCTATCACATCCTTAAATTCTAAACGTATTCCCCTCAATGCCAGAATATATAAACAAGATCTATATTAAATGTACTGCAAACATCAGACTGGAATTCAACCAAACCTCATTATTAATTTGTCATTTCAATGCAACAAAATTATGTTTGTAGCTGTATGACTGAAGCAATCGAAACCTTGAAAGGTTTAATCATAAATAATGTTAACTTTGAAATGTTTAATTGGAAGTAAAAGAAAAACGTACCTCCAAAAGTGCTACCAGTGGAAGGCCAAACATTGGGCGAGGGATCAGTACTTTGGCCATGCTCCATGGGAGGGACAGGCACATAAAGAAATAGTGAAGCCGTCACCCGCTGACCAAAGAGAAGCAAGGAACGAGAGTAAAGCCATCCATCTGTTAGTAAGCTAAACGTCTTGCAAACATCAGTGCATGTGCTTTCAGGAGAGACCTAAAATCATGCCAGGTAGCACTTCTAATTATCTGCTGACACTACCTTAGAACCCGTGCTATCTCTGCCTACTGGGTGCAACAACTTCTTGTGAGCTTTTGAAATATTCTGGCCGCCATTTCGGAGAATTACTTTCAAAGCCACACACTAGAATTTCGCGATGCTTCACGTTCAGAACTCCGGAGAAGGTGTTCTGAAGATTTAATCAGAATACGAATATATAACGATATAATGCTTGAATTGATTATTGGGAGGCATTAGTAAAAAATACCTTTTATTGGAGGAACGTTTGGTACATGTTAGAGGAACGGAAGGCTATACATGAAAGATTGTTCTGAAGCAAAAATTTTATTTGATTTACAAGCATTGCACACTGAAGAAATTATTGAAAATTGGTGCAGAAATACATGAACTCCACATTAAAAAAATGAAGTACTTGTATCACTCAAATGTCAGAATAAGATAACTCTGAAAAGACAAGCTTGTTATATTTGATGCTTGTTGATAGAAAACATCTTACTTTGAGACCTGTAGGAGTGTAAACATGGTTTCTGAGTAATAACCAGTTAAGCATTATAGCATCTTCCTTATTACCCCAGAGCTTCCTTAGTTTTGGCAGAACGTGCCATTGTCCAGGACGGAGATTTTAGACATGAGAAGAAAACTTAACACAGATGCAGAGCAGGGAATACTAAAAGGAAGTGTATCGTAGCTAGAACTGGGATGTTGAAGAAAGTAAGATATACGTGGATGAAATATATTAAGGTTGCCAATAGGAGATTACAGCTACTACAATACTTTTCTCAAAACTACAAGAAACACTACTTGGGCAAAGCCGAACACAGCAGCTGATAGGCAAACTTAGGGGCATATCATCCACGGCAATATCGGCGATATGTTTATCGCCCTATCAGCAAGCTGTCGCTAACAGCGGTTAGCGACAGTTTACTGGCAATAGCGCCCCTTGTCAGCACGCCCCCCATCGCATCGCTAATGAGATGCAAAGGAGGTGTGCCTGACAAGACTCCCTTGGGAAAATATCGCTAACCCAGCTTCGTCATATTGACAACTAGGGTTAGCGATATTTAAAATCACGTTAAGTATGCCTTAACGCAGGAATTTAACATCTGTTAAATTCCTGACTAAGGCATACCTAACATGGGCGGTGGATTGTGTGGCTAAGACCACAGACCCTATCATCTAGGATATCACCGTTTTCCATCATGGAAAACGGCGATATCCACACTATCTCTGGAATTTTTAACGCCTCGGCGATGAGCGTTGTTGATAATGCGCTAACCGGGCAAAAAATTCCAGAGATAGCGGCGATAAATATGCAAGCGCTAAGCGTGCTTTGCGGTATTTATCGCCGGACCTTGATAATATGCCCCTTAGAGATAAGAAGATAGAGAAACAAATCGGAGAAAAGGACCTACATGAAAAGGAGTTTCCTAGTTTATGTTTTTAAAAGTGAGCGTGCGACGTGTCTCTTATTTTTTTTTGGGGGGTTATCTTTTCGCCCACTCCGTAACCACTTGGACTGGCGACGAATAATCACGGATGATTGTGAGTTCATGCTACCTCTGCATCTCAGCAGGAAGAAAAACACATTCAGACCTTCCTAAAATCCGACAGATGCATGCATTGAAAGGGCTGTACATGGTAAGAGGAGATCCAATACTATCTGAATTACCGTAACTGCTGATGGTTTTATTGGGCCGGGGAGAATAAACCTAAAGTAAGGCCATAGTACAGCTGTCCTTAAAGCTTTTTCACCAAAACATCTGGCATGCTCAAAAGTCATAGCTATAAAGAGGAAGCCTGCATGTCATTGGAAAACCAAGGTATGTCATCTGATCATGAAACTGGGGTGCCCATGGTGTGACCCACACTGTCCGTCATGTCCAGGCCAGCCCTCAAAACTTATTTAGGTGAGTCCTGAGCATCTTGGTTATCGGAGTGAAGATGTTCCTTAATTCATCAGGAATGGCCAATAGCGTCACAGAAGGTAGATGGTGGTTAGAGACCTTTTGCCATGCTGACAGAGGAAAGGACTCTCTTGCCGAACTCACCAGCGTGCTTTGACTCTCTACCCACAGGCACACTAGGGAACCTGTTTGAATTTACCTTGAGGGTGAAAGCTTAAACCACTAATCTCTCTTGAGAGTCAGGTGTTGGGTCAGGAAGGTTGGGTCCCCTGGGGCAGCTCAATGGCACCTATACACCAGACGATTTCCAGGGTGATCCGCGAAAGGTTTAGCCCAGGCTTCCATGAACGTTTCTGTCAAAGCCTTATCAAAAGGCACAAAGGACTCTGAAGTAGTAGGCCCAGGCTGCAAGATTTGTTAGTAAGTTTCCCTTGGTCTCTATGGTATATAACCTGAGATCCAAAACTTTTGCTGCCCTGTGCACTTCTACTACCGTAAAAGGAGGCAAGCTTCACATTAAAAGGATCTGGTGGGGAGTCCATTTCGGTCTCCGAGGAGGTATCTAGGCAAGACATGCTCTAGGTTTAAGTAGAGGCCTTAATCTGTGTAAAGACAGGGAAGTAAATTGACCACCTCATTATCATCCTCATTACATGGAGCATCTTGTAGCCTTTGATCATCGAATTCAAACACGACCTCGAGACCACAAAAGTTCTGACTTGGGTTAGAGACAGGGGTCTATTTAAAATCTGAAGCTGCATTTAAGTAATCTGTGATACTTGCTGCTCAGCCAGTGTGGTGTGCAATGTCGGTGCGTGGCGATTTTGTGGAATGTTGGATGAGTGAGAGTGTCAGTTGGTGTATGGTCTGAGCAGCGGAACGACTGCTCCTGGTGGGGCTCTCTGTACTTCAACTCTTGATCTTACCATCTTAATAAATACTACTTAAGCTACCCTGGAAGTTGGATCTTCATATATTTACATTTTGGCGAGATTTTTAAAAGAAACTGCGTGTGAGAACTGGATGGAAGCTGTGAATAAGTGAAACCTAACCTACCGGAATTTGAAGCCTGAAGTAACTTCTAAACGAGAAACCCCCATTGAAAATAAGCACAACGTGTGCACCAGCAAGCTGGCAGCCCTGAACCCCACCAGTGACCTTCAGACCGGTCGTGCCCAACACAGGCGTGCCAGAACTCTGTGTCTTACTAGAGTTGTGGAGTGGACTTGCTGTAAATTAAGCTGGTGCGGTACCATCCTGTCCCACCTATGACCTTTGGATTGGTCTTCCGCAACCGTGGTGTGGTAGGACGTGCCACTAGATTTCTAAGCCAGCTCAACACAACTCCTCTTTCTTCCCTCAACGAGGTCGCTCCTTCCGTTCAAGGAACTTCAGGTCGAGAGGCATCTCCAATCAAAACCCAACAAGTGAGTACTCCTTCTCTTCTCTCTTCTTCTTTAATTCCGAAAGTAGGGGGTCGTCTAAGGTTTTTCTTCCACGTTTGGGAGCAAATTACACACGATCCTTGGGTTCTAGATACTGTACTAGGTTTCAGAATAGATTTCACGGAAAAACCGTTCCAGTCCTCAACTCCTCTAACATTAAGCTTGACTCGGGAACAACATTCTATTGTCGAGGAGGAAGTAACTTCTATGTTAACGAAAGGTGCAATTCGAGAAGTCCCTTGGGCTTCCTTAAACTTCGTAAGCAATATCTTCCTCGTGGAAAAGAAGGACAAAGGCTGGAGACCTGTAATAAACCTAAGGAACCTGAACAAGTTTGTCACTTACAATCACTTCAAGATGGAGGGTATCCATCTCCTCAAGGACATGCTTTTAGAAGGGGACTGGCTAGTCAAACTAGACCTGAAGGACGCCTACTTCACTATTCCTATGGCGGAGGAATCCCAACCTTTTCTTCAATTTGTTTGGAACAATCATCTATATCAGTTCCAAGCCCTTCCCTTCGGCCTATCATCAGCCCCGTGGTGTTTCACCAAGGTCATGAAGGCCATTACCAAGTTCCTTCGGGAAAGAGGCGTCCGTCTCATTATTTATCTGGACGACATTCTAATCATGTCCCAAGACTACTCACAGATCCTGAGGGACTTAAAATCTACCGTGGATTTGATAGAAAGCACAGGGTTTATTATAAACAGGGAGAAGTCCATCATGACTCCCTCCAGATCTCTAGAATTCCTTGGCTTCACGGTAGACACTGTGAAGTCCATGCTTTTACTCCCTCGGAAAAAGATATCCAAGATTCGCAAGGAAATAGGCCATGTCCTAAAGTCAAACCTCCTAACCTTGCGGGGGCTAGCCAGACTTCTGGGCCTCCTTTCATCATCTATCCAAGCCATCTTCCCTGGCCCTCTTTATTACCGAGCCCTCCAGAGACTCAAAGGGAATGCCCTACGCTCCGGACTTTGGTACGGAGACCAAATTTATCTGGTCCCAGAGGCCAAGGAGGAACTCTCTTGGTGGCTGGAAAATTTGGGCGCATGGAACGGGAAGGCCATTTTTGGGACCTCTCCGGACCTGATTCTGGAATCGGATGCAAGCCTTCATGGCTGGGGTGCCTGTTTTCAGAACCAAAGCTCCGGGGGTTCATGGTCTTACTCGGAGAGCTGCCTCCATATAAACTTCCTGGAACTCACCGCTGGTCTTTATGCTCTAATGAGCTTCAGGAAATCCCTTCAAGGGAAATCAGTCCTCCTCAAAATGGACAACATATCGGCCGTTGCTTATATAAATCGCTTAGGAGGAACAAGGTCTCCGGACCTCTCCAACCTGGCCAAGAAACTATGGATGTTTTGTTTAAAACACCAAATCTCCCTAAAAGCAGAATACCTACCCGGCCTAAAAAATGTTTGTGCGGATTGGAATTCAAGGTTCCTCGTAGATCATACCGATTGGAAATTAAATCCAATAATATTCAGCAGTCTAAACTTTATTTGGGGTCCCCTAGAAATAGACCTCTTCGCAAGCCGTCTCACAGCACAACTTCCAATTTATTTCAGCAGGCTCCCAGACCCGGGGGCCCTAGCGGTAGATGCCTTTCTCCATCTCTGGAAGGACCTTCGGGGATATGCCTTTCCCCCATTTGCATTGATCCAGCGTGTCCTTCAGAAGTTGAGGACAGAACGCTCATCAATAGTCCTGATAACACCTTTCTGGCCCTCCCAAGCTTGGTTCCCGTCGACATTGGAATTAGCTTACGAAAAACCCTTTCTTCTCCCAGCTGCTCCAGACCTCCTAAAGGACAGAAACGATCTCGATCATCCCCTTGTTCTGAGTGGGACTTTGAACCTTCTTGCCTGGAAAGTGTCAGGCGATCCAACGAAATCACTGGACTTTCGGCGCAAGCTTCATCTCTCCTCCAGGACTCCTGGGCACCCGGTACCCATTCTAGGTACAACGGAATCTGGAAAAGATGGGTTCGTTGGTGCATGGAAAGGAACCTGGATTCCGTGGATGCCCCTATCGTGCATGTAACCAATTTCCTGGTAGAGCAATTTGACAGAGGTCTTTCCTACAGATCCATTAACTGTTATAGGTCGGCCATTTCCGCTGGTCATTCCCTCCTTAATGGTCGTTCCATTGGCAAGAACCCAATTATTTGTAGAGTTATGAAAAGTATCAGACTTAAGAGACCTCCAAAGCCTAAATATGATTCGCTTTGGGATGTAAGACTACTTCTTGACCTTTTTTGTAATTGGCCGGATAATAATCTGTTAAGCAACAAATTTCTCTCGATCAAACTAGCTTCCCTCCTTTGCCTTATTTCCTGCCGTAGGGTCTCGGACGTTAAAGCCTTAGAGGTATCCAACAGATCCTATGATGCCTTTGGCGTCAGTTTTGACATTCTTAGAAGAACTAAAACAATGTCTGATATGATTTTTTACCCTAGATTGGACTCTTGCAAGAAGTTATGTGTGTTCGATTGCATGAGAGAATATGATCTAAGGACTTCCCCTCTTCGCTCTCCTGGCGTGACCCAACTCTTACTTTCTTTTGTCAGACCCTTTAAACCTGTTTCTTCTTCTACAATAGCTAGATGGGTTAAATTAGCTATGCAATTAGCAGGCATTGATCTTTCTAGATTTCAAGCTCATTCCTTAAGGGGAGCTATGGCTAGTCAGTCCTTTTGGAAAGGAGCCAAATTAGACGACATCCTTAAAGCAGCTGATTGGTCAAGCTCCTTTACCTTTGCAAGACATTACTGCAAACCTGTCGAACACATATCAGATGTAGTTCTCGCTGACTACCAACATGCATAATGGCAGCCTCCGGTCTTGTAATGAAATTGCGATTCTCCTATTTCCATGACCAGAGAATCTGGATTTCATTAAAGACACGGAGGCTGACATTATCCCACCTCTCCCTTCCCAGGGTGGATTTTAACCTCTTATTCATTTGCATTATATAATGCTTTGTTTTATTACCTTACTCTTTCTTTTCTAACTTTGACTACTATTGCCTTTGTGCTTTTGCTATCTTTAATCTTGTTTGCAATTTTTGATTGTGGCTTATGTTATCTTTAACATCCGTTGTTTCTCTCCCCTTCATAGGGTGATATGTACCTTTCCTAATTTTGCTTACCTTTTCAGATAATTCGTCTTGATTTGACTGCAGTTACCTGCCTGCTCTGTTCCATGGATTGATCTTTTGGATGTCGCCAACTTTTGGACTTCGGTGCTACGGTGGAAATTATTTCTTCTCCTTCCTTGTTTTTCATCGCATTTAAAAGAGGCTGATCCTTGTGCTGCCGTTGCCTGGATACTCTTGTTGTTCTGATGTTCTTCTTTGTGATGTAACTACTAGTGGCGGCTGCTTGAAGCTGCATTAAAAAGATAATGCATAATGTCAGCCTCCGTGTCTTTAATGAAATCCAGATTCTCTGGTCATGGAAATAGGAGAATCGCAATTTCTAAGCCAGCTGTGCAAGTGTGTCCCTGCGTGTTTCACAGTTAACAGTGATGCTGTGTTTTCAGCACTGTATGTGGATTTGGGCTATTGGATCGTGCCCAGTGTGCTGACTGTGTCCGTGGCACAAAAGGAATTTAACTGCATGCCTGTGGAGTTGTGTGAACCTATTGCATAGCTTTTTTTATGTGACTTTCTCAGAGTTCGTGTTGGGAAGAGAGCTATATGGAAGGGGAAAATCAATACCCGTCCATGTGTAATCTAGGACTGTGGAAATATGGATTTTTCTGGTCAGTTATGTCCCCTATCTTGGACCCCAACGGTTCTATGTGCATGTTACAAGTACATGTATGTTCCCTCCAGTTCCAGTTATGAAGACGCAAATACATGTGCGTCCACCGTTAACATGTCCTCTGTCAGATCCGCCATGAATAGGCCGGATATTCCATTCCCAAGTATAAAAGGCCACCGGCTTTACATGGTTCACTTATGCCATTTTACAGTTCAGGCAAGTAGGCCCTGATTCTGTCATCAAACTCTTCTTGCCTTCTGCCTCTGAAAGCTCCAGTCTGAGCCTGCATCTGTGACCATGAACTTTGTCTCATTCTCTGCGCGGCTCACGAAGCCTGACATCAGCCTGCTGCATGCCAAAAACTGTATTTCACCTTCGAAGTTATCTGCTCCGATCCCTGCCCAATGCATTCCTGTCTAGTAGTTTAAGTAAACATTCTGCCAGCTACCGAGCAAAGGCCCGGTTTCTCTGTCTTCATGCAAGTAATTCATAGCCCGGTTACTATGGAAGATTCCGCCCTCGCATCTAGTGTAGACACTTAGACGCTTGTACACGCACTAACAGTCAGTATAGTCAGTATAGAATAAGATTCTACTCGAAGAAACCTCTCTTTTGGATAACTTAGTTCTTTAAACATAGGATGTTAGATATGATTTGGGATTAGGTTGACTTGACCCTCCAGACTTCTGTCGCCACATGTAGAGCTAAATGTCAAGTCCCCCTTCACCCCCTAGTTGCACGTCAATTACACGTCATGCTGCTGCGTGCGCATATCTGCCAAGTATTTCTGCTGACATTGCAAAATTCTTTCATGTAACCACCCTCTCATGACATCACATCTGATGACGTTCTTTAAACCACTCCCAGTTACGCCTATTTTTGCTACGTACAAATATATTATCACCACTATCAATTGTTACGCCTCTTGTATTTGCCTCACTGTAATGCCTATTGTATAAAAGTAATTGATTGTTAATAATGTATGTACTTCACTTCCTGAACCTTCGTGGTGATGGAACCTGGAGCAACCGATTATAATCGACCACTGGAATAAAGCCCATTCCGAACCTCTAATACCACGGATTCTGCCTCCTATTTACTGAGCTATTTTATTATGTTTCTGTATCAAATTAAGTCCCGGTAATTAAATTATTTAGAACATGAATGGCGCCCGAACAGGGACACTTTCTCATCTCACGCGCCGGCGGTGCGTTGCAGGCCCGGTCTCCTGCCACAGCTGGACGGACAACAACGCGTACCAGCAGGATTTCCTGTATCTCCCTCCGGTCAAGCGGGGGCGACTGAGGCTGCGATCAACACCCAGACGAGGCGGTGAGAAGTGCGAAGTATCCCGACCAGAGCCTAGCTGAGAGAGCAAGATCCGAGGTATACAGAGGCCCACCAGTTTTCCGAAGCCCCAAGTCGAGTCCAGTGTCCGAAGTGTTCGAGTCGAGTCCAGTCCGGTTCAAGTTCAGTTCAGTTTCCGAGGCCTTCCGTTCCGAGCTACCCGGTGAGTACCATTACTGGGGAGGCGTTCTGGCGTGCACATAAGTTGTGCCGGTCCAGACGGGTTTGGGTACACAAATCCGGTCTGCACTGTTTCAGCAGTGTATCTGTACTGTTTAGCAGTATATCTAGTATATCAAGTATATAAATTCAGAATAATTTCCGTTAATGTCGAGAATTATGTTTTATGATTAAGTTTTCTTAGATCATCAATAGCATCGCTGTTCATTAAATGTTAAATGTTAAATGTATTGATATGTCCTGCATATTGTGGTGTGAATGACTGTTCATTATTGTGTTTAATGTATTAAGTTTGTTCAAAATCAAGTATCAGATCAGTTTTCAATATGCCGCTCTTTTCGAAATTAAGACAGATCACAACAAGAAAAGGGGTACTCGAAGAAGCCGTTCCTATTCCTCCTAAGGACACTCCAGGGCACTTCATGTATCATAAACATGGCTTAGACGCTATATTATTTCTTGATTTATGGGTAGACTACACTAAGGAATTACCAGAAAGTCAGAGGTGGCCCGCGGCTGGGACCTGGGATGCAGAGTGCATCGTGAAAGTAGAGGAAGAATTATGGAAAAAGAAAGCTAGACAATCACAGAAAGACGCCATTGAATTATGGCGTAAAGAATCGTATAGACGTACAGAAAAAGCACGTAGACAGGAAGAGAAGAGTAAAGAGAATTCAAATGAAGTCCGAGAAAATCTATTAATTGAAGAAGGTGCACGAGTGAAATCAGAACAAGTAGACAGACAAAGAAATGCCCTTATGAATGGTATGTATCCCCTTCTGGCTGAAGGATTACCTAAGGCTACTCCAGGTATACCAAAAGACTTGCCAACCCCATTATTTCCAATAAAGGTACATCCTAAGGGGCATCCTAGAACCGCAGAAGATGTCTTTCTTTCCTCATATTTAGATGACGCAGCTCCCGAGTATGCTAATCCCGCCCCACATAGACCGCCTGCCAGGGAGGTTCAACGCCAAGATCCAGTACCCGTATCCCTACAGCAACAAGTTCTGACACAAGTTCCGGCAAGCACATCTGTTTCTGCATCTGTTCCTACAGCTACTTCTATAGCTGTATCCACACCTATAGTTGCTGTATCACGTTCAACGAATCCTTTCACACCCGATACCCCAGACGGGGCTACCGGAGGTGCTACCAATATCTTTTCTACGCCACCTAGAATAAATAAACTTACTTTTCAAGAGTCAGCACATTCACGTACCCCCAAACTCATAAATGCCCGTACGCTTAAGGAACTTCTTATAGATTGTAGATATGACCCTGTGCCCGGAAAAGAGGACGAAATGACCCTAGCATCATTACGTATCAGACGAGCCGCGGTGTATTTAGGGAAGTTACCAGGAATGACTGCGCATCTAGATAATATATACCATTTTGTCCAAACAGGGCGAGATCCTGAATGTATTAACAGAGCTATGGAATACCAGAAAGTAGAAATACAGGGGGAACTGTTACGTTTCCTCATAAATTGTGTGATCAGAAATCAAGACCGACCGGGGGTAGACCCGGAAGCAATGCAAATTCTTACCAGATGGAGCCAGAATATATCAGAAGGGAGACATGATAAGCAAAACTGTATAATAGCCATGTGCCGAAAGATCCGTAAAGAAATAGAACGCCTACACGAAGAAAGATTAGCGGTAGACCAGTTCGAGCAAAGCGAGGAAGAAGGATCAGGACTGCCCACAGGACAGCCAGAAACTATAGCCTATGTAGGTAGAGGAAGATCTTGTAATAATACTAGATGTCTTACTGACACGATACGTCCGATATGTCTAGAAAATAACAGGAATTTTCAAACGCCTAAAATAAATATGAGGTCCCCCGAGCATTCGTTCCAAGCCGCTGACAAATTACTGCGAGAACGAAGGGGTTATCATTTTCTTGATTCTATGGATGAACAAGAATTAGCTAGGTCAGCCGTTCATTGGATTGACAGTCCCGGAAAGTATGATGATGATACAGTAGCACACACATTTTTGAATCTCCCCCCAGATGAACAGCGTTTAGCTGGGATTTATATGATTCAACAACTTCTTATACTATATAAAAGCCAACATTCAGATCCTGGTCCCTTACCTGATATATTGACTGAATTACTCACGAATAGATGGAGAGGTTCAGGTACTAAGTTAATTAAAGAAATACTAGAATCAAGAAAGCAGTACATTCTTTTTATATTGCCAGAACATGTCTCACTGCCCATCAAGGAAAGAACAACGTATTACATGGACAGACAGAATCCCTTACGAGAAGTGCACCCAATAAAGGGCGAGGACAATGAGTTTAAACGTGTATATGTATATACGCCCATATCGAAAATAGAATTGTTGGAAATGAAGAAAGTGGTACCCAGTCATGACAAAGACCCAGCGGGTTTCCACCGAGAAATTAAAGACATGTTACTCATGGGAGAGTATACCTATCCCGACATTATGACAATATTAAAGGTATTAATGCCTGCTGGCATTTATGAAAAACTCAGGAAAAAGAGTGGGAGGTGGGAGACCAAAAGATAGATTGGACAGCATTAGAAAATGAAGAAAAGGCCCGAGGTCCAGGTTCGGGGCTTGGGGACAAAACTAAAGCACTACCAGGTTTACTAGTACAGGTACTGCCACGTTTATTAACAACGAAAAAGGAAGACTGGGGTGCAATTTCAGCCTGTAAACAAAAGCAAGATGAAGACACTAGTGATTTCTATGCACGATTTGAAAAATGTTTCGGTATAAAATAGTGGCATAAAAGCAAGTAGCGAATCATACCCACATCTGTTTGTGACAAAATTAGTTGAAAATTCCTTGCCCCAAGTGAAGAATAGAGTATTAAAATTCGAGAGTACCTGGCAAGGTAACACTCCATCACAAATGTTACAAATGTTACAGTATCATCACAATAGAATTAGAGAGGAACAAGATCATGAACAAAGACGCATGAAAGACACGAAAATGAAAATGCTAGTCTCCCAGACAGTTCCAGCTGAAGGACATAAAAAGGGTACGACACATTCTGGCGATTTAGCAGGACCTGTAAAAGGGACATGCAACTATTGTAAACAACTAGGTCATCATGTATACGATTGTCCAGTCCTGAAGCGTAATATCGCCACGGGTATTACAAAAGAAAGACCACGGCCACTTAGACAGGATCAGAATGAACAAGGAGCCTTGCAGCATGCACAGTCCATGCCAGCTCCACAACAGACTATACAGTTTGTGCCAGCTGCACCAGCGCTGCCTGTTGCTGCCACGCAAACCACGACACGACAACTGTACCAGACCGCACAGTATGACTATCCTGATTATCAACGATATGCATGAACCAGCCTAGAGAGGGAAGTTGACTTACCCCTTATCGAGATCCCTGTAGATCAAGAAGGACCTTATGTACATAGTGAATTATTAGGCCAAGACAGAAAATTTTTACTCGATACAGGGGCAAGTCGAACAACTATAAAACGTAGTGAAGTTCCAGGGGCACCCCTCTCAGGCTCACAGAATATTTCCCTTGGTTTTTCAGGAAAACCTATTGTTAATGAAGTGTCACAACCTCTTCCACTTACGATAGGACCTTTGACCCGAACTACAGATTTATTGCTTACTAAATCATGTCCAGAAAACCTGTTGGGAATAAAGACATTGAAAGCTCTAGGAGCTATAATATGTTGTTCTCCGGAAGGAGTAAGATTGTTTTTACGTGATTTTAAAGGTCATTACGTGTCTAGAGACATGGATCCCCGATTGCAGACTTTACCTACACATCTATGGGCACAAGGCCCTACTGATGTTGGTTGCATGAATATTACACCATATCGAGTTACACTAAAGGCAGGAGTGGTACTACCACGAATGCGACAATACAAGTTACCACCAGATGCTGTAGTGGCTTTACTACAAATCATTGACGAGCTCATTGCCCAAGGAGTGGTTGTAGAAACAGACTCCAATGTATGTAATTCACCGATAATTCCGATTCTCAAACGAACAGATCCGAAGGCCCCGCCAGTATATCGATTGGTTATTGATCTGCGCGAATTAAACAAGTGTATTGTGCCACAATTCCCTGTGGTCCCCGATATCTCATCATTACTGACAGCTATTGATTCCGAAGCAACATTCTTTACTGTAATTGATCTCAAAAATGCCTTTTTCAGCGTCCCAATAGATCCGGAAAGCCAATATTTGTTCGGATTTAGTTTAAATGGACGTAGCTTCAAATTCTCACGCGCACCTCAAGGATTTACAGAAAGCCCCAGCATCTATAGCCAAGCACTGAAACGAGAACTCGACAGTATCCACATGCCAGTTAACACTGCCTTGCTTCAATATGTCGATGATCTGCTGATCACCGCTAGAAGCGAACCCGAATGTGAGAGAGCATCACTGACAGTTTTACAATTTCTAGCCGAAAAGGGGCACAAGGTGTCCCCTTCTAAGCTGCAATTCTGTGTCCAGCGAGTTGTTTATCTTGGACACTCGCTGTCCAAGGAGGGAAGGCAGCTTACACCCGACCGCATTCAGTTAATAGCTAACATGCCAATACCCAAGACACAAAAGGAGGTACGGGCTTTCATAGGCCTCACTTCATATTGTAGGCAGTGGATCCCTCAGTATGCATTTCTAGCAAAACCACTCATTCAGTTGACAACACAGGAGGCAGCCACATCGACTGTTCTCCCTTGGACTCAGGAACATAGACAAGCTTTTGAAAGCTTAAAGAAAGCTTTATGTCAAGCACCTGTTTTAGCAACACCATGTTACAGTAAACAGTTTACACTCTTTATTACAGAACGCGAAGGTACTGCCTTGTCAGTACTCACACAGGAACAAGCAGGAGCACACAAACCATGTGCTTATTTTTCTAGTACATTAGATCCCGTAGCTCAGGCTCTGCCTGCGTGCCTGAAATCAGTGGCAGCGACAGCTTTAGCAATCAGACAAAGCGATGCCATAGTGTTAGGACATCCATTGACAGTACAAGTACCACATGCAGTGGAGGTTCTTGTGAATCGAACGCAAACACAACATTTGACTATAGCAAGACTTACAGGGTATGAACTAACACTGTTTCAGCCACATATAGAAATCAGACGTTGTAACACATTGAATCCTGCCACACTTTTACCTGTGAATGGAACAGACCCACTAGCCCATGACTGTATTGAAGTTATTACAATCACGACGAAACCCAGACAAGACTTGACAGATGTCCCATTGTCAGACCCAGACCTGACGTTGTATGTAGATGGTTCATGTATGAGAACAAGTACAGGAGAGTTAGTGGCCGCTTACGCAGTCACAACAGACACTGAAGTCATTGAAACAAATTGCATAAATACCTTGTCCGCTCAAGCAGCAGAGCTCGTCGCTCTGACACAAGCCTGTATTCAAGCCACAAATAAAAAAGTCAACATATACACTGATTCACGTTATGCATTCGGAGTCGTACATGACTTCGGCGTGCTGTGGCGAGAGAGAGGTTATTTAACTTCTCACGGTGCCCACATTCAGCACGGACCCCTCATTCATGCCTTATTAGATGCAATACATCTACCCACCGCAATATCAATTATGAAATGTAAAGCTCATACGAAAGTTACTGATATCATTTCTCAAGGCAATGTTTTAGCTGATAGAACAGCTAAACAGACTGCTCAAACTCAAACATCCGACATGACAAAGACAATAGTCCCGACGCCAACACATTGTATGACGGTTAAAGATCCTACTCTTGACGTAATTGACATACAGACACATGCTACACCAGACGAAATAAAGAAATGGACTGAATTAGGAGGGATCCAAACCGATCAAGGATGGATGATGAAGGAAAAGTCTGTGTGGTTCCTTCCTGATTCAATGGTCCAAGTTATAATTAACACTGTACATAGTCCTGCACATCTAGGAGAAAAAGCTATGCTAGATAGCATTCAACACATTTGGTTTAATAAACATTTACGAGCTGCAGCCAAACAAAAAGTTCGTACCTGTATGATCTGTTGCCAGTTCAACCCAGGAAAAAGCGTTCCCGTAGAACAGGGTGGATTTCATCCTCCTGATCATCCTTTTGAAGTCCTCCAGATGGATTATATCCAGATGGAACGATGTAGAGGATTCAAATATGTTCTCGTAGTTGTGTGTGCTCTTTCCCGTTGGACGGAGGCATACCCGGTTTCAGATTACACTGCCCCGACTACTGCCAAACAGTTGGTTCGAGAATTCTTCCCACGATACGGTTTACCACGTGTTGTTCACTCAGATAACGGCCAGCCGTTCTCATCCGAATTAATGAAACACGTTTCACTTTTGTTAGGCTATCAGTGGAAATTCCACTGTGTCCGACACCCCGAAGCAGCAGGTCTCGTAGAAAGACATAATCAGACTCTGAAAATAAGATTATCCAAAATATGCAGAGAGAAAGGTGTCGACTGGGTAGTAGCCTTACCAGTTGCACTCTTTTACACAAGAATGGTAGCACACTCTCGAACAGGGCTATCCCCGTATGAAGTGATCTTCGGCAGACCACCAAATATGTGGGGGACGCCTATACCACGCAAAATAACTGATATTGACTGTAACATGCTGACAGATTACTTGGCTTCCTTGATGGCTGCACTACAATCTTGTCGTTCACAGGTAGCTGCAGCTTTTCCTGACAACACTGAGGTGAAACCCCATGACGTGGTTCCGGGAGACTTGGTCCTCGTGAGGAACTTTGATCGAAAGACTCAGCTGGAACCTAGGTGGAGGTCACCTCAGCTGGTGTTGCTCACCACAAGAACAGCCGTGAAGATCGAAGGCAGAAAAGGATGGATTCATTCAAGTCATATCAAGAAATTTCATGGACTAAAATCAGATGTGAATACCACACCTTGTGTGTCTTCACCCATTGACTCAAAACTTCCTTTTGTGGAAAAAAGTGAGTCCGAACATTATAAATTAAAGCTCAGGCCCAATCAGTCGAGCAATTTGATTGTTTAAGTCCTCTCCAAGGTGAAGCGGTTGAATTGTCTCTGACATGTATCCCTTGGACCTGAATAGAGAAAGCACCCGAAAAATGTTGAAACGACAGGCGTACTGTAAATCACTGCGTAGTCATTGCATAGTGACGTTATTAATTTTGTTTTTCTCAAGTCTTTTAATAATTACTGCAAGTATATTGTTGCACATATATTATCCTATTTCTAGACATGTTTACAATGTTACTGCTGAACATTCTTTAAGTGAATTACCTCCGCTTGAGTTGTCTTATAGATTTGCACTGCGCAATAACACGTTTATTAGTATGTTGCATCATTCCCATCAGGTTAGCAATGCTACAAATTGTTGGATATGTGGCCGACTCCCTCCCTATCAGAATTATGAAGGAATTCTACCTCTCTTTCCATACCCGTTCACACACAACGGCTCCTGTGGAGCATGGTTTAGTTTAATTAATTCTCTAGATTCGAATTCTGCTATCTATCAAGATAACTGGGTATGGGGAAATTTGAACTTAGTTTTGCTTAAAGTCTGCCACCCTAACAAGGAGGGACTTCCCCAGAGAACAGGAACTGATCTAGAAAATGAAGTGTATGGATTAGGTAATTTTACGCTCAATCTTATGATCCTAAATGTCGAATCAGAAGCTACTTCAATTTTGCCCGCTATGTCAATATTTCCAGTAAAAGGTGAATTATGTATAAGAAAGAATGGTTCCATACACATGGGCCATAGTAAATGCACCACTGTAGTAGAATTTAGTGATCAAGGCAAGTCTACATTTAGAGCTTCCCGCCATTCCTATTTCATATGTGGTCAGACGGCATATGTACGTTTACCTCTAGATTGGGATGGTACTTGCTATATTGGATTCCTTTTGCCACCTGTTTTCCTAGCTCCTCCCGATTATCACAGAAATACTCATTTAGTACACAATAGAGAAAGGAGAGATCTCCCAATAGTCGATTACACTGAAACAGCATGGGAAAAATACACAGATTTCAATAAAGGTCTCTTTCCCTATATAGGTACCGTTACTAATAGTAAGCTGATACGTAGATTAACTAGAACCCTTGAAGCAGTAGTGAACGAAACTATTTCCGCCTTAGGCAATTTAACAGAAGAGCAGTCTGCTATGCGGATTGTTGTGCTTCAAAATCGTCTTGTCCTTGACGTCATCCTGGCCGATAGGGGCGGAGCTTGTAGGGTCATCGGATCAAGCTGTTGTATTTTCATACCAGAAAATTCGCCATCTGTATATAAAGCCATAACTCGTCTTCATAAGATTGTAAGCCAGATACACCAGAATCCAGGCACCTGGACTTGGTCCGGTTGGTTTTGGAGTGTATTATCTACCTTTGGATGGAAGGTCCTATCTTTCCTAGGTATTGGCCTTCTCATACTATTCAGTTGCTGTCTATGCCTGCAATGTGGACCAGCGATTTGTGGTCTGTGTGCCACATCGTGCATTCCACATCAAGATTTTCATTCAAGATCCCGGAAGAAGAAAGAAGAACAAATGATGCTATATGAACAGATCAATGGATTAATGAAGATTGATATCTCTTGACGGGCAAGTAGGGGACAAGGAGGGAATGTGGAAATATGGATTTTTCTGGTCAGTTATGTCCCCTATCTTGGACCCCAACGGTTCTATGTGCATGTTACAAGTACATGTATGTTCCCTCCAGTTCCAGTTATGAAGACGCAAATACATGTGCGTCCACCGTTAACATGTCCTCTGTCAGATCCGCCATGAATAGGCCGGATATTCCATTCCTAAGTATAAAAGGCCACCGGCTTTACATGGTTCACTTATGCCATTTTACAGTTCAGGCAAGTAGGCCCTGATTCTGTCATCAAACTCTTCTTGCCTTCTGCCTCTGAAAGCTCCAGTCTGAGCCTGCATCTGTGACCATGAACTTTGTTTCATTCTCTGCGCGGCTCACGAAGCCTGACATCAGCCTGCTGCATGCCAAAAACTGTATTTCACCTTCGAAGTTATCTGCTCCGATCCCTGCCCAATGCATTCCTGTCTAGTAGTTTAAGTAAACATTCTGCCAGCTACCGAGCAAAGGCCCGGTTTCTCTGTCTTCATGCAAGTAATTCATAGCCCCGTTACTATGGAAGATTCCGCCCTCGCATCTAGTGTAGACACTTAGACGCTTGTACACGCACTAACAGTCAGTATAGTCAGTATAGAATAAGATTCTACTCGAAGAAACCTCTCTTTTGGATAACTTAGTTCTTTAAACATAGGATGTTAGATATGATTTGGGATTAGGTTGACTTGACCCTCCAGACTTCTGTCGCCACATGTAGAGCTAAATGTCAAGTCCCCCTTAACCCCCTAGTTGCACATCAATTACACGTCATGCTGCTGCGTGCGCATATCTGCCAAGTATTTCTGCTGACATTGCAAAATTCTTTCATGTAACCACCCTCTCATGACATCACATCTGATGACGTTCTTTAAACCACTCCCAGTTACGCCTATTTTTGCTACGTACAAATATATTATCACCACTATCAATTGTTACGCCTCTTGTATTTGCCTCACTGTAATGCCTATTGTATAAAAGTAATTGATTGTTAATAATGTATGTACTTCACTTCCTGAACCTTCGTGGTGATGGAACCTGGAGCAACCGATTATAATCGACCACTGGAATAAAGCCCATTCCGAACCTCTAATACCACGGATTCTGCCTCTTATTTACTGAGCTATTTTATTATGTTTCTGTATCAAATTAAGTCCCGGTAATTAAATTATTTACCACAGGACCAGCAGCGAGACAAAGAATGGTGTAGAGGGGGGGAGGAGCCTAGCGCGCATCCAAGATGGTCGCGTGAGCACAGGGCTCCCCGGACCCTTTCTGCTCCTCGGAATTTATCCTGAGAATATCCTGATGTGGTTTATGGAATCTGGGAGATGAAGACCAGCTGAGCACATATCTCTTTTCAAAAATCAACTCGGACCTGGGAATCCTGAGTTGTCGTCGTCGGAACTTTTGGGACCCACCCGACGGAGGTGACCGGGGTGAAGGTGACCCGTGGGGCCGGGCTGCAATTGAACAACAGCGGCTTCAGCGCGGTGCCAGTTGCCGATCCACCACTTTCGGTTTCGGTTTTGGACTTCAGGAGACCAGCTGGCGGGTGCGCTCGGGGTGGCGAGGTGCTTCCTGGGCCTCTGCACGAGGTTTTCCTCCACTTGCCACTAGAGTGCCTATCGCCTCGGACCCCCTACACCGACATTTTGAGGTCTTCTTGCTGGTGCCCTTACACCTCTGGATTGGAGGTCCCCTTGAGTGACCGTGTTCACATGGGGGGCAAAGGGGGTCCCGAGGGGCGCAAGACCAAGGGCTCCCTCCGCGGGGGAGCGGTCCAGAGCAACAACATGGACCGCTACACCCAGGGCAGAGGGTCCCCTGGCGCTGCTGGCCTCCCCCCGGACGCTGCAGGGGGAGGCACGAACGTCTCTTCGGAACTTTCCCTGCAGGACATTATGGGCGCCATCGCTGGCATCAGGGAAACCATCGCCACGCAATACGAGGCCCTGGCCCGTAAGATCGACACCGTCGCGATTGATGTCACCCTGATCCGGGCCGACCTCTCCAAAACTAACGAGAGGGTCCAGGCCCTCGATACACGGACCTCCACCCTCGGTGCGGAGGTGTCGGATCTGCGGGCCGCGCTTGGAGACATCAGGGTGGTCAACGATCATATGGCCCGGCGGCTTGAGGACTTCGAGGGACGGGCCCGACGCAACAACATCCGCGTCATAGGTGTACCGGAGTCCTCCGACGGCCGCCCGGTTGACCTCGTGGTCGAGGAACTTATCCTGCAACAGTTGTCCCCGGCTGGCCTAAGTAAGTTCTTTGCCGTGGAGCGGGCCCATCGAGTTCCGGGCGGTCGGCCACGGCCGGGGGCCCCCCCGAGGCCTATCGTGGCCAAACTATTCCACTACAGGGACCGCGACGCTATTCTGCAGGCCTCACGGACCCACGGCCCGGTTCGTCACGAGAACTCGACCATCAATTTTTACCCGGACTTCACGCAACTGGTCCAGAAACAGCGGATGGGATTCCAAGGGGTGAAGCGTCGTCTCCGCGAGCTGGGCCTAAAGTATTCGATGCTCTACCCTGCAAAACTCCGAGTGGAACATGGGGATCGGACAGCCTTTTTTGACTCTCCTGTGGCCGCAAGTGACTGGCTGGACTCGCTGCCGGACGGAGGTGGCCGTCCCGGACCCTCTGCGGGCACCGCAGGTGACGGGTCCCCTTTAGAATGACTTTTGGTCCTTGATTTTGGCGTTTTGCACTGTTCAGTTTGGTCTTACTTCTTTTGTATATTGTGTTTCACCAGGACCTGTGAGGGGGGCGGGCGGGGACGGGTCCCTTTCCTCCTCCGGGGTCTTTTCGTAGAATGGGGTTAGTGGGGCGACAGGCACACTGCAAGTTGGGGGGGTTTTTTGGCCCGCAGGGGTGCAGGGTGGGGGGAGTTGGACTTGGGGTGGGGTTGGGGGGGAGGAGGGGTTGTTTTGTTGTGTGTTTTTTGTTTATAGGGCGAGGTATTGATTTTTGTTCACATCTGGGAACTGTGCTGCAGGCTGGGGGACCCTTGATCTATTGGAGGGGATGGGGGGGACGGGTTGAGGCTTATGTCATGGAACGTCAATGGGTTGGGGGACCGTATCAAGCGGGGTGTAGTGCTGCAATATTTGCGTCGTTTGACTCCTGATGTGGTGTTTCTCCAGGAGACGCATCTGGTTGGTAATGTTTGTCATGCAATGAACAGGGGGGGATATCGCCTCGTAGCCCATTCTGGTTTCACAACTGGTTCCAGGGGGGTGGGCATTCTCCTGCGAACCTCCCTTCCGGTGGAGATCACTAAGATAGTCTCTGATGACAGAGGGCGCTATGTGTGTTTGATTGGGAGGTGGGAGGGGCAGCCCCTTACCCTGGTTTCAGTCTACGTCCCCCCGGGCCTCCAGAACTCCACCTTCACTGACTTGGGTCGAATGCTGCTTGACCTTCCGGACGGCCTCCTGCTCATGGGCGGGGACTTTAATTCTGTGGTTTCGGGTGAACTGGATCGTCACCCACCAAGGACCCTCCCCGCTGCCCAGGCATGGCTGGGTGGGATGTTGGAGACCTTCGGCCTGGTGGATAGCTGGAGATTAATGCATCCGACCCAATGTCAGTTCACCTTTCACTCGGGGGCGCATGGGAGTCTCTCTAGGTTAGATTACTTCCTTATGCCCGCGGCGCAGACTGGTCGGATTAGAGAGGTCAGGCACCTGGCGCGGGGTATCTCCGACCATTCTCCGCTATGGCTTCTTTTTGACACCGGGTCGCGGTCTGCAGGGCGGATCGCTCCCATTAACCCATGGTACCTGCGAGACCCTACGACTCGCGACAGCCTGGTTAAGGCTATGGACCAATACTTCCTTGATAACGAGGGGTCGGTGTCGTCTGCAATGTCCCTGTGGGAAGCCTTTAAAACCGTGATCCGCGGACACGCCCTCTCCCAGATAGTGGTGGCTAAGAAGGTCAGGAGTGAGGCAGTGGTGAGGCTGGAGACTGACATCTCGGGGCTGGAGTCGGCCTTGGAGGCGAATGTCACTCCGGACGGGCTCCATGCCCTTAGCCTGAAACAGTTTGAATATAGGTCCCTGGTCACTGACGCGGCCAAAACTATGTATAGGGAGCAGCAGGGTAGACTGTACGACGCCGGGGACAAGGCGGGAAAGCTGATTGCGTGGCTGGACAAAAAGGAGAGAGTGAATCGTGTGGTCCCGGAGTTGCGTGCTGCGGAAGGTGTGTGTGTGACTGAGCCGGATGAGATTGTGGAATGTTTCGCCGACCACCTCCGGGCTGTGTACTCCCCAGTGACTGACAGAGATGAGGACGACTCTCGCCTTCTACTGAGGGATATTGCCTTGCCCGGCCTGTCCGTTGAGGACCGTGAGCGGCTGGACGCCCCCTTGTCGGCGGATGAAATAGCGACCGCGATCCGTTCCCTTCGCTCGGGCAAGGCTATGGGTCCCAACGGGCTGCCCATTGAGCTATATAAATTGCGCCCTGATAAGCTTGCGCCCTTCCTCAGTCGCATGTTCCGTGAGTCTCTCGCGGCGGGTTCCCTTCCGGCTGACCAGCGTTTGGCCACGATAGTCGTGATCCCCAAGGAGGGCAAGCCGCGAGACCGCTGTACTTCTTACCGGCCTATTTCACTGCTAAATGCAGAGCCTAAAATCCTGGCGAAAGTCCTTGCCAATCGTTTGTTGAGCGTCGTGTGCGATCTTATTCATCCGGACCAATGCGGCTTCATCCCGCACCGCAACACCGCTCTTAACTTGCGGCGTCTTCATGGCGCCCTGGCCAGGGCGGAGCTCCTCTCCGAACCGGCCGTGCTGGTTTCTTTGGATGCCACGATGGCTTTTGACACCATCGAGTGGCCATTCCTCTGGGCTGTCTTGGCTAAATTTGGCTTTGGGGAAGGATTTATTGGCTGGGTGAAGCTTCTTTACACGGGACCCATGGCTCAGGTGGTGGTGAATGGGCGCGTCTCTCGGCCCTTCGCCCTCGGCAGGGGTGCCCGTTGTCCCCTTTGCTCTTTGCTCTCGCCCTGGAGCCACTCGCTGCTTGGCTCCGCTGGGAGCCCTCGCTTAGGGGGATCCGGTGGGCCCCGGGCTTCGAAGATCGGGTCTCGCTGTATGCGGACGATATTCTCCTGTATCTCACCTCACCGCGGCAGTCGCTCAACGTCCTCTTTGACGTTCTGACTTCCTTTGGGAACAATTCGGGTCTCACGATCAATTGGTCTAAATCCTGCGTCTATCCCATCTCTGGTGGTCCTCCTCTCCTGCCGCCTCGGCTTCCGATCCAAATATCTCTGAGCGGCTTTAAGTACCTGGGGATATACGTTTCGCTGGACCCGGTGGCTCGCTATGAGCAGAATCTCCTGCGTCCACTCCGGCGATTGCGGGAGGACACGGCCCGGTGGTGCAGGCTGCCCCTGTCCCCGCTGGGTCGGGCCGCGCTGTTCAAAATGATGTCCCTTCCCAGGTTCCTCTATGCACTCCAGAACTCCTTCGACGTTATCCCGGTGGCCTACTTTCGGGAGGTGGAGAGCCTGCAGAGGAGACTGGTGTGGGACGGGCGGGCGCGTATTGCTCTTGCTAAGCTTACTCTCCCCTGGTACGACGGGGGCATCGCGCTTCCTGACATTCGCAGGTACTATTGGGCCTCGCAGCTATCGGCCATTAACCATGCCACGTATGCGCCTGGCTTGAATCCGGCGTATGAGATGGACAAGTTCCTGCTTCCCGGCGGGAACTATAACAGGGCATTTTACTCCCGCTCGGCTGGCCGGACCCTTACGGGTCCTACTAAGATTGCGGTGCGGACCTGGAGGGCTGCCACTGCGGCCACGGGCTGGAGTGAGCGACTAACATGTGCTACTCCTTTGTTTGCCTCCGACCGCCTGGGCAGCCTCTGGACTACGAAGGGGTTTGACCAGTGGGATACGATTGGTATCAGCAAAGTGGGAGACCTGTGGCATAAGGGCACGGTTAAGACTTTCGCGGCGCTCCAGGCCGAATACGAGCTTACGGACAGGGAGTTCTTCCGCTATGCCCAGGTTCGACACGCCCTGCTCTCGGTCTTTGGGGAGGGGACCAAGATCCCGGTTTCCTCGCCCCTCGAGGACCGCATACTTGACGGACATGTCCCTGACAGTACCATTTCTTTAACTTATAAAAAACTGATTAATCATCGGGCTGACCTCTTTGTGCGCCTCCGGGAGGCTTGGATGGGGGATGGGGTGGAATTGGACGACGAGGACTGGCAGTCTGCACTGTCGTCCCCCAAGGAGGTCGCCATTCCAGCCCGTCTCCGGTAGGTACAGCTCAAGATTCTTCACCGGGTGTATGTGACGGGTCCTCGCTTGGTCTCGATGGGATTTTCCGACGACAGGCTCTGTAAGCGGGGTTGTGGGCTCAGCGCCACCTTTCTCCATATCCTGTGGGAGTGCCGCGAGGTGGCGGACTACTGGCGCCGGGTCCATACGATTATGGGACAGGTCACTGGGGTTGTGCTGCTGCCGGAGGTGCGTCGCTGTGTCCTGAATGTGTGGGAGCCCAATGATTACAGCGCGGCTCAGACTCGGTGGGCGGCCCTGGGGAACATGATTGCCAAGAGAGATATAGCGCAGCTTTGGGGCGCCCAACGGCCGCCCACCGTGTCAGTGTGGAAGGAGAATATGGACTGGTGTATGTTCAGGGAGAAGACTGTGTATGTGGCCCGTGGTAAGCCGGGGGCATGGGGTAGAATCTGGGGGCAATGGAATGCGTATCGCGGGGGTATCTGTACACCCCCCCTGGTGGACACCGATATCGCCATGTCCCCCTGACCCTTGATGGTTCCTGGCACCTTTTGTAATAACTACATATGGACGTTCATCTCCCTTGACCCCCCCCCCCCGTCCCCAGCCTCCCGGTACTCCTTCCTTTTGCCGACTGCCTAATGGTCTGCACTGGAGTTCCCCGGAGGAAGCCTGACCCGCACTGTTTGCCCTTATGCCTCGCCTTTTGTTTCTCTTTTAGTTTTTGTGTCTGTTGGACTTAAGTCTCCTGTTCCTTTAGAACTATCCGGAGCCACTACGGGGCTGCGCCCCGGGACTTGACTGCAGCCTTGATAAATGTATATTTCATTCTGTACCTAGCGGCCGGCCCTGGTGGTTGTAGGCCCGTGCTTGTAACCGAATTATTGTTCAATAAAAATTTAAAAAAAAAAAAAAAAAAAAGAATGGTGTAGAGCGTAGGTGCTACTGAGGAAAGGAGCGACCAATGCGCCTGTGTTTTAAAAAAAAAATTATTACTAGTTTGAGGACTCACCCGTCTTCAACAGTTTCTGCTCATGCGCAGTCTCTTCTCTTGGTTCAGCGCAAGCCATGACTTCGGGAGCTTGTGGAGTGGTGAGAAGCTCTTACGCTGTCCTGCACGTGCATGTGTGGAGCCACCCGGATGCTCCTAGCGCATCTTTACTCCTGGTGATAGTCGACAATCACACGCTTTTGAGGCAAAGGCGGTTTGATATGTGGCGTTGGCGTTGCCTCGGGAATCTGGTGAGGGCTGCCCTTCATTTTTGGACATCCATGGGCTCCTGTTACCTTGGGTTTTATTTTCTTGCATTGACTTGCGATGGTGGTGTGTGGGCCAAGCAACATCCTCGCTCTTGGAAGAATTGCTGCTGCCTTTGTTTTCAAGTCTGACCACTATACTGCACAGTCAGTGTCTAAGCACACATGAGAATCCTGGCACCCCCATACTACGACTCTTTTTTAGCCACATTTTGGTAAAGTTTCCCTCTCTTTGATTTGCTTGGGGCTTTCTGTAAAGAAGCAAAAAAGGAATTGTAAAATGCATGGATGGGAGGTGGGGTGTTTCACGTTAACATGTGAAAGTTCAAGGTTGGGGTGCTTATTTTTAAAGTGGTTACTTTCATGGTTGTGGTGCTTCACTAAAATTGTTAACTTCATAAAAGGGGTGTTTTACAGTATGCTTATGGGTATGTAATACTTGTTTTTTGTTAGGTTCTTATAGTGTTTTCAGATGAGTGCACGGATTAAGTCATTTTCTTTTTTTTATGTTGGTTTAGCCAATTTCTGGTGCTCACAGTCGGTGGTGTGTGTGTGAGAAGGCTTTTAGGTGCTAAGTCACTCTGGTCTACCACTGTACACTGACAAACTCAGAGCCTCATTGTAGAGAATTGAGCAGGTTGTGAATGGAGAGGGGGGTAGACTGCTAAATATCAGATTATCAAGAGCATTAGCAAAGACGTCGGGAGAAACATCTGCCGATCCCTACCTGCCACCCTCCTATTTAGTCCTCCTCTCACCTGTTCCCCACGCTAACTTTCCATACATTCCCCCTATTCTCTCCTCTTCTCTACCCGCTCCCCCCTCGCCTTGTTCCCCAAATTTGTCACTAACCCCTTGCATCTCTCTTCATCACCCCATTCCTCCAGTAACACTGCTCAACCACCTATCCCCCCCTCGGTAATCCCTTCCCTATCTCTCCCTCGGACCCAGCAGAACCACTTTCTGTCTTCAACTACCCTACAACCCAACCCCCCTCACTCTGCCTGGGGCCTGTTCCCTAACATCCACCTCTCCTAGCTTACGAGACCTTTCCAAGCACTTCCTCTCTTCTCTACCCAAACATCCTGCCTTTTTAAGACTCCCTTCTTTGCTCAAAGAGGCTTGTTATTACACTTAATTCTTATCGCCCGAAGGGAGATATGCAAACTTTGGAAAGATCTTCGGCTCCCATATTTTGATAACTGGTTGAAAGCTTCACTTGGTTTGGCCCAGGGGCATTTAAATGATAATAATTTTAATATCTGGTCACAGTTTTTATCATGGGGCAGAGAGATGAGACTGGTCAAATGCCCCTCGGTCCTATGATTACACCAAGCTTTACACGAAGAAGCTGCCTGGTTAGGCCTAAAGCCAATGCAGTTGCAGAAGTTTGGGGTGCCCAGGTCGGACGGATGGCTTCTTGTCAGAATTGCAGACGCTGAATGGTGAGATGAGGACTAAAAATGTTTTTTTTTAAAAATAAAATAAATAAAAAATAAAGACTCCCCTCTTTAACCCTCCCTCCTCGATCGGCACCAATTTTCCCCCAATTGCGACCTCAATTCTTACTCTCCCTACAACATCAACAAAGATCACTCTTTTCGACTCCGCTCTCAGCCATCATCTGTCTCCACCTTTGAACCTTGTACCCCAACACCCCCCCCGCACTCCGACCTCTCCCTCGCCAATTGCACTGCTGTACCCATCGAGCCACCTAACTTACTGTGCTCAGCCCTACTCTCTCTGGAAAATAAGTTAGGATCTCTCATCACCTCCATCTCCCAGCTTGAAGCTACCATCTCACTCTTAAGCACTAAGATTTCCACCTTTCCAAACACCCCAACTCCCTTGGCAAATACTCACTTCCCCAAACACCCGAGAAACACCTTGCCCCACGCCCAAAAAAAGCCAATCACAATCTGTCTACTGCAAACATCACTAACCTACTGGCAAGTTACAAGACCTCGAACGCCACCCCCCCCTTCCACTTTCCTCTCCAAGTAACCCTAGTATCTACACTATTCCGACCATCTCTTCTGTCAGAACTGATCGTCTGCCTTCTTCCTCCCGGGCACCCTCTTACAAGAACAATATCCCCATCAGCCCTCATAGCCCAATCGCCCCAGTCACCAAAACAGTGTCATCAGAGTTGCACTGTTTGCTCCACAACTGCAGATCTGCAATGAAACACAAACAGGAAATTTCTGACACCATCATCCTTCACAATCTCGACATGCTCTTCCTCACAAAGACCTGGTTCAACGACACCTCTCATTCTAGGTTTGATCTTCTGTTACCCAACGACTACTCTATCTTTAGAAATGACAGAACAGACAAAGTTGGGGGAGGTGTTGTAATCATCCTTAGACACTCCCTTAAACTTAAGGCTTTTCCTAACAGCTTCCTCCGTTCATTCGAATGCTTATCTCTTGAGCTTCAAGTGCAACACTGCTCACCATTCAGATTCCATGTCATTTACCACCCGCCTGGTGGCTTCTCGTCTTTTTTAGAGGAACTCACCGACTTCATCAGCGACCAATGCTCGCAAAGTGAGACAGATCTTCCTGGGAGACTTCAATCTTCACTGGGGCTCGTTGGAAGATTCCTCTGCTGATATGCTGGCCACCTTTCTCTCAGCAAACGATCTTATCCAACACTGCACTGAATCAAATCACTCTAAGGGCTCAATTCTGGACCTTGTTAATTCAAAAGCAGACATGCTTACTATTACCATCGCTATTCATGTAGACTGGTCTGACCACTTCCTCATCCCCTTCTCTCTTCACCTATCTCACACTATTACTCTTGGCCAACCTAAAAGGACTACTATCTGGTTCAGTAATACTAAAAACATTGACCTCGATACTCTCTGTGATTCCGCTATGCTATCACTTCCAAGGCTGAACCGGAACTTTGATGTCAACGATCTCACCTTCCAATGCCTCTCAGTCCTTGTAGCCGAAATCGATAATGTCGCTTCTCTCCAAAGCAAAAGGAAAAGGCCTATTTCCTCAGCACCTTGGTTCAACAAATCCCTTAATGAAGAAAGGGAGAACCTGAGAATCCTGGAGAAACAATGGAGACAAGCTCCATCCACCACTAATCTGGCTACGTTACGTTCAGGAAGATCCAAGTACCACAAACACATCTTCCTTGAAAAAGCATCACACTTCAGAACCCTCCTCGACTCAGCCATAAACAGACCAAAAAAACTATCAAAACAAAGCTAAAACAGTGGAACCTTCAGATACCCAGCACCTATCCTGATGTCACTCTCTCAATATTCTCTATTCTCCCCTTAAATTTTAATGGGGATTCGCGTGCACACTGATTGGCACCCACTGACACAGTGCCTATTCCCTCGGGAATCCAACAATCTTACAACAAAGCACAGGTGCACCACAAGGACGGACCAAAGTTCACTTTTAGAAGAAAAACATTTTTTGTCTCCAAAAATGCAGATTCTTCAGAATATTTATTTATTCCATTTTCATAGCATGCTGAAAAAAACAAACTTCAATTCTTGGTAGGCAACCAACAAAACAGACGACGCGTTTCGTCCTGATGCAGGACTTCTTCAGGGCGCTAGTACTAGATGGTGAGTAAAGAGTTAACGTTCTTAAAAAGCCTAATGGAATTTGTATAGAGAGGGTTCTCCCATCCAGTAGAGTCTTTACGGAATCTTGAATCAATATCCACATCAAGAAAAATATAATTTCTGTATAACAACCCATTCAGGCCAGGTCCCAGGTATTCACAATATGATAATTGCAAGCTGCAACAGCATGTGTGGATCTCCGTCACCATCCATCCATCGAAATAAGGAACCCAAAAAACTATTCGACCTCATCAAAAATCCAAACTGCTCTCCGCCAACCGCCAAGCCGGAGGATTCTCCAAAGAAAGCAGCGAATTTGCTATATTCTTTGATGAAAAAGTGAAATCATTGGTGATCAGGTCATTCATCCTACCCCTCTAGAGGAGCTTAAATCCTTAGTCATTTGGCAGAACTTTGACACCATCTCTGAAGATGCCCTCCTCAAATGCATTCTTGAAACAAAGCCCTCCAACCATTCTCTTGACCCCATCCCTAGTGACATTGCCATTGACTTCTACACCCATACTCTTTCTTATTGGACCAGTCTGATTAACCTCTCCCTCAGTCAAGGTGCCCTCCCTGAAACCTTTAAATCTGGACAGGTTACCCCTCTTCTTAAAAAACCCACCGCTGATGCGAACGACCTCAACAACTTCCGCCCCATCACTAACCTCCCTTTTCTTGCGAAAATCACAGAAAGATGTGTAGCGAAATAACTCATCATATCAAGGACAATGATTTTCTTGACAATTTCTAGTCTGGTTTCATTCAAAACTGAAACAGCCCTGCTGCAAGTGATTGATGATGCGCTGTGTATACTCGATTCAGGGGAGTCTTGTCTTCTGATTCTTCTTGATCTTTCTGAAGCCTTTGACACTGTCAATCACAACACTCTCCTTAACACTCTTCAACAGAGAATGGGTTTGGAAGACACAGTGCTTAAATGGTTTGCCAATTTCCTTTCGGACAGATCCCAAATGGTAAAAATAGCAAACAGTCTTTCATCTTCATTGGCAGTAGGTCAAGGTGCCCCTCAAGGCTCTATCCTTGCACCCACATTGTTCAATCTCTATTTGGAACCATTGGGAAATCGCCTAAGTAAATCTGGGATCCTCTACCATCTCTATGTGGATGACACCCAAATCTACCTTAAGGAGTGCTCCACACACGATCTCTCAATCCTCAACTCTACTTTATTCAAAACTGGATGTTAACTCATCAACTCATTCTGAAACCCTCCAAAACAGAATTCCTCCTCCTCTCAACCTCTCTCTCTCCTCCTCCTGTTCAATCTTGGATGGATCAGCTTAATCTACTTGACAATAAACCTATCGTTGTCGACAGCGCAAAATCCCTTGGTATCTTACTCGACAAAAGGCTCAATCTATTTTCCCACATCAACTCCATTGAAAAGAATGTTCGATACCAACTGCGCCTTCTTTGGGGGATTCAACACTTTTTCCCGGAGCAAGACCGGGAGCAAGACCTTAAAACCCTGGTCCAATCATTGGTTCTCTCTAGATTGGACTACTGCAATTCTCCTCTTACTGGCATCCCCAAATCCCACCTTTCCCTCTTAAATCCGTTCTCCATTCAGCGGCTCGTTTTATATTTGGGGCCAAAAGAAGTGACCACATCACACCCATTTTGTTTTCCCATCGAGGCAAGATCAATCTACAAGACTGCTTGTATCACCCACAAAGCCCTGCATACTTCCTCCCCTCGGAAAAGATCGATGGCTCAATCCTTCTCAGGCAATACGGTGAGAATCTGGAACTCGCTTCCGCCGCAGCTCCGCACCACCACCTCTACCCGGACCTTCAAAACTGACCTCCAATCTCGTCTCTTCCAAAGACACTTCCAGAACCAATACACGCCTTTTCAAGTCCCTCAAGGAAGTTCTTTCACTATTGTAAATTTTGTATTCTATGCCTGTACACGTGTCATCCGTGTGTTTTTGAGTGACTGCCATCTATTGCTGTATTACACCTCTTCTTGTATCTCATTTGCTTCTGTAACATGTACATTTGTAACATTCTCCTCATGTAACGTAACTGGTAATAAATAATAATCCACATTTGTAAAGCGCGAACAATCATCCACATTTGTAAAGCGCGAACAATCACTCATAAGGGTCTCTAGGCGCTGGGGGCCGTTAGGAAGATTGAGCAAGCAATTGCCTAGAGTCACATGGTGCTGGGCTAATCTGCCGCCGGCGCCGGGGATTGAACGGTGATCCCCAGATTCCGGAGTCAGTCGCCCTGGCCGCGGCGCCACACCTCTTCCACTGGTCCTATTGTGAAGTGCTCTGACACTTTTTGGTAAAGTCCGCGCTATATAAAAATGCATAAATACATAAATATTAAATAAATAATTAAACGTCAACTGGGTTTTTTTTCAAGCTTTTTTTAAAAAAAATGTTAGGGAGAGGCAAAACTATTGCAGACCAAAAACAATGAGTATGTGCCTGACCAGAGCATGCAATTAAACAGTGAGGATGGACAGAATAGAACGCTGGACGGGAGATCAGGAGATTAAATGCTGAATAGGTTAGAGAGCACAGGAGAAGGAAGGCTCATTTTGTTGCAGATGTTTTACATATCAACTGTATGGCAGCTCACACCAGCCTCGTCACTGGCCTAGCTTGAATTCACCACTACTACGGTCAAGCTGACCATCATGGGGAACCCTTATTGGAAGAAATATGAGGGGCAGCAAAGGCTGGGGATAACACAGCAAGATCACCTCAGACGCATGGCTCCACCTCCTACCTTGTTTCATTTTAAGTTTGACCACACAAAGTGAAGTCATTATGTACACATCATTACAGTATTAAAAGAGCCCGACCGGAAGGGCAGTTTTCCGTTTTCTGGCATCCTAGCTTGGGAACACCCTCCCACTTCATCTGCATCAGAGCCCAAGTGAAACGCTCTTCGGAAGACAACTGAAGACATGGCCTTTCTAGCTCTGTCTTAGTCTGCCCCTGTTTATGTAGCTGTTCAATAATGCTGTGGGGCCCTGGGAGGGTAGGCATGTGCTGCATACATTCTAAACACGGGTGATTATCTAACCGTGTTCCCATCTAAAAGTCCAGTAACAAGCTGTCACATCTTGATGGCTGCCACTAGGGGTTCATATAGCAGACACTAAGGCTGAACTAATTACATCACCCACAACTGGCATTTTCAGACTGGAGCAAATATCTGCTGGCTGTTCAGGATACAGCACATGCCCTTTAGCAATACAGCCAAACAAGAATAATTACACATTTGTATTTACTGAACAAGACAAACATAATATTGCCAGTATTTACAGCATTACAACATGCCATTTTAAAATGACAAACCTTTGAGATTAAAACTTAATCCCCCTCCCATGGTCAACACTCACTCAACAGTGGTCACCTATGCCCAGCAGCTGGCCTTTATCATAGAGCCTAACGGGTTCCCCAGAAGAGTTCAGACATTACTGCAGTCTTCACTTAGTAAATATGCAGGGAACTAGTCCCACATGTCCTTTGGTCTAGAGGCCAGGAGAAAACTACTAAACATAAGCTTCTTCCAAATTATTGCATTTAAAGAAGGCAAGGCATGAAATTCATTTTTAGACATTTTGACTTGCCCAATCATGAAATTTCAAGTGTGGCCCACCGATAAAGGTCTTTATGCAGGTTAGTGATCAGTCCGGGGAAGTTGCTCTTGTATCTTTCCCTTGTGTTACGGTAGGTTGACCCCTAGTATCTAATAACTGTACCAGTCCACATGAACACCCCTTGTTGGACTGTCTCTCGTAGGCGATTGTGTGAGTCCGCCACTCCTATGCCTTTTGATGATTAATAATTGATTTTGAAGACAGAAATGTTTACAAAGTGCACAGTTCCACTAGCTATGCAGGTATCGTCCATTCTGGGTTGGTCACAATTCAGAGGATATCACCTGCAAACAAGGTGAGTTTATGTTCCTTGTTTCCCACTTTAATTCCATGGATGTTAGAGTTTCTCTGAATATTAGTTACAAGAGGTTCTATGACTAATGCAAAAATTAAGGGAGATAGGGGCGCCCCCGTCTTGTTACTCTAGACATAGGGATCTCTGGCATGTAGACTCCATCGGGTAGTCCCCATTGATCTTAAATTTAGTGGTCGGTTTACAGTAGTTCACCTGAATAAATATTTTTATCTTGGGGCCGATGTGGATTTTTTCAAGCAACTTTGAAATATACGGCAAATCCACCTTGTTGAAGGCCATCTCTGCATCGAGGAAGAGAAGGACCATCGGCTGGTTCTGTCTCTTGGCAAGGACCATTGGCTGGTTCTGTCTCTCTGCAACATCCATGAACGTTACTGCCAGTCTGGTATTATCGTTTGCTTGCCTATTGTTAATGAAGCCCAACTACTGAATAGAGAAGAGGCCAAATATGGTGTAGCCTGTTAATTAGTATCCACATGAATATTTTCACATCACAATTTAAGGGCGGCGATCAGCCTATATGATGTGCAATGTTTTGGAATTTAGTCAGGTTTCAGAAGAAAAGTGAGGTGAGATCTCTACATAGAATCTGTTAGAATGGCCAGCCTTAGATCTTCCCCCAAACGTTTTGCTGTGGACCACCACATTATTGTTGAATCTTTTTGTTGGCCTTAGGACTCTTAGCACTTTACCACTGCTAACAAGTGCTTAAGTGCATGTGTTTCTTCTACACATGCTTGTGATTGGTGTATTACCTGATTGATTGATTTATTTGTAAGTCCCTTGTCAAATGGTACCCCATGGACCCAGGGCCTGTAAGTTAAATGCTACTAGTAGGCTTTCAGCACTGACCGTGCCACTCACAGAAGTAGCCTTTCAAGCCTGACTCAGGCCTACCACTGCAGGACTTGTGTACTGCCACTTCGACTTGGCATTTAAAACTGACTTGGCAATCATTGAACTCCCCTGTTATTACATACAAGTCACCCCTAATGTAGGCCCTAGTTATCCCAAAGGGCATGGTGCTATGTAAGTAAAAGGCAGCTTTATGTTTTGCATATCCTGGTAGTGACGTTTTTCACTATTGTGAGGCCTATCACTCTAATTAGATAGCATTGGAAATTCCTAAATAATCTTTTAAGCTATAATTCCTGATCAGAGAGGAGTAGTTTTTTGATGTTTCATATGTTTGGAATGGTATTGTTAAACCCTACTTACTGGTGAGGTTGGATTTGCCTTTACTATTTTAGAAATGCCACTTTTAGAAAGTGGATATTTCTCTGCACTTACTGCTCTGTGTGTCTGACAGCTAGTCTCCAATACTCGTCTGGGCTGGGCTGGATGACAGCTACATTTGTACATTTCCTCTACACAGCCACAATACTGGACACTCAACTGCATACTGCTGACTCATTCTGGGCAGGAGTGAGGAGAGGAGGTAACACTTCACTTGAATAGGTAGTGTCCTGTTTCCACACCCCCTACATAAAAGGTACTTTTGGGTAATAGTACTGGATCTCTGAACCCATCTAATCAGACACTTTTGGACTGGTAACCAGACATTGCTGCCTCTACATCAGTACACTGCCAGAGGGACTGCCACAACTGCTCTGCTGTGTTGGACTGCTGCTTGTTGAGCTGCAGGAGGGACTGGCACTTTGCTGTGGTGGCCTGCTGCCTCAACATTGTGACTTAAAGTATTCTCCAAGTGCTTGTTGGCTTGCCCCCTCTTCCCTGAAGTCTCAGGTTCAAAGACTCCATCTTTCTGTTTTTGTTAATAACACTGCAAGAGTGGTTTGGAGAGAATAAGCGCTTTTCCAGCGCTCCACTCTGCACCAAGATCAAAATCTGTGTTGTGGAGACAAGCACTTTAATTTCCAATTAAGAAGTGCTCTGTGCACCGCCAAAAGACCTGCTTTTCTTGCCGACCTCCGGCATGGGGCGGACTAGCGGCAGCCCCGATCTTACCCTTCCTGTTGCTGGGGGTTACCAAGGTAACGTAGAGTCCCCCTTCAGATGCACCTACGAGAAGCAGCCGTGCTTACTCGCTATACACCAGTGCTATACGAAGACAGAACGCCAAGCAGGAGATCGCGACCAGAGGATCCCCATCCTGGAGATCATCATTACAGGCAGTCCGTCTGCAACACCCTGTCTCGTACAGTAAAAAGTACAGTGATTGTAAGTATCCATGTGGTCCCTTAAACTGCACAGAGAGCCCGCAGGTGGATGAATTTGCCATAAGTCTGTTGCGAGGGTCCGGGGGAGGACTCTTATACCACCCACTCTTGTGTCCTGAGGTGACCCCGCTTTCAACTATGTAACCTTATTGACCCAAAGACTCCTTGGAGCCCAGCTTCCCACTCCAACAGCTTGATTGTCAATTCGTGCCAGGGATTGCATTATTTCCACCAATGCACTTCCTGTCCTGAACCTAATAGAAGTTCAGGTGTTTCCGAGCAAGGTCGTTAAATGGTGCATTTAATGTGATATAAATATATTTTTTAATATACATATCCTGAAAAGTATACTTGTGATCTTTGTCGTTTTGGTCAAGTTTTATTAATATTACAGGAAGTCATTTTTCTAAACCTATGTGGAGTCATTTTGTGATGTATTCATTGTGTTACTGTGTGTGAATTGCACAAATACTTTCCACGTTGCCTCTTTAGATAAGCCTGCCTGCTCTCCACCTAGCTGCCTGACTTCCTCATTTTCTATTGCTTTTAGGTAGTTCTGTGCTAAGCCTGTGTGCTAGTAGTCTATCCACTTTATTACCCTTTTCATAATTTCTTGGCTGCTTCTTTGATTTGTATTTGTTAGTCTTTTAATTCTATGCAATTCTCTCAGGGTGCTGGCCGATCCTCCATTTTATGTTGCACATCCGCTTGAAATAATTGCAATTCTGGGTCTACTTTGTGTTGTTTGTCTAGGCGTTCAAATATGGCCACCTGGGAAATGAGAACGCCCCTAAGCACTACCACAGATGTGTCCCAAAGAGCAGAGGAGGTTACTTCGCCATTGTAGTTTTCTGTGAAATAATGTTCCGTTGTTTCTTTAATATGCTCTAATGGTTGGATCCCTCAGTATAATTTTGTGTATTATTGTTTATTATCCATGGCTTTGGGAATGGTTTCTGTGGTGTTACTAGACTCAGCAGCCATCATATTGTGGCAAGATTGGGCAGAGATTTAACATCAATAGTCGAATCGATCAGTCTAGATAGCAGGCTCCTAGAAGTTAGGAAATAATCAAGTCGGGAGTGAGTTCTGTGGATAATGGAATAAAACAGTCTTTCTCGACAGGGTTTTGGTGGCGCCAAGCATCCACTACACTCAAGTCCATTATCCCCTGAGCCAGTGAGGGTGGAACTTACTATGTCTAGGGTGGGAACGATCTGTCAAAGGTTTATATAGCGCGAACTAGACCCGAAGATATCTGGTATCAGAGCGCTTTACATAGCACCAATTTCATTACACAAGGACGCATTCATTTTTGTTAGGCATGGTGAGATTAAGTGATTTGCCCCGAATCACAGGATGTTGAGCGTTGTTGCCGAGACTCGAACCCGGTTCTCCAGCTACGACATCAACTGCTCTAGCTGTATGGCTACATCCTCTTCCCCCCCCCCCCCCCCCATTATATAGCCTGTTGTACAATGAGATTCAAGGAAAAAGAACAGCATAAAAATTATCTTTGTTTATTTTAAGATTTTTATATCCTTGTTGGGGCCACTGAAGGAGATAAAAGTCAATGGGAACGCGCCCAATTTACCCCTAATACCCACCTGGCGACCCTCTCTACCTGTGTATGTTCTGCCGATCTGCATAAAAGGATTGCTACCTCATGTTTTACGTGTGCAGGAAGCATGGAATTGCATGGGGTGCCAGTAAGATTGGAGCAGTTTAGTGTCTGCCTATAGAAGGTGGGTCTCTTGCAGTAAAGCAACATCCACCTCTTTATGCTTGAGCCATAGCAGGAGTGCTCGGCTCTTAATTGGAGAGTTAAGGCCTTGTAATTTAAGCAAGACTTTCTTTAGATATGTCATGGTGATAGATGAGGTGTTGGGCAGTGTGACTAGGACAATAGATAGGATAGTACTTAGCTTTGTTACAGTTACCTGTAGTGACCTATGCTTGCGTTTTGTGTGCAGGAAAAATTTGGGCAACTTTTGAAAACAGAAATAGAACAGTGGGATAATGGGTCATGACCAGAGATGAGATATGTGACTTAATCTTAGGGTCTTAAGTGGATAGTGTACATAAAATAGAAAAAGTGATGAAAGGAATTAGGGGCTGGTTCCTAGTTCTACTGTGGGAGCCCCTACCGCTTGCTCATAGACCGTAAGAAAACAGTTAAAAGCTACACTGATGTTCAGTCCGTTGGGATTTGATAGTCTAATGATTATATGTTGCATCTTTGTGAGTTTTAGTTAGGGTAGAACATCTTCCTCCGATGGCGCTGTTTTTCCTCCTAATGCCGATGCTGCTGAGCCTTCTTGCAAGATGCTCATGTTGGTTGCATGCGCCAGCCACCATCCTGATCAGTCAAGTTGGAGTGTGCAGAATCCTGAGCTTGGTGTGATGAGGAGGTTGAAGAAAGGCCCAAGATCTGACGTGCCTTTGACAGATCTCTCACCACATGACGCTTCTCCTTATAGGTAACAAGGGGTTGAAAGAGTAACCCCCAGCAATAGATTTCTTCCTTTTGGAGATGTTGATAACTTCGTGAAAGTCCTTTAGTCTTGTCAACATTTTGACTGAGAAATCATGGATAAGTAGGACCGTATATTTTTGGGAATGTTATGGGTTCCAGTTGGCGAGCTACCCCTAAGAGTTTTTCTTTTATGTGGAAGTAGTAAACTCAGGTGACTACATTTGAAGGGAGATTCCTTGTTGCTGATAAGTGGAATAAACCATTTAAGAAAGGCCAGGAGAATCGGGACGTCCTCAGCTGGCTGAAATATGTGGCCAAATAGGGCCTGAACATGAGTTTCCAAGTCCACTGAGGTGATTGTTGATGCAGTGCCCCCAATTCTAATATTCTTCCACCTGGACTGGTCTTCTAAATTGTCTAGCTTATCTTGTAGCAAGGAGTGTTCATGCTCCAATCTCACCAAGAGTATACTGTGATCAATATTTTCTTGGGCATGGTTTGCGACTGTTGTTTCTACAAACTCTAAACAGCAGTCGGTTTGGCGTGGAGAGTGATCAAGGTTAGACAGGGGGCTATTGAATTTGTGGCACAGAAAAGTGATATCTTTACGAAATCCCGTCAACAGTGTCTGGATATCCCTCTTTGGTAGCTGGTGTGTGAGGATCAGGGCTCTCGTGTGACTGGGATGCAGAGGCTTGGGAGCCCCTTAATTGTGGTTGTGAAGTATCACATTTCTGAAGCAAGTCTCTAAGGGAAGAAGATTGAGGTGTTTTTGTCATGTTGGTCGTCATAGCCCATGGCTTAGGGATGCTTCGACACATGAGGGTGTGTAGGCCTTCAGTTAGGGGGTGGTTGTCTCAGCACCAGGGCCTTCGCTGGGGGACCACGATTCAACTCTTTGGTGAGGGCCTAGGAATGGTCAGGGAGGGCCCCCTTTCACAGTCTCCTAGTCTGCCGCGGAGGCCCACAAAGTGTTCCTTTGCCATGCGGCCCACTCTATCTATCGAGGGAGTATGTCTATTGAAGAAAACTACCTATATCTTTTCATACCGAAGTTAGGGCGCAGACTGGTCAGGGTGACTCCCCTCGCAGGTGCAATCTGTCCTTCCTTGACCGAGAGTGGTGCCTTCGCCCCTAGGTTCTCCCTGGCTCCTCAAGATCGTGGGCATTGGTGTCTTCCCTTGCTAGTAGCTGGGGGCCCTCTACGACCCCCTAGGGCATCAGTTTCAGGGCCCATGTTGGTCAAGAATCATGAGAGGTGGGCTCCAGCAATTCCCTTTAGACAATTAGCCCGACTTTGGCCAGATGGGGGACACGATAGCAGCACTGCAGGTATTGGCACTTTCACTGCTCTGTTGCAAGGAAGCCATTCACCCTCCAGGTTGCAGTGCTGAGTATGCAGCAGCAGGGGTGTTGCGTTGTTTCCAGCCAAGTCTTGGCTGGTGATGGGATTCATGAGGTGTGTCACTTCACACAGCGCTCCACTGCCAATTATGCCCCTAGGATCCACCCAGTCCAGATTTGTCTAAGTGTATGCCCACCTCATCCTATCGGAATCAGGTGTAGGCCCACAGAGCAGTGCACTCGTCATTTCAGCCCGCCATACCCCACCCTCTCATCACCGCTAGGCTTGCCGTCCTGTAGTTGATCATAGGCCATGGGGGGTAGGAGGCTGCCCTGTACCCTGGAGAAGAGAACCCGAGGTCCACCTACGTTCCTGATCCCTTCAACTTACCTGCCCAGCTGTTTGTTCCTCCCGGAAGCCGGGCAACTAAAATCCAAAACTGGCACCTCCATTGAAAACAGTAGGGCACCCGACGCCAAAACAGCACCCTGCACCCAGCCGCCCCTCTGCCGCTGCGGGTGCACCTTGTGTGATACCTCTGATCCCCCTTTGCCTCGAGCCTAACACCAGGAGCTTTGCTCCCACAGTCTTGTGGCCTGCTCGTGAGCAGCCACCAACCGTAGGCCCTCTATTCCCCATTGGATAACACTGGGCCTCAGCACTCTGCACCCAGCCGCCCGAATGCCGCTGAGGGTGTTCTGAGAGTACATTCTCGACCCTGGGGGGACCCTGGTTCTAACCCCAGAATTACAACTCCCACAAAAAAGTACTTACCTGCAAACCGTTGACTTCATTTCCTTCCATAGGATTACATTGATTGCTTTTCCTTGAAAACTCTTTATAAGTGTGGAGTTTGTGTGTATGAAATCTTGAAAAACTGCAAATGTACTAAAAGTGAATTACTTTCCTTGTTGCCTAGGGAATGTCTCTGTGTGATATCTAGGCATATCACACTGATCAGCAAAAGTAATCTAAAAAAGTAATCTAAAAGTAACTTACACAGTAATCTGTAAAGTAATTGAAAAGTAATTTCGAACTGTTGACTTATCTGTAATTCAACCAACTGCATTTGAACCTGCCTTCAACAGTAACTCATTGCATACGATTTTGCAAAGTATTATTTCACTTACCAGCACCAGGCTTGGCTTGTTTCTAAAACAAAAATAACTAAATAATTTGATGAAAAACAAATTGGTCTGAGTTCAGTCTTTGAGTGTGTGTGACATAATGTGCTGCCCGAGTGTGTACAACAAATGCCTAACACTACCCTCGGATAAAGTCTTACTGCTCGCCCACACTACCACAAATAGAGATTAAGGTGCTATCTTTCTTTACCTCTGCCTACCTTTGGAGATCCACTGGACTTTGCACACTTTACCTCATTTTGTTATAGTATATACAGCATCAGCTTCCTACAGCAATAGTTCAGCAAATCTAATTATGAAGTCAGCTGGTGCAGGTTTATTGTAAGATGTTGAATCCAAACTAAGCTCACAAAGTCTTTCATGAACACAGTTTGTTCCCGCCAATGCCCAAGTTGCAAATATTGCTCCTTCTGGATGGCCCTTCTGGATCTTCCACTTTGGTCAGAAGAAGCAACTTATGAAACTACAGTTTGCACTCTATACCCACTATCATGCCAGCTGCAGCCTTAGGAGCCAAGATTCTCTCCTCTACTAGCAATTCCTGCCACCCTGCTGATCTAGCCATGCCTGTACAGAAATGGCATGTTTTTTTGTTTACCATCAATTTTATTTTTAAGAAAGAATGAAAGGGCCAGGCCCAAGTATGTGTTTTGTTCCAAGGTTCACTGAGCCATGCACTTACAGATAACCCACTATTAAACTGTGTACATGTATGATGCACCTGAGTTTAGGGTTTGATTAACAGTGTGCATCTCTGTACAATAATAAAGTATGTAGCTAGAAAGAGTGAAAAGAAGCAGCGGCCAGAATTCAGTAGATTTTTATTTATGTTAACTTGTTTGAGACCATACCCCCTGCAGTGGTCTGCAAATGATATCCCACCTTGGTATTCCTAAAGTGCACAACTTAAACTATATTCCTTTCACAGTGCCAGATCAATCATTTTTTGCGCACATCAATTTTATGGGCTGATGGAACAGAACAATCCTTTTAAAAGGTAGAATACACTTGTGTTTTATTTGTTTCAGTTTTCAAACATCTTCATATTCAGAAGCTTTCAGTGAAGAGATTTTGAGCATTTTTGTCCATCCCCACTTTGAGTAACAGTCATTATTATGCACAAATATTTTAGTACGTTTTTACATGAAATTATTTTCCAACAACAATTATGATGCTAAAGGGATTGCTGGAAACAGTATTAAGAAAGCAGTTATTTCTGGTCCCTCATCCACCCACACTAAAAAAAATTACAATTATATTTGGTTGTTTTTCATGGATACCATACAGCCAAAATGTTATCACACCATTTAATACATTGTTTACTTTATGTATTACAAAAATAATAACGGTTTGTTAAATAAAACATCTATTTTATCAGTACGTTTGCAGTACAATCACTATATATAAATATCATATAGCCAACTGTAATTCTTTGGTACAGGGTAGTACCACAGAACTTAACAACATCCCACATTAGAACTCTACTCCATAACTGCATGTATAAATTTGTACACATATGCTAGTATTTAAACCCCTTTCGTAACAACTTATATTGAGAAATTTAAGTAGTGACTTTTCATACTGTGAAAAACATACTGGTACAATAATCAAGACAGAACTGACAATTTCAAATTAAAGTTTTCTAAATCTACACCAATGTAATATACTATAAAGAACTAATAAGTATAAATAGTACCCAATTTTCATTAATTTACAACAAAATGTACTCTTTGGAAGTTAATTTCTAACCATTATTTTATTGCTGAAGTAGTAAAAACAAAGTTTTCAGTGTAACAAAACCGGGAAATTCAGGAAAATCGAACAGCATAACAATGTCCTTGTGCTGTCACGCATCCAGGACCCACACTAAGTGGTATTTTTTAGAGGGTAACCAAAGACATAAGCAAATCATTATTTATAATTAAACCTGATGATATTCCTTTCTAAAATAAAAACATCTGAGTATTTCAGGCTCCTTATGCACTGAGAATTTACAGTTCCTTACAACTAGGCACTGTGAAAGCAGAGGTATAAAATACTTTGTGATGATTAAAAAAAAAGAGTGAAAAATCATTCACACCTGTATGGGGTGTTAATACACTGCAGTTAATTGTAATTATCTGAAGACCGTTTAAGGAGGATGTTAGTTATATTTGAGGAGGCCGGCAACTCAAGAACTCCACACTTGTTCAAATAGCGTAATACATGCTAAATCATAATCACTATCTTCATATTCTTCAATTTCTTCTCTTAAAAAATGTGTGGTGTGTAGAAGTATACAATTCACCACAGCACATTCCCCTGAGTCACAATTTCAATGCACACTATTTTTTTTAATTAGGGCATACATGAACTATACCACAGTTCATGACATTGCTAAACCTATATTCCTTTTGTTGAAAAAATGTGTTGCTCTTATGAATATATTCATAAAACAATATAACCATCTTGCAAGCTATACTTTGTTCCTGGATAGACTGAAGATAAAACATATCCAAGAAAAAGTGCTTAATCATAAGGGTTGAAGAATATACTTTTTAAAGTGAACACATTTTTGAAAAGTTTGCTTGACTTCCAAAATCAAAGTGCTATGTCAAAATTAAAAAAACTTTATGAAAATAATAAGACATTTTTAATTTACAAATGCTTATATTCTATAATAGAAATAGAGCTCAATTAATCAATAATCTGCATTTTCTCACCAGAATAGCTATGCATACAGCTAACTTCTCAAAGTATATTTGGCTGGAGCGGGGAGTAAATAATGATGTTGACAGCACCAACAGTATAAGATTAATAATCATAATGTGAATGTTGGAGCAGGGACGATTTGAGGAGAAAAAGGGGTTAAAAACTCAGACAGGGAAGAGGCATATTTATATTCTCAACAGTGCTTTTTTTTTTTAACTCTGACTTTAGCTACCCCCTAAAAAACAGTCATAGTGATCTTGCCGCCCTTTGCATGAGAGAACTAATCATAGTTCCACCATCTACATCTATATTACTAATAGCAGTAGCGATATAGGAGCCATTAGTTCAACCAGCTTTGAATGACTATCTTTAGTTGGATGTGAAAACCAATTGTACTGTCCAGGGCTTTAGGTACAAATGCTGTAAGAGAATCCCATATGAGTGGTTCATTCTATAATCAGGTGTGTATAAACATTATTTTGCTTATAGATTGTGGTTACAGTTCATACTCAGTAGAATAGTGCTGAAATTGTCTTAACATTTCAAAACAAAAACTAAAATCTTTCCACAATAACTGCCTAACAATCATAATTGTTCCGCGTACCTGAGGTTGATAACAGCAGCCTCCTTTTTGATATTGAAGTGGTAAAAATGGCAAGACATGCCATCCTTTTGCTTTACAGAAAGCAACATGTCCATGAATTTGGTGTTCTGATTGCTTAAAGTGTTAAACTATGAAAGATAACTGTACAATAGAAAGCAGGATTTCACATCTCGTTCTAAGAACTTTGTATCACTGCATTATATACAAATGGTAACATTACTTCATTTCTGTTAGAGGCACTTCTAATGCTACATTCAATTATCTACAACAAAGGATTTGAAGGTAACAGTGCACATCATACTTTGTTTCTTTCCTATGACCCACCAGGGAGCTCATAACCACCAATATAAAGATCTATCTCTATAGGTGTGAACTTGCTCTAAACAGACACTTTGATTAAGGAGCCCCACCTGAAGAAAATGGAACAGATACATTTCAAAGTAAAAAATGATTCTCAGTTTGCCAACATAGTGCAAAATGTTCTCATCAAAAAAATGTAACACACAAAGAATCACTGTTTCGTACTGTGTGTCAGAGCATATCATGCTTCTTCACTTGGCAAGTAGGCAACACAATTCAGATACAACTTGTGCTGTGATATGGATGCACTTAGCATGTGGCTGTGCTTTTCCCAAAATTTGCATAATCGTTTTAAAAATGTATATACAGTGATATGTAAAGTGGGAAAGCAGAACAAAGAATTAGACTATGCACTATTTATCACACAAAAGAAGTAAAATACTTGCATCTACAGAGCAACAGGGAACATTTGCATGGTCCTACAAACAAGTATTTCAGTTATTAGAAAATCTCCGACAACATCTTTACAAAAATAGGAGAAATACATGTAAAACAATTTAGCACTTTGAAAACTAAAGCTTGTAATGCTTCACAGAATAAAACCTTCTGCATTGAGACTCAAAACTACCCTTTGAAATACTTACCACTTACTTTGCATACTTCAACAAATGTCACCTGCCTGTGGTTACTATTGTGTTCAGTCCAATAGGCAAATAAAAATACCTGTATTAAAAACACACCGCAAACTAAGTAAAAAATAAATCTTTTTAGAGGGTGTTAGTAGCTAGTGTACTTGCCCAAACAGAAAGTTCTATTTTGTAGAATGTAGCAGAACTACAAAAAAAGTCACTAAAAGTAGCTGACATGTAAATGTCTATAGCAAACCAAAAAAAAGTTAGCCCCTTTTTAAATAATAAAAGATCTATTCATTTAGCTTTTACATACATGTGCAAAACTACGTTATTATTTTATAAAATATAGCTTTGAATGCAGCAGTTGGCATTGTAAATTTCAAGAGAACATCTTGGTCTACAGTTTTTTACATTTGTCTCCAACATAGGTGTCCCCTTTCTGTCAGCTCAATCCTCATTTGCAAGTGTTTCAGTGGAAAGCCATATTTTGGCACCACTCAAAAATTTGCTTAAGGGTGTCCCCAAAATACTTCGTCGGCATAGGTTTCCCACAGGGGAAAACGGGAATGAGGAGGAAAGAATGTCTGTGTTTCCACAAGTGCCATTTAATCCGTCAGCTCTAAAGTACATCCTGCTTTGTTCCATTTCAAGAGCTCTGGCAGGTATTGGGCTACTTCTGTACTGTCTAATATTTTTGTACAGTTTTTCAATCTCATCAGCCAGTAAAGATATTTTCTGAAAGGCAGTGATGAAGCCACCATTATTAATTTGAGCCTCTGGAACCCAACGGAGGTAGCATAATTTCCATAGTTTTATGTTTATTCCAAAAAGCTGTGGTAGTAGAACACCATGGAGATTCACTGGCTTTGAAAACCACTCTCTGAAATACTGGTCCATTTCGCTGACCTGTGTGCCATTTTGCAGAAGGAATTCTGGTTTGAGCTTTAGTATCAGTGAATTTCGTCTTGGAAGAAATTCTTGTTCGCTGATCAGCCCATTTTTAAATGAAGGAGGCATTCCTCTTAATGTTGAGCTATAGTTTTTCTGTAGAAAAAGACAAAATAAGCAATAGAGAGATTAGCTTTTTCACCTTTAATGGCTAGAAGAAAGAAATGATTGACCCCTAAAAATGAGTAATTTGAGGAAAAGTGGCATAATGAATTGGAGTATGATGATTTAGATAAATGAACAAATAAATGTAATTGTATATTCAACGAAACCAGTAGCAACATATCAAAAAACCAGGCCATTTTTTTGTGCGTAATCTCAGAAATAGTATAAAACATTGGGGAATGGGAATGAAAATAAAGAAAACAACCTCGTCTGTATCAATGAACAATAAAACAAGCCCATCAGATAAGGAGGACGATTTCCAATTTAGAGATCACATGGGACTCCTGAACCGGTGTAACATAGAATGTACTCTGGTGTAAGGTAGGCATCTATCTACAAGACCGAGGGAGGGGGTACCTGCTATATAGAAGCCAACAACTCCTCAATCTCATTACTGGGCAACTATGAATAAAAAGAAGTGTAATACACATTAATCCATGGGTGCGTTGTTAACATGGCTCATACTATGTATTTTTTAGTAGTTAAGAACAATAAGTTCAATTGTATGGGTTTTCAACTGTACAACCGTACTAGTGGCTCTTTTACACACTTCATAACAATATTTGTTTTGTTTGTTTATTGTCATTGGGACAAGTGCAATGCCTACATAATTTAAAACCGTATTCAGATAAAAGAAAAAAAGATTTTCCTTTAATAGTTACAGATGTTACCAGATAACAGATTAAAACCAACAGGCATGTGGGTCACTCTGGTCAATGTTCCTGGTCTTACGCAAGTACTAGTGATACTTGCCTTTCTTAAAGACCAATACACCCTTGTAGATAGTAAATTAAAGTCTTAAAAAAAGGGATACAATCTCACTCTTACTTCATTTAGCAGATAATGTGCATACAACAGAATCAAGGACAAGCAGTCTTTCAGTAGTCAATATTGCTGCGTAAGGCCTTTCAGTCAGGTTGATGAATTGCTATAACTGCTTTGTCCTTTTTTAAGCTTCAGAATCTTCCTAAAAAATTATGGCTGACGCTTGGGTCTGATCACACAAGTACTCTTCAAGGTAAAAAAATATATATATTTTTCCAAATTCAGAAATTAATATAGATGCTACATCTAGTATTGCACAACTATGATCAACTTGTAATGGTTACCAGTTAACTTCAGGCTCGAGTCCATCAACTGCATATGCCAACCCATAAACTAGGAGTGGATCAGAGTTAAAGGATCACATCCTTCTGTGGCTCCCAAGTGGAAACTAGTCCCATTTAATGTACTGAATCATCAGAAGTTTAACTGAACAAGCTATACATCCCAACAGCTAAGAATGAAAATTTACCTATGTATCAGAAATGAAATTGAAGTAATATGGTTTAAGTGAAGCTGTATTGGAAACCGAAACTGCTAACAGAAATGATGGAAAGACTAACTAGCAAGAGGGAGTAAAAAGGTTTTTCTCACGTCATCCACTTTTCTAAGGATAGAAACAGAGTTGAAGTACAACAAAGCTGAGAAACTGTTGGTGCAAAATTAAGATCATTTCTGGTGGGTGTCTTATGTGGCAACGATTAGTGAAAACGAAGGGAAATGGTATAACTCACAAAACAACAAAATGCACCAGTTCCATTTGTTCTCTTTGTTTATAACCTGCAACTGAGGACTCAAATGAAGGCAAGAGCCATCATCATATTAACAAGGCTCAATTACCCTGTCTCTCAGTTGAACAGACTGTCCAGTTGGATCAGCCTTATTTATATAGAAAAAAAAAAAGAAAAAAAAAAAAAAGGAGTATTTATGACCGTAACAAACCTTTAATCATCAATAGCTTCAGGCCCAGATAGCTTCAAGAAGACATTCTCTAAGTAGTTCTATTCTTCCATGGAAAAACCATGAACCATGCAGATCTTAAAGGACCATCTCTTTGTTAAATGTAGATGTGAAGATCTTTCCCAATTTCTTAGAGTCTCGTCGACACTGAATTATGAGGTTCCTTAATGACCCTTTATTACTGCTACCTTGAGGGAATCATACCCACATTCAGACTACAATACTCAGTCCCACTGAACTTTAAAGTTTCTCAATTGTGGTCCGTCAAAAATAATGAGACTACCTGATCAAGTAGCAGACCTTTGTTATAGGACTAGAATCCTGTTTACCATTAGGTTCCCATTACAGCTTGCAGTTCACTGGTAAGTGATCTGGACTCCTCATTCCACCACCCTCGAACGTCTATTAATAAATTTAAATTTCAGTCTTGCATAAGACAGTCGGTAAGCTGAGATCAACCCCAGGCATCAATTAAGCCCATGTCTGCTCATGCTTCCCTTCACTCGATAAAGCTGTGATGCTCTGTAGCAACTGCTAGATTTATCGTACTATTATTTAGCACTAAATTCCGGTCCCACTCTACAATTTCCGGGCTAGTAGCAAATGACAGGATACTTGTAAAAGCACATCTAAAGAATTCTGGTTATGGGCATGAACAGATGCCACCGATATGCCCTTGCCATGAAATACCCAATTCATTACAATCTTCCTGCCTTCTTTGTTCACCTGTAAATTCCAAAGTGGAAAACTACAGTATGTAGTCAAAAGTATGCTCATGACATATAACACAATCTTTAATATTTTGGTGTTTTTCATTTTTAGAACAAGTCATTATTATCCTCATATACAAGACAAGTTTACTAGCCATTAAATCGTTAAATAAATACACCCAGTTTATTTCACATAACCATACCAATTCTTTCATAATATACATATGAGTGTGATCTTTATTTAAAAAATCAACATAGCTTTGCTAATTATATTGAGCCACCTACATTAACTTGTTGATTCATTTTGGTATGTTAGTCTTTACAATGATTCCAAATAGACAAAAGACATTTCACCAACATATTCAACATCACCACCCTGGTCTTAATCACTAAAGTAATCCTCAAGGATGAATGGGATGTTCCACTGCACTGCAATTTTGTGCAGCATACATCAGACAACAACTATTTTGCCTATTTCAAGTGACCAGAAGAGGGCTCCACCAGATGCATGCAGGCAATGGAAATGTGCTTTAAAGAGCACAAATGCCCGCTCCACAGAGCTCTATTTTCTCATGACACCCTTTTGTGATGGACCTGTGGCAAAAAATGTATTTGGAAAGACCTAGAACATATCCGCCATTAATGCTTCAGTAAGGTGAAGTAGTTCATCTTTTCATAGACCCATTGATGCAAAACCCTCCCTCTAGGTAGCTACTGTCCTAGATCAATCTACTGTACACCCGCACAAGGCAAGAACTGGGTGCGGAGTCCTGCATATCCCCATCAGGCGCAACCATGGGACAATGTCAGAGTTGCTCAGTTCCACAATGTTATTAAGTAAAGAAGTGACTGGTCTACTGTGTTGGATGAGACGAGGATCCCCACAACCACTACCCGAAGGCGTCTGAATCAATAAAACTTAAATTCCCTTCGAAGGTGTATCTTCAGCACATTACTAGAGACCTGTGGTATGCTACCTGGAAGAGCATTACTGAAGGCAAGTAACTAGTCCTTCTGATGGATACTTGTACCTAGAAACCTCATCTTAAAATAGATATCAAAGCAGTCACCCCCCTCCTCCCCCCCCCCCAGGGGTTGAGAGAATGGGGAGTGGATTCAAACAAAAAAGTCTTCCATAGCCGAGCGGGTGAGTGTCCTTCCCGATTGACCTTTTATACGTCACGCCACATGAACGTATGCACTACTGCCCACATTGCAACCCTGCAATTATCAAGCACAGGCACTCCTTACACCAAAGCAGTGGGAGCGGCCTTGGTAGAATGGGCTCTTAGACCTTCCATGGGGTTCCTTCTTGCCAGAATGTAGCAGATCTTGATGTAGAGAACTAGTCACCTCAACATTGTCTGCTTATGCACAGGCTTTGCTTTGTTTACTCCAGAAAATTCCACAAAAAACAGATTGTCCACTCAATGGCCCTTGGTATGATCAATGTAGAAACTTAAAGCACTGCACCAGGTCACAAATGTTTCCAGCCCTCAGCATATATACATTTCGTGGAAGGCATCTGGCAAAAAGGATTGAAATCCACCACTTCATACGGCAAATCAAATGCAATTAATTGCTTTTGCTCAATCTCTATGCATGGAGGTGTAAGTTGCAAACGTTCGGATGAAGGACCCCACCCTGTTAAAATAGGAGGTCCTCCAGACGTGTTTGATGATCAAGAAGACAGATGCTCATACTAAGAAGGTCCAGGTAATACACTCTTCTGGCCCATTCTGTGACAATTTGGATTCCTGCGCTTGATCGCTCTCATTCAGAACTCGGGCAGGAGAGGTAGCAGCACATAGGAATCTCTTGTCCTATTCCAGCCAGAACGTGTCCTCAAAAGAGTGCTCTTGCAAAAACTCCAGTGCACAAAACTGGGCTTTCATCTGGACAACCAACTGTCCATGCGGGCCCAGGTCAACCACATTACTAGTACAGGTTTTGGAATAATGCGCACGTTGCGGAAAGTTTTTAAATGGCTCCCCCTGGAAGCCTGAAAACCCCTTATTCAGGGTCTCTAATCGAATGGACTATGGCAACGCACTTTTGCAGTCCAGAAACGAAACCTTTCTAAACAAACTGCAGATTTTACAAAACACTGCGGCTAAATTGACCCTGAACATGCCCTACCGAACATCGTCTGCCCCATGTCTCAGAGCTCTACACTGGCTCCCAGTGAGAAAGCGCATTCTCTTTAAGGTCCTATGCCTTACGCATAAGTACCTCTATGGGAAAAGCCCAAAATACTGGTCCAAAAAACTCTGCTGGTACAAGCCTCAGAGGGCACTCAGGTCCAGTACCAAGTTTTTGCTCACTCCTTTCAGAATACACACCACCAGACAAGGTGGTAGATGCTTTTCGTACCTAGCTCCGGCCTCCTGGAATAGACTGCCTGTCAACCTACGATCCACCTCTATTCATAGCTGTTTTCGAAAAAAACTGAAGACATGGCTGTTTGACTAGTATCTTCCTCAGTTCCTTCCACTTCAGAGCCGCTGCAAGCGCCATGAGACTCTTCGGAGTGATATGTTTTGCGCTATAGAAAAAACCTATGACTTGACAATGTGTGTTCAATGATGTAGCAAGGGCTCTCTCAGATAGTCGAATATGACCTGCACCAGCTCAGGATGCAGACGCTGCTAGTGGTCTGCTAGATGAAGGCTAATCATTTTGTCCAATTGGGCGTTCAGGGATCCTGCCAGTTATTTTGCAACAAGAAAGATGTTTGGCTGCTCCAATAGCTTCCAAATCCACAAAGCCTAGTGGCACAGGTACCAGGACCCCACTCTGCCCTGACTGTTGCAGTACCATATGACGGTAATGTGGTCTTTGAGAATGTGCACCAGCTTCTTCCGATGAATGGCATGAAAGCCTTGAGGGCTGATAGATGCAGCATGTTGAAATCGAGCAGGCCCCCTTCGCTGGAGACCAGAGGACTCCGACCTCTAAATCTTGCAGATCTCCTCTTCAACCAAGAAGCGATGCATTCAGTACCACTGCCTGCTCTGTGTAGTGAAGAGAGCGTGTGCTCCCGGAAGACAAATTAGGACTGGTCACCCACTACTGCAGATCTTGGGCCGCCGCCTCTGAGACCTGCATAGTCTCAAAAAAGCAGCCTTGCAGCTGATCCCACTGAGATTTCAAGTTCCACTGCAGGGCACTCCTGCAACATCTGACAAAGTGGATGCACGAGGCCAAGAAATCTGAGCCACCCTCATCAGAATACAGGATCGACCATGAAATAACAGGACCATAGTCCCAATGTCGGTGCAGTGGAGGAAATGCCTTGAAGATTGCCCCCAATGAATGGAAGCCTCTATAATGGAATTAGCTGGAAATTTGGCTTGTTTATAGTAAACCCAATGAGGTTAGTGCAAACGTCAGCCAGAGGTAATCCATCACTGACTGCAGCAAACTCACCTTCAGCAGGCAGTCATGAGGTATGGGAATACTGGAACATTCAGCCTCAGAAGATGAGCAGTGAACACACTATCACTTTCATAAACACCAGAGGTGCAGAGGCAATGCAGAAGGGAAGCCCGGATATTCACAAATTGTTAGGGTTCACCTTGAATTGTAGGTAATGCTTGTGTGGCTGCAGAACATGTATATGAAAAAAATGCATTCTACAAGTCCAAGTGCACGATCCAGTCTAGCTCAGATCCCATCTAATGCGAACAGAGTAATGTGAGCATTTTGAATTTGTCATTCCACAGGGAAGCATTTAGAGGAGGAAGATACAGTGAGTGCCCCGGTCCTTTTTCAGAAGAAGGAAGTTCTGCAAATAACATTCTTCGCCTCTTTCAGTCGGTGCCCATTTAATTGCACCTGTGGAGGGTAAGAGATGCACCTCCAGCAGGAGGATGGACAGATCCTCCTGCAATATTTGTGATGGTATGTGAGGAATGATGGGTGAGGAGCAGAGGAAGGGTAGTGCCTAGGCCTTTGTGACCAATCTGCAAGCCTATAGGTTGGACGTGATGGCTCTCCAACCTGGGAGGAAGCACCCAATCTTGACCCCCCCTCCCCCCACGTGAGGCACTGAGGGCAAACTAAAGCGCTTGTTGGTAATTGTAGCAGGGAAACAGGAGTAAGATGACTGGAGTCCCTTCTGGCCTGTGCAATGTCTGCTAGTGTTGCCTTTGTGGCTCTGAAAGGGCTACTTTGTCGGTTTTTATCACTGGTCAGAAACCCAGTCACTGCCAATAGGCTAGCCCTTTGGAGCAGCACCTAGATTTGCGGAACTGATGAGGAAATTGCTTTGCAGGAATCAATAGCACCAAGGAACATGCTGTGGCCTTACTATCCATTAAGTTTTTCAGTCTGCCTTTTCCTAAGAGGTGAGACCGATCCAAGGGCATGTCTATCATATTGCCAGAAAATCCAGTTGACCTCATCCAGGCATGTCTTCAGGGCATGACACTGGTACAAGTCCCACATAGCTCTTTTATGCTTGCACTTGGGCTTTGACTTACCCAAAGACTTCGAATGGGAAGTGGAGCTTTGTGGGAAGGGCCGTATGACTCAGACTGGAGCTCCAACTAGGAGCAGGACCCGTGCATAGATCACAACAACTTCTGAAGTTCAGAGGTGTATAACTCATGGTCTTGAATCACCTTTGGATGCATTTGTCACACTATTGTGAATCGTAGGCAGAGCCTGAACATCAAAGGCATACCTAGCTTTAGTCCACGATTGATAATTGCTTCCTGCAGTTAAGGCACGGCTTGAATTCTGCAGTTGTTGGGGGGAGACACTGATTCCAAATGCATAGTAGAAGAGTTGTTTGGAGTTGTTGGAAAAACTGGCAAAGGTGGGAGCGGAGCTCCAGATCAGTGAAGGAAGGCGTAAAAAAAAGTAATTGATGTCAGCGCATGAGTGAGGCTTATAAACTGCTTTGCGCCATTGCTTCAGTGGTGTTAAGTAGTCAGCATGGAGCCAAATGACACCGCCTCTCGCACATGGGATCCTTAATGGAAAATTCTCCAGTCTGGTGCCTGGGGAAAATTGTGAGGCGAGGGATCTTCGGTTAGAATTGTTCATCAGAAATGTATACTATGACAGGGCAGCAGCTTACCCCATGCTGGGATCTGATACATTGTTTTTGTATCAGCATAAAAAGCTCCTACTGAGTGGGTAGTGCATGTCACAACTGTTATAGCTAACCTATGAATCGCCAAATTCTGGCTCATATCAGATATTTGTGGTACACCTGTATGGATTACTAAAAGATGGACGTGGTGATGGTGGAGAAAGGTGATAGGAGATGTAAGATGGATGGAACTTTGTGGACTGTTAAAGAATGATTTGGAAGACAAGTGAATGGCAACCTCCTAAGTAGAGGGTTTCCCCCTTCTCATTCTGAAAACTGGTTTAGTTATACATCTTTTGTATATATTTCAAGTAATGGCCTTATTCTATTTATGTACTTCTGCTGCTCTTCCCAGGTTAAAAAAGAAACCTTTTCTACTTTCAGAGTTACAGCCTTCTTCCATGTTTCATCTATTGTGCCCACAGAACCTGGAAGTTCTTTAGAATTATCAACAAACTTACACTGGATTCTCAATAATTCTTTGACACGTAACCTGGATACCGAATAATTCTTTGTCACCTACGGCACTCTTTTCTATCAAAACCCACTGGACCAAGGCGTTCTTTCCAAACAGAGACAAAGAAGTATGATTAAAAGCACAGGGCTTTAGTTCACCATCTGAATAAGATACATTCAGCTTGTTGTGGAAAGCTGTCCTTACAGGCCCGCCACTACAATGAAAGAACAGGAGTTACTTCCCTGACAACCTAAAAACAACTTTAGGTGTACGCATCATCATTACTGAAAAATATATCACAATCAAGAGGACAGCTTTAACCAGCAAAATTCTACTGATGTGTCATTGTGAACTCTTAGTAAACAGTTCAATTTTTCTGTGCACTCAGGTTTCACTACTATAAAAAATTTCTTCAGAATTAGTTGTGTGCTACTCCATCTTAGCACTGTGTCTAGCAGTGCTCATACATAAAATGAGGCTACGTGGGTCGGACGAATCAGTCCTAAAGATGCGTGCACTTTTTCTTGAAACAAAGTTTCTTCACTTAATTTTTTTAATTTCTATAAAAAAACATTCTCAGATTTCGTCCTTGCTTATTCCATGAATGTATTCATTCATAATTTCATTGTGAACTCTCCCAGTATTCCATGGACTGCTTTACTTCTTTCAGGATATCGGCAGGGTCTTTTTTCAATATTGTTTGGGTCAGTTTCAACTAATTATAATTTCCAAATATTGAAAAGGTCCATCCGAAACCTATTGGCAGATCTACAAAATCAACTAAACTACAACCAGCAAGTGTTTCTAATCAACCAGTCACCCTCTAACTAGTGCCAATACAGATTCTTCAATTTGTTCCACAATTTACAGTTATGGAAGGTTTCAATCAACCTAAATCTGTATAGCCAACTGATCCCATCTTCCTGTACTGGTAAGTCCAGAGCAACTCCACCGCCTCTGGGAGCCTTAGACAACATCCTCCATCAAGTCGCAGCTCTGCTCCCTATTCAGAAGTATGTGGTGTCCGTACAGATCTTTAAAATACCTAATAATAAATGAATAAAAGAACACCCTCATTAACAATAGTAATTGGTGGTTTCCATTTACTCTGATTATGCAGTTGTGCCAGTACTCTCCCTTTCTTTTTACTCTTGCTATACTGTTGGGCAAATTCGATTATGATCCTTACTTGTCACGTCTTTCTGGTTTTACCTTTAAGTCAGCCAACAAAGTGCTTCACACTGTTTCCTTATCAAGAGTCTATAACTTGCAAAGTAAAACAACCTCACTACGCAGGGTCCTGCTCACTTCATGAATGAAGAATAATCAGTAGCCTGTACTTTGACCCTTAACGCTTCCCATTTCAATCCAGAAGATGATGCTGAATCCATATTTTCTGAAAAAATAGGTGTAAATATTCTCTAAACGCAACTCCATTACCCCACTCACCGGTATCAAAAAGTTGGAAATTGGGGCATGATCAAAGTGGATAGCCGAGAGGATGCAGATCTACTAAACTCCGAAGATTGATCCTTCAATATAAAAACAACCACAATAAGAAACTGACACCAGAAGTTTAAAAAAGAAGCAATCCTGCATCAAATAGGACTCCTGATTCACAAACAAGAGGCTAGATGCAAGTCAAAAACAACCTAACCTCAAAAGTGCCTGAAGAGTGGATTCATCTAACTCTCCAAGAGGCAGCTGCTATGAAGTGAGATAGAAACTGGTTGCATGAGAAATGTCAGATTTAAGGATCAGCAAATTGAGAGACACCACAATTCTGGACCAGGAGAGAAAGGCAGCTCATAGTAAGAATGTGGCCTGCAGATATAGCGCAAACAGGAAAATGGAAAATCCCTGATGATTAAAGGAAATGAAATGAGCAAGGTGTACGGGTGGGATGGGGGGCGTGGGCTATTAAATGAAGACTGAAGGAGCTACTGGTTGGCACCCACCTCACCGCCCAACTGTTCATAACCGGATGCAGCTCCACCATGATTTTAGTCCTCAGAATTATTCAGAGATGTTGGGTGCAAAGCAGACAGCACTCCACAACTGTCCCCATTATTGAAATAGAGGATAAAAAGGAGGCTACCGACATGAAAACAATATACAGATTTTCTGTCTAGCTCAGTTTGTGATTTACCATCATCAGCAATATACACAAAAAAGTGATAAAGTGCTAATTATTGAGAGGTACTACCACAGGCGCTTACAGAATGGGCAAAAATGACTACAACCAAAATCAAAAGACAGAAGGCAACATACATTAAAGACATGCTTGAAGTAACTAAAACAAGACAGCGGAGACCCCCGTTTGCTTCACTACATAGAAAGATCAGTCAGACACCCAAACAGCCCTTCCAGGTTCATCCATAAAGGGGAAATATTCAAAACCTAATTACGGACTTAACTTTGAAAAAAGGCCTTGTCCTAATCCCTGGTGGAATTCGATCATCCGATTCGAAAAATAGAAACAATAGATCATCTTGAAACAAATTTTACAGAATAAAGACTTGAGCAAGATTAACTCCATGTTAGAATCACTGCAGTTGAAATCTAATGCAACGCCTTACAGAACAAAACAGACAATGGAGAAACTAGGCCTAGAGAAATAATCTCTGTGTTTGCAGAATAAATAATGATATTTCAATGCCAGTGCTCGAGATGTATGTGGAAAAGATTTTACAAATCCCGGACGACACAGAAATTTGCTTGATAGGGTTCTACCTGTCCATCAAATTAAAAAAAGTTTGTTTCCTGATGTGTTGACAAGATTCCAATACTTTCGATAGGACAAAAGTTCAACACTGGCACGGCAAGCCAAACTCTACTGAATCTAAAAGGGTAGAAAATCCATATCTTTCAATATATATCTGCTGTGACACAAAATGAGAAAAGCTACATTCCATCTCAGCACAGAGGTGATCCCCTACAACCAGAGTTTTAAATTACTATTTTCAATCAACAACACTCTACCCACAGAGACTAACTAAGCAAAAGAGATGAACGGCAGTTTCAACAACAAAGCTGCAGAAGAAGCAACGCAAAGAGACTGGGCAAAAAGTTTAAAGATAAATATCCAGAGATATGTCCAAAATGGATTAATGCTAAATACAGATAGGTGACAGAGAATATTTGTTTACAGACCTCTTAATACTGACGTCAGCATGGATCCATGGTACTGTGGGGATGCATCAACACAGGCTAACAAAACTAAATATTTCTCCAATGTGGACAGCTGATATATACCCGCCTCTGCAGTAAAAAAACACATAACTAATTACTTCACAGAAACCCCAAATGGTAAAACCACGTATGATATGGCATGGAGTGCTACAAAGCGGTTATAAGAGCTGAACTAATCTCTTACAAAGCCACTATTATTAGAAAAGCAAAGAAAGAATACAAAAACTTGAGAAACAGATAGCAGACTTTAAGAGGCAACATAAGCTACTTGGCTCCTGTAAAACACAAAGATCTGGGAAAAGCAAGGGGATAACTACAAATCTCCATAATCTAGGCATAGCCTGCAATATGCTTGGCCTTTCCTGTTTAAAGTTTAAACTTATATTAACTGATAAAACCCAACCGGAAGGCAAATAGCCCTCACCAGTGTAAACATATAAACACTGGAAAAAAAACCTTACCAACCACAAACTAAATGCTATTCAAAGAAAGAGAAAGGTGAGTGAAAGAGTATTTTTTATTTTTTCCTGAAGGGGCCAATTCAATGTAACTTTGTTATACAAGGCAGCAGCAAGAAAGACTGGGCTAATATTATTCTGCTGGAGTTATGTTGTTTAGGGATGTCACTAAATTGTTTCATCTTACTTTGGCTTTTTTCAGTTTTGTGGTCTTTGGTCTAAAGATGCAGGGTTTAGAAGCATGTTTTAGGTCTTATCTAATTATTTTGTAAACTGTAGAAAATCAGGAAATATCAAAATCATATTTGACATTTTAGCTACATTTGATTCTTTCAGTGATAGGTAAAATGATTGTTTTGATGAGAATCTTTCCCAATATGTACCATTACATTTACCCACAGACAGAGAATGGGCAAAACCCTTTGATACATCAGCCCCCTTTTCTAGCGAGTCAGTGTTGATAGTAGGTGAATTGCCAAACAACCCAGGCTTTAAACATTCAATGCAAGGTGTAGTAACAGGTATATCTGAAAAGAGTGCTGTCACCAAGCATCTGGGATAATGGAGAAAACATGACACCAGATGTTTCGAAAACATAGAACGCAGTGCCACTTGGAATGCTGCTGCAAAACTCTTCCCAAGTTCAACAAATATTGCAGTGATACTGTTTGTATTTGCAGTAATTCAGCTACATATATGAAAAAGTTGTGTGATGACCTGTCAAAATTGATACCTGAGCTGAAGTACTTCCCTGTAAGAGATCTTTGCCACTTGCTAGATGGTATGCTGAAAGCATCTTTGCAATCTTCAGAGTTAATGAAGAATGCTATGGACTTTGTAGTCCATTCTGGTGCACTGTTTCGTTATGCGCGGGAACTAAAATACAAATGTTTCTCATTTTGTGTGGCATCAAAGAAAGAGTCATCCAAACTGTGTCATTCAGCCAGTGGTTCTCAGTCCTAGAGGCCGTGAATGCTATATTATCCATGTGGCAACTGTTTACAGACTTTTTGCTTAGTGATGATGCCAAAGGCAAGAAATGTGAGGATCTTTGGTCCCACATTGATAGTGCTGTGAAAAAAGTACACTCTACTGCATTCTTGAATTTTTACAGGAAAACATGACTGCTGTAGTGGAAGTAATAAAAAACACTAGAGCCTGAAAACACCCTTGTTTACCAAGTGTTCAGCGTAATTGTTGTAGATGTAAAACATCTCCTTGAGAGTAGGCTGGGCGACAACTTTTTGTGGCTTTGGCACTGCAACGTGTTCCATGTTAGAATGCTAGCCACTTGGTAAGCAAAGAAATGTAGAGGAGCAATTCAGGAAATTTTATTTTACAGTACATGAGAAATGTTTTGCAATGATGCATAGAAATGTCCCTTCACCAACCATGGCATTTCAAGTCAATGAAGCTTCACCGAGGTACTCTGCACAAGCTCTAGATCCCTTCCATAGAGGGGAATTTTCTCTGGACTTTTTAAAGTACTGTTTTATTTATGACAACTTCAATAACTGAGGGTATATGCGTCCAGTTCAACGCCAATGTTGCAGAAACTGTCCCAGAGAATCGCAATCTTCAGGTGCACCAGTATTGGCATGGAAAGCTATGTCAGTGGCCAAGAGTTAGTAAATTGTGTACTGGCAGTTTTGGCGTTGCCCGCCTCAAGTGCCAATGTTGAGAGGGCCTTTTCACAGATAAACATTTACATGGAAAGAAAAGAGCGAGTGCACATGACCAAAAAGTCACTAAAGTATTGTATGGTGTACTATAATGAGTTTGATTTTAATTTGCACAGCATATACCCTGTACACAGTCTATTCAAATGCAATATCAGTGCAGAAAGCAAGCAATAATAAAAGCAATTCCATAAACATCGTAAAAACACTGTTTTTAATGGCGAGAAAATGTGTAACCACTGATAGCCACTGCTTTTTAAGGGTATTGAAAACAATGGACCCCCCCCGTTTACTAAAATAGAAACTGAAAACACAAAAGCCTAAATATGCTGTATAGACTAGTGATAGTATTATGAGAGAAAAAATCTAAAAATGGGGACATGTGTAAAGTTATTTGAATTTGTGCAGAACATCTGGATACAGACAGGATACTGAAGAGTATCCAGGTGCTGAAGCAAGTATGTAGGTTGTCTGCTGGGGGTTAGTCGAACTGCCAGGTCTTCAGCCTCTTATAGAATTCAAGAAGCGAAGAGGAGACCCTGATCTGAAGAGGGAGGTCATTACATGTTTTGAGTGCAATGTAGGAGAAGGCTAAGCCACCTGTTCTGCTTTTGAGGATACAGTGGGTGTGTTCGTGGGAGGCTGGTGGGTTGGAGGAAGTGAAGGCAGCTGATGTATGTTGGTGCGTTCTATACATATGAATGAGGAGTTTAAATTGGCAGCATGTGTAAGCCAGCAGGTAGTGGAGTTCTTTGAAGCCTGGCGTGATGTGACGTGGGGGGGCCAGGATGAGTCTAGCTGTATTGTTCTGGATGGCCTGAAGTCGGTGGAGGAGGTAGCTGAAGATTTCGGCATAGAGTGTGTTGCCATAGTCTAGTCTGCTAGTGACTAACGCTTGAGTGACAGGATGCTCATGGGGATCCATATGAAGATTTTTCTGAGGATGCATAGCATGTGAAAGCGGAAGAAGCTGACTGCGTTCACCTCTGAGGCAAAGTTGAGTTTATTGTCCAAGATGATACCCAGGTATCTTGCATGGTTAGTGGGTATAGGTGTTGAACCAAGCTCTGACGGCCACCAGGTGGAGTCCCATGAACGGTTCTTGGTCACGAAAATCAGCGCTTTCGTCCTGTGCGAGCCGAGTTTCAGGCAGTTGGTTTCCATCCATTCTGCTAAGCGGATTATGCATTGGTTAAGTTGGATCTGGCCATGGAGAACTTTCCGGGCACAGAGGATGAGCTGGGTGTCATCGGCCTAGGAAATGACAGGAGATGCAGGGATATCTAATGACTTTGTGAGTGGTGTAATGTAAATGCTGAACAAGGTAAGACTGATATATAATCCGTGTGGCACTCCGCAGGTCACATCCTTGGACTCTGATGTGTAGGAAGGGAGCCTGACTGTGTTCTCCCTGTGAGGAAGGAACATGTCCATTCGAGGCCTTGACCTTGGATGCCTGCTGCATGTAAGTTTTTTGATGGGGCTGGAGTGTGACAGTGTCAAACGCAGCGGAGAGGTCCAGCAGTATGAGGGCACCTGTTTCACCTCAGTCCAGTAAGGTGCGGATCTTCTCTGTGGCGGTGATGAGTGCTGTCTCCGTGCTATGGTTGCTTCGAAAGCTGCATTGGGTCTGGTCAAGAAGACTAGTTTCATGTGGTTGTGAGTTGATGCAGGATTGCCTTCTCTAACTTTTGCTGGAACGGTAGTAGGGTGATGGGGGGAGAAAATGCTCATCTCGCTGGGGTCTGCCGAAGGTTTCTTGTGGAGGGCCATGACTGCAGCATTTTGTCAATCCTCGGGGAAATCTGCCGAAACAATGGAGGAGTTGATGATGTGAGTGAGGAATTTGCTGCTCAAAGGTCCTCCTAAGTTGGAGATATGATGTGGACAGGGGTCTGTGGGGCCCCAGAGTATAAGTTTTTCATGATTGACGTGGTGCCTTCCTTGGTGAGTGTCTTCTAGTAGGTATGGGGTGTTCCTGCGTGGTAGGTGGGCAGGTTGCTTATGATGTCCTTAGGGCTCGGTTGTTTTACAAAGTTATTGTAGATTTTTTCAATTTTTTTGTGGAAGAATTGGAGAGGCTGTTGCATATTTTCTGGGAAGGGTTGATGGAGTTGAATGGAGCTTCTGAGGTTATTTACTCCTGGATAATAGCAAATATCTTCTTGATAATAGAAAAGATCTCTTTGCCATTGTTAGTGTGAGCTTTGATACGATCAGTGAGGGATCTTTTCTTGGTGTCTTTCCAAAATTGGTGGTAGTGCCGGAATGCGACCTAATAGATTGGTTGGCTCTTCATTTCCTTTCAGCTGTTTGCTATATCTTTTGTAGTCCCAGAATTTTTCTGTGTACCAGGAGGTCTGTTTGTCGGTTCTGCTGTGTTTATGAGTTGTGATGGGTGAAGATGGTCTGCACAGTTAGACATCATCTGGTTGAAGTTGGTGAGGTCCTATACAAGGTTGTCAGTGGTGGGTTGTGGGTCTTATTCGAGTGTGCTGTGTAGGTCAGTTTGCATTATTCTGTTCCAGTTGCGGCTGGATAGTTTGGTGCAGATGGGAGCTTTGCCTTTTAGCGTGGAGATTTTGCAGTGGATGATGGATTGGTTGGTTCATGTGAGTGGCGAGGCAGAGTGGTAGCTGAAGCTGTTGCCTGATATAAAGATTGAGTCAGAGTGTTTCCTGAACTGTGTGTGGAGTCTGGGCCAAGCTTAGAAAGTCCTATGTTGTGCAGGCTCTTGAGGAGGTTGGTGGTACACTGGTCAGAGGGAACTTCCAGATGGTAATTGAAAGAGAAGTAGGACGTCCTTGGAGTTGATGGGGAGGGGACGAAGAAATCAGATATGAAATTGCTGTAGTTGCTTCATGGCCTGGGTAGTCTGTATGCTTGGGTGCCCTTCAGGGGGGGGGAACGGTCGTTGTTTTGTAGGCTGAAGTGCATCTGTTCAATGGCGGGAGTATCCAGGTCTGTGGAAGTTGTGCATGTGGGTGTCTTTGTATATGATGGCGGGTCCCCCTCCTTGTTTGTGAAGGCAGTCTTGGCACGCACTCTTATATCCTGCTGGTCAGCAAGAGCGATGTCAGGAGATGAGGCGGTATTCATCCAGATTTCCGTCAAGAAGAGGTGGTCTGGAGCGATGTTGCTGAGAAGATCTCAGAATTTGATCGTTTGCTTTTTGAGCATGAATGTTTGCTGAGGGTCTGGTGTGGTGTTTGGTGAGGTTGTGAGAGGATGGTGTGAGAGTCGGAGTATGGGGTGAGTGCGAGGGCGTGGCTCTGCAGGTGAAGCGACAGTGGAAGCAAGAGAAAGGCCCTAATGTGCCGGGAGGTTCAGTGCAGCAACAGCATGTGAATAGGCATCCTGTGTTGAGCATGTGAAGGGTCGCTGCCGAGTAGCAGTGGGTGATCCAACCAGAGGTCGTGGCGCTGCGCGTGGTTCAGGCGCGGACAGACACAAATAACAGCGTGCTTGCGGCGCGGCCTCTGTGTAGCCGCCATTCAATAGGTCCTGTTAGAGGTGGGGCTAGAAATGCCAGGAAGAAGACGCAGCACATCAGGTAAGGAGCAGGGAAGAGGAAGAAGGCGGGAGATTGAAAGAGGACACCGGTAGGTTGGGGCGAGGTGGTCTGAAAAGAGCACGAGAATGGAAATATTCAAGGTGAAAAGATTCAAGAGCGCAAGAGTGTGAAAGTTCAGAAGGAGGCACAAAGAGTTTGGAAAAGGTCACAACAGTTCAGAAAAAGATAAGAGAAAAATACAGAAAAGGAATAAGAGTCAGATGTTCAGCGAAGGCACAGAGACTGCAGAAGGAGCAAGGCCTGGTCCAGGTTGACCTAGATTGGTTGGACTCCCAGACATTGATGATCTAGATTAAATCTTTCAAGAATGACAAATAAAATGTTTATATCCCCTCAATGACTTTTACTAGACTCTAGCACCACACTATCCTTTCTCACTAGACTCCCAAATCACCATTAAAGAGGTTAAGAAAGTAATTAAGAATTTGAAATCTGGCAAAGCTCCAGGCCCAGACTACTTCACGGCCACATTTTACATAGCCTATCGCAAAACATTAGCTGATCGAATAGCTCAAATATTGAGTTCCTTTTTTAGCAACACGACCAATAACATGGTTCATGAAGGGATCCACCCCAACATAAAATGAGGTCATACTGACCTACCGCTTTGCTGAACTGGGATATTCAAGGTATATTCAAAAATCCTAATATGCAGGCGAGAAAACATAAGCCAACCTTTGAATTCCCAGGATCAATCAGAATTAATTAAGACAACATCAGTTGGACATAGATATACTACATTTACATGGGAAAGTTTGCTACGGATAGTGTTAGTGGTTGAAACCCTTGTAATTATGTAGCACTCAGGTTCCCAAAAAACTGCAGAATTCTATCTAAAGGTGGCTTCTTTTCTGGTTAGGGCAGGCGTTCGCAGCTGAGAACCAGGTGAGCAAGGTTACATTCAACATATAGCCATTATTGCTGATGGTAGTTCAGCCTTTCCATTCAGCGCCTTCATTAGTTGGTGCGGTAGTAGAAAGGAAAACATTAGAATAACTCGGAACATAAGTCACTGCATGAATGCAACATCCGCCTCAAATGCATCCTTGCAGCATCAGGGGCAAGACACAAAGGGCTGCTGTCTCCACCTTATTTGCGCCTCTCCTCCTCAGTGTCGACATGGTCAGCATAGAGAAATTGCATTACTTCAACATATTCCTGAAGGAAAACCTCCGGAGGCGTGAGCGGCGGTCTTCTTCTTGGAAGGCCGTGTGGCGTCTCCTCAGCTGGCCTTTGGGAATGCACTGTTCCTATAAGGAGCAGGGTCAGCACTGATCAGCATACTGAGGGCCTTTGTGTGCCGTGGCACAGCGGGCGAAAAAATTATGGAGTAGAATGCTAGAGCAATTGCCAGTGGCGAACCGATTTGCAAGCATTCCATTAGGGGCTCAAACCAAGTCCCCTGTATTCTCTTAATGAGCCTCTTATGTTTGTTCGGTGAAAAAACTTTCATTATTTTGTAAAATAGCTGATTTTTAATAAACTTTAAGTAAAAAAGCAATATTTTACCTTTGTCCGTTTAAATGACTTCACAGATCCATTTTGCACAGGTGTCACACTCTTTCCAACATACAGCGGGTTATTAAACAAGGCTCGATCTGCAGCAGTAAACTGTAAAGACCAGTCCCAAACACTAGGGAATTTCAAACCCTTTTCATCTCCAAGCTGGATATTTTTGCCAATGGCAAATTCCTGAAAGACAGGCATTGGAAATTGCAAATGTAATCACATATGTAAGGTGCAAATGAATATGCATATCTTTTAAATTCATACTGTCATGTTATTGCAGGTTAACGAAGGATGTATGGAGTAAAATGCATTGAAAAATATTCGAAAAATGTGTGCGCTGATAACTACCCTGTCAGGTCAAAATGCTTTTAGTTTGGCCTACTAAGGTATATGATGCTATAGTTTGCGCAGAAAAGGGCACCATTGTATTCAAAAGGCCAGTAGAACTTAACTGTGCACCTGCAGATTAAATCGGGAGGAGAAAAAGTAAAACCTAAGATAAGATGGACAGTAGCCTATGTTTACAATATTGGTTTCAAATGTTTTAAGCAATTTTAATCAACCCGGTAAACTGTCTCAGGACGGGCAGCAACATTACGTTTGCATTACCCACGCTTCAGACAGGAAACCGGTTGCCTAAAAGTCCTTCTCTATATTTAACCAGTCTTCACTTCTACACCTGTTTTTTTACTGATAAATACAACACTTGAAGTTCTGGGTCACTTGTTAGAGTATATTAGGCTCTTTAATGAGTCACTATTTGGGTATTCTATAGCAGATGTAACCAATGGGGCGTAGGCAGGCATCATGGCGGACTAGCTGGATTTCAGCAGAGTTTCCGTCAGCAACTTCAGGATCCTGTATAAAGTACTATCTATCCGGTGCCTTCCCTGCACCCACAGTGCTGTATTACTGCCGGTGCCCAGTTTGAGAGCAAGTTTGGAAAGGGTGTTGTGCTGCAGCAGCCTCGGTGTTCGGCCGTGGGGTGAGCGGTGCCCCCTGGAAAAACCAAGCTCCGGCAGAGCACAGCAGCTACCTGGTCCCGTCGCTGCAAACCAATGATCGGTTGTGGATGGAGAGGACTCCCCGCCTTCCTTGCTGACTCGTTGGGATTCTGCGCCTAGCACAGGCAGACTTTGGGCTTTCGGTATAGGAGTTTGTGGCTCAGAAACTATTCAGCTCCAAAGGTTTTGATTTAACTTGTTTCGGCTCTGAATGCTTTTCCTTCGTTTGTTTCGACGCCGAGGGCTTCGGCATCGAGGCTGTTTTCGGTGCCGATGAAGAAGGGTGTGGCACATCTTTAGGGCTTCGGTGCCGAAGGTGACTTGTCGGCACCGGGACGGGGTTGGCTCGAGCCAGAGCCGGAAGGCTTTTCTTTCGGTTTCATAGCCGGACCCGAGGGCGGGGTGTCTGAAATGTGTTGCCGGTGTTGACCTGAGCCCGAGGGCGAAGATGTTACCTGAGCCTTTAGTTTGGGGTTGGTTAGGAGAGGGGTCTCGGTACTCACGGACTGCTGAGCTGGTGTGACTGCCTCGTCTCCGATGTCGGAGTCGTCGGCTTCGGAGACGGAGATCTCTCCATCAACTTTTTGTCCTCTCTAGACACTGGGATCTGCTTCAAAGATGTCCGGAATCGAGCTGCTTCTGTTGGACATTTCGTGACGTCAAGCCTGTCGGTCACAGATGGTTTTCTTCAACCTGAAAGATGCACAGGCCTCGCAGTTCTTGTCCTCGTGCTCCGGGGAGAGGCAGAGATTACAAACCTGGTGTAAATCGGTGTGTGGGAACTTAGCATCACACCCGGGGCATTTTTTTAAAGGAGTTCTTTCCATTGACTTATGGCGTGATTGGTGCGGATAGGCCCAACGGCCCGCATCAAAGATCTAGGTCGATGATTTAAACGTGATCGAGACAATACTGTCGAGTGGTGAGGGATTGTGCGTTGAAGGGGGTTCGAGAACGACACTGACCTGGAGCGCAGCAAATCACATCCGAATCTGATGGCTGAAAAAAAATAATCTGGAGATGGAGTCGATCCCCATGCGCACTATCACCCTAAGGAGGAGTCACCTATCTCGTGACTACAAAGACTTTTTTGAAGGCAAAATCAAAGTGCAAATATCCAAGCCCAACACCAGATGGCGATCTATGCCCAAGTATATGATCTACAGCTCATATGCCTCGAACATGGTATTTTCAGGATTTTCTCACAGAGCAATGATCAACCTCAAACTTTTCTAGTAGGAAGAAGTTTCTGAATAAATACGTACTTGGAAGAAAGAATTCTTTCATTTTTAGCCATAAGGCCCCCTTCCCATGGGAGCAAACAATAACAGAGGAAGAGACTGATTCTCTTTTTGCTCATGAGACTAGGGTTATGTGTTCTGTGAGGAGTGTTAGATAAAAAAGTTAATTTCATTCCTTCTGGGAGTGGTGTTTATACCCTCAAATTATTTATATGTGAATATGGAGTGGAATTAGAGCAACTTGATCTTTTTGTGTAAGTTGTCCTGCTGTCAACCTACTTGAGTCATCATCAGATATAGAAATTCAATCTCAATACCCTTTGGTCATACACCCATCTTTCTTTTGGTGCTCCTCCAGAGGTAAATTCCCCCACGGAATTGGCCATAGATATAAAAGATAACAGGTTTTGAGAAGACAAAGTGGATGTTGTTGCTGCGACATCTAGTTTTATGCAGCAACAACATGCTTCCACTCTGGCAGACTGATTGCACCATATACAAAAACATGTTACCTAATATCTGAACTAACAAGAAAGGATGTTGTCTCGAGAGATGGGCCCTTACAAAATACATAGGATAGCTCGACGACCCCGAAGGAAGTGAAAACAGCCAGAATGCACAGATTAGAGGAAACATTATAATACACTTTGGTGATAGAGATGTGCGGCTCAAGGATGAAAGAGAAAAGGGCGAAATTCCTTTACGACACTCAACATAAGCAGCACAGCAGCCTGGAGCAAAACAGTGACTGCCCTCTTCTTGCCTATTATTGGTCTACATAAACTTAAAAATATTGTCACAGGTGTGCTTCTAAAAGCTAAGAAGCAATCTGAATATGCATTAACATCGATTCACAGAAGTCATATATTTATCTGAAAACACGTTTAGATTTCATTTACAAATGCTCTAGGGCTAGGTAAAACACTGCTCATCTTTACCGATGTCAAATTGTGAAACATGCCTGAAGAAAAATAACTGGAAAGACAATGGTATACTTACTGTGCTCTGCTTAACTCGCTCGTGAGGGCAGTTGAAAAGAAAAGTGCCGAACAGAGAGATTCGAGTGCTATCATACAGTACTGTCAAGTAAGTTTCAGTGAACTGAAAAGCCGCAGGGTATTGATCCAACAGTTGCCATACACAGTCCAAGAACAGTACAAACAGAGGAGACTTGAGGAAAAAAAAAGATAAACAAATTTACCACACATTAACTAGGTCATAAGTAAAAAGTTCTCAGCAATCTTTGAATAGCGGATAACACTGAATGGAAGACTGTAATAGCAGTACTACATAACAGTTTGAACTAAGATTATTCATCTACATTCATACCGTCATCAGTCTCTAGAGACAGCTACACTTTGTGGGGCTCCACCTCTGCAGACAAGTAATTCACTTGATACCTAAAAACGATGTATAGAATTTTCGTTCGTAACCTTAGCACTTTCCATAATGCACATTAGAGAGTGCACTCATGCTGGTGTTCCCACAAACACGGACAAGTATACTTAATAACAATGATTAAGAGCTCCGAGCATTACGTTTGTTATTGTTTAATTGCAACAGACTAATCTAGTACCTGTACAGCAGTGTACTAGTCAGCAGAGCTATACAATTGAAAATGAAAATATTTAATGCACAACAGTATGACAGCTAAGGAAAGAATAAACCATGTATATTCCAAGGGATTATGAAGTCCTATGCAAGGAGTACCTTAATGAGGATTACCTTATACAACAAACATAACAAAAAATCTCCACGGGTGCCTGATCCCTGCCGAGATCAGGCACCCATCATTCCAAGAACAGCGAAACAGGCAACTCAGCAAAACAGATGCAAGGTATTTACAGAGTAGGCTGCACCTCTGATTTCAGTATCACAGGCTTTACTTCCACCTAGAGGTTATAAAAGTAAACCGAAGAATATTTGAAGAGTGGAGCATTTCCATCAAACACTGTTCCTTCACTACTGGAAAGAACTAATGATTATAATGGATCTTTACTCTGGGAAATAAGTTGTGTTTTGAAACAATCTGCAGGCATCTTAAATAGCAAGCAAAGATCCAAGGACCATTCAACTAAAATTCGACCTGCAGCAAAAAGGCATAATATCCACCTCAGAGTACAGTTTAATATAAGACGTTACTGTTTTGGAAAAGGGGTTGATACAAGTTTAGCTTCAAAGGCAGGAGTACTGGAAATGGGAAAACTCACTATAATCATAGGAAAAAAATGATGCACTGAATATGTCTTCAATGTTTCTAACACGAGGACCATGCAATCCTGGAGAGATGTGTGGTGGCCATTGGAGACTGTTTCCGCCCTCCGTTTAGACCAGTGAGAATGTAGCAGTGTCACTCGACTGCCAGAGGGGCTCCAACAAAAGGAGTGTGGTGTTGGAGAAAGGAGGTGCTGTGATTTTGGCTGGTCCATAGTGTTGCTGGCTCACAAGGGGAGTAAAACTGTCTTTGCGTGTTTAGGGGTATTCGATGACAGAGGAAAACAGGCTCTGTGGCCCCCTGGCATTTTGACCATTAGTCCATGTGGTGGGGTGAATGATTATTGCACTGCTGCGACTTTGACATTCTCCTTTGCCACCTTCGCACCACTACTGTCAGACTCAGTATTTTCATTGGGACTGCAACCCATTCAGTGAGCTGAGGGCCATCTACAGGCGCATTTCCTTGAGCGATCCCTGGTGGTATGTCCCCTGCCCCACAAAGTAGTGGTCCTGACTGTTGCTGACGGCTACGTAGCAGGACTGACAATTCAAACGGCAACCCCAGATCCTGACTGGGCTGTGAAGTTCCAGATTGCTGACTGCGCCCAGATTTCATTTAAATTGGCCTTCGGAGACATTTAGCCCCATGGATCTTAGCTACCTGAGTGTGTTTGGAGGACTTACTTGCATTAAACGCTATGGTAAAGTATATAGCAGTTCTCTGAAAACGTCTGGACTCTGCCAAGTATTCTGAACACAATTCTTTAACCCTTGTCCTTCATTTCCAGACACTACATGGAGTCTCTGTGGAAAGAAAATCACTGCCCCAGTTTTGGAGGATCAGAAATACTAGTCTTATTAAAGTCTGGGGACAAGGCCAACTAGTGAGAGCCATACAGGCTCATCTCCTTCATTATCTAAAGGTCAGGATCTTTGCCTCAAAGTGTAAAGACCTTTTCAAAGCAGCTTCACTCACATTTTGACTTTCAAACAACAGTACTATATCCTTCCTGATTGATACCCTTTTTGCTTTGAACACTATTGTTCATTTTTAGAATCCTGCCTGAATCAAAGTATTGCTTAGAAGGTGCCTGCAAGTTATAGTGGGAGTGATTACACCATTAAGGTTTTATGAAACGTAATTATCAGTGCACTCAGCCTACTGCCAATACTTATGCTGCATTCGGCCAACTGCTGATACAAACGGTTATGTGCCTCAGAATAATCTGAATGTACAGGTGCATACAAGGCTGAATGTATTGCACAGCCGGATACGGTACGCACAGTATGCCCTAACCAGAAGAGCAGCAGTAGGAGTAGCCACTCAGTGATCTTTATCAGCAGCCGTGAGGGAGCTCTGTGCAAGCAGTAGGTAAATCCTGCAGGAGAGTGAGCGAGCAGCATATGAATCCCCCTCTCATGTGGGTGTTGTACTGGAACACTGCCACACAGAGTTATCAGCAGAGGCTGTGGTGGGTGGTCGGTATGAGCAGCAGAAGAATCAGTCTTGAGTAGAGCAACACGGCGATTCATCAGTGGCCTTGAGAGTGCTCGGTGCAATTGGGCTCAGTGATTTCTTCTATAGTGGATTGCCCTCAACGGTATTTGTGGCGCCCAAGCCTATATTTAGTGAAATATTTAATCAATTTCATTGGCAGCTCGTTCACTAAAAACTAACTATAGAGGAGCAGGTGTCTTATCTTCAAAACAAGTAAATCTTACTTTATTATTTGGCTACAGGTGGGTCTAGAAAGCTAGCTCCACCATCCAGCCTGGAGATTTTCCAGATACCATAAAGAGTAACTACTCCATCTCTCTCTTTAACAGAAACTGAGAGGACTATTTTGAGTGCACTGTGTACCTTCTGTATAGGTTGATGTATTTGAATAGAGACAGAGAGGACTTCTTGGTACGATGAACTATCTTATAAAGATATTAGAGGAAATGTGTATACAACATTTGGGAAGGAGTGCCTGTATATCTGGTACAGTGGTAACTGTAATCTAATCTCTATTTTCTATTGAAGGTATGGCGGCAGCTAGTATGAACCAACCATCTTGTTTCTTGAATGATGCAGAAGAAACTGAAATACCATGGGAGAGGTGGATAAGAATATTAAACTCATATGTATTTGCTATTGGGGGTGGAAATTCCCTTTTATGTATAAACAGCATATTTTGCTACATAATTTAGGGTTACAAGGAAGTAAAGTGTATGAAGATATAACAGAACGTGAGTCTAATGAAGATAGCGGTGAGGAGGACAGTGAAGATAATGTTTTTCAAGCTACTTTAAGAAAATTAGAAAGTCACCTTAAAGAAAGAATTGATGTATTAGAAAGGAATACATTTTTTTAACAGAATAAGGGAGAAAAAGTTTTAAGGGGCTTATCTACCACTTGTGATGTTGGTCCACTTACGGATGCACTAATTAGATATCAACTAGTTCTTTGCACCAATTGTCATAAAATTCAGAAAGAAATGTTAACTCAAAAATCCAGATCTCACAATGGTTAATAATATTGCAAAGGGAATTGCACAAACAACATTATGTGCCAAAGAGATGAAGTTATCTAATCAAACACATAAGGAATATGGTTTGGTTAAAGCTCTTACAAATGAAGAAAATGAATGCACAATTAATGAAACTAACAATGAAACCCAAATCCAGAAACTTTACTCTGAAATGCTATGGAGGTGGGAACCAGCATCATCTAGCTAATAACCCCAAATGTCCTGCATGTGGGGTTATATGCCGAATAATGCATCAATAGAGGTCACTTTTCCAAAGTTGGCAAAGCTCCTGATAAAAATATACATGTGATAAGCAAGGTGGAAGGAGTCCATAAAATTGATATTCCAAATTAAAACACCTTATAAGAGAAGAAAATCCAAAGATGGAGGGAAAAATATTTGCATTTGTGTGGACTTAAGGGATTTAAATGCTAACATCTGGGTGGATGGCATCCACTGCCTAGGATACATGAAATGTTGAGCATCATACATGAGGCTAACTATTTCAGAGTCCTAGAGTTATCTACAGTGTACCATCAGGTAGCTCTCCATTCTGAATCACATTTACAGCTTTTACCACACCTTTTGGAAGATGCATGTTCCTCAGAATGCCATTCGGCTTGGCCTCAGCAGCCTCTGCATTCCAGGGGATAATGTACCATACTGAAACAGATTAAGAAAACAACATGCTTAAAAGCAACGTGCTTCCAAGACGATATATTGATTTATGGGTCAAAATAAGAAGAATATAATAGCAATTTGAGAGTTGTGTTGAGTAAGCTAAGAGATGCAGAGTTCACAATAAAAAAAAAAAGGTCAATGCAAAATAGGAGTCACGTTAGTAGGATATCTTAGACACGCTAATTAGAATGGAAGTATTAATCCCAAAATAGACTTGAAAGTCAGTTTGCAAAGCTCTCATACCAATGACAAGGATGAAGTCAAATGATTCCTTGGGTTGGCAGAATACATGCCCAAGTTTATAAAGAATTTCGCAGATATGGTCCAACCCATCAGTGTCTTACTTAGAAAAGGTACACTATTTGAATGTACTGATGAACACGAATACTTTCATCAAAATAAAGAATGCCAATGCTCCATACATCGGCAATTTCAATGTAAACCAAAAGACCATATTGACTACGGCTGCGAGGCAACAAAGGGATAGGTGCCACACTATCACAAGTTGTTAAGGGCACAGAAAGAGTAGTTACATTCGCATCAAGAACACGAACTGATTCAGAAGTAAACTTTCTACAGTAGAGAAGGATGCCCTAGCTTGCATTTGGACAATTAACCACTTTACATTTTGTCTGTGGGGGTTCACCTTTACTGTTAAGAACAGATCACAAATCTTTTGTATCTGTTTTGTCCAAGAAAGTAATAAAGAAACTGACACCCAGAATTTACAAATGGGTTTTGGGCCTCCAATCTGCCTCAGATTTTTTGTCCAAGTTACCTATTAAAAACAAAACGGGACATCAAAGAACCAGAATATCCCATTCTAGCTATATCAGTCCCAGCCATTCTTAAAGAAGAATGGGCAGACAACATGGATAAAGACAACACATTGAAATTAGTTAAACAAAAAATCATGGAGGGCTGGCCCTAAAAATTTACTGAACTACAAATGGATTTGAACCATACTGGAATGTTAGGGATAATTTGTCAATAGAGGGTAACCTAATTTTAAAAGCAGGGAAAATTGAGCACCCAATGAGTTTAAGGGAATGCAATGCTAATACTGCACACTAGGGCCACTTACTAAGAAACATCACTAAAACCAAAGTGAGAGCAGATGACTGGTTCCCCAACATGGATTCAATGATAGAAGACATAATCAGGGACTGTTATGCTAGCAGCCTAAGTGATAAACCTAAGAACACTCCATTGATCCCCACTGAGGTACCCTCCAACCCATGGGACAAGTTAGTGCTAGACATTATAGGGCACATTAATTCCTCAGGATTCCAAGAAAAAGTAGATTTTTGTACTCATTAACAATTTCTCACATTGGATTTCCACAGATTACCAAATCCCTCATTAATTTCTTAGCCGATGTCTTCACCTCTGAAAGTATTTCCAGCACTTTAATTACAGATAAAGGGGTCCAGCTGATGAAATGAAGAATTTCATTGCTGATCTTTCTATCAAACATATAAAAACTTCCATATACTGTCCTAAAGCCAATAGGATGGTGGAAAGAGCCAATAGAATAATTAAAGAGGCACACTACCTGTGGTATCTTCCAAACCCATCATTCAAATAGTTGCAGATATGCTTTGATCTTATCATACCTCACCAAATAGTATCACTGAGCTAGCTCCTTTTGTAATGCTCAGAAGTAGGAAGCCTGGAACCAAACTGACAGTGAACTGGCTACGTGAAAACAAAAGTGTTTCGATGAACAAAGAGGAGTTGAATGAAAAGTCAGAAAACCTCAAAATAAATACAAAGAGTGGAATGATAAAAAATGGGGAGTGAGAAAACGTGTGAAGAAAGTTTGACAATAGGTGTTGGTTAAGAGACCGGACAGTAGTAAAAACAAATTTGACAAATATCACAAACCAGTAAGAATTAAAGAAGTGAAAAACAATGTAGCATTATTAGAAGATGGTCAACTGTGGAGTATGGATGGATTAATACAATGATCCAGGAGGTTGTTACAAGATTTGGATTCATTGCAGAAAAGAGAAGATTATAAAAATGGTCACAGAAACACCAAAAGAGACAAAAGGGTACAGCCAGCCTCCTCCCAACCATTACCCCCCCGGGTGTACTCAATTCATTTAGATTTTAATGTAATCCCTATCAGTTACAGTGCTTCTTGTCCTATCCTCCTAGGAGTTTATTCTCTTTTTAATGTAAGGATTTGAAGAGGCAGTTCTGTTCTCGTAGGAGAGTGAGAGGTGTTGTAATGTTATTAATTCTGGTATTTTCCACTGTGCTAATTTCCCTCCTTGTTCTCTTTCTTTGGTTGATTCCTGGAATCATCAGGTAGAGTTGAGTTCAAACGTTGGGAGGTTTGTCATATTTGGTGACATTAATTCTCTGTGGGCAAGGCTGAAGACATCTATTCATTGAATATCAATAAAAGCTATTCACACTGAACGTTTTGAGTCATCTTTTCAACCCCACTATCGGTTGGCATAAACATAGAACATGCATCTGCCCTTATGAGATTTGAGGAATTTGATGTGAAAGGGTATCAACATCGGACTCTAATTTGCCTGACCTATCTACTTTTCTTTTCATACTTATGGAGTAACTCGGTCATGTTTAGACACCATACATTAAAAGTCCTACAGATTGCTACACATTTAGCTCCAAGAAGCCAGACTCACAGTGGAGACCAAGGGTGCCAAGTAAGTAAAAGAGAAACAACTATTTAAAGACCTATAGTTATTAGTACACCAGCTTTCTTTCCTAAATTGAGAATGCATCAGATGGTGAATAGGGAAGAAACGCAGGTATTAAGGCCTCGTGGCTCGACAGATTGCAGTCTTGGCTCACTTACCGTGAAACAATTAAACTGTTTGTATAGGATATATTTTATTACAACTATGTGGGATGGATTACAACTTAATGTCTTTAAGATGCGAGAGAGTGATTTCCTCCACACCCTTTGTAGTTGTAGAGCTGATTAGGCCTTCTGGGGCAGGGATGGCCAGGATTCGTCCTGAGGTGTTGGGAAGCACTATGGAACATTACTCTTAAAATAGCCCTCCTATATATATTCTTGATGCAGATTATCCTTTTTAATCTGGGCCTGGTGCTCGCTCAGAGAGATACTGTTCAATATCGGAACTTGCTATAATGCACTTGACAAATAGGTTCTGGAGCTGGAGAACTGTAGACTCCTTGAAATGCTGATACAGGAGGCTTGTGGTTTTGACCCAGTAAACATGAGAAATGGTGCAGTTGATCCACCATGCAGTGCCTGCAATGTAATGACCATGAATCAAGGAAGTGACATAGGTTTCTTTCATTGTGATAAAACACTACTTAGTGACACTCACACAGTGACTACGCCTGCTATGTTAGTTTTTTTTCTTTTTATTGATATTCACAACAAATGTTTGTAGACATCAGAAGAAGCAGTCATAAGGTGATATCCAACTAAATATGCAACGTAGTAGTGCTAATAGGTACCTCATAGCCAGCTTGCTATACAAACTCATAGCCATCTTGCTATACAAATGAGTATATGCATATACTATATAATTTGGAAAGACGACGTCATACACGACCTAAGGATCTATAGCAATTATCTACAAACTTTACCTCAAATGTACCATCAAGGCAGCGAACATTGAAAACTGCGAGGCCATCTTCTTCACCTTAGCCGCTGTAGAGGACCATGCTCTAGCAGGTTTCCTGATTTACCGGCCTCCAGGACCTGCCGCTAAATTTATATCTAGTTTAGATGAAAACACTGTCCAACCAGCACTGCGCCACAACAGTCTTGATAATCCTAGGCGATCTTAATCTGCACTTTGACACTAAATTCAAACCTGGAAGCAAAAACCTTATGTAAGGAACTTAACACTATAAATTTAAGTCAAAAAGTGAATACCCCCACGCATCAACTAGGACATTTACTGGACCCAATATTTTCCAACTTCCCAGAGATTGAAGTGGACACTCAGACTATAGTCCCTTGGTCAGACTACCATTTGATGGCCTATTCTACCCATCTCACCAGACTTCCTCCTCCCTCCAGGTCAAGCCAGAGGATCACTCCTAGGAAATGGACTACGTTCAATACTGAAATCTTTACTCAATCTTCGGAGCACTAATCTCCTACTAGGAGACGACATCAATATAGCCAACTCAGATGTCGAAAAATGGATTCTAGGAGCCATAGGTGAAATGCCCCGTGGACACTCAGAGGTGGCAGAATTCTGCACCCTGGTTCAATGAAATCCTGACAATAGCCAAAACAAGGTGTAAACGCCTTGAGCGTAAGTGGAGGAAGGACTACTCCCCCACAAGTAAAACTATCTATAACAATGAGCTGAAACATTATCACACACTCCTTAGAAAAACATGCTGGGCCTTTTACACAGATAAAATTGAGCAATCCAACAATTCATCTAAATAACTTTTTTCTACACTTTAGTCCTTGTCCTCACTTGACTGCACTATGGCACCCTCACCTACTTCATTGGAGAACTGCAATAATATGGCTAACTCATTTGCATCTAAAGTAGCGAAGATCAACAACACAAGTACGTTGCGGTGTCAGTCTTGCCACCCCCTACGATACTTCTTTTCAAGGGATTGATCTCTCTGAATGTAAAACCCCTATGCTGGATGATCTTAAGAGTCTGGCCATGAGCCTCACATCTGGCTCCCCCCTGGATTTAGCCTTGCCTAAAACCCGGATGCAAGGAATGGACGCTATTCTGCCCTAGGTTTAACAAGCAGTAGTTCTCCCTTTGAAAAAAAACCTTCTGCCGACCCTGGTCTGCTAGACAACGTATGTCCAATCTCGCTTTTGCCTTTCTTCGCTAAAATTGTGGAGAAATTGTTGAACACCCAATTGGTTAATCACATTAATCTCAACAGTTTATTTCACCCCTCTCAATCTGGCTTCAGAGCCTCCCACTCCACAGAAACGGCTTTACTTCTTGCAACTGAAACCTTGCTGAAAAGTGCAGATGAAGGCCATACTTCTGCACTGGTCCTGCTGGACCAAGTGAAGCTTTCAACACTGTATCTAATAACTTACTCCTTCACAGACTAAGGCTTTGTGGGATTGAGGGCTTTGTGGGATTGGGGGCTCAGCTCTTTGCTGGTTGCCCTCCTTTCTCCTTTCCCGCCGCTTCAAGTTGCTCAACATCCGCATACATCCAAAAGTATTCGCTCACACAGGGGGTCACGCAGGGCTCGATACTGAGCCCCACTCTCTTCAACCTTTATATTGCAGGAAATGTGGAAAAATACAAAGCAACCATTGTATCTTATGCGGAGGATACAAAATTGATCGCCATCTTATCTAAGGACACGGAGACAGCTGCCAATCAGTTCTCTTCTTGTTTAGGGGAGCTCGCCTCATGGATGTCCAACAATTGCCTTAAATTGAACAGCAATAAGACTGAAGTATTGGTCTTCGGCTTGGTGGCCCCAGACCTTGGGGCCAACCCCTATCCCAAAAGAAGAAACCAAAAATATTGGGGTCTAGTTTGATCCAAAACACGCTTGTACATGCTCTGGTCACATCTCAGATTGACTACGGCAATATACTGTATATAGGAGCTGCTAAAATAGGTCTTATCAAACCTCAACGCATCCAGAATGCAGCCGCTCGATTGGTCCTGAATTTACCAGAAGATCATCCTCCTCCTGAACTGTGGACACCCTCCACTGGTTTCCAGTGTAAAAAAGGATCATCTATGAAGCAATGTGCTATTGCCACAGAGTTCTGTGGCGTAGAGGTCCAAGCTATCTCCATCCCACATGGCTGAATGTAATCTGAGGTCGACGGGAGCCTACCTGCTCAAAGTGCCCAAAGGGGCCAGGATGGGAGTGTGTTCCTTTGGCTATCTGGTAGCTAAAACGTGGAAGACCTTCACGCTGACCCCAAGAGCTGAACCCACCGAGAGAATCTTTTGTAAATCTCTAAAAATATGTTTTTTCTACCCCCAATGCGAGATTCCCCATGTGTGTTCATGTACTCTTTCTGAGGTGCTAGCTCTGCTCTCCTTCGGGGGGAGTCTGGATCCTAGCACTGGGACACACCGTTGGGTGTAACCAGGCTCTACTAATGGAATTACTATTATTATTTATAAGTTACTAAAAGAAGAAATCAAAACAGCATATCCAATCATAATTAACAGCCAAGCCCAATAACGCCACCCCTGAATGTAACTCTCCCCTCCCCCACCAACTTTCTAGCAGCTCAAAGACTACTTTGAGACACCCACTTCAAAACACAAGCTATCAATCGGTAGGGGACAACAGATTATTCAATTCACCGATGTAATCCTCCCACCGTTCCATAGGTTACATCTCCCATCTTGAATTGGTGCATCAGCCTTAGTGGAGAGCTCAGCTGAAGCCCCGCGGATCGCATCCTTCTGCTACACCAAAAGTAAATGGGCGGCTGTCACCTTCCAAGACATGGCTATATGCCGTTTTGCTAGGACAAGTGCCAGACCCTGAAAGCACATCAATTGTTTCACTTTTTTTGGTTACCACCCCTGCATTAAGGAGAAGAGTGGGGTCACATGGTAGAATGAAATACCTAATAGCGGAGAAACAGGAAGTCACCAAATGCCAGTAATTGGAGATCACTGGGCATGTCCAGACCATATGAATGAGGTCCGCCCTACCATGATAAAATCTGGGACACTGTGTGCTGGTGCAAGGATACATCTTGCATATTCTATCTGGAGAAAAATGTGTATGATGCAGATAATTTAAGTGTGTGAAGCGGGACCAAGTGTTCTGCGATATTGATTTAAGGGAGCTAAGATCTCTCTGCCAAGCAGACTCAGTCAACTCTACGGCCAGCTTGTCTGCCCACCAATCTCTGATGGCATGGGAGGAACAATGAAAAGAATCTCGATTCAGTGTGTCACATAAAACTGGGGGCACTCCAGTGACTACTCTTGTTGAGGGACCATTAGTGTCTCCAGGTGAAAGGCAATGACTTAAATTTCATTCATGAATTTGGGGTTCTGTCCCAGCTGTCAGGAGAGGATTGCCATAATGAAGAAGCTGTTTAACTTAAGAGGCCTTTTGTAACCACATACTCGGAAGAGGATGTAATGAGGATTTCAGTGCAGGTCACACCTACTGTGATAACATCTTTTCTACATTTGTCCAATTAAATCAAGCACCGTCTTGTGTAACCTTTCCCAAGGCTCAATCCTCTCGCCAATGATTGTCAAACTAGAATCAGAGTCCCCGGCTGTATTGTTAGTTAATAATAATTAAAATCCACAAATGATGACAGGTTCTCATCTAAGAAAGACATCAACAGTTTGAACAACTATCTAGCTATAACCCAAACATCGATTCAATACAATGAAGGGCTTCAACAGAGACTAAAATCTCAATTAGCAGAATATAATTTGGTGTAACACTGCAGATTACTATCTTCCTGGGAATGGCGAAGAGGCTACCTTCACTGCTCTTGGCCTGTGCAGTCCCTCTCTCAAGTAGAAAGGTAGTTTGATGGTTATAGGATGGGCTACAGTATTCAAAGTAACACTGCTGCTTTTTTCAAACCTCCGACTACAGTGCCTTTCTGGGAACCTAAATGAGAATCTTTTTGGTGTTTACTTTGGTTTCGTTTCAGAGGGTTGGTTACTACTTGAACTATAATAGCCTCTTTTGAGATCCAAGTTTCTGTAAAACCCAATATTTGAAAATTAGATTTTTAATTAGTTTGTAGTTTTATAAAGCATGTTTTCTTTTTGAGAGTTACAGATTAGGCTGTTTTGAATTTGGAAGGAAGTTGAGTAAGGTTAGCGGTGTTAGGGCTGCGCACGTTCAAACTTACTGTGTGGTAGAGATGATGCGTGTGTGGTGCCCTATGGATGGTTCCAGACTTGTGTATGGTGCTGGTATTCCAGAAATGGGATCAGAGATTGGTATTAGCCCGGGTCAGCTGGCAGAGACATAAATGATGTCTGATGCTGTCACAGGGGGAAACAATCTATAAAGGGCATTGGTACTTTTGTTGCTGTTTGCAGTAGTGGTGCTCACAATCTTGAGTCATGGTTTCTGGCTATGGTATGTTTTGTAGCTATCCCTAGAGGTAAAGGAGCACAGAGTTGGGTAGGAGCTTAGGTCTCACACCTATGTCTTGATGACTTGACATATGTTGTGAGATGGGTGGAGCTGACTTGTCGACACAGTGTGCTCATTACAGTTACTAGAATTTATGTTGGATGGCTGAGCTCAGCTCATGGTTAGAAGTACAATAGGGGTTTGAAATGGATAAATAAAGTTGTTAAAAAAAACTACAAAGTTCATAAGGCTATCACAGTTCCTGGATACACTGGTTCTTTAGAAATGAACATATTTTAGAGGGTTTGACGACCATCATTTATATGCCTCAGGTGATCTAATTCTGTAATCAAATGATTGCAGGTTTCCATTTGTCCATTTTATAAAGTTGCTTAGGGATTTTCTTCCTGGTTTGACCAACATGCCTAATCTGGGATCCGTGCATCGGGGCCTAAATCCATAAATAACCTGACCAGGCCTCTGGAGCAGTTGAGCAGGACATGTGGTTAAGTCTTGTTTAACCAATCCGAGAGGTTGAAAAATAACCTGAGTTTTTGGGTGGATATTTTTTGATGCAGTGGTATTGAGATATACATTTTCCAAGAGGACTGAGAATGCCGTTTGCAGAAGACCTCCGTACACCCAAGGGTATATTTTGTGGACTAAGAAGTGGTGCATTAAATACGGTTGTGTTTACCATTCCATTGAACTCTTAAGGTCTCTCTGCTTCCTTACTAAAACTTTCTTCTATTTCAAATTCCTCTCCTCCCCTTCACCCCCAATGCCAGCTTTGCTCCTTATAATTCCACAATCCCTTTGTTGCCATTGCCTATTTCTTGCCCCCCTCTCATCTTTTCCGCATTTTCCACCAAGCTCTCAACCTGTCACTCCATCACATCCAGTTTCTCTAACATGTGTCACTTACCAGTCCTTCTGCTTTCCCTCATCATCCAATCTGCCAGAGCGTCACACCCACTTCATCATACCCATCTGACTCAGTTAATTTCTTTTAACACTTGAAAAACTTGTCTGGCCCTTACTTTGTGTTCCCTTCAAATGTATCTCAAATTTGCTTTGATATACACTTAGGGCTTTGGGATTTTCTTCCTGGTTTGACCAACGTACTTTATCTGGGGTCCCTGCATCAGGTCCTAAATTCATAAATAACCTGACCAGGCCTCTGGGCATTGTATATTATTTAAAGTTCAAATGTTTCAAAGAACTGAATTTCAGGAAACGTTTTCCAATAAAAAAATCAAATTGATATTATTTGGGTTTGCTGCGAGTGTCTTAGGTTTTTAATTTTAATGATGTGGACAATAAAATATCTCCAAAAAAGAAAGGAAACCTCTAATCACAAAAATCAAATGACTGAATAATTTTCTTAACTTGTCAATATAATATCAGACATCAGTCAGTTTATTCCACGTGTGCTTAAGCTGAAAACTAAACAGAGCAAAGTTTGCCTAGAAGGAACATCACAATGCTCGACCGTTATACCCGACATCCTTAGGGTGATCTTCCCTTGCACCTTTTTGCCTTTTTCCTAAACGTTTTGCGGAATCTTTTTGTGGCCTTAGGACTCTTGAACACTTTACCACTGATAACCAATGCTGAAGTACATGTACTTCTGCCCTAAACATGATGTCATTGGTGTACAACTGACTGGGATATTTGGTGTACTGGTAAATCCACTGTAAAGTGGTATACCATATACCCAGGGCCTGTTCTTCAAATGCTATAAGTGGGCCTGCAGCAATGATTGTGCCACCGACAGAAGTAGCCTTTCAAACCTGCCTCAGGCCCACCACCACAGTGCCTGTGTGTGCAATTTACTGTCCGGAAGTAAAGACCCATCTCTCTCCTCCCCTTCGCCGCCAAAGGCACCAAGAAGATCATCAAGAACCAGCTCAGTAACTTCATAGGATCCAACTCGATCCTTGACACTTTTCAATCTGGATTCTGCAGCAGCCACAGTACCGAGACCGCCCTCCTAGCTACCACGGACGACATCCGAACTTTCCTCGACCAAGGACACACAGCAGCCCTCATCCTACTAGACCTCTCAGCAGCCTTCAACAACACCTACCACCGCACACTAGCCGCCAGACTCCATGACGACGGCATACAGGGAACTACCCTAGACTGGGTCTGCTCCTTCCTTGCCGGCCGAACTCAAAGAATCAGACTCCCGCCCTTCCTCTCCGAACCCAAAGAGATCAGATGCAGAGTACCCCAAGGAGCCTCCCTCAGCCCCACGCTCTTCAACATCTACATGGCCCCACTCGCAAACATCAGAAAACACAGACTCCACATTGTATCCTACACTGACGACACTCAGCTAATCCTCTCCCTCACCAAGGAACTTAACATCACCAGACACAGTTTCTTGGAAAGAATGAAGGACGTCGCATCACGGATGAGCCGGAGATGCCCGAACCTCCCCTCCCCCCTCACAACCCCCCCCCCCAATTCCTTGAGACCCTCACAGGTGAGTAGTGCGCTTTACAAATTCCTGATTGATTGACTTCCACTTGGGAGTTAAAACTACTTGCCAAGCCTTAAACTCCTCTTTCATGACATTTAAGTCACCTCCAAGGTAGGCCCCAAGTAACCCAAATAACAGGGTACCATGTAAGTAAAAGGTAGGAAATGTACATGTTTTGCATGTCCTGGTAGTAACAAACAGCCTATTTTGTTTTTCACTACTGTGAGGCCTGCCCCTGTCATAGGCCAGCATTGGGAATGCCTTAATATACTTTTAGGCTGTAAATCATGCTCGGAGAGCAGTAGCTTTTTCAGGTTTCATATATTTTGAATGGTAATGATAAATCCTCCTTCAATCAATCAATCAATCAGAGCATTTATAAAGCGCACTACTCACCAGTGAGGGTCTCAAGGTGTTGTGGGGGGGGGGGGGGTGGGGGGAGGGAGGAGGGATAGAGTGCTGCTACTGCTCGTACAGCCAGGGCTTGAGTAGCCTCCTGAAGTTAAGTAGGTCCTGGGCCTGCCGCAAGTGGATGGGGAGGGTGTTCCAGGTCTTTGCGGTGAGGTGGGAGAACGATCTGCCATCAGTGGTCGCTCTTTGGATGCGGGAGATGGTTGCGAGTGAGAAGTCAGCGGAGCGGAGATGGCGGTTCGGGGTGTAGAAGTCATCTATTGAGGTATGCCGGTCCGGTGTTGTGGAGTGCCTTGTGTGCATGGTGATCCTCTTGTTGGTGGGGAGCCAGTGCAGGTTTCTTAGGTGGGGGGGTGATGTGGCTGTGGCGAGGGATGTCGAGGATCAGGCGTGCAGAGGCGTTCTGTATGCATTGTAGTCATTTCAGGAGTTTAGCGGAGGTTCCTGCGTAGAGGGCGTTTCCGTAGTCCAGTCTTCTGCTGACGAGGGCATGGGTAACCGTTGTTCTTGTTTCGATGGGGATCCATCTGTAGATCTTGCGGAGCATGCAGAGGGTGTTGAAACAGGAGGTTGAGCCGGCGTTGACTGGCTTGGTCATGGAGTGTGGAGTCCAGGATGAACCCCAGGTTGCGTGCGTGGTCGGTGGGTGTCGGTGCTGCTCCCAGAGAGGTCGGCCACCAGGAGTCGTCCCAGGCTGAGGGGGTGGAGCCAAGGATGAGGACCTCCGTCTTGTCAGAGTTCAGCTTCAGATGGCTGTTCATCCATTCGGTGACGGCTTTCATTCCTTCGTGGAGGTTGGGTTTGGCGGTGATGGGGTCCTTGGTGAGGGAGAGGATCAGCTGGGTGTCGTCGGCGTAGGAGATGATGTTGAGGTTGTGCAGTCGGGCTACGTGGGCGAGAGGTGCCATGTAGACGTTGAACAGTGTCGGGCTGAGGACGGATCCTTGGGGTACTCTGCATATGATCTCGGAGGCTTTGGATCAGAAAGGTGGGAGGCAGGCACTCTGGGTTCTGTCGGAGAGGAAGGAGGTGGTCCATTCCAGAGCCTTGTTTCCGATCCCTGCGTTGTGGAGGCTGGTGCGTAGGCAAACTGTGTCGAAGGCGGCTGAGAGGTCAAGAAGGATGAGGGCCGCGGTTTCACAGTTGTCCAGCAGGGCCCTGATGTCGTCGGTGGCGGCGGTTTTGGTACTGTGGTTGCTGCGGAATCCGGACTAGGATGGGTCCAAGATGTTGTTCTCCTCGAGGTGGCGGGTCAGTTGTCCGTTGACTATCTTCTCGATGACCTTCGCCGGGAACAGGAGCAGGGAGATGGGCCGGAAGTTCTTGATCCACCATGGGTTTCTTGAGTAGGGCGTTGATCTCAGCTTGCTTCCAGCTCTCTGGGAAGGTTGCTGTCTCGAAGGAGGTGTTGATGACCTTGCGGAGATGGGGTGCGATGGTGGCGCAGGCTTTGTTGAAGATGTGGTGCAGGCAAGAGTCTGACGGGGAGCCGGAGTGGATGTTGCTCATGATTTTGATGGTGTCGTCGTCGTTCACATTGGTCCAGGAAAGCAGGGGGTCGATGTGGATGTTGGCCGGAGGGTCTGAGGTGTCGGTTGCTGTCAGGGGGGTCTCGTTGTTGAAGCCGTCGTGGATGTCTGCGATCTTGCGGTGGAAGAAGGTGGCTAGGGAGTTGCACAGGTCTTGCGATGGTGGAATGTCGTCGGTGTTGGAGCTGGGGTTGGAGAGTTCTTTCACGATGTTGAAGAGCTCTTTGCTGTTGTGTGCGTTGTCGAGGCGGTCTTTGAAGGAGGCTCTTTAGGCAGATCGGATGAGGTGATGGTGTCTGCGGATAGCGTTCTTGCGGGCTGCATAGCTGTCCGGTGTTTGCTCGCGGTGCCATTCTTTCTCGAGTTTTCGGCAGTTTTGCTTGGAGGCCTGAAGGTCACGGTCAACCAGCTGGCTTTCCTGTCAGTGCATCTGTTGGAGGGTTTCTTCATCGGGGCGATTGTGTTGGTGCAGTCGTCGAATCATCGCCTGAGGTTGGGGCGGCAGGGTCGGCGGGCGGGCTTCGGGCGAGGATGGTGTTGAGGTGGTCTTCGGTGACTTTGCTCCAGCTATGGCGGGGGATCTGTTTAGTGCGGTGGTGCGTGGTGGGTTTCCGGTAGGTGAAGTGGATACAGCGATGGTTGGTCCAGTGGAGTTCGGTGGTGTGGCTGAAGGTGACGTGGGAGCTTGCAGAGAAGATGGGGTTGAGCGCATGCCCGTCAGAGTGGGAGGGTGTTGTGACGAGCTGTCTGAGTTCGAGGTTGTCGATCAGGGCAGTGGAGTTGCTGTCGTTGTTGTTCTCGAGGTGGAAGTTCAGGTCTCCGAGGAGAATGTAGTCTGTGGAGGGGAGGGCGTGCGTGTTGATGAAGTCGGCGATGGAGTCGCTGAACTGTGGCCGTGATCCGGGGTGTCTGTAAACAAGCGTCCCTCTGAGGGTGGTGTTGGGATCAGTGTGGATCTGGAAGTGCAGGTGTTTGGCAGTGCTGAGGGTGTCGTCGGTGCTGGTTGAGACCCTGAGTGTGTTCCTGTGGACGAAGGCGATTCCTCCTCCTACTCAGTTGGCGTGGTCCCTGCGGGTGATCTTGTAGCTGTCTGAGATGGCTATGGCGATGTCCGGCCCCGAGGAGGCGTTCATCTAAGTCTCTGTCAGGAAGGTGATGTCCGGGGAGGATGAGTCGAGCAGGTCCAAGAGTTTGACGGTGTGTTTGAGTGTGGAGCAGGTGTTGAGTAGTAAGCATCTGAGGTGGTTGCGTCCTGTCTCGGTGGGCGGGTTGGTGGCTCGGAGTCTGGTGAAGCTGCAGCTCCGGCAGGAGAAGGGTCCCTGGGTGCGCTTTGGAGTGGCCTGGAAGCAGGTGTGGGATCGTCCGGTGTTGAGAGCATGGAGGGTGCTGTCGTCGTAGTGGTGCTGGTCGTCGTGGCGGTCGCAGGGACCAGGGTGTCTGATGCTGGGCGCGGTTCAGGCACGGACGGGCACAGACAGGCTTGCCTTAGGTGTGCCAGCGGCACACCCGTTGTGCGCGGCCGCACAGCGGTCGCCATATAAGGGGAGGTGGGAGGGAGGAGCAGGTGGGAGTGGGGAGACGAATGGGCGGGCAGGGCCACAGGGGACGCAGCAGCGGGAAAACGGGCGAAATAAGGGAAAGGGCACCAGGGGGCACAGAAGGCAAAAACAAGGGGGGCACAGAGATAACAAAAGGAAAAAAGGCACAGTTAGGTCAGTGGGAGACAAAAATACACAAGAGGCAGCAATACAATGAATACAGCAGTACCGGACTACCGAGGCAGAGGAGCCTCGAACCTGCGGCAGCGGCGGTGTCAAGCAGCAGAGGCACACAGTCACACTGGTGGAGCTGTGCGGCGTGGGGGAGCGACCTGCCTGAAGACAGGGTCAAGGGTCGCTCCTTACTGGTGAAGTTGGATTTAACATTACTGTTTTAGAAATGCCACTTTTAGAAAGTGGACTTTTCTCTGTACTTACTGCTCTTTGTGACTTACAGCCGGTCTCCAATACACGTCTGGGTGACAGCTGCATTTCCTGCATTCCCTCTAGACAGCCACAAACACAGGAAGCTGAGGCTCATCTGCAATCTGAGCACTCGCCTGCATTCTGATGAGTCTTCTTGGGCAGGGAGAAATAGGAGGAGCTGACACACTTCTAAAGGTAGTGCCCTGTTAACTGATTTAATACCCTGGTGTTAGACCTGTCAGCCCTTTGGGTGGTCCCTCCTCATCATTATTTATTTTGTCCCACTTTTGCCTCAAACCCTGTTAGTATTTTCCCTTTTTGGGAACCACCAGACTTTTTAGTATTGATGCAGATTCAGGGAGCCATTTTATCTACCCCTGGAACTTCTGTCTGAGGGCCTGAAACACAAAATGGTGGCCACCCATTGTCACCTGTGACATCACTGGAACCTACCAGCACCTTCCAGAACATTCCAGAACCCTGTGACACTGTGAGGCAGGTTTAGAATGTTGGGAAGGCATCTCCAGGTTGGCAGTTGGAGTTGGCAGTTGGCACCTGACTGGTGAAGAGAGAGGAGCACAGAACTGAAGGAGTGAGGCAGCAGGGGTGGAAACTTGTGCCTGGAGTGGGGTCCATAAACCCACCCTTGATACTAGTCCCTACTGACTGAGCCCAGCCTGGAGCCCTGTGTGGGAGAAAGCAAGAGAAACCATCTTAAGGACCTGGACAGCAGGAACAGGCCTTAAAAGTAAAGAACAGCAAGTTCCTGACCTGGTTACTGGTAACTTCTTGAAGTCCGACGTCGAGAAGCCTGGAGACCTGGAGCCCGAGGTGGAGAAGCGGCGCTGACTGGAAAGCAGACGTCGTACCCGGAGCCGCCAGAGGTCGAGAGAGGGCGCCGACGGAGGTCGTGGAGAGTACCAGAGGTCGAGGAGGAAGTCACCCGAGGTCGAGTGTGCGGCGTCGACGGGGGAGTGAAGTCCGCCCTCCGGAGTCGCCGGAGACCGAGGTGAAGCGTGCCGGAGGTCGGGAGTGGAGGTCGCACTCCGGAGCCGCCCGAAGTCGACATCGAGCCAAGATTGCCCGACGTCATCGAACCGGAGGTCGACATCGAGCCGAGGCCGCCGACATCGAACCGGAGCCGCCCGAAGTCGACATCAAGCCAAGACTGCCCGACGTCATCGAACCGGAGGTCGACATCGAGCCGAGGCCGCCGACATCGAACCGGAGCCGCCTCACGGCGTCGACACGACTCCAGCGGCATCAAAGCATCATAAAAAGGGCAGTAAGTGGAATAGAGGGCGCCTAAGGCCCTGTGGAGCCCTAAGAGACCATCCTAGGGGCTAGAGAGGTGCTGGAACCAGCTTGATAGTGCCAGGGGTGAGCTGAGACTAATACAGAGGGGTTGTGTAGTGTGGGAGAGCCAGATCTCTAGATTCCCCCTTGATCTACCTCAGTTTAGGCCTCAGCCTTGTCCAAGCCAGGTAGTACACCCAGCAGGTCATCCAAAACTCTACAAGCTGGGATTGGGCCAAATCATCCCATAGTACCTCAGGAATGTGAACTGATTTTCAAGTGTCACTGTTGGCTTTTATTATTTATTGAGAGCACTGTATTTATTGTATTCATCCTACTTATTGCCTCACAGTATTTATTGTTTCACAGTATTTATTGTCGCACAGTATTTATTGTCTCGCAGTATTTATTGCCCCATAATATTTAATTGCCTTTTATGTAATGCACTTATATTTATGCCTTGATTATTTATGATCTACCTTATTTATTGAATCGTTGAAGTATTATTTATCTGACTTACCCTTCCACAGGAAAAGCCTTGTGTACTGTGATTGTATTATTATTTATTTAATCAGCAACTAAGAGAAAAGAAGATAGAGATATATTTTCAGTATAATTTTTAAGGTGTAGTGTCGTTTTTGGAACGGATGCACGCATGGTTATTGTGTGGGTATGACGTATGCTTAGCACGGTGCCTGACCCCTGACCACTCGAGCCAAGCTACCACAGTGTATGTCTGGGAAAATCCCATTACCACCCTTCCGGTGTGGGAGTGGGGTTTTTCTAACATAATTGGTGTTCAGCGGTGGGATAGAGCTGTGCCTACGTATACTCGACAATAACTGTGGGTAGTCCATAGGCCTTCACCGGGAGTTTTCTCCAAGCGGCCTTCCTAATTGTGAGTTTTTGTTTTTTCCAAATTTACTCTGGTGGTGGGAGGAGGTATTATAAAAGGTACCCCCCTGCATAGCTTCTGCAAATAACTGTCCTCTGACCTGAGTGGGCAAGATGGAGTTTGTATTGGAGAATTTAGAAACGTACACTGTGGCCCAACTCAGGGAGTTTTGTCAGCGGGAGGGGGTGTATTGTCCCCCAGGAGCAAAGAAGGGTGCACTCCAAACCAGCTTAAGGGCTTGGGGGGAGGCACGACGGGAAAGCAAGGCTGAGGAGGAGGACAGGGATGGAGAGCCCGACAGTGAGGGAGCTGGTTTGTACCAACCTGAGGTGGGGAACCTGTTAGCGGGGCCCAGGACACTTTCTAGGAAGGGCAGCAGTGCCTCTAGCGGTGGCTTGTCTGAAGTGGAGTTAACAGACCGGAGGGAGAAAAGACAGCTCACATGGGACTTAGCAAGGCTGGAGAAAGAGAAGGAGGAACAGAGGATGGCTCATGAGCTAAGGCTGAAAGAGATAGATCTTCAGATCCTAAGAGCCGGGGCACACCCCATTCCTAATGGTGGCAGCGAAGAAAGAGTTCACCAGGGAACCCAAACCCTATTTGCCGAAGGACCTAGTGGCTAGCTATGGTGTGGGCGACGATATTGCCAAGTGGCTAGCGGCCTATGAGGTCTCATTAAGGGCCCATGGGGTTTCAGAGAAGTACTGGGAGGGGGATTGTACAGGTACATGCCTCCAGCTGGTAGGGATGCATTATTGGCCCTAGAGCAGGATGAGCAGACCCACTACCCCACCATGAAAGTGGCGCTCATACGCAAGTTTGGACTAACACCCGAGAAATACAGACAGAAGTTCCGGGGTAGCCACAAACTGGGCACACAGAATTGGGTGGACTTCCTGGATTAGGCAAAGAAGGCATTAGAGGGTTGGATTCAGGGCAGTGAAGTGAGGAACTACGAGGGGTTGTTTGATTTAGTATTGAAGGAACACCTGCTCGAAAAATGTTTCCCTGTACTGCGTCAACACCTGGTGGATAGCAAGCTGACCAATCCCCGGAAGCTTGCTGAGGAGGTGGACATTTGGGCTAGTACCCGGGTGTCAACAAGGGGGACTGGAGGGGATACAAGGCCGGACAGGGCGCCCCCCAGAAGAAAGAGGGAGGGGAAAAGAAAAAGGAGTTCTCCAAAGGCCCCCAAAATAATTTCCAAGGTAAGGGAACAGGATTCACCCCTAGGGCTAACCCACCCCGAAACCCTAATCCTGGCCAGAGTCAGCAGCCAAGGGTTGTCCATTGCTTCGAGTGCGGTGGCGTTGGACACTATAAGGGAGATGCGAAGTGCCCAAAACGACCACCCCCTCCCATTGGAGGAAAGGCCCCCGGAGTAGCTAGTGTAGTGCTCGGGGAGGAGATGCCTTTAATTAAGGGAAGGGAGTGGGCGGGTGTCACTTTAGTGTCCCTGGGAGAACGGGAGATGGTTCCTAAGATCCAGGTGCCCGCAAATACCGCAAAGTATGGGCAGTGGGTCACCATCAACGGCCAAAGAGGGGAGGCTCTGAGAGACACAGGAGCCAGTATGACTATGGTGCGTAGCCAACTGGTGTCTCCAGAGCAGGTGATTCCCGATGTACTCCACCCTGCCGCGATGGCTGACGGCAGAATGGGCCACTATCCGGTGGCCGAGGTTCCCTTTGAATGGGAAGGGGTTGCAGGTTCACTTCGAGTTGCCGTAAGCCCTGCCGTGCCAGTCGATTGTCTGCTAGGGAATGACATGGAGCACAATGCTTGGAAAGAGGTGGAATACCGGACTCACACTGAGATGCTGGGTACACCTGACTGGGCCTGTGTTAGCACAAGGTCCGCGACTACCCGGAGAGGGAGTTCGTTTCGGCTGGAGCCTGGAACAAAGGCCCAGCCAGCTGCCGATCAAGGGAAGAACCGAGGACAGGAGGAGCCTGCCTCGGCGTCCGCACCCTGTAGGACGGATAGGCCACCGGAGGTGGTGGACCAGGAGTCCGCGGTGGGGGATGTTACCAAACTGGAGGACCTACCCATCCCGGCCGAGTGGCACGTGGAGGGAGGCCCGACCAGGGAGGAATTCTGCCAGGGCCAGAGGGAGTGCCCTACCCTTGAGGGACTGAGGCGTCAGGCCGAAGCCCAGGCAGCAGGGAACGTCGAAGGGAACTACAGTGTTTACTGGGAGGATGGCCTCCTCTACAGTGAACCCAAGGCACCCCTACATGGATCGTCACGAGCCTTGGTAGTCCCTCAACGTTATCGAGCCTTCCTTCTGGAGTTGGCTCACGAGATCCCATTGGCAGGACACCTGGGGCAAGACAAGACCTTCGCCTGTCTTGTCCCACACTTTTATTGGCCTCAGATGAAAGTGTCGTCCGACACCTACTGCCGGACATGTGTGTCTTGCCAAGCCAGTGGGAAAACAGGGGTGAAGCTGAAAGCTCCCCTGGAACCACTTCCTGTCGTTAGCACCCCCTTTGAAAGGGTGGGCATCGACATTGTGGGTCCATTAGATCCGCCTACTACAGCTGGTCACAGGTTTATCCTGGTTTTGGTGGATCATGCCACACGGTATCCAGAGGCTATACCTCTAAGGACCATTACAGCACCTGTTGTGGCTAGGGCCCTGATGGGAATCTTTACCCGAGTGGGTTTTCCCAAGGAAGTTGTGTCCGACAGGGGGACCAACTTCATGTCAGCATACATGCGGGCGATGTGGAAGGAGTGTGGAGTGACCTACCGGTTCACAACTCCTTACCACCCCCAGACCAATGGTCTGGTGGAGAGGTTTAACAAAACCTTGAAAGGCATGATCAGAAGTCTGCCTGAAAGCCTGCGGAGGAAATGGGACGTCCATCTACCCTGTCTATTGTTTTCCTACAGGGAAGTGCCACAGAAGGGAGTGGGCTTCAGCCCCTTCGAGCTTTTGTATGGGCACCCTGTACGTGGACCTCTCAACCTGGTGAGAGACGGATGGGAGAGAACTCCCAGGAAGCTTCCCCAGGACGTGGTGAGCTACATGCTGGCCTTCCGGAGCCAAATGGCTAAGTTGTGGAAGCAAGCTTCTGACAACTTGTAAGCCAGCCAAGCAGTAATGAAGGCGTGGTATGACCACAACGCTCACCCGGTGGAGTTGGAGCCTGGCCAGAAGGTGTGGGTGATCGAACCGGGAGAGCTTAGCGCCCTCCAGGATCGCTGGTCAGGACCCTTTGAGGTATTGGAGAAGAAGGGTAAGGCTACCTACTTGGTGGATCTTAAGACCCCTCGTCAGCCCCTACGGGTGCTGCATGCCAACCGCCTCAAACCCCACCACGAGAGGCCCGAAGTTATTTTGATGATGGTGACTGACGGAGCAGAGGACGCGGAAAGCGAGCCTCTCCCCGATTTGTTTGCGTCTCAAGAGAAGGATGGGTCGGTGGAGGGAGTGATTCTCTCCCCATCTCTAACTCCTGAACAGCAGGAGGACTGCCGCCAGGTCCTGGGACAGTACTCTTCGTTGTTCTCCCTTGTTCCGGGTAGGACTCACCTGTGCGTCCATGACGTGGACACAGGAGACAGCCCACCTGTGAAGTCCAAGATCTACCGGATGTCAGACAAGGTGAAGGCCAGCATTAACAGTGAAGTCACTAAGATGCTGGAGCTAGGAGTGATCGAACCTTCCAGCAGCCCCTGGTCCAGTCCGGTGGTGTTAGTACCAAAAGCTGCACCACCGGGTGCCCAACCGGAACTGAGGTTCTGTGTGGACTACCGGGGACTGAATTCAGTAACCAAAACTGATGCTCATCCGATCCCTGGGGAGGATGAATTGATTGACCGGCTGGGAGCTGCCCAATATCTAAGTACCTTTGACCTTACTTCTGGGTACTGGCAGATCTCTTTGACTGATGGAGCAAGGGAAAGGACAGCCTTCTCCACGCCCAATGGCCACTACCAGTTCTGTGTGATGCCCTTTGGGCTCAAGAACGCACCTGCCACGTTTCAGCGCCTGGTAAACCAGATCCTCACCGGAATGGAGAGTTTCTCTGCTGCTTATCTGGATGACATAGCCATCTTCAGTAACAGCTGGGAGGATCACTTGCGTCACCTGCAAGCTGTTCTCCAGGCCCTGAGACAAGCTGGGTTAACGATCAAGGCCAGCAAGTGCCAGATCGGGCAGGGGTCGGTAGTGTACCTTGGACACTTGGTGGGTAGGGGAGCGGTGCAACCCCTCCAGGCGAAGATAGAGGCCATCGTGGCCTGGGAACCCCCCAAGACTCAGACTGAGGTCCGAGCATTTTTGGGCCTCACCGGATACTACCGCCGCTTCGTGAAGGGATACGGTACCATCGTGGCCCCCCTCACGGAGCTTACGTCCAAGAAGCAACCTCGACGGGTAGTCTGGACGGAGGCTTGTCAGCAGGCCTTCGTAAAGCTGAAGCAAGCCATGTGCGAGGCCCCGGTCCTACGGGCCCCAGACTTTTCCAAGGAGTTCATTGTCCAGACAGATGCATCAGAACATGGCATTGGGGCAGTGTTATCGCAACTCAATGAAGAGGGTCTGGATCAACCCGTGGTCTTCCTATCCCGGAGACTACTTCCCAGGGAACAGAAGTGGAGTGCAATAGAGCGAGAAGCCTTTGCAGTGGTATGGGCTCTGAAGAAGTTGCGGCCATACATGTTTGGCTCGCACTTCCTAGTTCAGACCGACCACAGACCCCTTCGTTGGCTGATGCAGATGAAGGGGGAGAATCCCAAGTTGTTGAGGTGGTCTATCTCCCTACAGGGAATGGACTTTCAGGTGGAACATCGGCCTGGAGTGGACCACGCCAATGCAGACGGTCTCTCAAGGTATTTCCGCCTTAGTGATGAGAACTCCCAAGGGGTTGGGTAGCTCTCCCCACTTTCAGCTGGGGGGGGACGCGTGTTAGACCTGTCAGCCCTTTGGGTGGTCCCTCCTCATCATTATTTATTTTGTCCCACTTTTGCCTCAAACCCTGTTAGTATTTTTCCTTTTTGGGAACCACCAGACTTTTTAGTATTGATGCAGATTCAGGGAGCCATTTTATCTACCCCTGGAACTTCTGTCTGAGGGCCTGAAACACAAAATGGTGGCCACCCATTGTCACCTGTGACATCACTGGAACCTACCAGCACCTTCCAGAACATTCCAGAACCCTGTGACAGTGTGAGGCAGGTTTAGAATGTTGGGAAGGCATCTCCAGGTTGGCAGTTGGAGTTGGCACCTGACTGGTGAAGAGAGAGGAGCACAGAACTGAAGGAGGAAGGAGTGAGGCAGCAGGGGTGGAAACTTGTGCCTGGAGTGGGGTCCATAAACCCACCCTTGATACTAGTCCCTACTGACTGAGCCCAGCCTGGAGCCCTGTGTGGGAGAAAGCAAGAGAAACCATCTTAAGGACCTGGACAGCAGGAACAGGCCTTAAAAGTAAAGAACAGCAAGTTCCTGACCTGGTTACTGGTAACTTCTTGAAGTCCGACGTCGAGAAGCCTGGAGACCTGGAGCCCGAGGTGGAGAAGCGGCGCTGACTGGAAAGCAGACGTCGTACCCGGAGCCGCCAGAGGTCGAGAGAGGGCGCCGACGGAGGTCGTGTAGAGTACCAGAGGTCGAGGAGGAAGTCACCCGAGGTAGAGTGTGCGGCGTCGACGGGGGAGTGAAGTCCGCCCTCCGGAGTCGCCGGAGACCGAGGTGAAGCGTGCCGGAGGTCGGGAGTGGAGGTCGCACTCCGGAGCCGCCCGAAGTCGACATCGAGCCAAGATTGCCCGACGTCATCGAACCGGAGGTCGACATCGAGCCGAGGCCGCCGACATTGAACCGGAGCCGCCCGAAGTCGACATCAAGCCAAGACTGCCCGACGTCATCGAACCGGAGGTCGACATCGAGCCGAGGCCGCCGACATCGAACTGGAACCGCCTACCGGCGTCGTCAAGAACTGTCATTGCGCCGAGGCCGCCGACATCGAACCGGAGCCGCCTCACGGCGTCGACACGACTCCAGCGGCATCAGAGCTTCATAAAAAGGGCAGTAAGTGGAATAGAGGGCGCCTAAGGCCCTGTGGAGCCCTAAGAGACCATCCTAGGGGCTAGAGAGGTGCTGGAACCAGCTTGATAGTGCCAGGGGTGAGCTGAGACTAATACAGAGGGGTTGTGTAGTGTGGGAGAGCCAGATCTCTAGATTCCCCCTTGATCTACCTCAGTTTAGGCCTCAGCCTTGTCCAAGCCAGGTAGTACACCCCGCAGGTCATCCAAAACTCTACAAGCTGGGATTGGGCCAAATCATCCCATAGTACCTCAGGAATGTGAACTGATTTTCAAGTGTCACTGTTGGCTTTTATTATTTATTGAGAGCACTGTATTTATTGTATTCATCCTACTTATTGCCTCACAGTATTTATTGTTTCACAGTATTTATTGTCGCACAGTATTTATTGTCGCACAGTATTTATTGCCCCATAATATTTAATTGCCTTTTATGTAATGCACTTATATTTATGCCTTGATTATTTATGATCTACCTTATTTATTGAATCGTTGAAGTATTATTTATCTGACTTACCCTTCCACAGGAAAAGCCTTGTGTACTGTGATTGTATTATTATTTATTTAATCAGCAACTAAGAGAAAAGAAGATAGAGATATATTTTCAGTATAATTTTTAAGGTGTAGTGTCGTTTTTGGAACGGATGCACGCATGGTTATTGTGTGGGTATGACGTATGCTTAGCACGGTGCCTGACCCCTGACCACTCGAGCGAAGCTACCACAGTATGTCTGGGAGAACACCACCACCCTTCCGGTGTGGGAGTGTTTTTCTAACACCTGGGTATTACTTTACAGACAGTACTGGGTTGAAAGGGATCCTTATGCACTTCAGTGAGCTGCTTTGAAGTCATACCCTACTTAAAAAGCACTTTAGGGTATAAGTACTGGGTCTCTGATCCCCTGAAATCAGACACTTCTGGATCTTGAACTGAACATCTGTCAGAAGGACTGCTGTGCTGCTTAACAATGTGGCAACTGGACTGCTTCTCTGTAAGGACTGCTTTTCTGTTTGTTGCCCTGATGCCTGCTGCTCTCGGACTCTGATGAAGGAGAGCTGAACTCTGCCTTCCCTCCAAGTGATCTCCAAGGGCTTAACTCCTGTTTTCTGAAGTCTCCAGGACACAAAAGCCTTCCTGCAATTCTGCTGGTGCTGCTGGACTCTGCCTTCTGTGATTCCTACCCTTGCCTGAGGTGCCCCCTCCAAGCTTTGGGCCTCAGAAGTGGGTTCTGCAGCTGTCTGCTTCAAAACCAACACTTCGCCACCACAACGCCAATCGGAACAGACGCATTGACGATGCAGAGGCTGTTGGACAACAGTGGTTTTACAGCCTGCGCGGCCCGACAATGACACTGCGCGACTCGACAATGAAGCATTACCTTCACTTCAGCGTAGCTCGACAATGATGCAGTGATCCGACTGCGTGTAAAATATCGACTCATCGAGCCCTCCACGTCTACGCTTTGCTCCATCCAAGATACCTTTCTGCGGGTCCTGTATATGCCCTGCCCTCCATTGCGGTTGGCCTGAACTTTGGATTTGCACCGGTCCTTCGTGATCTCAAGTAACCTTTTTGGACCGCTAGTGACTTTTAAGCACCACTTCTACATTAAACCTTTAAAAATTCATATTTTGGCTTCTACTGATTGAATGTTAGTTGTTTTGGTCTTATTTTGCTCAGATAAATATTTTCAATTTTTCTAAACCTGTCTGGAGTTTCTTTGTGGTGTATTCATTGTATTATTTTGTGTGTGTTGCTTTACACATTACTTCTTTAGATAAGCCTGACTGCTCTGTGCCAAATTACCAGTGAGTGAGCAAGGGGTCTCTTTTAGTGTGCATCTAGCTTACACGGACTATAGAGGTGGTCCCTGCCTGGCCTGGGTGTGTACCTCAGCAAACCAGGAATCCCATTTCTAACATCAACACACAAATCCTCTCCATCTTGCACCCCAACGAAAGTTGGGCAGAAAAGACCTGCTCTCTGCAATTTTTAACTATCGGCCAAGCAATGTCATATATACTAAGTTCAGAAATACTCTTCTGAAGAAAGTGGATTTGTTTAAGCGTAGGGAGAAACCTAGCAAGACATACTAATGATGAAATATGTTTCTTGAAATTGATAGCTAAACACTTACAATCATTTGTTATTCAACAGTTCTTGTATAGAAATGGTTAAGTTAACCTTAATGCTGGTCAACCTCATCCTGCTTGCTGAGAAACTGTAAATATCAAGCCAAAAATTAGTAAAGTTTATTGCACTCTCGAACCAAAATCTGAAACAAACCTTGTGTCATATTTCTTTGCAGAGTCTTCATAAAGTCAATAACCGCCTACCAATGGAAGGTGAAGGTAATGGTCTGCTAAGAATCAGGGGATCAAACTCTGCTCTAACAGGCCTGATCAAAGATACAGTGCCACAGTTATGTCTGTAGAAGCAGAGTCTCATTCATTCTAGGGATGTCCAATGTATATTAAGGCACCTACCTCTTTATCAGATCTCTTCAAGTGGTTACTCCTATCTCGAAATGGAAAACCAGCCACAACCCATTCTTTCTGTATGAGACTTTGAAATCCAATGATTGTACGGAAATAAGGATCCAACATCACTTGAACAAGCGAGGCGACAATACAACTTAAATCACGTCCTTCCTCCTCTGTAGGATAGAAATAAAACACTTTAAAACATTACACCTGGAAAAACAGGATGAATTTGTGAGAAGGTCTCTCTAATGAAGCAAATCCAATAAATGTTTCAGATAAGCAAGTAAGTTTGTTCCTTTTATGTGTGGCAAAAAGTAGTACAAAACAAATGTATTTGAAAAAAGCATCCAATCGTGGTGAGAGTTAGAGATATACAGAAATAGAACGATATATACATACAGACAGATGGATAGTTAGATGACTGGATATAATAGAGATATAAAAGGTCAGAGTGTTTTATAGCCCAATAACGACATTGAGAGATTGTGGTGCTATAATAAACCTTAAGTCAGAGATGTCTTTGCTGAGCTATAATTCATGTTAGCTACCCTCTTTTTTAAATTGCACGTTCATTTAATTGACATTACCATGGACGAATCTATTAATTATTAAAAAATAATTTTTTACAAAGGCAAATTATTTGAAAAACCTATGAAAAGTGAAATAATAGACTGTCGATTATCAGTCTTGAGCAAAAAGAAGATAAACAGTTAATCACGTTGAAAAGGTGAAGCTTCATTGCAGACAAGTTTTGCAGTACTAAAAAGTGTATTCGCTCTGCTGAACTGAGTTGTTTAGGTCTGGCTTGATAGCGTAGTGATCGGAAGACCTTATCTGCTTTCATAAGTACTACAAACAGCGGCTTTGGCTCTACTCCCATGTTGGTGATCAGGAGTACAAGTTTTGATTTGGTACAAGTTATGTGCCTCCAGCGAAAAAGTGCTCCCCACCCCTCCCCAGCTATGATTATTTTGTTCATCCAGCTTCATGAGCCAGCAATGGTATGGCTGCCTAGAGAAGGATCACAAACACACAAAGTATCACACTTATAATAGAATGTTGCTTGAAGTTTCAGGGGTACACACATGGCCCTGTTTAATTGTTTTATAAGTAGATAATTTACATTGGTTTTTTCTGCAAGATGCACCTTCTCTTTCCATAATAAACTTTAGACTTCAGATGTAGTTGTGTGTTTGAGAGCAGTATATGATACCCAGAGCTACAGTCGTCCACATGTATTCTCTTTTTAGATCTGCTTGGCAGCTTGGACCTTATACTATCAATAAAAGGTGTACTACTGAAAGAGGGGCTTGGGGTCAACCAACAAGTTGGTTTCCATGATTGGAGCATTGATTGGAACTAAGCGTGAGCTTCCACTAAAAAGAGAGCTTGGCTTGCACTTTTTGATTTGTGGCAAAGCTTGCACTCAATACAGCAGGCTTGAGTTGGTTATAGTGGCAAGCCAGTGACCATCGCTATAGGGGTGATCTGTTTATTAAAACCTGTTACAACAAAGGCAATAGGCCTAAACTATTTACTGTGAAAAGCAAATGTTAATATCAATTAATTTAAGGGTGGATTGTTATGACTTTGTATGAAAGCCTGCAGAGAAGGATTTTGTATGGAATTTCACAGATTACCAAAATTGGGAAGTATTTTGGTATTGGTTACCATCTCTAGCAAACCCTTGGGATAGGAGAATTGCACCATGAGAATCTGTCTTAAGCACTCCTGAAAGTGGTAGTACTTTGCCAACAATAATTTTACATGTATTTGTAATTCTGTGACTGTATGCCTGATGGTTGCCCAGTGAGAAAGTTTACAGTCAGTACAGTATGCCTTTGTTGGTTATGGTGACAAGCCAGTGATAACACCTATAGTTCTGATTGTTGAGCTAGGAAATGTCATGCTAGATTCCATAGATCAAGCATGTTTACTATGAAAAGGTATGACAAAGGCAGTTTGACTTATTTATTGTGAACTGCATTTGCTAGACCCAACTAGCCCCCAGCAGTAGATTGCTATCACACTTCGCTAAAGGTTTTAGACAGGTACTTGGCTGCACGTAATCTAACAGAGTACCAGAGTAGACATGTTTTTTGGTGCTGATCACAATCCCTGATTGAAATTGAGTCCCTGGTGAACCACTGTTGCAGCACAATGTTTATACTCCAGTTCCTATTGGCAAAATGGGTCACTCTGAAATGTCTTAAGGTTACTGAATGATTGTTGAAGCTATGGCAAACAACAGATAAGATTGCAAGTAGAAAGTTCATGTTTTCTTACCTTCACTAGAGAAGATTCTGATGAAATAAAGGACAATGGTGAAGCTTAGCAGTATGGTTTTCATTATCTAAATTCACAGTTATATTTGGAAAGTATCTGGCATAGAAATCAAATGGACGAGGTCTCCCATAATTCACAGTAATGCTGCCATGAATAATGGAAAGTCATGAGTGCAACATAATCTCCTTGATGATTTTTGAAACAACGGTTTTCGTGAAATAATGGGAGCCAATCAGGTAAAACACAGGCACACACACATGATGGGTATTCCTCCTTCATCTAAAGAAACATACTGACCCATCAAACCATACAAACCAAACAATCAGAAAAGTAAATAATAGACTCACCTTGGAGAACTACTGAAAGATGTTTATTCTCCAGCATGTACACAAGCTCAGCAGAATGTCTCAGGAATGTCCTTAAAAATGAGACAATGAGTTTAAACACCCCGATTAACAACAACCTTATTGAACATAAAACAAACTGGAATGAACAATGATTGTTCCTTATATAGTGAACCAACAGTTCAGGGTTTAGAATGCCAAGGTGGGGCCCTCTTTCTAATCCAGAGTTATCACGTATCACAGAGTCGCAGTCAAATTACTTTCATCACCAGTATGGTATTTCCCTGCACGAGGATGCAGAAAATGAATATCGGGAACATAAAATGCTGGAGAAGAAAATGTAACCTAATTTTAACAGCTGGTATCTTGCATCAATTTATCTGCTTTAATATTCGGTAGAGGGGAAATAATTCTGAAGGGTACGAACATATGCAACATCCAAAGCTGCAGCATGGCTATTCTCCCCATTTACAGTCATGAGGCATAGGTAGCACTATCAGGCAGGAATGAGAATACGTGCTTACAAGAAAACTGACCTTCTAAATGATCAGAAGCATTCATTGGTTTGTACAACTGGTAAATGAGATTCTCATAAATAAAAGTGTTCACCCTTATTGGTCATTGTAAAACAATCTAAAGCAGCATACTACTGAATTAAAGACAGAAGACATGTAATTATTAACAGAAAAATCAATAAAAAGGTTCTAAATCATATTATGAACAAACAATTTGTAATTTGAAAAAATAAACAGGTATCAATCGCTTTTATTATGCTCACATAAAATTCCGCTTCTAGTCTTCAGGCTTCATTCATCAAGTAGTCATTGAATGCTGGTCATGTCTCAAAAAGACACAGCAATTCTCTGGAATCTCTTAACTTAGCACATTATCCTCCATCAGGCATGCATTTTCGAATAATCTGAAATAAGTGTGACTGTTTTCATCATCCTTATACCACATCTACAGAATTGTGACCTCATCAGATTTCTATTTCATTGTGCCATTATGTTGCCAAGATTCAGAATTTTCAATGAAGTGTTCGTCCTGTGGTGGTTAAACTAAGTTGGGGTATGGCGGTCTACCACTGAGTGACATTTTCCATTCATCACCATTCGGCTATGGTAGATTTGTTCATCAGTAAAGTGGCATGTGTTTTCACTGGAGATTCTTTACATACTGGCTTTCGTATAGACCAACCAGAAGAAACATTTTAATGGAAGGCAGCCAGGGTTGTTGTTAGTGGTCAATTTAATGCAGAAATATTTGTTAATCACTGCTATATGCTATTTATTGCACCAAAGCGACGTCGCTATGAACGCTTGGCTGCCACAAGCCAGTTATCCCTGTGGTAACTTTTCTGACACCTCCTGCTTGAAACCGAAAAAGTCAGAAGGATCGTGAGGCCCCGCTTTCACGGTCTGTATTCATACTGAAAATCGAGATCAAGCGAGCTTTTGCCCTTCTGCTACGCAGGAGGTTTCTGTCCTCCCTGAGCTCACCTTAGGACACCTGCGTTATCGTTTGAAAGGTGTACCGCCCCAGTAAAACTCCCCACCTGTCCCTGGAGCAGGATGCGCCTGGCAGGCGCCGGGCGCTTGGAGCCAGAAGCAAGAGCCCCACAGGGCTCGTCCCCCCCGCCTAACCGGGTCAGTGAAAAAACGATAAGAGTAGTGGTATTTCACCGGCGGCCCAAGGGCCTCCCACTTATCCTACACCTCTCTTGCCTCTTCACAGTGCCAGACTGGAGTCCAGCTCAACCACTGATTCTGCCAAGCCCATTCCCTTAGCTGTGATTTCGCTAGATAGAAGATATGGACAGTGGGAATCTCATTCATCCATTCATGTGAGTCTCTAATTAGATGACGAGGCATTTGGCTACCTTAAGAGAGTCATAGTTACTCCCGCCGTTTACCCGCGCTTCATTGAATTTCTTCACTTTGAAATTCAGAGCACTGGGCAGAAATCATATCGCGTCAACACCCGCCTCGGGCCTTCGCAATGCTTTGTTTTAATTAAACAGTCGGATTCCCCTGGTCCGTACCAGTTCTAAGTCAGCTGCTAGGCGCGGCCGAGGCAGAACGCCGGCCCCGCACCCCCGGGGAGGGGGCACAGGGAGAGGCGACCACCGCTGCTGGGGCGATCCACAGGAAGGGGCCGGCTCGCGTCCAGAGTCGCCGCCGCCCCGGAGGGAGGCGCCTCGTCCAGCCGCAGCGCACGCCCAGACCCGCTTCGCGCCCCAGCCCTTAGAGCCAATCCTTATCCCGAAGTTACCTACATTGTTCCAACATGCCAGAGGCTGTTCACCTTGGAGACCTGCTGCGGATATGAGTATGGCCCGGCGTGAGATTTTCACCATCTCCCCCGGATTTTCAAGGACCAGCGAGAGCTCACCGGACGGAACCGCAACGCTTTCCAAGGCTCGGGCCCCTCTGTCGGGGCAAACTCATTCCAGGGCACCCTGCCCTTCACAAAGAAAAGAGAACTTACCCCGGGGCTCCCGCCGGCTTCTCCGGGATCGTTTGCGTTACCGCACTGGATGCCGCGAGGGCGCCCGTCTCCACCATTCCGGGTTCGGGGATCTGAACCAGACTCCCTTTTGATTGGCCGAGGGCAATGGAGGCGATCGCCCGTCCCTTCCAAACGGCACTCGCCCATCTCTTAGGACCGACTGACCCATGTTCAACTGCTGTTCT